>NC_083352.1:17038550-19861883 GCF_030254825.1 Meriones unguiculatus
GGAAGGGAAGGGAAGGGAAGGGAGGGAAGGGAAGGGGAAGGGAAGGAAGGGACAGGGAAGGGGAAGGGAAGGGAAGGGAAGGGAAGGGAAGGGAAGGGAAGGGAAGGGAAGGGAAGGGAAGGAGAGGAAGGGAAGGGGAAGGGAAGGGAAGGGGAGGGAAGGGAAGGAGAAGGGAAGGGAAGGGAAGGGTAAGGAAGGGAAGGGAAGGGAAGGGAAGGGAAGGGAAGGGAAGGGGAAGGGAAGGGAAGGGAAGGGAAGGGAAGGGGAAGGGAAGGGAAGGGAAGGGAAGGGAAGGGAAGGGAAGGGAAGGGAAGGGAAGGGAAGGGAAGGGAGGGAAGGGAAGGGAGGAAAATAGAAGAGCAAGGATATAGGACGTTTAAACCCTCCAGAAATTAGAATTTATCTCAGGTCTGCAAAGTAAGGTAGAGGACGCGCCAGAGCAGTGTGGGTCCTGTTCTGGAGAAAGGCATCACTGATAATAAGCCTGTGTGACACATCTGCCCCAGCTGTGCGTGAACACAAGGCAGCATGCATTCGCCCCGACACAAATATCATAGCCAAAGTGGGAGAAAAATCAATAACCTCAGTCCGGAGCAAGTGTTGAGGGTGACAACGGAGTTTGGATAGCTTTGATGTTTCCTTGATAGTAGCACTGAGCCTGGGGATGAAGAGGAGTGAACCAGTTAGGGAGGAACTGACAAGGTTTCCAGGGCACTTCCTGCTTCGAAGGCCAGACACAACTGGCTGGAGACCGCTCACACATCCATCATCTACAACAGCATTCTGAAAGTGAAAAAGCCCCAGGAACCGTTAAAAAAAAAATTATAATGCGCTGCCTAGAGAAGGGTGTTACAGCCTCTAGAAGCTTGAAGGGCCAGGTATGCCAGGGAGCCATGCCTGCACAATGCCTGTCACCTGCAGGGACAGAGCAGGGGAGGGGTGTGATGAGGCCAAAAAGATACAGTGTTCCACACACATTCACTGGACACACACTTCCGGGGGCAGGGGAGAGAAGGAAGGAAGGAAGGAAAGAAGGAAGGAAGGAAGGAAGAAAGGAAGGAAGGAAGGAAGGAAGGAAGGAAGGAAGGAAGGAAGGAAGGAGAGAGAGAGAGAGAAAGAAAGAAAGAAAGAAAGAAAGAAAGAAAGAAAGAAAGACAGAAAGCCCAAAATGAAACAACAGTGAGAAAATAAAAAAGGCCCCCATTCAACTAATTGAACTCTGCCGAGATGCCAGCAGGAACATGGTGACTAGGAAAGGAGCACCTTAAGTATATCCCCTAAGGGTCCCAAGGGTCTTGTGGGTTGGGGACCCCTTCACTCGGTTCTTTTTAAAGTTTTCTGACGTTTCGTAAAACAACTTAAATCTTACCAGGATGTCTGAAGACTGAGAACGCATAGATCCTTGATTGTACAAATAAACCATAAAACGATCTGCTAAAAAATATCTAAGTACAGAAGAGAGAGAGAGATGTCTGAGTTACTCTTTTAGAGACATCAGCAAGCTGCGCCCCTCCCCAGCCCAGATTCCTGTAAATAAAACTTTATTGGAGCATGTCCACGCACAGTAACCTGAATGTGCTCTGTGCTGGTGCACTCTAGCTACTCCAGCAGAGGGAAGTAGTTTGGGCAGAGGCTAGGGGGCCTTCAAACCTGGAAGGTTCACTCTCCGAGCTTTGGAGAAAAAGCCAACTTTTGCCATAAAGGCAGCATTTCCTTTGATGTACGTTACACTTTATGCAAAATAAATACACATTTACTCAAAACAATCTCTTCAATTTGATGGGTTCCTTTCATTTTTCAAAACTATTGACCTTTTTAAGGGTGTGTATGTGCCTGCATGGAGGTAAGCACCAGTGTGCACAGGCTTCCACAGCCGGCGCCCTAGCTCTCAGAGCTGGAGTGCACGACTGGGCATGAGCCGTCTGAGTTCTGAGAAACGAGCCCAGGTCCTTCGCAGGGACCGTGAGCGTTCTGAACCACTGAGCCGTCTCTCCATCCCACTAGGATCCTTTTAAGAAAGGAAGGAGCTGCAAGAGGGTAAAGCCTTTTTGCTGCTTACAAGATATAAACTGGACGGAGGATTATGATAATTTTCTGCCTCTTTATGTATACTTGATATATATCAAATATATTATATAAATATGTTATAGCTAATATAACATGTGTTATATCTAATATATATGACATATTTATATCTAATATGACATTATTTCTACATAATATGTAATACATTATCAAATTTATTTCATTTATAATTATATAATATTTTTCACATTTTATAATTATTACACACTTGTATTTATTTATAAATATGTGTTTGTAAATACATTGCATATAATTATAAATATATAAAAATATGCTATTTATGATAATATAGTATATATTTATTATACACCATTATAGAATTTATGATGGGGGGTGGTCTGGTGCCATATATGTTGATTATTTTGATCCCTGAGGTCTGCTAGCTGTCTTTTACAAGCAGACACGTATCCAAAATGACATTTGTAATCCTCGCCTCCAAATTATCCCTGACTGGATGAATAAGTGCCCACACAGCTGGGCACTATAGAAGGGAGGGAGGTAGGGCCAAAGTCTGTGGGCTTAGAGGACAGAAGGATTGTGGGAACAGACACACAGGTACAAGGGAGGAGGAGAAGGAAGCGAGACTGCCGTGGGTTAGCAAAGAACCACAAGGCCAGGAAGAGTTTACTCTGAGGGTCAGCATGGCAGCAGGAAGCAGTCCGGAAGGAAAGAGTGTGAAAGTATTTACATTATTTTGGACGGGAAGCAGCCCAGATAGGAATGGTTAGAGCAAACGGCATGGGATGTGGGACTGGGAGATAACGAGGTAGTTTAGGGAGTTGATATCTGCCCGGTGAAATGAGGCTTACTAAAAATATAACAGGTGTCTATGTCCTTTCTTGATTGACAGTGGGATAAATAATAACACTGTAATAATTCTAGGTTATTAATAGCACACCTCAATAATCTTCTTATTTCCTACTACATATAATTTTATATTATATATAATATGTACCTACATTATGTATTATATCATTCATATATTATATACCTGTTATATATAATGTAATAATTATATATATAATATATAACTATAATTAAAATGCTACACAAAATAAAATATATCACAACATAGTATATACTAGACATAATGTATATTCTGTATGTTAATAATACATATAATAATATATATAAAGATTTGTGTTTTTGATAATGTGGTTATTATCCTTAGCATGCGCACTAAAACTCAAGCCTGAGCTCAGCGTTCTTGTGGCGCCATCTTCCGCACATCCTGCGCTGCTGTTTCCCTTTTGCTTCTTCACCCTCCCTCCACCTTGCTTGAACACCCAGCGTGCTGCTCTCCACAGAGCGTGGTCTCACACAGGCAATCAGAGGCCGGAACGGTCGGGCCGGAACGACAGGCGGAGGTGAAGGGTGAGCAGTGGTCAACGCTGGTAACTCACTGGACGCCATCTCTCCCTGGTGGCTCGCCCTGCCTGCCGCCTGCCTCCTTCCTCTCTGTGGAGATGCACGTTCCTGCGTCTGCATGCTGCCGGGCTCCTCCCCGTGTTTCCGTGGCATCCACTTACGCTGTTTTTCTTTCTCACACTGAAAATTCATTCCAACCTCTACTGGGCATATTTTGTTCATTTCAGTGGTGTTCAAAACAACGAGACAACTGACAGTTCTAATGAGCTGTATTATTGCTCGTATACTCCGCTACAGTTGTAAGTGAACAGTTTCAAAGAAATAAATACAAAGCTAAAGATCTAAACAAAACAAAACAAAACAAAACAAAATCACCTTTTCTCGAGGTGCACAGTATATGGCTTCTTGTTGATTGGAATAACATAGGATATCTGTTCCTAGAGAATCCAGAAAAATTAAGTGAGGACAGATTTCAAGGAGAAGCAAATAGCAACCCAAAAATCAACCAACCCTGCCAAGCATGTTTCAGACAATTCCTTAAATCATCTCACAATGCCTGTGTTAAAAAATATTTAAAATATTTAACTTTTTGTATAACCTGTTCATTGTTTTCAAATTTCATTCTTTTATTTTTATATATAAATTTATTTTTTATAATTTACTCCCTTTATATCCCAATTGTATCTCCTTCCCTCATCTCCTCCCAGTCCCACTCTCCCTCCCTTTTTCCCCCATCCTCTTCCCCTAGTCCACAGCGAAGAGGAGCCCTCCTCTCCTGCCATCTAACCCCAGCCTATCAACTCTCATCAGGACTGCCTACATCTTCTTCCTCTGTGGTCTAACAAGGCCACCCCCTCTCCCCAGAGGAAGTGATCAAAAAGCAGGCAACCACGTCCATGTCAGAGACAGCCCCTGCTTTGCTTACTAAGAAACCCACACGGAGACTGTTGGCTACATCTGAGCAGGGGGTCTAGGTCCTCTCCACGCCCCATTCATCGCCACCCTTGATTTACATGAGATTAGAAATCTCCGTATCATTAAACCTTAACCACCTATGAAAGCTTCCATGCTGTCTGTAGCCTCTTCCTGGCAGCATGAAGGTGGGCAGTGTCCCATCTGTTCCCTGTTCTTGGATGAATTTGTAAAGCAAGTCTGAAAACACAAAATAAGGGGCTGGAGATATGGACTCAGCCCTACTCTGACCTCTGCGGGCACCAGGCATGCATTTGGTACACAGACTTATGTGCAGGCAAACACCCTCACACATAAATAAATAAATAAATAAATAAATAAAAGATGAAACTGAAAGACTTTCTTGAAACTTAACAGATTATAATGGGATAAACCAGAAAGCGACAGCAGGAGAAAATTCAGGAACTACAGAAACAAATGGAGATTAAATAATTGTATTCAAAATAGCCCATGGGTTATTGAAGCAATTAAGAAAGCGATTTCAAAATCCTAGAGTGAAAATACAATCTATAAAATCCACAGCATACAGCCAAGGTGGTTCTTAGTTCCTCTTCTATTGCTGTGAAGACACCATGACAAAAGCAACTATAGAAGAAAGCGTTGATTGGAGCTTACAGTTTCAGAGGGTGAGTCCGGGACTGTCTTGGCAGGGAGGCAGCTCTGCAGCATTAGTATAGCCCTGAGAGCCTACACCCTGAGACAAGCAACCACAAGAGAACTGACTAGCAATGGTGTGGGCTTTTGAAAGCTCGAAGCCCACCCTCAGTGACACACTCCTCCAACAAGGCCACACCTCCTAACCTTTCCCAAACTGCTCCACCAACTGGGGACCTGGGACACAGAAATGCTTTCTGTGTCTGGCCTTATGCCCTTCAGTATCAGTTGGTTCTTGGACTTCTGGGAACAGGGAAGGGTATTAAAGGCCAGCAGAGGCTGAGAGCTGGGAGAGAGTAGGAGGAAGACAGTAGTGGGACCGGGAAGCAGGCAGGAATAGGGTCCAGTAGACGGAAGAGTAGGGCCAGAGAAGACAGTTTATGCAAGAAGAAAGAAGATTGAGTAGG
The DNA here is from genome assembly GCF_030254825.1 of Meriones unguiculatus. Lineage (NCBI taxonomy): Eukaryota > Metazoa > Chordata > Mammalia > Rodentia > Muridae > Meriones > Meriones unguiculatus. The sequence continues at coordinate 17,044,037 of NC_083352.1, forward strand.
GCTAGAAGGAAGAAGAAAAGGGATTCAGCAGAGTGAAAATAAGAGACATTTGAAGTCAGTTGGGCTAGCAGAGTGAGAAGGGAAGAGAGTTGGTGACAGTTGAGCCAGGAGAAGCTGAGCTGAGCCAGAGAAGATATTAGGAGACAGTTAGGAGAAGAACCCACAAACAAAGCAGCTAAAGAAATAATAGACTAAAAGCTACAGGGACCAAGTTCAGCTCTTAGCACAAGGTATAGTCTTGGCCACTTCTGGAACACAGCTTCTGTGTGTGGACCCTGAGGAAACACTTCCCAGAAGACTTTACCCCAGGGATGCTGGAACCTTTCTTAGTCGACTCTAATTTCTTAGCTCCAGCTGACCAGGAGCTGTTGTCCCAGTAAAACAAAGGTTTTACTTTATTGGTTCTGGTCTCTTGTTAATCACAGCCTATTCTTCAGTCCCAGTTAACCAGAACCACAGATTCCTAACGCAGAATACACACCATCTCCCAAGACAGTCTGTAAGTGACTCTCAAACATTCCTCTGGAACTCCATAAGCCAGCCCTCCATCCCTGCATCTCTCTCCAAGCTCCCACAGAGCAGCTCACCGAGGTTTGAACACTCAATGGTTTTTCTAGCCCAAAGTTCCAAAGTTCTTCCATAATCCTTCCAAAAGCAAGGTCAAGCCTGTCATGGCAATGCCCCCACTACCCTGGTACCAATTTCTGTCTTACTTAGGTTTAATATTGCTATGGTAAAATACCATGACCAAAAGCAAACTGGGGAGGAAAGGGTTTATTTGGCTTATACTTCTATCGCATAGTTCATCATTGAAGGAGGTCAAGACAGGAACCCAAGTACGACTGAAACCTGGAGGCAGGAACTGAGGCAGAGGCCATGGAAGGATGCTGCTTACTGGCTTGCTCCTCATGGCTTGCTCAGCCTGCTTCCTTATAGGACCACCAGCCCAGGGATGGTACCACCCACAGTGGGCTGGGCCCTCCCATATCAATCACTAAGAAAATGCCCTACAGCAAAACTTCTCAACCTGTGAGTCAAGACCCCTTTGGGGGTCACATATCAGATATTCACACCCCATCTTCCCCGCACAGTGGTTCTCAACCTTCTTAATGCTTCAGCCCTTTAATATAGTTCCTCGTGTTGTGGTGACCCCTCCCCCCAAACCATAACATTATTTTCACTGCTACTTCATAACTGTAATTTTGCTACCATTATGAATCGTAATGTAAATCCCCATGGTCTTAGGTGACCCCTTTGCAAAGGTTGTTTGACCCTCAAAGGAGTTGAGACCCACAGGTTGGGAACTGTCCCAGAGTGTCAAGCCAACAACTGACTAAGACAGTACCACATATCACACACCCTAAAAAGTTGCATTTGCCTCTTCTGTGGCCTAAATGGTAAACATTCCAAAGCAGATAACCAGTGCTGATCAGCTTCCATGGGAGTGTTTGCAGGCCAGGATCCTCAGCAGGACAGCACAGTCAAGCTCCGGGGCTTCTCCTTCTGCCTTCTGTTCTCCTGCGACTCTTGCTTTGCACACACACACACCTGCGTAATCTCTTCCTCCTCTTAGAAGCTGTGGTGGTTAGAGCTTGAAAGGGGCTATTATTATTGTTTCTGTTTGGTTGTTGTTGTCTCTGTCAGCTTGATACAAGGGAGAGCCATCTGGGAGGGTGGGTACCTCGTCAACTGAGAACCTGTCTTCAGCAGATTAACCAGCCAGCAAACCAAATCTGTGAGGCATTTTCCTGATCAGCGATTAACTGTGGGAGGGCCCAGGCCACTGTGGGCAGTGCCAGCCCCAGCCAGGTGCTCTTGGTTTGTGCCAAAAAGCAGGCTGACGTCTTTAATCCCAGCCCTCAGGAGGCAGAGACAATGAGTTGCTGTAAGTTGATGTCAGCAAGGTCTAGGCCAGCCAGAGCTTTGTAGTAAAACCCTGTCTTAAACAAAATCAGGAAGCGAAACGAAGCAGGCTGACCGAACCATGAAGGGCAAGCCAGAAAGCAGCATCACGTGGGAAACTGGAATGCTGAGTATGACGAGTGTGAAATAGAAATCAGTGTGGTCACAGACACTGTGGAAAACTGCATGGTAGCCTCTAAGTGCATCAAGCACAAGATTATCTATTTCACTGCTAAGGGTATAACCAAAAGGAAGGAAAATCTTTCATAACAGCCAATGTCTGAAAGCAATCCAAATGTCTATCGTGATTAATGGATAAACAAATATGGTACTTCACATTTATTATTTTAAGAAAGCAATGACCTGATAACTGTTACAAACATAAATCTAATTAAAATAAGCGTGCTCATCAATGGTTGCTAAGGTCCAAGGATGGAAAGAGAGGTAAGCCACAACTGGGCGGAGGGAACTATTTAGGACAAGAGGAACATCACCCAAGTAGACTGTGCCATGTTTGCAAGCTGCGTATTCACCATCAAGGTGACCGTTACCAGGGATGGATTCTGCAGCATGAAAATTGTGAACTTCAGTGTGATCTAGATCATATATCTCCTAGGAAAGTGGGAGGGGACTATTAGGGAGAAGAAGTTAATACTGGGAGGGGGAAGAAATGCACAGCTTTGTGCAATCAATATATGCTGATAAAAAATGTTTCAAAAGATGGCCACATGCTGGAGAGATGGCTCAGCTGGTAAAACATTTGCCCTGCAAGCATGGAGACTTGGCTTTGATGCCCAGAGCGCACATTTCAAAAAGACAGTTGGGACTGGCACAGGCTTACAATCCCAGTGCTGGAAAAGCGAAGACAGATTTGCTGGGGCCCACTGGGCAGCTCCAGGTCAGTGGGGGATCCTGTCTGACCAAACAAGGTGCACAGCTCCCAAGGAATGATGCCAGAAACCAACGTCTGGATTCCAAGCAAACACACACCTGCAGCTGCACGCATGCATGTGTGCAGCGGCACACACACGTGTGCACATACAATGCATGCTCACACAGAGAGAGATTTCTCGCCTATAAGGCAGATACACTTAAATATTTTTAAAACTCCTAAAGACACCTAACACAGCAAAACACCAACTCCAAAAGTCAGTGAACAAAATGAATTCTTTTGCTTTCTATAACATTAGCATAAAAATTCTCTTTGTTTGAGAACTATGGGTACAGAGATGAAGCATAAGGAAAGAGGTTTTTGTTAAAAGGTATTAAGGAAATCAGCCATTTTGGAGACATCTCCTGGATCTTCAGGCATCTCCTTAATGTCAAGGGAGACACTTAATTTTTTTTTCTATTATTTTGTGTATGTGAACTGCTAAAACTACTACGAAGAATTGAGAAATGTTTTTCTTAAGTAGATCATCCTAATTTTTATGTTTGCTTTTCCCATAAAAACTTTACACTCATCATCAGTAGTAATATCAGATACATATAATACTACGATATGATCTGTGTGTTCCACAGCTATGTGATACAAGTAAGAAATTTTATATAATAATGTATATGGTGGAAAAAAAACGTTTCTTACTTCTGAGCTTGTTCTATCTTTAATCTTCTCTGGAAATATGATTTGTAGAAATGAACTTGGAGAATCTGAAAAGAGAAAAAAAAAACTATTAGTAACCTTCCCCAGATGTTCAGTTTCTTTCTTTCATGAGGTTTATGTAGCCAATACGAATGACTCATCAACGTGTGCTACTTAGAAAATTCTAATGCTCACTGCATGGGTACATGTACCAAGGCTGGAATCAGCCAGAGAAAATTAGCATGGCCCCATGACACATTAATTCATGAAGTGTTCCATATTTAAAACAGAAAACAAAAACATTGAAAACACTGACTTTGGGAAACAGACAAAATGGTCATGAAAGACCAAAGGAGGCACTCGACATAATCAGAACCTGTTATTCACAAGAACACATAGACAAAAACAAACCAATCAAAGGTAAACCTCAAGAAAACCTGGCTAAAAATCTAAAGCAACAGACTAGAAAGGGCATAATCTGTCGGGAATAATGGATAGCAATGAATCAAAGGTAAGCTGTGGTCCAATGACATAGCTGAGTGTTTAAAATCAAGCATCAAGTGGGAATACAGATAGAAAAAAAACATCTTATATCATTGTGGTTAGTTACTGTCAACTTGACACAGGCTAGAGGGAATGAGAAAATGGCTCCCTAAGATTTACCTGTAGGCAAGCCTGTGGGCCATTTTCCTGATTAACCACTGACTACAGTATCAACCAGGCCCACTTCTGGGAAACTGGTGTTGAGTTGCAACAGAAGCAGGCTGAATGAGCTGAGAGAGCACCCCAGTAAGCAGCTTTCCTCCATAGCCTCTGCTTCCGTTCCTGCTTCCGTGTTCTTGCCGTGGGTACCTGCCTAAGCTTCCTCAGCGATGGACTGAGACAGAGCTGTAAGATGAAATAAACCTTTTCCTCCCCGTGTTGCTTTGGGTCATGGAGTTTATCACGGCTCTGGAAGGCAAACTATGACAGACGTAAAGGGAGAAACGCAGCCTGGCTCTGGTATTCAATAGTAGAACACGCTATTTAAATGATTGAATTGAGGACCCAACAAATTTATGCTAAACAACACTGTCATTCAAGTACCCAAGGAAAGGTGGCTATTTATGAACAAATTTCCCCCCCCCAAAAAAAAATAATCTTCATGCACTTGGCAGAAAGACAGAAAAATTTCTCCCAATAACTATATCTATATAGTACTAAAAGGACTAGACATGAGCATTAAATAAACTCACATACAGAGTGAAGGCTGTAACAACTGTGGGGACCATAGCCACATGGTGGACGCAATATGAAGCGTTACAGTAGTGGACAGATAACAGTATGCCCGCTGTCAGGAAGTGTGGCATAGGAAGAAGGATGTGAGAGCATCCCCATTTTCTTCAACTTACTGTAGATTAAGGTCAAGCGTGCGAGTTAAGGGTACAGAAAGGCTAAAACTAAAATGACACAACTACCAACTGTTAGGAATGTGCAGCCAAGTTACACGGTGGGTTCACAGATCATGCCATGTGACTGGTTCCATGCGGGAGGTTTATTAAGGGAAGGGGGAAGGGGTCTCAGAGGCCGTCTCTGGGCAGGGCAAGAGAGAGAGAGAGAGATTGGAGGTGGTGCCGAGTTCTCTTATAAGGTGACTCAGAGCCTGCTCAGGTGGTTTCAGGTGGTCCGTAGGTGGCTTCACAGTTGCCTGATACCCGGTTTGTCAGGTCCCTTGGGGCTGGCCGTAGAGATGCCTGCTTACAGAGCCCAACACCAACCTCTCCACTCAGCCAGATCCTGCCCACACTTCACCACGGTGAATCTGGGTGAACGCATCTAATTCTCTCGCCCACACGCCCTTCTCAATCACCCAGACATAGGCAAGGCTCCATATCCTGTGCCTAGTATGGCCACTCCTGCTTGCATGTCCCCCAGTGCCCAGGCTCCATCCAGGATACGCCCTGCCTACCTCCAACCTTTTCAGGCCCCTTGCGCCATAACAGCTTTTCTGCTCAACTAGATCCTGCACATCTCGTACTGTGCTCTAGCCCTGAGTGTCTTGTCTGATTCTCCACGCCACACACCTTCCCCAAGGGTCCAGACCTACCTCCAAGCTCCAGGCTTGGACCAGAAGGTACATCCTTCATGCCCACCCAGCACCCTGTGCCCGCCTGACTTATTCCATCTGAGCCATTTCTGCGTTTGGCCCCAACCTGCTCGGTCCATATCAAAAAAGGAACTAACAAAAGCAATACACATGACCAGATCTCGTTGCAAAAAAAAAAAAAAAAAAAACACGAACAGTATGAAAAACCAAGGCAGTATCTAGATCAACCCCAAGGCATGTGAAACAGTAGGTATACACTACAAGCAAGTGAACGGAAAACGGGAGATGAACAACAAGCCACACATAAAGGAACACCCCGAAAAGATGACAGTTGCTTTCTCAGCGGGAAATCTGAAAGCCGGAAGAGCCTGGAGCAGTGCGTCACACTACAAATCCAAAACAAACAAATGAACAACAACAACAAAAACTATAGCAGCCAACACCCTTTGGTCCTCCAGAAGCAACCAGCATTGCCCAGACCTCACGTCAGACTTCTGGGCTCCAGAGCAATGAGAGGATACATTTCTGCCTTATTAAACCACCAGTCTATGGCAACTCTTCATGGAAGGCACAGGAAAGTAATTTTATACTTATTTTATGAATGTATTTCTTTTATGAATGTTTTCAGCTCACTTCTGGGTTCCAGAAGAGGCTAGAATTCTATCACATGCTGCTGTGTAACTGGCAACCGAGACCCCTGTACGCTAATATAGCCAGCTACTCCCAGCAAGCCTCATAAACCCACAGGACTCAGACTAAAACCTCAGCTACTATCACCTTACAAACCCATTTATGTTTGGTTCCCCCAAAGATGAGAGAATAAGGAAAGCCTCCCAGTAACAAAAATGTCACTCTGTAAATGAACTTGTACGGCTCTCCTGTATATTATGAGGCAGAAACTTGTTTTGTGTGCTGTTTCTTGAAAGCTTCAGGATGATAAGAAGGGTAAATGTGGACACGGATGCCCACACAGCCCAGCTAGAGATAGATCGTGGCATGAGACTGGCCTTTCATTCCCATAGTTTCCACCTTGCTTCCTTGCAGATCAAATGACTCATGCTCCTGACTAGTTCAGTAAGAAGCTGGGACATTCACACAGGACTTTGCTGCGGAAGTGTTATGTGGTTATGGTTGTGTTTTAATCCCAGGTGTGGGCTATAGAACCACTTAAGTTTGTCCACAGCTGTTGTATGTGGTTACATATGGTTGTCTTGTGCTCTGGCAAGGGTGTGATTTCTACCAGCTGCAGATCATTTAAGTCTGGGGGCTCTGGAGAGGGAATAAGTGGGAGGGCCTGGGATGCTTGGCTAGGGGAGGGGAGACAGCATGATGGGGAGTCTACAAACATGTGATTCTAGCAACCTCCAAGAACATGGACTCGCTGGGTAGTGGTGACTACACTCATTCACTTAGAGGACAAGACATTCACCGACGCTGCTCCAAGATTTGCTCTACGAAAGGGGAATACCTTGGTAACTGAACTAGAGATGCTGAGAGGTCACCAGGCATCTCGAATCTAACCTTTTCTATACTTTCAAGTAATCTGTGTTGACGTTCCAGAGTCTGAATTTAAATTAAAAAAAAAAAAAAAAAAGTACAAAGACCAAAAACTTTGGAGTCTGTACAAAAGCCAGGGACAAATCTGAGAAGTCATGTGGTAGAGAGACCTTGTAAAAGCAGAGAGAATAGTCGGCGTTAAGAAACGTTCTACAAGATTCCAGGGTCCCAAAGCAAGAAGACCTCAGGGGTAAAGGAAAGGGATGCAGAGTACGTACTTCATCTGCCAATAAGTGTCAGGGATACAGAAAGAAGCCATATAAATGCACGATTCTGGAAAAGCCTTCCTCGTCTTGACTTTAAAACCACCACAGCAAAATCCATAGGGATGAAGGGAGCGTGGGTATGTTTGCGTTGGCAACAGTCTGCTCTTGGTTCATTAAGGAGCTCACACTGAGGAATGTGAGGAATGTGAAAAGAATGATTTGCTTCAGAAAAATTTCAAAGACGTGAGATAATGCACGCTAAGGATGGATGACTCCAACATAAGGGGGGGTGGGAGAGGGCTCCTCTTTAATCACACGCACTGAGAGAAACCCTGTAAATATGAACAGTATGGGGATAGCTCCATTTCTCTCATGGGCTTTCAAAAACACAGTGGTACACAGGCAACTCAGGAAGATAAGGGCTGTGGGAGAACATCCAGTTTTCACCATTCCTCTTAAATTCATGAAAATGCTCAAGAGAGACTCTCCATGAATATACGATGTGAGAAAGCTATATTATTATTATTATTATTATTATTATTATTATTATTATTATTATTGCACAACTTTTGGGCACATGGGAGAACACACACTGAGGAGCCCTGTGGAAAGAGCAAACAGCTGCTGTCACAGAAGCTCTTGAATGTAAGCACAGACACTCTCCAGACCGCCTGCACGCGGACAATCTCAGTCCGAAGGTGTGGCTGGAAAGCTGACAAGAGCTGCAGGGCTGAACTCACTTGAAACTGAGAGCAAAAGTAATCTCCTCTTCCCATAAGAAGTTTCTGGGCACTGTCGCAGCGCAAGTAGCAGGCATGGGACGGTGTAGCTTCACTCAGGTACAAAGCTAGAGGAAACCACACGAGAAGAGCTTGGACAAGCTTTGGACCAATGCTGCTTTCCATTTGTGCTTTTAATTAACTGTTCAAAGTAATAAGTTTTATTATATTTTACGTATGCATGCAACACACTTTGAAAATATTGGATTTTTTAATTTTCTTTACTTTCTGTTCACTTGTTTGTGTGTGTCTGTGTTTACGTGTGAGGAGGGCACAGCAGCTTGTTGTAGTCAGTTTCCTCCTTCCGCTGTTTGAGTCCCGTCAAGTCAGGTTGACAGGAGTGACAGCAGGTATGCTTACCCAATGAGCCATTTCTCTGATGGAAGATTTCAGGATTCTACGTTCCTGCTTTGTAAATATATTCTCTAAGCAATGTGAGTCAGTACCACAAATACTATTTTTATTCCAATCAATTGAGAAAATGTTTTCCCGTTTTAAAAGTAGAATCAATAGAACTGGAGGAAATTTTAACAATACAAGAGCAAAATTAACATATAAGCCAAAGGACAGTTCTCTTGAATACAAATAAGTAACTACATAGAGCTTTACCTAGAGTGATGCTATCGAGTTGAGAGTGTTTCCTGAGGTTCAAGCCTTCACTCTTTAGGATCTGGAATGTCACCATTTAAAACCCTGAAAGGGCCCATACTTCTGGGCTTATTGCCTTCACTGTTAACCTGTTCCTGGCTGTTTCTGGAGGTGACTTTTTTCTCTGAGGGGTGGCCAGTCATGGGCCGTGGAACCTGCTCACGCTCTGAGTGTCCTCACCCTGTAGAGTAGAGCCTGTTATGCTGTTTCTTACTGTTTGGGCAGAAACTGCCCGGCAACTTCCTAACACAGACCTTGGTTCTCCCAACAGGTATCCCTTATCTGGTGACCTGCCAGCCATCACTCATTGGCCAACATTCAGGCCATGGGCATATATTCTAACTTCGTGATGGTAGCACACCACTGCACCAGTCTGTTCAGGATAAGAAAACTGTGTTAACAGTAACAGGTAAACCCTGAATTTTGTGGGGCCTCAGGAAACAAGAATGTACTTGTCGTTCATGCGAAGTCTGGGGCTTAGAAATACTAGTGAGACAGTAAAATCTGTGACCTTAAGGGTCACTGTGGTATCAAGAAAAGGGAATGAGATTTACTAACTGCCACCGTTCACTTAAAAACAGTTCAGTTTCTAATGTGAAGTTCACTATAATGAATTTTCCCATGTGTGTGTGTGTGTGTGTGTGTGTGTGTGTGTGTGTGTAGTGGTGTGTCCCTCTTCACTTGAGCATGAGCTGAAGTCCTGCTCCAGCAGGTCAGAGTTCCAAGTGGAAAATGTGAAGTTGGCAATAAGAAGACACACAGATACATTACAGTTAAACCACGCGCTAATTTTATTTCATTTTACTCTTCCTTTTATCCCTTATATGCTACTCAGAACAAAAGTCTTCATGCAGAGAGAAGCCACCTCATGGTCACAAGTCACACATTTCAAAACACAAACTTCCTCAGAAGCCCACATGTGGGCAAACATTTCCCCCTTATTTCTCCTCCCATAATCACATCTTTACCCCAAGCAGTGACTGTTTTATTATTGACTAACAGAGTTAAGGCAAGCCAAGTGTTTTCCAGCCAGCTCTCTTGTACTGGCCGGCAGGAGTTTGTACTTACACTATGGCAGACTTTTGTTTTTGTTTTGCTCTTCAAGACCTTGCTCAGCTGGCCTCCTTAACCACCTACTTTCCTTTTCTTTCACCCACAAGAGTCATTTATTTTCCTTCTACAACTCTTGTTTTCTCGAGGTGCATACCAAAAACCTGTAACTAGATCTGTGAGCTACATAACCGGGAGACTGAGACCCTGACCACAGGAACATGATTGCTTTCTTTGATCACTCACCGGCCTGTCTCCCACAGGCAAGACTTGTGGGCTAACAATGCCTGAAACTTCCTTGCTCTTACTCCCTATCCCAGGAAGTCTCTCTTCTCTATATCCCTCACAAGAAGCCCTAGGCACGATGTCTTTAGACTGTTCTCAGAAAGTTCAACAGAATTATTAATTTATCTAAATGGCATTGCCCTGGAAAAACCATCACTTTTAGTATGTGGAGCTGTTGTTTGATACTTTGTGGGTTCTTTTTTTCCCCCCAGACTTCTCCTCACCCCTTTCCACCCCCTATCATAACTAGATAAAGAAGGATTCAGGGGAGAGAGATCCTTGAATCTAATTTCGTTTTTCTTGTTTCTTCTTTGAGCACAACTACCAACAAACCTCAACCAACACCCCTAAATAACCAACAACCAACAACCCCACCTCTCTGGGCTCTAGCATTTATATATCCTCTGAAAGTTCCCAGAATTCCAAACATCACACAAACAGCACGCCTCTGCTAGAGCATGAGGCAAATCACAGTCAGCTGCTGTGGACAGTCTGAAGCAGCCCCATGTCCCCACACCGGAGATAAAAAACAAAAGCATAGTCTTACGTCTGTGTTTTTAAAAGAACCAAAATTCCAGAATTTTCACTATAATTACGCATCGCAGGTAAATTGCCTAGAGAGGAATAGGAATCTTTCGCAAATAATCACACCTCGCTAAGTATGCTAAGTATGTGGCACCAAGCACAATAGGCCTGGCAGCAGCAAGGAGCTTTCTGGACACCATCCCTCTGGGGCTTCGCCTCTCCGAGGCACACTCACTGCAGCTCTGTGAACCCTGATCCATAAGCTCCCTGCTGACTACAGTTCCTCCGGTATGGCCACCACCATGCATGCAGGTACGTGCACACCCATGAAGGTATGTGGAGGCCAGCGGGGATCTGATACCATTGCCTGTCCCTCTGCCTTTTCTCCTGAGACAGTCTCTGGTTGTAGCTGGGGCTGTTTTATGGCTAGGCTAGCCAGCGAGCCCCCAAAGTCTCCCTCTCTCAGAACCTTCCCCCTAGGCCCCGCCCCAGCACTGGAATCACAGGTGCAGGCAGCCACAACTATTTTTTTGTTTGTTTGTTTGTTTGTTTAATGTCAGTACTGGGGATCTGAACTCACACCCTTATGCTTACATGGCAAGCACTGTTACATACCCTGCTATCTCCCCAACCCTTTAGCAAGAATCTTCACAGAAGCCCAGAAGAAAATTCTATAATGACTTCAAATAAAAATTTGAAAGAAATAAACAATGTAACTATAGAAAATGGCCATGCAGGGAAGAATTAATAAATAAGTCAATATGGGAAGAAAGAACAGACAGGGAGAGGGACCCAGGAGAAGACAGAGAAGGACAGATCAAAAAGCCTGAAAGTTTTATATATTAGCACAACCAAAGAGTGTATCATTCCTCTGAAATAAAGACACAAAGAGAGAAAGTCATATTTGTCTCACCTGGCTAATATAATAGCCATAGACAGTCTAAGTAAAATATTAATAAACTAACTTTAATCAGTGTAACCTAATTGTTAAAGCATGACTAAGAAGAATTTACCCCAGTAAGCCCTACAGCCATTATAAATGAGAAAACAAACAAACAAACAAAAAAAAAAATAGTGCTGCCATCATCGGCACACAGAAGCAGTAAAAGCATCGGATCATACACACATGAAGAAAACATGCATGGTTCAAAACTCTTCGCAGACAAAAGTTATTTTGGAAAGATTTGAGAAACATAGCTTCCTGTGTTTGATTCTTCTCAACGACTGGACAGTAACAAAACACTTGAGCAGGCACGATGGCTCAGCAGGTAAAGGTGCTTTCCGTGCAAGTCTGATGAGCTGAGTTCAATTCCTGGAACCTGTGTAAAGGTGCCAGGAGAGAAGCAACTCCACATCTTGTCCTCTGACCTCTCTGTGACACGTGCCATGGCGCTCACACTCCAACCCCTTCACAGCAATAAAAAAGTGTTTCAACTAAGGTACAACAGACCTCTGCTCAGTGGATGCCCTCGCTCACATTACTGTTACAGCTAGGACTACAGCAGTAATTCATGACCACAGTCTAGAACTGAGGGACAGGGACACATATGTTATCATATGTAGATGATGGTATCATAATCTACAACAACAAAAGGATCAAAAACAGGACAATAGCGATGACACGTAAAATTAACACAGCAACCACTGCACTAGTACAGGCACTGAACACTTTTTAAGAGGGTCCCATCAATGAAAGTGACAAAAAACAAAAAGCAAACAAGCACCATGCAAGACCCAAGAATAAGAAAATGGAGAAATGCACAGAGAACCTATGGAATCTAGAAATCTACCATACAAGAACAATCAATGTTCTTATACCTAAACTTTCCTTAATTAAAATTTTCAGGTGGGCTAAAATACCTACCAACCCAATATAATTCGTTCATAACCCCGAGGATTTTCAATGAAATGTGCTATACATGGTGTATAATCCATCTACCAAGTAGGATAAAGGAAACCATATTGACACATTACAGCAGAACAGAAACGGAACAAGCCTGTAGATAGTGGCTGTGTGTGTGTCTGGTGTGTCCTCGGGCTGGGCAAGCAAGATTGGCAGATGTTTTGCCAGTGGGCATAAATATCTAATTACATAGGAGGAAGAATTTTAAGTGGCCTTCATAACATGGGTTTCTATAATAAAGAGTAATATATTATATTCTCTAAAACTTTTTTTAAAAAAGGAATTGGAAAGGGATACAATAGAATAATAAAGAGCAAAAAAAAAAATTCAAAGATAATGCAAAGAGAATGAGGGCATATACTAAAAAAAACCCAGATCTGGACTGAGGAGAAGGCTTGTGGATAAAACAGCCATCCTGCAAGTATAAGGACCTGAGTTCAAATCTCCAGGACCGAACTAAAGCTGGGCATAGGAGGCCACATCTGTAACTCCCATGATCCTGTGGAGAGACTGGATGAGGAGATAGACTCTCCAGAAGTTGAAGGGCCAGCTAGCCTGGCTTATGCAGAATGAAAATTGAAAGAGCATCTATAAATAAAATGAAGGGAGAAACTGACATCTGAGTTGGTTTTCCCCTGATCTCTGTACCATACATCCATAAACTCAAACAAACCTATACACACTCACAAGCACACACACACATGTACACACCACATATATACACACATAGAAAAAAAAGTTAAAAATAAAATATCGCAGTATGATAAAAGAGTATTACCCAAAACATACAAAGAAATTTTCAAATTAATAGTGGCATACCAGCCACATTTCAAAATGGACAAATAACCTGTAAAGACAACTCTCAAAAAATAATAAATAAAAAATAATGTAAGCCTATATAAAGATTTTTGGCAGCTGAAGAGATGGCTCAATGATAACAGCTAAGCTCAAAGCCAGACACGACGATTTCAGAAGCATGCCATTGGGAACTTGTAAATTAAAACAATGAGACACCACTACGTCCTCTTACCATCAGGAATGAAAAATTGTGTTCAAGCAAAACCTGAGCAAGCATGTAGATAGCAGCTGTCTTCACCACTGGTAAAGCTGGGAAGCCGTGAGAGGTCTTTCAGCAGCTAAGTGGACACACTGTGCTTGACATGAAATGGCTAATTTTTCAACGCTGTGAAGAAACAAGCTATCACGCCACAAGAGGAGAGTTGTCTCGGGTCAGTGGGACTGAGCGTGATGCTGCAGCGACAGGCGTCTTTGTGCCAAGCATAGGACATCCAGAACCTGAGTGCAATCAAGCCTATCCCTGCAGTTCCAGAGGTTGACCCTCGTGGGAGGACAGAGAGCAGGGCCTAAATCCAAACACTGTTTTCTGCACAGTCCTATTGTGAATCTGAAACTGCCCGAAAAAGTAAAGTTCAATGATTTTTCTGAAAACACAAAGTGTTTGAGAAGCTGGAGCGATGGGCCAGAGGTTAAAAGCACTAACTGTTCTTCCAGAGGAGCTGGGTTGAGTTCCCAGCACCCACCTGTCTCTAACTCCAGTTCTAGAGAATCCTCCCTGGTTCACCCTCTTCTGACCCCCAAGGGCACCACGTAAACAAGTGGTACATAGACCTAGATGCAGGCAAAACACCCACACACAAAGTAAAGTTTAAACTGAAAAAAAAAAATCTTTAAAAAGCTGTTGGTAATTTTTATTTCTCAGTTTAAAAAGAATAAAGATAATACATTAAAATATACATGCATAAAAATAAAATTTTAATATCAATATCCCCTTGACTTTCATAAAGAAATTTCTGCTGGTACATACATATATAGATATTTAATATATGCTAAATAAAGAGGCAAGGGAGTTGGGGGGGTGTTGGACAGATTAGAGGGAGGAAAGGGAAAGGAGGTAATTGTTTTAATTTAAAAATTAAAAAGAACAGGAAAGCTTGCTGGTGTTTTTAGATTCTATGCTGCAACTATTCTTTCTCTGTTTGTCCAGTTTTGGGGGTAACATGCAGAAAGCCTGTGATTATCTGAAAAGGCTACCAACGTTCTCCTCGTGAAGCGTGTTGACGTATGAAGGGTATAATCCTAATACTTTAAACGTTAGTATACGATCTTAAATTCCTCCTCCTAACATAATGAACCACGAAGAGAACAATCCCAGAACCCGCCCATGTGACCCCCTGCTCTGCCTTTTAAAAGCGGCATTCCACAAGTTCAGGAGGACGATTCGCCTGCTCCTCAGAGCTGGAGACGAGCGCTGGACTGACCCCTGCTGGACGGCTGGACGCACAGCAGCGGAACATCACAACCCGCCAGCTTGCTGTGGTGCCCACTGGATTCCAAAACCGAAGCAAGGTTCCGCCCCTCCCAGCCCCCACATGCACCTCTGCACTCGCTCTGAGTTTGGGGGTTTGTAGCTTATTGGCTTTTCTTTCGTGTTTCTGGACGAATCGGTATTGCATGAACGTCACGTTGGAACAATTATCTGTGGACGCCGGTTTCTTGGAGCCTTAAGTGGGGTTCCAGAAGCCGATGGAAGAGCTCTTTGGGGGTACACTTTTTGAGCTGTCTGATGTGCACGAGAGACGTACAAGAAGAGTGGCCCCAACCTCGGAGAAGCGGCCCCAGGGAGTGCTCACCGGATCCTGATGCCAGCAAGCCCCCCAGCTCGGCCAGCAGCAGCGGCAGCAGCGGGTGCAACATGGCGCCTCCTGGAACACCTTAGGCAGTTGCGAAGCCGTTTTCCCCGGGAGCGTGGGGCACGTGCCGGAGCGCACCCACCCGTACCCCGCCTCCGTCGGCCACCACCCAACCCCGCTCGCACGCCGGCCACGGCCACGGCAAAGCCCGCACGGGCAGGGAGGGCCACACTGTACGGGCCACACGAGGGGTCAAAAGCGAGCGTACAACCTACGTGTTCCTTCTAAGGCTGAGCTGGGTTTCAGACGTGTGGAGAAATTCTCCAACAGGAGTACAGTGACTTTCTTACTCCGAGTCTGCCCTTCCACAGGCGCTGCTCCTGCGGCCTCGCCCGCCGGCCCGCCGTCTTCCTACCCGATTCTCCGCCTTGGCTCAAATTCACCTACCTTCCTTTTCAGAAGTGCGACAGATTTTTGCAGCCCTGGCAGATCCCGGACGTTGTACAGCACCTACATTTCGGCCCTTGCTAGCTAAACCTCCCGCGCGGTCGTCACGGGCGTCTCGAGTCAGGCTCAGTCACCTACTTCGGCCCTCCTCAGTGCTCCTGCGGACTCAGCCCTCTACACTGCCTTCATTCTCCCGAGGGCTGGCTCACCAGTGTTAGCACACACCCCACCGTTACAGTACTCAAGCCTCCTGACATACTTCAGTGTCCCGAGATACCTTCTCACGTTTTCCTGAAGTACAGCCACTATGCACATTTCGCACAAGTCCTAAGACTGACATAAATAAGGATCCAAATACTGGTGTGTATTTTAGAAAGTAAAAGGACGGCCAAACAGGAATTTCAAGTATTTTATTTGTTGTAAATGTTTTTATTTTAATATGTATATATACACAAACCAAAATATTATTTTAAAAAACTAATGAAATTCAGTTAATATACCTATTATTAAACTTCTTTATGAAAGATTATGAAAAAATTTAAGTGTTTAAAATTTTAGTGTCAATACCATTCCTTTCAAAGTACAAATTCATTTTAATACAGCTGAGATAGTAACTCAGAGGCCATAACTTCTGTAGTTATCTAAGGACACCATTTCTTCCTTCCTTTCTCCAGCCTAATTTTTATGAAAATATTAGTCAAAAGAGACACGATCCAGCACACCATAGTAAATGTAAACATTCTAAATGACTTAATATCAAGCCTTGAAATTCAGAGTTTAGAGTTAAAGTGCTCATGAATTCTCAAGTGGTTTTGTAACAGCTCACCTGCGGGAGGTACTCTCCGCGCTCCTGCTCCTTCCACATCTTTCTGAGTAGGTGTACTGAACACCCGTACCATAAACTGTGCAACACCACTGCGCTGCTTTACCGTGATGCATAGAGAAAATTTAGTATTAAATCAGCTTCTACCATAGTCATTATAGTTGAAAATTAAAAAAAAAATGGAAGCCAATAGTTGATTGTGTTAAATCAAGTTCTATCATAGCTGTTACTGTTGAAAGATCATAAAAAAATGGAAGCCAATATCTGAATACACACCTTATTTCATACTTTGAGATTATACCATGATCTAGAAATTGTGGTTCTGGTGTGTTCTTCGTCGGGATATCTGCTTATTTGTGTAGTGGGAAGGAGACAGGAGTCTGTATTAAATGGCTGTTAACTCATGCAAGATGATAATGCAGAGGTTATTGGCAGTTAGTTTTCCTAAGTTAATACAAGTTCAAATGCTCAACCAGAAACCATTAAGGATAACTGAGGTCAAAAAGTCAGGATTACATTTAAGCACATAATGACAAACCTTAAACCAATTCAGCTAATTTGAGAATCATTACAGTAACATGTTCAAAATAACTTAATCCACGTTGAGGGCATTAAAGTCACAAATGGCTGAAGACGACACTTCAATGATGGAAATGTTAACCTGAAATCCCCTGGAGTGGCTGCAGCCTCCTGTGTTTCTCAACTCCCCACTCGGCTTCTATGTTAATAGGGCTTGTGACGTGGTAGTCTGTGTTCATTCAGAGTTGGAGGAAGAGAAAGGCTTTTCAAGAAAACGTCAGAAACAAAAACAGAAAGCATTCACTCAGTTCCCTGAAGACATTTTGAAAATAAGACTCTGGCATCAGGTGAGGGAGCTGTATAAGGGAGGTGCAGGAGCCGGCCGCGCAGGAATCAGGCTTCCCTGAGAGGATGGTTTCGGCTGAGGTGGAGGTGGCCTGTGAGGGGGAGAGAGTCAGTTAGCAGAGTGTGTGGATGGATGAAACAGTGCTGGCTCCATGGCGAGCTCAACACGACACCACCCTCAACGGCTCTGGCAGCAGACAAGGAAGAGCACTTTCTACTGTGCTCCCAGACTATCATCCATATGGTTTTCAGTGCCTAAAGGACCCGGCTAGTCTAAAATGGGGAATCACGACCTTACAATTTGTGTGTGTGCTTGCATATGTGTGTCTGCACACATCATGACCAGGGGTCAAAGTCAGGTGTCTTCTTCAGCTGCTCCCACCCTTATTTTTGACTCTGCCTCTCTCACTAAGTATTTCTACAAACTGTGCTCACTCCAAACTTGTTCCAAGTTAAATTACCTAAATACCTTGCCCTAAGCCAACACTGAATAGAAAATCCTAATGCATTGGCTCCTGAATTTTAATGTGATCAAATCATCTAAGCCCACTTCCTTCCAACCTTGATGGAAACTGTGGAGGCTGCTTGGCTGCGTAGGTTGGTACTGGAAATCTGTTTGCATGCACAGGCTGGAAAGAAAAGAAAATGCATAGTTACTGCTACAGTGTAGTCACAAATCTGTCTTAAGTATAGGTTCTTCTATATAAAAGTACTTAATATACTTATAAGGCTACTTACAATGCTGACATTTTAAACTGTCTGGGTTAAATGAGCCAGGGTGAGGTTCAATGGCAGATGCCTTTCTAGCATGTATAAAGCTCCAAGTTTGATCCAAGAGAGTAAATTGAAAAGAAAAATGTTCCTGTCCAACTCATCTTTACTATTAAATGTTATACCTCCTTATTTTAAGGCTATATTTTTAATTCAATGATACTAAGCTATAATAACATTGCATTAAATTAAATAATGCCAATACATTTTAAATAAAATACTCTGAAATTTTATTAGCAAGTCTACTTGTGAATACCAATAACCTATTACCCTTAATATTAGAATTCATAATACTCTTCCTTGACAAAGGAGTTGGAACAGCAAATATTAACTGATCTGCAACAGAGACAGAAAAACAAGACCAATGTCCTATTTTTAATCATCTATAGATTGTGTAGACAGAAAAATCAGCAAGGAAACACAAACCTAATAGATATACAAATAACATTCCATTACACAGAGGCAAAATACTCATTGTTCTCTAATGCACTGAGCATTCTCCAGGAGAGAGCATTTATTCAGTCACAAACCATCCTAAGAATACAAGAATATTAAAATCATGTCAAGTATCCCAACCACAATGATATGACTAAAATAAATAAGAGGAATTTAAGAAAACTTAATAATAATTAAACAGTATGTTTCTGAACAATCATTGCATCAAGAAATATATATATACATATATATACATATATATAACCACGTCTTTAGACAAAAATATAAATACAAAATTAGCAACACTTGTAGGATCCATCTGAGGCTATATCAGAAGGATGTGCCATTTCAAAAGGAGAAAACTATCAAATAACTACCTACTGTAGTATTTTAAAACCTAGAAAAATAAGGATAAGCTAATCATGAAAACTTTAAGGAAATTATATAATGATAAAGTTGGTAGAAGGAAAGAAAGACCAAAGATGAGAAGGGAAATATATGAAATAGAAAACGTCTATGAAAATAAGAATTGAGGTTTTAAAAAGATAAAACTGAAATACTATCGCATGGATGTGATGGTTACTACTGACTTTCAGCTTGCCGGGATCTGGAATTACCGACGAAATGAGCCTCTGGCTGCCTGGGGGTTTATTTTGATGAATAGGAGTTGGGCCCACCAAGATAGAGGGTGCACCATTCCTTGGGCTTGGCTGCTTTAAAAGAAGGAACGGCTCTCATTGCTCTTTTCTCCTGATGTGGTGGAACAGAACCAGCTGTCTCAAGATCCAGCTGCCTTTGCTTGCCTAACTTAATGGTCTACCCAAAACTGTGAGCCAAAATAACCCTCCTTCCTTAAGGTGCTTTGTCAGGGCACTTTATCATAGCAAAAGGAAAAGTAGCTAATACACTAGACTACCACGAAGAAAAGAGATGATAAATTCAGAATGAAAGAGGAGGCACTGGAATTCAAACTGCAGAAATACAGATCCTTAAGCCGCTAATATGAACAATTACAGGGCAACAAACTGAACAACTAGAAACATGAACACATTTCTAGAAACATACAACCTATCACAAGTGATTGGTGGAGAAATAAAAGAAAACCTAAATAGATGGTTCACAAGTAAGGAGATTCGGTTCAGCAAGAACTCACAGAATTAAATGCTCATACTACCCAAGGCAACCTGCAAAGCCAATGCAAGCCCTGTCAAATTCCAGTGACATGGGTTAAGTAAGCCCACCCATCTGAAGCCAGTGTGTGTGTGTGTGTGTGTGTGTGTGTGTGTGTGTGTGTGTGTGTGAAACTTTGTTTCAAAGTTTCTGCTGTTCCTGCAGGGTACAGCAGGGTAGCTGGCCCAAATGCTTCTGTCTCCACTCCAATCTCACCTTGGGAGTACAAAGATTACAGCTCTGTGCTACAGTGTCCAGTCTTTCTTACATGGGATCTCGAGATGCAAATTCAGGTCCCCAAATTTTTCAAGGCATACTCTTTACCGAATGAACCATTTCTCTGGCTAAGTCAATGGCTTTTGTTTTGTTTTTTAATATTGTGTGTGTGTGTGTGTGTGTATGTATGTTTTGTCTGCATGTATGTAAACACCCCTGTGTATGCCTGGGGCCATATGAGGCCAGAAGGGGACATTGGGTCCCCTAGAACTGGAATTAGGGAAAGCTGTAAACTGCCATGAGGGTTCCGGGAAATGAGCTCCGGCCCTCTGAAGGAGCAGCCAGTGTTCTGCTAGGCTGTCTGTCCAGCCCCTGGGATGCCTGATTTTTTGGTAGGAGTGCTAAGAAAACACTCTGGCGACACCGCAGTCTCCTCAATTCATGAGCTACAGTTACAGAGAAGCCAGCGTCCCCACAGAGTGAGCGAGCCACAGCACCACACTGTACACTTCAAATACCTAACAAGGGGCCTGTGGCCCAGTGTGTAATCTCACATACTCGGGAGGATGAAGTAGGGATAAAGTAGGGGACTTGGAAAACTTGATAAAGACCCTAGCTCAAAGAGTTAGGGTGAGTAAGATGACTCAGCGCTATCGCCAGCCTCCACAACTAGCTTCCTAAATAGCTATCATTTCTCTTTTAATTTTTTTATATTTATGTATTTCACTTTATAAGTATGACTATTTTGCATGCACGAATAGACGAATGGATGAAGAGTATGTCTTGACTTAATGTGAAGCCCACAGGCCCATGTCTAGCTGGTAGCACTATTTGGGGACGTGGTAGGAATCTTGCCAAATCACTGGAAGCAGAATCGTGGATTCATACCTTACTCTAGCCCTTTGCTGCTGCTTCTCTCCACTCAGAAACAATGGAAGCAAACAACCAGGGACTGAAACCTGGGACCACAGGACAGAGATCAGTCTTTTCCCTTAACTTATTTTGCTGAGATATTTTGTCAGCGTAATGAGAGGAAACTAACACAAAGATGAAGAATATACCTTCATCAGACCATTATACAGCTTTAAAAAGAGGAGGCTCTTGCAAACACCACAAACCTGGTTGAATGCCAACTATGTTACGCTGAACAAAATAAGTCATTCACAAAAGGTCAAATACTGTGTGATCCCACTCATGTGAAATACATAGTCAAAAATCATAAAAGTGTAACAGTGAGTGGCAGGTGCCGAGCTGGTAGGAAAAGGGAATTAGTGGCTGAGAGTGACAGTGTCACCCAGCTGGAGAGCTGCTGTACAACAATATGGATCTATTACCATTACTGGATCATGAGCATAAAAATGAAGATGGGGGCTGCAGACATGGCTCAGAGGTTAAGAGTACTTGATGCTCTTGTACTGATTTTGGTCCCAAGCACCCATATGGCAAATTATAACCATTCCTAACTCCAGTTCCAGATCCAGGGGATCTGATCCCCTCTTCTGACCTCTGCAGGCACCAGGCACATGCATGGAACACATACAGGCAGGCAAAACACTCAAACACATAAAATAAAGCTAATTTTTTTTTAAATCAAACAAATGCTATGTAGCGTACCAACAGGGTAAACGAATAAGGTACACCCATGTGCAACACCTGATGAAGTACAAGGTGAAGTACAGCAGACTTGTGTGTAAATGCCAGAGCATTCTTGAAGTCCAAAGGAGGGTGAAATTTGTATCACAGCTTGCTTATCAGCAGACATACGCCCCTTCCTAACACTCTACAATACTAGCAGACATGGTGATGAGGGGTCTCTTGCGGAAATGATGAGGCCCACCTACGAGCTCAGCACCGCGTCTTTGATAGCACATCTCAGGGACGCCAGGTGCTGAAACCAGAAAGTACCGGCAGAGAGAAAAGCACCAGACCCAGGCGCTCAGTCCTCATTTTGAGGCAAAACACTCTGAGAACTTGAGGCCTTTTCTCACATCCTCTGAGCCAGGACTCTGCTTGTTCCTTTAATTTGAGCGCCATTGACAATATTCACCAATTCATAGGAGAGTTATCTATGTTGAAGCTACGTAACCATCTTTTAATCTTTCTTTTCATCTCTGAAGAGGAAACCTATGGCTGTGTGTATGCAAGGCCCTACCACAGAGACACCCTGCTAGTGCCCTTCTGTGTCTTCAATGTACCATGGTTGAACACAGGAGTAAAGACAGTTTTTATTAAACTTACAGCGTCTCTGGATGGGGCAACTGGAGAAACATGCTGAGGACCCCCGGGCTGTCTGGAGACACTGGGGGGCCCTGGCTGTCTGGAGATGCCTGGGGGCCCTGGCTGTCTGGAGATACCTGGGGGCCCGGGCTGTCTGGAGACACTCGGGGGCCCGGGCTGTCTGGAGACGCCTGGGGGCCCTGGCTGTCTGGAGACGTTTGTTTGATTTCTGCCATCTGATCTGAAAAACACGATTACTTGGGTTACTTCATGTTAAAACATTTATACAGGACACATTATATATAACTTCAATTTTCCTTAATGCAAAATAAAACTGTGGCTGGTGGTGGTGGTGACAACCAGAGGGGCAGCTGAGGTCTCCATATTTTTAACAGCACTCGCACAAATCTCGTCCTTGTGGGAACAGAAAGGATTCCTAACCCCATTTCAGAATTCAATAACCTGAAAATTCTAAGAAACTATGAAATATCAGATCAGTATTCCAACTTTTCTCCTCAATTTTTCTTAAAATCAAAGAAAACTGAAAGCAAATTCTGAGGCTGCATCCACATCAGAAGCAAGCACTCTAGAACTCAGGAAGCTCAGTGGCTAGAACCACAGCAGCTCAGCCCTAGGGGGCCAGCGGGCTGGCCGGGCAGACTGCCCTCACTATGAAACTAAGGCACACATACAGAGTCTGCAGGGACTGGCCAGTCAGAACTGTGATGGCCATGGAGAAGGAGGAGTGGAGAGGGAGAGGAGGAAGGCGAAGGGAAGGGCAGAAGACTTTCAACTCTGAAGCTATCAGCACACACCATTAAAGCATAACACAGTAAGGGACAAACAGGGTCCTAAAGTCTGTGCAGACATCTGGAATCATTATCACAGCTATAATAGAACCATATGACTGCCCTGGACTTTGCTGATATTTCCCCATTTAATCTTTAAAACTCCTATAAGATAGGCAATGTTATTATTCTCATTTTATAGGAAGTAAGCCTAGGGTCAAAGAGTTATGTCAATTTCAGTCTAAACTACCGACAAAGAACGTGAACTCAGATCTGGTTATAATGCCCTTTATGCTAAGTACTGATTTGATACATCGGAAGTGACTTTTGACATGAATTTTTATGAAAGTTCAAACTAACTAAAAGGTATCAGGTGTCTAAACTATAAACACCTTTCCCAACAAAACTTATTTCTTAAAATCTGGTTTCAAAGCTGAGATTTCAAACTTCCTATGTAAGAACTGATGCATTAAAGGAAGACATGGAAGTTTCCCAACACTTGTCTTACCTTTATCCCACATTTTAATAATCTCTAGTTAGAAAATCTATATAAAATGTCAAGCCCTAAATTCTACTTGTAATAATCAGAAATCAGTGTAAGGCAAAATGAGCCCTAAGGTCCACCACAGCTCTTCCCTGCCTGCCCTAAGAGGTGGCTTGGCCACCATGCTCTCTTCTTTATTTTTTTTATTTCTGTATGTGTGTGCATGACAGAGAGAGAGAGAGAGAATAAGTAATAAGGTTTCACTAAGTTTTCCAGACCAGCCTTGAGCTCAAAATCCTCCTGCCTCAGCCTCCCAAGTGTTTATATCACAAGCCTATGCCATCATGGCTGGTTGGCCACCACCTTTCGCCCCTGTTCATCACATCCAAAAAAAAAAAAACAAAAACAAAACTGTAAGCTATCACAGAACCCTATTTTTAAAAGATTGTCAACTTCTAAGAGAGCTCATTAATAATTAAAGTACTTAATATAAGTTAGAAAGAAAAGCTAAGTACTCAAATGTTTGCGATCTCTTCTTTCTGAAGTAGGTTTTCCGCAGTTCATCTCTCCTGATGAAGAGGAAAATGGCAACCGCAACAAGGGGAACGATTACGAAGAAGAACACCAGAAGTCCGTCTCTCAGTGCCGTGCTCTTTGCTGGAAATATAAAATTGACACTCATGGTCAATTACATTAGATGCCAATGCTCTCTACATAAACCAGGTAATTGTACGTGTTTCACGTTAGCAGTTTTCTTATTCCATCTTCTAGAGTTTCCTCATGCAAATATAAGGAAGAACAAAATACATCTCTTGGTAGTCCTTTGTTACATAAGCAGCAGCATCCTATCAACAAACACTCCTGACACATGACTTTGTTCACCTGTTCCTGTCTTTCTGCTCCATCAAGAGCCTTCCTATGGGTTCTAGTATGTGCTGTTGTTTATTCAACATCTTGGTAATGAAGAAATGTTAACTTACTTCCTTCACAGGCCAGAGAATATGGACTCCAATGTGACTACAGAATAGTTTTCCCAAGAGATTTGTCCTATGTCAAGGAAATGCATGCATCCTTTCTTAGATGTGTTATAACGCTGTCTTCTACAGTGATAGTTAAAATTTGGTACACTCCCAAGTGATACATAAAAATTCTCCATAGCCTAACCTACAAGGCCAAAATTCTGGCATTCTTCACAACATAGAAGGTAAAAAAATGGTATTGCATATGATTTTAAATTACATTTTTATTCTATTAGTTGAGCCTTTTCCATGCTTTATACTGAATATTTGGTTTGCTTCTTTCCTATTTTTTTCAAGCTTGCTATAAATATATCAGAGATTTAGCTTTATCTACAATGACATGGAAATATGCTGCCCATCTTTGTCGTTTGCCTGTGGCATTACAGATCATAACTGTAAATGACAAGATAAGACTGACAAACCTTTAGACAAATCAAGAGAAAAAAAAATCAATAAAATTTTAGTTGAAAGGGAAATATTACAACAGACACCACTGAAATCCATAAGAGCATTAGAGAAGTTTTTACAAGTCCAATTATAAGGAAAATCTACAAGAAATTGTCAGGTGTTTATAGACACATATCTCCTCTCCAAATTAAAACAAGAGGATCTAACAAGTCAACACAAACATTGAATCTAAAGCTGTAACAAAAAGTCTTCCAACAATGAAATAAATAGGAATAGGCAGATTCACAGCCTGAAGAAAGAAAAAACTCAACATATCACTCATGAAAAAAACACTGGATAAATTTTGTGTGGAAGAACAACATATTAATAATATAATAAATGATATATGGACCACAATAGCACATTAAAGGAGAAAACCAGAAAGCACTTCCTCTAAAGTCAGCAACATGACAAAGGTACTCACTCACCCTTCAGCCTTCTTATTCATTATGGTACTGGAAATTTTTGCCAGAGAAACAGAAATGAAAAATACTAAGAGGAATGAAGAAGCTCAGCTATTCCTATTTGCTATATGATTATCCACACTACAAACTTCCAACGATGCCACCATACCATCTTAGAACTGATTTTTCCTTGTTGTTGTTGTTATTGTTTTGTTTTGTTTTTTTGAGACAGAGCTTCTATGCGTAGCCTTGGCTATCCTGGACACACTTTGTAGAGTTGGCTGCCCTAGAACTCAGAGATCCTCCTGTTTCTACCTCCTGAGTGCAGGGATTACAGGTGTGTGCCACTGCACCCTGTGGTTTGTTTGTTTGTTTTAGAATTTTTTAAACAATTTTTAAAATTTAGCTGCACCATTAGATAATTGCATTTAAAATTCAATACATGAGAAAATCTACAAAGAAATTAAAAATCAATACACCAAAGTCAGAGCTTTTTAAAACATTAATAATGAGATCAATATAATTAATGGGAGAAATTATTCCATTCATGGAAACCCCAAAAACAAAACAAACAAACAAACAACAATAAAAACCAAGGCATGAAATTACTCAAGGAGGTAAAAGACTTCTGCAAAGAAAAGGTCAAAACTAAAGAAACTGAAAGAGATACCACCTCCCAACCCCTAATCACGCACTGTTAAAATAACCCAGCACCAAAGCCATCTGGAGGCGCAGTCTCAGTGCTACCCTACACAGAAACAGAGAAACATCTGAAAACTCACGTACACATAGTAGGCCTCAAACAGACAGGACAGCTCTAAGAGAAAAGAGCAATGCTGCAAGATTCACAGTACTTAATTTTAAAATGCCCAGAGTGACAAAAACTCCTTCAATGCTGGCAGTACAATGGGCACATCAACTAACAGGGATCCAAGAAATAAACCCAGAGAGAGCTGACCGGATCTTGATGCAGGAAACAGAAACTTGTGTTAGAGAAAAGACAGCCGCTTCAGTAAACAGCATGGAAAAGCAGGTGTTTGCATGCATAAAGACTAAAACTATATCCTGTCTCCTGACTCTACAAGTCAACTCACAAACTATCACAGACCTTCATGTACAGCCTGGCTCTTTGATGTTACTGGAGGAAGCACACAGGAAGCACTTCAAGATGCTATCATAGAGACGTCCTAATGAGGAATCCATAACTCAGGAAATAAAAGTAAGAACTAATCAGTAGGAATTACTTCAAACTAGGAAGTCTTTACATAACACAGTGGATATGCAAATTATAGGATGCATGACAGGAGACTGACATCCACGATACAGGAAGAACTCAAACACTTAAACAAAAAACAGCAATCCCATCCATAAATGAGCAAATTAGCAAAATACTTTTTCAAGAGTCACTGGGGAAATACAAACTAAAACTACCCTAAGATTCTACCTTACCCTAGTCATAATGACAATTAAGAAACAAGAAATGATGAATGCTACTGAGGATGAAAAGGACAGGAGAAGAACAATATACACTGTTGGTGGAAATCTTTTTTTAAAAGCTGAAAATTAGAATAAACAGATAATCAAGTTGTACTCCTCTTAAGGATACAGCCAAAAGAACCAGCGTCATAACAGAGATACGTGTAAATCCATGCTTATCGTGACGTTATTCACAAGGTCCAAAACAGGCTCCCCAAAATGGCAGGGCCACTGACAATGTCCTAACTGACAGTCTGGGCTCAGCTCAGAGTTCTGACTAGGTAAACAGAAGGATTGCTACTGAGTGAAAAGACACTCAGGCAAGCATTCCTCAGTATCCAATGAAATGGTTTCTGTTTGTCAGGAAAAGCCATTATTTCCCCTGCCTTCCCCTACAGTCAACAAGGTCCAGCAAAGGGTATACAGGACCCCATTAATACAGCCTGCAGCAAATCAGTCCCCACACTAACTCCCTGACTGTTCTGCCCCACCTCCAGCTACTCTAGCTCCCAGGCTATTCTGGCCCACAACTGCTCACACACCTGACACTACTTGTCCCATTAAAACTGGCCAGGCTTTTCCCGTCACGTTGTTGTCCTCTGCCCTCAAAAACAGCCCTGACGTTTGGTCCCCAATAAACCTTTCTTCTTCCCACACAGCAGTCGGGCTCGTCGGGCTCAGTGGCTTCACCGTGCCTCTGCTTACACCAAGGTATAGACCAACTTCAATGCCCATCAGTGGATGAATAATTTTAACTGGGTAAATACACACAATGGAGTATTTGTATTATTATGGTATTATTCCACCATAAAGAAAAATGAAACCGTGTCATTTGTAAGAAAATAAAATTGGAGATCATTGCATTAATAAAATAAAAACAGAAAAACTAGCTTCAAATGTTTTATTTCATTCACTATGTTTCTTAAAAAGATGATGTTTTCAGAGTGGATGAAAACTAGTAAGTGGGAAAATGTAATAAAAAAGGGAAGAAGGGAAGAGTAGGAAAGGGTAATCAGAAACAAGGTATCAATGCAACCATGGATAGAAATGTCATGGTGAAACCAATAAATATTACAACCACTGTCTACTAACATGAAGAAGTAAGTCACTTCCTGTTAGCACAGTGGTGAGCATCCCTGCCTGTGCCCACAGGGGGAGCTACTTCTGTCAGAGAGGTGGATCATTGGGCAAAGGTACGTTTCCTGCCTCATCTGATGACCTGAGTTGGATTCCAGGTACCCACTCTGTGGGGAAACCTACTCACACAAGTTGTTTTCTGCCCTTCACACACACATTGTGGCACATTCCGCCACACAAACACAATTACACTGAACACTTTTTAATTTTAAGAAGGGGCCAGTGAGGCGAGTCAGCAGGTAAAGGAGCTTGATACCAAACCTGAAAACCTGAGCTCAGTCCCCAAGATGCACACACTGGAAAGAGAGTGTGGCCACGTGTGTGTTGTGCTTGTGTGTGTATGTACATGCACACCTGCATGCACAAAAAAACCTTTCAGTTTAAAGAATCTGTAAGCTACCAGGCAGTGGGGGCGCGCACCTTTAATCCCAGCACTCAGGAGGCAGAGCTAGGCAGATCTCGCAGTTTGAGGTCAGCCTGCTCCACAGAGCCAGTTCCAGGACAGCCAGAGCTCCACAGAGAAACCCTGTCTTGGAACACAAAAGAAAACAAAAAACCTATAAGCTGGGTGAGGTGGTACATGCCTGTAATCCCAGCACTCGGGAGGCAGAGACAAGCAGATGTCTGTGAGTTCAAGGGTAGCCTGGTTTTCAAAGCCAGTCTAAGACTGCCAAGGCTACACAGAGAAACCCTGCCTTAAAAACAAACAAACAACAGCAACAACAACAAAAATCTACATAAAACTTTAAAAATAAAATAGATATACCAAGCATATATTGACGAAGGATGTGTATTCATAATACACAAGGAACTGTTAAAATTGGAAAAGCAAAGATTTGATGAAAATATTAAACATTAAATAAGATGTGTTCCTGCAAATGACAAATATGCAGAGAAACGAGGTTCAGCATCAGCAATAAGTAGAAGAATGCAACATAAAGGCACAACTGAGCATCACTATGCATGTTGAGAATGGCTTAAGTGACAAACACTGGCCATGTTAGAGGCTGGACGCTCCACAGAGCCACAGGGGACACTTGGAACCACAGACAGACCTCAAGACCTACTGTGCATTAATTATCCATACACACCTGTGACAGTCTATATGCTGGCACAGTGAGAGCCTAACAGTAACTACTATTACAACATGTATGTACTGCGATAAATATTATATGAATATGGTTTTTCTCTTTCTAAAATATCTTACTGCCCTGTGCTCACCCCACCTTTGATGACAATGTATGAAATGATGCAATGTCCCTTTGCTGAGAGTGTGAGACTGACAGTGGCAAGCGTTCCGACAGGAGTCAGAACAGGATCAGCTACTGTGGGAGAGGCTGAGTAAATGAATTGCAGTGATGTTCCAAACAGCCATCGCTCACGAGCAGCTGAAACCACCACACATGGCGCCTACAATACCGCAATGCGGCAGCCACTTCAGGAAGATCTGGCAGTTTCTGGCGACACTAAACCATGAGCCAGTTATTCCACCGAGCATTTGCTGCAGAGGAGAAACGTCATCTTCTCAGCGGGAACTTATATTATACAGGAATAAAAACAAGATGTTTTTAAAAAGCAGTTACAGCGGCACATGGTTGTGAGGCAGTCCTGGGAGAACAGAGAGAGCACAGCAAGAGAGGCAAGGAGAGTGCCTTAATTTTAAGGCACCAGTGTTAGCTGCACGTGCTCAGCAGGAACCCAGGAGGTTAGAGAGCCAGAGGAGAGGCTAATCGAAGGACAGGCAAAACCCTTCAAGAAACGAGGCTAAAATGAACCCCAGAACTGTCTGCAGGTGGTGCAGGAGACACAGTGAGCAAAGTGTCAATGCACAGCTGGTATGGCAAGTGAAGAAAGGAAGGGGCTGCCTGACGCCCAGGGCAGCTGGAGGCCACACCGCACCCCGCCGTGTACTTGCCATTATATGTCGGGCCGCTGTCCACGCTTCCTCCATATCCTTTGGTGTCACAGTGTGGGGGAGCCCAGCCATTTTCACAGTGACAATTCTTATTGCTATTACATACCTTTAAGACAAGCAAAGTACCATGTTAACTGTGAGTATGCTCTGAATTACCTGCAGAATGGAAACTAAAAAGAACTAAATTCATACAAAACCATGTAACTCCTCCGTGTGTGTGTGTGTGTGTGTGTGTGTGTGTGTGTGTGTGTGCGCGCGCGCGCACGCAAGCGCGCACGCTCTCTCTCTCTCTCTCTCTCTCTCTCTCTCTCTCTCTCTCGCACGCAAGTATGTGTGTGTCTGTCTCCCTGTCTGTCTCTCATTCTGTCTCTCTCTAAATCTTTGAGACAGGATCTCAATGTGTAGCACTGGCTAGACTGGAACTCACTCTGTGGCCATGTACCACCACACCCAACAATTAAGAGTGTGAGTGTGTGTGTGTGTGTGTGTGTGTGTGTGTAGAGAGAGAGAGACAGAGAGAGAAATGAAACATTTGCTGACTTGAACAAATCCTTCCAGCACGTAAGAGATGCCTCATCTAATCAATCCTCCCTGGGCCCATCACCACGCACTGCCACTACGAACAGCTAAAGGGGACACTGCTTACCCCGTGGCCGTGGCATTTTTCCTGAATGTCACAGTCGTAATTCAGGACAGAAGCATTTACACACTGGAAATTCCTACAAATCTGAAAAAAAAGATAAACAAAAAATTGAGTGACATATAGAAAAACTGGACACATTAAAAATTCCAAGGAAAAAAAGATAAGCATCATGATTATTTCATTGAGGGATTATTTTTAATCTTATCACATTTTGATTTGGTATATGTGTGTGCACACACGTGTTCTGCCCCAGGGACAGAATTCTGGCCATTGGTGGTGAGAGCAGTCATCTCTACCTACTGACTCATCTTGCTTGCTAGACCCATCAAAACTCTCAA
This sequence comes from Meriones unguiculatus, assembly GCF_030254825.1. Classification (NCBI taxonomy): domain Eukaryota; kingdom Metazoa; phylum Chordata; class Mammalia; order Rodentia; family Muridae; genus Meriones; species Meriones unguiculatus. The sequence continues at coordinate 17,074,805 of NC_083352.1, forward strand.
GGCATGATTAATGCCAATATTAAATTTTTTTAATATAGAAAATGAGCAACATTAACTAAATAACATAAAATTAATGATTAAAAAGACAAAGATTATATGGAGGCCAAAAAAAAGATTAAACTATCATCTATCTTTTGATATGAGTACAGAAATAAAGACCTTAGGAAAATATTCACAAAGGAATTTGCTCAAACAAAAAAACACACACATGCTGAATATGACAGTGGACATCTGTAATCCCAGCACTTGAGAAACTGAGGCAGGACAACCATGAATTTGAGACCAAAATAGGCTCTACAGTAAGACATTGTCTTAAAAAAAAAAGTGACATAAAATGAAACAGTTTCATTTTAAAAATAAATAAATAAATATTTTATTTTAAAATAAAAGCTAGCTTTTATTTTCCAATATCATGATTAGTAATAAAATGATAGAGGAATTTCTATGACAAATGAAAAACTAATCATTATAATTTTATAAGGTTCTAGTAATTCTAGTTTGTAACAGATAAAAAATGGATAAAAGCCCTAAATATTGAAATAGATTAAAAAAGAATTATCTCTGAAAATGTTATATTACATATTACAGTAAAATATCAAGCTACTTTTACCATTCTTAAAAAAATACACAGGGGGCTGGAGAGATGGCTCAGTGGTTAGGAGCACTGCTTGTTCGATTCCCAGCAGCCACACGACCATGTACAACTGTCAGCAGTTCCAAGCACAGGGGACCTGACACCCCCTTCTAGCCCTGCAGGCAGCAAGCATCCACGTCGTCACAGGCACACACACACATGTAGAACACCCATATATACAAAATAAAAGTCACTTATAAAAACGCACAGGTTTCCACACTGGACAGGAAGTGTTTGAGAAGGATGAACACAGGGGTCGCCCAAGGCTGCTCAGCCATGCTTTGCGTCCCACTGCACTCAGTTCAGGTCTTTGCTAAACTTTCTTATGATGCCTACAGCACTAAATTACACGGAAGGCTCGGGAAAGTGCACAGACTCACCAAACTTTCGCTTCAGAGGCATGGGATCTCTAAATACTATCCCCCCAACAATTTTCCACTCATTTTAAAATGGGAAATGCATTTATGTGATTAAAACTCCAAGAAGTACAGAAAATTCTACAGGACAGTCATCCCTAACCTCCGTCTCACCACCAAGTCTCACAGATAAGGATTTCTCGGTTTCCTTCTTAGTGGCAGTTTAGGCATGATCACAGAACTATGATGACACAGCTGGCATATTTACTTTAAGGAAGATCCCCAGTCCTGCAGAGAACTGTATTCTGGCAGATTGACTTTCTCATGGATGTATGGAACCAAACAGGAGTGAATACACCAGAAAACAGCTTGCCATAGGTGAGCAGACCTTAGGTTAAAATGTTTATAGTAAAACATCAATGACAGATCATTTCATTAGCAGACACATCAGACTGTGTTAGTACTCTTGCATTGCTGTGAACACACCTTGACCAAGGCAACGGATAAAAGAAAGAGTTCACTGGGCTTACAGTTTCAGAGAGTGAGTCATGACAGGGAGCATGGCAGCAGGGAGAGGGAGGAGAGAGGGAAGGAAAAAAGGAAGAAGGGAGGGAGGGACAGAGAGATACAGAGCAAGCAGAAACTGGGAGTGCTGTGACCTGGACCAGGTTGCTTTTCAGTGACAGGATCCTAAGGGGAAGGACCAGGAATGAGAAGATAAAGACACAAAGCTGGGACCAGAAAGTCTCACAAAAGCTGATGGCTTATGACAAGCAAGCTTATTAAGAAGTTCAGCATCTTATATACTGTTTTTAGGGGAGAAATGGGATAAAGTCATCAGAAAAGTATCATACAACAGGACGAATTCATCAGGAAGCTAATCAAACAGCACTGCACAAGGGGAACACAAGAAATCTCAAGTGTGTCAGAAACAAGCGCACAGCAGCCACTGGGCTGACAACTCGAGTCTCTTTAAAGGGAAAAGCCAAGTTCCCAGGAACCCAAACTTTAACTCTTTCAAGGCCCTGGCCCAGACGGGAACTTTCCAAGTCTGCCCCTTAGGCAAACACACAGAACTCAGTTCCTTTTGTCCTTTCATCGGGCCTGAGAACGCTGTGAATTGATCCAGATCTCAAAATTAGCATGGGTTTTTGAAACCCCAAGGCTCACCCCCAGTGACACACCTCCTTCAACAAGGCCACACCTCCTAATCCTTCCCAAACAGATCCACCAACTGAGGACCAAGCATTTAAATATATGAGCCTCTTGTTCAAACCACCATACTTAAATAACAGTTAATATTCTTTATATATAAGAAGACCTAAAACTTGGCAATTAAAAAAGACCAGACAGGAAACTATGAACACAGACTCTCAGGGAAAAAAGATGCATGCGCCTAATAAAGACGGAAAGATGCTCAATACAGACTTAAGGAAATGAAAGGTTTTCTTGGTCACTTCACAATGCAAAGAATTAAACAACTGATATGAGACTTCTGGGTAAAATGGTGGATTACAAGCCTCACCACTGGCACTGGGTAAAAGAGAACAGTGACAGGAATCCAAAGTAGGCGCTTGTCCTGTGAGAAGCAAGGTCTGTACATGAACTTCCCTCAGGGACGCCCTCTATAGGGACCCAGACAGGAAGCTGAGAAGCCCGGCTGGCAGCACCTGGATTCAGTAGCAAAACCAAGCTGCCTAGAGGAGGGAGCAAACGCCACACAGGAAGCACTGGCCTCACACCCGTGGGAAATGAAAAGCCACACTAGAGTAACTAAGCAGAGGGCGAGGGGCCGCCAAACACTGTGAGACTAACAAAATGGCAGGGATCAATACATGCCTCTCAATAACCCTGAATACTAATGATCCCAATTCGGCCAGCCAAAAGACATAGACTACTAGGTCATGAAGCATGAACCATCTATTTCCTGCTTCCCAGAAACAGATCACCAGACAGACAGACATCACTGTAAGGTAAAAGGAAGGAAAGAAGAATTCCAAGAAAATGGACCTAATGAACGTGTAGTTATCTGTTCTAATCCCTGACAAAACAGACTTCCAAACCAAAACTGTGAGAAGAGATAAAGAAGCCCACTTCACATGACTAGGGGAACAACCCACCAAGAAGACACTGTGGTCCTAAACATGACGTGTCCCAAACACAGGTGCATCCAACTTCATGACACAAGAACAACCATAGTTAAAGTCCCAGATTGATCCCCAAACAATGGTAATGGTGACTTCAATATTCTACTCTCACCAAGGGACAGGTCATCTCAATCAAAAGTAAATAGAGAAATATCTCAACTAAATGACACTACAGATTGAATGGATGTAGCAGACATTTACAGAACATTCCATCTAAGCACTGCAGGGAACACATTATTCTCAGCAGCCTAGGAAACTTTTTCTTAAATAGATCATATATTAGGACACAAAGTCTGAACAACAAGAAGAAAACTAAAATAATTCCTTATCTAAAATCACAGTGGAGTTAAGATTGCAAACCAACAGCAAGAGAAACCATAGAACACACATGGAATGGGAGAGTTAAAAACAAACAAACAAACAAAAAACACTATTGAACAATGAACAGGTCCTTGAACAAATCAAGAAGGACACTGTACAATTATTGGATCAAACACAAATGACAACATGACATAAAACCTGTGGGATATAAATGAAAGCAATCCTAAGACAGTCTAAGTGCCTACACTGAAAAATTACCCTGCACAAACACAACTCCAAATGTAATCAACAGCAATTATAAAATCTGACAGGTGTTTGTGTCTTATTATTTGTGATAGTAGATCAAATAATACCACTGCAATAATTATAGGGCTAATAATAAATAATACACAGCCCATCACTCATTTTTATTTATAACAACATGGTGGGAATGGGGATGGATTCCAAAGGAGGGGAAATAAAATGTGAGATACAAAGTGGGGAAAGGGAATAAGAGAACAGGAAGGGCAAAACAGGATCTAGGATGTGGAGGCAGGGGAAGAGTATAGTGCGGGGTAACTAACTCCAAAGACCTTCTGGAAAAGTCACATAGAAGGTATACTACTTAGAGGCTTTCTAAAATATATACATATATAGAAAGGGTTTAAATGAAGTTACCCTGCAATGGGAAAACAGTGACTCTACTAGACACCACAGGCTAGCAAATAAAAATGGGATTTTATTTAGCCATAAAGAGAAATGAAATTTTCAGAATGGGTCAAACTGGAAAATATTCTATGTGAGGTGACCTGGAAAGACAGATGGCACCTGTTCCGATAGGTGCATCAAAGCTTTAGATCGGCCTGTGAACAAGATGTGTACAGAGACCGGAAAGTGAGAACGGCACAGGGGCGGGAGGAGCAGGTAGACGGGGATGGTAGAAGGTAAGTGATGTGAGAAAGGAAAGGAGACAGGGTGGCAGGGCTTAAATGGGAGTACAGGGAGGAGGCTGAGAGCCTACGGTGAGAACTGACCAAAACTGAGGACTTATGAAGAAGCCACATGAAAACCTGCTTTATAAACTAATTTTAAAACACATTTTTTATAAATCAAAATCAGCAAAAATGTTGTCATAAATTAAGACACTTCACATACTATCAGTGAAATGTAACCACATTTCACTACATAACACTACATAAAAGATAAATTGGCAATTCCTATCAAAATTTAAATATGCATAGGCAAAAAGTAAAAATTTAAGTAAATAAATGTGCATGTCCCTTAATTTAAAAAAGTACCAAAGGGCTGGAGAGATGGCTCAGAAGTTTAAGAACACTGGCTGTTCTTCCAAAGGTCCTGAGTTCAATTCCCAGAGTTCAATCCCCAGCAAACACATAGTGGCTCATAAAAAAGAACCAAAAAACAAACAAACAAACAAACTGTAGTAAACTAACTATCTTAGTGTCAAAAAAAGTAGAGCAATCAAGTATAGATGCTTTTTAGTACTAGCTAAACAAACTATACACCAGGAAACCTCTACTGTGTGGCGAAATGACTGATGCACTTAGTGGGAGGAAGCCAGCTTCCGTACGGACCTAGAGGAGCTGTCATGTGCTGCAAGTAACCACACCTCAGACTTCACTAAAAGTCTAACGTGGTTTAGTTTTCTCAGAGTGTGTGAGGTTTGGAAAAGCCCAAAGATAGCACTGCAGAGAAACGCAAGCCTGCTCACAGTGGCTCCCCTCAGAAATGAGCTGGGGAAGAGAAATGACTGGGGCATTAATTTTTCTTATGTACAATGTTTATAATGGTTAAAATGAAATACTTTTTATATAAAAAAAATCTTCCAAAGAAGGAAAAACTTAGAGCAAATAACATCTAACTATTCAAGGCATACACTTAAAATGTCACTGAGGAGTTTTATTTTAAAATTTTTAACCTCATTACACAACTTAATCATGAACTGAGTAGGCAATAATATCAATTAAAGAAAAATTTAGCATAAAAACATTAAAATATAGTAAAGGAACATATAAATTAATAAAAGATAAAATCCATAATTAAAATGTAATTGCCAAGAAATTTACACAAACGTAACATTCCTTGTGAAAATGAAATTTACGTGAGAAAGCAGGCCAGTACTAAAGACTAAAGCATTTCCGTCTCTAAAGCTTTAACACATTAAGAATCAGAAGACCTGAAAGATCATTATCAAATACATTATAAGATTATGTTCTTCGCAAGCACATTCAGAACACGAATCTAAAAGTGTCACATATTCAGCTCATTAATCATGGCTGCTGCATTCCAAGCACTTAAGGAAGTATGCTCAAATTCCCAATCAAGAAGAAATTCTCTCTCTCTCTCTCTCTCTCTCTCTCTCTCTCTCTCTCTCTCACACACACACAAAATCATCTCTTTTGCTGAATCTTGAGGAAAGAGAAGGGCGTGTTTGGTGATTATCGTTTTGAAACTGGATAGACAGCACCTTTTTTTGTCTCAGCAATCATTTTAGAAAAGAGAAAAAACAAAAAACAAACAAAACAAAACAAAAAACAAAACAAAAGCCCTGATCACCCTCTCATGTGGAAGCACTGGTATAAGCCACGGCTGCCATGAGCTCGTCCTAGATTCAGGGAGCACGGGCAGGGAAAGCACCATGACATTACTGTGGCATAAACAGATAAACACAAAATTCAGAAACTTGAGCTCTCGTTCCAAGAATTGTGGAAACCCCTTAGGTTTCCCAGTCAGAGCAACCTGGCTGACAAATTATAGCACATTCATGGGACAAAGAAGCATGTACATGTATCCCAACATGGAAGACATCATCTGAGGGGCCCTGTGAAGAAATACAGGTGGCACAATTAGAGTTGTTCTCAAGTTTCTTCCCAGTGGCTTTGGATGTTCTAAGGCTGCCACCTTAGAGACTCTTCTCCCCCAGAGGGAAGAGGCCAGCCACCGACTCTGTATAACAATTCTTTAAGTTGCTTTTGCTTGTAAATAGAAAATATTGAGGTTACCTTTCCAGTATCACATTTTGTGCCTTCATTCACCATCCCTGGGTCTGGAACATCTGAACCAAGCTGGAAATCCACACCCCAACATTTGGTGCCTCGACTAGGTGTCTGAATGATAGCTGGCACTATTCCAAACACTGGCATGTCCTGTACATTCTCACACTGAAGCTTTCCACACAAAGCATTCCTACCGAGCAAGAGAGAGAATGTAAACACAAAATGCATCCAGTGGACACACAAAAAGAAGTTTTAAATTTATACGAAGACATGTTTGCTGTTTCTTGGCTAGAGGAAATCTCAACAGAAAGTCAACACAGCTCTGCTTAAGTGCAGCACGGGAGAGAAGAGGTGAGCTGTGGCTAAAATGCAGGTAGGGTAGCAAGCAATGCAGAGGCGTTTCCCTCACCCACTCCTACCCCGCTTCACTGCCTGCCTACAGCTCAGGGTACTCTAATTAATCAAGCTGTTGACCAATTCGGTGTTTTATAAATGGGACTGCACAGGAAATAAGACATAAATGCCAAATAAATAAACAAATGCCAAGTAAATAAACAAAAGCCTTAAAGGAATACAGTCCATGTACTGAAAAAGAAAGCTTACGCTTGTGAATGTCCACATATACACAAACGCACACACACATGCACATGTGCAGGCACACACAGAAAGGAAAAACTAAGCGGGCACCTCTGGATGAGAGCATGGGAGCAAAGAGTGCTGTGAATGACGAACATATGTATGTATATATGCGCACAGACATCTCACAGCAATGTTTGGGAGGTGCCTCAGCTGTCCCTGACTCAGGATGACAGAAGAGAAGAGAAGGGTAAGTACTCTGCCCAGTCAGAGCCTTGAAGGGGTTGAACCAGGATTCAAACTTACTAACTTCAAATGTGCACTCTTAACCCTTGTGCTAGCCTTGCAGTACCGCCAAAGTTCTCAAATAAGCTTCTCGGGCACGGTAAGTAAATCCCAGCATCTTCAAGATGCTAAGGAAGCGATGACACCAAACAAAGCCAGGAACAGGATGTGTACCAGGTAAGATGGTACATGCCTACGTGTTAGGAGTCTGACGCCAGCCTAGGCTATAAATCAAGACCCATTCTCACAAACACACACAAAAACAGGACCACGTTCAGTCCCCCAAACTGCCTTCAAGTTTGTCTTAGTCCCCTTACCCCTAGGTTTTATCTCAGCTCATTCCAATTTATTCTAATTTTCAATCCACTGATACGTTTCTTGAGCAACCTGCGCTCTCACTCATTCATTCAACAAATACCGGCCCCCTATGTTCTAGGAATTATGCTAATCACAAAGAAGAAATGTGTCACCATGCCTAGTCTCCTAAGGGGAGGTGATAAGCAAGCGAAAAAGTGACACTACAAAACACTACAGAATACTCCAGAAGCAATGATGAAAATTTGATAATGATAAAAAGGATGACTCATTGACAAGACTTAATCCTAAAATGTATCTGAGCCCAGTAACAAGCTGAAAATATAAAACATAAAAGTTTACAGAACTGAGAAGAAAACAGATTTACAATCCTCAGTGCCGAGGCAAGGACATTAAACAGTCCAAAGTCATGGAAACACTATGACAGTTAACCTAACACGTGCAACAACTGAGGATGACAGTTGGCGAGGATGACAATTAGTCTCCCAAACAAGCCAGTGTTAGGTCACAATGCGCAACAGGAGCTGGGCATACCCGTGGCGTGTACATGTGGTGCATACACTGTGTGTACAAATGTGAAAGCTAGGGTGAACACTGGAGGTCTCCCCCAATTGCTCTGCCCATTATTTTTTAAGACAGGGCCTCTCCCTAAATCTGGAGCTCACTGATTGGCCACACTGGCTGGTCAATGAGCCCTAGGGATCTCCTATCTGTGGCCCCAGCCCTGGGATTACTGGTATACACTGCTGTAACTGTTTTTTGTTTTGTTTTGTTTTGTTTTGTTTTGTTTTGTTTTGTTTTTAATATAAGTGCTGGGAATATGAACTCAGGTATTGCACAATAAGAACTTTATAGACAGAGCCATCTCCCTACTCCTGAGTGTTCTTGGTAAAATTAAATAACAAGAAAATTTTGAAATTAAACACTTTAACTTTTAATAACTCATGAGCCAATGGTGTAAATTAGAAAGTGTTATTGTGTTGGCTTGCATAAGCCTGGCCCCCAGATACTTATATCCTCAAATGCTAGTTACCAGGAAATGACACTATTTTAAAGAATTAGAAGGATTAACAGGTGTAGCTTCACTGGAGAAAGTGTGTCACTAGGGTTGGGTTTTGAGGTTTCAAAAGCCCATGCCAAGCCCAGTGTTTCTCTCTGCCAGACCAGGCTGTAGCTCTCAGCTGTTGCTCCTGAGCCACGTGTGTCACCATGATCCTTGCCACAATGACAATGGACTAAATCTCTGAAACTGTAAGCTAGACCCCAAATAAATACTTTCTTTTATAAGAATTGCCGCTGCCACAGAATCTCTTCACAGCAACAGAAGAGTGACTGGGGAAGTTATGAACAATGATGAAAATAGAGCATATCATGTTTATGAAAAAGAGGTACCTAGCACTTGGAACACCCATAAGGAAAACATGCTGTTAGCAAAGTGGAAGAAGGTTTTCCTTAAGAAAGTGACTGAAACCAAGTTTATGAAGAGGGACAAGGACATTCTTCACAAAGCTAAGAAAAAGAAAATGGTCTTCTGACATGAACTCAATGATAGCTCCTTTACCACCACCACCCCCACCCCCACCCCACCCCTGAGGGAGGAGCAGCCCTGCTAGGGCACAGAGAAGGACATGGCAGCCAGTCCTGAAGATACCTGATAAGCTAGGGTTAGATGGAAGGAGAGGAAGACCTCCCCTAATAGTGGTCTTGGAAAGGGGCAGGGAGGAGATAAGGGAGGGAGGGTGGAATTGGGAGGGAATGAGAGAGGGGGATACAGCTGGGATACAAAGTAAATAACCTGTGATTAATATAAAAAAATAAAAATTAATAAAATAAAATTAAAATTAAAAAAGAAAGAATGGTCAGTCAGTGAGGTAGTCTGAATAAGAATGGCCCCCATGCACTCATGTATTTAAATGCTTGGTCCCCAGTTGGTAGAACTGTTTAGGAAGGATTACCGGGGTGGGGAGTTGGCCTTGTTGGAAGAGGTGTGTCACTGGGGATGGGCTTGCAAGCTTCAGAAGCACATACAAGATCCAGTCTCGCTTTCCCTGTCGTTAGATGTAAGCTCTCAGAGTACTGCTCGGCACCATGCCTGGCTACCTGCTGCCAGGCTCCCTGCCATGATGGTCATCGACTCACCCTCTGAATCTGTAAGCTTCAACAAACTCTTTCCTCTATAAGCTGCCTTGGTGATGGTGTCTCTTCACACCAACAGAACAGTAACTAAGCCAGTCAGTATGACTGAGCGCTCCTGCAGAGTTACGGAGCAAGAAGTCAGCATATGCCACAGCAGTCATGCTGACACTGATACTTCGCCAACACCACCTTCCACAGGCCCAACCTGAGCTCAACCAGTGGCCCCACACAGACCTGCAGAATCGTTCTCACTGAGTGAATACCAGTGTGATTACACATGCAGTGCAAACACAGAATAGAAGGAAACACGTTGGAATTATCTGTTCTCCTTTATAATTTTTTTTTCCGAGACAGGGTTTCTCTGTGTAGCCTTGTCGTCCTGGACTCACTTTGTAGACCAGGCTGGCCTCAAACACATAGAGGTCTGCCTGCCTCTGCCTCCCAGAGTGCTGGGATTACAGGCATGCATTTATAATTTTTATAGTGCTAATTTTTATAATAACATTAATTATAAAAACAGTTTTTACATTTATTTACTTTTATTTTAAATATACTTATGTGTTCAAATGAATGCCCCCCGTACAGGTATGTCACAACGCATGTGTGTAGGTCAGAGGACAACTCACTAGAATCAGTTTTCTCCATTTACTGTATGTGTTCAGATGAGAGATCTCAGGCTGTCAGGCTTGGTGATAAACACTTTAACCTGTAAGCCGTCTCAACAGCCTACAAAAATTCTTTTAAAAGTTTTACTTCATCATCTTAAATTAATGTAAGGCTGAAAAAGAAATAATGAGACCCAATTAATACTGCAGGTGTCCTGTGTGTAGGACTGAGTCAGAGAATGTTTCACTGACAGAAGATAAAGGTGCATTCCGTCAGGGATCTTACTGTGCATCACAGATAAACAAAACAAAGTTCTAAGCCCACTAGATTCGACAATCTGCGTGCAAAAGCATGAGTTACCTCACCAGGTTTGCTCCCACACTCTCTGGAGCCTCACTGGACATGTTGCATGTAAGAGGTTAAGCATTTGAAGCAGGAGAAAGGCAGCAATCACAGGAGCAGGTACAAAAGACTTCAGAGACGACTGGCCCCTTGTCCCCAGTCCTCTACCCTTTCCTCCACTTACCCAGTGGCACACTTCTTGTACTCACTGCCGGTGAAACCACAGTTGCCAAATCTGTCCCCTTTAGAATTCACTTCAATGAAGCAATCTCTTGGGGCAGCCTTGGCCTCTGCAATAACATTTAAAAGAGAAAAAAGTTATGGTAACTTTACTTGAGAACAGAAGTATTCCTCACGACTCTTTACACACCTGTAGGGGCTACCTGCATGCTTCTAAAAGTTCCAGCCTTACACATACAGCACTTTTGTTCTACACTTCATACACAGCAAAAATATGTAAAACTAAGGTTCAGATTGCACATAAAATCCTGGACTCAAATGCTCAAATTCTAAAACAAACACTATCACGTAGTTATTACAATTAAGACCCATGAACATTGAATGGACTGAGAAAGACAGATTAGAAAGCCTGCCCGAGTGGTCTGATCTTCTAGACTGATCAATCACTGATGAGTTCATAATATTACAGAGTTATTGGAAACCTACAGGGAAAAGTAAGGGGCAGACCCAGTCAGAGGAGGTCACTGGGGTGAGGGGCAGATAAGTGCCCTTGAAGCTTTATCTTGCCTTGGCCCTCTTCTGAATCCTTTTCTTCCTATCTCTGCCTGCCATAAGGTTGCCCCATCATTACATTGCTCCTCATGTGTTCATGGGCCAAGGAAACACAGATGAACCTCTCTGAAATCAGGAATCAAAACACCTTCCTGGGTGTTCTCTTCTCCTCGGTAACCGGTTACAACTATATAACAGTTCGTGCAGTTAGGACACAGCCTGGAGGGCACTCACTCTGCTCTCACATGCCTAACGCTGCTCAGTCACATCAGATACTGCGAGGGGTTTTTTATTGTACATGGATGCTTATGTGAGATGAACAGAGTGAGGCCTACACCATGTGACAAAAAATTAACCCACTAACTTTTTCTTAAATTTTGTGTCAGTTTCATTTTTCCCTTCTAAAAATGATTCTCACCTAAAAGTCAAATTGTCAGTCCTTCCTCCTTCCTAAATAAGATTCCTCTGCCTACCTCACATGCCTGCTACAAGGCTAAGTTAGTTTTAGTGAGGATGGATATGGGAGAAAGGAGGTAGCACAACAGAGCAAAGGGTCAAGTGGAGAAATACCCAGAAATCCCCAGGAGAAATGCCACACAATGATCCCATCCAAGACCTTAGAGAAACAGGGAAAGTTTCAAATTTTCCAGATGATATACAGGAAGGAACTGAGTTAAATCTGTTTGCTGCTCCTGCTGACTCTGGGATAAAAAGGAGAGAATGACAGGAAGACAGAATTCTAGGAAGGCTCTTTATATAGATAATCAGTATCGATGATCAGGCCCTACAGTCTGGGTAAATGGCCAAAGGGACACCTCTCTCCCAAGGGGACTTAGTCATGCTCAGCTGATTCCCAAGCACAAGGATGCAGCACAGTGCAGAGCAGGGGACAGGAACCCATGGGCACCATGGACAATCAAAATGAAGGCAGCTGAGGGTAACACAACCCCATGTCCTCTGTTTCCCAAGCCCTTCCCAGCTCCTACGACAACACTGGGAATTCTGCCAAGGGTTGACATGAGACGAGAAGAACAAAGCATTTTATGGATGGCTCTGAAAACTACAAAAGCATCACCCAAAGGTGAACCACTGCAATGCTGAGGACTCTTTCTAGACTACCCCTTAGTACATACTGTCTGTCATTCACTTTCCTTGCAAGGAGAGATGGATGAATACACAATTGTGTCCAATTAAGGTGCTTGGATCAAAACAATCAATTGAAAGGAAAACTCATCTGTGAATTGCAGGCATCCTCTTTCCCTGCCATCTCTGTCATCACCCAAGTACACTAAGTCTCTCATATGGCACTATTTCCTGGCAGTTCAGCCACAGCTGGGTACCACAGTAACTACACTGTTCCCCTCCATCACTTAGTGACCCCCACACATGCTGACTGTGCATACTAGATAAGCACCCCGCCACTAAGCTATCTCCCAACACAACTCAGTGTACATAGGGGTGCAAACGGTGGTGGCAACACAGTGATATTCCCCTAGTGACTCACTAGCAAAAATATGCTTCCTGTTCCCATGACTTCATGCTCTGATAGCTTAGAGGTCTGAGTGTCCAAAGAAGAAATTCTTCCACTCGCCACAATAATGACTCCCTTGGACTGGAATTGATGCCACACTTTCATGCTGGGCTTTTCATGCTTCTGAACGAACAGAGAAAGGCTGCACAAGTGGCTAGATGACAGATCCCTAACCTTACATGGAAGTCAGAAGAGCAGGCCTGGAATACAGGAGTTTTCTAGTATTTACCACATCCCATCACAACCAAATCCAGCAAAGCTGCCCGTGGCCCAGGCCCTCCAGGAATCAATGTCTGGGTCACGCCACCAGGCTGGAAGCTCTAACCAGCTAAGGTACTTACTGGTGGCAAAGGAAATACAGAATGGGCAGGGTAACAGCAAAATGTAGAACAGAAAGCTGGAAGTGTGAGATACAATCACAGAGCAGTTACAGACCTGAGAACTACAACTGTCATCAATTGACTGTAACTGTGATGAAATGTTCCTCTTTTCTCCTCTCTCTTATCCCTTCATCATGTGATGTAAGATATACTTGTGTTTGAACTTGTAAGAGCTCTTTTGGATGATGCTAATACTTAACTGAGTAGAGTGAAGACAGAGGGTTGCACTCAGAGATACTTGAACCAGCAATTTCACACTTGAAAAGAACAAACCACTGACCAGTTAGAATATTTCCCAACAGACATCAGGCTGACACACCTGGAATGGTCCCACCATTGGAACTGAGCTGGGACACCAGCTCCCTCTGGGTTCTGAGCCTGCTGTGCCTGAACAGAATGACAGCATCAGCTCTACAGACAGCAGAACTACATGAGTGAATCCATCTTGTGTGTGTGTGTGTGTGTGTGTGTGCGCGCGCGCACATGTGTGTGCATATACTTATCCCAATAGCTCTGATTCTCTAGAAAGCCTAAACAACACAAAGAACAAGTCAAAACTGAAGACAGAGACGTCCTGTTTAGATTTCTTTAAACAGACTGAAGTTAACAGAACAGCTGATGCCTGTAGTCACCTCAAGACAACGCCAGAATAGTGGTCAACTATTTGCAATTCAATTAATGGTAAGAATTTAGCAAACTCAGTGACAGGACAGAAAGAGCTAGAGGCAGGAAGGCAGACAGGGAGGAACAGAGAGAGGGGGGAGCAACGAGGGAGAGAGAATGAGAATGATTAATTCTAGAGAAAGAGAATGGCAGAAAATAACTGCACCTTACTATATAGTTCAGATGAGAATAGCAGTAACATGGCTGCTGTGCAATACAGTCAACACTGCTCTGAAAACTACCCTTATTCCATGATGAAGAAAGAAGAATAGAAAATGGTCATGTGTATGGACATGAGTTGTCAAGGGTTGAAAGAAGATGAAGAATTCTCATCTTCCATAAAAAAATAAAAATGTAGCATCTGGGGAGGTGGCTCAGTGGTTAGGAGCATTTGTTACGCTTGCAGAGGGCCTGGGTTTGATTCTCAGAACCCGCATGATGATTCGCAACCATCCATATCTCTAGTTCCAGGGGATCCAATGCCTTCTTTTGACTCCCACAAGCACCAGGCATGCCCATGGTACACATAACATAATTGAAGGCAAAACTCATAGACATAAAATAAAATAATTCTTAAAAATAAAAATGAAAGAGTAGCCTTACAAAGAGACTATCTAAAGACTTGGAGATGGTGGGCATGACACATACACAGCCCTTGGAAGGCCGAGACAGACAGAGGACTATGAGTCCAAGGCCAGCCTGGCCTACACAGCAAGACCCTGCCTCAAATATAAATGAATAAGTATACATATAAATACTTATAAATACATAACAAAAAATTAGCTACAAAAGGTAAAAGTTATTATTTAAAAGAATGGGAGTGTTGAGCAGAAATTTACTTTAATTTTCATAGTAAAATTGTATAAATTTTTCATTTTTTAATCTATAGTATACTTTTCATAAAAATGAAAACTTTAAAGAAAAAAACCCTGAGAGCATATATGACATACCCAGGAACATAAAAACTGAAAACCAGAAGCAGGGAAGATGGTTTGGTGGGTGAAGTACTTTGTCATGCAAGTGTTAGGACCTGAGTTCAAATCCCAAGAAAAAGTAGTTCATATCTGTAATTCCAATGCTCCTATGCGGAAAGGGGAGGTGAGGACAGAAGAATCCCAAAAGCTTGCATCCAGACTCACAGACTCATACACACGCACTCCCACACACAAAGACACACTTCATACACACAAGGGAGGAACTAGCCAGGGTCCACGTAACTGAGCAATGCTCTAATAAACTATGAGATAAATGAACCAATGGATCACAAGGACATTTTTACATGATGAATGAAATGTTAGCCCCAGATAGCCTGTATTATTAAAACTAGAAAACTGGAGGCTGAGGACATAGCAAGGCAAGAGTGCACATGCCCAGCATGTGCGAGGTCCTAGGTACAGTCCTCAGTAACCTCTCCCCTACCCAAAAAAAACCACACCTGTGCATGTGTGTGTGTGTGCATGCGTGTGTGCATGCATATGTGAATGTTTGTGCATGTGTCTGTGTGGATAGAAATGAAGACTGTGTTATAGAAACTGGAAAGAGGGAGAGGGAGCACAAAAATCATCAACAAATTTACCAAATTAGACATTCAAAGTTCTTGACCATGACTGTCACTGGAGGAGGAAGAATGGAGATATAAGAACCTCATCAGTGTTTGATTCTTTCTTTAAAAACCTAAAGAAAACAGATGACAAAATCAAACCAACAATTATAAATATCTTACTTGAACCAAAGATGACTTGGCACTGCGCATCATAATATTGGCACATGCCATTGTAGCAGTAGGCTTTGCTGTTCTGGCAAGGGTACCCATTCTGAATGAAGACGTCCGGCGGACAGAACTGCGAGGAGCCGTTGCAATACTCAGGGACATCACACTCACTGGTTCTTCCTCTGCACATAGAGCCTCCTGGGAGGAACTAAGGTAACGAGATTCAAATTAAACGGGACATCAGGACCCTTTCCACAAACCCATCAAACCTGAAACCACAGTGTGGGTACAAAGGTTCCAACAGCAAAGATTAACCACCCAACACAAGAGTGAACAAAGCCCAGACAAGCAATTCATACATATTATAAAATGGGGAAAAGAAACCTCACTGGTAACCAAAAGGAATGCAAATTAAATAAAAACACGAGAAACACTGCAGAAGCAGAGGAGGATGACAAAGCCTGCAGAATGAGTTTGGGGCTGGGAGGTGAGCAGGCAGGCCGCGCTGGCTGGTGCAGCATAGCTAAGTATGGGGGTGAGGATGGGAACCACAGCAGTCAGTCAGGCCGGCAAGGTGAGAGCTCCAGGCTCTGTGCCGGGTCATGAGCACAAGCCACAGTAGTTTTGGGGTTGGGGGTTGGTTCCTAAAAGGCTCAGGGGCAAATTCAGATCCTCTTTCTCAATTAACTCTCCAACCCCTAATTTTCTACAGTCTATGCTTTGATATTTTTAATTTTTCCTAACAGATACATGTTAGTTGAAAAAGAAAAAATCAAGAAAGTAAAGGATGAGGGCAGAGCTCATTGCTAGACTATTTTCCCAGCAAGCATACAGCCTTAGATTTAAGCCCCAGGACCCAAAACAAACAAAGCAACTCAACAGGCCCCTCATCATAAAAACTGCAGCTTAAATGCACAGAAGTGGGATGAAATATAACAATGAAACATATAATGGTCGTATAGTAAAATATAAAATGGGCATTAATAAAAACGGCGTGCAGAGATGTCAGGAGTCACATTGCCATGTATCATTTTCCTTCTCTTATCTGAGAAGGGGGAATTCCTTGCCTGGCAATCTTTACAGCAGTCACCATATGCACATTCGGCAAATGACTTGAGCTTACAAGTGCTTCCTTCACAGCAGGGGTCCAACTCACACTCCTGCAAACAGAGAATGACCACAGGTAAATAACTGAATCCTTGACAGTCGCAGCCATTACTAAAGTTCTTTTCCTGACTGCAATTTCACTCTAATGTAGCCATGGCTCTCGCCTCCTAGCTGTGCTTCAAGACACATCAGCCTCGTTAGCTGCAGGTATTCAAAAGACAGCTAGTACTTTCATAACATACCAAAAACTAAGGGACTTAAACTGAAATGTATTTTCTCCCAGTTCTGAAAGCTAGAAATGCAAGGTGAAGGCCCTCGCACAGAGCTTTAGGGAGCCCTCTCTTGCTGGCTGGCGGACAGGATATGGCCAATCTTCACTGGAGAGAACATAGGGGAACTGGCTACTGCTTCTAAAGACACTGATACTAGTGAAGCAGGGCTCCACCCTCTAGTGCTCATGTAACCTTAATGATTTCCTCAGAGAGCCCATTGCCAAATGCAGCTTTGCTGAGGTTACAGCTTTGACACGTGAATTCCAAGCAACCACAGAGAAGTGGGTATCCATGGGTGCCTCTCTCTTCCTGCTCATGGTCCCACTACTCATGGGATGGCTCTTTTCTCTGGGTAGATAAACTATTCCTTTATTCCTTTTCTGTGGGGTAGGAGGAGTGAGGAGTGGCCCCGGTGCCCTGCACATGCTAAGCACACACACTATGCTGAGCAGCATCTTCCTTGGCTCCTGTCACCACGCTTTGGGCCACCACAGTTACATTTCACCTCCAATCTCTCACTCACAGATACCTATATGAATATGGCAGTCTTAATGCCCTACAAATGTGCTGGAGCCTTCCAAGCTGTCACCACCGGGAGAGGCTGGCAGAGGAGTTCATGTTCTCTGCACACGACTCTGCAACTCCTGTGCAACTATAATTACTTCATAAGAAGATTCCAAAACTAACTTCTCTTTTCAATTAACATGTAATAATTTTACATATCTATGAGACAGTGTGCATATAGTTCATATGGTCAGTGTAGACTTGTCAAATCAGAATCATCATTTCTGTCACATAACAAAGCTCATGAGTTACAATCTATACTTTCAAACACATACACACAGACCCTAAGTCAAGATGGCTCATGGACCTAAATATAAAGCCTAAAATCACAAAAACTCCTAGGAGAAAAATCTACAAAGTGGGAACAGCCAAAGCACTGGCCATAAAAGCACAAAGTAACAAATGGCTTTCATCAAAAGCAGAACTCTGTGCTTCCAGGACACCATACATTGCTAAGGGACAACTACAAAAGGAGATTTACAAATCAAGTATCTAAGATACGTAAGATAGAACTGGGTAACAAATAACACAATTTTCCAAATGAAAGTAAAGAGCTGGACATATCCCACAGATACACAGATGGCAAATGAGTATGTGGACGCCCGCACAGCAGCCTCAGACGCCAGGGACCTGCACGATAAAACTGTAAGGAGATGGGGAGGGTTGACTGGGGAGCATGGAGGAGGACGAAACAGAAGGAGAGGGTGTGAGGGGAAGACACATCACACGAAGGATGTTTGCAAAGGCATGGGGAATATATTGTTGTATGTGTATCTAAAATTTTACGTATAATTTTATACAAATATGTGTAAAAGCATATTTAGATACATAGTTTAAATGAAGTGACAACTCTTGGTGTGATAATGCTCTCCCCAAGGTCCATAAACTACTTAACAAAGGCCCCAGTTTCAGGTATGAGAACTCTGCTCTCAAGCTGTCGGTCATGGAGCACATGAATCACAGAAGAATAGAAAGCGCTTTCTTCTTAGTATGTAGGCAGGCTTTCAAGACCGAGTAAGGTCAGGCAAGGAAAAACAGAGAATAGCACAGTAGGCCTTACATCTGAACAAATATGTTTCGAATCTAAAGGCACCCCAAGTTACCTTCCGAGAGGAACGTGGCTAGGCCACATTAACACTGTAGGCAGACACAGCTAAGGGCCGTGGAGCCAGAGACCCACAGGTAAAGGAAAGATTAATGGCTGGACACAGTGTTTTGAGGAGGAAGAATGGTGATACTGACGGATGCTGGAGTGAACCAGCAATTCACTTAGTTAATGAGTCCACCTGAACAAATACTTCCTTAATGGCAGGACCAGAACGGTGAACACTTAAAGAACTGACCAGCTGTATAAGGCCAATAACAAATAATCCAATAGCTACAATAAAAATAAAAGACAAGTAAGTAAAACTAAAAAAAAAAAAAAGGAACCATAGTGTTTGCCTGAAGTCATGGTGTCATGAGTGAAATTCCCAGGAGCTGCTCAGTCCCCAAAACACATCCACACAATGCAACAGCAGTGCTCACGTGCCCACCAAAGCCCATGATCACTCCTCTGCCAGGGCCCAGAAGCAAGGGTGTCATTTTTGCAAATCTCATGTCAGTTTCACACAGCAAAACTGCAATGCTCTACTGACCTTCGGAGTGCCACAGTCACACTCTTCCCCAGGGTCCACCAGCTTGTTCCCACAGGAGGGCGCGCTGTAAGCCTCATCTGGCTTTGGAATGTTAAGAAGGCAGCTTCCTCCCTTGTTCAAAGTTAGTTTCTCAAAGTCCTCCGCACTGCAACTGCTGAAGTTTCTGGAACCTCTACAATAAATATTAAGAAAATATCTCACATCACAGTCATTGCTGATCTTGAAAGTTCTTAGTCGTATCTTTAACCAATAAGAAGCAAATACTATAAAAAGCAGAAAATAAGCAAAGCAGGCAAAAAATGAGAATGTCTATCCCATTCTAGGAATCACTGAACACACTGAAACAAAAATCAGAATCCTTTCAATCTACAGAGACCTTAAAAACTTACCTGATCTCATTCTGAATTGGCTTTATTTATTTATTCCAAATACTGCAAACTACTGTGTGTTTCTAATCCAGATATCTGCAGTGTGATGTACCTCCCCTCCCCTCCCCCAAATCACACACTGGTAGCCATGAGAAAAACACACAAATGGGTAACTCCAGCACTAATGTTTCACAGACACTGTGGTAGTTTGAATGGGAATGACACCCTCATAGGCTCATATATTTGAGTGTGTGTGTGTGTGTGTGTGTGTGTGTGTGTCTGGGAGTGTGGGTCTGTGTGTATCCCTCTCTGTCTCTGGCTTTCTCTCTGTCTGTGTCTGTGTGTGTGTGTGCCTATTTGTCTCTCTTGGTGTGTCTTCCTGTCTCTGTCTCTCTGTCTCTCTCTTATAGGTAAATATCCACCATAAACACTGAAATGCAACACACAGATCCTACTTGATAAACAGTGAGGTTCATAATGCTGTTTGTTATCTGGGTCAACTGGGGTCAGTTGGTTTCTGCAGCTTTATCCCTTGTAAAGTCTATTGCAGATTTCTATAAAGTATCCCCTTCCTTTCTATGGTACTCAACAAATACAGAGCAAAGCCCTTTCTTAGCGACAGACACACACACACACATACACATTCAGACAGACACACAGGGAAAAACTCACAAGACAGCATTCAGGCACACAGCGATGACAGAAGACACAGTGAAGCAGAGAATTCACATCTGGGCTCACTCGGTAGAAAGGCATCAAGAGGAGAAGTATTTTGATTTTTTCTTCACTGTGACACAGTGCCAATATTGGTGACTCTGAGCTTATTATTAAGGCACTCAAATCACAGTTTGTTGTCTGTGTGAGGAAAGTGTGAGTCTGTGTGAGGAACACATGAGAAACATCGTAGGGAAATGCAAGGGCACATGACCAACATCTGAGATCACAGAGGAGGACTCGTCAGTGCATTTAATCCACACACCCAGTGACTACATGACGCTACCAGGAGTCCTGCTGATCGTTTTTACTTTTGAGAATCAGTAAGAAATGTAACTGTAAGCCACAAACAGTTGACAAACCCCTATTTCGTTAAAATTTTATCTGAGATGGTTGTCTACTTACGTACCTACCAATCTCTCCATCTAGTAACCTAAACTTTTGGTATGCTATCATTGCTAAGGCCATTATCAAGAAACTTCCCCCCCACACACACACCTTCTTCTACAGTTTTATGTCTTCTGTGCCTAGGGCTTTTATCCTTTTTGACATTTTGAAACAAAAGGTAGGATCCAGTTTTACTCTTTGGTGTGTGGAAAAAACTCCTTCATAGAAAATATTTGCAAACCATATACCTGAAAAAGGAGTAATAATTAAATGTATAAGAAAAACTCAGTAGTAGAAATCATGTCCATTTAAGAGTGATTAAACGAGCCAGGCGCGATGGTTCACACCTGTAATCCCAGCACTTGGGGAGGCAGAGGCAGGCGGATCTCTGTGAGTTCAACGGCAGCCTGGTCTACAAAGGGAGTCCAGGACAGCCAAGGCTACATAGAGAAACCCTGATTCAAAAAATCAAAATAAAAAAAAAAAAGTATAAAATGGTCTTGAATATACTTTTTTAAATGGAGGTAATAAATGTCCAAGAGCTACAATGAAGAGGTGTTTAGCATCACTAATCACCATGGAAATGCAAACCAAAACCACAAAACCACAAACTAAAGCCATCCCTTATACCCATTAGGGTAGCTGTTACAAAACCCTAAAAGAGAAGCCTACACCAGTGTGTGAAAAAAAGAAAAACCAGCAGAAGACAGCATGGTATTCCTAAGGAAATTAACAACAGAGGTGGCAAATGGCCTAGAAATCCACCCTCTGCTACAAATCCAAGATAAATGGCATCTCCGTCATAGACATCTATATTCTCTTGCTTGGTGTGTCACTGAAGCCAAGACCTGGGGACAACCTAAGTGTTCATCAGTGGACACATGGATAAATGTACTACAGGACGTATGCCTGTATTCCATTACATGTGTGTACTTATACTGTTATATGTGTTTGTGCATGTATATACATGTATATGCATATATATTATTCAACCTCATACTATTTGCCCCAACATGAATGAATCTAGAGGGTTCTATGTTGAGTAAAATAAGGAAGACACAAAAAAGGAAAGTAAAACATGATCTCAATCAGACCTGAAATTGTAAGAGAAAATGAAAAATGCGCAAACAGCAAAAACTAGAATGGACGGATGGGAGCAAACGGGGAGATGGGGTTAGAGGTCACGTGTCAGCAGATGTGCAGGACTGGCAAGCGTGTCGGCCGTGTACAGCATGACCCTGCCATTACTACCAGGGAATAAATGGCATTTTTGCTACAGGAGGTTTTAGGTTGTTCTGCCACAGAATGATTTGGGTAACTATGTAGGACAATGGATATGCCAGACTGCCTGACACGGTAACCATTTCACCACCTATGTATAATGTGCACGGTCCCAGCACTCAGGAAACTGAGCAAGGAGATGGAGAATTTGAGGCTAGCCTGGGCTACAGAGGCTGTCTCAAAAACAAAACAAAACAAAAAAAATACAGATTTGCTGTTTTTCTTTTTAATATAGAATCTCACTGTGTAGCCCTGGTTGGCCTCAAACTGACAGAGACCCACCTGCTTCTGTCTCCTGATGGAACTAAAGCCATATTCCAACCAGGACATGTTACAGCCATGTTACAGATTTTAAATATAAACAGTAAAAGCAAGATAGGTAATTTGTATACAGCATAATAAGGTATATGAGTGTAGGTACGCAATGTAATATCTAATGTGGGAAGAAACACTCTCCCACAAGGTCTATGACATTACCCATCTATTTTGTTTTTGTTGTTGCTACTTTTTTGGTTTTTGGAGACAGTTTCTCTGTACTGTAGCCTTGGCTGTCTTAGACTTGCATTATAGACCAGGCTGGCATCAAACTCACAGAAATCCACCTGCCTCTGCCTCCTTGAGTGCTGGGGTTACAGGCCTGCTTCACCGCACCTGGCCCCTCACTACTCTTAAGGCTATTATGGGGAACTCTTCGTGCCATCAAACATCTGCTCATTCAACAAACATGTGTTGGACATGTGTTTGCATAAGATACCCTCCTCAGTTCAAGGGATAAAGCCCATGAGCACGGCAGAAAACAAACTGTGAAGGCCACACTCACACTCTAGTGAGTGTAGCAGACTGCAAACTTTAGTGGGTAAGTTAGCTGGATAGATAGAAGGTGGCAATGAATGACAGGAGGCTGGGGCAGTCACAGTGTCAAAAGGCCAGCCAGTCCAAACGCTTCATATACCATGACACTTCAATCCGAACTGGAAATCTGGGGGAAGGACACCACAGAGAGAAAAATAGCATGGCTGTGGCGTGTTCTAGGCATGATAAGGAAGCCAGCGGCCCTGCAGGGGGCACTGTAAGCGAGAAAGTAAGAGAGCCTGTGAACAAAGGTGGGAAGAAACCACAGCGAGAGCA
The DNA here is from genome assembly GCF_030254825.1 of Meriones unguiculatus. Lineage (NCBI taxonomy): Eukaryota > Metazoa > Chordata > Mammalia > Rodentia > Muridae > Meriones > Meriones unguiculatus. The sequence goes on from NC_083352.1 coordinate 17,097,994, forward strand.
CAGTTTCTTACTGTGAGTGAAGCACGGTCAGTGAGCAGGCACGAGCCAAACACAAAAAACACAGTTTGATGCATGTTAGTAGCATCGATGCTGTTGCTGTGAAACAGGAACTCTCACACACGGCTCTCCCGGAACCCACCACACAGAGGATGAGGATGAATCAGAACGACTTCCTGGAAATCGGGACGAGGGATGGAGGATTTCAAGGAACAGCACGTGAGAATACAAGAGAAGTCAAGGCTGACAGAGGAAGGTTAGTGGGAGTGAACATGGGGACGTCTGCGGGCAGGTCAGGGTGTGGGATAGGTGGGGCTGAAACAACTGGACACGGAGTAAAGAGGTTAGTAACTGTTCGTAGGCGGTGCCTCCCACAGTCCATGTGAAAATGCTGTCCGTAGAATGTACCCAACTACAGCAGCCATGCTGGCGCATGTTTACCCTACACACAAGTCCCTGATTACAGCCCGCAGGGTCCCCACCTTTAGCAACGGCTACAGAAAGAGGCTTCTCGTTCAGCAGGTGAGCCCCAATTTCTCACAAGCAACGTTTGAAAGTGTGAGCCTAGAGCAAGGTCCCAAATCAAAAAATCAGTTTCAACTACAAGAGAGGTAATAGAGTACTGAAAATCTGAATAAGATCACAAGCATGTGTGGCTATTTATAGCTGGTAGGAGCTGAGATTTTAGAAACATGACCTAATATTTGCCTCAGCAAATGCCATAAAAAGACTTTGAGGCAAGAGGAGGGAAAATAATCCTCCACCAACCATCACAGGATGGCACACGGCAGAGAGGACAGTATCCCACCCCTCTGCCTGCTACTCCACATGACACAAGGATTACGACTGAAAACATCTCCCCACCACCACCTTTTACTAGGTAAGTTCTGAAAATTACTTCACAGGAAATGATCTGCCAGGATATGAGCAAAAACACTTGTCATCACTGACATTGCTGTTCTGTTTCTGTGAGTGATCCAGAAGTGGCCAGAACACGCTTTCACTGTTACCACCCCAGCCTCAACGGCCGACAGCTAAAGAAAAGAGACTAAAAGTGCACGAGAGAGGAAAGCACTGATTTTGAAGGAGGTGGAACAGACTTACAGGAACAGGCTGAGAGGCCCCTTGCTCCCACTCATCCCTCCCTTCCCAACACCTAGTCAAGCCTGACAGTGTACCAAGGAAGAAACCGAGAATTACACCACTAAGCTCAGCAAACTGAGTGCTTCAGGAGCTCACTCCCCTCGGCAATGAGGTGCAAATGTGGCCCTACAGGCCTAAACTGGAATTGCAGATTGCACCTCCTCACCAATGCAGTTGCTCATGAAACATCTCAGAGAAGGACAGAGTTTGAAACCTATGCTTTTCCTAATTTGTTGTTAATGTTTTCATTTCTTTTTCTGTTTCATAGGTTTTAACCCTCGCTCTCCCACACATAGCCCACAATGCCATTGCTCAGTCGGTTGGGTTTGTCTGTATGTTCACCCACTAGTCAATCACCGGACACTCTAGCATTCCTTTCATGCGCAGATCACGTACTTCCTCTTTCACTTTTACCACTTTTTTCTTTCTTATCCTCTCTTCTTTACAATTAACTATATCTTTTATTTTGGTTCATTTGTTTTTTTTTTAAGATTTATTTATTAATTAATTTATTTATTTATGTGGTGTTCTGCCTGCAGGCATGCCAGAAGAGGACACCAGATCTCATTAGAGATGGTTGGGAGCCACCATGTGGTTGATGGGAATTGAACTCGGGACCTTTGGAAGAACAGTCAGTGCTCTTAACCTCTGAGCCCTCTCCAGCCCAGACACTGAACCATATCTAACTACCACCTCCTGCGGTGGTTTGAAAGAAAATGAGCTCAGGGAGCAGAAGTGTTTGGGAAGGATTAGGAGGTTGTGGCCGTCTTGGAGGAGGTGTATCTAAGACTGGGCTTTGGGGTTTCGAAGGCCTACGCCAAGCTACACACTCATAAAGTCTTCCCAACACGATTGCCCAAATATGAGCTGAACGAAGACAGTAATGGGCAGACCAAAGTGGACACAGAAAGGCCTGTGAGGTCTCCACCCTACAACCTTATGCAGGGAGTGGGAGAAGTGGTCCTCCCCGAGGAAGAGCAAACCTACTGGTTGTCCAGTCCCAAAGGGTCAGCCCTGAAATTAGACATCCAAGTAACAACACACAGACTAAACCTGTCATATTTAGAAATACACATAAAGATACACGCATGCAGTATCAATGAAAAAAGAGACCATAAATTTGAAGAAGATTGGGGAAGGGTATATGAAAGGGGTTGGAGGAAAGAAAGGAAAGGGGAAGGTGTTGTAATTACATTATAATCTCACAAATAAAGTTTAAAGAATGAGGGAAAAAAAAGGACTTCAGACCAAAACTAGTCAGAAGAGATAAGAAGGAAGCAACCCATCAAGCTCCCAGAACTTCAGAAAAAAAAAAAATCATTTAAAAAAAGACTAGAACATTTTGCTTGTTTAGTGGCACACATGGCTCCTTGGGATGCTGATACAGCAGGAGCATGAGTTCAAGGCCAGCCTGGTTTATATGCTGAGTCTGAGAAAGGCCTGGGCTACTTGGTAAGACTTTGTCTGAAGAACAGAAGTTATTCTTACAATTCTGTTTCAAATGGAATGGCATATTTATCAAAATATAGCCAAAACACACACAATCCTACTGGAAAAAAAAATGACAAAATGGATAGGTTAGTCCAATAATGTCTCCAGATACACAATAATCAAATAGTAACTATAAACATTTATGTTTGGGACAATTAGAGAAATGGCAAGCTTATATATTTCTTCAGGACAAAAACAGTCGACAAAAAAAAAATATCAAATTTAAAAGAGAGTCAGATGGATATTGGACAAATGAAATATAATAAGCAAAACTAAGAATCCATTCGATAGGTTTAACAGACCAAATATACAAGGTTAAAGGGTCACTGACCTGAGAGATGCCAAAAGGAATTTCCAAGAAACAAACAAAAGCTAGCAAGAGAGAGAGCCGTGGTGGAAGTACCAAGAAAGTGCTCACAGCTTCCCCTCTTCTGCATCCCACTGACCCGGCAGAAACCAGACTCCCACTCTCGCTCCCACGTGCATCACTGAAGAACAATACCATCAAGCCAATGGACTCTGAAAACGTCACCTCTCAAGCCAGCCCAGCTAAGCCAGCCTTTCACGTCACAAGCATTCTTTTGACTTCTTGTTCTCTGTCGTTTAATTTTCACTCCTGTGCACACAGCTCATAAGAGCCGTGCATCTGCCTATACACTGCTCAGTTGGGATTTAGCGCCACTGCTTATGTTTCTGCAGTATTTCACTACAAGGTACTCTTTCCTATACGCTTCACCCACACCTCCTATGCCCTGCCCCTCTCTAGTTCCTGTGTACAGATATTTTTAGTTTTATGGGGCCCCATTTGTCCACTCTTGTCCATGGGCAAATGGAATCTAGTCAGAGTTTCCCACACCTGTGTCTTACAGGATGCTGTGTAGAGGAATTTTAATTCAGATCATGGCTGCTCTGGCAAGAGATCACATCCAAAGACCTTCTTCGGCTGTGTGATGTGGGTGGAATACAAACACGCCTTTAATCCCAGGAGACAGAGGCAAGCAGATCTCTGTGTTCAAGGCCAGCTTGGTACAGAGCAAGTTTCAGGTAAAGGAAAGCTTAGGTTCAGGCGTGCTTGTACACAACTTTGATCCCAGCACTCAGGAGACAGAGGGAAGCAGACCTCTGAGTGCCAGGCAGTTCTATTCAGGCAGTCTGGTTGAGTCAGGGAGCTGAGAGGTGGTGCAGCAGAGTTGAGTTCCTGGCAGTTCAGTTGGTGGAATTCAGAGGCAGCTTTACAGAGAGGGGCTGAAGAGAGAACACGCTAGACACAGATGAAGACAGAACATGACAGAGAATGATTAGGGGCCAGAAGATTAGAAAACATTTCTAGAGTTAGTTTGAGGCCAAACAGGGCAATTCAGTGAGAAACTTGAAAGAAGCCAGACTTCTTTCTTGGAGAGGAGTTTGAGCCAGAACACCTGAGTTGAACCAGCCAGCCAGGGCTCAGAAATAACATCTAGAAAGGGTGAGCTAATTCAGCAGTAAGTCTCAGAGGCTGAAAACATTCTAGGCCTAAGTTAGATTGTACAGACGCCAGAAGCTTCCAGGACTAGGCCCAGGTTAGCAGAAGGAGACAGTAAGCCTCTGAGACAACAATGAAATCAGGTGAATAAAGGTTCCTTTAACAATGCTGCCTCTGTTTGTCTTCCAACAGTTTCAGTGTTTCAGGCTTCACCTTCAATCAGCAGCCCCACCCAGCTGTGCATGAGTGGCAACAATGACCAACCACAAAGATACCCGTGTAAGTACAACTCCACCATTAGATTTTGGTGGTAACCAACAGCCAACTAACTGGGCTTCAGGCTTGGCCAAGTGGAAGGAAAGCATGTCTGATACTACAAATCTCTCCAACTACTTATATACTGTTGCAAAGTGGGAAAATTGGTGCAGGCACTACGGAAACCAGTTGTTGGGGAGGGGTAAGCAACTGAAGATAGTACTGTATAATCCAGTTATACCACTCCTGGGCAAGCACACAGCGGACTCCATATCCTCCGACACAGATACTTGCACATCAGTTCTCACTGCCACTTCATTCACAATAGCAAGGAAACGGAGTCCGCCTAAATGTTCTGAACAGATAATGAAAATGAGGTACACATAAACAATTAAATTTAACTGTAAAAAAAATAAAATCAAAATTTACAAAACAAATGATGGAACTAGAAAATATGTCAAGTGAGGTATCCTAGGCTCAGAAAAACAAACATGACTTTCTCATATGTGGATCCCAACTTTGAAGTTAGACTTGTATGTTTAACTTAGAGTGTCTACAAAGGTCAGAAAGCTAAGAGGCCCCTGAGAAAGGGGGAAGAGATGTCTTAATGGAAAAATATAGAAGAACGTGTATAATAGAAAGGGTAGACAGATACATTGAGAGACAAAGGCTTCAGCAGTGGGGATGGGAGAGAGGAGGAAATGCAGAGTGTGATAACCAAAATTAAGGATGTATGAAAAGCCTGTGGAAATCCACTACTTTGTAAGCTAATGTTAAATCATATTTAAAAAGAGAGGGTGCGTGTTTGAATGCAGGGTGCATGATGCTATTCCCAGAAGACATAGGTCATCAAGTGAAAATCTCAGTCCCAGGAACGGGCTACTGCCCCACAAGTAATTGGTCAGAAAGACCCAAGAGGCCCAAAACCAGATAGGCTATCACCATTACTCTTGGCTGCCCACCAGAACCATAAGAACCTGCCTCTGAAGATGCAGCACACTTCTGTCTTCAGGACACAGAGAAATCAATCTGCAACTGGCCTAAAAACTTCCTCCCAGATGGAGAACTTTCATATTCTGGAAGGGGCTCTGTAAGCTGCAGGGGACAGAAAGCACTGATGGTCTTACTTGGCCCTGGACATTGCATGCTGCCAGTCAAGAAGTGCCCATTAGGACAACAGTGGCATGACAGCTATGGGAGTCATCACTACTTTCTGGTTGGGTTTGAGGCTTGCTGTAAAGAAAGGAATTCATGCCCAACACTATCCACTTGGTCAAAAGTCTACTTCTGGGAAGGTTCATGGGTCACAGGGGGAACCATCTTCTAGTTATATTCATAAACCCATAGATTTGTGTTGCCCTCAATCTTGGTCAGAGAATTCGTGATGTGACTTAATTGAAAAAATGCATCTCTCACTGGTATATTTCAGAGAACAAACAAGGCTTCCTGTTTTGAAAACACAGGCATCAGTAGCCCTCAGACTTATAAATGCTGGAGAAGTGAGGGAGCAGTTAGCAGCACTTGCTCTTCTTCCAGAGGACCCAGATTCAATTTCCAGCAGCCACACTGAGCAGCTCACAACTGCCTGTAACTCCAGCTCCAGATGACCTGATACCCTCTTGTGGCTGTCTGAGGTACCTGTACATATGTGATATTTCCTTAACAGAAATACAGATTCAGTCTCACAAACACACACACACACTTAGATAGATAGATAGATAGATAGATAGATAGATAGATAGATAGATAGATAATGAATGAATAGGAAAAAAACCACAGGCCTACATAACGGTGCTAAGAGGCAGGAAAGGCTGTTACTCACGATGCCCCTGAATTCATGATGCAGCTCTTGGCTCCACAAAAACACTCTCTCCCGTCATCATGATTCATGCCAAGGTTATGTCCCAGCTCATGAGCAACAATGGAAGCAAATGTCTCCACAGTGATTTGCCCAAACTGTACAAACATAAGAAGGTGCAATTAGGAAATGTTTTCTTTGCCAGGTTACTTTTTTGCCAAAAGGCAATGTATCTACCACAATGCTGACTTTATGCCCGAGTGTGTGGTACCAGCCTTTATGCACTCCCTGATAGTTACTGGAGTGACTCATGTGCTGATAGGCAAGCATCGGCAGACCGTTCCCTGTAGCTTACGAGAAAACAGACTGGTCTCTTTGAGATGGAGGCTGTTTCCTCATTCATAAAAATGTAACATCCTAGTTAATTTTGTTGTCATTTTGACACATCTGGGAAAAGGAAGACTTCAATTGAAGAACGGCTTGGATCACACATATATGAGCGATTTTCTTGCTTGTGTCAATGTCAATGTGCCCAGCCCACTATGGGCAGTTCTGTCCCCTGACAGGTAGTCCTGGCCAACATGCAGCATTCCTGTGTAGTTTCTGCTTCAAGCTCCTGATCTGAGTTCTTGGCCTGACTTCCCTAAGTGATGGGCCATAACCTGAAGTGTAAGCCAAATAAACCCCTCCTCCTCTAAGCTGCTTCTGGTCATGGTCTTTATCACAGCAACATTAAAAAAAAAAAAAAAAAAAAAAACTGGAATAGATAGTAACATAATAAATATTAAAAACTTGACCTCGTTTTTAGAAAAAAACACATGTGCTTCTCCTACTGTGTCCTTCACCGTGTACCGGATCCTGCTATAAGGATCCGGGGGAGAAGTATAGTCAACAAGGGCTGGAGACCGTCCTAATGCCTCCATCCAAAGTTGTACTGAAAGAACAACTTACCACATTAATCCCACCTGCGTGGCTCCTTGAACATACGGTTCCTACAAATGCCATTCCTGCAGTCCCACCAAAGCCTTTCTTCCTGAATGAAAACGCAAAGTTATAAAAATGTCCTTGGAGGAAAAAGAAACATATTAGTCCTGTTTCCACAGGTAATCTTAACCACACTAACAAAACCTACAGAAACTGGAAGAAAAATAACAAAGATAAATGACATTTTATTTTGGGGGCATTTGAGGTAGGTTAGTATTACAAATATAATCCTTTAAATTTTTTTATACAAATGACGACGACTTTACGTATCCAAACATAGTATGGGTTTTTCCTAAAATTCTGTGGCCAGATTACAATAATCAGAGCTCAAATTGAGATTATCTTTAAACTTTATACAGATTATGTGAAAATGTATTCAGCAAGAAATCTATTTTCCTCTTCCCATATAATCTTTCACACACACACAAAAAAAAAAAATGTAAAATATGCTGTAACAAGGTGAGGAAAGAAGACATGGGATAAAGACAAAGATGAGTCAGACACGTAAGAGGATATACCACTGCAACAAAATTAGCAAAAGTCATTTTTCTGATCATTTAATTCATATCTCTTTTAAAAGCTACTTACAAAACCAACTGTGCACTGTCATGTCTCCGACGGGGTATGAGAAACTTTTCCCGCCACTGTACAAAGTTGCCCAACACATCGCCCGCACCTCCGATTATATTGATCGGGTTTCTATCTGTCCAAATTTCTAGTCCAACTAGCACAATTCGAATGTTTAACATGATATACATCTGGGGAGAAAGCAGAAATAAAGCATATTAAGAACATGAGAAGAAATGGGGGCTGGTGATTAGGACAGGGTCTCAAGTCCAAGCTGGCCTGGAATTTTCTGTGTTGCTAACTAAGGATGACCTTGAACTCCTAACCCTGCTGCTTCCATCACCCCACTCCTGAGATTACAGATGTGTGCCACCACATCCAGTGAAAAAAATATTTTTGAAGAAATATAACCAATAAAATTAAATTAAAAACAGGATTCCCTCCCCCAGAATGAAAATCTGTCCTTCACTCATCAAGCACAAAGAACTAAGAACAAACTCTGTTTTATTCCCTCTGTAAAACATGACAAACACAGGAAGTTAAAGGTTTTGAGTAAGTCATTACAAAACTTTCCTTTATTCACACTGCAGTGGTCTGGGTCTTGAATGTTGCTAATGGCCCATGTGATAAAGGCTTTTTTTTTCCTGTCCCAGAGTGACACTACGGAAAAGTGATGGAACCTTTAAACACTGGAGACTGTAAGAGCTTCCGGTCACTAAAGTCACTAAAGTATTCTGCAGGTAGGAGCCACAGCTTCTTCCTCCCCCTCTCTCTTTACATCACTCCCTCCATGAATGCTGGTTCATCCCAGGGCCCAAGCAAGAAAGCCAATCAATCATAAACAGAAACATCCCAAACTCTGAATCAAAATAAACCTTTCCTCTTTATAAGATGAAAACCTCAAGGGGATTGTTAAAGTGGTGGAAAGTTAGCTAACAGTCATACTTCATAACTATTCGGACCTTTTGATGCTGAAATGCCAATGTATTTGATCAAAATGCACCACTGCATGATCCAACTGGAACTCTGTAACTCACAGCAAACCATAAACACTTCTAACCTCTTACCTCAAATCCTAACTCAGAGACACAAACGCTTTCAGTGAAAGAACTGGATTCCTGTCTATTTCACAGAGATACTGTGAGGAGTAAGTTAATAAACACATAGAAGTAGCCTCTGATTTGTTTAATTGTCACTGAATTTATTATTCACTGTGTAGGGGAACAGGAAGCACTTGTGCCATGGTGCACATGTAGAAGTCCAAGGACAATCTGTAGGAGTTCTGCTACCCTGTGGGTTCTGGGAATCAAATCCGGTCGTCAGGCATGGTGGTAAGCACCTTTACCTGCTGAGCCATCCCTCTTGGCCCCAGCCTCCACATCTACACGACCGGGAGTCTTCGAAGAATTATGCCCTGGTCATAGTTACACCTGAGTTCACATCACAGCAATCTCAGACTGGATGAATCCAGCATCTGAGTCTCTCTGTCTGTGTTTCTTTCACACACACAGCACACGTGTGCACACACCCACACCCATGTATACACACACACACACACACACACAAATACAAGCTTGTGCACACACACACACACACACACACACACAGCTACATTATTAAAAGTATTGTTCTTTCAATTAAGAAAAGCAAAGGTGCGGGTGGCAGGGTAGGGTCGGGAGGGGAGGAGGGAGGAGCTTGTGGGGGGACACAAAGTGAATGAAGTGTAATTAATTAAAAAAGTAAAATTTAAAATAGAAAAAAAAAGCAAAGCAAAGGTGCTTTCATAAACATAAGAGCACCTTACCCTACTCTGAAGATGAGGCAGATGCTGATAGAAGTCTCTTGATCTTCCAAGAGTCTTCCTACATTTCTATTTTCCTTACATTATTTTTAATGTTATAGAACAAATATTTATACATCTGATGGTCAGAGCTCAAAAATGACACATGTTGAATTCTGTTCAGAGACTGTCTGAGGACAGCACATTAAAGAATGCAACTTACGCTATCCAGATAGTTAGCTAAGCGAATCATCTCTTCTCTCACAGCAGTCTGGTTTCTTCCCATCATGTCATACTGAAAAGATGAAGGAGGAAAGTCATGACCACAAAGCAGTGGAACAGTGAAGACACCTGTAACCCTACACTGAAGAGAAAACGCCAAGGATTGCTTGAACCAAAGATGGCAACATCTAGACACTTACCAGCATTGCAAATGAACCAGTTTCAGTGTGGTGCTCTGAATAAGAAATGCCTCCCACGGTCTGAGGCATGTGGACACCTGGTCCTCAGTCAACAGTGCTGTGTGAGCAAGTCAGGGGTGGGGACTTGCTGGAGGACACGTGTCACTGAGGACGCGCTTAATAAGTAAAGTCCTGCCGCCACTTCCAGTTCGCTCTCCCTGCTTTGAGCTCCTGGTAGAGACGTGAGCGCCCCCCCTCTTGGCTCCAGCCACCGTGCCTGCCCCCTGCTGCCATGCTGACCCCACCATGATGGACCTAACCCTCAGGAGCCATAAAACCAAACACACTCCTTCTTCTAGAAGCGGCCTTGGTCACGGTGCTTTATCACAGAAGCAAAAAGTAATGAACACACTAAGGGAGACGCTTTAGTGATAATTAACATACTAATTAACCTACGAAGGGACATGCTTTAGTGATGAATAAGAAGAAAAGAATAATAAGGCACAATAATAATGAGAAGCACTGAAGTCCTAGTTTTCTTCAAATGCATGTGAATTTAGAAATTTTTCTTCTTAATGTTATTTTTATTGCTTGTAATGCAACATATTCTCAAGACTTCACAAAGGTATAATCTTAAACAGAATGCTTGCATGAAAGAATGAAAAAGTAGATTTTCTAATCTTTTAGACTAATGACATCAACAATAAACTATTTCTAGACCCTACTCTAACAGAGAGATTAGTCCAGAGTCACTAGCTCAAAAATTACATGTGGTTAGAAAATAAAGATATACAGAATTTTTACCATGTTAAACCTAATATTTTAATGCGCCCTTTTCTTACAGCTGGCCAAATTAGCATGTCTATTTTAATGTTATTGTAAACAGCCTACTTGCTAACAAAAAGAAAATCTTACAGAGCTTGTGACTTCACTCCATGACAAAGGTCTTAACAACAGAATCTGTGGTTGTATCTGCTCAGCAAGATCCTGTATTTAACAGAGCTTGACGGAAATGGAACCACTTTTATTCAGAACCAGTTTCTATATGAATATAACCCGTCTATCTGGAGGGAATAATAGAGAAAAACACTTTCAGTCTCTATTTTCGCCACTCATCCAAGACATTCTACAGAACTTTCCAGCACGGCTGGAGCTGGGTTCACACCAGCTCACCTTCCTTGCTTGCCCGTCTATCACCAGGAGGTCATAGGTCATACACACGGTGCAGCACTGACTAACCAGGCCTTTTACCAACCTACACACAATACAGGAGGGACTCTTAAAATCAGGAAAAAAAAATTCTTCAAAATGTTCTCTATGGCTTACGAGAAAAGACCTGCTAATCAAATAGGCCTATAAATAGTCTTTCATACAAACAAAAACACTAAAAGTCACCAGGAACATTTCCAAAAATCTATATGTTAAATTATTTGGGAGCCACATCAGAAGGTGATGATCCTATAGTAGCTGAAAAGGACTTAGAACAAGTAGCTAGGTCTTTAAGGACAAATCAGAAAGTGTCCAGGTGGTGTCCTGTACCCTGAAAATAAGAAATGCTTCTCAGGCATGCCGGGACCAGACCTGCTCTCTCAGGGTAAGGAAGACATCCTCTGAAGCAGCACAAGCAAGTCAACCTCATGTGGCTACTCCCAACTGTCCTGGTGGAGAGCCCCAGCCTGTCAAACAATCGAGAAGCTCTTAAGACCCTGGGTGACTGAGTGACAAATACAGCCTCAGACAGCCACCACAAAGAACAGGGGCATGCTGTCCCATTTAGCTGCAAGGAGAAAGCTGAGGGGGCATGAGTGCACACCCGCAATTCCAGCACTCAGGAGACTCAGGCAGGAAGAGTAGGCGCTCAAGACATAGCAGGACCCTGTCAATCAATCAATCAACCAACCAATAAATGCGCTATTTTAGTTTTGAAACCATCACTAAGTCATCTTTTGTATTTCCTTTATAAGTTACTTCTCAACAGCTTTTTCATAAAAAAATAAAAATAAAAAGTCATCAATTCGTACCCTTTCCTTGTCTACAACGATGAACAGCTCCACATAGCGGGTCTGCGGGAGAACAGCTCTTCTTCTCTGTTAAAACACAAGCACCATAAAAGTAGAAGTTCGTTTTGACCAGACACATTCTGTACATGTAATGATCAGACCTAATCTAGTCATTGATTTCATGTCTGTAAGACACTATAAATTGTTTTACTTAGCATACTATGTCAGTAAAACAAAAAAGTGTTCGCTGCTATTTGTATTGACAAGAGAAAAGCTCTAAAGAAAAAAAGGGTAATCTGTCTTTGAAGCAGTAGATGGTTTTTTTTTTTAATTAAAACACATATGCATATACTTTTTAATGGAAACCTAAGTAGAGTGGTAATGCAGAAAAAAAGATGCTTACTGAAACCTGAGAGAAAAAGATGGAGCAGGGTCACCAGTGTAAAAATGTGGCTTAGTTGTGTCCTTTTTATAGAAATTCATACAAAACAGAATCACTTTAATGGCTCAGTTGTGGGGCAGAAAAGGCCATGACATAATGTCATGGTCAGGTGTCAGCTGGTTTAAAATAGGCCTCATGCCAGCACTGTGGAAAATGCCTCTTCATCTTCAAAAGGCAACACTGCCCCATCCAGCCTGGGGCACCACGCGGAGGAGTTCCTGGTAGCTGAGCTAAGCTGGACCCAGGAACCACAGGGCCTAACAGCCCCACCCCCTGAGCTATCCAGGCCATCCTCAACAAGCCTCAAAAGCAGGGGCCTGAGTATCCTCGACATAGGTCTCTGAGGTAGTAATTATCTTAAATCTAGATATCTCCCTTCCTCCTTCCCACCCCGTCCACCTCTCTCCCCTACAACCCAGAGCTTGAGTTGTCTAGGTAAAGCCTCCCCTGCTGTTTCTGCTGGAATGACCAACCAGGCAGAAACACCCAATAGGATGAGCGCTTCTTACTGAAGCCCACCAGCCCCTCCCCGTGTAAAATTCAGATGCCCCTCCTCTCAGCCGCCAGAACGACATACTGCTCATCTTTTCATAGCCTGGTTCTGATCACAATTCCTGGCATGGAGCCGGGGAGAGACAACAATCACAGCCTGTGTGATCCATGCCCTAGTGTGACATGAATGATTCCTTAAGAACACTCCGAGCCCCGAAGAAGAGTGCTATCATTGCTCCTTACCCGCAGCAGCTGGGTCACACTTGGATGCTCTTCCTCATCACCCTTTGTGGCTTCCTTCTCTGTGACCCTGTTAGAAACCCCACATCTCAGCGGCTCCTGGGGGACATCATCCATTGGGTAAAATATGTGCTCAAAGTGAGAGCTGTTATGCAGAGGCTCAATTCCAAAACTGGCATTCTCGAAATGCAGCAATCCTCTAAACGTTGTGTGAGAGAAAGAATCAGAAACTGAACTTAAGTCCTTCTTTCTAAGACACAGAACGAAGCTATAGCACGCTACAGAGGAAAACGGAGGCTCTGCTCCAACATGAGGCTGCGGAGCAGCTGACAGGGAAGGCTAGGACCTGGCACAAGGACTTTACCCAGAACATGCTTTCTACCATCCCAGAGACTCTCTGCAGGTCAGTTATGCTTTGCCTTAGTATACAATCTACACAGAACTATTCTCATTAAAGTATTTAATATGCAGAAGATACTTAGACTACCGCCTGGCACATGCTAATCCCTTAAGACTTGGTTCTTAAATGAGGACAATGGGAGACATCATTTACGGCTGATTTGAGATGAAACGTAGCATCTATTAGTTCAACAGGTCGTGCAATCAGCAAACCAGAATAGTTCCACATCCTACAAGTTACTGTAACTTCAACTGGCATGTGACAGTAGTTCTCTAAGCCTTGTTTGCTTATCTGAATATGATAATAAGACCTTCTTCTGTCACTGTGAGACTTGCATGAAATAATACAGGAGAAAATTTTACAAACTGCTACAGAAATTCAAAATGCATTTTGTTTCAAATAGCAAATTTTTTGTAATCTCAAAATAAATGAAATCCTCCCACTGAACATTACAATTGACCAAATTCTAGGTTTTTCTAAACAAACATTCCAAGAATATGTGAAGCATAGCTGGAAAGGTCTTTATTATCCTCAAAGTAAAATTCAACTTTGTTAAACAAGAAATGATTCAACCTGGACTGGAGAGGAGCGGTCAGGGCAGAATGCCAGGGAAGGCAACAGGAGACTCCTCACCTGAGTCCGGAGCAGGCACTAACAGCGACCGCCGAATTGTGCACGCCCTCCACGTAGCCCCGATAGTGACAGTGATTCTAAATGAAAAATACACGCTCCTTCAGACACTGCTGTGCTGCTCAAAGCCATCAAGACACTGCAAAGCTAACCAAACTCCTGAGGCTGGTCACCTAGAAAACACCACAGCCATGCTTCACGCTCTCTGAAGAGCTGCTATCGCAAGTACACAGGTGCCAGGCCAGATTCCAAAGGAGACCAGCTCCAAACAGGCCTGCCCGAGACCCTGCAGTCAGCCCAGGAAGAGTCAACAGACAATGGTGCAGGCCCTTGTGGAGGGCTGAGAAGGCCCCACAGGGAGGCCATTCTACACAGGGTATAACCGTCGGCATCAGCTAAGTTTCTCTTCCACTAAAGGCACATTAGCTATTCTAACATATATTCAGCCACCTTATAAAGCTTAAGTACCTTTACACTTAATTTGGGGCAAGAAATTAACTAGCTAGAAATGCCAAAGTCAGTATCACTCAGCAACAGCAAACTCCTGAGCACCATGAAATTTTATCACCTGTAAGACTGCCCCAGAGCATATTAGAAAAGTCACAGCATGGGAATCCCTACCCTACCAGATATGAGGATATACGTCAGGCCCGGGGAATAAACAGGATGGCACCAGACACTGACAGCCAGGCCAACAAGCACGTCTGCCCGTAGACTGAGGTACATACAGGGCTTTACTACAAGCATATTTGAACACTGAGGCGAAAACGCACTTTTAATAATAAATCCTGCTAACCAATGGACAGACACAGGGAAAAGTGCAAACTAAGAACAAATTCCTGATGTATCCAAAATCAAGATACAGAAACTTAACGCATATCCAATGTTAAAGAAAATGTGAATAAATGCCACTTTCCTAGGTGAATGGATGAAGACAAAACCTTCCTGCTTATCATTCAAAACCTAGAGGCACCGCGTATGGTGGTACATCACTGTAACCCTCAAGGGACTAAGACAGGACGAGCTAGAGTTCCAGGCCAACCTGGGCTACATAGTTAGACTCTGTCCTGAAAGTAATAATAATAAAAAGAAGAATATCTAGGTGCAATGAAAGAAAAAACTAAAAACCTTTACTACATTAAAAAAAAAATGTAAGTTTCTACATGAAAAGATAGACATAAGGCCCTCAAAAAAAAATGACCAGAAAGAAATATTTGTAAGCTGCATACCAAAGGGTCACTATCCTTACATATAAAAGAACTTTTAAATCGGCAGTTCTCAGCCTGTGGGTCACGGCCCCTTTGGGGGGGTCAAACAACCCTCTTCCAGGGATTAACAGATATTCTGCATATCAGATACTTACATGATGGTGCACAACAGTAGCAAATTTACAGTTACGAAGTAGTAACAAAATAATTTTCTGGTTGGGGTCACCACAACAGGAGGAGCTGTATTCGAGGCTGACAACCTCTGCCCTAAATACTGGGTAGAAAACTAGACAAACGGCAGAAGATCTACAAATGCTCTTACATGCATGGAAAGAGAGAAGCCCTGAGCCTACATGAATGCACATAAAGAGAATATCATATGTGACCAGCACACTAACAACTGACTACAGCAAATGCTGAATACTGGAACAAAAACTTGAGGGTGGAGGGATTTACATAACCTAAATTTTACAGGTAAGAACAGTAGCTTTTTTCAGCAGTAACTTTCCAGAGGAGAAACCCAGAAGCCAAATCCTTAACCAGTTACTGACCCCTGTTAACAATTAAGCAGCAGGACTCCGGGTGGAATATGGCACTGAGAAGACACACTGAGAAGCAGCAAAGCTGGCCAATACCAACAGGTGACCCTGGAATCTACCAACCTGATGACATCTGTTTAATAACTTGCCTTTATGAAGTATTTCCACAGCACTCAATTTAGTTCTGCTGCAGTTACCTTACCTGTGGCCAGATCTGCCAAGAAAGACCCAATGCCTTCAGTTTTGCTCAAATTGCATTAACCGGAGAAGCTGTATGGTATGAAAACCTGCAGTCTCATCAGCACCCTTAGGCAGCCGTTTGTCACGTAGCCTTGCTCTCTCTTCGTCCCACAGAGGTGCATTAACAAACTGCTGTCTATTCCAAGGCCAAGTGGACTTTGTCCCAGGTCACTGTGTGTTCCCTAAGCCTCTCCTAAACATTATTTACTGCTCCTGCGATGTTCCCAACTCTCCCACTCCTACAGAAAGCAGAGTATGTGAGTTTCTAGAGCACGTTAGGCTAGCTGTAACCACACGGATCACGGATCTCCTTACATAGCGTGGTCCTTTCCCCTTTTGTGTGTTAATAAAGCTGTGCTTGTTTTCTCCCATTTAATCTCTGTCACTTCGTTCCAGCATTCTTTCGTTGAAAGAACAGAGAGAAATTTTCCCCTCACCAGCATAGTTCTCAAAGACACAACAAATCATATTTGCAAGCTTGCGAAAGTGGTACTCAAACGGCAAGGCTACCATAAAGAATGCCTGGTGTGCACCATATGGAAACACACAGACTTAAGGAACACACAAGCAGAGGGAAGCAGCATTCTCACAGAGTGTCCCGCCAGCCCTGGGCCCACGGAGCCTTGGGCAATCCATGTTCTGAGGAAAGTTAGAGCATCGGTACATGAGAGCTAGCTGTGAGCATTTCTACTGAGTCCAGGACAATGCCAAAGTCCTCAGACAGCACAGTATGGAGCAACTCATGTGCTCATTCCTCTTCCTATGAAAAATGGCCTTGTGGAAGTCAGAAACAGCTTTAGAGTCCTAGAGGAAAACGTTTAAAGTTTACAAATGTACATGTTAATTAATTGCATATCGTAGACAATGGCATGTCATTATGAAAAGGGATGATCTAGCCACACGCAAAGAAATGCAAATATCAAAGTTTTACTTTGTATTTCATATCTATAGATACTTTCATTTACCTGAACAATATTAAATAATCAAGAAATAATTGATGGACATGGACAAGGTATCCATCCATGTCCATACCTGATTATTTTTCAAACATCTAACAAAATACTACCATTCTATAAAACTTAAACTATTGAAGTTTCTATATAACTAAAATCTATTTTTGCAATTTTAAGTAGATAGTAATTCAGTAATAAATAATAATTATATTAATTTATAAACTGCCAGACTATCTCTTATAAATATTCCTCAAGTATTTATTTATTTATTAAAGTTTCCCAGTAACTCCATGAAGTCATAACTACTATTCCTATGTTAAAGTTAAGATGCCAAATTACAAACAGGTTGATACAACTTCACCAGATAATAAATAAAAACAAAGCCAGAATTCAAGCCTAAACAGTGTTTGTACAAGGAGGAGACTCTACGCAGGAACAGTAAGAGCTCAAATGGTCTTTGGCTTCTTAACATAGCAATCTCTGCATAGATGAAAAATAGACTATCTTTTATCTCGTATGTTCTACAACGAAAATTTAATCTCTTCTACAAGCTTCCTATTAAACAATGCTCACATACTCGCTAGATAGAGGAATCAGATAGTGGGCTAGAAATAGACATGGCAAAGTCAGCATTCCCTTATGTTTTTGTATAGTGCAAACTACAGAATTTGCTT
Source organism: Meriones unguiculatus (assembly GCF_030254825.1). NCBI lineage: Eukaryota > Metazoa > Chordata > Mammalia > Rodentia > Muridae > Meriones > Meriones unguiculatus. The sequence continues at coordinate 17,115,690 of NC_083352.1, forward strand.
CCTGTTCATTTGAAGAATTCTATAAAAGTACATTACTGACATGCATAATTCCAGCTAGCAAGGCAGTACAAAGTTCAGTGGAATAACAGTCAATGGGAATAAAGACTTCTCATAAAAAACTATTGCAAAAGGAAAAAAAATGTACAATGCCTAAAGCCAAGGGGACTATAAAATACTCCTCCTCCTGAGCAAAACTAGAAATGTTTATGCTCCAAGAAGAAAAGACACTACAGGGCCAAGCTCGGCCTCTACCAGTTACTTAGAGGATTCCAGTGAAGCTCTGTCCCCAAGAGAGTGTTGTGTTGCCTGATTCAGAGCGGACCACACCTCTCCAGGAATGTCAGCAAAAAAAAATCAGAACATCAGAATAATAACAACAATCGAATGCAATTTTGCAGGATATAACAAAAGGAAGGTGTGCTTTTAGACACTGATACTTTACCAAAACAGTAAAACCTTCAGTCTCCAAAACCTCACTTTCCCCTTCACAGTCACTATGAATTGCCGTTAGAGACGGTTATTGTCTTTTAAACACGGATCTTAACTACCCAGCGCAGGAGACCTGCCCAGAACAGACCAGTCTCCTCCAGGCCATCATGTAAGGATGTGGACGGTGTCCTGTGGGGCTAGCAACAGGACAGACAGCCTGGGCACTCGACAAGAGCACACCTTAGATATTGGTTTTAAATTCTGTAAAATACGAAGAAAAAAATAAAGTACCTGTATATTGGGATGGTCAGAGAGCAGGGAGCCTTTCTCGTCATAGGTATAAACTACAAAATCGTCAGGTAAAAGGTCTCTGGAAGAGGAATAAAAAATTAGAAAAAAACATTTAAATGTATCAAATATCAACAGCCTAGGGCACAGCTCATAAGACATTATTCCCATAAGAGAGGCAGAAATTAGGGTTTTTTTTTCAGAATATGAATATTTATTACTATATTTCTATTGTCATCATTTATGATCTTGGTCTTTCCTTCTAATCCAAAAATAAGTTTTTAAAAACGTTTTACCTGATCAATTTTGCAAAAAGAAAATGCTACTATAAAAATAAAAGCTAAGAAACAGACATGAGCCTGAAGCACTAGTTGAGCAGTGTAAAGATACGATTTGCTCTGTTGGCATAAAATGTTGACGGTAACAACAGAATTCTTAATTTTTTATGCTATAACTCACAAGAACAAATTAGACTGTTTGGTACTGTCATATTTGTACAAGAAAAATATAAGTTTTTGATATTCTTTTCTACAAAGAACTATGTAAACAAGAAACATTCACTGCCTTAACTACTTATGTCTGCTGTTAATTGTTAAAAGAAAGGCTTTCCCCCTCATGCTGAGAGAACAGTTGTGTAAACCAGGGCAAGGCAAGGTTCTCTCACACTGCTCACAGTAACTTGAGGTGATCTCCAGGCCTTGTGGAAAGTCAGGGATGCAGGACGCATTGTGCTGGTTAAGGTTCAAAACAGCCAGGAGATGCCCAAGACCAACTGCCCCTTCTGTTCAGAGATGGACAAACTGATGGCTTTCACCCAGTGTTAGTTACCCTGATTGACTTCAGCTACCTAGCCACTGTGGCATAGTAAATCGTTGGTGATATTGTGCCTCTGCTCCCTTGAGTACAGGAAGCCTCGTGGTAGCAAATCTGGAGGCAAAGCAGTCCTGTGACTAAGAAAGGACCCTGGAGTACTCGAACCTCTAAGACTCCTGAGTTTTCTTTGCTGTGTGTTTGTGAGGCCTTCTCTGGGAATAGTATTCAGAGAAGCCTACAGAATTGAGTCTTTCTGTACACTGACCCCATTGGGGCACATAGACATACACACGCCCTTCAAACACACACATACCCTTCTCACACACACACACTCCACACCCTTTATACTCTCTCTCTCTCTCTTTCTCTCTCTCTCTCTCTCTGTCACACACACACACACGCCCTTCACTCTCCCTAAAGGTGAATTTGAAAAGAATTAAGCTCTAGGGGTTTGGCTCCCCTCTGCACTGCCCTCCTGGAAGTCACAGCCCGCCAGGCCCAGCACACATCCTTGCGGACCTCAACTGCAGGCCTCCCTCTGTGCAGCAGGCTCAGCAAGAACCAAGCCTGCTGACTCCGGGGTCCAGACTCTGCTGAGCAACATCTACCCAAAAAAGAAATCAATAGACTGTCGAGGAGAAAACATAATTAAGAAGGCAAAGTAAGTGAAATTTCTTACATGTTTCTTTCCAAGTGAATAATATGTTGTTTTCCTTGAGCCTGGATGACATAAGAGACCTAAATGTACAAAGAAGGAACAAAGCAATAATAAAACACCATCTTGTAACTTTTCAACATATCACAAGAAAGTTCATCCTAAATTAAAACAACTTGGCACTAATTGCAACTGTTTATCTTTTTTTTTTTTTTCTCTAGAGCTGAGGACCGAACTCACTGCCTTGAGCTTGCTACTCAAGCGCTCTACCACTGAGCTAATTCCCCAACCCTCTAGACAGTATTCTTAATTAATATATTGAAGAGTTTAAGTTAGCCTTGACTGGAAGCTGAATTCAGATACCAGGAAATATCACAATATGTGCACCTGGCAGAAAACAAAGTTAACTCTCCTAGCAACAGCCTCCAGGAAATATCACAGAATAAATACTTCATAGAAAATAGAGACAATCTCCCTGGCAATAATCAATGGGAATCAGTTGAGAATCGGGTGGGAAAATTCTCCCCAGTGTTTCAGGTATAGTTTAAAAGAATAGCCGTTGTGATCATATGTCTTAGGCAATTGTGCCTCAGAGAGGCATATGCCTTAGGTAATTGTGATTGAGAAGTCACCTCGCCCCTCTAACTTTCACCTAATCATGTAGCGTCAAGGTATATGCCCTCCCCCATTTGTTGTCATAGAAACATGTGTCCCCCTGCTTGCTGTCATGGAAACCCCCTGATCACAGACTTTCCCTTTAAAAGCCTGCTCACTCAGGGCTCAAGGTCCCACTTCTCTACTGCTGCGTCAGTGAGACTTGGGTCCTGAGTTTGATGGCTCTCGTAATAAAGCTCTCTTGCTATTGCATCCAGTCGTCTCCTGGTGGTCTCTGAGGGTCCCGTGAACCTGGCATTTCAGTATATTCTATCCACCTCTGTCTCCCTTTAATACCTGATCATGGATAATTGCCTACACATGTGTCTACTTTTTTAATTTGTTTTATTTTGCGTGGGTCTTCGCAAACACCACACCCAACAGAGTGCCAATTTTCAAGAGACAAAAAGGAAGTCTAGTTCAACATGACTCAGTAGCCACTGTTGGTTCAAATTTACAATCTAACACCCAGTAGTTTATTTAATGCATATTTAAGAACAGGGAAAAGGTTTCCTGGTGAGAATTAACTCAATTCCATACACCAAATAAAGCTTAAGACATGACTACATCTAAAGTACACGTGACATCCATGAAGATGGGTTCTATAGATGGGCTACATGTGTTATCCTAAGGGTTATGGGAAATCTGGTGTGGTCATACAGGTAGAGCAAGGCTCACCCAGCTATAGCACCTCCACTCCCAGCCTCCTGGGCAGAAAACAGCTATCTCTGCATAGTTAACATTCCTGGCTTCCCTAGTGCCCATCTGTGAGCACAAGGACTTCTGTGCTTCCTACAATGTTTTACATACGTGGGCATTTGTGTGGGTATGTACCACGTATGCGTCTGGTGCCCTTAGAGTTCAGAAGAGGCCAGAGGCTTGGTCCCAAGTACAGCACTGCAGGGTGCAACGGACCTACGTGTATACCCTTAACAACAGAAGAAATGTCCTCCAATAAAATAAGTCGATTTCCTTACATTTAAAGGATTTCTTTTGTTATTTTTAAAAACAGCACATAAGGTATTTGACATTAAAACTCAATTTTGAGTAAGTATCCCCAAGCACTGTGTTTAACATACTATTCTCAAATATTCTATCATAACCTAAGTAAAGATTATTCTCGTCAGAATGAAGCCGCTGTGGCCACTGTCAGTCGGCAGCCAGAATCTCAACTCAGCTACAGAATTCCACTTCACTCTGTTGTGTTCTGAGCCTTACTGATCATTTTGACCTTCAAAATAAAGGTACTAAGGCTCCCTGTGTCATTTTTATTAGACTAATGTCTGGGTATGAACACCATAAGATGCACTAATAATGACTTACTCCCTAAGCCAGCCACTGAGTAATGCTCATCTTTCCTCAAGAAAAGAGGAACTGGAGTTTTATTATAGCCACAGTTCTCAAGAGATAACTTACCTTCTTTGAGTTGGGCCTCAGAGCTTCCCTTCTTTCTCTAGTTAGTCTCCACGGGGTTATAATTTCGTAAGAGGAAAGATGTACAGTCTGTTGAAAGTCTGCAGCAAAAAGAACAACAAATCTATCAAAGCGGACCTACATGGTACTAAAATATCGGAAATGAAAACTCGGTGCTCGGCTGGGCATAAAGGTGAGCACTTTTAATCCCAGCACTTGGGAGGCAGCGGCAGGAAGATCTCTGTGAGTTCCAGACCAGCCTGATCTACACAGTGACTTCAAAGACAGAGCTACATAATGAGACCCCATCTAAAAAAGCCAAACCAAACCAAAAACAAAACAAAAACCAAATGTTCAAAGCTCTAAAAAAAAAAAATCACCTGATAGTCATGTAATTTAAAATGGTTATATTTATATTATTATATGAGAGCTTTGCTCACATGTGTGTCTGTGTACCATGTGCACACATGGTCCCCACAGAGGTCAGATAAGGATGTAGATTCACTGAAGTGGAGCTACAGGACAGCTGTGAACCACATGGGTGTTGGCCCTTTGGGAGAGCAGCCAGTGCTCTTAGCCGATGAGCCATCTCTCCAGACCCTCCCATGACTTTTATATGTAATCCTAAGTAAGCATGAGGATGAAAATGTCTGTTTATATCCAAACAGTGTGTATGTGTGTGCGTGCACATGTGTGTAAAACAATCATAGTCAAGCATTTTGTATCTGTACATTTTATAGATACCCTTTTTTCCCCCAAAACATCTTTTGGTTTTAAAATCTTACGGTATAAACAAATAAACAAACAAAAAAGAACATGAGATTTAATGAGGGCATGCTATGCTAGAGCTCAAATACATGTCTCTTCCTCCTTGTACATCTCGAAGCACACCCTGAGTGTGCTAAACACCGGATGGAGTTGGTAAGAAAGTATGATACTTTTACTATCTAAGGTCAGCTCTAATCTAAACTAACAAGCACCAGCTGTTTCCTATGAATTGGCTACACCCGGGATCCATCAGAAGGTTTTACACAAAACTATTAACAGCTAAAAACTGCAGTCATTCACCCTGAGATTATAAAGTTGTCAGTAAAACCTAGTACAACCAGAACTGAAAGATAGGGGCCCCGACATGGTAGCACGGACCAATCTCAGCACTTGACAGGCAGAGAAGGGTGGATCTCTGTGAGTTCAAGGCTAGTCAGAGAGACATAGTAAGATACAGCAAGCCCTACCTAAAAAGAAAAAAAAAAAAAACAAAACACCACTAAACAATAAACCAAGTTGGAGTTGGATATAATCTCTCAGTGAGCCCAACACGGCTTTCTCTTCCTGTATTGTTACTCAGGGCCTAACAATTCTTTTTTTGTTGTTGCTGGTTTTATTGTTGCCAGTTGCATTTGAGACAAGATCTCACTAGTTACTCAAGATGACCTTGAACTCACATGACTCTCCTGCCCTCAGTCTTCCAAGTGTGGTGGTCACAAGAGTTCACCATCACACCCACAGCCAAAGAACTTAAACAACTTACAGTGAAGTCTAAGGACGGAGATGGCCACCTGTCACCATCTAAGGCGCTTCGGGGCTGGGTGCTGAGGAAGGAGCACAGCTGCCATCCTGTTCTAAGCTATGAAAGGGGAAGCTGGGCATCTCGTACATCAGAAAAGCCTTATAACCAAATGCAATAGATGGGCCTGTTTGGACCTGTTATGCTGACCTTCCCCACAAACAAATATAACGTGAAATGTAATACTACAGTGAGATATTGCAAACTGTGGCTATAAAATGGCATAAGCATATAAATAGCAAAAATCAATGAGCCAATCTGTTTACTGTGCCCACCCCCTTTCAGCAGAGCTGGGAAGCAGTTGGAAGTGTACTCCCTACAGTGTTCGCTTGTGCTGTCTGAGCTATTATGTTGCCTCCACTACATCACCGTAGACGTTAAAAGAGCAGTAAGCACTTCTTTCGTAAAAACAATGATTGCCTGCTCCATGCTGCACCTGATCATCTAGCAGCTCTGTCTTTCATCATTTCTAGCTTGTTTGCCAGATGCTAGAGATCAACCCTGGGAGACACGCGTGCCAAGGAAAGCCTCCACCAACGAGAGGCCTTAACTACCTCACCTCTGACCTTTTCACTTAGGCCTGACACACTCTTTAACTGTCTATGTCCTTCAGCTTTCTCTCGTATGAATTTGGATGAAGTGCTGCAGCTAACTTTTCCAAGTTGACACTGTATGAAAACTGTTTGTAACTCAGTATTTCAAAGACACCAACAGGAAAATATAATATATACTGACAGTTCTCCAACTCTTCTCCATCAATCTCTTACCCATTTTAACTCACACCACAATCAACCACCATCCAGGTACTTTGTCAGTTGGGAACCATGTCAGAAAATAAGAAATAAAAAATAAATAAATAAAACTGTCTGATATACAATTTACTATGCAGAAATACCCATAATCCCAAATTAACCAAGGTTTGAGGCTATTTCTTCACCTAAAATAAGACTTACAATGACCTCCAGTCCTCTCAAATTCCTTCCTAAAACCTAGGTTTAAATGGTGTCGTAAAAGCCTCCTCCCATATCAGGACCTACCTGCCCCAAGGCTAGCACAGTCCCTCTGGGAGTTTGGCAAGATAAACACAGTATAGTTGTTGGCCAGTAAATCCTGTGTGATCAAAAATAGACCATATCCCAGAAAAGTATGACAAGAAGCTGGGGAAATAGGATGGTGGGGGTGGATATGGGAGGAGCTGGGGGGAGGGGAAATATGATCAAAATACACTGTATGAAATTTTCTAAGGATTATTTTAAAGTAAACTAGCCTGAAGCCAGGTGTTGTGAGACAAGCCTATAAACCCAGCACTCAGAGGTGGGTACAACAAGGGTACCGGTTCAAGGTCAGCCCCAGCCACAAGGCAAGTTTGAAGCCAGCCTGAGCTAGAGGCCCTATCTTAAAAAAAAAAAAAAAATTGGAACATTTTTCTTTAACTTCCTGATGTGACTCATCATTTCAAAGGAAAAGCCTAAGTAAGTAATTTACAGACAAGAACATATATGCTGACAGGCATAGATCACTGTCACAGGAAAGACTAAACCACAGGCAAGAATATTTTCATTACCATTTACAAGTGAACTTCACAGAGGGGAAAAAAAATGAAACACTTCAAAAAGACAAAAATTAAAGTTCTAATGGGCAAACAGACGTTTCAAAAGCCCTGTCCAAAACAGGTCATGTGACTGTATAAGGTCATACACTTACTTTCAGGCCAGAAAAAGTAACTGTTCAGTCTTCTAGGGGACCTTATACCTAAACGGCTAGAGGGGATAAGAGACAAGAGAATAGAAGGTGGGCCAGGCATATTGATGCACACCTTTAATCCCAGCAGAGGCAGACAGAGCTCTGTGAGTTCAAGGCCAACCTGGTCTACATAGAGTTCTAGATCAGCTAGAGCTCTACAGAGACCCTGCCTGCCGTGTCCCCCAAAAAGGTAGGATGTTTACTGGTTCCCATTTTTAAATAATTTTTGTGTGTTTTGTAAAACAAACATCAAATCAGCAACGGTGTTTGTTTCTTTTTAAGTTTACAAAATTATAGATCCTGAAAGAACCTCTGTATCTACAGTGAGCCATACGTAATACACACTAACTACAGGGGAATCCTCCTTAGTATTTTTTTTTTTTCAAAATTCCTTTCTTATCTCTGGTTTTTTGTTTTGTTTTGTTTTCCTTATCTCCTGTTCATAGCCTGCATGGATTTTTCTCTAGTTCATGCTTCCCGTGGGAACCAAAACAGCATCTCTCTCATTTTACTGTAAAGGAAATGCATTCAACCTTCATAACACTGGCAGTTATGAAGGGAAACCCTTGGCAGTGGGTCACCCTGTGCACTGCAGCACCCCTGGCTTCCGCTCTCCAAATGTCAGCAATGCTGGTCCTGACAACTAACGTGCCCCAGTGAGTAGCCTACAAGATCGCCTCCAATTAAAAAGCCCTCTTGGGTTTTTTTTTCTTTTTCTTTTCTCTTTTTTTTTTTTTTTTTTTTTTTTTTGGAGGGGGGTCACAAGGATAGGGAGGTAGACCTGGGAGGACTGGGAAAGTATGATGGGGGTGTATGATGTGAAATTCCCAAAAAATAAAAAATATGTTTGGGGGGAAAAGAAAACAAAACAAAACACCAGGAATGCCAGGTGTGGCAGTTTAAACTTTTAATCCCAGCACTGAGGAGGCCCAGGGAGATGAATCTCTCTAAATTCAAGGTCAGCCTGGTCTACACAGCAAGTTTCAGGATAGCCAGGGCTATACAGTCAGACACAGTCTCTCAAAAGTTTTTTGTTGTTGTTGTTGTTGTTAAATTTTTGTCCTTTTTATTAAAATTAAACCACTAAACACCAGGAAAAAGATACAGTTCACAGAAAGTAAAAATCTTAATAAACTGTGGGCATAACAAATAAACTTAGTAAACTTCAGTATCAGGATCGACAGAATAAGCATACCTTGAGAAATAAGGACAGTAGAGGGCATGAACTGAGGAAAAGTCAAGTTGAACCAGAAACTAATCTGAGACTTAGTACATGCGAGGGTGTTAGCTGTTCTCCCCTGCGTTTCAGCCTGAGTAACTGTGGTAGAGAGAAGTAGCTTTAAAAGAATGCTACCTAATTGCAAGACAAACAAATGGGAGTGCCAAACCGCGAGGAGCCTCTCTTCTTTCCTTCCTGCTTATTACACAGACAAATAGCCACCTTCACCTACTCTCACTGTAACAGTTAAGCCTCCACATCCAGACTGAGTGAGACAATCTGTTGTCTCAAGTATTCCTTAAGGGAAAGGGCAGTAAATTACACCCTAACTGCTATTCCGAACTAGGTATCCTTACACCAGTCACAGGACCAATCCCAAATAAATGTATTTCAGCTACAATCTCCTTTAATTGCACCTTTCACTGCAACTTCTGATGCTGTGTTCTATACAGTTACATTTCTTAAGTCTGAAGTATCCTTATTTGCTTATCTTTAAAATGATATAGATACCTATTTTAAAAGTTATATATCTGGGGTTGGGGATTTAGCTCAGTGGTAGCAAGCGCAAGGCCCTGGGTTCGGTCCTCAGCTCTGGAAAAAAAAAAAATAACAAAAAGTTATATATCAAAAATCCTGTCTCCAAATAAAACAAATGCTGTTTTTGTCTAGAAGTACCCCACTGGGAAAAACTCCAATCATTTAGAAAATGTAATGCTCTTAAGAATTTAAGTTCCTCCAGAAAGGAATTTAATTTGCTGAAACCAAGGCAGCTACTTCCTACAAAGATACTGTAAGCACTCAATAAAATGTATCCTCAGTCAACAGTCTCCTGCGATCCTTACTTACTTACACACACACAAACATACACACACACACACACTGAGACAGAGAGATAGAGAGATCCTTAAAGCAGACCTGCCTTTTCAAGGATTAACATCTTTCCCACAAATCTGCAGGGCCCTCAAACATTTTTATCAACAGCACCAAATTCCTCTCTCTAAACCAGGATTGCAGATTTTAGGTCAAGAGTATAATTCTGACAATATTTGATTGCCACGCAGGTTAATAAGCAGCGGAGCTGCCTGTCTGGGGTTCTACTAAAAAAAAGGGGAGGGGGAGTCATACTAAATCTCATTATAAAAACAAGGTATCAAAGAAAAAAACATATTTAATTCATAAGATTTTGCAATAAATTAAGATAAAAGTAACAAATCCAAAGATAACATAGTTTAAAACTGAGCTAGCTCTCAGGGGGCAGAAGCAGGTAGATCTCTGTGAGCTGGAAGCCAGGCAGGGGTATAAAAAGAAACCTTGTCTTAAAAAAGAAAGAAAGGAAAAGAGGGAGGGGAAGGAGGGAGAGAATGAGGGAGGGAGGAAGGGAAGGAAGAAAAGAGAAAAGAGACAGAGAAGGGTGTGGTGACTAAACAAAGTACACGAATTTCTCTTTGTTTAACAATATTAATCTGGGGGTTGGCATACAAAGTAACAAGTTTCATCTTGGCATCCTCATAAATGTCATTCCAGTTCTCCTCCATTCCCCTCCTCTTTGCTCACTCTTAAAAGATGTATCAAAACTCAGGAAATCTGGAGAGAGCAGGAAGACAGGAGGTGAGTCCAGGAGGAGTTAGAGGATGGAAAGGGAGTGAAAAAACACACTGTATTAAATTCTCAAAAATTAAAATACTACAGTGCCCTACCTTGGGAAGATGATCAGACTAAAACAGATCCCATTTTCCATCACAAATTGAAAATAATCTCTCAACTACAGACAAGGCAGTGCAATCCAGCCTTAGTTCAAACCCTTCATGACGAAGGCGCAAGGAGTAGTTGTTGCAGTGCTAGCAAGAGGCAGGACTGGAATCACTCCAAGGCTCTAGGATGTACTCAGGTATCAACAAGGAAAATGTGGTATCATGAGGTTAACTTTGTCACATGTTTAAATCTCTCACTGTCATATACTTCATGTTACAGTTCATGAAATCACCTGGGTCCTTCTACAATAAACTGCAATATTTAATTAAGAACAAATAAAACCCAGGCATAGTTGGGTACACCCTTAATCCCAGCACTAGGGAGGCAGAAGTAGGCAGGCTAGCCTGGTCTACATAAAAAGTTTCAGGGCAGCCAGAGCTACACGGTGAGACCTTGTCTTGAAAAAACAATACAAACAAAAAAAGAACCAAATTTGGTAAAGTAACATATAAAACTAGTTACATGTTTCAAAGACCAGAAACTAATTTTGTACATATTAATTGTGAATGTTTTCTTTTTTTACTTAGAAGTTTGGAGACCAGACTATCTTTAAATCTAAAAGATGACATTTTCTTATATAACACAAATACATCAATTTCAATGTTATTTCTAAAATACAAAATTGGCCTTGACGTTCGTCAACAGATGAATAAAGAAGGAAAATGTAGTACATAGGCACAGTGGAATTCCATTCGGCTCTCAAGAACAAAATGTATTCTCAGCAGGAAAAGGGTAGCATTGGCAACTACCATGCTAACTGAAATAAACCATATCCTGACAGATAAATGTCAGGTTTTCTCTCATCGGTGAGCTCTAGACTGATGTATGTATATATCATATATGTGACACAAAAGTAGAAGGGGGGAACTATGGAAGGGAGTACATGAAAAAACAATGAGAAAAAAAAGTACAATGATAAACATGTATAAAACTGTCATAATGAAATCCATTATTTTAAATACCAACTTTAAAAATTAATTTTAAAAATCTGCTGACATCTAAAAATGAGGTTGGCAAGGACCCACATTCCTATCATCACATCTACTTCAATTTCCAATTATTCATCTTGAGTGAACTTTTTTTTTCCCAAGACAGGGTTTCTTAGCTCTCTTTGTATACCTGGGCTCACTTTGTAGACCAGGGGGGCCTCGAACTCACGGAGATGCACCTGCATCTGCCTCCCCAAGTGCTGGGATCACAGGTGTGCGCCACCACACCTGGCTATATGAGTGAACTTTCAAACTCGCCTTATTTAGAATACCAGTTTCTAAAAGAAACCATTTTTAGTGGATATATTGTATTTACTACCTTATACAAGAGGAAAAAAGGTTTCGAACACATCTGTTTTCCTTATATTTGTTGACCCTGAATTTTTTTGTTTTATATGATTTGAATCCCCTACTCAAAAAGTACTGTGTATTTCCTCCTAGGCACATGTTACAAACTACAGTTTAAAATCCTACTCAAACCAGCTTAAGTCCCGACATAACTCATTTGTGGATGTCTCAGCACATGTTTTAAACATCCTGTATTCCAAAAACTCAGCTGATGTTGAAGTTCCTTCACTCCAGGAAATGGGAGTTGACTCAGTGAGCCCACTGCGACACCTCAGAACTTGGCTCCTGCTCTCTAGCCGCTCCCTCCTGGAGCCTAACCTCCATTATTCTGTCAGTGTTTTGACTGAAAATCTCACTGTCACATTCCTTAAAAATCTTCATTTCCCAAAGCAACCTACAGCGTAAACTGTGACCCTCGGCTTGGCACGGAAGGTCTAAGACATGGTGAGCCTACCTTGACTCTCCCTCCCATTCTCACATTCACAGACTTGAACACTGACACTTGAACATTGATACTTTCATTGGCTGCTAACCAGTTGGGGTGGTGGGTATCTTTATGAGGATCCCTCCCCTCTGAGTTGAAATTTTCGCACCCATTTAGCCCAGTTCAAAAATCACTTTCTCACACAAACAAACCACAAACCAACATCTCTCCTACACCCCTTTTGATCCTCCAAAGTCGTCAGGGCTGTGTTTCCCGGGACTCTGGTAACTGCTGGCTAGACTGATTCTCAAGGTGGACAGACACGCCTAAGCGAGCAGGCGGCCCACGGCAGCCACAACTGAGGAACGCACGGATGTTCCGCTCATTCCCGTGCACATGTGTAACGATAAACATACACACAAGCTAAAAATACAGTTTGGTTTATACCGACAAACACAAGAACTTAGACGGTACTAACATTGCAGATCCCCTCACAGTTAACCATCTGTAACAGCCCAGGAAGGGTAATCTTCATCACAAATCCCTAGCAGCATCCTAGTCAAAATTTCTCAGTATTTTGAACTCCAGGGTCTCCACACCAGAGGAAGCTGACTTAATTTAAAAGGAGAGAGCCTGAGACGAGAAACAAACGTAGTTAGTTTCGTGAAGGTCAGCGGTCCTGCACTCACATCTACACTCATCACCTTGGAAGGCAACAATTTTGCAAAGCCTCTCATTGTCCATCGTATTCCCGGCGCTGGCAGAGATAACTCAGCCATGCAAACAATAATTTAATACAGAAGATAAAATAACTTATTTCCAGGAAAAAAAAAATTAGCGTGTAGATGGTGTGTTTCCACTCTCTTTCCTCATCTCCAATAGAAATATCTTAAATATTTACGGGAAGTTTCACAATTCCAACGTCCCGGTCGACAGTAATTTAATTCTTTCCGATAATCCCCCGGGTTAAACAGGGCAGAGATTCTTTGTCCGGATTTAGAGAGACCGAGCAGCAGGCTCTAGAAACGTAGCGTTTCGTTTATTTTCCGTAAAAAGTCTTCTGACTACAACAAAAACCGGCCCAAGGAAGAGCCGCCCTCTGCTCCATCGGGATCCCGGTGGACCCTCTGCTGAGTCGGCGGAGGCGACGGGCGTCGAACCTCAGACTCCGATAGACCGGAGCCAAAGTCCCGTCTCCCAGCCCGGGGCCAGCGACAGCCGGTCCTCCCGCCAGCGCTGGCTGCAGCCTGGGAGCGGCGAGCGCAGCGCCGCGGCGCCGCGGGCTCCGGCTCCGCGCTGTCAGGCTGCCGGCGCCCGCCTCGCCCAGCCCGCCCCGCCGGGCGCTCCCGCCGCCGCGTCCCCCCGACACCCACCTGGCCGCCCGGCAGCGAGCACCGGGCCCAGCAGGCCCCACGCCAGCAGCCACCTCAGTGGCCGAGCGGCGAGGGGCGAGAGCGCGCGCGGCCCCATAGCGAGGGCTTCTGCAGGTTCCGCTCACCGCGCGGCCGCCGCCTCCGCCCCTTCGGTCATCCTCGCCACCCCGCGGGGGCCCCCGGGCTGGCGGGGCGCGCGCCCGCGGCGGGCACGCGCGCGGCGCTGACGCAGCCCCCCCCCCGCCCCTCCACGCTCGCCCCGGCCGCTCGCGATCCCGCCCCTCCGCCGGAGGCTGACGTCAGGAAAACACAGTCCGCGGGGAGAGACTGCGGCTTGCCGCACCGCGGAGCTAGTCCGTCCCGCCCCTCCGCCCGGCGAGCGAGAAAGAGGGGCTGGGGGCGGGGCTAACGCGAGCCCCGCCCCTCCACCCTTGCAGCTCACAGAGCGATGTTGCTGGGGGCGGGGCTTCCTTTAGCTCCACCCCTCCACCTTCCGCCCCTCTGCGTTAGGAAAAGCGGAGGGTCCACGGCCTGGGGGCGGAGCCAAGACTGGTACGCCCTCCCTGACCACTTCTGATTGGTCGCAGCGGCGGGCGAAGCGTCGAGCTGCGCACTGGTTGGCTGTGTGGCGGCGGGCTGCGTGCCTACGCAGAGAGGCCTGACAGCGCCGGGGCGCGGGTCGGCCGCGGCGGCCTGGCTTTGTTTTTAGGCCAGGTCTCTGGGACCGGCCCGGGAAGATGGTGCTGGGGGGCTGCCCTGTGAGTTACCTACTGCTGTGCGGCCAGGCGGCCTTGCTGCTGGGGAACCTGCTGCTGCTGCACTGTGTCTCTCGGAGCCACTCCTTTAATGCCACGGCGGAACTGGATCTCACACCTTCAGGCGCCGCTCATCCCGAGGGTCCCGCGGCCCAGAGCTTGGAATACAGGGACCCCAACTCTCCCGTCATCCTTTGCTCTTACCTGTAAGCTACCAGATCGCGGAGGCGGGCCTGGCGGGCCTCTGGCCCGGGGTGGGTGGTGGTTTGGGAAAGGCCGAGGAGAAGGCTGCTTCCACCCGTTGGGTGGAAGGTGATTCCGGGACGGGTGCTTCTCCAAGCCCCTGCCGCAGAAAGCCTGCTGTGTTAGCGGTAGATGCTGGCAAGGGGTAATGTAAGCCGTAGAACCCTTCCGCTTCCTGCAGCCTTTTCCCTGCCTTGGTTCCAGGATGAGTTCGAGGCCGGCCAGCCAGCCTTTTTCTCAAACTAAATTTAAAAAAAAAAAATTTAAAGGGCCCGAGGCGTAACTCAGTGGCAGTTGGCATCCCTAGCGCATACAATTTCCAGTACAGGAGGGAAGGGTAGAAGGAAGGAAAGTGGGTAGGATGGCGTGCCTTCCCTTAGCAGTCAGCAAAGGGGGCTGATGACGGTCTTCCTGATTTGCAGACCCGACGAGTTCGTAGACTGTGATGCCCCAGTGGATCACGTTGGAAATGCAACTGCATCCCAGGAGCTTGGTCATGGTTGTCTCAAGGTGAGGTTTTTGTTTTTTATACACGCACTCTTCCCGTAGCTGAGTGCTTGGCGTTACCGAAGAGCTTACGGGCATACAAAGAGACTTTTTTTTTTTTTAAAGTAAACTGTTTTTAAGTAATTCGTATAACCGTTGCTGGAAATTTCCAGCACGACCAGGGTTTTAGTGACTGAATAGCAACATTTGCTTTCCTCGGGAACCAGCAATGCCTGTGCCCAAGCTGCCCAAGTGCAAAGACCAACCTGTATTGGTTCCTTTGGCTTTTGAAACTAAAAAAATTGAAAGCCAAAATGTCAACTGTGCTTTCAAAGCAAACCCTCTCTTGAAAGAGCAGCAACTAAAAAAAAAAAAAAAAAAAAAAAAGGTCATGCAGTTTGTAAGCTGATGCTGAACTGGGCTTCCGTGGTTAGGCATGCACTTGGATTCTGGATGGAGTTCCTCGTGCAGGTGATGACAAGCAGGTTGCACATGTCCCTCGGAAGTAGCACGGTTTCATCGGTTATATGTTTGTTTGAGGATAAGGCATTCTAGAGGAGCCTTTGGTAAGCGGTGGGCCTTCAGCCTGGAGAGAAGCCATTAATATCCTTAAAGTGAGTGTGCCTACTTGTTCTCTTAAAACCCAGTGTAGTTTGGTTTGGTTTCAGTTTTGTTGGTTGGTGGGTTTTTGTTCGTTTTGTTTGTTTGTTTGCATGTGAGAAGGCCTCACTCTGTAGCCCAAGCTACCCTTAAACTCAACGATCCCCCTGCATGAGCCTCCTAGTGCTAGCATATAGGGTTTTGCATTGCTGTCTTAAGTCCTCAGTCAAGTGATAGTCTGAATTATTTTCTGATTTTGCTCATTTACAGTAAATACACAACGGATGTCCTAATACACATTGACATCTCAATTCCCATTCTAAAACTGCTGTGTTAAGTGCCTGTAAATACCAGATAATCAGAGCCCTGTACATCTCTGCAGTTTCTGTTTGACTGTATATTGAAGAAGTCAGTCATAAAGGAGAAAGGTTGATTTTATGCACACTTAGTACACTCAGGATGGACTGCTAAGTCTCTGGACGTCATCACTGAATTCCGTGCTTTTGACAACTTACTTAATTGTGCTAGCCTTGTGACAGTACTGAAGTAGCTTTTGTGGGTGAATGTACGTGTGTGTCACTTTCTCCACAGTTTGGGGGTCAGGCCTACAGCGACGTGGAACACACCGCGGTTCAGTGCAGAGCCCTGGAGGGAATTGAGTGTGCCGGTGCCAGGACCTTCCTCCGAGGGAATAAGCCATGTATAAAGTAAGCGTTGCTTTGTCGTGCTGTGTGCGTGGTGCTGGGATCTGAACCCAGTGCACATGCTAAGCAAACACCCTGGTAATGAGCACACCCCCAGTTCAAACTTAAGTGTCACTTTGAAAGGAGTAGTGGGTTCTTGGCTAGAGGAACTCCAGTGTGGCTTTTTCTTTGAAGTATTAAAGACCGGGTGCTTCTTCCTGCATGTGGCCAGCTGACTGAGGCGGTGTAATTACAACAGCTAGGAGCAGAAGGTGTGAGTTGCGAGTCTTTCAGGCACTAGGCCAAATGATGCAGCTTCAAAACTCCTGACTGGCAACCAGCCGTAGGACATCTGGAACATTTTGCAAAGAAATGTGAGTTTCTCAACTGAAATCACCTGAGCCTAAAGGAGTGCGATGTAAAGTCTACCAAAAGATGCAGAATCTACTTAAGACTGTTAGCAAATAGAGAGGCCTTGGTGACATCAGTAACTGCAGTCAAGTGTCTTCACCGAGATAGAAAAATGCTTCAGCAGATGAAAGGGGCATGAGAATGAGGCTCTCATTTAAGGAAAAGTGTTTCCTTTGAATAGAAAATGTTCATAAAGTGAGCAGAGCCTCGAGCACAGACCCCTCTGCTACCACCATCTTTTATGCATGTTAAAAAACATGTTTGTTTTTAATGTATGTGCTTGTGCATGTTGACTGCAGGGCCCGCAAAGACCAACAGAGGGCATCTGCTCCAGGCAGTTGAGTCACCTGGTGTCATTGCTGGGAATCCAACCTGGCTCCTCTGCAAGAGAGCAGCCAAAGTGCCCGTAAGCACCAAGCCCTCTCTCTAGGCCCCTTTTTATTCTAAAAAGTCCCTTCACATCCTAGCAAGTACGTTCTCTGGCTCCTAGACCAGCGGCTCTCAGCCTGGGGTTTACATATCAGCTCTCCTGCTTATCAGATAGTCATATCGTAAGTCATAACAATATAACTTGTGAAGTATATAGTTGTGAAGTAGCAAGGAATGTAATTTTACGGTTGGGGTCACCACCACATGAGGAACTATACTAAAAGGGTTGAAGCGTTAGGAAGGCTGAGAACCACTGCCTTAGACCAACTAGAGTTAGAGAGGTGCTCACCAGATTACATTACACTATGTTTAACTTTTAATGTTTCTGGCTGGGGAGAGACTGCCCATCCCAAGACTAGAAAATTCTTAGTGTTTCAGAGGACCTAGTCAGGAGCATGTTCTTAATATGCAGATTAATGTCCTTCACCGTGTCGTGGTGGTCCACCCCAGGAGACTATCCTTTGCCTTTATCATGCCAGGGTCAAGTGTCAGGCCACTAGGCATCACTGTGTATAGCCTAAAGCTGCTAAAATTATTCAAGTAGCCAATCCTAAATTGCCTTTATGCCCTGAGTTGGCTTTCCTGCTAAAAAACCAATGAAGTTGCCACCGGGACCTACCCCTTACTCCTGTCTTCTGACCATCGTGTTCTCCCTCCCATGTAGCCCAGCAGGACAACAGCCCTGCCTCCTCTCTAGGACCCATGACCCATGAATGCAATAAGCTATTTGTTTGGCTTTCCCCCATCCCACCCCCAGGCTTAGCCACACCTGAATGTATCAAGAACCCAACCAAGACAGGAGGCCTCTGTGCCACATTGCTGCACTTCTGTTATGTTACATTCAGTTTTCTTTTCGTTTTGTTTTTCAAGACAGGATTTCTCTGTGTAACCTTGGCTGTCCCGGACTCACTTTGTAGACCAGGGTGACATGGAACTCACAAAGATCTGCCTGCCACTGCCTCCCCTAGTGCTGGGATTAAAAGCGTGCACCACCATGCCTAGCTTGCATTCAGTTGTCATGCAGCAAAACCATCTCCCTCCCTTCATCCAGGTACACCGGACACTACTTCATAACCACGCTGCTCTACTCCTTCTTCCTGGGGTGTTTTGGCGTCGATCGCTTCTGTCTGGGACACACGGGAACAGCGGTTGGGAAGCTCCTGACCCTTGGAGGACTCGGGATCTGGTGGTTTGTCGACCTCATTTTGCTCATCACTGGGGGGCTGATGCCTAGTGATGGCAGCAACTGGTGCACTGTCTACTAAAGCCGCTGCTGTGCCAGGCTGGCAGGAGCACGAGCTCTCAGCCACCAAACCCTTACTAGAAGCTCCGAATTCCCCTCCGAACATCACGTCCTCTACAAAAGGACAGACTGGATTGCTCAACCCAAATCTTACCTTGCAAACCCGAAACAGCAAGCAGTATTCTGGGAGTCCAGTCACACCGTTCCTCATGTACGAAACAGCAAAGATCAAAGACAGTGACCTCTCCCCACAGCTCATTCTCAGCGCTGTGTCTGTGAGGCTGGATCTTCAGTCGTCTGGAGCAGGGGGCCCAACAGGATAAACCAAGTGGTTGTTTATCCATCCACAACCTTTTGTGACCCTGAATTTTCATGCACAGATCAGAAGCTGCGCCAATGAGAAATCTTCAGCCAATATAGAAATGACCGTGGATTTTAATACACACCAAAACTCTGAGTCTGTGAATTTAAATTGCAGAATAAAGCTTTAAAACCTCACCTGCTATGTGAGTGTTTTCAGTAGAGAATGAAACTCAAAAGTTGTTTTTACTGAAGGGTAAGCACTTAAAATGAAAGTTACAGGTTAAACACGAAATGTCCCTCAGCAATCTCATGCATGCCAGCTGACAGGATCTTAGAAAGTGAGAATGCTGAAGGCTCGCATCTGATCAGTGGATTATGGTGCCATCCTTGGAAGGTGAGGAAGAGTGGGAAGTGAGGCCTGGCTGGAGGAAGAAGGGCACTAGGGAGTGAGTGGCCTTGAGGCTCTGTCTCGCCTGCCTCTCTTCCTGTCCACCGTGAGATGAAAAATCCACACGCTCACACCGTGCTGGTCTGCCCACGCCACAGGGCCGGCCAGCCTTGGACTGAGCCTTCTAAAACTGGGACCAAAATAAAGCCCGCCTCCTTGAAGTCGTCTGCAGTGCTCGTTGTGATGTTCTAGAGACAGTAATTTCTTCATTCCAGTTATGTTTTGATAAACAATGGTAGGCATGTGTGAGTTAACAGAGTTGTCCTGCCTAAAATGAGTAATTTCCAATTTATTTACCCCACGTTATAAATGCTTATTCAAAAAGACTTTATAGGCTAGCGGGCACCTCATTAATCTCAGTGCTTGGGAGGCAGAGGAAGGTAGATTTCTTGTGACTTAGAGGCCAGCCTGATCTACATAGTGAGACCATGTTTTTTTGTTTTGTTTTTAAAAAAAGATTTTATACAAGTAACTATTAATTTTTAATTAGTAACTTTTAATTAGGTGAGATAAAACAAGGAACCCCATGCCCATGGAAACAAAAATTAAGAAAAATATATGTCTACTTAATAGCTAGTTCTAGGGTCAACTCAGGATATTTTAGGGGAATAAGGAGGAAACCCATTCTGTCCACACAAGTATGACAGTAAAAGTTTTCACAATGGATCACAGAGTTGAGTTATAGGCAGTCAAGTTTCTGCATTCCCAAGTCACTAGGAAGAAAAGATGTTCTGACTTATAAGCAGCTTTGAAATCTAAAAAGAACTATTAAATATAACATCTCAGAACAAGAGACCTGCTCTTCAGTTAGGTACAGAGTCTAGAGACAGGGTAGAACTACTCCACGTTCATTTCCATAGTAACTGACGTAAAAACAGATCGTTCAGGTGGCAAAAGTCCTGGAAACAGCATCATTTTGTAGAACTCTTCTTCCAAGTTTCTGCCTCAGCATCCGTGAATAGCATCACTGTTCTCACTAGAGATGACAACTATAAAAACTTTAAAAACTACACTAACTTCAGCCCTGCTTACAACTGGAATTCTCAATTCGTAAGGAAATATTTTTGAGATTAGTTGTGAAGAAACTAGACCCTGAAACTTGAAACTTTACATAAGAGATCCAGGCATGCCATATTTAAAAAAAAAAAAAAAAAAAAAAAAAATTCTGAAAGGCTCAATTGGTGAACCCTTGCCTAATGTTCACTGGTCTCTAGTTTGATTCCCAGCACCCTCCCAAGCCACGAAGGCTTGTAACTAAAATTAAAATATTACCCAAAATAAACCCTTTAAGCCGTGAGTCTGGCTTACCACAGCTCATTTTATAAAAATCTGTTTGTAAGCTCCATTAAAAGAAAGAACCTAGGTAAGAAGTACGTCTCTAAACGGTTCAAAAACCATTGTAATGCAAGAAGTTGTTCTCAGAAACACTGGAGGACCAAAATTATGACTACCGCTAAAATGATCATTTTGAGGGTACTATCCCTGTGTGGTAAGCTGATAGCATCGTTTGGTAACCTTTCTGTCTACAAACACTGACCCAAAGTGTGATAGAACCTGGGAAACTGGATATACAAAGGAGTATTATTTAAATACGATTGCTCTTTTACAATCCAGATTCAGGTTCTTAATATTTCCTAGGTAGATCATGTGTACATGTGTGTGACATGTCAGTTTGTGTCTATATAGGTTGCTGATTTAATTGGCAATTACCTGTTTTCCAGTTGTTTGCTTGTCTTTAGATTTTATCAGATTGGCACGGCTGTTTCCACTTGGCTTAGGAAGGTTTTTCCGTAGCAGAGAAGCACCCTCAAGATCCATGACAGTATGTGTGTTTGTGTGTGTGTTGATGTATGTGTACAAACATGTGCTCATGCAATCAAAGCATCCATTTTTCTTGGGCACACCTTTGATACAGACCAGGTGATGATGTAAGTGGTTTTGCTAGCCAGTTTCTCAAAGTAAGATGCTTAATTGATTATTTCAGGTGTGACTGTCAGAAACAAGGTTTGACTTCCTCGAAGCACAGTGATGGCAAGAAAGTCATTGTCCTTAACAGCTTCAATGACGTCAGTTGTGGTGCTGACAGGTTGCCCATTTATGCTGATAATTACATCATGGTCTCTCAATCCCGAGCTGAGAAAGAAAAAGAAAAGATGATCAGGCCAGGAGTGGTGACAAACACCTTTAATCCCAGTACTCAGGAGGCAGAGGCAGGTGAATCTCTTGTGTTCAAGGCCAGCCTGTCTACAGAGGAAGTTCCAGGACAGTCAGGGCTACACAGAGAATCCTTATCTCAAAAAAGAAGGAAAAGATGATGAAAGCGTAAGAGTTCTACTCATTCCCATGTGGGGTCAGTCTGTCTGTTTTGTCTGATTCACCACCACCACCACTGAGCTATCTGACTAATTTGCAGGCCATTAGACACACAAACCAAGAAGGTCAGACCAGCCTGAACCCTTCCAACTGCAAGAGCTGCTGGAAGTTTTGCCGTGAAGGCAGCTGGAAGAGAAGGATCCTCTGTGTTTCTGGTAATATTAATGTCCTATGGAATTCTGGGAGAGGCTGAGGCCCCTTATGCATTTGATTTCACTTGGAATGGACAGTTTAGCTTCTGATTTCTCCTCATCTCCCGCCTGTGTTAACCTCAAACATAACTAGACTCACTAGCAATAGTGCCAAGCCCAAGCCCAGACTGTTTTTTCCCCCCACCAGGAAGCCGTGCTCTGGGGAGTCTGCCTGAAGAGCCCATCCCATGTTTCTGGAACTGGAGCGTGATGAGCTGCTGTGTGTCCAGATGTTATGCTTCCAGTAAATCAAAAGCTGCTCAGGCTTCCAAGTCTAGATGTTTACAGCTCTGACTCAAGGCTAGTTCTATTCAGTCTTCAACACAGCGACCTCACGTAGAGTATACATTCTAGAGCAATGGTTCTCAGCCTTCCTAACGAGGCAGCCCTTCAATACAGTTCCTCATGTTGTGGTGACCCCAACCATAAAATTATTTTTGCTGCTACCTCATAACTGTAATATTGCTGCTGTTATGGATCTTAATATGAATATATGTGCTTTCCAATTGTCTTAGGCAACTTCTGTGAAAGGGTTGTTTGCTCCCAAAGGGGTAGCAATCCACAGGTTAAGAGCCATTGTTATAGATAAAAAAAATCTAGCTCCAAAAGCAGAGAGAGATAAACATGGACAGGCTGGTTGGCTGTGTAAAGGTAAGAATGGGCTAAAAGAGGCACATCAAATTAAACGACCTCGGAGATGCTATTTCAGGAAAGTGGGAAGATCAAGAAAAAAATGACAGTAGATTAGCAAGCTATGTGGAGTTTGAAAACTGTGAGGAGCAGAGGCATAGCTAAGTGTTTGAGGGTATGTTTCGCATGTACCTGGTCCTTAGTTCAATGGCCAGCACCAAAGGTTGGGGGTGGAAAGGTAATACAGTGGACATGAAGAGAAGGAAGGATAAAGCTACATGAAAGGAACCCTTACGAACAGGACAGTAGAGGACAATGACCTGAATGCTGTGTGGAGAAAGAAGAAAACTCAGCAATCATGAGCAGGGAAACGGAACAAGAAAGAAACTGCTGTGGCTTGGGGCCTACTGTGCACGGAATAGGAGGAGTGGGTTCACAGGATACGTGGCCTTTGCCCAGGTCTCACTGCTTTCAAGATTTTAAGGCAGGATTTGATCCCTTGTCTCTCAGACTTGAATTCATCTTCTAAGTGAAAATTCATCACTAAGTGAACTCTGCCTCTTAGCAATGAGAGTAACTACAGAATCAGGATGGTAGAGTGAATAAGCCAAGGTTCATATCTGCTCTCTGACCTCTGTGTAACAACACAGATGCCATCCCATATAAACAAGGACTGTGTCATAAGACACCTCAAACAACTCTAAAAACACTTTCGTGCCTGGGATATAACAAATGTTCCCTAAGTGCCAGCTGCTATTAGTATAATTATTCGTGGTCATTAAATGAGTGGATGAAAGCCAGCAAGGACGGACGTTGGGCTGGTGGAGAGTCCAGCAGCACTTCTCGCTTCGACCCCCATATGACCTACCTGGGAATCCTGCTTAAGATGAAGACTCTACTATGGATGTAGTCTAGTAGTAGGACACTTGTTTAGCACACAAGGCCCTGGATTCAAACCCCAGAAAGGAAGAAATAGAATTAAGAAGAACTGGGGAGAGGGCAAGGGTAGAATGGGTGGGGTGGGGGAGGGGAACGATAATCTGGCACAGTTCATACAGCTAACCCCAGCTGTGGGAGGTTTGAAGAGAAGAATCCAGAGTTCAAGACCAGCACTGGGACAGAGAGATAGAGAGGGGACAGGAAGGAGGAGACCAATTCAGGGGTAGGGCTCAAGCAGCCTCTCTGGCCACTGCCGAAGCTGCTGCTGACAGCACACCACACTTTGAGCCCAACTTACGGAACTGAGCTCCTGGTCTGGGATCAGAAGTTAAAATAAGGAGTTAGGGGAGGAGCCCGGCACATTAGGGGACCCGGACCGTCTAGAAAAGCTTATGACATGCCAAATTTAGTATCGTGAGACCTGACACTCAGCTGTGCTAAACTGCCAGTACCTATGATTTCTTCCAGCTCTGAAAGAGTTGCCAACGTCTCAACGGACTGCTGAGGCTTGAAAAACAAACCGTAAGCAGCAATGAAGAAAGGGCAGAGCCAGAATAACATCTGCCGATGAGCTGCCTCTCCCTGACGCTGAATAGCCTAAGGCAAAGCTGAAAACAGCTGTAAACCTACAACAGCTGTCCCAACCCTTGATCTAGTAATACAGGTGTCAGAGGGAAAAGTGCTTGTAACACAAGCACAAGGACAGTTTGGGTCCCCAGCACTGGGGAGGAAAGATCGGTGGCTCTCTGGAACTCTGGGAACATCCAGCATGACCTAATTGGTGAGCTCCAGCTTCAATGAGAGAACCAGCTTCAAAATACACGGTGGGGAGTGGCTGAAGAAGACAACACACAGAAACACACACACACACACACACACACACACGAACACGAAAACATACACATGAAAACCAAATACTAAATTAATACATAAGTCATTAAAAACTTAATACCATAAAACTTAGTTATTAAGTAATAACTACTAATATTAAAGGAGAAAGTTTAGGGCCTAGTGTACAGCTTTGTCTATCTAGAAAAGGGGAGAGGGGTTTAATTTGGTAATTCCTAGCAAAATTAATATTAACTTAGGCTATGACCCTGAGCCCCTGTCAGCGCTATTCAATATAGATGTAATTCAAGCTGCTTATATCACTTTAGTGTCATTTTAGAGTGGCTACCTTTAAAAATATAATCATGAAGTTTGCAGGCAAGTAGATGGAACGAGAAAGGATCATCCTGAGTGAGGTAACCCAGAGCCAGAAAGACATTTATGGTATATACTCACTTACAAGTGGATATTAGCTATATGACACAGGATAACCATACTAAAATCTACAGACCTAAAGAAGCTAAACAACAAGGAGGACCCTAAGAAGGATGTTTAAATCTCATTCAGAATGGCAAACAGTACAGAATCCAGAAGCGGTAGAAGAGGGGGAACAGGACCGGAGTTTACTATAGAGGGTCCTCTGAAAGGCTCCACCCAATAGGGGATCAAAGCAGATGCTGAGACTCAAAGCCAAACTTTGGGCAGAGCGCAGGGAGTCTTATGGAAGAGGGGAGGGTGGATAGAAGGAGCTGGAGGGGACAGGAACTCCACCAAGAGACCAACAAAGCTAAAAAATCTGAGCCTGGGGACCCTACAGAGACTGATGCACTAAGCAAGGACCATGCATGGAGAGGACCTGGACCCCTGCTCAGATGTAGCCAATAGGCAGCTCAGTCTCCATTTGAGTTTCTGAGTAAGGGGATCAGGCTCTGCCTCTGTCATGAACTCAGGTGCCTGCGCTATGATCATTTCCTCCTGGTGATACGGCCTTGCCAGGCCTTGATGAAGAGGATCCAGGCAGTCCTGATGAGACTTGATAAGCTAGGGTCAGATGGCAGGGGAGGAGAACTCCCCCTTTCAGGGAGCTAGGGGAAGGTATGAGGGGAAGAGGGAGAGAGGATAGGACTGGAAGGAGATGAGGGAGGGGCCTACAACCAAGATATAAAATGAATACATTGTGAAAAATAAATAATCAGATAAAGTTGTCTTTAATAGTGCATCCAATTTAATGCAATAAATCTACAATTTCATCATTTTAATAGAATATTTTGAAATTTTGAAAAATATTTGTGCTTTCCTATAAGCCTTTGAAATCTGCATAGTACATGCCCAATTTATCATTATGCTGTGATATCTTATCCAATGCAATAATTAACACAACGTATAGCCCTTCTGGAAGCGAAAAGGAAAATAAGAAAAAGGTTTATACTGTTTCTGATGTTTCTGTTGTTGTCATTGACATCAATTCAAACCAGTACAATTTTAAATTGAATTCCTGAATCACCCTGGCCAGGTTTCAGGAGCTCAGTGTACAATGTGTGTAGGTCCTGACAGGACACTAGTATTCAAGCCTAACTGTTCGGAGCTCAGCATGCTGTGTGCCTAGGAACAACACAGGAGGCTGGGCAAAGGTCTCTTCACTTACCTTGCAGCAGCCGATCCTTGAATCACTTCATATACAAAAACGCCAGAACTCACATCAGGGAAGTCTGGATCTTGCCTCTTCATTTCCTGAAGGAGGCTGGGAACAGTATGAAGGCTGGTTAGCAAGCACAACGTTCCCCCGGGGCCTGGAGAAAGACTTGCCCTCCCCTGAGACACCGCCTATCTCTTCCCCATCGGTTCAGCTGGAGACTGGCAGGCACCCAAGCAAATCCCATCCAGCCAGTCACAAGCCATCCCTGCTGGGTGCTGTTCCCTCCTCTAGGCCAAAGCTTTGCATCTCTGGACATGATGTAGCCCAACCAGAACGAAAGACTCTGGTACAGGCAGAGGAAGACACAGCCCCGCAACACAGCTGGTGGTCTGCACAGGGTCCTCGGAAGCTTTTGTTTTCTTAGAAGACTGCCAGGTGATGGCTTGTACTTGAGAAACACAGCTACTCAACGCTTACTTCAGAGTGAGGGGCAACATTCGAAGACCCAGGTATTTCTTCTGCAAAGGAGCCTTTCCTGGAAAGGAAAATCATGATGTGTGACTCACCACACGGCTTATTTCCATTTGGCACAGCTTAAGAGCCACCCAGATCCCATAATCTCTTGTTACTATGCCTGGCCTTCTATACCACCTGCTGCACAGAACATCTGCTTCACAGAACATCTGTGGTCTGCACAGACACATCTCCAGGCACTGGGTTCATCTCTAAACTGCATAACACAAGCATTTCTGCATATTGAGTTTTGTGCGTAAGTCCCAAATATGGTTCTCCAACCCCTGCTACCAGTCTTAACGCCATAAAGAAGCCATGCTCCAACAGCTGGGAGTGCACGTGAAAAGGCCAAATCCTCCACTCCCCTTTACCTTTCAACTGGCGCTCATGATAGTCTTCCAGGAACTGTCTGATCCGATCTGAGGGGATGGCAAAGGAGATTCCTGCAGTGACCTTCAGAGTGTTTATACCGATCACATCACCATCCTACAAGGAAAGAGAAGCCTGGTGTTAAGTCACGGTGCTCTTCAAACCTGACCACAGGACATTGGAACAAGCAGAGAACAGTTGGCACCGACCATGCAGAAAAGGCTATGGCAAGCATGGAAAGCCATTAACAGGAGCAAGAAGCAATCCAGAGAAAATCCCTGGGGTCCATGCCTCTTCAGGGTATACCCATCGTCAGCAGTGCAAAAAGGAAGGGCTGCCTCCAGGAAGCTCACTTGCCACAGCCTTCTCTGCATGGCTTGTGCCTGAGAGGAAACCAATCTCTTCTGATCAAAACAGGAGGGATAGGAAAAAATCCACTTCTTCATTAGGGAGGAGCAGATGTCAGAGTCCAGGACAATTAGTGTGACCAGGAAAAGGGGGTGGTGCTCCAGAGATACAAAAGTTACACTTTCTTCATGTTCAGAAGCTGCTGTAGAGTAGGTCCTAATCTCCAGCTCATTTTTATTTTAGTAAATCACATTAATTTTTAAAGGTGAGCTGCAGTTTACATTTTGATACAAATAAGAACACAAGGTGCTGAAGTGGCACTTTCCCCCTCCCCCAATAACCCTAGCACTTGAGAGGTAGAGGCAGGGAGACTCAGCTCAGTTCATGGTCATCCTCAGCTACATATTGAATTCCAAGCCAAATGGGGTTCTAGGAGACCTTGTCTCAAAAGCAGAACAAAAAACAAACAAACAAAAAAAACCCCACAAGAAGCATCCACCTCTTCACTACTTAACAGAAGCTAAAAATAAACACAGAAAAGGCAAAAAGCTGTTGTATCGTTGCTAATCAGCATCGATACAGTACAATTGTTCATCAGAACCCAGGTGACCTTCAGGAACCACCACGCTCAGCTAAGCCGGGGCTGCAAAGCCAAAGACACTCTCCTGTCCAGATCCTCTGCCACGCCTTAGCCTCTGTTAGGCAATGAGCACAGCAGAAAAAATAAGATCCTTTGCCATACCTTAGCCTCTGTTAGGCAATGAGCACAGCAGAAAAGATAAGATCCTTTGCCATACCTTAGCCTCTGTTAGGCAATGAGCACAGCAGAAAAGATAAGATCCTTTGCCATACCTTAGCCTCTGTTAGGCAATGAGCACAGCAGAAAAGATATTCCTGGTCGTATTAAAACACAGGTGGCAACTTAGCAATTCTGGAGGGTGGCCTGAAATTCTATATCCCAGCCCTGCTCTGCAAACTCGTTACATAATTGGGAAGATGGGCACAAAAAACTGGGCACAGTGCTGAGCAGGCATCACTCTGCAGACACAAGTTGGTTGAGTTGCTTGCCCAGCATGTTCAAGGCGCTGGGTTCCGTCCTGGGACTGGGGTCAGGGGAGGGCATATGCATGAAAAGAAAGTAAAAGCACAGAGATTTCAGAATCCTGAGCCTAGAAGCACTGGACTTGTGTGTTTACATGTAGGTGAGCAAGTCGAAGGCTCAGCATCATCAGTAGAGGCACTGGTTAAATTAGCAATAAAACACCCTGCCGAACAACGGGTTCTGGTTTGGCTTTCCTGCCATCTGTGAGCAGGCTGAAGACTAAAAGCCCTGTGTTTTATGATCGGTGTTTTTAGACAGTTCATATGCAAGGGGTCCTCAAGGAACACACACAACCCAGCACAGCCCATCTTCTAGCATGAGTCTGAGTTTAAGGCCCTGGGTAACTATCCAATGGCAACAGAAAACTCTGAAGTAAGCTGCAGCCAGGGTGCTCTGGGTGGGATGAGGTCACAGCCCAGCAAGACAAATCATCACAGGCTCCAAAATTTTCCCCAACCAACTACTAAAGACCCCAAAATAAAAGGCATCATTCCTTAATCTCTCCACGAGGCTGCCACCCAACTCTACGGCACAGATTTTGAAGCCTGTTTAAAGCTAGGAAGAAATATGAAGCAGCAAAGAAAATGGCCACTTACCAAGTTCACCAGCGGCCCCCCAGAATTCCCGTGCTAAAGACAAGTTGAGAGAGTCATCAGTTAGCAGACAGATACCTTTCTCCACATCAATTATACACAGTTCCTAGTGAGTTTTACCAGAGAAGCCTGCTTCCCCAATCCTAAAGTCAGGGTGGGTACAAGGCAAAGTAAAAGGACCCCACACTGCATCAAGGCAGTGACCTCTGCGACAAGCCCCAAGCGTGGGTGCCAGTTATATCTAACAGTCAGCTCTAGCAACAGGGCATCCACCCTCCCTTAGGGATGACCCCTGAGAATGCTCAGAAGTCCGAAGGGAAAAGAGATTGGCTCTGAAGTTTCCTTCCCGCTATACCCTTGACAGTATCTTCGGGGCTGTGGACGGCCTCCCAGAGTGACTCACGTTAATGATGGCATCCGTCTGGATGTAGTCTATGTCGGAATCCTGCAGCCCCAGCTCTTTGCCGCCTCTCTGTGTGGTGCTAACAATCCCCGCAGTGACCGTGTTCTGCAGAGAAAACGGGCTGCCCAGAGCCACCACGAACTCTCCAGCCCGGAGGTCGGATGATCTCCCCAGCAGCAAAACAGGAAGGTCAGTCTACATGTGGGGGTGAGAAGCAAAGATGGCGAAGAAGGAACACAGTCAACCAAAGCCGACGGTGACACAGTTGAACCAGCACCCTTCCTTCTTCCTCAGGTTCAGGTCCCACCAAACTCTACCTTCTTTAAGATCATTTCTAAGATTGAAATTTAAACATCTAGCTGCTAGAGGGAGAATCCCTGTGGTCCGAGGAACCCACCCTGCCACGGGCCAGCTTCACTGCAGAGCAGCCTTGGCTGGGGCAGATGTGGTCCAGGCCGGCTCTATAACCCATGCCAGGAGGGCAAACAATCAAGCATCGGCTGTTCCCAGTGGAGGGAGCATGAGGCCGCAGGGTCTCCTTTCCTTGGGGACTAGGGCGAGCTGTGTCCTTTCCTCTATGCGAGGGGTCCTCAAGCTTCTAAGGCTGCACCCCTTTAAGATAGTTCCACGTGTTGTGGTGACCCCCAACCATAAGATTATTTTCATTGCTACTTCGTAACCATAATGCCGTTACTGCTATGAGCCATAATGTAGATACCTCATATGCAGGATATCTGATACGGGACTCGGTGAAAGGGTCGGTCAGCCCAATGAGGTCGCGACCCACAGGCTGAGAACCACCGCTGTATCGTCCCGTTAGTACAGCAGGCTATAGGAGCCCTGGCTTTACTGTGCTCTATTCTGCTATCCCTTCTGATGAGGATAAAGTTTTTTTTTTTCTTCCATCCCTGGCCCCACTCTGGGTTCTCCTAGGACAATTGAGTCACTCGCCCTACCCAGGGTGGGGAAGGGGGCAGGGGAAAGGAGAAGGGGGTATGGGAAGAGAACCTGCAGTCTTCCCTGCTGCAGCTTTGGGAATTACATTCTTCATTTACAGAGGAGGAATTGAAAACACAACAGGTAGGGGCAGAAAGTGTGGAGGGAGGTGGTCTCGGAGATGTGAGGGTCAGTGATACTCTACATTTTAATCTCCACATCACCCATCACTTTGTTCTTTAAAAAAGAAGCCCGGAAGGAAAAAAAAAAGTGGGGGGGGGAGTGAACACACCCTACATACAAAGAGAAGGCATGGTGGAGGAGCACGAAAAAAACTATCAGCAAGTGAGCTCTGACACCCCAAATGTGACTCCGCTCTCAGCCACTCACTTTTGGCTCAATCTTTATCAGTGCGAGATCCAGTTTGTGGTCGATGTCTTTGACTGTGGCCTCGTACTGGGCCCCACTCTGGAGCTCCACCTGGATCTTCTGCTGGTTGGTGAGGACGTGGGCATTAGTGATGATGAGCCCGTCCTCTGACACGATGAACCCAGAGCCACTGGAGGCAGGGATTTCCTTGTTGGTGAGAGGCGATCTGTCCGGGAACAAGACGAGAGTGAGCGGAGGGGCAGGAAAGCCCGCGAATCCAGCCATTGTTTATGAGCCCCGGGAAGCCTCACTTTTATAAACCACATCTCCAGAAGTTTTCTCAAGCATTTTTTTCCCTTGCCCTGTCTACTTTCCATCTTCTTTGTGAACCACCAGTAGCAAGCACATCCTGGCCATTTTTTTCCAGAACAGAACTGAGAGTTGGGCCCCGGGATGCTGCTTCGGCCTTCAGATCCCGCGAGCATGGCAACCTGTGTGTCATCGGCTGCAAAGAGGCCAAACCTAGTGCCGCCGTGTCAGAACCTAGCTCTTAGTCTCCACTAACAACTGGCCATGTGACACAGAACAAATTCATTTCGCTCTCGGGACGTGGGTTTCCTTGCATGCTCATGACGGCTAACGCCAAACAAGGCCCCCAAATGCTGGCTGGCTCCTACGGCCAGCCATGTTTTGCTTGTGGGATATGGGAGAGACAGCAACACCAGGCACGATAAACTCATGCCTTTGTGTAGCTTGGATTTAGAAGCCGGAAGAATCCTGTGCTTGGCTCTTTGCTCTTTCGCGAAATAACATTTAGCAGTTTCCTCCCGGGAATCGGAGGCCTCCCGCATCCCTCGCAGGGGCTCTACTGCCTGGCCACAGCCCAGGCAACTCTTTGAACCTGGGTTTCCTCACAGCGTTTTCTAACGCACAGCCATCCCGCGCGGGGTGGAGGGGTGGGGGTGCAGGGGGGGCAGCTGGGCCTGGGCGCGGCCTTTACCTGCGGAACAGCTGCAAGTGAACCACAGACGGCGCCACCTTCTCCACCACCGCAGCGATAAAGTTGAACTTTCTCCGGAGCCACCCCGCACCTGCGGTCCCTGGGAAGAAACGGTCCGAGGTGAGGGGGCCGGTGGGAGTCCTCCTCCCCGGATGCAAGCGTCACGTCTCAAAAATTCCCAGCATCTCCCCGCCCCGCTCCCTCTGCAGGTCCTCCAGACTCGGAGATGAAAGGACCTGTCACACCACAGGTTTAAAGACTGGGAAAGGGAAACCCCGCGGCAACCAGTAAAGAGAACGCGTTAACCAGGCAAGCACACCAGGAACAACCTGGCGAAGAAGGGCCGGCCCGCTCACCTGGGTCCCCGCAGCCACCCTTCTGCACGGGCACGGCCGGGAGCGCGCCCCGCAGGCGCGCGGCTCGGTTCTCCTTCCGGAGTGCGCACAGGCTGGAGTAGGTGCGCCCGTCGCTGCCGCACACCGCCGCGCCCTCCGCGCCCTCGGCGCAGCCGCAGGTGCCCAGCCACGCGCCCCCGACGGGCTCCCGGGAGTACGGGGCGCCGCAGCGCAGCCCGGAGGCGCACGGCCGGCCCCGCGCCCCGCCGCACTCCTGGCCCTCAGCCGCGGCGCACACGCGGCAGCAGCCGCAGCCGTCCGGGACCGGCGCCGTGCCAGCCGAGCAGGTGGGCAGCGGCGGGCAGCGCGTGGGGTCGCAAGCCACGGGGCAGGGTAGCGGGACTCTGGACCTCCTGGCCTCCGCCCGGGGAAGAGGCACAGCCGGCAGCAGCAGCCACAGCAAGAACTGTGCTCGCACGGTCCACAGCGGCTGGGACACCATCTTGCTCCCAGTCCTCTTCTTCGAGTCCACTTTTCCAGTTACTTCACTCTGGGCTCACAATTGGCCTAAAATGAGCAACACTTTTTCCCCCGCTGCCAGCCTCCAGACGTTATAAGGGACAGAATCTGGCTCGCTTCTGCGCGCACACACCCATGTCACCCACCACCCATGCCACCCCAGGACAAGAGCCCTGAAGGGAGGGCCTACTCAAAAATAATAACAGTCATGGGACAAGTGGAAAACGTGACCGCCCACCCACGGCCACGAGATCTGAGCAGGAAAACACACAACCAGATTTCATATTTCACATTATTTTATTACAAAACAAGCAACCAAACAGTTTTAGAAAATTACGTTTTGCTACATACCAATTAGGAGATCATACAACGCAAGAAGCTGGAGTTTCCATGCGCTAAGCTCAGTGCTTGCGGGAGGTGTTTCACGGCTCAAACACTGGCTCAGACGGGGCATGCCACACCTTCATAAACCGAGCGCCAAGGGTCACGCTGTGTTTTTGCCAAATACTTTATTCAAAGCCTACCTAGTATGAGTGACTGTAATTGACCCTGACAGGCAATAACACACAGAGAGAACGGGGGACTGAGGAAAACAGATTTTGGAGGGAAAAAAAATCAAAGTTAAAAGAGGTGACACGGGAAGCTTAACTTCCAAAACACTGCCTTTTGCCACCTACCAGACACGGCTGTTTGGTTGGCCCCGAAAGCAGACTCACACCAACTGGCCGGTTACTTGTTTAGAGGGTCATTTTAGTCCTGAGGAGAGCATGTGTGTATTCTTAAAAGGGGAAACAGAATAAAACCAATTTGCTTCCAGTAAACTAGGGTGCTGGACCTCAAACCTGTCCTCAGGAGCTCAGCGTTCTACTTGGAAGCGGTCCCTCTCCAGGCTGTGGTCTCCCACGGCCTCATGGAATGAAAAAGGCATGCCATTCTTACCATCACCTGACCTTGGGTAAGCAAGTCCATGAAACCTCTCAAGAAAAATGGATGGTGAGTCCTTCAGCTAACCAAGAGCTATGCCTCGGAAGCTTTATAGAAGCTGTTTTTATTCCACAAATACAATGTAGTACCTTTTACAATCTAGAAATCCCTTTTAAACTATCCACATTCTGTGCTTAACCACAAACCTACACAGCATCACACCCCACTTCTCCCCCACAGGGCTTTATTTTGTACACTGAAAGCTAAAGGTTGAGGCACCATCTTTGGCTCCCATTAAAATTCTTCGGTAGGGTGGATGGTAGCACATGCTTGTAATCCAAGCACTCAAGAGGCTGAGGCAGGAGGATTACCAGTTTGAAGCTAGCCTGGACTACATATCAAGACTCCAGCAAAAACACAAGTTAAAGGGGGATGGGAATTAGTTATAAAACTGGCCAGAAATGCAGATAGAAAAGGACCTCTGAAATAAAACTTGGGAATTGAATGTTTTGGGGCTTCACAGAGATAACTGTATTTTCAGGACACCAAAACTGTGTTACCAGTGTTTTAAGTTGGAAGTCCCATATTTTTATTGGCCAGTTAGGGTCATGGAAACTCTGTACTTTCCCTTTATTTACATAATGCAAACTGCATTGTGTTTAATCTAACACAATCTATACACACTGAAACCTGTCAACTTTCTATGATGACCACTTGATGTAGAGTAATCGCCTAGCCCTAGGAGAAGGGCACACAGATTTTGCAATTTAAACGCCAAAGGATGACATCATTTCCGTGAGTCAGGCCATGTTTAAAGCCTTTCAGGAGTTACTGACTTATTTTCATTAGTTCCTCATCTCACATTGAGTCATTCTGCTGAGCGGCCAAAGAATTTTCTAGAGAAAGACAAAGGGTGCTGGGTTTTGAAGTAGGCTGTAACCTTGATCACTCATAAATAAATAATCCCCAATCCATAAAAACCAAAATACACAAAGATTCTTTTTTTAAAAAGTAGGGGGTGGAGGGAAACAAGATTGTGAACAGCAAAAGAGAAAAAGACCCAGTGGTTTGGGTTTTTCAGATCAGGAACACAAGGCCAAACTTGAAGTGGGGGACAGCTCCCACACACTAAGCTCAGGAGTCCAGTGTGACACCAGATCCAGGGTGACAGTCACATTGGAAGGGACATAGTTCCTCTCACACTGCGGAGTGTTATGCCTGTTTCTGCTTTTACATTAACTATGGACACAAAGAGTAGCAGCTGGCTTAAGAAAAAATGCCTCCTAGCCCCTTCTTAGAAGAAAGCTACACATTTCTAATTAAATTATGGTTAATTTATCCAGCTGATTAAAGTTACAGGATAGGAATGAGCCACGTCCTCTCTCCCTGTAAGAAATGGCCATAATTTTCCGGTAATTCACTTAAGGTTGATAGACAAATACTCCCAAAGGCACTGAAAATAGTATCTTGCCCAATGGAAAGAGCTACACCCTCAATTTTGGGTGGAAATCTAATCTTCTAAACTCTTCTAGAACCCAGGAAATCTCTAGCCAGCAATCCAGCCTCTGATTCAATTTCTTCATTCCCAGTTTCTATTCCATGAAAAATAGAATCATTGTCGTGTCTCTGTGTCTCTCCACTGGTGAGTGCGTGTGATCTTATCAGATCTCATCAGTCTCACCCACGCTGTATGCATGGTTTCATTTAAAGTCTGAAAAAGCAAGTCAGCAGGGTGCACTACACCAGCAGTTAACACTAGACAAAAGTTGGCCCGTCCTGAAACATCTGTGAAACAGCGACTCACAAGATTCGCCGTGTCAAAGAACTACCATTCTCCTGTCTGGAAAACATGGGTCAAGGATGCTCACTGGAATGAACAGTCACCTGTCTCCTCTCCATAGCTCGTTTATATAAATCTAAGGCTCTGAGATAGAGATTGCTCTAACACACAGACACACATACACTTGCACACACACCATACATACCCCCCACACACACCTACAGAGAAACCACTCTACACTTAACCATCACACACACTCAACATGGTTTCAACAGAAACGCCTGTTCCTGTCTCTGCAGTCATCACACTTAACACTGACTACCCCATCCTCGGGGCCTGACACAGAAAACAGACTGGTGGCTCTGCCCCCCCAGCCTGCAGCATTTGGGATCACAGAGCATCAAGAGGACAGCGCCATTCCCACAAGTGACTGTGGCAGCTTAATTAGCCCTCATGACTCACAAGAAGTCCCCTCTGGGAGGTGCCCTGAAGGGACTGCCTGGGTAGACTCTCCAAAGTTCACTCTGCTGTGCTCGCCAGAGCCTAATGACTCCTCTCAGAGGGATCCCAGTCCAGACGTTACCTGAGCCTCCCACACCCGGTGGTCACCCTCTGCCTGATCCCCAGGCTTCAGCCAGCCAACAGGGGCAGATGAAACCAGCTCGTATCCTGAGATCCTCTACACAGACCAGAAACAAAGCCAAGAAGATAACAGATATAGAAGAGGGGGGAAAAACGGTTAGGGGTGAAACTAGAGTCTAACCTCCTCCAGACGGGAAGTATTAAAACTAACCCCTCACTAGGGATCCTGGGGGAAGGAGGTCTCTCGAGAAGTAATGGCGTATGTGGGTCTAACCTGGTAACTGTCCCCTGTTAAATAAACTGCCGATAATAACAGAAGCAAAGCCAGATGGATGGGGCCTCCACTGCAAGTGCCATTAGCCTCTGTCCTCCACCATGGCAGAGAAGATGAGTCACAGCCCTGCCTCTCCTGCATGCCAAAACACTGCGCGTCACACGTCAGAGGTCCGTATGTTTTCGTCATCCAGGTTGAACACAAATGGCTTCTCCTTGGGGTGCTGGGGCTCCGACCTGTGCCTGACTCGAGAGCTGGCCAGCACCCCTGTGGTGTTGCTCTCCCCGGGGTGAGGCATGAATAAAGGGTCCCCTGCAGCGTTCTCTGCTGACAACAGCTTTTCCCCAGGCTGGGGGACAGGCGTCCAGGGTTGCCAGGAGGAGGCCACGGAGGGGGCCTTACAGAGGGCTCTTTTTTCTTCCGCTGGGGGAGGCCGCCTCCTTGACAAGATGGAGTTAGGCCCGCTTGCAAGGCTGGAACTTCCAGGTCGAGTCAAAGAAATGGATCTAGAAAAGGATGGTTCCTAGAAGCAGAAAGAGGAGAAAAAGATGAAGTAAGGGGTCTTCCTTACAGGGTGTATCCCAAAATCTCAGGAAAAGCACCCACCCAGGATCACCAACTCCAACAGGGACACTTGGCTACAAAACTCAAGTAAATGCATGGAAGTCGGGGACAGCTACAGTTCCAGCTTCCCAAGATGCTAAGCCAGGAGGGCGGTGTGAGCTAGTCTGGGCCATACAGCAAGACCCTCCTATTCAAAAAATAAGTAAATATACACATATTTTTTTTAAAGACATTAAGCAGAATTCACTCCACGTGTTTGAGGATCTGCCTGACACTGGACTTGTAAGTCACATCAGAAACTTCATGTCTCTGTCGAGCCTCATGTCAAACCAGGGGGTGGGGAGGGGCAATGTACCCACAT
Organism: Meriones unguiculatus; assembly: GCF_030254825.1. Taxonomy (NCBI): domain Eukaryota; kingdom Metazoa; phylum Chordata; class Mammalia; order Rodentia; family Muridae; genus Meriones; species Meriones unguiculatus. Next base: position 17,152,527 of record NC_083352.1, read on the forward strand.
AGCAGAGAGAGAAAAACAACTGAGCCAGCCTACAGCTCAGCTGCATCCGCGGCCGGGCTGCCTGCCTACATAACCAAATAAAACACGGCCATTCGAAGTTTAATTTATCTTTAAGCTGACACTGTGGCTCAGGGAGGAAGTGACATACTCTGGGGTGGCACTTGAGGGCCTGGACAGCTGCTCCGATCTCCTGGATCCAGCTGTGCATGTCTTCAGGGCTGTCCGCCTGCAAAACATCCACAACACTTACACACATTTTTTGGCATGTGACTTCGGCTTCCAAGTCTCGGGCTCCAGTTCATGAAATCACATCACGGCTCACAAGGATCTTGGAAACCATGTAGCCCAGTGGCTTGGGGACTTTTGAGGACATATTCACCCGGCAAGCTCTCTCCTGATGCCCAATAACTAAAACTGTTCAATGTTAAGCTGCCCCCAAAAGAGGGGGGCTACGGGGGAGGGGACAGCCTAGTTTCTCATCTTCTGACTAAACCCATCACCCTAGTTTTCACACCAAAAGAAAATGAGACCCACGTTTGAGGCTGGTCTAGACGCCACTCTCTTCATCAATCCCATAATCATTTGAACAGGAAACTCCTTTAAATTCCAATAAAACAAGCTGCCTCTGAAGACCCTCCAAGGTCTACAGGACCTTTCTCAAAGCCCAAGCTAAGTGGGTCTGTCCTAAAAATTCACCCCAGCCTTGGAGTAAGAACTAAGCTGAAGAACTCAATAGCACAACTGAGAGAAGCATTTCCCCTAGGGAAAAAAAAAAAAAAACCCTCATAACCCCAGAAGAGGGCAGCAGCCTCTCCGTGGAAAGAGGAGACAGAGGCGGGTTGGCTCCTGCAGGCAGAGCCTCTGGGCGCCTCCCAGCGGTTGGAAGGAAGAATGCAAATGAATACAGACAGTTACAGAGGGAAACAAGACGACGCTCCTCCTTGGTCCTACCATCTTCCCAGAGCTGTTCACCCAAACACAGAACTTGTGTGTGTGTGTGTGTGTGTGCATGTGTGTGTGTTTGTGTGTACGTGTGCTGTGCAGGCAAGAGCACCCAGTCCCTAAGCGCCCCCCCCAACCTCTTTCAATTCTACCACGATAAAACAGGACCGCTTTGGTTTTCATTGTTTTCCTTGTTTGCCCCCAAGCTTGCATTACTATCCCTTCCTTTCACCCCAAAACAAAGCCCCTCTGGTTATCGGTGTGCGGCACGGCACACACCAACAAAGGCATGAGGTCAAAAGGAATGACAGGGCTGGTGGAGCACACACCTGCTAACTTAGGCATGCTTGCTCTCCCTTGCTTCCTTTTGGCTACTTGGCAGTCTGGTAGCTTTCCAAGAAAAAAGACAAATATATCCCAGGTCCAAAGAAGGTAGCCAGAATTCAGTATCCAGACTTTTTTCTAAGATCAGGACGAGAGACAGCACGTGCCCCAGACAGGCCTAAAGGAGAACTAAATAAATTGTGAAGTTCTGCTATTGGCATTCCTAGGCAAGTGGTAGAACCGCTTCTGGAACAAGTGGCAAGCCAAAATTTAAAAAGGATCAAACGAGAACACATATTCGGTGGAGGAATGTGCCCGGTCCACTGGGCTCTCCACGTCTTAGCGCTGACTGCTATTTGTGCTATTCTATGGTGAGAGGAAAGCAAACAAATCTGAAATTCCACCCCTGTGGCCCATTAAAGGTGGCACATGCCTTTAATCTCCACACTCAGGAGGCAGAGACAGGTGGGTTCTAGACCAGCCTCATTCATATAGCGATCCCCAGGCTGGCCAGGGCTACACAGCAATACCAATACATTTCACCATCATGGACTTATTCAAATTACATACAACTCCACCCTAACCAATCACAGTCTGGGCTGGGACTTGGTGGCAGGGCACTTGCCTAGCACAGGCAAAGCTCTGGGTTCTAGAACCAGCAGTGAGCCAACATTTAAAAAGGATCAAACAGGATAACATATTTGATGGAGAAAAGATTATCTTAAATAAAAAAAAAAAAAGCAGATACTGCGATTGATATCATATGAAAGGAAAGCATATTTTGTAAAACGCCTTCCGTAGCTTTAGCTACTGTTTTACCTTTTTATTTCAAAGTTATTTTTATGAGGGCTGGAGAGAGAGCTCAGTGGCTAAGAGTGCTGCTGTGTGAGCAAGAGGACCCGAGTTTGAACCAGGGCACATATAAAACCTGAGCATCTGCACCTGTCTGTACCATCCCCCAACAGGACACAAACAGGTGGATTCTGGGGGCTCACTGGCTAGGCTGCATGCCTGGGTGGAATGTCAGTTTCAGGTTCTGTGAGAAGCTGTCTCAAATCACAAAGTAGAGGGCCTGGAGAGAGGGCTCCACAGCGAAGAGCACTGGCTGTTTTTTAGAGAGCCCAGATTTGATTCTCAGCACCCACATGGTGGCTCACAACTGTCTAGTCATTCTAGTCCCACTCGATCCACACCCTCTTCTAGTCTCTGCGGCTACCAGGCACACACGTGGCACACAGGCATACATGAAGGCAAGACACCCATACACACCAAGTAAAATGATTTTAGAGAAAGCTTTCGCCATCCAATAGACAAAGTCATTGGCGTCCTCCTCTGGCCTCTGCATGTACATCACAGGCATGTGCTCCACACATACATGGACACATACAACACACAGACATATACAGTCTTTTGTTTGTTTGTTTGTTTGTTTTTTAAGACAGGGTTTCTCTGTGTAGCCTCGGCTGTCCTAGACTCACTTTGTAGACCAGGCTGGCCTCACAGCGATCTGCCTGCCTCTGCCTCCCAGAGTCCTGGGATTAAAGGTGTGCGCCACCATGCCTAGCACGTACATTCATTTTAAAAATATTAGTCGAATAGAAAAGCAAGCATTGCGGTTGTTTCCATATAAGAAAGAAATACTATTTTTCAGCGCTGAGGTCCACCCAGCCCAGGTGTCCTATCAGGAAACCAAAAAGTGCCACCACTGAGCAGAGTGAAAGGAAAAGGCCACATGCCCCTTCTTGCTTCCTGCCCTGCTCTTGTGTGCGTTGGTTTCTGCCCTTGATGGCAGTTGATAAGAAGACAGGAACAAAGTTTTGAAATGAATTCATTCAGCCTGTGGTTTTACTGCAGTCCAGGGAGCATCTTTCTGAGCCTGAGTGATGAGTCCAGCCCTACACACACGCCGTGAGTTATGGCAGACATCAACAAAAGACATCTACTATCGCCCTCTGCTAATTGCGGTTTCCCCTACATCTCCAGCAGGTCCTTCTTCTTCCTTCAATTCCCAACTTCTTCCTTTCCCAATGAGCCAATCCCATCTTTAGAGACAGCCCCACGGTGGATAACTGTGTAAATTATGCATTACATAGTTCTAGGTTAGGGGTTTCCAACCTTAACGCTGCCGCCCTTTTTAATACTGTTCTTTCTGTTGTGACACACCCCAACCGTAACATTATTTTCATTGCTACTTCGTAACTGTAATTTTGTTACAGTTATGAACTGTAATGTAAATATCTTATATTTTCAATGGTCCTCAGTGACCCCTGTGTAAGAGTCATTTGAAAACCGAAGGGGTCACGACCCACAGGTTGAGAACCACTGTTCTAGGTTGTAGCCTTCACCTCAGAGTCCAAGTTATGCAGCAACTATCCAAGAGTTCCAGCTCAGCGCCTCCTTGTCACACTTGCCAGCGCTGCTGTTCTGGCACAGCAGCCTCGTTCTGACAAGTGAGCTGAAGAGCATTTCACCATAGTTCTCACTTCTAGCCACAAACCCTCCCGTTGATAAACTGCCGTACCCCGGGCCCAGTGTGACAAAGACCCCTACTATATATTCCAAGGATTGAAGTTCGAATTATGTCTGGGGAATGCCAGAGATTGAAACCAGAACTTTCCACATTCCAGGCAAGTGCTAAACCACTGAGCTGCAGCCCAGCTCCGAAATCTCACCTTGAACCCTTGCTCGGAACTTAGAAATGTCTGCCTGCCGATCCTGCTTCAGTACCATTTCCACCCAGCGGATGCCTGATTACTGCCTGGATCTGGTCACCAAAATCCATCCTCCAACATACCCAGTCGCCATAAGTTGGTCAAAGGCGATTTTCTTTCTGGTGGTGGCTCTATCCTTTACAGTAAATACATCCTTTACACAGCAGTTCTTAACCTGTGGGTTACCACCACTCTGGGGGGTCACACATCAGATATTTACACTATGATTCATAAGTGTAGTGAAATTACAGTTATGAAGTAGCAAAAAAAGATTTTTACAGCTGGGGAAACCTCAACATGAGGAACTATGATAAAGGGTCGCAGCCTTGGGAAGTTTGAGAACCGCTGCTTACAGCTTAGGGCCTAGGCCTGGCCATTCTGAACACAAGTAAGTCTTGCTTGAGTACCAAGTACCTCTCAATTGGCTCCGTAACTCCCTGGGTTCATGATCCTGAATGAATCGTTTACCTTTAAGTTTCTATCTCCTTGTGGTCAGATGGGAGACGAGGCACTGATCATGGAGAACTAAGTGATGCGCTGCCAGCTAGCTACTGGTCCCCAGTGTCCCTGAGATATAAGAGCAACGGCAGCTGCTTTTCATGAACTGCAAAGACAGTGCTACAGCGTGAGAGGCCACAGAGTGCAGACGGAACCTAAGCCAAAGCATCTACCGTCCAAGTCATCAGACACAGTCCGGATACGGTCCTTCTCTGCAAACAGAGCCCTTTTCCCTGCGTCACTCTGTTGGCTAGCCTCGCTCTCCTAGATCCTGAGGCTGGATGGAAGATTCATGCAGACCTACTATGCACGACTGAGGGAGGTCAGAAAGCAGGTCACTTGAGTACATTGGGTCAAACCTCTGGCCCTGCAGAACACTTTCCCCACCTTTTCCATAAAACATGGTTATTTTTCTTTAAAATAAACAACTGACATAAAAACTATGAGTCCAATTTATTTAAAGGCAGGTATTTTGCAGATTTTATATAAAAAATGAGTCAGTGATGCCAAGGAAATATCATTTCTTTTTGCCAACAGCCAATATTGAGCTCTTAAAGCAAAACAGAATTTTGGAAAACTCACCTCTGTTGCATGATCTCAACATCCTTCCATACTCAAAGACTTCACTAATGACATTAATAAATGTGACTTTTAAAATATTACATAATAACACATGTCAACATTCCAAGGATCTGCACAGCCTGGGGAGAGTAGTATTTTCCAAATGATGAGTACAAACTATGGGTAAAAAATATCTTCTCTAATGGTGGCCAGTGGATCTTAGTTATGCATATGCAAATGTATGCATAAGGCTACAGATTCCACATTGCACCTAAATATTAAGAAATCACTGTTTTTTCAAGGTCTGGTGAGAAACAAAAAAATAAATGCCTGAAATTATCTAAAAGGACATACTGAAATAGTCCTTTGTCCAAATACTTATTTGCATAAGGCCAGATTTTCAAGTTCCTCAAAGTAATACATGGACACAGACAGCACTGTGAAGCAAGGATTTCTGCTGTTTTCTATGCACTAGCCATTAAGGCGATCCACAGAAACAGGAAAAAACGTTACTCTTGCTATTTTTAGAAGAAGAGTTATTTTCATGAGATATTTTGTCAATTTGTCATGAGTGTATAGTTGTAACTTCTAAGTGAGTCAACAACACTGGTTTTTCATCCACCCTTCTCTGAAACACCATTCTCTTTAAGCCACGTGTTACAGGTGGATTTGATCTTCACCCATTTATGTATCCAGGGTGATGCTAGTGTCCTTCACGCTTAGAAATTTGGGGAGCAGAAGGGAAAGAGTAGAGAAATGGTCAGGGCTCTGGGAAATGCTGGTCCCTGTGAGATGACGCACCGCCTTCTGAACAGTTTTGGTTGAGCCTCCTGTCTCCCAGATCATTTCCTGCTGTGCACCATTCACTTGACAAGCATTTACTTAGTCATTAACCTGACAAACATCATCGAGGTTACAGTCATCACAAGGTGTACTGTTGGATTTTCCACAGACACAGTAAACTCAGTACCTATCCCTATGTCATGGTCTGCCTGAGAAAAGTCTCCCATAGGCTCATGTGTTTGAACAGTTGGTCCCCAGTTTATCTGGTCCACCACTGGTGGCACTGCTTGGGGAGGTTATAGAACCTTTAGGAGGCGGAGCCTTGCTGGAGGAAACTTATCACTAGGGACAGGTCTTTCTCCCTCTCTTTCCGCTTCCTGCTTCTGCTGCCATGGCATTTCTTTTCTACCCCGATGGATTCAACCATACGCCAAATTAAGCCTTTTCTTCCTTGTTGCTTTTGGTCACAGTGTTTTATCACAGTAACAGAAAAGGAAGCGGTACACCCTAGTGCTGAGCCCATGTCTCCTCACAGCTGCTTGGCCCCTGCACTCTCAGGGAAGTGAGCAGGTGTCAGCCAGTGCAAAACCCCCGGGATTTATCTTTGTCTGACCCCCTCTCCTTCTCACAGCCACTTTTGTATCTCTTAAATTCGTCACTTTCCCTCATCTATCTAAGTTCACCCCCTAGATCCCTACCCTGGCCTTTGGATTGGCCTTTAGAGTCCTTCACCGTCCTTTTCATATCTGTCCTTCAAGATACCTGGGATCAAGCAATCTTCGGGGCCATGTGAAGGGCCAGGCTTGAGCTTTGCATCTCCATTTTACACATGTGGAAAAGGAGACTCTGAATAGTAAATGAGCTGGCCAAGTCCAGGAGCTGTTTCCTACTGTTCTCATCTTATCTGTGACTCCAAGGACCAAATACACGCTGACTAAGAAAGCAGACAGCGCAGTGCGGTTCTCCGCCCATAGCTATCCTCACAGCTCTGCATTCCCTCTCCTCACGCTTTTATCGTGGAGCTCTTCCCTTGCCTGGCCCTCTCTTCCCATGAGTCCTCTGGTCACCATCTTCCTTCAGAACACCCTTCCTGCCTCTTTCTCCCAAGGAAATCACAATAGATAGTTTCCATTCTACTGTTGGCTCCAGTAGTCAGAGTTGCTTTGGTATTGTTTTTTGGTTTTGTTTTTTTTTTTTTTTTCCTTTTCCTTCCAAGACAGGGGGTTTTCCTTGTAGCCTCGGCTGTCCTGGACTGGCTTTGTAGACCAGGCTGGCCTCGAACTCACAGAGATCCGCCTGCCTCTGCCTCCCTGAGTGCTGGGATTACAGCGCCACCTCACCTGGTTTGGTTTGGTTTTTAAATTCCCTCATCAAGTAGCTGGTGGTGGGTGCATCTGGATTCTTCCCCTTCTGCCACTCATGAAGGGATCCCCTGATCTTCTTGATGTTATTTCAACTGGTGTGTGCTGACGGCTAGTCTTGGTGATGTTCTAGGCCAATTCTCCACCACTATAAAGCTTAACCATACCATCTGGTGGACCTCACAGTGTCCCCTCTGCCAAGTGGTGATTTCAGCCTCAAGATCAGTTCTGTCTAACTCCATGACCCTACCCTTAGACCATGCCTAGAACCCTGACCATACTCTATAAATACCAACTGCAGGAACTAGCTAGACACTTGTGTTAAACCAGGGTAGACCTGGCATCTAAATGGCAGAAGCACCAGAGAAAGCTAGATTTAAGAGCACGATGGTCCTCTCCATGATCCAGTCTGCTCTGCAGCCTTCCTTCTGCTATCTCTTCCTGGACAATGTGCCTGTCCCAGTGGGTATGGCCTGCAGGTGCCCAAGTCCACCCACAGGGCAGGGCTGCTGTTGTGAAGCAAAAAACAATGTAGACACAGGACCTATTGCTCAAACTATGGGAGAGAAGCCTCATCCTTTTGTGGGAGGGATTCTGTCGGGGAAAGAGAAGAAAGGAAGTGGGGTGCCTCCCAAACTCCGCTTGGGAAAGCTGCGCACTTTAAGGCTCAGAATTCCCCATTGGCCTCGCGCTGCAGATCAGCATCCTCACTCTGTGGGCTGCTGTGGGCAGCCCAGGCTGAGGACCTGGATGTCTTCTCCCCTGCTTGGAAATCTGCCTAGCTAGCTGCTGTTACTTCACAGGGACTGGGAGAGCTCCAGCTCTGGGGGCGGGGGAAGCTCCTGGTAAGTGAACTGTCAGAGCCCCAAACAATGGCTTTCTCTGTGCAGCTGCCTAGGCACCTGTGCCCGCACAGGCCCCTCTGTGCTTCTGCCTTTCGGCACACAGTAATGGCCATACACAGGCGGGACTTATAAATACCCTCCAGAGCAGAAGTGAAACCACCCTCCAGTTCTCCTTTTTTCTGCTTAGCTGGAGCCCTGCAGCCGACTGCAGCTGCCACAGAGGCACCCCCCGCCCCAGCACAGTTGACTGGCCCGCTTGCAGTATTCTAGAGCAGGGAAACTTCTGGCTAGCATCCCCCTCAGGATGAAATGGGACACTGACTAAGGAACTAAACTGACCACTGAGTGAGGGACAAAAGAGAAGAGAAAACAAGGGCTGCAGGGGTGAGGGTGGGAGGCATTCGCCCACATTCACAGAGACGGAAAGCTGGTCTTGGGGCGAGCTTTTACCTGTACGTAGAACGTCCTGGAGGTGGTTATGATTTCAAACAGGTTGTCCCTCATTAAGAGATCACTAGGCATGAAAAAAAGAGACAGCATTATACTAGGCATTGTGAGCGTTGTTTTGGTTGGTTTGGTTGTTGTTTGTTGGCACATTATATCCTACAGTTTTCCCAACCACACACTAATGCAACTTGAAACTTCTCTCTGTGGATAAGGAAGTCCAAGGTCAGAGACTTTAAAAGTTTTATCTGTCCAAGGTACTGGAGGTCAGAACCCTTCGAGTCCAAATATGCCTCTTCCAAAAGAGCTAACACCATTTCTAAACCCTTCCTTCTCCCAGGCAGCAGCTCCACCCACGACTCTGAGTTCCAGCTCTTGGCCTCACTGTGCTGGCCCAGGGGACAAGGAGCTAAGAGGAGAAACAGAAATTGAGAGTAGCCGACTTTAAGATTTGCTTCCCAGAAAACTGTTTAACATCCTCAGCCATCAGAGAAATGCAAATTCGAATTATTTTGAGATTTCATCTCACCCCAGGCAGAATGGCCCACAGCAAAAAGATAACAAATGCTGGCAAAGATATGGGGAAAGAGGAACTCTTACTCGCTAATAGAGGGGTGTTAACTGGTGCAGCCATTATGGAAATCAGTCCAAAGGTTCCTTAAGAAACTAAAAATAAAACTATCATGTGACTCAACTATACTACTCATGACAGATGCCTCAAAGACTCCATGTCCTACCATGGAGATACCTGCACATTGCTGGCAATAACCGCACTGCTCACAACAGCAAGGAAATGGCAGCCACCTAGATGTCCATCAGCAGATGAATGATATACAAGCACAACAGAATTTGTTTAGCGTAAAAAAAAATAAAGAGGATGGATAGATAACTCAGCATTTAAGAGTTCTTCCTACTCTCCCAGAGGACCTGAGGTCACTTCCGGTGCCCATATCAGGAGGTTCACAACCACCTGTAACTCCAGTTCCAGGGGCTCTGACACCCTCTCCTGGCTTCACAGGTACCTGCACGAATGTGGCACACATTCACACAGATAAGTCTACATACACATAAATAAGAAAAAATGCCAGGCAGTGGCGGCTCACGCCTTTAATCCCAGCACTCTGGAGGTTCGGAGGGAGAAAAGAGAAGGGAGAAATGCTGTAATCAAATTATAGTCTCGAAAAGAAAAGAACCTCAACCTGGGTGTGGCTCTGGAAGAGAAGTCCTGACTCTGGCCAGGCAGAAGGCAAGAAGCAAGCACAAACTGGAATTGGCTGACGTTGTTTTCTGTGTTCAAGGCCTGCTGTGTGGATCCGGTCGCTATGGGGACTGTATGGGGAGTAAAGACCCAATTGCTACCAGGAAGAGCATCTGAGGAGGCTAGACCAGATGCAGGTAGGTTGGCATGCTGTGCCAACAGAGAGCCTGTGCCAAGGAAGGGCTGGTCCCAGGCAGAAATGTCATCTAGAATGAAAGCACAGCAGAGACAAGGCCGGTGACATGCCTTCCAGGTAGAGGAAGAACACACTTAAGACTAGATAGACCTGACCCAAACACTGACGAGACAAAGAATCTTTGGGTCATGTACTGTGAATGTCAGCCCTTGTGTGTGAAACAAAAACAAAAAGATGCTTACTGAGCTGGCCCCTAAAGCCAAAGGCAGCTCGAACAACATGGTTCACTTGAAGTACATCCGACCAACTATTACGCCTACTTTCTGAGCTTCTAAGTAGAGACGGCCCTGTTCCGGCTGTGCTGACTAGTTTTATGTCAACCTGACATAAGCTAAAGTCATCTGAGAGGAAGGAACCTCAATGGAGAAAACACCTCCATAAGATTGAGCTATAGACAAGCCTGTAAAGCATTTTCTTCGTTAGTGATTGATGGGGGAGGGCCCAGCCCACTGTGAGTGGTGCCATCCCTGGGCTGGTGGTCCTAGGTTCTGTAAGAAAACAGGCTGAGCAAGCCATGAGGAACAATCCAGTAAGCAGCACCCCTCCGTGGCCTCCGCATCAGCTCCTGCCTCCAGGTTCCTGGCCTGTCTGACTTCCTGCCCTGACTTCCTTCAATGATGAACAGTGACATGGAAGTGAAGAACAAATGACCCTTTCCTCCCCACCTTGCTTTTTGGTCCTGGTGTTTTTAAACAGCAGTAGAAACCCTAACTACCACAGGGCGAAATGTTTTTAACCTTCTAGATTGCTCATGCAAATGCAGCCAGCCCCACGGTCCACTGACGAGGTGAAATCAGGCAAGCAGGGGAATCCTACCCCTCTCACATCCACTGCCCAGGCTGCATGTGGCTTTCAGTTCCATCCAATTCAACAGCAACCATTGCTTACAGCTGTCCTGAATTCCCCCAAAGGTTCCAGAGAGGCTACACCATCTAACAGAGCTGAGGCCACAAAGCCACAGCCTTCCCTGTGGACTTCACCTCCCTGACTCAAGTTCAGTGTGACTCAGGCAGAGTTAGAGGTACGGGGAGTTTTCAAGACTCCCAGGCTGGACCCTCCCCTACCTCTCCAAGCTGCCCTGGCATGTCCAAGGAGTTGCATAGCTACACAGGCCCTCCAGGCCTCCAGGGTTAGGAGCAATCTGTACCCTACAACTGTCACTTGAAACACTCAGTACAGCATTTCTGGCCCTGCTTCCCTGGGTCATGTGTTTCTGTAGGGCTGTGCCGTGCTATCACAAGAGAGCAGGATGCCTACTGTTGAGAGATCCCCTTATGACCTACAGGAAGGAGAGATACAAACACGCGGTCTGGACAGACTACAGACTCATGGCCAAAAAGATACACTTGGAGTCTATTAAGGGTCACTTCCACCAGTGTCTATACTGGGGGGATGGGACATTCTCTTGTCAAGTCCTGAATCATCCCACGCACCATGCTCTCAGAAGCTATCTTTCCCAGCGGAAAGAGGAACAACTTAAAAATACTTGTTCTGCCTGCCAGGCGGCAGTAGAAAGGGGTGCTGTGAATCACCGCCTGTGTCAATGGGACATCAAGGACATAGGCGGAAAGGCCTGAGAAGTTCTACAACAGTAAGCGTGAAGCCAATGGAAATCCTCGGCCTCCATCTGAGCCACACTGAACCTGGGACCAAGGACCTGACACCTGACCCTGCCACGAGAGACACCTAATGCTGCCACCCTCTAATACAGCTCCTTATGTTGTGGTGACCGCCCCAACCATGAAACTACTGTCGCTGCTACTTCATCTCAATTGTTAATTTTGCTACTGTTATGACCCATAGAGTCAACATCTGTGTTTTCTGCTGGTCTTAGGTGACCCCTGTGAAAGGGTCATTCGATCCCAAGGGATCATGACCCACATGCTGAGAGCCACTGCTCTGTAGGCAAGACTCCTCAACCAAGCCTGAAAGGGGTAACAAGGGAAGATTTAAGGGGGACAACCATAGGCTCTGCTCAAAATGAATAAGAAGAGGCAATTACCCAGACTTGACCAGACATTCGTGAGTCTTGAGAACATCCTTGAGTGGTATAGTGCGCAGGGGCTCTCTATCCTGGGGGAAGAAGGGAAGATGGGCAAGTGAGGCTGTGAGATGGCCCAGTAACCCATACCAGTTCACCAGCTCTCTCGGAGTCTTGGATAAAGCCAACCTGGTTTCAAAATCATTGTCAAGGGGGAGAAACCTATGCAGCAGCTGCTCTGTGGCTTCACTCCCACAGAAGCTCCCTGCACAGAGGCCGGCAGCAGTCCAGGTCCTTTTAATAGCATCATAAACAGACACAGGTTGGCCAGAGATAAGACAAAGAGGTCTTAGAAGTCTGCGTGGGCCTGGTTTCCACCCATGCACATTCTGTTTCTGAGACCTCTTAGGAGGGACCCGGACCTACTACCTACCTGCTCGCACTTGAAGTAGCAGATGGTGAAGTCATCGAGGGCAAAGAAGCGCCGTTTCCAACTCTTCCGCTGAAATGCAAAATAAGGAGCCGAACATTAAGGATAGGTCTCCAGTGCCAGGACTGGCATGGTCACAATAAATGCCCAGGGACCCGGCACCAAGGAAGCCAGGCTCCTGTCTTCACCAGGGACAAATAACAGGAAGTGTGAGGTCAGTGAAAGGCCCAGGTCTTCATCTGAGCCCTGTCTTCCCTGAGACCAAGCATCTAACTCTCCGACCTGGGAAGCAGCTGACTGTCACTCTCTGCTGCCACCACATGCTACTACCGTGCCAGCCAGTTTTACGCCAACTTGAAAGAAGCTAAAGCCATCTGAGAGGAGGGAGCCTGAACTGAGAAAATGCCAATCGTAAGATGGCGCTGTAGACAAACCCATAGGGCATTTTCTCAATTAGTGATCAATGGAGAAGGCCCAGCCCATTGTAGGTGGTGCCATCCCTGGGCTGGTGGTCCTGGGTTCCATAAGAAAGCAGGCTGAGCAAACTATAAGGAGCAAGCCATGAGGAGCAAGCCAGTAAGCAGCACTCCACCACAGCCTCTGCATTAGCTCCTGCCTCCAGCTTCCTGCCCTGGGTGAGTTCCTGGCTTCCTTCAATGATGGAGTAAGATATGGAAGTGTAAGCTGAATAAACCCTTCACCCTAAGACAACTACATGGGTTCATCTTCTAGGAGCAAGAGTGGAGAAATGGAAGGAGGGAAATCTTGCCATCACTTTGAATGTAGTGAGGCTTCTCCACACCAGGGGTAAGGGGTGCTAACAGCTAGTTCCCAGTGGTGGTTAGCATAAAGGGGTACAGCTCTTCCTCCTATTCTCCTCTGCTACAACCACGCCCTCTGGCTCCAAGGAGTCATTAGAACCCCCGTGTAGCCCCTGTGCTGTCACTCACCACATTCCCTTGCTTCACACAGTAGCCACTCTTAATGAGGGGAGGCCCGGCGGAAGGACGGTAGCCTGACGTGGGGATGTAGCTCTGAGACCTCCGCAGGAAGGCGTGGGACCCCAGATCACTCCCTTCCTGCCCATCCCCACCATTCTACAAGGAAACAGCGGCAGTGTTAATACCCGAGACACACCCCTGCGCAGCCCCGGCTCCTCCCAGCCTTCCCACCACACCTCCAGCCTTTTTTGGTATAATATCTGTCAAAGAGATAAGAACTGACTTTGCTCCCGGCTGGGTACTGCTCTACCAAGTGTTTTCACAAAGCAAGACACTGGCTAGAGACCCCGAAGAGGAGACAGACAACACAGAACAGAAGAAGGCAGAAGCGCCCGAGTGGAAAGGCTTACTGCAGACTTGTGCCAGTCTTGTTGCCTGCCTCAGACCCGCGTCCTTTACGCTTTCCAAGTGTTTGTCCGCTTGGGTCCCAAGCAGAAGCACACAGGCCACACATCCGCAAGATGCCACGATGCCATGGCTTCAACTTCTTGATGGGCCGTGACTACATCCACCCTGCACCGGATTTTCCTGGCCACCCTCTTCACCACCACCCACCATCCTGTTGCTATGTGCTGGTCCTTGGGCACAGTGGGCATGTCCTTACTGCCCCCAGCTGCCCCAAGCAATAGCACCTGGCTGATGGGAGTTTGCACCACCACTCCCCCGATGATCTCGGTCTTGTAGGCCACCTGCGGCTTCTTCTCTAGGGTGGGAGGAGCTGTCAGGTTTTTGAGAACTTCAGTGGTCAAGGGTAGGGTGCCAGCCTTGGGAACCTAGGAAGAAAAGGGATGTGGTCAGCAAGAAATAGAAAGCTTAGGAAGAGAGTGGGACCACAGACAGGATGGGGAGAGGGAGCTAATTTACTAAACTATGGTGAGTACACTCTCCTCTCCTCTTCTCCCCAGCACTTTCACAGAAAGCTATACCCAAATATGAGGAACTCAGCCAATAACCTCTGACACACAGACACACACATAGACACATGCGCATACACACACACCTTCATGCATAGACACATACACATATACACATCCATACATCCATAGTTATACATATATACACACATATACAAATATATATACATACACACATATAGATATACACACACACAAATGCACACATATACATACATATGCATAACACACATACACACAAAAAATACACATAACAAACATACACAGGCACATAACACACACACACACACACACACACAGAACAAACTTACTACATACCTAAAGGATGAGCTACCTCTCTTTAGAAAGCAAAGAACAAAGTAGTTAAGACTGAACAAAAATCCTCAGCAAAACAAGAAGTCAGAAAAATAAGCAGGTAGTGGTAGAAAAACATGTGTATACATACATACATACATACATACATACATACATCCTCTGCCACCACCTCTCCAAATCAAACCAGAAACCCACCGTCTCCTTCAGGTGGCCTGACCTGAAGCGGTCACATCGCGGCCCAACCAGTACCAAGGACAGTACTCAGCTTCCCACTGCACCCTCCTTAGCTCAGGGGTAGGATTGCCACAACTTTACATACAAAGTAATCACAGATCATCAAAGCTGTGTCCTTTACTCTTAGGACGCTAGCTATCACTACCTCCTCGAGCCACCCTCGTCAATTTCCTGTGAGTGTCTGACCTAACATGCCATACCCACCGCACGGACACAGCGCCCAGTGAGACCCTTCCTCCACCAGCCTTGCCTCACCCTCTTCGGGAAGGTTTGTCAAGGTTTACCAGAGTAGTAAGCGGCCGGCACACTGCTTACCTGGCTATATTTTACCCCGCTAGGGTACAGCAACAGAGGTGCTGGATAGATATGGATTTCATCTACTAATATTCACGGGAACCCTGAGGTTTCTGGAGGAATAATTTGTCCCAATGATGGGCATGTTAATTCAAAGTCGAGGGAAGACCAGTATTTCTGATTGTTCAACACAGAATTTCTAAGCTTTCAGCAACACGTGCAAGAGCAGTCTCTGCCTTTCTCGCTGGGTTTCATTTTCACTGTTGTTTTTTCTCCAAAGCAGTTATTGCTATAGTTACCAGATACTCCCCATGCTAGAAGCTTGGTCCACAGCCTGTGGCCCTACTGGGAAGCAGCGGAATTTTCCAGAGATGGGCAGAGTGGGAAAAGTCAGCTCACAGGGCGTGTGCCCTTTGTGGGGCTATGAGGACCCAGCTCCTTCTTTTGTTCTTTGCTTCTCAGCCATTGGGAGAAGGACAGGTTTCCCATGCCATAGGCCCCACCCGGATATCTGGCCTCAGCACGGGCCCAAGGCAGCAGGGATAAACCCTAGGAAACAGTGTAATCTGTAATTAACCTCTCCTTCCTATAACTTGATTATTTCAAGCGTATTGTCACAGTGCTGGAGAGTTAACAGTGTTTTCTCCCTTCTAACTCTCCTCTGTTTCTGTTTGTTTTGATTTTTTGAGACAGGGTTTCTTTGTGTAGTGTTGGCTGTCCTGGACTCGCTCTGTAGACCAGGTTGGCCTCCAACTCACAGAGGTCCACCTGCTTCTGTCTCCCTGAGTGCTGGGATTCAGGATATGCTACCGTACCTAGCTTCTTCTTCTTCTATTTTTTTTTTTTTTTTTATATTTCTAGGGAATAAATTCTTTATTAGCCAAGTCCAGGAAAGCCAGAGTCCTTAACACAATCCATGAGCAAGTTTCAAAGTTAGCAAAGCTTTTGAACAGACTCTACTAAGAAGATCTCCCCCGCCCCCAAAAAAGATCTAAGTGCCTTCTCATACACTTTCCCATTCCTCCACTTCTCATTGTCAGCAATCCTTTTTCCAACACTACAGTGCTGAGTCACCATCCCATAATTACCAGAACATGACGGACAGGAGCCCTCCCAGGAAGCACAAAGGGAGCACTCCATAAACTTCCCCTGTCAGCCCGTGGACAGGAGAAGGTCAGAGACAGCCAGGTCTGCACAGGCTCTGGGGCAAGTCCCTGCTGCCTTCTGAGTTTGCCCCTCCCCTGACTGGGGTCACAAGCTGGGACACAGCCCTTCCACTCCCGGAGAGAACACAAAGTGTACGTACGGTGATCTTGCTGGCTTGGTTCAAAGCTTCTACCCAGTCCTTCAGATCTTTCTGGTCATTTGCTTGAAGAAAATATCTCTGAGACAGGGCATTGATAACTGTAAAAGCAACGGGAAAGGATGGAAAAGGCAACCAGGTCAGGATTTATGGATCACAAGAACCCACGAAGTCATTGCATGGAGACAAATACTTATTGAGTACCCACTAAATGGCTGAGAACATGAGGTGACAAAGCAGGAAGTAGCCCCACCTCCCTGAAGCCCATGTTCAGAGCTGCCCCAGAAATGCCCCACACAGAAATGCCCCAGCATTTGATGATAGTGAGGCCTCGTAACCAGTGACTGATCTGTCGGGCTCAGCAAAAGCTGAGGGGCTTGAGACATTGACAGAGGGGCTCTGCTTCCCACGCCACTAACCCCCGTCCTCCCAACTTCTACTCTTTGGTAATCTTGAGACCCTCAATATTCCTTCCTTCATTTTAATTCAACGTTCTGTCTGCATGTACACCTATATGCCAGAAGAGGGCACCAGATCTCACAATCTCATTATAGATGGCTGTGAGCCACCATGTGGTTGCTGGGAATTGAACTCAGGACCTCTGGAAGAGTAGCCAGTGCTCTTAATCTCTGAGCCATCTCTCCAGCTCCTGCTAGATGTTTTCTACCTTCTTTTTGGCATCAAGAAAACAGAAAGACAGCCACGCATGATAGCTCAGCTTGTAATCCCAGCACATTGGAGTCTGGGTGCAGCAGAGGCAAAGTTCCAGGCCAGTTTGAGCATGGAGGAAGGGAAAGAAAATTGGGCAGGGGGAGAAAGAGAAAGAAGGGCAGGAGGCAGACAACAGGCAGAAGCCAGCCTGGCTAAATGCTGCCAGCCCGGCTAAATGCTGCCAGCCCTTGTGCGCCTGATCTCAAGTTGTTAATAATCTTTGCAGTGGCATTACCCGGCACACGGAACATCACCATTATCTAAGCCACTCAGACACATGGCACACAGTTCCCGTGGGATCACAGGGCTTTTCCATGGAAAAGAAGCTGTCACCGTGAAAAGAAAACCCGCTGTGGTTCAGTACTTACCGAAGCAGAATGGAGTTTTGGGTTTCTGCTTTGGGGTAGCGATGCTCACCTACGTCAAATGGAGACAAGAGAGAAGTGAATGTGTCTCCAACCGTGCGGAAAAGGCTGACTTTGAAAATACTTTGTACATAAAAAGAACTTATCAAGCATGTACATTTGAAGACCAATAACTGAGTCTTGCCCCCAATTCTTTAAGAAACTGACATTGTACACCTGTAATCCCACTAGTCTGGGAGGCAGGGGCAGGTGGGCCTCTGTGAGTTCAAGGCCAGCCTGGTCTACAAAGCAAATCCAGAACAGCCAAGGCTATACAGAGAAACTCTGTCTTGAAAAACAAAAACCAAAATCCAAAAACTGGCGTGATCAGTCCTGCTCCTTAGATTAGTGGTTCTCAACCTTCCTAACACTGCAATCCTTTAATATAGTTCCTCATGCTGTGGTGTCCATCAACCATAAAATTATTTTGTTGCAACTTCATAATTGTAATTTTGCAACTATTATGGATCAAAATGTAAATCTCTAATATGCAGGATAATTTTAGTGACCCTCTTGAAACAGTTGTTTGACTCCCAAGACCCACATGTTGGAAACCACTATCTTAGCAGCTCGCTGTACCCATTTCCACTGACAGTCCCTCTACCATCCACATAACTGGAATCTTGAAGCCTGTGTTGATTTTTGTCTCTGCAAGAACAACTTTATGAGCCACTGGATCTGGAGAAGATTCTCTCTGAGCCACAAGATCCAACAGAGTTGCATTCACTCCAGCATGCTTCTCCTATGCTTTCAAGAGCTAACCCCTTTCCCCAGTCTCCCAACTGAAGGTACTTTGGGCATATAAACTCCAACCAGAGTAGAAAGGTGGTGGCAGGTATGCTTGCATTTAGATATGCTGCCCAAAGGCCTAGCTATCTACGGTGGCCATGAACACTCCGGTAGCCCAGAGGGCGCTTGCCTGGGTACAGTCAACAGTAGATGGGAACTGGTGTGCTTCAGCTAGCTTTTGCAATGCCACCCCTTGCATAGGCATCACTGAGTGTCTGCACAGGAAGCCGCACCATTCAGGCTCGAGTTCCATCACAGCCTACAAAGATCTGGTGATTATCCACCAAATGGGTGCTGGTCCAGACACCCTGGAGCACTCCACACAGCCCATTCGCTAGGGATGCCTAGAGATACAGCACCTGCACAGAACTCATCCACATGCCCTGGACACTGTTCTCTCAGTCCCCCAGTCGGAAGTGGGGGTGATGTCTCTTTGAGGCTCACCATTGCTAAGAGCTAATGATGACTGAAACACTGGTCTCTAGGCTCTTGCTCCTAAAGTCTTCCTAGAGACCCACCCTGATTCCTTAGCCCAAACTAACATTGCCCCAAATACTCAGCCAGGAACTGAGGTGGCACCCCATAAAATATCAAAAAGATAAATAGTTGAGGCTTGCTTCGGAATCAGTCTCAAATCACCGGTGTGCGAACTCCATTACATGTTCTGTCAGAGAAGGACTGACAAGGCCATGTTCCTGTGGAGTTAACCCAAGCGTCGGACACGGCAGTGAAAGCAAGGGACCTGGCTGCACTGCCATATAGAATCTGCTCAAGAAGGAGGACTGTTATGCTTGGCCAGGCAGCAGTGTCTGTAAGCCTAGCACTTGGGAGGCTGAGACAAAAGGATCCTAACTTTCAAGGTCATCCTAGACCACACAGTAAGTTTCAGGCTAGCCTGAGTTACATGGGTAGACCCCGTCTTAAAACAAACCACACACCTACACATGCACATACAATAATAATAACGTTATAAATAATAATTTTTTGATATATCAATTATTAATTATTATCCTATCATATAGTTATATTAATATGATATGAATAATTATGTTATATTATTTTATTAATAATTATTATTACTTAAAATAGGACCCCAAAAAAACCTGCCTAGCTTCCAACCTTAAAAACAAACCACACATTGCATTTCCATGTTAAAAATTACATGTCTGCATGACATTACATCAACCTCAATGACAGGTACTTAAAACATACAAGATGTCACCATGACCCCTGTTTCTGAAGACTCCATCTGCTGCTGCTGACCTTCCTACTAGCAGAATCCCAACGCTGCACAGATCACCAGGGGAGGGAGAGACAGATAATATATAGGTGCGTGCGTGCGTGTGCGTGTGTGTTCAATCCACTGTATCGATGAGAGAACCCCGAAGTGAGGTGGAGACCACGTAGCCTAAGGAAGTTCTAGAAAGTATGCAGGGGAGCCCACAGACCTGAGCTCGGACAGACAACCCGATGCAGCCGCGCCCACACGCTCCACATTTCCAAGGCTGGCAGTGCAGGCCCTAAGCCACCTTGTTTTCCTGGGGTTCAGGGCAAGCCAGTCGCTGACCTGCAGACTCATTTCCCAGCTGTGACCCTCAGTGTCTGTGTTCCCAGGCAGCTTCCTGTCACCCGCATGCACTGGGCTGGGCTCCTGCATTAACCCTGCGTGTCACAGAGCTGCTGTATTCTGGCCCCTGAATCCCACCAGCCAACTCCAGCTGGCAGTTTGGGTGGCACTGAAAAGCTTGGTCCCAGAGATCCTCTCTCCGGTGTCTGGGGCATCACCAACCGGATGGAGCCACACTGGCTGACCCTTTCACCCTGCAAGGATTACGAATGATCACGCTCACTGCGTTGGTTAGTCAGCCTGGGAAACTGCTGAGCTTGCACTTATCGTGAGAACTGAAGCTTCCAAAGTCAACGTGTGGCTTTCTGCTTGTTTGTCTCTGTGTGTGCACTCTGCAGTCCGGAGGTCCACACGTGTGTACATTTACCGTGAGTCCCAGCCCCACGGCTTAGCATGGGTTGCTGGACAATGCAGTTCATCGCCAAACTAACGGGACTGATCCCAGTTCTGTCCTGAGGAGCTGTGGAAGAGCGCTGAGAGCCTCCACAGACGGGACCCTCACAGACACAGGACAGCAGGAGCGAAACACTAATTTGTCCACCCGTGGCTATGTCCACAGAGAAGAGCTGTCGCTGGACACTGACTCTGGTCTGCCCCCCCACAAAAGCACGCACTGCGCCCCCAACCCCATCTACCTGCCACCTGCTGGTGACAGTGTCAGGCTGCGGCAGCCATCTTTAAACACAGGAAGAGAACGGAGGAGGATCTGCAAGAAGCAGTGCGGCCACAGGCGGGTGAGGACTTCCAACAGTCTGACCTAAGTTGAGGGCGCCCAGGCACAAACACGCTCACACCACAGGGCGGCCACAACTGAGTCACTCACTGCCCAACGGTGGTTGACTGGCAGGTCCCGTGAGCACGCCAAAAGCAAGAGGGGGCTGGGATGTTAAGGGAAGGGTGCCTAAGGGGCCCCCTCGGGGTGACGCAGAAGAGCCACTTGGCAGCTCTACAGCCTCAGGCGCTTTTGATTATCAGATCAAATACCCGAGCTCGAGGCAGCAGGGCACCAAGAGGACCAACCACACCCTGTCTGCCATTGGCCGGAAGTGGAGCTGGGGCCTCTCCAGTACAAGGAACAAGAGCAGAACAAAGCCTGGGAGAGCTCAAAGCGCTGCTCCGGTGTCTGGGGAGACCTTGTCCCTCAAGGAGGCACTAAGGGCAACACAGTAAGAAGCCACCGACACAATCATCAGAGGCCTGTGAAGTTGGTACAGGTTTTTCTGGAAAGTAAGCCAATACTCTTCATTGAACTCTATAGGGAAGTGGTTCTCAGCCCTCCCCAGGCTGCGACCCTTTGACACTGTTAGTTCCTCACGTGTGGCGATCCCCAACATAAAATCATTTGCACTGCTACCTCACAACTGTTAGTTTGCTACTGTTACGAACTGTAATGTAAAGATCTGTGTGTTCTGATGGTCTTAGGTGACCCCTGGGAAAGGGTCGTTTATCGCCCCCCCCCCAGGGATCTCAACCCATAGGTTGAGAACCACTACTCTAGAGTATCCGTGCCCCTCCTGCTCCCCGCCCCCACAAACAGTTAACAACCAGCATCTTAGAAGGACCTGTTATCTATCAAGAAACCCTCACAAGATAGGCCCAACCAGGGCAGGATTGGGAGTTGGCTGTGTAAAGATGTCTGGATTAGGAGAGAAGGGCTATAATGCCAAGACAGGCCAGGCTGTTATTTTTCTAGTTTGCCCAAAGACTGGTTCTGCTGCCATGATGCCCTGGAATCAGATACTTCCATCTCTGGGTGATCCCTCCCCTACTCACCACCCTATGCCTCACCCCCACCCCCATCAACCCTTCTGCCATCCCCCATTTCCCCACGATAGCCTTCAGGGACAAAGCAAACCAGCCCATCTGACACTGGGCCGAGGCTCAACCCTGGGAGTGACCCAAAGCTAAGGGAGAAAAAGAAAATAAAATAAGGACTCAGGATCTCAGACTACCAGGACCTGGGTTTGTGTTCTGGCAGTGGGTCAACTGGAATTAAGGTACTCAGCAATCTGTGACCTAACCCAGTGGCAGTTGTGGGTTTTTTACAGACTCGTGCGGGCTTGCCTGTCTCGGGAAGGGCAGAAAGTCAGGTCATCCTTTCTAAATGAGGCAGCCAGCCAGGCAGAGAATACTGAAAGCCTCGAATGAACTGCACTTATAAATCATGATTCAGCAAGAGGATTATATTCACTCCTTCCCTGGCCAAAAGAAAAAAAAAAAAAGTCTCCCCAAACCCTCACATAGGCGATGGTTTCGGTTTTCATTTTTTTTGACAGGGTTCTCTGCTCCCCCTTCCCTCTCAATTCTCTTTCTGGAGAAATGACCTAATGAGCTCACAGCAGATGAGAAGAAAGGGCCCCTATGGGGGTGGGAGTGGGGTGGGAGAGGGGGTTGGGCTGGGCTGCCCTGGCCTGGACAGGCGGCCACATTTCTTATCAAAAGGCATGCACAAATTGCCTGCAGCTGTGCTAGCAAAGCTGCACTTTAACCCATGTTCTCCCCCTGAGGCCACCATCTCCTCTCTAATCAGCTCAGCCACTGCCCGTGTCTTTTCTGCCTCCACACTGAGATGGGGCTGCCGGGTTCTGCCTGCACAGCTGGCAGGCCGGGGTAAGTCAGTCTGTCCCAGCCCTCTCAGGACGTGGGAGGCTCTCAGAGAGCTCCTTAAATCTGTCACCAAGTGGAGCTGGTGGCTTCTTAGCTCAACCCCTAGCTTTTAGGTCCTCAGAGTCCGTAGAACGGGAGGGCCAGGGAAGAAAGCAGGGACCCCTGTGAGGGAGGACGGACTTCTGGGACTTCCGTGGCTTTGGGGCTGGCTGGGTGCCATCTGGCTCTCCCCTGGCTTTCTGAATTGGACCTAAATCCCCTGGCTTCTTTTTTTTTTTTTTTTTTTTAAATCAGGGCTACATCATGGGTCAGCAACAGTGGCTGCCCCAGGGAGGGGCTGCTCAAAACAGCTGAATTCAGCATCACTGACTGGACCCACATCACCAGGAGGACAGGACATGAACACCACGTGGGGGGCACAGACTGCCCAGGGGCCTGCCATGCTCCCCAGAAGGTACCCAGATGTTGACTGTGGTCCTGGAATATCTTAGGGCCTCTTCTAGGGGGTATTCGCAGCACCCCCCTTCACAAGCATTTTGCCTGGAGAACTGGTACAATTCCAGGGGGCCCGAGCCCATGTCCAAGCTGCTGCTCATTAATGGTACACTTTGAGAGAATACTGGATCACGATGATTGTTCCTCTGTCCTTCTGTCCCAGTTACAATAAAAAATAAAAAATAAAAAAGTTACACCCTACTTGGTGCTTTATTTTTGATGTGAAATGCCTCCCTAGAGCCAGGCGTGGTGGTGCATGCCTGTGATTACAGCATTCAGGGAGGCAGAGGCAGGCAGATCTCTAAGTTGGAGGCCAGCCTGGTTTACAGAGCAAGTCCAGGATAGCCAAGGTTATACAAAGAAACCCTGTCTTAAAAAACCAAGAGAAAGAAAGAAAGAAAAGAGAAAAAGAAACGCCTCCCAAAGGCCAGTGGTAATAGCTGAACCTTCAGGTGGGACTACATGGAAGGTCCTTAAGTGATCAGGGATACCCTGAGGAGACATTAGAGGTGCCCGGCCCCTCTATAATTTGCTTCCTAGCCATGAGGTAAGAAGAAGCTGCTCTCTGTTACCTGTGACATCGTGCTGCCCCAAAATCATGACTAAGACCATGACCCAAAGTAAACCTTTCCTCTTAGAGAGTATCTCAAATGTTCCCGTAGGTCTGGAGGGGTGACTAGCTGGCTCATCCGAAGAGTAAGAGGCTGTGGGCACCCTCCCCACTGCCGATCACCACCGCAAGACAGCAGACCTTCCACAGGCTGCCCAGGAAAGGGAAACATGGTAATTAATGGCCGTGAAGGCTCCCAAAGGCTTACACCTCCGGGATGCAGAACTTCTTCTTGCTTGGACATTAAACCCGCTTCAAGAACGTGGCTTCCCAGCATGCCAAACCAACATTACCTTTGAGATGTAAGTCAGCTGCAAAGATCCAACAGCTCCTGCCCCAACTGCCAGGTTCTGGAAGACAAAGGGGTTTTCTTAAGATGTGTGCTATGTGAGGCCCCCAAAGCAGCAGTAAGAGATCACCCAGTGTCCTGGTTCAGTCAGTGCCACTGCGGCCTTGGGCAAGTTACCTTGCTTACCTACAAGGTGCTGGTGATAATTCGGGGGGGGGGCTGCAGAGGGAGGGCCCACACAGTAACACTAACAACATCCCTTGCCTTCTTATGGTGAGTTAGTCTAGGACAGCGCTTAGTCATGTGCTGTGAAGTCTTGTAAATGAGCCCTGGTTTCCCCTGCTATAAAAAACAGAGGCAAAGTCAGGGGTGGTGGCACATGCCTTTGATCCCAGCGCTCAGGGAGGCAGAGGCAGGCAGGTCGCCATGAGTTCGAGGCCAGCCTGGTCTACAAAGTTAGTCCAGGACAGCCAAGTCTACACAGAGAAACCCTGCCTTGAAAACCCAAAAAAAAAAAAAAAACAAAATCAAAACAAGAAAATGAAACAGAGGCACTCTGAGTACCTTTATTTAAACCAAAATGCTTGAGATTTTGATTTCAGGGTTTGTTTGTTTTTTCCCTATTTTTTCTTTTTTTTCGGGGGTGGGCATGAGGAATTAGCATAGTACTATTATGACCACTTGCCTTTGCCTCCTGGGTGATGAAATTACAGGTATATGACACCACAACTGGGCACTTAAAAATTTTTACATAAAAAATGAGAAGTCCTGAGGACCGGACTCAAGTCTGAAGACAAAATTCCATTTGTGCTTCACATACCGTTATACAGATTTCCTGGAGATTGTGATTTTAGGTTCCTTGTGTTCTGACTTCGAAAGGCCACGCGAGGCTGGGTGTAGAGCATCCTGCTTGTTATCACATCGGCACTCAGGGAGTTGCAGGTTTGGGAACATTTCCCATTTCCAGATTAGGAGTGTTCCACCCACAGCCCCACCCTCATAACTCAGGGATGAGGTGGAGTTTAGGCAGGGAAGGACCTCAGTACGGAATCTCCCTGGCACCTAGGGACACTCTGCAAGTTTGGCCTAGGACATCTTTTCTGCACGGTTGCTCCGATCTGGCTGGCTTTGTCCTCTTTGTGTCATTTCAATATTCATTTTGAACACATAGGATGCAAACTCAGATGATGCAGGGGTTTTTTTTTTTTTGTGTGTGTGTGCCTCTAAGCTTACTTTACAGGACTATAATCCACGCCAAATGAAACTGTCTGAACACAAAAATAAAAACTACAAAGAAAATGTACAACTAATGCAGCCAGAATGGCTAAGGACTCAGAGCAGTGGGAAATGCCTGACATGTACAATGCCCTGGGTTCCATCTCAGAACTGCAAAACATGATACAGAAACAAAACAAGGAGCTCCAAATTCTGGGTCAGCAACATTCTCCCATGACAGACCCTTCCTGACTTCCTCATGTTGACAGACAATACACCAAGGTTGTGTCCAACATTAGAAATCACACCAATGAAGTTCCCAGCAGATAGACCTGAAAGTCTGTCTGAGAACCTACCCCCACAGCCTGAAAGGCCATTGAGAACCTCCCCCCCACAGCCTGACAGTCCATTGAGAACCCACCCCCATAGCCTGAGAGTCCATTGGGAATCTACTCCCTTAACCTGAGCCTGCAGCTCCAAAACTAACACCATTATCCTGCACAGGCGGGGCTATCTCAAAGCAACGAAAGGAACAGAATCTTGGTAAGAAAAGTTAGTAAATTTACCTAAGGATTAACAGTGGAATGACCTACAGTTCTAGAAGGCTGCCTTGAGAACTGTACTAGCTGGACAGATGGCCCAGGGGATTAAGAGTACTTGCTGCTCTTCTAGAAAACCCAGTTTGACTCCCAGCTCCTACATGGTGGCCCATAACTATCTATAACTCCAGTTCCAGGGGCTCTGATGCCCTCTTGTGGTTTCACAGGAACCAGATACACATGGTACACACATATACATGCAGGCAAAACACCACATACATGAAGTAAAATAATAATAGATTTTTTTCATTAAAAGAAAGTTTAAAAGAAAGGAATATCTTAGATTGGGAAGAACACTCTAGCCTGTTATCCATTGCTGTTTGTTTGTTTTGTACTCAAGACATGGTTTCTCTGTGTAGCTGCGGCCATCCTGGACTCACTTTGTAGCCCAGGCTGGCCTGGAACTCACAGAGATCCTCCTGCCTCTGCCTCCCCGAGTGCTGGGATTACAGGTGTCCGGTGCCCAGTCCTGTTGTCCAAATTTAACATACATCTCTCTGCAGTAAATTCCATGTGTCAAATTTTCTTTTTATGAGAAAACAGAAAAGAATAACACAGCCATGTGAAAGAACCCTGAGTCTCAGTGAAAGACCTAAAAACAAAAACAAAACAAAACAACAACAACAAAAAAACACAAAAACAAAACAAAAAAACTCAACTGCCACCTTTTACACACGAAATATTCAATCTGGAAAATGCCTCTGAGGGGGTGAGAGTATAGTTCGGTAGTAGAGTATGTACGAGGCTTTGGCTATCAGCCCAAGTTCTACAAAAATAAATAAAACCTACCCTTCAGTGCTTGGATTAGTACTCGTTTTATTTGTGCACCCTCTAAACTTTATAATGACTTCTGAAAAAAATTTAAAGAACTCTCTAGAGTGTTAAGAAGGATAGTAAAA
This sequence comes from Meriones unguiculatus, assembly GCF_030254825.1. Taxonomy (NCBI): domain Eukaryota; kingdom Metazoa; phylum Chordata; class Mammalia; order Rodentia; family Muridae; genus Meriones; species Meriones unguiculatus. Next base: position 17,179,167 of record NC_083352.1, read on the forward strand.
ATTCCACTCCCCCCAAAAAATCCAAAGGAGCCACCATATCCAAAAGGAGGGAGAGAATGGCTAAGGGGCTGTGAACGACACTAGGCAAAGACTCCTCGCTGCTGCATGGCAGAAGCAAGCCTGTGTGTCCACACCCTCACTGTGGCCATCCTCACAGGCCAGGGACCTGTGGAGCCAAAGGTTTTCAGGTCTCCCGGAAGCAGCAGCCCACTCTAACTGCAGGAGCCCGAACCGCTTCGTTCTAACTGTAGCCTTAACATGTCTGACTGAAGCCGGGTCCTTCCCTATAAAATTCAGAAGATAAACTGTGCCAGACGGTGGTCGGGAGAATTACATGAAAACAGGGTGAGCACAGCGCAGGGTAGCCATGGGCCCCCTCAACCAAGCTAATTACAAGATGCAAACACCAGGGTCCAGGGTTACCCTTAAATGCCTGTTCTCCTGACCCCAAACCACACCTCAGAAGCCTCTGGAGCCCCATCTTGACTTATGAGTGAGGCGGGATCAGGGCACAACTTGGACTCTAAAGCACACATAATGACAGGGGTAGATCAGATTTCAAGGATGTCAGCCTTCTGCTCTAGCCTCTTAAGCTTCTTCCCGCTCACAGAGCTGTGCTGGGGGTGAGGGTTGGGGGGGGTCACGTGTTTGCTCCACCTTCCCTGCTCTAAGGCACAGAAAAAAAAAATGCTCTCTCCACCCCAGGAAGCCAGGAAAACATGACAAGTGAGTGTCTAAAAAGCTGTTGGCCCACCATCTCCTCCCCACCCAAGGGGGAAATGGGTGACACCGGAGCAAACGCCCCGAAGATTCCTGAGGCTTTACCCACAGCGAGACTCGGTGTCCGCTTCAATTACTGGCTCGAGAAGCTTAATGGCAACAACTCATTGTCATGATGTCATGGTTGTCACTGGCAACAACTCATTGGCATGGTGGCACACAGACAGTCCCAGACAGACACTCCCTGATCAAACAAGGTTGCACAAAAAGGCCTGAGCAGCCAGGTGCTGGGGCAAGGAGCCCAGGGAGCAGCACCCAGAGACCATCAGGTACCAGAGTTGGGTGGCGGAGGGAGGAGCCACAGTGTTGAGCCCCGAAGCAGAAGGATTAGCTCAGGACCCTCTTGACTCTAGTCAGCTACAGCTCCTGTCTCTCAACCTGCAGACAGATCCTGGACTTCGGGAGCAGACCCAAACCCATGGGGAACTAACTCACTCGAGAACGTTCTGGCTCGAGCTCCGTCCTCAAACTGCAGAGTCTAAATCAAGCCGGATGAGTTAGAAGACACATTTCAAAATACCCTCAGGGATGCCCAAACGGACCCAAGTTTAACAACAACTCACTGATGGGACAAAACCTGGCCCTGGATTCTGTGCTGCTATAGATTTTTTCCATGTGTCATGTCTCTCCTCACCACACTAACTATACCATAGGTTCCCTGAGGACGTGACTGGGAACATCCCCATGAGCACAGCGTCTCTTGATGCTCAGGGTCTGTAGTCCCAGCCTCAGGAAGAAAGGCAGAGGCAGGATGCCATCACAGCCCTTTCGCAGATATGGCCCGCACACAGGAAAGATTTAAAAAACAAACAAACAAACAAACAAAAACACTTTAATTTATCCGTTATTTGGGTGTTAGGGATTGAAGCTAGCCCCTCCACGAATGCCCAGCACATAACTTAACACTGAGCTGTACGGCCGCTCTCACACTTTTAAATGAGGGACTTGTACTCCCAGAAGGTGGTATGTGTGAATCACCTGGAAAGAGTTATTTTTTAATTGACATATATAATAACCGTATATCGTGGGGGTACGGCATGACAATTCAATACATACACAAATTATAGTGATCAGACTAAGCTGTCTCTGGTGGTTTGAATGAGAATGGCTGCCACAGACTCAGGCTTGAACACTTGGTGGTGCAACTGTTTGGGGAAGATTAGGCGTGGCCTGGTTGGAAGAGGTGTGTCACTAGGGGTGGGCTTCAAGCTTTCAGAAGCTCACACGATTCTCAGCGTCTCTCTCTGCAGCCTAGTTTCGGATCACGATATGAGCTCTCAGCTGTTTTTGCCACCATGGCTTTGATCCACCAGCATAGACACTGCCCCTCTGAAACCAGAAGCCCAATTAAATGCTTTCTTTTCTAAGCTGTCTTGGTTGTGATGTTTTGTCATGGAACTGTAAAGTGATTAAGACACTGGTTTGTCTGTTCTCTAGGACATTTTTTTTTCATTTCCCTGTGATACATTAAAAAAAAAAAATCTCTCCACTAGTTATTTTGAAATACACAACTAGTTTCCATACTTGCTCTAATGTCTACAGAGCCTAAGACTGTTTCCTTTCTTCCTTCTTTCTTTCTTTCTTTTTTTCTTTCTTTCTTTCTTTCTTTCTTTCTTTCCTCTCTCTCTTTTTTCTTCCTTCCTTTCTCTTATGAGGTCTCACTATGTTGCCTAGGCTGACTTATTAGGGATGATTTTTTAAATTATATTTATTTACTGTATGTGTCTGTCACTGTCTGTCTGTCTTTCTGTCCATGTGTACACATGCCATAGAACATGTGTTGTGGTCAGAGGACAACTTGCAGGAGTTGCAAGAATTGGTCTTTCATCCTACCATGCTGGTTCCGGACAACTCAGGTTGTCAGGACTGATGGCAAATGTCTTCACCCGCTGGATCATTTAGCCCTGATGGGGTCATTTTTAAGCCAACAAAGACCACGGCTGCTTCCCACATTTTTAAGGTGATCTAGAATAGGGCCCAGACACCTGTGTGTTCTCGGTGCTCCTTGGGAAGCCACTGTGTTGCATGCCGGAGGCTCTGTGCTGGGGAAGCCAAGTGAAAGGCCACACCTGGCCAGCAGTCCTTACAGAGGAGTGACAGGACCCCAGCACCAGCAAGCGTCAGGGTAGAGGATGGGAGGAGGGGTGGTGAGGGGAAAAGGAAAGCCAGGCCCTGCAGCAAGTAACTGGCAGCCACCCTGCATGAGGTTTGAAAGTCAAGGGTGGCCTACCTATTTCCGAGACTTGAGAATTTTCTGGAACACTGTAGGACGCAGGGTGGGCACCTATGAACTAGTAGGAAACTTTAGGGAGATCCCCACCAGCACCTTGCATTTTGCTTAGGATCTCTGCAGCCAGCAAAATCCTCCAAAGTCTGGGAAGGATGCGGTCTATTCTCTTCCGTGACCAGGAAAAGAGCTGAGCTGCCCTCAGAGCTTCTGGAGTAGAGAGCTTCACTCCATTCCCCACCTCCTAGCAAGAGCAACAGAGAACCTAGAAACAGCCAGAAGATCCCACGAAAGACTCCTAAGTCAGCAGGATGTGGGCCCGGAAAGCACCACTGACAGCTCTTCACCTACCATGATTCCCCCACCCCCACCTTGCCGCTGCAGGGAGCCCTGGGAAAACAGCTTGTCACCCAGTTGCAAGCTGGCGCTTTGGCAGAGAACAGCATGGGGAGACAAGGAAGAAACAGATAAGGCTGAGCGACGGCTGTCCCACACATGCTGCTGGGTGCCTCCCACAGCTGCTTTACCTCCACAGTCCCGTTTCTCAGATACAGAAGCCATGGGTGCTGCAGGTGAGGCAACTGGCCCAAGGTCACGGTGATGGCTAGTCAAGTTAGCATTCAAGCCCAGCCCTTCCAGACTGCCAGATCCTCCGTGGCACTATCCTTGATGCCAGGCCACCTCCCCTGAGACAATTATCTACGAGTTGATTATCAATGAAAGGTAAATACAAGAGCAGGAGAAGCAGGGCTAGACTGAGCGAGGCCTTAGAGAGTTACCCAAGCTGGGCAGGGCAGGAACTAGTCCAACTGGCTCTTGGGTGCCAAGCTCCAAAAGACCAGGGGTTGAGGGGTGGAAATGGAGAAGGAAGGGTGCCCAGTCAGTGACAAAGAGCCCAGCAGACTGGCTGCCCACAGGAGAAGAGAAGAGACTACAGGGAGAATGCAGGCAGCAATCTCATGCCCATCCTACTAGTGAGTTCAAGCAACAGCTTTCAGCATCAAAACCATGACCATCCCGGCTCACAAAGAAGCTCCCAAGGGCAGGATGGCAAAAAGGTAGGCTGTCCAGACCTGCATTCCACAGCCCTCCTGGCATGAATAGAAACAAGCTCTCCCAGGCACCAGCTTCCCCGGGCAGATCTTCACCTCCACCCTGTAGATTCACTTCCTGTTAAAAACTTGTTGGGCCACACAGCGCCTGTGGCTGCTTTCCCCATTCTCTGGTTCCCAATCTGTGTTTTAACTTTGCCCTTTGTGAGCAGTCTGCGACCTAAGATGCAGTGCTGGTTTAACACCCTGGCACTGGGGTCTCTGGTCCCGGCTTACTCTGCTAGGACCTTCTGAGACAGGATGAGGCTCTTGTGTATAAGTCTCATGACCTCCATATCCCTTGCATCCTTCTTCCAACCTGGTCCCCAGCCTGGTACGCATAGCTTCCTAGATACAGGTGAGTCTGAGGCTATCAGTAATGTGAACAGCTCTTAAGCTCCCCATCCCTTTCTGTAACCCAGCTTCCTCTGAGTTTGCCTCGAAGGCAATGTCATTTTTACTTCCCCTTCTCATTGGCCTCCCTCCCATCTTCCCCATCTCTTTCAGTGGTTCCATATTCTCTCTCCAGTCAACCAGATATGAAACATTTTATTATAAATACACAAAATTTATTGTGTTTTTAATATATAGCTAGGTATACAAATTATCCTGGAGGGAGAGAGATGTGTGATTTTTTTTAAAGAAAGAAATAACTACAATGTATCAATGTATACTGTTTAAAAACTGAGCTGAAGAAACATGGCATTATCCTATTGTGACTTTCCGTCACTTTTTTATTTGTTTGTTTGTTGTTTTTCAAGACAAGGTTTCTCTGTGTGCCACTGGCTGTCCTGGACTCCCTTTGTAGACCAGGCTGGCCTCAAATTCACAGCAATCCACTTGCCTCTGCCCTCCTGAGCGCTGGGATTCCCGGCTTTTCAGTCACTTTTATCTGTCATTTTAGGAGTAGCAAAAACGCAACACGAGAATGCTTGAGTTTAAGTGTGTGCCTATACAGGGATAGCTCTCCTAGCCTGCAACTACCTGACACAGGAAAGAATTTTATTAGCCAAAGGAACCGAAGCAACCCTAAAAACACTCACCAGACACCCATGACGCAGCTGGCTGCCATCTGCTGCTCCCAGTTAGCTGATACACGTTAAGCAACCCGCACTCTCCAGGCCCCAAACACTACAGACGCTCCAGCCGCCCTTGAAGATACCGGGTAACAGAAGAGATTACTAAATCAGGCTGGCTGGGCTTGCTCAGGGCTACAGGGTGACATTCTGATCAGTGCTCACGCCAGTGTCGGGAGACTCCAGTCTGCTCCTCACACTTGTATTCTCAGCCCTGCCTTTGTTTTGTTTGTTTCTTTGTTTGTTTTCAAGACAGGGTTTTTCTATGTAGCCCTGGTTATCCTGAAACTCACTCTGTAGACCAGGCCGGCCTCAAACGCAGAGAGATCTGCCTGCCTATGTCTCCCAAATGCTGGGATTACAGACATGGGCCACCACTGCCTGGCTTGACATGGTCTTTGTAATCACATTTCTTTTCTTAAATTTGTCTGACATAAAGAGAGTATTCATCTCTATCACTATGTCCTCTTTCATAAGAGAATATCTTCCCCTAGGGTCATCATCACTTATTTGTAATCCTGTGGTTATCAATTCAAATCATATATGGGGCTACTAAGTATTATTTGATTAATTTGAATTTAAACAAGGCATGAGCACATACCTTAAAAGTTTGTTTTTTGACTAATATTGGTAGCCTGAGCTCCATCCCTTGAACCCACATGGGGGAAAGAGAGAACCAACTCTCTCAGTTGCTTCTGGCCTCTACATGCACACATGTTACTGTCATGTGCACATGCACATCATGAATAAATGTTTTTAAATGCCTATGGCTGCTAACATATATACACTCATAATTCACTCCATTCACCTTTTTGACTTATAACTATAACTTTACAGCAAGCTAGAGAGGAGACTCAGGGTAGAGTACCTGCCACCACACACACAACATGCTGGGTTCAGGCCCCCAGAACCACAAAAGAACACGATCTTATAAGCTCAGAATGCTGAGAAGAAACTCAGAATACGTGACCACTGTTTCACAGTCAGCTCTGCAAAAGCAGGTGCTATACTTTAGATGAGTCTGCTTCCTCCCTGCAGTCAGCCACCAAGTCTAGCCTTCTTCTCTTCCCTCATCCCAGTAAGCCTGTCCCTTCTCAGCCAGCACCATTCACCATGCCAGACACAGCTGGGAGAGTGAAGCCTGGATTGCATTGGAGACTTCAAGTTGTTAGAGGTTGCCTGAACCACAGGATGTGGGGCAGGGAGGCCTACAGCCAGGGAGTGGAACCAGTCCAGGAGAGAGAAGTGGGTTATGGTCGTCAAGACTGGAACTGAAGAGGCCCCTTAGCTCTGTGATATCAGATACAGAACTATAGGATTTGGAGTTGACCCTGACAGGGTTTTTTTTTTTGTTGTTGTTTTGTTTATCTTGTTTTGGCCCTGTTATTTCCTCACTGTTCTCATGTTCCTCCATTTGGGGATGGTAATGTATATATTATGTATCATAATATGTCAGAAGCAACTAATTTGCTTTTTTAATTTTACAGGGGGTTGCAGCTATGAAATTGCTTTGAGTCTCAGAAGAGACTTTGAATTTTAAGGTCTTGAGACTGAAATACTATGGGAACTTTTGAAATTGAACTAAAAGCATTTTATTATGATGTGGCCACAAGCCTAGGAAAGCCAGGGAGTAGAATATGGTGGTTTCAATGGAGATGACCTGCACAAGTGCAGATATTTGAATGCTTAGTCCCCAGTTGGTAGGACTTTTTGGCAAAGAGTAGGAGGTGTGACCTTGCTGGAGGAGGTGTGTTGCTGTGGGTGGGCTTGGAGGTTTCAGAAGCTGACCCCAGGCCCAATTCATGTTCATTCACTCTTTTGTTGGGTTGGTTGGTTTTTCAAGATGGGGGTCCCTCTGTGTGTAGCCCTAGCTGTCCTGGAATCTCTCTGTAGACCAGGCTGGCCTCAAACTCACAGAGAGCTGCACGCCTCTGTGTGCCACCACAGAGCCAGCATGTTCATTCATTCTTATTCTCTCTCTCTCCTTTTGTCCTCATGGTTGTTAGCTCAATATTTAAGTTCTCAGAAATTCCTCCAGTACCATGCCTGCCTGCCACTACGCTACTGACCATAATGGTCATGAACTCTAACCCTCAGGAATCCTGAGACACAATAAATTCTTTCTTCCTTAAGCTGCCTTAATCATTGTTCTGTTGTAGCATTAGGAAAGTAACTAAGGGGGTTGGGGACTTAGCTCAGGGGTAGAGCGTTTGCCTAGCAAGCGCAAGGCCCTGGGTTCGGTCCTCAGCTCTGGAAAAAAAAAAAAAAAAAAAAAAAAAAGACAAAATAACAAAAAGACCAAAAAAAAAAAAAAAAAGGAAAGTAACTAAGACACATATGTAGTTAGCTATCAACCAAAGAAAGTCCATCTTTAAAAAAACAAACACAATTTTAAAAGACAAAAATTTCAGAAAACAAAAGACTTTTTTAGAAAAAGGAAAGCCTTTCCCAAACCAACTGGGAAAGAGCTGAAGGTCACAAGATGCCTATCTGTTTGCGGGCTCAGCAAATAGACACTGAAGGGGCCTGTCATGTTGCTGTCTGCTGAGGGGCTGTCGGTGGAGAACAGGGGCAGGACACAAAGATGTTGCTACCATATCCACTTTTCTATACTAAATTTGCACCAGATGCATGCAGTGCCCAATTTTCAATGACATTACTTCCTGGGTCTTGGCATTTGGACAAGCTGAACCCAACAATACAGAAGCCTTTGAGGTACTGATACCCCCCAAGCTTTTTCAAAGGAGGATACAAAAACATCACTCTTAAAACACTGTTTTCACCCAGCCTTAAAGAAGACATTATAATTATATAGCACAATGTTATAAGGTACATATTGGTAGTCTCTGCCCTCATACTGTACTCTCCCCACTGAAATGAGCCCAAAATCCATCTTGCTGTGAACACTGCTTAGGCTCTTTGTCTGGCCAGTAAAAAGACCTCCTTTCAGTCTTTGTTTTTAAACAGAATAACGGTCTTTCACTGGTGTCCCAGGTTTGCTAGGGAAGATGCAGCCTTTTGGAATATCATGATGATTCGTAATTCACATTGATGGCCTGTGTAAAAGAAGTATACCAAAGTAAATTTTTTGGACAAGGAGAAAAAAAAAATATACTCTTCTGAGGAATCCTGACAAAAACCACCATCAAGTGTCATATCATGTCCATGCTTTGGTTTACTCTTATTCAGGGCCATATAATTTAGCCTTGCAATTATCCACATGGTGGGTGCTGGCAGTGCTGAGCATCAGTGTGGCTGAGCAGCTGAAACCAAGCTCATCATTCACACGTCACTACAGAGTAGAGCAGCCGCAATTAAATATTTCATCTTCTCTGTTCCTGTTTTTGTACCCTCCTTTGGAGAAGGTTGGGGTCTACTTTAAAGGCTTCTGCAGTGTTGGCCTCAGCCTGTCTATATGCCAGAACCGGGAAGTAACTTCACTGAAAATTGGGATAGATATCCCTGTCTGTGAGAAGGACCAACACTCAGTTAAAAGTAAAACTGCCAAGGTCTAAGTGTAGCTCAGTGATACAGTAGTTACCCAACATATGCAAAGTTCTGGGTTTAATCCCCAGCACTACCAACTCTCTCTCTCTCTCTCTCTCTCTCTCTCTCTCTCTCTCTCTCTCACACACACACACACACACACACCTTCTAGTATCATTACTTGAAGGAAATTGAGGCAGTGTTTCAAGAACACTGGCACATGCCTATATCCAAAAACTGCTCAGGAGTCCAAGGGGGGAAAAAATCACAACTTGAGTCTCACCTGGGCAGTTTAGTAAGAACTTTTCTCAAAATAAAAATAAATGAAATGTTCAGTGGAAGAACAATTGCCTATCATGCGCGAGACCCAAGTTTCAAGCTGCAGCACTGGAAACACTAAAAAACAAAACAAAACTTGCTTGTGTGCAAGATGACTGGGTTTTAGGGAGATGAGCCATACTGGCAGTTCTATACTGTTATTCTGTACCTGTAGTTGACAGTATGCTATTATGAGTTCAGAAATTTACTGAATTGCTAAAGATGCTAGAGGTTCTAACCGCAATAACAAAAGAATTATCTCTTTGCCCGACATCGCCAGCATACTAACTTTTAAAAGCATTAGACCAACAAACTGGGTCTAATCGATAATACTGGTGCTTTCCACTTAGGCCCATTTTAGCTGCTGGGGTTCATCCTCAGTTTAGTGCCACCAATATCTGTGATTGCAGACCTAACTCCTTTTCTCATATTGATTCGAAAGACTGCCCTTCAAAGCTGCGCCTAGCCCAAGCCGTGTTCCACTTGCTCCCCGCCCCTCCCCCCCGCCCCAGGTTCCCCTGCACATCCTGCTATCAGATGCTGTGGCCAGCCTCCCAGCCTCCCTCCGCTCTGCTCTGCTTAGGGGACTGGCCATGTGCCTCGGGAAGCCATTCTGGCCACGCTTACAGAGCTGTAGTCACTGATAGTCAGCATAGACGTAGATGAGCCAGTTTTTCCGGACAACTCTAAAGCTCCCACAAGGCCAGGCTAATCCTCCTGACTTCCACTGGAGAACACAGCCCTTTGGGACTTCCTCCTACCCTAGTCAGGCTTTCCCATCACTTCCAGGAAGCCCTACAGAAGCATCTCTTTAGTGAAGAACTTATCCACAAATCTTTGTGTGGGCACCCAGCTACTCATCATGAGGACTTCTGGGGGCCCTAACCTAAAGCAACTCTTTAGCTAGGTGACCTCACATGCCCTCCTGTGTCCCCACAATGGCTGTCGTTTCCCTTCCTTTCCTCAATTCTAATTTGGTCAAAGTGGTACAACAGTTAGATGAGACTTTGTCCATAAAAAAAAAAAAAAAAAAAAAAAAAAAGGCAAAACAAATGCTCTAAAATCTTAATAGTATAGAGTAGCAATCCTTATAGTATCACTCAGCCTCCACAACCCAGCCCCCATCGGTGGTGGGGCTATGCCCATAATCCCAAAACTCAGGACATGGAAGCAAGAGTTTTGTCGTTCAAGTCGAGCCTGGGCAACATAGTGAGGTATCGCCTCAAAAACATCTTAAGAAAATTAAAAGATGATAATCGGGTGCCGCCTCTCCCATGAAGAGATGGGTCACCCCGATTCTGTCATCATCTACCTCCCTACCTGCAGTGGGGGAGGGGAGGGGAGCCTGTGAAACCCAGAGTCTGTCTTGCTCACTATGGTGCCTCAGCACTTAGGTGGGCAGCTAACACACTGGACAAGCTTAGTAAGTACACATTGGGTGGCCAAGCTTCAGACTAGAAAGAACTTGCCTAAGATACCCATGGGCTGAGAGAAGAGCAGCCAAGACTGCAGCCTTGATCTCTCATTTGCCGGACCTCAGAATTTTCCATGTGAGACTCCACCTCCTAGTGCTCTGTCTTCCTCAACAGGCAGCAGAAATGGAAAACTACAGGGGAACCCCTTCTCCTCCAGCCAGAACCCTGGCATCCAGGCACTGACACCAGCAATGAATGGTGGGATGCTTTGCCACGACGGCTAAGATTACTACAGCTTTGAGACACCATTTCTATCTCCCTACCTGGAAGCTTGCTAGAGGCAGAAGCGTTGCTGAGACGACCTCCCCCCCCCATCTGCAGGAGCTAGCAGACTATCAGAAGGAGAGAGGGGACAGACGTGAAGAACACAAAGGATCCAGTTTCGCCTCCAGCTCTCCCTTTCCAGCCTGCTCAACACTAAACAACGGGATTCCGGTCCCAAGGGCTCAGAGGTAGTCAGGGGATCTAATGAGATGTGCAGAGGACCCATGATGGCTGGGGTAGAATGAGCCTTCGGGGAACAGACCTTCACTTCGGGGTTAGTGAAGCAACAGTGGCAGAGGCAGGCTCATCCGCACCAGATACACGGAGGTCCAAGTAGGCGATGATCAGACACCGGGTTCTGATAACTCACTCTTTAATGCCTGCAGCTTAGCACAGCACTGCACCACATCAAGAATCCTCTTTTCCCTATTAAGAAAGATATCCAAAGACCTAAGCACAGCCTTCAGTGTGGCCGCTACACAAGAGCAGGCCAACATTCCCAGGGAGCCTCGGGCTATCGCTTATACCGGGTTTGGGTTCTGTCCTACTCCCAGAGAGCAACATTAAAGCCCCTCACTTTCTAAGGAGCTTCTCTGACAGCCTCATTCACGGCCCCTCTTCAGTCTCCTGTTGATTCATTTATGCAGGGGAGCACCCTCATCCAACTCCAGACACCAGCTTCAGCACCTAAGACCCGCCCTCTGCAGGCTGGGTCCTCCACACCTCTTTCTTAACCAGAAACTTCATCTACAGGCTCTTCTTCCTCTCAAGCCCACCCTTTCCTGGGAGCAGCAACAGCAGGAGTGCAGGGGTCAGACTGACAGGCTCACAGCCCTGGTTCTGCCACCGCCTTTTTGTTTAGCACTGGGCAGACTGCCCCTCCAACCACCTCCCTCGATTTCAGAATGAGGGCAGGAACGCCTTCCCCGCCTATGCATTTCCACCAGAGCGAAACAAAAGCCCAGAGGCTTGTACATGGCACGGAAATAAATGCTCGGGAATGTCATTTCACGCTTTACCAAAGCACCATTCTCGAATCTGGAAAAGGCTCACGCTTGGCCACGAACATGACTGATGACTAACAAGAGAACTGAAGAATCGAAATGTTCCGAACTGTCACTGTCACTGTCACAACAAGGCCCTTCCTGCTGAACTCCCCTGCTTCCTAGGAAGATGTCATTTCCCAGGTACGGGCCATAAGTTCACGATGGTAACTAAGTCAGGAAGTACAACCTGAGAGCCCTAGAGCGGAGAGGAAAGGAGCCTGCCCTGGGCAGGGTGGGCAGTTGGCACAGAGGCGGTCCCAAGAGCCAGGAAAGTAGGCAGGCTCGGTGAGGCTAGTGAGCCCAGGTTCCAGGCCCAGAGAGTGGGTTACAAGAGGAATCCGAACAGCTGGCAATAGTCAAGACCTAAGACTCTGGGTGATTGACTCTCTGTGGCTCGGGGTGTGAGCAAAGGGCCAGCCCTCAGCTGGTAGATGGCTCAGTGGGCAAAGCACTTGCCATACAAGCCTGAGGACCAAAGTTCAGATCCCCTGAACCTGTGGGCATGCATAGTGGCTGCCAGTCATCCAAGCGCCCTGGAGGCAGAGACAGGGGTTCTCCAAGGCAAGTAGTCAGTCTAGCAAAATGATGGAGCTCTGGGTTCAAGCAAGAGATTCTGACCCAGTCTACGAGGTGGAGGGCAATCAGCGAAAAGAGACATCAACCTCTGGCCTCCAGACTCTCCTGTCACAATACACACATACACAAATGTTTTTGTTTTTTTTTTAACATTTTAACATTTTGTTTGAATTCATAGGGCGCACGTGTAGGGAGGTGTGCACACAGCACACACGTGCACATCTGTACATTGCATGGGGCAATCAGAGCCCAGCTCCCAGGAGTTGCTTCTCTCCTTCCATCACGTGGATCTTGAGGCGTTAAACTCAGGTCACAGGCTTAACAAGAATCACCTGTACCCACTGAGCCATCTTGTCACACCCCCCCACCTCACATCTTAAAGCACACATCCAAACCCCAACACTGAGACTATCCTCTTCAGCCTGAGACCCAAATCCCACCCCCAACAGTCATGTCTGTCCATATGCAGCCATGCCCTGTGACCTTGCCGCTCAGGGGCCACGCCATTCCTCACAGCCTCAGCGCCACCAAACTGCCGTGGGCCAGTTGGAAGGTCATGGCAGCACTCCATGGGAAAAGGAAAAAAGTTCCAGGTTCCCAAAGAATAATCGTTTCGAGTCACCCAACCCCCACCTCTGCCAACGGATAGCAATAAAACTTAGGTGGTCGGGACAGGTATGGTAGCGCACACCTTTGATGCCAGCACCCGGAGACAGAGGCAGGTGAATCTCTGTCTGTGAGTTTGAGGCCAGCCTGGTCTCCACAGTGAATTCCAGGCCAGGCAGGGCTATATAAAGAATCCCTGGAGAAAGAGAGAGAGAGAGAGGAAGGAAGGAAGGAAGGAAGGAAGGAAGGAAGGAAGGAAGGAAGGAAGGAAAGAAAAAGAAACACGAAAGAAAGATGGGAGAAAGAGAAGGAGGAAGGAAGACAAAATTGTAAAAACTTGGTTCCTCATCTTTGTGCGTGGCCTCCACAGATATTAAGTCAGTCACTTCTCCTTGCTTAGGGGTAGATTGCAATATCTAGGACTCAGTTTTCTCCTCGGAGGCATGAGGAAGCAATAACAGGTGACCCAAAAGGTCACTGCCAACCCAAGACTCCATGACACCCTGATTCAGGAGATCAAAGAAGTCCAATATTGTCCAGCGCAGGGAACCAGATCACATTCTCTGGTGGGGAGGGGCCCCAGACTGGAAGAGCAGGAGCAGTCAGTAGGCCACAGCCCCAGGAGGTGAGAAGAAAAGCCAGTCTCATCTGGGAGAGCCTGCCTGACTTTTGTCAAGTGTTGAATTCCTACGTGTGAGGAAAGCACGGGGCTAGGGCTGAGAGACCCTGTCTCCCCTAGACCTGCCCTTCAGCCCTCCTCTCTCTTCTTCCCCCAAGTTTAACACCCCTACTCTGCATTAACTCTAGATTCTTGTGCCTGCTAAGTGCACACTACTGAGCAATAGCTATCTTCGTGGGCCCACAGGTGGGTGTGTGGAGGAAGGTCTCTCACTCCTCAGCAGAGGTCCAGTCTGCTCCAGACATCAAGCCCTGGAGAGAAACCCACCCCCTGCACCCCACCCGGCTGTCCCCTTCCCACCCGGCTTCTCACCTGGGGGTTGTCCATGTACCAGAGGAGGCAGTTGGCCTGGGTGTCCAGGATAAAGTACCTCCGAAGGAACTTGCCGCTGTTCTCATTGTCCTCGATATCCAGGAACCCACAGATTCGGTTCTGCCGGTCCACATAAGGCATTCCTGGGCTCTGCTCACATCACCCTGCGCAACAGAAGAGGAGTCTGGTGAGAAGGAGGGGCGAGCAGGCTCTGTCTGACCACCTGGATTCGCCTCACCTGTCCCTGTGACACGCTGGGCTCCCTGCCACCAGCTCCCTTCCCTGGGCACCAAGTGTCTAACCCCATTGGACCCTGGGAACCACTACCAACTCTGAAAAGGCATCGAAAGCCATGGGAATCGACTCAGTTTAATTTCCTGAGGCCCTACTGTGTGCTGAGCACATCGTCCTAGAGGACGTGAGCTGAGTTGCACAAGAGTGCGCGCATGCATCAAGAGCATCAATTTAGCCAGCATTCTCACTGTGCCACCGTTCACCTTTCTGCACCCTAGCTTCCGCACCTGTGAAATGGGAACGATCATGCTACCACACGTGAAGGCATACAAGAGGCACTGCCTGGGCCTTGGTTACTGCTCTGCACAAAGCCTCCGGAAGTGGAGATGAGCTCGAGGAAGATGACAACTCAACAAAACTCAGCCAGGAACTTAAGACATAAAGGAGCCAGAGTACCCAGGGAGTAAATGCTACGGTGATGGATTTCCAGGAAAAGCCATCTTCTAGTGAAGGAAAAAGACCTGAAAAATTCCCTGATCGTGGACTTCTGGCCTCCAGATGGTAAGGAAATTAATTTCCACTGCTTAAGCTCTCAGGCTGTGGTACTTTGCCATGACAACCTGAGCTCACTCATACAGCTACCAAATGCCTACAGATTTGATCTAGCACATCAGCAAGATGCATTCCTTCGTGCTGCTCACATCTTGGGGGGGTGGGGAGGAGGACTAATGAGGAAGAGGATGAAGCAGGCTTTATCTCAGGACCAAATAAGCATCCCCTGGCTTGACTCATTTCAGTTCCCTGCTGGCAATGAACAGAAAGTAGCAAGGAAGAGCAAGTCCCAATCCCTGGGCACCTTCCCTGACTCCAAAGCAAGGCCTCTGGCAATGTGAAAATAGTTACATGTCCTGGCTACATCATATCTCCAGAATGCACTCTAAGAGCCTACAGGAAAGGAAGGGTTAGAGTCCCAAAGCCCCCAGAGGAGAGAAACGGCCAAGGCACCTGGCCTAGACTCTCACACTATGAGGAATTAGGATGGAAACCACATTGCCGTCAGACTTCCAAAGCCAGATAACATCCAACCAGTGAGCCCTGACTCACTTCAACAGAGCCAGAATCACAGTGACCCAGCCACCGAGGCCCCGCAGCCAAGCAAAAGTGTGAGGTGGCTGACGAAGGCGCCCTCTGACCCAGCACTGACTCAGAGAAACTACTACCCTAGCTTTCCAAGCCCAGAGGGGACAAGTCCCAGGAAGCAAGGGGACACATTTCCAGGTCAGGCTTCCTCTAAGAGTGACGGCTGGTGGGGTGGAGTGTTCTCTCCCACTCCAATGAGCCTGCAGCACTGAGAGGGTACACCAAGAAACCAGTGCTACATATATGTGCGCATGCGCATACACACCAATACCAGTGAACCCTATGGTTCACTGTGCAGGCATATGCTGGCTGAATTCCCGAGTGGGACAGAGCTTCAGACAACCAGAGATCTTACGGTAGGGATTGGAAGGATAAAGTAGACACCAAGATAGAGCAATCCAGCAGAGCTAAAAAGGAAGTAGAAGCGGAGGTGAGAAAGGGATCTCAAGTAGGAAGAGGAGGCTTTGAAAAGGAAGCTGTGTGGCAGAAGTGAGGACCGTGGAGGGGTGGAGGAGGGGTGTCCGGCACACAGTGACCTCACCTACTTTAGGAGCGTTACCCGGCTCTGGTCTCGATGGGGAGCAAGTCAGAGTTCAGAGAAATGAAAAGGTCAAGTGCTAGGAGATGTTTTCAGGAGTCGCGCTAGCACACATTGGGTCAGGGGTAGAAGGCCAGAGAGGCTGTGATGGCTGGGAAAATACGCGGCCTGTTCAAGGAGCCTTGAGTAGAAAGGCAAAGCCACGGAGCATGGAAAGGTACAGAGCCCTCAGGTGAGGACAGGGAGGACACTAATCCGCACGCCCCCCCCCCAAAAAAAAAAAAAAACAACTAGGCAAGTTCCCTAGAGGCCAACATAGCTCCTGAAGCAGAAACTCCAGAGGCCACAGGGCCTTGGCTATTCCAGTGGAATCTCTAACCACTCCCATCTGAAACAGGGTCTTACTGCGAATCCCTGGCTCGCCCAAGCTGGCCCCTAGTTCTTGGTGATCTTCCTGCCTCAGCCTCCCTAGTGCTGGGCTTACATGCCTATTCCACCATGCCTAGATATCCAGTGTAACCTCGACTAGAACACACACACAGTTACCCTGAAGAACAAAGCTGGCTGGCTCAGGGCCAGCGGGCATCGCAGTGTCTGAGAATGTTGGCTTCAGAAGTTCCCCTTTTCGGCCTGCAGGATTTGCCAGTGCCAGCCTCTCCCTCGAGATGGAGGCTGGAGAAGGGCTTCTTCCTCCACAACTCTTCTCTGGTCGGGGGGGGAATGCCTGTATGCATGGATCCACAGTATGGGACTCCTGGGAGCCAGAAGGAATGATCTGAAGCAGAACCCTACACACAACATCCAGACTGAACTCTGTGTGTGTGTGTGTGTGTGTGTGTGTGTGTGCGCGCGCGCGCCCCAGGAGGCCTAAGGCAGCTGAGTCACACAGCTCATCCAGACTGTGGGAGGGAGGCAGGGGATCCACGGTGCAGAAATGGCACAGTATGGAAACGCTCCCCTTGTTCATCAACACTGTCTTTAATGGCTTCAGAACATTAAATGCATTGGTTACAGTGTGATCACTTCTCAAGCACTAAACAACTAAGTCTAGAGCCAGCCTTTGGCTATCATAAATAATACCAAAACTTCGCGTTTTATGCATTCTTCTTTGAAGTGGAAGAGTGTACGTTAAAGACAGTAATACCGGGAATAGAGAAAATGGTCGTGGTTAAGCTGCTGCGGCTCTTGCTTTCCAACACAGACATGGCAGTTCACAACTGTCCGGGCACCATGTACCTCATGATGCATCATACATGTGGGCAAAACACACTTTAGTACACATAGAGTAAAAGCAAATAAGTTTTTTTTTTTAAGGGTAATGTGATTAGAACGTAGACTATGCAATTACTTATCACTATTGAAACCTATTATAAAATTACTGTCTGAAAATACTTGTTGCAATTAATTCTTACTGTCATTAGACTTTTTTTTTTTTTTTTAAGACAGTCTTACTGTGTAGCCTTCGCTGAGCTGGAATTCACTATGAAAACCTCTTCCTGCCTCTGCTGGGGCTGAAATCCTACACAACCATCACTGGCTCTGAAGTTCTCGCTACTTGAAAAAATGCTCCGAATCTGACGGGTTTGAGAATTTGAGAATGCTCAAATTTCTTTCTTATTTCATGTGCTTTAAACTTTTGACCAGCCCCCCCCCCCCCCCCGCCAACCACCTCCCCCTCAGACCCCACCCATCCGCCGGTCTCAGCTCCAGAGCAGCAGGCCTTCCTAAGAGGAAGTTTCGTGATGATCCAGATGTCCTGGATAAAATTTAAGTTGTAAGCATTGCCATGAATGAAAATAAGTTATATATCTCATTAGGATAAGATGTGGCTCATGCTGGGAGGCAGAAGCAGGCAGATCTCTGGGAGTTCGAGGCCAGCCTCGTTTATGTAGTGAGTTCCAGTCGAGTCAGAGCTACAGAGTGAGACCCTGAATTTAAACTTAGAGAAAGTGAGTTGCCTGAGGTTACCTAATAAACAGCAGCAGGAAGCGCGCTAAATCAACCGGAACTCGCGACCAGGGTTTGCTAGGCGAGGAGAAACACTCGTGATAGTCCATGGCTGCCCATTTCATCCTGTAATGAGAGGCCCTCAGAGGTCCCTACCCCAAAAGAGTTCTTTGACCACTCGATACGCAAACCCAGAAATTTCTAACTTTATTGGGCCTGTAGCTACAACAAGAGCCTGAAGAAAGTAGGCCACACCCCGTGTGGGAGACAGAAACACCAGGAAGGCTAAAATATAAACAGAAGCCTCAGCTCCAAACAAGTGCCATTCCTTTGGGTGGGTGAGGGGTGGAGAGGGTCCTAGGATTCTTAGACTCCTGGGATCTTTCTGAAAAGCAGTTTGGCAGTATGTAACATGATAGCTAAAAATGTTCCTGCCCTTTGACCTAGTACTTCTAGTTTTGGGATTCTATCCAAATAAACAGATGGAAGTAGAAAGCTGAAAGCTGCAAACTTATAAAGGCAACGTAAAAAAGTTGAAAATGACCCAACTAGCCTAATGATCAAGTAATAATTCACTTTGGAGTGTCTTTCTCAAATGCTCTCTACCTCAATTTTTGAGACAGGGTCTCTCCCTGAAGCTGGATCTCATCATTTCAGCTAGGGTAGCTGATCATGGAAAAGCTGGGATCTGCCTGTCTACACACACACACACACACACACACACACACACAGTGCTGGGATTACAGACACACACCTCTACACTGGCTATTTATAAGGGTATTCAGGGTCTGAATTCACACTTGCACAGCAAGCTCCTGGGCCATCTCCCCAGCCCTGTTTTCAACTAATTTCTAATGAACTTTAGAAACCTACTATATCAAGTTTTTCAAAGATATTAAATGTTGTATAATATGACCTCAATTGTGTCATTTTTATTCCTATATGCAGGTTTTTTAAAGGTCAGGTTTATAGTCACCAAAATATTAAGTTATTATCCACACTAGAGGAATCCTGTATGTATCTGCCTACATTTTCCGAAGTAAATATGTACTAGTTTATTTACAGAGGAGAAAGTTAGGTGATTCCCTGAACACTCCCATGAGCAGGACTTGAGTTTCTCAATTCTCTGTAGTCAATAACACAGCCTCTGCTATAATGCAGCTCTCTTGCAGCTTTTTGGTGTTTCATGGACTCTAGTCTAACAAATCAGTATCTCAATCACCCAAAGCCAGACATCAGCTCTAAGGGTTGCTCTCTCCCTCTACCCTTCTTGAGTTTCTGGTTTCCTACTGCCAGAGACTCTTAGAGGTTCATCCTACCCCTGCTGGTTTATTCTTTAGTTTTCCTAAGAGGGTCAACATATTTGGTTCTAAGCAAACACTAAGGCCTACAACTTTGCCTCAATATCTGTGACTGCTCTGCTGAAGAAAGGAGCTGGAAAGCCTCGTAAGAGGCCTTAAGGAAGTCAGGTATGTGACAGCTCACAACCACAGTCCCAGAACTTGAGGAGCTGAGACAGGAGGATTGCCGTGGGGTCCAGACCAAACAGGGCTTGACTCAAAGCATGGAAAAGCCTCCTTTAGGACAGCTGGGGAGACAGCTTGGACAGCATAGACCTTATGTTATAGTGCAGGCATACGGAGCTGCGTTCAGTCTCCTAAAGCTGAAATGCTGGGTGTGAGCGTCCAGTCCCGGCAACAGTGAAGAGGTGCAGGCAGGTCCCTGAGGTTCCCTTACCATCTAACCTCATTAGTGAGCTCCAGTGAGAAACCCAGCCTCAAAACAGAAGGTGGAGCTGGGGAGGGGTCTCCGAGGGTAAAGCGCTTGCTCTGTAGGCATGAGGCCCGAACTTTGCAGCCCGGCACCCACACAGACCTTGTGGAAGTTCCCACCCATCGGGAACCCAAGCACTGGAGACCCAAGCTTGGGGACAGACAAGCATATATTAGGGACTTGCTGGCTGGCCAGGGTAGCTGAAAAAAAAAAAAAAAAAAAAAAAGGTAGAGAACAATAGAAGGAGAAACCCATTGTGACTTCTGGCACCCAGACAAACATGCAAGTAACAAGTAACACATAAAAAGGAACACACCCCACAAACAACAAAACAAATAGAAAGCCAAGATGGATGGTTCCTGAGAAAGAGCATGCAGGTTAACCTCTGATCTATACATACACCCATGAGACACACACACACACACACACACACAGCACACATATATGCAGCACACATCCACGCTACACACACCCACTCACTTGGGACATGGGGTGGGGGTGGTAAGTGGGTAAGGTTGAGGGGATGCTTACTGGGCACCAGTACTCCTCCACCTAAAAATCTCCCTGGCCCTTTCCAGGGTGTAACAAGGAAAGCGACCGTTCTCCTGGTGGCCTGTGGTTATGGTGAGACCCAGCTGCAAACCTGGGCGTGGCGGTGCTCACTCATAATCACAACTCCGATGAAGTGGAGACAGACAGGAGAATGCCACACGCTCACTGGCGGTTAGCTGAGCTCACTTGGAGAAGTTCCAGGCCAGTGAGAGACACTGTCTCCAACACAAGAGGGAAGGCACCTGAAGACTGTTGGTGCCTAAGTCCTCTCACCTCCACACATGCATTCACATACATGCATCTACACACCACACATATATTACAATAATAATTATGATATAATAATAATAATAATAATAATAATACAATAAAATAAATGGCCACCCCAGACACAGTGCATACCTATCACCCAGTACTGGGAGGAGGAGTTTGGAAGACCAAGGTCATCCTCAGTTATATAGTAAGTTTGAGGCCAGCCTGTGCTACATGAGACCATGTCTCAAAAAACCAAAAAGACAATAAAATAAAAAATTAACTAGGGGTGATTGTGCACACCTGGAGTCTTCTCGACTAGGGAGATTGAGGCTTGAAATGCAGGAGTTTGGGGCCATCCTGGCTAGCTTACGAACAAACAAACAAAATTCAAAATCAAATAAACAGGGGCTGGAGAGGTTACTCAGCGGTTTAGAACACCTGCTTCTCTTACAAAGGATTCGGTTACAAGCACTGACATGCTGTGGTGGTTTGAATAGGAATGGCCCCCACAGACTCATGTGTTTAGATGCTTGGCCCACAGGGAATGGCACTCTTAGGAGGCGTGGCCTTGTTGCAGGAAGTGTGTCACTGTGGGGGCAAGCTTTGAGCAAAAGAAGATTGTGTGCCAGTGTGGTATACAATCTCCTTCTGCTGCCTGAGGATTAATATGAAGAACTCTCAGCTCCTTCCCCAGCACCATGTCTGCCTGTGTGCTGTCACGCTTCCCATCATGATGATATGGAGTAAACCTCTGAAATGATAACCCAGGCCCCAGTTAAATGTTTTCTTTATAGGAGTTGCCATGGTCATGGGTGTCTTTTCAGGGCAATAGCAACCCTAACTGAGACATATAGCCCATCCATAACCCAAGTCCCAGGGAATCCCACACACACACACACATATGGGGTACATACGTACACACAAGCAAAACATTCATACACGTAAATAAATAAATCGAAAAATGCATCATTAAATAATTAGCTGAACAAGTAAAAGAAAAGAGGAACATGCAATTCAATGCTTTAAATAAAATCTTATAGAGAGCTAGAGACGTTGCTCAGTTGGCAGAGTGCTTGCCTAGCCTGCCACCCTACCAGCACAGGAACTGGGCACGGTGGAGCATACCTGTAATCCCAGCACCCAGGAGGTGGAGTCAGAAAGATCAGAAATTCAAGGTCACGCTTGACTATACATTGAGTTTGAGGCGCAGCCTGGGCTACATGAGACATTGTCTCAAAAGAAACAAAAACTGTCAAGTTATTAGACCATGCAAGCTGCAGTTTGGGGCCAGGACTAAAATAAGTTTCCTAAAATACACACACACACACACACACACACACACACACACACACACACACACGGGGGTTGGGGGGAAAGTGTGTGTTTAAAATTAACTTCCCTATGACAGGGGGATGATGCCTCTCTCAGATACCCATGTAGCAAATTAAAAAAAAAAAGAGGTGTGAGTTACCTCTTTGAGTTGTTGGCCAATAAGGTCCCATAGGCCCTTAAACATTACAGGCCATTGCCAACGCTCTTTGTTATCCTCTAGAACTTGATGGTTCAACCCTATTGCCAAAAATACGGTGTTCTTGAGTCACAGAATATGGACTCAAGAACCTGAAAGCTTCATCTTTACTGGCTTTTTTGGCTTTGTAGTGCCAAAAAGTTTTATTTATGCTAGAAGAGGAGAAAGTATTTGCCAGTCTTACCCAGCTGTGAACACTACTAACTACAATAATGACTGACCTGGTAAGATGCCCCACTACTGCAACAGTGGCATGAACGCTATGGGAGTAACCATAACTTTCTGATTGGATTTAAAACTTGTTCCACAAGACAGAACTCATGCCTGATACCCTTGCCTTGGCCAAAACCTCATGACTGGTTAGGTCATAGGCCCTAATTCTGCTAAATGGACACAGTATTAAACTATTCCCCTCCCAAGTTCTTGTCTTTATACCCATAGGTTAGTGTATCTCTTGACTGACATCAGAGAAGCTTCTTTTTGCAGTAGCGATTAATACAGAGACCCACAACTGTTCAACATGCAAAGAATAAGAGATTAGAGTGCTCAGCTCTAAATGGAACATCTCTATCATAGCCTTCTCCCCAAGGCTCAGGGATTGTCATGGAAGTAGGACAGAAAAAAACTCAGAACCAGCAGACATTTGCCTTGAAACATCACTCGTTGGACATGGCAATACTACTATACACATGAGCTCACAGGGGCTGTGGGTGCATGCACAAGACCTGCACAAGAGCCAGCCAACTAAAATCCCAGCACTGACAGGGGATGGCTTACAAAGTCCCACCCCTAACTGAGAAGCTACTGATGACTTCTAGGGGAGAGAGAGTAACTTTTCTTCAGGAATTCAGCCCGTGAAAGGTCAACCCACGCCCCAGTAGAGGGCTCTACATTCATGCACGTGCAGCCCTACGTGGATTCAGCACGTGTAGGCGGGGAGGGGGGTTGTAATGAAGGTAGGGGTGGATGGGACGGAATCAAAGGGAGGGGAACAGGGAACAGAGAATGGATGTGATCGAAATGCATGCATGCATAAAATTCTCAAAAATGAGGAGGAAAAGGAGAAAGAGGAGGAAAAGAAAGTTGTGGTTTGGGCCAGAGTGTAGCTCAGTTGTAGAATGATGGCCTGGCATGTTCACAATCCCCCCTCCCCCATAAAAAGAGAGAAAATGCTGGCATTTACCTATACCAGCTCTTTGATTCTTGAGGTAGTTAATGTGGTTTGTAATATGAGAGATTCATTTGCTGAAGTGTGTGAGGTGAGTAGAATAGAGAAAGGGTAGCAATGAAAACCATGTCTTCATCATTGTCCACCTTACAAAATAAACCTACAAAATAATACACTATAATACCAGTTCAAAAGCAGTTTATTTGGGGCTAGAGAGACGGCTCAGCAGTTAAGAGTGCTTGCTGCACTTTCAGAAGACCAGAGTTTGATTCTCAGCACCAATATGGGGTAGCTCACAACCATCTGTAACTCCAGCTACAGGGGATCAACACCTCTCCTGCCCTCTTTGGGCTTGTACATGCATGAGCGCAAATGCACACACACACACACACACACACACACAATTAGAAAATTTTTAGTAAGAAAATATTTTTAAGATTCTTTTTTGTTCCTATTTCAAGATTTTTCTTTCATGTTAGTCCGTGTGGATAAGACAGAAACTTTCTAGAATTAAGACTTAGTGTAAGTCAAGATGGTGCTTCTGGGTTTGCCCCCGCCCCCCCCCCCCGGGCCCTCCAAGAGCAAAAGATGGAGAAACAGACCCAGCAACAGGGCGAGAAGACACCGACACCAACCCGAATCTGCTAAACTCATAAGAGAAGAAAGCACATAGGAAATGACATCAGAGGTCTCAGACAGGACCTCGGTGTGGAGGAGGTAGGAACAGCAGCAGGGTTCACGCCTACTCCACAAGCAGTGTGCCCACAGATCTGCAGAGTCTCAATAAGGCTAAGGGCCCTGGGAAAACGAGGGGCTCAGAGAGTGGCTGCTGCAGAGCTCATCCCCTAACCCGGCCAAAGAGCAGAGCCTGGGAAGTGGGGGGGGCACGAGTTCCCAGAATCCGGCTACTGTATCCTTGCATTTCGCAGCGGTCACAAGAGCAAATTCCAAACTGTGGATGGAGGAGGAATAACACTGAAGAGAAGGGAATGTACCGAGTCCAGCATCCCGGCGGAAGCCTGGGTGAGGAATGCAAACATCTTCAGGAATGGGGAGGTTCAGAATGAGCGCTGCCGCCGCCGCAGCTCTGACCGGGAGACAGCCTGAACTCCCCTAGATCCCAAGATCTGGGAGAGAGGAGGAAGACACATAGGCAGCAAGAAAATCTTGAAGAAAAAGAATACTGTAGGGAAGACAGAAGAAGGCAAAACAAAAACAAAAGAAAAAAGCAACAGGGCTATTTTAATCCTCCAGGACCTCTCTTCTCATCTGCATTGGGAGAAGATGCAGTTGGAGGACCGCAGGCAAGAAAGAAAGGCTCATCGGGTCACCTTCGCAGAAAGGTCATGGAGCAGGCAGGCAGCCACATCTGGGCTATAAATAGCAGGAAGAAGCTGAGCTCCACAGTGCTCAGGGCCTGAAAGCCCCCCCCTCCGCCCCCACTCAGGTGACGCCAAGCAACAGGCTCACTGTGGAGGCTTCCTCCTGGCAGCTGTCCGGGGGCTGCAAATGAGAAGGAAGTCCTTCTGCAAAGCCTACACCAAGGCCTAGGTGTGTCTGTTCAAACCCTGTCTCTAAATTTAGGGAAGGAAGAAGGGCTGGGTGTGGCAAAGAGATAAGCAGGTGACAGTAATCAAAGTGTAGTTTCAAACTTTTGAAGAAAAAAAAAAAAAAAAGAGCAGGCTGACTTCAGTTACCCATCCACAGGCCAAAGGAAGCTTTAGAAGGGTTTAGAGGGAGGAGAACCCGGGTCCAAGCACAGACAAACTGCTGAACTCTTCTGGACCGTTGCAGTACAGACACTTGCTCTGAGGAGTAAATAAATACTAAGTTGGAAATTCCTAACTGCTAAGCAGTAAATGTCAGGCAGGTGCTGCTGTTTAACCCTGTGCGTTAATAGAGACAGCATGTGTTTTGAGCTAGAGAGGTTCTGGGGAGTCAAGATTTGGGTCAAAGCCCTTCCAAACACAACCCCCGAAGGATGGTGCTTCTCTGTCTTAGTGGCCCCATCTTCCCATTCCGTCCTGTTCTCCCCCTCCCTTGGTGATGGGCTGCGCTGGTCAGGGCTGGGGTTTCTCTCTCCTCACAGGCTGTCACACTGCAATGTTTGTTCTGCTTCCTTCCTTTCCAAAGCCTAGCAGATTAGATTGCTGAGTCCTGTCCCGCTCACCAAGACAGACAAGAAAGTGAAAGTAAGGCTCCCCAAACTGTTCATGGTGGAGAGAACTCACAAGGAACAGCTCTGCACCCAGCCCAAAACCCCAGCAACCAAGCCCTTTGGGGGGGGGAAGGGAAGGCAGGGAGGAGAGGAAAGACAGCCTCCTTGCTTTCTGAGATCCACAAGCACGAGTGGTCTGTGTCAAGTTAAATCGGAGCCATCCAGCCCGCAAAAGGCACTGTGCACCTGTACCACGGCAGGACAGGACAGAGGGATGTTCCCATGGCCAAGCTCCTGCTGTTTTGTCTGACTAGTGCTCCAGCACTTTCTGCAAACTCCTGGGAGGAAGGCAGGACTGCTCTCCTGGGGTCTCACTGGACAGCTAATACTTGTCTCCCTCCCCCAACTCCCTCTGGGGCTGAAGCTGGGGAGAGCAGCTTGCAAGACAAGCTCTCCATCATGGCGGGCGGCACACTAAGCTGCCCCTTTCCCACATCTGCAAATTTGCTTCATCAGCAACCGACAACCAAACTCTGTGTGCTCAGGATTGATTTTCGTCCCCCAGTGAAACACCAAGCTGAACAGATACGCGGTCAGCTCGCTGTGATGACACGAGGGAGGTTACAGGCCCTACTTCCTTACACAGAAGAGAGAAGCAGCAAGCACCAACTTAAGGGAAGAGAAGCATTGGCCGTCATCCTCCTCCAAACAGCAGGCAGCTCCCAAATCAATCTCTGGAAAGTCAATAGCTATGAGAGTGGGCAAGGCTCCCACTGTCAGCCAGCTGAAACTCCACCGAGGTACCCCCATCTGTAAAAGGAAGCCGCACCAGTCCAGAGACAACAGCTAAAGAAACCTCTCGTGGCCCAGCTTCTGTTTGCTCTAGATGATAGCACTCATTCATTCGCTCAACAAACGTTACTTTTGCCTAGGACCCTGGCTTAGGCAGCACGTAAGGGAAGCTAAGATCCGCCACGCTTCTGATTATGCTTCAAAACCCTAAAACCAAAACAAAACCCTCCAACGCGAGGGGCTTCAGGTTGGTTGGTCTAGGCATTCCGCACAGCCAGGGTCCTCCACTAGTCTGACAGCTTCCTAAAGGTGGGCCCGAGCTGCTCGCCCACTGCTTACTCAGTACCTTACCCTCTTTATTACAAGTCACTAGATGCAACCGAGTTCAAGATAAAACTTCTGCCCTTCCAGAGTCTTTGGCTTAGCTGTTGCGGAAAGCGTTGTCCTCGCCCCCCGGCTCGGGCGGGGGGGGAGGTGGAGGACGCAGGCAACAAAGAAAGAAAGAAGGGGGCCGCTGATCAAAGACTTTCAGGACACTGGCATAATTTTGGAGCTTCAGCCCCAACTGCAGCGCTCCCAGGAGCCCCAGCTGGTTCGATCTCTCCCTGCTCCTCCGCTAGTATTTATTATTCTCCTCTAAATACCTCTTAATTGATTCCGAATGAGGACAGGAGTTAGGAACGGAAGATGCTCAAGAAGGAAGGAAGCCCTTAAGACGAAAGACTCAGGGCAGGGCTGCGCGGGGCAGAAGGTGAACAAGGCTGCCCGGCTCGTACCCTGATACTTTTTTCTTTTTCTTCCTACACGACCTAGTCCCATTCTTCCTTCCTTGATTTCTTTTCCTTTTACATTTTTAACTGCATTAGTCTCTGTGGCAGAGCAGAACAGGGAAGCGCGGACGCTGAAGAGGACAGAAAGCAAGCTTCCCCCTCGAAAGGGTTACCTAACCTGGCACCGACCTGCGTTTTCCACCAAGTCACCTCCAGTGCCAGGAATCCCAGAAGCCCGTGGCGGGACCAGACGAAAGGAGGAGTCTCCCTGGGGTAGCATTCTAGGCCCGCCAAGTTAAAAAAAAAAAAAAAAAAAAGGAGAAGGGAGAGGCTCCAGCACCCAACTCGTGCCCGAGGGACTTGCCTGGGACTTTCTCTGCGCTCCTCCCCTACCCGCTGCCCGGGCAGTCCTCGCGGCGCTACCACCCCAGCGTCTTCCCGCGGAGAAGTTTCGCCCGCTGCAAACGTGAGAAAACGCAGCTCGGCAGGACACCGCCCCCACACGCCCCGCCCCACAGCCCGACCCCTGGCGGTGGCGACCTTGGTCACCCCGGAGCGCCAGTGCACTGGAGGAAGGGCTAGCTTTGGGGCTTTCCTGGGTGCTAGGGAGGTCGCCCAAATCGGGCCACCTCCGGTCGCCGTCCACCGCCCGGACTGGCGCCACCAAGCCCACATGCCCCGGCTCCCCTCAGCCCCCCGGGGCTGCCGCGCCCAGGCCCTGGCACAGGGAGCCTCTCCGCCGGACTCACCGCGCTGTGCGCAACAGCAAGGGTCGCATCGGCTCCCAGGGTTCCGCGCCTCGGGGCTGAGGCTCCCCACTCGTCCTGCGGCGCACTTCTCCCCCCTAGCCTCAGCTGTCCTCCGCGGCCGACTCTCGACTCTTTTTTCCGGGTTAATTACGTTTCGCATTAAAGCAAAACCCAGCCCCGGATGTGAGTACAATGCTCCGCGGGCCTCCGGGGGAGGAGAGGGGTGCGGAGACCTCGCGGGGACAGCAGCGGGGTGGGGGTGGGGGGTGGGAGATGGCGGGGGGGTGGGGGCGATGATGTGGCCCGGCCGCAGCAGGTGTCCGCGCTGGGCTGCGTGGCCAGCGCTTCCTCAACCTACTGCTCCGTGGGGCGCAGCGGGCCCACCCCGCGGCCGCTCAGAGCGCGAGGGGGCGTTGGGTTTAGGGGTGGCGGGAGGAGCGCATCGCCCCAGCCGTCTGCGGTGCGCCCGGCTAGCCCAGCGCGCCGCCAGCGCTCTGGCCCAGCCTGCCCTGCCCTTCTCGGTGCGCAGAGAGCAGTGGGAAACCGAAGCCTGGATTCCATAGGTTTGGCCTAGGGTGGCCGGACACAACTCCTGCGCCCTCGCCCTGCAGCCACATAGCAACCCATAGGTACTAATCCTGTGCCGATGAGGAAACCGAGACTCCAAGACGTTAGGTAACCTGCTCTGGGTCCCCAGTCAGTAGAGGGCAGGTCTGTCCGGTCTGACGCAGGCCTCCCTCGTGGGGACATTGACATTTAAATGTAGGTAAAGCCAGGCGGACAGCATCCGAAACCTAAATATAGAGGATTCGCCCAGGGACTAAGCACCGAGAGGCGAGGTATCTAGGGGGTGTGGGTGTCGGCCCCGCGGGTTCAGGGAGTCCTCGGAGACTCCAGGCCTGGATTCGCGAGTGGGAAGCGCGGTGCAGGGCAAAGGCAGCCTGGGAGCCAAAGCTGGAGGCGGAGGGCCGCGGCCAGGTGAGCCGGCGGGAAGGCAGGACGGCCTGCGGCACACGCCCTGAAAGCTCCTGCGATGGAACCGCAGGCGCTTCCTCTTCTATTTTGATTGCCAAAGCGAAAATAAGCCGCCCAGTTCGCTCAGGTGTGAAAAGAAAGACGTTTGCCTCAGAACGTTTTGCTCTGAATGAGGAAGGAAAAGACACGAGGTGGGGGGCAGCCATTTCCCTTCAAATAAACATCAACGTCCATTAGGAGCGTTCGTGGAGGTCTGTTGCCCTGCCCTGGGCTTCAGGCAGCGTTTCTCCAAGCCTGCTCCTGTCCCATAGGCAGCTGGTGACCCGTGAACCCCCTCAGTGCCTCAGTTTCTACATCTGGGTCATAAAGGTGCTGTGCAAAAAAATTTTTTTAACGAGATGGTCATTTTTACCGTAAATCAGACCATAATTATGGGGTGGGGGGCAGAATTCGTCCTGGAAACCATCAACTCCAGCCGGATTCGCTAAATGAGTGCTGCCCGAAAATCCCGCTGGGACGCTAGTTTAGCAGCAGTGTGGAGCAGAGAGCATCAGATTTCATGGTATGGTTTCTATTAAAACCCATAAAACTGCCCCCGCGGGGCCTGCCTGACTCACCCAGTCACAGACCCACAAGTCATTTTCTGAGCACTACTGTCTTGGCTGCCTGGGAGGCAGAGAAGCCAAAGGCCTCCATTTGCTCCACCGATAAGGTGGGGAAACTGTACCCTTCCGGATGGCAGGAGGACTCGCCTTCGATCGTCTGGAGAGCCAGGAGAGCCACTGTGACAGGCAGAGATTCTGTGAACTTTGAGTCTGTCATCTCTGAGCCTAAGTACAGGGCAGCGCGGCTCTCCTCCCTGGGTGATGGCAAGAATGGCAGCTCAGGGAGGGTCATTAGCCCCATTACTGTCACCCTGTTAGTCCTGCGATCGCCAGTAGGGACTGGATGATCATTTCTGCACCGAATCCACTTCTATCACCCTGGCTTCCCCTACGCCTCAGAGGACCCCTCCTCCAACAAGCACCCTGGAGCGGGGCTTCAACTAGACTTGCTGTGTAGTCCGTCTGTCTCTCTCTCAAAAAAAAAAATGCATATGCTAGAAATCACACCATTTTAAAGTTTACATGTGGAAAAATTCAGTGGCAGGTTGTACACGTGACGCCACTGAACAGTAAGCTTTCACCCTCTTCTCCCAGCCTTGAGCAATCATCAATTTGCTTTCTCTCAAATCTACATATTTGGGACATTTCACCTGAAGGAAAACACACAACGGTGATGTTGTTGGTTATTAGTATTTATCATTGATTTATCTTTTAGTTAAGCAGTGTTTATTCCTAAACCAGCTATATCCCCAAATCACCACACAGACTAGTATGTATTTAGTTAACCTAGTGTGCACGCTGGGCAAATGATACTCCATCCTAAATCTCCAAGCTCGCATAGTTCCCTACCATTCAGATTTTACACGTTATACTTGCTTTTAGTCATATCTTAGGTCAGGTTCATTTCTCCTCATGGTTCCCAGTCCTCTCCCGCCAATCTCTGCTCCTTGACTCCTCCCATTTGCTTCCTTCTCCTCCCCTGCGGACAGGATGTCCCACCTTAAGCTCTCCGTTGCTCTTCGTTGGCTGGTTGAACAAATGGAAGCCTATTTACATAAACTTGAGACAGGTGATGCTTAGAATAGACATCACCGTGCACTGTCCGGATTGAAACCAGCTAGTGCGGTAGAGAAGTCAGCATTTGAATGAAGGAGGGTAAATTGTGTACATTCCACAGGAACATTATACCAACTCTGTGGCTTTTGTGCCCAGCTTTTGGCATTTCTTGATTAAACTCACTTTCAAGTATTTTCATTGTCTGACTTTAAGCATTGGCTTGGTCTCACTGCAATAAACCAACCATTGAGTCTTGCCTGTTGGGGAGGGACATCAAAGAAGACCCTTTTTACATAAACTGTTCCAGCCGCCTCACTGGACCAGAGCAACATAAAGCTCCAAGATTTGTTTAAGACCCGGCAGCCGGTTAGTGGTTTCAATTGGCTCCAGCATTCAGGGCTTAAACTACTCCTAGACTCTTACAATATAGAAACTTCCCCTGAAAAATGGGATTATCTCGTCAGGACCTTCGGAGTGTCAGCAGCCCAGTGTCTGACACAGCTATTTCGTTAGGAGCTTTCTATTTTCCGAGCCAATGGCTGGTGAGCTGGAGAAGCCAGTGACATTGAGTGGTGAGCCACTGTTCCCTCCAACAAACTGTGGTAGTCTCTGCCCTCCGAGGTTTTGAGCTGCAGGAAGGTTTTGAGCTACAGCTGGGGTCACTCGATGAGGCCAAAGTCGATTAATTGACTTGGTCCTCTTCAAATTAGTGAGTTCTGCCCAGAGATAAACTGCTTCAGGCAGAGGCTGGCAGGTCCCTGTGAGTTCGGGGCCTGCCTGGTCTACAAAATGAGTCTAGGACAGCAAAGGCTACACGAAGAAACCCTGTCTCAAAAAAAGCAGCTTTGGGACCACATTGTATACCTCTAAATTTTTTTCTAGGTAATTGTTACTTGTTTTAATAGCAGAGTGCAATAAAGTACTGCACCATCCAAGTGTAGGGTTACTCAAACTACTGTAACTCTGCTCAGCATTTGAGCCGATTTTTCTTCCCCATATACATTCCATTTTCTTCTTTTCTAGGCACTTACTGCTGATTGCTTTTTATGTAGTCCCCGGTTCAAGTCTAACAGTGACACTAAGTGCCAGGAACCATCATTTCCCTAATTTGTGTTGAAGAGATGTGCAAAGATGAAGCCTGGGCACAGTCCAGCAGCCCGGTACCAGTTTCTGGTCTTCTTCTGTTAGCTACACTGACATGTGATAGGCCTTACAAAAGGCTCTAGATCGAATGCAGTTTTAGTCATTATATCTCCATTTTGTCTACAAAACATGGTGAAGGCCATGTTCTAAGGGAAGTTATAGCTACATAAAGGCAAAGATATTTGCATATTCAAATGTGTCTATGTGCTTATTCACTGAAGCCCTGTTCACCATGGTGAGAACTGGGAATCATTTAGGGGGTAGGACAGGTCAACACAGGCACATGCATACATTCTTACACTATGCTGCAACCAAGGAAGAATATAGTTGGGTTGGGAGCATAATTCAATGGCGTGGCCCATGCTAACCAAGCATCAGGAAGGCCCAGGATTCAGTTCAGACGGACAGAGGAAGAGACAGAGAGAGGAAGGGGGGAGGTGGGGAGGGAGGGAAGAGAGAAAAAGAATCCTATTAAAAATTAAAAAAAAAACATTACAAAGCTGTAATATCTAATATAAAATACAAGTGTGAATGATTTATTCTGAATTCTTAATCACAGTTCTCTTCGGGCAAGCAGAGATGGTGGATTTCACCCCCCAGATATATATTTCTCAGTGTTTGGGATTGTGTGTGTCTGTATCTACACATATGTGAGTGTGTGTGAGTGTGTGTGTGTGTGTGTGTGTGTGTGTGTGTGTGTGCTTGCTAGTAGAGACCAGATGTTGCTAGAATATCTTGATCACTTTCTACTTTTCATTTACTCAGGCAGCGCGTCTTGCTGAAGCCTGAGTTTGCTGATTCAGCTAGTCTAAATAAACAAATTTTCCCTGGGAATCCCCTGTCTCTGCTTCCCAAGTGCCAGGTTCATGGGCAGGTCATGGTAGCCACCATGCTACCCAGCTCTTACGTGTGGGTACCAGAGATCCAAACTCTTGCACAGCAAATGCTCTAGCCCACATTTATTTTAATTTTTGCAAAAAAAAAAAAAAAAGTGTGTATTTAGTTATCAAGAGAATGGTTATTCTTTAAGCTTTAATAAATTTTGGGGCTGCAGAGATGGCTCACTGGTTAAAAGCACTGGCTATTTTTCCAGAGGACTCGGGTTCAATCCCAGCACCCACATGGCAGCTCACAGCTATCTATAACTCCAGTTCCAGAGGATCCAAAACTCTCACACAGACATATAGGCAGGCAAGACACTAACACATATACAATTTAAAAAAAAAAAAAAAAGAAAAGTTTAAAAGCAATTCAAAACTTCGGTGAGGGGGAAAATCACATTTCCATCCTCGGGAAGAGTTAACACAAAGGACAGAGGAGCACAAAGAGGTGGAGAGATGTGGGGGGAGGGGAGGACAAGCCAGCTGTGGAGAAGGAGGAGACAGGACCTTGAAGAGACCTTGCAGGGTGCCGTGGGCAAAGGTGGAAAGAGGGGGACTTGGGGTCAAAAGTGATCAAATGCAGGCTGAAGAGAGGGCTCAGTTGGTAAAGTGCTTGCAAGCCTGAGGACCCAAATTTGTAAAACTGGACCTGACTAACAGCTGTGTGCCTGTAATCCCAGCGCTGGGGATGCTGAGGCAGAAGGAGCCCCCAAGGCTTCCGGGCCATACAGACTAGCTGAATAAGTAAGCCAAGGGGGAAAAAGGGGGCAAAGTGATGGAGGAAGACACTTGACATGCACCTGTGACCTCCACACACAAACAGGAATGATCAAAGACAAATTATTTTTGTATATGCGGGGAGCACAGAGGATCAGCTCAGAGGACACGAGGGAGCAGGTTAGTTACTTTTATGGCTTTTGTGAGAAAACTCCTGACAAGAGCAACTTAAGGAAGCAAGGAAGAGGGCCTGGCTCACAGAGAGTATGGTGGTAGGAGAGTCACGGCAGCAGGGACTGGAGGAGGCGTCACACTGCACCCCAGGGCAAAGCTGAGAGGGGTGTGTTGTTTGCCGTCAGCTCTCTATTTTCTGTTCAGCCTGGGACCACAGCCTAAGGAATGGTACCACCCATAGTCAGACTTGGGTCTTTTCACCTCAACTAACCCAATCTAGAAAGTCCCTCACACACAGGCCCAGACATTTGTTTCCATGGTGACTCAAAATCCCATCTTTCGGACAAGGGCGCATCCTCACACAGGTGCAAGGAGGAGATCAGTGGAAACAGCAGGGGGACAGAGAGCCACAGAGTCCCAAAGTGTTGAGCCAAGGCTTCTGAAGTCATCGCTTCAGGCTTCTAGAGGCACGGAGGGTTCCTCAGCCAGGAAGGACACACTCAGAAAGAAACAGGAAACAGTCTCATAGCGGGTGATCCTCCGGAGCTGCAAGAGTTTGTCTCCCTGTCTGTCACTAAGTAACTGAACAGCCAAGGGACTGGTTACTTTCCTAGTGGTCACACTCTGGGCCCATTGCTAGGCACCAGGGGTCTCCTGGATGTCAGGGGCTGTGTGTACAGCTGGGAAGCAAAGCACTTACCCAGCATGCTCCAGGCCCTTTGTGCCGCTCCCTCCTCCCAGCCCCACAAAATAAATAAAAAAATCAGTGTTGTGCTTTTGCATTAATATCCTTGCATTCCACCTTAAAATTTTTCTACAAAGAGCCGGCTGTTTGCAAACACTTAGGAGATGGTGGATTGTTAATCTCATTTGACAGATGGAAGAATATGGTTTTTCTTCCCATTCGTTGAATGAAATTTTATTCTTTTGGACACACTCTTAGTATCTCCTTTTATGGTAGGCCACACACTATGTGCCCAGGTTCATGAAGATGAACTTGTAAGTAGGCTCAATTAATTTTTCGTATTTGTTTTTTTTAAGATTGTTTCCATAGAATAGGCTTTGATCATATCCGTTCCCCTCCCCCAACTCCTCCAAATTCCCATCCACCCATGCTCTTTCTCCCTTTCTCCCCCTCAAATAAAAATCAAAAACTGAAAATCAAAACAAACAAAACAATAGCAAAAAAAAAAAAAAAAAAAAAAAAAGCACACGCACATGCGAAGGGAACCATGAACTCTGTTTTGTGTTGCCCAGCTACTCCTGCCCTTGGAGGGTGGATATCCAATGTCACTTCACTGGAGAAACCGATTTTCCCAGCAGGTATCGATTGCAAATATTCTTGGTAAGGATGGGACTCGGTGTCCATTTCTGCTTCTCCATGCTAGGATCTGGTCTGAATCTCAGACTCACACAACCAGTCATAATCTGAGCCATCAGCTCTGAAGCCCAGGTCAGCAACCCCAGCCCAGTGGCCAGTACTGTCTTCTTACCTCAAATACTTGGAGACTTGAGAGCAGACAAAAAGGGGGGGGGGGGTTGGGAGTGGAAGAAACATAGGAAATTTCTGTTTATAACACAGGGGAGACTGCGGGAAAGAACAGGGACAAAGTCAGATGGAAGAAGATAAAACTTTTGTGAGCTCCTGGAAGTTTATGCCTAATATCAAATGTAAAATATAAACAGGACGCGTGTATATATACACACCCACATGTGCACACAGACACACACACACATCAGAATTATTTCCGACTAACAAAGTTTGGAAAACACGGCTATCCTGATAAATCTGACCCTAATCAAAACTTAACACTGAGCATTCGTTCTGTTCCAAAAAAAAAAACTAAGTCCTTTCCATTGATCCCTGCCTGCAGAGGGCCTTCCTTTCATGGCTCAGCTTGGTGCCTGCAGTGTGCTGCTAGGATCCCAAAGTCCCTGGTGTCCCTGACAGAGCTTCTGGGAGAAGCCAGGCCTTCTCCTTCACAGAGAGAACCCAAGTAGCTGCCTTACCCTCAGGCCTGTGACCACGTTTAGCACCGTATTTGAGGTGACCTTTCAGGCTCCGTTATACGTCACATATCACATCCTCAGCACTGAGACCACACGGGGAAGGGGGAGTATTAGTAAGTCCACGCGGAGGACACAGTCCACACTGTCAGTGAGAATCACCTTGGGCCCTCTTATCCCCGGGGATGCCTGGCCATCAACAAGGCAGGTGCCTGACGCCAACAGTTAGTACAATATAGACAGGGAGAAAAATCAGAAGGGGGTGGATACAGCGATATTTATGCCCTGAAGAAACTCCTCTAACATTTAACTCTCATTATGGGGTGGGAACAAATGGACCTTTAAGAACTGACCAGAGGACTTTGGTACCAAGTGGCTCAGCTGGGAAAAGCACTAACCACTGAGCTCCTGGGGCTGAGCTCCAGAACCCACGGTGGAAAAAGAGAAGCAATTCCCACAAGATACCCTCAGACTTCCACTTATTCACCCTGGCACCCATTCCCCTCCCCAGTCGAGAAATCAATGTAAAAATAGCGGACATTAAAAAAAATAGTGGACATTGTAGTATTAACAGAAAAGAACGGACAGGGCTGGGGGTCTGTACTCAGTCCTGGATTCGCTTCATTGTAGGACCAGTGGACATGGGCTATTTTGTGAGTCTGGAAGCCTGCATCTTATATGGAGTCCTCTTGGCCCCACATGCTCTGCCTGGAGTTGAACACAAAGGTCTCCATCAGCTCTAAGAACCAGGAACAAACCTTTACTCACTGATTACTCAGCCTAGTGTATCCATTTATAGCAACAGGAAACAGACTAAAACAGCACAAGGTATACAGACTAAAAGTCCAAAGGACACCAGGCACCCGCCTTTAATCCCAGCACTCAGGAGGCAGAGGCAGGGGTATCTCAGAGAGTCCCAGGCCAGCCAGGCCTACATAGCAAGATCCTGTTCAAAAGAAATAATAAAAACAAGATGCAAAGTACTAACACTTGCCCAAGAGTCTGCTCTCCTCTAAGTCTTTGGGTATTCGGGAGAGAGGTGCTTAATAAACATTCAATTTGTAAGGAATTACCTAAAAATGCTGATGTCAGTTATCTGGGTGATAGATTTAATGGCCAGTTTTGTTTTTTTTTTAATCTCTGTATTGGGGGTAGTTTTCTAAGTTTTCCTTAATAAGCATAATTTTTTTCTGTAAGATTTCAAAATACTCATTTACTTACTTATTTATAGATTTTGTGTATGAGGGTTTTTGCTTACATGGATGTAAGTGCTCCATGTCAATGACATGCCCTAGGAGGTCAGAAGACGGCATCACATCGTCTGGAACTGGAGTTAGAGATAGTTGTGAGCTTTAAGGTGGGTGCTGAGAACCGAACCTGTGTCCTCTGCAAGAGCTGCAAGCACTTTACCACTGAGCCGCGTCTCCTGTTCCACATGCATTCTTTTATGGTTGGGAGGGAAATGTGAATCTTTAAAGTAATTCTTACTGGGAAAGTACATTAAGGGTCTCACAGTTGCTTTGTGGTTAAGACAAGAATAACACACAAGCAGCTGTGTCCCCCACTTTAAAATACTTACCAATATATAGATCCGCTTACTCAAACCCCCCTTCGATTTGACTGGAGGGACAGCCCAGTCGTAGGGTGCTTGCCTAGCACATGGGACCCAGAGTTCACTCCCCAAATATGGAACACACATAAAAAAAGAAAAAAAAAAGCCACTTTTGTTAAAATTCCAC
This sequence comes from Meriones unguiculatus, assembly GCF_030254825.1. Taxonomy (NCBI): domain Eukaryota; kingdom Metazoa; phylum Chordata; class Mammalia; order Rodentia; family Muridae; genus Meriones; species Meriones unguiculatus. The sequence goes on from NC_083352.1 coordinate 17,216,004, forward strand.
TGGAAACAATACACAAGACCTAAATCTCATCCTGAATTCTGGTTCTTAAGGAAACTCAGGTGAACTGCCAGGGACTTGGGAATTTTTCCTTTAATTTGTATCCTATCTTGTATAATGGCTCCGCACAAAACTGTATTAAAATTAAGTATGGTGTGTGTGACTGGAGAATTAAGCCAAATCCAACTTAACTTCTTCCTCTAACAATTCAGCACTCAGAAGACTAGATCTAGGCTGACGCCTAAGGCCCAGCTCTGAGGACACTGCAATGGGATACCCAGCAACATGCACCTTCATCCTTGATCTTGTCATCATCCTGGTTTCCAGAGATAACACAGCGCTGTAGGCACCCTAATGACATCAGAGCCCAGGTCAGAAAAGGGCCTCTGGGTTGTCAAACTGCATGGCTCCCGACTCTAACTGAAGCAGGGAAAGTACTGAGTGAAGATGGAGGACAAAAGGGATGGGTGAGACCTGATGACTGCAGCCCACTCACCTCGTGGTCCATAAATGGATCTGCTGACAGTAGCGCAGGAGAGAGAAAGGCTGCCTCGTGTCCCCGACTGTATGTGCTCCAGACAACGTCCTACACTCCTGGGGCGGACTTCGGACAGGAGTCTGGCTGGACGGTGCGGGTAGCGCCATTGCTGTCATCTCAAGGGTTTACGTGGTTTTCCTGGTGGGAAAGGGGCCCTCCGGGTGGCAGAATCAGCCCCAAGGTGATGAAAGCAGATCTCTCGATTGGCTCGTGCCATTTATTTTATAGCCTTTAAATGTTATGGTGTGTGCTATTGTGTACCTTAATTTAGGACGATGATGATGTACCTGCAATTCGTTACCTTAATAACATACTTTATTAGTGTTCGTAGAAAAGATATAAACAAGAATTGTGTGTTAAGGAAAATGATTAAATGAAAAACAGTGCGCCAAGTTGAGACATCCCATGTATGAGACTGACTGAGGGTGACTAAAATGAAGAAAGGCCACCACACCACATGCTGGTGAGAGCGCATGCTACTGGAAATACAGATGCCCCACAGACACCTCTAGGGAACAACTGGGCACACACTGAGCACAATAGCAGTTGCCTGTCATTCCAGCATTCGGGAAACTGAGGCAGGAAGATTGCAAATTTGAGGCCAACCCAAGCTTCACGTCTAGAGTCTGACTAAAAAAAAAACAAAAACAAAAGAAACATAATGGAGTTAGTTGTGCCAGCCCTTCCAAAAGAAAAAGAAAAAGAAAAAGGGTTCTATGGCACTAATATATTCCAACCTTGGTTCCTGCTTGCATTCTAATCTTATTATATTTGTTTCTAATACAGACAAAGTCCACCTCAAAACTGAGATGTTAAAATGGAAGGGCTGCTGGGGAGATGGCTTAGTGGTTGAGCACACAGACTGTTCTTGCAGAGAGTTGGATCTGGTTCCCAGAACCCCTGTGAGGGCTGGCAACTACCTGTAACTCCAGCTTCAGGGGATTTGATACTCTATTCTGGCCTCTTTGAGCACTGCATACATGTGGTATGTGCGTGTATGCAGGCAGACAAAATAATCATACACATAACAAAGGAAGAAAGATAGAAAGGAAGATAGAAAGAAAGGAAGGAAGGAAAGAAGAAAGGAAGGAAGAAAGAAAATGTCTTTTTAAAAATTTAAAAGAAAAAGAAAAAAGAAAATGAAGCCTGGCAGCAATGTAGATATCCTAGAAATATTTTTCAGTCTCTCAGTCAGACTATCAGACTACTGAACCAACAAACCCCAAGGAAATGGGAATTTCTCCAGGAATATTATACCCCAAGAAGGAAAAGTACCAGCCAAGGGGGGAACCTGTCTCCCAGAAAGAGACCTAAAGATCTAACAACTTGCCAGGCCACCTTCCAGAATGAGACTGAGGCCCAGACAAGGATGAGTCAAGAGTGGGCGGAGCCGCGCCTTGACCCTTCCTTTAAACTGTAATCTCAGTTCAGGACCAGAAGACTTCCTAGGGATGAGGGATCTGCTGCGTCTCTTTGGCCCTCTTCGTAATATAGCCACATTGAATAAACTTTTTTCTTTTTTTCTACTATTAACAAAATAAACAAACAGACATGTAGACCAGGTGTGGCGATACTCCTAGTACTTGGTGGGGTGGAAATTGGAAAGATTGTGCCCCTGAAGGTAGTGTGAGCTATCTTTAAAAAATAAAAATAAATAAACAAGTAACTATGACAGTCATACTATGGGCATTATCATAGAGAATTTAAGGGTTAAGGTTACACGTGAATTTGCAGCAGCTTTGTTCTTAATAACCCCCAAATAGAAACTACAGAGGGTGGGGTACACGCATGCCACAGAATATTACAGCTGAACTATTTTCTTCAAGGAGCGAGTTATCAGTATACATAAGGATGTGACGAACATTCAGCTAATGATGCCGAGGAGGAGGGAAACATTAGAAACTCCTGTGTTCTGGGATTCCGTTGACACATTTTGCAATGGCGAAGGCAAGTAGTAGTTACCGCAGGTCTTGTAAGCTGGGGCTGTGGGATGGGGAGATTCCCGCTGATGATTTGTGCCGCGTTCTGCGTCTCTGCTGCAACCGTACCGTCATGCTCGTGGGTGAACAGGCGGGAGCCGAGAGGCAAGATGCCCTTGGAGGCCAGGGCCATCAGCCTTTTCAAGCTGCCTCTTGTGGATACTGAGAGTGGACCTCGGGTTCTCTGCAAGAGCCGCAAGTGCTCCTAACCACTGAACCATCTCTGCGTGTGTGCCCACCCCTGTGCCCCACCCTCACCCCAAAGACACTTTCCCGGAAAGTCACTGCGTCACGACGCGCGCGCGGCAGAGTTGGCGCCATCGCTTCTGTGGCTATTACAGAGCTGCTGTGGCTCTCCCTGTACTCAGAAATGACAAGGAAGTGTGGAAAAGAACTAGCGACTGCACCGTGCTGGGAGCTCCGAACCGAGCAGTGGCTCCTGGGATTTACCGGTCTTGAAGTGCTCCCACGGTGGGGCGGGGGGGCCGGTTTTTATTCTTGCTTTCTCCAGCCTCAGTTACCGCCACGACTCTGCAACTGCCAAGCAGCTCAGAGCAGGCAAGCTTCACGATGAGGAGGACTAGGAAGGTCCCCAGATCGCAGGTGCGCCGGTGCCTGCTGCCAAAGGCTGTCCAGGCCAGAGCTAGGAGAGTCCGGTGTTGTTAAGCAGTTGCTGGAAAGAGGCTGGATTAAAACGTTACAACATCTCCCCCCCCAAACGCCAGCGCGCCGTGCGGGCCTTCACGCTTCTTCCGTTGGCACCACTGTTTGAAAGGGAGAAATTCAGCATCCTCAGGGGGTGAACCCTAGAGATTGTGAAAAGTCAAGTGTATCCATTAGCTTCGGAGCTTGGGCCAATTTGACAGCATCGTTCGTTTCCCTAACATGAGCAAGCAGTTCTTTGACAGTCACGAATGTGAAATTATTCCCTTCCCAGCAGCTCACTACATTTTCATCCCACTTGCCCGAAATAGCTTATCCAAATGTCAGGTATTTTTATGTTTGAACGCTATTATTGATTGCCGTATCATATTTTCTGAAATTGAAAAAAAAATTAAAAATAAAGCATATGTAAGTTGGCTTTACTAAGAATTTTAAAAATATCCTGCGTCCAGAAGGTTCTCGCAGTGGTGGAACTTTTTTTTTTTAAATTAACTCATCATTACAGTTATGATAGCTGATTGACTGATCATTACTGAGCAGGGAATCAAACCCCAGACTCTGTGACCAGACCTCTCCATTGAGCTACACCACGGCTGATTGTTATACATGAAACAGTAAAACGGTATTGGAAAGTTAGTCTCCTATTACAATGTTTCAGATACAAGCGTTTATATTTACATAAACACATATAGGCAAAGACTGCCCTTGTCTACCAGTCGCTATTACTCACTGCAAGGTCAATCAGACTTGAGCTGGTCTGATTGGCACATGCCTGTCATCCCCAGTATTTGAGAGGCAGAGTGAGCCTGCTGAGTAGCGAGACTGCCTCCTCATCTGCTCCCAAACACACGTATAAAAGGCACGTCTGAGCCTCAATTCCATATCCTCATTTCTCCTCAGAGGGTAAATTCCGATAAACCTGAGGAATACTGATAGCCAGGATTGCCTAGAACAGGAAGACAGAAACAACCAGCCAAAAAGCCAAAGCAATCTGCGGCCATGGAAGATAGCTACGGCATCCTCGGAGGGTGGCTGCAGTGTCTGTTTGGCTATAGCAGCTGAAGATGGTCAGAGCATCTACAGAGGATGATGGTGACAGCACATGACGACAGCAGCCACACGGGATGGCTTCAGCATCCACAGATTTGCCTCTTGGGGTGTGGGAAGACACAGCTAGGTGTCCTCTAGGAAGTAGAGCAAGCTCTCACCAGATATCAAACACGATGGCGTCCTACCTTGGGACTCTCAGAACTGTGAGGAGTAACTGTCCATTGTTTGTGAGTTACCGTTTTGCTGCGACAGCTGAAAAGGGGGGTGGGTGGGTTGGAGAACAAGCAAAGGGAAGGCGGTGCTGCTGACGTTTTATCACAAGGGGCTGGGGCTGTGACCACCCAGCCAAAGGACTCTCTGCTCCAATGACTCTCTGAACCTCTATTTTTGTTTTTGTTTTTCTTCATTTTTCTCTTTTCTTTATTAGAAACTGAGGTTCATAGCATGCTAAGCTTGTCTCTGCCATGCCCCTTAATTTTTACTGGTGGTTTTGTCAAGATCCTATAAATGTCATTGGATTAGGATTCAGAAAATACGCTCTGAGACTTTAAGTGACCTCATTCATTATCTTCCTGATAAATAAAAGGATTGGACCAGCTGGCTGCCGCAGGCCCCTCCCAGGATAACACCTGCTGGGAAAGTCAGTACCGTGGAGACCCATGCCACCCTGGTGCTGCTTCAACAGCCAGGGAGGATAACAGAACCAGGTACAGATGGTGGGGCCGGTCCACAGATGTGAAAAAGGAACTAAAATATGGATGAACTGCAGCTGGGATCATCCACAAAGGGCAGCCCCACCCACTTCACTTCAGGTGATTTGCAAGGTGATTTCAGGTGGCTCACGGTTACTCCCTAATGGGAAGCTCAAAACCTCAGAAAAACAGCCGTGTTGTTTTCTCCACCAGAGTGGTGGATTTTGAGAACTTGCCGAGGGAAAGCTCTTTGAGGGTTAGCGTTGGGTAGGAGAGAGAGAGGGAAGGCTGAAAAGCCGTACTGTTATCAGCCATGCCAGGTGCTGAAGGCCTGCAATCCCAGCTGCTCGGGACTCTGAGACAAAAGAGGACAAGCTCCAGGCCAGCCTGGGCTACAGGACAATATTCTCTCAAGGAGGGGGGAGGATGGAAGGGAAGAGTCTCAACATCCACATTTCCATGCACATCTCCACACACATCCAATCACCAGGCCCAGTGACATGACCCCAAGCTAGTCTGTCCCCTCCCCAACTTAACTCCTTACTCAGGCTTCACCCTTCAGGTATCTGGCTCTGCGCCTTTCTTTAGCTCGAGATAGATCACCCTCCAAGAAGAAGGCTAATGTAGTGTAGACAAATCACAGTGTTCAACCCACCTGCTTCCTCTTGTGTCCAGGTGGTCAACTTTCCTGGGAAGGTTTCGTTTTATTTTTTTTAATGTTTATTTTATGTATACGGGTGCTTCACCTGCATGTATGTCTGTGCACCACATGTGTGAAATGCCCACAGAGGCCAGAAGAGAACATTGGAGCCTCTGATGCTGAAGTTACAGAGCATTGTGAGCTGCCATGTGGGGGCTGAGACCAGAACCCCAGGAGCCTGGAAGAGCAGCCAATGCTTTTAACCACTGAACCGTCTCTCAGGCCCCTCCTGGGAACAGTTTTTTTTAAGTTTTAGATTACTTTTTAAAAATATTTATTATTTATACAGATATTCTGCCTGCATGTGGGCCTGCAAGCTGGAAGCAGGCACCAGATCCCATTAGAGATGGTTGTGAGCCACCATGTGGTTGCTGGGAATTGAACTTAGGACCTTTGGAAGAAGAGCCAGTGCTCTTAGCCTCTGAGCTATCCTCTCCAGACCCCTCCTGGGAACTTTAGATGAGAGCCAGAAACAACAAAGCCAATCAAACAAGCAAAGCCAGGCTCTTGCTTGAGCCGAGAGTGGAGACTGTCCCTGACTGGTGTGGACCAGTGCTGTGTGACAGTGACAGGCGGCTCTGGGTGCTCTTGAATGCTGGACACTGGATCCTGGAGCAGTTGACAGGCACAAAGTGCCCAACACCACACACACAAACTCACAGGCACATACACACACACAGCACCAGGCAGTGGTGGCCCATGCCTTTAATCCCAGCACTCAAGAGGCAGAGGCAGGCAGATCTCTTGAGTTTGAGGCCAGCCTGATCTACAGAGTGAGTTCCAGGACAGCCAGGACTACACAGAGAAACCCTGTCACAGGAAAAGGGGAAAAAAAAAAAAAAGCTTTTACATTTAAAAAAAATAAACAGACATTTGATGCATAGTGAACCTTTAGCCAATTATTAAATAATGACCCTCTTGGCAACGAGTTCACACATGGAGGCAAAGGAATGAAGTGTGAGGGGGAAGCGCACTCCTGTTTAATACGGTGTTTCCCAAGGCCTCTGTTCAGAGCAGCTCTAACGCTGACCCCTTCTGCTGTGGCCACCCAGCCGATAACCTAGGGTGGCGGTTCTGTGCCGTGTGCCACACTCCTGCCCTCCTGTGTGTGCAGTCTGCCTTGCCCACTAACCCCAGGGTTCTCATCCTGGGACCTTCTCCCAAGCTCTCAGCACCATCCTGGAGCTGCTGCTCTGCTGAGCCCGCTTGGCCTTCCTGAGCCAGGTGGGTTCAATCCAGCCTCTTAGCGTTTGCTGAAAAAAGCCATCCGTGTGTCTCTTCGTTCACTCAGGAAACACTTTGAGAGCATTCTCCTTGGCGAGCCTTGATGCAGGTGTTCAGAGGAACAGCAGGAAGACAGTACCCACTCACTTCCTGGAGCTTAGGTAGACCAGAAAGCTACTAAGTGGCACTGGTGAGGCAACACGAATTAAAATGGAGCAAGAGGAGAGAGAAACAGGGGGTGGTAAATAAAAAATAAATAAATAGATAAATAAAAAGGCTGTGTATGTTTTCTCCCATTTATGGTTCCTAGTTTTTAATGTAGTCTCATAAAATCAGGTATGTATATTAAATAGAAGCAGAAGCAAAATTTTGTAGGGGAGCAAAAGGGCTAATGGTAGGAGTGACAGGGGCTGGCACTATGGCTCGGTGGTTCAGAGCACTTGCTGTTCTCATGGCAAACACTAGCTCAATGTCAGCTCACCAGCCACCTGTCACTGTGGTGTCAGGGAATCTGACGTGCTCTCCTGGCCTCCCTGGCACCAGGCCCACACACGGTACACACGCGCGCACACGCTGGCAAACACTCATACGTATAGAAAAACAAAAGCATCTTTTTAAAAAAAAAAATAGGAGAAACGACGGGACAAGAAGGGGGAACGTGGAGCTGAGCAGGGCAAGGTGAAGTGTGCTCAACAGACAATGCATCCCTGTCAGAAGTTCTTTAATGAAATAACATGTAAAAGGCTGGTGGATCTCTGTGAGTCCTGGCCAGCCTGGTCTACACAGTGAGTTCTAGACAGCCAGGGCAGTTATACAGAGAAACCCTGTCTTACAAACAAACAATAACTAAATAAATAAATGGAGAAAATAAAATGTGCAGGACGATCAGGCATTGTAGGATAGGCCTGTGGGCCCAGCCATTTGAAGGTTTGGATAAGAGAGTTGAACAGCAAAGCTCTACAAGAGCTACAGAGCAAGCCCGAGCCAGCCCGAGCCAGCCCGAGCAACCGAATGGGACCCTGTGTCAAAACGAAATGTAAGAGGAGGGCTGGAGATAGAGCTCTCAAGTAGAGCCCTCAGCTAGCATGGACCTAGGTTCAATCCCCTACACTGCAACTCCATCAGTCAATGGGTCAAAAGCTAGGGTGTCCTTGGGAAAGAGCTCAGCACAGGAAGCAACACTCTGAGGCCTGGGGTGGGGGTGGGGTGCACGGCTTGAGCCCCAGCAGTCACCCCGAGGCCTGTGTGGGGGTACAGAATGAGCTGCGTAGGATCTTGGGGAGGGGGGTTCTGAGTGAGAAAGACCAGGCAGAGACCCACTCAGCACCAAGTTCACCTGCCAGGTCCCAACACAAAGGCCTTGTGGGAGCGTAGCACACAGTGAAAAATGTGCAGGGGACGAGGTGAGAGAGATGAGCCAGCCCCACCGTGGAGACGTGCAAGACGTGGCCCGTAGCATTTCACTTGGGAAACAAGTCTTTCTCAACTGGGATAATACGGCAACATCAAGAGTTTGAGTCTTGCCAGGAGTGGTTGTGCACACCTGTCATCCCGGCACTCGGGAAGCTGAGGCAGGGGGATCATGAGTTTTAGGCTATCTCGAGTTAGTTTCTTGGATGAAAGTACAGCTAGGTTTCACGACAACTGGTGAGCCTTGCACAGGAGCCCAGCCCAGGCTCCTTCTGCATATTCACCCGTGAGCTTCTCGTGTGCCCTTCTAGAGAGACTTCGTACGGATGCTCTGGTCTATTTAGACATTCCGTTTACCCCTGGGCCAGCTTATTACACTCTGGAACTATAGCTCACCCTCACCTATTACATATTTTATGAGTTACTGGAAGAGAGACCCTTCAGGGCTTCCAATGGAAAAGATGGGAAACTGGGAATAAGCCGTGACCCGAGCGGCACACGCTGAATGGGTGCAGTAAAATGCCACCTGGCTGGTACTACAGAGTCATAAGAACAGTTTTAAACACGAGCTATCCTGTTTGATCATTTCAAACTCTAAAAATATGTAAGATCATCACACTGCTACCTTCAAACTCACACAACTGAAATAACTTTAAAACATCCCGTATACAGAAACCATTGCCTTTTAAGGGCATCTGAGGAAGCCAGGCTCAGGATTAGTGAGGAATTGAAAAAATGATGGAAGAACAAACACACGCTTGAGTTTTCTCCCTCCCTGGCAGCTTCAGAAAGGGATTTGGAAATACTGTATATGCTGTGTGACCTTCTGAGGACCCTGCTTCAAAAGCGTCATTAACCCACATTCAACCAGCAGGCTGATATCTATGAGCCCCTGGGCTGGTTCTTAGGGGCAGCGATGCTCTTGCTGAGGAATGGTGGCAGGAAGGGCCAACGGTTCAGGAAACAGGGCTTTTAATTCCTCAGCCTTCACCACTAGTTTTCTGTGTAATCTTGGGTAAACCATACGACAATCTGAAGAGGGAAGGAAGGAGGGGAGAAAGAGATAGGAAGTCAATTTGGACTTAAGCCTTTCTTAAAAGTGGGAGAGGGAAAGAAAGACAGCGACAGAGAGACAAGAACGGTAAGAGAAACAGAGACACAGACACACAGAGAGACACAGAGTATCCACACACAGAAACGAACTAAACAAGTAACCTAACAGGGCCAGGCAGTAATGGTGCAATTCTTTAATGAGGTGAAACCAAGAACAGAAGGTTGTAAGCCATCAGGGCCATCCTCTACAAGAGTATGCTGGGGCCTTGGGCTCTTTCTTTTCTGTGCTTTCTTTCAGTTCTAGGCCGTGAGCCCAGTGTCTTTGTTTTACCAGACCCTCTGCCTCGTAGAAACTCTCCCAAAGGCTGAGGGAAAGGGGACTCTTTTGCTCTTCATGCATTGGTTACCTCTGGTATTTGTGATAGGAACAAAAAGATGACTCCATGTCTATGGAATATCAGAAAGTACTCATTGCTGAAATGAAAAAATATAGTAGGAAATGAGGAGAAAAAGAGAAGCTTTAGAAGGGGTAGCCAGTTCCCAGCACTCAGGAAGTTCAAACAGGAGGATCACAAGATTGAGCCAGCCCAAGCTGCACCATAATACACTACGTAAAAAAGAAAGGAGGGAAAAAAGTCTCATGGAGAAGGTGGTGACATTTGAAATTAAACTGGAAGGGCAGCCATGGGGTCATCTGGGGACGGCACGCAAGAGAGCAGGAGGCACAAAGACCTGAGGGAAACACTCCCTGCCCAGGGGTGAGGAACCTACCAAAGGGGCCCCCAACGTCACCCCACAGAGCATCGGAATTTGTTTGAGGCTACCATGTAGGCCTCTCCGCCTCTCGCTGAAGCCCTTTCGGGCTCAGTCACTGGGGCTGAGCCTGCCATGTAGCTGAATGGACCCTCAGTTGGTTCATCCACTAATTTTTTTTTTTCCTAAGTTGAAGTGGGCTGAAGAGCTGACTCAGTGGGTAAGAAGAGCACTCACTCAGAGTACCAAGGACCCGAGTTTAGTTCCCAGTGCTCATGTCAGGCAGCTCAAAGCAGACTATGACCTTTCTTCTACACATATGTACCCATATGCACATAATTAATTTTTTTGAGACAAAGTTTCTTTGTGTAACAGAGCCCTGCCTGACCTGGAACTTGCTTTGTAGACCAGGCTGGCCTCAAACTCAGAGGCCCACCTGGCTCTGCCTCCCCAGTGCTGGGATTAAAGTTGTGTGCCACCGCACCCTTCAGGCATTTTCATATTAGAAATTTGTCTGAAGATTAGGGTAGGAGATGCAGGTGAGAAAAAATTATGCATGTGCATTAGATGCTGACTTGTGTTCTCCACCGGGAAATTCATAACCAGCACCCCAAAATTCGAAGATAAGACTTGAACTTGAAATGAGAACACAGGTGTGTTTGGGCCTTGATATGTGCGTGTATAGCTTGAGACTGTATATGACTGAAATATGTCTTATAGAGCCCATAAAAGAAAACCAAAAAGGAACCCCAAAGGGGGGGGGAATGCCAATTTCGGTATTTTTAGAGCTGGTTGCTATTATTTCTATCCATTGATATTGAAAAGACATCCTCTTCATCCCCCACACAAGGCCATCCTGATGGCCTGAGGACTTCATGAGTGTGCTGTGCTCTGGCAGGGAGCACTCTCCTGCTTGGATCCTGTATGTCTGGAAAACCTTGGCTCCTGGCTCTCTGTCACACACTGTACTGAGGACATCCCTGCCCTGGGCCCAAGGTGAGAAGCTGTCAGGCACATACTCCCTTGATGGGCCCCAAGGCTGGGCCTTTTGTTTTCCTGCCAGAGGCCCAGCAAGGGAAAGTGCCTTCAGACCTCTGTGAAAACTCTCCCTTACCCCAGCTTTGGTGGTCTTGCACAGGCCATGACTGGGAACAGCTGTGACTGGGAAAGCTCTCAAAATACAAAAACAAACAAACAAACAACCCAGGCAGACCACTTCAGAAGTCCAGTCCCAGACAGGGGCATGGAAACACATCACTTCCCTCCTCTCTGTAGCCTCTTGCTGACCACCCTCAGGACACTGCTGAGCCAGAGAATTTTCTTGTTCTCTAGACAGCACATCTCACTACCTGCCTCAGTCAGGGCGTCTATTGCTGTGATGAAGTGCCATGACCACAGCAAGTTGGGAAGGAAAGGGTTTACATGGTTTACTCTTCCACATCACAATCCATCACTGAAGAAGTCAGGACAGGAAATCAAGGAGGGCAGGAACCTGGAGGCTAGAGCCAATTTGCAGAGGCATGAAGGGGTGCTGCTTCCTGGCTTGCTCATCATGGCTTGCTCAACCTGCTTTCTTACAGCACCCAGGACCACCAGCCCAACTGGTGGCATCACCCATAATAGGCTAATCAATCACTAATTAAGAAAATGCCCTACAGGCTTATATAAAGGCTGATTTTATGGAGCTGTCATCTTAACTGTGTTCCTTTCACTCAGATGATGCTAGCCTGTGTCAAGTTGACATAAAATTATCAAGTACAATTGACCCCTTATCAGCTTGACACACAAACATATCACCATTTTAAACCATAACCTTTCCTTTCTTGTTCATCCCCAAGATCACACATTATCAACACCACAATATAAAACATTTTACAAACTTAAGAAGTCCCATAGTCCTTACACACTCAGAGACTTTAAAATCTAAAATCTTTTCTTAAAATTTGCTCTCTCAACTGTGGGCTCTTGTTAAAAAAAAAAAAAGTTAAATACTTCCTTGCTTCAAGAAAGAAAGAAGAACCAGGGTACAGTCACAGTCGGATCAAAGCAAAACCAAACTCCAACAGTGTGAATCATTCAGTGCCCAATATCTGGCACTCACCATCTTCTGGGTGAGTTTGGGTCACTTCTCCAGCTGCGACCACTGCAGCACACACAGACTTCTAAACTCTGGGAGGCTCTACTCCGACTCTGCTGCTGTTCCTGGTGGTTGCCTGGTGGCGCTGGAATCTCCCAAATGCTGGGGTCTTGTGCCTCGGGGCTATACTTTCACCAATAGCCTCTCCTGGGCTCTTTTCAGGGACTCCAGCCGTGCCACACAGTGCCAAGCCTCGGCTGTTTTTCTCCATGACCCCTTCATGTCTTCAAAACCAGTACCACCTGCATGACTCTTACACATGACCAAGTTCAGATGCAAGCGTAAGGTACGACTTTGATGAGACAGGGTTTTGCTGTGTAGACCTGGCTGCCCTAGGACTTGCTCTGAAGACCAGGCTGGCCTCTGGTACCGCCTTTGCCTCCCACGTGCTGGGATTAAAGTCATGCAGCACCGCTTCCCAGCTTTCTGGTCTTTTCTTGCTAGTGCTGGTTTCTTAAGCTCCAGTTGTCCAACATCAGTTGTCTCAGCAAAGCAAAGGTTTTACTTCAGCAGTTCCTGTCTTGCTAATCACAGCTGATTCTTCAGCTCCAGTTAACAACAGATTCTCAACTCAAAATAGCAAACGGGCCTGCTAAATCTTTTAAGCGACTCTCAGACTTCCCTCTGGAACTTCACAGGCCAGGCTTCCGTCGTCCACACTGCTTTCAGCATCCTTTTCTTCCAAGCTCCTACACTACAGCTCACCAGCTCTGAATTCCCAATGGCTTCTCCAGCCCAAAGTTCCAAAGTCCTTCTATAATCTTCTCCAAAACACCATGTTCAGGTCCTTCACAGCAATACCCTACCTCGCTGCTACTAACTTGTCTTAGGAGTTCTATTGCTGCAATGAAATACGAAGACGAAATTGGGAAGGAAAGGGTTTATTTGGATAATACTTCCGCATCATAGTCATCACTGAAGGAAGTCAGGACAGGAAGTAGAGTAGAGCAGGAGCCTGGGGCAGAAACCGATGCAGAGGCTGCGGAGGGGTACTGCTTACTGGCTTGTTCCCCGGGGTTTGCTCAGCCTGCTCTCTTATAGAGCCCAGGACCACAAGCCTGGGGATGGCACCACCCAGCTGGGCCCTCCCCCATCAATCACTAATTTAAAAACTACCCAACAGCTGGATCTCATGGAAGCATTTTCTTCGTTGAGGTTCCCTCCTCTCAGGGGACTTCAGCTTGTGTCGAGTTGACAGAAAGCTATCCAGCACGCTGTCTCCTCTCTACAGCTTTGGAATGTTCCCAACTTAAGATGCCTGATACTTACATTTCTGACTAGACCCCATAAACCCACTCTCCCTGGATAACACCCCTAAATCTGGCTCTCCCGTGTCCCTTATTATGTACAGACTCTGTCAGCTGCCCAAGCAAGAGACCCAAATGTCCCTCATCCCTCTCCCTCCTCCCCTCTCACTACCCACACACTGCATGGCACCATGCAACACAGATTCTCTCTGCTGAGTGTCTCCTCCCACCTAGTCCTCTTATTTCAGGCTCTCATTTTCCCTTCATCCCCTCATCTAGGGCCTAGGGACACACTGGGGAATAAGATGACCTCCGGCTATGAATCACACATGAGCGGGTAAAATGGCGAACACGTGAAAGAGTCTCACACTTACTGTATCCGATGGTGATGCGAAGGACTTGACTGTCTTCCCAAGAAGGTGAGCTTAGAGCTGGGGCTGGAAGAACTATCTCGGGAGAAGGGTCATAGCAGAAGGCCAAGGGTAAGCTGCAACCAAGAGCAGCGGCCAGCACAAAGGTCATGGGGCTTGCTGGCCTGCAGAGACTGACAAAGATCACAGGGTTGGAGTGCTGGCTCGAGGGGAGGTGACACATGATAGCGTGGAGAAAGCCGAGAAACAAGGAGAAGTCTGGGTTTTCTTTTCATTTGTTTCCTGAGTCTGTGGTGCTAAGGATTGAATCCTAGAACTCAGGAACGCTAAACGAGTGCTGTATCACTGGGGTACATCACCCCACCATTCCCTGGGGCCTCTGGATTTTCCTGTAAGTTCTTGGAAGGTTTTAAGGAGGCTGACACATCTCCCTGGGCTTGTTCCTGCCCCTGCAATCCTTCCACGTGGCTGCCTGCCTGATTTCCCTATGGCAACAAGCTGGTGCTGACTCCGACAGGGTTTAGAAACCCTCAGCTGCAGCCATTAACCTACAGATACTGTGGAATTGCTTTTCCCGGCGCAAAGATCCTCACCTTATGCTTCTGTTGCTTTCTCCGTTGGGCTTCCAGGTGGGCCAGCATATTCCACCAAGACGTCTCAGGTGATGCGTCTTTGTAGGCATTCTTCCTGGCCGCCGAACCAAAGCCTTTCATCTTTCAAAGCAAAGGTCAGCTGCCAGCTCATCTGTAGAATCCTTTCTGACAGCTAGGAGGACCATCCCTTCCTGGCATCTTTGGTGTACAGCGTAACACTGTACACCAGGCGGACCTCCAAGTATTGCCCTTCGGCCCTGGACAGCAGCTTTGATTTCCGAGCATGACCCTCCCATTTACCCTTACCCCTTCCACTCGGCACAGAGATTGGGACACTTTCCCGCAGAGAGATGTCTTCGCCGTTTCCCGTGTTCACACTACATCGGGTAGGGTGCTTCTCGAAAAGGAGAGGGGTCTGGTGCTTACAGTGAAGATTTTAATACGTGTCAGGTGACACACAGAGCAGGCGTCCCTGCCCTCGGGCTACTGGCGCCACCATTGCTAGTCTCCCTCACAGCCACAGATGGAACTGGGAAAGCATTTAAGTGGGTGACAATATATTTGGGGCAGGAGCTGTCACCTTTCCGCCATCTTTCCTGGCCCTGAAATGTCCACACACCCACCCCACATCCGAATGGGGCAGGGGGCTCACCCAGTAACTGGTGGTGCAAGGGGATCCACCAGCTGCCTGAGGCGGGACAGCTGGGGTCCACCTACGACCCGTCAGGACCTCCCACTCAGTTCTCAGTGCTGTCAAACAAAGGTGGCAGGAAGAAGGAAGTTACTATTCCATAGCACGGAGGGTGGCCTCAGCGGCCTGGGCTGCTGCACCCAGATGGGAAGGTTTAAGCAAGTGTCAATGCTGCCAGGCAGGGTTGAGCATGCCTTTAATCCCCGCACTCTGGGGGCAGAGGCAGGTGCATCTCTGCGTCTGAGGCCAGTCTTTTTTACAGAGCAAGTTCCAGAACAGCCAGGGCTACACAGAGAAACCCTGTCTTGAAAAACAACAATAACAGACTAAAAGATTTTAAGTGTAAATGCCGATTATCCCAAGTTGATCGTTAGATATGTGTACAAGTTGATGCTTCACACTGAGCCCCGTCACTACGTGTAAGTATGATGTCAACAAAAAAAAAGCACACATTAGTGGTGGCCAGTAACAGGACTGTGATGACCCTGTGAGGAAGAGAAAAAAAAATAGTGTCTTCCTAATATTCGAGAAGGAGCTCTTAGAAGAAATTAATCGATCACCGGACACATCGAAGTGTAAGACATGACGAGAAGATAAGCCGAGCGGCTGTGATCAGGTCCTGGCTGATAGGTAGCAGGCAGCAAGTTCTGTGCACTTGTTCCAAAGTCTTTCAACATTGATATCGAAGGTCAGTATTGAGTCTGCTTATTATGGGCAGGGTGGCAAATGAGGATGAACTTAGGCAACCCGAAAGCGATTGTCTGATGCTGAGAGTTCCCTCTGTGAGGAAAGACTGTGGGGGTGCCTGTTCCTTCTGCCTGCTCAGCGCCTGCTCTGAAAGGGAGAAGCAGAGAGGCCTGTGTGCTTGCTAAACTGTTGAGCCCACATGGGTGGAGCGGGACCTTTCTACTGGGCTGCTTCGGGGACAGTCCCTGACTACAGCCTCACATAAGCCAAGCAGGTCCTGCCCACTGTGAGCTGTACCTCTTGCCCGCCCTTTGTAGCATCTGCATTAGCCTTGAACTTGCAATCCTCCTGCCTCAGCCTCCCCCGGAGCTGGGATTATAGGTCTGAGCCATCAGGATCACTTCTATTCCTTTATTTCCTGACTGCTAACCTAGCTTGACACAAAAAGACAATGTCCTCAGAACAGGGCATTAAAACATCTGTGGTGTGGTTACCTGATGGAGTCTGGAGTTTTAGATCACAGTAAAGATATTGAATATGGATTAAGCACCTCGTCATAAGGAGTCTAGACTTCCGTAGCTCCGGCCTGCCGTGATCAGCCCTTACAGCGGTGTGGAGCTAGTCATGGAAAAAGCCAAAAAAGCTCAAAGCCAAAAGCTTTTAAGAGTGGGAGTGGAGGTCAGCGGAGGAAGCTCTTCTATTTCTACACCTTGCTCTTCCTTGGAGTGTTGGAATCTCTAAAGACTGGGTAGAATTTGATTCCTTTCGTAGCCTTACCCCTGAGGCTCTGTTCTTCTGTGTGTGGTCCTCGTATTCTGTTTTGGTGCTAGAATCAAACACCTCAGGGCCTCCTGAGTGTGCCACACAATTCTTCCCTATATCTGCAAGTCAGAATTGGCACTGACTGTCAAATCACTTGTCCGCCTACTGCCATACCCTGCCTCTAAAACAGGTGCCAAATGAGCAGGCAGCAGGAGGGCTAGGCTCCAAATCTTTGCTCTGAATATCAGCTATAAACACAAATTCATTCTGCAACTTGGTGCCAAAAAAAAAATTTAGTTTCTTTTTTAAAAATTAATTAATGAATTTAACAGCCATCGGTAAAGGTTTTGTGTTAGTTGCATTTCTGTTACTCTTACAAAACATCTGGGATAACCAGCTTAGCAAGAACAATGGTCTGTGGTCACGTGGCCCTATTGTTCTAGGGTGTTGCAGGATATTTGACCCCATTGCCAACCCCAAGATGGTGCACTGTAAAAACCTGTTTGTTGTTTGGTGTGGCTCAGCCCTAACACACACGATTAACCCAAGAACTTTCTTTATACTGAAAGGAATCAGACTAATTTTGTAACCTATGTTTCTTTAATTGCCTTATAACTTATATTTTCAAGTTTTAGGCCCATGTTAATTAAAGCCTCTTAGTGCTTCTCCAGAGAGCCGAGGAATGTAAAAGTTCCTGACATTAGCCATCTGTGAGGGCAGAGATAAGGAAGAGGACAAGCAGAGATCTCTACTAAATGGAGAGAAAGTCACCAGCTGGCACCTGTGAGATGAGCTTTGTTGGGAAACTTGGCCAAATGGCCCCAATCCTTCTTCTGAATAGCTCCTGACCTTTGATCCAAAGCCTGTAACCCCTACTCCTCAAAACAGACACGGGATGAGTTAATCACTCTCCCACCTTTAACTGTGGCTCTATCTCATATGGCAGGAAATTCCAAACTGACTTGAAGATCAGATATTTACAACAGGGCTGACTGGACTTAAGGGTGCCCAGAACCAACCAATTATTTTAAAAGTTAAATACCTCATCCAATCCTGATTCAATTTGAAACCCCTGGAATTTCCCGCATTTTGTCTTTTAAAAATCCAAGGCCTTTGTCTCTTGGGGCCACTCCTTGTTGACCAGCAGGGGTGACTCCATTGCACAATGGTCAAAATAAAACCTCTTGCGATTTTGCATTGATGATTAGTTTCCTGGGTTCTCTTCATACCTTCTTATATTTAGGCTTATGCTGGGCCTAACAATATTGTGAACAAGTCTTTGTGGTGTGGCTCAGCCCTAGCACACACCTTTAATCTAAGAGCTAAATAAAGTCAATCCTATGTCAAGAGGTAAAGACAGCAACCAGCTGACAGGGAGTAAACAGAAAGGGGGTGGGCTTTGAGTTGAGGGCATTTAAGACATCGTGGAGAAGAAGGAACTTTTGGCTTTTAGCTTTTTGGCTTTTTCCTTGTGGGACCTGAGCTGAATAGAAAAGCTTTTCCTTCTGGGACATCAGAAGGTCAGCTAGGTGCTTTCTCTGCCTCTCTGAGCTAGTAGGTTTTCACCTCAGTATCTAGCTCCTGCGTCTTTGTCGGTAAACTCAAATGATTGGGATTTTCTTTCTTTAAAATAATACTAGGGCCCTTTGGCTGCACTGTACATTCTGCTGAGGTATATGGGACAGAGATCTGTTTATCCCATTGCAACCAGGACTCAAAGAGCAAAGCAGGAAGAGGCTGGGGTCCCAACGTACTCTTTAAAGGTACACCCTGATAACCTAGCTTCCATCCACTAGGCTCCACCTCCTAAAGGTTTAACTTCTTCCAAATAGTACTATAGCTACTCCAAGCAATACGTGGGCATCTGGAGGACACGCAGATTCCCAATCTGATGCTATGGCAGATCTGCTATTACATTTGTGGCCAGATCCAGTTAGCTGGCCTGTTTTTTATATTAGCTACTAACATTAACCACACCTCTAAACAAATGTGGATTCTATTTTGTTTTGTTTTGCTTCTTTTAGAATTAGCAATACCGTATCTTCAGGTAAGTCCTCCAAAAGTTTCTCACAGAAGGGACCAAAGGAAACTGTAATAAAGGAGCTGAGGAGATGGCTTAGCAGGTAAGACGTTTGCCCCACAAGCCTGATGACCTGAGTTCCGATGCCTGGAAGGAACGCAGGTAAAACTGGAAATGGTAGCATGCATCAGCCCCAATGCTATGCAGGCAAGATGGGAGGTGGGGATGGGAGAAAGACGGGAAGCTCACAAGAGTACACAGCACAGTGGACAAACACAGAGAGACCCTGCCTCAAAACAAGGTGGAAGACAGACAGACAGACAGAGACACACACCCACACACCCACACACACCACATACACATGCTAAGCAAAAATAACTACTTTAATATCCACAATAGAGGACAGGATTAGATACATGGGGTCCAACAACTCTGCACCTAGCTTTCGTGTTCTGCCTTCTGTGAGCTGACATCTGACCACCCCCCACACCCACATTAAACTGTTGCCCGTGTGCCTGTGTACCCGATGACTCATGCAAGCTCCTCTGGAACTTTTCCCTGGTGTGACAGCAGAATCTGTCCTCCCCTGTCCTCCCTCTGTCTGGTGAAAACACACACCATCAGCTCTGCGGCACAGTCACCGGCACACGGTGGCCCTTATTTAGGTACAGCGCTGTTAGGCAACTTGCTCCCACGCACAGCTTTCCATGTCCCCATTGTGCCTCCTTTTGTTTTCGGCAGCCTGCAGCACCCACAGGGTATGGGGACCCCTCGCCCCACAGATCTGGCCTTTCCAACAAATCAGCTCCTGGCTGTACCGGTCCCTACTTGCAAGGACTTCAGCAACTAAGCCATTTCCTGGAGGCATGGCTGTAGGAGGTCTGCAGTCACATCCCCTTCACCTGAGATGCTGCAGAGTCTCAAGATGAGGGATTCAAAAGCGTTGGTGGCGCCAGCTCTTGCTTTCTTTGAGCAAAGAATAGGGGAGTGAGCTATGTTCTAAGGATCAGGCTAAGTACCAGCACCTCCTTTTAAAAGGGGGGGGTTGTTTTTTTTATGGGGGTAGTGTGTGTGAGAGAGAAAGAGAACTGTCCTGTCCTCCTTTTTTCATTCCTTCCATGGACTTTTCAGTTCTAGAAGAAATTAGGTTGGAAAAAAAAAAAAGGTGAAATATTTCATGATGGATGCTTGAAGCTAGCTAGCCCTAACAGGCTTCCAGCCATCTCCCCACTTTTTTTTTTCTTTCCTTTCCTTTCCCTTTTCTTTTCTGACCCTCCCTGCCCCCACCCCCACCTTACTTCCTAGTCTATGACTAAAGCTCTCCAGAGTATTTATGACACCAGGATAGTGTCTGTGGCTGACCTTGTGATTGTGCTAAGCCTTGACCTGAGGTTGCTGGCCCTGATGGTCTGGGTGGCTGGGGAGGGAGTAGGGCAGTGTCTGTATTTATAGCACAGGCCTTCTCTTTCTCTCAGTGTCATCTGCTCATGAAGCAGGTACCATAATCTCACGATGGGGAGCTCGGATCTCCAGAAACAAATATCTCAGTTCTTGGCCCCTGTTTCCAGCTGCATGGGACAAACCCAGGAGGCCCAAAGTCTGAGTGATTGACCACTACAAGGTATGACATCTTCAGTGGCCTCAGAGGGCAGCCATAAAAGCCCCTGACTTCCCAGTGATGTGCAGTCCAATGGAAGTGAGCCGTGTCAGGCATGGGAGTCTCTCCTGGGAATCCTTGGCTTTCTTTGAGGCTGATAGACTTGGTCATCCCTTTGGGGTCTCAGAAAAGCAGGCTGGGAAATTTGGGTTAAGAGAGAAGGGAAATGGGAGTGGGGTGACTTTATATATCCTCTAGCCACGAGTGCATGAATAAAACGAGGGAAACTCAGGGCCTTGAATGAGGGAGAGCAAACTCTGGGGAGACACAGGGTCTGTCGCTCTGTCTCTGTCCTTTGTCTCTCTGTCTGTCTCTGTGTGTGTGTGTCTTTCTCTCTCACACACACACCTTGTCTCTGTCTCTCACTCCTGCTACACCTGGTCCTGAAGGAAACTTTAGACTTTTCAAGGTACACGATGACGACGTGGCCTCTGAGTCTGTGACACCGGTGGCTGTGCTGGTTCTCTGAGTCCTCCCGGGAGCCCTGTGGGTGCTCTGTGTGAACACCACTGCTGTCTGTTTGTCTGAGGTTGGTGTGATGAGACAGGTGGTTTGGTCTTCCTGCCTCAGGCTCCTCAGTTACTGGAATTATGGTCGTGTACCACTACCATTTTTGTTCTAAATCTACACACAGCAATTGTAGATATTTATGAGGTTATAGATCCTTATAGGTAGGTAACACTCAAAACTGCCTTTCCTGATGACGGCCATGATGACTGTGGCAGTGGCTCCCCCAACAGGCTACAAGCAACTTCCGTTGTTCACCCCCCTCTCCCTGCTCTGTGCTCAGACTCCTCCTCCTGTTTTCATTTTCTTCTTCAGAGGCTTACCATGTAGTCTAGGCCAGCCTCAACTCACCACCCTCCCTTTTCTATCTCCGAGGTGCTGAGACTGTAGCCCTGGGCCGCCACACTTGGCCCAGCTCTATTTTTTTGAAGCTGTTTTTGTGCTTGCAAGTTGACTTATGACTTGAGGTTATAATAAAAACACCGTACTGGGTCTCAGGAAGCAGGTCCCCTTCCCCTGAGGTACCCAGCCCGCTGCTTGCCGTGGGCGGCGTCTTCAACTGCTTAGGCAGCAGGCTTCACTGTGGTTCAAACCCACACACCGCGCTGGGTTCGGTTCCCAAGGTTGCCAGTCAAAAAACTGGGCATGCTTTGTGAGCTCTGTGGGGGATATCACTCCTGAGGTCTTGGTGTCTGGGAAAGCAGGATAAACAGGGGCCTAGAGGGAGTGTCTCAAGTTCCAAACGTTTGATTTCAGTTTTGTCAGAATTTGTCACTGAAACTGCCCTGAACAGAACTTTTCTGGCTGGCCCCTTCCCCTCCGCACCGGCCACCCCCACCTGCTACCCTACTGGGCCCAGAGGAGAGCTTCCGGGTTCTTCTAGTCACATTTGCAAAGATGCTTCTCGTGGGAGAAGGGCCTGGCTTCTTCTTGGAGCCAGTTTAAACCCAAAGGGGCCTTTAAAAATACATTTAAGAGCGGGAGAGCACCCTGCCCCCTTTAACTCGTGAGCTCATTCCTGCTGGGAAGCCAGTGACATTTCCATCCCTGTGTGTGAGCTAGTTTTTCTTTAGATTTGTTTTTATATAAACATCCTCTCCCCCCCAACAAGATCATACTCACATTTTTAAGGAAAAGTCTTATGAGGTTCAAGTCACACTGATGCCTCTTCCCTTTGCTCAGAGCCCCTGCTTGGCTCCTGCTCTCCCCATTTCCCAGCAGCCCAAGGCAGCGGCTCTTTTGTCTGTTATTACCGCACACTGTGCTGTGAACTGAACCCCAGGCCTTGCTCCTGCTAGTCAAGTGCTATCCTGGGGAGCACAGGGCTCTAGTGTTCCTTTAAAAGATTTCCCCCTGATTTCTAAAATCCCCTGTTCTCAAGGTTACCTTTCCTGCGCTACAGACAAAGCCAGGCCTCCTAAGATGGAGGAGGTCAGCCAGGCAAGGCACACCTATCCTGCAAGTGGAGGCTTAGAGTTGAGCAAGGGCCTGGACCCAAGGCTAATAACAGGGGTGGGGGGGGTGGTAATTGTTGCTGGAAAGAAGGTAGGAAATTAATACAGTGGACTTCCAAGGGTAATCTTCTCTCAAGTCTCTGCATCCTCATAGCATTTCTGTTGGAAGTGATCTTCTCACCTCATCCTCCAGATCACCGTTACTACAGTATGCATTGGTGTGCCCAGGCGACATTGCTACAGAGACTTTGCATGACTTTTCCTTATGCAGACAGCTATTCAGTTTTAAAGCACATCTGTATATCTGGGCTACGACCAACAGCCACCACGGTAGACCCAGACCAACTCCAAGGGGCACAGTTCATGGGCAGCCATGTATCCGTCAAAATAATGGTACGCTCTTCATTCTATTTTTCTCTTTATGCTGGGGGTTGAGTCCCAGGCAAATACTCAGCTATAACTACAACTCACTTACTTTTAAAGTTCAAAGGCATCCTTGGGTTCCTTCTGCACACCTGGAAAGTAACCGTGGATCTGTGGGAGGAGGGCTGGAGTCATGATCCTTTTCCTGCCACAGTTAATATGAGAGCTCAGACAGCACCTGGGCTAATCATGTCCCTTATCTGTAAAGTAAAGGCGGGAGGTTGGGAGAGCGCTCAGGGGCTCTAGCTTCTCAGGCTCTGTCCTCTTAGACTCAGGTCTGTATGGCTCTGTCCTCGCAGGCTCTGTCACGTCAGGATCTATCATCTCAGGGTCTGGTCTCAGGGTCCGTCTATCCTCTCAAGGCCTGACATGCCAGAATATGGTCTATAGGGTCTGGTCTCACAATGTGGTCTCTCAGGATGTGTCCTTGCAGGGTCTGTATAGCCAGGGTCTGTCCCCCCTCAGGGTCTGTATTCCCAGGGTCTGTCCCCCCCAGGGTCTGTATGCCCAGGGTCTGTCCCCCTCAGGGTCTGTATTCCCAGGGTCTGTATTCCCAGGGTCTGCCCCCCCCCCAGGGTCTGTATGCCCAGGGTCTGTCCCCCTCAGGGTCTGTATTCCCAGGGTCTGTCCTCTCAGGGTCTGTCCCCCTCAGGAGCTGCCCTCTTGAGGATCTTTTCTCTCAGCATCTGTCCTCTCAGACTTTGTCTTCTTGGGGCCTGCCATCTCTAAGTCTGGCATCTCAGGGTGTGTCCTCTCCGAGTCTGTGCTCTCAGGTCTCCAGGGTCTAGAATCTCACTTGGCGGTAATATTTTGTGACAAGGATTCACTTCTTTGATAATAGATTACACGATAGGGGGAGCTGATCAGTTGCTTCTTCTATCGATAATGTTGAGTGTTTTAACACGAAGAATAAATATCTGAAGAACGGCAGATGTGTTTTAAACACTGCACGATGTCTGCGTGGCTCAGAACCTCAAATTACTCTGTTGGTATGTGCAATTTTTCCTTTTTATTTATTTAGTGTGTGTGCAAGAGCGTGAAGAGAGGGAGGGAGGGAAGGAGGGAGATGGGACAGACAGAGAACCATAGCTTGTTTGTAGAGGGCAAAGGACAACTTGAGGTGGGTCCCAGGGACTGAATTCTGATCACCGGGCTCGGCAGCAAGAATCTTTTACCCACTGAGCCGTCTTGTCACCAGCCCTCATCCTCTTTTTTTCCTTTCTTTTTAAACTTTTTTTAAAATTAATTAATTTATTTTAGAGTGTCTTGCTATATAACCTTGACTGGTCTTGAACTTAAGGTATTCCTCTTGCTTAAGCCTCCCAAATACTGGAATTCTAGGCACCACATGGGGGGGGGGGGTCTTTTATATATTCATTTAAAATAATTTTATGGATGTTTGGCACATGCCTAGAATCCCCAGACCCAGGCACTGTTTATCATCATCATCACCATCGTCATCATCATCATCATCGTGTGTGTGTGTGTGTGTGTGTAGAATGATATGCTGTGACCTAAGTGGGGTGCAGAGGATACCAATGTGTTCCCAGCATTCCACAAGGCTTGTGTGGCACATGCTGAGCCATCATCTCTGGCCCTCAAGAGATGCTTTTAGTATTAAAAGACAGGATTGAAAACGGAGGCAGGAGGATCACGAGTTCGAAGCCAGCCACAGGGCTGTATAGTAAAGCCTTGCCTCAGAATAAACAAATAAATGCACACGTCTCAGTTTGCATTCTGTTGTTGTCATAAAAATACTTGCCAAAACCAGCCTGCCAATTCAGGGGGTGGGGGAGGTGGATTTGCCCTATACTTCCGGGTCATAGTTCACCACGGACAGAAGTCAAGGCAAGAACTGAAGCAAAGACTTTAGGGAAGGCGGCCTACTGGCTTCCTCTCCAGGCTGTCAATCTTCCATCTCTCGGGGCCGCCTGTTTAGGGGGTGGCACCACCCAGAGTGGGCTGGAAACCCCTCCGCCCCCGTCAGCCGTTAATCGAGAAAATGCCTCACAGGCTTGCCCCACAGGCCACGCTGATGGAGCCGTTTTCTCAGGTGAAGCTCCTTTTCCCCAGATTGCCCTAGCTTGTTGACAAAATCTAACCCGGTGAGCGCTTCGTAGGGTAAGTCGGACAGAGAGGAGATGGGGAGCAGAGCTTGGAAGATGCCGGTCGGCTCACGAAGGTGAGTTTGCACAGATGTCTGGGCTTCAGGCGACACGGAGGAAGGGCGTCTTTCCATGAGGGTCATCTCTGAGTTTCAGTCAAGGCGCTCATGGTGGGCACCCCAGCCCGGGTGTGCCCTGAAGCTCTTGGCTGCTCTGCATACAGCCCTATTTTTGACTTCTCTTTCCTCCTTGCAACACAATCAGGTTTCTGTTTTCCTTTTAAAGTTGTTCCTATCACGGATTGTGTCGTAGCGTGTACTTTTCAGACGGACATTAAAAAATTGGCTTTGCAGGTTGGGGCTACGGTTTATGCTGTGAGCCATGCAGTGTGACTGACTAGCTCAGTGGTCCTCAACCTGCCTAAGGTTGTGACCTTTGACTACAGTTCAAAGGTTGTGGCGACCCCTGACCATAATTTTTTTCATTGCTACTTCATAAATGTAATTTTGCTACTGTAGTGAATTGTAAATACTTGATACACAACTCCCAAGGGGGGGGGGGATCGCGATCCACAGGCCGAGAACCGCTAAGCTAGACCCTCTAAGCGAAAAGCCCGGACACCAAGGCCTTTGAGTTCTTTTGTCCTTTCTTTTGGGCCTCTTGACCTTCTCAGTATGTACTCAGCTGCCTGCTCCCTCCCGTGCCCTGAGCTGGTCTCATGGGAGGCTAGAAGATAAAACAAATTTAAAATGACCCTTTTGCTAGAAAACTTACCCTTGTCGGGGGAGCCAGGCCAGGAGCACCAGCTGCCGCTGCCCGCTCAGATACAAAGCCCCAAAGTCTCTTCCTCCAGCTTCCAAGCCTGGTTGTTTCCGCATCCCTAGTTCTGATTGGAGTCACTGATTTGAGCTGATTATGGTGGTCATCTGAAGTCAGGTGGCTGAGGCGGTTTTAGGGTTCACTTTCTTAAAACTTGGAGGAAAATTTCTAACTTCTTAAAAGATTTATTATGTTTTACCTACATGTACACCTGCACGCCAGAAGAGGGCACCAGATCTCACTAGAGGTGGTTGGGAGCCACCATGTGGTTGCTGGGAATTGAACTCCAGGCTCTCTAGAAGAGCCAACAGTGCTCTTAACCTCTGAGCCATCTCTCCAGCCCCCCCAATCAAAGAATTTTATACTTTTTTCAATTACTTATTTGTGTGTATGTATGTGTACATGTCGCACTGTGCACGTGTAGGTCAGGACAACCTTTGGGAGCTGGTCCTTCCTTCCCATCAAGTGGGTACATCCTGGGGCTTGAACTTAATGGTGAACACCTTTACCTAAATTTAAAACATCTTTTGGCTGTTTGTGGTGGTACATATGTTTAACCCCAGCACTTAGGAGACAGAGACAGATAGATCTCTGTGACTTTGAGGCCAACCTGGTCTACATAGTCCGTTCGTTCCAGGCCAGCCAGACCCTGTCTCAACTTTTTTTAATTTATATTTTTTATTATGTGTATGAGTGTTTTGCTTGCATTATGTGTGTCAGCACATGTGTGACAGGCACCCGCAGAGTTCAGAAGAGGGTATCAAATCCCCTGGAATAGAGTTCTAGATGATTGTGAGCCACCCAGGCCTTTACCTGCTAAGACATCACGCCAGCCCAGGAATTGTTTTATGGACAAACGACTCTGAGAGCCAGAGGCCCAGGAAGTATGTTCTAAGATTGTATATTCTAGATACAACAGGGGAATTATACCTATGAAATCTCAACACTATGGCTGCTTAAGTGAGACCTGAATGACAGCATCAGACACATGCCAGTGAGGATGGGGAAAATATCTCTTGGCGTCTGTGAATAGGTAGTGTTAGTCAACTTGACTCAAGATGACTCCTCACCTGAGAGGAGGGAACCTTCAGAAAATGCACGTCTTTAATTGCAACACTCGGGAGGTAGAGGCAAGAGGAGTTCTGTGAGCTCAGGGCCAGCCTGGTCTACAAAGCAAGTCCAGGACAGCCAAGGATACACAGAGAATCACTGTCTCGAAAAAAAACCAAAACCCAAACTCCCCCCCCCCCAAAAAAAAGAAAAAGTTTGGGCTGTAGGGCAGTTTCTTAATTAATGATTGATATGGAAGGACCAGCTCCCAAAGGTTGTCCTGACCTACACGTGCACAGTGCGACATGTACACATACATACACACAAATAAGTAATTGAAAAAAGTATAAAATTCTTTGATTGGGGGGGCTGGAGAGATGGCTCAGAGGTTAAGAGCACTGTTGGCTCTTCTAGAGAGCCTGGAGTTCAATTCCCAGCAACCACATGGTGGCTCCCAACCACCTCTAGTGAGATCTGGTGCCCTCTTCTGGCGTGCAGGTGTACATGCCAGCCATCCCTGTGTGGGTTTGGGTTCTATCAGAAAGCAGGCTGAGCAAGCCATGATGAACAAGCCAGTAAGCATCATTCCACTATGGCCTCCGCATGAGCTCCTGCCTCCAGCTTCCTGCCCTGCTTGAGTTCTTGTCCTGGCTTCCTTCAGTGATGGACTAGAGTGTGGAAGTGTGAGGTGAACTAATCCTTTCCTCCCCAACCTGCTTTTGGTCATGGGGTTTCAGCATAGCTACCCATAACAATGACAGGGCCCCACTTCTTGATGAAGAGTTACAGGCAATTAAAAACTTCTGCTGGAAGAGGGGTAATTAGTCTTCCGAAGAGGCGAGCCCCTCATGGTTATCCAATCCCAAGTGGTCAGCCCTAAAAAATATACACACTAGCAACACTAAGCTGAGTTTCATTTATAGATTTATTTGAATATATGTAACAGTAATGATTAAAGTTTGAAAGGGTTGGGGTGGGACATGGGAGGAAGAGAGAAGGGAATTACATTTTTTTTTTGGAATTACATTTTAATTAAACTTTTACAATGTGAGAAAAAGACACAATATAGTACAATGTCCGGGGGTGGGTGAGAAGAGGAATGCGATGGCTCTATACAGGAAAAAAGAGTGATAGAGCTTAGACATAGAGGAACCCCCACGCATGAACAAGTCCCTGAGCTTGAGCTCTGTCACTGAAACTAAAAAGAAAAGGAAAGGAAAGGTCAGGACCTGACTGATGGAACACAGAGTATGCTGGGAAGGGATGGGGGCTGGCACACCCCTCAAGGACTCAGCTCCAGCAACCTAGAAAAGAGCTCAGAGTTTGAACAAGATTCTAAAATATGTAAAGTTTTAGAACATAGATTCTAACACGTAATTCCATGCATGGATTCTAATATATATAGTTCCACACACACAGATTCTAACATATGTAGTTTAACACACACAGATTCTAACACATAGTTCCACACACATAGATTCTAACACACGTATTTCCACACACATAGATTCTAACATATGTAGTTCTACTCACGTAGATCCTAATTCGTAGTTTCACACAGAGCACAAGATTCTGGAGCTAGACTGATTTCTGGTGTCTTTAGGTGTCAGGGTAAGGAGAGGGACAGGCAGGATTGAAGGGACACCGGCTGAGCCAAGCCTTCAATTCTCCTCTGAACCCGGCTCAGGGCGAGCTGCTCAGGAGCAGCATGCAGAGACGCAGTGGAAAAGGACCTTTCTTTCATTAGATGCAAAGCACGGCATATTGATTTGTCCTTTTCTAATTCGGCAGTTATTAGACGTCTATACCGGAAAAGAGATTGCTGATGAGAGTCCCCACTTTGCTCTAACTGCAGTAACTCCTGTAGCTAAAATGGAGCAGAAATATTCACGGTACCCTATTAGGACAATGTCTGAGAAAAAACACGTTTAGGGACGGCGGGGAGATGTAGACCTGTAGGTACAGAGCCAGCCCTACGAGAGCAAAAGGAAGAGAAGAAGAAAATGAGCAGCAGGGAGAGGAGGAAGGGAGAAGAAGAGGGAAGAGGGGAAAGGAAGGACGAGGCAAATACAGGAAAGGGGAGAGGAAAAAGAAAAGAAAAAAGCAGAGAAAGCCAGTGTCTCCCTGGACTGCTGGCTCTAGAGGTCAGTGAAGGAGACAAGGCTGCAGGACACCAGTGGGGGACAGGAAGGGGTGGATCAAGGATACCTGGAGAACCCCTCCAGCTCTTCTCTGGGTATAAAACGGTCCCAAGGTTAAGGCATTCAGAGAAGCTAGTGGTTATTCCAACAAATATTCCAATGGACTCACTTTCTTACCAACTTCTGCAATACGCCTGCGGGGTCCTGAGCTTGCTTCCTCCTAGGACTCAGCTTTCAATTTGTTTCACGTTCTATGTGAAAATTCTGTGCAAATTCATGACCCGGTCATTTAGTCGTTTAGCTAACAAAAATGGCCGTGAAAAGTGGCGTTGACAGGTAGAGAAAATTACTCGGATCAACATTTAAATAAAACATAGCTTAATTGCCTATTTAGATACTTAGAGTTAAATTGTGAGGAGAAAGTTTTTGGGAGAGCCTGGAGTCAAGGTGAATTCTTACTTCTAAGAAGGGTTGCACTTTTAATTTCTTGCAGTTCTGAGCATGGAACCCAGGCCTCACCCTTGCTCTCTAGCCCAGAGCTTGCATTCTTTCAGCCATGAAAGAAAGCTGAGTCAGGTTCGGTTCAGCCCTGGCCTCTGAGCAGAAACAGGATCCTGAGCCTAAGCAGGCTGTCCTCTGCTGCCCTCTGCTGCCCAGGAGGGGAAGAGCCTGGTGTAAGTGTGCCTAAGGGAAGAAAGCTTTGCTTTTCTTTTTTTGTGAGCTTTTAAAGCTTTAAAAATGGGCTTAAATTCCCAAAGCCTCCCACTCAGGGCGCTAAAGGTTGCAGTCAGGAACCTGGAGAATTGGCTGTGAGCTTAAGAGCACTTGCTACTCTTGCAGAGGACTGGTTTGTTTTCCAGTTCCCCCATGATGGCTTAGAACCAGCAGTAACTCCAGTTTCAGAGGATCCAATGTATTCTTCTGACCTCCATGAGCACCAGGCATGCACACACACACACACACACACTCCCGCACACACAGCAATACACAAATCCACATGTGACATGATACGCACTGTGGACAGCACTTACCCTTCCTGTCCACTTTCACACCAAATAGTCTCGGCTGCTCTTCTGTTTTTTATTCATAGCCTCAAAAATGGGTTTTGAGCTGCATTTTTAAAAACAACGGGAGTGAAGCCTCCCGTCGTCCATTATACATGTCTGCACTGAAGCTTATACCACACGCAAAATGTCCTAGACATCTTTGGTTAAAAATTGGTCACTTCAGGGCTGGGAATAGCAGCGCACACCGTTAGTCCCAGCATGGGGCAGGCAGAGGCAGGTGGATCTCCGGGTTCAAGGCCAGCCTGGTCTATAAATCAAGTTCTAAGACAGCCAGGACTATTACACAGAGACCCTGTCTTAAAAAGGCAAAACAAAGCAAGAAAGTTGATTACTTTAGAAAAATTAATTGAAAGTAAGTTTAAAAGGTGCCCGAATGGCTGGCCCTTGCTCCCAAGCCTGGGGATTTCAGTTTGATCCCCAGGACACATATGGTGGAGAGTCCTTCACATGTCCTTTAACCCCCAAACATGCACAATGGCATGTCCCTGCCTCATTCACATAAAACATACATACATACATACATACATACATACATTCACAGTTCCTGGGCAATTTAAAATCTCATCCAAGACAAATGAAAATGCCAACCTTTCAGCAAAATAGAAGGCACATTCCAAATGGACCGTCACAGTGGGAGGCTGTCCAAATGTTAATTCTTCAGCAAAATATTAGGCCTGTGCCTGAGTGTGTCACATTAGCTAATTGCACCCACGAGAACCAAATCACCTGTCATTTCTGACGTCTAGAACAGAACTCTACCCAAAGTCTCACAGCAGAGTGTGGCTCGTTTTTTGTCTTAAGAACTCAGTGCAGCTGGGATGTGGGAAATGTAGGTTGGCCGTCTCAGGGGCCATCTCTCAGGGAGATGTTCAGCATCTTCTGGAGTCAGAGCAGTGTTGGTTCAGCTGGCCGGAATGACATTGGGTCCTTAGGAGAGAACGTAGGGAGAATATAACCCTAGTTTCTTCATCATTTGGGTACAAAAACGAAGGAAGGTCCAAAGCTGAGCAGGCTGGGGCTGGAGAGGATGTTCAGGGGTTAAGACCACTGGCTGCTCTTCCAGGGACCTGAGTTTGAGTCCCAGCACCTATGCAGTGGCCCACAACCACCCGTAACCCCCATCCGAGGTGATTCAACACTCTCGTCTGGCTTCCTGGGGCACACATACGATATTCAGATATATCCGGGGACAGAATGCCCTATCTTAGTCACTGTTGGATTGCTGAAACACAAGCAAGGCAACTGTGATAAAAGAAGGCATTTAATGGGAGGCTTTGCTTGTGGTTTCAGAGCTTCAGTCCATTATCAGAGACAGAGACAGAGACGACTCTGGGCTTGGCAGGGTCTTTTGAAAGCTGAACACCCAACTCCCGTGACACACTTCCTCTAACATGGCCACACGTCTTAATCCTATCCTTGTAAATAGTATCAGTCCCTGGTGACTAAGCATTCAAATATATGAGCTTTTGGTGGGCATTCTTATTGAAACCACCAAATACCCATACACATAAGTTTTTAAAAAAAAAAAGTAGAGCATAGCATCTAGCCTAGACATGGATGTGGATTTGGGACCTAAGGTCAGACTCTTCCGCCTTTGTAACATGGGAATAGCTTGGTTCAGAGGTGGGATTTCTGAAAGGGAAACTTGTGAACTCCAGAACCTCAGCTCCCTGCTAGTATTCTCCACCTAAATGAAGGCATTAGAGGCCCGCTTGTTCCGCCATCGGCCAGGCTCTACCTCGGCCTTCCATGCCAGAGCTTTCCATCAGGCAAAGCTGCTTCTGAGTCAGGTCTCTATGGAG
Source organism: Meriones unguiculatus (assembly GCF_030254825.1). Lineage (NCBI taxonomy): Eukaryota > Metazoa > Chordata > Mammalia > Rodentia > Muridae > Meriones > Meriones unguiculatus. Next base: position 17,247,596 of record NC_083352.1, read on the forward strand.
CCTTCCTGGGCTGTCCTGGAACTGTTTAAATAGATGATGCAGGCTTTGAACTCACAAGAGATCCACCTGCCTCTGATTCCTAATGGCTGTGATTAAAGGCATGCGGCGCCATGCCCGGCTCCTATTCTTGATTGTAAAAATAGGGATAGTCTTCTCTAAGGTAAATTTTCATCTTATTTCCCCAGTAATGCTAACAAAATGAGACTTGTGAGGGCAGTCAGAACACACTGGTGAGAAGTAACCACTAAAACCCAGGACCACCACAGGCAGCAGAGCCTCACAAAAAGCAGGTACAGAAGCGTCCTGGGTCCCTGGACTATTCCAGCTTTACCCTGGCCCACCCCTCGGTGCAGAGCTGGCCCAGCCTGAGGTTAAAGTCTTTCCTGTACTAATTTAGAAAGCACATGAAATATCCACTGTTTTCTACATAGCTCTAACCCACCCCAGGTCCTTCAGCAAGCCCGGAGGAACTTGGTTTCTGTGGACTTGGAAACCACCAGGGTGAACTAGTCTCTCAGCGAGACCACTCAGCAAAAATTCTGTCTGCATAGACACCGTCATGGTGGTTTCTATGGCGAGGTCTGAATTCCGGTTTGTTTTGCTTTCAATTACACGCCCAGCGAAACGCACGAAGCCCCAGAAAACGAGTGTAGGGAAATGTCATGTTTTCTATTGTCAGGCAGAAAGATGGAACTTGTAAGAGAGAGGCTTCCACAAACACCCACGGATAAAACAAACTGACCAGGAAAACAGCACACACCCAGATTTACCAGTGGTAAACAGTTTTTATTCAGGCAATGAAACATGGAAAAAAATATATTAGTAATTATCATAATAATTTCTTTTGTGTGAGTATAACTTTTACAAATATTTACCTGACATATAAAAAGGAGAATTACTATGTGTATAAAATCTATGAGGATGATTACTCCACACAACACGGCCCTGAAAACAGGAGTCAGTGTGGTGTGCACGCCCCCCCCCCAGTGAGGGGCTCCTCACGCACTCTGGGGCACAGGGAGGAGGGGATACAGTGGAAGCAGAGGTGCAAGGAACGCTTGGCACGTTAGTACAGTGGGTATCTACTGGCAGACACGGACTCGCTAACGGCAACCCTGGAAAGCTGCCTGGAGACGGAACCGAGTGTCTGAGCCCTGCCAAGGACGAGGCTGAGGCTGCAGGTGCGACCCACACACTGCCCTGTACTGGGATCAGACACGGCTAGTCCAGATGCTTGTGACCATTTGAAAAGTATTCATGAAAATTATTCCCGAATATAGAATCGGCTACTCGGGGAAGGGGCAGCGCTCTCGTTCAGCGTGTTAGGTACCACGAGAAGGCAGGCATGCAGAGTGGCATCCCGACCCTCTATGAATGAAGACGCCTCACGGGGAAGGGTTGGGTCATACCTTAGCCTGCCTGGCCTCCTCTGAGCAGTGAAAGCATCACAGGCCGCCTGGGGCCAGCATTGCAGTGGCGTCTCCTTATCAGAACTACAGCCGGAATGTGTGTGTCTACATAAAGCTGAAACCATAGTACAGTTACGAGTCATTCCTGGGGAGTCTTATTTGTCCAAGACTAAATGCGTGCTGAAGGCACAGACAGGGGCTGCATCTGCATGGGAACTAGTAGGAGTGCAATCTTTAGACTCTGCGGTGCCAAGTGCTTGCCTGGACTCTGTGCTCTGTTTCAGAAGAGAACCCTAGGGAGAAGAGCCGGTACATCTGTTTCCCTTTCCTCTCCCTGTGGGACCCGTAAGGATTTAGTAGTAAATGTTCCCCCCCCCCCAGCACTGGGGACATCCAGGGACTTGCGTGTGCTGAACAAGTGTGTCACCAACTGAGCTACATCCCTGGCCCTAGTAAATTGTTCTTTTAAAAAATAATTGGAAGCTGGAGGCCAGTCAAACCTTTTCAGACATTGGTCTCCTTGACATAACTTTTCAGTGTTAAAACTTTTTGAAAGATGGTTTCTTTGACCTTTGGCTTGGTGTTCTGGGATTCCCAGACTTTGTCTGTTCTTTAGTAAGTAAATAGTAATCTGTTACCCTTAAAATTCTTCATAATATATACATCTTTAAATTCTTTGCCTGAATCATTCTTTCAATACCTACATTCTCTCTTCCCAAGAAGATTAAAAAACCCTGAGATGGAGCTCAGAGAGTCACAGGCCTACAAAGCCAGCAGGAACGACCGATCACCAAAGGAAGTGGCCTCAAAAGCTCCACACCACTTCCAATTTAGTATGCCCTGATCTTAGCCACACTCCCGAAGCCTATGGGCTGCAGGCTGCCCTGTCTAGCATGTGCTGTCTCTGCTGAAAGTGAGGGCATCGGTCTCCTGTGGTCGACCCAGGGCTGCCCAGTGAATGAGCATTTGTGCACAGGCAGTGCTACGTGTGCCCAGTGAGAAAGGCTCTACTGGCTGGAGAGACAGTCTAGCTTAGACTGCAATCCTGAATGTAAAGGCAGGGCTCTCCCTTTGATGCCATGAGCTTCAGGCCGCCAGACCAGCACTCCCAACAGCTTGCTTCGACACTTCCTAATTTGGTCTGGTTCGGGAGATGCCTGAATCCACACCAGAGTTCTGAGCGCCAGAGTGCACAAAGTTCAGGGAAGGTACCAGTCTCTAAACAGAGCAGGCACTGTCTTCCAATCCAGGGTAAACTGGTCATTGTGTAACACGGACAGGGAAGAGCTGTCTACACTTTGGCAAAGTAGAACTAAAGAAATGGTCTTGAGCGTCTCAACAAGATCACTGAATATTCCCAACCTGCTTTCTGAGCTTAAATTTTTTATTTATCTTTCACAGTGCGGGGGATTGACACCACCACCTGGTGTTTGTGGGACAAACACTACCACTGAGTCACAACCCCAGCTCTCAAGTCTTGTACAGCCCAGTCAGGCCTGGGCGTTGGGTCCCTGCCTCTGCTCCAGGGTGCTAGGACCACAGGTGTGTGCCACCATGCTGCCCTGCTTTTAACTGCCTAAAAAAAACAACTATTTGGCCCCCAGCATGTGTTGAAGAAAACTTTGTATTTTTACTCTCTAGTGTGCTAAAAGCTTTTTAGGGTTTACTCAATTAAAAGAAAAATAAATATATTTTACCTAGTATAATTGTCTTCATTTGCCAGCTGTGCAAGCAACATTTTTACTCTTGTTGGAGAGTATCCACAAGCTAGAAGCTGTGACCATTTCCTGGTAATGGTGATGACTCCGAGGCCACTGGCATACATTGCTTAAAGGGCTCTTTCATGCCCCCTGTACAGCAACTGCATTTAGCAGGGCCCGTTTTTCAAGGGGTCTCTTCCACCAGTGTGGCAGGGAAGGGTGGTCACCACGCCTCTCCTCTGCTTTGCATCCTACAGCAAGGGATGTTTTTAAAACACACAAGCTTAAAGAGATGGCCGGGGCAGAGCTGTAGCTCCGCGGCAAAGCACTTGCTCAGCATCTTCAAGACCCTGGGTACTGTCCCAGCACTATGGGAAGAAAAGGAATCGGGGAATAAGGGGACTATAGATTCACGATGCGGATTGCTCTAAGCCTTTCATACTAAAGACAAGTCGAGACTAACAGGGATGCAGTGTCTCTCAAAATGCAAATGAACCTTCCTTGTGGAAGAGGGCTAAGCTGATGCTGGTTACATCCCTTAAAGACACTTGAACCTGACGTTGTGCCCACGGCTACGGCCTTGACGTTAAGCCACTGTGCCTGAATTCAGAGCCCAAATGATTGTCAAGTTAGTTCTCCAACCACAGGTAACTTCTGTCCCTTTGTGTTTTTGTACAAAATATTCATACAGTAGGCCTCAGGATGCAGCCTAACCTAAGCACCAATTGTAATAAATGCATATTGACAAAATGTCATTTCTAGCTTGAAAAGACATCACTCCCGTCCCTGGAGCTAACAGTTGCACCACATGGTCACTCACTGCTAAGGGGATAACGTCTTTAAGATCTATGGAGCTTCTCCACGAGGCCCAGCTCAGCGCTGGGGTTAACTCATGCAACAGTCTTACAAGGAGGAAAATGTTTGTGTGTTGAATAGTGCATATTTACCATGAAGACTCAGGGTATGAAATTAAGGCAAAAAAAAAAATGCATTAAAACACGAATGGGTTTGGTTATGCTGATCAAACAAAGAAACTGACTGGCACTAAAGTGGGAAATTTCTATATAGGAGTCAGTGTTCCCCAGTGTGAGTCCAGTATGAGTCCACAGAATTCTGTCCTGTCTGGGTAGCCCTCTGCAGCACTCGAGCTGTCTTTGTTAACATGTTCCCAGTGTGCTGATTTGGGTAATGAGTCACATTTTTTACTCACTTTTAACTGCCTGTTTTAAGAGTTCACCTCATTTCGTACGCATTTCATAAATGCACATGAAAACATTTGTTGTTTTAAAGTCTCTGAAGTGTGCCACGCTTGTCACACAGAGAACCAAGGACCTTTGCTGGCGTCCTCTGTCTTTTAACAAGATCAGCTAAACCTTTCAAATAGGTAAGAAAAGTCGACTTTGCTTTAGAGACTATCTGGCAGGTGTCCAGGTGGGCACGCGCATCAAACGCCAGCTCTGAGGGAGGCCCACGCTGCTATTCACACTGGCGGCACACGCTGCTTTCAGTGTAAGCTCATGCTGGGGCCCAGGGGTGTCCAGATACTGGGGCAACAGGCAGCACAGCAAATCTTCCTAGGACATGAAGCCTACATCCCCTGGCCTTCATCTCCTCAACCTCTCCTCCCTGACTCAAATTTTGGTTCGGGTGTTTGAATTTTGAGGACAGGTGTGTTGCCTTGCAATGCTGTCCTCAAACTCTGGCTTCAAGCCATCTTCCTGCCCCGGCCTCCCACTAGCTAAGATAAAACCATGCTTCCATTCTTTTTTGAAGTAAGGTCTTGTATAGCCCAGGCTGACCTTGAACTTATCATCATCCTGCCTCCACTTCTGGACTGTTGGGATTACAGGCATGCACTACAATATCCAGTCTCTGTAGCTCTGGGGACAAACCCAGGGCCTTGTGTATAGGAAGCACTCTACCAGCAGAGCTATGGCGACAACCCCTGTGAAGTCTGTAACTGGCTTTTTGTCCTTGAGTCCTGTTTCAAAATAAGGGTCTACATTTACTCATGTAACTACGTTCCTCCCTAGAAGTTCTTGTCTGAATGTGCCTCGGGAAAAGCAGCAGCATGTATAGACCAACATGCATGAGTAAGAGTCTGGAAATAAAAGGGGATTTGGAGCCTCGTCCATAAACTGTTAGTAGCAATGGGCCAAATCGCCTCCTCCAATAAAACTGCTGACACTGAAATTTTAAAAGGTCATAAAAACATCAAATGGGTGCTGGGAAGATAACCCTACACAGCTGCCACAGAATTAGAAATTTCACAAACTTGGGAATAAGCAAAGATGACGGCAAGATGAGCTCAAGATGGAGAAGCACACACCAGCCCCGGCAGCCTGCCACAGGAAGGGGCCAACCTGCCCCCGGGTCTCTGCTGTGCCTCCAGCTGCAGTGGCGGCAAAGCAGGCGTGCGCTTTGGAGAAAGTTATTTTTCTTTGCGAGGGAGGGCTTAGTTCTGGATAAGGCAAGATAACAACGTGGTCACGACAGAAGCAGCCAGACCTGGACCTGCACAGCTCACGGGGAGTTGGGGGGGCTCTCATTCGCTCTTTCCAAGCTTTGAGATCAGCTCGTCACAGATTTTTGTCAGTTCTTCAATCTCTTGATTCTGAAAAACAGAAGAAAAGGATCCTTTCTGCAGGCCGCTTTGGGTTCTGGGAGGAGAGCCAGTGGCTAGTGGCTAGACCCTCCCTAGACACCCCAGCGGTTCTCCACTTCTCCGCATTTCAGTCTTTAGGGAAAGGAAGGCCTCCTACCCATCAAAACGTGCGCCTGCGCTTACCGCGCTGCACTAAAATGGAGCCAAGGGTGGCAGAGCCACCAGCCCTCTTGAAGCCTGCCATAGACCTTAGTTTCCTGGTTCTCTTGTTGAGCGGGCCCTCTCGCTGATCCCTCACTGTCACGGGAGAATTCCTCCTTTAAAGCGTAGCTGTACTTCTCACTGCTGCTCTCCAGGTTTGCCTTGCTATGCTGCCCGTGTGCGCTTACTCAGTGACACTCTGACTCGAGTCTGAAAGCTATTGGGGGACTGAGTGAAATCCATGTGCTTTGTGTTTTAGCAAGTAACCCAGTCGGCAGGGCGCATATGCATCTCCTGAAAAGCCTCCTGAGACAGGGGTTAGGATCCAATACGTACCAGTAAGCCCAGGCGCTGTGAGAGGCAGGCCTCGGTCTGGAACACCATCACTTGCCTCCCAACTCAGCCTAGGCAAGAGGCCCCACCTTCTCATGCTGCCTTCATAATGAAACCGCCTTAGTTGCCTCAGCATCCTGTCTCTCTGCTTCACTGGCATGTATGATGGCAAGCAGCCAGTCTTGAGCCTGGCGACATTATCTCTACTCTCAGTTTCTCAGCATCGATTACATCAGGCTGGGATTTGATTTGGGCTGTCCTATCCTTACAGGACGCCTGGAAGCACTTCCAGCCTCTACCCACTTAAGGGGCTTCTACAGCTCCAAGTCACAGGAGCCAAATTAGTCTCTAGATATGGTAATCTGCTCTAATGACCTATAGCAATGAACGGAAAGATGCTTCATGTGCCATGCAAACACACACAGCAGGAAGGAGAGGCGGCCTTGTGACACTAAGTAACCAGGTGTCCAGGACTTAATGTTGGTTTCTGTCCTGCACTCACTTTGTAGACCAGGCCTGCCTCTGCCTCCTGAGTGCTGGGATTACAGCCCTGCCCCAACGTGACCGGCCAACATTGTTAACAACGTCTGGGGAACATTTTAACATTGTTAAAACACAGCATCCCCCCTCTGAACCCTGCCTGTGGCTGGTGGCTCCCCTTACCCTTGGTTAATGATGTGATGTGCATCCCCCTGAATCAGTTCATAAAGGAGCTGGCCTGGAGTGTCTGAGTGAAAAGGGGGCTGCTTTCCTCCAGGACCATAATACGTTAGGTGCACGGAGGACTGGCGTGGCCACAGAGGAGGAGCGCGGCCAAGCTCCCCATCAACGAGAGGGGCCTCCCGTGGTGGACCTGCGTACCTTCTGCTGCAGGGCCCTTTCCAGGGACTCCACCTTCATCTGCTCTTTCCGCAGCCCGGCATGCAGAGCTGCGCTCTCCGCCTTCGCCTTTGAGCGGACCTGAGCAATCTCTTCGTTGGCCCTGTGATGGTATTTTGGGTTTGTTTGCAGAAGAGATAAAAAGGACACGGTTAACTCTGAGGAAAGGACGAAGACACAGGGTACCAACTACTGACAGCCGCAAGAGCACAGACTAAAAAGGACTGACTCTACGATCAGAAAAAGCCAAGAGTTAGTGACCTGCAAACTGGAATTTATATGAAACTGCACGTTTCCATGGCACATCCCGAGGGCAGAATCAGTATTTTTCACATTTTGTATTTGGTGAGAAAATGAAATGACTGACTTTTTACACATTTCTAATGTTTAAAGGATCTGGTACCATGGTGGACTGGAGTGCTCTGGACATGACCACACAATACTGGAGCCCTTCAGCGAAGTCCTTTCCCACCTGAATGGTGTATAAAGGCCACTCTAGAGTAAAGCACCCGTGTCAGTCTAACTTCCTCTTAGACTGCAGGGCCAAACATTCCTTGCTGACAGGATCTCATATGCAGTAATTCTGTCCCCCCCCCCCCACTGTCAACACTGTTGCCCTAAACACAGAGTAGAGATACCGGTGTCTGTGAGTTACAGCCCTCAGAACTGTCTTTATCCAATGAGTGTGAGAGGAAACATTTCACTAAATAAACATCCCGTTAATTGATACAAAAGATGCTAAAACCTCACCGCTAATAAGAGACATACAAATTAAAGTGATGAGCTTTTTGTGTGGCATGTGGGGGTGGGGTGGGGGCTGAAGCCTGGATCTTGTGCATGCTGTGCTGGTGTCGTATTGTTGAGGATAAACAGAAGAAACTCATTCCAAGTACTACCATTTCACTTTCAGACTCCATTTAATCAGAGAGAGAAGCTAAATTCAAGGTCCTAGGGGAGCTGGGGACTTCCCAATAGCTGAACAGCTTCTGTTGTAAGGAAACAGTTGTCTGAGTCCAGACATCTCAGGGACAACTTGTAAGCAGACAATTGTCTGAGTCCAGCCATTTCAAGGACAACCTCTCCCTCTTGCTATCAGTGTCAAACTAAGTTCATGGTCCCAGGCCCAGGAACCCACTCCTATCCTGACAGATGGCAACTCCATTGCTCAACCCCTTAGCTCCATTACCCCCGCACCCCTCTCAGCTTTATGGTTTCATCCTTTAAATATGCTGTACAGTGTCCTTTCAGGGTCGCAGTTCAGTCTGTTCTGTAGCCCTGATTGATTGGCTTGATTAGAATAAAGTTTTGTTATCTGCATTGAGCTAGTGTTTGAGTTCTGTTGGATTTAAGCAGATACCATGACAAAATCACTGAGCTTTTCATGGTCAAGCAGTATAGTTTCCGGTCTTGTCCTAAGAATGCAAAGAAGCACAGGATGGCGTGCTATGGAAGGGTGGGGCCATGTGGGGATGAAGAACACCTGCAACACACACACCTGTGACACAGTAGCCGTTTCTAGCTAACTCTTCACGGAAACACTGCTAATGCAGCTACTGGGGCTGGAGAGGTGGCACAGTGGTTAAGAGCACTGGCTGCGCTGGCCGAGGACCCAGGTTCCATTCCCAGCACCCAGCAGCAACCTCGGTTCCTGGGGACCCAACACCTCCTTCTGGCCTCCATGGGCACAGGGCATGCAAGTGATGCAGGTCAAACACTCAAATGCGCAAAATAAAAACAAGTGAAACTTTCAAAAGAGGTCCTACCACCTAGCAAGGGAGTTACACTGAGCTGTATGTTCTGACTTGGAAAATGCCTCTAACATGTTATTACCTGAAAGGGGAAATTTGTAGCCTCATTTGATAGGTATCTCAAAGCAGCAACAAAAAGATGCCAGACCATTCGGGATAGTTTGTAAAAGCACAAAGACAACACAAGGGCGCACAATGGCCCCGTAATGAGAGGTCGTAGAGAGTGGGAGGAGAGAGATTTTTACAGGGAGGAACACCGACTGCAGTATTACTCTGTAGTTAAAATCTAGGGTGGAAGCTGACTGTGATGCCACATGTCCCTCAGCCCCAGCAGAGGCAGGAGGATCTCTCTGAGTTTGAGACAAGTTCCAGGCCAATCAGGGGTATACAGGGAGACTGCATCTTTTAAAATGAGGGAGAGAAGATATACATTCCCCGAGGTGAATTTTCAAATGAGCTATTGGACTTCAGGACTGAAAAAACTAAAGTCACAAAACCACCAGACGGGAGAGCTGGACATAACCTAGAATAGGAAAGTCTTTATCACTACGACAGGGGATGCAGAAACCACAAACCAAGTGACTCTTACTGCATCTGAGTATTTTTTTCATGAGCTGGATATGGTGGCATTTGCCATTAAATTTAGCACTTGGGAAGCCGAGGCAAGTTCAAGGTCAGCCTGAACTATACCGGATGACCCTGACTCAGAAAAACTGAAATGGAACATGTTTCTGCTCATCAGAACACAGAGCAAGGCTGGAGAGAAAGCTCCACAGTAGAGCTCTTTGTCTAGGTCATACCACGTCTGGGTTTAACCCAGCACACTAAAAACAAAACAAAACAGCCACAACCTAAAACATACACATAAACAGAGTCAGAGAGAGCACGCGTGCACACACACACACAAATAGTATGTTGGAAAGTGAATTATAGTTCACATGAAAGCCGGTGCCCCTAACATAGGAAACACATTAAGCTAGGACAGGAAGGTAAATCACGGTAAAGTAAGTGTTTAAACAGACAGCTGCTGAAGTGAGCTTAATTTTACTAAGATAAACGTAAATCAAAGCTACTTTGAATAAAATAAATGCTCTGTGGCTTGCCAAACCTCACAGAAAGCTGTTACATTGAAGGTAACCTAACAGCTGACCCGTTGGCAGAGCTTTAGGGAAAACACACTCTTACACACTGCGGAAGGGAGAGGCTGATAGGCGTCTAATAAGGCCAGACGGGAAGTATTTATGATTATTGTAATCCCACCTGTTTGCTGCTCCCCAATTCCTCATCTTTCGTCATGAAGAGGCACACAAAAGGGCCGTCTACAGCTCTCCTCCCTGCAGTACTTCTGCACCAGAGGTTTCATAATCACTAAGTCCAGCAGGACGGGCCACCGAAGGGGAGACCTTCCAACACAGAAATGCCAGGAAGAAGGTTCTCACGGACACGGATAGACAATGAGCATGATTAGAATGTATGTGTGAGGAAAGACACAGAACTCCAACCCTGAAGAGCTAAGAGATGCTGTGTGTGCAGACACACCTGCATATACTTTGTAATGTTTTAGCCACACAGAGGAATGAAATCACACACACACAAACCTGGAGGTTGTAAGCAAGGAGACAGATAGCAAAAGGTGTGATGTATGTTACTGTGTGGATAAAAAGGTGTCAGCTTCCATCTGCCGCAATGAGCAAGGGCAACACACGTTTATGCGCGTTTACCTGTGCAGCTTTTCCTCTGCGTGAATCTTCAGGGCCTGGTATCGCTGTTCTTCTTGCTTAACCCTGGCTAAGGAATCCTGAGCACACTTCTTCAAGGCCTCTTCATTCTATTCCAAAGTGAAAATTCAAAACAAACGTGTATGTCTCTTTGTTTCTCCTGCACAATGTATCACAAAGTTGTTTGTTTTAAGGGAAAGTGTGCTTAACTGGGATGCACTTAATTCACAGTCCGTGTGACTTCAATGGCTCCTACAACCCCACTGAAGAAAGCCTGTACAGGTTCTCCATGTACTAATTTGCAAAAGGCTTCAGCTTCCTAATGCAGCTTCTTTCTCAAGCCCTGCATTAGATTATTAGCCAGGCCTGCCTGCCCATCTGCCCATCCGCCCATCCGCCCATCCATTCATCCATCCACCAGCCAGCCATCCAGCCATCTATCTTATCTGATTGGCCAGTCCCATCCATTCTTCCTTTCTTTTTTCCTTCCTTTCCTTCTTTCTTTCCTTCCTTCCTTTTTATTTCTTTGTTTATTCATTTATATTCTTTGGCTTTCTAAAACAGAATCCTGTTATGCAGCCCAGACTAGCCTTGGCTTTGCAATCCTTCTGCCTCAGTTTCCTGATGTCAGGCTCACAAACCTCAGCCATCAGTCATAAAGCTTTTCGTGAACAAGGCCCTCTGTCAGACATACCAGGACAAGAATTCTGCAATACTCTTGTCTGGTAGCACACAAATGAATGACCCAACCTCATTTCTTCGGTAGTGCCCAACTTAAACTTTTTTTTTCAGTGAACTAAGATCTCTTCAGCTTTTACTAGTACCCAAAAGGTGCCGGATAAAAAAAGGAACAAGCCTTGGGGGGGGGGGAGTGTCCTAGGATGTAAAGTGAATAAAAGAATTAAATGAAAGGAAAAAAAAAAAACAAGCCCCACAGCGCTGAGCACCACAGAAAAGGCCACCTGCCACTCTGCCATATGGCAAGATACTGTACCAACACCACAGAGACAAAGGCATGAAGGATACGCACGCTACCTTCTTGAACCCTTCTAGCACGCCTTTCAGGTTTTCGTATCTCCTAAAGAGATCAGAAAGGGACCTTTCCACAGAGTTGAGGTCGGCCAGTGCTTGTTCCTTCTCCATAGTCAGCTGCTGGAAACTCTGAGAGGTCTTGCTTGTCTTCTGCCCATCTTCTGGAATCACAGGTCAGAGGGAGCAATGTTAACACCATGCGAGCCAAACAGCATCCTTGGAATGGGGGGTGGGGGGGCATGCTGAGGTGTCCCCACTCTCAAGAACTCATGCTCCAGTGGGAGGACACACACAGTGACAAGAGATGGGGAAGCAAGCAGGATGGGAGAGCTGGGAACAAAGCTGGCGTTCAGAGTGGTGAAGGCATGATGTCATTGTGCACTGTAAAGATTCAAATGCTGATCCTTGTGCCTTCCCTGTCCCCCCCATTTGGTTGCAATCCTTGTTCTGAAAATCTCCTGTCTAAACTTTGCTCCCTACTTGTTCCCTGATAATAAAGATAATAAAGAGGCTTGACAGCCAATGACTGAGCAGGGGGGAGAATAGGGCTAGACTTCCGGTTAGCCAGGGGAGGGAGGGAGAAAGGGAGGGAAGAAGGAAAAGAGAGAGAGAAGGAGAAGGGGGGGGGAGAAAAAGGGGGGAAGGGGTGGAGGGGGAATTCAGCCCTGAGGACAGGTCCAGGAGAGATCAGCTGAAGCAGAGAAAGCCATAAAAGCAAATATCTCGGGGATTTACAATGGGAGGGAGCCAGATTAGCTTAGAGGGTTAAAAATAGATTAATACTGTTCAGTTCTTGTGCTATAAAGCTTATTAAACAAATATAATAGCCCAGTCTCGATTATTTGGTGTTAGCCGGGTTAAGAGAGAAATAACACATTTTAAAACAGCCACTAAGAGAGTGGCCTCTCATAGCAGAGACTGGAGCAGACGGCCAGGGCAAGGCTACGCTGGGAAGGCAGCTAGTGCTGTGGGCAGCGGGAAAATCTCAGTACCTAAATGCTACAAGATCAGAGTAGATGCATGGAAGAGCCAAGCCTTAGAAACGGCAACTAAATAAGGATTTAAATTTAATACAGACAATCTGGTCACCGTTACTAGAAAGGCTCGCTGGGTCTGGTGGAGGGAAATAAGGACCTGCAGTGACATCACACAGAGGACACACTGAGTGCCAGTACTTGGGGTACTAAGCTAAGAACACTGACTTCAAAGCCAGCCTGGGCTATAAACTTTGAGGCTACCCTAGCGTATGTCTTTGAAGGGCACTGTCTTGCCCTAGCTCCTTCCTTCTGGGCCACATTCTCCCACCAACACCGCGTTCTGTCCAAGCATCTGGCACCGAGAGACTGAACTCTAGAGAGTGACTACAGACTGATCTCTCTGAAACCCTGAGTCAAAATAAGTCCTTTCTCTTCTGTTCATAATCTTGCATTTTGGTCACAGTGATGAGAAACTTAATACGGGAAATGAGTCATGAAGACAGAATCTGTATGTACCTTTAAAAAAAAAAAAAAAAAAAAAAGAGCACAGCCCAGAGAACACTATATTAAATGAAATAAGCCAGACGCAGGAAGACAAATACTAAATGTTCTCAATGGGCAGGGAAGCTAAATGAGCTAAGTCAAAAAAGTACACAGAAATTTGAATGATCCCCAGGAAATGACATTTTACTCTTGTTTAAAGACAGGTTTCTCTATGTAGCCCTGGCTGGCCTAGAACTTGGTGGGTGTGTAGACCAGACTAGCCTCGAACTCACAAAGATCTGTCTGCCTGTCTCCTGAGTGTGGGAAGTGCTATGTACCTGGCTGGCAATGTTTAAGGAAATGAAAGTGCTAACTATAATAGCTTAATCGCTGGCCACTGTATCCATGCATAAATTACCGCATGGTCTCCCACAATAGTACAATAATGACACATCACTCCTCAGCAGCTAGAAAGGGTCTGGAGAGACGCCTGAGCAGCTAAGAGCACGTCTTGCCTTTGTGGAGGAGCCAGGTTCAGCTGCTAGTGCCCACAGTAGGCTCACAACCACCTGTAACTCCAGTTCCAGATGGTCTGACATCCTTGAGACTTCCATGGCTTCACAAGACTCCTGGTTCATAAGAACTCAAGTAGGCAGGTGCACACAGACTCATACACATAAATTAAAATCAACCCAACATATCTTTAGAAATAAATAAGGAAAATAAGACGCCAGAGAGCTAGCTATCTCCTCCAGGAATGATGTAATGCGGTGGGAAGGCGCCAAGAGTCCCTTCCAGACACAGAATCTGCCAGAGCCTTGGCTTTGGACTCCACAGATTCCAAAACTGCAAGAAACAAGTGTCTGTCTCTTGTTAGAGCAGTCTGAGCAGCCTACGGCCCATGCTCAAAAAGCAAAACAACATCAAAACCCTTTCTCCTTACCGATCATTTGGGCAATCGTCTTTTCATATTCAGCCACGATTTTCCTAAATAAGAAAAAAAAATAGTAATTCATTATTGTTATAACAAACCTTGTTTTTAAAATGGAAGTCAGAGAATGCTATCTGAAACAAATTCAATGACAGAGAATAACGCATATATAAACCATTATCTTTGCTCTGCCTCCTTTCTTTGCTTTTTTTTTTTTTTTTATATGCACAAAGTTTACTAAACTTCTGGAAGGTTAAATGTTCTTAGCATGAGATAAAAAGGAAGAGAAGAAATGAAATAAAAAGGGATTATGTCTTTGGTGCTAGGAAAGACACTGTAGTCTCACACAAGCAAAGTGCTCGACCCAAGCTAAAGCCTGAAGTCCAAAGCATCTGACAATCTCATACTTAGTGAACTGCTTTTACTATCAAGTTGACACAGCCTAGAGCCACCTGGGAAGAGACAACCGCAGCTGAAGAACTGTCTTGATCACAGTGTCTTTCTTAGGTTGGTTTGGTTTTTTTGAAACAGGGTTTCTTTGTGTAGCCTTATAGCTGTCCTGTACTCACTTTGTAGACCAGGCTGGCCTTGAACTCACAGAGATCCACCTGCTTCTGACTCCCAAAGTGCCAAGATTACAGGCATGCGCCACCTCACCCCACTCTACGTACATATTTAAATATTGTGAGACAATCTTTTTCAATTAAAGGTGTCCTCCAGGACCCTTCCCATGAGACCCACTCCAACTTCAGCCTTTACTGGCTCCATCTGCCTGAGTGCTGTTTTCCCTCTGATTCAGTGACAAGTTTTAGCTTCTGTCCTATTCCCTAGAACATTTCACTTATTCACATATTTTGAAGATCAAGCCCTTGGGTCGGCCTTGCATGCAGTCAAGTGTTATTATTCTGGTCCACCCAATGCTAGGCCATCTTCCCTGCAGCTATGCCTCTCTGGTGAGTCCACCAAGCTGGACTCCGAACCCAGGGTCCTTGTGGTGTATCGTAAGCTCACTAATGGTGGAGCTGTTCCAAGCCCAGTCCTGGACTGCCAACCAGGAAGTTCTCCAAAACCAAGTAATGCAGTAGCCACAAATTACAGTGGTCATGTTTAAAATATCCCTTCAGGGCTGCAGAGATGGCTCAGTGGTTAAGAGCACCGTCTGTTCTTCCAGAGGTCCTGAGTTCAATTCTCAGCAACCACATGGTGGCTTACAACCATCTATGCTCTCTACTGCCCTCTTCTGGCATGCAGGTGCACATGCAGATAGAGCACTGATGTGCATAAGATAAATAAAATCTTAAAGAAATATATCCTTTCAGTACTCCAGTACTCATTGGTGCGGTTTACACTTTTTCTCTTCTTTGAGGTTATCTTTAGTAATGTAATGACTCATAAATTTCTAGATTGGACAAGAAGAAGAAAAGAAGGTTGCCTTTATTTTTATTTTTAAACAAATCTGAGACAAATGTGTAGCCTTGACTGGTCTGAAACTTTCTGTAAATCCCAGGCTGGCTTCAAACTTGTGACAATCCTCTTGCCTCCGTCTCCAGAGTGTGGGATCACAGGGGTTTGAAAGTCTCCACCATCATCACCACTGCAGCTAAAAGCTTTTGACTGAAAGTCCAATCTGATTTCAATACCTCCATCATCAAGTGTATTAGTAACGTTTCTTATTGTTTATTACAAACGGATATTTTAAAATAGACTTGTTACTCTTTTTGTTTTGTGTTTTTTGAGACAGGGTTTCTCTGTGTAGTTCTGGATGTCCTGGAACTCACTTTGTAGTCCAGGCTGGCCTCAAACTCAGAGTTCCGCTTCTCTCTGCCTCCCAAGTGCCAGGATTAAAGACACGTACCATCATGCCCGGCTCTGTTATTCTTTTTAAAAGGCCTTTTATGAGTAATAAAAGTTCTATTTGGATATGATGTTCTAACCCAAAAAAGTTGTAATTAAATAAACAACTAGTCAAACCCAACTTTTACTTTTTCTTTTTCGAGACAGAGCCTTTCTATGTAGTCCTTGCTACCCTAGAACTTGATAAGTAGACTAGGCTGTGCTTAAACTCTGAGACCTACCTGCCTCTGTCTCTAAATGTGAGGATTAAGGATGTACACCACCATGCCCAAACTATATTGGTTTTTGTTTTGTTTTATTTTTTGGCTTTCCTTGTTTGTTTTTTTTTTTTTTTTTTTTTTTGGGACAGGGTTTCCCTGTGTAGCCCTGGCTGTCCTGGACTCATTTTGTAGACCAGACTGGCCTCGAACTCAGAAGTGTGCCACTACCACTTTTATTGATGTTTGTTTGTCTGTTTTCTGAGATTTATTTAGTATGTATACAATGTTCTGTCTGCATGTACACCTGAACACCAGAAGAGGGCACCAGATCTCATTATAGATGGCTGTGAGCCACCATGTGGTTGCTGGGAATTGAACTCAGGACCTCTGGAAGAGCAGCTAGTGCTCTTAACCTCTGAGCTATCTCTCCAGTCCATTTGCTGATGTTTTTAACCTCAAAGTATGGAGCAGAGAGCAAAGCCCTCACGTTGTCAGCCACTGATTTGTGACAAGAAAACACTGCTTCTTTGAACTAACAATGCACAAAGGCACCCACGTCCCACCCCAGCACCCGGCTAACCTCATCTCCAAGACTTCTTCTCGGGTCTCTTCGTATTTTTTCTTCCACTCATTTGCTTCAATCTCCTTAGTGATTATCTAGATTATAATAAAGCTTTGTTTTACCTCATCGATCTATTGGAAACTGAAAAATAACACATGACCAAGTCTGACACAGATATTCAAATAACATTTAGGAATACAGTGCATCTCCACGTTTGTATATAATGTTCACAGACGTCTGGTAAAGCGCATTCTCAGCTACATAGGATGGTAGGGGCGATGGTACCACCAGGGAAGGGTGAACGGCAGAGCTCCCTCACATTTGAGTGGTACTTGCAGTTCCTCTGAATCCCTTGTCTTTATTTTGAGGGAGAATGCATCCTAGGTCAGCTTTAAACTTGTGATCCCCCTGCCTCAGCCAGGGGATTACAGGCGTGCACCACCACACTCGGATGCACACTCCTTTTCTGTGGTGATTCCTCAGGGCTTGGTAAGGAGTGAGACAGAGTGAAGGGGCTGGGGCGCTCCCCACTGGATCCATCAGGACAGACAGATCCCGCTGCGCTGATATGCGAGACGCTCTTGACAGCTGGAGGGAAGGATTCTCTCCTCCATGTCTCAATTCTGTCTGTCCTGCACCGGGCTGGAATGGGCACCCAGTGGCCCCCCTCACTATACTCCTTAGGGGCTCCCTTCTTCTTAAATCGTACAGTTTCTACTTTTGTGCTTATAGGAAGGATCTCAAGAATAGAGAAGATGGAGCTGGAGGGATGGCTCAGGGGTTAAGAACACTGGCTGCTCTGGCAGAGGACCTGAGTTCGGTTCCCAGCACCCACACTGCAGCTTACAACTGCCTTAACTGATTTTTACTGGCACTAGGCATACACAGACAAAAAAATCTTAAAAACAAAAAACAAACAAACAAACAAAAAACCCAAAACAACCCATAGGCTACCCTGTGTGCTTCAACTGACTAGACACAGCTCTCCTCAGATCTATTATGCTGCTACCTCAACATCAGCTCTTGGGAGAAAGACACAGCCATTCTTCTCACTGACAAGACTCCTCAACACAGCTCCCAAGTGCTGGCCACTGGGCTAACTGGCATCCCCAATTATAGTGCAGCATTACTTCAGAAAGCTTGGGAAGCTGAAATGCTTCTCGACTTACTGTGTGCTGCAAATAAAAGCAATTTGGAATCTTACACACAAAAATTAAATGCAAAAGACAATCCAGAATATGACAGAAGGGGAAGGCAACCAACCAGCAAAGGGCCGTTAGCGTTTTTAAGTTGTAGCAATGTCTGTTTGGGACAGAGGCTCCTCAGGAGTACAGTACAGAAACTGGGGAGCTGACTATGGAATCCCATTGTTGAGCACCTAGAATTCTTAGGGATGGGCACACGTGGCAAAGCAGAGGATAGAAGCACAAGGGTCTTACAGTTTCCACAGCAAATGGTAAGTAAGTACTGAAGTCTATGGGAGCCCTTTCTGTGGGCCACACAAACCACAGAGAATAGGAACTCGCAGACTGAGGCAGGGCGAGCCAATAGAAATGGCACCTTCTGCAGACAGTAAAAGTACAACTTTACCTCTTCTCTGATCAACGTGAGCACGGCGGTCTTGTCTGCTTCACTGAGGCAGATCCCGTCTAGGGGGCTTTCGCCCCCACAGGCCACAGACACGGGTGCCTTTTCTGAAGAGGACTCCAGCAGTCCCTGTGGGACAGGGGTTGCATTAAACATGGTCACTGTCCAGCTACCCCAAATATCCCTCAACAACTTCCTCAGCACAGAACAGAAAAACCCTTTGAAAACATGCTTGAGGAGAAACGGGAGAAGGGTGGCTCTACACAAGCAATCTAGTTGCAGTACACATGAAAGAAAAGGGCTCTAACAACCAGCTGGGCGGGCTTACGTCAGAGGCAGAGCCCCTAGGAAAGCTTTCTTCTTGTGAAAGGAGTGTAACTGTCAAGCGGTCAGTTACCAGAGAATCCCAGGCATAAAAGAAACATGTTTCAGGGCCTCATTTTCCCCATGTTTTTTGGGGATGTGTCCATGCAAATAATTTTTCAAGAACAGTGATAACCCTTTCACTCACATACTGATGCCTTGTATGTATCTGTCTAACCATTTTGGCAAATACATATTACCAACTTCCAGGACTAAGCAGACAGAGGTGGCAAATCTCTGACCTTTGACCTTCATCTTGCCAGCTCGGTGACTCGGGATCACCATGAACTTCAGCTGTGGTGATGGCCTCAAGTACATGGATGCCACATAACACCCGTGCGTGAGTTCTCTGACAGCAGAGGGGTTAATGAGCAGTTCACTTTTACCCCTGTGGAGCAACTTCCCGTTGGCCTTCTGGCGCTATTCCCCTCGCTGTTCTCATGAGACAGTTGGAGGCTGCTCGTTCTGTGGATGAGTGACTGGGGAGTTAACTATAGATTCTGCTTCTCAAGGGTATGGACAGCAGGGATGAGGAAACTGTAGCCCCACCTACCATCACACTGAGATCAGAGGACCTATCAAGGGGAAGTGTTGGTATAACGTTCTTTTGGAATGTATACACCTTACCCTTGTTCATTCAAATGCTGATTTCTCTCCCCCACTCTCCGGTTTCAATCTGGATATTACACTGTGATACTTATTCTAAGCATCACTTGTCTCACCTTTGTGTAAACATGCCAAAATCAACTAGCCACAATGTTGAGCAAGGGAAAGGAAGCAGGAAGAGAGGGAGGAGCCAGAGGACAGGAAGGTGGGAGGCAGGAGGGAGAATGGCAGGCAGAGCTAGGAGAACAAAGGCAAGAGCAGAGATCTTGGAATGACCTGGAGAGATGGACTGGACCTAATATATCACTAAAAGCAAGTATAATGTGGGAAATCGAAATGTTAGGAAACTATGAGGGCTTGGAGGTTTAGGATGGAGTAACTATTGCCCAGGATTGTGTTCTAGGTTGACTAAATAAATCCCAGTGTCTGTGTGGTGATTTGGGTATACAGCTGTTTAGGATTAACAGCATCGTTACTAAAAGATATATCAATAGTAAATATCAATGGACACCTACAACAAGGAAGCCCAGGGTCCCATCAGCCTCTAAGCAAAGATGACTTCTGTGTGGAAGGCAGTCACTCATGTGTGAGGCTCTTGTGAAGGGACAGTGCTTGATTCCTCCCGCACCCCTTGTGCTCTGCCTTCCCGTGCAGGAGCTCTTCCTTCAGCGGTACAGGAGGGCGAGCATCTGTAGCCTCTAGTTCAGTGGTTCTCAGCCCTCCTAAAGCTGCCCCCCCTTGTGTGTGGTGAGCCCCAGACATAACATTCTTTCCTTTGTTTCCTTTGTTTCCATTGCTACTTCACAACTGTAGTTTTGCTGCTATGATGAATGGAAACGTGAATATCTGTGTTTCCAATGGTCTTAGTGACCCTGTGAAGAGGTTGTTCAATCGTCCCCAAGGGGTGGCAACCCACAGGCCGAGAACTACCGTGGGTCAGTTGTGAATACTGAGAACAACTTAGTGGGACAAACGGTCTGCACACACAAGGCTTGCAGAGCTCAACTGGTAAGGCTCCTGACCCTGAATCTCGGAGTCCAGGGTTCAGTTCCCTGCTACTTTTAGAGGCCGCAATCAGTGGCCCCTGGAAGTTTAAGAGTGGCTCAGGATGTGGCTCAGATTTCAAACAAAACAGAGCATTAAGAAGAGGAGGAGGAGGAGGGGAAGGAGGAGGAGGGGGAGGGGGAGGAGGAGGAGGGGGAGGGGGAGGAGGAGGAGGAGGGGGAGGAGGAGGAGGAGGGGGAGGAAGAGGAAGAGGAGGAGGAGGAAGAAGAAGAGGAGGAGGAGGAAGGAAGAAACAATCTGCATACACATATGAAAACATCCAGGAGATACCAGAGTGAATTACCTGAAGACAGATAATTGCGCATTGTTTTATGAATGCACAAGTTCATGTTACACCACACTGTACATTAGTCGGGACTGAAATGTTTCTGTATTTGGTTTTGCGTCCTCCCATGTCTGGAGAGTGAGAGCATGTGCCATGACCGCTACTTTCAAGCTATCCCCGGGTCCTTTTGAACTCTATTTTGAGACAGGGTCTCACTAAATTGCTTGGCCTAGCCTTTAATTCTCTTGATCCTCCTACTTCAGCATCTTGAGTGCAAGGATTACAGCCATGTCCCACGACCTTATAAGAAGATGAAAGTAGAGTAGCCCAGTCACAGTTTACCTACTCATCACCTATGTCCTAAGGGCCCTCGTAACCCAGAGTTTTCATGAGCTCATGTCAGATACAACTGCCTTCAGGGCATGGAATGAGACACTGCTTCCTCAGAGCCACAAATCTACAAAACCCCACAGCTCCGCTGTTCCCTCTGCATCCGTCCTGAGTCATTCATCCATTCAGCAGCGTTATAGGAAGAAGGACAGTCATGGTCCCCACCTTCCCCAACCTTACAGGGTTTCAGGAGAGGTGGGGGAACAAACACATGACTCAAAGACATAGGTGAGCAGAGCTCGAAGAAATTCCACATGGGTAGGCGGGGGCCCAGGAAACTGCACCCTTCGTGTCCACCACAGTGAATGTGAACTCACCCTAAGAGAATGAAAGACTTAAAAGCAAGGGAAAACAAGGCCGGTTTTCTTAAAATACCTAAATCCATTACTCTGAAAGCTACGCAAGGTGGTGCATTCTGGAAATGACACATTCAGGGGTAGACAAGAGCACTGCTAGTTTCAGGCCCAGCCCAGCCCAGGCTACCTACTGCGACCTTGTCTCTAATAGCACATATAGAGACACGCGCAGGCATAAACATTTTTAAAATTTTTATTATATACCTTGAGACACATGGTGCGTCACCAAGTCTAGGAACAGGAGGAGGAGCTACAAGTCTGCTGTCATCTTTGAAAAGATTGTGGGGGCCAGTGGCTCAAGAAGAGGAGCTAGGCTGTCCCTAAATCTGCACACAGAAGCCACTGATGTTGCCTGTGAGAGGAAAGGAGGGAGCAGTCCAGGCCTGCAGCGCAGACAGTGCAGCGGGCTGGGTAGGAGGAGGCCCCTCCGAGGCTGCTTTCACAGCTCTGCCGACCACCTCGACGCTCAGGGCGGAGGCTCTGCGCTGACTTCACCCGCGGTTTTCCTTTTCTGACCCACGTGTTGGCTGCCCTGTCTCCGCTGAGCAACTCTTCTGTCCGACTGATCTCTCTCCGCCTCCCTCCCATCCCCGCTTCAAATTCCATAAATCAAACCTCCCAGTGGGGTGTCCGTGCTCCCCCACCCCCAGGGGCTAGTCCTTGCTTACATTATGCGTACTACCCTCCAGCTGCATAACTGCTTGAGGTTATTCACAATTCCTTAGAAAATGCATGCTTTTTCTTTCTTTCCCTTCAAATGACCTCATCTGCAAGAACCTCTCTCTTTCTCTAACATGCAAATGGAGGAAACTGACAGGTGCCACCTTAGCCAAGTGGTCTTGACTAACCACCAAGAGAGGGACACACGAAGACACACAAGCAACACTTGTGTTTTATCTGTACAAAGGACAGACAAACTGAGCTTAATTCCAAAGAGACATATGGACCACAAACTGAAAACCTTTCTACGAACCAACCTTCCAGGGGCTGGGATCAGCCAGTGTGTTGCTACGAGCAGGAGGACTGGACTCTGGATGCCAGTGGGCAGGGCAGCTCCGACCTGGGGTCCTAGACTTGGAAGGGGCAGTATGAAATCCCACAACAAGCCGCTAGCCAGGCTAACCGTATCTGTGAGCTCTGTGTTTAATCGGGGGAGTCCGTCAAAAGAATAAGGTGGTAAGATGAGGGAAGAAATTCCTCCTATCAGCCAGGCAGTGGTGGGTACACACCTTTAATCCCAGCACTCAGAATGCAGAGGCGGGTGTGTGTGTGTGTCTCTGTGAGTTTGAGGCCACCCTGGTCTACAAAGAGAGCTCCAGGAAAGCCAAGGCTACACAGAGATACCCCGTCTCAACTGAAAAACAGAAACTGCTGAGGTGCCTGCAGACAAAAACTGAGGAATCAGCATAGATTAAGGAAGACTAAGGGCCCCGAGCTGAAGCAGGTGCCAGAAAGGAGAGATCAGGTGAGCAGTGCTAAAACCTGATGGTTTTCACATGGCTCTTTGGGAAGGGTTAGCCTGGCGGGCGGAGATGTGTCACGAGGGAGAATCCTGGCATCCCCAGCGAACTCTCTTTCTAGCTGTGAGCTCCAGCTGCCCGCCACCTGCTCCCTCTGCTCTGCTCCACCATCATGGCTGTCCCCACCTCTGCTCCGACATCATGGACTCTGGAGCTGTAAGCCCCAAATAAGCCCTTTCTTCTACAAGTTGCCTTGTTCATGCTGTCTTATCACAGCAACGGAAAAGCAACTAAAACCCTTGTTACATAATCTAGGAAGGTCTTGAACTTGGGGCCATTCCTCCTCCCTCAGCCTCCCAAGTACTGCATACAAGGTATGAGCTACCATTCCAGCTTTGATTGTAATAGCATAGTTAACTCATCACATCCAAAACGTTATCTTCCTAGGAGTCAATATAAGAAGTTACTGAGACATTTACTAAATATTCCCTTCTTGTGTGCCCTGGTCTTCCAAGCTGGTTGTATTTCACATGATGCAAGGTACCTCAATTCAGGCTAGCAGTTCAGGCTGTCAGTGGTTACATGGGGCTAGCGGTTGTTGTAAGCGACGTTAGGCATAAGTTGTAAGTTCTGCAGATGAAGCTGTATACAATATGTATGCATGTATGAGTGTGGGCACGTGTACCACGCATGCACACAGAGGTCAAAGGACAACCCTGCGGAGTCCACTCTCCCCTTCCGTCCTTTCAGTGGGCTTTAGGGGTTGAGCGGTAGTGGTCAGGCTTGGCAGCAGGCACTCTCACCCGCCGAGCCTCCTAGGCAGCCACACACTGCTTCCTCCCCTCATCACCTAATATTAACTGGAATTTATTTATCAAATTAGTGTGGGCTCCTAAGCAAACTCAGAAAGAAACCTAAGCCGCCCTCCAAGTCTGGGCACTTACATGCACAGCCAGCTCCTCTTTCTCCGTCTTCTGGCACGCCTCCTTCTCTATGCCTGAAACAGAGAGAGTCGTTGTTATAGGCATCCCAAGGAGTGGGTCCCTGTGTTCCAGCGGAAGGCCAGGCAACTCCAGCGCAGGCGCAGAATGACTGACACAGAACATCAAGGAGGTGTGCTGGCATCCTCTTTCTTGAACTCTGGTGTGGAAAGTCCACAAGATAGGCTTGCAAAGCGTGGGCCAGGAGCTGTCAACCCTCAGGCAGAGAGCATGGCAAGGGTGCCCCCTTGTGTCCACTGAAAGTCTAGCATGTGAACTGTACTGAACTCAGAAACGAGCCCTGACTCCTCCTCCCAAGTCTGAGAATGTTGAAATTCTGGCTCAGGAGGCTGTCCTCATGATAACTAATGCACCAGATAAAATAAGCCTTAAATTAGAGCCTGAAAACCAAGTTTGTGATCGTCTTCACACCCTTGTAACTGGTTTCCTCGTTATTTTTCTGGTATTGGGGGGGGGGGGGAAGGACGTGGGACAAGGACAACCATGTCCCTGAAGAAAAATGATAAAAAGCACACAAGAAATAAGTCTCCTTGTTGCACTATTTAAATACTATTTCAGTAAATACTAACTTAGACCACTAGTGTGAGAGTCACAGCAGTGTGCTTAAATCTATTGCACATTTAAAGCACAATCTACTATAAACCCTTCCTCTTCCCAAGCTGACATCCTGGGCACCAGGTGTAGCATAGACATCAACACAGATGGAAACAAGATGGGGGAGCAGAGGAGATGTGGGGGCAGAGTTCTGCTTCTCTACCTGCTTCTGGACTAGTGGCAGGTCACGACTTTCACATTTCTATATGTACAAAGTCTCACAGATTAAACCGTTTCTTACGAAGATTCAAACCTTTATTTATTTTTATTTTTTATTTTTTTGTCTAGACAACAGTTCTAAACTTGCAGTGGACGAAGTTTAAGAGCACACATGTGACACAGGACATTGCAAGAGTTTTTCTTCCAGAGTGATCAGCAAGGGTCCTGTGGTAAGAGGCGCTGAACCAGGTCGGTCTCTGTCCTTGACTAGCATGATGAGGGATTTCACAGGCACTGCTCAGTCTCCTCTACCACAGCAGCCTTAGACAGAAGCCAGTGTGAGGGTATGGGCTCCTGCTGTGACAGACCCGACCGTGTGTGTGCGTGTGCGTGTGTGTGTGTGGTGTGGGGGGAGTAGAGAAATGTGGGAACCTGTGGGACTTTGGACTAGGAAAGTAGCTGAACATTGTAAAGGGGCTTAGGAGGCCATTCTACAGGAGCTAGGAAAGCAAAGGTGCTGGGAACAATGTGGACTGTAGAGACCCAGCTCAAGAGGTTTCAGAAGGGAGTGGTATTAGCAGCTACAGACCATCCTCAGGATGTTAGGCAAAGAACATGGCTGGGTTTGCCCTTGGAAAAATCTGCCTGAGGCTAAACTGAAGTGTTCTGGATTAGTTTCACTGGCAAAGAAGATTTCAGGCCAGTCTAATATTGATTATGCCATGTGTCATTTGAGAGCCCTGTTACTACGAAGAATATGAGAAAATGGGGCAAAAAGAAATACAAAACATATAGTTTAGGGAGAAAAAGAACACTGGAAAATTTAACGCTGGAGCCATGTTTTATTCTAAAAGCGTAAGGAGAAATAGAATGAAGTCCCCTATACAGTATTCAGCCACTCTCCTAGTGAGACCCTAGCCAGCTAACCCTGAAACGTGTGAACAGAAAAAGCCTAAGGCGTGTCTGTTCCCGAGAGGCATCAATCAAAGCTTATGCTGATGTAGTGCGAGGAGGAGGCCAGGTGCCATCTCAAGCGAGCAGCAGAATTTGGCACCAACAGCCACGTGGTCCTGGCTTTAGAGTCATGAAGGATACTGGCATGAAGGGGTTATGCAGTCTTCCTCTGGGGTTAGGGAAAGCCACCGAGGCCAGCTGTGTGGCAGAGGAGTCCCTGCATGGAGGCCGAGAGGCCACTGTGTGGAGCTGTGAAAGTGAAGCCTGGAGTGCATTCGAGACCTCAAGATGCTGGAGATGCCTCAGGTGTGGGATATCCGCCGGGGATCGCTGCAGACAGGGAGTGGAGCCACTCAGGAGAAGGGCGCGTGGAGGGAAGAGGCATCAAAACCCTCTGTCATCTGACACAGGGCGGAGCCTGCCATTTCCTCACTGTGTCTCTTCCTCCCTTTTGGAATGGTAATCTAGATTCTGGGTCACTGTATATTGGATGTTATGCAGTTTTGATCTTACAGGGGTAACAAATAAGAGGTTGCCTTGAGTCTCAGAAGACACTTTAAACAGTCTTGAGACTGAAAGACTATGGGGGCTTTTGAAGTTGGACTGAATGCATTTCTACATGACCATGTGGCCATAAGCCTATGGGAGCCAGGGAGTGGGAGACCAGTAAGAATGGCTGCCATGGAAACTAGAAAAGATCATCCTGAGTGAGGTATCCCAGAAGCAGAAAAACACACATGGTATATACTCACTTATACATGGATATTAGACGTTTAATATAGGATAAACATACTAAAATCTATACACCTAAGGAAGCTAAGCAAGAAGGAGGACCCTGGGTAAAAATGATTAATCCTCACTCAGAAAGGCAAATGGGATGGACACTGGAAGGAGAAAACAGGAAACAGGACAGAAGACTACCACAGAGGGCCTCTGAAAGACTCTACCCAGCAGTGTATCAAAGCAGATGCTGAGACTCATAGCCAAACTTTGGGTAGAGTGCAGGGAATCTTATGAAAGAAGGGGGAGTTAGTAAGACCTGGGGAGAAAGGAGCTCTACAAGGAGAGCAACAGAACCAAAAAATCTGGGCACAGGAGAATTTTCTGAGACTGATACTCCTACCAAGGACCATGCATGAAGATAACTTAGAACCCCTGCACAGATGTAGCCCATAGCAGTTTTTCTGAGACTAATACTCCAACCAAGGACTATGCATGGAGATAACCTAGAACCCCTGCATAGCTGTAGCCCATAGCAGCTCAGTCTCCAAGTGGGTTCCCTAGTAATGGGAACAGGGACTGTCTCTGAGATGAACTCAGTGGCTGGCTCTTTGGTCACCTCCCCCTGAGGGAGGAGCAGCCTTACCAGGCCACAGAGGAAGACAATGCAGCCAGTCCTGATGAGACCTGATAGGCTAGGGTCAGAGGGAAGGGGATGAGGACCTCCCTTATCAGTGGACTGGGGGAGGGGCATGGGAGGAAATAAGGGAGGGAGCGTGGGATTGGGAGGGGGCTACATCTGGGATACAAAGTGATTAATAATTAATTAAAACTAAATTAATTAATTTAAAAATTAAAGATTTAAAAAAAAAAAGAATGGCTCCCACGGGCTCAGATATTTAAATACTTGGTTCCCAACTGATGGAACTATTTGTTTGGAAAGGATCAGAAGTACAGCCTTGTTGGAGGAAGTGTGGCACTGGGTTTTGGGTTTAACTGACGTTTCAAAAGCCCAGCCATTCCTAGGTAGTTCCCTCTCTCCCTGCCTGTGGTTGCTGTCTCAACACATAAACTCTTGGCTATTTTCCAGAGCTACACCTGCCTGCTGCCATCTCCCCGTCATGCTGGTCACAGACTCTACCCCTCTGGAACCATGGGCCCACAAATTAAATGCTTTCTTCTAGAAGTTGTCTTGGTTGTGGTGTTTTGTCGTGGCTAAAGGAAAGTGGGAAGACACTGGGCATGGCAGCCCCAGGTCTTGGGGAGGACAGGCTGGAAGACTGAGACACATCATAGGACAGTCTGATTTACATAAGTGTTCGAGGTCAGCTAGAGCTACAGAGCTACACCCTGTCTTTAAAAAAAAAAAAAGTAATAATAAATTAGGGGGCTGGAGAGATGGCTCAGAGGTTAAGAGCACTGCCTGCTCTTCCAGAAGACCTGGATTCAATTCCCAGCATCCCACATGGCAGTTTACAACTGTCTGTAACTCCACTTCCAGGAAATTTGACTCCCGCGCAAAGACACATGCAGGCAAAACAACAATGAACATGAAATAAAAATAAATTATAAAAACAATAATAAATTAGTTTCAGCTTGTGTGCAAAAAAATAAATAAATAAAATAAATCAAGAACAAACCTTTGTTTACTTGGCCTTTACTCTAGAAGGATCTTGTACTCTGTAACACTTAATTTTAATAATGTGGACCTGCAAACACTCAACTGATAGAGGCAGGATCCTGAACTAGGGCCAGCTTGAGCTACAAAGCAAAACCACGGGTTAGGGATACAGCTGGTAGCGCAGGGCTTGCCTGGCATGCACAGAGCCCTGGGTTCAAATCCCAGCACTGCAGGAACAGAAACAACAGAACAAAATGACCCTCATATAATATAGTGTTTTTCTCTTGGCCTCGCTTTTGCCTCACAGGTCTCAGCATGAACCTTGCAAAACAGGACAAAAATACTTTCCTGGGCTAGTCAAGTGGCCTGATCAACGTCCTTAACAAGGCTGCAAGGCTGTTTTTTCTGAAGGACGGTACAAAGCAAACTGCCGGGGCACAAGTGACAGGTAGAGTAAGGCCAACACAGGCAAGCGCTACAGCCACCATGTTATCATGTCTGGAAGCTAAGCAGTGAACACAGCAATCCCCAAAGGCCACGTGTCGGACACATGTACAGGCCACCTGCTTCCAGATTGATCGTTCCGATGCAGAGCGATAAAGTCAATCTGCATTGCCGGAACACCCTCCACACCCCTCCCCGTGTCTGTGCCTAGGGCTGTGGTAGGCCCGCGTGCGTCTCTTACAGATCTGCACCCTAACTGCCCCCACAGACTGCCTTGGGCCTTCGGCATGGCTATGCTTCCGTGCCTGCTCTGGGAGGAAGCTCACGGCTTGCGGTAGCTCGGAATGTCGGAGCAGTCACAGTGCTCCAGGTCATCCCCCGGCTCACCTTTGACCTCAGCCCCGGCTGACTTCTGACCGCATGACGTGGACGCCAGTTTCTCCTCATCAGTGGCGTGGCCGTCCCTGTTAGGAATGTCTGAGATCTGTGAGATCACCGCGTCTTCATCCTGGGAAATGCAAGAGGCAGCATCCTTCACAAGGGCAGCCATGGCATTTGTGGAACGGAGCGTGGAGCTGTGGCAGCGCCAGGCCCTCTCAGGGTTTGCCACTGACAACGCTTCGGTCGTGCGAACACGAAACGCTGCTGCTGTTTCTAGAACTCCATTTCTATGGTTTGGGACTGAAATGTCAAAAGTGGAGCTTCTCTAATCTAAATATAAAAGTAATTCAAGAGCTCAGAGATAAGACTTCCTGATTTTTCTTGGGTTATATTCCTCTTTGTTCAAGAACTCGCACCTCATTGTATAGTATAAAGCTCTTACATCTAAAAAACTTTCAGAGTAAGTATTTTTACTAATGTCCAATGATCTCAATAATCACAAATGATTATCGTTAATACCTGGCATATTCTAAATACTGAACTTGCTTAATGTAATTTAGTTACTCTATTGGTTTGATAACCTAGGGCCCATTTTAAAACTATATAACCATGTTCATTAATAGTCATAAATTTATAGCATTTTCTCCCTTTGAGTACAGAAAAAGGAGTGGGAGGATGAATAACATCAAAATACACTGCGAACACATGAAAATACACTGCGTACATGTAGAAAATTTCAAAAATAGGTAAAATGTTTTTTAAAAAAGTTATCACCCATTCAAACCTGGGGCATGCTGGCCCCGCCTCCAGCTCCCGGCCCTAGGCTGGCAGGCATCTCGGCTGCTCAGTTTTTCTTAGGTGCTGGGGACTGAGCTCAGATCCTCACACCTGCCTACTAAGCAGCTCACAAAGTCCTCTATCTTTTCTGCTTAAAAAGCTGCTCTCTCTTCCACTCAGTCTCTGAGTGTTACTGTTTCACCCTGTCAGGCTATCGCCGTGATTACTAATGCATAAACTTATCCTCAAAATATTGTAAGATTTATAAGACTGATCAAAGACGGGCGATGGCTCAGCAGGTAAAGGGCCTGCCACCGCGGCTGATGTTCAAGTCCCAGAACTCACGTGGTGGAGGTAGAGAAGCTACTTACACACAACAAGAAAGAAGTGTAATTAAAGCATCTTTGAAAATTATCATGTACAAAAGCGGACTCTGTTGAACTAGTTAATCAATAAAGCTTTTATAGCATAATATATAATGGCTTTGTTTCTTGTTTTGTTTTGAGACAGGGTCTACTCTGTAGCCCCGGCCAGACTGGACCTCAAAACGTAGACCAGGCTAACATCACGCTCCTCGGTATCTACCTGCTCCTGCCTCCCAAGTGCTGGAATTCAAGCCACCAAATCTACCTGGATTTTTCCCCCCCTCAAAGCTGCAAGTAAATTTCTCAGTTTGTGCTGCCTGCTTTGGTAAAATCTGAGGAAAGATTTCTCTCACTACTTGTAACAGTTTAAAAATAATTCTAATTGCAAATTCCCCCTGCCCCTTTCAAAGCATCTTACATTACAGCAAGTTGTTGGCACAAATTGCGCAAGATAAAGTAAACTTAACTGCATTCTATTAACCAACACGCTGTGTTTCTATAATTATAGTTATGCTGAAATAAAGTCTAAAAAATAAGAAGGTGGTATCAGCCACACTCTGTTTTTAGGGGTTTTATTGGTTTCTTAATCACTCCATACATTCATGTCTGTGTATCATAAAAAATTCCTGGGTTCCATCTTTATAGTTATAACAAGGAGGAAGCAATCAAAGCCATAATGCCATCTAATGCTGATTATTAACGGGGTGGGGCAGACGGAAGTCTGGCATTAAACATGTCTCTCTGCTCTCTCAACCCTTTCCTGGGTCCAGTGCTCAGTCTCTCTTCAGACTTAGTTTCAGGTCCTCCATTTTGTTGAAGCCAACAAACTGGAAAGCCGCCTAAGCTTTAAAATAAAAATAAGCTATCCAGTTATCAGTCAGTCGGCCACTGTCACGGAAGCTGGGCTAATCCTTCATACCTCCTCTGCTGACCTGAGAGCTGCACTCTGCGCTGATACATTAGAATGACGTTATTCCTATGGAACAAAGGTCATTGGGTCTTTGCAATGATTTATTTATTTTAAGTACATTGGTATTTGGCTTTGCATCTATGTCTGTGTGAGGGTGTTGATGCCCTGGAACTGGAGTTTACAGATACTTGTGAACTGCCACGTGGGTGCTGGGAATTGAACCTGGGACCTATGAACAGCAGAAAGTGCTCTTAACCAGTGAGCCACCTCTCCCGCCCTCAAGATGTCTTGTCTTTCAGGGCCTTCCTGGATGAGTTTAGAAGACCGAGGATCTAGCAACTGGTTTCCTCATTTACTCAGACACTGCCCCCTGGGACAAAACCACTCACTCTGACGACCAGCACAGACTTACCTGAGAACACCCATCCAAATCAAGAGACTGGGTTTCGTATTTCTTCACCTTGCAGCCGCTCCTAGAAATGAGAGGAACAGACAAGCCGGTTTGGAATCCCAATGACAACTCTGGGGGTATGAGACGGAGCAGAGCATAGGGTGCGGGACGGAAGCCAAAGCGCAAAGCACCACGGTCATACACTTGCATGGTAGAGCTGTGGAGACGAAGCGGTCCCAGAGACCCACAGCCGGGCTCATTCTCCAGCAAGACCACCTCACTTGGTTTTACGGATTGGTGGACACAGAACTCTGCACCCCACGTGATGAACCGCACAGCACAAAAACAACAAAACAAAACAAAAAACCACCTTTCAGAGACTCTAAGTACCTCCAAGAACAGCCTCAGCAGCGAGAGGCATTGGGTGAGGATCTTTACTCGCTTGGTTTTCACGTTCGTCAGAAAAATCACCACACTGGGCCAGCTTCTTTGAAAATTCTTTATTGCAACTAAAAAAATACCACAGAAATCTCCAAAGACAGCTCCAGACTAGACCTGGGTGCTTACAGAAAGGAACTATGGCCAAGAGAAAGCATCAAAGGAAAAAAGTAAACAAATCATTACCATTCTTTAATAGTGAAGTGAAAAAAAAAAAATAACTGTGTACTGTACGATAAATGCCCAGGACGCAGGGAAACTTGGCCATCTGTCGTTTTTAGACTGGTACATAATTTGTGATCACAAGACTAGTTATTACAGATTCTCCTATGATTTAATGAACTTAAAATATTCAGGAGAAAAAACCCACTTCATTCTAACCAACAAAGAAAAAAATTCCAATGTTTCCCTTTCATGGGAAAAAAACAAAACAAAGACAAGTATATAGATTACCAGTGTATAAAAGGTTACTATTTCCTGGTCTTCCTTCCCTGACGTTCTAAGTGTCACCAAACTTTATTTGGTAAAATTTTATTACCTGTTCTAAGCCTCATCCTACCCACCTCCAAAACAAAAACAAACAAAAAAACCCTAATTATTCCCAACATTAGATAGCAGAACAGCCCATCAAATCACACTGTATTACTGGGGCCAAGCCAGCTTTCAGTTCAAAGTGCCACATGACACATGCTAAGTAATACAGGGCCACACGCTTTTTGCACCTGAGGTGCAAAAAGCAAAAAGCAATCTCCACTCCTTCAGTTACAGACAATTGCAAGGCTGGGCTGACTAAGATGTGGCAAATAAAATGCAAAAAACAAACAAACAAACAAAAACCCAGAAGGTCAAAATAATAAAAAGGCCAAACAGAAGCCAGCATGCAGAGGAGAGAATTTGGGGCAGAGATGGGAGGAGGACCTCCAACTGTCCTGGGGACAAACAGAACCTTCAACAGAAGTACTTACAACAGAAAACAGAGAAATTTCACTTGCTCAGTAGTCCTGGTGCACCAACAAGATTAGAGACAGCAAAGAGACACACAGATGGAAAAGAATCATGTGAAAGCTAGAACATTTGTCTTTTGTCTGGCAGATGTAAAAGTTGCACAGTTCTTTAATATCATGTGAGATACAAATGAAAAATACCATATTAACGCCAGGCAGAGAGGCGCACACCTTTTAAGTCCAGCACTTGGCAGGTGGAACTCTGGGAGTTCAAGGCCAACATGACCTACATACAAAGCCAGTTCCGGGCCAGCCAGGGCTACACAGTGAGACTTTGTCTCAGAACAAACAAAATATTAAAATATAAAAAAATCATATTCGTGACTGTTAGCCCTGGCAAATGAATGGTGACAAGACCTTAGCTTTCATGAAGCAGAGACGGATAAAGTGCCCCCCTCTGTGTGTAATTGTATAGCACACAGAAACACCACTTCACTACTGAGCACACTCTCACTACCTGTCCAAGACCGGGTCAAAGGCAAGGCCTGAACAAAGACAGTGGAGCAGGCACCTGGCCGACTCCTCCACAGGCATCACTAAGACACTCAGAGAGTGTGACACAATATGCCTGTCAGTCAGCACTCAGCAGGCTGAGGCAGGAGGATCAAAAGCCAGAGGCTAGCCCGAACTTCACCCAGTGAGACTCTGCTTTGAAAGAAGGGTAGAATGATTTTTGTCATCTGTATTATCTGGTCTGCAATATCCTAACCGTGTTGTATTGTCTCTGTTTCAATGCATCTTCCAAAAACCTGTCTATCCACCATGGCTCTATGCTTCAGCTGTCTTCAAAAGCAAAGGGGCTCTTCGCTCCAAATCCTACCACTGCACAAGAGCCCCAGAGCTCTTTTCTTGAAAGAAAAGAAGTTTGGTCAGGTACAAAATATTCAATCAAGTGTATGTGATTTATTAGATCAATAAATTATCCTATAAAAATGGAACAGTAGAAAAAAACAAAACAAAACAAACAAACAAAAGAAGAGTAGGAAACGCCACCGGGTGAGGATGGCAGGACTCGGAAGTAGCCATGTCTTGGTTCTAAATCTAAAGTGCTGAGTCAGTTTCTCCTTTCTGAGCCCAGATCTGACCTCACAGAACAGCACCGGCCTCACACCTTCAGCCTGCAGCTGGGAAGAAGGGCCATCAAGTACTGTGGCTTTGGCAGGCATCTAGGAGGCAAAGAGCCAAGGCAACAGCATGCCCAGCATGTACCCCAAGCCTTGAGAGTCAGGAGGAGACTGTATAATCAGTTATGGTTTTAAAGCCCATTTAATTACTCGTCTGTAATCCGAGAGCAGATTTGGAACTCCCATCGCTTTATTCCTGTTAAACGTACCGGACACTCTAGAAGAACTGCTTCCTATATGGCCTGACTCCCTTGATCTTGAAATTAGTATTTCTATTCTTTAACCCCTGCCATATTTTCCTTTACAGTGTAATTCACAAACTGGTGTTTTGAAGACAAAGTAATATTAGCCGGGAGTGGGGGCACATGCCTATAATCCCAGAACTCAGGGAGGCAGAGGCAGGAGGATTGCTGTGAGTTCCAGGCTAGCCTGGTCTACAAAGTGAGCCAGGACAACCAAGGCTACACAGGCAAACCCCGAGGCAGGAGGATTGCTGTGAGTTCCAGGCTAGCCTGGTCTACAAAGTGAGCCAGGACAACCAAGGCTACACAGGCAAACCCCGAGCCAAATAAATAAATAAATAAATAAATAAATAAATAAGGTAAGTAGGTAGGTAAGCAAGCAAATCAAAAACAAACGATGTTTAAGAGTATCTCTCAGGGCTGGAGACACAGCTCAGCAGTTTAGAGCACTGGCTGTTTCTCCAGAAGACCCTGGTTCGGTTCCAGCAGCATGGGGACTCACATGGTCCGTAACTACAGCTCTCAGGGAATCTGATGCCCTTTTCTGGCCTCTGCAGGCACCAGGCTTATGAAAGTGGTACAGAGACATAGAGGCTCCTCCTGCCTCAGCCAGCTGAGCGCTGTCTGACAGGCCTATTATGCCATGTTGGCTCTCTTAGGTTCCTTAGTGATGCCTATGGTGGAGTCGGCCAGGTGTCTTTTCCACTGCATTGAAAAACACCCCTATTTCCCTAGCCAATCTGACCACAACCACAAATACACTTCCTTTCAGCATTTTATCCTGTCACTGGGCCCTTGCATCCAGTTTTTACAAAATGTCACAGTTATAAACAGGTCGACTTTAATCTTTTATTCAACTAGAGTTTCCTGATAGTGTAATCCGGAATCAAAATGTAAAACCTAACATGGAATATGGCCTGAGGGATTTCCCTGGGAATTCCCAAACTAAAGACCTTCCGGTTTCCTGGGAGAAGAAGCGGCAGGAGGAACACACAGCAGATTTACCTGGCCTCAACTGGCCACTTGGACTGCTCTCAGTTCTCATCACAGACATTTGCTAACAACTAGAAACACACAGGAAACAAGAACTCCATCACTACCACCAACAAAACTCACAACTCTGTTCCATGAGAGTGTTCTGGGTTTCTGGCATCACTGACCCTACACAGGCAAGGTGAAGTGTGAAGATGGGAGCTAGCACTGACACTGGAATTCAGTATACAATGTGATTCCTGGGGGATTCCTGAAAACCTCTAATCTTTACTCGATTTATTTTAAATCAAAAAGTATCCAGGGTAGGGGGAGATGACTTAAATAAGTCAAGAATTCAGAAATAAGGCAGAAATCAACAAAAGAAACTTCTGATGATTCCAAACGCACAGAAGAGAGTGTTCCACTGCGCCTCACACATTTGTGAGTGCGATTCACGGAAACCAAACTCCCAGAAAGCACTCTAGAACACATGCCCAGCACCCGCTGTCACTCACGTTATCAAACGCGACTTTGCCTTCTTGGGTGAGTCTAAGGTTTCATTAACATGATTACCAGTGGTGGAGCAAAAGGTGCTGCTTGTCAAAGCTGCAGTTGGCGTAAAGGGATCCATGGCTTCATCGAAGTTATCTGGGCCAAAGTGGTTGGAGCCTTTGGAGGAGAGGGGAGGGGAGTTCTGCAGAACAGGGCAGCCCCCGAAGGAATTAAAGTTGGGGTGAGCCCATTTACTTGGGTCTAGCTTAGGAGACTCTTGGGAGAGGGAGGCATCTTGAACTGTGGGGTCTGCAAGTGGCTCAGCACCCACAGGCTTACTGATGCCATCTTTTACTATGCTGGGCGTCAGTCTGTTACTAGGCTTCCTGCCAAGCTGCCTTGGAAGGGCATTCCCGGCCTCTACATTTTCCCCATCTTCTGTAAAATCATCCTCAAGTTTCAGAGGCGAGTTCCCGGAACCCTTCTGCAGCTCAATGCCGAGATCGCTGGTGTCATTACTGAGAACGTCAGCAGCTTCTTTAAGGCTAAGGGAAGATTTCTGGGCCCTGGCACCTCTCGGCGCACTAAGAAGCGTGCTCTTATCCAATTCATGGGGAATGGACTGGGAGGAAGCCTTCGGGAGAGGTGAACCCTCCAAGATCCTTTCGGTTTCAGAGGCGTCGCCCCCAGCTATCTTCTTCCTCAGGGAGACAGGCTTGGGCCTTCTTAGCTTGCTTCTGCTGGCCACTGGCTCTGGACAGGGGCCTCCAGTCTTCTGACCGGCTTCTGGAAAAGCCTCTAAAGTAACCACCATGCTTCCTTCCATCACTGGCGTGTCCTGAGTGGCTTCGGGTGTGAAGGACAAAGCCTTGCCTGAGAGCGCAGGTACACAGCCATTGGCTGCTTTTGTTCCAAGAGCCACTGGGTCCTCTGTGTACTTCCTGGTTTCTATTGAAAATGGCCGCACCACTGAGATCTTGCTGACATCGTGTTCGGCCTCTCCTCTGACATCCTTGACTGAGAGAGAATCAATGGTTGCCTGTGGCACTTCATTTTCCGAAGATCTAGAACCTGTATCAGACGGACATTTTTCAATCACTTCTGCTACCAACCGTTCATCAGCTTCTTGTGATTCTAAAAAACAAAGAAGGAAAGAAAGAAAGAAAACTCTATTAAATAATTCTTTTGGAGCTGGAGAGATGGCTCAATGATTAAGAGAACCAAAGAGCCAGGTTCAACTCCCAGCATCAACATGGCAGCTCACAATTTTAACTCCAGTTCTCGGGGATCTGACACCCTCACACAGACACACATGCAGGCAAAACACCAATGCACATAATAAAAAAAATTAAAACCTTTCTACTACTGGTAAAGAGCCTGTCTGTATGACTTCACCTCAAAGAGCAGCAGCACCTGCTTTAACATCCGCTTTCTTCTA
Source organism: Meriones unguiculatus (assembly GCF_030254825.1). Taxonomy (NCBI): domain Eukaryota; kingdom Metazoa; phylum Chordata; class Mammalia; order Rodentia; family Muridae; genus Meriones; species Meriones unguiculatus. The sequence continues at coordinate 17,284,347 of NC_083352.1, forward strand.
CTCTTAGTGCAGCCGTAATGGCAGTTTTACCTCAAAAAGCCTGACGAGCTCCACACTCTAACATGAGTTTCCTTGCTATGCTAGTACCATAGTATTAGGCAACGTAGATTAATGAAGGCTCTGCTGCAGCAACATGTCCTGTGTGATCCCAACGCCTGTGGAATTCACTCACTGTAGCTCGGCGGAAAGCCTGCTGGGCAGAATGTTTCAGTCGGCAGAACTGAATCCAGAAGAGTCAAGGTCACCATTTTTGCCTCCTTTTGGGACCCTTTTCCTACTAGGTTGCCTCGTCCAGCCCTGACATGAGGGTTTGTGTCTGGTCTTACTCTATCTTGTTATGCCACGTTTGGTTGGTGTCCTTGGAAGCCTGTTCTCTTCTAAATGGAAAATGGAGGCGGAGTGGATCTGGGGGAGAAGGGAAGCTGGGTGGGGGGCACTGAGAAATGCAGGAAGGGGAGCAGCGGTAGGGATGTATCATATGAGAAGAATTTAAAAGTCATGGGCTAAAACGGAATGAACTGTTACAAAAATAAAAAATAAGAAAAATCCCACCATGGCCAGATCACGGTCTACTTTTCTATAGACTTAATAGCTAGAAAACCACGAAAAAGGTAAAACAAGTATTGTTTCTAAAAGGTGGATGTAGCAGCCAGGAGGTGCTGGCACACACCTTTAGCCCCTGGACTCAGGAGGCAGAGGCAGGTGGATCTCTGAGTTCAAGGCAGAAGCAGAGAACCATGAGTTGAATACAAACACAGAAATAGCTTTAAAAACAAATATCCTTTCATTGGCTATGACAAAAACCATTAGAAAATTCATTTGTTCCCTTGTAACATCTATTTCTAGGCTAGGGTAATAATTCCTCAATCCTTGTAAACAAAATTACTTCTTAATTTCTGTTGCACAAGAAAATATGCAAATTTACTAGAAAGGTCTAAGTGGGGGAATTTCGTAAAGTGCAAACTAAGTGCTTTGCTCGATCCAACCTGAATAACATTTTATCAAGAGAAACAAAGTAAGCCGTAAGTAAAGTCTCACCTCATGACTTTTAAGGAAACCGACAGGTGGCCCTCTGAGAGAGAACGCCTCCCAAAATCCTAACCAGGACCCATAGGTGAGCACCACCATTTCTTAGAGCGCGCACATCTTGTGTGACGCTCTCTGTGGAGCTCTGGCTGGCTTCACCCCACACTGATCCTCCTGCCTCAGCCTCCCCAGTGCTGGGATTACAGGAACACGCCACCATGTCCTGTAATTACATGGGACTTAGCAACCTTACTCTGGAGAACCTTCAAATATTCTCCGAATGGCCTTAAATATGTGTCTAGCTATCAGTAGGACAGAAAAACTTGTGATACCAGTTGTCAAACATTTACTTTGTTAATCTTCCTAACAAGAAGATGTGGCCAGATCCTGGTGTGTGCTGAATAGGGACATGTGGAAGAAAAGTCTACTGCACTGCTGTCCTACAACCTTAAACTTTTATCATAAACTTCATTATAAAAAAAACTTGCAAATAAAAAAATCACACCTAAGTAGCTAGACCCTAAGTCTATGCATCTCAGTGACCTGGACAGTTATAACAGCCATTTAGAATTAGAAGCTGTGAAGCTTCATATTAGGTTTTATACTTCCACTATCAAATATGTTTTTAGATGGTTATCCACTACCCAAATCAAAAAATCCATGACAAAGTTAGAGCCAGAAAAACAATTAGCTCTCAGAGCCACGTTGTGGACAGAACATAGGGAGTCTTATGGAAGAAGTAGGACATAAAAGGACCTGGAAGGGACAGGAGCTACAAGGAAATCAAAGCCAAAACCTGGGCCCACGGGGCCCTGTTGAGACCGATGCATCAACCGAAGACCATGCATAGAGAGGACCTAGACCCCCTGTCAGATGTAGCCCACAGACAGCTCAGTCTCCATGTGGGTTCCCTACTAAGGAGGGAAGAGACAGTCTCTGACATGGACTCGGTTGTCTGCTCCTTGATCACTTCTTCCTGGTGGGGTGACCTAGCCAGCCCACAGAGGAAGAGGATCCAGGCAGTCCTGATGGCACCTGATAGGCTAGGGTCAGTCAGTAGGGAAGCAAGACTTCCCCTATCAGTGGGCTAGGGAAGAGGTATAGGAGAGGAAGAGGGACAGAGGGTGGGACCAGGAGGAGAAGAGGGAGGGGGCTATAAATGGGATTCAAAGTGAATAAATTGTAAATAATAACAATAGGAAAACAATTAGCTCTTCATTTGCAGAAGAGGAGGAGGAGTACACACAAACTCTAAGTGTGCTGACTATCTCACTTAGGTATGTTGGTGTTCATATGTTGAGCTATTGTGGATGTGTTATGGACTGTTCAATTGAAGCTGATAAATTAGAAAGTGAAGACCAAGAAAAAAAAGTGCCCCATCAGACACCGAGGGCTGAGTGGAAGTAACACAGGCCTGCAATCCCAGTCACGAGATCACTGCAAGTTCTGGGGCAGCCTGGTCTATAAAGCAAGTTCTAGCCAGGCTACACACAAAGATCCTTCTCAAAACTCAAACAAAACAAAAACAAACAAATAAAAAGTGTATGTGGGGGGGCAGGCAGGCAAACAGGCAGGCAGATGAGACAAAAAGAGCTAGGATTGCAACCATCTATGCATGTCTGTGTGCAAAGGCCTACAACCGTCTACGCGTGTCTGTGTGCAAAGGCAACCTTACAAGGGGTTGCCAACACCTAATATAGGGGCTATATCAAATAGTACATAGTTCATCCGTATTCTCAGATGTTGGAACAGAACTCTAAAGTTTTTTAAAAATCTCTGATAAAGTATTTTTCACATGCTCATAAACCATGGCAATGGTTGGCGTGTCCTAGTTGTGAGCTCCCATATGGCAAGCTCACAACTATCTGTAACTCCAGTTCCAGGAGATCTGACACCCTCACACAGACACATGCAGGCAAAACACCAATGCATATAAATAAAAATAAAACATCAAAAAAATTATTAAAAAATTAGATGAACTGCTTGAACATTTTATCTATCTATCTATCTATCTATCTATCTATCTATCTATCTATCTATCTATCTATCGTTTGTTGAGACAGGGTTTCTCTGTGTAGCCTTGACTGTCCTGAACTTACTTTGTAGACCAGTCTGGCCTCCAGATCACAGAGATCCACCTGCCTCTGCCTCCCCAACTGCTGGAATTACAGGTGTTTGCCACCACACCTGGCTTGAAATTTTTAGCAACTCAACTTTATAGCACATTTCCCCTGCTCCTTTCAGGCTTCTGGATGCGCTATCCTTCCAGGGAGGCAAACTGATTAAATACTAAATGAGTGAGGAGGGAAAAGAGGCTGGGAAGGCAGAGAGGGGGCAGCCTGCAGTCCTGCAAGCCTTGTCAAAATCGGCTTTACCGTCACATACAGTCAGGTCGTATTTTACACAGCTGTGGTCTGGGAATGTACTGGAAGAGGCTGAACTAAACGAAGCCGTAATTTGCTCTGGAGCTTCAATGAAAGGGCTGCTAATGAAAAGAAAAAGTCATGCAACATTTGGGAGAAAATAAGGAGGTCAGATTGGTGAGGCTTGGTGATGGGCTGAATACGGACTGAGGTAGGAGTCATCAGAGGCGAGTCCTAGGTGTTAGCTTCTGAATCTAAAGGAAGGTGATGCTCCAGGGAGTTACAGTGAAAGAGGGTAGCCTACTGCACAGAGCCAGTGAGTTCTGCCTGAGCAGGTAAAACTCAGAGTTCAGCTACGATAGCTGTGTGGGGAGTCTGAGGAAGAGAGCTGCATAGGCTAAAACTTCAAGGGTCAATGGGCTGGAAATAGTTTGCTACCTGAAGCTATGGTTATAGAGTAACTACCAGTCCCCCTCAAAAGCCTGCATACTGACTACTACCATAATTACAAGTGATTGCCACCCCATGCTTTTACCTTGAGCCTTATCATATTTTAAGTCCAAATTGTTAAGACAGAAGTCAATTTCTTAAAGTTTACCTAAAAAGGTTAACCCAATTTAAAACCTAAACTTCAACTATCTTTTTAAACGACCGTAGTGATATTATTGATAACAGCATGCTTGATGCACAGGAAAATGTTCAAATGTTTGAAGATGGATGGTGAACTAATCGTGACCTCTAGAATTTATCTTAAAAATACCTGAGCAACAAATAAGAAAACACCTCAGCACATTTAGCACATTGGATGATGAGAATAATCCATCATCCAATGTGTTAAATGTTTCAGAAGGTGATCAAAATTCTTTTAATGATTTTCTTTTAATGTACACTGGTGTTTGTCCTGCGTGTATGTGTGAGGGTGTCAGATCCCCTGGAACTGGAGCTACAGACAGTTATGAGCAGCCATGTAGGTGCTGGGAATTGAAATCGGGTCCCCTGAAAGAACAGCCAGTGCTTTTAACCACTGAACCGTCTCTCAGGTCCCTGGTAATCATAAATTTTTACAAGTTTAGGGTGTTGCAACTGGAGTTCATCCAGAGAACGCTTATTTATAATTCATAGGCCCTGGGTTCAATCTCTAGCATGAGGAATGGAAGAAAAGGAAATAAAAAAAGAAAAGGTGATTTTTTTTTTTTGTTATCAGTTATCAGTTAACGTGATTGTAAACCTGTGCTGCCCGCCACCCTTATCCTTGCTTTGACTCATTCACCACCATTCCCTGACAGAGAGTGCCTGGCCCTAACACCCCAGTCCTCCAAGTTCCTTTGCATGCCTGGGAAAAACCTATAGTTCAGCCAAAATGCAGACAGGAAAGGAGCCAGGAGATGAGCAGCCCCTTCCCCGCTAGCCTGTGACTCCCTCACTCATCATCTTCTGGAGCTCTTTTCTTCCCTGCTACCCAACACCTTCACTCTCGATCCCACATCCCAGGAGCTACCTGACTTCAGGTTTTTGCTTCCTCCTCCTCCCCTTACTCCCACTTGCCTTGCTCATCCTACACCTCAAGGTGTGGGAATGGATCAAGAGCTCTGTGTGAAACAGATGACCCCACGGGCTGCTTTCTACTGAGGCGTGTCCAGATTCGCAGTCCTGTTGGTTAGGAACTGAAAACTCTAAGTAATGTTTGGCTCTCATAGGAATTGCACCATGAAACATGTGGCCCTGCCATGGGGAAAGGGGGAAAAATACAAAACACTGTCATCCAGCTCCAGCCTCCTGCAGGTAGCTGAAGGAACCCTGCCAAGGGCATCCTCCCTGTTCATTTCTTGACCACCTCAGGGCAGGTGTCACATAAATAAACGTGCCCACTCCTTTAACTCGGCATCCATGTGAACCCCACTTCAGGATCACATCTCAGCACCAGCAAAATGTCTTAGCCAGGCAGAAAGAGTATTAGTTCTCAATTAAACCAGTTAGAAAAGCTGTACAAACTTAAAAAACAAACAAACATTCGAAAATTACCAGCTGGGCTTGGGGGCACACAGCTTTGAGGCCATCCTGCTCTACAGAATGAGTTCCAAGATGGCCAGGGCTATGCCGAAAAACCCAGTCTCGGGGAGAAAGAGAAAAACTACTCATCCTCTGAACTTGAAAAGCAGTATTTAGTGAAGTTTCATTTGCACTCATCTCAGCAGCTGGCAAGTGTCCCAACGGCAGCTGCTCAGCATCCCTACCCTAGACCAGAGACTGGAGTCTAACAACAGCACACGACTGCAGGAATGAATGGAGCATCTGCCAGCCCATCGCAGAACCCGGCCAGAGGTTCGCCTGTCTCTCCTCTGGAGGCACCGTTACATAACAGCCAGTCTACAGCACATGCCTCTCCACTCATGCCTGCGCTTCTTGCCCAGTGCAGAAGGCTGCTTTTTCGCAGCCAGCCTGAGTGAAGAGCTTGGTTCTGACACGAAAGGCTCTGCCAGGGGCTTGGAGAACTCTGATCTGGAGATAAACTCAAAGCAAGCACAGAGGAAATCCAAAACAACCGCTTGCCAACCTTTCCTGCCACCTCCACTTCCAACGAAACTCCTTCCCGCTAAAGGACTGTGACACACACACCCGCTTCTCAGCATCAGATGATCTGACACTCACTCAACATAAAGACTATTATGTAAGAGTCCATCCCTCCCTCCTCAAAATATTGATAGAAGGGAGGGCATGGAATGCCAGAATATTAAGGATTGCCATAAATAAGGTATGCTAGATTGTATGCTAACAATATTCTGGGTTAAAATACAAGTTTATAAAGGCCTTTGAAACCTAAGAAAAAAGCAGATGTCAGCACAAAAAAAAGAAAAAATAAATTTTTAATGTATTAGCCAGGCATGGTGGTGTATGTCTATAATCCCAGCACTTGGGAGGCAGAGGCAGGTGGAACTCTGCGAGTTCAAGGCCAGCCCCATCTACAAAGTGAGTCCAGGACAGCCAAGGCTACTCAGAGAAACCCTGTCTCAAAACAAAACAAAAAATGTATTGTGTATATATGTGTGGGCGTGATGTGTAGGTATGAGCATGTGCTCTATACACCTCACGGGGAAGTCTGAGGACAACACTTCCTTCCACTTCCACTTTCCCGTGGGTCCCAGGGACTGCACTTACGTCACTAGGCTTACAATGCAAACCCTTCCACTTTCCCGTGGGTCCCAGGGACTGCACTTACGTCACTAGGCTTACAATGCAAACCCCTCTACCGGCTGAACCTGTTCTGTTTTGTTTTTAATTACTTTGGGGGAGGGGGATGCACACTCGGCCTGAATGTGTAGTCGGAAGGCAATCCAAGGGAGTTGGTTCTCTCCTTTCGTGGTCCTCAGGACTGAACTCAGGCTGTCAGGCTTGATAGGAAAAGACCTGATAGCTAACCCATCCCTCCTGGTTTGTTTTTGGAACAAGGTTCACTCTGTAACCCAGGAGGGCCTCCAATTTGTGGCAGTTTCCTGCCTCACTCAGTCTCACTGTGCTGGAATTACAGGTATGAGCCACCACACTGGCCATACAAAGTTTGCTTTTTGTTTGTTTTTGGGGGGACAAGATCTCTCTGTATAACCTTGGCTGTCCTGGACTCGATTTGTAGCACAGGCTGGCCTCATGGTCACAGAAATCCACCTGCCTCTGCCTCCTGAGTGCTGGGCTTGTGCCACAGCACCTGGCCACAAAGTATTTTTGTAACTTAAGAGAAATGCTTGAACTTGAATGCAGAGGACCTACTTTCTTAGTTGCTTTCATATGCCTAACCTCACCTAAGAAGAGAGCAGGGGAGGTGGCTCAGCAGCTCAGGTGTTGGTCACGAAAACAAGGGACCTGAGTTCAGATCACCAGACCCGGCAAAAACCGGGGTGCTCATGGGACTCCTGTACCCCAGCACCAGGTGGAAGGGGGGAGAGACTGTGGTATCCCGAGCGTCACTAGGCGGACAGCTCAGGTGGATCAATGAGCTCCAAGTTTAGTCAGGGGTGGAAAGTGAACCAGGGCAGAAAGACTTCATGTCAACCTTCAGCCTCCACACGCAAATGTGCGTGCCCACACAAACAAGCACACATGCCCCCAATAAAGACACACATGGAAATGAAGCCGGCAGTCAGAACACATGCACACCAGCACCCGGGACTGTCATTATCGAAGAGTGCACTTCAGCCCAGATCTGAGCTTTGCTGCAAAGAGTTGCCGTGGGCTGCTTTCAGATCTGCAGATGCCTGCATTCTGCTGCTTCCTCTCCTTTGGCTACAGACAGATAAATGACCCTTTTCTGCAATTTCTATCTTTTTTTCTATCTTTCTCTTTGGTTTTCCAAGACGGGGTTTCTCTGTGTAGCCTTGGCTGTCCTGGACTGGCTTAGTAGACCAGGCTGGCCTCAAACTCATAGCGATCAGCCTGCCTCTGCCTCCCTGACATGCCCAGCTTTCTGCTGTTTCTAAATATGTAATAATACCCTGAGAAAATGAGCCTCCTGTGCCTCAGGTATATACACTGGCTCTGACTGACCTTACCATCCACAAGCAATAGCTCATGTCCATGGCTCCAGGATGGGAAGGGGCCACCAGAGCAATCACACACAGCCATGATTAGTAATCAGGAAGGTACATTCCTTGCTCCCTCTACCTACTTATTCCCTCACATTACTACTAGGGCAGACAAATGGCCTGGGTACTGGGGAGTCCCAGAGTCAGTGCTAAGGAATTATCACACTTAGAAAGGCCGGGGGAACCCTAAAATTTGTAGCCAAGCCAGGCTTTGGGGAGCCACAAAATCAAACACGCGAGCGCGTGCCCGGCTCACGATCATGTAACGTTCATTTAAGAGGGCTTGCCCCGCAGTTCCGGCGCTGTGGGTGCTCACTGTTTTATGTGAAGTGGTTGGTGCTGCTTGTCTCCCGTGCACACCCTCCCAGAAGCCTGAAAACCACGTCACAATTACAGTACCAATGCAGTGTGACTGCTGTATCAGCAGTTGTTACTGTGGAGGGGATCATTTCAAGACAAGAAGTCTGCATGTGTTAAGACAGGTGTAATTTTTTTCTGAATATTTTTGTTCTGTAGTTTATCAAATTCAGTTATGGAACCGACAAATGTCTTATGGCTAGTTTATTGATGCTCTTTGTTTAGTGTACCTGACTTGAAGCTCAGACTTTATCATAGCCATCTACATAGAGAAGATGGCATCTGAGTACGGTTACATACTCAGAGTGTTGTCAGGTCAGCACTTTGGGATGAAGCTTTTGAGGATAAGGGGAGGGCAGGTGTATTAGTTGTTTATCATCACCATGAGAAGACCATCCTCGCAAAAGGACCTCACAGAAGGAAGGGCTTGGTGCTCAGGTCCTGGGGGAAACAACCTGGGGTGGCAAGGAGGCCTGTGGCTATCTCCCTGCACTGCAGGAAGCAGAGAGAGAAGGGGGACAGGGTGCGGTAGGGGGCTTTGCCCACCCCCTTCTTTCAGCAAGGCTGAGGGTTAACAACCATTCATGGCGGGCTCACCGGCTGGGAGCCAAGTCCTGGAACACATGAGCTTGTAGGGGGCTTCACATGCAGACCACAAACAGCAGCTATACAATACTCGGGAATAACGTAATGCTTATCTAGGGTTTAACGTGTAGAAATTATTTTACAGTGAAAGGCCTGAGAGTAGCTCGTTTTTAGAAGCACAAAGTGGCGGCCTCACTGTCCTATAGAAATTAGTTTCTTCAAGAGCAAATAGATGTCAATAATTACTTCAACGTGTGTGTGTGTGTGTGTGTGTATATGTGTGTGTATGTGTGTGTGTGTGCGCGCGCGCAAGTATAAGGAAATTGTCAACCACCTTTTCCAAGAGCCCTGACACTTTTACACAGAAATCACGGCCCCTGCTCAGCTGCCAGGCTTCCTGAAGCACAGACTTCCTTTTCTGAATAAACAACTTTTTTAATGCTTTCACATCTAGCAACAACAAAGACACACCTGGAAGCATTATATAAATTAAAGCTGTCTGAAAGGCATTTATTTATTTATAGGGAGTCACACACTGCTGCCCTCAGTGGGTCCAAGGCTGGGACTCTGGCCACTTTATGCACTGAGCCATCAATCTTTTTTTTTTTTGAGACAGGATTTCTCTGTGCAGCCTTGGCCTCCTGAGTGCTGGGATCACAGGTGTGTGCCACTGCGCCCGGCTGGTTGAAGGTGACAATCTTCTAGGTCTTCTGTATCACAGACACGGGTAGTTCAGTAGCAGAGCACCTGCCTACACCTCGCTAGGATCAGCCCACAATTAAAAACAAAAGCAGAGCAGGAGCAAGCTGGGCAGAGGTGGGTGTCCATCCCTTAGGAGCTGTGGCTTCCAAGACAAAAGTGACATTCAGGGACTAGACCAGACAGCATTTCAGAGGTGAAAGGAGCCCTCGGAACAGCTGGAAATGGGACCGGTCAGAGACAGAAAGAACGTCCTAGAGAAGCACTGACCCAGAGGGTACAGCACCTATGTCTGCAAATGGGCAAAGATGGCCTCAAGAAACAGTGCTGGGACAACCTGGAAGCCAGGTGTCAAAGAATGAAGCTGGACCACTTCATCACCCAAACACACACACACACACACACACACACACACACACACACACACAAATGAACTCAAAATGGATCACAGACCTAAACAGATGAGCCAAACCACAAAACTGTCCAAAGAAAAACAGAAGTAGAGCCAGTATGGTGACTCATCCAGGTAAGCCCATCATTTGTGAGGCAGAGGAAGAATCAGTCCAAGGCTAGCCACACCTACATGGTAAATTTTCAAAGCGAGCCCCAACGATAGGGAGACTGCCTGAAAACAAACAAACAAACAAACAAACAAACACTTTACAGAGAGAGAAAAAAATAGATAGGCATGGTATTATGCACCTATAGTTCCAGAAAGGTGGGAGATTGAAGCAGAAGGGTTGAGTTCAACAAGACAACCTGGACTATAAGAACGAGACCTCATCTCAACAAGCCAATAAAGAGAAAAAAGCAGGGAGGAACTGCTGGGGCTGGAGGAGAAAAGTAAAGAAAAAGGAAAAAATAGGGAACAAATATGGATGGACATTTCCCTAGAGAACATATAACAATATTCAAATGCAAAGATTTTTTTTTTATTAAATAAGTTTGTAAACTTAAAAAGAAATTATTCACATTTAAGGGCACACGTAACTCAGTGGAAGATCATGAAGCCCTCAGTTTGACATTCTGAACTTCAAAAACACATAAAAACAAAATATCCAGTAACTGGGGCTGGAGAGATGGCTTAGAGGTTAAGAGCACTTGCCGCTCTTCCAAAGGGCCTGAGTTCAATTCCCAGCAACCACATGGTGGCTCACAACCATCCATGGTGAGATATGGTGCTCTCTTCTGGAGTGCAGGCACCCAGGCAGGCAGAACACTGTATACATAATAAATAAATTAATTTTAGAAAGAATATCCAGTAACTAGAGAAGATGCTCAAGACGGTGATCCACTGGGGAGTACAGATCACGCTGACAACAAGATGCCATCTCACCTCTACTGGGAAAAACAGATAACACGTGCTGGACACCTTTAATTCCAGCATTCAGAGGCAAAGAGAGGTGGCTCTCTGTGAGCTCAAGGCTAGCCTGGGCTATATAGTGAATTCCAGGCCAGCCTGGGCTACACAGTGAGACCCTGTCTACAAACAGGCAAATTTACCTGGTAACACTAAAGAAAAATGGTACAGTTTAAAAAATGGTGTAACAGTCCTTCACAATTTTAGCCAAGAGTTAGTAATGACCCAGCAATTCTACTTCTCAGTGTGCATTCAGAGATGACAAGAGACGTCTGTGAATGCAAGAGAAAAAATACATCTATGAACACAAGAGGTGGTACTGTTCATAACAGCCTCCCAAATGGAAATAACCTAAATTTCAATTAGCTGATGAAAGGGTGGATAAAGTGCTTGGAGTACTAGTCGGCCATAAAAAGGGCGTGAAGTGTTGGTATTTGCTCAGACAAAAGCAGTACGGCCGGAGCCAGAAGGGATGCTCTCAAGGTTGAGAACACTCTTAACTGTTGGGCTCCTCCAGAAGACTCATCTATTAACCCCAGCTCCAGGGGATCTGACACCCTCTCCTGACCTCCGAGAGCATGAGGCTTGCACATGGCGCACATATGTACATGCAAATGCTCATACATGTAAAACAAAAATAAACAAAGCTTAAACAAAAAAAAAGGGACATAAGCATGGCAAAGTAAAGAACTGTCACAAAAGACTCCAAGAGGTATGGCTCCAGCTATATGGAATGCCCAGAATAAACAAATCTACTAATTAAAAAAAAGATAGATCATTTGGCTAGAACCGTAAGACAAGGTGGGAAAGGAATGGTATGTGACTGTAAATAGGTATAGTGGATACAGAATAAATACAGGGTTCTTCCAGAGGTGAAGAAAAAAACCCTAAAAATTAGGTTAGGATGATAGTTACAAAGATCATTTTGCAGGACATAGTAGCACACACCTGTAATCCTACCTGCTTTTCTAATGATCAAGAGTTCAAGGCCATCCTAAGCTCCATAAAGATACCCTATCTCAAAATCAAAAACTTAAGGGCTGGGGCTACAGCTAGTAGCAGAACAGTGGCCTGGCATATACAAGGTTCTGGATTCAAATCCCCGTAATTTAAAAAAATAAATAAAAAAGATCATGGAGGCTTCAGAGATGACCCAGGTTCAACTCCTAGCACTCACATGATGGCTCACAACCACCTTGGCCTCTGCAGGCACCAGGCACACATGTGGTGCAGACATACGTGCAGGCAAAACACCCACACACATAAAATAAAAATAACTTTTTTTTCCGGGTGTGGTGGCATACTCATTCAGTCCCTGCACTCAGGAGGCAGTGGTAGAGACAGGCAGATCTCTGTGAGTTCAAGGCTAGCTTGTCTAAATATAGAATTCTTGCCTTGGCTACATGGTAAGAGCCTAGGTGTCTCAAAACAAAAAAAGCTAACAAAAAAAGAAACTTGTTTTAAAAGGCTTCATTGCACCTTTCACTGCGCACACCTTTTAAAGAACACACGTGTGTGCACCATGTTCAGGTGTGTATATCTGCAGATGCTGGAGGACAGTCTTGGGTACCACCCCCAGGAATGCCGTCTTTCTCCTTTGAGACAGGCTCTGTCGTTGGTCTGGAGCTCACCACCAGGCTAGACTGACCACAGATGGATCCTCCTGTCTCTGAACCCCGTGTCTGACACATGCCACTATGCCCAGCGTGATCTGGGGCTCAAACTCAGACCTTGATGCTTCCGAGGCCAGCGCTCTACTGACTGAGCACACACAAAACCACTGAATGAAAACAGAATGGGTCCCACCCGGTAGGAAAGGGTTAGGACTGTGCGCTGATTCACATCAGAAAGTGTTAAGCAATCTCTCATGTATGTGTCTTGCAGGGACCCACACCCGAGGTGGCAGCTCGAGCCGACACTTTTGGATTGTAAATCCTTCTTGAGGAAGCCCACATGTGCTAGATAAGTTCTATTTACAGACAAGTGAAAAAAATGACATCACTCCTTCCTTCTACGACAGGAATAACCATGCACAGGAAATAGCCTAGAAACATGGCAGCCGCTAAGCTCCAGAGCTTTTTTGTTTTTCTTTTGGGGGCTTGGGCTTTAGTTTGCTTTCTGGGAGACTGGCCTCAAACTCATGATCCTCTGGCCTTTACATCTGCCTAACTTTGGGTATGATTTTTTGTTTTGTTTTGGGGTTTTGGTTTTTTGAGGCAGTGTCTCTCTGTGTAGCTCTGGCTGTCCTGGACTCACTTTGTAGACCAGGCTGGCCTCGAACTCACAGAGATCCAGCTGCCTCGACCTCCCTGAGTGCCGAGGTTACAGGCGTGCACCTCCACGCCCAGCTTTGGATATGTTTTCTTAAAGCTGAGCTGGAGTTTAATAGCTATGTCAGAATGCATTTAGAGACGAGGGCTAAGAGAAAGGGCGCTGCGGAAGTAAGATGCACCGTGCAGGGGACAGCCATGGGCTTCTCTGCGTTTATTAAAAGGTAAACGGATTGTAAACACCAAGGCTTCAGAGGAGACGTGCTGGAGCAAGAATGTGTCGCCACTGTGGATGACAGCCTTCAGGGGAATGTCACTTTAATTCTGAATTCTCACTTTACTTCTCCACTCCTTTGGTACTAACACTTCTGGAGAGGCCAAGCTGTGTGGCTCATGGGTAGCACTCAGGGACTGAGCAAGGAGGGAAGGCTGCAGGATTTGAAGCCAGCCTAGGCCACAGTGTAAGACTTTCTTTAAAAAAGAAAACAAAACAACAACAAAAAATAATAAAATTAAAAAATTTAAAACCTCCAAGAAGCTATGTTTGCTTGTAGCCATGGTAAAATCATGACCAGAAAACAGGCAGAGAAGGATTATCTAAATTGACAGTTTACAGTTCATCCTGGAAGGAAGTCAGGCAGAACTCAGGCAGGAACTGGAGCAGCAGGGCCACGGAGGAGCACCGCTCACTGGTTTGCTCTCCATGGCTTGCTCAGCTTGCTTCTCTTATACAACCCAGAAGCACCTGCCGGGGGGTGGCACCCGACAGAGAGCGGGGGGCCTTCCGCATCGATCACTAATCGAGGCTTATCTACAGGCTGGTCTGCCGGGGGAGGTCTCTCCTCCTAGATAGCTGGCTTGTGTCACGCTGATGGGAAAACCTAATACAGAAGCCAGGGCCAAGGGGTCTGGGAAGTACGCCAACTAAGCTCTCTGCAGACCGCGCCCCACACAGCGGCCTCCTCACTCCCTAATCCCCCTTCTCCTACCCATCTAGGAACCCAGTCCTCCGCGGTTGATGCTCAGCACCCACCACTCGGGCCCAGTCATCTTTTCCTTACGGAGGAAGGCATAGTTACACAGTGAGCAGTGAGGCCGCTGGCTCCACGCTGACAGCTGTTTCGGAACTAACATTTGATCTTCATTTGAGGCTCTTTCCTTCTGGAGGCACCATGGGGGGCCGCTAGCCTGTTATCCTGCCTTGTCTCTGTGTGGAAATCAAGGGTGTCAGCAGGCACCCCTCTCTGCTCAAGCAGTCTAACCTGAGGAGAATGGTAATGATGCAACATTAGCATTTCTGACAAGTGTCCAAACTTCAGGGTTTTCTTTTTTAACCTCGAACTTCATGTCTGAGATTCTACTGTGTCTGATTTCCCGGAAGTTGCAATCTATTCTATGTTCTCAATTGACATTCCTTCTTTCAAGATAACGGTGGCATGTGTCAAGTTGTTTTAAAAAAAAACCAAAACAGCACAAAAGCCAAGGCCATGGGCCTTTCAATGGAGAATGAGAAGCAATGCATTGTCCAGAAACTGAAAGAGCAGAGGACAGAGCTCACATTCCCCTCACAAGCCTTGGGGCCCAGGCCACCAGGAAGCAAGAGAGGGTTTGGTAAGTCAAGACAGAATGTCTCCTTAGGGCTATGATACTGTTAGGATGTCTTATCCCCCAAGGCAGAACACCAACACTAACTCACCCTTCCACAATAGAACCCAGAGAACAGGCCAACTGTTGTAACTGTTCCTTCTCACCTCTGAAAGAACACCAAAAGTAGTTATTAGCCAGGAGCTAAAGGAGGGTAAGTTTAGCTATTATGTGTTTTGTTTTGGTTGGAGACCAGTACTAGTTGCCATGCCATTCTGAGATAACTTTTAAGGGGTTGGCTGGTTTTTCAAAACAGGGTTTCTCTATATAAACCTGGCTGTCCTGAACTTGCTTTGTAGACCAGGCTGGCCTCAAACACACAGAGATCCGCCTGCCCCTGCCTCCCGCGTGCTGGGATTGTAGGCATTACAGACGTGCACCACCATGCCCAGCTAGAGGCCCACTTTCAAGTAAGACTCAGAGGCACAGTGGCACCTGCCTATAATCCCAGAATTTAAGATAGAATGATCACGTTTGAGGACAGTCTGGCCAACACAGAGGGACCCTGTTTAAGATACAAACACATACCAGTGTCTGCATATACAACCCAAAGCTTTAGAACAACAACAACAAAAAATAGACAAAACTGGTGCCACGCTTAGAGAAAGCATTTCAATTTCCAACATGGCTTTTTCAATGAAAAAGAGACCCAGGAGAACATGGGTGGGGATGGGAATCACTGAAGACCACTCAGAATGCAGAGTCCCTGGGTTCTAGTTCAAGCACAACCTGCCACTCAAATCAAGAGATCCAAACTCTCTGCAGGCCATCCTGAGGAGCAGAGGAAGAGGGCGAGCCAGGAAGTGACTATCTAACAGCAAACCAAGGCCTTCCTCAGTAAAGCAAGACCAACAATGACCATGCCTTCCCCTCTCAGTAACAGAGGTGCTCATTGGTTCTGGAGCCATCGGGGGTCTATCTGAGACAGCATTTCAAGGGGAGCAGAAATCCTCTACCCCAGACAGAAACCAGAAAGCCCTCTGCACAGAGCTACGTCACCACAGATGGGGGAGGGAGAGGCAAAAGCGGAAGACACGTGCTAACGGATGGGGCTGCGAAGCAGAAACTGTGGGACTTCAATCCACTGCTGCCAAACAGCCACAGTGTGCGAGCTCTTCGGCAATGATTACCGGAGAATTCAAATACCAACTGCTTCTTCTGTAACGCAGCAACCACCCACGCAGCTGGGGAGCTGAGGCTTGTGACAGAAAGCGAAAGGAATGCTCAGCAAGAGGAGCCCCCAGAAAGCTAGTGCAGGAGACACCTCCCCAGCAGGACAGACACCCTGGGCCCAGGAAAGTAAGGGAAGGAAGCTGGGAGGAGTTTGTGGATCCGGAAATCACCCTTTGGCAAAGTAAGAGCTTTGTGATGACCCTAACCCTGAATTCCCAGTGAGTCCTCACCTCCTGGCCTCCTTACCCCTGGGCTAACCTGTGTCACCAAAAGAGTACTGTGGAAGAAACAATGTGACTTCTGAGGCTTCTGACTTGCTGGCGGCCCAGTCAGTCTGGGGAGGAAGTGAAGCCAGATGCCATACTGTGAGGCCACTGAAACCACACTGTGCAGGGCTCCTGAGGCAGCCGCCTGAGCCTCCTCCTGTCAACCAGCAGTGACTGCTGGGAAAATGAGCAAACAACCCTGACCTTCAGGTGGAGTCTCCCCAAGATTTCGATATGACAAGTGGCCTGAGCCCACTGCCCAGCTAAGCCGCCCTACTTTCAAGAACTGTCTCGAGCTAAGTTTTGAAATAAGGTGCAATGAAGCAATGAACTACCACCAACACAGGGCACCTTTGGGGGCTGGGGGCGGGGCTCAGAGAAAAGCACTCACCTACCTCAGGTGGATCCTTGGCGCAATACCAAGCACTACTAACAAAGCCAAAAATTAATCCTAAGAGAGTACTGAGTCCCAGGAAGCTGCACCTCCACAAAACTCACTCTTCTCAGCCAGACGGGAGTCTCAGAGAGACAAACCAATCCCGCCTACTTCGTATTCTCAATGAAGAGAGACAGGGTCTCTCTCTATAGCCCTAGTTGTCCTGGGACCCCTTATGTAGATGAGGCTGGCCTTGAACTTGGATCCTCCTGCCTCTGCCTTTCAGTGAGTGCTGGGAATAAAGGCTCACGCCATCACACGGGAGCTGCAACTAATTATTAAGAAAACCAAGTATTTCCAGTGCAACTGCACCACCTATCCAAGGATGCTTTTTGCTTCTGGTGGTTCGTATCTAAATTGTGCAGCGACCCTGTGCTGCTCAGAGCCCCAGACTGCACGGTGTTAGGTCAGCTCCCCTCCCCCGTGTGTGGATGCCAAGGTCACATGTGGAAGATGCACTGACTACTGACTCTTTAGCTGTCACTCAGGAGGATGCTCTCCCCAGCACACACCCTGTCCTGGCAACACTTGAAGGCCTTTCATTTCCTCTTAGCCTTCTCAAACACTGAGCAAGTTGGGGTGGGGGGAGTTCACAAATTCCCTGGAGAGGAAAAGCTGTGAAACATATTTCACAGAGCTCTGTATTTGCAGTCCCCCACCCTCCCTACCCTGTCGTGCTGGAGGCTGAACTCAGGATGGTCTCATATTTATGCTGATTGTGTCCCAGGGATCAATCAAGTCAAGAGGCTTGATGGCAAGGACTTCTACCCACTGAACCATCCTGCCCTCGAAGGCCCAGGTCTTCCATCTTAAAAGCTGAAGTTAAGACCAAGGGGCACTACTAGCAGTCCAGGCTCTGGCTCTGATTTCTCAGTTTTTCAAACAGAAATCACATGTATCTTATCTCAGCATCACTGTTATAATGGAAATGCTAGAGACAAAAACTGCTTGCACCTAAAACACCCCGAAGTTTTCACAACAGAAAGGTGAGGTAGGGGGAGCATCCTGCTGCGAGAACTAGGAAGTGTTTGTTACTCTCTTCCTGGTGATGCTACAGGGAAGAGGCCACTGGACCAGTCATTGTGGAGCACGCCTTTAACTGCTAAGCTGCGAGGACTAGGAGCTGGAAGCAGCCTCTAAAACAGAAGGAAGGAAGGAAGGAAGGAAGGAAGGAAGGAAGGAAGGAAGGAAGGAAGGAAGGAAGGAAGGAAGGAAGGAAGGAAGGAAGGGGGAAAAAGAATTGGGGGCAAAGCATGCAGCTCAGTAGTAGAGCTGTCAGGGGTATCTGCCTGTCCAGCAGAGCGGCCATGCACACCCACCCTTGGGGAGCAGCAGAAGACCCCTGTTAGGAGAGACCCCTTTTTGAGTCTGCCAGGGCGAGCAAACCCTAAGGATGTCTAGGACTAGGCTGCCGCTTACAACGTGGAGGCTGAGATCTTGAACTCAAAAGCAACAAGTCCTTTCCACAGCCAACCGTTACAGTCACACGCAAAGTCAGGATCCTGGGTTACCAAAGCTGTTTGTGGGATAAACCGTGGCCTCCCCACACTGCTCTGGACTGTGGAGATACGAGAAAACAGTTACACCCTAAGGGTGCCTGTAGACAGGACTGCTGCTGCAGACAGATTGCAAGGGCTTGTTTTTTTATTGTTGTTGTTATTTAGTTTTTTGTCTTTTGAGACAGTGTCTCACTATGTAGCTCTGGATGGCCTGGAACTCACTGGACCAGGTTGGCCTCAAACTCACAGAGATCTGCCTGCTCTGCCTCCTGATTGCTGGGATTAAAAGTGTGGGCTACTACTCCTAGGTTGGTGTTGGGGTTTTAAGAAAGGGTTTTATGTAACAGTCTGGTCTTAAACATATGGTGTAGCCAAGGATGACCTTGAACTCCTGCCCTTCCTGCCTCTATTTCCCAAGTACTGGATTGTTGGTTCACCACCTGATTTAAATCAGTCAGTATGGCATCACTAGAGTGACTCTCAATGTAAGTGGCTTTAGACCATACCCACTGTTCGAGGGGGGCATTGAGGAATACCACCCAACCTCATATGTAAAAAATGCCTCTGCCACCAAAAATTATCAGAGTAAATTAGTAGTTTTAGCTGATGTCCAGGTAAGGGAGAAGTGTAACTCCGGAGTGAGTTTAATCCTTACAAAAAATCTTACACGGCCTTGACTTTGCAACATCTAAAAAGTGATTTGAAAGCTCTTGCAGGCAAAGCTCCTCTGCCTCCTGCTCTTTAGCAAACACTGTTGGCCTGTGTTCTGCAAAAACAGCTTTGTTAAGACAAAACAGCGTCTTGGGTGGAGCACCATACAGAATGGAAGTACTTCCTCCATACCTCAGAACAGAGACAAATAAACTAACGACAATCCTGGCTCCTTCAGAAAAAAACGGAAATGTAGGGTGCTGCTTGGGTTTTCAACATCTTAAGCTAGAATCACATTAAAACAAAAAAACAAAACTAAATTAAGCTATAAAAGAGCCAATCATACCAAAAAATAAAAGCATTCACCTGGGGCATGGTAGCAGGGGCCACACATGTTAAACTGTAATATTTAATCCCCTTATTAGTCTCACTATTTCTAGGAAATTCTAATAAAGCAATCCCTTATTGTGGGCAAAGAAATGGTCAACTAAATCCTGAGGCAAACATATTTCTACATCTGAATGGACCACTTCACTCTGTAACAGAGAAAAATATTTGCATATTACAGATATGCTCAAAGCTTTAGACAAAGCAGTCTGGGGCTCAAACTTCAGCAAGATCTGTGTTCTAGTCTTAAACATATAAAAGCAATCTGTATCAACATACTCAAACTCGGGCCCCCAACATCTTATTAGGGATACTAAATAAGCCAGGCAGTGGTGGCACACGCCTTTAATCCCAGCTCGTGGGAGGCAGAGGCAGGTGGATCTCTAGGAATTCCAAGCCAGCCTGGTCTACAAAGTTGAGTCTAGGACAGTTAGGGCTACACAGAGAAACCCTGTCTCAAAAACAAAGCAAAACAAAACGAAAAACCAAACTGAGTAAGAACGAATTAAAAGTCATGCTGGTGATGGCAGAGAGATAGCTCCCATCTTAAGCATTCATACTTTTCACAAACAGAACCCTGTGTCAGGACCACAACCACATGTACCCCACATCCATGGGTAACTGTAGTTCATGTTCAAGCCCCCACGAACACATAACCAAAAACTAAAATAAGACCTGTTCTTAAAAGTCTGTTTGTACTTGTATTTGAGGATTCCAAAATTCCATGCTTTCCTATTTTCATTTTTCAATTATTTTTTAACTCTCTGAATCTTTAAGTGACAAGTCATTTAAAATCCAACTGCACTGTGTGCAAAGGGGACAGTCTGGCAGGCCTTCCTCCCTTAACAAAGCCTTTCCTGACCACAAGGCCCACACAGGTGGGCTCTCACACACTGTTAGCTCAAGGATGGCCATCTTTATTCTTTGCGTTGTCGTCCCTAGCTAAGTACATAGGAGGCTGACCAGCCTCTCCAGTCCCAGTTACTGGACCTGCTGCTGCCAAGATAGGAAACCAGCCGCCGGAGACCTCAACAAAGTAGCGTGGCTATATTCCTACACACCATTACTCATGGGCCCCAAAGCAAAGCGTGAATTCTGCATAATTTTTGAATACTACTACAATTTTTTTCCAACCATTTAACTGGGAGAGGAGGTAGTTTTCCTTTTTGGCTGGCCTTGAACTCAAGAGTGATCTACCTTGCCTCTGCCTCCCCAAGTGCTGGAATTAAAGGTGTGCTCCACCACTCCTGGCTCAATCATTTACAATTTTAAAATATTTTCTGTCCCTGGAGGACCAAAAAAAACATAAGTGGCCTGATTTGGCCTTGAGCTGGCTTGTTTTTTTCTTATCTAAATACAAAATACTGCCAATAAATAATTGTGTATTCCTCACACGATCACCAGCAATAAATAAGAGGGAAGCTCTATTTCCAGTCCAGACTGCAACCTTAGTATTCTAACATAAAAATAGATGGTTAACTGGTTTTCCAAGGATAATGTGGGAGCTTCTACATTAATTAACCACAAAAGAAGGGGTCCTAGTAGACCTCTGCAGGTTTTTTGGTTTTGGTTTGTATTGCTTTTGACATGGTCTCACTATACTGCTTGGGCTGGCCTGGAACTCCCTGTAGACCACAATGATGAGCCTTCCTCTGTCTCCCCAATGCTGGGGCTACAGGTGTATGCCACCATGCCAGGCCAGCTCTGAAGTTTTTACAGACTGAAACACCTGTGCAAACCTACAGCCACTAATCCTGTGAACACAACAAGGGGGGTAGGAGGATAAAGAGGAGGAGGCCCCCCTCAAAGTTTTTCCCAGAGGGGAAGAACTTCACCAACGCACATCCCAGCAAAGACAGACCAAAACAAAGCAGCTCACCAGATCGTGGGATGGCGCAGCAAGTAATGGCCACAAGTCTGGGACCTGAGTTCCATCCCCAGAACCCACATGACGGTGGATGAGAACTAACTGCACAGTAGTCCTACCCCATGTATGTGTGATGAGCACTATCACACACATGCCATAGGATGTGTGTGTGTGTGTGTGTGTGTGTGTTAGCATTATCTCCTCACAACAATACTTTTTTAAAGCAACTTTAACGGTTGGGTATGGTGGCACCCACCTTTTGGCAGAGGCAGAATGAGACTGAGGTCAAGTATGGCTAACGGAGTGAGATCCTGTCTCAAAACCGGACGGAACAAGTGAGCCCAGCTTACGCACCCTTTGTTGGGAAGAGCAGACAGCAAATACAGAACTACAACCTGAAACTCTGCAGCCACCAGCTTGGTATTTTCAAGAAATATTTCCAGCTAGTCTGAGTTTATACATACTCAGAAGCCAACTTTTTTCTGTGTCCTTAAAAAACAAAAAACAAGAAAGAAACAACCTGATATTCCTAGCATACAACTATCTCAAGAGGACCCATTACACAATTTCTAAGTTCTTAAAACAGTTCCAATCAAAAGCGAAAATACACTTCCCTCCAAGTTCAAGGAATTAGGAAGCAGCTGGTGGAAGCAGGAGAATGGCACCAGCCTACATGTTTGTGAGTGTGACAATAGCCCAGGAAGCCTGGATCGTTACGAGTCCTGTGAAAGTGGCCCCACCCCACTGTATGTGCTGTCTGACCACGTTCTGGAACCACAGAAAGTCAAAAATAAAATTAACTATTTGGGAGGAAAGTGAAACGTCCACTTCGAGAAATTAAAACTTCACCATGAACTGACTTAAGAATTTTAGCTCAGTGACACCATCTTCAGCCAGACTGGGTAATCTCGGGATTACTTTGTATGTGTGACAATCCACACACTAAACTAACTCCACAGGGTCCTTACGAGGCCAGACACTTGGCAGACTTAGGGGTCTCCTCACTGCCTAGAGACCTTAAGCCGGGAGGTTTTAGAATACGCAGGATCGTTTCCCAGACTATACACACCACCCTTCCCTGCCTCTTTGGTCACACTCTGCAGCCAGGACCTACCCTGGAGAACTTTCCTGATCCAAGCCTCTCTAAGAAGAAAACATTTACACAGAGTGAAAGAGTGTGAGAGCCACTGGAAGAAGAAGCACCAAACAATTGAGTGTCTGTGGCTAGGGGTGGGGGCAGGGATGGGGGCTAGGCCAGTCCAGGCCTCTGTTCATTTAGCAGATGAATTAGCCTAGCAAGCCTGACAGGATGGCAAGCTGAGGGCAATTCAAAGCGGCTTTCGAACAGCTACTTAACATACGGGGCTTTATTTAAATTTGTTGAGAGGGCCCACAAAATAGTTCTTTCAAGCTTCTGGACCTCCCTCCCGAGCTGCCAGTCTGGAGAGGAGAAAGGAAGCCTGGGTACAGGCAGCGTCTCCATGACAGAACGTGCAGCGCAGCTTTGCCACACACCCCTCTGCGGTATCAGGCCATGGGAAGCAGCGAGGCCCTTAAGCCGGTAGCAGAGCCAGCCCAGAGCAGCCTCAAGGTGTTTCCAGTTCTCAGCGGGGTGCACAGAGCGTGGAGATCTCAATTTCCAATTAGAAAAAGAAAAACTGCAAAGAAGCTGATGATTTGCCAGCGAATCTAGCTCCTCTGCGAGGTCCAGTGACTCAACTTCCCCAGGCAGCCTGTGAAGAACTGAGCGCTAAGCTGCAGGGGTAAGCAGATCTGTAGGTTCAAAGCTTGGTCTACACAGCACATTCCAGGCTAGCCTTTGCTACACAGCTGAGGCCCTGATTCAGTAAGTCAGAGCCTTGTCAGAAGGAGTTGAATTGTGGTCCCAAGAAGGTGTGCTGAAAGTCATGGTTTACCAGAAATGGGCCCTTACTTGGAACTATTATCTCTGGAGGTGAAATGAAGGTAAAATGCGGTCACACTAGACTACAGTGAGTAATCACACTGATTGGCTGGCGTCCTCGTGGCACAGAGGTATGAGGACAGACTCACAGGGGAAGCCCACCATGGGGTAAGGCAAAGGGGAGCTGGGCTGCTGCAAACACTGCTGATGAGCAGCAGTGGACTAGACAAGAGAGCACTCTTCCTTGGGTCTTCAGAAGAAGCACGACTCTGCCAGCGCTCGGGTTTCACACTTCAGTTTTGACCAGCTCTCCAGAACCTTGAGAAGAAACTTGCTGTTCTGAGAGTCTGGGTTGTGGTGCGTTGCTCAGATACCCTACAGCTGCTCTCTATTCACTCAGAAAATCAGATCATCGCTATGACAGTGCTTGGCCTTCCTCTCACCTTGCTGAGGTAGCTCCCATCACCACCAGCCTCTGGGCCCGCTCCTCCTGGGTGTGCACGTCCCCACACCCTGGGGCCTCCTCACCACTTGCAGGCCTGGACGCCTCTTTGCAAACGCTGTTGACTTTGCTGAAAGGATTCTCTTCCCAACAGCACACACACGGGGTGTCTCCTCAGTTCTCCCCTTTTAGGAGTCTGCGAAAGTTACCTCCTCTACCATGCTCCCCTAAACTAACTTCCAGCATTTACTGACCAGACCCTTAGGCCATACCAGCCTTCGCCATTGGTCTCCACAGCACTTAGAACCCAGCAGACATTTTGCTTTTAACCCTTAAAAAGTTCACATCCCTCAAGAATGTCTAGATTTCACGGCTGAATCACGGCACCTCTTACTTACTGAAGGAGCAAATGAATTCCTACTAGAAAAAAATGAAATTTTACTCAAAACTAGGTGACAGTAAGCCAAGCATGGTGGTACAGGCCAGCCATTCCAGGAGCTGGAGGTGGCAGTATGATCAGTTCAAGGTGATATTCCAATACATGGTGAGGCCAAAGCCAGCCTGGGCTATCTAAGGTCTTGTCTTTACAAAAGTGACTTAAACAAAAAAAAAAAAAAAAAAAAAAAGAGGTTTCCATGGGGAGGGTCACACCTTTAATCCCAGTGTTTAAGTGGCAGAGGCAGGAGGATCTCTGAGTTTGAGCCCAGCCTGGTTCTACAGTGAGTTCCAGGGCAGCCAAGGCTACACAGAGAAACCTTGTCTCAAAAACAAAACAAAAGAAAAGAAAAAAGATTTTATTAATTTAGAGGGTTGGAGCATTCAGAGTTAAACGACATATAGAAGGTTGGGTTGAGCAGGTATAAGAGAGAGTACGTGTACCTAATTTTCTTGTTTAGACTGAAGGGCTCCCCAGCCGTCCTTTGTTGGGAGGGAAAGGCAAGCAACTTTGAAATTGCTTAAGACTCCTAACTCAAAAAACACCTCTTACCTATAATTTTGTGTCTAGCCACACCCTTACAGAAAACAACTAGTTTCTGAAATCTGTGGGGCCAAATCTAAACATTACCCAACTAGTCATCGCTACAGACATTTTTTATTTATTCAGGGTTGAGAAGGAATTCTAACAGGAATGGTTGAGAATGAATGCCTATAATCTCATATTCTAAATGCATAATCTCTCATCAGAGAATAAAGAAAGCTTTGGTTCATCAAAACAAAAATAAAGCAAATGGCCTTCTAAATCAGCAAAATCTTTGAGATACCTCTTCTGGAGCAAGGAGACAATTCAACCTCTCCCAAGTGGTCCTCAAGGCGCGTACACACACACACACACACACACACACACACACACACCCTTATTTATGCTCCCCCCAATTAAGTTAAAAACCAAAGAGAAAATTAAAGTTTTGTTACCTTGGGTTTTGGCCTCAGGCTCTGCCAATCCCAGCGATGTATCACAAGACTCCTTGAGGGGCGATCTGATTGGAGTTTCAGCTTCAGGAGTCTCAAAATTACCTTCAGAATCCGAGCTGCCAAGGGGGAAAAATGAAGCATTACCACAGTCAACGGCTATTCCAACTGCCTTTAAAATGTACTTTTCCACAAAGGTGCAAGTCCAGCGCCTCTAACTCTACCACCAAGCCAATCCTCAACCCGGCCTGAGAGAGGCTGCAGCAGTTGTTCAGCGATGCCCAGCGTCCTAGTTCCCCGAAATCTCTTCCGTCCTCTGGAGCTTCTCACCAGGACCACTTATTTTCTGAGGCCATCTTTGCCTTTTCACACACACACAGGGGTGGGATGTGGGGGCTTTCCAATCAACTCTTTTCCTCGCAACACCCCCTTTTCCAGAGGCTTGAAAATTAATACCGCGCCACCCCCCAGACTGAGCCAATTTTAGCCATGCCTTCTTCCTTGGTAGGCCTCTACCTGTCGGAAAGCCACTGAAAATGCCGTCACCTGCCTTCCACAATCACACGTGTGACAGCTCAGCGGAGCCCACCATATCTCAGCAGCTGCCAGGGGCCTGTCATCACGCGATCCTCTTTTACCACGGCTGCATTTCAGGACACTGCGGGGCCGACACGGGCGCGGTAGGGGGGGCTGCGATTCCCTGCCCACAGGGGAAAGGCTGCAAAATCCCACCTGGCCTCATCTACTGACACGACCCGGTGCGGCTGTGTCGGGGCCGGGGTGTCGACGCTTAGAGAGAGCGACCCGGACAAGAGGGGATGCGGAGACTGCGGATCCCGGGGCTGGGTTCAGAGGGCTCACAGCGAAGACGGGGGGGCGAGAGCACATGGGCAGGCGCGACACCCCGAACTTTCGGGTGCACGGCGGGGACCCGGCTGCGGGCAGGACGCAGCACACACGGTTGCGCGCACACAGCAGGACCGCGGCGGGAGGACGGCGCGCGCCCGCCTCTCGGCCGGGATGCGGTGTACTTGCCTGAAACTCAGGGATTTGGTCTCGGCTTGCGAGTCCTCTTCCTCCTCGGGGTCGCCCTCGGGACCTCCGGCTTCGTCCTCTCCCGCGCCCGAGCCGCGCACCGCGGACCACGTCCACTTGGCCCACTGCACGGGCGACAGGATCTGCCAGGGGCTGAACGCCATGAGCGCCGCTGCCGCCCCTGCGGCGGGGAACGGCGGCCTCTTCCTTCAAGATGGAGGGGCGGTGACAGGCGCCGGCAACGTCGCCGGCGACCCGCGGATGTGGCTCAACGAGCGCCGTCGGGCCGGGCGCAGCGCTTCCTCCCACGGCCCGCAGCGCCGCTCGCCCCCGCTCCTCCCGGCCGCCGCGCCGCGGCTCGCCCCCGCGCGCGCGCGCGCGCCCCCCGCCCACCCGCCCGCCGGCCGCTCCCCCACGCCCGCTCGGCGCCGCTCGGCTCCGCTCGGCTCCGGGGTCCGCTCCCTCCCGGAGCAGCAGCCTCGGCGAGCCGCGGAGCCGCGCCCCTGGGGCCGCCCCCTCGGACCGAACTACTGGCGCGGCGCGCGGGGGCGGCCGCTCGGAAGCGCGCTCCCCCCGCCGCGCTGGTCGCGCCCGGCCTCGGGCAGGGGCTGCGCGATCGCGCTCGCCCCCGCCGCCGCGCGACCCGAGCCTGCGAGCTCGCTGCGCGCCGCCGGCGTCCATTTCCGAGCGTGTGCGCGCCGCTGCGCCTTTCCTCTTCCCCTTTTATCTGGTCTTCCTGCTGCTGGGACTTGATGGCGTGGCGGATGCTGGACCGCACAGAAGTTAAGCCCCTTATTTAAAACAAACAAACAAACTGGGAAGCTCTGTAGCCTGTAGTACCCGCTCCCTGAGACTGGTCATCTCCATCCTTGTTATTCCCAGGATTTGCATTAAAGATGCCTTGCCTGCCCCAAACCACACTCACAGAGGCTCTGGCCCGACCGAGGATAGAGGATACAAAATCGTCCTCTTGACAAGACAGCCCGCTTTGCCCTTGTCCTCGTTTCATAACTTTAATTTCTAGGTCTTTGGTTTCTGATGTCGTTTGCCGCTTCAATACAAAGCCAGCAGGCCTGGTGAGAGCAGCAGTCAGAATAGAATCTTTTTATCTTTGAAGGAGAAGAGAAAAAAAAAATTCCTTCATCTTTGAGGGATTCCACGAAGAGACTGTCCTAGGCCCTCTCTCCCAGGGAACCCGTTGCCTCCAACGCCAAGTCTGGGACTCCTGGTTGTCAGTAATGCGTTCTTGTGTTACTGCCGGTTCTCAGAGTCTGGGAGAATCTGTGGTGCGGCTAAAATTGCCACAGAGAGTACACCTCCAAGATTCGGGACAAGGTCACGATGAAACTTGCAGGACACTGATGATCTCCCCTGAAAGGAGTTGGCACCATGTACATTGCAGATGAATCACCAATGTCTTACACACTTGACAACAAACATGAGCAAACGTAAGAAAAGGCTTGGCAGCTCGCCTACCATAATCATGAAAAAGGCGGGACTATGATAGGGTCTATGGCTGCTTCTTGCCTGAGATAAACACGACCATCAAGAGTGTCCTAAGACTTAAAAAAAAATGTGGGCAGAAGTCATTTTGTTTTAGGTCTACAAGAAACATGCCAACACCATCCAACTGCTGATGTCTAGGGTTTTACAATCAGGTAAATCTTCAGGTCAGAAACCCCTTAGATTCCTGAATTTGTCACAAGTACTGTGTGGCCTGAAAATGGTACTCGTGTAAATCCGTACCTAGTCATGATCATTCTTCCTCCTCAGCAGTGCTATACTCCTTTCTCTTCTTTCCATCCTTGGTATGACTTAAATACTCCCTAACTCCTTAGAACCACAGGTTGGAACTGGCTTTCCCTCAGGGCTTTCTCACTTGGCCTTCCTCTGCCTGACTGATCCTGCTTCCCTAGCCACTATCAGCAGAGACCCAGGTCTAACCTTCATATGCCCAAGAACACCTACAAGATCATAAAAACACAAATTCACACTGGGGAGCATACCTCAGTGAGAGTGGCTTGCCTGGCATTCACCTGGCCCTGAAGTCCATTCCCACCCCTTCTCCCCCTCCCCACCCCCCCAGCAAGGGGGCCAGGGTAGTGTATTGCAGTGTCTAGACAGTTGTATGTGTAATAATAATGTCCTTGAGGGATTGTCAAAGGGTAAACTTGGCAAACAGCACTTAACTTAAGCTGACTACTGCTCTTGCTTCCAGAACTGTCTCTCTTTGGCTGTGGAGCTTTCTACATTTCTGAAATACACCTCTTCTCCCATCTGACCCAACCCCAAGCCCTCCCCCACAAAGACCCCTGGCCTTGGCTAGCCAAATTTCTCTCATCACCCAGCTCAGGGGCCTAGTGTGGGGAAGGGACTGGTCTCTCACACTTTCTACCCTTCTTACACCTGAATATTCACAGCGATCACTACTGTGGCACTTAGCTCTAAAAGCGAGAAGGGGGCATTCTTAGCCGTGACACTGGGACAACAGGCATAAGCCAAGACTGTCTCAGGAAGGAAGGTCACCCCACACTTAGCTCAGAGTAGACGACACGACTCTTTATTTACACATCTGCACCCCCTCTTGGACCATAAAATTCCAAAGGCCAGAGACCAGGCCTTTATGAGAGACTTTTTGCTTCTCCAAAGACTTCGAACAAAAGCACACACTCACAGATTACACACAGATTACAGCTGGGCATAGTGGTACCTTTAATCCCCGTACTCCGGGAGGCGGAGGCAGGCAGATCTCTGTGAGTTCCAGGCCAGCCTGGTCTACAAAGTGAGTCCAGGACAGCCAAGGCTACACAGAGAAACCCTATTTCAAGGAAGGAAGGAAGGAAGGAAGGAAGGAAGGAAGGGAAAGAAAGAGAGAGAAAGAAAGAAAGAAAGAAAGAAAGAAAGAAAGAAAGAAAGAAAGAAAGAAAGAGAAAGAAAAGAAAAAAGTTGGCTTAGCTCCTGGGAACGCTACCTCTTGAAAAATCAAAGAATAGAACCAGCTCCAGGGGTAGCCTAGAGTGGTAAACCCTGACTCAGTGCAGTAGCAGCAAACACCCATCTTGCACAAGTCTTGGGCTTAGAGTAAACAGCAACAAAGCATCTCGATCCATAACCCTGGCTGCCTGTGTGTTTATGGAAGAGAGTAAGGTCTGATGCATCCATTTCCCTGTAATTCTGGGAAAGGCAGACCGTGACCTTGCTGCCGTCCTCCACATCCCTGAGCGGAATGTCTGCAAATACACAGCCAAGTAGCCAACCGAAACCAATTTGTTTTGGAAATGATCTTAAGCTGAGAAAGGGCCTTTATTCTTTTCCACTGCTGCTTGCCTTTCCCAAAGGCTGTGGACCAGGGTAACACGAAAGTCTAAAATATAACTCCCTGGGACTGTAGCTGTAGCTCTGTGGTATAGCAGGTACTTAGCATGAGGGGACTCGGGGCTCAGTTCTCACTAACACAAACAAATAACTGCTTTGAAGCATTCCCCAGTCGGTGGCCAGGCCAAGCACGTATTTTACAGTGAATCAACGCCACAGATGGGTCTATAAAATGGGCCCCTTTGGTAAAAGTTAAATAAATGAAGTAGGAGCTGAAGAGATGGCCCAGTGGTTGAAAGCACTAATAGCTGTTGAATAGGATGCAGGTTCAGTTCCCACCATCTACAACTCTAGTTCTAGGGCATTTGACACTCCCTTCTGACCTACAGGGGCACCAAGCATGCACTCGTGGTATACATACATCAGTGCAGGCAAAGCACGGATACACGTAAATAAAGAAATCTTAAAACAAACTGAGCAAACAGGTTCTTTCTGCCTAAGACTCTGCTGGCCCTAATTCCTTTAGGCTTCACTAGGCACCCCCACTCCCCCCCCACGCATGCCTCAGCCTTGAGCCTTCAGTCTTTGTTTCTAATCTAGCTTTATCAGTAATCCTGCAGGTTCAGTTTAGTGAGCACCCCCGCCCTTATTCTCTCACACCAGCCTGCCTTCAGCAAGAATCTTGTCAAGTAGGTTTAGCCGGAATCATCCCTCTTAGCAATTTTTCATTCACAGACAGCATCCCCCCACCCCATGCAGACACCAGCCTACAAATACCTGTCCTTGTAGTCAGAGTTAAACCAGGTCTCTCTCCACGTTTACAAAATCCTAATAGTCATATTCTCTCTCTCTCTCTCTCTCTCTCTCTCTCTCTCTTTCTCTGGTTTTTTCAGATGGAGTCTCTCTGTGCAATAGCCCTGGCTATCCGTGAACTCACTTTGTAAACCAGGCTGGCCTCAAACTTAAAGAGATCCTCCTGAGAATGTCTGTGAGGACAGGGTGGGAGAGGAGGGGCAGGAAAGGCGAACCTCACTGTGATCAATTCCACCACATCCATAGGCCTGTGCAGAACTTGCTCCTGGAGTAAGGAGAGTGGACTCCAGCTTATCAAAGAGCACGGCTGGGCGTCCAGCAGGCCCTCTGGCCTGTCTTCCAGGCAGCACCCAAATCTTGGATTTCATAAGAAATCTTTCAATATCCTGACTGTTCTCCCTCACGTAAACTGTTAAAATCTGGTTTAGTTGAAGGACCAACCTAAGCCATACGTGCAGGTTCTTGGCCCGTGGAACCTGAACCTGCAAAGAGGGGTCGTGACGCCATTTAGAAAGGTCATTCTGGCAGCAGCCTGGAGGCTTGCGATAAAGTAGTCACGACTGGGAAGACCCAAGAAACTATATTCTCTGCCCCGGAGCTGCCTAGCAAAGATAATAGCTTCTCTCACAGAAGCAAGATTCAAATCAGTAGTCACTCAGTTCCTTCACTCCACTTGTTCAGGAAGTTATCAGAGTGTAAATAACTCTGGCCTGATGGAAGGAACAGAAATTCCAGGCTGCTTTAAAAACAACAAAAAACAAAATCTATTTGTGGCCACACCTGGACAAGAGAAGGCATTTGCATGAGATGAGGGAAAGGAGAAAGGGCCCGAGGAGGGCAGCACTCAGGAATTCCAAGCAGCTGCCTGTTCTCCACCTTTCTTTTTTGAGACAGGGTCTCACTATGTAACCCTGACTGGCCTGGAACTGGCTAAGTAGACCAGGCTGGGCTCAGACTGACAGAGCTCCTCCTGACAGGAGCTAGAAAGATGGCTCGGGGGTAAAGTGCCTGCTGCAGGAGCATGGACACCTCAGCTCAGATCCCCAACACCCACAAATAAAAAGCTCGACATGGCAGTGCAGGCCTGGAACCCCAGTACTTGGGGCTACTGATAGGTGGATCCCCAGAGCTCACTGAGCAGCCAGTCCAGCCCACTCAAATCAAGGAGATCCAATGCGGTTAGAGACAGGTCTCAAAAAGGAAAGAGTGATGGAGGAAGACATTTGATCTGGGCCTGTGCCTACCACACAAATAGGCAAGCATGTGCAGGTGGATCTACACATAACTGCACACATGTGCAGGTGGATCTACACACAACTGCACATATGTGCACAGGAACATATACCAGAGAAAGAGAGATTATGATACTTGTGGCTATTGCTGTGATCAAACAATGACCAAAACAACATGCATGCGGAGTAAAGGTTTTGTTTGGCTTACACTTTAACATCACTGTTCATCATTGAAGGAAGTCAGGGCAGGAACTCAAACAGGGCAGGAACCTACAGGCAGGAGCTGACAGAGAGACCATGGAGGGTCTATGCTTACTGGCTTGTACCTCTTGGTTTGATCAGCCTGCTTTTATTTTTTAATTTATTTTTTATTTTTATTTTGAGACAGGGTTTCTCTGTGTAGCCCTGACTGCCCTGTACTCACTTTGTAGACCAGGCTGGCCTCGAACTCACAAAGATCCACCTGCCTCTGCCTCCCTGAGTGCTGGCATTACAGGTGTGTGCCACTGCACCTGGCTAGCCTGCTTTCTTATAAAGCCCAGGACCACCCAGGGATGGCACCATCTCTGATACGCCAGGCCCTTCCCCATCTATCACTAATTAAGAAAATGCTCTACAGGCTGGCCTACAGCCAGATCTTATGAAGGCATTTTCTGAATTGAGGTTCCCTCTTCTCTGATGACTGTAGCTTGTATCAAGTTGACATAAAATTAGCCAGTACATTTATGCAAAGAGAGAGAGAGAGAGAGAGAAAGAGAGAGAGAGAGATCTTTATTCTTTAAATTGGCAGAAAGCTCAGGAAAGGAGCCTGCAAGATGTAAGAATTTATTATATGATAAAGACATTACAACATAGAAAAGAATGGCTGCTTAATAGATGCGTGGAGAATGTTGGTTAGCAACGGAAAAAATCAGCATAAACTCATACCTCAGAGTATATATCAAAAAAAATTCCAGATGGACCCGATGGCTAAATAATAAAAATCAAGCCATGGGGAGAAGGCAATCTAGAAGCAACAGAATCTGTCAGCTCTCTGCAGGAAGGATGTCAGTCCAACTTAGAAGTAATTAATGAAACCACACACAAAGCAAATCCCAGATTTATTGGGCTACATATGAAAACTACGGCTTGTAAATATGTGTCTTCCAATTAAAAGGCAAACAACAGGCTGGGCAAAACAGAGACTAGTTGTTGTTACCTTAAAACTCTTAAAAACCTGTGAGCTCACACAAATCTCAACAGGGAACCTAATGGTTACAACAAACTGAACCATTGTAAAACCTTCTGTGGGTCACACAACTGCCAAGCACTTGACCTGACTGTCAGATTCCATCTCTATCCTCTTAACCCACAGTCTCAGGGGGGGAAGCCTTAATACAGACCTTGTTGGTTAGCTGGCTGGCTGTGTAGTGCCGGAGAGTGAAGCTAACCCAGGGCCTTATGACTGGGGAACTTTCCTGTTCTGTAGTGAAGACACATGTGTACTCCATATTGGAAAAAGGAATCAGAATGTGTATACCATCACTCACTGTGTACACACTGTTCTGAGTTACACCCTCAGCACAAACTGACTTGACCAAGCAAACACCCACTGAGAAGGGGCAAAGGATGATGAGCAGGAGACAGCAATGGGACAAAAAGTCACTGAGAACTGTACCAGAATATCCAGCCTGAGCTCCTGAATGATTGACTGTCTTTGTCTCCGCCCACTGCTTGTATAATCAGAGGCCTGGAGATGAGGAAGACACATCTTTAGAATGTCAAAATCTGTCTTCTCAGACAAGGGCTCACTGAATAAAGCACAGCTTTTAAAAACTAATTCTCAGGGCTGGAGAGATGGCTCAGGGGTTAAGAGCACCATCTGCTCTTTCAAAGGACCTGGGTTCAATTCCCAGCACCCACATGGCAATTCACAACTCTCTGTAACACCAATTCCAAGGGATCTGACACCTTCACATGAAAGCACATAAAATTTAAAACTTAAATTAATTTAAAACAAACAAACAAACAAACAAAACTATGGGGCTGGAGAGATGGCTCAGTGGTTAAGAGCACTGTCTGTTCTTCCAAAGGTCCTGAGTTCAATTCCCAGCAACCACAACCATCTATACTGGAATCCGATGCCCTCTTCTGGCATGCAGGTGTACGTGCAGATAGAGTATTCATGCATAAAATAAATAATTAAACAAATAAGCAAACAATTCTGATTCAGGCCTGTGGTGGTTCACGCCTATAATCCTAGCACTCAGAGAGGCAGAAGCAGGCTGATCACTGTGAGTTCAAGGGCAGCCTGGCCTACAAAGGGAGTCCAGGACAACCAAGGCTACACAGAGAAACCCTGTCTCAGGAAAATAAACAAACAATTCTGGGGCTGGAGATGACTCAGTGATTAAGGACATTTGTTGCTCTTACAGAGGCTCTGTAACTCTGTAACTCCAGTTGCTAGGGGATCTGGGACATACTTCTAGCCTTCACAAGACACCAGGCATGCGCGCACACATACACAGAGAGAGAGAGAGAGAGAGAGAGAGAGAACATACATATATGCTAGTATATGCAAGGAAACCATTCATACATATAAAATAAAATGAATCATTAAAAAATCAATTCCCACCTCTGCTCACCGGCATCTCTGCAAGAGAAAGGGAGCAATGAGCTGGGGTGTTCCAGGTGTACTTAAGCATTATTACCGCTTTTGTAAAAGAAGAGAAGGTAAGGAACAGAGAGACAAGTTAAACTGGCTGAATATTCGACCTCCAGAGTGGAGACTGCAAAAGAGCCT
Source organism: Meriones unguiculatus (assembly GCF_030254825.1). Taxonomy (NCBI): domain Eukaryota; kingdom Metazoa; phylum Chordata; class Mammalia; order Rodentia; family Muridae; genus Meriones; species Meriones unguiculatus. The sequence continues at coordinate 17,318,436 of NC_083352.1, forward strand.
ACATTTAAATACATATTTGCATCCGTCTGTCTCCTCCTCTCCACATATGCAGCCAAGCTTCAGTCCAGTATGTTAGGCCAATTAAACTCTAAATTTCAATCGAGCCTGGTGGTTCCTATCTGTAATCCCGGCACTTGGAAGGCTGAGGTAGGAGGAGTCGCATGAACTTGAGGTCAGCCTGGATTCCATAATGAATTCCAAGACAGCCTGGGCTACAGTGGAAAACCTGGTAAATAAATAAACATGAAAAGGTTTCATTTTCCAATTTGGAAGAAGAAGGTGCATCTCAGTAGTAGAGCACATGCCTACCATACTTGAGGTTTAGCACTGAAAACAGAGACAGCCTGGTTGGCACACAGAGGCTGGGAAGGCAGGAATGGGCATTGCAGAGCTCACCGGCCACTGTGCCCTCACTTCTCTGGTGCCCTGTGGGGCCAACAGGGGAAACAGCCCAGGATGGTCCGATGTGATCAACTGCCTGGTGACCAAACTGTGAATGAACCCTCACTCGAAGGAGGTGTTTGCCTCGTGAACCAAGGTGCCATGCAAAAGATCCCCCACACACACCCCGGCACTTCACAGACAAAAACTCAGGTCAGGGTGTAAGGGATGAGCTTCGTGCGGGGGGTGCAGATGGGTCCATCTTTACATGGTCTCAATGGGCGATTTCTCTTTCAGCGTACTTCTCCATGGCTAGCTTCCACGAGCCATATCTCATTAGAGGCCAGCCTGGACTTTATAGCAAGCACGGCTGTGAACAGAAATAAAGAAAAAATAAGGAAGCTTCCATGAGCACTGTGCCGGGCCCCCACTAGGGACTTAGAAAGGGGCCCGTGACAGCGAGGGGCCTGAAGTTTGAGATGGTTTTAGCTTCCCGGTAAATTCAGCTTGTCTTGTAAAAGAGGAGATACTTGTGGCTCGTGCTTGGGCCAGCTGGCTTCAACTCAGTAAGGGAAAATATTGATTTATTGAGGGAGGAGGGGGTGGTCACGCTGACCTCCTCCATCTTTTCAGAGGAAATGAAAAAATGTTAGCTGCTGGAAACTCGATAAAACTGTCAAAGAGATATCTCCTCCACAGATTTCGAAACACAAAGCCCGGCTCCTTCCTTCTGTACCAACTGTAAACATGCACATATAATTTCAATCATCAACGCAAAAGGAAAGAACGCGAGTGTTCCTTCGGCGTGGGTGCCTTGTGCATACAATTCCAGAAAGCCACCAAGTCTTGGCCCCCACATCAGTAATAACCACTCTACAGCTAGCACAGATTTCCGAAGCATCCGAGTGTGGCCTGTGACTCAGCTCTGACTAGTGGGATGAAGCCTTTGTGCCGGTTAGGCTTTTGAAACGTGATACAATTGAGAGTCATCTAGGAAGAAAGAAGTCAAATAAGACTTGTCTCCATCAGATCAGATCGGCCTGCAGACAAGTCTTTGGGGCGTTTTCTTGATTGATGGCTAATGTGGAAAGGCCCAGCCCACCGTGGCAGGTGGTCCTGGGTTATACAGAAAAGCAAATTGAGCGAGCCATAGGGGGGCAAGCCAGCAGGCAGCATTTCCCCACATGGTTCCTGCTCTAGCCCTGCCTCCAAGTTCCTGCCTTGGTTTCCAGAAATGATGGACTGCGACCTTAACCCATTTGATTTATTTAAAACTTTTCCCCTCCAAGTTAGTTTTGGTGAGCCTTTTATCACAGTAACAGAACCTAACGCACACAGCCTTAAAAAAAAAAAATCTCTGCTGGGCGTGGTAGCACACACATTTAATCCTAGCACCCGGGTGGCACAGGCAAGCAGATTTTTGAGTTTGAGGCCAGATGGTCTACAGAGTGAGTTCCATGGCTATACAGAGAAACCCTGTTTTGAAGAAGAGAGAGACTAAAAGAGAAAGAGAGAGAGAGAATCTCCTTGGGGGAGGGGTTCCAGACAGTGTTTTTTCATGTAGCCCTGGCTGTCCTGGAACTCACTATGTAGACCAGGCTAGCCTCAAACTCATAGAGATCTGCCTGTCTCTACCTCCCAAGTGCTGGGATTAAAGGCCTGCACCAGCCTGTACCACCACCTCCTGGCTCTGGCCACTCTGCAGGTGGTGAAGGACCTCTCTTCGTATGAGTAAGGATCCCGCTTAGGGGAGAAAGAATGAAACTAACAAGACAGGTGGGGAATGCAGCCAGGCCAACTCCCAGAAGCAGAACAGCCCAGTCCTTGGCGACTGTTCCATGAGAGGCATCTCCGGATTCCGGCAGCACATCCCCCCAGCACCGCCCTCCAACGGTACAGCGCTCTCTGAAGCACACCAGTGTCTAAGTTCCCATATCAAGTCCTCAGTCATGAGACAGATCTTCCACCTGATCATCCCCCCAAACAAGATTGAGATGGCCCTATGCCTCTCCTGCATAAAAGAGAATTCCTGGAAGAACGCCATGTCTTCTGAGACGGCCTTACTGATTAGAAAAGGGCTGTTTCAGCAAAGACTGATGGACTAATTAGAACTTTACCATGGAGAGGCTGGGAATGTTGCAGGTCCAGGGGCTGATTGCCTTATCTTGGGCTAAATTCCTTGCCCACCTCTCTCTCAGAACTAACATCTGTGACAAATAGACAAGAGCCTTTTTGAAATCTATTAACTTAGCAGACCACCAACTTCCACCAGTCAAAAAGCTAAGAATGTCATCAGGTAGCATCATGGGTCTATAGAAAATTTCCCCCTCACCTCGCTGTACCCGCCTTGCTTAGATTTATTACTTTCTTTGTCCTGTAAAATTTCATGGAACTGTTTCCACGTGGGAACATGGAACTTGGGGTAACCTACATCCCTGTCCCCTGGCCATGGTCAACTATATATGATCCAGAACAATCCATATCTTTTATTCTCTCGAGGTGAGAGCTGTCTGTCTGCTGTAAATGATTGGAAGAAGTGCCGCTTTGGATTCCAGGTTCAGATCTGAAGGGTGAAGAGTCAATATTTAGCGTCCATCCAAGGCCAAGACTGACAGACAGAATGGATCTGGATCCTGACTGATCAATATTAATGTCTTTGGGGAGATGCCCTTGAAACAATATGACTTTATAAGCCTAAAAATACTAAATAATAAATATGAGCATATGCTTAACTGTACAGATAAAAGAATAACTAACCCACATTCTATACATTAATTGCTGGTGCTGTCTGGTTTTAACACTGGCTCAAGTTAGTGATGATTTCCAGCATTCAGCCTAGAAAACATTTTGTTCTTTTTTTGTGAATAGTAGAGCATGCCAGGAAGCAAGTGAGCTAACGGCTGTTGGAAGTCCTCACATTTTTTGTTTTGTTTTGTTTTGCAAAATAGTTTCTCTGTGTAGCCCTGGCTGTCCTGGAACTCACTTTGTATACCAGGCTGGCCTGGAACTCGGAGATCTGCCCGCTTCTTCTTCTCTATACTGGGAACGCAATGCACCACCACCACCACCACCACCATTGCCTTCCTGGAAGCATTCTTTTCTACACAAATAATATTCTTTGTTCCAAGAGTTAATGCACTCCCCTGCAACCTCCCACAGTGTGGGAGAGCAAGCCCAGGGCCTTGCACACACTAGCCACATTCCCAGCCCTTGTTTTTTTGGGGGATTGTTTTTTGTTGTGTGTTTTTTTGTTTTGTTTTGTTTTGTTTTGTTTGTTTTGTTTTGTTTTTTTAGTAGGTAGCTCAGGCTAGCCTCAAATTTATGGTCTTCCTGCCACCATCCTCTGGGTGCTGAGATTATGGGCATGCATCACCACATGGGGCTTAAAAGTATTTTAAAATAATGTAATCTTGTCAAAAAATATACACATGTACATCCATTTGTTTGTTCTACAAATTTTAAGAAATTTGTAACAGAACTCTGTCAGCCTATGCTACATACTGTTGACTGCAACAGACCCCGATTCTATAGGTGAACAGCCACAAATGAAACTTACGAGATGCTGTCTACGAAATACAACAAATCAAAAGGTAACAGCATTTCCTACACAGAACAATTTGCCACAAGATGACAAGTGGCAAAGGGGAGTTCCCTGCTCTCATCCAAGCTCAGCAGAGGCAAATTCCAGAGAGGGAGGAGTGAAGCGCTTAGTGTGGTCAAGGGGAGACGGCACAAGTCATGGCCCAACCAAGCGTGACTATCCTTCTCATCACTATTCCGTGTGATGAAGGTTTGGTGGCACTATTGAGGGTGACAGAACCCTGAGGTGAGCCTGGGAGGAAGAAATTGGGATATTAGGGGATGCCATGGAGGGGGCAATGGGGCCTGGGTCCCCTCTAGTTTCTCTTGCTTCCCAGTTGTCCTGAGGTGAACAGGCCAGCTTCGTGACCATGTATTCTGCCACAATGCCATAATGGGGCTAGCATGGACCACAGCTTCTGAAACCATGAGCCAAATAACCAACCATCCTCTCCTCTTTAATGTCTTACTCCAACACATCAAGAATAAGACCGCTACCACAATTTAAAGCCAATTTTGAAGCAAGCTTTAGTCAAATCCTGGCCAGGTAGACAGGCTCTGGCTAGGCCCATACCTGGGTTCTCAGAAAATGGCTGCAAGCCACATTTTGCAGGGGCTTGAAAAAGGCAAACCCCACATTTCCCCTCATTTCCCATCAAGTCCAACCAGGGGCAAGCAAACGTCCTGACGTCTTTCCTGCCCAGGTACTTCTCACCCACATGCTATAAAGCATGTTCGGTACAGATGGGTCAAACAAACATAGGACAAACAGGAACTTATTCTTTAACTGTTTTAACTGCAAACGGAACTCTCAGCCTACAAGGTATATTTTTCCTACTTTGGTCTCATAAAAGTTATTTATCTGACTGAGGCAGGAGGATTGTGTCACAAATTCAAGAGCAGTTTAGGCTACACAGTGAGCTGCAGGCCAGCCTGGGCTACAAAAATGAAACCCTGTGTCAGAAAACAAGACAAAACAAAAATGTTTGTTTTTTGTTTTTTTGTTTGTTTGTTTGTTTTGTTTTGTTTTTTTCTGAGGTGTTTTGGCTGACTAGCGCATCATCGTCTTCCCAAAAGTAAAAAATGTCAAACCTAGGGACTTGCAAAGTAAGAAAGGAAAGGACAGGCGCACCTTGCAGTGGATAAATAAAGCTTAAAAACGAAGAAAAAAAGAAAGAGCTTACAAGTCCTCAGATACACAAGCATGTGTTTACGTGGCAGGAGAGATGAGACGTGCATATGTGCGCGTGTGCAAACTTTTACAGAGACGGGGTCTAAATACACACATTGTCTCCAGCAAGACAGTGACTGTCATCTACATCTTGTTTTCATAGTGTTCTGCTCCCCGTGTGTCTCTGCACAGCCAAGTGTTTTCCCTTCTGCTGTGTAGCATCCCAACTCGCTACTATGGGGACCAAGATGTGCTAATGGATTCTCTGCTATGAACAGAAACCCTAGAACAAACTTATGCAAATACATCTTTTTACATATACACTTTTTTTTTTTACATATATATGATTTCTTAGCACAATCTGCTAGAAATAGAGTGTCAGGTCACACGCATTTTACATTTGATACAGGAAGTCACCTGCCCTTGAGAAAGGTCATACTGGAACAAAGACCAAGAGGCAGGTTTTATTGAAGAGTACTGACCCTTCATTTGGGCCTACAGATGGGTAGGCAGGGGTATTTAAAGGCAGGACAAGGCTTGGCTTCTCTGCTTCGTTTTGTATCTGTCTTCTTCACTACCTTAAACTTCATGGGTCACATACCTGCTCAGCTCTGCACGTAGGTACGCTGACTCTTTAAGCAGTATCTGCCTAAAAACTGGTAATACAAGGTTGAGTAACACTAAACTTACCTGTCCTACCTCGTCTTCCTTCAAAGAGTAAAGAACAGCTAACACATTTGAGGCTGTCAACTGCCAGCTCTTATGTCTTGTTCTAGGCCTGTGAAACGGTGTATGGATGTCACCAGTCATTGCTGTAACTCTCCATGAACAGCGAAGCCTTGCAGGCAGATCACCCCATGATGAGACTACCCCCAAAGCCAGAAGGGAGCAATTATTCCAGGGTGGGAACAACGGAGGCTGCTTGCATAACTGGCAGCAATCATCTCACTGTAGGACCCAGGTTGCCCCCTTCTCTAGAACCAACTAGCAGAACAAGATACCACTCAGCTAGATCACTGTTTGATCAAGACTGTTTAAGTGTGTACACCCATCCCTGCCCCAGCATCTCCTCTTGCACCTGAAGCTTATACTCCACCCCAAGGCAGGGCTAAGATGCCAAATCCAGCCCTCCCCCAAGTCTTGCTAACACAGCCTCTTGCAGTTTGAATAAGAACTGCCTCCACAGGCTCTTATGTTTGAACACTTGGTCCCTGGCTGGTGGAACTGTTTGGGAAGGATTAGGAGGCGTGGCCTTGTTGAAGAAGATTTCAAAAGACTCAAGACAGTTCCAGTGTTCCTCTCTGCTCCCTACTTGTGATCAAGATGTGTACTCTCAGCTACTGCTCCAGCACCAGGCCTGCCTGCTTGGGGCTACACTTCCTGCCATGATGGCCATGAACTCACCCTCTGAAACTGTAAGCCCCCGTGGTGGTTTCAGTAAAAAAGAGCCCCCATAGGTTCATATATTTGAATGCTTAGTCATCAGGGAATGGCACTACTTGAGAAGGATTAGGAGGTGTGGCCTTGTTGGAGGAAGTGTGTCATGTCACAGGGGTGGGACTTTGAGGTATGAAAAGTCCAAGCCAGGCCCACTATGACTCTCTGTCCTCCTGCTGCCTGCAGATCCAGATGTAGAACTCTCAGCACCATGATGACAATGGACTAAACATCTGGAACTGTAAGCAAGCTCCAACTAAATGCTTTCTTTTATAAGAGTTGTCATGGTCACAGTATCTCTGTACAGCCACTAACTGTCTTATCATAGCAATAGAAAAGTAACTAAAACACAGCCACAGTGATTAAATTCCTCTCCTGTCTTTCAGCATTACTTTTTGCATTCCAAGACAAATGGTTAGATCCAACTACTGGGATTCTCTGAAGAGAGGTGCTGTATGGCCCCAAGGACTCCAGTAACAAACTAATTCACATTTTTAGATGACAGTATATGAGATGGTCTTTTCCTCAGACCTTGGCCAATACTGAGCTCCTTAATCTTTTAAATCTTTGCTAATGTGTAGAGATGACTTGCCCTTTTCGATGCTCTTATTTGAATACAATTATTTATCAAGCTGAGTGTTTCAGTGTATTTATTGAACCAGCCTGTCTTTCTTCTTTCTGTTTTCCTTTGCTACCCTCTTCCACTTGTCTACTTTCTCCTCATTTTGAAGATGGAGGTAACTCCTTTGCCTTAAATCTATAATACTAGGTTGTGATCACTCGATCACCAGCCCCCAGGACATGAGAAACCCATGTTGCTCTAGAATGGGAAGGCTGGGGTGGCCTTACCATGTGCGCTATGACAGGCCTTCAAGAGTGATGTCCACTTATTCAGGACCATCTTGCTTTTGGTTTTCTCAGTTTGTTATCCTCTCTCTCTCTTCTTTTTGTTTATAGTTTGTTTACAGTGGTGATGACTCATGCCTTTAATCCCAGCAGTGAGGGGGCAGAGGTAGGCGGACTGCTGTGAGTTCAAGGCTGGCCTGGTCTACAGAACAGCTGAAGCTACACAGAGAAACCCTATTTTGGGAAACAAACAATAAAAGAAATGCTCTCATTTGAGAATGAGTACCCCATATTTTCCCTAGGTAACCGCAAAGTTACCTCTTTTTAATTTTTTAAAAATAATTTTTTTAGCATAGAAAGAAATAGCTCTTCTTCTGGCATTTTCATACATGATATCATTAGATTTCATGCGAATTTACACCCCAAGTATTCTCCTTGGATTCCTCTTCCTGTACCAAAAAGTCTTCTCTTCTGCCTTCATGACACATGCATTTCACTACCTCCCTTATTCCCCCTTCCCTCCCTTTTGGATAGACAGATATCTCCCATCCATGGTTCCCTTTCCACTCTCTATTCCTTCTTGTTCTGAGACGGTGTCTCATTATGTAGCCCTGTAGCCCCGGCTGGCCTGGAACTTGCTGCGATCCTCCTGCCTTTGTCTCTTGAGTGCCAGGATTATAGGAACACACCTCTAAACCCAGCTTCCCATTTTTACTTTCATATGTAGACATACACACACCAGAGACGATGACACTTGTTGGAATGTAGCTTATTTCACCTAACACAATTCACTTTCCTGCAGTTGTCCTTTATTTGCGGCTGAATCAAGTTCTGCTGTGTACAGGTAGACAGTGCAAATTTTCATGCGTCGTTCTGTGGATGGATAGGCTGGCTCCATTTCTTAGCTACTGTGAATAGTACCACAACAAATACAGGTGTGCAAGCATCTTCGCAGAACGATGCTCTAGACTCCTTCAAGTACATACCCAGCAGCCACTTATACGGTGGTTCTATTTCTTTTATCCCAAGGACTGACTGACTTCCATAGTGGCTGCAGATACTACCTCACAGCAATGACGACACTGTTTTCTTGATGATCGCTGTCCCGATTGCAATGAGATAAAATCTCAATGTAGTTTAAGTTGAAAGCTAAGGATGTGAAACAGTTTTTCCAGTATTTATAAGCCATTTGAATTTCTTTTTTCTTTTTTTTTTTTTTTGAGAAAGGTTTTTTGGGGTAGCCCTGGCTGGCCTAGACTCACAGAAATCCGCCTGCCTCTGCCTCCCTCCCTGAGTGTTGGGATTACAGTGAGTACCGCCATGCCTGGCTCTATTTCTTCTTTTTCTTTCAATTCACTGGCTATTTACTGATTAGAGGACTTGGGGGTTGTATTTAATTTGGGGGGTTCTTCGTAGATTTTATATATTGATATCCTATCTGACTTACGCTAGGCGTAGCAGAGATTTTTCTCCCATTTTGTAATCTGTTCAATGGTTCCTTTGCTGTGTACAAGCCTTACATTCATGTATCCATTTGTCAATCCTTGGGATCATTTCCAGTAAGCCTGGAGTCTCCTCTTCACGAAGTCCTTGCTCAGGCCTCTGTCCTGAGGCATTTTGGCTATGTCTTCCTCTAGTAGGGCTCATATTAGCCTTTCACATATGCAAAGGCTTTTGACACATTTTGAATCTAACTGTTGTTTGGGACGAGGGATATGGATCTACTCTCATTCTTTTACATGTGGTTGTCATTTTTCCCAGCACCATTTGCGCAGCTGTGCTCTCTCAACAAGACACTTGTCTCCAGCATCCAAACTAGAGACAAAAAGCTTTTATCACACCAAGTTCAATACTCTGTGTGTGTTTGACCTGATTGTTTATAGACTAATCATGACTGCCTGCTTCCTCTCATTCATAGTGTTCTATCTCCTCAGTAAAACTCTCAAGTCCATGGCATCACAGACCCTGGAGCCCCACCAGACAGACAGATTACAGCTACGAGGGGCATCTTTGATTTTTGTCTTTACGACACTGTTTCCTCCACTCACAATCCACAATCCACCCTTATCTCTTTGTTCCCTTGTCCCAAAAAATATTTGACCAGCAAACATGCAGGGCCCAAATCTACCCAACTTCTGCATTTGACAGCCTTTCCACATTTCAACTCTGTTTAGTAGAACCTGTTTAGGTCAAATCCATGGCCGTGGGCAGGATTCCAGAACAGAGTCAGTATCCCCCCATGTGGGAGATGTGCTAAGAACCGCCCACTGGAGAAATGGGCCCACTGAGGAGGCAGGGCACCCTGCGAGATCCCAGGGAACAAGTCTTTGGGGCTTTACATTTCCAAAGCTGACCCTACACTGAATTAGCCAGCAAAGTGGGCGTGTCCTTGGCTCTGAACTTATTTAGTCCTGTTATTTCAGATGGTGGGTTAAATCTGCATAAGAACCAATGGTGGAGACATTTCACAGGTTGGTGGTGCCAGGAATACATACACATGATGTGAACCATTGCCTCACTCCACAGCTCCCGGTACATCTGTGTGGCCAAATGCTGCCTCAGTGCTTCCCAGAACACACTCCTCCCTACCAATACCAGAAACAAATTTAAAGAATCCCCGTAATTCTTCCCTCTTTGCTGGAGCTTTTTTCTGCTCCCATTAAAATGCTGATTTTTGTCCTCCAAGAAAGATATTCAGAAATCATTTTATCATCTGCACTGATGCCTTAATCAAAGCCAACCACTCTAAATCTCCCCATCAGGTGGCTTTTGGGGTGGACAGGGCCTCCCAGGACAGCTGCTTATTTGTTCGGAAGCTGATGTGGGAAGCAGGCATTCAGGCAGCAGCGGGGTGCAAAAGGCTGATTCATTTCAAGTAACTCAAGGCTCCGAAAGTGGAAGAAACTCAACTATGACCAAAAAAGGAAGCAGCATGATTCAGCTTCCAGAGGGGGTTAGTCTGTGAGGGAGAACAGACTAGCTGAGAGGGAGGGAGGAGGGGGGGAATCCGGTGGCGTCAACAATGCAGCCGGTGAAGGAGAAATCTGAGCAAAATCCATAGCGGCAACAACCTTCAGAAGACGGGGAAGCTACTGCCCTTGGGGAGGGACTTCAAAAAGTCCCCCTCTGGCTGTAAAGTACCTGAGACACCATGGCTTGGATACCGTCATCTAGAATATTCGTACAGAAACAAGATAACCCCCACAGGGCCCTGCAGCCTGACAAGCGAAGGCACAGCTTTCTGATGTCTCTGTATAAAACTGTTACTGCATTTTGGAAGATTTGTGAGAAAGTCAGGGCTGGCAGTACAGAGCCTGTACACGCTTGCGCTGTGTGTGTTTGTGTGTGTGTGCGCACACACACACACACCATAGAATCACAGATACACAATACACCTTAAACTCACTGCAAACAATCCCACACACAGTCTCATATATACCCAGAAACACATACACCTCTCTCCTACAGGCACATTTATACATACCATACTTACACATACATCAATGAATAAACATCCCCACAGAGCCACACAAGCCATTCCCCAAGACCCCAAGTGCACAGGACTCACACACTCACACACTCCTCAAACACACTGGTCCTGCTGTAGGAGCATGGACTCAAAGCGGACAGTTACCCAAGGGCAAGAAAACATTTACTTAAACAAAACAAAACAAAACAAAACAAAACAAAAAGCTGTAAACTAGGCCAAAAGAAAAACATAAGGGTAAACCAAAAATGTATTTCCAGCAAGGTTGGAAGAGCCAGCCAACTGGATGTTATAAACCTGAAAATCAATCTTTCTTTTCTTCTCTCTCTCTCTCTTTCCCTTTCTTTCAGGTGTGGTCTTAGCATGTTGCCCACACCTAGGCTCAAGGAATCCTCCTTCTTAAACCGCAGGGTCCCTTGGACTCGGGGAACACGGCATCCTTCTGGGTGAAGAATTCTCATCCTCCTAGTGGGGAAGCAGCAGTCCCCCACTTCTGTGAATTAAACCTTCATAAGCTGCGCAGGTTCTCTGATCGCAGCGAGCGCCCAAATGCAATTTTTAAGGCAAACTTGCATTTTTATAAATACGAAAATAATAAAGCCTGTAGGTTTCCCCTCAAACAAAGGTGTTTACCCTGCACTTCGGACAGTAGCTGGTTCCCCCTGGTGGCAGCACTGGGGAACAACGCCTTCTCCGGCAAGAGGTAGGAAGGCGGTAGAGAAGGGCTAAGCTCCCACTCGGGGCCACACTGACAGAGCGCAGACGTGCTCTCCCTGTCTCTCCTCCCTGTTACTGCTGTATGTCCCCGAAATTTGGGCACATCTTCTAGTTCCAATCTGGACCTCAGGAGAACACGCCAGCCTCTGTTTTGGGTATCAACTGGTAAATGTGGCGCCTGATAATGAGGATTTGACTTAAGTTTCCTGTGTTACTGCTCCGGGATACCGGACATTTATTAGGTTCTACATTGCTAAGTTTGGATGCTGAATGTTCTCTAAATGGGCTACAAGAAGACATCCCTGGAAGGTATGGGACTCTATTGGGTGGGCTTGGTGGACGGTTGGTGGAAGAGTGCCATTCAAGGGGGATTTGTAAATCTCAGCTTTTTCCTCTTCGGCTCTGCCACACACTGCACCAAGATGCAATGCCTTATCAGCCCAAATCTACGGGCTAGACCCCAAAACTGCGAGGATACGTCTTTTCTCTTTATAAATTGATTGTCTCAAGTTTTGTTTGTTTTGTTTTTGTTAGAGAGACAGAGGCTAACACATACGGTTTTGCGCATAGGTAGAACCTCAACTCGAGGGGGAAAAACTGGTATTTGTTTTGGTGATGGTGTGTCGCTGAGGATCCAACATGAAGCCTGTGTGCCAGAGGTGTGGCCCTTCCTGCCCTGAAATTTGCTATGGAGACCAGGCTGACCTCGAACTGGCATCCACCTGCCTCTGGTTCCCAGGTGCTGGGGTTAAAGGCGTGCACCATCAAAACCGTATTAAATCCGTAAGTTTGAGGCCAGCCTGGTCTACACAGTAAATGCCAGAACAGCCAGAGCTATATAGCCAGACTCGTCTCCAAAATAAAACAAAAAAACAACAAAAACAAAATAAAGCAAAAGAACCTTCCGTGGTCAAGCAAAAAAAAAAAAAAAAAAAAAAAAACAAACAAAAAACCCAATCTTCTTCTTACCCAATCTTATCTCACTTGGTTGTCTCAAACCTCTGTTTAAGAACAGTTTTGATGTAGTCATGGAAACATAACATTTTGCATTTGTTAGAAAAGCAAGACTCACAAATAATTTTTTTCTTTTTTTGCAAAGAAACCCACAATTGTGTAACTGTAATCCGATATGGTATTTATAGAACAGGCTGAACAATGTTTTGTCAAATATTTCCTTTCCTTATATACATTAGCAGTAGGGGGGAGCCATAAACACTCGGCCTCCTAGGAGAGACACAGAACCTCAGCTGGTTAGCGAGCCACCACCACAAACAGTTTGTCTCCGGCTCAGCTAGGTTCTCCACACCTGAATCCCAGCTTCCCATCGACTCTGTGATCCAGTTTGTGAAGTTTTCCAAGCCTCGGTTTCTTTATGCTTAAAATGGAGACAATTTTATTTGCTTCAAAGGTCCATAAAAGCATTACATGCGATAGTACTTCATGATAAATGTTACATGAGATCATGCCTCTGAGTCTCTGACACCCCTTTTACCTCTCACGTATGTCTGTTTTTATGTGGAAATGTCTGTAAAAATATCATCAAAGTATCAGGAAAATTTTATCCCAAGTAAATCTTCAGAGCTATTGTTGTAAATGGCCTTTGCCAGAGTCCGGGCACCCCGACTGGTGCTAGGCACCATCGGGATTTTCAAGGGATGTGCAGTACAAGATGGATGCATGAGTTTTCTCAGAAACAGGACTATCTGCACACAGAAAGTAGACCCAGCCTGGAGGCGGTGGCACACGCCGTTAGCCCAGCACTTGGGAGGCAGACGCAGGCGGATCTCTAAGTTCAGGCCCAGCCTGGTCTACAGAGTGAGTTCCAGTACAGCCATGGCTACACAGAGAAACCCTGTCTCAAAACACAAACAACAACAAAATAGACAAAACTCAATGTTTTGTTTTGTTTTGTTTTGTTTGAACCACTCTGCTATGGTTTGACTGTTACCCAGGAGAGAACATGCTGATATTTAATCTCTGCTGTGAAGTGTTATGTGGTGGGGGTGATGGGCTGTCTGATTGGGTCATGACGATGTCCATGATCTGGGACAATCAGAGCCATTCCTGGATCCATGGACTAAAGAGCCTATTACCAGAGCTGGTTTGGCTCTGTCTCCTGCATGGCCTCCTTGTGCCATGTGATGTCAGCGTTCCCGTACACACCAGGACTCTGGAAAGACAGGACGAGACACAGCTTGATCCCTAACCTCCCACTCTTCAGAACTGTGAGATAAGTAAGTCTTTACCCCCTGCAAAAAAGCCAGGCTCAAAAAACTATGTTACAGCAACAGAAAACAGACTGGGTCGACTCCCAGGCTCAAGCAAGCTAAGGGCAGTTCCTCTGCCTGTAATTGTTCCCATAGCACTTGCGGCAGCTCTAGCCTCAGACTGATCAAGGGGAATGCATACAATCTATAAGCCCAAAACACCTTTAAAACTCAAACTCGAGGCTTCCTTACCAGCAAGACTTCTGAGAAGTCAGTGTCAAATGCAGGACTCCCCGGGTAGAAGTCTCACAATCACCAAGTCTCCGCGTATGAAAGAGCAGAAGACGAACGGAGCGCACGGTCATGTTACTGTGTGCCTTTCCCTGTGGGAACCTGCTAGCACCTGGTGTCCAAACAGTAAAGCCCAGCCTACGAAAAGCCAAGGTGACAAGGCGCGTGAAGAGCAGAGAAGAGCAGAGGGAGTACTGTTGCCGTTTCCCAGTGGAAGCGACATCTTTAAGATGGGTGAGGTTGGGGAGAATGTCCATCTCTTTCAGGTCCCACGCCCTCTCCCATCCTCAAGGTGACCTCGGTTCTCACTCCTAGCCCTCAACGGTACAGAGGAACATTCAGTCCCTATATTTAGAAAGGCTTTCCCAGGTACATGTAAATTTCCCACACGAGTAACAACGTTCGTGGTGCTCAGCCGTAAGAGAGCAGCCAACTGACATCTGCTGACAGAAGAAAAAACACAACGAATGAGCGCTCATCCTCAGTGTGTGAGAAAAGAAAAGAAAAAAAAGCCACCCAGGGGAAAACCAGAAGGAAAGACAGACTACGCTAATGAATTTTACGTGGTATTATTGGCTGGGAATGATGGCTCACACCTGTGGTTACCAGCACATGGTAGACGGATGCAGGAGGACTCCGAGTTCAAAACTAACCTGGACTCTGTAGCAAGTCATGGAGAGAGAGAGAGAGAACAAGAGAGAGAAAGGAGGTCACTCAACACTAAATACACTACTAGAACAACTGATTTGTTTTCCGTTATGTACACAGAAATAATTTCATGGAGCTCAGGCTAGCCAAAAATCTTGATACGTAGCTAAAGATGACTGTTTTAGGGTTTCTACTGCCGTGAAGAGACACCATGACCACAGCAACTCTTGTTAAGGAGACCATTTAACTGGGGCTGGCTTGCAGTTTTGGAGGTATGGTCCATCATCATCATGACGGGAAGCATGGGGCCAAGCAGGCGGACGTGGTGCTGGAGGAGCTGCGAGTTCTACATCCAGATGGGCAGGCAGCAGGAAGAGAGCTGGCTTGAGTGTCCGAGACCTCAAATGCCCCCTGGTGGCACACTTCCTCCAACCAAGCCATGCCTACCTACCTCTCCAAGGTCACACCTCCTAACAGGACCACTCCTTCTAGGCCTATGGGGGCTATTTTTATTCAGAGCGCCACATTCCACTCCCTGAGCCCCACAGGCCTGTAGCCATATGCTTTTAGTCCAACCTCAAAAGTCCCCAGAGCCTGTCACGGTCTCAAACTTGTTTAAAAGGGGAAAGCTCAAAGTCTCTTCTGAAACTTACGCAGTCTCTTAACTGCAATCCCCTGTAAAAGCAAAATGATAAAATCAGATCACATACTTCTTACATAGAACGGCACAGGATACACACGACCATTCCAGGAGGGAGGAAAGGGAGCACAGTGAGGAGACACTGGACCAGAGCAAGACTGAAAACCAGCCCTGCATTTCCGGGTCTGATGTCAAAGTGCTCTTCAGCTCTCCGGCTCCTCAGCTTTGTTAACTACCACACTCTCCCTCTCCGGCTGCCTCCACTCCCGGTTAGCGGCTCTCCTTGGCAAGTATCCCACTGATATGGCATCTCCAACGTCTTGGGGTCTCCGAGGCAATGCAGGCTTCACCTTCACAGCTTCCTTCACACATGGCCTCTCTAAGCACCCCTGCCACACCCCTGGCCTCGGCAGCTCTCCTCCGTCAAGAAGGGAGAATCCATAACCCCTTTCTCCTATCCTTGACTCTAAAGCCAGGACCATGTGGCCGAAGCTGCCAAATAATTCTGCTGCTTGCTGGACCTTAAGTGTGCTTCCCTCATCAGTTACCTCTTCACCGGCTTTTGGTTTCCATGGTTTCCTTCACTGCCTAAGCTTGGCCGTCCTGAAAATCCATTTGTAGACCAGGCTGGCCTTGAATTCAGAAATCTGCCTACCTCTGCCTCTGCAGTGCCGGGCTTAAAGGCATGCGCCAGTACATCCGGTTTTTCTTTAATTCTTTTTTTTTTTTTTTTTTTTTTTACTGAAACAGTCTTTAATGACAGTTGTATGAGAGGCCTCTACTCCTGTGTCTTCTCAATGGTTTCTTCCTTGTGTTTGCCCTTCTCCTTTCCTATTTGTCGAGACTTGGCTTTCCTCTCCAGGATCTTCTTGCGGTCTTTGTCCAGCTTTAGCCTGGTGATGACCACCTTGCTGGGGCGGATGCTCACGTGGACTGTTGTGCCGTTAGCCTCTTCCTGCTGTACTCGCTCAATGTAGATGACGTACTTCTTCCTGTCCACCTGGACCACTTTGCCAATCTGCTGGCCTTTGTAGTGTCCTCAGACGACCTGAACTTCATCGTCTTTTCAAATGGGCATAGAACGAACATTATATTTCTACTCAGCTCTTTGGAAAGAGGGGAAGACATGATCTTCCTCCAGATGTGAGAAGGTGCGTTGAAGTGCCACTTGCGGTTCTCGTCAGAGGTCAAGAAGGGATTGAACTTCATCTTGGCGCCTAGGTATGGATGGCTGCAGATTACCCACAACAGGCGGCTGAACACTCCCTTAATTCTTTTATACGAAATTGGAAGCTTAGCTGGGTGGGATATTGCCTCGAGGTCACCACTGCCTTCATTCCTTTTAATATTAGGCTTTAAAAAATACCTGTTTATCTCCTCAAACACAGGATTTAGCTCCATTCCACTTCCTGGTGCCCCTTTTCTCTTTGAACTGTGTACTTGTGTTTTTCCTTGCTCAGCCTGCTCCTTTTTGTTACAGATCTTCATAAGAGTGAACGCTAATAACTACATGACAGAGTCAATACTAGGCTCCTTTGACATTTCCTGTGCTAATGCAACTAATCTACAACTCTTCACTTTAGCCTCAGGCAGATTTGGGGGACAAGGGTAGAAATCAGCCACACTCTTCACCAAAATATCACAAGAACAATCTCTAGGTAACTGTTGAAAGGACCCTGCTGTTTGAGGTTGCAGCCCTCCCAGTCCTGATCGCCATTCTGAGCAGGTGTTAAGGTGCAGGACTCTCTCTCTCCAGCAGGGCTTCCTGCTCGCTGGAGAGTGTCTCTAGACATAGATGCCCCTAAGGACACTTAATATACATTTGACACAGCTCCCTGCTCTCTCTCCCCTTCCTGCGCCTATAGGATAATGAGGTACTGTGTTCCCACTCATATGATAGGACCCTGCTGTTTAATGCAAATCAAGCGTCCTTGAAGTGCCTAGTCTTAACCAATTATGTACACCTATCTTTGGAGCCCCCACCCACTCCCCTAGGGGTATATAGCCTTTTTTCTCTGGAATTAAAGTTGAACTCTCCCTGAAGTGGTTCCTGGAGTGTTTGATCTCTGTATGGGCTTGTCAGCCTTTCCAGCCTTGTGCCTTGTCTCTTGCAATGTCCTGACTTGGTGGGCTGGTGGGAGACAGCCCCCCAGGCAGGAGGAAAACCACAGGTAACTACTAACTAACATTTTCCTCCTCTGAAACCCCAAATCACCCTCAGGGCCATGTCTTCTACTGTATGGCCCATTAAGCCCCACTTAACCTGTTCAACTGCTTTTGTAATCCAAAGTCCACATTCCTTCAAATAAAAGCATGGTCAGGCCTGTCACAGCAGTACCCCAGTCCCTGGTACCAACTTCTGTCTTAGGGGTTCTAGTGCTGTGAAGAGACACCGTGACCACAGCAACTCCTATAAAGAAAAACATTCCATTGAGGCTGGCTCACAGTTTCACACTTTTAGTCCATTCCTGTCAGTTAGGAAAGCGTCACAGGGTGCAGGCAGACACGGTGCTGGACAAGGATCTGGGAGTTCTGTTTGCATCTGCAGGACGCAGGAAGGAAGGCAGTTTTATTCAAACCACCACAGTGACCTTAGACTCCTCATCCCCCTCCCTCTTTTTCTTTCCTTCTTTATTTTTCTTTTCTGGCGTGTGTGTGTGTGTGCGTGTGTGTGATTTTTTTTTTTTAAGATAGGAACTATCACTATGTAGCTCTAACTATCACTATGTACCTCTGGAACTCACGGAGATCCCCCTGCCTCTGCTTCCCCAGCACTGGGACTAAAGGTGTGTGTGGCTATGCTCAGCTCTTGCCTCCATTTCTCAAGTGCTGGGGGTGTGGTCACCACACTGGACCTGATTAGCTATTTTGGGGGGTGGGGGGAGAAAAGATAGAGTCTTATTTCATATTGGTAATTCTAGAGCCTCAGATAGAATAAACGGTTTGTCATAAAGATGAAGAAGCCATAAGGCAGCTGAGAAGACAGTGACAAGCTACCTTGTCCTATAATAAGGAGCATACAGGCTGGAGGAGGAACTACAAAGGATAACATCACAGGTTGATTTGTGTAAAAAAAAATCATAGCTGCAAGTGGAAGCACAGGCCTCCGATCCCGGCACTCCCTAGGCAGGGGGCCCTCTGTGGGGCTGAGGCTAGCTTGGTCTACATAGCTGCTGGGACTCAGATCTGGAATTAGCTGCTGAGGTGGCTATTTAACATGCCAAATCCCACCTGACCTCCAGGTGGCCCAGCATCCCTCAATTCCTACCTGAACCCTCCAGACCAGGAGCTGGGCTTCCTCTCCCCCTGAGGCTCCTCTGCATGACGATTTCCCTAGCCCCTGTCTTTTGGGACCCAGGAACCTTCCCAAGAGCTGCCCCCAATACTTTTACATAATACAATTTGGCTTGAATTGGCTCATATCATCAGTGAAGAATACCTATCAATAGTGAGTTCTGGGCTAGCCACAGCTACATAGTGAGCCCCTGTCTGATACAGACAGATACATAAAAAGATACAGAGATGGATAGATAGACAGGTAGATGGATGGATGGATAGATAGATAGATAGATAGATAGATAGATAGATAGATAGATAGATAATCATGGCTACTGAATTCATATTGCAATAGTAAAATCTATATACTCTGAATATTAACTTTTCTATAGAGTAAGGGAAAGTATATTTAAGAAATACCTCTCAGCCAGGTGGTGGTGGTGGTGGTGGTGGTGGTGCATGCCTTTAGTCCCAGCACTCGGGAGGCAGAGGCGGCTCTCTGTGAGTTCAAGGCCAACCTGGTCTACAAAGCAAATTCCAGGACAGCCAAGGCTGTTACACAGAGAAACCCTGTCTAAAAAAAAAGGAAGGAAGGAAAACCTCTCCTGAGCTCTAGGACAGCCAGATAATACTTCTGCTCACCGCTTAAGAAGGCTCCAGAAAAGAGCTTACAGACCCACCTAATCACATACATTAACTAAGCACATGGGGTTTTGGATCAGTATTATTAATGGGTATTTTTAAATTTATTTTTTGTTTTTGTTTTGTTTTTGAGATACAAATACTTGCTACATAGACCAAGCTAGCCTCAAATTCAGAGATCTGCCTCCGAAATGCTTCTGACTCTGAAGTGCTGGCATTAAAGGGGTGAGCTGCCACACCCAGCTTTTTCTAATCATTTTTCATGTGTATGAGTATGATGCTTGCATGTATGACATCTAGTATCTATAGGGGTAGGTGTCAGATCCCCTGGTATTGGAATTACAAGCAGCTGTAAGCCATTGTGTTGGTACTGGGAACCGAACCTGAGTCCTCTGGGAGAACAACAGTGCTCCTGACTGCTAAGCCAGCTCTCCAGCCCCTCTGGTGGGTAAGCCTGGTTATTAACTTAGTGGAATATAGAAGCACCATGGCAACAAGTCTCTAGGAGTATCTGTGAGACTTTATCTAGATCAGGCAGATGCAATGAGACCAGCTGATTCATGTTTCTATTTCCAAGACTTCCCTGCCTTGAAGGACCTTATAACACCAAACTGTGAGCCAAAATAGACAGACAGACAGACAAAACATTCTTTATCTGAGTTCCTTTTGTGAGGTTATTAAGGTAACTAAGACAATGAATGACCAGGGAAATAAAAATATCAATCAAATGCAGTACTACTTCACACCTATTAGAAGAACTGTTAGAAATGGCTCAGTTATTGAGAGCATTTGCTGTCCTTCCGGAGGACCCAGGTTCAATTTCAAGCACCCACATGAAGACTCACAACCACCCGTACTCCAGTTCCAGGGGCTCTCACGCCTTCCTCCGACCTCTCCAGGCACCACGCATGCACACGGGGTACATATATACATGTGGGCAAACACTCATATATGTGAAATGGAAATGAAGAGAGCGGGGGCCTGGAGAGACGACTGAGTCGTCCAGAGTATTTCCTGCTCCTGTAGATGACGGGTTCAGTCCCCAGCACTAACATGGTTGCTCACACCCATTTATAACCCCAGTTGCAGGGAATCTGGCGACCTCTGCAGGCAGCGTGCACACACACACACACACACACACACACACACACACACACACACGTACGCACATGCACACGCACACGCACACGCACTTGGTCTCTGACCTAGTCCACTCTTCACTAAATCCCAAAGGCAAAGACTGGTCCAGAATTTCAACGTGTGCACATCTTACATTTCAGACAGTCAGACTAAATAAAGAGCGAGTGATTATTTATACGTCTCAGGCTCTGCCTTATGTCATTCTCCACCAGGTGTGCCTACCTTCCTTCTTGGTAAGTGTTCCTTCCTGAAAAGACAGGAAGTCACCTGAAATCAAAATTTAGAGGCTGCTGAGTTGGCAGTGTTTGGTTGAGAGTGTTCCTGAGCGGCCAATGTGAGGTCCTGGGTTCAATCCCCAGCACCGTGTGAAATCGGGCATGGCAGTGCACAGCTGTATGCCCAGCACTGGCAAAGCTGGGGTGGGCATTCCCCACGTGCCCTAAAGTAAGCAGGGAAGCAGTGCCAGGGGAATTCTAACCCAGGTCTGCCTGGCCCCACAGCTGTGCTTTTTCAAGCCTCAAAGCCCTGTGGAATGAATGAATGTACGAACAAATGAGTAAAATTCCTCTAGCTTTTTGTTTGTTTGTTTGTTTCCAGACAGGGTTTCTCTGCAGCCCTGGCTGTCCTAGGACTAGCTCTGTAGACCAGGCTGGCCTTGAAATCAGAGATCTGCCTGCCTCTGCTTCCCAAGCGTTAGGATTAAAGCTGTGCACCTCTTTGCACGTCTGTGTACTATGGGCATGCCTGATGCTTTTGGAAGGCCCAAAGAGGGCATCAGAACCCCAGCTTGGAGTTACATTTGTGGACAACAGTGTGTGGGGGCCCTGGGAATCAAACTGAGTCCTCTGGGAGAATAATCAGGGCTCTTAACCACTGAACCATCTTCGGTCTCTACCCTTTCACCCAAGCCAGCAGTTTGTTCCCTTGGGCTCAGAGGCTGGCAGCTAAACTTGGAATCACTAATGGATTTGACCTTACACCAGACAATTGTTTCTATGCCCTTCTATGCTTCTTTGTATTCCTCAGAGGAGTTCCAGTAAAAGCTTTATCTGGCTCCTTTCAGTATCTGGCTAAGTTCTCCTGAAATACAAACTATGAACATTTTCAAAGACAATTCCTCCCTCAAGAGAAAATGGCTGTGAGTGCTTAGTCATGTGACTTCCATAAATGAGTGCATTAGTCATTTGACTTTCACATATATATTTTTTAAGGACAATAGACTTCAGGTGCCATGGGGGGGGGACTTCCTTGAGGTCAATGTTATCCAGGGCAGCCACATGCCCTATAGGAAGTCTGCAGGGACCCTCGTGACCAGTGAGTCCTTGCTTTCCTGGAGATCCTGGAGAGACCTATATCACGTGCCTCCACTCAGCAGCAGCTGGATAAAAAGGACAACTTCTGTTTTGTTTTGTTTGTTTTTCGAGACAGAGTTTCTCTGTGTGGCCCTGGCTAGCCTGGAACTCTGTAGACCAGGTTGGCCTCGAACTCACACAGATCTGCTTGCCTCTGCTTCTCAAGTGTTAGGACTAAAGGCATACACCACCATACCTGGCTTCTGGACGGTCTGTAAGTGGGAGTCCTATGTGTCTGCTCAGGCTGCCTCACTGAGGAGAGCCTGTGTATTCTGATGGAACCGAAAATCCCAGTCCTGAGAATGAAGCCAAAGGCCTAGCCAAGTGCTCTAACAGATTATATTCTGTGTGCTTCTTCTTCCTCCTCCTCCTCTTCTTCTTCTGGGTTGAGGGGGAGGTCTATACATGGTTTCTCTGTGTAGCCTTGGCCGTCCTAGACTAGCTTTGTAGACCAGGCTAGCCTGGTCCGCCTGCCTCTTCCTCCCACACCTGAGATTACAGACGTGCCCTACCACGCCCAGCTCCCGTGTGCTTCTTAATAGAAGAGAGGCTGCATTCCTGAGCAAAAGCCTAGGAAGGCCGTTTGTATGGGATGATTTTAGGCAAGCTTTGCCAAACACAAAAGATATATGAACAACCTCCATGAGGGGGCAACGGAGGGGGGAGGGGGGAGAACACCAAGACACTAGACAATTTACGTAATATCCAGCGATGGACCTTGCATGCATCTTCATTTCTGCAAAGGATGCCAGTGAATAGTTTCACCATTTACTTTCAAGCTATGCAGTGAACCTGGCTACAGTTCACAATGGTCATTCAGCTGTCATCCTTGGCTGGAAGAATAAACTGTATGTTCACAGACTAAATGGTTCCCAGGGATTCACCCAGTCTCCTATCAACCCGGAAGAGCCTAGGAAGCATAAGAGTCCCCCAGCAGACCCTGGAATCAAAGGCGCAGCTATCTCCCCTCCCCCCTTACTTTATTTTTATTTTATGTGTATGAGTCTTTTGCCAGCATGTATGTATGGATGTACACCACATTCATGCCTGGTGCACAGAGAAGACAGAAGAGGATGTCAGTTCCCCTGGAACTGGAGTTATAGATAGTTCTGAGCTACCGGGTAGGTGCTGGGAACTGAATTCAGGCCCTCTGCCAGAGCAAAGAGTGTTCACCACTGAGCCATCTCTCCAGGTCCTTATCTATGTTTGCTTGCTTGCTTGCTCCTTTCTGTCTTTCTTTCTCTGCAAAAGCAAGGAGTGCTCTTAACTGCTGAAACTATCTCTTCAGCCCCTTATGTTTCTTTCTCTCTCTCTTTCTCGTGGTTTTGTTTGTTTGTTTTGAGACAGGGTTTCTCTGTGTAGTCCTGGCTGTCCTGGAACTCACTCTGTAGACTAGGCTCACCTTGAACTCAGAGATCCACCTGCCTCTGTCTCCTGAGTGCTGGGATTAAAGGCGTCCACCACCACCACCTGGCTTACATTTGTTTCTTAAAAAGTTAAGTCACCTTTAGCAGTTTATATTTTTGTATTAAGCAATGCCAGTTCAGATTTCTTCCTTATTCGAGGAAAATGAATGCGTGTGTTTGGGGGAAGGGGGAGCCCTGCCAAGTGAACTAAATATCTGATTATTTCCTCCCACTTTTCTCAGGTGGGAGGCAACTGCAATATTAGCTCTGAAGTTAGACACTGTGGGGTCTACTATTTTCTAGCTGGGTGACCTTGGACAAATTACTTGATTTCCCTGTGCTTCACTTTACTTACTGATAGAATGACAATACAAGAAAGGAATTCAGTGTTCTTAAAGATTAAATTATTAACTTAATAAAATGTAAAGTTTAAGCTGGACTTGGTGGCGCATGCCTGTAATCCCCAAACTCAGGGAAGCAGAGGCAGGCGGATTGCTGTGAGTTTGAGGCCAGCCTGGTCTACAAATCGAGTCCAGGTCAGCCAAGGCTACACAGAGAAACCCTGTCTTGAAAAGCCAAAAATAAATAAATAAATAGATAAAGTTTAATAAGCTTTATTAACCTTTTTTTTTTTTTTTTTTTTACAAATCTTACATCTCAGCGAATATCCTTTTTATTATCAAATTGCTCAAACTATGTTTAGATTTGTAATCATATGTAAATATTAGAAGGTACAGAGCAGGTGACATATGGTCCAACAGAAAGTTATTTGTTACCAAGCCTGAGGACCTGAGTTTGACTCCTGGAACTCACTTCGTGGAAAGAGAGCTGGCCTCCACATGTGCGCCCTGGCACAAATAAATAAATATTTTAAAAAATAATTTTTTTTTTAAGTAGTAGGAAGTAAAAATAATGTATTTAGTATTTGGATACTGGGAAGCTGTTTTGCATTGAAATTTTTTTTTTAAAGGAAAGGAGAAGGAGAGAGAGAGAAAAAGAGAGAGAAGAAAAGCCTTGCCAGGCCACTGTCTCTCTCAAAGTAGGGTTGAAGTTTGCTAGACTTGAGGAGCCACCAGCCAGTCTCTCAACTCTGTATCAACGAGCCCCTTCTCCCCCGCCGGGCCCCTTCCCCGCCAACTTTCACCACCGAATTCCCCTGCCTCCTCCTAACGGTACTTGGTGTCCCCAGCTGTCGCTGTCCCGAAACAAAGCACGAACTGCAGCTACAATGCTGCCCTTCTCTGAGGTCATCGTCAAACTCGCCGCGAACAAGAGGGAATTCTTGGGAGCCGCGAGCGCCGCAAACCCATCCCTGGACCCCGCAGGCCCGGGCGGGGCTCGGCGTGCACCCCCACCCCGTCCGGCGCCCGCCCCCTCCCGGGGCCCCCGGCCCACGCCCTGCGCTGACTCACGCGGCGGCGTCCGCGCCTGTCGGGGGCGTCTCCCACGCGAGCCCCGGACCGCGACCCTGGGAGTGCGAGCCACCCATCACAGCCAGCCCGCGGGTGACCTCGGCGGGAGGGGCGGGAGGAAGGGCCAGGGGCGGGGCGGGGCCGCAGCCACCTCCCGCGCACCGACCAGCCCGCTCACCCTGACCAGCTGCGCGACTGGGGAAAAGTTACTGCACCCTTTCTGAGTCTTGCTTTCTTCATCTGTTAAATAAGGGAGTGTCTTCACCGCTGAACGTGCGCCTCGCCTTTGCCGACCAAAGAATGAAGCCTTTTCCAAATCATAAGAGAGAGAGAGAAAGAGAGAGAGAAAAAAAAGACACCCTTTAAATCCCAGCACTTGGGAGACAGAGGCAGGAGGGTATCTGTGAGCTCGAGGCCAATCTGATCCACATAGTGAGTTCCAGGACAGCCAAAGCTATACAGTGAGACCCTGTCTCAGATAAATAAACAGAAAGAAAAGGAGAGAGCGAGAAAGAAAAAAAAAGAAAAGAACAAAGAAAGAAAAGCAAAATAAAAAGGAGAGGAAGAGGAGATGGAAGAGGAAGAAGAGAAGAAACTGCCGAGATCTGATCGACCTTCCCCTGAGATGTGATTTCTGAAGGCTTCTCACCCTCAGGCTGGCTCCTGTCCCCACCTCTCCCATCTCCAGCAGGCTGCGATGCGGGACACCGGGAATCCTTTTTCTGCTCATCTTTCCATTCTTTCTCATCCCGACAACACACCCTTTTCGGGTCTCCCTCCCGAAATGAAAGTTCCATCAGGATAGCAGTGAACTTGTTTGTTTCTTGTGGGCGCCTGCTGGCTGAGAATGATCTTGAATTCTTTTTCGAAATACGGTTTCTCTGCGTCGCCTTGGCTGTCCTGGAACTCACTCTGTAGACTCAACTGGTTGTCCTAGACTCGGATTTGTAGACCAGGCTGGCCTCAAACTCTTAGAGATCCGCCTGCCTCTGCCTCCCTTATTTTATGGCCTAGAGCACATACTTAATTTTATGTGTCAGAGTTATTGGAACTAGAGTTACAGACAGTTGCGAACTGCCATGTGGGTGCTGGGAATTGAACCCCGGATCCACTGAAGAACAGCCAGTACTCTTCATCACTTAATCATCTCTGCAGCCTCGATCTTGATGTCTTAATTATTGTGCTCCACCTCCCAAGTGCAGGTGTGTGCCAGCAGGCCCAGCTATTTGCCCGTTTTTTGGTTTTGTTTCTGAGAAAAGGTCTTGTAAAAGTTATAAAGGCCGGCCTTGAACTATGGCCCATGCCGCTGTTAAAATGTAACCTTTTTTTTTCTTGATTTTTCCAGACAGGATTTCTCTGTGTAGCCTTGGCTGGTTTAGACTTGCTTTATAGATGAGGCTGGCCTCGAACTCGCAGAGATCTGCCTGCCTCTGCCTAGCGCAGTGCTAGGATTACAGGCATGTGCCACCATGCCCAGCTGAATGTAGCTTTTTTTTTTAATAACTAGAGGTTTCTCATATCCTAGCTTACTGTTTGTCTCCTGGTTTACCAGGAGTAATTACGCACTAGTTGAACAAACAAAAGACAAAAGACTTAGTTGCTGGGCCCACAAACATCAACTTGCTTCTTGACTGGAAGCTATAGGAAAATAAACGTGTAGGGCTAGACTTTTAGTTTTCTACAAAGAATAAGAAAGTTTGGTCCTTACATTCACAGCAGGTCCCTGTGTGTGTCAAAGTTTTGACCCGTCGATTATCTTCACTGCTCAGGCAGAGAATCACTAGTTTATAGTCCGGCACACTGAAGACCCAAGTGCCTGGAGTGGGAACTTAAAGGTTAATTAAGAAAAGCATAATAAAGCTGGAACCGGGATTGTTGTAGGAAAGATTTCAAATAGGGAGAGAAACAGACTGAAGGCAGAGAGGCCCTGTCCTGTAAGGGGTTCTGACTCTTCCCAGGTTGTCTGGAGCAGTGACTTGGGGCCTGACGCCCCATTGCTCAGAGCCCTGGATCCCTCAGGAGGAGGCCTCAGCCCCTCCTCCTGGAAGGTCTTTAGTCTCACTGAGGCCTTCCAAAGGAAATAGGAGGGGTAGGGCAGGCGCAGGGCAGGAACCAGAAAGTTTCCTTCCCGGGGTAGATAAGATGGGCTGTGGGTCTTTTCATTTCAGTTAGTGCAGACAGGCACAGGGAAATGGTGTGAAAGGAAAAAATGGGCCTGGAGGTGGAGCTGAGTATTAGAACACTAGACTAGTATGTTTGAAACCATCTCTGAGTCCCAGCACTGAGGGAAGAAAATAGGTAAGTAAACAAACAAATACATAAATAGCAAACAGATAATCTTCTGTGTTGGAGAGTCATGAGAGAACTAGAGGGGAATGATTCTTTAAAAAAAGAAAGGAAGGAAGGGAGGGAGGAAGGAGGAAGAAATTGAAAGACTGAAGCCCACCTGGCCTCTCACATGAATGCTGGGTATCCGCAAGGTTGTTCTTTTGGCTGCCCTGGCAGTTGAAAAAAAAAAAAAGTTTATGTGTAGCTGGATCTCCAGAGTCATGGGAGTGACTGATAGTGAAGGGGATATCTCGTCCTTGGGAAGGAGGAAACATGCCCGAGACAGACTGGGCTCCCTGGAAGCTCCTCAGCCCCCAGGATATACTTTTTTGTTCTCCTGGGTGTAGAACTAAGACCTGTTTTTCTATTCCTGGCATGGCTGTGAGCTTTCAGATCAGAAACACACCGGGACCATCCGCAGTCTCTCTGTTTAATGTGCCCATGTTGAAAGTCCTCTCCTTCTTATGCTTCTGTTAAAACAACACTTAAACGTCAGTGCCCCAAAGGCAGGCACAGGCTGCGAGCGCAGCTCCATGTCTCTAACAAAGTTAATGTTCAACATGACGCCACCCCCCAGAAATTACATCAAGCGAGGTTTAGTCACCCTGAGAAGAACGCGGTGATCTCACAGATGCATTCTTTCACCCGGTGTGGATATCATTTCCATGTTGATTTTTAAAAAATTTATAATTTTATTATTTCATTTTACATGTATGAATAGTGTGTATGTGTGTATGTCTGTGATTCATATTCATATTCATGTCTGTGACATGCCAAGTGGATCCTGGGTCCTCTTAACTGCTGAACAGTGTCTCCAACCCCTTACATGTCAGTTTATAAAGGATAAAATTGCTTCATATTTTTAAAGTCACAAATTATTCTTTTTTAAAGATTTATTTATTTATGTATACAGGGTTCTGCCTGCATGTACGCCTGTACACCAGAAGAAGGCACCAGATCTCGTTATAGGTGGTTCTGAGCCACCATGTGGTTGCTGGGAATTGAACTCAGGACCTCTGGAAGAGCAGACAGTGCTCTCAACCTCTGAGACATCTCTCCAGCCCCTCATTTATGAGTAAATCTGTGACCTTAAGTACAAATGGTTCTGTACTGCCTGTTCCAGGAGATGGTAATGAATTTGTTTCAAAAGGTTGTTATGATCATATTGCAAACCTACCTTTGTTTCGAAAGGTTGTTATGACTTTACAGTTATGACTACTGTCTTAGTTAGGGTTTTATTGCTGTCAAGAGACACCATGACCATGACAGCTCCTATAAAGGAAAACATTTCACTGGGGCTGGATTACAGTTTCAGAGGTTTAGTTCATTATCATCATGGAGGGAAGCAGGGCATGGTGCAGGCAGACATGGTGCTAGAGAAGGAGCGGAGAGTTCTACATCTTGATCTGAAGGCAGCACTGGGAATAGCTGGAGCACAGGAGACCCCCTCAGTGACACACTTCCTCCAACAAGCCCACACCTACTCCAACAGGGCCAAACCTCCTAATAATCACTCCCTGAGTCAAGCTTTCAAACACCGTGGGTGAGCCTCCGGGGACCATACCTGTCCAGACCACCACAACCACATTATTATGCTGCTCCTGTAACCCCCATCTATTTGCCTTCCACCCCTCCCCCCATTTGGAAATCCCCTACTCCTGAGCTATGAAAATCCTAATCTTGCCCTTGTTCGATGTTGACCTCTTGAACCCTGCCTTACGAGTTGACAGTCGGTGTACACAAAAGAAAAAGGTTTGCTTTAATTAATTTGGCCAGGATGATTTGGGTTGGCGGTCCTTTCTCCTCCCAGTTTTGGGATTAACACCAGCCATCGCTGCTTCTTGCTCCTCCCCCAGCTGCAAGGGATTTTGGGAGATGCTAGAGTGTATAGAAAGTGGAGGATAGGCCAGGCAGTGGTCGTGGCTGCGTCGCACGCCTTTGATCCCAGTTCTTGGGAGGCAGAGGCAGCAGGAAGAGGAGGAGGAGGGAGAGGAGGAGGGGAAGGAGAAGAAGAAGAAAGTGGAAGATAAGTACAAGGGGGACCCCAAGGTGCAGTTTTCCTGAGGCTACTGTCTACAATGGGGTGGGACTCTGGAAGGATGCAGCTGTTTTGAGGTCACCCACACACCTCTAAGTAAACAGTCACCACACTCAATACCATCATTAGTTAATTAAGTTGGAATTTGGTGGGATTGTTCCCTGGTCAGAGTTGTCTGGGGTTTTTAGAGAATCTGGTTCTAAATAATCAGGACCTAAGCAGAGAGGGCTGTGAGCAGGGCAAGAACAGACCCAGTCTCCTACCACCAACATCTGGGAATTGGAGACACTTGATTGCAGACAGCCTGACTGCAGTCTCGTAGCACAGACCACATAATTAACTAAACCACCTCCTTCATGGTCCAGGACCCCGCCCTTCTTTAGAAACATTTAAGAATTTGCACCTTAAGGGGCTGGTGAGATGGCTCAGTGATTACGAACACTGGCTGCTCTTCTAGAGGTCTTAAGTTCAATTCCCAGCAACCACATGGTAGGTCATGACCATCTACAAAGAGAACTGATGCCCTCTTCTGACACATAGATGTACATGCAGACAGAGCACTCCTACATTAAAAAAATAATGAAAAACAAAAAACCCATATATAAAGAGTTTGCACCTTAAAAAAAATTGCAGGGGATGGACATGAGATATGAAAGAGGCTATAAAACCAGCCACAGTGACTCACGCCTTTAGGCCAAGCACTCAGGAGGCAGAGGCAGGCGGATCTCTAAGTTCCAGGCCAGCTTGGTCTATAGAGCAAGTTCCAGGATAGCCAGGGCTACATAGAGAACCCTGTCTGGAATCCTCTCCCGACTCCCCACCCCCCAAAAGGGTATAAAACTAATGGTTTTTCTAGTTCTAATTCTGTCACAGATTTTGTTTCTACAGTAACAGCAGTTGTAACTCAGCCACCCACTGGAAAATAACAAGCGCACAACAAGCCCGGTAAGTGATCAAGGACCCAGAGGGTCCTATGAGCTTTTGGATGTAAAATCAGCATTTTCGGTAGCTTAAAAAAAACTAAACAAACAAACAAACAAACCAGCATTGTGTGTGTGGTGGTGAGGTGGGAGGGGACAGAGCTACTGTTCTTCCTCTTGACTAAACAAGCTGGAAAAAAAAAAAAAAAAAACGCTGTGGAAACACATGCAAATCTTCAAAGGGCAACAAAGTTTAAGATGGCCTTGGAGGTCAGGGGCCTTAATGCTTGATCTTAGGACACACTGGGGAGCCACAGAGAGCTGTCAAGTTCTAAGAAAAGAAGAAAACAAAGCAAAATGGATCGTGCAGCTGGTTAGATGGGAGGAGAACTGGAGGGGGAGGGAAAAACCCACAAGAAGGACTTTCTCTAACAAGCAAAGCCCTGGAACATACATACTGGTCAGGATTCCGGCAAGTAAAACTCTCCAGTCTGAGAGATTGATGAGGTATTGATTGGGGAGAACAGAAGAGAAAGTGGAAAGTGGGGTCCCTGTTGCTGCCCTAAGCCTGTGAGGTGGGGAGGTTACCCTGGTGTAGACAGGAAGGGCCCCCAGCCACTCAGATTTTTGAATGCTTGGCCATCAGGGAGGGACACTACTTAAGAAGCATCAGGAGGGGTGGCCTTGTTGGAGGAAGTGTGTCTCTGGGAGGTGGGCTTTGAGGTTTCAAAAGCCCAGGCCAGGCCCAGTGTCTCTCTCTTCCTGCTGCCTGCAGATCCAGATCCAGAACTCTCAGCTACTTTTCCAGCACCACGTGTGTCTGTGTGCTGCCATGCTCCCTGCTGGGATAATGAACTACACCTCTGAAACTGTTAGTAAGCCTCAGTTAAACTGCCATGGTCATGATGCCTCCTCACAGTAATAGTAACGATAACTAAGACAGAAGGCCCAGCCACACTTGGCTGTCACTCAGTGGACATGCCATGGCATCCCAGCAGGAGAAGAGCCAGAAGAATGTGTCCCATCTGCCACCCTTTCCTCTCTCTAACTTCCTATAGGTACCTTCCATCAGCTAAGTCTTAGTGGACAGCAGATACGGGCAGCCATGGAGGCCAGCATCCCAAGCTCAGAGCACAGTGCGGGAGGCTGGGCAGTGGAGCAGGAGATGGGAAGATGGGAACACACTGAAGGATGGAGTACCAAGTCCTTCTCAAGATGGCCCACGTGTATCGGCTTGGCTTGCAGACACAGGGGCCTTGCTCTGTGATCTTACACAGTTCACTTCCTCTCCAGGCCTCCTGCTCAGTCCCCATGAGCTCTCATCAGAAGTACAGAATTTAACATAGCCTCTCAGACCCATTTCAGCTCCACTGCATGTGATTCCAGAAGCTACTAAAGTTTTTTCCGGACTGGGCTGGTGTGAGCCTTGAGATGTGACAGCTTCCTGCTTGATAAATATGCCCAGGCCTTTCTTCCTTACATACCTGGCATCTGTGGTAGCTAGGGCAATGGTGGTTGGCTCTTGAGCCATTCCAGGGGATGAGCATTCCGTGTCCACGTGAGTTCTGCAGGCTCTGGAGAGCTCCTTCTCGGAGCCCAGGACACAGAATAAGAGAATCTGGAAGAGCAAAACTCATCCGGCAGCTGGGCGGGAGCAGGCAACCAGCAGGCTCGCTTGTTCCTCAGGCTTCTCTAGTCTGAGAGGACCTCAGCAGCTGGCTGCCGCTGGCGCAGTCCTCGGGCAGCTGGGCAGGTGGCTGGCAAATCCAGCAGGCTGAGCAAAGGGCTAGCTACCAGCAATTATGGAGCTGGTAATGATTAGCCGGAAAGTCAAACTCTGGAAAATTCCAAGGGCCCTACACTGACAACAAACATACGGACTCCTCCGTTCCTGCCACGTGCTCTTCTGCTCTGGTTTTCAACTGTTTCCGTCTGCTTGCGCTCCTTTGAGGCCTCCAAGACTAGAGGACAAAGCCAATGAAGAAAGTCTCTTTCTTGTTTCTTGGCCTTTCCATGGCTGAAGATGAAAAACTGGAAAGGCGTTCGTTCCCCTCAGTTCCGATCTCCATGTATCTCAGCTAGACTTTAATAAACAATAAATTTCCTCTCTTCCTCCCCCTTACTATCAGTCTATAAATTAGGATCTCCCCCGTTTACTTATGAGTCCCATATGTGTATTACTTTATCTTGTGTTTACGGAGGAGAGAGGAAAGCCAAAGGGACCTGTACTCCCAAATCCTTAAAAACTCACCCCCGGGCTGGAGAGATGGCTCAGTGGTTAAGTGCAGTGGCTGCACCTCCAGAGGGCCCAGGTTTGGTTCCCAGCACCCACAGGGCAGCTCACAACCCTCTATAACTCCAATTCTAGGAAATCCAATAATCTTGCTCATAGTGCACAATATACATGCAGGCAAATCAAAAGAAAATGATTAAAACAAATCTCCTCCTTATTGCTGATTTCTAGATTCTATTGTTATTGTGTTTCTAGCAAAACATTTTGGCTGTTGCTATGGACACACTCTGGCATGGAAGGGAAGGAGGTGGGGAGGGAAGAAGGGAGGGAGGAAGAGCAAGGATGGTTCTGAAAGTAAAAGGAACTAATTCGGGATTTGGGATTCAGAGGGTGTGAGGCTCAGCCGCGACCTTCTTCGCTTTGTCACTCTCTATCAGTCACCTTTCTGTTGGTTACAGAAGAAAGGTTATTTTGGCTTACCGTTCCAGGACAAAAGTCCACCATGGTGGGAGGAATGGCAGCAAGCAGCAGGCAGAGCTACAGGAGCAGGAAGCTGAGGCAAAACATCTTTAACGGTGGAGAGCTAACCAGAAGCAGGGCAAAACCTTAAAGCTAAAAGCCCTCCCTCAGTGACAAACTTCCTCCAGCAAGGCAGCACCTGCCTGTAACCTCTCTAAACAGCGCCCCCAACTGGAGACCCAAGCAGTCAAAGGCCTGAGCTTAGGGCGGACTTTCAAACCACGGCATAGAGTAACCAGGGTCCTCCAGAAGAAGGGAGGGGGAGAGCATGAGATACACACCATCGGGAATTAAGAAGACCACGTGCCTCACGGCTGCACCCAGGCCTCCTGGGAGTTTCTATGTTCCGGTGCAATGACATCATGAGTCTCCTGTCAGGTGCCCTTAGTGCCCTCTGGCCCCTGGCACTCTCCATCAGCTTTCCTGGTCAATATGCCTCAGATGGATGGAGATGTATTCAAGCAGGTCAGGTGGAACTTAGCAGAACTCTAATGTCTGATGGAAACATCCATTCCTCATTAACACTGAGTTAGAACCCCAACTCCAGCACTACATGCCATGTGGTTCCTAATTTTTATTTATTTATGTATTTATTTATTTATGTATTTATTTTTTGAGACAGAGTTTCCCTGTATAGCCTTGGCTGTCCTGGAGTCGCTTTATAGACGAAGCTGGCGTCGAACTCACAGCGATCTGCCTGCCTCTGCCTCCCTGAGTGCTGGGATCAGAACCTCGCCGTCCTCATTTGCAAACCGAGGAAACAGCCACCCACCTCTTGGGACAGGGCACAGAAGCACCTCACAGAGGCCTGCCTCACAGAAAGCACACAGCGAATGCTGGTTGAGGATTTCTTCTTCACCGACTTGTACTTCCCGGGAAGCTGGCAAATGGACGCAGACTAGTTTCAAGATCATTCTAAACTTAGTCCAGAACTAGGCGATGCTGAGCAACTTGGTTTTCAAAAAGCACAACAAAATTATGTTATAAATCATGAGCTGCCTTGTCTCTTTAAAAATAAACTATATAAACCAGACACAATGATGCACGCCTGTAACCCCAGCATTCGGGGAGGCAGAGGCAGGTGGATCTCTGTGAGTTCAAAGCCAGCCTGATCTACAAAGTGAGTCTAGGACAGCCAAGGCCACACAAAGAAACCCTGTCTGGAAAAACCAAACCAAACAAACCAAAAACAAAACAAAACAAAACAAAAAAACCTACATATAGCTCTTGAAATTTTATATCTCAGCTTGAAATCCTAAAGTCATTCTTACAAGTGCCATTGCTAATAGCATTTACTCACTGGGGAAAAGGGAAAGAAAACACAACACAACACACACACACACGAATCAGCATGGCACAGTGCCGACCCCTGCAATCTTAGCACTCCAAAGATACAGGATCCCAAGTTCAAAACACAGTCCTAACTCCACCCGTGTCAGGGTGCGCTACCTTTCATAGAACATTCTGTCTTGGCCGCTCAACTGGACGGCTCAGCCCAGCCTTTCCTCAGGGTCCTCCTCTGCTAGCACAGTCTCCTTCTTACCTCCATCAGACAGGCCCTCGGGCTCAGACTCACGGCCTGGGGCTCCAATTCCACGCTGAGTGCTCTCGTGCCTGTCATGGAAGGCCTCCCCCAGTTTCAGCGGCAGAGGCAGCATATGCCTCTCGGGACCTTGGTAAAGGCTGTATGAACTGACCCCTGTGATTGCAACTCTGAAAACCAGCTCTATGGGAGCAGCCCTCTGCAGCCCAGGGAAAGCACCATGTGCTCCAGGTCAACAGTTCTGTAAATGGTTAAAACTTCCGTTCAACAGGGAACCTTTCCTTCAAGCCAGATAAAGGCGCAGCTTCTGGGCTGCAGCTCAGAGGCGGAGGTTACCAGGCACCAAGGCGCCTCGGCCTCCATGTTGAACTCCTCCCCCAAGAAATCACTGCGAAGAACAGCATCCTTACATCATGACGGAGGTCGCACACGCGTGAAGTGTGGAGCCCGCCCTGGAGCTTGGTGTAAGTTGTCAGCTCCGGTCACACTCTGCTGGCAAGCGCGCGCTCACAGCCGACTCCAGCAAGGCACTTTCTGCAGAACTCGGGCTTCGGTGCTGGGGGTGACGGCTGGAGCCATCCACGGTGACCCTGCACGCTGTGGCACTCGGGCAGGCCACATTCCCACTGTTCAACCCGCTCTACCGTAAAATGGTGTTTTACAATAAAAATGCCCATCCCAGCACCTCTAGGGGGCAGAGCCAAGGTTAGAGAGGAGGGACAGGCAGAGGGCAATTAAATGTCCAGAGCCAGCAGCCAGGTTCAAAGCCCCGCCCTCCTAGTTTCTGAACTCAGCAGTCTGACCGTGAGAGCCAGGTGGCTCTCAGCCCTCCGCTGCCGTCTACTGTGCCGCCAGCCTGATTGTCATCTAGAAAATGGCAAAGGTGGCGTCAGGAGTCATTTGGCACTTCCTGATAACCAATCGGTAGGTTCTGACTGTTTAGCTCGGTTCCTTTCGTTATTCAGTTAGCCTTCAGAGAACAGGACAAGGTGATATGTAGCTAAAGGGGAAAATGAGTGACAAGGGGTAACAGCGCCGAAGGACTCCAGAGAAGGGCATTTGAAAGGCTTCCTACCCTCCTCAGCTTTGGGAGAATGCGCCCCGAGTTCACCGAGCCAGTTCAGTGTCTGCAGCTATGGCCAAGACGAGGCTATGGCCACAGCCTGCTGAATGAGCGTCACTAATAAGGCACGGGCTACCCATAGGCATGTGACTGAACCATAGATGCTTCAGACGGTGCCACAAACACAGCCCTGAAGGACCAACCAGCTGACCTGGGACCACAGGTGGGCGGAAAAGGAGCATTTTCCGGCCAGAAACACACAAGGTCCGGGCGCTAGGGGAACAGCCATCAGTGCCCTTTCTAGCCAGTCACTTCTCTGAACCTGCTTTGTGCCAAGTCAGGTACCGGAGTGAAGGGGGGAACTGGGTCAATTTACTGCATCTCTACTATCAAAGGGCTAAAATATACTTGGTTAATTTTAAATTTGGTTTATACTGTTCTGCTAAATTGTTGGTTTTAAACTTATAGCTCAAGGGTTCGTTATTATGTACAAGTTGTTTACCAATATTTTAAATTAAGATCTATTAATTTAAAAATATATTTATATTAAAACTGGCTCAATTTGCTGTATCTTTGCTATCAAAAGGTTAATATAAGCTTGGTCTTGTTCTCTAAAAATGATGTTATTAATCTGTAGTATAGCCTTACAGTATTATAAGCTATAAACTTTTACATATTAAATCATATAAAAACTCTTACGCTCTCACTCTAATAAATTATATTCATGACTTTTAAGATTCTAACTTAGCAAGGACAAAACCTAAAGTCCTAATATTTAATGGTTAACAAATGCAAGTTAATAGTCATTTTATAAGATACATATTTATAGTCCTACAGATGCAAACATGGTCTCACTGCAATTTTTAATAAACAGCTGAGGATGGTCCTTGAGTCACCATATAGGAGTTGGTAAAAATAGTAAGAGCCATCCTGGCGGGCTCTAGGCCTTAGCTGCATTCCGAAGCTGCTGGCATTCCCGCAAAAAGGCAAGAGGTTTGCATAGCCAAAAGTCAGTTCCGCCAGGTGACGTGTTCAAATGCAGCCAAATGGATTCTGGTCCCGCTGCTGATGCAACATGCCAAAGCTGGCTGCTGGCAGACTGGCCTCTGGAAGTCAAAATGCTCCCAAGCAGGCTTGTTCTCTGTGCCCAGCCATGGAGGTTCAACCAGCACAAGAGCCACAGACACTTCCAGGCTTCTAGCTCCTTGGCCTGGCGGAGGACGAATGGCTCCTTGACACAGCGACCTCCACTGTGCTCTCGCCCAGCACTGAGCAGAATGAGGTCCCACAGACATATTGCCAACTTCTGTGTTGGGAGACTTCAGGTGCCTTCCCAGTTCTCTTCATATGCAGGAGACCAGGCCTTAAGCCTAAGTCTTAGAGCTGCTATTTTCAGGCCTAGACACAGTCCAGACTCAAGAAACAGGCCTAAATGAAACGTTTTACCATCCCTTTAGCTAAAGGACAATAAATGTTCATAGCAGTTTCAACTATGTCTCATGGTAAATAACTAAATACAAAGGTCCCTCTCAAAAAACATACTTGAGAGATGTCTTAAGGTTGATAAATATAAGTTATACATATTTGAGAGTCTTAAAAAGTGTCTTAAGGTTGGTAAATACAAGTTATACATGTTTGAGAGTCTAAAAATGTGTCTTAAGGTTGGTAACGCAACTTATAAATGTTTGAGGGTCTAAAAATGTTTTAAGGTTGGTAAGTGCAAGTTATAAAAGTTACAAGGTCCAAGGTGACTTAAGGTATCTTAAATAGGTAAAAAGGCTTAATATTTCCTCCTGTTGTTATGCTACTGCTGTTTTGACCTTTATCAATAGGGCTCTAATTTATTAATCTGACTCTGATACAAAAACATTCCACTATACCACGTACTATTATGGTTCTAAGCTCAAGATTGTAAGTCTCCATCATATCTATGCTTATACTAAAAGTTAAGAGTAAAACTTAAAAGTAAGTTTTCCTTTTACTTCATAAAAGGCTTTTGCCTTTTCAGAGCTCACCTTAAAAAATACTTATGCTATTAACACAAATGTGTATGTCTACTGCCTTTTTCTACAATGCAGAGTACAATTGTGAAACTAACATGTCTAAAGTTTTACCTCCTTCTTAAAACTTAAAAGTAATTCTTGTAAGCTGCAGAAAGTCCATCTAAATCCACCTCTCAGGTCAACTAGACTCTGGATAAGTACTGCACTTATTGCCTATCTCAAAAGGTGGGACTCCTCCCCTTTCCCTGGTTTTGGGGCTTCCTTTCCTGGCTACCAGACTGCTATTTACTGCATGCAACACTGGCTGGATTGGTGAGTTCTCCTTATTGACCAGCCACTAGATTGGTGAGTTCACTCCATTTTTCCAGCATAAAATGCCTCTCTTGGTAGGGGAAGCTCGACCGCAGATCTCCAGCAACTTCATACTATCTTTTGAGATGGAGGGACCCCCCCCAGCCGTAGCCTTAACTGTCTGGGGTTGACCCTCTATGCTGACCTCTCTCTTGGGCGGTACGTCCCCACTCGCACACAGTTCCTTCTCCCCCTCGCTCGCTCACTCATAGGAAGGCCTAGAGCTAGGCAAACCGTGGTGCCCCAGCTGTACCCCACTGGGCACCGAGCCCCGGTCCCTGGCCAAAAGCTGATGAGCTATTGGACCAGGTAGCACCCCTCTTGCTTGGAGTCACACCTTCCCATTGGGATGCCTCTGGAAGGTTGCTGACTTCTCTGCCCCCAATGGGAGACATCCAGACGCCCGTCCCTCCAGATAGGATGTCCTCTGGAGAATTTTAAGTTTCTACACCTAGTGCCAGCTGGCACCAGGGTCTCTAAGTTTACACACTTCTGTAACCAAACCTCACCTCAATGACAGATCCAAAACAAAGCCTTCTTTAAATACTGCCAGTGATTGGGTAAATAAAGGTCCCCCCAGGTAGACAGAGGTTCCCATGTTCAAGTCTCATCGATCCAAACCTTCTACTTCTGTTTGCTCTCCCGAAAGTTTTCAATGTACACCTAAAGGATTTTCTCCATAACCTACTCAACTTTATCTTTTGCTTATATATGTGTTTCAGTGTCCTGCCAGACACAGATGTTTCCTATAGCCACAACAGCGCCAAAGCAGCTACAAGTGTTCAACTTTGACCTCACGGACTCCCAACAAGCTGCAGGTGTTCAACTCTGACCTCACAGACTTCCAACAAGCTGGACCTGCACCTTCTCTCCCAGCCATGGATGTTCTCACAGACCCTGGAAAGCATCAAGGCAGCCTGTTCTTCCTGGACTTGGCCAACATTTCAGCCTTTTGACCTCCCTACAGTGCCCCCAGTGTCAGCAGGAAGTAGCCAGAAGAGAAGCTACGCCCGTTATTCACTTGTTGTTAACAAAAGGCTGAAATGGTGTGCTTCAGGACCAGGACAAGCAGCTCCAGGTTCTCCCAGCGTTCCCCAGTCCCTACCTGCTGCCTTGCCATGGCTGGCAAATCTCTCTATTGACAACCCTCTACCCTAAATTTTCCAGGGCAGGGACTTCCCTTACTCTTGACCTTGCAATCTGACCATTTTGTTGCTATAATTCTTCTCTCTCTTAACCCTTTGCAATGACAACCAAGAGCTGCTTCCAATGAGCCTAAATTTATATACTTTAACTTACCTTATAAAAGCAGCCCAAGCTCCCCATTTTTTTAATTATAGAAAAAGGGAGGAATCTTAGTACTTTGGAACACAACCTGCTCCTGGGTTACCCAGCAACCTATGATGTCATCATGTGTTGCCAGCCAGGTGGCAACATGATGGCCTT
The DNA here is from genome assembly GCF_030254825.1 of Meriones unguiculatus. Lineage (NCBI taxonomy): Eukaryota > Metazoa > Chordata > Mammalia > Rodentia > Muridae > Meriones > Meriones unguiculatus. The sequence continues at coordinate 17,357,512 of NC_083352.1, forward strand.
AAAGGGCCAACCCCGTGGTCTCTCTCTTACTCTCCTCTTGCTCTCTCTCACGTTCTCCCACTCTCTTGGGGCACCCCTTCCCTTTTCTCTCTCTCTCTTCATGTCCTGCTTCCCCCAGCCACCATACCCTCCTAATAAATCTCCTGCAGAGAAGATTGGTTGACCAGCCTCATGCTTTTTTAATAACAGGCATCAGGAATCAGAGGAGACTGCCTCAGTTTACACAGCTTTATTTTCTAGACTTTGGCCATTAACATTTTCCACGAAAACAGCATTTGGAAAATGTTGTCACCTTTCCCCAGGTTGCCTTCCTGTCGCCGTCTTCACGGAAACAGCCCAGGGGGAAGCGGAAGGACCCAGTTTCAGGCCCACCAGCCCACGAGGGCTCCTACCTGTCCGCAGCGGCCCTGCTTCACCCACCTGCTGCTTCGAGGACTGGTTGGCAGGTTCTCCCTCGAGCAGACTTGGGCACAGGGAAAAGGCTGTTTTGTAACTTTTGGCTGGAACTTCCAGAGGCCGAACAGGAAACGTCCTCTGGGACAAGGAGCTCAAGGAGTCACCTCGGGTTTTCCTGGAAGCTGCTGGCAACAGCGGGCTGGTATTTAAACCTTTCCCTCTTCCTCTCCCTCTCCCCTCCTCCTCTCCCCCTTACCCCGTTCCTCTCCCCTTTTCCCTCTGTCCCTCTCTCCTCCGTCATGTACTGAAAACTTTTTCCTCTGGGTAAACTTGGCTCCAGAACGCAATCCTCCTGACTTTCTCGTGTTACAAAATTTAATTTAAAAAATAAAAGATAAAAAATCCAGAGCTCAACCCCCACCCCCAACTTTGTACTGGGAACATTTTTTTTTTTAATTTTATTTTTAACTTATATATTTACCTTACAATGTATATAATTTATAGATTGCGATCACAGCCCCCTCTCTTGTCTCTGGGGCCCTCCCTCCCTCCCTCCTCACTCTATTTCCCCCTCCCCTTGTCTTCAGAAAAGGGGAGCTCCCCCCAAAGTCCAGCCCACCCCAGCACATCAAGTCGCATCAGGACACTTGGAAACATTTTTTGATAGATTTTATTTTTTTTCCATTACCCTTTGGATTCCAAGAAAAAGCACGCCCACATCCCTCTCGCCGGCCCCAGGCTCCTTTTTTTTTTCTTTCCGGTGGAAAACAACACCCAACAGCTGGTGGAGGACAGCGTTTTAACTGTGGGCGCTGAGCCCCCTCGGACTGGGGCTACCACCCTGCAGAGGAGTGCAGAGAGAGATCGGGGGCCCCAGGACTGGACCAGGGGTGCACCGGGCTGAGGCGCCCATCGGAAGACCCTTTGGCCTGTCTGTGAATAGTTACATGACGCCCCGAACTGGAAGCCCTTAGAACACTGGACCTTTCGAGGAAACTCGGCGACTCTCACAGTGCTGAATGGGGGTGTGTTTGCAGTTAGGAAGCGGGATATCTTGCATCTTCTGGATTTTTAGCAGAATGCAAGTACTAAACGAATGATAAAAACAAGACTGCAAGAAAAGGTGTTTTAGCCCGGCGTGGTGGCACACGCCTTTAATCCCAGCACTCAGGGAGGCGGAGGCAGGCAGATTGCTGTGAGTTCGAGGCCATCCAAGGCTACACAGTCTCGATCCCCACCCCAACCCCTGCATGCAAATAATAATAATAATAATAATAATAATAATAATAATAATAATAATAATAATGTATTTTTGAAGTTTTATCAGGTTGGAGATTTTCTTTCTTTTATTTTTTTTATTTTTATGTACATTGGTGTTCTGCCTGCATGTAGGTCTGTGTGAGGGTGTCAGGTGCCCTAGAACTGAGGTTACAGACAGCTGTGAGCTGCCATGTGGGTGCTGGGAACCCAGGTCCTCTGGAGGCGTAGCTAGTGTTCTTAACCACTGAGACATTGCTCCAGCCCTAGAGATTATCTTTAGGTGAAATTTTTATTAGATGTATTTTAAACGATACATAAAGCCATAAAAATTGTATAATGTGGTGATGAAATTTAGCCCTTGTTATTAAAAGTATTCGATTAGGAGCTGGAAAGATGGCTCAGCAGTGAAGAGGGAGGACTGCTGTTCTTACAGAGGGAGGATTCTCGTTTGGCTCCCGGCACCACGTGGTGGCTTTCAACAGCCTGGAAGTCCAGTTCTAGAGGAGATGGTGCCCCCTTCTGGCCTCTGGGGGCACGGCACACACACAGGGCACAGGCATCTATACAAAAATAAGTAACAATAAATAAATTTTTGAAAAGTCAAGAGATTGGGTATGTAGTCTATATTCTAATATACTGAACTGCAGCACTGAAAGAAACATGGAGCACACTCATTTATTTTATTTTTTGAATCATCTTCAGAGCCACACTCAGAAAAGCAGTTGACAGAGACTATCTGATATCTTAAACACCAGACAAGCCAAGCTTGAAGAGATGGTTTCTGGGGATAGAGAGATGGCTCAGAGGTAAAGAACACTGATTGTTCTTCCAAAGGTCCTGAATTCATTTTCTAGCAACTACATGGTGGCTTATAACCATCTATGGTGAGATCAGGTGCCGCCTTCTGGTGTGCTGAATAATAAATAATAAATAAATCTTGGGGGAAGAAAAGATGATTTCTGGGTGTAGCTCTGACAGGATGTGAAATTTGCACATCTATTGCCCTGAGTCTAATCCCAGGACACCCACAAAAGTAAATATATAAAAAGATGGCTTCTGCCCCAATTCAAGGGCAAAGTTCTAACTCTCTTGACTTAAAATTATGCAGCTCTTGGGACTTGGGGGATGGCTCACCAGTTAAGAGCACAGGCTGCTCTTCCAGAAGACGCAGGTTCAATTTCCAACACCCATGGGGCAGCTTGTAGCTGTCTGTAACTCTGGTTCTAGGGGATCTGCCACCCTTATACAGAAATACATGAAGGCAAAAAAAAAACAACCAACCAACCAAACAAACAAACAAACAAAAAAACACACAAAAAAACAAAAAACAAAAACACACATACACACAGGAAATAATTTTTTTATCCTTCCTTTCTTCCTTCCTTCCTTCCTTCCTTCCTTCCTTCCTTCCTTCCTTCTTTCTTTTCTTTCTTCCCTCCTTCCTTTCTTTTTTTCCTGAGACAGGGTTTCTCTTTGTAGCCTTGGGTGTTCTGGACTGAGTCCAACTTCTAAAGTGTCATTTTCATGTGTAGTTCCTTATTTTCTTAGCTGGTTCATTTGGGGGTTTATTTTGAGAAATTCAATTGTTTGAGAAAACAAAAGATTTACAGGAGATTCTTGGGAAGAAACAGCTCTTAGATGAGTCTTCTGTGTGTTTCCTTTCTCTGCAGAGCTTACTTCATTCAAGCCAGGTGTGATGGTGCACACTCCCAGCACACAGGAGGCTGAGGAGGCAAGAGGATCAAAGTTCAAGGCCAGCCTGGGCTACAGAATAAGTTCTAGACCAGCCTAGGCAACCTGAGACCCTGTCTCAAAACATATGTAAGTAGACAAGTAAATAAATCAATGACACGTTTTAAGGGATTTTGTGTCTAAGGAAGGGATAAAGTTCTGTTGACTTAAGCAAATTAAAACTCACCCTAAGTTTTCACCGTTTAGACATGAGCAAACTCTTACTTTATTCGAGGATCCTCGAAGGGATGAGGAGCTAAGTCTGACAGAGAAGCCAGCTGGGTGCAGTAGGCAGCTCAGGACCTCACATTAGCAGGCAGGGTGAGTGGACAACAGTGTGCAGGCTGGCCAGAGGAGGACATGGGCCTCTGTGGTATGCAGGGAAATGCCAAACCATTTCAAGAGAAAAGAACGCATTCTGAAAGGCTTGATTTTATTACTAGCATATTTGTGTTTGTATGAATGTAAGCCATATGTGTGCATGCCTGTGGAGGCCAGAAGAAGGCATCAGATCCCCTGGAGCTGGGTGTTGGAAACCAAACTTGTGACCTCTGGAAGGGAATGTCAAGTGTTCTTAACCTCTGAGTCATCCCTCCATTTAGAAATCATATAATGGGGTCAGTGAGAGGGCTCAGAAAATGAAGCTTTCTGTCAAATCTGCGTTCAATACCTGGAACCTACGTAATGCCCAGGACCCACCTGGCGAGGGAAAGAACCGAAGCCCATAAATTGTCTTCTGACCTCCACACAGACAGCACAGCATACACACACACACACACACACACACACACACACACATAATGTAATTTTTAAAAAATTAAAGAGTACTAAATTTTTTTTGAAAAATAAAGGCATATTTTGGAGTTCTGGTGTCTTAGTTAGGGTTCCTATTGCTGTGATGAAACGGCTCAAGCAGGGCAGGAGCCTGGCTGAAGGCAGGAGCTGATACAGAAACTATGGAGGGCTGCTGCTTACTGGCTTGCTCCCCAAGGCTTGTTCAGCCTGCTTTCTTATAGAACCACCCCAAGAATTACCCCACCTACAATCAGCTGGGTCCTTCTGCATTGATCACTACTAAGAAAATGTCCCTTGCTAGGTAGTGGTGGCACATGCCTTTAGTCCTAGTGCTTGGGAGGCAGAGGCAGGCAAATCTCTGAGTTCCAGGCCAGACTGGTCTACAGAGTGAATTCCAGGACAACCAGGGCTACACAGAGAGACCTTGTCTTAAAAACAAACAAAACAAGAAAGAAAATGAAGGAAGGAAGAAAGGAAAAAAGAAAACGCCCAAGTTCCTAATTTTTTAATTAGATAAAAAGGGAGGAATGCAAAAAAAGGGGGGGGGTTAGTATTTAGGCAGCCTGCTTCTGGGTTGCCTAGCAACCTATGATGTCATCATGTGTCACCTGCTGGGTAGCTACACCTGGCATGGATAAGTTTCTCCTTAAATGGCTCACCCCACTACTTTGTCCTTCTCTTGTCCTCTCATCTCTTACCCTCTTGCCCTTTTCCCTTTTTCTGTTGGGGCACCCCCATTCCTTTCCCTTATCATATCTCGCTCTCTCCTTCTCTGTCTTCATCTCCATCCAATAAACCTCTTTCATATAAAATCTGCTGTGCGCATCATCATTTCACTGATCCTCACATTACCTTCAGGCCACTCTTATGGAGACGTTTTGTCGAGGATTCCTCTTTGCAGATACTCTAGCTTGTGTGAAGTGGAGATAAACTTAGCCAGCACGCCGGGAAATGGTAAAGACTACTTTTTTTTTTTTTTTTTTAATATATTGATTTTGTATCCTACAACTTTACTGTGCTTATTAGGTCCAAGAGTTTTCTAGTAGACGCTCCAGTGTCTTTTAGGTAAAGAATCATGTCATCGGCAGATAGGGACAGTTTTCTTCCCTTCGTATTTCTCTGGAAAGACTGAGAATCGCTGAGACTTCAAGCACTGTATAAGGCATGAGAGGTAGGAGTGGACATCATTGTCTCATTCTTGTCTTTTAGAGAAAAAGCTGTCTCCAGCTTAATACAATGTTGCCTGTAGACCTGTTTTATATATCCTGTACTATCTTGAGGCGTGTAACATCTATTCCTAACGTCTTCAGGACTTTTATCCTGAAGGCGTGTTGAACTTTGTCAAATGCTTTTTCAGCATCAATTGAAGTGACCCTGTGGTGTCTGACCTTAAGTTTATTTATATGGTGAATCACATTTATTTATTTACATAGGTTGAAGCAACCTTACTTTTCTGGTATGAATCCGGCTTAGTCATAATGCGAATATAGTGTGTTCCTGAATTCAGTCTGCAAGTGTCGTGTTGAGAACTTTTGCAGCTATGTTCATTAAACAAATTGGACTATAGTTTTTTGTTTGTTTGTTGTGTGTTTACTTAGCTTAGGTATCAGAATAATAGAGGCTTCATAGAATGAGTTTTATAAGGTTCCTTTGCTTTCTAGTTTGAGAATGAGGGGAGGAGGAATTGGCCCCAGGTCTTCCGTGACAGTGTGAGAGCAAGAGCACCCATGGGTGAGCCCGATGGGTCTGGGCTTTTCTTTGAGGGGAGGCTTTTGAGTGTAGATTCCAACTTGTTGCTTGGAATGAATCTGTTTTAGTTAATTCTGAGGTCGGGGTTTCATTCTGGTGAACGATACATATTTAGGAATTGTATTTTTCCAGCTTTTCAGAGCCTAGGTTTTTGTGGTACTCGCTAATGATGTTCTGTATTTCATCATAGTCAATTGTAACAGTACCCTTTGACCTCTGATTTTGTTATCTGTGTCTTCTCCCTCTCTCCCTCTCTCAGCCCCTCTCTTTGGTCATCTTGGCTAACCGGGAAATGGTGAAGTTGGCATTTTATAGAGTCCCTGGCCAGAGGTTTCATTCTTCCTGTTGATGTTTCACTTGATGTGACTGCTGTTAACATCTAGAAGCATAGACCGTCCAGGAGTAAGATGGCAGTTCCGTCCTGGGTGCTAAAATATCATTTGTGCAGAAAGGAAAAGTGGTCCTTCTGAGCCGGTGGCCAGGACAGTGAATTCTTATTTTTGGTGGACAGATGTCATTCTCAAAGGGTCCAGGAGGTGGCGGCATTGCTGTTTCAGAAGGAACTTCCAGCTTTCTTGCTGTTTGGGTTGTTTTTTTGCGGCTGAGGACCACTGACTGCAGTAGGCCTTCCACACCAGGTACCAGGCACCAGGCAGAACTGTGCAGTGAGAGCATGGGCTGCAGGGGCCTGATGTAGCCATGTGACGACTGGCTATTTTTCCCTAAGCAAAACAATCTTAGGCTCATGACTTCACTTCTCTAGACCCCTCATCTACAGGGTGCAAAAACTGAGGACTCCACAAGTTTGGATGTCCTGAGTCTGCTGGGTTTAGTGGAGCTGACCAGGATTCAAGGCCAGCCTTGAGTAATACCCAGTTTAAGACCACCTTGAGCTACTCAAGACCTGTAAAACACACACACACACACACACACACACACAATGTGTGCTTTCTCTCACACACAGTTGTATTCTCTGTCTGACTCTCCTTCTCTCTCTCACACACACACACATATACACACACAAACATAGGCATACATGCACACAGTGGGGTTGGGAGCTTGGGAGCATTCCTAGACTCACCAATTGGACCAGCCCTGCTCCACCTAAGTTCCACAAGGGCCTCCTGAGTGCAGATAGCCCTACATGGCGAGGCAACAAAGGATCTGTCTGTTTGACCACAGGGTGCTCCCCTACCCCAGAAGAGGGTCAGCATACCAAAAAGTATATTTATTGTGTATTACCTTTTCAAAACCTAAAGATTCAGAACTCTGAGACACAAATAGCCTATGGGCAAGAGCTGCCGCGTTGACATGCTGTGAAGGGGCTTTGGGATGTGGCGGTATACCCCTGAAGGGCCACACACAATGCATGACCTCCACGGCTCTTCTGTCTCCTACCCACGCTAACCAGAGTGTGCAAAGTTGGAGAAAAAGCCCACCAGGACACAGAGTCCACACTGACCCATTCTCATCATGCTACCCGTGCCACCCATGCCACTGACGAGAGCAGTGGTTCCCAACCTTCCTAATACTGCAACCCAGCTGGGTGCTGTGGTGGCACATGCCTGTAATCTCAACACTCAGAGGCAGGAGGAGCTCTGTGAGTGCGAGGCCAACCTGGTCTACAAAGCAAGTCCAGGACAGCCAAAGCTACACAGAGAACCCTGTCTCAGAAAAAAAATAAAAATAAAAAAAATAAATCAAGCAATCCAACAAACAAACAAACAAACAAACAAAAACCTTTAATACAGTTTTTTATGTTGTAGTGACCCACAATCATAAAATTATTTCGTTGCTACCTCATAATTTTGCTATTGTTCTGAGTCGTAATGTAACTGTCTGATATTCAGGATGTCTGGGTATGTGACCCCCATAGAAGGGTTGTTTGATCCTAAAGGAGTCATGACCCATAGGTTGAAAATCACTGATATAGAGGAGGTGCCTCGTATGTTCTATGTGTGTTGAGATTAATGACCTTGGAGATTACCAACTTTGTGTATATTTACAGGATAAACTAAGGGTCTTTATGTTGCTCAGGTGGGGGTGGGGTGGATAGATGACATACTGGTGAGGCCAAAATAAGGGTCCAGAAGGAACCGTGGAAAGCCTTGCTGAACGCAAATAGAAGATCTGGCTCTCACACAGCCCGCTCTGTGGCTCTTTCCCACCCCCCACCCCCGAAGTTCCAGTCTTATCATTGTCTTGTTCTGTTTGCTTGACTTATTTAAAATGTTTGCTCAGGAGGGATGTTTGAGGGAGGCAGAGAGCAGCTGTGACTGGAATACAGCCCTCACTTAGGTCATTTTTTGACCCTCTGGAACAAACAGCAAGAGGACCTGGGGCTCTGAGACCCATTTGACGTAAGCTTCAGTAGGTGACAGAGACTGTCCGTGTCCCCACCTACCTCAGCCTCCTGGCTCCCTTCCCACACACAACACAGTCATAACCAAGATCTCAGGACTCTTCAAATGGCCCAGATTCTGCCCTTTGCCAGTTTGTGTACATGCTGTTCCTGGAACCGCCATTGCTGCTGGCTTTCTTCTGGCCATTTAGTTCCGGTCAGTCGATCTGTATAGCCCAGGGCTGGTGGCGTCTTCCTTCCCCTGACTTTTCTGTCAGCCCCGAGTCATGCCAGGTGACCCTGTGACCTCACAGCAACCAGCTCTGTTGGAACTTGTGATGTCAGTTTCTCCACCACCCCCTACACATCATGGGCTCACTGGCACATCCTGAGGCCCGGCCCTTCACAGCCTTAGCCGCACAGGCTGCTATGAGGTTCTCAACAGATGTCGGCTGGTTGGAGGATTGATGGTACAGATCAGGTTAAGATTACTACACTTAGGAAAGAACTCTGAGCTCCGGGAAGCTCAGTGAGACTCCAGCCGTTAGGAAATGACCTCAGTCTACCGCTGCCCCGGGAAGATTTTAAAGCCACTCATTGTCACGTTCTCATCCATCTGACCTGTTCCATTACCCTGGGGCAGAGGATGTGCTTATGGGAAGCACACTTGAAGTCCTGGCCTAGGGGCCAGCTCGTGTGTGTCACCAGCCAGCTGTGTGGCCATCCAATGTCACAATGAACTCCAAATCCCCACTTCAATTAGGACAACAGAGAAGTGGAGCAGCTGAATCCCCAAGTTCTGTTTTTCCTTTCCTTTTCTTTCCTTTTCCTTTCTTTTTCTTTCTTTCTTTCTTTCTTTCTTTCTTTCTTTCTTTCTTTCTTTCTTTCTCTCTCTCTCTCTCTCTCTCCTTCCTTCCTTCCTTCCTTCCTTCCTTCCTTCCTTCCTTCCTTCCTTCCTTCCTTCTTCAGTGCTGGGGAGGCAACTTAGGGCCTCAGCATGTTCAGTGAGCGCTGTCTCACTAGCTCTAGCACCAGCCCTGGCCCTGGGGCCCCTTGTTCGGATATCAAGTGGCTTTGAGTGCACAGATCTACGGGTCTACTGAATACGTGGTAACGTCTACATAAACCTGCTCGTTCCCCCCCCAAAAAAAAAAAACAGGTAGAGAGGCAGGGACATAGTGAGAACAACATGAGGACACCATAGAGTGATTTGGCAACTGGCAGAGACCATTTTTGTTTGTTTGTTCTTGTTTTTCGAGGCAGGGTTTCTCTGTGTAGCCTTGACTGTCCTGGACTCCCTTTGTAGACCAGGCTGGCCTCAAACTCAGAGATCCACCTGCCTCTGTCTGTCTGAGTGCTGGGATTATAGTCCAGTGCCACCAGCTGAGAGAACTTTTTTTTTCCTGATTCCTTTTCAGTCTTTGGGAAGTCAGATTGGAAGGGATGGGCAGGTAGTTTAGCTGGTAAAGAAGCCCTGAATTTGATTCCCAGCACTGAGTGTGTGATGATACATGCCTGTAATCCCAGTTCAGAAAGGAAAGGAGGGAGGGAGGGATCAAAGGAGGGAAGGAAGGAGGGAGGGACATAGGGAGGGAGAGTCAAGATTAATTTTGAAAATTCAGATCCTCAGAGTCCGGCTGTGGTACCTGGTGGCTGGGATTTCAAGGCTAAGAAGCTCAGCTATTTTGTGAGCACCCGTATTGGACTGCCTGATGAAACAGTGGGCTGTACGCCCCAGGGAGACCTGCAGATTTGGTAAGGCTAGGAGCGAACTTCCCTGCCTCCTCAGTTTCTCCCCTGACCGTTATCAGGAACTCACACACACATTTCAAATATCTGTCTCGTCTCTAGGGGTTCCATATATACGGATCCAAACAAATGCTGGCAGAAAAGACCATTTCCTGTCTCCTGTGGATCACGTGCAGCTTTTGTGTGGCATAATTTCCTAAGCAATGCAGGATAACTGTTAGAGTCGGCATTTGCGCCGTGTTAGGGGTCGTAAGCGGAGATGATTTGAAGCACATGGGAGGGTAAGCAAAATGCAAACCTGGCGCGTGAGCATCTGCAGTCTGGGCAACCCTGGCTGAGCCCTGGAAACAATGCCACATGAGCTGGGGATGGCTTGGAACTCAGCCACCCAAAGCAACAGCACAGAAACCAGTCTCCTTTGCCTGTCACAAACACTCAGGCCACCAGTAAGCCCTGCCAATGCGTCCCTCAGATGGAGTCCCGATCTGCGCGTGACTCATCGCCTCTACTGACAAAACTCTGAAGGAAGCTCACCGTGCCTGGGATTTCCTCACTGCCAAGGCAGGCTCCTGACGGGCCCCATCTCTGCTCTCGTTCTCCTCCATACAGCAGCCAGGACAACCTACCTTCGGCAGCGTCCACCCCAAAGGCTTCACAGTGTTAGTGTGCGATCCTTCAAATACCCCGTGGTGGCCGGATGTACCCATTTCCTCTGGACTCTCTTGTCAGGTCCTTTTCTGACCCTCAAACACACCCAGTACCTTACCTCTTCATTGCCTCTCCTCTCAGAGATTCACCTAACAGGGACCTTGACCAATGGTACAAATTGGTCATGTACACCACGTCTCCAAAAACTCAGACAAAAACCACACTAAAAACTGTGACATAAAACATGTCCTCTGTTCCTACCATGACAAATTCTTCCTAATGACAAAACCGAAAAGTCTGTGCGAAACGAATGTTAGCAGAATAGGACAACTGAATTCAATTATTACTGTGCACGTCTGAGCGGTCTGGGTTTTTTGTTAGTGAAACTTGAATGAGTAATAAAATGGAGACATGCATTCTTTATAAACACAGTATACAAGTTTATTGTACGGAGATGCTTTCATTTAAAGGAAATCTCTAAATGGTCCCCATCAAATAACTTATGTTCTATTAGGGTGAATTATAAAGAAGTTTAAAAGATGTTATTGTCTCAACATAAACAAAATTTAAGTATTTTATCACTTAAAATACAAAAACCATAAATTAAGAGTTAAAATGGATTTTTATATATGCTTTCAAAAAAGTTACTTTACTCAGGCTTCAAAACTGTAATTGCATAAATGCACATTAATAATTATTTAATATAATTCTTGAAAAATATTTGAAAACTCAACTAAATGATACAGAATAGTCCTTTTATTTGTTTGGGAGGGGGTTATTGTTGTTTGTTTGTTGTTTTTGCTAGGAATTGGACCTGGGCCTCAGCCATGCTAAACACATTCTACATACTAAGCTGTACCCTCGGCGTCTTAAATAATCTGGGTTTTAGCGTCAGCACCCAGCTGGCTGTTAAGAACTGGCACCTTTCATGCATCCCGCAGTTAACAAACTGCTGACCGTCAACGTCAAAAAACGTTCCCGAACCCCCGAGCATCTGCAGAGGGCGACAGAGGGTGTCCAGACCTCCAGGCCGCCATCCTTTGTTCGGCCCACTGCACAGATGTTATCTGAGAAGGAGCCCTGAGCGCATTTGTTCATCCTCTTACCTAAGCACTGCAGCCACGTGACCCTGTTTTTGTCCGGACTTTGGCAGACCACAGCCCACAACAGTGACGCACGCGGGTGAGGTGGTGGAAAAGCATCTGCCAGAGAGGTCTGAACGCGATGAGTAAACAAGGGTTCGTGGGAGCCTCTGAATCCCGGGTGCGGCCTCTGTTGCCTTGGCAAACGCTAGCTCAGTTCAGTGAGGTCACACCTTTCTTCTCGCTTAGGACGACTTTGCCGCGCGATCTTCCTGGTCTGAACACCTTGAAGGTGGTGCTCAGCTCCCCACCTCCAATTACATGTGTCCTGTCTGTTTTTTTGTTTTTGCTTTTTTTTTCGAGACAGGGTTTCTCAATGTAGCCTTGGCTGTCCTGGACTCACTCTTTGTAGACGAGGCTGGCCTCGAACTCACAGAGATCCACCTGCCTCTTCCTCCCCAGTGCTGGGGTTAAAGGCGTGTGCCACCCCACCCCGCTCTCCTTTCTTTTGCTTTCTACGTTGTGCAAAAATACTGTACACATGACGTTGTCTATTAAGCTCTATCTCCCGATTTCTTTGCTCACCACGCAGTTCTGCCGGCTTCGTAGGGTGAAGGGAACCATGGGTGGGGGGGGGGGGGGACGACAGTGCTCAGACACTTGGGATGGTACAAATTCGCGGCGGCCACTGACCCACGCCTTTGCGCTTGCTCACTGCCGACCCCCCTGAGCGCTCCCGCGGGGCGCTGATGCAGAGGTGGTGCCTCTTAGTCACTGAGAGCCCGTGGACCAGACTCTTCATGGAAAGCCTGGGTTTCCCCCCAGCCACACTGGGGTGCAGAAGCTGGGGACCTAGCAACCGTCTTAGCTCTCCCGCCTCCCGGGCAGACACGCATTTCTTCCTCAAGAGGGCGCCAGCTGCCTGCATCTGGGCAATTGGATCGAAGGAACACGAATGACCCCCACCACTCCACCCTCCCCACCCGCGTGCCCCCTCCCTCGCCCAAGCGCAGGGTTCCAGACTGGGAAACCATTTCCACAGATCCCATAGGTTCCGTGTTCCTGCAAGGTCAGGAACCCTTTGCTAAACTTCTTTCAGGAAGTTGGAAGGTAGAGCCGAGGCCGTGCTGGGACTTTCCAGCCTCAGCACCAGGGGCTCCTCATCCTGCAGCCCGACAAGGATGCGCCGGGACTCGACAGTCCCCAGCCACTTTGGCGCTAGGGAGGGTGGGGAACCAGCAGTTCAAACTTCAGAAGCTCGCCGGGGACCCGAGGCAGAAGGCGTTCTGCAGAGGATCTGGCCATCTCTGTCCTGTGAACTTTTCTCCCAGGGCTATTTATTTATTTATTTATTTAATCGTCTCCAAATGGTAATCGTTTGTGAATTAACTGGTTGTTTATCCTTCTGGCTAAGAACTCTAAACGAATGCAGGGGATTTTTGACCCCACCCACCCCACCCCCGCCGCCGCCGCCACCTCACCCCCTCCCCTGTTCTGCACAGTTCTGACTTGTCAGGAGCCATTTATCTATCCTTTTATTGTTGTTTTCTTCGCCGGCTTTCCCCCTCAGCCAGACAGGCTTACTAACTGGCAATCATCACTTAGCGCATGGTGGTGGCAGCCACCCCCTCAACGGGGACCCAGTCGTTTCCCAGAGCCCCAGTGCTCTGGAGCCACGGTTTCTTTTGTTTCCTTAGCAGACTCCAGTTTTGTTTCTTGGCTATCCTTGAATAAAGAAAATCTTAAAACAAATCATGTGTCTGCTTGTAGGAAGGAGCAGTAAACAGGAAGTCTATGGCAAAAAAAACAAAACAAAACAAAAAAACCCCACAATAATAAAATAGAATAAAAGTGACCAGTCAATTAGGGCTTCCAGCATGACTTAACCCCCACTCCCCAGGCACCTTGGGGAAAGCTGGACTGCATTAATCAGGCCAAGGCGGAGCTGCAGGGAGGCCTGCCCGCAGCCGGAGAGGGGAGTGAGTGCCAAAGATCTGCCAGGAGAAGGAGAACAATATGGCCCACAGGCCTGCGTGAAAACCGTCACAGCCAAGTTGCAAAGACAATCTTTTACATTGTCCCAGAGTGGGCTGAGAGGCCTCCCTGGGAGCCGAGAGCCCAGTGGCCTGGCATTCCGGGCCTACACTTGGCTGCTCCTGTTGTATTCGGGGCTGCCACATCCAGAGAGATTCACAGTGTGGCACTGAGACTCCCACTAGGTCCTCCACACCAGCTTCTGAGAAGCTTCATGTCCTTTGCCGGGCCCTGGAGTAGCGTGGCTCCTCCGGAAGAGGACTTCAACAGCATGGCTTTAAACCCTGGTCCATCCTGCCCAGGAGTCTTTCCTGGAGTCGGCATCACAGAAAACTAAGGTGGTGGTGGTGGTGGGATGTGGGGTCTGGAGAGATGGCTTGGTGGTTAGGAGCACTGGCTGCTCTTCCAGAGGACCTGGGTTCAATTCCCGGAACCCACGCGGCAGCACTGTGTCTGCAACTCCATTTCCAGGGGTTCCGACACCCTCACGTAGAAATATGGACGGGCAAAACACCAATGCACATTAAATAAAGAAATAAATAAATCTGAGAGAGAGAGAGAGAGAGAGAGAGAGAGAAACTAAGGGGAAGAGGGGCTTGGGGTGCAGCTCAATGCTAGAACATACACTTAGCAACTCTGGTCCCGGTTCCCAGCCCAGTATAAGATGTAAGGAGGGAGGGAGGGGGGAAGAGAGAGACGGAGGGGGGAGGGGAAAAATAAAGAAATGGGAGGAATTATACAGTGATTGATGTCTTGAGGAGAAGATAGAGAAAGGGCATCTGCCCAAGAAAGAGGTCAAGTACAGTCTCATTTCACAAGGAAGTTCAGACTGGGCAGGAGTTTTCAGCAAACAGAAGGATGAAACAGGATGGTGAAACAGTTTCCAAGTCTGAAGGACAGAAAGACTTTTTGTGGACAGTCTGTAAGGCTGCCTGGGGGTGCAGCCCAGCACCTAGATTACCGTGACTCCAAGAGACCCCTTCTCCCATCCTGACTCCTCCGGTCCGCTTGATTTTTGACGTTGGCTAGACTGCCATGCAAACCTATACAGAAGAGGCTGGGTAATGTTTCCGCAGCAAACCTTCTCACAGAGCACCGCGGCAGCATTTTCAGGAGGGCATGGGAAAGGGCTCTGGTGTCAACGGGTGTAAAGCAACAGTGGAATGTCACCGCTCTGACCTGACCCGCGGGCGCCTCTGCCACTGCAGAAACAACATTTTCCAGCAGGTGGCACTCCTGTGACTGGAGCCAAGAGCCAGGTGTGGACTAGGCGGCTGGCCAAGAGCCTCCTTCTGGAAGCACTCTTGCTGTCTGTCCTCTGGGTTCCCGTAATAACACAACTTGCAGGAAGGAGCCATCGCTCTTCTCTAGTTGCAAAGTTGCTCCTGAATGGAGCAACTTTAATTCAGCCTCTGGGTGGCTTCCTCATCTTCCATAAGCCATGCCAGGGATCCAGAAATCAGACGCAAGCTTTAGGCAATGCGAACCATTGACCTGGATGGTTAGTGACCCCGTCCCTTGGAACTCTGGTCATTTTTCTAGGCTGCAACTGACACAGTGCATCACCTTAAAGCATCTGAGGTGAGACCATCCCTTCTGTGTATCTACGCTGTTGTAGCCTAACTCACCAGCTGTATAAGCAGGCAGAGCTGAAATCACAACAGAGCACAAGAAACCATCCCGGCCTCCAAGAGCTCAAGCCCAAGAACCTGAATAGAGTTATGGTACTTGTTTTGATAGTGTCTCCTACTGCAAGGTGACTCCTGTGTTTGTTGGGTGCTGGGACCTGAACCCACAGCCTTATTTACTCTAAGCACCGGTTCTAACCCTGAGCCGTACACACTGCTTATACCTTTTCATCTTCTGTCACCCACTAGACCATAATCTCTTTTTGAGTAGGAACTGTAGCGCACACACACACACACACACACACACAATCTTGTTTCCGAATGCTGCCGGAAGAACGATTATGTAGAGAAGAATATAACTGCAATCTGCAACAGGAGTTGGTGTGAGGAGCAAGCTCAGTGGGCTGCAGTGTTGGGGGAGGGAGGCTTCCACAGAGATGCAAGAGGCAATTCACAAATGAGAATACTGTAGTTTGTTTTCCTTTTCGCTGCTCTTTTTGAAAGTGATGATTAAAGATACCACCTTAAACATTATAAAAGCAAACATATTCCTTATAGAAAATTTATACAATACAGTAAGCAGAGAACAGTGGCAGGGGCTTGTAATGCCAGCACCCGTGAGGTGGGCAGAACTAGCCCGGATTTGAGGCCAGCATGGGCTACAGAATAAGACTCTGTCTTAAAACATCTAGGAAAGAAAGAAAGAAGGAAAGAAAGAAAGAAAAAGACACAAAGAAGAAAACTTAAATTCCAGGCAGTTTGACCCCCAGAAGCACATAAAATACAAATTATAAACTGTATACTAAGTGCTATGGAGGCGTAGATCAGTAAGAGAAGAAATCTCTTACTTGTCGACCTGCAATGGCCTCTCTAAGGAGGTGACATCAGAGCTGAGACCTGAAGAATGAACAAGGCTAGATGAGTGAAGAACAAGAATACAATACACAGATATGTGTTAAAGGGTCCATCTGTTTGTCTGTCTGCCTAGCTCAGTGCTCCTCATTCATCCTGACCAAGCATTCTGTTGCTGAGACACATCCTCAGCCCTCAGGATATTTTTTTCTAAAAGGGAATGCATGATTCTCATACAGATGTGAAAGGAAGATCTGGCAGAGATTTCATTCAGTCCATCAATTTATGAAAAAAACAGTACAGGTGATGACTGGCTCAGGGGAGAATTGAAAGAACCATACCTCTTGAAGTCCATCAAGAAGTGACTATATAAATAGATGCCAAGTTAGGCGAGGGAAGACTGGATGCCCCACCACTGGGCAGAGCTGGTGTACGGAAAACAACCATTTGTGTAGCTCTCGATACCAGAAACTCACAGGGCTGAAAATCAGCTCAGAAGAAACAAATGATGGAGAGGGCAGGGCGGGGCCAGCATGTCAAGATAGCCTCACACTACTTCCCTTCAAAGACATGTCGTTGGGAAGAAAAATCTTAATAGAACTTGAAGAATATAGGTGTATTAGGGTGTCATGAGCCAGGAAGAGAACGGACTGAGAGGCATTCATTCACATTGCTGGTTGGCTTCAAAGAAAGTATTTTAATTTATTATCATTATTATTAGTAGTAGTAGTATTAGTATATAGGAGGCAAAGGACAATTTCGCATTCTCTCCTCCCACCTTTAGGTAGTTCCTGGGTTTGAACTATGATCATCAGGCTTGACTTGTTGGGTGTCAAAGCACCATTACCTGCTAAGCCACCTTGCTGGCCCTGTAGCTGACTCTTTTTTTACCCTTCCTTCTTTCCCTAACATCCTCCCTACCTTGTTTCTATTTTTTGGTCAAGGTAAATCTTTCTCCCCCCACCCAGAATATCTCAAAAGCACTTTTGAGGTTCACAGCAGAACTGGGATGAAAGCACAGGGGTTTCCTGTGTGCTCTCTGCTCCCGCATCCCCACCAGGACAGTACGTTTGTTACAACTGCTGAGCTCAGATTCATATCCAATTACCGATGGTCTGTGGCTTATGTGAAGGTTCATTCTCGAGCTTATTTGAAAAATATATACTATCACACATCTACCAAATAGTGCCATACAGAACACCCCACTTCCCCGAACATTCGCTGGGCTCAGCCTATTCATTGCCTCCTCCCTTCCTATTTTCCCACTCAACAGTGTAGAAGGAGTGTTTGAAGCATGATGTCCAACTTTGCACTGTTTCTTTGCAGTGAACATACCATTGTATATTAACCCATTCCCCATTCTTGTCTATTTAAGTTATTTCACTTGAGATTCTTGTATGTCAAGACTTTGATGTACATATCTCTACTTAGGATACATTTCTAAAACTGGGATGTCCAGATCGAACATTATTCTAAAAATGTTAGCAAATTTCGCTTTCAAATTAAACAGAGAAAAAAATTTCAAGGCACCAAAAGATTGATTTCTGAATTGAGCCAGCAAGTCATGTGACGAATAAGGGTGAGAGGTGTAAGGCAAGAGCTCGGGAGTGGGAGACCCTCCCCACCTGTAGCAGACAGGAGAGCTGGCCCTGTCCCTCACCCGCTGCAGCACTCCAGATAGTGGGTTCTACACCTCGCCTGGGCAGCACAACAGAGCTGGCCCTGCTGGCATGGGCAGGCATGAGACCAGGAAAGTTGGCTCTGCCCCTTGCCAGTAGCAGCACTGGGTGAGCTAGCAGGGGAAGTGCTGGAGAGCTTGCCCTCGTAGTGTGGATTCAGGAGAGCTGGCAGGCTAACCAATTCAGCTACCATTCAGGTCCAGATCTAGGACTTTGAGTTGGCCTACCCCGACATCTACACCGTCTATGACCTTCCAGAGTGTGCGAAGGGGCCAGTCCTACAGACCCAAAGCTGCAGTATTTCCATGACACAGGACAACAACAGGATATCCGAGAGGAATCCCCGTGAGGATCCAGTATTGATAGTGTAGCAGAAGCCGGAGGCCTCATACGAGACCAATGACTCACTCCAGTGAACATTTGCAAGTAAAGAAGCGTGGATGAAAAGGTGCACTGTGGGACACACTGTGACACACTACAGAATCCACAACAAGATTTTTTTTTCTTTTGAGGGGAGGTTGCAAGACTGAGGGTGGGTACAAAGGGATAGGGAGATGAGTGGGATTGGGGTTCGCGATGAGAAATTCACAAAGAATCAATAAAAAGCTAAAATAATAATAATAATAATAATAATAATAATAATAAGAGCTGGGAGAGAGCATTGAGTTCTGGTCTTGCCTAGTGGAAAATGACTCCAGGACATTGAGTGCTCTCTCCTCTCTCCTCTCCTCTCTCCTCTCCTCTCCTCTCCCCTCCTCTCCTCTCCTCTCCTCTCCTCTCCTCTCCTCTCCTCTCCTCTCCTCTCCTCTCCTCTCCTCTCCTCTCCTCTCCTCTCCCCTCTTCTCCTCTCTTCTCCTCTCTTCTCCCCTCCCCTTTCCTCCTCTCCTCTCCTCTTCGTTTCTCTTCTTCTTTCTCTGTCTCTGTCTCTCTGTCTCTGTCTCTCTCTGTGTATGTGTGTGTGTGTGTGTCCAGCAAAGGCCCAGGGATCCACCTGGCTCTGGCTCCTCCACATATTGGGATTGCAACTGCATGTGACCATACTTGGCTTCTTGGCCTTTTAATTCTGGATACTAGGGGTCAAACTCATCCTCATGCATGTGAGGCAAGCACAGAACCAGCAGAGCTGTCTCCTGGGTTTCCATCCCCTCTTGAGACACTGGGAAGTGCACCTTTGAAGAATGAACCAGCTGGAGGAAGAAGGCACCTTTATTTGGGGGCCTCATTCTGTGAGCTGCTTATACAGGACAGGGATGAGGAGGTGAGAAGTACAAGAGGATTTGTGATTGGGTGTCAGAGACAGGACAGTTCCAGCCAGGACAGGGGCTGTTTCCTGCACGGGGCAGAGTGCGCTCATTCAGAATGTTCATGGAGGACTTGGCAAAATCAGGACACAAAGGGCTGTAGAAATGTTCCCAGAATCCTGGTCAGTGAACAAAGCCCAGTGCTGCTGTGAGGTCAGACAAGATGAGAATGGAAGGAAAAAAAAACATTGTCTTTGCGTAGAAGAAAGTCATGGTGACCTAGCAGAGAGCCCTTTTGACAGAATTATGGGGGTGGAAGTCAGTGGTTTAAGAATCAGGAAAGGGAGGCATCGAGTATCCGCCAAAGGGGAGGATCTGGACTGTGAAAGAAAGTCTAGAAATGCTACAAAGGAGTCGCATAGGACCCTGGAGGCACCTTCCACCCAGCAGCCCCTGCCTCCTCTCCTGGGGCACAGTAAATGCTCACTCAGTAAGTGCTGGCTAGTATTCTCACTGCTGTTTGATGGATTGATAGTCCTTAGCAACAAAACAGAAGGGCAAAAAGGATACAAGGAAAACACACAAACACGAGTGGACTCCGTGAAAGCGGAAAGAAGGAAGCGAGGGGTCTGTGGCCAGCGTGGAATTAGGAGACAATAGGCCACTTTATCTTCCTTGGACTGAATTCTAGATCTGGGCTTCTGGTTTTGCTTGAGATGAGCTACCAGGGCCTGCGCCTCATCTGCTGGTTGCGGAGAGACTCTTGTCACCGGCTTTGTTGCTGGTTCTCAGGCATGGCCTTGAGCTAGTCTGAGCTTTAGGTCCATCCTGCAACTCCGACACAGGAAAAAACTCAGGAGACTTCCGTGGGGGTTTCAAGATTGGGAAAGGCACAGAAGTAAACGCCAACTGCAGGAGACAGTGAGCACCGTGGAGGAGGCCCTCAGCCTGAGTGTGCAGGAGTGGACTATGAGTGAAACCCTAGCCATCCATCACCTGAGGCTCCGGGCAAGAACAAAAGCCTCGCTCTAGAGAATTCCAATCATGTGACAAGAACTGGGAAGATGTGGGCCCAGGAGCAGGGGTAGGTTTTATGGTTCCTGTAACAAGGAGACCGAAAGGCCCTTCACCCCCCACCACTATTGAGGGGGTGTGGCAGCTGCAATTAGATTGCATGTGGTTGCTTCATCCATGCACCGCTCAGAAGAGCAAAGTGACTGTCAAATACAGCTTAAAGAAATTTATTTCTAAAGATTTATTTTAAATCGTTATTTACGTGTATATACCCACGCATGTCTACGTCATGTGTGTGCAGGTGCTCATGGAGGCCAGAAGAGGGGGTGTGACCCCCTAGAACTGGAGTTATAAATGGTTATGGGCTCTTCGACACGGGTGAGCTATTTGAATTGAACTCTGGTCCTCTGTAAGAGCAAAAAAGTGCTCTTAACCCCTGAGCTATCTCTCTAGCCCCCTATTTATTTTTGAAACAGGATTACACTTACGGAGTCAGGGTGGCCTCAAACTCAAGGTAATCCTCCTGCTTCGCTAGGCTCCCTGCCATCTGGGATGACGAACGATGGAAGCCTCCTGTACTGCCACACCCAGCAGCTCCCAGAGTTCAATAGTTCCTTTGGGTGGAACTCAGTCTCGGATGGATAATAGTATTCCACCCCAGCCGTCTTCTTCCTGGTTTTCATCCTAAGAGTCTACATACCACCTCTGCCAGAGTATGAGGAAAAGAAGGGTGAGTGTGGCCCTCGACAGAGAGGGCCTCAGCTGCATGCTCTCGAAAGCTCAGGCACTTTCCTGTGTCTGACTGCTGACCACTTCGCTGATGGAATTCTCAGATGAGCTAGATGCTGTTTCATATGTGACCCCACCTCTCTTGGCTTGGCCAGACCTGGACACACTCCCAAATAAGCTGATCCGTCACTAAACGTTTCTCAGAGGTCTGCCTGCCTGAGGTGAGGTCCCAGGGCGGACTCCACTCCACAGCTCAGCTTCCTGTCTGCGTGACCCATCTCTTCTCACGGAACTGGCTGGGTTTTCTCTCAGCAGTGGATAAAGCTGGCCCTTCTCATCAGTTCATCCCCTAACTGGGCAAAGCAATGCTCCAAGAGAAAAGCCTGGCAGAGAGGCTACCCACAAAATAAGACCCAAGCCCTTGGCACTCCCTCAGCATCCTGACGTGCCAGCCGAGGTTGTTAGAAGTGACCAGTTGTTTTGGCATCTGGTAGAGATGGCTGTTTGAAAGGATATTTCAAACTCTCCAAACTGAGCTCAAGCAGCATGGAAACTGTTGCATGTGGAAACTTCCAGAGTGAGTGGGGGGCAGAGGGACAGGGCCAAGAGAGAAACTTTCCAGTCCCTTGCCTTCAAAAGCATGCACAGGACCATATGTCACGAGGTAACCCTGTCTCTGTACGGAGGTGCCATGGCGAAGACAAGCAGTGATACCTTAGCAACCGCCATTCTAGCTACCAAGTCCAGGCAAAAGATGGGCTAAGAAAGAACAAAAGACCAGGCGACTAAGAATCCAGGCCGCCGAACCCAGAGGGGAGCTGCCCTCCTCTGTCTCAGAACCTTTGTGTTTCAGAGAGAAAATATGTTTGCCTGTGGTCCCGAAGCAGTTACTGCTCCCACTAACAAATAGCATCTGGACATCAAGAAAACTCAAGCTTTTGTTTTTCAACGAAAACTGGTACCAAAAACAAGTTCCAGCCAGGCAGCCTTCATTGTCAGATGTCTCCAACAGGGCCCTGGTATATAAACAATCAGCGAAATCTGCCACCAAATGACAGGAGAAGCATGTTGTCTCCTCTTTATTTAAATCAAGAGGCTGAGGTCAGCTGTGACCGAACGCAAGGAAGTCTGCGGTGACGCATTTTAAGTAAGTTTTCACACAGAAAGGCCATTCGCAGGGACCCAACAGGCAAAACTTACCTTCAAGACTCTCCAGTCCCATCACGCCTCCAACAAATGGGCTCAAGTGGAGTGGTGGGGGAGGGGGGCATGGGGGTAAGGGAAGGAGGAGGATTCGGTAGGAGATGATGATTTAATGATTCTGCTAGCTTTTTCCCATAACTGCCCTACTGTCTCCCCTCCTTTGCAGGCTAGCAGAGCTTTCTGAAAATGTCTGCAAAGGATGAGAGTTGGAGGCAGCAGCCTGCCAGGCAAGCCTGGGGAGGGGGCGGTACAGTTTTGGGAGTTGGTACCTCTCCAATCCCCAGTCTTCCTATGACTTAAGCAGCCCCTGCTTTGAGGTTGACTGCTGGGACTTGCCTTCAGGGCCTTTCATCTCCCGAGATATCCCTGCAGGTGTGAGCAGGCCCCTGGGCAGGAAAGAGCCTTGCTTTACCATTCAGTACAGAGCATGAAATGTTCTGTTATTGCCTAAGAACAATGAACTCAGGTCTCCTTGGGAAGGTGACAAGCAGAACTGTGTGTAACCCTCCGTGCGTGGTCCCTGCCCGGATGTGGCCATGTCCAGACTTCCCAAACCAGAAGAGCTCGGAGACTCCTGTGCCTGACTTCTTTCCTTTGCTCATCCGGAACAGGATTCAGCAGGATTGGAATTCCGTGGCTGGCATAAGTCTGCTGGTCCACACTGGAGCGTGGGCCACTCTCTCGTTAAGGAAGATTTGGCTTAGTTTAAAAATCCACCTTTAGTTTGGATAACTAAACTTGTCAGTTATCCAAAGAGCAAATGCGGAAAGGCTAAAGTTTCCCTTGGGGGGCGGGGCGAGGGGCTAGCTTGATAGTCTTACAACCTGTGGTAGTCTTACAGGCCTGCTTCCTGGGGGCAGTGGTCCGATGGGATTTGAGCGCAATACGTTGAACTGGTTCCGGTAGGAGCAGAGCCAGGGTGCAGCAGAGATGGTCGGGACTTAGAGCCACATTCGTTGGGCTTTCTTTCATTTCACTTCCGAAGGAGGATCTCATGCAATATGGCTATTGAAAACGCGTGGAGTTTTCTCGTTTCATCCTTAATATGTATGTAGTGTGCATGTTTTTGCGACGCCTTAGTTTAACGGATGCTTTTACGTAATTTTGCTGGTGCCTTCCCAGAATCATCTGAAGAGACTCTTTGATGATGAAAGAGTCGGCTGAAGTACAGGAAGCCACTAAGGTAACAGAGGACCCCAGCCTGTTTCTTTTGCACCAAGTGCCTTTCGTTAAAAACCCAGAGGGTTGCTCAAAAGCTATCAAATCTGCTTCGCCTATCTATATACTCTACCCAGTAACCCTTCTTTGAGATCATTCAGTCCTGAGCCTATAATTCTGCAATTGTGTAATACAGTGCTCCTTAAGTTTGGCTGTGGTAAAGCACATTGCGTTCCTAACTGAAGTTAAGGAACCCAGGTCTAGCTAATCAGAGTATTCCATTATCCTGGCCATTGTGATTCATATATGGGCACATGGCTTAAGATAGCAATCATGGCCAGGGTTGGTGGCGCATGCCTGTAATCTCAGCACTCTGGGAGGCAGAGACAGGCAGATCTCTGAGAGTTCCAGGCCGGCCTAGTCTACAAAATGAGTCCAAGACAGCCAAGGCTACACAGGGAAACCCTGTCTTGAAAAAACAAACAGCAAAAAATGGGGCGGGGGTGGGGGGGATGTGTGTGTCTTTCAGGGCAACGCACAGCCTGAAAAACCAAAACCAAACAAAAAAATATCCATCACCGTCTTTTCTGGGCTTTTTGATACAGCTCTTGGAAAGTTGAACTCTCTTTCCTTAGAGAATTCTGATCACGGGGTAAGAACTGGGAAGATGCGGGCCCAGGAGCAGGGGTAGGTTCTGTGGTACCCCTCCCCCGCACTACTGGTGGAGGGTGTGGAGGCTGCAATACACCTAGACTGTGTGTGCATTGTTGCTTTATCCATTCGCTGGTCGGAGGAGCAAAATGACTAACTATCGAACATAGCTTAAAGAAATTTATTTCTGAAGATTTATTTTAATGTATTATTTATGTGTGTATACCCATACGTGT
This sequence comes from Meriones unguiculatus, assembly GCF_030254825.1. NCBI lineage: Eukaryota > Metazoa > Chordata > Mammalia > Rodentia > Muridae > Meriones > Meriones unguiculatus. The sequence goes on from NC_083352.1 coordinate 17,381,688, forward strand.
GTATGCCATGTGTGTGCAGGTGTCCGCAGAGGCCAGAAGAGGGAGGTGTGACTCCCTGGAACTGGAGTTAACAGCGTTGTGAGCTATTTGACACGGGGGCTGGAAACAGAACTCTGGTCCTCTGTAAGAGTGGAGAGGGCTCTTAACGCCTGAGCCATCTCTCCAGCTCCCTATTTATATCTGAAATAGGATTTCACTTCTGTAGCCAGGATAGTCTCAAACGCTTTCCCGGAGTTCTTGCAGTTGTCTTCCTGTGAACAAAGGTAAATAGAGGGATGGGGAGAATTCTGAAGTTATTATTTAATACATTGAGTCTAGCTATGCTCAAACTTCTTCAGTGACCCAATATAAATTCTTCGTCTTTTCTTTTTTTTTGTCAAGATAATTGCAGTTGTGTTTATACTTGAAAATGAAAGAAGTTAATGGCTAATAAAGCTGCAATTTTTTCCCCCCAGAATTAGAAAATACCCCTCTAACATTGCTTATTGACAGAATGCTTTATTCTTTCCCACATAAAACAGGCAGTGCACAAAAATAAAGAGGAGGCAAGAAGCTAAAAATCAAAGGGTGAGTTTAATATGCAAAATGCATATCATATGTCTATGTGCAGGACAAACTTTCCATAGAACTGGTAAAAGTAATATTGTTGGGTGCTGGGAAATGGATGGCTAGACAGATTACATATTATGCAAACTTCTGGAGAGAAGCTTGACAATGCTGATTCATACTCTGTGTTTTTAACTAACCATTCTGCTGTAAGGAATGCTTCTGAAGAAAATAATTACATATATAAAGATGTACGGAATAAGGGTGATTCTTATAAACCCAAGCTGGAATCCAGCCTGAATGGTCAATGATAAGTTAAAGGAGTAAAATGTGATGTCCTCCCTTTATAATAACATGTAATTTGTTAAAATGCTAATATGAGGTTTTATTTGTTGGCCTGAAATAATATGGATATTGTATTAGTTACTCTTCTATTGCCGTAATAAAAAACCAGGACAGAAACAACTTATAAAAGAAATTATTTAATTGGGCTTAGAATTCCACAAGGTTAAAGTCCACGATGGAGTAATCCACACTTCCTCATCCTTCCCAAACAGTTCCACTAAATGGGAACCGAGTATTTAAACACATAAACCTCTGTGGGCCACTCTCACCATACTCCACTCCCTGGCTCACATAGACATGACCAAATCTTTCAGGCAAAATTCATCTAGTCCAACTTCAAAAGTCCCCACAGGCTTTCTATCTCAATACTGTTTAAAAGACCAAAGTTCAAAGTCTCTTCCTAGACTCAAGGCCTTCTTTTAATTACATTCTTTCGACATATAATGAACAGAATATACATTAGCATTCCAAAAGGGAAGAATCAGACAAAGTGGGGAAATATTGGACCAAAGTAAGGCCAAAATCCGTCAGGGCAAACTTCAAATCCTGCATCTCTTTGTTTAATGTCAAAGGGCTTAGATAGCTCCATTCCTCCAGCCTCACTGCCTACAACATATTTTTGAACTCTCTTGGCTTGGTTCTACCTCTTGTATGCAGCGATCCTTGGCAGACATCCCTCGGCTCTAGTATGTCCATCACCTTGGCGTCTCCAACATAATTCAAGCTTCTTTCTCATTGCTTCACACAATGGCCTCTCAGGGCCTTTTGCCCTCTGGGGACGTTATGCAGAGACTGCCTGGCTTCAGCAGCAATCCTTAACTGTAGCGGGGGATTCCGTGACCCCTTCACTCGAATATCCTTCTTGTGGTGGTTTGAAAAAGAATGATCTCCCTAGGCTCATAGATTTGAGTGCTTAGTAACCAGGGAATGGCACTATTTGAAAGGCTTAGGAGGTGTGGCCTTGTTGAAGGAGCTGTGGAGGAGGATGGGTTTGTGGTTTCAAAAGCCCAAGACAAACCCGGTGTCTCCCTTTCTGCCTGTGGATCAGAATATAGCTCTCAGCTGCTTCTCCAGCACCATGCCTGCCATGTCTGCCATGCCTGCCATGCCTGCTGCCATGCTTCCCACCATGATGATAATGGGCTACACCTCTGCAACTGTAAGCTGGCCCCAGGTAAATGCTTTGTTTTTTCAGAGTTGCTGTGATTGTGGTTTCTGTTCACAGCCACATTCTGCTCTGCCCTTTGGGATGCACCTTGAATCGCTTTTACAACAGCTTTCTTTCATTGTTTTTTTGTTTGTTTGAAATTATAACTTAATTACATCTCTCCCTTCCCTTTCCTCCTTCCAAACCCTCCCATATGCTGGGTGGGGTCTTTCCCTCAGGGTTATTCCAGTGCAGGTTTGACCCCTCCTTAATGGTACTATTTTGCTTGCCTGGTTACAACTTCTTTTCCAGCACAATCCTTAGAAGCTTTGACTATAAAATTAGACTTAATAGCCTAGCTGGGCAGTGGTGGTACATGCCTTTAATCCCAGCACTAGAGGCAGGTGAATCTCTGAGTTCAAGGCCAGCCCGGTCTACAGAGTGAGATCCAGGATGGCCAGAAATACACGGAGAAACCCCATCAAAAAACAAAACAAAACAAAACAAAACAAAACAAAATTAGCCTTGCTAGTGTCCTTCCCCTACAAACTGTACGTTTTATATTATATTTTACCCTATTTGCTTTTTTTCCTTGTAGACCTGCATAAGAGTGATTGCTTATAACTATTTGGCAGGCTGTCTTGAAATCTCTTCAAAGAAACTAGTCCATTACTTTAAATTTAGACTCAGGTAAGGTCTTAGGACAAGGGCAGAAAACAGCCACATTCTTTGCCAAAATATCACAAGACTGGTCTGTAGCCCAGCTGCTAATATTATTCCCATTTGAATCTTCCAGATCTGAAACCTCTGCAGTCCACATGGTTTTCCAGGCTTCTACTAGGATGGGCCATGAAGCTTTGTTTACATCATTCAATCACTTTTCTACGCCAAAGTCCCAAAGTCCTCCCACATTCCTAAAAAAACAAAGCAAAGCAAAACAAAACAATGCAACACCTTCAGGCCTGTCACAGCAATAGCACACTTGATAACGACTTATTAGTGTTTCTTTTCTATTGCTTTCAGGACACCACAACCAAAATTATTTCATTGAGTTAATAATTCTGTGGGGTTAGAGTCTGTAATGACACAGCAAAGGCATGGTGGCAGGAAGAGCTGAGAGCTCACAGCTTAAACTACCTGAAGGAGTGGAATGGGAATGGAATGAGTCTTTTGACATCTCAGATCCCACCCCCAGTGACACACCTCTCCCAATAAGGCCACACCTCCAATACTTTCCAAACAAGACCAAGTTTCAAACACATGAGCCTTACGGAGTCATTCCCATTCAAACTATCACAGAGATATCGTAGAATGGGTTAGGACTAGCATGCTTAACTTCTTTCTATTCTACAGTAATATTCAAATGAGTTAATTACTCTTAAACTCATGCTCCTTAAAACAAACAAACAAACAAATAAAAAACCGAAAGCACAACTTGATGGTTATAATTACAAAAAAAAAAAAAAAAAGTGTAGAAGTAACAAGAAAACACTTCTTTTTTATAACATGAATCAAACTTGGGTCTTCTGGCAGAGGAGATTTCAAGGCAATCTGATACTGACTTCATCATGTGGTTATTAGTGATCCAAAGAAATACACAATGTACAGTTTGGAGAGAAAAAAGAGCATCATGAAATTTAGTGTTGCCCAAGGAGATGAGAAGTTTAGAGAAAGGCCTGATACTAAATGGAATAAACTGGGCGGTACCCTTAGGGCAAGACCCCTTCCCCCTTCCCCAGCTAATCCTGCAATTCGTGCAAAGGAAAGCTTATGCAACAAAGGAGAACATCAATTAGGCAAAGCCTGTGCAAATGTAATTCAAGGAAGGGGCCAGGTTTCAGCCAAAGCAAGCCGAAGAACATGGATGCATCAGCCACATGGCTCTGGCTTTGCAGTCCAGAAGGGTAGAGGAGTACATGGGCTGTAGGATCTTTCACCAAAGTTAAGGAAGGCCAGTGATGCCAGGTACGTGGCAGAGGAGTCCCTGTATGGAGGCCTGGAGAGGCCATTTCATGAAGCTGTGAAAGTGAAGCCTGGATTACATTGGAGATCCCAAGATGCTAGAGATGTTGGAGATGCCAAAGCTATGGAATGTCTGCTGAAGAGAGCAGCATACAGAGTGTGGAACCATTCCGAGAGAGGGAAAGAGAAAGAGAGAGAGAGAGAGAGAGAGAGAGAGAGAGAGAGAGAGAGAGAGAACAGTCAACAAAGCGGGAAAGGAAAGGGAGATTTGAAGAGTGCTTTGACATCAGACATGGAGATGCAGGATTTGGAGTTTGTCCTGATAGAGTTTAGTCTTGCTTTGGTCCAGTATTTCCTCATTGTGCTCCCTTTCCTCCTTTTTGGAATGGTAATTTATATTCTGTGCCATTGTGTATGTTGGAAGTATATAATTTGCTTTTTTGATTTTACAGGACTTATAATTAAGAGATTGCCTTGAGTCTTAGAAGAGACTTTGGACTTTTAAACAGTCTTGAGACTGTAAAGGGCTGTAGGTGCTTTTGAAGTTGGAGCGAATGCATCTTGCACTACGTTATGGCCACGGACCTATGGGGGACAGGGAGTGGAATGGGCGGCTTGAATGAGATTGGCTCTAATATCTGAGCGGCCCTTGGCTGGTGAGCTGTTTGGGAAGGCTTAGGGGATGCGGCCTCATTGGAAGAGGTGTGTCACTGGGGTTGGGCTTTGAAATCTCTGCCTCCTGCTTGTGAATCGGATGTGAAGTCTCAGCAATTGCCCTGCTACCGTGACTGCCTGTCTGCCGCCATGTTCTGTCTCACCCTCCAAAATGCCAAGCAAATGCTTCCTTCCTTTCTTTCTTTTTTAATTTGTTTTTATTTCATGGGTGTTTATTTTTATTTTTATGGGTGTTCTTGCCTGCATGTATGTCTGTACACCACATGTTTCGTAGCGGATTTCCTGAAACTGGAGTTACAGATAGTTGTAAGCTGCCGTGTGGATGTTGAACCCAACCCTCTGGAAGAGCAATCAACGCCCTTAGTCTAAGTCATCTCTCCTGTCCCTAAATGTTCTCTTGTATAAGTTGTGTTGGTCATGATGTCTCTTCACAGCAATAGAAAATTAACTAAAACAACACTCTTTCGACTTCTGTTCATAGGCAACCCTTTCCCCTTTGTTGTGTTTTATAATGCACATACAGGGTAATAGGCACCATCTCTGTATCCCTGCAGTGACAGCCAGATGTTTCTGATGATGAAAATGTATTCTGGTTTTCTACAGCTATGCAGCAAACAAACTGAAAACTTAGTGGCTTAAAATACCAATTTATTTAAAAAAAATACCAATTTATTTTTTCCACGGTCTTGTAGATCGGGACATTTGTGAAAAACTCAAGCTAGGGGAGTCCCACCTCTTCTACGGCAGTGGTTCTCGACCTTCCTATCGCTGCACCCCTTTAATACACTTCCTCGTGACCCCCAACCACAACATTATTGTTGTTGCTACTTTATAACTGTCATTTTGCTACTGTTGTGAATCGTAATGCAAATATCCATGTTTTCTGATGGTCTTAGTGACCCCTGGGAAAGCGTTATTTGACACCCCCCTCCAACGGGGTCCCAATCCACAGGTTGAGATCCACTATTCTAGGCTCTGTCTTTGGGCCACAAGGGCCTCCCTCACAGAACAGTGGTTGGCTCCAAGAGGGACAGTTCCAAGAGAGAGGAAGCAGAAACAGCAGCATGACCCTGAAGCCGCAACAGGGAAATGCCACAACCAAGACCATATATTCTATTGGTCAATGCAGCGCAAGAGCTCACAGACAAGTCCAGGAACAGAGGGGCAAGCCCCTTTACCGTACTCATTGGTCAAAGAATCAGTAGCCATCTTGAATCTACCACACAACACGTGACCAATAGGAGTGAAAAAGATCGCCAGTTTAGACAGAGCAAACATGGCCATCAGGGCACTAGAGCTATCCAGCTCCTGGGACAAGAGTTCAGCTAACGAGCGATACAGCTCCCAAAGGTGTTTAGTCAGAGACGAGACTCAGGTTTTTCTCTTAGCGGTTCATTTACAGCACTGTCAGAAGAACACAGGAAGGACGGCGCGAGGTGGGAAGTGGTCTCCCCAGTGTTGGCTTTGTCTCACTTGGTGGAAACGAGTTTGACTAACGGAAATAAAACATTGAGCCCGTCAGGTCTTGATGACCTGTTTGAAGTTTTCTCTGTTACTCAGTGTACTTTAAATGAAAACATAGGCAGATTAACTTAACTAAACACAGTCGCAGTGACTTTTATGCCTCGGGAGCAGCGTTCCACCATCTGTCTTCCACTGCAGAGGGACACCGGGTGAAGAAAAGAGCCGCAGAGAGAACGTCAAGAGGTCTCCGCTGCCACAGCATATACATTCCTGAGGAACAAACAGGCGCTTACCACGTAGGACACACGTGTTTGTAAGGAAATGTTTGCAGGAGAGTAGCAGGTGGATTTATTCATTATTCATGGTCCTGGCTGATGCCATAATAGAGACGGTGCTGGAAACCTGTTGTTTTTCAGTGCGGAGAGATGGGGAAGAGGCAAATCAGAGACAGTGTGCTGTTGTAAAATAGCTTTATATGACAACAGGAGACGGCCAAAGGAGATAAAGGACGGAAGGCGCTGGTTTAAGGGGTATGTGAGTGGGAACAATGTTGCTAGGAGGTTACAGACAATCCCTCTAACTGGCCACAGACCTGTCAGTAACCAACATCACTTGGCGGCTCTTTTCAGCTGGATGGTGTTCTTCTGAGGATGAGTGTGAGGAATGTTGATATGAACTGAAGGAAAGTGAGAGTCACTTGTGACTGACATATGAATGGACAATGGCTAGGCTGGGAGAGCAAACAGCTCTGGGAGAGTTGATTGTAAGTGGTTCTTATTTTATTCCGTTTGCATTTTGTTCGTGATAAATTACCTGATTTAATTTTTTGAGACAGGGTCTCACTATGTGGTTCAATCTGACCTCAAACGTGTCATCCTCCTGCCTCAGGCGCCTGAAGGTTGGGAGTACAGGTGTGAAAGGCCTGGGTTAGAACTCTCTCTATTACTTACAGGTGTATAGTTTGGGACAATTTTCCTGAAATATGTTTTAATACTCTTTTTTTGTTTTTAGGTGCTCGAGAGATGGCTCAGTGATTAAAAGCACTTGCTACTCTTGCAGAGGACCTGAGTCTAATTCCCAGCACCCACATTACAGCTCACAACCAGTTCCTAGGATCTGATGTCCTCCAATGGCCTCTGAGGGAATTTCTTGCATGTGGTACGCATACATACAGACAGACAAACAAATACACCTGTGAAATAAAATGAAAATCTTTTATATTTGTTTATTTTATTCTATTTGTGTAAGTGATTTACTTGCATGTACGTACATGCACCATATGCCTGTCTGGTGCCCTCAAAGGACAAAAGGGGGTGTCAGATCCCCTGGCCCTGGAGTTACAGATGGTTGTGAGCAACTGTGTGGGCTCTGGCAACCAAAATCCTGGTCCTCCAGAAAAGCAGTAAGCATAATAACCACTGAGCCAGCACTCCGGGCTCAATAAATAAAATAATTTTTACATTTTATCGTTATTTTTAACTTTTGAGACAGGGCTCAATGTAGCCCTGGATGTCCATGAACTCACTATGTAGACCAGGCTGGACTTGAACTTAGAGATCTATCTGCCTTTGCCTCCCGAGTGCTGGTATTAAAAACCTGTGCAACTACTCGCCTGGCTGCAAATAAAATCTTTTTAATTTTTTAAAATTTACTTTTCGGCAGGTGTGGTGGCATACGACTTCAATCCCAGCACTTGTGAGGCAGTGGCAAAATGATCTCTGTGAGTTCAAGGCCAGCCTGGTCTAAATGGTGAGTTCTATGACAGCCATAAATAAAGAAATACATAACAAAGATTATATTTTTAACTTAGAAATAAAAGCATACATCTAAACATTGTAAAGATTAATGGGGTGCCGCAGGATATTTCAATGCCTGTTTATGTAAGTTTTGTAACCTTGGTGATTCTCAGTTTCCACTTGTGTATAAAATGGATAATACTAGATTAATTTATAGGTGTTACATGAAATAACCTGTATAGGATTCTCTGACCAGTTCTTTAAAACCAAGTAGACACTGGCACAGGCATAGCTCAGCGGCAGGTTGTTTGTGTAACATGTGTGAGACCCTGGATTCCATCCCATCCCGTGGTGGTAGTGGGGGAACAAAATGGAACAGGCATGAAATCAATAGTAGAGATTATTGTTATTTTCGGCAACTAAAGTGAGTGACGATCTTTTTCTGATCGTTGCCAGGAAGTGCAGCCACTCCTGGCTGGACCCTTCAAGGAACCAATGCATAAATCTAGCTGAGTTTTATCCCCATCACCACAAATCACACCACACACCCTCATCACAGGGAAAACCCTAGTTGAATACCTACTATGTGGGATCATTGAAGTTCTCTGGAAGGTGACTCGCAGCCAGGTCGGTTCTGGCCCCTGACGCCCAAGTTTCCCAATTCCTAATTAAAAACGTGTCTTACGGGTGGGCTATAATTAGCACCGGGCTCATGTGTTCTTAATTCCCAGTGAAGAACACACACAACATTTCGGGACTTCCACGCCAGCCAGAGTGTTCTGATGTGGGGTTTGGGTTCCTTGACACAGTCATGTGACGAAGCTTTTGATGTGGTTTTCAGTTCCAGTAAGTTAAACTCGGGCATCTCAGAACAGGCTGAAGATGGATTCCGAGGGCAGATGAAGGCTGAGTCTGCGTGCCTGCGGGCAGAAGGGACCACAGAGCGCCACAGGGCTAACTGCGCAGCCCGCTCCCACCGTTCTCGGGCCACGCAGCCGCTTCCTCTAAAGTAGTGCCTTCAAACAAAACAAAAACCAACCAAACAAAAATCGTTTTTCTTCTTCGACTCTCCCAATGGAAGAAAGAATAGAGAAAGCTCTCTGAGCACTCATTTGCTTCGGACCACAGGGGCACGATTGGGAGGGACCATGAGCCTCTGCGTTGCTCCGAGTTTGCTGGGCCCTGGCACTTACTCAGTCTAGTAATAAGTCATGGCTGCTGAAACATAAGAAGAGGCATCGTCGTTGGGGTTGCCCAGGCTCATCAAAATCTGTCTCTCTTCCTCTTTTTAGGCAAAAGAAGAGCTGCTTCTGTGGTTTATATATAAGGTTCATCCCCTAACGGTTCATGAGCCGAAGGCGGGGAACCTGTAAGAGATAGGATCTAGGGAAGGGGATTAGGTTACCGGGGACACAACCCGTCTAGTGGAAAACGATGTTTCATGGGACTGGACTTACCCACCACCAGAACAGGCTGTTAGAAAGTGAGGGCTACCTCAGATAACTTGGTCTCTTCTCCCCTGCTTCTTTTCTTTTGGAACACATCCTCGCTGTTTGGACTTTACGAGCCATTATTAATCATGAGCTAAATAAATTCTGCTGTTAAAAATAGTAATGCCAGTGTCCAATAGCCACAGCCACACAAGCAAAATAGGACTAAGGCTGTAGCCTGCCCCGTCCCTTTGCAGTTAGGTGGGACCCTGGGACTCAGAGCCAACAGGACATAAGCAGAGATGTCATTTCTCACTCTAAGACCCAATCACTAGAGCATTTAGAGTTGGGGGGGGGGCTGGTTTCTCTCTGTTTTTTGGAGGAGACCAGGGATCCATGCGTTCTAGATACCACAGGTCCAGACGGAAGATGAGCAGAATTCTCCCAACAGGTGCTAGTGACCCTTGACTTACAGTGGACGCACAGCATGAATATGAAGTAAGTCTTTTTGTGTTCGCCTTTGGAACCTGGGATTAACTTGATCTCACGGAACAGCCACGACCCGTTTCTTATAAACATTGGTGATACTGATACTGTTCACTGGAAGCAGAGAGGTGCTGTTTGGTTAGAGACAGAGACAGAGAGAGAGAGAGAGAGAGAGAGAGAGAGAGAGAGAGAAGAGAGAATGCAGGTTGCAGTCATTTCTAGGAGTAGCAATCCAAGCTACCAAGTTCCAGGAGTTTAGAGCTCAGCTGGTCCACAATGACACACGCCTTTAATCCCAGCACTGGGGAGGCAGAGGCAGGCTGATCTCTGAGTTCAAGGCCACCCTGGTTTGCATAGTGAGTTCCAGGACAGCTAAGACTACATACTGAGGCTTTGTCTCAAAAACCTACAGATAAATAAATAATAAATCAATCATGACAAGGAGCTGGAGAGATGGCTCAGTGGCTAAAAGCGCTGGCTGCTCTTTCAGAGGACCCAAGTTTGGTTCCACAACAGAGGAGGCTAGCGACCGTCTGTAACTCCAGCTCCAAGGGATCTGACACCCTCATCTGGTCTCTGCAGGCACAAGGCACACAAAAGAAACAAGTCTCAAGAAACAGTTAGAATCTGGAATTCTGCTCTGGGATGGCCGCAGGCTGGACACATGTCTCCTGGATATGTTCATCTTAGACAGACCAGACATCAGGGTCAGGCTGGCCAGGAAGGCCCACCTGACCCTCTGAGAAAGTATTTCCAGTTGTCTGCTCCGCCCCCCTGCCCCAGCCTAATTGGTTCTGATTCTGTGTTCACCAGTGGTTCCTAAAGCCCCACAGAACATAAAAATCCTATATGTCACTTCAAATGCACATACTATTGGCTAGTTTTTATTTTCCTTGTGTGGTCCTCTGAATGCCAGTCATACCAGTAGGAGCTGAGACCTACCCACCCTGCAATGCCCGATAGGTCACAAACTGCAGCCACTGCGAGGTGAGCAGGGCTGCATATTTAAACCTAAAACCGAGCAGCTGTCCTTGGAGGTGGGCATAGCGGTGCACATCTTTGTTTTGCTTTTCAAGACAGGGTTTCTCTGTGTAGCCCTGGCTGCCCTGGAACTCTGTAGACCAGGTTGGCCTTGAACTCAGGGCTCCAGCTTCCTTTGCCTCCTGAGTGCTGGGATTAAAGGCCTGCGCCGTCACTGCCTGGCTTGCAGCTGTCCTGAAACCAGCAAAGCTTGGGTGAACCAGGCAGAGGGAGCTGGAAAAGGAACAAGTGTGGGGCACGTGGACTGTGTCACCGGGGAAACCGTCATGGAGTCACAGTGAAGTTCAGATGCAGCCAAAGCCCTAAAATCTCAATCTTGAGACCAGCAGAAGTAAGGATTGTGTCCTCCCTGTTCTGTGCTGGTGCTGGTGGTCCTGAGAGCCCCGACTCTTGCAATTCTTGAGGTAGTCACGGAGCCTAGCACCCGGAATCCCTGTCCATGCAGATAAAGCATCCACAACATTTCAGGCCAATAATACACCCCCCCCCCGAAAACCCCTTCTTATTCCCCAAGGTTCATATAACCCTTGTTCAGCCCAAATAAAGCTCACAAGCTGTTTTACTGAATACTGAGTCACCGGAAGAGCTATACCACTTAAAGGGTTGTTTTGGAGAAGCTTTCTTTCTCCCGCTAGGCACTGACAGCTGACTGGAATCCTTGTACCTCTCACCTGACCGGCTAAGCTTTGTTCCTCCTGGTTCCGTGCCTGCCGGCTCAGGTGCCTGGAGGCTCCGAATGGAAGAAGCGACCAGACTCCAGACAGGGCTCAACACGCAGATGAGCGAAAGCCAGGATTACGCTTTGCCTCTGCTTAACTGGCCTGCGGTCCTGTGGGGCTTGACGGGGAGAATGATGCCCATCCTGTAGCCCCCTGAGAGAAAGAAGGAATAATGCAGTGCCTTCTCACGGCTCCTGAGCTGGACTTGCTGACAAACCCTTCTGCATGGGTCAGCGTCTCCCACCCAAGTCCTAACCAGGCCCAACCTTCCTTAGCTTTCTGTGTGCTCAGGGTGCTCTGCTGTAATCAGGCATCTATTTCTCTAAACCACCTGGAAACACAGAGCCCAGATGAGGTAAATCCACACTGACAGGGTCACCAGGACCAAACGATGTTTTACTACCTCCTGAAACTTTTTTTCTCTTGGTAAGCTACTTTTCAAAGTAAAACAAACAAACAAACAAACAAACAAAACAAAACTGTCCTTTCCCTGAGGAAAGCCCAGAATTGGGGTCCTGCTACAAATCACTTAAGTTGCTCTTCTTCCTCTGTTCAAACTGACGGTGCCAAGCCAGGGACAAGCTGGGTGACTGACAACAATGGTTCTGTTCCCAGGTACAGAGGTTAAAATCAATTAAACCAGGAGTCAAGTGGGGATTCATTTAAGCAAGGATAAATTTTATATCTACAGCTACAGATGTAGAGATAAGAGATACAGAGATGATATAGATGATAGAGAGATAGCGATATCTTTAATTGTAACATCCTTTAAAAAGAAAAACCCTGTGCTTTTGGAGTAGAAGACATATTTCCAACCTCATCTCCTTCCACTCATTAAATGAAGGATCTGGTGTATGTAAGTATTGTCAGTTGCAGCTTCATGACAAGGAAGAACTACGGGCTCTGCATCTCATAAATTCATACCTTTAACACTAAAAGTATATTTTAATTATGTTTTCCAAACACCACTCAGATAGTGTAGGGTAGTGGTTCTCAACCTTCCCCGTGCTGCTTCCCTTTAATACAGTTCCTCATGTCATGGTGACCCCTCAACCATAAAATTATTTCGTTGCTACTTCGTAACTGTATTTTTTGCTACTGTTATGAATCATAAGGTAAATATCTGTGTTTTCTGATGGTCTTAGATGACCCCTGTGAGAGGGGTCATTTTGACTCCCAAAGGGGTCATGACCCACGGGTTAAGAACTGCTGGATGTCAAAGATAAAGACTTTATTGGCAAGTGTATGTGGTTACATTTGTTTGTCTTCAGATACTTTATCTCCAAAGGTGGCTCTAACAGGTGTTACTGAAAAGCCTGAGGGGCAAGCCGAGTGTCTGCTCAAAAGTTGCAGGGCAACCAGTCCCTCTGCCAGACTTGCCACAGGCCAGGAGTCACGTGGCCAAGAACCCGGCTTGGTTTGCAGAGTGAAAGCTGGATCCAGCAGCTTGACAGATAGCACAAAGCTCCCCAAATGGGTAAAGCCCGGTACCCAGCAGAAGCATTTTGGCCTGCTCTCCGCCATCGATGTCAGTTAGCATCTTGAATTCCTAAACTGTGTTTATCAGGAAACGAATATAACGTCCCCAAACAAACAACAGAAACCGACACTGCGCAAATACACTTTTAACGGAAGGGAGAGAGTGATTTGGGGCTGGTGGGCGGGCGGGGGTTGGGGGAGGGCAGCCTCCGCTGCCAGGTTAAAAATCTTTGTTCCTTCTGAGTCAGAGCGTTGATAGAACCGAGTCCAGTAAAGAAACAGGAGGAGGCTAAAGAAACAGACTCTAAATGAGCTCACCGCACATCCCTGCTGCCTAAAACATCACACCTGATTGAAGGGTTCTGTGAACCCTGCTGTCCAGCGGCTGTCCGGCTGCGGGAGCTGGGGTTGATGTGTGGGTGGGGAAGCGAGCCTCCGGCTTCAGGAGGAGTCGGGGGTCAGCTTGGAATTTGTTTCTGTCCTGCTCTTCAAAGCTGTTTTCTCCCCAACCATCCATACTAATAACTAAGTGTTGCTGAGCCGGGGGAGGGAGGGCACTGGGGTGGGAAGCGAGTTGGGGGTGGGGAGAGAGAACGCTCACCTTGGATGAGTCGGACATTCCTCAGAAATGAGGGAAGCCGGGCCTTTTCCGAAAAGGACTAATTAGAGCTGGAAATGCATGGTTTTACAGATGACTGGGTTCGTCACCTCCACCCCAGCAAACCCCACTCCCCGTGTGCTGGCTGACCCAAACCAAATAAACACCAAATGTGCAAAGCTCCACAGAGAGCTTATTCAAGAGACTGCCGCCCATTTCCAAAGCCCAGGCCAATGTAAAGTAACTCAAGACTTTACTTCTCTTCAGGGAACTCAGTTTCCCTTTGGCAATTAAACCACGGAACCTGTGTGTGTTAGCCGGTTTCTGTCACCGCAGCAAAATACCTGAAATAATTATCTTATAAGGGGAAACGTTTACTTTGGCTTGGAGCTTCCAGTCCGTGATCAGGTGGCCACGTTAATTTTGGGACCTGTGGTGGCTGTGCCAGATGGCAAGGAGACGGGAGGGTACGGTGATTAAGAATTCCCACCTCGTGGCCAAGAAGCAAAAGGCAAAGAGGAAGGAGCTGGAATCCTTCAGTCCTGTCTAGAACAGATCTCTGCTGCTGTCAGGACTTTCTGCTAGGCCCTGCTTCCCAAGGCTCCATCACCTCTCCAGGCACCCTGCGGGTGACGCTGCCATCAATACGGGAACTTTTGGAGCATGCTCACCATCCCGGTTCAAAGCTGTGCGGATAAGATGAACATGGAATGCTATTTTGAGACACAGTGAAAGAATCTCCAGCGAACTGCGTATTCATTCTGGCCATCACACATCAGGGAAGTCCCTGTTTTTAATATGCTAATGATGATAATTTAGAGCGGCATGATGGCTCAATGGTTAAGACACATACTTGTCTTCCAAAGGACTCAAAATTGGTTCCCAGAACCCACATCAGGTAGCTCACAACTGCCTGGGTAATTCAACATCTCTGGCCCCCGTGAGCACCTGCATTCATGCGCACAGGCCCACACCTATATATGCAAAACACAATTAAAATTTTAGGTTAAATCTTTAGAAAAATAGTGGTAACAGGACATTGGCTTTGAAATTATTAGCTTACAAAACAGACTTATATGATCACCTTTTATTTTCAGACCGACCCCAGTGGTTCTGCACTAGGTGAGGTATAACATATTATATGTAAGTATGTGCAGTATATAATGTATAATATACAATTGAAATATAATCTAGTATATATTGTGTGAAGAAATTGAGACTTACTATAGGTTAAGAAGCATGCTCTAGGAGCTGGAGAGATGGTTCAGTGGTAAAGACAGCTCAATGGTCACGTGCTGCTCTTGTAAGACCCAGGCTCAGTTCTTAAAACCTCACAGAGGCTCACAACCATCTGTTACTCTTGCTCCAGGAGATCCAACACCCTTTTCTGACCTCTGTGGGCTCCAGGTATGTACATGGTGTACAGAGATAAGCAGCCAAAACACTCACACACTACAAATAAATAGATTTAAAAAAATGTTTTTTAACAGAAAATTGTTTTAGGGCCATCAAGAGAGTTCACTGGGTAAAGGTACTTGTCACTCAGATCCAGGGAAGGCCAGAGTTCGATCCCAAGAACGCACAGAAAGGTAGACGGAGAAAACTGACTCCACAAAGTTCTCTTTCAAAGTTCTCGTCTTCCACGTGCAGGTGTACCTCTCCTCCCATCATGGGATCTTGGGCACGTGTGCCACATGTTCATGTGAGCACACACACACAAACATAATGATATCATGTTTTCTCTTAAATTGGAATCATGTTCCAAGACTCCACATTCAGCACTATTCCAACGTTATCCCACTGTCTCTCTACACTGCAAGTTCCTATTGTTGGAACTTTCATAATTTATTAATGGGTTCAGTGCTTATTCTTTTATTTGATGAGAGTAATAAACAGCCAATGTTGGTTCACTTGCTTCTACCTTGAATTGTCATGTTGACGATGAACCAATCAATATAAATCTTATTTATGAGCTAGGCATGCCATTGCCGCTTAAACGGATGGAAAAAAATCAGGCACAACAAATTTTCATAACTTCCCTTAAACACACAGCTAACAGGTAGAGATTTGAAGTCAGCTCAATTCCAGTGCTATGCAACTTCCGCTCTTTTTTTTTAATTTTTATTTTATTAATTAAATCCATGTTCAGTCTCTTCTTACTCCATTCAGAGGAGTAGGCAAGTTCATGATTATTTTGTTGTTGTTGTTGATTTTTTAGGTTTAAAAAATTTATGTTATGCATATGTTCATGTATGTCTTGTGTAGAGGGCAGCACTTTGGGGTCCACAGTGGTTGTGCCACCAAGTTCCAAATAACTAAAGGGAACAAATCACTTTTCTTTTAGCAGAGACTCTTCCCTGGCTAGCTTTGCACATCATAGCCTCTTTCTAACCTATCAGCTCATTGTTCTAGCAAAAAAGGGAACACTTTTCTTCCTGTCTATCAAGAGCCATTAGGTCCCCCCCCCCATCCCCAGTGCCCATCTGGCTATCAGGAATCCCTGTTTCTTTGCAACATGTATTCCCAGGACTTGCTTTCACCTCTTCTCCTCTACAGCTCCCAGACGGTCATCCATCGTATCCATCATCCTAAACATAGATAGTCCTCCACAGATCATACAGCTCAAACCTACCGTAGCTGGCACCCTCCCCTCCCTCCTCGTTTCTCAACTCCGTCTTCTCATCTCTCTGGCTTCTCTGTTCCATCCCATTACGCCGATTCTCTTGGGCTTATTCGGATCTAGACCTCTTCTGGTCTTCTGTGAAAGTTCATCTCTGTGACGCTTCCGTGCTCGCCATCTTTCTGTTGCAGTGACAAAACACCTAAGATAAACACCTTGAACAACCAGAGGTTAATTTTGGGTCACAGTTTCAGAGGTTCCAGATCCATAGCCACTTGGCCTTTTATGAATTGTTGGTCTGTGGCAACATAGCACATCTTGGCAGAAAACACGGGACAAAAGAGATCTTCCCATCTCGTGGCAGCTGGGAAGCAAAGACCCAGAGAGGAGGGGGCCAAAGTCTCACTATGCTCTTCCCTTCCTCCCAATAGACAGGCAGCAGTGCTGAAGGCTGACATCCGATCCTGTAATGCATGGGCTCAAAGGGGCCATTTCAGATCTAGACAATATCATCTTCCTTCTTGGATTCTTCTTTTCTTTTTTAAGTTTTATTTGTACCATTTTAAACCATGTGTGTCTCTGTATGGGAGTCTATGCAAATGAGTGCTGGTGCTCACAGAGATCAGAGATGGCAGATTCCAGCTGGAGTTATGGGCATTCATGAGCCACTTAATATAGGTGCTGGGACTCAAACTCCAGACCTCAGGAAGAGCAGTGCTCTTAGCCACCGAGCTGTCTCTCCATCCCTTTCTTGAATTCTTATTGTTTCTAGAGCAGGTTCTGAGAGCCTGGCTTAATTTTATTTTCTAATTGTCTCAATATTAATCCTACCTCCTCTGCTAAAACAGCCAATCAACTCTGTGTAGTAGAGTTGGCATGTTCATCTACCCACCATCTTCAGCAGTCCAGGAACCCTTTTCTATGGTTCCTTTCCCAGGTCATGGTAGCTGGTTTCCATGGGAGGTATGAGGACAATGAGGCAGAGGTGGGGAGAAAGGGAACCATCCATAGTAAGGATGGAGTAGAATCTGGTAATAACCGAGGAAGCCGCCCACTAGAAAGCGGTCCATGGCAGATGCTTCGGGATAAGTCACGAAATGTTTTTACTGGAAGACAAGCTTCTGGGAGCTTCAAAGCATCCTTCTGAGTCAGTATGCTAAAAACCAGTCATCAAAAGTTGCCCGAGGCCGACTTCTGAGAGATGAGCACCTTGGAAACAGACTAATGATTATAATAAAGCAGGCATCTACAAACACTTTAGAACAGTGTGTCAGATTTTCCAAAGTGCATTTTCCAGTGCCGTCTCAGGAATCCAGTTCCTTTACATGGAAGAGTGTCTGGAGGCTATCTGGCTGATGGGGATATAGTTTCTGCTCTATTGTGTTTCTCTAACGGAGCTATGTCTTCACCCAGAGACATATGCTAACCTTTATATTTCTTCAGTACGAGTGTGAAAGCATTAACATTGAGACTCTCAACTACACATGGGCTTTTACAACAGTTGTAACAACTAGGCTTTGTGGAAGGACAAACAGGATTTTCCAAATTTTGTCAGCTCCCCCAGCTGTCTAACCAGAAACAAGCCTGGAGGCAGAACTCGGGCCACAGAGGCAGGATGCTGGCCCATTTTTTATCAAAAGGGGCCATGAAAAGTGGGAGGGAAACCGAAGCTTGAGCTGTCCCGGGCTTTCCCAGTGTGGAAGGTTTATTAGCTAATGCACGTCCTTTCTCCTCATTTCACAGTTGGGGTTCTGCATGGAAATGGGCTTCCCACAGCCATCTGAGAGTGGCCACATCAGAGTGAACTGGGCAGAGCAATGCGGTCAGGCAATGGAAGAGCTTGAGCTTAGCTTTCCCAGGCTACCCTCAGATCCTGTGTGGTGTGGAAAGGACTCAGGTCTCCTCTGTGCTCCTGGAGGGGTGGGGTGCAGACTCCCCGTCCAGTTTGACTGCAAAACTCACCAGAGAGGATGTCTGTGGTGGCAGCAAGACGGTCCTGGGGCCAAGGGCTACAAGTCGAATTGCTAGGGTCCTGACCTCCATAGCGGTCACAGCCAAACCCAGCAGCCCACAGCACCAAGGCTGGGACGTGGATGGGGAGGAGGAATTAGAGAACAGAGGAGCCTGGGCTCTGACTCAGAACCACAAGCTATCCAACAAGTAGTCTGCAGCATAGACACTGGAAGAATGCCAAGGGACGGGGACACACTGCACATCCGGAGTCACTGGTCCAGAGAGCCCTGACTGGCCGCATTCCCTCAGACATGGTGGGTGTTCGGAAAATACCGTATGGGATCAAGCCTGCCCTTCTCTCTGTTATATGCCTAGGGGCCACCCCAGTGAGAAAAGGGAATCATGGACAGCTGACATTCCAGCATTTCTCCAAAAGGGATAAAATTATCCAAAGAAATCTGTTCCAGATCCCAGGGTGAAGGCTGAGACTAGAAGACTCAGTTTATCCTCCATGCCACGGTGGCCTGGGGTCTCTCAGAAGACAAATCAGAACGTTCGCTGAAACCCTCTAATGAGGTGTCTGCTCTGGCGACTCCATGCCGTCACCTAACCTCCTTTTCAAGTACAAGAAAGGGCTCATTTGAGCCATGAGCAGAGCAGAGCAGACAAAGGAGGCAGACTGAAATTTGTCCCATGTCTCCCTGTTTGTCCCATGCAGGGGCCGGTGCTGAGCAATGAGATGACTCAAAGGCACCTGCGCAGCAAGCCTACACAAGGAGGCAAAGCTTCATCCCAGCCTCACCCTCCTGCTGGCTGCATCTTTCCAACTCCATGGGAGATGCCCCTGGACACACACAGAGGGACTTATGACTCAGAAGCACACCTTCTGTTTCCTGCGTTCAACAGCGCAGACCATTTCCTCCAGCCTTGGTGCAGGAGAATCCCGTGGCTGGAGTCGGGCCTCTGGTGAGGTCCTACCTGGGGTGGTAAGACTCCTGTCATTATGCCAGCTGGGCTTAGGAGCACAGGGCTGAAAGGACAGTGATTACACAATCTCTCTCTCTCTTTCTTCTCTCTCCCCTCTTCCCTTCTCCCCTCTCTTTCCTCTCTCCCCTCTCCTCTCTCTTTCTCCCCCAAGTATCACCTAAAACTGAAACCTTTATTGGATGTAGTTATCATCCATCTACAACAAACAAACAAACAAACAAATAAACAAACCTCAACACATTAGCAAGAGAAAGAGGCTGGCAACAGATTCCAGGGTCCCCACGCCCACAGAAGTTCCCTTACCTGACTTTAACAATATCCCAGGCTTCTTTGCCTCTGCCTTACATGCTGAGTCTGCAAACAGCCCAAGCAGTACAAGGAATGTTTGTTATGCTGTGCTCTCTCTCTCTCCCTCTCTCTCTTTCTCTCTCCCCCTCTCCCTCTTTTCTTTCTCTCCCCTCCCCCCTTTCACCCCAGGACCGGATGTACAGGTTCCAGAAGAGGAATACACATCCCCAGAGCCTAAGATCAAATCTGGAATTCATATCCTTCCTAAATGTACTTTATTAAAAGCAGAAATCAAGAAAAGGTTTTAAAATTATTATATTGGAGAGGCTGATTGTATGGAGAAAACTTGGAATTAAGGATAATTTTAGACATGGTTTGCAGGCAGCTAACTGTGGGTGGATGGAAAACTGGGTCCTTTGACATCGATCTTATCCACCCCAATGACTTTAAAACCAGTCCTCAAACTGTGTCACTAATCCGGTAGAGAAGACAGAAGGCCGTGGTGGGGCTCCATCATCTGTGATCACCACAGCAAAGTGAACTGAATACAAACATGTAATAGGTCAAGGTCCTAGGAATGAAACTGTCAGTTTGAGGTTAATCTTTGTAAAATCAGTGTTTTAACCCCAAGGATGGTGTGTGCAGTCTTATTGGCTGTTGAAGAGTGGATCGGGTGGGCATCTGTGTGTGCCTGTGTTTGCCTGTGTGTGAATCGATGGAAACACTCGCTGAGGCCGAGATTTGGAGTCAGTTGAAGCGATAGGCAGGAAGAGGCAGGCAAGGCCACTCCAGTTACACTGGAATGAGCTTGCAGTCCTTACTGTTAGGGAGGTCCCTGGCTGAGGAAACCATGACCTGATCTCCTATTCCCTAACAGCCCAGATGATTTTCTATCAGAAACTGTCTCTGAACAGTCTTTTCCCTCCGTTTGGCATTGCATCATTCTGAATAGCACCATAGCTCACGGTATTTCCCTGATGAAAACCTCGCTTCGTGGGGTCAGCTAACTCAACAGCCGGAGCCGAGTGATTATGGGATCCACATTTCGGTAATAAAAGAAGAGCTAAGCCCTTTAACCTGTCAGAGAAAGGCGGAGGCCGCCTGTGACCCTAAAGAGGTCCCTAGATGCTGAGAGCTCCCAGAAGGACAGGGAGGGAGTCAATATCTCTGAGCTAATTTTAAAGAGAGCGGCTGTGCTGTTGGCTGGAAGGCTGGGAGGACAAGGTTTAGAATGCCAAATAATGATCCTGGTGGGACCTGCCTGGCTGTCAGCCACCATTGAAGCTAGGCTCATCATCTCCTGTCCCCTTGGCAAGCAGTGTTTCTCTCCTATTGCTTTATCTGAAAGGGTCCCTTGTCCAGAATGCGTGGGAGGAACTGCGAACCTTTAGAGGGCTGAGGCCCTTGACTTTTCATGTTGGCCATTTTTCTCAAACTTCTAGGTTATCTACGTAATTAAAGCTGCCATAAGAGGGAATCAGAAGGTAGCTCTCCAGTGGCTTCCGGGAGAATTAGTGACTGGGTCGGAATCTGGCTCCTGGAAGGAGCTGGAGCCTCCCGCCCCTTTGCCTTCCCTTCTTCTCTGGAGGCAGAGACACAGGGAGCTGTGGGCAGGAAGTGTGGCCGCCCAGGTTCCAAGCTTTCACTTGAGCTGCAACAAGTGTAGGCTCTGTCCCATGAACACTTGCATGACCCATGTTCATTCCACCGGAAGCCATTAGGTGGAGTGGGGAGAGGAAAGACGTGGGCAATTGATGTCTTGAGGATGAGAGTGTCCAGGGAGTGGCCAAGTGGCAGCAGTGGCTCAAAGGGCACCAGGCTTCTACGCAAAAGCACACAGATGAAACGTCTCTGAGAAGGGCTCAGCCAGTGAGCTGAGTTCCTGCACGGTGCCTTCCAGATCCGCTGGCCCCTCTGCTGCGCTCCTGGGGAATGTGTCTGCCCTTCTGCCTGCGGCTGTGTTTCCCATTATTTCTTCAGCTGTGGCTCTGAGTCTCCTCTGCTCTTGGGTCTTCCTGTTTGTTTCTAAAAGCCAAAAACATTCCCCAAGTGTGTTGCAAGTTCTGAGGGACTAGAAAGCACTCTTCTGATATGTGGAATCTAGATTTAAGATACATAGGAGAGTGGAAAAGAAACTATCTGGGAGCAGGGGGATCGGGAGGGTGATGAGAGGTTAATTAAAGAGCAAAGTGTGTGATACGCTTTGCAAAGGTGTCGTAAGGGGACCCATTTTAAAGTTGTTTTTTTTTTTAATGTCAATGTTTGAGGAGAAAGTGCCAATAGTAAAAATAAGCACAGAAAGGAAATGACAGAGAGAGAAAGGGAGGGGAAGAGAAAGAGAGGAAGGGGGAGAGAGAGGGAGAGAGAGAGAGAGAGAGAGAGAGAGAGAGACGGGGGGGGGGGGGGGTGGGGGGGAGGAGAGAGAGAAGCTGTTGGCTTCTGCTGAGCAATGCGAGAGGAACAGCCTCGGTGCCCAGGACAGAATGGACCACAGGCTTGGCCAGGCTCAGGAGCTTTTCTCAGAGGCCACCTCTGCTGTCCACACACTATGCAGGAAATCACAGGCAGCCATTTTCCACTTGGGTGTTTTTAATCTTCTTTTTATAAAGATAATTTACACAGAGCAAAATGTTACAAATCTCAGACATATAGCTCAAGCAATTTTGAGAAATGTATACTCATTCCCTCGTTGCCCAAACAGAACTCTGGACCCTTCCCAAGGCCCTGGAACCCCCTTTGCCTATCTGTTGACCAGCATTTGAAGAATTCTATTTGCTACCTCTCCAAAGGACACTGAATTTTCCCCTAACCTGAAATTATCTTCTTCTTTTTTAAAATTTTAACTATATTTGTTTATTCATTAATTTTTTTTTTAGGGGGTGAGGGACACAGGCCAGGGCCGGCATGTGGAGGTCATAGGACCATTGTGGGAACTCGGTTCTCTCCTTCCACCACGTGGGTCTGATGGGTGATCTCAGGTCATCAGACATGGTGGCAACTTTACCCTTTGAACCGTCTACAGGCCCTGGCTTGAAACCTCTTATTCTCTTTGTTATTCTGGGTTCCTGGCCAAAGGTTTTGGTTCTTGTCTCTCTGGACCCTTGCCACAGCTAGAGAATAGAGGCTTTATTTAAATAACCCTTCATTTAAAGGGTTGGAGAGATGGCTCAGCGGTCTTCCAGAGGAGCCAGGTTCAATTCCCAGCACCCACATGGCAGCTCACAACTGTCTGTAACTCCAGTTCTGGCGGAATCTGGCACGATCACACAGACATACATGCAGGCAAAACACCAATGGACATAAAAATAAATAAATCCTTAAAAAAATTAAAGTTATTAACTGAAAGATGAGAGGGTTCAAGCAGTTTGCCTGTGGCCACACAGCAGAAAGGAATGGACCGTAGGCTTCCGAAATCCTTCTGGGTTTGTGTTTGCCCATCTCTGCTTCACTTAATCTATAGCCGCAACTGGACAGTTTTCGGGGTGTGAGCAGAGCTGGAGAAAGGCGTGGAGATTAACACGGGAAAGAAGCCAGTTGACCCCCCCGCCCCCCACCCCCCCACCCCTGCAAGGGCGATACTCTAACAAAACAGAGCAGGAGAAAAGGTCTGCCAGATGCTGGAGGAGGGCTGTACAGAGCAAATAACCTCTAAGGGTCAGGGGGCTGAGGACCCAGGACCTTTGAAGCCTGGGACCCGTCCAGGCTTTCAACCCCCTTGCGTTCCCGGGAGTGCCTTTCTCTTCTTTAATAGATGGTCACTATCTCAATCACCATCCACTGTGTCTCTGGTCCGAGTCTTTCTTCCTGGACGCTCTGGAGCTCTCAGTGGGAGCCTCTAGAGCAGCGGTTCTCAATCTTCCCAATGCTGCGACCCTTCAGACAGTTTCTCATCCTGAGGTGACCCCCGCAGCCATACAATTCTTTTCATTGCTACTTCATATATGTAATTTTGCTGTTATGAATCATGATACAAATATCTGATCTTTCTGGTGGCTCTGGGCGACCCTGGTGGAAGGGGGACTCGGCCCACAAGTTGAGGACCGCTGCTCTAGACTCAGCTTCCTGGTTATAGGGAGGAAAGCACAGAACTACCTGCTAGGGTGAGGACTGAGCAGGATGAAGTCAGTATGCCAGAGAGAGGGCAGGAGCTCCCAGAGCACCTTTGTCCAATCAGTGGTACAGGCTTCCGGCTTCAGGTTGCCCATCTGCCCCTTACCTGGTAGTCGCTCCTGCACAGTGCTTTTATGATGAGCTTCTACCCCATCCCCGTCACCTCCCCATGGCCCAGCTACCAGTGAGCAGGCACTAGCCCCTGTGGTTTGTGTGCTTAAGGGTCGCAGGCAGAGCAGGTATGAGAGCCATTCTTCGTACACCCTGTCAAGGAAGCAGGTGGCATGCAGTGGTGTCCATGGTGCTATCATCCTTTTCTTCTTCTTTATCTTTGCTGTCTGCCTAGTCCCTGTACCACTGGTTCCCTTAGACCTGATGGTTCTGTTATTCAACCAGCTCATCTGGTCTCTCATCCTTTCTTGAATTGTCTCCTAATCTCCAGATACCTTTAATGCCCGGTTCATTTAACACAGCTCCCACAGTGAACACATCACAATACACCCTCCTGCTGAAAACCATGCTTCGGCTTCACCCAGCAAGTCCAAGGATTGGACTTCCACTCATCTTCCCGCTTCTTCTCCATCCATCTTTCCAGAAACAGCCTCACCTGCTGCCCTTGGCCACTCCCTTCATGCCACTATGTGTACATAAGCCTCACTCTCACCTCTGTTGGAAAAGCTCTACCCTTGGATCTGCTGGCCCAGTGCCTTCCAACGAGGACCCCTTCCTTCAGGGAGATCTCAGCCTCTCCCCCTGAAACTGAATAGCTCTTTCTTGTCGCCAACCATGTCTTTGTCCCATGAGGCTGGCCTCACACTAAAATGTCATCCTCTAAGATCTGTCCACCAAAATAATATGCCAATGAACGTGTGCCGGGTGCTGGGGCATGGCTCAGTGGGTAAAGCCTTTCACACGTGGACATGAGGAGCCGAGTTTAGAACTTAGAACCTGCGGGAAATCTGGCACAGTAGCACTCTACAGTGGAATGGGAGGCAGAGACAGGGGACTTCCTGGAAGCTGGCGAGAGAGAGAGAGAGAGAGAGAGAGACCGAGAGAGAGAGAGAGAGAGAGAGAGAGAGAGAGAGAGAGAGAGAGAGCAACTAGTTTGGCTTATGGAAATGTAAACAAAGGTTTGTTTATTTATTTATTATTCTTATTTATTTTTTTGTTACTTTATTTTTGTGTTGAACTTTTAAAATCATTGAATTCCTTAAAAAGCCACTTTCTTTTGGATTAGTCCTACATTCATTCTATTTGAAAGTCTAAATAACATTGAAAGGAGAAAAGGCAAACAAATGATTCGCTTTTCGTTTTATTCTCAAAGCCCCTTCTTGGAACATCTTTTTCAGATGTTTAAATGGCACAAGGAAAAGGGGCCGCATTCACGGGCCGAGGATCCAGGCTTCTGAGATTTACGGTGCAGGAGAGACTGGTGGAGCCACAGCTCGGAAAGCAGTGACAAGCCTGCAGAGTCTCACAGATCACAGGAACGCGCTGGCATTTCCCAGGAGCCAGTCACCCTAAAGCCGCCAGAGCGTGCTTCTCGATTCATTAATCTCTTAGGATGGGAGCGGGGACAGGGGAATCTGCACAGAATGGGCATGACGTACAGTGTGGCTTTGCCTCTTATAAAGGGCCATCATTCACACAGAGTGCATCCTTCCGTCTTTCAGAGGATTAAACGCCACAAGACAGACAGCGCCTGGTTCAAACAGCAACAATACCCCGCATGATGGATGACGTGAGGCTCCTGCACCCAGGGAGGCCGACAGCAGAAGGAAACAGCCTATACGAGGCGTAGTAAGAAGACACACTCTGGAGGGTAGACAGCAAAGAGGATGGAAAATAACCGTCCTCTAAGGTGGCTCCGAGAGGCAGGCAGCCACTTCCCTTGGGAATTCTCTTTAGCTGAGAGGCCGGAAAAGACAGTAAGAGACAGAGGTGGAGGCAGTGCATTTCTGAGAATGACATCTGAGATGGCCTATCCTCTGGCCTCCGCAGCATGCAGACACGTGTGTAGCCCCCGCAAGCATGTACCCTCCACAACACGCATACATGCTCTCACATGCTCTCACACATGCAAAAGCACTTTAAAAAGCTAAAAGAAGAAAACAGAAAAGGATAAGAAAATGTGTAACTGTTTTTTTTTTCTTTCTTATTACTCTGTTCGGGGATCTACTCAACCCAGGGCCTCACGTGTCTTGGGCATGCGGTTCACCATAGGCACCAGTCCCAACTGGCTTTGTTTTGTTTGCTTAGTTTTCTATGTATGTATCTGAATCCAACCCCCAAATTAGGTCCCAGTTGCTCCCTTCACCATAGGCTGGATTCTCTTGAAGAAATGGCTGTCACTGCCGGACGGCCTCCACAGACCCTCCCCATGTGGGGTCCCTTCTTTCTTGCGTTCTTCTGTAAGGTGGTGTACACATTTATTATCTTAATGCTATTTTATGGAGTTGACAACCCAGGAACTTTTTGAGGAGAGTATCTCCAAGAGTGGAGTTTGTGAGATCTTGAAATCTGTCATTCTGTCACGGGAGACTTCAGTTAGATACACATTTCAGGTTGGACATAATTTCACTTGGAATTTTGAAGGAATCGCCTCATTGTGGTCTAGCACAAAATCCAAAGCCATTTGGACACCTGAGCAAGTGCTCTCTCTGTCTCTGTCTCCCTCCCCTATTCTCCTTGTTGGGTCCTTCCCTGACCCAGTCTTCTGTAGCCCCATGGTACTATAACTGCTTTCATCTGCTGGGCTAGGTGCCCAGCAAGCCATTTCCACCATTGCCAGGAAACAAACCTGGCATTTGAGTTCATGAGGGATTGCCTGGCTTTTGGAATTCATATTGTTTGGATATTGAATCCATAGGAGTCATTCCCTAATTTTCTTTCTTTTCTCACTCTTGCTGTCCAATTGCTTCTCATTTTGTTTTTTTGGTGGATGATTTATTCTTTATAGAGAACATCTAACTTCCCTATTAAGATGTTCTCTCTGCTGTACTAGTTTTCATTTTTCTAAGATCTCTTTCTATCCTTAGCATGTCTCCAGCAGAAAACTTGCTAAGGATTAAAAAAAAAAAAAAAAAAAAAAGGACTTTAAAAAAAATTTAAGTCTTGTGTATATGTGTTTTGCCTGTATGTATGCCTGTGTACCATGTATGTGCCTGGTCCCCTCAGGGGATAGAAGAGAGCAATAGATCCCCTGGAACTGGAGTTACAGATGGTTGGGATCGAGGAATCAAACCTGGGTCCTCTGGAAAACCAACCAGCACTCTCATGTACGGAGCCAGCTCTTTCAGGTCCCTTTCTGAGGTTCTTAATGGGGCCTGTCTTACCTCATGGGGTCTTTGGGTGGCTCTGGTGTTTAGATGTAGTCTATCTCTGGGACTCACACATTCTTGGGGAAATGACCAGCTAGAGGTTCATCACTAGATGAGACAGGCATGGGCAAAGAGTATACCAGCCCAGAGGATGCTACCTTCTCTAGGGACGGAGGAATCTGTAGCCACTACTACCTGGCCTGCAGGGCAAGTCATCTTTTGATGGTTTGAAATAACAGCAGGAACACAAGCCCTAGTTTATAATCTCTTTGCTAAAGATGAGAAGTAAGTAGTAATTGGCATATGGCAATGGTAATGCTAACCCTTCTCCTCTGTGCTTCTCATTTCACCAAGGGTATGAACAAGCATTGTCCTATCGGGGCCTCACAATGGCCAACTCTCCCACCTAATAGTAGAGGAATGTGTCCTTTCCTCCACACACACTGCCTTGCTGAAAAAGCCCACAGCTGGGCAGTAATAGCCATGCACATACATTGGTATTGGGATATAGAGATATACAGGGCTATAGAAAACACTGGATTGCTAATCAAGGAGCTCGAGTTTTAATCTAGACTTTGCCACTGGTTGGTTAAGTGACCTTGGAGAGTCCATTCCGTTCCATTGACATTTATTGTGTACTTCCTATGTGCTAGAGCTTGTGCAGGGTGCCGAAGTGTGGATGAGCCACACTTCCTGTCCTCCATTTGCTAGCGATTTGGCCAGGAAGGGTTAGAAAGCAAAACAAGGTTTTGTGTAATCACACGTGAAAATAGTGTTTAAACTTCATAGAGAGACTACCAGGGTGTGGCGGCTGATTTTTGTCAACTTGACACTAGCTAGAGTCTTCTGAAGACAGGAACCCCATCAGATTGGCCTGTGGGGGGCAAATCGATGTCGCATTTTCTTAACTTAATCATTGATGTTGGAGTGCCCAGCCCATGAGGTGCAGTGCCCCTCCTATGCAAGTGGTCCTGAGCTGTATAAGGAAGCTGGCTGAGCAAGCCACGGGAGGCAAGCCAGCAAGCACCAATCCTCTGCAGCTATCGCTTCAGTTCTGGCCTCCAGGTTCTTGCCTTGATTTCTTGTCTTGACTTATATGATGGACTACATCTGCAAGATAAAATAAATCTTTCTCTCCCGGTGCTGCTCTAAGACAGCCAGTAAGTGCATGGCCAGACAGCTAAAGTATACCATCTCATTGAGTTTCTGTAGCGACCATCTCTTGGGTAAGGTTCCTATGTTCGTTTGTCTGTCTGTCTGTGTCTCTCTCTGTGTAGTTAGGAGTACAAACTGAGTAGGGACAACCGTGCTTTTGAAAATGGAATTCCGAAGTCCAAAGTTTGTTTGTTTTTATTTCTAATGGATCAAATCCAGGGAATTGTACATTCTAGACAACTTTTATATCACTGGGGCTATAACCCACCAGCCCCTAAAGTCAGAGTTCTAGTAACAGTCTGAGTGGAACTGATGGTTGATGTGGTCACAGTGTGGCCACAGGTGAGAATGTTGGAAGTCCAAATGGAGAGGAAGACTGAAGAACATCAGTAAATGTTACTCTTTGCCTGAACCTAAGATGTTGTATGCTCCAAAAGGAGAGCAGAGACAGTTTCATCCCCCACTTGAGAGGATTTCAGGGTCAGTGGTCTCATTTGGTATAAAAATCTTGGGCTGTGACAACAGGGATGCAAAGAAGAAGGTTAGAGATGTTGGGAAATTTCTTGGTTAGGATAATGAAACATCCAGAGGGCATGGTAAAAGCCACCAGAAAGGGAACTGGCAATTCCCTGATTTAGCACCATGGCATAAAATAGCGTTAAAAACCTCCCATGTAAATGCCTAGAAATCTTTTCTAACATAAAAGAAAACTCTTTACGCTGCATAGGCAACAACGATAATAACCAAGAACACACACACCAACCTAATCTTAAAAACTGAATGACCATTTCTCCAAAGATCTGTAACCAGCCAGCAAGCATGTAAAAAAAAACAAAACAAAAAAAAAAAAAAAAAAAACAAAATAAAACAACCCCCCCAAAAAAACCAAAAACCAACCCCTCCAAAAAGCCTAGTCATTAGAGAAACGCAAACCCAAACCACTCCAGATAACACATCATTTTCACTAAGACAACTACGAGCAAAACAGAAGAAAACAACATCAAAAATACCCATAGACAATAACAACTATTGGCAGGAAGGGAGAAAAATTGAAACATATACGCTGTTGATGGGGATAGAAAATAGTTGGGCTGCTGTAGAAAACAAGATGACAGTTCCTCAAGACATTAAACTAAATTACTATATGATTTAGCAATTCTACGTTTGTGTATGTACTCCAAAGAAGTAAACTCAGGGATGCAGAGAAATGCTTGTATGCCATGCTGCACACAGCATTTTTCAAAATAGTCACAAGATTTATCCAATTGATGGCTGAAATACATACATACATACTCTCTCTCTCTCTCTCTCTCTCACACACACACACACACACACACATACACTCTGATCACCCTTCTTCATCCTTAAAGAAGAAGGACCTTATGGATATTTTGGTAAGTGAAATACTGTCATGAATGGAAAACTATGATGTGGTTCATATATAAGACCTAGAATAGCCAGGTCTGCAGAGATGGAAAATAAAAGGGTGGTTGCCTGGGTCTACTGAGAAGGAAAAGATGACTTATTGCTTAAGGAGCAAGGAATTTCAGTTTTGCAAGATAAGATGGTACAAATGGGTGGTAGTGATGGTTATTCAATACCATGAATATAAGTAGTGCCACTGAGCTTTGAAAAGCTAAGTGGGTCATGAATATTATGGACTTCACAACAATTAAAAATAATTTAAAATATGTGTAAGTGTGGTGGTCTGATTGAGAATGGCCCTCATCGTCTCATGTGTTTAAATACTTGGTCTCCATCCGGTAGAACTGTTTGGGAAGGATTAAGAGGCATGTTGGGGAGGTGTGTCTCTGAGCATAGGATCTGAGGTTTCAAAAGCCATTTCCAGCAGAACGTTGCCCTCTCTTCCTCTTCCTATTTGCATTTGAATCAAGACATGAGCTCTTATTAGTTGGTGGTGACTCACACCTTCAATCCCAGCACCCAGGAGGCAGAGGCAGGCAGATCTCTGAGTTTGAGGCCAGCCTGGTCTACAAAGCAAGGTCCAGGACAACCAAGGCTACACAGAGAAACCTTGTCTCAAAACGACAGCAGCAACAACAACAACAACAAAAAGATGTAATGTCATCCCTCAGCCATTCCTGCCACCTTGCCTTTACTCCTCCATCATGGATTCTAATCCTTTAAAACTATAACCCCAATTAATTAAATGCTTTTTTTTAAAATATGTTGCCTTTGTCATGTTTTGTCACAGCAATAAGAAGTAACCAATACAGAAGTTAGTACCAGGAGTGGGGTGCTGCTTTAGGACCCCTGACCATGTTGTGTTCTGAGCAATGTGGAAGTCATTGAGTCTCTGGATTAGAAAAAACAGTTGGATGCTATAAGCAGAGGTTAGTAGGGCCATCCTAGCAGGATCTTGAAAGAAAGATAAGCAGACCGTGGAGGACCAGCACGAGAGGTTTGTAGGGGAACCTTATTAACAACTGGGCCAGAGACCATTCTTGTAACATTTTGGTACAGAATGTGGTTCCTTCTGCCCTAGTCCCAATAATTTGCCTGAAAATAACTTGAAAATTTGGACTGTTTTATTTGGTGCTAGAGTTTTAAAACAGCCTAATAATGGCTCTGTTGTGTGGTTATTAGTAGCCTCTTTTAGACATGTCTGTAATGAAAAAGAGCAAGCTGGTGAAAGAAATACAGAAATGTACAGTTTGAAGAGAAAAAGAATGTAAAAAAATTTGAAGTTAGAGCAAAGGCTTGTGCTGAAGAGGTAAGGAGTTAAAGGAGAGTCCGAATCTGAAGTGGAATAATGGGAGGGGTGCCCTCAGCGCAAGACTCCACCCAGCTAATTTTCCAACCTGTGAAATGAAAAGGTCTAAAAATTAATAAATGAAAGCCAATACAAACATGACTCAAGGGGGGTGGGGGGCTGGGATTCACTCTGATTTGGCAGCCAAACTTGGCAGCATGGTCTATGAAGATTTGGCTTTAGAGTCGCGGAGGACACACAAGTAAAGGGTTGTAGGATATTCCTCTGCAGTTAAGAAGAGTCACAGAGGCCAGGCAGTGTGTGGCAGGATAGGCCAGGCCTGCATGAAGACCCAGAGAGAGCAAGAAGTCCTAAGAGGTCACTGTGGGAAGCTGTGAAAATGAGGACTAGGTTGCCTTGGAGGCTCCATGATGTTTGACATGCCAGAGCCACAGCATACCTCCCAGGGCTAGTTGCCTATGAGGAGCAGAACCAACTTAAGATGATGAGAAGTGTGTTGTAATCCCCAAAGGCAGAAGGGAAGAGGCATCTAAGCCCTTTGACGTTGCAAATGGAGATGCAAGATTCAGAGTTTGCTGTGCTGGGTTTCAGCCTTGCATTGGTCCACGTTTCCCTGATGTGCTCCGATGCCTTCTCTTTGGAATGGTAATGTATATTCTGTGCACTGTTGGTTGGACGTAGTCACATTTTTATTTCACAGGGGTTACAATTAAGAAATTGCCTTGAATCTCAGGAGAGACTTTAGACTTTAAACAGCCTGGAGACATAAATCCCGTGTGGACATTCGAAGTCGGACTAAATACATTTTGCGTGATGATATGGCCATGAGACTTTGAGGGCAGGGAGTGGAAGGTGGTAGTTTGAATGAGAATGGCCCCTGTAAGCTCATATGCTTGAATACTTGGCCCCCAGTTGGTAGAACGATTTGGGAAGGATTAGGAGGTGTGGCCTTGTTAGAGGAGGTTTGTCCCTGGGGGTGGGTTTGGAGTTTTCCAGTGTGCCCTCTCTCTGCCTCCTACTTGCAGATCAAGATGTGAGTTCTCAGCCATTCCTAGCACCATTCTTTGCCCTGATATCATGCCCTCAAGCCCTCTGAAACTAGAAGCTCAATTAAACACTATCATTTATAAGTTACCCTGTTCACTGTGCTTTGTCACAGCAATAGAAACGTAACTGACAATCTTTGTTGCTTAAAGAGAGAGAGAGAGAGAGAGAGAGAGAAGTGACTAAGATGGTAATTAACACACTGTTGGTTACAAAAGGAAATCCCTAGGTGTTGAGATGCAAACTAGAGGGAGAAGCAGGTTCCGGGTATGCCTGCTGGGCGGTATTAGGGCATCGGTTTTCAACCTTCTTAGTACTGCCACCTCATGCTGTGGTGACCCTCCCCCAACCATGAAATTATCTTGTTGATACTTCACAAGGGTAGTTTGGCTACTGTGACACAACTATGTGACCGCCATGGAGGTCCAGATCCACAGTTTGAGAACCACTGCCCTAGAGACATAAGCAGGTCCAATAATGACTGCGTGAGCACAGGAATAAGCTCCTGGCCTAGGTAAAACAAGAGGTTGGAACTAAGCCTTCTCTATGCAGCTCAGGCAACAGCGCAGGAAGACATCAAATGGATCCATCTGCCCCATCTGTAAAGCGGCAAAACCGGGCGGCCTTAAGAATAGCACCCCACCGTGGGCCTAGCAC
Organism: Meriones unguiculatus; assembly: GCF_030254825.1. Taxonomy (NCBI): domain Eukaryota; kingdom Metazoa; phylum Chordata; class Mammalia; order Rodentia; family Muridae; genus Meriones; species Meriones unguiculatus. Next base: position 17,414,184 of record NC_083352.1, read on the forward strand.
ACATGCAGAGTCCAAAAGGCCCGTGCCGGCATCAGACGGGAGCCCCGAGTCAGGAGAGCAGCAGAGAGAGATCCTTAGCCAGGTCTGTCCTGAGGATGCTGGGAGCAAACAGAAAACCACCCTTCCCTTAAGCCTCTGCTCTGGAGGCCACACAGGATTTCCTCAGGAAAGGAAGTGAAGCCTGGCTTATGGAAAGGAAAAACTGTAAAGACTGTAAGTGAAAAGCCTCTAAGCCACCATATACAACAGTCTGCAGTCAAAATAAACATCTGGGCTGAGCTTGCCACAGCTTCCCATAGCAGAACTGTTAGGAGCTATGAAGTTCGTGTTTTCAAATAATTAAAAAAAAAAAAAATTAAAGAGTGACATTCTAAGAACGATACAAGACATCTCTTTTTAAAAGAGCAGGAAGATCCAAAATGAGCCAAAAATAACTTCTAGAAATGAAATAATTATCTTCTGATATTAAACGTTCAGTGATTTATAGAGCAGATTAGACACACTGGTGAGAGAATTAGTGAAACGGGGGAGAACTGAGATATCGCGAATGCTCCACTTTGAATGTATGAAAAGAGGTTACAAAAACAGAAGGGCAATGAGATAGACCAATATATACGCCTTACAGGAGTACCTGAAGGAGAAAATTAGCAAAAAGAAGAACCACTATTAAAAACCTCATACCTAGGTTCAGAAACTGGCCTAACCAATCGCTGTACAACTGTGAGCAAAGAATAAAGGTCCTTGTGACCCAGTTCCCTTGGTGGCAAAGCAAGCCTCGGGTTCTTAGCAGAATCAAATGACATCGCAGAGGTAAAGCCCACCACATAGAAATGAGTGATGCGCGTGACCGTCACCATTACTAATGAGAACGACCCTCTGTTAGTAGGAACGAAACTCCTGTTCAGAGAATCGCAGTGGGTCCCCGCACTATCAACAGAAGTGAACCTGTGACCAGACACAACAGTAAACTGCAAATTCGTAACCAGGCAGACAGCAAACTGCAAAGTATCAGAGACAAAGCTCAAAATCTGGAAAAGAAATCGCAGAGGTAGGGCAGATTGCCTACCAAAGCAGGATAATTGGGCCTATGGCCAGCATCCCCTCAGTAACCTCAAATGAGTGCGGCCAAGAAAATGGAATGTCTTCAAAGTTCTGGGGGACAGTAACTATCAACCTCAAGCCCAGAGAAGCTACCATTTCTCGAGGCGTGAGCACATAGCTGTTTTTTGAAGGAAAAGATATATTTACTACTGACGAGCCCTTACCTAACCAACTGCTAAAGGGTGTGCCTGGGAAAACTGGAGCCCGGATGGAGTGGCTCTGGGGAGCCAAGAGGCAGTCAGAGGGGCTTTTGTTGCTAGGGGCTTCGTCATGATCCATGGAGGAGATGTAAGGATCACAGAGGAGAGATGTAGACTGAGCAATTGAGCTTTGGGGAGCTGAGTTGGTTAGAATTTTGGTGAGGGGACCTGTGGCATCCCTCTCAGGAACCGATCTCTTAAAGGAACCGATCAATACTTGTGGCCTTGATGTCCTCTGTAGCCCAGGGCTAGACTTTGTCCTCTGTAACGCCTGTCCTGGGGCCAGTTTTTCCAGTGTTGGAAGGGAGACCAGAGCTTTGGGAGATAATGGACTAAATGTGTAGCATCTTCCAAACTCCTGAAAGATGATCTCAGCCCGTGAGCTGAAGTTCCTACCAAGAGAGAGATGTTCTGCTGACGTTCCCAGAATGCAGAATGCGCCTGAGCTCGGGACATTCATAAACAAGAGCTCAGACAAGAGAGGAAGCACCAGGAAGCCACATCCTGCCTTCTAAACTGCTTTCCAAAGGCTCTGTGTTTGACAGAAACCCAAACATGTCTTGTCCCAGGCGCTTTTCCCTTTAATTTCCAAACTGGTGTATATTTAATGGGAAATTTAATCCCTGCGGCTCTGAATCACGTACAACAGATTTCTTGGGAGCTTTTCCTGACCTTGGAGCAACTTGTCACAAGACGCTCTTAAATTTTTTAAATTGAATTTGTTTTCAGTTCCTCTCCATTTTTCCCACCCCAGGTCTAAAAGTTTGACTAGAGGCTAGGACCTCGCTGAAGAAGGGCCTCTCTCTCCACTCTTCCCCGGCATCCAGAGGGATGAGGCGTGGTGGTACGGGCCTGGCTCTGTCAAAGAAGTAGCGCAGTTCTTCATCCTGGCTCTAGACGGGCCTCAATTCCATTCTCAGCACAATGGCTGCATTTGGAGCAGGGCTGGCAAGCAAGCCTGCAGTTTCCAAGCCCTGTTTCCTAAGGTGTCGAGAGGTGCTCCACCCAGCTTCATTATACAGGAGCAAACTTCCCAGCAGAGGGCTGTGGTCCATGTTCGCCTGCTACCCAGAGTGTAGCCCCAGCAAGACGTCAGGAACAGAACACCCTGTCAGGATGTACTGCGCAGTATTTTCCTACAGCGTTTCTCAAGCTGGCTGAGACCGGATGATCCTGGCCAGTCCTGTTGCTTCAGTGATCTGTGGTCTAACCTTGCTTCCAGAAACTTCATCCAGCCTGGCGGAGAGCATCATCATAGCCGCAGGCTTCTTCCCAGATGTAGAACCACTGGGAAAAAAAAAATGTCAAGGCGATGTCTTCAGACCCCAGTGTTGGTTCCGAGATTTCCTTAACAACGGGTTGTTACGAAAGCATCCCTTGAAATCCTATCTTCTTCCACACATCCGCTTTCTTACTTACTACATTTTTAAGCAGACTTTTGCACTGGGGCTGCAGAAGACTACCAGAAAGAAAGGGTTAAGACTTGCGAGGTATGGCGTATCATCACAGGCCCCAAAGGCAGCCTTTAGGTTGATGGGGTTTCCACATTGCCTTTTCTCTTTCAGGGGTTGGGGTGACTTTACTGCTTTACAGGGCATAATTTTAGGGTTCACCTTCCTCGATGTCTCCCAGTGACACTGGTACTCTGCAACTGTTAGCAATTCCACAGGTGCTACGACTGTCACGGAGGGAAAGAGAGCTGGTTGGGTATTGGTGCTCACTATGTCCCCAAAAGTGATGTAAAGGAGTTGAGGAGAGTCGATCAACATGAAAGACAGCAGGTTTGGCAGAAAGCATTCTAGGTTGAGAACCAAGGGACAGGGATTGAGTTCCGGCTCTGCCACTGTTCCTATGCCTTTCTTTCTTCCTCTACAACTTGGGTCATCTGTCTTCCTACCACTACAGGGCAATGATTAAGCATTAATATGAAGGTGCATTTTCAGGAGCACCAGAGCTGGCCAGCTGCAGCCCGACGATCCTGGTTCCTCTTGGGAATGTATCCATTCCTCTGTCTGGGCTCTTGGTGAATGACTCGGGGAGCCAGCCTCACACTCGGAGGCTCCCTGAATGGTTGGTGGGTTGGTTTGTGACAGAATACTGCCCTGTGGCTCAGCTGGCCTTGCCAGCGTTGATGATTCTGCCACCGCCTGTCTAGTTTTAACAAAGACTATATACTATTATATCAGTCAGGTGTGACCCTAACTAACTCCTAGAGAAGGGAGCTTGCCCACCTCAGCTTGGGGAACCTGACTCCTGGGTACTTAGAACACCTTTATACGATAAGGCCCATAGAGTGCAAACATTACAACCCAGTGCTGGTGGGCTATTGATAAAGTTCTTCGCATCCTTTGGGTCTGTCAGACTCCTGAGGAACCCTCATGGATAACTTTCTGACGGTCTAAGACAGCCTTGGAACTCCCAGAGCTGGTCTGAGGGTGAACACTCAGGTGGCTTTGGGAACCTCAGGTCACAGCAACCAGAGATTGGGTCTACCTTTTGGCTCGAAACAGCAGACTGACTTTTGGAAAGGAGCCTGAGTGACTCTGCTAGCGGTGGCACTGTGGTGGGGACCCCGGAAAGAATAATGTTTGAGTCCAGGGTACCGGAGTCCAAGTACTTCCCTTCACTAACACCCGTGTAGCGCCAGCAAACACAGCAATGGGAAGTGGAGGCGACCAACGGCCAGGCTTCTGGACTTCCTCAGCCCAGCCTTGCCAACTGGGGTTATTCCTTGCTCTGGTTTTCTCACAGAAAAGCCCTGTCCGTGACTGAGAGACTGGTCGGCCGCAGGTGCTGGCGGACCCCCAGGCTGGCCACCTGGGCTCTTCGGCAGGGATTCCTGCAGAGCTACTTTAAATCACCGAGGAAAGCTGGGAACCATCCCAGTGTTCTCCTGGCTTTAATGGTGGTCTTTCTTTTCCCCTTCTTCTCTCTTGGTATTTCTGGACTAGAGTTGTTCTTGTGGATAAATTCCCAGCCTCCTCCCAGACTGCCCCTGCAGGTTCTGAGGCTCTCCAGAAACCCTGAAGCCCACCAACACAAAAGATTTGTTTATTTATTAGTTATACAGTACTCTGCCCTGCAGGTATGCTCACAGACCAGTAGGGGGCACCAGATCTCATTATGAATGGTTGTGAGCCACCATGTGGTTGCTGGGGATTGAACTCGGGACCTTTGGAAGGGCAGACAGTGCTCTTAACTGCTGAGCCAGCTCTCCAGACCCCTATACTCCTCATTTTGAGGGGGTGTATTGGACAAACAAGTCACTGGATAAGTGCAGGAAACACATCGCTTGCAGACTTAGCACTGTATTGGAGGCAGACCCCCAGGACGCAGCTTCCCCCCCCCCCGGACAGAGGAGGAGAGGCAGGGGCTTGCAGTAAGCACCAAATAGAGCCATTCTACTCCTCGGTTCTCACCCTGTGGGTCATGACCCCTGGGGATCGCCTATCAGATATTTACTATTACGATTCATAACAGTACAAAATTACAGTTGTGAAGTAGCGACGACATACTTTTATGAGGAACTGTGTTAAAGGGTCACAGCACTAGGAAGGTTGAGAACCACTGAGGGGCACATCCCAGAAGGATCCTCCCTAATTTGCTTAGATCATATAAACTTGTTAAAAGATAAAGATCCCCAGGCTTCACCTCAGACTTCCTGGTCAGAATTTCAGGGAGCAAGGGTCAGGAAGATGTACTTTCATTTCCTCGGATGATGATTTTTGGTCACCAAATTTTGAGAACCGCATTTCTGGCAAAAGCACACAGAAACGATGACACCCCAGGCTTCTTGGTGGTGGTGGTGTGTTTTGGTTTGTTTTTTTTAGGCCAGTCTTGCTATGTATCCCAAGCTCGCCTCCAGTTCTCCTTGCAGCCCAAGCTGGCCTCCCACTCACCCCTCCTGCTTCAGCCTCCTGAGAGCTGGGACACAGGTGTGGTGCAAGTATTAGTCTATCTAAAAGCTGATTTATTTGATAGAAATTATAAAGGGATATTTTATTGTTTACCATATATTACAGGTTCAGAGCTCTGGTTTCAGAGAGCAGTAGCTTGTAAGTGTTGAATGACCTTGGGGGTGGGGAGGGGTGTAATATATTTTTTACTGTGGTAAAATACATGCAATATAAAATACACAATCTTAACCATTTAATTACACAGTTCAGTGGCATTAAGTACGTACTGTTGAGCAACCATCACCACCATCCATCTATAGAGTGCTTATATCTTGCAAAATTGAAACTCTGTACCCATTAAACAATAACTCTCTGATTCTCACTCCTGCCGGTCCCTAGCAACGGCCCTTTCACTTTGCGTCTCTGCAGAATTTACTGCTCCAAGTGCCACAAACAAATGGCCTCCTGAAGTATCTGTCATTTTACGATGGGCTTATTTCACTTAGCACGACATGCTGAAGGTTCATCCATGTGGTAGCGCATGTCAGAATTTCCTTCCCTTTTCAGGCCAAGGAGCTCTTTTATTGTTTGTGTTTACCATATCCTGCTTATCCGTTCACCTTTAGCAAATACTTGTGTTAGTGCATGTTTTTGGTTTTTTTTTCAACACTGTTGCTGCTGAGAACATAGGTGTGTAGCTACATCTTTAAGACAGCATTTTGGATGTGCATACCCAGAAGTAGAATCAAGGTTCACAAAGTAGTTCTCTCTCTCTCTCTTAAATTTATGGGCTAGCCATAGTATCTTCCATAGCAAGCACCTGCACTATTTTCCATTCCCACCAATGGAATGTAAGAACTCAATGTCTTACCACCTTGTCATTTCCCGTTTTTGCTATTTGTTGGTTGCTGTTACTCTGTAGTTTCGTTTCTCTTGATCACAACCATCCTAATAGGGTGAGGCGTCATCTCCCTGTGCCTTTGATTCCTCTCTCCCAAGAGATTAGTGTTGAGCATTCTAGTCCACGGCACTGGCTCATTGTATACCTTCTTTGGAATGACAATGGCGCTTTGAAGGATGAGCAGAGCTTCCATGGGGAGGAATGAGAAGGAAATATTAACTAAAGCCCCAGGGATATGAAAATAAATGACTGCCGTGAGCCCAGAGCATGTGTGGACCAAAGTCGGTCAGAAGGCCTATCCATGTCACTGGAGTGGATGCTGGCTGAATTTCAATGAGGATCCATTAAGACATTAATAGCGCCTTATATGTCAGGCACAGGCCAGAGCATGCCAGAAATGCCAATACTCTCTCTGCCAGAACTCTGAAGGCAGGGCGTTTCACTTTGAATCAGGACACATATACGAAACAGAACACCAAACTTTAGTGTGTAGTCAGAAAACACTGACCAGTAACAAAAACCAATTGCAGTTAATCGAAGGAAGAGAGGGTTAATTAGAGAAATTTGGGCCAGGTAATGAGCTGGAATGAGTATGCTTTAAAGCTGTTTAGCTTGCATAAGGCATCCCAGAGTAATAATAGTAATAATAAAAAAGATAATAGCCCTTAAACTCTCTACAGTGCTACCACATAGGAAGTATAATCATATATTTACATACACTGTATGTGCTATTAGACAGTTATTTGTGGTGTACCTACTGCATGCCAGTCTGCAAGAGGCCAGCATTATTATCTCACGCTACAAAGGAGAAAACATAGGCTTAGAGAACCAAGTAAGTGGTGTACAAAGCTTATTTTGATTTTTCCAATAACAGGATGAAAAGAACCCTGCCTACTATGGCCGGGAGCTTAGATTAGACTCAGTAGGCAATGTTTTAGAGGGAACCTTATTTTGTGATCAGATCTTTGTCTTGGAAAAGTAATTCTGATCACCAGTTATAGGGCAAGTGTTATAATCCAGGCAAACCAGGAGAAGGATCTAAAGTCATGTGGGAACAGAGGCTAGGACAAGAGTTTGGGGGGGGGGAGTTTTCTCCAGGCATGACTCCAGTGGTGGGGTTCCAAAACAGTCCCCTCCTGCCCCGCCCTGCCCCGCCCTTTTCTGTAGAGAACTAAGTGATGCCTTACTTTTATTTGGAGCAAAGGATCCTGGGAGTGCTCTAACTGCTGCTGCCACAAGGCAGAGCATGTGTGATATGGAGCCACCATCCTTCTCTCTCCACCATGGTCACTGGGTTTCCCTACATGCTTTGCTGTCTTCCTGAAGTCTGACAAGTCCTGATCCAGCCTACCATTCTGGTAACAGCATCAGCTCTTAGCTTTGTTAACGGCTGGATTTCCCTGTAATGTTTTTGGGCAGCTTCATGACTCCAATGCGAACTACCATCTCAACTTCAAATTCCATGGGAAGTCCTACAGATGGGCATTTTACAGATGTAGCCACTATAGCAGGGAAGACGGGAGTGTTTGCTTTGCATGTTTTCTTTTTTCTCGCCGGTGGTTGTCACAGACCACACAGGAGACCACAGGTCCTGATGAACCAGCCAACTGAAAGCCCAAGTGTGTGTGTGTGTGTGTTTGGCAGTATTGTTCAGAGAGCCCTGTCAGGAAGATCTCAGGAGGCTTTGGAAAACTCAGACCAGAATCCCAGGCTAACTTGGTCACTGAGTTACAATGCTGAATTTGAAAGCGCTGGCAGGAATTTAATCTTGAATGAAAGAGCACGGCAGCCAGATGTTTTGGCTCTGCCGAGCCTGAAGAGGACAAAGTACAGCTGGAGCTGAGGGCTGGAGCAGAGGTTGGGCTGGCTCAGTGACCAGTGGCTTGAAACCACCAATATGAAATCCCTTCCCATGGGTTTTTGAGGGTCAGAAATGCAGGAACAGTTTTGCCAGGTAGTTCTGACTCAAGGTCTTCAGCAAAGACCTTGCAGTCAAGCTCTTGACAAGAGTTTCAGTCATACGAAGGTTTGGCTGGGTGGGAGAATCCGGGTCCAAACTTCCCACAAGGCCAGTCAGTGGTAGCCAGGCTCAGTTCCCTTCATTGTGGGTCTCTACCTGTGGCTTCTATGTAAGACTGTTATGGTAGCTGGGTTGGCTGAGTACTCCAGAGAGGGCTAAGAAAACAGATAGAGAGTCCCAGAAAAAAAAAAAAATGGCTGCTGTGAGCCTGGAGCCTGTATAGACTGAACTCAGTCAGAAGGCAGACACGTCCTTGGGTGGCTACTGGCTGATTCTTCGACTGGTGTGCGTCCAGTAGACTTTGGTAGCACCTTACCTGTTAGACACAGGAATCTTCAGTGTCCTTTATAATGTAACCTCAGATATGGCGATACCACAGTTTCTCTTGTATTCCTTTGGTCACACCACCCAGTCCGTGCAGGATGTGAGAGCCACACAAGAGCGTGGCTGGCAGGAAGCAGGGGTCAGGGCACTATCTTGAAAGATGGCCACCACACTATGAACGTTCTGGTGGACACGCCACTCCACATATGCCTGTTAAATATCCAGGAGAAAGGACAGCTTGGCCTGTTGACCTCTCTCTTTATTATTTCCAAACCACAATATAGGAAACCATAAACCTACAGTTTTGTATTTCGACCTCTAGAGGACTCAACAACTTCATTTATACTGATGGATGATGCTATACAGCCCAGCACCATACCTCCCCCCCTTTTTAAAAAATATGGTTTACATGTACTTGTGAGGTTTTCTCAACTAGACATTTGAGAGGGGACAGCACGCATGATTCCAGACACGTGGTGGCTGTATAACTGGCTGACTTACAGCCCCCTCCTTAATTTTTTATTTTCATTTTTTACTTTTTTAGTTTTGTGTGTTTGTGTATGTGTTTTGAGACAGTGTTTCTCTGTGTAGCCTTGGCTGTCCTAGACTTGCTTTGTAGACCAGGCTGGCCTCTAACTCACAGTGCTCTACCTGGCTCTGCCTCCCTGAGTGCTGGGATTAAAGGCAGCTCACTTCTCTCTTTCTCTCTCTCTCTCTCTCTCTCTCTCTCTCTGTCTCTCTCTCTCCTGTGCATTGTTCTTTTGCCTACATGTATGCCTGTGTAAGGATGTCAGATCACCTGGAACTGGAGTTACAGACAGTTGTGAGCTGCCATGTTGTTGCTGAGAACTGAATTGAACCCAGGTCCTCTGGAAGAACAGCCACAGCTCTTAACTGCTTAGCCAGCTCTCCAGCCTCAAATCCTGCTTTTTCACAGTCTGGGAATCTGAGGTATCAGCAAGGAAAAAAACTAATAATAAACAAAACCTTGGTCAGACACATCATCGGTCAAGTTCAGAGCTGAACTCCATAGGTGTGGCTGCTTATCGCAACAGGAGGAAGGCTGGCTTTTAGCTGGGAGTTCAGAAGCCACCTACTGCCCGCGGCTGGGGCTAATGATCAAGCCTGTCAGGCACGGGGCTGCCCCATAACTCACGAGGCTGCAGGAAGCTGTGTTCCTGTGCACCCCGGGTTGGTAATGTGCAGTCTGCCAGGCAGGCACGCAAGAGGAAATGGTTCTAACAAGCAGAACTTCCTTTTAAATCTCTTCATGATTTGAAAACTGGCTCTAAAATGGAAAGCATGTCTGCTCTGTAAAAATAAAGGGGGCTGGGGGGTGCTTTCCTTGTACAGTGTCACCAGCGCACACTAGTGAGCCACATGGAATGAATTCTGACTCTTCGAGGCTAGATCACAGTCCGTGATTTGGGATGCTATATTCAGCCCGATGCAGGCGAAACATAGCGGTGCCAGTCGATTGCTCTGTGCAGTTGATATGACTAAAAATCAACACCACTATCTCAGATTAGAACCTCAGGGAGGAGGCGCCCCACCAGCTTTTCTAATGCCTTGGGTTTTCCTGGGTTAACAGGGCTCTACTGATGATACAAAATGACCTTCAGAAACCCGTGCCTTTTCTTTCTTTTCTTTTCTTTTTTTCATGGTGTTGACCTTGGTTCCTGTGTTGTGTGCACTTCAGCTTTTCCTATCTGTGCCTTCTGCATTTGTGGCAACTACAGGGCCTCCAGGCTGCCTGTGAAAAATGCGTTGTTATATTACATTGCCCCCTGGCTCCAATGAATTGCTCCGTAAATCACACTATTGTTAAAATGTCCTAGGAAAACTAAACCACTTTCGGGGCCCCGAGAACACAAGGACATTAATCAGAGGCAACCATTACAGGACGAATATTAAGAAAAGTAAAGAAATAAAAAACATGGTTTTAATGTGTGGAGCTTAGAGAAGTGGGACCGGGGCCAAACCAGAATATCTTTACTCGTTCATAAATACCCCGATACAGGAATACATTATCTCTGAAGGCTCTAAGCCCATTTAGTTTTATAGCAAAACAATATTGAACACCTGCTGCATCTTAATGATCTCGCTCGGGCAGCACAGGGTGAGGGTGGGGTGGGGGTGGGGTACAGCCAATAAATCAGGAACAACCTTTACTCACACCCAGCTTGGACCCCAGCAGTTGCAGCGAGGATGAGGGGTAGGAACACCTCACAGATGCCCCGAGATAGGCCACCCGCCCTTGACCATCTCGGAAGAGGCGCTGCAGTCTGCCCCGTCTGGCTCTCAGCACAGACTTCAGGAAAGCATCTAAGACTGCTGGTGCGGACTAGTCATCAGGGCAGGGGGCTTTATGGGGAAGCCATAAACCACTCCGGAGGAGGTCAAATGGAAAAACACGAAAGAGGAAGGAGAAATGAGGGACAAGTTTTTACCTCGTCGAACTTTACATCCTGACAATTCAGTCAACAGAATTTTGTTCAAATATTTTTTGCTCAGCTTGTGCCCATGAGTTTGTGTTGCGTGCACGCTCACATGGCAGGCTGCGAGTGGGTATGTGCCACTGTCACGTGGAGGTCCTGATCTTTGGTCGTGGTCTTCATCACCTTGTGGGAGGCGCCTGCTGTTTCCAGTGCACTGCTGTGTACACCAGGCTGGACGGCCTGTGAGCATCAGGTGATTTCCCCATCTTTGCCTCTTGTCTCCGCTGGGTTGCGGTGAGGCTTACAGAAGCTTTGAAGTGGAAATTTCAGGTTTCTCAGAAGACTCAGTCGAGTCATGTGATCTTTTGCTAGAAGCTGGCTTGTGAGAGGGCACGTGATGCTTTGCTGTGAGCTCTCTCGTGCGAGGGGCGTGGCTTTGGCCAGCTGAGAAATTCGTGGGTGGACTCTGAGGAGAGGAGACATATGGAAGCCCACGGACAGTGAGACGTCGCTTCTTGGATCTTTGTGCTTTGACACTTGTCTTCCCAAAGAGAAACGTTCCAGAGAACTCAGGGCAATCCAGCTGAGGCTTGCGGCTTTTGCCGACTTGTCCCAACCTTCCGAGTCTTGCTGATTCCTGTTGCTGCTCGGTGTTGGCCTTTGGACTGGGCTGCTGGTGTCCAGACAACAAGGGGTGGACTCATCCCAGGGAACTACTTCTGAAAAAGCTCTACAACCTCCTTTACCTAATAAAGAGGGTTTCTCCCCGACCTCTGGTCAGCGGGTAAAAGGGAGGTAGAAGGGTTTAGGAACCCTGAATAAAGTAGGTTTCGTGAAAACTCTAAGCCTACAACGCTTGTGCCACCGGCTTGAGTTCTGAGGATATTTGTGCAAGTTGTGGAGGCTTGTGTGGCACACATTTTATCCACAAGCCATCTCGCCAGCCCAGGCTTGGCATTTCCGTGCTCTGATTTCTCATTACGGAATCTGGTTTCTAATAAAATTTGACTTAAAAGTAGAAACCTTGTGCCCTCCAGCGTCTTAGCATCTAACAGTATGTGACAAGCTCGAAATAGTCCTGTCCCTAAGCGCATATTAGAGACAGTCTTTAAATCCCAGGTCCAAAATGAAGCTTCACCAAGGGGAGGGTGGCAGCATTCCACTGATTAATTGCAAAGAAAACTCAGGAGCAAAGGTCAGGGTCTTCCAAGCCCTGCTACTTCTTCATTCCCCAACCACACAAAGAAAGCAAAGGTCACCTGAAATGCCACCAACCTTTTAATATTTTGGTCCCTGAACCAGACAATGGTAACACACATCTTTAATACTAGTGCTCAGGAGGCAAAGGCAGGTGGATCTCTGAGTTCGAGGCCAGCCTCATCTAGGACAGCCAAAGCTATGTAGAGAAACCTTGTATTAAAAAACCAAACACACACACACACACACACACACACACACACACTATTGCTCTATAACTGGTTAAACTGGATGACTCTGAGATCAGGCGAAGATAATAGCTCTATGCTTTCTTAGGCAAGGGCACAAATTTTTTAATCTGTGAAAATGGAAATAATAGTAGCATTGGCCTCATATGGATTTTGTGAGAATAAAACTGATAATCTGCAGAAGGGGGGGTCAGAACTCAGTACCAAAAGTACTCAATAATATTACCAGTCTGAGCACTATAAATATTCATAAATCACCTCCTTTTATTTATATGTGCATACAAGCACACCCTGACCCTTTTAAAAAGGTGTCAAATTGGCTGGGTGTGGTGGCACATGTCTTTGATCTCAACACTCAGGAGGCAGAGGTAGACTGATCTCTGTGAGTCTGAGGCCAGCTTGATCTACATAGCCAGTTCCAGGTCAGCAAGGACCATATAATAAAAGTATCCCAAAATAAGAACAAAACACAAAAAAAAAACATTTTGCAGATGGTTTTGATAAGCTTCTTTAAACCTGCAATGTATTATGAACATTTTACACATCATTAATCTAAACACCAATTCCCGAGCAGAGAGACCGCCATGACATGAATGGACCCTAATGTGCTTAACCAGCCTCCCTCTGCTAAACAATGCAGTTGCTTTCAAAGCTCGGTAGCATACATGCCTTGTAGGCTACTACAGCCTCTGGAAGCTTCCTGCACAAACAATTGGTTTTTGCCTTAGGAGAGTTCCCAGGATTAGAACAACTCAATCAAAAGAAATGCAATTAAAATATTATAAAGAGAACAAATGCATTTACAGAGAATAGAGGAAAGAAGCAACTACAATTCTACCACACTAACACAACAAACATAACTTGAGCAGTTTAGACATGCCGTCATTTCCACTGTTGCTTGGAAGAGATAGAAACTTCAAGTAAAAGATGGGCATATGTTTCTTATTTCTTTTCCCTTCTGAAACCCACTAAAATGGCAATGAAGAACTAAAGAAACATAAACACCCAGTGTTAATGAGAATAGAATAGGAGATGGCAACAGCCAAAAGACGCAAACCAAATCCTGGGAGCTCAGAGGCAAACCAGCCTGGTGACAACCGAGTGGATCAGGGGCAACGGAATCCGTGCAATGCCTTGAAAACCTTCAACCGAGTTTAAAAGCCCCAGCCGGAGTGTCCAGGTCCATTTGTGGATTCGTGGCTCTGAAAGAAGACAGTTGGCACACAAGAGAGGCTGAACAGCAGCACCTCAATCGGGAGGGTGAGGTGCTGTGAGGGGCTGATGAGGAATCTCCAAAAGAGAGTATTTAGGTGGCAATGATACATCTCTCGCAGTGTCCCTCAACCTTCCTAGTGCTGGGACAGTCCCTTATGTTGTGGTGACCCCAACATAAAATTATTTTGTTACTCCTTCATAACTGTAATTTTAGTACTGTTATGAATCATAATGTAAATATCTGATATGCAGGAGATCTGATATGTGACACCCCCCACCCCTCACCCAGCGGGGTTCCAACCCACGGGCCGAGAACTACTGATCTAGTGGGAGGTAGTCTCAGCCCTCTTCTTAGAATGCTGGACTCCAGGCTTCCCATAAACCCTTTCAGCTGTTCCTATTCTTGCTCCCAGACAAGAATTTGGATGGCTATTGTCTGAGAAGTTGACGAATCCAGGGAAGTTCGTTAGGGAATGGACACCCTGGGAGAACATCCCTATGAAAACTATAAAGTTCAGTAACTGACAGATTATCTCCACTCCTCATAAGAAAAGAAAAAAAATCACTAGAGATCTCTCAATAAGCACATCAAAGGCTGGGCATGGCGGCTCACGTCTTTAATCCCAGCATTTGTAGGCAGAGGTGGGTAGATCTCTGTGAGTCTGCGCACAGTCTAATCGATACAGCTAGTTCCAGTCCAAGCGGGGCTGTGTAACATCTAAGACCTCCTCTGAAACAACAAAAATATATCAGAACAAGTCAGAAAGTATTCAGAAAACAACTAAGCAAAAGACAAAAAAAAAAAAAAAAAATCTTCAAAACAGAAAAACGTTCCCTACATGAAACAAACACAGATGTGCTGGTTAATTTCTGTTTGTTTTGTTTTGTTAACTTGACACGAGCTAGGGGCATCAAGGAAGATGGAACCTCAACTGACAAAATGCCTCCATCAGATTGGCCTGCGGGCAAGTCAATAGGGCATCACTGGATTACTGATCGATGAGGGAGGTTGAAACGCACTAAAGGCGCTGTCAGTCCTAGGCGGGCAGAGCTGAGTTCTATGGCAAAGCAGGCTGAGCAAACCAGGGAGCAAGCCAGTAAGTGGCGATCCTCCAGGGCCTCTGCTCCAGTGCCTGTCTACAAGTTCCTGCCTTGATTTCCCTCAGGGATGGGGTGTGATCTGAGAGCCGTGAACTAAAATAATGCAGCTCCAAGTTGCTTTAGATCCTGATGTTTTATTCCAGCAATAGAATTTGTTAACTAAGACGGAAGGCTATTTACAATACAATGAGGGGAGGAGGAAAAATAGAAGTCTATAAAATTTTTAATAAAAGTTACTCGGGGTCGTTAAATATACAAGAACAAAAAGAAGCACCAACTTTTTTTTTCTAAAGCTAGATGATAAACTTTCCCAGAAAATGAAAGTCTAGTTAGAGAAGTAAAAGCTACAGAGAGAGGACACAGGACTGTAGTTTGGATACGGCAGTCGCCTGCCACTCATGAGGCCTTACATTCAATTACCAGCACTGCTAGGAATATTCAGAGCTTGTGGAGAAGAGAAATTTTGAAAAACATGTCAGAAAGAGAGGAACAAGAAAACAGACAGGAAGAAATCACTAGGGGCTCCATACATAGTTTAGTGGTTCAGAGCACTTCCCAGCGTGCTAGGAAGGCCCTAGGTTCAATCCCCAGACAGGGGATGGGGTTTGAGGGGGAGAAAGAGAGTGTTTGAGCCAGGTTTAGTGGTTCAGATCTGCACTCCCAGAACTTAGGAGGCAGAGGCAGACAATTGCTATGAGTTTTAGGCCAGCCAAGGCTGCACAGAGAGTATCAGCTCAGCCAAGGCTATGTGATGAGAATCTGTCTCAAAAACCCCACAAAAATAATAAATCTTACAAGATAATATTGGGTCTGAATGTAGAATGATGCACGATACAGTATATGAGAAAAGGAATAACCCAAAGATATCATCCTGGAAGGAAAAAGATTTAGGAGAGTCTGATCGGCAGACCGTGGGTGACACAGCAAACAGGTGACCAGCGATAGCTACCACGTGAACCAACACAAAACCATAAACTCGCTGTTTTAGCAACTCTTCTGTTACTGTGTTAAAATACCGTACCCAAAAGCAACTTATGGAAGAAAGGGTTTATTCTGGCTTATGCTTCCAGAGGGATAGAGTCCATTAAGGAAGAGGGCTGGGCATAGCAACAGATGGAGAGAGCATGGCAGCAAGAGCAAGAAGCTTGCTTAAAATATTTCCTCCATACACAGAAAGCAGAGAGAGAGAGAGAGAGAGAGAGAGAGAGAGAGAGAGAGAGAGAGGACAGAGGACAGGGGAGAGAACACGAACAGGAATCTCTCAGTTTGCCTCCAAGTAATTCACTTCCTTCAGCAAGGCTATAGCTCCTAGAGATTCCAAACAGTGACATCAGCTGAGGGCTATGTGCCCAAATACATGAGCCTATAATGGACATTTCTCATTCAAACCGCCATATTTGTTAAAATATTATGGGTTTTGTTGTGGTTTTTTTTTGGCAATTATTTTACAACTTAACTGTATGGCTCTTGAGTGTGAAATTTGGGTAGTTGATACTATTGCATCACAAGGTCAAAAAGTTGAACACACCCAAGAGCTGCTGAATAGAAATGTGAAAACAAATGTTAACATCTCTTATGAAATATTGAGAATCACAATGGCAGATAAAGTTAATAGAACATCTAAGAAAAAACTATTTGTACCATAGATTTTCATACCCAATCCAATTATCAGCCAAGGATGCTCTTAAGCAGTTGTAGAAAACAATTTAATTTCAGATTCTTTTTCTTCTCAGGAATCTAGTGGCAGATACACTTTGAAAAAAAAAGAGTGACAAGATTTAACTGTTATAATTTAGAAACTTCCAAACAGTTTCGTGGCTGATGAAGATATATACCCCCAAAAATATAGTTTGCAAGCCAGGAAAACTATTCCTTTCTTCTCCCTCTTCCCTCTTTCCTCTTCCCTCTTCCCTCTTCCCTCTTCCCTCTTCCCTCTTCCCTCTTCCCTCTTCCCTCTTCCCTCTTCCCTCTTCCCTCTTCCCTCCTCTTCCCTCTTCCCTCTTCCCTCTTCCCTCTTCCCTCTTCCCTCTTCCCTCTTCCCTCTTCCCTCTTCCCTCTTCCCTCTTCCCTCTTCCCTCTTCCCTCTTCCCTCTTCCCTCTTCCCTCTTCCCTCTTCCTCTCCCTCTCCCTCTCCCTCTCCCTCTCCCTCTCCTTCTTCTTCTTCTTCTTCTTCTTCTTCTTCTTCTTCTTCATCTCACTTTTCTCCCACTTTTTAGGGAAGTGGCCCTTACAATTTTATCCCGAGATTTAGTGCCATCAACAGCACTTTGGAACTTGTTGAAGATGCAAATTTTCAGGTCTCAACAGAACTAAGGAATCAGAATCTTGAGCACAGTGTCTCGGCGAGCCCAGATCTGTTTTAACGAGACTGCTCTGTGATTCTGATACTTGCTAAAGCCTGAGAATGCCTGTCTTAGGACAAACCATTTTCTGAATGATCAAAGTGGCACTGCTGATACTTTCAGGTTCCAGCTCACCAGAGCGAAAAAGTGTAGAGGGTTTTTATGGACCAGCTCAGGAAGTAGCATCCACCATTTCTGCTTGCACCCACTTGGCAAGACCTTCTTGTGTGGTAACCCTAGTTTCAAGGGTGAGTTAGGAAACACAGTCTTTAGTTGGCTGCTACAGATTAGCTATCATCGTCTTATAAGAAGAAAGGGAAAGAACAGATTTGGGAGAATAGCCAGTATATATATATTCATTCTAGGCATCAGAGACTCCAAGACAGAATAAGTAAGATAAATCTGTAGCTGATGTTGACAGTATGTCCTATTCACAGAATGCCCCATTCATCAGGCCATGGAACAACCAGCCCAGATGCAAACAAGGAAGCTGAAAAGGTCCAGGAATATTTGCCAAGGGAAAAAAAAAATGGAAAGAATACCTGCATTTTAATGCATTGCCAGATCTTGTGGGTAAATTCATGACAGGTAAACAAAATACAGAACCAGAAGAGTATTAATTCCAGAGACAACAAAAAGTTGAATGGGAAGGGAGGCATAATTATAGGTTTCTATGTGGCTATCCCGGGAATAATATTTATATAGTCGTGATGCAAACATTTAATATTGATTGAACCAAAAATGGCTATGTAACTATTTGGGGAAGATGAACCCACAGAAAGTGCACAGAGGCCAGCTTAATGGTTACGACCCGCGGTGTTTGCACAGTTCTGACTGCCTGCTACTCATTATCTAAGATCACCATGCATTTAACTTGCTGTGTGTGTATGTGTGCGCCTGTGGTCCCATATGTCCAGGTGCACGTGTGTGCGTGTGTGCCTGCATGAGCATACATGTGCGTGCGCTGGCTACATTTCTTTAAAGACAGGGTCTCTCACTGGACTGACTAAGTAGGCTAGGCTACTGGTTAGCAAAAATCTAGCAAGTTTCTTGAAAGAAATGGAAACAAACGAGAATATTCTTGAAGAAATGAGAAGCAGAAAGAAAGAGAGTGGGACAGAGACATCTCTTCTCGAACGCTTGTCCTGGCTTCCAGCCTAGGAAGAGAAGAATTGCCAGAATTGCTTCATGGAAGTCCTGAGGACAGAATGCAGGGCAGCCCTCCTTTTTGGGGTCTCACTATGCAGCCCAGGCTTGCTTCAAACCCGTAATGCTCCTGCCTCCACCTCTCAGTTGCCGGGATTACAGATGTGTCTGACTTGCAGAATGGTTTCATCTGGGTTCCTAACATGAGCTTCTAGCCCTGCCTGGGCTCCAAAATGAGAGTTTCCCTCAAAAAAAAAAAAAAAAAAGAAAAGAAAAGAAAAGAAAAAGAAATCCAAACAAACGAAAACCCACAGAACAATAACAACAGCAAAAGGTCAAAGAAAAGGAAAGGTCATGCTGAGGTGACTGACCTTAAGCCCTACATGTAAGGAAAAAGCTCACGGATGGTTGTCTGTTGTGTGGCCTTGGAGCAAGGCACCTGTTTTCCTTGTGCCTTGGTTTTCTCTTTTGCACGCATCACAATACATGCATATGAAAAATGCACTGTACCTTCCAGAGCTGTTTCTCATTTCCCATTTTCCTGAGAGAGGTTTTTTTGTTTTGTTTTGTTTTTGTTCTTTTTTATCGCAAAATTATACAGTTTGTTTATGGCGGGACCCAAATTCTACTCCTATGCTTTAATTCACATGTTTTTGTGTATATTCTCTCAATTGCTTGTCAGAGAGCCCTATGAGGTAAAAAGCATACCTTCAATCTATGATGGTGGAATCCCATGCCTTCCAGGCTTCTTAGCGGAGCCAAGACCTCAATCCAAGCCTCTGAAGGCTAAGTTAGGGGCTATTTCATAGCATGTAGGGGGCTCCATGGACAGAGAAAAGCAGCTTCACATCGACAATAAATAACAGTGCCAGCTCTTCTGCTGCTATGGACAAGCAGATGACAGAGGACATGATTTTTGCCCCCATTTTGCTGTCTGTTGGCTATATTAGACACCCTGACAGGAGCAGCTTGGGGGAGAAAAGGGTTTATTAGGCTTACTCTTCCAGATCAAAATCCATCACTGAGGGAAATGAGGGCAGGAACTGAAGGAAGGAGGAAGGCTATGTCCTGTCTCAACTCATGCCCAGCTAGCTACCCTAGACATCTGAGGCCCACCTGCCTAGAGACAGTATGCCACAGTGGGCAGAGCCCAGCCACCACAGTCACCAATCGAGGCAGCTTCTCACAGACATGGCTACAGGCCAATCTGATGGAGGCAACACTTCAGTTGAGGTTCTCTCTTTCCCTTTCCGGGCAACCCTAAGTTGTGTCAAGTTGACAATGAAAGCTAGCTGGGTGTGCTGGCTTGTTTTATGTCACCTTTGACATAAGCTAGAGCTATCTAGGAGGAAGGAACCTCAATTGAGCCTTGGTAAGATGTGGCTGGAGGCCATTTTCTTAATTAGGGATTGATGGGGGGGCATCCCATGGTGGGTAGGGCCATCCCTGGGCTGGTGGTCCTGGGTTCTATAAGAGAGCAGACTGAGCAAGCCATGAGGAGCAAGCCAGTAAGTAGCACTCCTTCATGCCTCTGCATTAGCTCCTGTCTCTGGATTCCTGCCCTGCTTGAGTTCCTGTCCTGACTTCCTTTGATGATGAACTGTGACCTGGAAGTGTAAGCAGAAGAAACCCTTTCCTCTCCAAGTTGCTTTCCATCATGGCATTTCATCACAGCATTAGTAACCCTAACTAAGTCAGGACAGGCAGCACTCCTCTTAGCGAGTTCAGTTTCATTCATTGCCCTCTTGTTTTCAGAATATTTACTTCTCTGATCATTTGACTTAGAAATTATTAAAGTAGGAATAGCAGCTGTCACTATGAAGACTTTGTTTGGTGAACTCATGAAAGGGAAAGGCCTTGGGTTGAATGTCCCAACTGAGCCAGGGAGATGAATAAAACAAAGAGAGGGAGGGGTCAGGAGGACTCAGTCAAGTAAACCAATGCTGAGGCAGAAAGACCCTTGTGGTGGCTACCAGACTTCAAGTCCTATGCTGGGCCATGGCCAACGGCAGCAGCTCCAGGCAATTTTCCTGTCCTAGGGGACATCTCCATGTGCCCCTCCCTATCGGTGAGTCACTGAGGCCTGATTGAAGCAGAAGCTTTGGACCAATACTGGATGATCTTAAAAGGCATGGATGTCTTCCAGTCACTGCCCTCCAGAGCCGCCATTTTTCTTTTCTAAGGCAATTATTCTACTAGGAAATAGTCTGTGCAGCCTTAAGCTGTTTAGGGGCTGGAATGAGCAGATAATGCCCATGGTTGCTGGACTCACTCAGTCTCCTTGAGGGAAGGGGTCTCCTGAGGGGAGAGACCCTTTTGAAGAGGGGTATGCTCTAAAAGTCTCCTCAGAGGAAGGCTCTCCTCACGGGAGCTGTCTCCACAGGAGTGTTGCCTCCTCAGAGAAGGTCTCCCCAAGGGAACAGTCTCCTTGGGGCAGGGGTCTTCCCAAGGGAAGGAGTTGGGGGGGTGTCTCTGCAGAAGAAGGGTTTCCCCAGGGGTAGGGCCTCCTTCGGTGATGCTGGGTGAGGCAGAAGGGGTCTCACTAGGTAGCTCCCACAAGACAACACAAGCCGTGTAGCTTCCTGGAGGCCTCCAGAGGTGTCTGGGGACCCCTGTAAGAGAGAGCTGGGCTCCTCACTGCCTTCCGGCCAGGGCTGGGCCCGCTGGCCAGCACCCCTCCCTTGCCTACATCCACATTGGTCATTCCCCTGCCCCCACTGCCCTCTAACGGGACCGCTGACAAGTTGAATACAGCGGGAATAACAGCCATTTGTTCTGGTTATCGCTGCCGGTATTGAAGCCAGATGTGTGCGTTGCTGACATTGACATGGTACATCTGGCCGGGTTTTTGGTTTCCATCGCAGAGTTTACCACATCCACCCCGGTCTGCTGGAAGACAGGAGGCAAACATCTGGAAGTCATTGCAGCTGTCACGCTTCAAGGGGATCCTGTACCACAGAGAAGAGAATTCAATACGTAACTGAGCAAAATTATCCAGCTCGTCTTGTCAGCCCAGATTTCAAACACAGGCAGGCGAACGGCAGCCATGCTGTGGCGCCCGCCCGCCTGTCCTGCCATGCTGATGGGCACCGCGAGCCCGAGCCGCGGCTCTTCTCTGTCAGCCGCCTCGCTTTTCTCCACTGAGCAACTCATCCGAGGTCGTCTCTGACACTGAGCGGCAGAATATTTTGTAAATCCTGGGGAGGCCTTGTAAGGCCGTTTCTTGTTTTCCTCTCCGTCTGCCCCTACTTCCGTTCATACCCCAACCTCTTCTCATAGTATTCAGCGCTCTGGTCCTACCCTACCTATTAAGCTTTATCTCGTATTTCTTCCCTAAGGCAAATATTAGTCTTTATTAAGACAAAAATAAATCTGCCAGGTGGTGGCGCACACCCTTAATCCCAGCACTTGGAAGGCAGAGGCAGGCAGATCTCTGAGTTCGAGGCCGGCCTGGTCTACAGTGAGTTCAAGGACAGTCAAGGCTACAAAGAGAAACTCTGTCTCTCAAACCAACCAACAAACCAACAAAAAAGCATACTAATTCTTATTCTGACTCCCAACTTTCCTCCTGCCTGGAGTCTTTTGTTTCTTTCCTGTGAACTCTGGTCTTTTTGTCCCTTCAAGCTTATGTTTTTATATTTGGACTCAATTGCCTCTGCAGCTCCTTCTTTCGTATGTTTCCCTAATTAGGCATACGCCTATGGAGAGGAAATTCTGGTTAGCATTGCCTGTCTCCTCCAGTAGCCTGTGTTGGTGCTGCAGAAAGCCCTCCACAAACCTTTGATGACTACAGCATGAGTTACCTTTTTGTTTTTAATCAGTCCTTTTCCCCCCACACCATCTTCTTGTTATCTACTTTACCTTTTATGACAAGACACACCGTGTATGTGTACAGAACTTGTCTTCAGCTTTTAGAAATATGGCTTCAAAGAACCCAGCAAATTAAAAATAGCAATGCTTTAAGAGTTCTATCATTTGAAGAGTCTATTAATTTTAGGTTCTTCCAATTATAATCTAATCACTTCATTTTTTTTAATTAAAAATATCACACTGGGGCTGGAGAGGCGGCTAGTTTGCTGAGAGGGCTTGTTGCTCTAGTTCCAGCACCCACATGGTGGTTCGCAACCTCCCGCAACCCCAGTTGGGGAGAGGGGGCGTCTCCTGACCTCTGCAGGCGCCAGCATGCACCCAGTGTACGGACATACATTCTGGCAAAACACCCCTTTTCGTAAAATACATACGTTGTAAAACATAGTATGTTTATTTACGGGACGTGGGGGTGTGCGCCACAGCATAGCAAGCAGAGGTTGCAGGACAACTTGCAGGAACTGGTTCTCTCCTTCTACTGTGTGAGTCCCAGGAATCGAACTCAGGTTGTCAGGCAGTAAGTGCCTTTACCCACTGAGACACCTTTTCTGGTCCTGTAAGAAGACTTAAAAAAAAAAAAAAGACTTTAAAAAAGTGTTTATTTTGAATGTGTGTATTTTGCTTGCTTGCTTGCGTGTGTGTGTGTGTGTGTGTGTGTGTGTGTGTGTGCCTGCATTTTAGTGCTCGCAAAGGCCAGAAGAGGGTGCTATATCCTTTGGAGCTGAAGTTACAGACAGTTCTAAGCCATGATGTGAGTGTTAGAACTGAATCTTTATCCCCTGCAAGAGCAGCAAGTGTTCATTTTTTGTTTGTTTGTTTGTTTGTTTGTTTGTTTTGAGACAGGGTTTCTCTATGTAGCCTTGACTGCCCTGGGCTTGTTTTGTAGACCTTGCTGGCCTCACACTCATAGAGATCTGCCTCTGCCTCCCTGAGTGCTGGGACTACTGGTATGTGCCACCATGCCCATGGCAGCAAGTGTTCTAAACTGCTGAGTCATGGAGTCATGTTTCCAGCCCCTGCAATGATAGATTATTGTAAGGTAAAGAGAGATTCCTATACATAACCTACACAATAGCAAACCATCAACATTCCAGCATGAGGCCTAGCCCTAGCTAAGAAGCTGGGAATGGCTGCCAGTGTGTGTGTGTTTGTGTGTGTCTGTTTGCGTGTGTGTGTAGAAAGTAATTTTTCTTCAGGGGTGTACCCACTAGTAGCCACAATCCAGGAAATAATGCCACATCTGTGCACATGTGGGCAACCTTGAGTAAACTCGGGGAGTTATTCAACAGCAACAACGAAAGACCTGAAAGTAGGATGGTGACATGCTGGGTGTGCTGGGAAGAAATGTTCCCGAGGGAGTGGGTGTGGGGGAGAGAGAGGACAGAGGGCAAAGAGGCAAATACGGTCCAATTGGATTATACACAGGTAGGAAGGTGTTGAGGAGTGAACACAAAATGATTTAAGATAGTAAAATTGAAGTGTCGCTGGAGAAGGACCACGTCACCAGTCAAGGGAGCTGGACAGTATTCCCAAGAGTGCACCTAGCTTGCTTAGTGCACAATAACTTCATGCTTCCACGCTCCCTATAGCCAATGGCCTTGGATTCACCTGACATTCACTGTGACAAAATCTGGGAGATAAACAATTTAGGAGGACGGATTTATTTGGGCTCACAGCTTCAGGCCATTGTCCCTTAGCCCACAAGTTGCTTCCGGCTTGTGAGTGCATAGCACATCATGATGGCGGCAGTGTACAGCACCCAGTAGGACTGTTCACTCATTATCTCCAGAGCCAAAAAAAAGAGAAAGGGGCCTGGTCCCAGGTTCCCCTTCAAAGGCATACCTCCAGGGACCTCACTTCATTTCACCAGGCCTCATGGCATACAGGTTATACTCCCTGGCAATAACCCAGAGGCTGAGGACCAAACATTTGACACATAGCTTTGCGGGACATAAATGATCCAAACCGTAGCAAGCCCCTCTGGATGCTTTGCTGAGAACACACCTGCTTTCCACCAGGCCAGCTTCTGGACCTGTTCTGGGATCCAGTAGGCAAGGTAGGCAGCTCCAAAGAAGCACAGACGCATAAATGAGTCCAAAGACAGAGTGAGGAAGGAGCAAGCAGCAAGGCGGGGTTGTTCACTCTTTTAATACCAGCACTCAGGGGGCAGAGGCAGGTGGGTCTCTGTTAGTTCCAGGAGAGCCAGAGCTGTTACAAAGAGAAACCCTGTCTTGAATAAACAAACAACAAAGAGAATGAAGCAAAGCTTAAGTAGTGGGACTTTGCCCTAGGGCATGACCAGCAGGTTCAACATGAGGACAAGCCATGGCAGCAAGCACTGGCAAAGAGTCTGTCTCTGGTCTCTTAGAGCCCCGCCCCCAGGGTTTTGTTCTTCCACTGTACATTGATAAGGATGTACAGTGCCCTGTTCTCATCTTGCCATGCAAGAACAGTAGCTTCCAGAAATAGAGGAGAGGGAACAGAGAGAAAACTGCCAACAGAAAGACAGTAACCTGCCTGGCGTTAGTGGCACATGCCTTTTAACGCCAGCCATTCAGGAGGCAGAGACAGGAAGAGCTCTGAGTTCAAGGCCAGCCTGGTCTACAGAGTGGGTTCCAGGACAGCCAGGACCACACAGGGAAACCCTGTCTCTACAAACAAACAAACAAACAAACAAGCTGGGAACCTGCCTCCCTGTGATAGCAATCCAGCCAGTGGTTAGGTTTGCACGGAACAAGGTAGGAAGGGGAGAGATTCAGCCAACTCAGGGTCCTTGAGTGAGGGGCCCTGCTTTTCCTTTGGGACAGCAGCTATAAAATAAAATGTTCCTTAAAATCTACAAGCTCTTATATTGTATAATTCATTTAGAGACCACCTTTGAACGAATCAGCAAATCATTTCTGATTAAATCCCAAATCCCACCCACGTCTGTCTAAGCTCACTGGACTCTAAGATCCCATCACAAAAAGAAGACGCCAGGCATTAAATTCCTGAAGCCCTGAAATCCCTCCATGCTGTTGCCTCAGACGGAAGAAGCTGTTTCCTTTCCTCCTAAAAAGGAAAAGAAATTACAATACGAAGGCTTCAGATTAATGACCTAGAAAACTCTTCTCAAATGGAAATGAGACTTAATTAAACTCCATTAAATCATAACTTCTGGCTTTTGTTCTTTGGCCTCTCAGTACTGAGTTCAGGCTGAATTCATTCTGTCTCTGGGGCTGTTGAATTCAGTCTATAAGCTCCAGGGATCGCCTGCTCATCTCCACTGTTTATGTAGCCAGCCTCCCTCCTGCCGGAATACCTTCAAAACACCATAAGGCATGTCAGAGCCCTGTAAGAGAGAGGTTGGTCATTTCTAATCTGTTATGGTTTATGATCAACTTGACAGCTTGACTACTTAAGAGCCAGGATTATATCATCCTTTCACAAAAAAAAAACTAATAAAAAAAAAGCTATTAATGCATCCCATTAGTTGGCTGGAAATGAGAGGTTATGTACTCATTGTCTTGGCTCGGGACATGAGATCAACAGTCCAGCCCTCACCCAGAGACTCACGGGAGGTTCATATCTCTTGGCTCCTGTTTACAGGACTTGGACATGCCCTGCCCTTCTCTCCACGGGCTATTCTTCCGCCTCAAGTATATCTCTTAGTTTCCTCCGTAAAAAAAGCCCCTCTCCAAAGTCTTGTCTTTGTGCACACATGGCTCTGCATTCCCGTGATAAACAAAGGGCTCAGAATTGCAGCCTAGGACTCAAGTCAGCCTTCCACACCGCCGAGCGCTTCGAGGCGTCCCCAAAGAGGCCCTCTTTCCACAAAATGTTGCGCTTCTTATTGATTCTGTTGTCTGTTTTCTTGAAGACTAAAGCTTTCCATTATTTAGCAGTTCTCTTTTTTAAAGACCCCAGGAGAGGTAGTCCAGCCCACTACCCAAACCAGCTCTTTCTCTTGAGCTAGAGCATTCTGCTTGCTTTATCAAGCATTTCTTATCCAGAAGTGGGGAAATCCCTTCGGTGCTCTCTAGAAATCTCTTAGTTACCACCTAGCTGGTGGTGGTCCATCTTCCACTAGGAAAATCTTCTGCCTGAAGGGACGAAATAGCTTTGACTGTCTTATATAAGGTCAAATTACCTAAGATGGAGTATGCAAACTTGTGTTCATCTTCTGTGTCTACATGCCTGTATTCAAAGGATGACAAAGGAACCATATGATCCTTTGCGTCACCCACTTGTATAAAACATCATCTAGAGCAGTGGTTCTAACCCTTCCTAATAATGTGACCCTTAATACAGTTCCTCATCTTGGAATGGCCCCAACCATACAATTATTTTCACTGCAACTTCAAAACTGTAACTTTGCTGCTGCTGTTATGAATCACAATGTAAATACATGTGTTTTCCCAGGTGACCCCTGGGAAAGCATGGTTAGACCCCTCCGAAGGGGTCGTGACCCGTGAGTTCAGAACCACTGGCCTAAAGTGTAAGAACTAGTGCACAATAGATTTAATCTATTACTCGCTTTGTTTTTGTTATGACTCAAGGTGCTTCCAGGGAAAGGCACCGTTGCAGGCCTGATTGTACAGACCTTAGTTCTAACACGTGGGCACCTGAAGCAGGGGCACTCCACCACTTTGAGACCAGCCTGAGCTACACAGTGAGCTCCAGACCTCGCTGAGCTATACAGTCTATCCTGTGTCCATATATATATAAACACATAGTTTACATGGAGCTATCCTATCACGGGAGGCAATGCCTCCTCCAGACACCACAGCTTATCAAACAAGAAGGCAATGCCAGGCATGGGTTACCTCTTTCTGAGTTATTGGCCAGTGGGTTGCCATAAATCACCCCCAAGCGTTACAGGCTACTGCCATTGCTCTTGGGGATCCTTCGGAAACTGACGGCAAGACTCTATCGCTGCAGACATCACACGCTTGAGTCATAGGACATGGGAGAACCAAGCTGGCAGCTACCTAGAAGCTTCATCGCTACTGGCCAGCTTTCATGGCACCAGAAGGTGCTCTACATGCTACAGGAAGACAAAAATAATCAACAGTTTCACCCAGGTGTGAATCCTGGGAGCTCTAATAACAACGAGCCTGGCAAGATATGCCTACTGGGGCAATATGGAATTCACACCTGGCACTATTAACCATGCCAAAAAATTCATGGCTAGCCAAGTCATAGATCCTAGCAGAGAATCTAATACTGTTATTCTGCTAAATGGATATGGTAGTATAATGCCCCCGTAGTTACTAGTAGACTGAGGAGTATTCAGCTTTAATTTGATATCTATATCACACACTCTTCCTGCAAGGCTCAGGAATAATTGTGGAAAAGGCAGATGGAAAGATTGTAAAAGCCAGAAGTAGTAGAATTCTGCAGCAAAACAGTATTTGCAGCATCATTGCACACCCTCCTCCCACACACACCTCCCCCCACGCCCCTCCTAGTACTATGAGTACTATGATTGCTTGCATAAGACCTGTACAAGATCAAACCAGTCCAAATTCCCAGCACGGATCAGCGAAAGCCTAATGAAGTTCCAGCACTGGCTAAGCGGCTACTGGCCATTGATGGATGCTGGGGGAGGGAGTGTCAGTTGGGTTTTGTTCATTTGTTTGTTGTTCAGGGATGCAGCCCCTCAAGGCTACCCTGCTCCAGTAATTTGTTCTACACCCAAGTACACCAAGTGGACTCAGTGGGTTTTTTAAGAAAGAGTGCATGAAGTTTGGAAGAAATAGTGATGGCTGGATGAGAGAGACATTAGAAGAGGGAGAGAGAGATGGGTTTGACCAAAATGTACTTATGTACATGTATGAAATTCTTTAATAGTAAAAGACTGTTTCACACACACACACACACACACACACACACACACACACACACACACACGGCTTAGAAAGCATTGTGGAAGAAGGGGCAGAAGGAACGTAAGAGCCAGAAGATGGGGTGATGTACAGCAAAAAGACGTCCTTTGAGCACGACGTAGCTGCTGCACAAGTGAACTCATTGCAGCTGTGGTTATCTGTCCAAGACTTGTACAAGACCGAGTGGGTTAACAGTTCAACACGAAGGAGGGAGGGGCCTATCAGACCCCGCCTCTCCCAGAGGTATTATTGGAAATTAACACTGACTAGAGAAGAAAGTGTCGTTTTCTTCTGTGGTGTAGCCACAGATAGTTGCACTTGTTCCACTGGTGACTACTGGTTAAACTCAGTGGGCCGCACACCCAGGAGGAAGACATGAGGATAGGAGGAGGATTTACTGAGAAGTGTGCCAGCTGGAGAGGGAAGAGGGTGAAGGAGGGGAATGGGGTGAAAATAACTTAAATGTATTATATAAAACTGTCAATGAAAAAATGAAAGAGGGG
Source organism: Meriones unguiculatus (assembly GCF_030254825.1). Taxonomy (NCBI): domain Eukaryota; kingdom Metazoa; phylum Chordata; class Mammalia; order Rodentia; family Muridae; genus Meriones; species Meriones unguiculatus. Next base: position 17,442,550 of record NC_083352.1, read on the forward strand.
TGCTGGGGAGATGGGGTTAGTGGGAAAAGCATACGGGCTTGAGTCCAGCCCCCAGAACCCACGTTAAGGCACGGAGCAAGGTGGCATGCCCTTGTAACCTCAGCACTGGGAAGGCAGATGGACCGCAGATCCCTGAGGCTCGTGGACTGGCCAGCTTTGCCTAATCCCTGAACTCCAGGCCAACGAAGAGTCCCTTTCTCAAAAACACAATGTGCGTGGCACCTGAAGAATGACACCTGAGGTTGACATCTGGCCTTCACACGCACACATAACACATGCACCTGCATGAACACGCACACACACACACACACACACGTATAGTTGCTACAGCTCAGATTTCATCTCTTTAAATGCAATCCACCTGAAGGAATCAGAAGAAATCTCTGGGTAGTTTAGGTGCTAGAACGTTCTTCTTCTGATAATTTAATAACAAGATTGGCCTTTATGTAGTTGTTTTCGGGGTGTTGGGGCTTGAATGAGATGTCCACCATGTTCTTGGGCATTTTGATATTTGATCCCAGTTGGGGAATGCTTTGGGGGAAGGCATAGGGGTGTGGACGAAGTGTATCACTGGGGTGGGCTTTGAGAACTGGAAGACTTCCTCTCTTTGCTTTCTGTTTGTGGTTTGAGATATGAGCTCTTGGCAGCTGCTCCAGCCAACACATGTGTCCTGCTGCTTGATTCCCTGTGGTGATGTTGATGGTGGTGATAGTGGTGGTGGTAGTGATGGTGATGATGGTGATGGTGATGGTGATGGTGGTGATCATGATGGTGGTGATGGTGATGGTGGTAGTGGTGATGGTAATGGTGGTGGTGGTGATGGTGGTGATGGTGATGGTGGTGGTAGTGATGGTGATGGTGATGGTGATGATGGTGGTGTGGTGATGGTGATAGTGGTGATGGTGATGGTGGTGATGGTGGTAGTGGCGATGATGGTGATGGTGGTGATGGTGGTGATGGTGACAGACTCTTATCCCCCACAGGACCCAAATAAACTCTTCCATCTTTAAAGTGCCTTGGTCGTGTTTGTTTTGTTTTTTTAATCAAAATAAAATAGAAAAGCAACTAATACAGGAGGCTAAGGAACCAGGGCTCACCTGAGGGAATCCATACTTCTTGGCCAAAAACGGGTTAAGTAAGTACATATTTATTGACAGCCACCCAAAGGTAGGCAAGGTAAAACTCTGGCAGGGAAGTCCCAGAATTGAGGACAATCTAGTTTGATAGAAAGGTGTTTGGAGAAGAGGAAAGCTGAGTAAAGCTTCAGGCCTCCCTGATTTGACTCTGTTGCTGAGCCTGAGCCTTTTAAAGATACTCCCACAGTGCACAGAGGCCACCAGCCTGACCGGGATGGGCAGCATCACTGTGGTACCACAGGCTGAGGGGTGCATGCTCAGGAGCTCTCTGGGCAGCTCTTTCCAGGAGGAAAGCCCACTTCAATATGCAGGGCAGACATTTTGAAAAGGGAAACAGCTCGCTTGATGGCCAAGAAGCGGAAGAGAGAACAAGAAGGGGGCCAGAATCCCATAGCCACCTTTAAGGAAATGTACTCCTTTGATCTGAAGACCTCCAACTAGGCCCCACCCTTTAAAGGTTTCATCATATCCGAATATTACCACCCCGGGGACCAATCAGCTAATGGATGGGCCTTTAAGGGACACTTAGGATTTGAACTGTGTCACCTTGCATTCAAGGCAACTCATCTCTTTAAATTCCCCCCAGTTTTGCAGCAAAATTCCCTTCCTCTTTGCTCCTCTCAACGTCTACATTCCCTCTAGGATTGCACTTTACAAAGCGTTTTCTCTGAGGCAGCTTCCCCAGATGCAGGCTTTGTCTGCACCAGGGTCTGTAGAATCATGTCTGCTCCTGGAGTAAAGCTACATAGGACAGGCAGCGAACCCATGCTGCCACCTCTCCCAGTGGGTCGCGCTTGGAAACCTAATCTGCCCTGCTGGGGTCCTGACCTCTCTCCCCACCACCTCACAAGGTCTGGCCTCTGGCTTCTGGTCAGCTGATCTCCAAACCGTGCTGAGACACGAACTGTGCCCCCACGTGATAATCCTGATATATGTTCAACCTTTCAGGTGATGAATCTTCCTTGGATTAATGCTGACTTTCTTTCCCCCTGCCCTCCTTTCGGCTTTAACCTATCCTTTGTATGGATGACAAACGACCGAGGCATGTTTTCTTTCTGCTCCTTAGCCTTGTCTTCAGCAGAGAAAGTTTCCCCAGAAATAGAACGCTGATTGTTCGCCTCCATCCTTCCACTTTGCCTCCGCTAAGCACCCTCTAAATCAGACTCGAGGCTCCAGAGGGAGCAATATCCTTTCCTTCGCAGCTGGTCTGAGTTTTGTCGTCTGGGAGCCTGGGCTTAGAACAGCTTGAAGTTAGAAGCGAGGCGAACGAAGCTTTAAATCTCCGGCACTTAACAGCTCCGCTGCAGCCGGAGAGGAACCGCACTGCCCTTGCTCGCTTCCTCTCGGCTCTATCTAAGCCATCTCTGCTCACACAGCCTGACTCCAGGCTCTGTCTGACCTGGCGCAGTAACACTGAAAGAGGGAAGAAAAAATTAATAGAACCAACCCGTAAAAATAACAGGCCCTCTGAAGTGCACATGAAGAAATAATTAAACAGATTAAAGCTGGGAGGAGGAGGAGGAGGAGGAGGGGGAGGGGGTGTAGGGACGGCAGGCTCTGCCTCTGCTCTCCCTTCCAGGGGGCCTGGGGCTTGGTGGGGGAAACCTCCATGCTTTTCCCTTCGTCCTGGTGGGCTGCGTTCACACTGCAAAGTCCCAACGCAACTTTAAAGGAGGAGGTGGTACCTTACAATTCTTCGTGCCCTCTAAATGATCCTCAAATGGTGCAGCACTCTCATTAGGAAAGGAATGTGGTATTTTTCTTGGGGGGAGCTGGGGTGGGGGGACTACGGTGCGCTGTGCGCCAGGTCCAATATTGGAGAGCTCACGTTCCGGCAGGTGATGGGATGGGAGTGTTTCAAGCTTCAGAAATGAGTCAGGAGAACCACTGCCCTCGGCGCTTGTGATGCTTAGGCCAAAACACAGCCTTCCACGTTCCTTCCTTTCCTCCTTATTCCATCTGAGACGCTTTTTGCTATGGTGGCGGAAGAGGAAAGAAGGCTGGTACTTAGGGATAACTTAAAGATAAACAAGACAAAGAAACAAAGAAAATCCCACGAAAAACCTGGGTCAGCAAGCTTCCAGTAAGACCCGAGAGTTGAGGGCTTGGCTGGCTCCCCGCTTCCTCAGCCCATGCCACTCCTTTTGAGCTGCAGCCCAACTTCCTCAGGGGCATACAACGCTTTAATGCTGCCACTTTCCCATCAATACGCCTTCAGTTCTGTTTCCCGGTTCCTAACATAGACGGGAAGGTTCGCAGGTCTTGGTACACTCAGGAAGGTAGGTGTGGTTGAACACCTCAGAGCTGTGGCCAGCTTTGAGGACACAGAGCATGGGGACAGACAGACTGGGGTCACAGCCCCATCTCCCCCATTTTAAAATGCCAGGGCATGGTCCCTGGACAGGGTATGTTTACCTGTCTTTCATTTCTCTCAGTAATGCTTTGTTTATCTATCTGTCTGTCTTTCTGTCTGTCTATCTATCTATCGGGAAAGCATGTGGAGGTCACAGAGCAACTTGTAGGAGGCAGTTTTCTCTTAACATACGGGTCCTAGAAACTTAACTCCAGGCTTAGGCTTGGCAGTAGATGAGCCATCTTTCGTTAGGTTTATCCTGTCTGTACGTCTTTGTGTCTGAGTTAGGGTGACCATTGCTGTGAGGAAACACCATGACCAAAACCAACTTGGGGAGGAAAAGGTTTACTTCACTCACAGCTCCAGAAAACAGCTCCTCAGGAAAACAATGAGGGCAGTAACGCAAGCAGGGCGAGAACCCAAAGTCAGAAGCTGATGAAGTCACGGAAGTCATGGGCTTGCTTCCCTCTGCTTGCTCACCCTGCTTTCTCACAGAAACCAGTACCAATAGCCCAGGAATGGCACCACCCACAATGGACTGACCCCCCCACATCAATCACTAATTGAGAAAATGCCCTACAGGCTGGCCTACAGCCTGGTTTTATGAAGGCATTTTCTCAGTTGAGGGTTTCTCCTTTCTGATGACTCTAGCTTGTGTCAAGTTAATACAAAACTTGCCAGCACTCTTTGTTAGACTTTTCCCCTAAATATTTGCTCTGAGAGGGAGAGAGAGAGAAGAGAGAGAGACAGAGACAGAGAGAGAGACAGACAGAGAGAGAGAGGCCAATCCAGGACCTTACTTATGTGAGACAGGCATTCTAGTGGTAGGCTACATTCCCCAGCCCTTGAAATTTGATTTTTTTTTCCTCCTTTGTACTATCATCAATGCTACAATTGCTTTTTTTTAAATGCTAGGGATCAAATCCAAGGACTGGTGCATTTATATATATATATATATATATATATATATATATGTGTGTGTGTGTGTGTGTGTGTGTGTGTGTGTGTGTATATATCAATATATTTATATATATCAATGTCCTTTGAAATGAACAATTAAAAGAAATGCCTGTCAAACACATAATATTGATGCATAATTGCAGATTTGTTGAGCTGATAAATAAATGAACGTATAAATGACCTATCCCTAGACCAAAAAAAAAAAAAAATCAGTATATAATTCATTCATTTTTATGAGTGCCTAAGTGCATGTATAGACGGCCTGAGAGAAAACAAGAGGAAAAGAACATAAGGAGGAGACGGGAAGCAGGGGTAGGTGGCTGAGAATTTTGCCCCGTGGTTAGAGTGCTTGCCTAACAGGTAGAAAGCCCTGGTTTCCTCCCCAGTACCACAAAAACTGGGCATGGCTACACACCCTCATAACTCTGGTCCTCAAGATCAAGATCATCTCCAACTATATAGTGAGTTGGAGGCCAGCCTGGGATACATAGATCCTATCTCAAAGAGGAAAGAGATTTGGAAGCCCATGCTGTGTGTGTATATATATATATATAATTTATTATTAATTTATTATTTATTTTATGTGCATTGGTGTTTTGCCTGCATGTATGTCTTTATGAATGCATCAGGTCTCCTGGAACTGGAGTTACAAACAGGTGTGAGCTACCATGTGGATGCTGGGAATAGAACGCAGGACCTCTGGAAGAGCAGTCAGTGCTCCTAACCACCGGGCCATCTCTCCAGCCCCACTCCCTGTTTGTTTAGTGACCTGTTCATTTACACGAACATCACTGAGGTGTGCACTCAGCGCCAGGCTCCGCCACTCTTGTGCGGGCTCTGCCTCTCATGACATTAACACGTTATCAAGAAAAAAAATTTTTTTTTTTTATTTTCCAATTTGCCTTTGAAAGAGAGGGAAGCGTAGATCTGAAGCTGTCCCACGCAGTTCAGCGGGACTGAATTATCTTGGGACTCAGTGAGGTGGTGATCCATGGTGTTCAGGTGCAAGCGCCCTGGCATGTACATTTCGGAACCCTGCCTCTTGAGGATAGATCTGGAGACCAGGGTTCAAGGTTAGCTCATTCAGAGCCGGCCTCCAATGTCCTGTCGGTCTGCTGAACTCTGGAGCAGAGTTCCTTCAAGAATGACTGTCTAGGAGCTGGAGAGGTGGCTCAGAGGTTAAGAGCACCAGCTGCTCTTCCAGAGGTCCGGGAGTTCAATTCCCAGCAACCACATGGTGGCTCACAGCCATCTATAGTTCAAGCAGACAGAACATTGTATAGACAATAGATAAATAAATCTTTAAAAAAAATTGAAGAAATGACTGTCTACCCACACTGGGGGGACTACCTGCTGCCTGAGAGTCACTAGCCTTGGAGGTACCAGCCTTGGAGGCTGAGATGGCACTGGACAACTTCTGTCCTGTACAGTCCCCCAAAATGTCTTCACTTCTGTCACAAGGACTTAGGGAAACACAGGTGAGCCGGGACCTGGTCAGTATGGTTTTGTGAGACCCCTCTCCCTTTGCCACTCGCTTTGAACTCTGGATGCCGTGTGCGTGGGTGGCTGATGTATAAGACGCTTGCAGCCATGTAAGCTCATGAAGTTACAACAATCCGGAGATTAACAGTGTAACGATACAGATGGGGAAACTGAGGCTCAGAAAGGCTGACTGGCTATTTGTAGAAAGGCAAGACTGGAGTTAAAGCTAAATCTTCTGGCCCTTGAAGCCCAGTGGTTCTTTAGCATGGGGAGGTGGGACTGGTGGGCTGCAGGAAGATGAGCCAGGCAGACATGTTTTCAATGGCAAAGCTTCTCAGTCCCTTGTGAGGATTAGCCTCCCGCTGTGAAGAGTGCTCTTCTGGGGCTCTTGGTTTCGTCCAAGAGGACAGACCCAGGGCTTCCAGCCAGGGCTCCTCTGCTCTCCGCTCCTACTTTGTGCTGGGTAGTTGGAAGCTGAAAGTGTAAAAATTGGAAGCATTTCTAGGCTGCCTAGGTGCCTAAAGTCCCCCCTCACTGACTGTTTCCTTGTTTCTGAGGCTGGACAGGCAGCCAGCTGCTAGACAAGCCAATCTGTAGGTACCCCTTCCCAACTGGCAGCAGAACATGGGCACCCCTTGGCCAGGGTGCTAGTCCGTCTGTGTGTGCAGAAGCATCCGGCTTGAGCTAATGAGCTGTTGGCATGGTTGGGCAATTATCTTAGATCATTAATGTCTGTCAAACCTGCTTTTATACCCATGGCCTGAAGTCAAACCCTCCAGCAGAAAGCAATGGCTCTCTGCCCAAGGACTCTCACACCTCTGCCATGGCCCCAAGCTCTGGGTCCAAGGTCAGAATATGTTTAGCTGAGGGAAGCCACAGTCATGAGTTGTAACAAGTCGTCCCATCTTCCTGTCCAGGAAGTTCCAGGTACTCCTAGGCCACTGGGCTTTCACCTGGGCCTGGCGCGTGCTGACTAGTTCTACCTCTGGAGTGCCGGGACTTGTCTTCTAGGCCTCCGAGGCCTTCAAGATGGGTACATCCTGGAGCAACGGTTTTCAGCCCCCTTGGGGGTCTCCTATCAGATACCCTGCATATCAGAGCATCACATTACAGCCCACAACAGTAGCAAAATTACAGGGATGAAGTAATTCCAAGATAATTTTACAGTTGGGGGTCACCGTTGCATGAAGAACTGGATTAGCAGTGTCACGGTCTTAGGGAGGTTGAAAACCACTGTTTTAAAGCCAAGCTACAGTTACTAACTCAGCCTAGCTCCTTGTAGCATCAGACCCTGTTCTTTCAGGTAAATGTCAAGGTGGCCTGTCTCAGTCAGGGTTTCTATTTCCATGACCAAAAAGCAAGTTGGAAAGGAAAGGGTTTATTCGGCTTACACTTCACATCACTGTTCATCACTGAAGGAAGTCAGGGCAGGAACTCAAGCAGTGCGGGAACCTGGAGGCAGGGGCTGATGCAGAGGCCATGGAGGGGTGCTGCTTACTGGCTTGCTCCTCGAGGCTTGCTCAGCCTGCTTTCTTACAGAACCCAGGACCACCAGCCCAGGGATGGCACCACCCACAATGAGCTAGGCCCTCCCCCATTTTTGATCAGTAATTGAGAAAATGCCTTACATCTGGATCTCATGGAGGCATTTCCTCAACGGAGGCTCCTTCGTCTCTGATGACTCTAGCTTGTGTCAAGTTGACACAAAACCAGTCAGTACATGGCCCTTTCCCCAGCCACGAGCTGCTCCAGAGAGAGAATCTGGAAAGTCATTAGACGCTTTTTTTTAAAGGATTTTATTAACATCTGCTAATCATACATAATAATGGTTTTCATTATGACTTTTGCACCCCCAATATCCCACTTCCCCTTTTCTTACGATCCTCTTTCCCTTCCTAGCTAGATCTCTTTCTACTTTCGTGATTTTATTTATTTATTTATTTTTTGTCAGCCAATGAGTTTAATTAGCGTTGTTTGCAGGAGCAATGGGGTGAACAATGGGGTCGTTTATAGCAATGTGGGCTACTAACAGTGGTTCTGCCACTGAAGAAAATGGCAAGGCACTTTTCTTGAAAGAAGACAACTCGGTAGAGCCAGCCAGAAACAGTCACCTACAACTGTACGCTCCGCACAATGGCTTCTTTTCACAATTGTCCAAGGTGACCGCTCTGACGGCGGTTGTTATGACTACACGGAGCACTGCTTGTGCTGGGTAAGGAGTACGCAGGGAGAACTTTGGGAGCAGAGAAAAGTTTGCCCAACCTAGCTTCCAATTTGGAGCTGAACCATCATTCTCCAAGGCCCAGGTGTTGCCCCATCTGGCGCCTCCTAACTTGCCAGCCTGAGCAGAAGGGGGCTAGAGTTCACAAGATGGAGACAACCACTCCTGCTTCCCAGGAAAGGTCTTCGTGCCTCCTCCCTTCAGAGAAGCTGAAGCATCTCCCTGACCACCACTGAACTCCATCCCGTCCCATGGCATATCATCAAATGGCACAAGTGCTGTGCCAGTAAGATACCCACAAGCCTTTCCTGCCATTGTCTTAGTCCATTTCCGGTTGCTATTACTGGGCACTACAGATTGGGTTTGTTTGTTTATCTATCTATCTATCTATCTATCTATCTATCTATCTATCTATCTATCTATCTATCTATTTATTTATGTTTGGTGTTTTTAAGACAGGGTTTCTTTGTAAAGCCTTGGCTGTCCTGGAACTAGTTCTGTAGACTAGGCTGGCCTCAAACTCACAGAGACCCCATTGCCTCTGCCTCCTGAGGAATTAAAAGTGTGCGCCACCACGGCCAGCTTGGTATATTTATTGTTGAATGAAGGTTTCTTCAGCAGCTACTCCTAGAATCTGGGACATCAAAAACGTATCATTGTCTCAACAGAACATGAAGGCGTGCATCACAGAGCGAGACAGAGAGAGAGCGCGCCATGTGCCTTTCTGGCAAAGTTCTAATGGCATCACGGTAGCCTACCCCCATGATGTCATCCAATCCTGATTCTGCATCCGATCAATGGTTCTGCCTCCAAATACCATCAAAATAGACTCTGGAGGTTAAGCTTTCTACATGTGACCTTTTTAATTCAAAAAATTAATATTTCTCTATTTATTGTGTGGGTGGGCAGGAAAGAGGGCGTGCTGCCCCCTGCAGAGGTCAGAGAACAGTTTACAGAGCTGGTCCTCGCCTTCTACCACGAGGGCCTTAGGGGTCAGGTCGTCAGGCTTTTACTCACGGAGCCCCTATTCTTAAGTAATTTTTAATGATTTTATTTTATTTTTTTAATGGCTGGAGAGATGGCTCAGAGGTTAAGAGCACTGGCCGCTCTTCCAGTGGTCCTGAGTTCAATTCCCAGCAACCACGTGGTGGCTCCCAACCATCTATACTGAGATCTGGTGCCCTCTTCTGGCATGCAGGCACATGCAGACAGAACATTGTATACATAATAAATAAATACATCTCAAAAAATTTACCAATCTACAAGTGGGGAGAGGAATGTGCACATGAGTGCAGGTTAGGGTTAGGGTTAAGCCGAGGCCGGAAGAGGGTATCAGGGTACCCTCTGATACCCTGAGGCCCAGGGTAATCCCTCTAATGCTGGAATTACAGGCAAGGGTGAGCAGCCCAATGGTTGCTGGGAACCAAACTCCAGTCTTCTTCAAGGGCAGCCAAGTGTCCTTACCTATGAAGCCATCTCTCCAGCCCCATTTCTTATTTTGCTCTTTAATATTTATCATTTTACTGGGCAGGGGTGGGGCAGAACGGCGATGCCGCTGTGAGCACGTGGTTGTCAGAGGTTTGCAGGGCTCTGTTTCCTTCTTCTGCCCTGTGAATTCCCAGAATGCAACTCTAGTGCTCAGGCTCGGCAATCAGCACTAGCTTGCCAGGCTCCTCCCAACACTTGAAATGTTGGGGTACACATTCACGTACCCTAACTCATGTCCACAGTTTTCTTAGCCGTCCTGGTCACTGCCTCTTCTTCTTTCTCGCCTGCTCTTTCTGTCCTCATTCCCTTTACCTCCTCTGCCCTCCTAACTCTTCCCTCTTCTCACTCCTTTTCTCTCACTTCTCTTCCCTTTTCTGCAGAGAGCATTCGTTCTTCATGGTGGATAGTTTAAGCGCTGCAGCGAAGTGAGGGCCCCAGAAACAGTCTTCACTTCTTTTTTTTTTTTTTAACTTATTTTTATTTGTTTATTTATTGGTTTTTCGAGACAGGGTTTCTCTCTGTAGTCTTAGCTGTTCTAGACTCACTTTCTAGATCAGGCTGGCCTCGAATTTGCTGGTTTTGTGCAGCCCACAGATTGCTCACTGTCAGGCGCTGAAGGCATGCTCACAGCAGACTTGGCTTTAGTGCCTCGGTGTACAGGCTGGAGGTGGTGGAGCATAACAATAAATTCCAGCACGGAGGGAGAAGAGGCAGGAGGATGGGAAGTTCAAGATGAGTCTTGGCTACATAGTGAGTCAGAGGCCAGCTGAGCTTTAGGAAAACTTGTCTCAAAAACAAAGACGAGGAGGAGGGAGTTCAGGTTACAGGAGGAGATAGCTTCATGCATAGAACTGTTCATCGTGGCCAGCTTTTATTTCTCTGCATCTGTCTGCTGAGCAATGGCTCCCTGTCAAGCCCTTAGCAGCAGGAATTGGCTTCATGAGTAGGGAGTGGAAGGAGCCACAGTCTCACAGTCTTCCTTATCAATCACTCTTGATCTCCAAGCCTGTAGCTCCTTTGTAAAAACCAAACATCCATCTCCTTAAGTGACATCATGCATTTAGCACATGTGAGCACATAGTAAGCTCTAGGTGCCTGTGGTGATGATGATGAAGAGGAGGGAGAGGATGGAGGGGAAGAGGAGGATGTATCAAGTCTGATTCCTCCCTCTGGCAGCTTTCAGCCTGGAGGAGCGGTAAGACAGCAACAAGGGGAGAGGATCAGATAGGCATCAATAAAGCTCTCCAGGGGTCAGAGAAGGAAGCAAGAAATTGAGCATGTAGCAGAACATGTGGGCAAGAGCTAGACGGGCCAAATGAGGAAGGGCCTTCCTGGAAGATGAGTCTGCAAGCAAAGGTCACGAACTTGGTGACCCATGACCGCAAGGGCTCTATGGGGGAGCTGTTAAAAAAATTTAAATGCAAGAGAAAAAGTTGAAAGTTCAAGTGAAATTAAAAATAAAAACAGTCCAAATAGAACCCTGGGGAACACCAAAGGAGAGATCTTGCAGTATGAGTGTGTGTGTGTGTGTGTTTCTGTGTGTGTGTATGTGTGTTGAGGGTGCAGCAAAGGCTGATGACAAAGAGCTGCTAGTGGCAGAGGGAAAACTAGGAGCCCGTGGTGCCTGGAATCCTGGTGCAGAATGTTTTTCCAAGGTGAATAGGGCTCCAGAATACCGTGTCTTCAGGTAGCTCTGGATAACAACCTATTTCTGTGCCAACAAGAATGTCTTGGAAAGGGGAAATACCGATATAAGAGAAGGAGAGACTGTCAGAGGTCTGTCTGTGAACAGGCCGCAGCCTCCCAAGTGTTGGGATTGCAGGCTAGGGCCTGCTTGGAGAACAAAAATGTTCTCAAAGGTATTCACACTATTTGGGGACAAATCCCTAAAGCTTGTTTTTTTTTTTGTTTTGTTTTGTTTTGTTTTGTTTTGTTTTGTTTTTTTACTAACTGGAAGCTCTGATCTCATTCCTCTTCTCCCTGTGCCTCGGTTAGTTCCCGTTCTACTTCCTCTTTCTAGAACGTTGGCCATGTAAAGCTACAAAAGTGGACAAGAATTTGCCTTTTGTGCATGGAGTCTTCACTTAGCATAACGGTCCCTGAGCTCATCCATGTGGTAGGATGTGCATGTATCACGTTTCTCTTATTAACATGTGTCTGCTGAGGGTCACTCAAGGTTCTGCGGCTAGCATTGCTAGGATTAAGGGTAGGCAAATATGTCTCTGTGGTGCTGTTCTGGTACTGTGATATGTCTATTGCCAGAAGTAAAGTTTCTAGGCCCTATGGTGGACTTCTCCACTGAGGTCTCCATATTCCTGGGCCACACCTGGCATCGTGTCTTGGTGACTTTTAAATTTGCACCTGCAGTCTAGACCTGTCACTTGAGTTGCTAATTCGGACGTCTGCCTGCTTATAATATCCACTTTGATAGCCAGAAATTGAGAGCTTGATAACTCCCAAACTGGACTTGAAGTTTCTGCCCCTAACTTGATCTTCTCCCTGTCCCTACCCGCTCCATGGCAACACCAGAGCCAAGCCATCATCAAACCAGCCTGTCAGGAGGCCCTGTTGGCTCTGTTTGAAAACATGTTCTGCTCCTGACCGCCTCCTTCTTCCACATTCCGGAATCACGGCCCTCAGACCCCATGCTTGCCCTGTCCTTGTGGCTTTCTCTCCAAGCGGTTGCCAGAAAAATGTCCTGAAAGGCTGTTAGCTCAGATTAGGTCCTTCATCTCCTTTAGCCCCTCCCACCACTACCGGGTGCCACAGAAATGCACCAAACCCTGCACAATCTGTCTCCACCACCAACGTGATCTCATCGCTAACTGGTCCCCCTGTGTACCAGTTATCTCTGACCGCAGAACAATGATTCCAAACCTTGGCACATAGAATAACAAACATTAATTCTTCCACAGGGTCCAGGCGGGAGTTGGGAGTGGTTTTTCTGGGTTCTCTGGCTCAGCCTCTCACAGGCTATAATCAAAGTGTGGGCAGCCAGGCTGCTCTTCTCAGCTAGCTCACCTCGAGATGAATCTCCTCTCCGTCAACAGTGCAGTTAAAGTGCATAGATTGCAAGAAATTAATAATAAAGAGAAAAAACCCAATGCAGTTGGCAGGACTCGGCTCTCTGGGGGCTTGCAGACTGAGGGCCTGTGTCGTGACTCCAGAGCTCCCTTGCCTTCTTGTCGTAAGGCTCACCCTGTGGTGAGCGAGTGAGAGAAAAGAGACAGTAGAAGAATGGAGGCCCGAGGCTACTGGAAAGGACGCCTGTAGTGTCTGCCATATGCTAGTAGTTGAAAGCACACCACGCTGGAAGGCAGAGTGATAGAGAAACACGGACCCTAAGGAGACAGGGACCGTGGGAGACACATGGAGCTCCCCTACCATACCTACTTACTCAAGTGCACAGGACTCTGTGCCTTTGCCTAGCACACTCCGCCACAGGGCCTGAGCTGCGGCAGGCCCTCAGCCCAGAATGGCACTCCCGCGGGGCTTGTTCACCTCCCGTTGAGTCTTGGCTCACATGACCTCTTCGGGTGAGGATTCATCTGATTAGCTTATTTAAAATCCCAGGGGTCCTGTGTCCCTTTCTCGCCTTCCCTGATTTCTTTTCTCTTTTTCTCCGTAACACAATCACTTCGTGAGGTCCCGTTGTTTGCTTGTCTCTTCCCATTAGGACACAAGCGCAGGAGGAACCCTGGTACCTAGAACAAAGTCCTGTAAGCCAGCAGTTTTCAGTGTCGATGTGTTTGTGTATGTGTTGACAACGTGGTTTCAAGTGCGCAAGTACATACATGCATTGGTGTGTGTGTGTGTGTGTGTGTGTGCATGTGTGCATGTTGCAAATCACTGGCTTACAGAATATACACATACAGAGGGGTAGAGGTCAGGGGACCAAATACAGGGCAGATAATAGAGTGGTTATTAGAACTCAAAACGGGACCCCAAAGTCTTGCTTCATGTGCCATCTTACCCTTTTTCTGAGGGGATTCTCGGAGCATCATGGGTAGATCCAGCTAAGAGGAGGGGAAATAGCTCCTTGTGTGTTCCACAGGAAACCACCCTGGTACTTTGAGCACAGAGCAGAACTGCCAGCTCTGCTCCTGTCCCTTCCACTACAGGGTGGGCGCTGCTGGTGGGTGCTGCACACCCTCTCCCACTGTGAGAGAATATTCAGGCACCCCGAGAGTCACTCTTGCAGGGGACCTGAGAACACGTCACGTGCTCAGAGGTTTTCCCTCTTTTACATCAATCAACACTGAGGCCCGGCTGCACAGTACCCCAGGGCTGTACGCAGGAAAGGCAGAATCCCGCTGGCGGCACACGAGGAAGGGGCACAGCAACTAAAAGACTAGGTTGTCCCTCCCGGAGTTCCATCCGGGCATCTCTGGCGCAGGGCAGCCCAGTACTTCCCAAAGCCACCGGTCATCCTGTTACCCCGCCAAAGGCTCCAGGGGCCAAATTCTTCTTCTCGTTAGGAAGCGGAATCTGCTTTCTTACGGCTTCCGCCTTCAGTCTTAATTTTATCCTCTGGCTCCGCACCGAATAAATCTACCGCTTTTCCAAATGACAGCCTTTTAAGTATTTGAAAACAGTAATCAAGTCCCGCAGGGAGCTCTCTATAGACTTGTGGCCGCCTTTTGGGGGGGCGGGCAGGGGCACAGTTGGCAGAGGCCCTGAGCTGCCAGGGATGTGCAAGCTCGGCGAACCCCAGCCAGGGCCCCAGGCACACCAGGGCGTCTCCCAGGTTCCCTGAAGACCCCCGGCCCCCAGTGGCTCCACCGAGGCTTCCTGAGGACCCCTGAGACTTCTAGCTGGCTCCCTGAGGACCCCTGATATTCCCAGTAGCTGCCTGAGCACCCTGAGATTCCCAGGGGCTTCCAAGGACTCCTAAGGTTCCCAGCCACTCCCTGAAAATCCCCAAGATTAGCAATAGCTCCCTGAGGCCCCAGGGGTTCCCTAAGGATTCCACGGCTCCCCGAGGCCGGAAGGCTGTGGGTTCCCCCGGTGCCAGGAAAAAGAGGAGGGCTTTGAGGAGCCAGCTGGGGTTCTGTGTGTTCTTTGTTCCAAGTAAAAGCAGTTCTCCAAGTACCTGCTTGTCTGACGCAATAGGCCTGTGTAAGTCTCCCCCGACAAGGGGCCAGTTTTCTGCTTTTTCTGTTTTGCACAGCCCGAGCCCAGCTCCTTCTCCTGGCTGGCCCAGCAGGTCTTGAATTCATTAAAGTTCCATTTGGCCAACCTTCTCCAGTGCTTCTGCCAACGCTGTGGGCTGCTGGGCTCTGGCCTGGAGACCCGGCTTGCAACAGAAGGGGGGGGGGGGGTCACAGGGTGCCCGAGAAAGAGGGCGGGGGCGGGAAGCAACATAACCTTTGTTATTTGCTGGCCGGCTAGCCACAGAAAGGAGACACTGAGCCTGTACAACACCCCACCACCATCACCAACACACACACACACACACTCTCACACACACACAAATCACTTTCAGAAAACAGACCAGGATATGGGAACAGCACATGGGCTCAGCCTGGAAGGACTGTACAAGGAGGCTTGTTCTCAAAAAAATATTTTGATCCCTGGCAGCAGGGGAGAGTGAAGGGAATTAAAGGCCTATTTCCAAGTGCTAGAAATGTTTCTGTACTTTCCCTCTATCTGTGCAATTGTTTCATGTAAAATGTATAGAAGTGAGTTTAGGAGGGAATAATAACAACAAAAACAAAACAGAAATGAACAAACAGAACAGAACACCGCTCCTTGGCTTCCTATCCATCTCCTACTCAGTACACTCTTCACCCCAGTTTGCTGTCTGGCTCAGACCCACCGCAGGCTGCTGCTACCACGTGCAGTAGCGCAGGAATACAAATCACCTCTGAGGGAGCCTTCCTCCCCTCTGCTGAGAATGGCGGCAGGTTCATGCTTGGGGACATCTAGGATGCTAATAGGACCGAGGTCCTTCTTTAAAGCTCACCACAATGCCACCCCCACTGCGGACGGCGCCAATCAGAACATCCCGTACTCAGCATCCTTAAGGCTAACTTCCTGATTCAGCCTGTCCAGCCGGGATTTCCCCAGAAGGAGGGCTGGCTGTTCAAGGTTAGGGGCCTCTGCTCTGAGACAGCAGCACCCCGAAGACTGAGGTGGAGGATGACACACAGGCTAGCCTGGGTTACATAAGGGACCTGGTCTAAAAGAGAAGGCAGGAGTGGGGGGCCGGGGGAAACGGCGTAACTATCTAACGGGCCCCTTTTGGCCTCCACATAGCAATCCTATTCAAACAAGTTATGTTGACTCTCTCGTGCTGGCAAAATGCGCCCTTAGAAACAGGCTTCTTTGCAACCATTTACACTTAAAAATAAATGTTAGCTAGGCAGTAATGGTGCACGCTTTTAGTACCAGCGCTTAGGAGGCAGAGGCAGGTGGATCTCCGTAAGTTTGAGACCAGTCTGCTCTACAGATCAGGTTCCAAGACAGCCAAAGCTACACAGAGAAACCCCATCTCAAGTGAATAAATAAATAGATTTTAAAGGCCAATTATGGTCAACCTAGTTAACCTAGCTAACTACCCTTCAGTCTTCCCCATAGCAGCGTTTGGGGGCTAACCTCTCTTGGGCCACTGCTCTCTAGGAGAAAGGCTTACAAGCTCCACACATCCTTGTCATGGCCCTCTGTGGAGGGCCTCTTTATAGGCAGCTTCATCATGGGCTTCCATCCTTGGGGAAACCTGCACTCCATCCAAGAAACCATTTTTTAAAAAGAAACGAAGAAAGAAAGAAAAAAGAAAGAGAGAGAAAGAGGAAGAAACCACATCTCAGAAAAACAAAACAGAAACTTCTATCTTTGGAGCTCAAGAGATAGCTCAGCAGCTAAGGGTATGGATGCTTTCCAGATGAGCTAGTTCCAGGGAGATCCGATGCCTCTGGTCTCCATGAACACTTGCACTAACAGGCACATACCCACCCTCACACACACAATTAAAGGTAATAATAAATAAATGTGTTTCCTTTAAAAAAAAAAAAAAAGCTTTTATCTTCAAGCCTGGCGTAATGGCACATTCCTTTAGTCTCATCACTCGGGAGGCAGAGAGAGGTGGATTCCTGAGTTTGAGGCCAGCCTGATCTACAAAGCAAGTTCCAGGACAGCCAGGACTACACAGAGAAACCCTGTCTTGTGGGAGTCGGTGGGGCGGGGAACTTCCATCTTCCAAGTTTGGAGACAGGGTGAGGAAGCTACTGTTAGCCAAAGAGCCCTTGTGTCGTCTTCCGAGAGCGCCCTTAAGATCAGCGTGAGAGCGCTCCTCCCAAGTGGATTGGCCTGGAGCTATTCCTGGCTGGGCATCCTAGGCAGGTGTCCTGACCCCCTTGGTCATGGAATTCTCTCTGAAGTGAGGGGCATCCTGAGGTTTCTGCTCACGCCCCACCCCTTCGCAGGATCAAACTCACAGCACAGCTGGTGTGTGGTTAGCCTGGCAGGAGACTTTGGGCTTTGATGTGTGTTCATCTCCCTTGTTATCAGGGCCATCACCATCAAATGGTATTTTTTTGACATGCGTGTCTCTGGGATGGGCCATCTGCTTATCCCTGCACTAATGTAGAGATGGGCCAGGCTTTGTCCTCATGCCTTTAGGTGTTCCTGCAGTTGGGGTCCACCCGCCTCTCTTCACTGAGAGCTCTAGTCTCCAGAGGGAGACAGACAAGCTTATCTTCTGCAACCCCATGCAGAGGTCTTTGCAGACCCATAGATTAGCTCTGCCGCAGAGCTAATGAGTTGTGAATGCTCCCTTTGAAACCCAGGCAGCCCCACCCAGAACAACACAACCTCCAGCCAACAGCACTTCCCAGCAGGGCTGGGAATCCCAGTATGTCCCAGGTGGATCAAAGGAGCGAGTTAGCCACCCCTCTGGTGCCCATCCAGCCTGGGCCTCTTTGCTGAGAAAGAGGAGTTGGCTTGGTACCCCGCAGCATGCACTTGTTGGGAGGAGCTTAACAAGGACCATTTGGTGAGCTATCAGCCTTACCTCAGACCCTGTGCCAAGCACGGTGCCTGCTGGCACTCTTCATTTGCCTCACAAACCTTGTTTTAAAGAGCTAGAAACAGGGACGTTCTGCGATTAAAGCAAGATCACACAGCTGACAGATCCAGGGCTCTACTGTAGCTCTAGCTGCCTTCCAAGACCACCCATCTCAACATGTGTTGTGCTGACTTCGTTCCTATTAAACTTTGGAAGAAGGAGCCTTGATCTACATGTGTATGGCCTCCATGTGCTTTAGGGCTAAGGAGGAGTCAGTCTGTGCCGAAAATAAATCACGCCATAGGGCCAAAGAGCACATAAGAGAGTAAGAGAAAGACGAACTCTCGCTTGGGGCTCCGCCCTGGGCCTCACCACACGGCAGTGTAGAGGGAAGATTCTCCACTTAGCTCTGTCAACTGCTACTAAGCGAGGAACAAGAGAAAGGGTGGGTGGTTTGGAGCTTCCAGAGATGACGCTTGCTCACTATGGTTTCTGAGAACTGGTGCCGGCCTCCTGCTTCTCAGCTGCGCAAGAACGCCTGTAGTGTGAAACAGAGAGCGAGCGTTAACTAGAACTAAGCAGAGGCAAGTAAATAAAAGTAGGCGAAATAAGAGGACTCTGACCAAACTAACCTGAGTATGAACTTAGTGCTTAAATGCTTCAAACTCGCTGTGGGGGGGGGAGGCAAAGGGGAAGTGGGAGGGAGAGGGAATATGGATGAATTAGTTGCTACGACAAAAATACCAGAGACTAAGTACAGTATAAGGAAAAGAAGTTAGCTCCCAGTTTCAGAGGTCTGCCGGCTTGATGATGGCCTTCTGAATACATTACAAACGATGGCAAAACGGTGAGAGCGTGAGTTAAAGGGAGAGACTGAGGCTCCGGCTTGTTCTTTTGTAACAATTCACTCTCATAGAGGGTAACTCTCATAGAGGGGTTCTATAAGAGCTACTTTCATCTTTACTGAAGCCACACCCCTAGTGATTTCATTGCCTCCTACCAGGTCTCTTTAACTTTTAAAAGTTCCAGCACACCCCAGCTTCAGCATACTAAAGACGAAGCTACTAGACCTGAGCTTTTCAGGAACACTCTACCCAAATCAGCGCCTCTCCCTCTCTCTCTCTCTCTCTCTCTCTCTCCCTCTCTCTCTCTCTGTCTCCGTGTGTGTGTGTGTGTGTGTGTGTGTGTTGACACAGAAAAACTGACGATATCAAGACCCTAGATGTATCAGACATGGATGGTGCACGCCCTTAATCCCAGCACTCAGGAGGCAGAGGCAGGTGGATCTCTGAGTTTAGGGCCAGCTTGGTCTACATAATGAGTTCTAGGACAGCCAGGGCTGTACAGTGAGACCTTGTCTCAAACACACCAAAAAGATTCCAGCTGAGAAGACCACCACTATCTATAAAATGCCAGCTAAAACAATGTGCACAACACTGCACATAAGCACTGCATTGTCCAATGTAGACTGTCCAGATCAGTGGGGAGGGCACTTTTGTGGGCCCCTGAAAGCTGAGTGTGATACAGTCAGATCCTGGGGAAGAAGCAGGACGTATCTGCCGAGGAGCAGGCATAGGCAAACCTAAGTAAAAACACAAATCAAATCTACATTGTGCTTCAAATGACAGGCTTAGGGCTCAGAGGGTGCTGGGGACAGTGTGGCTCAGCCCTTTGCTTTGCAGACAAAACAGAGGCCTGAAGAAATAAAGTTGCAATGGATAAGCTGCTTAGCCTCCCTGGCTTAGTGGCTATTTGTCTCCATGGAACTGGGATTGCTCTGTGGACAAGATCGCAGTTAACCTAATAACATCCTTGGGAACCAGCCAGGAGACAGAGATGGTGACGGGAGGGCAGATGGGATCTGGCCCTTTGTGTTATAGGTACTTGGAAAAGGACCAGGTTCTCCCAATTCACTGCTGTGACTCACGAGTGGCAAAGCAATGAGAAAGAGACCGCCGTAGGAGGGGCACACTGTGAGAGGAGAGTCTAGCCCCTGCCTGGACCTCCAGCATTGTCCACGCTTGCTACCCAACTCTGTATAGCTTTGAGCCAGAATTCACCCCACTTTAACGTGGTCTGTGATGAACTTTTGTTAACAGACAGACTCCTGTAAACACGGCATTTCCCCATCACCGTAAACTTTTTTCAAACAAGCACCATTATAGACACTATCCCTAAACACACATACAGACACAGGCACCCACGCACGCACACACGCGCCCTTGAACACACACCAGCCCCAGGCAGACAGCATTTTCTGTCACTTTTCTAAGATTCCACATAAATGGAATTGTTTTCACTTCCTCCGCTTCAGAGGCTGTCTGACACCCCTCCTTCCTTTGTGTGGCTGAGCTGCCCCTAGAAATGCCTGCCTGCCTGTCTGTCTGTCCACTCAGCACCTTACTACACTCGCGTTGGGCTCTTCCTAGTTGAGATGTTGTGCATACAGCTTTTGGGGACATTGTGTGCATGTCTCAGGATGGGCATCTGGTCTCATTTCACGTGTGTGAATGCTTAGAGTGGAGCCCCCTACGTTCACCTCTGTAAAACCGCCAGACTTTCCCCAAGTTGATGAGTTTGTGCATCCAGGGAGCTGTTTGTTCCACTGTCTCACCAACACTTGGGTTTTTGTGTGGTTGTTGTTCTGTTTTGTTTGTTTGTTTTTCTTTTTTCTTTTTTTTTTTTAAGACAGGTTCTTGCTATGTAGATTCAAGTGGCCTTGAACCCTTGTTTCCTTCTTCCTCCCTTCCTTTTTTTCTTTTTGGTTTTTTTTAAGACAGGCTTTCTCTGTGTAACTTTTTCTGTCCTGGAACTCAATTCTTACTTTGTAGACCAGGCTGACCTCAAACTCAGAGATACAGATCCGCCTGCCTCTGCCTCCCACTGTGCCGGGATTATGGGTGTAAACCACAGCATCCGACTTGGCCTTGAACCCTTAATCCTCTGCCCTTAGCCTCCCCCAGACCACTCTTATCTTTTGAAGCTTATTAAGCTACTTAGGCTGGGCTTGAACGCTGAAGCCTAGGTAGGCCTTGAACTTTTTATGCATTGTTCATATTAAGCTTTTATCAGGGATATGGTTTTCAAATATTGACTTTTTACAGTATGCTTCAAGTATGTGCCATTTCATGTAGGTTATGGAAACCTTACATCTACCCATAACTGTGTAATGTGCACACATGTGTATGTACATATAGTCTTTTTTTTTTTTTTTCAGGTCCGCTGTCAGTGAATTCTCTTTTACCCAAATAATGTCTCAACGCTTAAAAAATATATAAATATATTTTCACCAGCTGCAGTGTTCTATATCAGTATTTTTTTCCCCTGTTTTTTAAGCCATCTGATTTTCCTGGCCTCTGGGGCTGCGAACAATGCTCAGCCTGAGCTCTCATGCCCCGGCACAGACTGTGTCGTGTTCCCTTTACTGCCTTCCACATACTTTCTCCATGACTTTCCCCAGTGCTAGTTTGGATCTGAGCTGCAGCAGGCGATATTGCAAGGGGAGGTGCTTGACCCTGAGGACTCAATGTGGATTAATCCCCTGATGGGTTCCTAATTGAGTGGACCATCTCCATTAGGAGATGGAGTAAACCCTATAATGAACGCTGAAGGAAGAACCACCTCAGGGGCATGTCCTTGAAGGGTACATGCTGCCCCTGCTTACTTCCTGCATCCTGGAGCTGAGCGGCTCAGCCTCATGACACGCTTCTGCCACGGCCCAAAGCAGTGGCACCAAGTCGCCATGAACTAAAACTCCTGGAACTGGTAAGTCAAGACACATCTTTCCTCCTTTCAAGCTGCTTTCTCAGGTATCTTGTCATAGAAACAGATTGACTCCACACGGTTTAATCTCTATTTTTTTTCTTCTCCAAGTTCTGTTACATCTACTGGTTGCTGAGACCAGCCAATGTATTTTTCTGTTATAAAATATCTCTTTGTCGCCAGGCATGGTGGCTGCACACCTTTAATCCCAGCACTCAGGAGGCAGAGGTAGGAGGATCTCTGTGAGTTTGAGGCTAGCCTGGTCTACAGAGTATACACATGTATATTATCTGCTGAGATTTCTTATCTTTTCATTCATAGGTGGATTATTATTTTACTTCACAAGAAAGATCAGAACTATTATATAATCATTGTTTTCAAGTATCTGGATCATCCTAAGGTCATTTTCGGTTGATTTCCTTTTTTTTTTTTTTTTTTCCATGCCAGGTAAATTTGGAGTAGAGCCTGAACGTTGACCATGTTGAATTGTGATAAGTCTTGGTTCTTTTGCTTTTCCCTGAGCGACCACGACAACGGTGCCTCTCACGTGGCAGTCTGGGTGCTTTCTCTTGAGCTGAATCACCGTTCTGCACACGTGTGGTCCAGGAGCTGCTGAGCAGTAAGCGTGCTCTCAGTTAGAAATGATACTATGGCCATGTCAACATCTTCAGTTTGGAGTTACCGCGTTATAGAACTGTGAGTCAAAAGCCATGTGCCGCGCTGCTTCTGTAACCCTATGAAGCTGAGAGATGCTGGGTGTCTTTAACTGAAGAGATATGAAGGGTCTTTAACCAGGAGGCAATAGTTGTATCAGTTATTTTTCTATTGCTGTGATAAAACGCCATGACCAAGGCAACTTGGAAAAGGAAAGGTTTATGTGGACTTACGGTTCCAGAGGGACAGGGGTCCATCATGGCAGGGGAAGCAGCGAGCGGAGAACGCACTTCTTAAGATACAAGCGAGACTGAACCCGTTATGGTGGGTGGTTTTTGAAATCCCAAAGCCCTCTCACAGTGATGCCCTTCCTTCAGCAGGGCCATACCTCCTAAATCAGTGGTTCTCAACCTTCCTAACGCTGCAACCCCTCAATACAGTCCTTCATGTTGTGGTGAGCCTCGACCATAAAATTATTTTTATTACTATTTCATGACTGTAATTTGCTACTGTTATGAGTCATAATGTAAGTATCTGCAGCTTCAGATGGCCTTAAGTGACCCCTGTGAATGGGATGTTTGATCCCCCAAAGGGGGATTCCAGTCTTTGAGAGGCTGAACCTGGAAGGTCATGAGTTCAAGGCCAGCCTGGCTTATACTGCAAGTGTCTGTCTTATCCTCCCCTTACATAAGCAAAACAGAACAGTCTAGGTCACTTTTACCTTGGGTTCCTTTTCTACTTAGTCACAAGATTGTAGTAAATCTCAAAGTTTCAAAAGTAAGGAATGTTGGTGCCATGCTAAGATCCTGGCAGTGGTTTTACATAGGCATATGGCGAACGTTTAAGTGGTAATATTCATTGTTAATCATGATGATCTTTTTTTTTTATTATTAATTATGTGCATGGAAGGTATGTGCACATGAATGTAAGACCCCACAGAAGTCCAAGGTGTTAGGTCCCCCTGAAGCTGGGGTTACAGGCAGCTACAAGCTGCCTGATGTGGGTGCTGGGACTCAAACTCGGGTCCTCAGGAAGAGCAGCATGTGCTCTTAACCATGAGGCATCGCTCCAGCCCAGTCATGATCATCTCAAACGTACAATAAGTGAAACTGGTTTCTGTCATCTGAGAACATGCAGCCTTTAGAGAAGGGTAGGCTGAAATAGAACTATGGGTAAATAATAGAACAGTTGGCATATGTAGATGGAAAAGCTGTGAACGTGGTATGTGAAAGGCTGACATTTGTGTAAACACCGAACTATATATTCTATAAAAAAAAATCTTCTAGATTAGAAATACTAGAATTCTGAGGCTATGTAAAGATGCCCACAAGAATGCACACTGAGTCTCCGCAGGAGCGTCAGGAGGCAGTTTAAGGAGGCACAAGAGAGGTGTGCCAGCTCTGCATAGCCCAGGAGGAGCAGGAATTCAGTCACTCTTGGGCAGTGTCCTCTGATTCAGCAGGTATGGGCTCTGTCCCAGCCACAAAGCCTTACCCACCTACACTAAGCCACCATTTCCCCAGCCCCATTGCCAGGACATGTTAAAAGTTCCATGACGCAAGAGTCACGTCTTAAAACGTAAGCCACTTCCCCTACTCAAGAGGCAGGTGGGGACAGCTTCGGTGGAAAGCAGGAGAGTGCTGCCGGACCTGGGCTCTATGCTGCACTTGTGTTTTCACACTGAGGTAAAACAGGAGCGTACCTTTATCCATCAGTGGCTGGCGGGTGGCTGCAGGAAAGTGAAGGTGCGCAAAGATGTCTGAGTTATAGTCTCGTAGCATCCCCTCAGTACTGGAGGATGCCCGGGGTTCACCTCTGAGGCTTGCACTGGATGTCTGCCGGTTCCCATGGAAACAAATGCTTGGGTGAGATAACCCTTCCATTGTGGAATGGCTTCAAGCATTATAAAGGTCCTTCTGTGTGATGAGCTGCAATCTTCCTCTTGGAACTTAGGGTCTTGGACTCTCAAGACATCAACTGCTCTGGCCCCTGCTTCTGGAGGGGGCAGGTGTCATCCACGTTTGTCATAGGAAAGAGCTGGACCCGGGAAGGTTAACTGGTAAAAAGGTGACCACCATCCAGCTCAGGACTCCCCACAGAGACGCGCTGCTGTATACATATTACAGCTGACCTCTCGGAGCTGAAGAAACCAAAAGCCTACCACCCCTTCCTTCCCCTAATTGCAGGCATCTCTTCCATAGCGTGCATTGTAGGCCAGCTTTCCAGGATGTAATAAATGCCTGGGATAGATCAAATTCTTAAGAGAAGAGGCTTGTCCTGACTCGCGATGATGGAGGCTGTGGTCCATAACTGGGCAGACATGTCTCAAGCTTAAGGACTCTCGGTGGAGTTGAGGGAGTCCCTCATGGAGGGAGCCTGTGGCAGAGCAGTTCGTCACTTCGTGGCCAGGAAGCACAGTGTCCCACAAACAAACCCTTCTGAGGGCATAACTCCATCAGGCTTCACTCCCTGTAATCCCTGTCATCTCATTCACACCAGCCTGGAGGCAGTACCTTTAACCCTTTGAGTGATTTTGAGGGCCCAAGTACAGCGTGGCATATTTGTCACTTTCCCTCTGCTAGAAGTGTCCCACAACAGCCTGTGGCTGCCAGGATAAGTCTGAACGTGGCCCAACACAGAAATCTTAAATCTATTTAAAGCATGAACCGTGTTGTTGTTGTTTTTCTTGTCTTTTTTTTTCTCACCTCAAGACAGGGTTTCTCTGTGAATTCCTGGCTGTCCTGGTCTCTCTATAGGCCAGGCTGGCCTCGAACTCACAGAGATCCTCCTGCCTCTGCCTCCCGAGTGCTGGGATTAAAGGCGTGCGCCACTACGTGGTTTGTTTGTTTGTTTGTTTGTTTGTTTTAACTCTATTGCAGAAGTCTTGAACACAGATGTAGATGACAGTATTGGGTCACGCAGTGTCAAAAGGTAGGACATGTGTGTCTCTGCTGGCCTCCCCCTCCCCAAAAAGCCTGGTTGTCAAACACTTCTGTCTGATTGGCAGCCCTGACTCACTGAGCTCTGAAGCAAGCACCCATGGCTTGCCGTTCTGCATCCGGCAGCTCTGGGGGAGAGGTCTGAGGAGAAGCCCTTCTTATCCTGCTGATAGGCTAACAAATCCTTTTCTCCTTAGCCTAACATTGCCAGTTCCCTTAGCTGCTCCCTAAGGCCTCGTCTCTGAACCACCACTAACCACTGCTGTGGCCTCCTGAAGTGATTCAGGCTATATTCATGGACCATCTACACAGCAGTCTAGATGAACTTCCATTGAGTACCGTTCATTCTTTAAGCAGCCAAAGATCCTGAAAATTATTGGTAACTTGCAGTCAACTAAATTCCTAAGTTATGAGCTTCAGTTTGTATCCCTTTTATCTACATAATGGGTTGTTTGTTTGAGAAAGTTTCTCTATGTAACCCTAGCTGCCCTGAAACTTGCTATGTAAATTAAGGCTGGGCTCGAACTCACAGCGATCTGTCTGGTTCTGTCTCTTGAGTGCTGGGATTAAAGGCGTGCACCACCACGCCTGGATACAGTGGATAATTTGGGTCTTGTGTTTGAGACAGGGTTTCTCTGTGAAGCCATGGCTATCCTGTAGACCAGGCTGGCCTCGAACTCATAGAGATCCACCTGCCTCTGCCTCCCAAATGCAGGGATTAAAGGCATGGATACACGACTGGCTACAGTGGATAATTTTAAGCTAATCTTTTAATTTAAGATATCCTTGTGGCTGTGCTCACCTCCTTCAAGTCTTTCCCTGAATATCTCTTGGAAAGGTCTCCTGGACAAGCCCACCAGAAGCCTTTGCCTGAACGAGGCTTTGTCTGTGTTCCCTTCTCTAGAAACCTCCCCCCGACACACACAGCCTCTTCTCAGCCTATTGTTCTCTAGGGCAGTTAGTCCCATTTGAGATGCCATCTATCATTTTTCTTGTTTAGCCTTTAAAATGCTGCCTCCCCAAGTTAGACTATAAACTCCATTAGGGGAGGAGCTTTCATCAGTTTACACACACACACACACACACACACACACACACACTGGTGTTCTTGAGATATACTCAGTACCCACCTGGCTGAGATAGCCTCAAAACTCATGATCTTCCTCTCTCAGACACCTGAGTAGTTGGGTTGACCCAGCACGCACACACCCCAGCTTCACAACTATTGGAACTGTAGTACATATGAAATTTCCTGACATATAGTAAGCATGGGATGAATAGTTTCTGGGTCAATAAGTGATAAAATCTAGGCATACTAGTTAACCTGTTGTGTCCATAACAAAAACCACAGACCAGGGGCTTTAAATGGCAGGAACATATTTTCTTACAAGTCAAGAAGCTAGAAAGGACAAGGTCTGAGTTTGGCAGGGTCTGGCTCTTGGTTGGGGTTCCCTTCCTGGCTCACAGATAGAAGATTCTTTTTTACTGTCCACATGAGGCTTAGTTAGCAAGTGTGCTCAGAGAGAGAAAGGCAAAGAGGGACCCCCGTAAGTTCACCAGTCCTACCTACCAAAGCTGCTTCTAAAAGCTCTATCTCCGATTAGAGCCTCGAAGGGTAACGATAATAATAACTAAGATGACCAATTTAGATGGGAAATAAAGAATGGCTCTAATAGTCTGGATGTATAGTCCTTTGGTCTGTTACTTTGGGCCTGAAGTGGCATTAGAACGGTCATGTGTGATAAAGAAGGAATATTTAACTCATGGCCACCAAGAAACAGAGAAGGGTGGGAGCACACACACACACGCACACACACACACACACACACACACACACACACACACACATGGCCTAACTTCCTAGGTTATCTTCTAGCACACCCAAAGTTTTCCTCAGGCTGGAGACCACAGCCTTTATCAACTGCACCTCCAGAAAACCCAGACTATAGCAGAACGCCAGTGCTTCAGCTATGAACATGGGAGAGACGCAGTTCCACCAAGCAAGAGGTGAGACGCTGGGGACCCATGACTCAAACCACTTGTGTAGGTGAGAAAAGTATGGCCCGGATGCCAAGGCAACTCTGCCTGCTCGCCTCCAAGACAGCCTCAAGTCAGGGCTTTCAACCACACGTTAGGACGAAACTCCATGAAGACAGCACCTATCACCCCAGTTCTCCCTCCTTCTGGGTCTCACCTCCAAGTGTCAGGACCAAAGAGTATCCTTCCAATGAGCCCCCTTATCTAGCAGACCCTGGAGAGGAGGCATAGTGGCCAGATGACATCATCAGAGGTCATCTGTGCGGAGGTCCATCCGTGACCTGCCGGCCTAAGCTCATCTAACGTGTGGCCAGGCTGTGCTCATCAAGCGATGGCAATGGGCTGTTAGGTCAGGCTGACTTTTCATACAGCATCAGAGGAAAATTAAATGCCAACAATGTGTGTGGGACCAGCTCCAAGGAGACAAGAGTTCAGAGAAGAGCAAAATGAGAGGGAGTGGGAGAAATCGACAAGGAAGTTGTGTGATTCAAGTCATGTCTAGAAGGATGTGTGGGCCCTAGACAAGCAGAGGGGGAGGAGGAGGGCATTGTGGGTGATGACGAGGGATCGGGGTGGTGACAGTACATTATGAGCAAAGGAGTAAGTCCTATTAACCCAGGTACAGGGCTGGGACAGTGACGGGAGGCCAGCATTCACAGAGATGAGGGAGATACATCCTTGGAATGCAGCTTCTTTGCTGGGGTGAAATGTTCCTTCTGTCCTCTCTCCTCCTTCTTACTGGATGCCATGGCCTAGGCACAAAGGGCCAGTGCCTCCATAGTTTCCAGATGTCTTCCCGAGAACATTTGTTAGCAGCAGACCGTTTTCAGACAGAGCAAGCAGCTTCTTAGCTTTCTCACTGCCAGGGTCTTCCAACATCCATGGCCAGATCTGAGGCAGAAGAGCCCCCACTTACTGCCTTGAGTAGGATCCAAGTTTCCTGGGCCCTGAGGTTCAGTGCACATTCCTGGGGAGGTCTTTCTCCTTCCTCAGCCTGACAAGCCAGCAGGTCCCAGGCAGCTAGGAGTGAGCATTTGTATCACACAAAAGGCTGACTCAGCCCTCCTTCCTGCCAAGGCTCAGGCCACACTCCCCATGGGTGGGGTTTGTGTGGGTGTCTCTGGATTCAGTAAGTCCAACAGCAGCCCAGGCCTAAGCTCATGCAGACCCACAGGAGCCAGACAGTTTCCATTCCCAGGGAAGCATGGAGAGGCAGTGCTCTAGGATCTCCCGTACATACCCAGCCAGGCCTCAAAATCCTACCGAGTACTTTTGAGGGACTCAGGGGAAAACTTGACAAAGGGGACCTAGGCCTGGGCTGAATTGGAGCATGAGAGGCAGTGACAAGGACAGGACACCCCAGGGAGAATGGGGGGGGGGGCAGTATAATGATAACAACACGTTTATTGACAGAACTTCAGGCCATGAGAGTTCCCTGCCCCCAACACTACCCCTCAGCCACATCACAGGTCTTGTCAACAGGCTGCTGAGACCAGCTTCAAATGGACGCTGTTCAAAGGGGCTAACAAGAGGCTGAGGTTATAGCTCAGCTGGAAGCATGCTTGCCTAGTGTGCGCAAGGCCCCGGGTTTGATCCCCAGTGCTGCAGAAACTGGGCATGGTGGTCCCTGACTATAATCTCAGCAGGCGGGGGCAGGAGCAACAGACATCTAAGATTATCCTCAGCTAAGCAGTGAATTTAAGGCTAGCCTGGAATACATGAGACCCTACCTCAAAAAAAAAAATGAAAATAAATAAAATAAATAATAAATAAAGTAAGTAAGTACCACCCTCTGGATGGTACAAAGAAAAAGTGGAGCAAGCTGTTATTCAGAGCAACATGAACTTGGGAATCAAGAATGTCTAATGTGCAGATAACCCTTCCATTTCTTATAATACATATGAGACAGCTATTTCTCATCCCTTTGGCGTCCTCTTTCCCCACATACATCCTATCCATCCCTTAGGCACATCTATTTGGAAAGCGTTCTATCCTTATGTGTCAAAAAAGAAAGGGTCCTAAAGTTTGCCACATATGGTAGTTGGGTACCATTGACTGAACCCCTACTGTGATGCTTCAGAGGTTTCTGGATGAAGGGATCTTACCCTGGAGTTTGCTGGATGCCTATACATCTAAAACAACTTGATTCGTTGAGGGGGTGTGGGGAAGGAGCATAAGGAACATAACAGAATGGTCCAGACAGATCCCTAGTGGGATCCGATACCATCAAAAGCGTTTCTCTAACAGCTGGATCAAAGCTGACATACCCTAAGGACCAGCATTGGGCCCCTGACTTCCATAGGCCCCCGTGGAGAAAAGCAGGGGATCCCCATTTGCTTCGGGTGTCATTAAAGGGAATGGCTAGCCGGGTGGGGCCTCAGAAGGCGGGGCATGCAGCTAAGCAGCTGGTAAGTGAGACCCAAGAGTTCATGTTTAATTAGAATTCCTGCCTAGGATGAAGGTTGGAGGCTGCCAGTCCAGGCCTTGAGCCATTGGTCATGGCCCATAAAGGCCACACACAGCCACAGTATAGAGCTCGCTTTCCTGTGGTAGGACTCTCGAAAGCCTCTGGGAACCCCATCTGCAACCCTGGATGTCCCAGGACTCCACCAAAAGCCCCTCTCTAAAGGCCACACTGCGGTGATACACGATGAGGCTCTGGGCCACAGTGTGCACTCATGGGCTCTCTCTTCTCTCTCCATGCCCCACCCCACCTTTGACCCCAGCTACAGGACTACCATTCAAACATCCAAGCAACCACTGGTAGCCACCAGTAGAAGGACTAACCTGCAGGGCCCACAGCTGGCAAAGCTTTGCATCGAGCTACGATTTTAACAACCTGTAAATTCGTCACTGATGTGCAGAGATGGAGTTGGTGGTGGCAAGCCTCGGTGGTGCTCCACGATGTACACAGCAGGCCCCAGCAGAGAACAAGGACAACCGAGGTTCCACCAGCTCCACAGAGGCTGTGCCCCCACGAGGAAAAGGCACTTCCCTGTCTGCTGATCCACAGGGGGACTCTGAAGCCAGCAAATAGTCACCTTGCCAGAGACAATTAGATTTCCCCTGAGACTTTGCCTCTTCCTTCAGTTCAATATTCTGGGTTTGTTTGTTTGTTTGTTTGTTTTTGTTCTTGTTTTAGACAAGGTTTCATTAAGTAGCTCTGGCCATCTGAGAACTCACAGCTAGCCTTGAACTCGCAGAGATCAGCATGCCTCTGCCTCCCAAGTTCTGGGACGAAAGGCTTGCATCATTGCTACACCTGGCCAGTTTATATTCTGTATCCTGCCAATATGTTTTCCCAGAGAGGTTTGCTTTTAAAGAACTAGCACCCATTTTCATGGTAGTGTGAACAAAGCCTGGAAGACCGCATTAATTTAGATACTTAGAAGACAGGACTTTGTTTAGTTGTTGGGGCTACATTGTAGGGCTCTGTATCGGACAATTGTCATTTAGTAACTACTAACTCAGCAGTTATTTGACTGTTGCCTAATTCTAAGGCCATTGCAAGGACTGTCAGCTAGCCCCAATCAATGCAAGTCCTCTTCAAGATAGAGTGTTGTTAAGGAGACCGGCAGACTTGCTGTTCAAATGACACAAAGCACAGCCTTCAGGGGGGCCTCCTTCGAGATACACCTCCCATGGAAGTGGAAGGCAAGTACCATGTCGGTCCCTCCCCAGAGGCTCCTGGAGTTTGCAGGCAGGGGAATCGCAAAGAAATCCTTGGAGCCTTCCATCGCTCCTTGCCTGCTGAAAGCCATTACACGTGATTACCAACTTTCTGTTTTGCATGTAAATGAGGAGCCCCCGCTAATAAATCAATTCGCAAGCACCACAAGTAGGCCCTAATCCCTCTCACTTTCCCTTCAGGCTTGTTGTTTGAAAGGTACCTAATTAACTAATAGCTAAGACTGGGGACTTGTATCTCCTGGGAGGCTTCTCTCCAAATCCCTTCTCTTGAGGGCCTTCCTGGCTTCTCAGGGATAGAATCTCACAGAACATCTGTGCACAGATGTAGCCCATGGCAACTCAGTGTTCAAATAGGTTTCCTAGTAATGGGAACAGGGGCTGTCTCTGACATGAACTCAGTGGCTGGCTGTTTGATCACCTCCCTCTGAGTGGGGGAGCAGTCTTACCAGGCCACAGAGGAAGACAATGCAGTCAGTCTGGATGAGTCCTGATAGGCTAGGATCAGAGGGAAGGGGAGGGATCAGATGGAAGGGGAGGAGCACCGCAGTGGACTGGAGAGGGGCATGGGAGGAGGAGAGGGAGGAAGAGTAGGGATGGGAGGGGACAAGAGAGGGGGCTACAGCTGGGATACAAAATGAATAAACTGTAATTAATAAAATAAATAAATTTTAAAATAATACAAGTAATCATACAACAGAAAAAAAGAATCTCACAGGATAGACCGGCCTGGCCAGGAAATGGTCAAGCCATTAGAATGCTGGCAGAATAGGAGCCCCTGTGCTAATAGAAGTGGGTAATATATAAACACATTCAATTTAACTAAAACCATCCATCATCCCTCAGCCTCCACGTCCTCCAATCAGATCTAATCTTAGTGCTGCTAGGAGGAAAGGTCAGTATATTCTGTCACTGGCAGAGGGAGGTTCTCTGTTGGTTCCTGTTCCCCACACGGCACAGTTTCAAACTCTGTACATCCTTCAAGATGCAGCCTCAGCTCATTCGTTCCTCCTTCATCTGTCCCACAAAACCATCCACTGGACACATGCTGAGTACCAGGGGCAGAGCTAAAGAAGAGAGTCATTATCAGCAAAGGGGGTACACCCTGGAGGAGGCAGCAGATGGTCTGTTAGGCTATGGTTAAAAAAAAATTTACTATTTTTATTTCTTTAAAATATTTTTTATTAAGAATGTGTGTGTGTGTGTGTGTGTGTGTGTGTGTGTGTGTGTGTGAATGCATATGCAAAAGCACACACATACCACAGCACCTGGTCAGAGAACAACTTTAAAGATTCTTTTCCGAGCAGGGTATGGTGACGCATGTCTGTGATCTCAGCACTTGGGAGAAAGAGGCTGGTAGACCTCTGTAGGTTCGAAGCCAGCCTGGTCTACAGAGTGAGTTCCAGAACAGCCAAGGCTACACAGAGAAACTCTGACTCAAACAAACAAACAAACAAAAACAAAAGAAAGGAAGGAAGGAAGAAAAGAAGGAAAGAAAGAAAGAAAATACCTGAAGAAGGGAAACACCAACCTCCCTTCTCCAATAGTGAGGGGATCATGGAACCCACTGGAGTCTGGGGGTGGGGGAGTTCTCCAGAGAGCATTTGGACAGCCTAGAAGCCTGATGCGAGGCATCCAATGCCCATCCCCCTCGACTACTGAGGCCCAGCGGGGGCAGCTTGGCACATGTCCCCTTACCGGGACACGGTACTAGATCGCAGTCCTTCAGCCATAAGCTACCCGGGGCCAAGTGACTTAAAGCAGCTGAAACGCACTGTCCCACAGTCCTGAGACGGAGGTACTGGCAGAATTGTGCTCTCTCTGGGACCTGGAGTAGAGAGCCACCCCACCCCTCTGCCCAGCTTCTCCTCGTTGGCCAGACATCTTTTGAGTTCCTTTGTCTGCACAACTACACTCCAGTATCTATCTGATCAACATGCAGCTATCTGCCTGCCCGCTTGCCTGCCTGTCTGTGTCGCCTCTTATTATGGGACTGTTGTCATCTAAACTACACATGTATGCTCTAAGGTCACATTCTAAGGTGCTGGAAGTAGAGAGAAATATATAGGGATGGCATAAATTCATCCCATAACAGACACTTCTCCCTGCTTCTAGATCAGGGATTCCTGGAGTAGTCCCTTGCCTTAAAGGTGTAGGAACAACCTCGTTCCAGTTGTCTGTGCTTCCCAAGGCCGTCAGGACCACAGAGCACCCTGTGCTTGTGCGTGAAGAAATACATAATTAGCCGAGGGCTACTAGCCCAGAGCTTTGTGGAAGAAGTGTTTCAGTCCGTTTGCACTGTTATTAGAGACACCCAAGGCTAGGTGACAGATATGACAGAGGGTTGTCTTAGGATTCCGGTCATTGAATGATCCGAATAGCATGACACCAGGACCGTAACCTCCTGGCTGTATCACAACATAGCGGAGAAAGGGGAAGGGAGCCAGCCACATGCAGAGGGGGCTCCCGCATAGTGTGGCCTTGGTTACCAACAGCCCAGCCTTGAAGATGTAAAGACCTTTCACCAGGCTGGAGGAAAACCAACCTAATCGCCCTCCGCTCGGCTCCACCTCAGGCGTGTTGTCAGCTCAGCCCTGTGACACTGGGGACCAGCTCCCAGCACCAAACCACAGCCAGCCACACCGGGAGGGAGCCCAGGGGCAGGGTGAGTGCTTTTTCTGGAAGCCCGGGAACCTTTTCCCCACTGAGGCTGGCCAGGTGAGGAAACACCTACCTGTTTGTCTCCTTCCTGCTCTCTAGCTCCTGCTGACTCAGCGGTTCTCAGCCTGCGCAAGGCTGAGACCCTTTGATACAGTTCCTCATGTTGTGCTGACCCCCCGCCGTAAAAAGTAAAAATTATCTCGTTGCTCCTTCATAACTGTGATTTCGCCCCTGCCATGAATTCTAATGTAAACAGCTGATATGCAGGAGAGCTGATGTGTGAGCCCCCAAGGAAGGTGCGCCCCACGGGGTGAGAACCACTGTGAACGGGTCTAAAGTGCTGGGATGAGACTGTCCAAGTGACTTAAAAGCCGACAGGACAGCTCAACCCCTGTGCAGGGAGTCACCAAGGGATGAGCTCGCCAGCAGGACAGAGAGGCCATGCTGTGTAAATAAAAGCAGCCTGGGTAGGGAGACCCTCATGCTACCTCAAGATCACACCCCTGCGGGTTGAGACTCCTCCATCTACCTTCGCAGTGGGTTTCTCTGAACCTGATTTGTGAATGTCCCACACTCATGCCACCGCCTCCCGTGGCACAGGCAGTTCCCATCATCCGACAGACAGACAGTGCCCCGGTGGGAACGGGTCTTAGCCCTCGTCACTCCAAAGCCAGACGCCGAATGACACTGGCAGTGGCACGAGGGCCTCTTTGACAGCATCGTGTCTAGAGGATCAATACTCCTCCCTTCAGGTTGCAAGTGTCAAAAATCAATGAGATTTCTCCAAGGAGGTAAAGCTAAGGAAACTCTGCCAGGCTGGCCGGAGTCAGCCAAGCCAGCGTTTCCCAGGACCAAGCCTTCTCGGGCGGCACAGACCAGGAGAAAGGGTCTCTGGCTTGGCTTCTGAGCCTGCTTACTAGAGCAGTGATTCTCAATCTGGCCTGGGGAGGGGGGTGTCAGACAACCCTTTCACAGGGGTTGCCCGAGACCATCGGAAAATGCAGAGATATTTACACTAGGATTGATAACTGTAGCAGAATTACAGTTATGAAGTAGCAACGACAATAGTTTTGTGTTTGGTCACCACAACGTGAGGAACTATATTAAAGGGTCGCGGCATTAGGAAGGCTGGGAACTGCTGGTCTACCAGTAAGGAGTATAGGATGTGTGAGGACAGAAGCTGCACCATGGGAACGGCTAGGAAGAAGGAGTACACACTTGCGCCTTACTGATAGCCAACAACAGCCTAAAGTAAAATTTGCTGAAATAGGGTTGAGTGATTCAATTAGCAAGGCACAGAATTTGACAGTTTGGAATGTGAAGTGGGGTTTTGGCAGTACTGGGGATTGGATGTAGGGCTTCTCACGTGCTAAGCAAGCATGCTACTGCTGAACTCTTTAATTTTTACCCTCATATAGATAGCATCACATGTGGTAGGTAGCCCAGGCTGGTCTTCTACTCTCCACCTTCCTGTCTAAGCCCCTCAAGACACTGCAACTACAGGCCTAGGCTACCAAGCCTATCTACGATTATTTTATTCAGACAATGGGAGAGAAATGGATCAGGAGACAACCACCCATTCAAAAAGTAGTTCATTACCTACAGTTTCTGAGAGGAGATTCACACGTTACCACACAGGACCACACTGCGAGCATATTAGCTAAGTTTCTACTTCTGTGATAACACACCATGACCAACACTATTTACAGAAGAAAGAATTTATTTGGGCTTACAGTTCTGGGGGGTTGAGTTCTTGGTGGCAGCGTGAAGGCCTGGCAGCTGGAGCGGAAAGCCCAGGGCTCCCATCTTGAACCACAAACACAAAGCAGAAGGAGTAAAATCTAAATGGTGACTCCTTAAACTCTCAGAGCCAGCCTTCATTGAAATACTTGCCCTATCAGGGTTAGGATCAGTGTCGTTCAACCTTTGTTCTGAAAATGTTCAGATTTTCTCCTCACATTTGAATGACAGTTTAGCTAGGTATCATTTTTGTTTTGTTTTCTGAGACAGGGTTTCTGTGTGTAGCCCTGGCTGTCTTGGAACTCACTCTGTAGAACAGGTTGGCCTCAACTTCAGAGACATGCCTTCCTCTGCCTCCCAAGTGCGATTAAAGACATACCCACCTCAGCCCAGCTTTTTGTTTTGGGGGAGTTTGTTTTTGCTTCGGGGTTTGCTTGTTTGTTATTAGGCATAAAATATTTCAACATATTTCAATCAGCATTCTAAACTTTTTACTATGTGATTGTCAGGCTTTTATTATTACCGCTGAGAGGTCTGCATTGGTCTTTTGTTCCTTGTAGACTCCTCCAACTGCTTTGAAGACTTCCTCTGTGCTTGAAGTTCTGTATTTTACTACAATGTACATAGTTATAGATTTAATCTATTCTGCATATCAGCCTTTATTTCTCTCTTTAAATACTGCCTTCCCACGATCTTTTCATTTTTCTTTCTGGAACTTCTATTGTGTATATATATATATATATATATATATATATATATATATATATATGTGTGTGTGTGTGTGTGTGTGTGTGTGTGTGTGTATGTATGCACATATATGTTCCTTTTTAGTCTATCCCTCATGTCTTTAACGTCTCTTAAATACTTCACATACCTTTTAAATCCTTTGCGATGCATTCTGGACATTTTTAGCTTTACCTTTCAGCTTATTATCTGATGTTATATATAAATACATTATTTGCATGAAACTATTCTATTTTAATTTTAGTGCTTATATTTTTATGCCACATAGCTGCCTATTTCCACCATTTCCTCCTTTTAAATTACCTTTTTAAATTACACTTAGGCGTTTAGACTTTTGAGCACGCCATTACTTTTTAAATTTTATTATTAGTGTGTGTGAGAAGGGAGAGGAGGGAGGGAGGGAAAGAGAAAGATCTGTCACATCGTAAGTCAGAAGACAACTGTGTAGAGTGGGCTCTCTCCTTCCACCTTTCCATGGGTTTCAAAGACTGAACTCAGTTCACCAGGCTCATGCAACCAGCACATTTACCTACTGACCTCTCTGACCTGAGCACCTTCTTAAGAATCCAGCTTCCTGAAGTTCAGCCATATTCTCAGACATGTATTTATGAAGGATTGTTTCCTGGTGATTTTCTAAGTTTGAGCCCATGTTGAATGGAATCCCTTTTAAGGGGGGATCAGGAAGGTCCAGCCTTCCAAGGGGCTTCTGTGTACCCACCAGGCCCTGCAGGCTGTGGGATCATCAGCCGTGTTCCTCTTCAGTGTTAATACTTTAGTCTGGGGGAGCCTTGGGCCACCTGGACGGTGCACATTAGAACCAAACTCAGCCAACAGATAGGACTATCTTTTCCCATCTAGACCCAAGTCAAAACAGACAAATTTCTCTGTCTCAGGCTCCTTCTTCTCATATCGCCATTTCATTATTAACTAAATGTATACTCCAGAAATGGTCCTAGCTTCATACAAGAACCTGACTTCTAACCTCAAGACAGTGTCTTCATAGAAATGGCGACCCAGCCCTTGTGGTCATCATGAGTAATCACCAGCAGTCCCACTGCTGGGGCAGCCTTGGTCTCTGATCATGTCTCTACTTGTCTGCTTTTCGGCCCCCTTTTCAGTGTTGTCCCTAGGGATTTGCTTTACTGCTTTGTAAGCTTGTGTGTGTGTGTAAAGTGGTATTTAATGTAATATCCAGAATTTCTAGGTGGTTATAGCCAAAACAAAACCCCTCCTGATTATGCTTCACAATATTGACAGATTAATCTTGTCCATAGATGCTGCTTCTCCTAGTCTGTTTATTATTCAGACCCTTCATAAGCACATTAATATGTACAGCCTCTAAGTAGCTGCCCTCCTGTCTGTGCCTGATTGAACCATCTCATCCTGAAGAAGGGGCTCTTCATCCAAAGACTCCCATAAGCCAAGGGAGGACTTGGGTGCTTGTGAGTCAGGTGCAATCACAGCCGTGGTGAGAGAAGGGCCCTAGAGTGTATATCACTGCATCTTAATGTTGCCTCTAGCAGGAAGTTTTCTGATATGCTCTGGATCTGTCCCCCGAATATTCCTGTTAAAAGCTTGAACCCCAGAATATGTTTTTGTCTGGTTGGTTGGTTTTTTTGTTCGTTTGTTTTCTGGTGTGGTTTTTTTCTTTTTTTGATATGTTAAAACTGTGGGAGGTAGGGTCTAATGGGAAGTCTTCGGGTCCTTGGGCAGGCCCTCT
This sequence comes from Meriones unguiculatus, assembly GCF_030254825.1. Classification (NCBI taxonomy): domain Eukaryota; kingdom Metazoa; phylum Chordata; class Mammalia; order Rodentia; family Muridae; genus Meriones; species Meriones unguiculatus. Next base: position 17,480,139 of record NC_083352.1, read on the forward strand.
TGAAGGTATTTGTATAACTCCAGCCCCACCCAGAGCATCTGTTGCTTCCCGGGTGATGCTGTGAGTGGTTCCCCTCTGCCTTGTATATGATAATTGCATCTTCAGGGGCCCAAAGTTGTGTTCCAGTTGACCATTGACTAGAACCTCCAGAACTGAGCCCAAAAAAACCTTTTCTATTCCCAAATTGGGTACTGCAGGCATTTTGTCATAGCGGTGGAAAGAAAGCTGCCTATTTTCTTGGAAGGCCCTACAAAAAGGGTGCTGGCAGATGCATTTTTAACACTGCCTTCGCCCAGCACTACTGGAACAAGATACTCCCCTGAATGAAATAGCTATTACCCACGAAAAAGAGCAAACAGCTAGCTGGACAGCCTAGGGCCAGCTGTGAGGGCTAATGTAGGGTTCAGTCTGAAAGACAGCTCTAATGAGCTACTGGCCAACATTTTTGTCAAGCGTTTAGACATAGAGATCAAAGGGAGGTTACAAACTTGATGCCCAACACAAAGCCGAAAGGGACAGAGAACACATTCCAGAAATGAGGCTCAAATGGTTTCAGCTAATTAGCATAAATAAGATTAAATTTAATCGGGATTAGGCAAAGCCCTGTAGTTAGGTCCAAAACATCAATTGTAAAGAACAAGATTGCCATACCCAGGCTTGGGAGCGACTCATAGACCACGGGCCTGAGCTGGAAAGGGTGATCATAACTTAAAGTGGCCCTGATTAGCCCTGCTCCCCCTAAGTCCTTCCAGCCAAAGAATGCCCCAGTGGCTCCCCATCCCCCGTGGACTCAGAGTCTTAAAGATCTTGCTTCTTCATCGTCAGTCTCACAGCCAGCTCAGTTTCTGTTCTCTGCTTAAACTTAGCTCCTCTGTTAGAGCCACAGAATTTTGGTTTTGGAACAGATTTTGGAATCTGTCTTCCTTTTCTCTTTATTTATTGAACTTTATTTATTATGTATGAGAGTGAGAGAAAGAGAGACAGACAGACAGACAGAGATGGAGACAGAGACTCTCATTATGCAGCCTGGCTGTCCTGGAGCTTGCTATGTAAACGAGGCTCTGTGCATGTATGTATGCATGTGTGTGTGCCTGTATATGTGTCTGTGGTGTGTGTCTGTGTGTGTCTCTGTGTGTGTGTCTGTAAGCACACTGTAGAGGTCACATGACAACTTTCAGAAGTCAGTGTTCTCCCTTCATCTTTTTAAAGCAGGGTCTCTCTTGTTTGTGGGGGGTCAGAATACTCCAAGCCAGATGGCTTCTAAGCTTCCAGGCAATTCTGCTGACTGCTCTTCCCATCTTTCTTTCAGAGTGCTGGGATTGCAGACACAAGCAATCTGCATTCTGGTTTTTTGTGGGTTTCAGGAATTGAACTCAGGTTGTCAGGCCTGCAGCACAAATTCTGGACCATCCTAGACCCTTTTCTCATATCCCAGCTCTTTGGGTCATTTTACTTGTAATATCTACATTTCTAAAAATGAATGCATGCTTTAAAAAAAAAAAACTCGCAAGAATGGAGGCTATGTTTCTCCTGAAGATGGGACTATGGGAGTCAGGGAAGTATCTTCAAATGCTAGAAGGAGCAGAAGGTCCTGGGTTACTCCAGCAAATATTTTAGAACTAGAGAGGTGTGCTGTGTAGGTCTGTGTCAACTTGACACAAGCTAGCGTCATCTGAAAGGAGGGAACCCTAGCTAAGAAAATGCCTCTGTAAGACCTGGCTGTTGGGTATTCTCTTAATTAGTGATTGATGGGAGGAGGGCCCAGCCATTGTGGGTGGTGATATCCCTTGGCTGGAGGTCCTGGGTTCTATAGCAAAGCAGACCGGCCAAACCATGTAGATGAAGGCAATAAGTGGCACCCCTCCATGGCCTCTGTATCAGCTCCTGCTCCCAGGTTCCTGCCCTATTTGAGTTCCTGCCCTTCAGTGATGAACAGTGATGATGAAGTACAAGCCAAATAAACTGCTTTTCACCCCAGGTTGCTGGGGTCATGGTGTTTCATCATAGCAGTGGTAACCCTAACTAGGACTAGGGCTAGTCAGTTAACTGTCATCTCGACACAAACTAGAAGCATTTAAGAAGAGGGAACCACAGTGAAGACAATACCTCCATCAGATTGGCGAGTCTGTGGAGGCATTTTCTTGATTAATGATTGAGGTGGGAGGGTCCCACTACGGTGGGTGGTGCCAGCTCTGGGCAGGTGGTCTTGGTTTACACAAAGAAGCAAGCTGACTGACCGGAGAGCTAGCTCAGCAATTAAAGAGCACTGGCTTGTCTCTCAGAGGACCCGAGTTTATGGCCAGCACTCTCGTGGAAGCTCAAAACCACCTATAACTCTAGTACCAGAGGACCCGATGCCCTCTTCTGGCCTCTGTGGGCATCAGGTTGCATGTGATGCACAGACATATATGCAGGCAAAAATGCCATGTACGTAAAATAATAAATAAATAAATAAATAAATAAATAAATAAATAAATAAATGTTTTAGAAAGAAGCAAGCTGAGCAAGGCAGTCAGTCATTCTCCTGTGGTCTCTGTTCAAGTTCCTGCCCTAACTTGCCTTACTGAAGAATGGCACCTGGTAATTGTGAGATGAAATAAAACCCTTCCCTCTCTCAAGTTGTTTTTTGTCACTATTTTATTAGAGCAATAGAAAGCCAAACTAAGACAAGGGAAGAGAGTGGAAAGACACAGATGTCTGTTCAACGGAAGCCACTATGCTTCAGCTACTCTGAGTACTTAAAAGATGTGCTTTGGGCCATCTCAGAAAGAACCGTCCTGCAAACTGAATGCACTCCGTGCAGCTAGAGTGTTGATGGGTCCCTGAACTCTTCTTGAGAGCGCAGCAAAGTGGATGGCCGCTTTCATTAGTGGCGAGGACGGAGCTGTCCTATGACAAACTGTGGTTCTGCAGAAGTGCGTCTAAGCCGGGCGAGCTCTCTTGGAAAGGCACAAACGTTAATCCTTTGGAAGGCGGACAAGTGACAGACCGTGAGTCGTCCTTCCGAAGGGATCAGGATGACCTCCCAAAAAACATCTGCAGTGCTTCTCAGCCTGTCTGCTTTGCTTCTGGCTCATTAAGCTGGCCCAGCCTTACACAGAGGCTGCACCTGCAGGAGATAAAGACGAACTGAAAACAGCAATGGTGTTGACAGCAATTCCCTAGAATCTCTGTCTTCTGACTTGGCTCCGGTTCCTTCCTCCTGGCTTCTGGCTCTGTCGTCACCTCCGTTATTTGAACCTTGCCTTTGCTAACCCAATAGGCCGGGGAGATCTCCAGACCTCAGGGAGGGTCAGAGTCACCTAGATGACTTCCTAAACCACTCTTGCTCAATCCAAGAGTTTTTAATTCAGTTTGTCTGGGTTGGGCCCAAGGATTTGCATATCTGACCCCTTTCCCTGCTGAAGCTGGTAATGCGGGTGATGACCTAGTATCAATTCCCTAGCCCGTGGCACACAGCTCTGCCCTCAGCAGAGCCCTCTAGGCTAACTCAGGACCACAAAAATCTCACTTTCATCTCTTAGCCAGCAACCCAGCATCCTGGCGTCTTCGGAAGTTTGCAAGAAACGAAGGCCTAAAGCTCCCCAACATTTTATTCCTGGAAGCCAGGGGTTTCTTGCCTTATTAAAATGCTGGAGCCTCAGAAGATAGTATGATATGGCTTTATAATTAATCTGAAATCTTCTGGATATGGCGTTCCTTCCTGGAGAATCAACATGCTTTTTAAAAAAACAAGCAAACAAACAGAAACCAGAAAAACCTATTCTCTAATCACAAAAATCCCACAGCCTTAGAGCTAGGGATGGAAGTGGGCCTCCAAAAATTAAGCAGTGGAAATTAGATAGTAACCAAATACTGCCATCATGTACTCTCAGTGCCAGGCTTTTCCAGAAATTTATATGCACACAGAGAAGCCTACACATGTGTGTATGCATGCCCTCCAATACATACACACACACACACACACACACACACACACACACACACACACGATTTCATTTCTCACAATAAGCCTATAAAGAAAGTCGGGCCATTTCACTGCTAAGAACACTGGGGAGTTGGGTGTAGAGATACTCACGCTGAGAAGCCGAGGCAAGAGGATGGTGAGTTTGGGGGCCACAGTAAGATCCCGCCTTAAGGACAAAGGGACACTGGACCGCAGAGGAGAGTTTATGCACCGCCTCTCAAGTCCCTCAACTAAAACATAAAGCCGCGACCCTGGAGTCCCTCTCCAGAAGCTGAGAAACGCTCACTGGCCTGCACAGCCGGGCGTGACTTAGGACCCCCCCGCCCGCCCCGAGATCTGAGTTCTGGGACCGAGGTCCTTCTGCTGCTGAAATGACCTTTACTTGAGATTCAAATTTCAAGTCCCTAAATTCTCCACCCTTTCTTTACTGCCTCCCAGTCACTCCCAACAAGAGTCATGTTCCCTGGTCCAAGAACTTAATTTCATGCACTAGCAAGCAGAGAAACGTGTGTGTCTGTGGGCCCTCAGAGCAAAGGGCCCAGGACCAGCCAACCACACTTTGGTGCTGGAGATGAACCCGACTCTTCAGGGCCTTGTTTAGGTTCATTTTCTGTTGCTGTGATAAAAATACCCTGCTGGCAAGAGCAACTGAGGGAGGAGAGGGCTCGTTTTAGCCCACAATTCTTGGTTACAATCCATTACAGCAGGGAAGTCAGGGCAGAAAGAACTTAAAGCCGCTAGCTATGGCCACAGATAAGAGCAGAGAGAATGAACGCAAGCACGCCCGTTGCTCAACTCACTTTCTTCACTCTGACATAGTTCCGTACCCAAACCCAGGGCGCGGTGCCACCCAAAGTGGACCAACCAGGGTAATCCCCCACAGACAGCCTTACGAGGAAAATCCCTCATCGAGAGTCTCTCCCCAGCTGGTTCTAGGTTGCGTCGAGTCCACAACTAAAACCATCACACGCCATGTCTGCGTGTAACTCAGTACACGCAGTCCACAAAGACCTTGCTCGAGGTCCTCTTACTGAATTGCCTGAGAGTTCAGTGTCCCAGCTGTGGAACACCCTGCCTTCAAAGATGCTTTTCTTGCCCATCATCTGTGGAAGTTATTTGCAGAGAACAGTGACAATCCACTGCTGAGGCCTTCCCAGCAGGCCTCTAACCCCGCCCCCCGCACCTCCATTTGCCTAGATGCAGAAATGAAATGTCTCCTGCGTACACACAGAAGCCATGCAGGGTGCTCGGAATGAAGGCGGGGTATTGCCACAGAAGCATTCTGTAGTTAACACCGAGGAAACCCCTGCATGCAGACAAAAAGGAAGGCAAAAATCTCATCGAAACATGCTTGTCTGTGCACATGCACACACCACTATGGAGGTCAACATAGGGTTCTGGGGATCAAAGCCAGGTAGTGGTCAGGCCTGGCGACAAGCACCTTTTCCTGCTTGCCCTCTACCCTGTTTTTGTGACAAGGTTTCTCACCAAACCTGAAGATAGTTAGTTGGCTGGACTGGCTTGGCTCCAAGGATCAGACAGCCTGTCTCTTGACTCCCATCCCCAAGCATGGGGATATTGCTACCATATCCCCAACTCAGTTCCTCATGGTGGCAAGCACTTTACCAACTGAGCCACCGTCCCAGTCTCCACATTTCTAATAATAATTGTTCTTATTGATTATATAACATGTTATATTTTATAATGCTATAATTATAATAATATAATTTGTTATATAAAACTATTATTATTATTATTGTCAGGAACATTATAGTCAAATGAGGAAGTCAGTAGATTTAAAGTAGCCCTGGGAAAACCTCTGTGCAAATATTCCTTTTTTAGAGTTTAATTTCAAAGACGACTTAAAGGAAAGTGAGAATGTCTACAGCAGTGAAATGGCAGTCGCTTACACCCGGGCAGACCAAGCTTCATCCAGAATCGGGAACATTTGTGCACAGACGGGGGCGTCTGTGTGTGCAGCAGGGGCCACAAGCTCTGGAAGGGAAATGGCTGGGAACCAAGGGAAGAATTCATCTCCCAAGGTCACGAGCTCCGACTATTGTGACTCTACCACCTCCCTTCCCCGAAGAGAGGTGAGATCATTCCATGGAAAGGCGCTGCCTGGCCTCAGAGCCAAAGCCTCTGAGGTGGCAATGGCCAAGTTTACCGAATACCTGCTGCAAGTGCACACAGCCCATCTGGCACCATGGGGGAGAGTGAAAGCAAATGGCCAGGCTCTGGTCCTGCCAACAAGCAGGAACCTGGCCCTCCAGGTAAGGCTGGATCCTCTACGCAGTAGCAGATTTGTGCTGTGTGAAGAGAGTAGGTTTGTCAGAGTATGAGGGAAGAAGGAGAAGGAGAGGGAGGGGAGGGAAGGGGGAAGACAGGGAGGGGAAGGGGAGAGGGAGAGGAAGACCTTCATCTGTGTCTCCTTTGTCTTTCTCCTAAGAAATGCAACAGCCTTCAGGTACCTTTCTGGCTGCTCTCAGAGGTCTAGATCGGATGGTCTTCTCCAAGAAATTTGGCAGGACTTAGCTTACAGTGTCCTTATTCCATTTGGGTTTTCCTGGCTTTTTATCCTGTCTGGTCATTTTTACCATCCCCTTTTCTTTCCATAGGGGATGGAAGATACCTCATCACTCACAGACAAAGAGGTCAGTAGATCTGTTCCTGGGTTCCCACACATTCTGCTGAATTCTTGGGCATGAAGGGTTCCTGCCTGGCTGCCCCAGGGCCCTGTGTGAGGATACGACCAATGCACTGAGACATCCAACTCCATCCTCCACATGCTCATGCATAAAGGACTATAGTAAGGTCAATAGATCGTCTCTACCGATGGGACCTGCCACCTCTCACTAGCACAACGATGGCCATTAAGCAACCGGGACACTCTGGAAGAGTCCCCATCTAGAATTTCACGTTGACTCCATCCCACGGACAAGGGCCTTCAAAATCATTACGTGTTTGCGTTCAGCCCATTTCAAAAGTTCCCCCCTCCCGTTTGGAAGTGGTTCAAAAACGTTTATGCTCCCAGATCTCCCAGCAGGTTTGGAATCAGGATCTTTGTAGACACAGGCTAGTTGGGAGGCGGGCGTCCCCGTCTTCATGATCACTACCACACTTTCCTTTGGTGCCTGCTCTCCCCTCAGTCGTGCACCTCTTCCCCTGTACCGCCCTCTGGCGAAACCCTTCCTGTATGGCTCTGGTGTGTGAGCACCATGCTAAGTGACCGAGGAGGACTTAGGGAGATGGATGAGACTGTAATAAGGAACTAGGGAACTAAGCAGTGTGTAAGGAAATTGTACGCCATGGCCGCTGCTATCACTATCACCACCACCACCACCACCACCACCACCACCACCACCACCACCACCACCACCGGGCTGTGGCCTGATCTCCTTATGAGGATTAATGCTGCTTGTCAGTGTGATAGCATTTCGAATCACTTAGGACATTAGTCAAGTACACTTCCGGGTAACTACAAGAGAGTTAACAAAAGAAGCAACACCTGTTCGAGCTGTGGGTGGCACCGTCCCATGGGGGCAGGGGGAGCAGACAGAATAAAGAGGGCAAGGAGAAAGCCCACTAACGAAGGCATCCAGTTCTCTGCCCCCAAGCCACCATGACTTGGGCTGTTCTGTTCCACCATTCCCTCTGCACCACAAGAGACTGAAACACCTAAGACTCTGAGCCGAAACAGGCCTTTCTCTGTAAGTTGTTTATGACATTTGTTTTTCATAGCCACACAGTAGCTGACACTAAGTCCTTGGAAGTACAACGCTCATGGTTACCAGGAGGGAAGGCAGCAAGAAGGTCTGACCCTCATGCAGTCCTTTATCCATGAGCATGTGGAGGATGGGGTAGGATGTGGTTGGATGTCGTGGTGGAGGATGGGGTTGAATGTCGAGGTCCTCTGCCAAGGGCAGCATGCATTTCTGGAGCAAGGGTCACAGGTAGAAAGAAGCAGCCTGAGGGCCAGCCCAAGGGTCACTGGGAGTTAACTAAAAGACTGAAGATAAAAGCTGGGCATGGTGGTGCATGCCTTTATTCTTAGCACTTGGGAGGCAGAGGCAGGCAGACCTCTGTGAGTTCAAGGCCAGCCTGGTCTACAGAGCGAGTTTCAGCACAGCCAGGGCTATATAGTGAGACCCTGTCTCAACAAACAAAGGAATCTGAAGATGAATCCTATCTAGCGATTTAAGGCTTTATCCCCTCAAAACTGCCAGTGGCTGACATCGCCAGGAAGCACTCAGTCACCGTGCAGGGTCAAAATAGCCACTGTTTATGGACCCTGTGTCTTAGGAGTCAAGTACAGATCACCTGTCAGCCAGAGGGCTAGTCACTGAGGAAGTTTAGGTGTCAGAGATTGGTCCCGGCCCCGCCTAGCAGAAGCACCTTGCCACACATCCCCCAACCTCCCCCCCCCCAGGCTTCCCAGAGTTGGTGGTGGCCCCCCTTCACTCCAGGGACAGTTGCCATCCTTCTGGTCTGCCTCTGACACCTCCACTGGGACCTGACTGGGCCTCCCATCCCCCGTCTAGCTGCCTTATTCTTGTCCGTTGCCTCTTACTGCCACACTTCCGAGGACAGGCCGATGATCATGAGTCCTGCCTTGTGCAGACCCTGGGACACGCCTTCCCCATACGTACAGGCAGAGTACGCGGGGCGAGCCAACCCAGAAAGCAAGTTTGAAAGATCTCTTTTCTCTGCATTTTTTTTTTAATCTCTGCCTTCAGAAAGTGGGCGAGTATTACCTTTTTTTCACCACCCTTTCCCGAACAAAATAGAATGCGTGGCCATGTTTGAAGAATGTCTGTTTTTTTAAAAGGCTGTCTCATCCATGAATTCTTCCTTTGGCTTCTTCTATGGTCTGAAATTTTCAGTTAGAAATTAATTTTTTGACTTTTTTGTTTGTTTGTTTGTTTGTTTGGCTGGCTGAAATATAAAATAAGCCTGGGAGAGACGGCAGCTGTGTTTCTCATAGACTACTCTTATTCTGGGACAATATTGATAAGGAGAGAGAGAATCTGAGGTCCCTGGGAAGGAGGAAATTGAGAGCCATTAAGAGAAGCCCCCTGAAAGCAGAGCCACAGCCTCTGCAGAAAGATCCCACCCAGGGGAGCCCAAGCTTTCTTGCGTATGCCAAGCGTGTATGCAGGGCCTCGAAGGTCGGCAACAGGGGTGGGGCATGTTGGCTAAGGTCACACAGGGAGAACACATGCCGACTTGTGAGGCGCTGTCACGCACCAAGCATGCAAGGAGGACCTGCTGTTCTCTGTGAGTGCACGCTGTGGTTGGAAGAAACTCGAGGGAATGGAAACTCGCATTAGGATTTGAGAGGGCTTGGAGGAGGAGCCCACACGACAAGCTCAGGAAGGGGACAGGAGAGGACCCAGGGCTGGCCGTTAAGAAAGAGGTAAGGGGGCTGGAGAGATGGCTCAGAGGTTAAGAGCACTCACTACTCTTTCAGAGGTCCATGGTTCAAATCCCAGCATCCACCTGGTAGCTCTCTACCCCCGGTTCCAGGGGATTCAACACCCCTGGCCTCTGAGGACGCCCACACTCACGGGCACAAATCCCCATACAGGCACACACAACTGAAAATAGTAAAAATAAATCTTTAAGAAGACATGCATAGAAATCTCAAAGAGAGAAACAGAAAGTGGTTTCTCTTTCTGTTGGACAGACAGACAGACAGGTTGGAAGTAGCCACGGGGGAGTAAAAGAATTCCTAGGGAGAGTCAGACCGGAAGCAGAGACTGGTTGGACAAGCAAGGCTCCTAACCTGGAGAGCAGGACATTGGGTGGCAGGCTAGGACAGGAAGCTGCTCAGGAGTTAGGCCATCTGTCCTGCAGGCGTGTGGAGATATTTAGAGCACATTAGGAGCTGCCAGGTGTGGCAGTGAGTAACCCCAATTCTTAGGAGGCTGAGGCAGGAAGATGGAAAACTCAAGGCCAGTTTTGGCCTAGGCTACAGAGTGAGTTTGGACCAACATAAGACACATAGTGAGACTCTATCAAACAACAACAACAAAAACAAACAAAACTGCTGAGCCAGGGACATGGTCCAGCAGGTACGGGCACCTGCCACCAAGTCTGATGACCTGTGTGTGATCCCTGGGCCCTACCCCACATAGTGGGAAGACAGAACTGACTTCCACAAACTGTTCTCTAATCTGCACACACGCTGTGGCACACACAGAGTCGTGCATGCGCACATGCAAACAGGCACACCTGTGTGTAAACAGGCACGCCTGTGTACGCCTACACACATGTAATGAACTTAAGAGAGAAAAGAGGCAACACAGGCAGTTGGTTGTGGTCCGATCTCTCTGCAGTGAGACTAAAGGCAGAGAACCACTGGGGAGTGATGTGGGGTCCCCGGGAAGGAGGGAATTAAGAGCCATTAAGAGAAGCCCCCTGGGGGCTGGAGAGATGGCTCAGAGGTTAAGAACACTGGCTGTTCTTCCAAAGGTCCTGAGTTCAATTCCCAGCAACCACATGGTGGCTCACAACCATCTATAGTGAGATCTGGTGCCCTCTTCTGGTGTGAAGGCAGAATGCTATATAAATAAAAACTAAATCTTTAAAAAAAAAAAAAAGAGAAGCCCCCTGAAAAAGGAGCCACCATCTTGACCCAAACCCAAGCGGAGAGAGCACAGGGAAAGAGAAGGAAGCGGTGAATTTGAGACTTAGAGAGCAAAGCAAGAGCTGAGGGAGGGTGAAGGTACAGAGGTGGGCTCCCTGCCTGGGTTTCGGGAAGGACCACTGCTGAGAACCACGAGGCAAGACAAAGACTTCTTAGCTGTCATGTAAGTCTCAGGTGTGAAAATTTGAGTGAAATCATGTGGCCAACATCTGCGTAGTCTTGGCTGTCCTGGACTCGCTTTATGAGCCAGGCTGGCCTCGAACTCACTGAGATCTGCCAGCCTCTGTCTCCCTGAGAGCTGGGGTTGCAGGCACGTGCCACCACACTCGGCTTCTCAAAAACCTCTTAAACTAGGTTCAGTTCTCAGCACTTACCAGGTGGCTCACAACCATCTGTAACTCCAGTTTCAGGGGATCCCATGCCGTCTTCTGGCCCCCCGGTTACGAGGTATGCCTGTGGTGCACAGACATGCCTGCAGGTAAAACAGCCATGTGCATGAAATAATACATGAAATAATATTTTTTTGATCCCTTAAGCTACCCGTAAAGGAGAGCTTAAGGGTTTGGCTGAATCACATGATATTATGTGTGACTCCCCTCGCCCCTTCAAAACACACATGGCGTGGAGAGATGATCATTAGAAAAAACAAGAACACAAAGATCAGGGCAATCCTGAAGAATTGGAAATGTCACCCACCGTTTCTCCCTCTCCCAGGGCTACCAGCATGGGCAAAAGGACCAGCGGAACATCCCTTGCCACTCAAGGCAGCCGTTCTCATTCTCAGCTGCACAGGGCATTCTGTGAAGCCTCAGGGTCCCTTGTTCTGCTTGAGAGTCCGGGAATCTCTGCAGCACAGCCTGCACACCTGCAGTGTTAAAAACCTCCGTGACGCACAGTGAAGACAACTTAAGCCATGAGCCGCTCGTGAGCCCGGCCTCCGTGCTCCCCTGCATCACTTGAGCTCCTCAGAGGTAAAGGGCAAAGCCATCCTCCAGTTTTGGATTCCTAGTGACTATCAGAGGTTCAAACAAAGACATTTCCTGCGCTTGGCTAATGAGCCCTGTGGGTCTCCTAGATATTTATCCAGTGCCTCCTGATTGCTGGGTACAGTTGCTGGGCCGAGGGAGAAGCCTCCCAGACAGGGCTTCCAGACAGCTTGGTTCTGGAGACACAAACAAACAGAAAATAGTCACTCTTGTCTCTCGACCTATTCAGCACTGGGGAGGTGGTGGGGTCGGGATCTGGGGAGACTTTCAAACAAGGGCAATATTTACTAGGCTTTTCTAACCATGCTAGAACAGTTATTACTGCAAATAGCCATTCTGGCTGCTACAAGTGTGTAATTTCAGCCTCTGAAGGAACATGTTCTCAGAGCTCCTGTTATCTCATTTTGTTGAGGCAATGAGGAAAATCCAGGCAGGTTCTCCCTCCCTACCCCCAAGTGGCTGGTGCCCTAGAGAGCCTGAAGATCAAGCTCCAACCTTTTAACAGCAAGGAATCTTCAGGCCCTAAATCAGGACTTTCTTCTTTTCCTCACCATACTTGTCATTTGAAGCCTTACTCCTAAAAATGTGCTGTATATCCAAACAGCTTCTTTGGAGCACCTTTGAAACTTGGGCCCTAGGGAAGGCCTGACCTGATACTCAGCTTTTCCAATGACAAAATACTTGGGGTATTCAACATTCTTGATGAAAACTTTATCTTGGCTCACAGTTTTGGTAGCTCCAGTATGTGGAGGGTTGGCCTTCCTGCTTAGAGCCTTTGACGAGTCAGGTTGGTGTATGATGGTGGGGACTGTGGGGCTCCCCCCATGGCTATAGCACAAAAAGGAGAGAATGGGCTGGGATCTCCTGTATGATGCTGTGAATAAGAATGGCCCCCACGGGCTCCTATATTTGAATGCTTGGTTCCTATTTGGTGGAACTATTTGGAAAGGGTTAGAGGGTGTGGCCTTGTTGAAGGAAGTGTGTCACTAGAGGCAGGCTTTGAGGTTTTCAAAACCCCAAACCATTTCCAGTGAGCATGGCAGCACATGCCTGTAATCCCAGCACTTAAAAAGTGGACAGAGGTAGATCAGGAGTTCAAAGCCAGCCTCAACTAAGAAATAAGCTTGAAGCCAGTCTGGGGTATATGAGACTCTGTCTGCAAAGAGCAGATGTATACATACCCAGTAACTAAAGAACTTCCACTAAGTTCCAGGGGTACCAGGTGCAAACTATACCAGAGACCAAGTCAGTTTATCTATGAGTCTATTGGGTGGCTCTCTAGCTCAGCAACAAGAACAGAATTGGCATGCAGGCCCGAGGTGCAGCCTAAGGTGGCAGACACCTCTCCCTGAGAAACACCCTCTGCCCTAACCCCTTGGATGTCAGTGGAACATTCCTACAAGATTCCTAGAGAAGAGGACAGCAATATGTACAGCTATGAGAAGCACACACCAGCATGCACAGATTAGAGGCACACACAAGTGTCTATATATATGCAGGAAGTTCACACCAGCAGGTATGTGCCAGTAAATTGTGTACATAAGCATGCACATCAGTACTTCCTGTGGAAAAACCAGTACGGACTTTCGAACCCAGTTAGAGTTCACCAAGCCCAGGAAGAGGGAGAATAGACATGCTGAACCACCTCTTCATCTCCAGGAGACCCCAGCTTGTCCCTAAGCGTTTGCTGCTGGGATGCATTAGGAAAACAGCTCCTTTTTTTTTTTTTTTTTTTTTTTAAGGCGGGGCCCAGCCACAAAGCCATCTTGGGCAAACATTTCTGCCAAGGACAGGTCAGCCCCAGGCAGCACATCTGACCAGCTTCTACATTTCCCATGTTATTTGGTCACACATACCCCTCCAACACACACACACACAGAGAGAGAGAGAGAGAGAGAGAGAGAGAGAGAGAGAGAGAGAGTAATAATAGGTAACTCTGAGACAACAGCTTCTAACCCAAGGGATTCGCAGCCCTGTTTTTTTCAATTCCTCAGACCTTTAATGGCCTCAGTGGGTGACGGAAACTCCTGAGACAAAAGCAATTTGATTCGATGCCACTTAAAAAGAAATTAATGCAAATCTAGAGTACCCGGTGAGGGCCGAGAGGAAGATGTCACAAAATTGACAAATTTATATGAAGTGTTCGTTATGAACACCCGGCACCTGCCAAGTACGGTGCAATGTGTTGCAAGGACACTTGGGAATGAGACAGGACCCACGCTCCAGGGCCTTGGTGTCATTGAACAGACAGATGACAGTAATCGTGTGTATTAACAGTGGTGACAGAGGCAACAAGGCAGGCCACATGTGGCATTAATACTGCCTAAAGATGTCGTGAAAAGGTTTGAGGAAAACAGCCAGAACTCGGTTAAGGAAGGTGGTGTCTTGGCCGTTTTCTGTTGCCATAGCAGAACCCCTGAGATGAAGAGGAAGATGAAGCAAAAACATAGGAAGCTCCAGGCCAGCCTGGACTATATAGCAAGACCCCATGTTTAAAACACAAACAACAATAAAAGCAGAAACACCAAGACTTTCGATGGGGACAAACCACAACCAGACCATGACAGAAAGGGGTCATACTGCAAAGGAGACACCCTCAGGAATCAGTCTCCTAAGCCTGAGCCCTTAACTCCTGTGCTTTACCTGGACCAGGAGGCCTCTTTCCCGGAATCATCTACTGAAATGCCTTCTTTGTCCTACTCAGGGTCTGTGCGCATACGTCTGATAAATACCAATCTAGGCATGTGGCCTTGGAAGCCACACACGTCATGCTCTGTGTGCAGCTAAATATAGCCTACCCATCTGCTGCCTGCCCTCTCACCTGCCCAGTCAGACATCAGCCAGGTAGGCCTTGCCAGCAAACACAACCTGGCAGAGGCGGACTCCGGTGGCTCAACAGATGGACCGTTTCCCAGGCGCACTGGGAGCAAAGCCCCCTGCGGCCCAGAAAGAGCTCAGACAAGCAGAGGTAGCCTGCCTGAGCCGCGCTTGTTCCCCACAGGCTGTGGTTCAGCTGCTTCGTGTTACCGTTGCCTCTTCAAAAAGAAAACTGAGGCTCTCACACCGGCCCAGTTAGAGCGGTAGGATGTCAAGCACCACATTAAACCGAGGCAGCCACGCCTGCTTACGTGTAAACGCAGGTGCCCTCAATCTAGCCCTGGCTTCCGAGGGGCCATTTTCCTGAGCTGCCATTCCCTCCTTGGCCTCTGCTCCTCTAGTGGGGAGTTGTCAAATTTAAAGGAAAAAAGCAGGACGGGGGGTAGGGTGGGGGCTTATACATGGATGGTTCCAGAACAGGCAGCGGGTGTCTATGTTTTCTCCAGGAAGACGTTCTCACATACAGAACTCACATACAGGAGAAAGGTTGACGTGACAAATGAAAATCTGTGTGGGAGGGGGGATGGAGAGGTGGCTCAGTGGTTAAGAGTGCTGGCTGCTCTTCCCGAGGACCTGGGTTTGATTCCCAGCTCCCACATGGTGGTCCATAACTGTAACGTCCAGTTCCAGAGGTTCTGGTGCCATGTTCTGGACTCCATAGGCAGTGCATGCGTACGTGGAGACATACATGGAGACATAACACCCACACATATAAAAATAAATGAACGAGGGAGGGAAAAATCTGTGTGAAACCCTTCTCATCTTGAAAATGTGAAAATGATAAACTCGTGGTGCCTGTTCCACACACAACATTCCCAGAGGGCCCAGGACTTGGGACCTTCCAATCAAGGTCTGAATGCCCCAGGCCCCGCTGCCTTGGCATCTTCTTAGGAAGACCCCAACCGGAAGGGTGCATGGGGCTCCTACATTCCTTTGTCAACTTCCGGTCTACGAGACCATTCTCCTCCCAACCTGAGGCAGTAGTAAGTCCTCCTGGCTCCTGCACCCTCACAAACCACGAACGTTGTATACCCATTTGTCCAACCCAAAATGCTCTACATTTTAGGAGTACTGCTCTCAAGTCGTCCTCCGCAGCAGCGCCCTCCAGCTCTTCCCTTGAGTCCTACCACAAAGCCCACGTCAAATACACGAAAGCCCATTCTTGTCTTTCGAAGCGAAGGTTGAGAGAGCAGAGGGTGCTGAAATACGCAGAGTGAAAGGGGGCACAGGAGCAGGCATCCCTCAGGACATGGTGGGAGAGAGGCTGTTTCTGAAGGAAGCCCTTAAACTTTATCATTGGCTTGGCCTTTCCCCTAAGCCTCAGTTTCCTTTTCTGTACAGTGGACACGCTAATGCTGGCTGAAACCATAAATGGGCTAGTCTTGCGCAAAGTACTTTACTTGCAGGATCAGCCACTGTAATTATCCCACTTGCTTTTGTTTGTTTGTTTGTTTTCCCATTGAAAGGAGAAATTAGAACTTCATGATTAAGTAACCTGCCCAAAGCCACAAAGCCAGTCAACAGATTCAGACTCAAACCCTCACCTCTGCTTTCAGTTACCACACAGCAGTGCCTCGCCCTGACCTCAGACATTCCAGCTCCCTCCGGCACCACAGCCTCACCGCAGAAAGCATCAGCTCCTCACTCAGAGAGCTGGGGCACCTCTCATGCCAACCTCGTCCACCCCGCCAAGCCCTTCCCCCACCTCCCCGCTTGCTTTCCTCATGGGCAGACTGGGTGGTGGCCCACTGTGGGAGCTCCCAAGCCCTAAAAGGGGGTGGGTGCAGGGTGTCTGAGAGCAGCTGCCTTCCCTTCCCCTCACATAATGGCGCCCTCAGCTCTGTGAGACACACACCAAGCGCTCAACTAAACATCTGCTTGCTGCTATGTGGCATGAAAACCTCTGAAACTGCTCCCAGCAGAGGACCACAGAGAAGACTAGAGTGGGGCCAATAGAGCCCAGCTCACTGTGGGGCCCTCGAGTCTTGATGTATGTCCCTGGTGGATGGAGTAACTGAACTCTACCTTGAATCTTTGGAAGAGCCCCTCGCCTCCTCCCTAAGCCAAGCAGCCAGAGGAAACAGAGGAGCAATACTGGGCTGGAGGGCCTTGTCAGAAAGCATTCGAAAGTAACTGACAACGAATATGATAGTTTTCTTACATTGATAGTGATTTTAATTGTGCCAGCCATCAGGACATCACCTCTTTCCATGGTGTGTCTTCATCATGTTATTTAGTCAGCTGCTTTTCAAGCCATTTGCGGATTACTTTTCCCAAGGAGAAGGGAGGAGATGGGGGCTCAAGAATTTTTTTCTAAATTTGAAATACTCACTGTATTTTTCTTTCTTATAGTAAGTGATACATTGTTCAAAATCTATAAGATGTAAAAACTGTAAACACTGACATCTGCTCATAATCTCCACCCCCCTACCCCCGTGCCTGCTGCCGGGACAGGGCGGTTTGCATCTGAGCTTTAGTGCACACATGAATATGAGTGGAATCAACACCTTGGTCACCTGTTTTTTCCTTTGACATTTGGGGAGCAATCCGTGGCAGCCACACATACAGGTGAGGCCGTAGTTCTTAATAGCTGCTTAGAATCCCGTTCTAAAACCGCCGCCACCAACACATTCGTAAGCTGTTTTCCTGTCTGGTTATTTCCCAGCAGTGAAAAGCCAGGTCAAAAGAACTGTCTGTTTTACACGCTGATGTCCAACAGTGAGGAATCTGTAAAGGAGTGCCTTTCCAAGCGTCACAGACAGCAGGATCAAGGTCCAACAGGTATGTGGCAAAAGATTCCAATGGCCTCTGTGCACACTCCCCCACACCCAACCCCGAGATCAGCATATCTCACACTTTGGGCCTCACACCAGCCAGAGCCAGGGCAACTTGCTGAATTTTGAAATTCCAGGGATTTTGGAATTTGGATCTGTAAAAATGTCCTCACTAGTTTCTTGGTTATCTCCAAACTTAGATATTAATATCTAAAAGAAGATGGGAAAGGCACAATGGGACAGGGGAGGTACTTGGCCTATAAACACAAGGACCGGAATTTCTCACACACACACACACCCCACTATTCACCAAGAAGAGCAAGGTGTGATGTCACACACTTGTAATCCCAGCCCTAGAGAGGCGAACCTCTGCAGCTCACTGCACGGCCAGTCTGGCCTAATCAGGACATCCCAGGCCAATGAAAAACTGTCTCAGAAACACACGGTGGTCAGCCCTTGATGACCAACACTGAAGGCCGACACCTCTCTCCCTCACACATACATGCATGAACACGAATACATACGGCATCAAAAGATGGCACGCGGCATGGGTAGGCACGAAAACATTATATTTCAGTTCTAGTGTGAAACTGACACTCGGTGGCAGAAGGTTTCCCTGGCATTAGTGAGGCCCTGTGTTCAGTCTCCAGCATTGGAAACAATACCAACAAAAATACGGGACTGAGGGCGGAAACTAAGTCTGACTGAACGGAACAAGTTAAGCTAACAGAGAAACTCACCAAGACCCCACCATATCAAGTAGTCCTGAACTCCCCTCCGCTTCCGAAAAGCTCATCTCTGAAGCTGGCATTGGAAACACACACACACACACACACACACACACACACACACAGGCAACATAAAATGAAAAGATTTTTAGGGTGCGGTTCCTGGTAGGATGAGTGTGTGGGCAGTACAAACTGAACTCAGTGGGTTGAAAAAAAAAAAAGAAAAGAAAAAGCATAACTCTGGAAGGGAGAGAGTGGGTAGGAGTGGATCTGGAAGGAGTTAGAGCATGAGTGGGGGTGAATATGATCAAAACACAGTGAATGTACTTGTGAACTATTTTTTTAATTAGTAAAATATATTTTCTTAAAAAAAAACATACGATTTTGGGGAACTGGAGAAACGGCTCAGCACTTGCTGCTCTTGCAGAAGATCCAAGTGAACACACAAACCAGGCTGCTCATGATCCACCTGTAACTCCAGCCTGCTTCTGGGTCTCTCTCTCTCTCTCATACACACACATACACACACACACTGCATTTTAAAACCAGATGACTGGCTGGGCATGGTGGTGCGTAACTTTAATTCCAGCACTTGGAAGGCAGAGGCAGGAGGATCTCTGTAGAGATCAAGGTCACTCAGTCTGCATATCAAGACAGAGTTCCAAGACAGAGCTACATAGAAAGATGCTGTTTGGGGGGTGGGGAGGAGCTTGATTGTTAAAAAAAAAAAAAGTTAAGCTTTTCTATTCCCCAAGTAAACTCCATTTTTCTCAAGTGAAACAAAAGTCCTTTCCTAGAAACGTGCCCTTCTGCTTGTCTTTGTAGTTAATAGTAGGGAGCTGTCATGGCTTACGAGCATTTACTATGGGCCTGGCTCTGCACTAGCAGTGTATAGGGAATCTGTACCTTTGAGACACAGCACGGGTCTCCCCTCCTCAACAGCAACCCCTGACCCCTTCAGCCAACCATCAGTTTCCTCCCCCTGAATCCTTCCCTCTGAACTCTAGAGAGCTTTGCTGGCTGTGACGCGCCTTCCTGTTGATTTTCACGTGCAGTCCCAAGTTGCCCGGCTTTCCTCAGCACCTTCCGTGAGCCAGACCCCGCTCCACCCACATCAGGTCACAAAGCCACTGCTCCAGCCCCCCAGGGTGTGAAGCCAGGCATTTCTCCCAACTAGACTGTAAGCACAGTCCAGGCAGGAACCTGGAGGCCCCCTGCAGCCTCCACTGTGCTGCGGGCAGCGTTTCTTGGTTCATAAGTGACTTAGTGGAGGACTGCTTTCGCCCTCCAAATCAGCTCTGGAGCCCCACTGTCATCCCTGTCACCTGCTTCTAAGCATGAGGTCCCCCCCACCCAGGCCAGGCCTTCCATCTCTGCGTCCCTCTGGGGGAGGACATGCCGCCCAGCAGGTGCCTGATAAGCCCGCCAGGCCACCTCTGCTTTCTGCCCCCGCTCCCAGGCTTGCAGCCGTTACCTTCCCTGCCCAGCAGTTAGACAGATGGCTGGCATCTAACCCCGCAAGCAGGAAAGCAACTGTACCTGGCTCCTGGGGTCGTGGGAACAAGGGCACACAGTTGCACTCAGTGCCCCAGAAAGGAGCAGAGTTTGGGCAGAGGTTAATGTAAAACCAGCACTCCTCCTTCAGCCTGACGCTCTGTCAAACCTTGTACAGACTCACGCGCACACACACAATACGTACATACGCATACAACAACACACACGCACCACACCACACACCTCACTTGGTCTTCATGCAGAAGAAAGGAAGGCACAAGAGGTCGTTTATGTGGGAGTGACTGGAGCTGCTGAGCCCCAAACCCTCAAGGCGCAAATTTCAGAGCCTCGGGCAGGACTAACTCCTCTACCACCTGTCTCCAGGGCCTAAAAAGTCTCATTTTTGAGTCTTTCTTTGTGAAATAACTATGAAGTGAAGAGGGTTAGTTTTGTGCATGTTCAACGGACCCCTTCTAGCCTTCATTTCCTCTCTCACTATTCTAGTACTTTGTTCACAAGAAAGTATACATTTCTTTCTTGCATTGGCCAGTATAAATTGTGTAGCTGGTCCTATGGGCCACAAAGAGCCGGGTTTGTAGGAACCGGTATGAAAACAGAACAGGATTTTCCATTAGGGAGAAGGGGTACAGTGGGCTGGTAAGGGCCATCGGGACTGTCCAAGGACACCCATGCCCATAGACAGAAGAGGCCAAAGCCAGCGACAGCTCAGGGGACCACCTGAGCCTGAGCCAAACGCTTCCTGCCCTTCCCTTACTGGCCTTGTCCATATCGTTGAAGTGAGGGAAACTTATACCTGAGAACTTTCTGGTCTGCCATATCCCATGGAGGCTCATCTCTTCACTTGAATGGTTCCCACCATCCCCCCCTGCCCTGGCCTTGGCCTCTGGCTACAAATCTGTCCACAGTTGCTGAAATCTGAATGATAATGACTCACAGGAAATTGAAACTGGGAGCCCCAGGTTGCCAGGCTGAACCCCTCCAAAAAGCCCTCACTGGGAAGACCAGAAAGAGCAGAGAACTCACTAGCAACCTCGTTCTCAGCTGAGACCCTCCTCCCCCTGAGGAAATGCCAGTCCTTCTGCAGAGATGGCCTGAAATAAGGCCATCCTCAATACAGGCCATGTATCCCCTCTGCCTCCAATGTGAAAACTTATCCAAGGTAACGCAGAGATGAAGAGAAAAAGGCCCAGGCACAATCATTGGGTATGGGAACCCTCCCGTCAGGACTCAGCCTGTCAGATCTACCAATAATATTTCATCTTCTAGGGCCTTTTGGCTTTGAGGGGTGCTGACAAAGTTCAGATATCCTTAGGAAAGGTAATTCTACAAACTTTAAAAAGGTGGGTGTTTGGATAATGAAGGGAGGGAGGCAGGCAGGATCCCAGGGAATGATGAGGATAAAAACTGCTGCTCAGTGGTCCCTGAGCAGGACACAGGACACAGGAGCAGACAGGCAGGCAGAAGCCTGGGCAGTCACAGCCACCATATTTTGGGGCTACAGAGCTGACAGCAGGCACCAAAAGTAGTCCTGAGCGCCTATTTGTGGAGTTCTGCTTCTTCTGTATCCTTTCCCATCACTGTCCCTGGCTGCCTTGGGCCCTGTATCCTTCTCACTTCCCATGCAAAGAACCAGTCTCTATGGCCTCAACAGGGCTGCTAGAGAAAGACTAGACATCACAGTGAGTTCCCACCCCGTGCTGGTAGTCAGCAGTTTCCAACGCATTTCAGAATTTACAACTCAATGCAGCTTTCTCTCATCAGCTTCAGCTGCCCAAGTCCGGCAGCATCAGGCTCCTCCTCCCTCAAGTCCCCCTTTGTATCCACAGACTGATGAATGAGTGCTGCGTGTGTTTCTCCAGGCCTGCAAGAGAGCAATAGAGAGGAGCATGTAGGCTTATGAGGAAGGCGATTCCCAGTGGATGAGGCAGGTCCATGAATAAAAGAGAGGAGCAGAGAGGACAGCCTGAAGCGCAAGTTTCCGGGGTCTTTGAAGACTCAGTTGAGTCATGTGATGTTTTGCTAGAAGCTATCCTGTGAGAGGGCATATGTTGTTTTTGCTGGAGGCTGGCTTGTGAGAGGGCATGTGATGTTTTCCTGTGAGCTCTCGAGCAAGGGGCGTGACTTTGGCCAGCTGAGACATCTGTGGGTGGACTCTGAGGAGAGGAGATATGTAGAAGCCCACGGACAGTGAGACATCGCTTTTTGGATCGACATTGTCGTGCTGATCTTCGTCCTGGACTTCGAAGAGAGAAATGTTCCAGAGAACTTCTCCAGGCAATCCAACTGAGTCTTGCGGCTTTTGCTGACTTCCCCCCATCTTCTTAGTTGTGCTGATTCCTGTTGCTGCTTGGTATTGGCCTTTGGACTGGACTGCTGGCATCCAGACAAGAAGAGGACCTGTCCCAAGGAACTACTTCTAAAAAGGTCTACGACCTCCTTTACTTAATAACTTTCTTTCTCCCCAACCTCTGGGTGGAAGGGCGGTAGAAGCATTTAGGAGCCCTAAATAAAGTAGGTTGGTGAAAAATCTAAGCCTACAGACAGGCAGACCTAACCTACCCTCAGTCTCCTTGCCTGGTCTTTAAGAGCCTAGACATTTTACTACACTTGCACCAAAGCAAAAAGAAGCAGTTTTTTTGTTTGTTTTTTTTTTTTTTTTTTGGCACTCTGGGGACCAAAGTTGTCTCAAGTGCCCCAGAATTCCTAGGTAGACGGTAGTGAGGGTAGAATACCCCACTTCCTTCTCACACCTGCTGCCAGAAGCTGACTCTCAGGGTCCCCCACAGCCCACTTCATCTGCCTCACCTGAAAGGAGACTCGCTTCCTAAGGATCACCTTTGGCAATGATTCTAGACACAAGCATCTCAAACAAACGAACAAATCTAAGATCAACTTTGGGCTTGCTGAATTTGTGGGACAATTGAGATTACAGAATTTGGGATTCCTGCCTAGATCTCGGGCATTACAGATTTAAACATAACAGCAAAATGAAGTGATAAATGAGGTTATGAATGATAACAGAGACATAAATGATAGCAGAGCTGAACATGACGGCTCTACTGCAATCCGAGCACCTCGGGAGTCCGAGGCAGAAACACTGCCTCAAGTTTGAGATCATCCTGGTTTGCATAGAAAGTTCCAATCTAGCTATGGCTACCTAATTAAAACTTGTCTCAAAAAAAAAAAAAAAATTCAGACCAGGCAGCCCCCAGGAGGCAGGGGCAGGCGGATCTCTCTGAGTTCGAGGCTAGCCTGGTCTACAATGCCAGTTCAGGACAGGCAGGGCTCTTGTTACACAGAGAAACCCTGTCTCAAAAAAAAACAAAAACAACAACAACAACAAAAAACTCAGTTCTTTAAAGGCACATGTGACTGGAAATACAGGCCAGAGTTGGTTTTAGGGTCAGCCCTACCTATCCACTCTGCTAGTGACATCAGGACCCAGTTTCTTTCTGAGCTTTGGCTCTGCTTTCTATAGAACCAGCTTTGCTCTGAAGCTGGCTGGCAAGCCCCCGGATCTGGAGGAAAACTATCCTACTCAGAGCTCCCATAGGCGAAGGAAACGTCTTACCCAGAAATGGCCAATGAACAAACACTTCCCCAGGCCAGGGGCTTGGATTTGCTTCCCCCTCCGCCCTGGAAGCCCTTCCTGTGGCTCTGCTTGGCTGAGGGCAAAGCTGCTCCCCCAGAAGCAGCTGATTTTCCATTTAGCACATGAGCAGAAGAGGACAGTCCTGATATGAAAAACAGGCTAGCGACCCTATTATCAAAGAGACAGAATGTACATGGAGGACACAGTCGCAGTCAGTGTCGCAAAGAAACATGAAGGAGGCAGAAGGCTGCCGAAACTAGAGGTAGAGGTCACCCTTAGTTGTGTTTGAGATGTGGAATCCACAGTTCCATCAGGGAATTTCTTCACGGAAATCATAATCCCTGGAAAGCAGTAGAGCCTTGGATGGTTTTATTTTTTTTTATTTATATTTTATTTATGTTGTTTTCTTAATATGTTATTTTTTTAAGGTTTTTCTTTATTTTATGTGTAGGAGTGTTTGCCTACGCATACATATGACTCCGCATCACGTGCGTGCCTGGTGCCTGCAGAGGCCAGAAAAGGGCATCGGGTTCACTAGTACTGGAGTTACTGAGTGTTGTGAGCCACAGTGGGAGTGCTGGAAACCAGGCTTGGATATGAGTGCAAGTGCTCTTATTCACTAGTACTGGAGTTACTGAGCATTGTGAGCCACAGTGGGAGTGCTGGAAACCAGGCTTGGATATGAGTGCAAGTGCTCTTATATGCTGAGCTAGGTCTCCAGAAAAAGTATGTGGCTCAGGCTGTTTCTTGTTTTGTTGAGATACGGTCTTACCCTGGCTGGTGTGCTCTATGAAGACCAAGCTGGCCTCGAACTCACAAAGATGGCCTGCCTCTGCCTCTGCAGAGCTGGGATTAAAGGCGTGTGACGCCTAGGCCCGCTGGCAGGCTCCCAGCATGGAAATTGCTGCAGCTGCGCCCTGTGCTGCTTGCCCCACGGGGAGCCAGAGTGAGGAGTGGCAGTTCTGCGCATGGGCTGCGGGCACAGGGATCAAGCCGGTGAGCTCGGGTGGCCAATATCGAGGGTGGGAGAGGGTGCGGCAGCCAGGAGCTCCCCCAGAAGTCCTGCCTAGCTGCAATATCACCCGACTCTGGGCAACAGCAGGATATCCGAGACAAGTCTCAATGGTCCAGAATTTATGATGCTTCAGAAACCAGAAACCTTGAACCAGACCAATGACCCATTGCAATGAATATCTGCATGCAAAGCTGTGTGGGCAAGCCAAAGAAAACAAAAACAAAAAGTCCTGGGTGACACACTGCACTATCCAGCGTCACAAATGAAGATTTGATGGGGAGGTGGGAAAGATGGAGGACTGGACCTGAATGAGCTGTGCTGCCACTTGGGACCATATTGATGTTCAGTCCTTGCTGCTGCCAAGGGCCACATCTGGGCCCGGTGGTCCTACTGCGCCAGGGTCTGTGTTGATGGCTATGGCCCAGGTTACCACTGAAGGCCAGGTAGATGTCGGGCAGCCTGAGCCCATGTTGATGCCTGTGGGCTGTGCTACCACCGAAGGCTGTGATGGTATCCGTGGCCTGTGCAGAAGGCGGGTTGATGTCCGTGGTCTGTACAGCCACAGGAGACCATGCTGAGGTCGGTGGCACGTGCGGACCTGGAGGACCATGTAGATGTCTGTGGTCCCTGCTGTCGCCAGAAACCATGAGTATGTCCATGATCCGTGTTCCCACTGATGGTAAAGGGCAAGGAAGCTAGCTACTTTTGCCCTGGTTTGGATGACTGCAGACTCACAGTTGAGAAAGAAACACTCTAGTCTACACGGCTCCTCACCCCACCCCACCCCCACCCCCACCAGAAAAAAAAAAGAAGAGCCTAGGCAGAAAGCCATCAAAGAGAACTTTTAAAAGGTGTGTGGTAAAGATGCTGAAGTGTAGCTCCCTAGAACTGATGGCTTCTGGCAGGATGGTAGGTGGGGCTGTCCACCCAGAGTTTGACAATGCTCCGCTGAGTATATGGGTAACACAAATTGAATTTTTTATTTTATTTTTTCTAAGGGAAGAGGTCCCAAGGGTCAGGGGACAGACCTAGGAGGACTGGGAAGCGAGGTTCGTGATATGAAATTCCCAAATAATCAATAGAAATCTTATTTTTTTAAAAATGGTATGTGGCATTACACCCAGGTTTTGAATAGCTTTCAGTGATACCTGGTGCATAGGCAAGTGTGTGTGTGTGTGTGTGTGTGTGTGTGTGTGTACTCACGTGTGTTAACACAGACACACACCAGTACTAGAATAATGATGTTCCCTGCAGAGGTCTGGAAGCAAGTCCAGAACACATGCTGATGGGAAAAGCAAGATCCAGGAGAGACAGGGGCTGAGTCCTAAAAGGACTAACCCTAAAACACAGCCATGCTGAAATTCAGAAAAATCTCTAGGTCTCGGTGTGGGGTAAGGAGGAAACAAAAACGAAGAGGAGGAGGCCAGGTGCAGGGGTGCATACCTTTAACTCCAGTACTCAGGAGACTGAGGCAGATGGATCTCTCTGAGTTCCAGGTCAGCCCGGTCCACATAGTGAGTCCCCTGTCAGGATTTACAGAGTGAGACTCTCTGTCTCCAAAAAAGAAAAGATAAGGAGATCAATGTCTCAGCAGAGGTAATGTGAGAGCCAAAGTTATGTTTTAAGTTTTAATTACTGTGCCCAAGAGATCCTTAAAGCAAAAATGCCTCTAACTGCCCAAAGACAGATACTTCCTGAGATGCTAGAGGCTGCTGTCCATATAACTAGCCACACCTTGTCACTTCCCTAGACAAGTTTGGTTACCTCAACTATGCTGGATATACTTGATCAGGTGTAGGGAGGTGCGTAGACAGGAAGTATGTCAGGACGCCCACTTGCCCCATCTGATGAAGGCGTGATGTACAGAGCTTTATGGGTTTACTTTTATAAGGCAGCACGTGGCCGTTTTCTGGGAACCCCAGACAACCCTGGCCAGAGTCCCATCACCCTGTTTAGTACTTAATTAAAGCTTGCTTCAAATTTGGCTCAAATTCCCACCCAGTGGGATTAACACTAGGAATGGCCAGAGATGGGGTAAAAAGGTTAGAGTAAGACATTAACGACAGTGAGATTAGCAGGGCTGAAAAGGGGTGATGTGGGGATACGGCAAGAGGCATTGTACACTAAGTCAGGCTAGATACCCTCGGTCGCCATCAAGGGATGAAGGTTTTCAAGAACTACCCTACCATCTGACACGGAGACACCTCATGGCACTGTCCCGGTCAAGGGAATGAGCTATTAGTTGTGGGAGGAAATTGCATACACACATGTGGGAAAGGCTGTAGGCTCCAGCTGGCTCTCCAGGTGGGGAAAAGGGAGCTGGAAGAGGAAGGAACTGAAGGGGAGGGATGCCCCCCAATGAAATGGGGCTTTGCTGTTTGTAAGAAACAGCACATGAGAAAGAATGCGGCTCAAAGGAGGAGCCAAGGAGAACAGGATCCTTGGTCTTCCTTTCGGGGCAAATCCACAGCGGATAGTAATTTTTCTTCTTGAAAGCGAACCACTGTCTGCAGTGTGTGCTCCGAGAACTTGAACCCCACATCCCACTGCTTCCAGTTCTTGGCTTTGGTTGAATGGGAGACGCTTGAAATGCTTTCTGCAGGAGGCCAGACCAAGTTGGACTCTTGGCTGCACTTCCTTGGCCAGGGGTGGGATGAAGAAGAGTGGGCTAAGAGATTGATGGAGAAGAGAACACACCTGGGAAGGAGGCCGGAAGAAGAACCGGTGTTTCCTAAGGCACCTGAAATAATGAGAAAAAGGAGTGGCAGGACAGCTGATCCACAGCCTCTGCGGATCTTGCCCCTGGTCCTCAGTCCAGGAATTCCAGCTCTGGCCAGACTCCAGAGGAAGAGGGAAAAGACGTAAAGGAAGCAGCGTGCATCTAAGACTTGTTCGGTCAAAAGCGGGAGGGGGGGGATTCAGGTTGGGAGAAGGCGAGCCTCAGCCTACACAAGCAGAGCTCCTCCAGGGGGCTGCCCGCACTCAACCCCAAGGTCCAGAGTCAGAGGGCTAGAGACTGACAAATAAGGATGCTTAGGGCTTTGGCCTTGCTTTCTGCCACGGAAGCAGCACCCTCTGCCGTTTCTGGATGCAGACAATGCTCAAGGTGAGCTCAGTCTCAGCCCTCTCTACCCAATCACCAGAAGGCCACAAGGTCAAAAGCAGCCTTTTGCTCCTTCCTCCCCCCTCACGGAGCACTAAGAATAACCTCCTGCTGGGGAATGAGGCAGGATAAAAAAAGATTTAATTACAGTTTCTGTTTCTGACCTTGATCCTCCACCCCGCAAGAGCACCATCTTTGGTGTCAACAAAAGGACATGGACCTGGCTGAAACCACGGGCCATGCAACACGGCAGAAGACACTTTTGGGACTTGAGAGTGGTTCCCACTGCCAAACTTATTAAATCTCAGGGGCAGTCTTGCTGGGAAAACCAGGAACATCCATCTTGGGCTACCTTGTTTAGACAAGATGGAGGATGTCTGTAAATCTTTTAAAGAAGGTTGGGGGGGAGCAGGGGGAGGTGGAGGGAGGTCTTTCTCCCAGGTAGATTCCAAGCCAGAACCTCCAGTTTTCAGATCTCACCTAAAACTACCACCACTGTATCACATTCCTGAATGTAGCTCTTGGCCTGGACTGTTTCATACTTACTGTTTTTTGTCTTATTTTTCTCACCTCCAATCCCAATAACATCATATTGGACCTCATCTGTGACCTGTCCTTCACTGGGGATAAATGCCACAAATTTCCTGAGTTGCCCACCACCCTCTGGCACACACACCCACTCTCACCACCCATTTCCAGAGGCCACATAAAACTCCAAAGTCACTAACTGGACATTTATTAGGACTCACACACCCTTGGTGACCCTCTTAAACCAAAAATTGGTGCAGAACCAACTCCTAGGAGACCCCTTAAGTATGGTCATCTGATGTTTTTGAAAACAAAAATCAGGGTTGGGGGGTGGGGGGAGCAGTTTCTATAGAGCCATGAGAAAACTCTCCCCTTCTGTCTTGAGAACCCACCCACTGGGATTCTGATAACTGCCTTTGTTGTCTAAGAATTTGAGTCTGGAATCCCTGCAGGAGATGAGGAGTGACTGAGATGAAGAAGAAAAGAAAAGCTTTTAGACAAGGGCCATTCCGTGCCAAGAACACCTCCGGAGTTCACAAGCGCTCACAAAACCATCAAAGGGAAGAGCCAGTGCCAGTATCTGTTTGTTGACTCATTGAAATATTCCATCTCGGGGTCATTGCCATTGAAAACATCTCCTCCATCTGGAATCTTCTCTGCACCAAGCACACAATTGTTTCATTCATCTCTTTGGAGGAAGCTATCACCAAGTCGACATTGCCCCCACCAGTGACCGAGCAAGACAAGCCCAGCCTTGCCCACCGAGATACCAAGGACGAAGTTCTTGTGTTGGTGAAGTCTTGGGTGTCTCTCCCACTCTGTGGGTCCCGGATTCTTCTCTTTCTTATGGTCCTGCCCCCAAACATCTCACTCTCAAACAGAATCAAGCAGGCAGGAAGGAATCCCAAGAGGGACTTCCTGTCCCCTCCAGTGTTTAGGGAGATTCATCCAGGATGCACCCCATGACGGTGAGAAAGATAGTCTTGCAATGTGCCTTGTGTGTGTGTGTGTATGTGTATGAGTGAGAGAGAGCTTTACAACCTGATGCTGGCCTTTGTGTGTCAAAGTTCACAGTGCCAAGAGAGAAACTTGAACCCAAGTAGCTCCCACCAGTTGATTGTGGGCTAACAATTAAGGGTCTGAGTTTGGTCACGTGTCTCTACTCTGGGAGGACTAACTACAGTTTCCCTTCAACCCAGGGGACTGTGAGACAGGAAGTCAGCCCTAAGTAGGAGCGTGATATGCAAGCATCAAGGGGGCTGTGAACTCCAGGGGACAGGTTTATGCCTCCAGCACCCACACGAGCGCCTGGCACACAATCTGCCCTCACTTGACGTTGGAGTGGAATGAAGAACTGCAGGCCCATCCAACACAAAACAAAGGGGAGTTCCTGGTGGTCCAGATGGTCGGGAGGAAGGGCTGGGAACAGGGAAGAAAGCCATCATGTGTCAGCTCTCTTTGGCTAAGGACTAAGCACATACTTGGGGGGCGGGAGCCAGGCAAGGGACCTCCAAGCTTAGCTAGATCAGCCAAATCCGTTCCCATCTTAGGAGGAGGACCTTGGGAGCTTCTTGCAGGAGGTTAGGACCAGCACTGGTCACCTACGTCCAGCAGCACACTTCACCGGGCAGACTGACCCAGACTTGGCAGTAGGTAGGGGTAGAGCACCAACACTGTATGACAATACAGAGCTGGGCTTGGCTGATCTGAGAAACAGAATCCAGGCAGGGTTGGGTTAGAGACTGAGGAGGAAATAAAACAGATTCTGTGCTGCAGGGGTTAGCATTCCTACTTGATTCTTTTATCGAGTGCAGGACCAGAGACTTAGCTTGCTTCTTGAGTCCCTTGGCAGTTCCTACTGTGCTGGGTGGGTGGCTGGCCAGCAGTTGACAGATCGGAGGAAATGAAGGAGGAAACAAGAGCACAGAGGAAGGTCAGAAAGGCTCTGCTGGCCACCAGGATTTATGAGCAACGCATGCACACGCACACAAACACACAGATATGCACGCGCGCACGCACACACACACTCACACAGGGGCAAGCAGAGGGCAGCAGTTCAGACAGGAAGGATGCCACCCGATGCCACTCAGGCAGGAAGCGAGCCTGCACCATCGAACTGCAGAGCCAGTCAGCCTCACTCAGAAACACAGCTAGGCTATAAATCGGGGGTAGGAAGAGAAGCCGTCTAGCGTTTTTCCTGCCCGGCCAGACAGAGACACGCACTGCCAGGACCCCAGAGTTGGAAAACCAAGGGCGTCTAAGGATGGGTTCTTCTGAGACAGGGACTGGGGGGTGGGGAGGGGAGTGCTGAGCTGGGGTCCCACTCTCCTGGCCCGCCTCTGATGGAGAGGCGGCCACCCGCTCCCAGCAGGCGCCTTAGTGATGGTTGTCCGCGGCCAGGCTGGCCAAGGCTGGTACTCAATAGCAGCGGCTTCAGGCACTGCCCACGAGGCTGCGCAAGGGGAATTTTCCACTGCCAGGTTCTGTTCAGCTCGCCGCCCTGACTGTTTACAGAGAGAGCAGGAAGGTGCAGCCACCCCCGGGCGCAGTCTCGGGTGGGCCGCGAGGATGGGTAATGGGAGGTCTGTGTGCCCTGCCGGCTGCACCTGGGGTGCGCGGGAGGAGTGTACCAAGAGAGGAGCAGGGCCCTGGGTGGAGCAGAGGGTACAGGAAGCCACTGTGCGGCTGTCCTGCCTCCCTCTCTCCCTCTCCCTCCCTCCCTCCCTCCCTCCTTCCCTCAGACCCTTGCTCCCTTGACTGGGACTGAGAGATGCCCCGCGTGGGTGAGTGCTCCCCTTTCCTGGCACTGTGCCTCTCCCCTCCCCCCCTCCGGAACCGCCCCCGCTCAGCAGCGCTGCCATGCCCTCTGGGTAGTGTTTTCATTCCAGTCTGGGGATCCGGTGGTGGGAAGCAGGTAGGAAGCCATGTTTCTGGGGGTTAAGTGAAAAATATATATTTAGTGCTTACAGAAAGCCAAATATTGGGTTGGAAGCCAGGAATGGAAGGGGGGGGGGAACCCAAAGCAAACAGCAGAGGAAAGAAATTCCTACTGAACAAGCTTTCTATTCATGCTTCTGATTCCAGGTGCAGAGCCTGCAGGGAGAACTCAGACGAGGTGTGGGACTTTAAGACCCCAAGCTCAGAGTCTACAACGCCCGTGGGACCAAGAAGTGTGCAGCGACCCCCTTCCCCCCCAAAAAAAAAATGGCAATATCTGTTGGCCATAGTATCCCAAAGGTCATTAAGCTGGTTCCAAAACCCTCTGGGAGTGAGGAGGAAGAATAAGGTAAACTAAACTGTTCCTGGTTTGACCCTAAATGAGCCACACAACCTCTCTGGGAGGGATCAGTGGGACATAGGATGGGATTATGATTTCACAGGTCATAACATCCTATTCTTCTATTTCAGCCTAACACAAGCAATAATGTCAGTAGTACCCATCTGTGTAATGGGGTCTGGAAAGAACAGACTCATATACTTCAGCCCACCCCCTGCCCTCAGCTTGCTACGTCTTGGGCCCTTCACAGAGCAGACTTCTAGGCTCTAAGCTAGAAACCTCCAACTCCAGTGGCGTGCTTCTAGAACCACCTCAGATCACTGTTAAGATAACAGTTAACCTGAGAGACAGCGAAGGTCAGCCCAAGCTAACTGGAAAGTTGACGGGTTCCATTGCAGGCAGAAGCCGATGGGTAGGTAAAGAGAGTGAGGAGCAAAAAGAAAAGTAACCTCTTCAGCCTGCCAAATAGGTGATAGGGAGAGATTGTGACTCAGTTAGAAGCGAAAGTTGTACTCCAGGCTGGCAAAGGACTGGATTCTGACCAGCCAGAAGAAAGTCCGTCTCCATTTTGCATCTCCATGTCTCTTGACTCTCCCCTTCCCTTGAGAGGCCCCCACCAGGCACAAGGTTCAGAATCTAGATACCTCCACACTTAACAGGCAGCAAAATCAACCCGAGGAAACCTTGAGTCCGCCATCCTGTAGGCTAATGAGTTCCCAATCAAAAGGGCCCAGGCCTAGGGGCAGTCCTGGCCCTACCCACCCCTGTCTAGCCAGGCTTCAGCTGCTACCAGCAGGGGCTCACAAACACACGTTTTGAGTAGTCATGGGACCAGAGTCTTGAGAGAGGACCTGCGGAGCGAGCCACTGATAAAATTGCCAAATCAGATGAATCCTCACGAACTTTCTCCTGTATTTCGTTAAGCTCTGTGGGCAGTGTTAGCTTCCATCAGGTTTCCAGAGACTAGAAATTGTCCTTACATGTGTCTTATAAGTCACCTCCTGTCTCCTGGATTTGCCTCTCCAGTCTTACCATGACCTTTGCTCTCTTGTAGGCCCTGGGCATGCCTCAGCAGAATTACAGATACGTCTCACCAGTTGGTTTAACCCTGAATGGCTCTTGAGTTCCCTTCCTCCCTGCCTCCTGCCAGAGCACTATTTCTAGAGTATATCTGTCCAAAGTTGTCTCACTCACGTAGATGCGATTTTGTACTAATTGTCTACTGCCTACAGGATAGAAACCTGAATTCAGTCTGGAGCGCACAAAAAAGCTTTTTGAAACCGAGCCCCCTCCTCCCTAAGAATGGCATTTCATAAAAAGGCTGCTGGAGGTCCAGCCGAGATGCAATAGTGAGCTCTCCATTCCAGCTGTGAAGTGCTGGTGAATACTCAGTATGTGCTTGGGCTGAAAAGAAGGTGAGGCCCTGCAGAGGCTGTGACGAGGTGGGGCTGGGCTATGGGTTCTCAGGGATTGTTAGAAAGGCATGGTTGGGGTCCCCCTCCCTCCACTGGAAGTCCCACCTGGCGACAGGAGGTGGCAGCTTCAGGCTCCATAGCCCCCAACCCTGTTGCCAGGTGTCTTGGCTAGGGTCACCCCCATAGACTCCTGGAAGCCTCCCCATCCCAGAGACGCCCTCCTCTAACTTCTGTTGCCACTTCAGCCCATCTCCCTCTGTTCTCCACACACCTGATCCCCACTAGTTCCCTCCCTCCATCTACTTCAGATTGTCTATTTTCTTTTCCCTTCTGAGTGAGATTCGAGAGACCCACCTATAAAACTTCTGACCCAAAATTTGTCCTCCCTACCACAAGTGCAGGGATAAAGATGGAGCAGAGATTGAGGGAATGGCCACCCAGTCACTGGCCCAATTGAGAGAGCCAACCCCTGACAGTATTGAGGATACTCTGCTATGTTTACAGACAGGAGCGTAGCATAACTCTTCTGAGAGGCTCCATCCAGCAGCTGATGGAGGCAGGTGTAGAGATCCACAGCCAAACAATAGGCAGAGCTCTGGGAGTCTTGTGGAAGAGTGGGGGGAAGGATAGAGGAGTCAAGGACACCTCAAAAGACCTTACAAAGGACACTTACCTGGGCCCGTGGGGGCTCACAGAGACGATGCACCAGCCAGAGAACATGCATGGCCTTGACCCAGGCCCCCTACACATATGTAGCAGATATGCAGCATGGCCAACATGTGAATCTCCCAACAATTGGCGTGGGGGCTATCTCTGAGTGTGTTGCCTGCAGTTGGATCCCTTTCTCCTGGCTGGGCTGCCTTGTCTGGCCTCAGTGGGAAAGGGTGAGGTTAGTCCTGCCTCAACTTGATGTCCCAGGGTGTGTTAATACCCATGGTGGGGCTTTTCCATCTCTGAGGAGAAGAAGCAGGGAGAATGGGAGAGGGGGATAAGAAGGTGGGACTGGGAAGAGAGGAGGGAGGGAGCTCCAGTCTGGCTGTAAAGTGATTAAATAAATCAATTATTTTTTAAAAAAAAAGCAAAAAGAAAAGAGAGGTTAGGCCTGGAGTTAGGTTTGAAAGGACAGTGACTGGATAAACACCAGGAGCCTTCTAGAGGTGGGTAATACTTTCTTTCTCTCATTTTGGGAGGTTGTTTTTGTTTTTCCAAACAAGGTTTCTTTGTGCAGCCCTGACTGTCCTGGAACTCACTCTGTATACCAGACTGACCTTAAACTCAGGGATCCATTGGCCTCTGCCTCCCAAGTTCTGGGATCAATGGTGTGTACCACTACTACCTGGCTAATGATGTTCATTTTCTTACTGCGTATGATTGATGTCTCTTCAAAGAGCTCCAGCCCCGTCTATTCCTCTGGGGAAGCGGCTAGGTATTCATTTATGATTAGTGTAAATTTTAACGCATCCTTTGTACATTAATAGAAACCTTTACACTTCAGAACAACACAACAAAAAGTTTCCTGGGAGACAGGAGGCTGGAGGAAGATGCTGTTTGGAGACTGTGTGGGCTGGGTAGGATGAGGGTGAGAAGAACACAGCCTCGCAAGGAGGAAGGCGCCCCTAGCTCCACTTCTAGACAGGCATTAGTCTAGCACAGGAGACAGAACCATGGCACAACAAAGGACTTTTATTCTGGAATGAGGGGTTAGGAGAGCTTCCAAAGAGAAGCAACCACAAAACTACAACTGCACCCTCAAGAGGAAAAAAAACCGACCCCCACCCAACACACACGCACACACACAAAGCCACACAAAGGCATTAGAGTCTATGTTAGGGAGAACCACCTTTCAAAAATGGGTTTAAAAATTCCAAACTACCTACAAAGAAGAAATGTATTGGCTTGGGGTGCTTCTTAGTGTCTTTGGTAGAGCTGGTAAAAACCAACCACGCAGATTCATTCTAGTTGACAGTGGTTTACAGAGCAGTGTGGAAAGAGCCTCCGCACACATTTCCATCTACACTGCATCAAGAAATTGGAAAGGCAGAAGAGCCACTAAAAACATGTAAGAGCTGTTAGGTAGAAACAGGTAGAAATGGAGCATGCTAAAAGTTTAGGGAAGGCCACAAAAAGGCACCCATTGGAAGTGTGAGCTGTAAAAATAATCGGTGATTTTCTTAAAGGGCAACATTGAGGTTAAACTCTAGACTGTATGTAGTCAAGAAGAAAATAAATGATGAAAACTACGATTTGGAAGGCAGCAAGAAAAAAATTCATCCAAAATACAGTAACAAAGCACAAAGCAGTCAAGAAGAAGAGTGTGAAAGACAAGCTATGACATCAAGTGGAGTGAAAGATTGGAATCCCCACCACCAAAAAAAAAAAAAAAAAAAAAAGATTTAGAAACTGGGCATGTACCAAGTGTCAATTAGTCCCAGCACTCAGGAGA
Organism: Meriones unguiculatus; assembly: GCF_030254825.1. Taxonomy (NCBI): domain Eukaryota; kingdom Metazoa; phylum Chordata; class Mammalia; order Rodentia; family Muridae; genus Meriones; species Meriones unguiculatus. The sequence continues at coordinate 17,515,008 of NC_083352.1, forward strand.
CAGAGGCAGGCAGATCTTTGTGGGTTCAAGGCCAGTCTGTGTTACATAATGAGTCCCAGTACCACCTGGGACTCCACAAAAAAACCCTGTCTCAAAAAAGAAAAAACAAAACAAAAAAAAAACAAAACAAAACAAAACAAAACAAAAAAACCCAAAAACACTTGAATCCAAGGGAAAATCTAGACCAAGGGTGAAAATGGCCATCAGGCCGGCTTTGTTTTGTTTTTTTATAAACTTGTTTTTGTTTCTGTTGGTCTGCTTACTTTTAGCCTCTACACTCTTTGACTTTTGTGTACAGATTTAGGTGGTAAACTGGAGGCCAGGATCACTGACCTCCCAGAGCACTCAGCAGGTATGCTGGTCAGACGCGGTTTAAGGAGAGCCCAGCCGGATTCTTCTCTACGCCACCCATCTGCCACAGAGCTACAGCACCAATAAGATGTCTGCAGTGGTTTCCTGTGTTTCACTGGTATCTTGATGATAACAGCAACTTCCCTATTCCTGGACCACAGGGACAATACAATCTGAGGCCTGCCCAGTTTTCCTTCCAGTGTTAGGAAGAAAACTGTTAGGGCCAGGAGATAAAGAGCTCCATGGATAAGGTACGTGCTGTGTAAGTTCATATTACCAGAACTCGTGAAGAGCCGGATGAGGTCTTGAGCTTCTGTATTCATAGCATTCTGGGAAGCCGAGACAGGAGCACCCCTGGAAGCTTGCCAGCCACTTAGCCTAGCATACATCACTGCAAACAAGGAGAGACCCTGTCTCAAGGGTAGAAGAGCAAGGACAACCACCTGAGGCCATCCTCTGACCCCAACATGAGCGTCTTGGTGTTCCCATGTTGGCAATAACATACCACACACACGTCACACACACACACACACACACAGACAATTTTAAAAATGTGTCTCCCAAGAATTTTTGTATTGGAAACTTGATCCCAAAGTCATATCTTGGAAGATACTTGGAGGTCAGCCTTTGAGCACAGAGGATGAAAGGAGGACATGAAGGAAATTACTGTGAGACATAAGCAAGTTTATAACATGATGACCTGAGCTGGCACGCTTCCTCATTCTCCCCATGTGGCGCCCTTGGCCGAGTTACAAGGAAGCAACAAGGCCCTTCTCTCCACACACGCTTAAGAAGCTGAGACTAGGAGAATTGCATGGTTCAGGACAGTGTAGGAAATGTGGCAAGACCCTTTCCAAAGAGGAGGAGGAGGAGGAGGCTGGGGTGCATCTCAGCAGCAGAACTAGAACCCTTGTCTAGTTCTCTGTCAAATCCCTCGTGAGAGGAGCACGTTTCAAGAACTGTGAACTACATGTGTCTTTATTCTTCACAAATTACCTCATCTTATTTATTTTGTTATAGCAAAAGAAAGTAGGTTAAGGCCAGGTGAAATTAAGCTACCAAGCTTGATGACCTGTGTTTGATCCCAAGGACCCACGTGATAGAAGGAGAAAACCCATTCAGCAAATGGACCTCTAACTTTCCTATGTGCATTGTGGCACGCATGCGCATGAACACACACGCGTACACACACAGCAACCTGCACAGGCCTGCTCACACAAATAGAATTTTAAAACAAAACAAAAACTTGGGGGCTGGAGAGATAAGAGTGGATAAGAGCACTGTCTGCTCTTCCAGAGGTTCAATTCCCAGCACCAACATGGTGGCTCACAACTGTCTGTACCACCAATTCCAAGGGATCTGACACCTCACACATAAAATTAAATTATTTTAAAGGTAAATAAATAAAACAAATAAAAGGAAAGTATTATGAGATAGCACTTTACTCTCCATATTAATTATCTTTCTAGATTTGTCTCTGTTGCTGACTGATAGATACATTAGGGTACAATAATTTTTACAGTAAATATTGAAGGTACAATGATTTTTTTCAAAAAATAAAAGAATTTTAAAACAGAAAGAATATCGAGAGACCGTACAACTCTTCCAAGATGTCCAATATTCAAATAACAGAATTTTAGAATGAAAACTCTGGAGAAACTAAGGAAAGGAACTCATTAAAGAAATAATCCAAGAAGTGTTCTCAGGACTGAAAACATCTATGTGTGTGTTGGAGGAGACCACATAGTGCATAGAACAAAGGAAGATACTAGACTGAGCTATGCTGCAGCTTCTTTTTTTTTTTTTTTTGCTTTGTTTTGTTTTTCGAGGCAGGTTTTTTTCTGTGTTGCCTTGGTTGTCCTGGACTGGCTTTGTAGACCAGGCTGGCCTCGAACTCACAGCAATACGATTCACCTGCCTCTGCCTCCCAGATTGCTGGGATTAAAGGCAAGTGTTACCACGCCCAGCTATCTAGTGTGGATTCTTAATGTCCTCCAAAGACCCATGTACGACAGGCTTGGTCAGCAGTGATGCTGCAATGGGGATAGGAGTACGGAACCTTTAGGAGGTAGGAGACTGTCACAGGAAAGTCACTGAGGATGTACCCTCGAAGTGAGTATGGGGATCCTGACTCATCCTGTTTCTTGGTTAACATAAGGAGGATCAATCTCTGTATGTTGCCACCATGATATACCACGTCAGGGCCAAGCAACGGGGCCAAGCTTCAAAATGAAACAATATAGGTCTGAGAGACTAACAGAGAGCTTTCACAGCAGGCACAGGGCTCTGGGATTTTAGCCCCAGCACCACCACAAAGCAACAACAAAACTTTATAGAGACTTTGGGACCAGTGGACTCACCTAATTAAGACTCCGTTTCAAAACAACAACAACAAAAATAGGGGACCAGAGAGGTGTCTTGGTGCCTAAAGGCATTTCCTGCACGTTAAGAACACCAGAGTTTGGTCCCCTGCTGCCTGCATAAATCATTTTAAAAAATTGTTTAAAAAGGAGCTGGCACTGGGCATGGTGTCACATACCAGTAACGCTAGCACTTGTAAGAGTGAGGCAGGGGCCTGTTCCTGAGTTTAAGCCAGCCTGGGATGCAAAGCCTGTCTAAAAAGAATACATATGTACGTATGTACGTACATACATACTAACTACATTTTAAAAAAATAAAATTTTCTTCCTCTGGTATTTTGTCACCATGAATGAAATAAAAACATTAAGGATCAAGAAAAAAAAAGGCACTATTAAGTTTCTAGAATAGGAAACTGTATGATACACATATATTTCACATATGGACATACAATGCTTGGATACAGTATGAGCAATCAGAATGCTGTCTGACTCCTGGAAAGCCAGCACCTTGGCAGGGGATGCGGCTCGGTTGGCAGAGCGCTTGCCTACCAAGAGAGAAGCCCAGGCAGTGTGGTTGGTTCACAGGTACACAGACCTGTGATCTTAGCTAGCACTCTGGAGGTAGAGGCAGGAGGATCAGAAGTTCAAGGTCACCCTCAGCAAAGTGTGGAATTCAAGGTTAGTCTAGACTACTAGAGACCCTACGTGGAGGAAAAAAGCAAAAAAACAGAACAAAAACTACATAAATAAGATGTAATCTAGAAAGAGCGAGACATGGCCTCAAAACTGAAATGAAAAAATTATTTCTAACAAATTCACATTCGACTAAAATGGTAACCATAACTAGGGATAGAGGAAATTTTTTTCCCCCAAGTACAAAATGTTTTATCTAAACAGTATCTCTAGGGAAGCTACTGCAGGGTGTGACACAAAAACAAAGAAGCTTACCAAGAAAGAGGAAGCCATGACATACATAAAATTAACCTGGAAAAGAGATAGCGAGATGGGGCTGCACTGGAGGACCCAGATCAGAAAAGCTCCAGGAAGGATGGAGACTTTTAAGTAAAAACAGAGAAGAGCAAGGAAGTAGAATGGAAAGCAATTAAATTACACATATAGACCATGGCCAGCTTGGGCTACAGAGCGAGTTCCAGGTCAGCCTGGGCTACAGACCAGGTTCCAGGCTAGCCTGGGCTACAAAGTAAGATCTGTCTCAAAAATAACAACAAAAACAAAATAACTAAGCCAGGCGTGGCAGCACATGACTTTTGTCCTAGCACTCAGGAGGCAGAGGTGGGTGGATCTCTGTGAGTTTGAGGCACAGAAAAGGAGGCTGTCCACCTAAAAATGTCCAGGAACCAGCCCTAGCAGGAGCTTAAGCGGGCACGTGAGCATGGAGTTTACAGACCTGAAGGAGAACACAAGAAGAGCCAGTTGATAGAGCTGAAAAAGGCTTAAAAGTAGCTTCTGAAAAGAGAAATCCGAGCAGGCTGCTGGCTCTGTTGTATTTGGGAAGTCTAACACAGTTAAATCATTTTAATTGTGTGTATGCGAATTGGAAATTAGGATAAAACTTAAGCTAGGCAGGCATTCTACTCAACACTCCTAGTTCCAGTTGGAGGCTGGACAATTGCAAGTTTGAAGATAGCCTGAGCGTAAAAGGAACTTTTATTCCCCTGTTTCAGTTGTCTCAGTGGCTTACTGCCTCTGTCTCCTAACCTAGGCCTAGTCCTTGAAGCTTCTAGCCTCTGTATAATCTAACCTCCGCCTAGAAGGTTTTCAGCCTCTGAGACTTAACTGCTGAATAAGCTCACCCTTTCTTGTTCTTTCTGAGATCAAAGCTGGCTGGTTGAACTTAGCTGTTCTGGCTCAAACTCCTCTCCCAGCTGATTTTTTCTATCTGACTTTTCTCGGCCTCTGAACTACTCTGCTTGGCCTCAAACTAACTCCAGCAATCTTTTTTAATCTTCTGGCTCCCTCTCATTCTCTGGCTCATTTTGTCTTCATCTTTGTCTAGCTTGTTCTCTCATTCAACCTCTGTCCATAAAACTCTCCTTGTGAAACTGCCTTCTTTCTCTGTAGCTTCCCTTTCCTCTCCCTTGAGAGTTGGGCATATCCTATTCTGTCAAATCTTTCTCTGATTTGTCACTTTTTCTGCCATTCAATGAAACATCACTTTCAAACATGGGTGCTTCCTTCTGCAAACTGACTTTACCTTCATTGTTTGGGATTAAAGGAGTGTACCACCATACCTGGACCTAAGCTTTTCTTTATCTGAAACTTGTTCTTTATCAGGCTGGCCTTGAACTCAGATCTACTTGCCTGAGGGATTTAATTCAAAGAGGGAATTAATAAACCAGACAAGTGTCCAGCAAGTGACTGACCAATAAAATAAGAACTCAAACACCACCCAGGAGCAAAACTACAGTCTCTACGTACACCTAAGAGTTTAAAGACTACCTACATCTTTCTCACTCAAAAGTTCAGATGAGGGCTGGTGAGATGGCTCAGAGGTTAAGGACGCTGGCTGTTCTTCCAAAGGTCCTGAGTTCAATTCCCAGCAACCACATGGTGGCTCATAACCATCTATAGTAAGATCTGGTGTGCAGGCAGAATGTTGTATAAATAATAAAATAAAATCTTAAAAAAAAAGATTCTTAAAAAAAAAAAAAAAAAAAAGTTCAGATGAAACGTATCTGCAGATAGCAATAAGCCACCAAAATTGACACAAAAACAGTCAAACTGAACCAACAGCTATTAAAATTCTGCATTGCTAATCGAGGCATCTGTTCCAGGTGGTTTTAGAAACCTTCTTCTTAAACTTTCAAAGTGTAAATAAACACAGCCTTAAACCAATGTTTTCAGTTCCTGTGCTGGACGGCCTCCGAAATCCTTTTTCTGGTAAGATTTTCTGCGGGACACAGGAACCTCAGTCACAGCCTACATTTTCCAGTCATGACACAACTCCTCTTCAACCCCCCATGGGGGGGGGGGGGGTCCTGCCCTGTGGCTTTCTGAGTGTTAGGACAGTTTTTTAGCACTGTGCTGCAAACCCAGGCTCTGTGTGACATTTTGCCTTTCGTAGGGAGCAGAAGTGGTGGTCTGTATCTCCATCACTCACCCTTTCCCAGCGCTGGGCTAAAACAAAACAAAACAAAACAAAACAAAACAAAACAAAACAGGAATTTGTTCTCACCTTCCTTTAGGCCAGAGGTCCAGATCAAAGTGGTACAGGACAGGTTCCCCCTGAGAGTTATAGTGGAAACCTGTTTCAGCTGGCTCTCTTCTCCACTGCCACTCCTTGGACCCTCTTCGCTTTGTTTATTTATTTTATTTTACTTCTCTATGTAACAATTCTAGCTGTTCTGGACTCTGTAGACTAGGCTGGCCTGGAACTCACAGAGAGCCTCTGCCTCCCCAGTACAGGGATTAAAGGTGTGCGCCACCATGCCCGGCTGTCCCTCTCTGCTTTATATCCATATAGCATCTCCTAAAGATGTGCCTTAGTCCGGATTTTCCTACCTCTTTATCCTTTTCTTCATCTGTGTGTATGTATGCATGAACGCATATTGCATAAGTGTATACAAGTTTGCGTGCCACATGAGCCCAAAGGTCTCCCTTACCCCAATGTGTGTATAGGTGAGCACACATACACACACAGACACACACACACAAAGGAAAAAGAATAAAAATGGTAGGGAAATCTGGACATCTGCGTCTCTCAATGGAAGCCGGAGCGTCTCCCTAGTGCTATCACACACGGCTAGTCTTGCCATATCAGGAGACATCCTCTCTCTGCCCTCTGAGGCTGGAGTTCCACGGATCTAAGGCTACAAACTCCTGCTTCCTTGGGGCAAGCCCTTAACCGCAGAGCCGTCTCCCAGCCCCCCGGTGGCCAGCATATCATTTAAAATGAATTAGAGGCCCAACCTGCTCCAGCATCACTTCATCTGATTAATTACACCCTGATTTTAAAGGGTTCCCATGATGGCGTACTGTGAGTTTGGACTTCCGTGTATGGAGGGAGATGCGCATAAGACTTTTGGGATCCCAAGAACCCACGTGGAAAGAAAGAACCAACTCCTAAAAGTTGTCTCTGATCTCCACATGTAGACTGTAGTGTGGGCTTGTGCGCATGTGCGTCTGCACACACACACACACACACATAAACACACACACACACACAAACACACACCTTTTTTTGAGACAGGGTCTCTCTGTGTAGCCCTGGCATTCCTGAACTCACTTTGTAGACTTGAACTCACAAAGATCAGCTTACCCGTGTCTCCTGAGTGCTGGGATTAAAGGTATGTGCCACTATGCCAAGCTCCTGCTCATACAAATTTTAAACATAAATAAATAATAAATAAATTGATTCCAAAGGAAATTACTTGCCCACTTTTCCCTTTCTTGTGGGCTATACCGACATGACACTGAACAGCTTTGGCCACACAGATGAAGCCAACACTTTAGGGGATGGCAGAGAAACAGTGAAAAGTCCCTGGGCCTCCAAAGAACAGAACAGAACTGTCTCACCAGCCTGGAACCATTCATTTTGGAACTGACAAACACACTTATATTGTATTTAATCAACTGTATCTGTGTCTTCTTTCATTTTCCTGTTGTCATAGGAGCTTAGCATCATACAGCTACCAAACTCACTTCTATTTGCATTCACCTCAAGAATTTATGGTTCAGTCTGCCAGGTGGGGGGAATATGCCTGTTTTTCCCAGCACCCTGGAGGTTGAGGAAGAAAGATCAGCAAGAGCCATGTTAGCTACATAGGCAATCTGAGTCCAGCCTAGGTTACAGGAGACATTGTTATCAATAATAATAATAATAATAATAATAATAATAATAATAATAAATCATAAAGGGAGGAAGGGAGGGGAGGAAGAGGGAAGGAGAGAGGGAGAGAGAAAATGAAGGAGGGAGGGAGAGGCAGAGAGGAAATCTATTTGAAAGATACTGTCTGTTTCTTTTCTGTTTTGTTTGTTTTGAGATAGGGTGTCACTATGTATCCCTAGCTGGCCCTGGGACTTGCTGTGTAGACTGACCTTGAACTCAGGTCTCCCTGCCTTTGCCTCTGAGTGCTGGGATTAGAGGCGTGTACAACCATGCTCAGCTATGGTCTCCTTGTCTGTCACTGTGATAAAACACTGTCACTCTGAGCAGAAGCCCCTCAGGGAGGACGGGGTTTGTTCAGTTTATACTTCCCGAGTCACTGTGGGAGGGCAGGGCAGGATCTGAAGCCAAAACCATGGAGGAATGCTGCTTCCCACTTGAGGTCATACTAGAGTTCTTACACAGACAGGCCCAGAGATGTAACCACCCACAGGGGGCTGGGCCCCACCACATCCATCATCCGTCAGGATAACCTCTCAGAGACACACGCCACAGCCCACTCTTAATCAAAGCAGTTCTTCAAGTGAGGGTCCTTCTTCCCAGGTCACTATACTGCTTGCCAAATTGACAACGGAGTCAGGCAAGATCTCTGTGACTTCATGGCCAGCCTGCTCTACAGAGTGAGTTCCAGGCTAGCCAGGGCTACTCAGAGAAACCCTGTCTCAAAACAAAACAAAACGCCAACCAAACAAACAAAAAAAAACAATAAATAGATAGATGGATAGATAGATAGACAGACAGACAGACAGACAAAATGAAACTAAGCTAGGGGTAGTGGCAAATGCCTTTAATCCTAGCACTCAGTAAGCAGAGGCAGGCAAATCTGAGTTGAGGCCAGCCTGGTCTACAAAGTGAGTTCTAGAACAGCCAGGGCTACAGAGAGAAAGCCTGTCTCAAAAAAACCTAAAAAATAAGTTATGTGTGGCGTTGCATGCCTTTAATCTCAGCTCTCAGGAGGCAGAGACAAGTGGATCTCTGAGTTTGAGGCCAGCCTGTTCTACAGAATGAGTTCCAGGCCAACCAGAGTTATGTAGTGAGACCCTGTCTTTTTTTTTTTTTTAAATTAATGGCAACTGATGAGTAGATAAACAAAACATGGTATATTCATATAAAAGAATATTATTCAATCATAAAAGAATTTAAGGCTAATCTAATCTACACAGTGAGCTCCAGGCCAGCCAGGGCTACATAGTGAGACCCTATCCCAAAAAAGAAAAACTGTAAAATGTGTATAAGGGGTAAGGCTGAGCAAGCCATGGGAGCAAAGCTGCACTCCTCCATGGTACTGCCCTGGCTTCTCTCAATGATAGAGGGTGATCAGAACATTAAATTAAGACAAACCAACTCTTTCCCCCCAAGGTGTTTTCGGTCATGGTCTTCACTGTAGCAACAGAGAGCAAACTGGGATACCTATGCACAAGATCCTGGGGGTTGAACTCTGTTGCCCAATAAACCAGCAAACAATCAAAAGGGGGGAAAAAAAAAGATAAAAAAAAAAAAAACCAGAGGATCAAAGATAAGAACAGCAGTGATTCATGAGATTAAAAGCTTTTTAAAATCACAATGACACTGATAAACCTCATCTGGGAGGGAGAACGGACGAGACACAAATTACCAACATCTAGAGAAAGAGATAAGACATCACTACAAACCTCACAGGTAGTTAGTACTAACTCAGCAGTGACAGCACCGTCACCCCAAATACTCAGCTGAGGTAGGAAAATCACACACACTCAGATGGAGCCAAAGGACAAAAAGAGGGGGAAGGGGACAAGGGGACATTACACAAATTTATATAAGCAAATCTGGTAGTTTGAGTAAAATGAATATATTCTTTGAAAGCCATGAAACTTTACAGACAACCAAAATAGCTCCATATTCATTCAAGAAATGGAATTCGTGGTTTAGATTCTTGGGGTAACAAAATTACTCTCCATCCTAACTGCTATTGTGGTTATACCGCCTACACCCATGCTGAAACTCTGGACCATACCCAACGAAGTCAATGCTATTTCCTTCTCTTTCATATTCCTCCATTTCTTCTAGACGCAGCATCTTGCTCTGGTATACCTAGACTGGTATCACACATGGCATCCTCCTGCTTCGGCTTCCCAAGCCTTGGAACTACAGGCACATGCCACTTTACCCAGCTGTTTGCCAAGACTTTTAATTAGAAAAATCTGTTTGAGGGGTAGGCAGGGGCTGAGGAGAAAGGGAAGTTCATAAGTGCTTACACCTGCGTTCACTCTCCAGCACCCACATTAAAGCCAGGCGGAGCAGCAGGCCCATGCTCACAATCCCAGAGCTCCAAAGATAGAGACAGGGGAACCCTGGGACTTGCTGTCAAGCCAGTCTAGCTGAGTCTTAGGGTTTCTATTGCTGTGAAGAGTCACCATGACCACAGGGACCCTCATAAAGGAAGACATTTCACTGGTGCTGGCTTACAGTCTCAGAGGTTCAGTCCATCATCATCATGGCGGGAAGTATGGCAGCCTGCAGGCAGACACGGTGCTAGAGGAGAGTTCTACATCTTGATCTATAGAGAGCAGAGGAGACTGTGTCACACTGGGCGTAGCTTGAGCATAGGAGACCTCAAAGCCCCACCCCCTGTGACACACTTCCTCCAATATGGCCACAGCTGCTCCACTGTCACTTGGAAGCTGCAGTCAAGATCAGGAATTCGAAGCGAGCCTTGGCTACACAGCAAATTCCAAGTCAGCTATAGAGGGCTACATGAGACCCTGTCTCTCTTACACACACACACACACACCCCTAAAGAACCTTATGAGGTTTGTTGTAGCATTACCTGTGATAACAAACATGGTTTAAACGCCGCTGTTTGATCAGACATAGTGGTGCAGTTGGTTTATAGTAAGTTTCCAGGACAGCCGGAGCTCCATTGAGAAACCCTGACCCAAAAATTAAAAAAAATAAAAAAAGAAAGAAATTGAAAAATAAAAGCTAGTGTTATGGTCATCCACTTAACGGAATCTAAGGTCACCCACAAGGCAAGTGTCAAGGCACACGTGCTGGGGATTGTCTGTATTACATTAGCCTCTGAGCTCATTTATGACAGTTTGCCTCAATGAGACTGATTCAGGAGGAAACCCACCTTAATTGTAGGTGATGTGTCATTGCCTAGGGTCCTAGATGGAATAAAAAGGGGACAGCAAACTGATCAGTCATAGTCATGACTCTGCTTCCCAACTGTAGATGTAATGAACCAGATGACTTAAGTGTGCATATGTGTGTGTGTGCATATGCCGTGGCACACATACGGAAGTCAGAGGACAGTTTGCTGGAGCCAGTTCTCTCATCCCACCAGATGAGTCCTATGGTCAATTTCAGGCCCTCCAGGCTAGGCTTAGCAGCAAAGGCCTTTACCTGCTGAGCCATCTCGCCAGCCTTCACGAGGCACGGTTTACATAAAGTAATTTAGGACCACGCTGAACTAACAACCACAGATCTCAGTAATGTTGAATGCCAAAGCAAGCGATAGAAGGACACTAGTTAAACAGGCTTGAAAGCGTACAAGGTGTCGACAGACAGAGCTGCTTTACGGTACATTGTTTTCCTCATTGTGATGGAGCACCTGACAAGGTGCTGGAGGAAGGAAGGATTTATCTGGCCCACAGCTGAAAGGCTGGACCCAGTTCTCTCCTTCCACCGTATGGGTCCCCTGGTCAAATTCAGGTCCTCAGGCTTGGCAGCAAGGACCACAGTCCCTAACACTTAGAAAGGCATAACAGTGGGTAGCTCAACCACAGCAGGAACGAGTGGCTGAGCTCCCTCACCTCCTCACACCTCAGAGGAACAGGAAACAGACAGAGAAGGCTGGCAATTTACCCCTCTCTAATCAGCCCACGATACCAGCCCTTGGGAAGACGCCACTCATATTTAGAACAGTTAATACCCTCACAGACACACCCAAAAGTGTGCCTCACTAAATCTTTTTCTTTCTTTCTTTCTTTTTTTGGGGGGGGAGGGAGGGAAGTGTCAAGACTGGGTCTCTCTATAGCTCTGGCTGTCCTGCAACTCACTCTATAGACCAAGCTGGCCTCGAACTCACAGAGATCTGCCTGTCTCTGCCCCTGCCAAAATTAAAGGCATACACCACTACACCAGGCTACTAAGTGTTTTTTGTTTGGTTGGGGTTTTTTGTTTGTTTTGTTCTGTTTTTTAAGACGGGGTTTCTCCATGTAGCCCTGGCTGTCCTGGACTCACTTTGTAGACCAGGCCAGCCACTAACACACAAAGATCCACCCGCCTCTGTTTCAGAAGTTCTGGGTTTAAAGGCGTGTGCCACCATCGCCTAGCTACTGAATATTTGTTAATCCAATCAATTTGATAATAAAAAATGCACTCTCATGGGACTGGGGAGATGACTCAGTCAATAAACTGCCTGTAATACAAACACGAAGACCCGAATTTTATCCTAGCATCCCATAAAGAAGTTGGCAGAGTGATATGGGCAGAGAGACTGAAGAGCAGAGACAGGCTTCCTGTTGCTGGATACTCTTATTGAATCTGTGAGCCACAGGTTCAGGGAGAGACCCTGTGGAGAGAGATGGAAGCTATCCAACATCTACCTCTGGCGTCTATCACAGTCATGCCACACACATACACATGAACATATGTGAATTAGCTATCACAGGTCCATCGCTTGGTAACTTGACACCCAAACACATTACTTTGAATCATAATGTTCCATCCTGGTCCCATAGGCTTATGGCTATTCCATCATGTAAAATGCATTAATTTAACTTCAAAAATGGCCAGTGTTGGAGTGGGAGAGATGGCTCGGTGGGTAAGAGCATGGCTGCTTTTCTAGAGGACCCAGGTTTGATCCCCAGCATCCAAAGAGAGGCTCACAATCATCTCTAAGTCCAGTTCCAGGTGGTCCAATGCCCCCTTCTAGCCTCTTGCATAGTCCAGGCTTGTATATAATACACACAGACTCATATTCAGGCAAAACATTCACACACATAAAATTAAATTTTAAAAAAGTCACCAGTCATGATTATCAACACCATTCAGAACTCCAAAGACTATCCCTGAGACTAAAACATCCTGTGAACCCCTAAAACAATTAAAAAACAAGTCCAGATTCTTCAGTATACCATGACGCAGAATAAACGTTCTCATTCCAAAAGGGATGGATGAGGACACAGCAAGGAAAAACTGCGCTAACACGAGACCGGAAGCTAGTGAGGAAACTCAAGCAGCGAAGCTGCACCCCAGCGTCTGTGGCCCTCGGCGGCATCATCCAGGTAGGAACAGCCTTGGGTAGCTGTTCAGCCATCTGCAGCACACACAGCCTCTCCCTGGGGTGACTCGATTCTGTGCCTTGATGGGTACCTCGCCATGGGATATTGCCAGGACCCTGGGCTATCCAATGCAACTCAAGCTTCCCTTCACAGCTTCACAGCCCACTCGGGAGCTCCATTTTGGGAATCCCACTTCGGGAATCCATCCTGCTTAGACACTGGTGTTGGTGTCTAAGTTAGGGTTACTACTACTGTGATGAAACACCGTGACCAAAGCAACTTGGGGAGAAAGGGTTTACTTGGCTTACACGTCCACATCACCATTCTTCATCAAGGAAATCGGGACAGGGACTCAGGCAGGGCAGGAACCTGGAGGCAGGAGTGGAAGCACAGGCCATGGAGGAGTGCTGCTTACTGGCTTGTTTTTGATAGCTCGATAGCTTCCTCAGCCTGCTTTCTTACAGAATCCAGGGCTTCCACAGTGGGCTGGGCCCTCTCCCATCAACTACTAATTAAGAAAATGCCTACATCGGCATCATTTGTTTGTTTGTTGAGACAGGGTTTCTCTGTGTAACTTTTTCTGTCCTGGACTCGATGTGTAGACCAGGTTGGCCTCAAATTTACAGAGATCCGCCTGCTTCTGTCTCCCTGAGTGCTGGGATTGTAACACCACCCCTTGCTCTACAGCTGGATCTTATGGAGACTTTTTTTTTTTTTCAGTTAAAGCTCCCTCCTTTCAGACAACTCTAGCTTGTGTCAAGTTGACATAAAACTAGCCAGAATAATTGATCCCTCAAATATTGCTGTAAGGTCATAATCTTTTCTTTCTTGTTCAATCCCAAGATCATACATTAACATCACAATAGAAAACATTTTACAAACATTAGAAGCACTACAGTCTTTACAAATTCAGAAACTTTAAAATCCAAAATCTCTTCTAAAACCCAAGATCTTTTTTAAAAATTCAGTCTTTTAGCCTGGAGAGATGGCTCAGTGGTTAAGAGCACTGGCTGCTCTTCTAGAGAATTTGGGTTAAATTCCTAGCACCTGCATGGCAGTTCACAACTGTCTAACTCCAGTCCCAAGGGATCTAACACCCTTACACAGACATATATGCAACCAAAAACACCAATGAATATAAAATAAAAATATAGTATTTAAAAAATCTAGTCGCTCAACTTCGGGCTTCCTGTAAAGTCAAAAATAAGTTAAATATTTTCTTCAAGAGAGAAGAACCAGGGCACAGTCACAGTCTGAACAAAACAAAAACAAATTCCAAAAAGGTAAATAACTCAGTGCCCAATGATCTGGGATTTCACTCACAATTTCCTGGGCTCCTCCAAAGGGTCACTGCTCTGGCTCCACCCTCTTCACACCTACAGACTGTCGCCTAGGCTCAGGCCAGTCCCGCTCCACAGTGCTGAGGTGCCACAACACTGGTGTCCCCCAAATGCTGGCATCTTCTGCTGTGCTGCCATGGGGCTACACTTTCTCCAGTCAGCTCCCCTGGGCCCCCTTCAGGGACTCCAGCCCTGCCACACGAGCCTCTGCTGCTCTCCAGGACCCCTTCCTGCCTTTAAAACCAGTAGTACCTGAATGACTCTTACACCACCCAGTTCAGCTACAACCGTGGCCGCTTCCGCAACACAGCTTCTGTGTGCTGACTCTGGGGAAACATTTCCCAAAATCACTTCACCTCAGCGATGCCATTTCTTCTTAATCACAGCTGATTTTTCAGCTGCAGCTGATCAACATCCACGACCTCCCAGCAAAGCAAAGGTTTGAGTTCAGTGCTTCTGGTCTCTTCTTAATCACGGTAGATTCTTCAGCCCCAACTAACTAGAACTACAGATTCTTAACTCAGATGACCTGGTTGAGTCTTTGCTTCCCTCTGAAACCTCAAAAGCCAGGCCTCCATCACCTGCATTGTTCTCATCATTCTTTTCATCCAGACTCCGACAGAACAGCTCACTGAGCTCCCAACATTCAATGGCTTTTCTAGCCCAGAGTTCCAAAGTTCTTCCACAGTCTTCCCCAAAACATGGTCATGTCTGTCACAGCAATATCCCACTACCATGATACCAACTTCTGTCATAGTTAGGGATCCTATTGCAGGGATGAAACACCATGACCACTTGGGGAGGAAAGGGTTTGTTTAGTTCACACTTTCAGAGAACAGTCCATTACTAAGGCAGGTCTGGGCAGGAACTTGGAGGCAGGAGCTGACAAAGAGACCGTGGAGAAATGTTGCTTACTGTCTTGGTCCTTGTGGCTTGTTCAGCCTGCTTTCTTCTAAAACCCAGGACCATCAGCCCAGAGATGGCACCGCCCTTAATGGGCGGGCACCTCCCCTCATCGATTGCTAATTAAGAAGATGCCCTACAGCTGGATCTTACAAAGGCATTTTTCTCAATTGAGGTTCTCTCCCTTCAGATGACTCTAGCTTGAGTCAAGTTGACCTCAGATTGGCCAGGGCACCTGGCCTGAGAAACTTCCTGGAACCTTGGTGGAAGTCACCATGACACCTTCATTCTGGGATCTAACATTTCTTTGAAACCAGAAACACGTGGATGATGCCGCGTTCTGCCACCGGCTTGAGATGTGGCCCATCCCCCTTGGACTGCAGCTGCAGCATCCTGTGGTGCCTTTGAAGCTGAACCTAGGGAAACACTTCTCCAGGCACTGATGCAGGGAGCAGGGAAAACACCTGTGGTGGCAGGTTCTCTTCAGCTTCCTCGTTTCAATACATTTAAATTGTAATAAGCTGGAGCCTTCAAAGATTGGTGTTGCCCCCAAGGGACCTCTTCTTGTCCCAGTACAAAGTGAAGGATTCTCTTTGATGACACCAATCCCTCTAACAATTGTGGCCACCTTTGCCACAAGGTCTGTCTACCTTGTCCAAAATTCTAACCACGTTTACATTCCTTTCCCTGCTAAACTGCACGTTTATCATGTGTTCCTTTTATTTTTCACTATAAATTTGAATAAACGCAGC
Source organism: Meriones unguiculatus (assembly GCF_030254825.1). Lineage (NCBI taxonomy): Eukaryota > Metazoa > Chordata > Mammalia > Rodentia > Muridae > Meriones > Meriones unguiculatus. The sequence continues at coordinate 17,530,887 of NC_083352.1, forward strand.
AAGCGATAACCACGCCACCATCTGAAAGCCATTCTGTCTTTTAATTACCACCAAATTAACCAAACATTTCTGAGCCCAGCCTGTCTCAGTTTCTCAGGATATGGGCAGGAACAAAAGAGATTGTCTCAGGTAGGGTTTTTAAGGCTGTGATCAAATGCCACCACCAAAAACAAGATGGGGAAGACAGTGTTTATTTCAGCTCACAACTCTTGGTTCACACTCCATCACTGAGGGAACCCAGGGCAGAAACCTAGAGGCAGGAGCTGAAGCAGAGGCCATGAGGGGTGCTACTTACTGGCTTGCTCAGTCTGCTTTGTCATACACCTGCCCATGGGAACCACCACTCACCGTGAGCTGGGCCCTCCTACATCAGTCATTAATCAAGGAAATGATGTACAGAATTACCCACAGGACAATCTCATGGAGATATTTTCTTTCTTTCTTTCTTTCTTTCTTTCTTTCTTTCTTTCTTTCTTTCTTCTTTCTTTCTTCCTTTCTTTCTTCATTTCTTTCTTTCTTTCTTTCTTTCCCTTCTTTTCATTTTTTTTTTGTCTTACATTTATTTTGTTTTATTTGTGTGAGTGTTTTGCCTACATGCAAGTAAGCATACCTCCTGCAAGCCAGGTGCCCTCAGAGGTCAGATCCCCTGAAGCCAGAGTTATGGATGGTTGTGAGCCACCATGTGGGTGCTGAGAATCAAACCCAGGCCCTCTGCAAGAGCGTCAAGCACTCTAAACTACTAAACCATCTCTCCAGTTCCTGGAGGCGTTTTCTCAGTTAAGAGTACCTCTTCCCGAGTGTCTCTAGCTACGTCAGGTTGACATAAAATAACCAACACACAGCTCCTTTACTAGAACGTGCCCTGAATTGCTTCTGGCTCATTTCCCAACAGTCTTTATTCTCCTTTGACATCTCATTGTGGTTTTCTGCATAGAACCAGGGTGCCCTGTTAAGCTCTGCACCCAGCATTCCAGGGACCGTCCAGCCCACAGCTTCAAAGTCTCCCATATTCCCCTCACAAACTTCTTCCAATGCCCTAGAACCACACTGAAAGATTTGTCACAGTGGTGACCGGCTTCTCAGCACCAGTTTCCTGTACTGGTCACTTTCTTGTTAATGTGGCCAAACACCTGAGAAGAAGCACCTTCGGGCTAGGGAGCTAGCTCAGTGGGAGATCCTTGTCTGATCTGCGCAGGTCCCTTAAGGAAGAAGAGCTTTGGCTCATAGTTAGGGGACATCGTCCATCAGGGTGGAGAAGAGAGCAGCAGCTGGCTCCTCAGTTGAGACACGCATCTCAGAGGAGCAGGAAGCTGAGAAAAAGGGGAATGCTGGCTCTCAGTTGGCTCCTTCCTACCTCCCATGAGGCAGGCCTCTCCCCTTGGTCAGTCCTGTCAGGAAATGCCTTCACATCCAAAGGTCTACCTCATTAATACCATAGGTGTTTCTCAGTCCAATCAAGATGACAATCAACATTATCCATCAGGAATAAATAAAATAAAAAAACATTCTGAAGAAGCATAAACACACACTCAGGACAGCTACTACCTCTCGAAAGAAGGGCTATTCAGGGTGGATACCCAGAGGGGATCCGGTTGTATCTGTAATTCTTTTTCTCCGTCCCCGTCCCTTAGCCCCCTCCCCCTTCATCTTTTGCTTTGTTTTGTGACAAGGGCTCGCTGTGTAGAGCAGCGTGGCCTTAGCCTGGCCTTAATTTGATATGTGGCCCAAGCAGGCCTTGAACTCCTCCTACCTCAGCCTCCCCAGTTCTGGGATTCTAGGTGTGCACCTTCCTACATAGCACCTTTGCTTCTCCTTTTTCCCCCCTTCATTTATTTATTTTTAAACATTTATTTGTTATTCATTTGTTTGAGACAGGGTCTCATTGTACACCCCTGGCTGGCCTAGGACTAGAAATATAGACTAGGCTAGCCTTGAACTCACAGACATCTGCCTGCCTCTGCCCCCCTAGTGCCACCACACCCAGCTTCCCTTTTTCTATTTTTTAAGAAAAGTAAGAGAGAGAGACAGGTTGGTGAGTAAAGAGCTTGACAACCATAAAGGCCCGAGTTCTGATCCACCACGGTCACGTAAAAAACAAGCGGTTCCCAGTATCCCTAAGACTGCAGCGCCCAGGAGTGGACACAGGGGATCCTGGGACTTCCCTGCCTTTCAGTCTAGCTGACACCAGGAGCTCTAGACTGACCAACGAGAGGCCCATCTCAGAGACAAAGCGGACCAAGGAGGATGCATCAGCCCCTGGCCTACAGCACTCACACACAGCCTATGCACTGTGCACACGCGTGTATACTGCGCCAACACACGCAGTTTGAGGTTTGTTTTCATCAATGTGTATGTGTTTGCATATGGGTAAGTGCATCTGAGCGTAGGTGCCCTGGAAGGCCGTGTTGTTCACTCTGGAGTTCTGAAAGCTCTGGTGCGGGTTCCATGATGGCCCTGGTTTGCACCAGTGGTGGCAGGAGGGGCATCATGCCAGGAGCCCTTCATGAACAGAGCATATGACAAAGCAAGCTGGTACACGGTGAGCCGGGAAGCAAAGACCAGCAGTGTAGGAGGGTTCGGTACTCCCTTTCAGAACCCCGTTGACCTGAGGACCTACTATTAGGTCCTACTTCCTGATCATTCTGTTCTCCAGTAGTGCCATTCTGGGGACCCAGCCTTTGAGACATGGCCTTTGGAGCACCACCCAAACCATAACAAAATTCCTTATGGTTACTTTTACTAGGACTATATGAATCAAAGTGGAAGATGCTAGCCTACCGTAATGCTACCACACTAGTGTCCACACCTAATCTCAGCACTCAGAAGACTGAGGCAGGAGAATTATCTGGAGTCCAGCTGTGATTCCTAGCATGACCCTGTCATGACACCCCTTCAAACCTATTCCCATCACACACACACACACACACACACACACACACTGTAGCTGCTTCAGAGCCAGGAACAAAGCAAAGGCATTAGTTTATTATTATTGTTCCTCATCCAGTAAAACTCAACTGTGGTCTCTGCAAAGTCCTTCTCAAACTATCTACCATGCCCACGCAGGGAAAACTGGCATCAAGGCTGGCTTTGAGTGCCACTTAACTGTGTAGCTGACCTGTTGGTCAACTTTTATCATGAAATATAATGATGCAGGGAAGGAGTGTCATGGCGAGCCCCTGAGGAATTATGCCGTGAAACAGATCAGGGATAAGGGGGTTTACTGGGGGGAAGGTAGAGGAGTGAGGACCTGGGAAAGGGTAGAGGCAGCGAGACAGGCGAGAGAATAGAGGCACGAGGGCACAGAAGAGTCGGGGCGCAGAGAAGGACAAAAAGAGGGAGAGATAACCCTGGAGAGAGAGAGAGAGAAAGCTGGGGTGGTTGGCGCTCCTTTTATCACCTGGCAAGCCTGGCCATGGTGGCAGGTACTGATATAAGCAATTGCTGGGTCCCATGAGGACGGGCCCAGCTCACTGGCAGATGTCTTGACAGTTCACTCTGCTGTTCTCTTATTTACCCTTGTATCCAAAATTGCAGAATGTCAGAATCAGTATAGATAGTTAGAAGATCAAACAAGAGAATAAAAAAAAATGGACAACCCTTTCATCCCAATAAACTCATTAGCATGTCTCTCATTCTGTCACCCTTCCCTAGACCCTGAACCCAACAGACTAGCCTGTGTTTCTCTAATCACAGAAGAAACACGCCAGAGGCGAGACTGAGTAAAGGATGCTCATTCAGAGAAGACAAGCTTAAAACAGCTTCTCTGATTATGGATTTCACCACCTTTCTCCCTCAGTGACACAAGGCTAGAGCTCTCTGGGAGGAAGTAGTGAGTGTTCTCAGGAAAAGTTGTGTGTGAGGCTCTCATTTGAAAACACACACACACACACACACAAATCATATTTTGAATGAGTGAAAGAATGTTTTTAATTTACTGAAGAAGCCAGCTTGTTTAAATCCTATTGTGAACTATTTCTTAAGACTGGAGTAAGGAATTCTTTTGTTAAGTAAATATTCAGGCCCTCCCTTGCCAAAAGCTTTTGAAATCTCTGCGGTAATTATGCTGATGTTTTCGATGTTTATATGTTGAATGCCTAGAGCTCAATTGTTAATGGGTAAATACGAAGCCACTAAGGCCTTGCCAAAAGAGGCCCAATGCTGAGGTTGGAGAACAATGTCTCCGCAGGACCCCTAGAGAGCCTGTCAGGCAGTGAGGGGGAGCAGCAGCCTAGACTCTGCTTCCAGTGGACACTGTCTCTGAAAAAGCCAAGGAAGAGACTGACCTGGAGTGGGGACAAAGGCCACGCGGTAGCAGAAGACCTGGACCAGAGCAAAAGTGTCATGCTGAGCTGTGGCGCTTTCGGTAGCAGAAGACCTGGACCAGAGCAAAAGTGTCATGCTGAGCTGTGGCGCTTTTCATGGCTCCATAGCCACCACTTCCTGCTACTCTGGGAGCATAGGGGGCAGACAACTAGAGAAAACAGCTTTGCTCGAACTCACCAGTGGGCCCAGGGCCGGGTACATTAAAGGCTAGCCACCCATGTCATGCTGGGGCTCTGTGTTAAAATTACACACTCCGTACTGGGGGATGTACAATGTCACCTTAGCTGGTCATCGGACCTTATTCCTCAAGACCTTCAGCTGCTACACAGGGTTCAGAATGCCAGTCCGTGCTGGCTCATGCCTTTAATCCCAACCCTTGGAAGGCAGAGACAAGTGGGTCTCTGTGTTCAAAGCCAGCCTGGTCTACAGAGTGAATTCCAGGACAGCCAGGGCTACACTGAGAAGCCCTGTCTTGAAACACACACACATACACACACACACACACACACACACACACACACACACAAAAGAGTGCCTACATCATACAGGGTTTTATGAAAATTAAGTAAAGCAATGATGTAAGGTTAGCATTATAAACATCGTGTGAAGTTTCCATATGTCGAGTTCATCTGGACCAGAGGCGCAGGTCGAATCTTACAAGCATTAGCGACAGCACCTTGCCTGGTTCCATCCCCTGCAGAAGGCAACAGCAGAAAAACTATCCTAGAGTTGTGGATCTTGGCCAGTTCTCTCTACCAGGTAGGTAGGGGCTGGGAGCTGGCCTCTCTCCACAGCCATGCATATGTAAATAGAGCAGCTTTTTGTTACTGTATCACCTCTGCAAGAAGCCTCACAGCACAGAGCAACTGTGTGTCCCGAGGCCTGGTCACAACACAGGTCTTACCTGCTCCTATAACCACATCTTCAGAAGGGACAGAAAGGTGTCTGTGGCATTCGATAACCAAAGGGGCCAGGCTTATGGATAATTGCTCAGTGGGGCTACAGGGCTATTCAGTGGAGATGAGCTAAGGATGTGACGCGGTGGTACAGCACTTACCCAGCATGCAGCATGCTCTGGTGCTGAAGAGAGGCTCATGGTGACAAGGGGGAAAGGGGGGAGGGGGAGAGGAGTGATGGGAGAAATAGACAGACTGAAACACCTGACCGCAACTGACTATTTCTCCCCTCGCTCTTCTCTGCTGTGACACCTTGTGGGACAGAAGGAAAACAGGTCCTCCATAGCATCACGACTTTCTTACCTTCAAATGGGAACCATAGACAGGGCCGTGTGCCCGCAAAGCTCGCTGTGTGCTTAGAGTAGCACCTTCTGCATGCTCCTCTCTGAGCCTGGAACGCTCTGCAGTAGGTCCCTACAGGAGCTGAGGCCTGTCCATCGCACAGAGACACGGAACACCTTTCCTTCTCTCATCTTCAGAAAGAGCTGGTCTTGCTCGGTGCCATGACAGCGTCCCCAACACTTGCACCTGTCTGGACCGCTGGGAAGAGAGGGGTTCCCCAGAGACCTGATGACTACCCTCCATCCAGTTATCTACACTCTCTGTAACCCAACCTCTGCCCCCCTCCTCTTGTGAAAGGAAGCACTCAAATGACACAAATAGTGGAGATTTCACCATCAAGGGCTCTGAAGAGCCAGGCAGAGGGACCCAGGCCAGCAAGGGATGAGACCCTGTGGGTGGGGGAGAGGACCCCTCACGCAGGGCTAAGAAGTTTCTTAGAAACAAAAGCCACTTTAGCTGGCCAGGGACGGCGGGATTGCTTGCTGAGTTCCAAAACCAGCCAGGGCGAGGAACAAGGTAAGGAAAGGGTTGAGCCATAAACGCGAGACAAAGAACAGGCAGTTCCAAGGAGCCAAGAATGCAAATCATTTGCAGGCCTCGGTGAGATGCTCACCCAAGGACCCCGTGGGAGGCGGGAGGGCCTGCCACCACTGCCGAGGCTGTCCGTGAACACCAGCTGCAGAGAGTAGGAGCCTGCCTTCGAGGGTCCCTGCTGAGTCACTCCGTGTGTGTACTGAGTGAGTCATCCAGTGTGTGTCAGCGGCTCTAAGGTTTGTGCAAAAGCCTCTAAGGTTTGCCTGTGGGAGAGTGATGGCGTACTGTGAATGAGAGCCATCCAGCCAGGCAGAGTGGGGCGGGGGGGGGGGGACGGGGCAGGGGGGGGGACGGGGCGGGGGCTGTGTTTAAAAGGGCACCACACTTCATTCACGCTGTATATCACACACCACATTTCTGAACACAGTCCAGCAGGAGCCATCTGTCCCTCCTTCCTGCTGAACCCTTCCCCCCACCCCCAGCGGAGCAGCTGTGCTGAATTCTTCAGGCAGCAGGAGGAGAGGACTCCAGGAATCCTCCAATCCAGAACCCTGCGTTTTTTGCAGAAGGGACCACAGCGGCCTAGGAGAGTGAGGTGCAGCTGGAGATGGTCATGGCATCCTTGATCGGTGTCTATGGGCATACGGCTGGGTCCTTCCTCCTTTCCCAGCAGGGATGTGATGGCGTCGCTTCTTTGAACCAAAATGCACCCAGATCAGCCCCACGTACAAAGGGCCGGTCTTTAAAGCTGGAGTGGCTGGAAAACCTAGAAGGCCTAGGGAGTCTAGGCTGAGACTCATTTGGCTCCTTTCCCTTGACATCCCTGCTCCTCTTGCCCCACCCAGCTCAGAAGTCTCTTGCAGCCCTGAGTGATTCAGAAGGTGACTTCTGAGGTGTCACAGAAGTCTCACCTCCTGGGATTGCTGATGCTTCCTCCCCTCAGTCACCCACTGGCTTGATGGCCACTTCATAGCTCAGTTTCCATGAAAACGAACCGACCTATAAAATAGGGCGTTGACTTTAGCAGTTTGGAAAGAACCAGCGGAAGGCACTGAACCTGTTGAGATTGTGAATAGTTCTCTTCGCCTGGTCCATTCATTCTCAGAGGCTCAGGGCTGACCCGGACTTCAAAGAAAGGCTCTGGTGCTGGACTGATTGTTCTTATTTCGTATTAACTAAGTAGATACTATATCCTCGGCACTGCTGAGGCCGTTCAATAGTCTCACACCCTTCTCTGCATCCCCGGAGAGCAGAGATTTATTATCTCATTTATCTAGAGACTTCAAAGGCCCTAACACTTTGTCACCGATGATGGAAGCTGCTAAGCCGCTCAGGGCATCCAGGCAGAGGAAAGAGAAAGGGAAGAACAATGACTGTCATATCAGGTCTGGTGCTAAGCTCAGTCAATCCTGTATTCAGCAGAGCCCTGTTAAAAACATGTCCTAGCCAGGGGTCAGGAAGATGTCCTGTCTTCTAGCCGGCAGACCGACACAGGAGACTGACTTACAAACGGTCCCTTGGGGATAGTATATGAACCAAGAGAATGGAGCTACCAAGTGTTTCCTGGAACAGAAACAAATATGTTTACAAACTTGCTTATTTTAGTGTCACACGCAATAAGTATTAAAAAAAAAAAAAAAAAAGCTGCAGACTACTGGGGAAAACTCATTGATTAATTAGAGAAACATTATGGTATGCCCACAAAGAGAAGACAGTATCGATAAGCAGTGATCCAAAAAGGATAACTATTACTTTAAAAATAAATGAGCAGGTGGCATACGCCTTTATTCCCAGCGCTCGGGAGACAGAGCTCTGCAAGTCCCCAGCTGGGCTGGGCTACATAGTGAGGCTCTCTCAACAACAACAATCAGAATATAAAACACAATAGTATTTTGTATTAAAAAAAATTAAAAGGTGTAGCCTATGTATTAAAATCTGGAAAAATATGTACATGGAAAAGTGTGAAAGGAAATACGTGAATTTAATTACATTGCTTACTGCAAAAAGTAGGGTTGAACTATAAAAAAGACAATTTTTCATTCATTTCTGTTGACCGATAAGAATGATTTTTTTTTTTTTTTACAAATCTAATAAAGTTAAAATGTATTATAAAAATAAAGAGGAAGAAAACAAAAAATAAGCCCATCGATTCTTCCTGGCCGCCCTCAACACAGGCACTTGCTCCCATGTGAAATGTCTGTTATGACATTTGGAGAGCTGGCAGCCGTCACCAGAGGGAACAGGGCACATTTGGCCTCTGCTGCGGCATCCGGAACAAAGCAAGGACTAGAGCTGTCAGCTCAGAGACAGACACTGATTTGCACAAACATGAGACATAAAGTTATTCAGCGAGTGAGTATCTCACTCACAAAGTCAATGAAAACCAGTGCAAAATTTCTGGCAACTGTGTCCTGGCCCTGTTCCTTACCTAAGAGGCTGAAAGTTCAAAGACACTCAGACCCTTAAGTGCAACACTAAGTCAGGGAGGTTAAGTGTCTACCCCAATCCCACTGAGTCTCACAGCTACCTTACAAGCTAAGAGAAAGAATACACACCTTCACGCCCCCCACCCCCACGTGTATGCGCGAATACACACACAAATACATACACACATGTACATGCAGTCACACACATACACACACTTACATACACAGGCACACAGACACACACACATACAAACAACAAGACAAAACTGAATGAAACCAGGCAAGTGCTGTAGGCTAGCTAAAGCCCAGAGGAAAAGCAGCCAGGGCAGTAGTCATATCATGGTCTCCTTGTACGATTAGCTGTGAGGCTGGCGCCTGCCTGGGTACATTATCTAATCCTTGAGGCCTGGGAAATCCTGGGAAGTGGGGACTAAGACTGAAAAGAAGTGGGCTTAATCATGACCCTTCATAGCAAATGACTGAAGCCTGACTCAGTCCAGCAAGAAGAAAAGTGACTTATTTGGCTCTCAAAACTAAAATCTTCCAGCAGTCGACAGATTCTGGCTCAGTGCGATTAAGGCTGAGCTAGTGTCAGCCAAGACTCGCTCTGACTCCATGCCTCCTTCATCTTGACTTTCCTTCTTCCGGGGGAATCACTGAGTGGGGCGGAAAAACACGCCAGAAAGTCCATGTTATCCCCTGTAACTAGCTACCTGCTAGAAAGTCCAAGTTATTTTCTGTAGCATGCTACTCCAATGAAAAGAAAAGAGTGAAAAATTCACCTTTCGCTTCTGTTTTTTTGTTTTGTTTTGTTTTCCTATTTTCGCCTCTCCAGTGCTTACAGACATGTGTACCACATGTGGATTAGGCAGAACTAAGAGTGAAACCCAGCTCCCTGGGCAAGCACCGTACCAACTGAGCTAAGCCTTCAGCCCAGGAGAACTCTTTTCCCAAAAGTTTCAACACTATGATGAGTCTCAGGGGCCAAGCTCAGGTCATGTGCCTGTTTCTGGATTATCCTACTGATCTCTGTGGTTAGATTGGGCCTGTCGCGTCCAGATCACATGCTTTGTTAGTCAGTTTTCCATAGCTCTACAAAATACCTGAGGTGATTACCTAATAAGGAAGAGAGAATCTTTTCAGCCTCATTTTGGAGGTTCCACTGGGGCGGGGAGCAGTGCCAGAGGGCAACAAGAAGCTGTGGGGATGAAACAAGGCGGCTCATAACCGCAGTTAGAGAACCGAAGGACCTGAACGGACTGGGGCCCCCAAATCTTCAGTGGCACCCTGCCTCCCTCCAAGGGATCCCAGTGAGCCCACCTCTCAAAGGTCCCACCTGGGGACCAAACCAGCACACGGGCCTTGAAGGACACAGACACACGGCATTCAAATTTTAGAACATGAGCTAGAAATGGGAGTTGAACATCCTTCCAAAATGGGAAGCAAAGTACCAAAGGACAAAAGGAAGGATGCTGAGTAAGTAGATGACACACACCTATTACAATGCCACAGAGAAACATAGGGACCTGCCAACTAACTACACTTGGAGAAACCAATCATGTCTGTCACCGGGGAGCAACCAGGAGTCCTTGGGAAACTGCACCACAATGACAGAAGTTTTAAACACTCCTAGGAACCTTTTTTTCCATTGCTAAAGGCAAGGGCCCAAGGACAATTCACAAGAACTCTCTGAAAAGTCTTGCAGTAGACACTGGGAACCATCCATTCCTGACCTTTGCATAAGCTACGGAAAGAACCAGTTGCCTAAAGTGCTGTGTTGACAGGAGGACCTTGATGGGAAGATAGAAAAGTCTTTTCTTGTTTGTTTGTTTGTTTGCTTGCTTGCTTGCTTGTTGGCTTGTTTCGTTGTTTTTTTTTCTCTTTTTTTATTTATTTTTATTATTAGTTACATTTTATTAACTCTGTATCCCAACTGTATCCCGCTCCCTCATTCCCTCCAAATGCCACCCTCCCCCCTCCCTCCTTCTCTCCCTCCCTCCCTCTCCCTCCCTCTCTCCCTCCCTCACTCCATCCCTCCCTCATCTCCTCCCTGCCTCTTTCCAAGTCCACTGATAGGGGAGGACCTACTCCCGTTTAGTTGGTTTTTTGAGACAGGGTCTCTTTATGTAGTCATGACTATCCCGGAACTCACGATGTAGACCAGACTGGCTTCAAACTCACAGAGATCTACCTGTCTCTCACTCCCAAGTGATGAGATTAAAGATTTTTAACACCATGCCCAGCTTGGAAAAATTTAGGAAGAGCTATGAACTAAGAGTCTGTTACCTGGGTACCAGGAAAAAATTATTGGTTAAATAAACTCTCACCCACAAATAAATGAACAGGTGAATAAATAGGCTAAAGAGTAATGCCACATCTAGCAGCCAACTCTGGGATAGTTTAAGAAATATAAGATATGACCCCCCTGGGGTGGGTCAGATGTGAGTGGGCCCAGAGGGAGTAACTGTGGGAGAGCTGGCCTTGAAACTTGTCTGCTGTTCAGAAGCATGGGCAAGGAAGAGATGCTATTCTCCACCCTGGTCCCTCGCCTTCTGCAGCAAGCACAAGAGATGATCCGAGGATTATGAGAGCAGGAGAGCTGGCCCTGACCCTCACCAGCTGCAGCACTCAGGAGAGAAGGTCCTGAACCTCACCTGGACAATGCAGTAGAGCTAGTCTCAAACATGGGATGTCTGTTGTGCACTGGTGCATAGAGAGAGATGCCTTCCTCCTCTTCCTTGTCCCTCCACACCTATGGCAGGCAGGAGAGCTGGCCCTGCCCCTCCCCTGCTGCAACACTTGGGAGAACAGGCCCTGTATGTCACCTGGGCAGCAGGATAGAGTGGGCCCTGGTTGGGGATGGGGAGAGTTTTGGGTGAGCTAGCCGTGAGGGCATGAGAGTAGGAGAGCTGGTGGACTGACCAGATACCTCTCAGGTCCAGATCCAGGGATTTGAACTGGCCCACCCCAACATCTACTCCACTGATGAACTACTGGAGTACATGAAGGAGTCAGTCCTATAGATCCAAAACTATAGAGTCTCCATGACACAGGGCAACAACAGGGTATCCTAGAGGAGTTCCAGTGAGGTTCCAGTATTGAAAGAGGAGCAGAGGCCAGAGGTCTCATACCAGACCAACGAGTCATTGCAATGAACATTTGCAAGCAGAGATGTGTGGACAAAAGAGTGCACAGTAGAACACACTGTCACATACTACAGCTTCCACCATGGAAATGTTTTTTTCTGTGTTGTGGGGGAGGTTGTAAGGGTGGATGGTAGGTACGAGGGGAAGGGAAGATGAGCAGGATTGGTGTACATGATGTAAAATTCAATATAAAAAATTTTTAAAAAGACCAACAAATAAGACTGCTGAGTGGCGGTGGCACATGCTTAATCCCAGCACTCAGGAGGCAGAGGAAGGCAGATCTCTGTGAGTTCAAGGCCAGCCTGGTCTACAGAGTGAGTTACAGGATAGCCAAAACTAACTGCGTACAGAGAAACCCTGTCTCGAAAAACAAGCAAACAACAACAAAAACAAACAAAACAATAAGACAAAAATGCCCAAACAAAGTAATATGAAACAAAAAAGTCTACAAAAATGCCATTGAATGCATTTTGTGTTGGCCATCTAGTGCTGGGCATGGGGACTGACTCAGTGAGACTACATTGGAGAAAACTTTTTCTATTTTTTTTTCCCAATTGTATGTCAGTTGGAGACAATGTTTTGGTTAGGAATGGGAGCTCATGTCTACTTCCCCCTCTCAGTACTGGGATTCCCATCTGGCTTGACCTTATGCAGGCCCTATGTGTGCTGAGTAGGCTCTCTTGAAATCCCTTCAACCAAGGAAATTAATACAATACTTTTCAATTTAGCTTCAGACAAATTGTTCGGAAAAAGGCAGAAAGCAGCCATAAACTTTGCCAAACTATCGCAAAAGTGGTCTCTAGCCCAGTTGGTAATATCGTTCCCTTCTGAACGCTTTTGAGGGGTGCTCTATCTTGCTCTCAGCACTGCTGTCTTCTAAGCTCTACTTTGATGGCCCTTTAGGCCGAGCCCTGATTACAGATTTCAACTACTTCTCTAGTCCAAAGTCCCAAAGTCTTCCACATTCTTCCAAAGAACAGCACAGTCAAGCCTGGCACAGCAATGCCTCAGGCCCCGGTACCAACTTTTGTCTTAGGTACTTTTCTATTGCTTTGATAAACCGCCATGCCAGGCATGCATGGTGGCACATCCCTTTAATCTTATACCTCAAGAGACAAAGTCAGGTACATCTCCCAGTTGGAGAGCAGCCTGGTCTACAGAGCAAGTCCCAGGACATGCAGAGCTACATAGAGAAACCGTGTTTTGGAAAAACAAAACAAAATAAAACAAACAAACTGGGCTCGGTGGCACAGGACTGTAATCCCAGGACTCAGGGAGGCAGAGGCAGGTGGATCTGTGATTTCAAGGCCAGCCAAGGCTATACAGAAAAAAAAAAAAAAGAAAAAAGAAAAGAAAGAAAGAAAGAAAAGAAAAGAAGGAAAGAAAGAAAACCAAAAATAAAATAAAAAGAAAGATAAATTGCCATACGCAAGGCAACTTAGAAAAGAAAGCATTTATTTGGGCTTATAGTTCCAGAGAGCTAGAGTTGGTAACCATCATAGCAGGGACCATGGCAGTGGGCAGATATGGTGCTGAAGTCGCAGCTGAGAGCTAACATCCTGCTCTACAAGCTAGAGGTGGAAGAAGCTAACTGGGAATGGCAGGAGCTTTTGAAACGTCAAAGACCACCCCCAGTGGCACACCTTCTCCAGCAAGGCCACACCTCCTAATCCTTCCCAAACAGTCCCACCAACAGGAGAACAAGTATGTGAATGTAAGAGCCTATGAGAGCGGTTCTCTTTCAAAACACCACAGTAAGGAGAAAGTTCCTCCTCACTGTAAAAATGTCAACTGGTTAATAAACAATGAAGCTGGGAAACTATCAGTACTAAAGTGAGTGTGTGTAAATTCTAGCATTCTAAGCACAGCAGAAATTTTATAAACATTTAGAAAAGAGGGATTCAAAGGCTTCCAACATAAAATAAGCATAAGAGATGCTTACAAGATTTATCCTGATCTGATCAGTACATGCTGAATAAGTGGACTATCTTGCCTACTTCAAAAATATGTACAGTTATTGAATATTAATAAAAAATTAAATGGCAGGCAGGATGTGGTGGTACAAGCATTGGGCAGCACTCATTACAGATCCCACTCTGTGAGTTTAAGGCCAGCCTGATCTACATACTGAGCCGCTCTGTGAGTTTAAGGCCAGCCTGATCTACATAGTGAGCCACTCTGTGAGTTTAAGGCCAGCCTGATCTACATAGTGAGCCGCTCTGTGAGTTTAAGGCCAGCCTGATCTACATAGTGAGCCGCTCTGTGAGTTTAAGGCCAGCCTGATCTACATAGTGAGGCCATCTCAAAAAAGATTTTTTAATAAAAAAGAGTTTAAGGAAATGTTAAATGCAATTCCATCATTATCTCCTATGCATTATACATGTACACATTGTACCCCATAAATTCATACAATTAAAATCATTTATACATAGTACATATTTATTTTCACTATGCCCTGCCTCTGCCTGAGTGCTGACATTAAAATCATGTACCACCATGTCCAGCAAATAACAATTTTTAAGCATCTATTTTGCAAAGTTTTGATGAAAAAGACAGATATTTATAAATATAATCTGGACCTGATCATCATAAAACATTTTTAAAAGCCAAACTGAGGAAACTTCTCCTAATAGTTGGCCTAAACCACTTTAAAATGACAAGGTCTAATTTGAACTACTTTATGAAAAAATAAAATAAAATAGAGCCAAGGGCATGTGAAACACAAAGAAAAGCTGAGAAGCATTCAGTCTGATGCTGAGCAAAGAGGGCTGGATTGTGGCTCAGCAGCTCAGTGCTTGTCAAGAATGTTCAAGGTCCTGAGTTCTATCAGCAACTCTGCAAAAAATTAAAAGTTATGACAATAAAGAGGCAATGACAATCAGATGTAGTGTGTGGTCCTGTGCTGCATTCTGAACAAAGGAAGAAGTTAGTTACCGAGGACATTGTTGGAAATCATGGCGAGAGGAAAGAGGGAGACATGTGCAGCCACAGAAGCCTGGCAAGGGCCTAAGGCCTCTGTGCGCCAAGCTGCGGCTCAGAAGCAGACTCCACAGCCTGAAAACATGGCATCCTGCCCTCCAATGGGGCAGAGCTTGAGACCTCCGTTCCCTGCCTCTCTTTGAGATGTCACACCCTCACTGGGATGCTCTTCCGGTCATGCCTGTTACAGCTGCGCCCTGTTCTGTTGCACTAACGTCTGTCTTGGCTACATTTCTATTGTACTGGAAGAGACACCATGCTCAAGGCAACTTATTAAAGAAGGGATTTAACTGTGGGCTTGGTTATAGTTTCAGAGGGTGAGTCCATGATGATCACAATGAAGAGAATGGAGACAGGCAAGCAGGCATGGTGCTGGAGCAATAGCTGAAGATCACATCCAATGCACAAGTGTGTGGCAGAGAGAGAGAGAGAGGGAGAGAGAGAGAGAGATAGAGAGAGAGAGATAGATAGAGAGAGAGAGAGAGAGAGAGAGAGAGAAATTGGGCCTGGCCTTGGCTTTTGAAACCTGAAAGCCCACCTTCAGCGCCATACCTCCTTCAACAAGGCCACACCTCCTAATCCTTCCAAAAACAATCCCATCAAATGGGGACCAAGTATTCAAAGATGAGCCTGTGGGGTCTATTCTCACTCAAAAACACCACCACCACGCACATACACAGAGAGAACACAAAGTTCAACATCTTTTCTAAGACTCAATCTCTCAACTATAAGGCACCCCTATACAATTGAAAAAGAAGTTACAATGGCACAGAGTAAAGGAAAGAATGGGGTCATGGCAAGGGAAGATTGGACCAAAGCAAGACTGAAACTCTAGCTTTGCAAATCAAACACCAACCCAGAAAGCTCCCTGTCCAGTATCTGGGACTACTATTCGTGGCATTATCTGGGCTCTAGCTGCTTTAGATAGCATTTCTCTTGGGCTGGATTCACTCTGTACCTGCAACTTTCCTTGACGAATATCCCGTGTTTTCTAGAGTCTCTCACATCCTGGGGTTCTCTTTGCAACTTAGGCTTAACCTACAGAACCTTACAGAAAGCCCACTCAGGAGCTTCATTCAAAGAACGTGACCTTGTTCCACTCTGCTTGACCTCGGTGGCTTTCCTGAGCCTGGTCAAAACCGCCCTGACCCTGGAACTCTTGTATTTAGCACGCCTATAACATGAGCAGCCTGTGGATATTGTCAAGTTCTGCAGCCAGCTCCAGATACAGCCTAGCCATCTAGGACCACAGCTGCAGCCTCTGTATGCCTTAAAGACAAACCCAGGAAAACGCCTCCCGAGGTAGGTCCGCTCAAGTAGGGTTCCCCAATGTTCTGGGCTCAGTCACTCTCTTTACAAATGATAGTTTTCCAAATGGGGTTGCACCGTTGTGAGGGAAACCTTTCCAGGAGGTGAAGGCTTTCCCTCAAGTCGCTTTGCCTGTTGTCCCACTGTAAAGTTGGGGGTCTCTTCCTTTATTTTGATAATTTCAGCCACCTTACCAACTCTCGTTCTGATGCCCCCCTCTCCTTTTCTTGCCAAGCTGTGCTGTTCATATTGTCCTGCTTCGAATTCTTATTATAAACTTCAAGAAGCTCAGTGAGCCGTAACTGGGAGGCAGCCTGCTACCATGCAGTCTCTTCCATTAGCTAAACTAGTCCCTGTTTTGGTCCCTGTTCTATTGGTGTGAAGAGACACCGTGACTGAGGCAACCCTGCGTTTAATCGGAGCTTGTTTGCTTAGAGTTTCATGGTCATGGTGGGGAGCTTACAGGAATCAGGCATCTATGAGACTGGAAAAATTAGCAGCATTTCCGTCCATATCTGCAGGCATCAGGGAAAGAGAGAGAGACTGAGCCTGGCTTGGGCTTTGGAAACGTCAAAGCCCACCTCCGGTGACACACTTACTATGCCTTCCACACCTCCTAATCCTTCTCAAGCAGTGCCATTCCCTGGTGACTAAACATGCAAATATATGACCCTAAGGGCGGGGGCATTCTTATTCAGACCACCACGGTCCCTCTCTTTTGAGCTCACTTTATTCAAACTAACAGCACATAGCAGAAAGTAGCTTGTTTCTTAGGTTTTGTTCATTTGGGGACCCCCTTCCCCCCCAGTTGTTTTCATTTTGTTGCCAGGATGTAATACAAGTGGCCTCCAGCGCATGCCTGAGAGTCCTTGCTCCACTCTGGAACCTCGTGAGTCCACTTCCTCATTTCTGTTGGCATTTTGGTCTTCCATGTTCCCACCAGGATGGCCTATTAAGCTGTGCTTACAGCACCGCAGGGATTCCCCAGCCTCCAGCTGCAAACTCCTCCACCTTATTCCAGCAAGCCAGTTCCCAAAACAGCCTAAAAACCGCAACAGCCGCTTCTCAGTACCAATTTTTTATATTATTATTAATAGTCATGTCTGTAACCAAATACCCCACACACAAAAAAAATTAATTTAAAGGAGTGCTAGTTCAAACATTTTGGCTCACAGTCTGAGAAGATCCCGTCCCTCGTGGCAGAGAAGGCATGGTTCATAGTGGCAAGGCTTATTCCTCGGTGGACTAGTAACCTGAGGAAAGGAGATACCAACATTGTCTGTGATATTCTCGAACTTTAAAATTTCAAAAGTGTACATAGTGCCTAGAGAGATGGTGTCATGGTTAAGAGCCCTGGCAGCAATTCCAGAGGAGCTAGATTTGATTCCCAGCACCCACAAGGCAGCTTACAACCGTCTGTAACTCAAATTCCATGGGATCTGACACCCTCTTACCCCTCCACGGGCTCTAGGTACACATGCGGTGCACAGACATACACATAGACTAAACATGCACATGTACCCATACTCATAAAAATAATTTTGTTTTAATTAAAGCATCACCTTTTAGGTGGCACACTCCTGTAACCCCAGCACATAGGGAGGCGGAGGCAGATGGATCTCTGTGAGTTCGAAGCCAGCTTAGTCTACAAAGCGAGTCCAGGACAGCCAATGGTACACAGAGAAACCCTGTCTCGAAAAAAAAAAAAATCACCTTTTAAAAAGTATGTATAGGACTGAAGACATAGATCCCTGGTAAAGTACTTACCTACTGTGTGCAAGGCCCTGGATTTACTCTCTAATAAAGTAAAATAGCACAACATATAATATACTTGCAGTTTATTAAAACATTTATATAAAAGAAGCAAAGCCTCTTTGTTGCAGGACATTTGATTGCACTGTGAACCCCAAGACTGAAATAAAAACCCTGTTTCTAGTCATGGAGTGGCTCAGCCCTAACACACACCTTTAACCCAAGAGCTTTATTTATACTGTGAACAAGTGGTTGTGGTGTGGCTCAGCCCCAGCACACACCTTTAATTTAAAAGCTAAATAAAGTCAACCGTTGATCAAGAGGCGAAGCAAGCAACTAGCTGCCAGGGAGTAAACAGAAAGGAGGGACTTTGAGTTGAGGGTATTTAAGACAGCGTGGAGGAGAAAGGGCTTTTTCCTTCTGGGATGCTGGCTGAATACGAGGGTCAGCTGGGTACTTTCTCTGCCTCTCTGAGCTAATAGGTTTTCACCCCCAACATTGGGCTCCTGAGTCTTTATTGGCAAAATTGAACACTTGAGATTTTGTTTAAAAAAAAAAAAAAAAAAACACTCTACACACTGTAATCCCAGCATTCTGGGAGAGGCAGGTGGATCTCTGTGAGTTTGAGGCCAGCCTGGTCTACAAATCAAGTCCAGCGCAGCCAAAGCTACACAGAGAAACCCTGTCTCAGAAAACAAAACAAAGCAACACAAAAACACTCTGTGTGAGTGTATGTGTGTTTAAATTTCTGTAATTTTCACAATTAGAAAAAAATTTAAAAGACTGAAGATACAGTTCAGTAGTAGAGCAACTGGCCTTGCATATGTAAGGAGCTGGTTTGATCATGAGCACTGCAGAAGGAAAGTAAAGGGGAGGGAGAATAAAAACATTTTTTAATGTTCTTTAAGCTTATTTATTCTGCTTTATTTTATTATGTGTCTTGGTATCTTGTCTGCTTGTATGTCTGGGTACCAGTGGGGTGCCTAGTGCACACAGAGGCCAGAGTCAGATCCCCTGAAACTGGAGTTACAGATGTTTGCAAGCCACCATGTGGTTGCTGGGGATCGAACCCTGGACCTCTGGAAGAGCAGCCAGTGCTCTGAACCACTGAGCCATCTCTCTAGCCCTCTTTAAATTCAAGGAGCACCGTGAGCAGTTGTTTAGACAGCACAATACAGGGTCTGGTTGGAAACACAGTTTACATCACAGACCTAGGGGAGTGCATAGGCTTCCAGCAATCCCAGTTTAAGACTTGATGCTACAAAAGAGTTCTGCCAGGAGACATACCCATACTCCAGAGCATGCACACCAGAGAAGCACGCACACATGCATACCACAGACAGACTCTCTAGGGTATCACTCTACTGTCTCAGCCATGCTCCAGGATTCTCTGGTCTGAAAGCTTCTAATTGCCCCCTCCCCTCTCTTACGGACCAATTCCCTTCTCCTCCTCCCTTTGAACCTGGTGTGTACACTAGCAGCGTCTTCTGAGTCCTGGCCACAAGCAACCGGGACACACAGAGAATGAGAGAAAACAAGAGTATGAGCACAGGTGTGTCCTCGGCAAGGGCCACTCAGCTGGCATTTAGGAAGCTCTGCGCTGGGCTGTCAAGGCTACCACAAAGTACATGGAGGGCAGAGGGGTTGGGGAGTGGGGACGGTGTTGAAAGATGGCTTTATGGTTTGAACACTTGTTGCTCTTACAGAGGACCTGGGTTCAATTCCCAGCACCCACGTGGTGGCTTACAACTGGCCATAGCAGAGTCACAGGGAATCCAGTGCCCTTCTGATCTCCACAAATGCTATACACTCATGTGATACACAGATATGCAGCCAAAACATTCACACACATAAAAAAAAAAAAAACTTACAAAATCAAAGCAAAAGGTACATACTGATGTATTGAATATGACAAATTTTACTTGAGAAAGGGGTGCCATTTTCAGATTTACAGAGCTGCCATACTGACATACAGAAACCCAAAAACCCTTTCCACTGTTCCACTTTGAAGACATAAATACAGCTGTAGGTGTTTTCACCCGAGGAAAAGTCAGAACCCTATGGCACCATTCTAGGCAGTTCTGCTGTTCTCCAGCCAGCAGCTCCTGTGGAGCACCCAATCTGTCCTGCATGAAGACCCACCAAAGCCCACACTAACTCTTTGTTCCCCACATCTGTCACATTTGGATCTGCATCAAGAATTTAGAAAGTAAGCCAGGCAGGGCGGTGCACACCTTTGATGCCAGTACAGAGGCAAAGGCAGGCAGATTGCTGAGTTCAAGGTCAGCCTGGTCTACAGAGCTAGTTCCAGAACAGTCAGGGCTACAAAGAGAAACCATGTCTCAAACAAACTGTTGCAGGATATTTGATCCCACTGTGAACCCCGAGATTATGGAGATTATGAACTGTAAAACCCTGTGTCTTGTTTGGTATAGCTGAGCCCTAACACACACCTTTAATCCAAGAACTTTCTGTTTATTGTAAACAGGTGATTATGGTGTGGCTCAGCCCTACCACTCACCTTTCATCCGAGAGCTTTCTGTACACAGGGTTTGATAAAGTCAACCGTAGATCAAGAGGTGGAGCAAGAAACCAGCTGACAGGGATTAAAGGGTAGGAGGGACTTTGAGTTGAGGGCTATTAAGACAGTGTGGAGAAGCAGAAGGAGCTTTAGCTCTCTAGCTCTTGAGCTTTTACCTCTCTGGCTTTTTGGCCTTTTCGAGCTTTGAGCTAGCAAGCCTTTGGCCTTTTCCTCCTGGGCTGTCAGCTGAGCTGGTGAGCCTGTTGGGCTTTTTCCACTAGGACCTGAGCTGAGAAGGAAGGTGAGCTGGGTGCTTTCTCTGCCACTCGGAGCTAACAGGTTTTTACCCCAGCATCTGGCTCCTGAGTCCTTATTGGTAAAATGGAACAGGTTGGGGTTTTCATTCCTTTATAACAACAAGCAAAAAGAATTTAGAAATCAATGTGTTTTGCCTGGTAGGTGTGATGTATGTAGTATGTGGAATCCTAAATAAGAGTTCTTTAGGGTGCGGTGTTGGGGATTGAACCCAGACCCCTGTATACGCCAAGCACAGTCTACTGCTGACACCATCGCTCCTCAGTGGACTCTCTCTGTACCTCTCCCACAGAACCTTACACCAACTGTTCCCCTAATCCTGTGTGAAAGTATTTCTGCTTCTGGATTTAAACAACTGGAAATGCTTCTAAGAAAAAAAAAAAACAAGAGGAAGGAAGAAGTTAGACAACACATATTAATAAGAAGCCAGGCACCGTGGCACCTGCCTATAATCCCAACCTACTAGGGAAGCCAAAGCAGAAAGATTGTCACAAATTCAAGGCTAGCCTGATCTACACAGGGAGTTGGAGGCAGCCTGAGCTATAGGCTGAGGCCCTGTCCCGGTTCTCAAGACTATCGGTGGCTCTCTCAGCGACAAGGAACTAGAAGAGGACGAGCCTGGCCCCCCTTGGACATCCCACCGAGAGGGCTCTGCAGGCTGGCACTAGTTGTTATGCCCCTTTAAGTTTAAATTATGCATGCTATTATTTTCCCCGTGACTAAAATAGCTTTTAAGTGAAAACCCAGAAGTCATGAGGGCCTGAGTTAGCTCAGTGGTTAAGAGCACATGTTGCTCTTGCCAAGGACGGGGGTTCGATTTCCAGCACCCATGTGGTGGCTCACAGCCCACTATAGTTTCAGTCCCAGGAGATCTGGTGCCCTCTTCCGACCTCTGCAGGCGCCAGGCACACATGTGCTGCACATACATACATGCAGGCAAAACATTCATATGCATAAATTAATAAAATAGACAAATTTTTCAATTTATTTATTTTTTTATTTTATTTTTAGAACAGAGTGTGGTAGCACATTCCTTTATTCCCAGCATCCGGGAGGCAGAGGCAGATGGATGTCTGAGTTTGGGGCCAGCCTGGTCTACAGAGAAAGTTCCAGGCCAGCCAAGGCTACCCAGAGAGAAACCCTGTCTCAAAAACAAACAAAATTAAATCACAATCAATCCCAATATATATATATATATATATTAATCTGTAAATTCCATGTCTGGGATCCAGGTTTTGGGGGTGGTAATTGTTGGGCTCCTCCCAGCCGCTGCCCAGCCCCAGTACCATCTGTTCGGCAGGCAGCATTTCCCAAAGGTTGGGGTCAGCCCTCCCCTGGGAACTCTACCTGGGCAGGAGAACCGATGACCCAGCAGATCAAAGATAAAGCGCTAAGTGTTTACAGTATCAGCTTTCGCTCCCTGGGGGAAGACTGTATCTCTCCTTGGCTGTGCGGCTTTGTGAACAACTGGCCCCGTTGGCACCTTGAGGCCCAGGAACCCAGCTGCTGCCCCAGCCCAACCCTGGAGGGAGCAAGGCTGTGGACAGGAGGCCCATCCTGAGAACAAAACTATCTGCCTATCTTCGCAGGACACCGGCCGCGCCCTCACACCTGCTAGGTGGGGCCTGCTGCTCTCAGCTTGCGTCTTTGTCCACCTCAGCCAGCTCCAGGCCCCTGAGAGACCCTCACTGAAGGCTCGTGGCTATTAACAGCGCAGGGTAGTGAGGAGTCTGTGACTGGGGTGCACCTGGGGTGGGGCTCAGTGGTAGATCTGGACAACCCCAGGTTTTATTCCCAGCACTGAAAATCCAATCAAAACAACAACAAAAAGCAAATGATGAAACCAGTAACATTCCGTGAAACCTCAGGGTTGTTCTCTGCACCTAAGGTGAGGGAGTAAGGCAGGATATGGGTGGGGTTGAAGCCTGGAGCTCAGTTGCTGTCACACTGGACAAGTGTGAAAACTGCATGACTTTGCTTTACTTCCTGATCCGCATAATAAGGCTCCCATTTCAGGGACCATCGGGAAGAGTAAACGAACTAAGTTTTTTAAACTACTCAGTGCAGAGCTGGTGTGTAATGAACTTTAGCCAACTCCTACTGCATATCCAGACCCTGTGTGGGCCAGTGGTGGTGCACACCTTTAATTCTGGCACTCTGGAGGCAGAGACTGGAGGATCTATGTGAGATCAATGCCATCCTGGTCTCTGGGCAAACCAACGTACATAGTGGGACCCTGTCTCAAACAAACAACAACAAGAGAGCTTACGGTGTGACGACGGAAAAGATTTCGATGAAATGAAATGACGAGAGCAAAAGATTAATCTGACACCCTCAACTCAAACACACCTGTGAGTATATGCACCCTGTCCACGCTTCACTGACTCTCTCTCTCTCTCTCTCTCTCTCTCTCTCTCTCTCCCTTCCTCCCTCCCCTCACTTACACATGCACTGTACCATTCAGCTACACTTTCCAGCCTTCCCTTTATGGCCTTGAACCCTCCTAGCTAGCTGTCCTCACACACACACACACACACACACACACACACACACACACACCCTCTTTGCTGTCCTTTCTGCTTTGGCCAGTGGGTCCTAAAACACCATCAGCACTTCCTAAGAACCTCCTAGAAATGCAAGTGATACCACGATCTCCTGGACAGAAGCGCCTGGACAGAGCTATCAGCCTAGAAAATCTCCTGGGCTTTTTTAGATGGCTCTTTCCTCGGGGAGGAATTCATTCTCCCACCTTTCAGAGGAATCTCAAATTTGTGAGACAACCTGTGCCCTCTTTCCTTTATTATTTAGTCTGGGAGAAATTAGATGTACCTGTAAGAGACCGGTTTGGTTTTTCCAGACAGGGTTTCTCCGTGTAGCCTTGGCTGTCCTGGACTCGCTTTGTAGACCAGGCTGGCTCTAACTCACAGCGATCCACCTGCCTCTGCCTCCCCATGTGCTGGGGTTAAAGGTGAGTGCCACCAAGCCAGGCTAAGAGGTCAGTTTGAAACATCCACTCTATAAGAACAAGCTCTAGATGAGGCAGAAATCTAAGGGGTGGTAAGGACCTCAGACATTTTGGAAACAGAAAGCAGGAATGCCGGAGGCCTTCAGCAGGTGAATGGCTTAAGAGGAGATAAAGTGAGCCACTCCTGGGACATTTAGCACCTACTTGAGAAACAGAAATCTAAAAAAAAAAAAAAAAAAAAAAAAAAGAAGCCAGAACACTTATAGGATAATCTCAATAGTAGTTAAATACAGATTTAAACATAAGCTTGATTATAAGCAAAATAGCCCCAGGGGGAAGGACAAAAGAAAATCTAGAAAGATGTGCCTGAGACATTGGGGAGCGGGGTGCTTGCATCTGTGTTTCTTGTAGAAATGAGGCCTGATGGGCCTCACTCTTGCTAGGCAAGTGTTCTGTCTCCGGGCTTCATCTCCAGCCCTTATGCTTTTTCTTGAAGTAGGGTCTTGTTATGTTGTCCAGGCAAGCTTTGAACCTTCCGTCCTCTTGCCTCAGGCAGGCGTGAGCCATCAGGCCCACCTGGGAAACCCCTGTTTAAACCATCTCTTTATGTTTTACAAAAATATCAAGGTTCTCTGCTTGAAGGCTGCTGCTTAAATGCTTTGTGAGTGCACAGATTATTGTAAACACAGCCCTGACATCCCAAGTCCCTCTCCCCCCAGCGGACATGGCCACACTCACGCTGACAAGCTGTAGCTTCCTTCCAGGAATGGGGAAGGCCCCACAGGTGCCTTCCATCCAGGAGAAAGAAACAAGGTCACTGACCAGAAGAGCAGCCTGGGCTGGCTGGACTCAGAGCAGGCCGAGGAGGCCTCTACCTCCAGCCCTTCTAAAGGATTAATGCGATTGTGAAGGGCCAAGAAGCCATAAATAGAACAAAGGGAGGAAAAGAAAAATCAATAGCAATAAAGAGAAAGAGCCTTGTGGCGGTGACGTCAGAATCTCGTCAGCACAGGGTTGAAGTCACCGAGCCTCTGTTCCATCCACATGCAGGCCTTGCACCAGGCACAGGTACAGAGAACACTGTTCCCCCAAAACACCTGAGGACCGGTCCTAGTCTCCACCTTTCGCTTGTGGGGAATGGAGGGTCAGACAGATTATGTAACAAGCACATAAACGCACTGTAAAGGAAAACACTGAGATTTGAGCTCACAGTCCCCACCCCTTCCTAAGCCCCCAAGGCTGTGTGATCCAAAAGGGCGCTCCCAGAAGGTGAGCTAAAGTGGAATTTGGAGCAGAGAGAACCACTCTACCTGTGCTCATGAAACCCATTCCCCAAGGCTGACTCACCTGGGAACCAGCCCCTGGGGAAACTTGACTCCCTTCTCTCCTGACCCAGGGCAGACTGATGTCTATCTCTGCACAGTTGCTGTGGCTTCCACAGAGCCTTGGAAAAGGCTCACCTCTCTCTCTCCTTGAGATTTGGGTGTATGCAGCCAGCAAGGGTGACGCTTCCACAATGCAGGAGATCATAGCCTTGGGGCTCCCTTTGCTGAAATCTCACTCTCACTGATGAGCTCTCCCCAGGGGGAGTAGGGACTCCCCATACCCTGAACCCCTGGGACCTGGGATTGCCCTCTCCCTCCCCTCCCCTCTGGAGCATTTTTCACTGGAGACTCTAAGAGAACTCGATAAATCAGAGTGGTTTCCCCAGCAACAGCGGGAGAAGCAGGTTTACTTATGCCAGGTAAATAATGCATGAGCCAAAGCTGAGAAATACAGCAACCAAGTTCAGGTTACTAACAGGTTCACTGAGCTGCCCAGCTGTGCTTCTGAGCGAGTCTCAGGGGGTTAGGTTGCCACTCCCCACTGGCCCCTCCTTTCTAAAGGAATCCTGTCTGCATTCAGGAGTTTTGTTTGGTTAGTTTTTGTTTGGTTTGTTTTTGTTTGGTTTGTTTTTGTTTTGTTTTTGAGCCTCCTCTTCCTCCTCTCCTCTTCCCCTTCTTCCTCCTCTCCTCTCTGCCTGTCTCTCTCTCCCTCCTCTCCTTCTTTTACTCCTCTCCTCATTTTCCTCCCCCTTCTCCTCCCCATCCACCTCCTCCTCTTCCTTTTTCTTCTTCCTCCTCCTCTCTTCCCCCTCCTTCTTTCCTGCTCTCTCTGTGCTATTACCTGTCCCATAAATCAAGCCATCCCTGCTGTGAAACCCAAGGGTCGAGGCTCCCATCCTTGTGGTTGTCCCGGCCTTTACTTCCACACTGTGGTGAAAGGACCGCTGCGGATGGAGCAGAGGCTCACACCAGCCAGCTCTCCAGTCTTCCAGAAAACAGTTCACTTCCAGATCCATTAAGTATACCTGACAGGCTAGCCAGATCCCTACACTTCCTGGCAAGATGGGCCTTGCCAAAGAGAAAAGCAAACTGAACCAAATTGTGAAGGGACAACCTGAGATAAAGCCAGGGAGCCCCTCCCTCACCCCTGGGAAAACTGATACAGAATCAACATCCCAGCACCTCCCAGGAGGTCTTTCCCTTGCTCTGATTTGCACTTGAAAGTGCTAAGTCCTTTTCCTTTTGGTTTTGTAAATGCCAGATTATAGTATAACATAGAAAAACCTTTCCAAATGGCACAGCCCCCAATTTGACACCTAGCCCACCTCAAGGAGAATTATTTCTTTCAAGGACTGAAAATACAAGAAATTGTGAGACAGTAATTGTTTAAAAAACAAAAACAAACGTGGAAAGTTGAATGGTTCTCTATCTCCCCCCTCCCTCCCTCCCATCCGCCCTCTCTCCCTCCTTCCCTTCCTCCCTCCCTCCCTCTCTCTCTCTCTCTTTCTCTCTGTGTGTGTTTGTATGAAGATTCAGCCCCTACCCTCAGAAAGCTTGCAGCCTTGTAGATTGTCCCATGAGAGTCACAAATCCGTAACAGTCCCTTCTCTTCAAAGGAATCTTTTCTGGGTCTTCAAAGATCTTTTGCTGTTGTTTTGTTTTAGAGCTAGGTCTCCAAAGTTGAGTGAGACAAAATCCTCTCAGCGTTTTATCCGCCTGTCTTAGCAGGTGCAAAGAGCATAGCTGAGCTCTGTTTCCCCTCCATCTCTCAATGCCTTGGACCCTGTCGATACCACCGAGATGAGTAAGATAATAGGGAGAACATCAAACACCATGGGAAAAACTAAGAAGTGGAGCCAGCCATGATGACGCACGCCTGCAACCCAGCTCCCAGGAGGCTGAGGCAGGAGAATCAAGGTTAGAGACTCTGTCTCTGGGAGGAAGAGAGGAGGGGAAAAGAGAGGAGAGGGAAGGGAGAGGTGAGGAGGGATGAGGATGGGAGGAGAGGAGGGGAAGGGAGGAGAGGGGAGGGAAGAGGAAAGGAGAAGAGAGGGAAAGAGGGCAGTGTTAGGTAACTTGCCATTTGTCATGAGGATCCTGACACAGTCCTGGTATTGTGAGATGGTCTGTCGGCAGGCAATGTGTAGAACGTCAGTGTCAATGAGGGATGCTCCTCAGAAAAGGCTCCCCTCCCCGTTTCCCAGGTAGAAAGGAATAAGTCACGCTGACAACCGAGTGATCCATGACTGCCGATCTATATGAGTATCATAGCAACCTCGTTGGTCTGTGAGATTATAGTGATTTTGCGTTAAACCCTAAAAACTGAACAGCCAAATCTGTTAGGAAAACCATAAGGAGGGGAGCCAATAGCAAAGGCAAACAGAGTGAAGGAACTGGGAGCCAGCAAGATGGCTCAGTGGATTTAAGTCACTTTGCTGCATGACAACCTGACTTCAATACCTGGAGCCTACACAAAGCTGGAAGGAGGGACTCTGACTCCTGCATGTATACCATGGTATGTGGACATCAACACACACACATCCACATACTTAATAATTATAAACATGTACATTAAAAAAAATCTTGAAACAGCTTAGATACAATAATGGATAAAGAAATATTTAGCCTCTGATATAAGAAAGTGAGGTGCTTGGTTAAGACTGAACATTCATTTGGTTACGTCAGAATCATCTCTTCACTGCTACACATTTTAACTGACTTCTTTTGTTTTTGTTTTTCTATACAGGGCTCCTTGTGTAACAAGCCCTGGCTGTCCTGGACTCGCGTTGTAGACCAGGCTAGCCTCGAACTCACAGAGATCCATCTGCCTCTTCCTCCTGAGGGCTGGGAGTAAAGGCTTGTGCCACAGCACCCTGCTTAACCGACTTCTTAAGAGATGAAAACTTGCACAATAACAGCCCACTAACCACAGAACTGAAGGTGTAATCAGAGGCCACGCCGCCCTGTCTGCTAAAGATCATGCAAACAGGTATGCAATGATTACACAGCAGTAGCTAGCCCTCAAATGTGGGCTGCTGAGGCTGAGGAAGCTTTTGGGAAGGGAGCTGCCACAGACTGTCCTGGCATTGGGCTGTGACCCAACCAAGCAAACGGTCTGTTGGAAAAGAGTAACTACTGTTGAGGTTATTGACCAAGTCACAAACATCAGCCCACCTATCAAAATCACAAAACAATCGGGCGTGGGAGAGCCCAGCTATATTTCAGCACTCAGGAGACTGAGGCAGGGGGACTACTGAGACCTCAAGGCCAGCTTGGGTTATATAGCCAAGACCCTGTCTTGAAGAACAGATTATCCTAGCTGGGGATGTAGCTCAGTTGGCAGACCTGGGTCACAAGAGACCATCTCAAAATAGCAGTGGCACACTCCTTTAACTGTAGCACTCAGGAGACAGAGGCAGGATTTCCGGGTTCGAGGCCAGCCTGGTCTACAGAGTGAATTCCAAAACAGCCATGGCTACAAAGAGAAACCTTCTCTCAAACAAAACAACACTAAGGCAAACAAACAAGAAAGCTGAAGCAGAGATGGACATTCTAGTACCTGAAGTGGTTTGGCAATGTTAGTTGAGCCTCCGTGCCTGGCTCACCAACCCCTGTTGCCATACTAGGACACGCATCTCCTACAGATTAAGGTGTGTTATCAAATGATGTCCTTCAGGCTTTTATCATCACTAAGGGAAAAACCGTAATGTGCTAGACAATTACTTCCACTAATGTCATATAAAATGTGCAGTCTCCGCATGGACATGGTGTCAAATGCCAGTAATCCTAGTACTTGAGAGGCTGAGGCAGGGGGATGTCTGAGAGTCTGAGGCCAGCCTGAGCTATCTAGTGTCACACAGCTACATAAATATGAGAACTGAGAACTGAGAAACTAAAATTAAGTCCTCCGGAACCCTGCCCTGCCACATCACCAAGGGTGCGCATTGTCTGACCACAGCCTCCAAGGCTCTCCGCAAAATGGGGGGAGCCGTTGATGTCTGGGAGCACCAGTTGCCCTGGCTACAGGAGGGGTGGCCGTGACATTTGTCTGGGGCCTTGAGTCAAGGCTGTGGGGGGATAACAGAACACAAGAGAGAGGCTGGTGGCCAGCGGAACAGAACCAAGTAGGGCTTGGGTAGTGTGTACAGAGGGTCTTGATCCTGGAGCAGAGACTTAAGCCCCAATGAGCAAATCTTCATCACCCCAGTTAAGACCCAGGGCAACACTGCGGGGGGGGGGGTTCAGCTCAGTCTGGAACAGCAGCTTAGCATGGGCAATGTCCTGGGTTCCATCTCCAGCACTACAAAGTCAAAAGAATAAAATAATAATAATAAAACGTTGGGAACAACCTCTGGACGGCCAGGGATATGCACTGTAGGCGAAGCCTTTGGTCCCTACCCCTCCTCCAGTGGATCATTCTGCCTTCCCCCACGCCTGGCTCATCTTCCAGTTTTTCCAGAATTCTTTTCGGCTCTTAAAATATCAAGAGCTTCAATTTTAGCTGTACTGACCACTGCCCAGGTTCCTCCTCCTCCTCCCCAGACGTCTCTGTCCAGAAAGGAAACCAAGCAGCACCCAGCTGAGGCCCCACTTGGCCAGCCCCAACTATTATTGCCACTAACCTGGCTGACTGAAGAGGAAGCCTGGGGCACGGAGGGAGGAGACGGGAAGAATGGAAGACTGAATCCTGGGCTCTGCCTTGTCTTCCCTCCACCCTGCACATCTTTAACTACAGTCCTGGGCCAGCCCCACTTCCTCAGCTACAGCATGACATGTGGGGTTCTAGGGTCCAGGGAGACCTTCCCTTGGTTTTATAATGCTGTGAGGTTTCCAGGTTCTTCTCCAAGCTCACAGAGGCTCTGCAGAGCAGATGGTTGTATTTCCTTCCCAGGTCAGAAAACTGAAGTGAAGAATGGTTAGGTGAATCAGCTGGACAGTGGCTGAGGGAGGGAAAGCAGAGCTGGACCCAGCCTGGTCACACGGCCCAGCTCTCTGGGATAAACACTGCAACATAACTATCTACTGTGTGTCTCTCCATGGTCCCCAGTACCTGGTCCTCACAAGAAGCCTGTGTCCTTTTTCAGGCCCCGCTTATATCTTTGGAAACTGAGGCACACACTATTCTCCTCCCTGTTCTTGATCTACAACAAGATGATGGATGTTAATGACATCTGCTCTTTGGTCTTACAACAAGCCTGGGGACACCAAGCATGCCCAAAGCCACTAGAGTCAAGCCTGGGGCTCCTGAAAGGGCAGGAAGCCCGGTCCACTAGCCTTGCCTCTCAGCCCTGGCATCTCCCCTCTCAGGGTTCCCTCTGACAGAGGCTTGAGTTGTACTTCAGGGCCCCTGAGACCTCAGCTACCTAATGGGATGCAAATTGGTATCTGCTTCCACAAAGATCTATTATGCATGGACTCTCTATTCGATCCTCTTGAAAGCTCCTCATCCATCACCTTGGCAGGGCCTTTGCAACCTCAGGCTTGTGTCAGCAGTTTCTTGCCATTTGGTGTCTGCTGCCAAATTCATCTCCTTGGGCCGTGGGACCCACGAAACTCCAGATGTTTGGAGTATGGTTGGTCCTGCCCTCAGTAGCAGAGGTCAGTGCCCTTCCTCGTGGAACCTCATCTCTGGTAGGGGCTACAGTGACTTGTCTGAGTGCGCACTGGACTCTGGAGGACTCACAGTGGTTAGAGGGATAACTTTAGGCAGGGGAGAGGTATGAAAGCTCCCCTCATCCTAGCCTGTGGTCTGAGAGGATCAGGGATCCAGTCCTGACTCCTCACCCAGAATTAGGCTGGAGAAAATTCTTATCTCCTACATAGACACCTGCACACACTCATGCCCTGACACACCCAAACACACAAGCAACCATGACACTATTCCTCCACACAGACTCAGCTTTTACTCGTGTTCACATACCAGACACCTACACCTACACTCAAACACACATGCATGCACACACGTAACACAGCAACACACAAGACACACTGGCATATTTAGAACTTACAAACACACCGACATCCATTGTTATCCACACACAATAAACAACTCCATATCACACCCACGCAGATTCACAAAGATTCACGTCCTGGTATTACACAGGCCGCAGACACGAGCTTTACTCATTTGGGAAAGGCTGAGGCCGTATGTAACCTTCCGGAGTCGGAGTCGCTAGGATACAGACTGCGTGGGCTTTCTGGATCCGCCATAGACAAGTTCCCAAGCTCCATGGGAGCAGCACTGGCTGGGGAGGCAGGTGTCTCCCCCTAAAGAATTTCCCCATCAATGGAAAGGGAGTTGGGCAAGAGAAAGGCAATGGGAAGAATCAGCCAGGTGTTGGAGCCATGACACAACAAGAAACTTCTGCCTTTGAAGACCTAGGAGTCCATACTGTCACTCCTGCTGATGGGGCACACATACAGCAAAGAGAGGGGGCAAGGAGGCCTGGGTGTGTTTGCCGTGAGAAGCCCGAGCCAGTTCACAAAATACAACCGGCAATCAAGTCTGGGTCTTATAGTCTACCAGACGAGGTTTTCAAACTAACACCCCAGCCTGGCAGTCGGCAGGACAAAGCCATGGAGGCTACAGTGACCAGGACCCAGAAGGAAGGAAAGTGTGACTGGACAGAGCTCAGATTAAACAGTAAGGCCATGGAAAGCAGGAAGAGCCCTCTGGGCTCCACTGGATGAAGAGCTGGTTTGCAGCTCTGTAGCTGTCCTTCAGCAAGACTCTTCCAGCGATGCCCCCTCTTTAGAGTCCAGCATGTTCATCACCTAGGAAGGCCTTCGTTTCTTTTGAAGATTTATCTGTTTGGGTGCATGGGTGTTTTGTCTGCATGTACCTCTGCATGCCAGATCCAGCCTGCTTCCGACCCTGTGCACCTGTCATTTCTAGGAAAGGTGGGAAAGCCAGCCAGGTAGTCCTGTGCCTGCTGCCTGACTCCATGGAGCCTGAGGTGTGCCTCATGTCCCCCTCTCACACCCAAGGGCTGGAGATATTGATGAGGCAAAGCCCTAAAGGTTTGGTGAGACTACATTAGAAATGTGCTTTCTGCTTGTCATGGCCCCCTCAGGAGGCTGAGGCGGGAAAACCTCCAAAGCCTGCTTGGGATCCTTAATGGGACCCACCTGAGAACACCAGCAGCAGCAGCGTTTGTTTTCACTCGGCCTGGCAGTGGATAACCCTCTCACACCCTACAGTCTTCAGCCACGTGATCCCAGTCACCATCAACATGACAAGTCACGCTGATGATGGCTCCTTGATTTCCCCCCCCCCGCCGCCTTTTTTTTAGACAGCGCCTCACCCTTACCCTCAGCCTGCATAAAACTCACTATGCAGCCCAGGCTGGGCTTGAACTCATGTCAATCTTTCTGTCTCAGCTTCTCAAGTGATTACAAGTATGTGCCACCATGCCTGGCTATTTCTAAACATATAAACATACGTGTGTGTGACTTTTTTCTGGAGTCAGGGTCTCACACAACTCAGGCTGGCTTCAAATATGCTACGTAGCCAAGGATAATGTGTACTTTCACATCTGTCCTATATGGTGCTAGGGCTCAATCTCATCGTTTCATGCATGCTATATAAGTGGTCTCAGGTACATTCCCAAACCCATTAAATCAAATAGGGTGTGTGTGTGTGGGGGTGTACAAGTGTGCAAGCAAATACATGTGGGGGCTTAGAGGTGAAGCTAGGCATTTTCTCCAATCTGCTTGTTGGTTTTTTTTTCCATATTTGTCCTTTTTTTTTTTTCCAGTTTTATTTTTACGCCTGCACATGTATTATTTTTATGCCTGCACATGTGTATGTGCACCACTTGTGTGCCTGCAGAGGTCAGAGGAGAGTGTCAGGTCCCCTGGAGCTGGAAAAATGGGTGGTTGTGAGCCAGACACCATGTGGGTGCTGGGAACAGAACCCAGGTAGGGCAGCAGGAGCAGCAAGTACTCTTAAGCACTGAGCCATCTCTCCACCTCTCTCCCTGTGCGTTCCTCAGACAGGGGTGCTCACTGGCCCTGGATCTACCAGCTGGCCAGCAAGTGCCCCGGCCCTGCTTGTCCCTGGCACCAGCCCCTGGTGGTGTAGAGGGACCACCGCACTCAGCTTTGCGCGCGTGCTGTGGATCCAAACTCAGGTATTGAAGCCCGTGCAGCCAGCACATTACTAGCAAACCATTTCTCCAGGCCCTGTGAAATCAAAATGCCTATCTGAAAACAAGCTCTGTGTGGGGACTAGAGGGGGGGCCCAGCGGTAACAGTGTGTGTGCAAACGTGGGGGCTGTGGTTCAGGTCCCAGCACCTCCTTAAGCAAGCCAGGTGTCCTGATAACACCCGCAACTCCGGCGACACTGGGTTCAGCATTCTCTGTCGGCCTCCCAGAGTTAGCTGGCGTGAGCACATGAGCACACAAGCGCGTACATGTATGCTCACATAGACACACTCACACCCCTAAATGCATCAACATATATGTTTTAAATCTGGATGTTTCGAAACGGAAAATCGCTCCAGCAAAGCTGATTGTCACGGATGTGAAGTGTAGACTCCCATCCTAATGGTTCACCCTGCTTTGCACATGGCCGATCACATGACATCTTCTTATGTTTTTCTTGGCTCTAACAATCTAGCCAATGTTTCTTCTTTTCGACGACCCTGGCATTTTTGGTTTGGTTTGACTTTTTTGACACTGGGTCTCTTGTTCCATGGGCTGGCCTTAAGCTCCTGACTTTCCTGCTTCCTGAATGTTGGGATTTCAGGTGTGCAGCATTGGACTCCACTTTGTTGGGTTTTGTTTTGTTTTGTTTTAAGAAGAGTTCAGGTCAGGTGTGGTCTTCCTGTGGCATCCTTGGGGGAGTAGTCTCCAGATGACAAGATCTGCAGATTTTGCGTATTTAGTTGTATTTCCATAGAAGCTATCCTCATCCTCCTGTATTCTTTAAATCACTTCCAGATGACTTATAAAACCCACTATAATGTAAATGTCATATAAACAGTATAAACATTATTATTATATAAATATTATAGAGCTTAAGGAATGCTAAGAAGGAATAATTCAAGGCTGGTTGAATTGTGGTTGTGGAGGCCCAGACACCGAAGGCCGACTGTCTTGTAGGACATTGTATAACTGGGATTTGCTTCTCTTACCTGCCTTTGATTTCAAGACTCCTGGAAGCACAGTGGAGCCCATAGAGCTGAGCCTACTTCTGTTGTCCCGGATCTGGGAGAATGGAAATCACCCCCTCACCTTGCCTCCAGTGTCAGGAGCAGTGGAGGGGCCAGGGCAGGTGAGGCTTTGCCACCTACCCGGAAGATAAGCGTAACATCCTGGCTCTACCTGGCTGGGGTGATGTTTCTCCTAGCTTTGCCTCTTCTTCAGGGGTCACCCTCCAGTAAGGCAGAGTCCAAGAAGGGGAGACTCTTGGCTGGAGACTCTGCTCACATCTTTCCAGAGCCAATCCAAGAGCCAGGCCCATCCCTCCCAGCCAAGTTCAGCGGCCCATGGGGACCAATGAGACTGTAGATGCTGGGGCCTTCGAGAAGTTGCCTTGACAACCTACTCTCTCAGGTGTGGGAGAAAGGGGAGGGCATCTGCGTGGGGGCAGGATTCTGGGATGCTGAGCTGCCTCTAGGCGTGTTGGTGCCTTTATGTCCCCCTGTACCCTCTCATTATACAATTTCCTAGGCTCGGTCCTCAGTGACCAATCTCTCCTTCCAGAACTCAGGCCCGACGTGGGGGAGGCAGCGCTGGATGCTGGACTGTGTGGGCTTGACAGAGCTGGCAGCAAACTCAGCATGCTAAATGCAGTGGACCATTCAAGATGTCTAGACAGGAAGCCGGGCTGGGAGAAAAGCAAAGACACTCCCCTCACACTGGAGCCCAAGCAGCCTTATGCCAGAGGATGGGCCCTTTGGGTCCCAAGTGCCAATTTACAGCACATTTTCACAGGATGACAGGGTGTACCCTGACTGGCCTGAGTGCAAGTGGGAGTGCGCCCAGGGTGGCGGCCATGCCAGCTGTAGGATTAGGTAAAAGTGGCCCAGAATGACCTTAAAGCTAGGAGAATAAAACTAGCCTGGGCACAAACAAGAAACCAACCAACCTTTTTGTCGGTGGGTGCCTGACTTTAATCTCAGCACTTGGGAGGTAGAGTTTGGTAGATCTCTTTGAACTCAGCACCAGCCTGATCTACATCTTGAGTTCCAGACCAGACCAGAGCGAGGGCTACGTAGAGAGACCCTGTCTGAAACAACAAAGAGCAATTAGCATCAGGACTTCGGAACCGGAAGTGGTGCCGGGCATGTCCGGACTGCCTGCGAACATGTACAGATGGGTAACTTGGGATGGCACCTTGGGCATCTTGAGTCTGCTCCTTAGTTTCTACCTCTGTAAGATGGTCTGAAACACACCTGCCATGCCAGCCTCCCGAGTTACGATGAGACACAGACGAAATGGCACATGAGAATGACCTTTAGAGAGGGCGTGGTAGGCCTCTATAGAAGATGTTTACACCGTGCAGCTCTGAGGCTGTCCTATTCTTCGGCCTGGAAGGCTTGTTTCTTTTAACTATCAGTGACTGAACCACTTAGCCAGAAAGCGCTCTCCTCAGCGACAACCCCCCCCAGCATCTTCTATCCCTCCCCACCCCCAACAGGGTCTCTCACTAGCCCAGCCATAGATGCCAGCCCCTGGTCCCTGCACACAGTCCTATGCCTCCTGCTAGTCTGCTTCCATTTCAGCCAGGACCGCTTCATCTGGTGACGGTCCCCTTTGTCTCCCCTGACACCAAGGATGCTGAAGTCTTCATTTGCATTCTGGCATCTGCCAGCTTGCTGCCAGCCTGTCACGGAAGCCCAGCCAGATTCTGAGATCTTGAAGGAGACATAAAAGAGTGAAA
This sequence comes from Meriones unguiculatus, assembly GCF_030254825.1. Lineage (NCBI taxonomy): Eukaryota > Metazoa > Chordata > Mammalia > Rodentia > Muridae > Meriones > Meriones unguiculatus. Next base: position 17,566,668 of record NC_083352.1, read on the forward strand.
GGTGCAAAAGAAAGATGATAAGCATGCACGCTGCCCTATCTGCCTGTGAATCGCTGGTTTACCCAAAGCACCTGCCTGTATAGTTCAGCAGCCTGATCCTCTCCCTTAGTCAGACGGCCCTGAAAGCCATCTCCTCTGGCCAGCCTTCCCAGATCAGCTAAGCCCCTGGCAGCTCCTCAGGCTGGTTGCATCTGAACCGAATCTTTTCCTGGATGCTGCTCACCTCCCTTAAAGGCCTGTGGCTTCCGCTGTGGAGCCTCTCCCGGCATCTGTGCCCGCAAGCTTCCTCTCCCTGCCTCACTGGTACTCCACACGGCCCTGATCCCATCATGCACTTGACATATATTTGATGTTAATACCTACTTGTCCTGCTCTCATTTCGTTATGAGTGTGACCCTTCTTCTCCACAGGCTCACAGTTTGTCTGAGACATTTACAGCTCAAATCAACAGAGAATCATTCGCCTGTGCCCTTTTGTTGACTCAATGGACATGACAGGATTTCTACCCCTAGAACATTAAATAGGTCCAAATCCCGTATCTCACCATCACCAGCCCTTTACTTGAATCCTACTCCTCCGAGGTTTTTGTTTTGTTTCCCTCATGAGAAATAGTCTTAAAAAAAAAAAAAACAGGATATTTCTATGTAGCCCTAGTTGGCCTTAAACTTACTATGTAATAGCTGGGCTGTAGTGCTGCAGGCCTTTAATCCAGCACTTGGGAGGCAGAGGCAGGTAGATCTCTATAAACTGGAGGCCAGCCTGGTGTACAAAGTGAGTCCAGAATAGCCAGAGAAACCTTGTCACAAAAACAAACAAACAAAACAAAGCAAAAATCCATGGGGCTAGGTGTGTTAGCACTTGGCCTTTAATTCCAGCACTGCAAAGGCACAGGCAGGGTTGACCTTAGTGAATTTAAGGCCAGCTGGGCTACATATCTCAAAAAAAAAAAAAAAAAAAAAAAAAAAAAAAAAAAAAATCCCACAGAAAATGAAGAATTCACACTCGCACCCGTGCGAGAAGCGTGCACATGCATTCATTCTTGCTGTCAAGAATAACCCGTCTCTAAGTTTATCAAGACAGTGAAGGTCTTTGCCACCAAGCCTGATGACCTGAGTCAGTCCCTGAGGCCCACCAGCGTGGTGGGAGGAAAGAATCAACTCCTGCAAGTCGTCCTCTGACCTCCGCACAAACACCTGAGGCATGCAAGTGAGCACGAGCGTGCACAGACACACACACATACACAAAAATAAATAAGTGTAATTCAAAAGAACAACCTACCTCTGAAAGTGTCATTTACCTTTGGAGAATAATTTCCATTATACATCTTTATGTACCTTTTCAACTTTTAAGACATTATTAGGATTCAGGATGTAACTCAGTTGGTAGAACACTTGCCTGGCTTGCAGAAAGCCCTGAGTTCAATCTGCATAAACCACAGGGATCATGGATGTCCGTAATCCCAGCAAAGGTGGAGGAGGCAGGAATATCACAAGCTCAAGGCTATCCACAGCTACCTAGCAAGTTCCAGGCCAGCCTAAGACACAGGAGACCTTGCCTCAAAAGCAAACAAGTCATGGTACTGGTGAGAAAGCTTAGTTGTTAAAAGTACTTGTTGCTCTTTCAGAGAACCTAGATACAGTCCAACACACACACACACACACACACACACACACACACACACACACACAGTGGCTCACAACCATCCTTAATTTCCAGAGGCTCTGACCTTTGAGGGCACCAGGCAAGCAGGTAGCAGACATATGTGCATACAAACAGAAACACTTATACACGTAAAAACTGAAAACTTGAAAATCTGAGATGTTCTCAGCTGTTTAAAAAAAAAAATCATGAAATTTCAGGTAAACAGATGGAATTCGGAAAAAAACATCATCCTGAGTGAGGATGATTCACTCAGACCCAAAAAGATAAATATGATCTGTATCTGCTTATACATAGATGTTAGCTGTTGAGTCTTCAATAAGCGGCTGCATTCTGTATAATCATAGACGTTAGTTATAGAGTAAGCAGCTGTGGGGGAGGGAAGGATCTCCCTAGGAAGAGAAAATAGGATAGATAGTTAAGGATGAATGGGGGTGGAGGACAAAGGTTGGAACAGGAGAATCAAACAGGGACTGGGGAACAGAGAAAAGGAAGGGAAGGAACACAGGAGGGGCAGTTACACTAAGGCCCACTGAGGGGTTGTATGGAAACCTAACACAATAGAAGCTTGTTTTTTGTTTGTTTGTTTTTTGTTTTGTTTTGGTTTGGTTTGGTCTTTGAGACTGGGTTTCTCTGTGTAGTTTTGGCTGTCCTGGGCTCACTCTGTAGACCTGGCTGGCCTCAAACTCACAGCAATCCACCTGCCTCTGCCTCTCTGAGTGCTGGGATAAAAGGCATGCACCACTACAACTGGCCAGTAGAAGCTTTTTAAAATATATACATACGTGAAAAAAATCTAAACGGAGTCAGCAAACAAGGCCCCAACTAGACATCTCTTGCCACCAGATAAAACTTCCAGCACTGGGAATGGGTTACAGCTAATGAGATTGTTGGCCAAAGGGGTCCAAGGAAACCTCTAGACAACCCAGGCTTTGGTTACTCTCTACACACCGAAGATAACACGTACACCACATTTGTCGAGCACAGAGATGTTGAACTGGTGAAGAACTTCCGCCCTAGAGTTCATGGTGCTGGAAAGGTACTCAGCACAACACAGGCAGAGAAAAATAAAAATCAACCCAGCTACAAACCTTTCCGTCTACAAAGGAAAGATACACTGGCAAAATGGAGACGGGAAGCTGATTGGATTTAAGGCTCACCTCTTAACAGGGAACCCATGCCCCACACTCCGGTGGCCAAGAATCTAAGCCTGAGGGGAAAACCAAACTTACTGCTCTGCTAATGGAGCACAACAACGAAATGCCACCTAACAACATTCTTAAACATCCACAGACCAGTGTCTTGCTCAGCCGCCATCAGAGAAGCTTCCTCCTTCAGTGGGAGGGAACTCTTACAGAGACCCACAGCAGAGCAATGTGCAGAGAGTGAGACACCTTGGAACCCTCAGTCCTAAATGGGACATTTTCATCAAATCCCTCCTCTCAGGCTCAGAGGACCATGCAGTAGAGGAGGCAGAAAGAACCTGAGGGGATGGAAAAAAGGATCGAGGCCTTTTAAAGACAGCAGGATCGACACATACGAACACACAGAGACCGTGGCAGCACACACAGGGTTTACACAGGTCTAAGCACAGAGAGGGGGAGTGGGCACAAGCCCCTGTTCCTAACCCACACACTACCTCCAAGTTTTCACTTGCAAAGAGAACATTAATTTTCCCCAGTGGCGTCTCCCTAAATATACAAACCGCTCTGAAGGGAAGGCCGGCCCTAAGCCCAGCAGTAGATGGCCGAACTAAATGAACTCAATGGTTTGTTTGTTTGTTTTCTTTTTTCTTTTTGTCTCATAATGCTCTATCTGAGCTTTTTTTCTTTTAAACCTTCCAAGTCTTTGCTTATATACTATGGTTTCCAGTTTTATGTTTTTATGGGATTTTTGTATATGATCATGTGTGTTCCTGTGTCTGTATGTGGGTTGCTGGTTTTTTTTTTTTTACTCTTATTTTTCTGTTTGTTTTGTCCTATTCTGATTTGTTCTTCTTGTTTGTTTATTTATTTATTTACTTATTTATTTGGTTTTTCACGACAGGGTTTCTCTGTATAGCCTTGGCTGTCCTCGACTCTATTTATAGACCAGGCTGGCCTCAAACTCAGAGATCCTCCTGCCTCTGTCTCTTTCAGCAAATCCTACTGGTATGTACCACCCACAACCAGCTCTTTTTTTAGTTTTTAAAATATTTAGTTATTAAGGGTGTGTGTGTGTGTGTGTGTGTGTGTGTGTTGAGTGCCAGGGTGTGTATGTGTGGTCAGAAGAGACCTTTCTGAAATTGGTTCTCTCCTCTTTCTGTGGGACTTGGCTTTGGCAGCAAATGCCTTTACCTGCTGAGCCACATTGCCAGCCCAATATCAACTATTTCTGCCTCTTGGAAATAATTATCTCGTATGGGTGTTCCCACAGACTAACAAGCTGCTGGCACTATTATAGGAGCTAACAATAGAAAGCAGCTCTTCAGGGGAAGGCCTTTGTAGGCGAAATCCAGATCCTGGTTTTGACCTAAACAGCCTCTGCCACCTCTCCCTCCACCCTTAACTGAGATGCTCCATCACTCATCCCAGATGGACCAAAGCCCTCTGAAACCAGGAGCCCAGCTAGATACTTTCTGCCCTTAAATTGCTTTTGTCGGGAACTTGAATGGAATTAGCACCCCATCCATCTTCAGATATAGAGCATTTCCTATGGGACCGAATCTTCCTATAGTTCTTCTCTGACTCCACAGAGCGACCTACTGGCTTGTCATACTTCATGTTGTCCTGGTTTGGAGTATAGCATTTATCCTAATGTGTATATCCTTGATTAACATGTTAATCCATCGTACTTCCTTTGAGCTTTTAAAAAAAAAAAAAAAAAACAGTATCATTTACTTCCTTTGAGCTTTAAAAAAAAAAGAAAAAAAAAAAAACAGTATCATTGCATTCTTCTGTGACTAGCTGTGACTCTCCCTAAACTTTTAAGATCTATATCTATGCTGACAATGATAATTTCAATTTTTTTTTCATTGTTGGGCAGGGCAGCATCTCATGAGTAGCTGCTTTGCTGACCCATCTTCAGCAAATGTGAGCATTGGATCTCCTGCTGTGGCTGCTGTGACCTTTATTGTGCCCCTGCCCTGGCTACCACACAAACCCATGTCTAAGAATTCTCTAGGATTTGTTCCCACAGTAGAAGAACTACAAGCTTCCAAACTGAAGGTCATCTGCCAAATGGTTTCTGATATAGTTGTACCAGTTCCCACCAGCAGTACAAGGAGCTGGTTCCCTTTAAATCCTAACCAGTGCTTAGCCACGCATGGTGGCTCATGTCTATAATCCCTTCACTCAGGAGACAGAGGCAGAAGGGTCATGAGTTAGAGGCAAACCTGGGCTACACAGAGAAGTTGAGGCTAGCCTAAGCTACATAGCAAGACCCTGTCTCAAATATATATATAAAACCATTTTCAGAATATTCTGTCATTAAGAAAATAAATAACAGAGCTGGATGTGGTGGGTGACACACCCCTGTAATTCCAGCCCTGTGAGGGAAAGGCAAGGGGACCTCTGTGAGTTTGAGGCCAGCCTGGTCTACAAAGCAAGTATAGGACAGCCAACACTACACAGAGAAACCCTATCTCAAAAAAAAAAAACAAACAAACAAATAAATAAAACAAGAGTTGATGAGATGTGCACAAAAAGAACTTTGATCTACTGCTGGTGGGAATTATGTTAATCCAGCCAACAAGGAAGTTTCTCAAATGGCAACAAAGAACGACCTTACAGCTAAAAGGAACGGCTAAATTAAATAAGAATAAGGCCTGTATAGTTTTGCTGTAAAGCAGGTTCTCACAATTGTTTCTCATTGCTTCTTGCTACCTACCTTGCTTCTGAACTGACCAAGAGGCTTCAGACTGCCGAAAAGGGAAAGTGAACATTTCTTTCTTCTCTTCTTTCAGTGGTTTCCCAAACTCCCTGTCACTAGGCAGCTGAATGAAGGGCCCTGTCATTAGCTTTCACTCATTCAGCCACTTCCTCCTGAATCAGACTGCTCTTTGGCAGCTTGGCATGGTAGGAATGCAAGAAACTCCAGGCTAGGAAAAACTGTCCTTGCTTAGGCTTCCTAGTGCATCCTTGACCCTGGAGAAAAAGAGGAGTTTCTGTGTCATGTCTCCCAGCCATACACCTAAAGTACGACCCTCTCCCCAACAGCCCTGTTCCCTTCTACAGGGACACCAAACACCTTGCCCCATCTTTAGATGGTCTTCATCATGACTGTTTTTCCTTCTAATTGTTCAAGTGAAATTTATCTCCCTGAAGTCCCTCCCTCTCCACCACAATTCTGTGGTTCTCTTTATTCCTTCACCTTGAACCTGCAAAATGTAGCACAGTGTTTTAAGCTCGTTGTGATGACAAAATAATTATCTATTGTAATGGGTTTCATAAAGACATTTTGAGGACTATACAATAAGCTTTGAGCGCGTTCACCCCATACCTTCCCTTTTCTTCCTTTTCCCCTCTCACTAGTACCCTTTGTTTCCCCAGACAGTTTTGCTTCTGCTTTCATGACATGTATAGATAAACAATTATATGTCTCTATATAAAATCTAGAATCTAAAAACGACTGTGACCAAATTCCTTACCTTCAATATGTGATTCAAAGACTATTGGCTGCCAAAATCCATTGGATGTGCCTTAAGTGTGTGTAAGTGTATGCGAGAGTGTGTGTGTGTGTGTGTGTGTGTGTGTGTGTGTGTGTGTGTGTGTGTGCTTGCCCAAGGCAAAGGGTAACACTCTGTTTGAGTCTGACCATACCTTCCTGGTTGGGACACTAAATAGCAAGCCAGCAAACTTCCTCAGACAGAACACTGTGGAGGGCCAGGAACATGGTTCCTGCTTTTCCTTAGGGCCTGGAAGGCTAGGTGAATCCACTCTCCAATTCAATAATAACCTTCCTGACAGGAAGCAGGAAGACTAGATAAGAAGAAGAAGAAACTCTCAGCAGCTCTTCTTCACTTCACCTTCTCCCTTGTCCAGAACCGACAGAGCCGAGGTCCTTTCCCTAGGACTGAGCCCCAGGGTTCGTAGGTCCGAGCTTTCCTCTGCCGCCTCAAACACGGTGGGAAGGTCACCCTTCCACCATCTACTCCCATCTTCTGTGGCTACCTCTCAGCTTCGGCCAGGCAGCCAGCCACGTGGTTCAGTCACCTGGCTTCCGTGGAACAAGTACAGATTCAACTTCACTGAACAAAGAGAAGAAACTGTTTTCCCTGACTCTGGAAGCTTAATTTAGATGAGATTTGCATAAGCCAGGTATATACAAAAATGTGTGAGCCAATATGTGACACAAAGAATGTCTAATTTAGGTAGGCCCTGCTGAGTCTGAGCCCAATCCCACCTTTGCAGTACTGGCATCTAGCTGTCCTGAGGGAGAACAGGGCTCTGAGACAGGTGTGCAAAGGAGGACCCACAGGAAGCATGCGTGTGCGGTTAGAAATTGTCTCTTGGCTCTGTGTAACGGCGCTCGGGAGCCAGAGTTACAGGCATCTCTGTGAATCTGAGGCCAGGAAAATACAAAGGTGCAGCTTAGGGGAGGCTGGAGAGACAGCTTATCAGTTCAGAACACATGCTACACACAGCGGACCAGAGCATGGCTCCGAGGACCTACGTCAGGCACGGACGGCTGCTGATAGCTCTAGTTCCACGGGAACCAATAGCCTCTTCTGGTCCCTCTGGGCATCTGTGCACACATATGAGCACACACACATAAAAATAAAATAAATTTTTATTCCATTACAAACAGTATTTTATATTATTAAAAAAATAAAATTTTGATAGACTAAAACACAAAGCTAGAGAGACATGTCTAGCGTGTCAGTTTAGCATGGAGAAAAGAAATCTTGAAACCAAGCGGCCAGTTCACTGCCAGAGACCCCTGTATTGTTTCTCACTCATTCCACAGACCCATTTACACAGTTCCCCAACACACAGAACCCTGTGAAAAGAGACACAGCTCAGCAGACTGCTTAACCTGTCCTGTTGCTTTGCCTTCAAAATCAAACAGGTTTCTGAAACAGACTCTCACCATCTGGAATGCTGGGATTACAAATTTGTGTCACACCCATAACCAGAACTAACTTTTTTGGTTTTGTTTTGTTTTTGAGATGGGGGTATAGCTGGTCCTTGCTGCTTTGTGGGTCCTTCTTTTTCCCACCCTTTAAACCAGTTGCACCCCCTTATCACTAGATAGGAGAGAAAGAATAGAGGGGTGGGAAGGGGAGAGAAAAAAAGAGATCTGAATCCAATTCCTCTCCTTTTGTTTCTTCTTTGAACACAACTACTAAAATCACAACCAACCCCCCTAAACGACCAACAACCACTGACTCTACCTATTGGGGCTCTGGCATTTATCTACCCTTTGAGAACCTCCCAGAATTCCAAGTGCCACGCAATCACAGAAACAGTCAGCAGCCAGCCAAACCAAGCCTCTGCTAGGGCAGGAAATCATAGTCAGCTGCTGCGGACAGTCCAAAACAGCCCTATGTCCCCACACCTGGGGTTAAAATGAAAACATACTCTTATAGCTCTGTGTTTTTTTTAAAGAAACCAAACTTCCAGAATTGTCACTACCACTGGGTCTCTTCAAACAGCCCTGGCTGCCCTCAAACTCACATACATCCACCTCTCTCTGCCTACCAAGAACAGAAATTAAAGGCGCGTGTCACTGTGCCTGGCCCTAATTTATTTATGTACGCATTTATTTCTTTTGTTGTATGGGTCTTTTGTCTGCATGTGTTTGTACACTATGTGCATGCCTGGTTCTAGACAGCTGTAATCCGTGGTGGGTGATGGGACTTGAACCCAGGTCCTCTGGAAGAGTAGGCAGTCTTCTTAATCATTGAGCCATCTTTCCAGCCAGAGCTCCATGATTTGAATCCAAATAGGACAGAGGACATCCCCTCTCTTTGGGTTTCCTATGTCAATTGAATACATAGGCAACAATGACAAGTGCCTGCCAAAGCGGAGAACAGAGCATGGACACACTAGAAAGAGGGGCTGTTGCTCCCTGTGGCCCCTGCAATGCAAGGTAGCATCTCTGATGCACACTTTAGCATCCTCCTCCATCCCTAGTACTACCCAGAACATCCTGGCCAGGGGCTACAGGCTTAAAGCTGAGAAATTGCCCCTCTGTCCTTTCATCCCAGAGAGCTGTGCAGTCAGCAAGTCTTACTGGTTAAAAATAAAAACCTGTGAGAGTTGACTTTACCTGACACCGTTCCCCCAATTTACTCTCAAGTTCCCTGCAAATGGGTAAAAAGTTGCCCTTTTTTTTTTTTCCACCTGTCACAGGAAGGATTGCAGCGGCCTGGGTTAGAAGATGCATAGGGCAAATGTGCATTTGTCTTCCGGTTCCCATTAGGCTTGCAGTGGTTGGAACCGGAAGGCGGAAGGCACCCCATCACTAGCATGCAGGGCCTCTCCTGCACACCCCGTACTTAGCAGCTCGGCGTTGGATGTAAGAAGGTCTGTCATGAGTTCCACTGTTGGGCAGAGGCCGCTTTTCTTCATCCTGTCATTCTTCAGCCATTGCGCCCCACCCTCGCCCTATAGAAATCAGCTTGTGTGAGTGGGGATTGGGGACCCCTATGCTTACAAAATGTAGTCAGTAAGTACTGAGGCCTCTCCTTAGTGCCCTGACAGGTTCCCTAGAGAAGAGGACTGTCTAAAGAGAGGAGAAAGGGCAGCACCATTGGCCCTACAAGGGAGAGGCAGGACAGGGGATAGAAGCGGGGATCAGGAACGCAGGGGATATTCTGTATCTGTACATCATTTATTGTTACGGCTCCAGAGCTGGGAGCCGGGACACCTCGCACACGGACACCGAGAGGCACAGCCCCACCCCTACATCATTCATGAACAGCCTGGAGGTGGTGGAGCACTAGCTCGCCGGAATCAGCTTTGGATTTAATCTCCCCCAAACAAAGAAACCCCTATAATGTGAAGAGGGAGGGAGGAAAGGGAGAGGGAGAAAGAAAGATTACCAAGGAGGTTGTTGAGAAAAAGAAATTGAGACCAGGTCTGTTTCTTCTTGATGGCTCATTTCCTTTCCCACCTCAGTTCCTAGAACTGTACTGTTGCCATGCAAAGGATGGCTGTGGCCACCGGGCTGCATCATGCATCAGGTGCCGTGTAAAGGCAGTAGACAAGTCGTTTTGTGTATCTTCCGAGCCTCAGCAGCTCACTATAGGCTGAAGATGTCATAAGCAGAACACGTGTCAAAGGGACCTTACCCACCAAGCAACCAGCTTAGCCAGAGGACAGTACAGGAATGACTAGCCGCTTCGGCTGCTGTTGCCACCCGGGACCACACGGCACCACACGACACATCACTAGCCGCAGTCAAATAATCAGAGGCCTAGCCTGGAGGCTCACGTCTCTAATCCCAATACTCTGGAGGCAGAGGCAGGCAGATCTCAGTGAGTTCCAGGCCAGCCTGTCTCAAAAAAAAAAAAATTTATATATATACATATATATATATATATACATATATATATGCAGTATCTGGTTGCTACTGGATGTGTGCGGCTCCTGCACTGTTTCAGAGCTGAGAACTCACTGAGTCAAACCACCAGAGGGACCCTCCATTTTATAATGGAGGGAATGTGGCCCACAGTGGCTTGCTGTTCAACCCGCCAAAGTGACGGAAGAAGGATTTAAACAACAAGAACAACGCTGTGAGCGCTAAGCAGAACAATGCTTTCCAAGTCTTCAGGGGAATACTGGAAGGCCAGTGAAACAAAGGCTAGATTTGGGTTATTCCATGTTTTGAGTAAGGCCAGTGAAAGTCTCATTTAGGTTTTCTGAGAGGCTTGAGGGAATTAAAACACATGGCTACCTGAAGCAGAAACTAGGCCCTTGCAGGGCCTAGGACAGTGCCAGCCCTGTCTGCTGCCTGAATGAGAGTGTATGGGTATTTATTTTACGGCGTGTTCCATAGCAACTCCCTGCCTGTCACCAATACTCTTTTCTGCTGCCACCAACACATGATAATCTGATCTGAAAGGAGAGAGAGAGAGCAAGGTATCTATAGAAACAAACATCATCAAATGTCCTGGCTCCCTTCCCAGGGCTTCAATAAAAATGCTGGAGGGAGGAAACCGGAGGGCTTAGCTGCCTCAGCCAGTCTTCCCCGACTCTCCATCAAGTCTGACATGGAGGAGGAGGCTGCCCTCCTGGTAGAAGCATGGGCTCAGCGACGAACACAGAGAAAAGGACATGTTGGGCATTTGTCTTCCTGGGATGCGTTCTCTGCTTCTGTACATCACAGTCTGCACTTCATTGTTTTAATAATAATTTCCTGCACTAAAGTCCTGCTTGCTCTCGCAGCAGACCCGTTCCCAGGACCCACATCAGGGGACTGACGACCACTAGCATCTTCCGCTCCTGGGGGATTTGGATTCCATGGGAACCTGCACTCATGTGCTCACATCCACATACGAACACAGGAAGTTAACACTTGAAAATAAATCCTTACTGGATGTGGTGGTCCAGATCTTCAGGAGGCAGAAGCAGGAGGCTCACTATTGAGTTTGAGGCTGGCCAGGTAGACACAGTCTGTTGTAGGCCAGCCCAGGTTACACAGTGAGATTCTGTCTGTGTTAAAATAAATAATAATAAAATAAACAAAATAGCCTTGGTTTTGGTCCTGGTCTTCGGCTCAACTCTAGTCTGGGTAACCAGTGACCCACACTCTGTTCTTAGGAAGGTGAGGGCAGGGTGTTACTAGGAGGGGTTCCAACTCTTCTAGCTCCTTGGTGTCTTGCAGAGGGAGAGAACATCCCTGTCAAACACAGCTTCTGATGAGGCTAACCTGACAATGAAATGAAAGACAAAGCCGTTTGTTGTGTGATGGGTCTCCTTGTATATCTTGACTGGCTAGGGCTCTCGACACACACCACACTGGCCTCAAACTCATAGAAACTGACCTGCCTCCCGAGTGCTGGCACCGCCGTGCCCAGCAAAGCTAGTTCTTGAGCCTGAATACTGCCTCTTCCTCCTGGATCCAAAACTTCAGAAGACCAAAGTAGATGGAATTAAATGCAGGTGAAGAAGGGTGTGGGGGGGGGAAAAAGACAAAAATAAACTGGAAACATACATAGCAGAAAGCATACTTGATTTGGAAGAATTTTCCATCCCAATTCTCCCTAGGCCTATTCATAACAGAGATATGGTTTCTTAAAATACATTTTCTGCACTGGCTGGGTGAGTCTCCTTAAAAATGCCTACCATACTTTCCCTGGGCCTGCCTCACATGAACTCATAATTCCTGACCGGCACCTCCAGTGAGACCAGCTGAGTTTGAGCAGCTGGGGTGACCCTGAAACCTAGCTAAGGGGCACAGATCCCAACCCACGGGTGTCAGATTCCAGTGGTTGGTGTTTTTTTTTTTTTTTAATGTGTCTGTATGATGTGTACGCTTGTACAAATGTGTGTGCACACATGTATATGCGGGCACACAGATAAGGACGCTTATACACAGTGTATGTCTGTAGGTCGGAGACAGGCTCAAAGACAGACATTGCTAGTATTCCTCCATTGCTTTCTACCTTATTCTCACAGGTGGGGTCTCTTCATTGAACCCAGAGGAAACTCCAGGGATCACCTCCCTCTGCTTCCACAGGGATTACAAGTGTGCCACCACTCCTACTTAGTGTATATATGTGTATACACATACACACACACACACTCACACACACACACACACACATATATATATATATACCTTTCCTAGTGTATATGTGGATTTGTTGTAGTTGCTATTGTTTTCTCTGTGTGGCCCTGGCTGTCCTGGACTCCCTTTGTAGACCAGGCTGGCCTCAAACTCACCGATATCCACCTGCCTCTGCCTCTGAGTACTGGGATTAATGGCATGTGCCACCATGCCCTGCTGTATATGTGGATTCTTGGGATCTGAACTCTTTACCCACTGATCCATCTTCTCAGCCACTCAGTAATTTCCCTATCACCCCACTTGGTCCCCTCCTCAACACTCACATGCATAGCTGCACACAGTCCTGTACTCCCTAACAAACACACCCTGTCTCACCAGATCCCACAGGACAGAGTATGTTGAAGTCCTTTTTAACACACTGCTCAAGCTGTTCGAAATTCTTTTTTGGCTAGTTGAAACTTTTTTTAATAATTACAGTTTTATAAAGAGCAGCTTTAACCCTCTGTTAAAGCACTCTGTAGGCACTCTGATTGAAGCCAGCTTCTCTTGCTGTGGGGAAGGCTTTGCAGTCAGCCTGTTTGGAGGTGGAGGCTTGCCTCTGTGCTTTACCTTGCTATCGTTTAGCCCCTGGAAGCCTCCTCGCTTCGCCTATGAAGCAGGAGTTGATAATAGTACCTGGCTCGTTGCCGTAGGTTTAAAAGAGATAACTCGTGGAAGGGTGCTTTGGTGTGCTGCCAGCTCAGAGCGAACATTGTCAAATATTAGCCTCCCCAAAAACAAAACACTCCCCCCCCCACACACACACACTCAAGTACAGAAGGAACTGCAGAAGCCAGGGCCTGCCAGTCTCCTTCACCTTCCCTTCTTTCTCCTCCCAGCCTCCACAACACCATTGCGGAGCCTGGGCCCAGTCCAACCACAGCAGGCAACTTAGACCTCCGGAGGGAAACACAACCACCACCACAACAAAAGCCAGTGAGAAGCAATCGAAGAAACTGATGAAGCACAAATGAAATGAACAAGCCAGTGAAGGCAATTTGAAAGTAGAAGAGAAATAAAAGAAACTCCACAAACCGTATTTTCAAAAGAAGTTAGAATTGGTCACCCAAATCCCAAATTTTGCAGTTAGCAACATTTTTCTGCTGTCCACAAGCATCGGTACTACTTAAGGGGGAAGATAAAGAATGACTGGATTACTCGACGGGAGTCGAAGTCACAGACCTTGAAGGTGTAAATCACACACAGGGCTGTTGAAATGGCTTAGCAGTTAAGAGTGCTGGCTACTCTTGCAGGGGCAAACAGCTCTATCCCAGACACTATCAGGTAGCTCACAATCTCTTTCCCTTCAGGTAAGGGGCTATTTGGAAGGATTGTTGCCATCCAAATGAGCGCCTACCCAACAGGCCATTTTTCATGACTTTTCTTCTTGCCTAAGGACGAAAACCATACCATCAATCTTACTTAAGGTTTTTATTGCTGTGATAAAACAAGTGATGACCAAGTGTGGCACCGTGAGGCACGCCTGTAATCCCAGCACTCTGGGAGGCAGAGCCAGGTGAATTGCTGTGAGTTCAAGGCCAGCCTAGTCCACAACGTGAGTCAAGGACACAGGGAAACCCTGTCTCTGAAAAACCAAAACCAACCAAACAAACAAACAAAAAACACCACCCTCAAAAGCAAGCTGGAAAGGAAAGGGTTTATTTGGCTTACACTCCCACATTGTAGTCTGTCACTGAGGAAAGTCAGGACAGGAACTCAAACAGGGCAGGAACCTGGAGCATGAGCTGATGCAGAGGACAATGGAGGATGCTGCTTCCTGGCTTGCTCAGCCTGCCTTCTCAGAGGACACAGGACCAACAGCCCAGGAATGCCACTATTCACAATGGACTGGACTCTCTCCATCAATCACTAATTAAGGAAATGGGTAGCCCTGGCCATCCTGGAACTTGTTCTGTAGACCAAGCTGACTTACCTCTGGACTAAAGGAGTGAACCACTGTCGCGGCTTGAAAGCATTTTCTCATTTGAGGTTCCCTCCTTTCAGATGACTCTAACTCAGTCAAGTTGACACAAACTAGCAGGGACAATTGATCCCTTGTCACCTTGACAAACAAACATTATCACTGTTAAAACATTTCCTTTCTTGTTCGCCCCCAAGATTGAGATTACACATTAACGTCAACATCACAATAAAAAAAACATTTCACAAACTTAAAAAGAATCATGGTCTTTACAAATTCAAACACTTTAGAATTCAGTCTCTTTAAAAATCCAAAGTCTCTTTCTGGTGGCGCACACCTTTAATCCCAGTACTCGGGAGGCAGAGGCAGGTGGATTATGAATTCAAGGTCAGCCTGGTCTGCAGAGTGAGTTCCAGGACTGCCAGGACTACACAGAAAAATCTTCTCTCCAAAAAACAAAAATAAAACAAACAAACAAAAACAAAAAACAAACCTCATAAAATCAAAAGTCTCAAACAACAAAAGTTTCAAACAACAGCAACAACAAAATTAATGCAGTCTCTCAACTGTGGGCTTCTGTAAAATTAAAAAAATAATAAATAATAAGTTAATACCTTTTTACTTCAAGAGGGAGCCAGGGCACAGTCACAATAGATCAAAGCGAAAACCAAACTCCAATTGTGTAAATAACTTCAATAGTCACTCACCATCTTCCGGGCTCTTCTAAGGGGCTTGGATCACTTCTCCAGCTTTGCCCTCTGCAGCACACAGAGGTTGTCTTCTGAGTTCCAGCCAGCTCTGTCCCACTGTCCCTGTTCTTGGTGGCCATCCCATGCTACTGGCCTGTCCAACACACTAGCGTCTTCTGCTACAACTGGGCTGCACTTTCACCAATAGCCTCACTTGGCCTCTCACAGTGCCAAGCCCCAGCTGTTCTCCACGGCCATTTCATACCTTCAAAACCCACATACCTAGGAGACTCTTACACTACCAAGTTCAGCTTCCAGCACGAAGGTAAAACCCTGGCCGACACTGGAACACAACTTCGGTGTGCTGCTCCTGAGGAAACACTTCGCAGAAGATTTTTACCTCAGTGATGCTGCTC
Organism: Meriones unguiculatus; assembly: GCF_030254825.1. Taxonomy (NCBI): domain Eukaryota; kingdom Metazoa; phylum Chordata; class Mammalia; order Rodentia; family Muridae; genus Meriones; species Meriones unguiculatus. The sequence goes on from NC_083352.1 coordinate 17,582,108, forward strand.
TCTTCTTAATCACTGCTAATTTCTTAGCTCCAGCTGACCAGCATCAATTGTCCTAGTAAAACAAAGGTTTCACTTCAATGTCTCTGGTCTCTTGTTAATCACAGGTACCAGACACCAAAGATTCTTCACACAAAAAGCCCAACAGAGTCTGTGCTTCTTTCTGAAAAGTCACAGGCCAGGCCTCCATCTTCTGTGATGCTCTCTGCATTCTTACCTTCCGAGCTCCTACAGAACAGCTCACTGAACTCTCAACATTCAATGGCTTCTTTTAGCCCAAAGTTCCAGAGTCCTTCCCCAAACATGGTCAGCTCTGTCACCGTCATATTCTACTATCCTGGTACCAACTTGTTAGGGTTTCTATTGATGTGATAAAACACCACGAATAAAAAGCAAACTGGGGAGGAAAGGGTTTATAAGGCTTACACTTCCACATCAGTTTATCCTACAAGAAAGTCAGAATAGGAACTCAAACAGGAAGGAGCCCGGAGGCAGGAGCTGAGGCAGAGGCTGTGGAGGAGTGCTGCTTACGGGCTTACCCCACATGGCTTGCTCAGTCTTTTCTTATCTAACCCAAGATCATCAGCCCAGGAATGATCCTACCCAAAATGGGCTGGGCCCTCAGGCCCTCCCTATCAATCGCTAATTAGGAAAACACCCTACAGTTGTATCCTATGGAGGCGTTTCTCTCAATCAAGGTTTCCTGCTGTCAAATTGAGGTAAGACTAGCCAGGACACCACTCGGTGTAGATTTAGGGATTTGGTTTTGTTTCATTTTGCTTGTTGTGTGTATGCATGTGTGCATGTTTGTGTCTATGCAAATGACTGTTTGCATTTGTGCTTGTGTGGCTTTGCATGCACAGTTAGAGGAAAGAGGTTAATTTAGTATCTTCCTCAGTCACTCACCCCCATATTTTTTTTGTGAAAAGGCCTCTCACCAACCTTAGGGTTCAAAGCCAGTTAGCTCTAGGAATCCTGTTCTCTGCCTTCCCAGCATGAGGGTAATAGGTCAGCTTTCTGAGCTTAGCTTTTTATGTGATTGTAAGTTCCACGTCAGCCAGAGCTGCACAGTGAGATTCGGTCTTAAAAAAAAGATAAATTATAATTAATAAAGAGGCTGGGTGGTAGCATTGCATACCTTTAATCCCAGCATTCTGGAACAGAGGCAGGTAGGTCTCTGAGCTTGAGGCTAGCCTGGTCTACAGAGTTCTAGGACAGCCAGGGCTACACAGAGAAACCCAGTCTCAAAAATCCAAGATAAAAAAATAAATACAATAATTAAAAAAAAAGTGTCACACCCCAAAGATGACCATTATTTGTAGTTTGGTTAACAGACCATTCTTTTGTTTCAATAGAAAAGAAAAAATGCTTAGGAAGAAATTACAGATATATAGTAAGATTCTCTTTAAATTGCTTATAATCACAGTTTTGTTGTGGGATATTTGATCACATTGTGAACTGGAAAAATCTGTTTCTAATTGTGGTGTGGCTCAGGCTTTGATCCTAGAGCTGTTTGTTTACTGTAAACAAGTCTTGGTGGGGGGGGCTCAACTCTAGCACACACCTTTAATCCAAGAGCTAAATAAAGTCAATCACAGGTCCAAGCGTCAGAGCAAGAAACCAGCTGAAAGGGAGTGAGCATAAGTAAACAGAAAAAAGGGGCCTTGAGTTGGAGGGTATGTGAGACAGTGTGGAGAAGGAGAAAGGGCTTTTTCCTTATGGGATGTCAGCTGAGAAGGAAGGTCAGCTGGGTGCTTTCTCTGCCTCTCTGAGTTAGCAGGTTTTCACCCCAGCACCTGGCTCTTGAGTCTTTATTGGTAAAATCGAATCTTTGAGATTTTCTGTTTAAAACAACGCATTTTATTTTCTTTCATTTTAAGTTTATTTATTTTATTTTATGTGTGTGTTTTTCTTCATGTATGTATGAGTACCAGGTGTGTACCTGGTACCCTTGGAGGTGGAAGAAGGCATCCGGTCCCCTGGATCTAGTGCTATGGATGGTTTTAAGCCATCTTGTGGGTACCAGGAAGTGAAATCAGATAGTCTGCAAGAGCAGCAAGTGCTCTTAACCACTGAACCATCTCTCCAGCTCTTAAAATTACGTGTGTGTGTGTGGGTTTCTATTGCTGCAATTGAAAACAAAACAAAACAAAAAACCCCAAACCCATGATTATAAATAACCCATCCAGGTAACCCTTGAGTGAAGGAAGGGAGAGCAGGCTTGCTTCTCGTGGCTTGCTCAGCCTGCTTTTTTATTTTTTATTTTTTTATTTTTTTATAGCATCCCGGACCACCAGCCCAGAAGTGGCGCTGCACACAGTGAGGTGGCCCCTTCCACTTGAGTTATCAACCAAGAAGACACAACACACGCTTGCCTACAGGCCAATCTGGTGGAGGATTTTCCCAGTTGAGGTTCCCTCCTCCAAAATAATTCCAGTTTGTGTCACGTTGGCATGGTAGCCAGCGTGCACAGCACACTCCTGGAGGTTGGAGGGCAACCTCTGGGAGTTCATTCTTCCCGTCATATGGGTCCCAGCGGCTGAACTTAAGTCAGCAAGCATGGCAGCTGGTAGGTATCTTTATCTGCTAAGCATTATCACTTGCTCCCATGGTGTGTGTGTGTATTCAAGTTCTAAAGGACATAGTCTCTTCTCCCATTGACACACTAGCCACTCTGTCCATTCATTTTGTGACCTTCTGTCCAGATATTCTAGATGAACAAATACATTGGTCTTCCATATCTAAGGGTTCAGCATCCATGGATTCAGCCAGGAAGGCAAAAGTATTTTTTAAGAAATTGTGTCTGATGAACACGCACAAACTTTTTTCTTTCCATTATTCCCTAAACAATATAGTATAACAATATTCACACAGCCTTTCTATTAAGGAGTTCACACAGCCTTTCTATTAAGGAGTATATTAAGAAGTATCAGTAATCTAGAGATGCTTAGAAGTATATGGGAAGAAATGCATGTGTTATCTGCAAATATCCATCTTATAGAAGGCATCCCAGCATCCTTGAACTTTTGGTATCTACAGTTTGGGTATTTGTGAGAAGGTGAAAATAACTGCCAGAGCATTGTTTGTGGGAGAAAAGCACTGAACTCAATGCACATGCCTATTATCTGACTAGACCACAGGGAACTTGGTAAAATAAACCATGTACATCCATAATTGAAAAGTGGGCATCCTCCTCCAGAGGATCCAAGTTCTGTTCCCAGCACCCCTGTCAGCTCACAACCTCCTGAAAGTCCAGATCCAAGGAATCCAACACCCTCTTCTAGCTGTTATGGGTGGCACAGGAGCATGCACACAAATAAAAATAAATCCTTTTTTTTTTTTTTAAGGAATGAGAAAGACCATTAATTATTACCTAATTGGGAGGGAATAGACACTGGTGCTTCATACTGTGCATGTAATCTTGTGATAAGAAAATGCAGACACACAAATAGATACCTACCTACATATAGCGTCCTTAATCTATGTGTATGCAAAAAAAATCTGTGTAATCGCATAGAAAAGAATTACTGGAGCCAGATGTTTTGTTTTCTTTCTCATTTTGTTTCTTCTTTCTTTCTTTTCTTTTCTTTGTCTTTTTTCTCCCCCTTAAAGACAGGGCTTTGTGCTGGCCTCAAACTCACCAAAGCAGGAGGATGACTCTGGACTATGATCCTCCTGGCTGCATGTCCCCAGTGCTGGGGTTGAACCCAGGGCTATGTGCATGCTCGGCCATCACTCTACTGTATCTTCTGCTCCATCTCCTACTTTAAGCTCTCCTCTTCAGCTCCACCTCTCCCAACAGCACCATACTTTCTTAGCCACCTAGCAGAAATGGTTTGCAACTTGGATGGAATCCACTTCAAAGTTCAATCCCCAAGTGTCTTAGTCTGAGCCTGAATCTTTGATCTTTGTCCCCAGGCATAGCAGAAGCCTTAGAACTGGGCCCCCTCACAAACCTTCAGGCTTCTCAGAAATGCAAATTGTTTGCTCTGTCACCTCTCTGGTCTCCTGGCCTTGGATGAATTGTTGGCTTTCACTGGGAAAGGTTTGTTAAGTTGGAGGAAGGGAAACTTTGGAGAGTCCTAAAGAAAAACAAGAGGACAAAAGGCCAACTTGCCTTCAGCTAGCATTCTGAAGGGAGTTGGAAAACCAGCCCAGAGACCAAGGTTGTATAGATATGCCAAGGTTTTTATAAAAGTCTTTAGCTTTTCCATACATGTTTTTGTTTTCTTGTTTCACAGAAAGAAAAGAAAAAAAAAACTATAACAAAAGGGGCTGCTTATCTTGGGGTGCCAAAAGGAAGGGGAGATAAGTGTGGAAAATATCTTTTTCTCAGCTGGTGTTGGAGAAAGGAATTTCAAGCAGGGCTGGAGGGTAGAGGGTGGAGAGTGAAGCCACACAGAACCTAGAAAGTAGTCTCCAGAAGAAATGGCTTGTGCCTAAAGAAAGTTCCTGGGCTAACATTAACAATGGCTGTGTTTATATAGCGCCTACAGTGCACTCCACGCCACGCCAGCTACTTTGTTGTAGTCGCTCATTTAGTCCTTTCAACAGTCCTAAGAAATTACCCTTGAGATCTTCAAGGTACCATTGTGATGGGGGTTGATCTGACGGAAGGAAATTGGCATGGAACCCACAGGCAGGAAGGAGATTTGAGACCCACACTCAAAAGTGACCCAGTGTCAACCTAACCCATCATGCCTTCATGACTCTCGGGGCCTGCTCTCCTCAACCACTCCAGGATAAGTCTGGGTGGTGCTCGCTTGGTCTATTATCTCTCAAGGTTTGAGCCGTCTCTTCCCGAGCCATCCCCATTCCTAATCTGTTCTTTTGGAGGCTGTGCCCAGCAGAGTTTGACACACAGGTCTCCCTCCTGAGGCAGACACAAGCCCAGGAGAATGAATGCGGCAGCTCCCTTTCCCACTCCCAGCATACAGAATGAACCGAAAGTTATTTACGAACGCATTAGGTCAAACAACCTCTCACCGTATCCCCCAAAACACACACACACACACACACACACACACACACACACACACACTAATGCTAGGAACAGCCAGGGGTCACCAAATGGCGGCCAGATGGTAACTGGCTGCTGTCCCTAACTCCAGGAGCCCGAGGCAAAAGGCACAAGCGTCCCACCTGCTACCCAGGGCCTGCGGACCAGCCACTTTTTACGGAAAGCCGGGGCAGTTCCCTGCTCTTGCATCACCCTCCTTGGAAGGTTCCCCTAGCTAGCCTGGCCAGTTCCCACCCTGGGGATGAGCGTAGGGTAGGGGGGAGGCTACAGCTCGTCCGCTTCTTCATCTCTTCCTACCCGGGAGCACTAATGGCTGGAGCAGGAGTGGGTGCTCCGCCCTGGTGGGCATGGTTGCTTCCTAAGTTTACAGAGAGAGCCTGGCTACAGAATTCCTGCCTTCCTGCTAGAACCGCCGAGGCAGAGGGGAAGGGATCTGCAGGCTTGTTCCAAAACAAAGAAGGCAGCCGGCACTTTTGGGAGAGCTCCGTTTCCCTCACTTGCATTCAGCACCACTCCCCTCCTCCCACAGATCCCAGAGGCCGCAGGCCCCCTTGGTTATCTCTGGTCCTAGAGCGCAAGGGCTTTTGTCTCCCCCTCTGCCGACCCACCGACAAGGCGAGGGGCCTACGAACCCTTCCTGACCCTCCCAGCTCTTTGTTATCTCAGAGGGAAGATTACATTTCCCCGTAAAGAGACAACTGCCAGGCGCCCTCGCCCTCCGAGCAGGCCCCGGGCCTGCCGCGGTCGCCCCACCCTGTGGCCTGCGGCGCCCCAGAGCTGCCCCGGGAGCGCCGGCTCCGAGCTGGGCCGCGGCTCTGCAGCAGCCGAGCGGAGAGCTGCGGGAGAGTGGCGCTGCAGGGAAAAGGCAGGCGCCCTGGCTGGATCTGGGGACACCACTGCCTCCTCTGGGTCTGTCACCTTCTCCAGTCCAGCCTCCCTAGCTGTTTCCGGGGGAGCAGGTGGGTGGTCGGACAGCCAGCAAGTTGGCTACTCATCGTTATTCCCACTCCCCTAAACGCATAAAGGAATCACTTTGCCTCATCACCCAGTTGTCAGTGTGGATATTTTTTCAACTTTTACCTTCTACGTGCTCTTCAGGAAAAATAAGAAAAGAAAGGACTAGATTATAAAAATTATTATAATATCTTTATTTAATAAATCTAATTATGCGCAACATACACATACATACACACACTCAGAGAGAATGAATTCTCCCTAGGCATGCTTATCACTGAGCCACGTCCTTAGCCCAGTGCTGTGCTGAAAACCTCTTCTTCAAAACAGGCATGGTGGCACACGCCTTTAATCCCAGCAGCATTCTGAGGCAGAGGCAGGACTCTTTCTGAGTTCCAGCTCACCTGGTCTACAAAGAGAGTTCCAGGCCAGCCAGGGCTGTTACACAGAGGAACCCTGTGTCGAAGAGCCGAAGCAAAGCAAGCAGCCACAACAACAAACAACAGCAAAAACCCTCTTGTCCAGAATTGTCTGGAAGGGCCAGAGGCTGATGCAGAAGTTAGATGCTAGTCTGGCTGCGTGGTGAGATCTTGTCTCTAAATGAATAAAGATCTTTGCCAGAAGAACTGCTGAGATGAACTGCAATGCCCTGCCCTTAGGAAACAGCGAGCGAATGTGCTCGGCCCTCAGCGGTCTGTCCTTAGATCAAGTGGGAGGTGTCTTCCCCTGGTCTCTCTGGGGTTCCCCAGTCCCCAAACAACAGGTGTCTAGATCTCAAGAGAACCCTCTTGAGAGAGATGAGATGCCCTGCCGGAAAGCTTGCTGGAGAGGAAACACAAAGTAGAAGAGACAACCAGCAAAACGATGTTAGATAGCAAATCAGCAGATACAGCAGGAGGCAGCAGCGTCTCCAGGTGGCTGAGGGTGGCGGGGAAGGCTGTCGGGCGGCTTCTGTGAGAGAATAATTGGGCCTGACTAGGAACAGAGGGTTAGAGAGTGCGGGGATGTGCTTATAGGATATGCTTAAATATTGACAGGCGTTCATTTATTCCAGAGTCATGTCTGTTTTTTTATTTAGTTTTTTAAAATCATTCATTTGTTCAGAAAGGACTTACCGGATATTTACTTCTTAGTCAGTCGATAAATATATTCTCTCTGTACCCCACACCCCAAATTTGAACCCAGATCATCTGTGTATGCTAAGCACAAGAACTACCACCGAGCTAAACATCTGGCTTTGTTAGACATGGTGGTGGCGTATAAGCCGTTGCCTCAGTCCTCAAGAGGCAAAGCTTGGAAGATTGCCTTGAGTTTGAAGCTATATGGTGATTTATAGGCTACCCTGGGCTACAGCATAAGACTATCTCTAAAAACAAAACCCTCCCCCCCACAAAAAAATGACCCTGAAAGTCAATAAAGCAATAAACTCATCAATAGCTCTTCTTCCCACTCTTCACTGGAGATAAACAAATGTGACCGATATCTTGTAGCTTACTGCTTTGTCACCTGGTGGTCACAAAGAAAACTGTCTTAGACACTCCTCTTCAGTGGGAAGGGAGTAGTCGGATAGTTGGAGCTGTCACAGCTTGCTGTGTTGAACAGTCGGCTCACAGTGGCTTTCACATGAATAACCCTTTCGGTGTGCTTACCTTCATGACTCAGGCTGATGCTCATGGGGGAGCCACAGAGAGGCTTGGTTTTCACCAGAGGGGCGGCATGCCGGAAGTCTTTGAATGGTGGAGAAGGTGAAAGCATCCTTCACACCTGGTGTGGCATGCTTCTCTCCCTTCCAGTGGTCCCCAGCTAGACATCACATCACTGTCACCACGAACCCTCAGGAAAATTTGCAGAGCTTCACCCCCCCCCCAATTGCTAGGTGGCAAATCTACAGACATCCACCAACTAATGTAGGGTTTTGGGTGTGCTGGAATCCAGGCTCTAGGAGTGCAAGCGTATGTCGTCACTTTTGACTTACTCAGTGCTGGACGTTGAGCTCCTGCAGGCTAGGCAACGGCCCTACCAAATGTCTCACAGTCCGTAGCGTGCTTCATTGGGATATCGTGATTCCTGATGTCCAAGTAGGACCAAGAATTTGCATTTTTCAACCTTCTCCACACGATTCATGTCCACCGGATTAAACAAAGCACAGATTAAATAAATACTCTGTGGATGTATCTGGTAGGAAGGGGATTCCAGCCATTTTCCTTCAGCTTCATACCATACTGTGGGGGTTCTGGGTTGACTCTGATTAATTCCTAAGCCCAAAAAACAAAAACAAAACAAAACAAAACAAAAACCCTCCTCTCCTTTCACCACTCACTCCTTGCTTGCTTCCTGAACATTCACTGAAAGCTGGTGATTTCTGAGGCACTGTAGAATTTGCAGGGTCCATTCCAGAGTGAACCACAAAACCTAAATTATGTGGCTGGGGAAAGTTGAGATCCAAGAAAGGGGTCTGAAGGGGAAGGATGACCCATCCATCAATATGTGAGGGTCCTTCCTATTTCTCCGCATGAGTATTGTTATCTCCCTTCTACTGACGGGAAAAGTGAGGTTTAGGGCACGAAAATCATACCCCAAGGCACACAGATAACCAAACACCGAGTTGCCAAGTACAGCCTCAAAGCTATAGCCAGGCTTCCGCCCCTCCCCATGCTCTGCTCCCGTCTCCAAATTGCTGATCTCTCCACGGCCTGAAATTCGGGCGCCCTCCAGGCGATGCTCAAACCAGATCAGGCTGTTAAAGCAGTTCTGCTCGCTCCGGGCTTCTCCCGGAGAACTACAAGGCCCAGCAGGCAACTGCAGGGGGAGGAGGAGGAGGAGGGACTAGCGCCGGGTGGGAGTGAGAGAGCGAGCCCTCGCGCCTCGCCGGCGCACAGCGCTCGGAGCGCTCCTGCGGGTTCCGTTGCGGGGCGCTCGGCCGCGGGTGGCGCCGAACGGGGAGCCGGAGCGCCGGGGCAGCCTCTGCGTGCCGAGGACCCGGGCTGCGCAGGGAGCTGGGCCGCAGCGTCGGGACTGGACGGAGACCGTGCTTAGCGCATTGCGGCGACCTCGCCTCTCCCGGCCGCGAGCGCGCGCCGCAGCTGGAAGGAGCCGCGGAGACCGAGGACTTTTCTCCGGTCCCAGGGGCGCACCACAGCAGTGCTGCAGTCAGTGCACTCCGGGGCCCCGGGAGGGGCGATGGAAGCCGGGCTGCCAGAAGCGTGAGGCACCGCCGCCGCCGCCGCCTCCGCCGCCGCGTCCTGGAGAGCTGGGGGCGCAGGACCTGGGGACCCCCGGCGGCGGACCCGAGCCCTCCCGCCCGCCCCGCCTCCGGGGCACCAGCTCCGGCTCCATTGTTCCCGCCCGGGCTGGAGGCGCCCGGCTCCGAGCGCCGCCGGGAGTCTTGGCTCGGCCCCGGAGCCCTCGCGACCCCGCCGGGACCTGAACGGAGCCCGGGAACGAGCGGCCGGGGCGCGGGACACGGACACCCGCCGCGCCACGGCGAGCTCTCCAGAGGCGGGACCGCAGCGCCGAGGGAGGTAAGAGTCGCCGGCGCCCGCGGGACCGGCCGGCCCGGGCGGCCCCCGCGCTTCGCCCGCCGCGGCCCGCGCCTCCCTCCCTCCCCCGACCCCCCCCACCTCCGCTCCCTCCCCGGCGCCCCCGTCCCTCCTCCCTCGGCCGGCGTCGCCGCCCGCGCCCCCTCCTCGCGCGGGGCCCCGCCGCCGCCGCTGCCCAACTTTTCCGCCAACTCGCGCTCCGGAGCTGGCGAGGCGGCGGCGGCGGCTGCGCCCCGACTCCAGACCCCGACCCTCCCTCGCCGCCGGGGAGAAGGCGGCCGAGGCCGCGGGTTTCCCGGACTGGGGAGGAGGGCGGGGGTGGGCTGCGAGGCGGAGGGCGTGAGTGTGTGTGAGTGTGTGTGCGTGCACTCCATCTCTTTGGCTCCTCTTTTGATTTACCCCGGTCCAGCCGGTGGCTCTGGGCGCGACGCCCTGCATCTGGGATCTTTTCAAGCGTTTTTCCACCTCTGGGCAAGTCTGGGGTCCGGGATGGGGGGCTCACGGAGGAGAGGAAGTGGCGGGGAAGGCGAGCTGGTCTTGGAAGAGGCTTGAAGGAGGTGTCGTCACCAAATGGCTGATTCGGCTTTAGCGGGGAGCGAGCACAGATCTCCCCCCTTCCTGAGGGCTGCTGGGGGGGGGATGTTCCGTTTAGTCTCAGACCTGGAGGGCCCTCGGGGTCGGGCTCGTTCTGGGCGGCGGGGGAAGGGGTGAGGGCTTGTCCGGTGCGGGTGCCGAGCCCCCCTCTGCCCGCTTGTTGCTTCTCCGGCGCAGACCCCCTCCCCGCGCTTCCCGCGCCTCCCCCGGAGGTGTCTCTGGCGGAGTAAGACAGCCCAGTACCCGTAATTTTGGAGGAATTCACTGACTTTTTTTTTTTTTTTAATGGATGGGGTTTGTAATAGACATTTACCCTCCGTGAGGCAGCTGGACACCTTGGGAGTACAGGAGGGAGTTAGTTCTCTTCTTCTGGGCCTAGGAGCTATTAACTCATTTGCAAAGCATTTCGGACGGCGTTTTTCTCCCCCACCCCACCCCCCATTTCCCAGATGTAGCTGCCGCATCTGGTTCCGTTTCACCCTACACGGGTACACCGCAGCCACGTTATTAAACATCCCTCTTCCTCCCCTCCCCCTCCTAAATTAAAACTGAGATTCTTCGCCTGGTCTTCGCCGCCGCCACCACCACCACAACCCCTTCACATTTCTGGAGACATGGAGAGGAGGCTCTGGGATTGGAAGAAAGTTGTGGGTCGCCAGTGAGCTTGGATTCCTCCGCACTGGTCTCGAGTGCTGGTGGCCAGCGATGGTTTGGGGGGGGGGCGGTGAGGAGGGGGTGTTGTGTCGAAGTATCCTCTTGGGAGATGCGGGCCACAGCCCTCTGGACCCACTTGGGAGCGGCTTTCTTACCAGAGGTGGCTCCTGGGTCTGGCCCAGAATTAGCCCTGACGTGGACTGGAACCAAAGGTTCGCCTCTCCCTTTAATCGTAGCTGGAATGTCCGTCCCGTGTGGGTGGACGCTGTGGACCCACCTATCGCCACGCGCTCAGATCCCTCTCGCGGGTCCGTCCTCTGTGCGGGGAGCAGGGTGGGGCGCCTGAGGCTGGGGCAGCCGGAGACACCTTGTGTTTTCAGGGGCTTTCCTGGGGTTGCAGCTCTCAGAAGCCTAAAATGGAGTGGGGTTTGCTGTTTGAACAATGAGACAGGGCCAGGCATGGAATGGCCACTTTTTAACAACACTCATGGGGATTGGGGGTCAGCAAAGAGTCCGAAGGGTCCAGAGTTGGAGATAGGGTGGGGGGAGCCTGTCTGCGCCTCCCGCCCTTTCCAGGTTTTTTTTTTTGTTTTTTTTTTTTTTTTTTAAATTGAAAACACTTCTCTGGTTTCCTTCTTGGGGCGGTAGTTTTGGAGGCTGTAATGAAATCGCACTTTCTCTAGACATGGTAATTAAGGTGACTGTTTCCTTCGCAGATGTGCTCTGGCCTTCGCACCTCCGGGCCAGTGCTTTTTTTGGAATAGCATCTAAATTGTAGAGCCACTGCCCCGAGACGGTTGAGCAGAAAGTGGCTGTGTTCTTTCCTTGGCCAGGCTCCGGGTTTCCTCTCTGGGGCTAAGCGTCAGGGCCTCTGGGACCAGCGTGGTCTAGCCAATTACCCCCACACCGGGGTGGTGTCTCTTCCTTTCTGTGACCAAAGGCCAACAAGCTCAACCAATACCCGCCAACTGTGCGGATGGCTTGCCTCCCTCCTCCCTAAAGCCTTGTTTATGTATTTCCCCAGTTGGGACACACTCCTGAGACCCCGCTGACCCCAGAGTGCTGGGTGTTTTGGGGACTGAGATGCTCCCTGGGGCTTGGTTCCAGCAGGGACAGTTCTGTACTTCATCAGTGATAAGCTACTTGAAATATGTTGCATTTACTCGTGGTCAGAGCTGAGTGTCAGCTTCTCGATGAGCAGCCAGGACTGAGAGCCACGCGTATTTCCAGCACCAGTTTCAAAGGTATGTTCACCACGGGAGGCTGGAGGAGCGCGGCTATCACCTCGGTTGGGTCCAAGGCATCCAGTCTTAGGTTGTTTTTTTCCCTGGCCTCAGGCCAGGAAGCGAATAGGAAGGCTAAGTTGGTACCCTCTGAATGGCAACTGACAGAAGGAGCAGAGGGGTATCACAGACGCTGTTGCTGTCTCCTTACGGGAGAAGATTAGAACATATATATAGAAACTCTAAACCAGAGCCGCCTTTCTTCAGGACAAACTTCAGATGAGAAAACCGAATGGAGCATTGGTCTTGGAGACCACGACAATCTGCGGACACTGCTGTTAGTGATCACTTCTTGCTTATTTGTGATACGGACCTCATGCAAGACTCTTAATATAGATTAGTTCGTGTGAACTCGGGGCTCAGCAGCTAGCGTCTCTGAAAGCCCTTTTTCTCTCACATTTATTAAAATTGCATTTATTTGTTTATTTATGTGTGTGCACATTTATGTGGGTGCCACCACAGTGTTCCAGTAGAGATCAGATAATAGGTTGCAAGCAGTGGTTTCCCCAGAGGAGCCGGGTTCAATTCCCAGCGTGCCCATCAGGCAGTTCTCAGGAAATGTACTGTCCCTGAAGACACCTGCGCTGGAACGCACATGTCCACACATATATGTGTAATTGAAAATAAAATCTTTTTTGAAAGGGAAAAGAACCTGGCTCTCTCCTACCACATGGGTTCGAGGGATCTAACTCAAGTTTAGCAACAAACCTCCCTCCCCCAACCTCTCCCTTAACTGCTGGCCCTCCCTCCCAAAGGCCCTTTTCTGACTTTTGCAATCACTTTCATCAAAATGGCTGTTGAAGAGCTTCCTAGGAAATGTGGTAACACTTGTCATCCCAGATGACATTCAGTCCTCTGGTGGTAGAAGCATGAGGATCAGGAGTTCAAGGCCATCCTGCATGCTGAGTTTGAGGCCAGTGTGGGCCTCAGGGAGGACCCTGTCTCCTCCCTGGATAGGTCAGGTCTGTGCTGCAGGAGGAAGAGGAGTTCACTCCCAATTGAACTCACTTGAGAGGAGTTTAATTTCCTCTTGGGAAATTCCTCTTGCCATTTCTCTTCCCTGGGGCTCTGGGAAAGGTCTAGATGCCCCGGGGAGTGCAGATGCGGATCTTCAGAAAAGGTGCCTGTGTTTCCAGCGGGATTAAATGCCTCGTTTGTGGGAAGGCTAATTGCTCCCCCTTCAAGTTTGCATTGTCCTTAAATAGGAGTTCTTCGCCCCTTTGTGCCCCACCCCTCAAGCCTGGAAATAAGTAGTGTTCACCTGGGTAAGGAATTCCAAGAACATGGTGACATTCCGCTTCTGTGTCCTCTTCAACAGCTAAGCTTCCTGCATTGTTTCACTTGCTGGGTTTTTGTTAGTGTGTGTGTGCGTGTGTGTGTGTGTGTGTGTGTGTGTGTGTGTGTGTGTGTTTGAGTGTTTTGTCTGTCTGTCTGTCTGTATATATGTAAATGTAAGACTTGCATTTCTGGTCCCTCAGGCGGTTAGAAGGGGGAATTAGACGCACTGAAACTGACGGTACAGGTAGCTGTGAGCCACCTTGTGTCGTTGGTAATGAGACCCAGATTATCTTTCAGAGCAACAAGTGCTGGAAACTGCGGAGACATTTCTCCAGAGCCTGGTTGGTTTTCATAGCACCCTGGCCTCAGCCTTGAGGTACGCCTGCCTCAGCCTCCTGAGTGTGAGGTGATAGATGCGTACCCCACCCCCACACAACCATTACTAATTTTTCCAATATAAAATACATTTGTGCGCACACACACACACACACGCACACACACGAGTTTGCTTTGTTTCAGCAGTGTTGGGGATTGAACCCAGGGCCTTGCACTTGCCAGGCAAGCAGTTTTACCACTGAGCTAAACCCTGAGCCCTGTTGCCAACCATTTGGATATTTGAACAGAGATGCAAAATAAACTAGGCCGCCCTTTTAGAGAGACCCACACCCATAACCTTGGGTGTGTCTTTATTTCTGAAAGCCTGTTTCCTTCTCTCAATCCCCATGCTTAAAATATTTTTAATAAACGGAACTTCTTCATCAAAGACACACGCAAAGCATTGCACTTCTTTTTATTTTTATCTCTGTACTTAAGTATGTGTCTGTGTGTAAATGTGAGCATGCACCACAGAACTCAGAACCGAACACATTGGAACCCAGTGATTGTCTTCAGCTACAGCGGCGAGCAGAGTTATTGCCAGCCCCGCTTGCAATTCTGTAAGCAAAACTACCCCGTCGTTTAAAAATGTTGATCAAAGTGATGTAAGGGGAAAGTTCCCTCCGTTCTTACTCAAAAGGGGTTCATGCTTCTGTACCATTGTCCTCAGTTGTGGGAGTCCAGTACGCTTAGAGAATTCCTCTGTTGGTATCCAGGCTGGTTGGCCACCGGGGAATTGCCTGTGGCTCCCCCCACACTCCCCACCCCGAAAGCCTGTTCTTTTTTTCTTGCAGGTTGAGAAACCTGGACTCCCAGATTTACATGTCATGTTGGCAGTCAAGGAGTTTCAGCCTGTAAAACATTTGGGAGCTCACATTTGGATCTTACTGGCAAAGCCTAACCAAAGCCAAACAACTTCCAAATCTGAAATGTAGATGGTTCCCGACAGTTCACAGAGAGGGTCCTAGACTAGGTTTGCTTTTCTTCAGTCTGGATTGATTTCTTTTATTCCATGTTAACATAGATGCCCCCACCTCCCATGCTGAGGACTGCCTGTATTGTGAAAGGCAGTTAGGCACCCATCTTGCTTGGAAGCCTGCAGTTCCTTGGTGTCTGTTGCTTCTGTTACTGTGATTGAAACACTATAACCAAAAGTAACTTGGGGAGGAAAGGGTTTATGTCATCTTACCCTTTCAGGTAACTATGCATTGCTGAGGGAAGTAAGGGCAGGGACCTGGAACCCAGGGACTGATGGAGTCACAGAGGGGTGCTGCTTATTGGCTTGCTCAGCCTGCTTTCTTATAGAACCCAGGACCACCAGCCCGTAGTAAGCTGGGCCCTCCCCCATTAGTCAAAAAAATACACCATAGCCTTGTCCACAGGCCATTCTGGTGGGGATTTTTCTCGATTGAGGTTCCCTCTTCCAAAATGACTCTAGTTTGTGTCAAGTTGACGTAAAGTGAGGCAGCACACTTGGGGAGAGAAGAGGGCGGGGTGCATGAGTAGCAGTCCAGGAAGTTGACATGTCCAGGAGCACCATGGGAGTGTGGCCTGGAATTTACTGGGAAATCAGCCGGGTGGGCCCAGGAGCTAGGCTTGTGGAAGAGGAGCTTTATGAGATGAGGTTCATTGATTAGGTCAGACCTGACCTAATTGTTGATGGCAGAGGGACACTTGCACAGACAACCCCCCCCCAAAATACAATGGGAGCCTCCTTAAGTTTCGGGGTGGTGGTATCCTCATTTGAAAGTATATGAGAAGAAACAGGCGGAATCCACTTTAAACTGTTTGTTTAGATTTTAAGAATACTTGTATTTGTGTTTATTACTTATATTATCACATTATTGATATTTCTAAAATATCCTTTTACGTGTCCAACTTACTATGAGCAGGGCCACCCCGGGGCTGGTGGTCTTTGATTCTATAAGAAAGCAGGCTGAGCAAGGCAGTAAATATTAAAATTTGGAAGTACTGACAGTTGAACTCAGAGCTTCAAGCATGCTAAAGTGTACATGGTATGTAGTCTCAATATATATATAAAAAAATGGGTAAGATATTTTATTTATTTTTTTCCTGCTAAATGTTCACGAACCCTTTCTGTTTTTCACTTTTAGCACAGTTGGCAGGAGCCATATTTCAATAGCTCAACAGCTGCAGTATGGCCAGGAGCCACCAGATTTGCCCACTAGGTTTAGAATGTTAAGGGTGTGAGGATGGAGGGTACAAAATACCTGTGGAAAAAGAGGAGGTTTGTGTCCTATAGGAGAGTGTTGTCAAGGAGTGGCTGGGGTACAAAGAGTTTGGGGTCTTCGGAGGTGGCTGCTCTTTTGGAGAATCTGGGTTTGGTTCCCAGCACCCCTACAGGTGGCTCGCAATCTTTAACTTCAGTTTTAGGGAGATCTGATGCTCTCTTCTGGCCCCTGCAGGCACATATGTGGTACACAGATGTGCAAGCAGGGAAAAACACCTATACACATAAAATAGGTAAATCTAAGAATAATTATTTTAAAGCTGGCCAGTCGTGGTGCAGGCCTCTAATCCTAGTGCTCCGGGAGATAGAAGTAGGTGGATCTGAGTTCCGGGCCAGCCTGGTCTACAGATCGAGTTCTAGGACAGTCAGAGCTACACAGAGAAACTGTGTTCCCCACCCCCACAAAAAAAAAATAAAATAAAGATGAGGAGGAGGGGGAGGAGGAGGAGGAGGAGGAGGAAGAGACAATACTCCTGAATGCATCAGCTAGTTTTCTTTCGTCATTTTTAGACAAAGAGATTTGATGTCAATAGACTTTTTAATACCTTTAGAATTACAGGTACGAGTACTGCCCATTGCATGTTCTTTAGAAGTTACACTCCCACTTCCACACTGTCCAATTTGGTCCTTGTAACCACCCAGATATAGCCAGGACAGATATGTTAGCCTTCCCACAAGTGTGAAAACTGAGGCCGTGTGGTTGAAGACCTCTTCGCCTAGGCGACCGGGCTTTGGGATCTGGGAGCCTCCCCCGGCAGTGTGTTCATGGAGGGGGGGGCTGATGTAGAAACAGATGTAGCACTACAGGCAAACCGCTGCGCACAGCTGCCAGGCTACGGGGCACATCGTCAAGCAGTGAAGGCGGGAGGCCGTTCCTAAGGGCCCAGGTGCCCGTCTCGGGGGTTCCGCAACAGCATTTGGATTCAGCATTGGTTTGTGTCACAGCATGTCCTGCAGGTGTGCAGGGCTGTGCGTGCGTGTGTGCGCCCAGCAGCCTTTTCATTCCTGGAGTTGGTACCGGGTGTCTACAGCGTACTTTTGTTGTGCAGCTTGAGGCCCAGAGGGTAGAAGAGGGCCAGGCAGGAGGAACTCTTGTACCTCTTTTGGGCGTGGTCTGAGGGAAGAAGGTGCCAGAATAGTCTCAGAATAGTGTCAAGTGTCTGAAGCGTGTCCATCACCGGGGACGAAAGGCCGAGAGGAGGTAGGTGGGCAGACATCTCAGGGGACGGGGGGACAGGTGGAAGCCGAGGTCTGCTGCAGTCTAATCGGTCAGCTCAGGGTGACACCACCCCCTCCCACCCACCCTTTGTTGACACTAAAGGTAAAGGCTTAGTGGTCAGGGTTACTGTGGACTTAGGTTTTTGCTGTCAAGTGTACCTTTCCGGGTAACAGGCCTATACTGATTAGATTCATCTTTGGAATGTGAGGTGTGGGTTCAGAGGTGTCTTCAGGCCTGAGGTGGTGTCTGACCCCGGGACCCTGAGTGATTTGTTTCTAAAGATCTTTCTGTCCATCAGAGAAACAGAGAGTCGGGAACTTGCAATTTCTAGCATTAACTTGGATTTGTCCTTATCCTCTTGTGTATGGGAATCCACCTGTGTCCGCACCAGATGGAGAAGTAGTCTTTTTTCTTTTTTTTTTTTTTTTTTTTCGTCTTTTCTGTGTTGGAGATGAACGCAGAGCCTCCGTGTACTAGCTAACAATTGTTCTTCTGGGCCGTACCCCAGTTACGTGTGGTCACATTATTTACCATCCCCCACCTTGAATTAACAGCCCCCGAACCCCGAGTGATCGAGTTCTAGTGTCACCATTTCCTTGGGCAGATTACCTAAGTTCTTTGGCCCTTCAGTTTATGTCTTAGCAGAGGCTGGTACTGTCCCTTAGAAACAGAGCAGGAAGAAAAAGGAAGTTCCGTGTGTCGGCTCCACTGAGTGCTCAGCAAATATTCCTTCCATTTCTAGTCCCTTTCCTAAATTCAGGGGGAAAGAAGAATACGGAAGAGAAATATTTACTTCACTTTTGGTTTGAAATTATTCACTTTTTCTTTTTTCTTTTTCTTTTTGGTAAGCCTTTGGAGGCAGCTAGTGGCAGTGCATACATACTCCGCTGGCCAAGAATTTGGGGGTTTTCTGCCAGCCAAGGACTGACTCACTAGAGAGGGGCCCCTCCTGGCTTGGGGAGGCCGGGCAGAAACACCACATTAGGGCATGTTCCGGAAGCAGATTCTCCGAATAGCTTGGATGGTTTCCTGGAGCCCTGAGGACAGAAAACACCTGGAAAAGAGAGGTGGTCACCCCCATGCACAGGGCCCCGTGAGTTCTTGTCACTTGGTGGGTGTTTGTGCAGGCAGTCAATCTTTCCTTAGGACCCTTGGAAGTTTTTACATTCCACCACCACAGGCCCAGTGAGATGATGGCTTGTGGGGTGAAGGTGCTTGCCTGCCAACCTGACTTTGGTCCCCATAACCAACATAGGGGAGAGAACTGACCCCATGGAGTTGTCCTTTGACTTTTGCATGAGTGTTGTGACACAGTCATATCCCCCCCCACACACACATACAACAGTAATAAATAAAGCATTTGCAGTATCAACAAATCACCATCACAAACCCGAAAAGGTCAAGGGCTGCAGAATGCTTGGCTTTAGCTAGGGCTGGGTAAGCCACCTTTGAGTTAGCTTCTTCAGCGGCCCTTGACTCTGCCTGGGTAGGGCCTTCCTCTTCCACCTCACCCTGACTTCTCCACCCACTGCTGTCAGCCATCAGCCATCCGTAATAGCTGGAGCTGCCTCACAGCGTCCTGCTCTGTCTTCACGCCAAGTAGCCGAGAAGCATGTATGCTCTGGGAGCGAGTCTTGTAGAACTGGAGGATCCTGTGAGTCTTATCATTTTAGAGGCACAAAGAAAGACCCCGGAGAGCTGGGGGTGGATCTCTGTGGAAGAGCACTTGCTCGGCCTCTGAAAGGCCCTGGATTCCATCCCTGGCATCTTCTTATGTATGTCCAGGGAGGTGTCTCAGGATCTCCACATTCCATGTGACCTGAAGCTGTGATCTAGCACCTGCCACCTGTTTCTGTTTCTTTTCCTATCTTTTCATTCCTTCTCCTCCTTCTCTGTCTCCCTCCTTCCCTCTTCTCCCTCCCTCCCTCCTTCACTCCTTCCCTCCCTCCTTCCCTCCCTCCCTCCCTCCCTCCCTCCCTCCCTTCCTTCCTTCCTTCCTTCCTTCCTCTTCTTGTTGTTATTGTTTGGTTTTGTTTTTTAATTTTCATAGGACAACAACTGTCTATAAATAGCACATGTATGTGACAGAGGTTGAGGGGCGGGGCTCACACCAGTCCATCTACTTTCACATTGAGAGATAAAGGCCTTTTCTCGGGCCTTCACAGGGGCCTAGATACCTCTGGGAGCCTGAGCTGCAGCTGCAGCCTTGGTTGGGCCTTAGCCTTTGGTTGGCACAGCCTGCAATCCTTGGCCGTGCAGCCACGAATCCATTTCCTAGGCTTGGGATAGATGGTAAAAGCAAGTCTGGCTGCCTTGTGCTTGGGACTCTTTGGCATCTTGGGCTTAACCTCCTTAGGCTGCAGAAAGCCCTTAATGGCTTCAGCACGGTTCTCATTGCCATTGTGTTGTTTGTCTGATCTTGAGAGATTCATATCTTTGTGCTCGGGTGTCTTGGGAGTTTGAGACAGGGTTCCTCTGTGTAGCACTGGCTATCCTGGGATGTTCCGTCTCGAAGTCGAGACCTGCGTGCTTCTACTTCCCAAGTGTTGGGACTAGGGGAGTGCTCCATCACACCCAGCTTTCTTGATGCCATTTTGGGGACAGCTTGGATGTGGTGGTCCTTGGGCTTGGCCACGTCTACATCACTAACCCACCTCGCCAAAGGTACTTGGGACCTGAAACTGCCCAACATTTTTCTCAACCCTTGATCGCAGTATGGCTTTTTGGGACTTTCGAGACTTCCTTCACTTCTTCTCATATGAGTGGGGCTTTTATCTCGAAGGATGTTGTGGTGGCCTTCCCAGCCAGCTTGGCTCAAAACGTAGCTGTAGAACTGAAGGGTAGAATCCAGCTTCCCAATACTGTAACAAAATACCTGAGGCCATCAAGTGAAGAAGAGAAAAAGGGTTACTTACCTCTCGGTTTTGTAGGTTTCCGTGTATGGCTGACCGTTGCTTTTGAGCACACGTGTGATGAGAGCCAGTGTGCCGAGTTTGCTTGGTTGTGGAGAAATCCCATTCAGAGAGGCTGGATGTGAGACTGGGCTTCTGTGATCCTCTGCAAGGGCATGCCCCCAACTGACTCTTAAAGAGCTCATCACCTCCCAAAAGTGTCCCATTGGGGGAGCAGGCATATCATGGACTTAAGCCTCATTAAGACCTGTTACCTCTGATTTGGCATTGGGATAGGCTCAATTCTCTTTTGCACCTTCTGGGATTGTTAGGAGCGGGGGGGGGGGGGTGTCAAGGGCACTGCAAGAAAACCCATAGAATCAACAAGCCTGGACTCACAGGGGCTCACTGAGTCTGAACTAACAAGGAGGATCCCTGCATGGCTCTGACCTAGGCCCTGTGTATGTGTGTTATAGTTGAGTAGCTTGATGTTTTTTGTGGGACCCCTGACAGAGGGTGTGGGGCACTGTTTCTGATGCTGTTGCCTGCGTTGGGGGACCCTTTTCATCCTGCTGGGATGCCTCATCCAGCCTTAATAGGAGGGGAGGTGCCTAATCTTATTGCAATTTGATATGCCGTGTTTGGTTGAGAGGCCTGCCCTTTTCTGAAGGGAATGGAGGAGTGGATGGGGAGGGAGGAGGTGGGGAGGGAGGAGGAGGAGAAGGGAGGAAGGAAACTTCAGTCAGGATGTAATATATGAGAGAATAAATTAAATTTTTTTAAAAAGTATCATTGTAGGCAGGTTGACACAGACACGGCGCGCTTTCGTTTTCCTTTGCCCCTCTCCGGTCCAGTTTCTATAGCTGCTGTTTCTCTCCCCAGAGTCAGCTTGCGGAGGCAGATCCGGCGAAGGTGGATTATCCATGGGGGTGTGGAGCCTTGTCACCGACCTCTAACCGCAGAACTGGGATGTGGGGCTGGAGGTGCCTCCTCTTCTGGGCTGTGCTGGTCACAGCCACACTCTGCACTGCCAGGCCAGCCCCGACCTTGCCGGAACAAGGTAAGACCCCTGAACTGAGGAGCCAGGGAGGGCTACTGACATGGAGGTGATGTGGTCAACTGGAAAGACTTCCTCCTTTGGAGGAGCCAAGGGCTCCTTCGCCATCAGAGAAATGCCTAAGATACCCGGGCCGATTTGGACTTGGTTACATATACCTAAACAACTTCATCAGAGGTTGCCTGCCAGAGGAGAGGTCCTTAGGAATGCTTCCTTTCTGGGGAAACCATGTAATCAGGTCTTTTAACTCAGATGATCATGAAAAGGGTGTGTGTTGCAGTGGGGAAGAGTGACATGAATACAGACTTGGAGCAGGCATTCTCGGAGCAATGGCCTCTGGCTTCCAGAAAGCTCTTCCAGTGATACGTCTCCTGAAAGGGCGAGCAGTCACGAGCACATGCCTTTTTTGGACTTTGTCTCTCAGGTCTTATCTGGGGGGCCTAAGGAGCAGTTTGCTTTGGAGATGGCCTGTTTGAAGAACGTGGAAGAAGCACAATGGGGCAAGGGAGCATAATGAGGCCCTGCTGCCCTACGGTGTGTTATAGGCTGTCAGAAGTTGTTACTGCTTCCAAGATGCCCATGGCTTCGAAGGGACTTGGAGGATAAATGCTGGGACCTTTCTGCTATCAAAAGGCTTGAGAGTTTGGTGCCTGGTGGCAGAGAAGGTCACTGATAGAGGGGGTTAAAGGCTTGGGGTGTGCATGACAACAGTGGCTGGAATTACAAGGCTGTCCTTCTGAGCTGTCAGGGACCTGCTTGATGATCAGTAGACGGTACTGAGAAAGCTGGCAGGAGTCTATGAAGCTTTCTAAATGGTGCGGCGGCTGAAATAGGCGTGTTGTGTTCAGTGGCAGAGCCAAAGACAGGTATGAGCTAGAACATGCCAGAGACTCACCTATGGGGCTATAGGTGTGGGTATGTAGGTGCACAGTTACCACCAAGCAGTGAAGAGACAACAGACATGAAGCAGACTGTATTTACTTATATATTAAAGATTTGTTTATTTTTTATCTCATGTGTATGAGTGTTTTGTCTGCATGCATGTATGAGTGCTGCATATGTGCTTGGAGACTGCAGAGACCAGGAGTCATGAATCTTCTGGGAACTGGAGTTAGGAATGATTGTGAGTGATGAGCAGTTGTGGTGGCACACACCTTTAATCCTAGCACTCTGAGGCAGAGGCAGGTGGATCTCTGTGAGTTCTGAGGCCAGCCTGGGCTACAGAGTGAGTTCCAGGGCAGCCAGAGCTGTTACACAGAGAAACCCTATCTCAAAAAACAAAACAGTAATGATTTTGAGCTTCCATGTGGGTGCTGGGATCTCACTTCCCCCTGAAAGAACAGCAAGTGCTTGTAACAGCTCAGCTATCCCTCCAGCCCCAACAGACCGTAGTTCAACTGCACGGTGAAGTTATAACAGAATGCAAGGGGGATGGCATGCACAGAACTGAATGAAGTATATGTGGGAAGTCAGGATCCTGCTGTCCACGGGGGCACATGCCTTTAATCCCAACACTTGGAACATATCTCTGAGTCTGAGGCCAATTTGGCCTGTATAGCCAGCCAGTGCTTCACAGAGAGATTCTGTCTCAAAAGAACAAAAAGGAAAGAAAGTACAGGTCTTTTATCTTTTTGTTTTTGACATAGGATCTTGCAGTGTAGCCCTAGCCGGTCTCACGATCCTCCTCCTACAGCCTTCTGAGTGCTGGGATTACAGGTATTTACCTGTAATCTTACCTCAGGGTTAGCAAGGTACAGGTCTCCAAGGGGGTTAATGAGTGGCATTGGTGAAGTTGAGAGGTTTAAGATGTATACACAGTGGTATTGCTCATTGAGTAAATAGCTGTGGAAAGTAACACCTGGAAAAACTGGATTCAGCCGGCATGTGGAAGGCTCGTGGCTGGCTGAAGAACTTCGCATATATTGAAATGGCTCTTGCTGAGAAAGTTTACGGATGTGATCCAGTTTTCAGAAAACTGACTTGTAATATGTGGCACCAGAAACAATAGTAAAGGCTTAAATGTCACCATACAGATAAAATGTTTCCATGCAAAGTGTAAATGGTCTCATGGCATCTGCCACTGATGTCACAAAGAGAGATGGAAGTTTCTGCTGAATGTC
Organism: Meriones unguiculatus; assembly: GCF_030254825.1. Lineage (NCBI taxonomy): Eukaryota > Metazoa > Chordata > Mammalia > Rodentia > Muridae > Meriones > Meriones unguiculatus. The sequence goes on from NC_083352.1 coordinate 17,605,340, forward strand.
AGTCAGAGGTATTGAGACTGGGAACCCAGGAAAGCCACTGCACTCCAGAAAGAGAACCCATGGGTTTAAGTAGTTGGATGCCAGCCCTTCTTCCTGCCACCTCCGATCCTCTCTCTCCTTTTCATCCTCATCCTCCACCCTTTCTTTCTTTCTCTAATAAACTCTTTGCAGCCCCAGGAGGAAAGGCAGGCAGCTCAGATCACACCTGAAGGACTTGTACACCGGTTCTGAGAGGCCCTCACACAAGGAGTTGTAAATGATTTTATTTTTATCATTTTTCACGTGCATTGGTGGTTTGTCTGTGTGGGGGTGTCAGATCCCCTGGGACTGGAGTTACAAACAATTGTGGGCTGCCATGTGAGTGCTAGGTATTGAACCTGGGTTGTCCTAAAGAGTAGCCAGTGCTCTTAGCTGCTGAGCTAATTCCGGTTGAGGAATTTTAAGTGGACAGGAAAAGGGTCATTGAAGCTGCAGAGCATGGATCCAACATGAGAAAGAAAGCAGAGGCAATAATGGACATTGGAGCTAGGGGTCCTAAGATCTTTTTGTTTGTTTGTTATTGAGACAGGGTTTCTCTGTGTAGCCCTGGCTGTTCTGGTGCTTTATAGACCAGGCTGGCCTCCAAGCGATCCTCCTGCCTCTGCCTCCCGAGAACAGGATTAAAGGCTCGGGAATGGAAGAGGAAGGAGTTGGGGGGAGGGGGGCACTTCAAGGCTGAAGTCAGTTAATTGAAATATAATTAATGTAGTATAAAATGTGCCAGTTTTAGACAGGCAGCTCAGTGAGTTTTCACAAACGTTACACTCTGTATAACTACCACTCCAGCCAAGAGGTTTGTTCATCCTTCTAAAAGCTTTCCCCATGCTTCCTGCAGTCTGACCTGCCTCCTGTCACTTTAATTTTGCTTGCTTGTTCTAGGATTTCATGTAATGGAAGAAGTCTTCTGGTGACTATGAATCGATTCACCTGTGATGCCCACTTGGGTCACTGTATAATTTCATTTCTCTTCTTAACTTTATTTGTCTCTGTGTGTAGCTCTGGCTGTCCTGGAACTTACTACATAGACCAGGCTGGCCTCGAACTCTTAACGAGATCCACCTGCCTCTGCCTCCAGATGCTGGGATTAAAGGCTCATGCCACCACACCCTGCTCCTGGGGTCGCTTTTGAGAACCACTGTAACTGTGAGTGGAATCGTTTCTGTTCGTGCAGTGTAAACTCTGCTGGAACCTCACAGGCATGCAGCATATTGTAGTCTCGGCCACGCCGATTATTAAGTAATGCTGCTATTGTCTTCGAAAACAATTGCAGTCTCTGTGACGAAGACTGGTCCAGAAGTTAGAAACAAGCCACCCCAGACCTTACTTGCACCGAGAGCTTTGGGGAGGCTTTGGGGGACAGGGAGGGGAGGTGGCAGCCCCTCCCTGGACTGAGCACAATCCTGGCAGTCTCTGCAAACGCCCCTGAGGGACCTGGAGGCCTGCAGTTTCTGGCTGTCCTAAAGAGTTGATTTAATAAGGGTTCCAGGAAAACCAGTCCACCACCCCTCACCCCCCCACACACACACATCCCATCTCTCCCTCTCCTTCCTTCTCCCGTTTGCCACATCTGAGTTTGTTTCAGATCAGGCTCTGAGGTTTGGGGGTTAAAGTGAAACTGGGACACAGGCCCAGGGGCAGAATACCCCCTTTTGAGAGATAAGGGCCACTTTAGGAGCTGATTTGAGCTTGAGGAAGGGCTGTTTCCGTGTATTTTTCTCTGAGATTGGGACTTGAGGGATCAGCGAGTGGTTATGTCCGAAGCTTTGCAAGGTGGTTGGGAATGGTAACCCTCCCTTCCCTGTGTCCTGGGCACCTTGGATGGAGCAGGGAGAGCGAGACTTGCAGGCTTGCGAGACTTTCCCTCCCTCCACACAAACCTGCAGCTCATAAGCGATTTAATGGCTGAGGTTTTGCAGCCCCTGCCGCCCACCCAGATTTGAGGGAGTCTGGTGGCTGGTGGAAGGGAGGAGAGGTTACATATAATGGAAAAGCTGCTGGCCACGGGCTGCCTGTGCACCACAAAGCTGGGCTTTGTCCTTCTCCTGCAGAAACCTGTGCCTGTGGGGAAAGGCTGGGGGTGCTGCCAAAATCTGGCCCTGGCCTCAGCTGCAGTTCCCTGGTAGCCCTCCCACCCCAACCCCACTGGGGGTCCTGAGCTGCCTTTTGGTCCAGAAGGGTGTGCATTTCAGCCTACTGCTGGGGAGCCTAGCTAGGTGTCAGGGTGTTTCAGTAATTGGCACCGTGTAGTCCTGCTGCTTCAGCCTGTTGGTGTGTCCTGAGGAGCAGCGTCATGGAACTGGCCTGAAACTCATGGGGGAATACACCCCCCTCACCCCACCATCCCATACACCTCCCTCCATCCCACCCCCAGCAAAACTTCTTGTGTTAAGACCCTGTTTGTTTCCAACTGGATGGTAGAGGGTTCCAGAATGAGAGTGATTTCTATGAAGCAAAAGGTATTGAATGACTCTCTCTCTCTCTCTCTCTCTCTCTCTCTCTCTCCCCCACCTCTGCCTTGCTCAAGCAAGGGCAGATGGTTTAGGTCTGTGAAGTCTGAGTTGTGATCTAAGTTGCCAGGTTTCCCTGAAGAACCCATGTTGTCACACACTTCCTCCCCAAAGGTGGCTCCCAGTGCCTCTGTAAGGTGCTCGCTAGTGGAGGCGGGTGGGAGGAAGGGAGGGGAGGGGAGGAGGGGGCTGGAGGGGCAGTGCTCGGCCTGGGAGAGAATGTGAGGGCACTCACGTGTCCCGCTCGGCAGCGAGGCCAGGGGCAGCAGAGCCGCTCAAGGCTGTGTTCTTGGCTCAGGCTTCTGCATTGCTACACCATTAGCCTCACTGATTTTCCACTCTGGCTTTGCCAGCCGCTCCCCAAAGTCAGGCAGGAGGAATTTCTCAGGGAAGAAAGAACAAACGGCTGTCCGGAGGACTTGCTTGTGGGTGGGGGCAGGGAGGGAGCCCCATACAAAGAATCAAGCCAGGATCCTGTCGAATGGTGTCTGGGACTACCTGCGGGGAGGGCAGAAGTGGAGGGAGATGGACTCTGGAGGGAGGGAGGGGGGACAGGCCGTCCGCTGCACCGAGGTGGGCAGCAGGACCTGAGCAAGCAGTCACTGCTAGGGAGGAGCAGGCTGACTCTGGGATGGGATAGATGGCCTTGGAGAAGTGAGTTCTAGGGAATCATTATCCAGGAGGTGAGGGCCAGGTCAGAGAGCCTGACCAGCAACTCACAGGGCCTCATTCCTCTAGGCTATTGGGAAGGAAGTCTGGCCCCCCCCACACACACACACATACACCTTTACTTTTCTCTTCTCCAGAACCTGGACGTGAGACAACTGTCCCTAACAGAGAGAGACCCGGCTGCTCTCCTCAGCTTTTTTGTTTAGCTGCCCCTGTTTTCTGCTTCTAGGCCATTCCCAGACTCATCTCAAACACTGTCTCTTGTCTGCCTACCCTAACCTACCCTCTTCTCTGGGTTTCAAGTAATTTAGCAACTGCCTTACCTGGGTTCCTAAGGGCCCTAGGGGCAAACTCCAAGTAATTCCATTAGGTCACAGTGGTTCTCAACCTATGGGTCATGACCCCCACGGATCTTACCCACCCCCCTTTTTTCCCATGTTTTCCATGGTGACTGCTAGACTCTGGCTAATTACCATTCCTTCACTGATTTCCATCCATGTATCCAAATATGTTCTCATTTTTTTTCCTTGAATGTACTATGTACCTTGTATATAACCATTGCATGTCCATTACACAGCAGATCTCCTGCATAGCAGGTTCTTTACATTATGATTCCTAACGGTAGCAGAAATACAGTTATGAAGTAGCAACAGAACAATTTTATCGTTGGGGGTCACCACAACATGAGGAACTGAATTCAAGGGCCGCAGCATTAGGAAGGCTGAGAACCACGGCCTTAGGAGAAGCCTTTTGGTGTCCAGGGCTGCCTCCAACTTTTTAGTTTGCTCTGTCCGGCCTAGGGTGTGACCAGGAGGGAAACAGTCGTCATCCCGACCTGGTTTTCGGCTAGCAGCAGGGTCCGTCTATACCCTTACCACAGCATGGTCCCCGCTGTCTTTGTTCGGGACCCATGCCCTGCACGCTGAGCAAGGCTTGGGTGAGAGCTGAAACTCGGTACGCTGCCCTTATCCACTGGGCCGCTGCGCTCCGGAGCCTCCTGGGATGGCTTGTGTAAGAGGTGATTCAGGGCCAGTGGCCCTCTTGGTTAGGCAGAAAGCAGCTGTTTTCCCAGATCCTGAATGTGTAGGCAAAGTGGATGAGAGGGCCTCGGAGCTCAGCAAAATGTCGACTTGCTGCCTGCGAGTCCGGATAGAGGAAAACATCAATGCTGAAATTTCAAATGGTTAATTAGCAACGAAAATTGAGTCCAGATCTTACCCCTTCCTCTGTCCTCCACAGTGGCTGCCAGACTTTGGCTGGTTACTGGCCATTCCTTCACTAATTCCCACCCATCCATCCAAACAGGTTTCTGTTTTTTTCCTGTAATGTAACAGACACCTCATATATGATGATTGCATGTCCAGCTCCTTTAGCATGAAATGCCCACCCTACCCACATTTTGTAATTCCTTGATAACATATACCTAATTATTATTTTAAGATTTAGTTTGGGTTCACACTAAGGTTTCATTTAAGAGGCTGCCTCTTTCTTGAGATTTCTCTTGTTTCCACGTTATTTTATGTGTATGGGTGCTCACGACACGCACTCAGTGTTTGCAGTTTCTGAAAAGGCCAGAAGAGGGCGTCTTCCCCTGTAACTGAAGTTTTAGATGGTTGTTAAGTCACTGTGCGGGTGCTAGGAAATTGAACCATTGAGCCATCTCTCCAGCCCCGTGTCTCCACATTGTTAATGAATCTCAGGCCCCCCTTTTTTTCAGCTTATAGTGGAATGCTTATTTTTATTCTGCTGTACAGTGTATGGTTTGTTTGTTGGCGTGTCACGCCGCCCCACCCTAGTGCCCAGGGCTTCGTGTATACCACGGTAAACGATCCTATTTATTCCACTAAAACAAAGATACGCGCAGTTGAAAAGACTTTCTTTACTGTTTGTTTGTTGTTGTTGTTGTTTTATGATGGAGGGTTCTCATGTAGCCCAGGCTGATCTTGAACTCAGTATGTAGCAAAGGCTAGTCCTACTTTCACCCCCCTAGTACTACGATTACCGGTGTGATACCATCAGTCTTTAAGAACACTGTTTTGATGAGGTATGGTGATATGTACCCTTAGTTCTAGCACTCCGGAGGCAGAGGCAGATGGATTTCTGCGTGTTAGAGGCCAGCATGATCTGTATATAGCAAGTTCCAGGATAGCTATGGCTACAGAGAAACCTTTTTTCAAAACAAACAAGTAAATAAAAAGTCAAAATGAGCAAAACAAGAAAACCTCTAACACGTTATCTTGATATGTGTTTATAATAGGAAATACAGAAACTGCAGACCCAGATAAGCAGAAAGGTAGTTTCTTAGATCCTCAGTGTTCAACAGTAATCACTGAATCTTGGTTTGTTTGATTTTTTTGTTTTTTGTTTTTTTTAGATTTTCTTTTTTCATTTCTATTAGAGAAATGGAATTTATACTCCATATATTGGCTTGTAGCTTAAGTCTGTGTTTCTACACAGATTTCTTTTTTGGTGGTAACTGCAGAGTATTGCATTGTGTGGGTTACAGAATTTTTACCCACTCTGCTATCCTGATGGCATTTATGTTTAGTAATTTGCACTGTGGCCAGTTTTTCCCCCCTCCCCCAAGACAGGTTTCTCTGTGGAGCCCTGGCTGTCCTGAAACTTGCTTTCTCAACCAAGCTGTCTTGAACTCAGCTGTTTGTTTGTTTGTTTGTTTGTGAGGATTGCCTTATAACCCTTGCTAACCTCCTGGACCTGCTGCGTAAACTATGGTGGGATAAAGTCAAGTGCCATCACTCTGGGACTAGGAAGTTGGCCTTTTGACTGAAGTTCTTACACTACAGCCCAGGCTGGCCTAGAATTCACTGTGTGACCCAAACTCGCTCCACTTCTGTGGCTCCGTTCTCCTGAGTTCTATAGTTTCACCACACCCAACTAAACACATTCTTACAAATAAAATTTGCCTCTACACAGAAGGGTATGCACACATAAGGGTGGGTACATTAAAAAATGGGTTGTGTGGAGGAGGGTGCTGTGTGCACACATGCTTCTGTGCGTATGCTCACATGCACGCATCGGGGCACAGAGGCCAGAGGTCTCTTCTGGTGTTTTGCCCATTTTGAGGCATTATCTCTCTATTGAACCTGGAGCTTATCACCAGTTAGACTTGGCCCAACCTTCCTGGTGCAGGCCTCACTGCCATGCCCTGCTTTTTACATACAGGTGTTGGGGGTTGGAGTTTATGTGACAAGCATTTCTCCAACCTGAGCCATCTCCCTTGCCTTCATTTTAAAAGTTTTTAACTTCATCACTGCATCAATTTAGTCCCCAGAAGTCACACAAGTAAAAAAAAAAAAAAAAAAAAGGCTTATTTATTATTTATACAGCATGCCAGAAGAGGGCACCAGATCTCATTATAAATGGTTGGGAGCCACCATGTGGTTGCTGGGAATTGAACTCAGGACCTTTGGAAGAGGAGCCCGTGCTCTTAACTTCTGAGCCATCTCTCCAGCCCCCAAGTTCTTTTAAGATAATATTTAGTGCTACTTGTGGCACCTGCACACCTTGCACACTTCACATCTTTACATCTTTATGATGAGCCCATGGACCATTTTTAGTCCCGTAATCAAAGGGGCATATCGAGGTTTGAGAAGTCCGGTAACTTGCCCAAAGTTGGACATTTGGTGAAGCGGAGAATTAGGATTGAAAGTGGGGCCTTACTATAATGTTTTGTTTACTTCGGTACTGTATTGTGCTATATCTTTATAGAAAACTGAAAAAAAAAAGTGAATTCTTCCTCTTTCCTTGAGATACCCGCCTAGCGTTGACTTTGTTGTGACGTTCCGAGCTTCTTCACACTGACCTTAAACCAGTGAACCCGCTGCCTCAGCCTCCCCAGATACTTTTCATCAGTCACAGGTCTGTGAGGGGCCACAAGGAAAGTGTTTCCCAAGCCCACAGCCAACCTTAGAACTAAACTTGCCTTTTGTGTACTAATCGGAAACTTCAGACTTGGGAGAGGGATAGTCAGGGATCCCCAGAGAACTAGCTGGTACAATAGAGTTTTTCCGTAGGTCATGCCTTTTTAAATGCCTTTTTAAAGTTTTTCTTTTTTTTTCCCCCCTTCTTTGGTCTTTCGAGACAGGGTTTCTCTGTGTAGCCTTGGCTGTTCTGGACTCTTGTTTTGTAAACCAGGCTGGTCTTGAACCCACAGCGATCCACGTCCATTTGCCTCCCTGAGTACTTGGTTTAAAGGTGTGTGCCACCATGCCTAGCTGCAGTTGTTTTTTTTCTCTTATTTTCTGGGAATGAGTGCTTTGCCTGTGTGTAGGTAAGCGTACCACATGCATGCTGGGTACCCTCAGAGGCCAGCTCCCTGGAACTGGAGCTTCGAACAGTTAGCTATCATGGGGATTCCGGGAACAGAACCCAGGTACTCTGCAAGAATGGCAAGTGCTGAGCCATCCCTCTCTGTCTCCTAACCAGTGTAAAAACTGGGTTGGGAGAAGGGAGGCAGAGGATTCCATAGGAAGTTTTAGACCGAATATCAAGACCCGTCTCAAAACCTAGTCGAAGCCGGGTATGATGTAGCGTGCCTTTAATCCTAGAATGCAGGTGGATTGTGCGGCCTTTCAGTGAGACCCTGTCAAAAAGAAAAAAGAGAAAAAGAAAAAAGAAACCAAGGTCGACCCTGGCATCACCGCAATCCCAGCAGAGGCGTGTGGGTCTCTGTGAGTCCTAGGTCAGCCAGGACTACATGGTAAGACTCTGTCTTTAAAAAGCAAGGACCAGGGCTGGAGAGGTAGCCCAGAGAACCGGCAGCTCTTACGGAGGACCCAGGTTCTAGTTCCACACCCACACGTGGCTCGGCACCAGCCGTAACTCTAGTTCCAAGGGACCTGATTCCTTTTCTTACCTCCTACACTGCACACATGTGGTAAGCACTCAGACTCAGGCGCACACATATACACATTAAAAACAAACAAACAAACAAGGATCAGTGAAATGGTGGGAGGGGCTATGGTAATTTAATAACCGGCTTTCCCCTCTTTTGCACACTTAGACTGTCTGTGTAACCTTTGAAAAGGAAAAGTGAAAGTCTAGGGTCCCTTCATTAATGCCTGAGTGGGTCACATCATGGTCAGGCTTAATTTTGACCAGGGTTAACTTTTTTATTGTTCTGTTCAGTCTTTCCTTTCCCCCCATCAAGACAGGGTTTCTCTCTGCAGCCCTCCTGGCTATCTTGGAACTCACAGATATCCATCCGCCTGCCTCTCTGTCTCCCGAGTGCTGGGATTAAAGGCAAGTACCACCGCTGCCTGGATTGGTTTTGGGTTCTTGAAACAAGGTCTATTAATGTAGTCCTACTTCTCTTGGAACTTGCTTTGCAGACCAGGTTGGCTTCAAACTCAGAGATTCTCCTGCCTCTCTGTCTCTGGAGTGCCGAGATTAAAGTAATTCACCACCATACCCGGCAGTACTACGTTTAACAGGCTTACAGATAGAAGTAAATAATTCATTTGGGAAGTGCTAAATTGAAGCCCATATCAAATGAAGACATTAAACCAGTGGCTAGAGAGATGGCTCAGTGGTTAAGAGCCGCTGTCTTCTCTTCCAAAGGACCCAGGTTCAATTCCCACCACCCACATGGGAGCTCACAACTGTCTGTAACGGATCTGACACCTTTACCCTAATGTACATAAAATAAAAATTAAATAAATTATTTTAAAAAGTTGACTTTATTAAAAAAAAAGACATTAAACCAGATTATATAAGGATATCTCACACTGCATAAGACGTCCCTCTGCTCAAAGTAAAGGGGTAAATTGCTCATCTGTAGGCTATATCTGATCATTTCTTTCATTATGGTTGAATATATATAGAGAGAGATTTATATTTATGAGTTGCCTTAACGATATACGGAGAAATGTATCATGAGGAGATTTTTGTCATCATGCAAACAAAATAGTGTTCTTTCAAACTTACTAGTGTGTTCTTACAAACATGCCTAGGCCATGTAGTGTGTACCTCTGTGTATATGGTATACTGCACCTTGGTCCCAGGCCACAGTAAGCCAATACAAGTTTAAATCAAGTACGAGAGAGCCTGACGCAGCTAAGGTGGACCAAGGCTGACTGGATGGGGCTGTTGCTGGTGTAACGTGAAACACTGCCTTATAGTGAGCTCTTTTTTTTTTTTTTTTTTTTTTAAGATGGGCTTACATCTACACCAGGCTGGCTTTGAACCCCCGACCCTCTTGCCTCCACCTCTCGAGTGCTGAGGTTACGCCACTACACCTGATCTTACGTCGAAATTTAAAAATGTGTATGGATGGAGGTCAGGGGATAAATGGCTGGAGTTGGTTTTTCTTCTTCTGCCATGTGAGTCCCAGGGGTTGAACTCAAGAGTAAGACCGTTCGTGTGTAATAACGGGTGACATTCTAAAATAATGATGAAAAGTGTAACACAGTCGAAGCAGGAAAAACTACATGTGATGCACAAGCCCTGGGGAACCACTTGCTGCCTGAACTCAATCCCCAGAACTTCTGTAAAGGTAGAGAAAAAGAACCGCAAAATTGCCTTTTGGCTCGCACAGGCAAAGGGGGCACTGTGCACAAACAGAATAATAATAAATAGTTTTTTTTAATGCTTTAGTACGGTGTCTAACCTACTCTGTATCACAGTTTAGCCTACTTTACCTTAACCTTGAAGCTTGGCAAAATCATAAAACCCAAAGCCTCATTGTAGCCATATCTCTGTAATTGCCTGTGATCCTAGCTACTTGGGTGCTTGAGGCAGGGGCTTGCAAGTTAGAGGCCACTGAAGGTAGAGGGTGTACCTTAGTGGCTGGGTGCTTGCTTAACCTATGTGAGGGTCCTGGCCTGAGCTACAGCTAATGCCCAACATGGCAAGAAAGACTGTGTGGGCTGGAGAGCTGGTTCAGGCTTACAACCATAAATATAAGAAAGACTGTGTGGCCTCTGAGGAGCCTAGAATATGGTCCACATTTAAAGTACTGTCTCTGCTTTCCTACCATGTTATAATTAAAAGTTTTTTTAAGCTTTATTTTTAATTGTATGTATGTATGTGCATGTGACAGCAGCCCACAGAAGTCAGAAGCAGGTGTTGGATCCCCTGAAGTTGGTGTTATAGGTTGTGGTTATAGGTTGTGGTTGTGAACTGCCAGGTGTGGGTGCTGGGAACCCAGCTCAGGTCTTCTGGAAGAGCCGTATTCATTCTAATAGCAGAGCTATCTCGCCAGCCCCTACTTGAAAGACCTTAAGTTGAATCGCCTTACGTTGGAGAGTACATGTATTTATTACATGCAATCATCTCTTCCTAGCTGGTGCGTGTTAATCCTTTTCAAATGAAGCTCCATCCTGGGCATCTGTGGTTTCTAAAACTATAAGGGTCTTTTAGAGACATTGCCCCCCCTCACTTTTTTTTTTAGTTAGGTCCAAATATATGTAGCTTAAAGCTTATCACTTTAATCATTGTTGGTTTTTTGTTTTTTTTTTTTTTTTTTTTTTTTTGAGACAGGGTCTCTAGGTAGCCCTAACTGTTCTGGAGCTTGCTTTGTAGTCTAGGCTGTCCTTGAACCTTTGTCAGTGCTCTTGCCTCAGTGTCATACATGCTGGGCTTACAGGGCATGAGCCACCACACCCACATTCACCTTTCTGTCCAGCAATCGCTAGAGCTTTCACCTTCTCTGACTGACACTGCCTGTTGACCAGCTTTTTATGTGTTATTTCATCTTAAGGGGTTTCATTGTGCTTATTTTCATAATGTAAAAATAAGGCCCTATAATTGTTGTTGTATAGCCTGGCTGGCCTGGAAATTGCTATGTAAACCAGTCTTGGTCATGTGCCCAACTCTGGGTGCACATATTTTATACATGGTGGTGGGATTTAAGGTGTGTGTGTGTGTGTCCCCAAAAGATCCCCACTCCCCTCCCTTTCTGTGTGGGTAAAGGTGGTAGGGGGATTGAGCTGGAGCCTCAAGAATTACTTGGGTAAGCGACCCACCAGTATGATGTTTTCCCCAGCCGTGGGCATTTCTTTATGGCAAAAATGGCATGCCACTTTGTTTTTATTTTGTTTTGCTTGGCTGTCCTGGATTGGATTTGCCATGTAGACCAGGCTAGCCTGGAACTCACAGAGCTAGATCCTCCTGCCTCTGCCTCCCCAAGTGCAGAGGGATCCCTCCCCAAGGGGTCTCACCAGCTCTTTAGGAGAGAGCCATTTCCCCACCCTGAAGTGGGTGGTCTGATAATGTGGGATGGGGAGGTCTCTCTGACTTTAAACACCCCCAGACTCGTGGGCTCGGTGCAAACAGACAGCAGGCACCAGTGGTAGCCTCTGTGCTCCAGCAGTGGCTGTGGTTTTGGGGGGCAGAAGGCACATCCCCAAACAGCTGATGCTGCTACTGAATGAATGAATGGATCAGCAAGTTTGGGGGACTGCAACTTTTCCTACCCAACTGCCGGCCCTTTCCTTCTCCAAACTGGAGTTTCTGAGCCTGGGGGAGGGGCGGCCCTGGGAGGCTGGGGCGTTTGGGGGCAGGGCAGTGCATTCCTTTCTTTAAGGAACCTGACGAGACTTTAAGGTCAGGGCCCAGAGAGGAGTGGGACTGTGGAGTTACCTCTTCCCTGTAGGGTCCTCCCTCTCTCTCCCCTCCCTCCCCCACACTTAATGATCTTTCCATTACAGAACCCAGACCAGGAAGTGTATGACAGGTCGCAGCTGCAGACACATGGCTGGGAGGCCTGGGCTCCCAGCCAGTAGTGGGAGGGCCCAAGCTACCGCCCTAGCAACAGGACCACCACCCTGTGTCCCCCACCGCCCGGCCGACCACTTAGCAGAGATGTTTTCTAGGCGGTCTATTACTTGGTGACCAGTTGTGGTTTTGATGCGAATTTGGGAAGTGACTTCCGGTGAAGGAGAATCTTACTGAGATTCTTAATCCTTCAACAGACGCCAGCTACTCTAACCCAGAACTGAAGCCACCCTGTATGGCCATAGAAGCTTCCGAATGGTTGGGTTGGATGCGCACGCGTGTGTCGGGAGAGGGCGTTGCTCGGCAATCTCAGCACTTCCACAAACTCCTTTCTTGCTTTGTCGAGATTCAGGCCGCGCTGGATGGATGTGGACGTGGAGCGGAGGACTTTAGCCTCAAAAGCGCAGGCTTGGCAAGCCCACGGGCCCAGGTTTCAGGCACGGCAGAGCCAAAGCCACTCCTCTCCACCGGGGATGGCTCTTCCCATTTAAAGTTGCTCAGGAAATGCTAGTGAACCCTGAACTGCCCTAGGAGGCAGTTGTCACACAGAAGTTTGTCTCCGCTGCCAGCTGTGTTGTTGGCTTTCTTCCCCGAATCTGCCATGGCTGCATTCTTCTGGTGCCAAGTGAGACATGGTGACTCCGCCCTTCCTGGAGCTGCAGGGCATCCCGCTCCTCTTCTTGGGTTCTTTTTGGCCAGTGAGCTAGGAGGGAGAGGAACAAAGTGTGTTAAGGACCCAGCTGGGGGAAGGGTTACAGAAGAAAAAATAATTTTTTTTTTCCTGCTTGGTCCAGGGTTTTATCAGCAGAGCCAGGACTTTTGCTGGGGGAAGAGGAGATATTTGGTTCCTTTGTTAATAATCACTTAGTTTCAATCCTTCCAGCTGAACTGGGCTCCAGTGGGAGGGACAGGGGACACCAGGGCTTGGGTACCATATTCCGAGGTGAACTCGAAGCCCTGACTGAACACAATTCTGATGCCCACCTTTGATAAGGTTGAAACAAAACTCTTGGCCTGAGACTCCCCAAGTAAAGTTCTGCCTGTTACCTCTTCCTCTTCCCCATCTCCTGGGGAGCTGATTTGGGGGGGGTGTCATGTGGTGGACACAAGGACCCTAGCTGTGGCTCTGGGCCATCACAGGCAGCTTCCACACTAAATTACAGTGATGAGGTGTGACGCACAAAAGACAGAAATCTTTTTTTTTTTTAATAAAAACAAAACAAAACTCCAACCCCCAAGCTCCTGGGCTCCTGAATGGCGATGGCTTCCTGTCAGGATTAGCTCGGCTGCCTGGGCATGTGTGTGCTGCCTTTCTCCTCAGGAAATACCTTTAGTAAGCCCCGGTGGAGTCCCCATGGCAACCAGAGAGGGGACCTGCTGACAGAGGCCATTCAGCCCTCCTTGTTCCTTGGCCCCTTTGTAGTGCAGCCCCTGTGGCAAGCACCGTACTTTGCACCATTTTGTCAGCTGAATGTGAAGTTTTACATTTTAATGGGCTGTTCTGGCAGCGGCCCATTTGCATGCAAAATGTTCCTTCTTGCTCCTTTCCCTTTTCTATTAAAAAAAAAAAAAAAACCCTGTCCAAACCCCCAGGTCTGGGCCCTGAAGGCTGCTGATCCAGGAGACAGGCCCGGTAATTGATTGGTGCTCCTGTTTACCCTGCCACACACCTATGCTCCCCCACTTTTTTGCAGCATCCTGTGTGCTGAGGGCATCTCTAGGGCTCCTCCTCTGTGCCCGATCCCTCGTAGAGTGATGGAGATCGGCTGGGATTCCACCGCGATTGCTTGCTCAGGTCTTGGTCTTGCTAGGCTAAAGTAAGTTTTCGGTTCTATTTCAAAGTCAAAATAACGTAATAAAAACCCTCTGCCGAGGGCCCGTGGAGTCCCGCCGTGCTGTTCTTAGTCCCTTTTAAGTTGCTTTCAAAGCCACCCCAAATTCCTCCCACATCCACAATTGCTCCCTCATTTATCTCTGGGAGCTTGTGCCAAGACTGTAAACACTCCTGGACCACCATATCCCTCATGTTACTGAGATGCAATGCCTTCTCCCTCCATTTTCTTAACCCTAAAATCCCAACCGAAGGCGTTCGACAGGGATGACCCTGAGTCTGGATTTAGTGGAGGGGAGTCCATTGGTGCCTCAGATGGCTTTACCGGTTCTGACCTTTGAGAGATGGGACACTGTATGGACCATCTTAGCAGTCAGGTAACGGGGTTAATGTAATGTACAAATGAAACCAAGTCCGGTGTGGGGGTACGTGAAAAGCCTAACGAAGGCCAGGCTTAGCGTACACATGGAGGCAGAGGCAGCATGGGGGAAGGCAGCGTCTCTAAAAGGAACCCACCAAAGTGGGGCTCTTTACCAGGTTTGGTGGCCCACACCTTTAATCCCAGCACTTGGGAGGCAGAGGCAGAAGGATCTTTTTTGAGTTTGAGGCTAGCCTGGCCTACACTGAGTTTCCGGCCAGCTAGGGATATATAGTAATAAGACCCTTTCCAAAAGTCCAAAAACAGCAAACAAGCTCTCCTGGGGCTGCTGGAGGGGTAGCTCAGTTGAGAGGGCGCTTGCTTGCCTGTGTTGTGTGAGGCCCCTTGTTCGGTCCTTAGCGCCAGGTGACGCGGCCGTGGTGGTAAACACTGGAATGTCAACGACCCTATTGAGTGTTCAACACTGGCTTGGGGGTCCCTGGATCACAGGGAAAGAAGGAAGGAGTGAGAAATGTAGGACTTCAACTATCTACCTCAGGAGTCATTTGAAGTGGTGGAGATGATTTTTGTCGGTGGTCGTGTTGTCGTCAGAGAAAGACATTTACGAGATGCAGAGTCCCAGAGTGGCAAATAGGAGACTGGGCCGCCGAGGCAGAGGCAAGGGTGATAACTAAAAGACTCTAGATTTTTTTTTTTTTTCTTTTTCCAGACAGGGTTTCTTTGTGTAGCCCAGGCTGGCCTTGAACTCAGGGACCCACCTGCCTGTGCCTCCGGGTGTGCGCCACCAATGCCCGGCTGTTATGACATAAATTACGCACTGTGCAACAGATTGTGGTTACGAAAAGCTTTGTGATGGGAAAGGGGAAACTGAGACAGTGGGAGAGCTTAGAAGAGAGAGGAGAATAGAGGGGGGAGGGAGATAGATAGAGAATCAGAGGGACAGGCAGAGAGAGAGGGGAGAAGAGAGGCTGAGGAAGTTGGCCAGGTGGGCAGGTGATGACATAGGACACGGGTGGTGACATAAGACATTGTCACGACACCCCCCCCCCCAAGAGCAGCCCAGTTGCCAGCAACTTGAGGTGGGAATAACCTGGGGATCTCATAGTGTGAGGGGACGGGAAACAGCAGGTTGTCCGAGGTCTTGAGCCAGGATCTCTCTGATGACCTCTGACCTGAGACACTGGGACAAGGAGAGGTATGACCAGCCCCCTTTGTGCCAAGTTCCTCTTCGTACTGGAGGGTGTGTGTGTGTGGGGGGGGGGTGTTATGGGCTGTAAACTGTAACTGAAGGGTGGGAAGACAGCTGTCTGCAGTGGTGACCGCTAAGAAGGACAGCAGGGAGGGCTCCCACGCTCCCTGGGTTCAGGACATTGCTGCGCTTAGGTGTGACCAGTGGATCATACATACTTGGTTTAGAACACACTTGGGATGAGAAGCATTGGGGGCGGGGGGGGGGGGTGCAGACACCTTAGGAACACGTCACAGAGAAGGGTACATCCCATCCCCCAGGCTGTCAATTGGAGGGGTTCCTTCTCGCTAAAAGCACTGTTTTTGTTTTTGCTTTCTGTTTGGTTGTTTTGAGACACGGTTTCACGATGTAGCCCCGGCTGCTCTTGACTCACAGGGATGTGCCTGACTCTGCCTTCCGAGGGCTGGGATTGGAGTTGTGAGATAGGCTGTGGGGTTCAGGAGAGGTAGCAGGAAGGAAAGAGACTAAGCCTAGAGCAGCCAATTCTAGAACCCTATCCAGGAAGGTAGGAGACGCTGGGAGCTGCTGGTTGGTGACTTTGCCACACTCTGAAAGGCAAGGAGTCTAAAGATATGGTGAAACTAAGCTGTGTGCGGTAGCTCATGTTTGTCCCAGCATTCCAGAGGCAGAGGCACCAAAAAGCTTGCCGTAAATTTGAGGTCACCGTGAGCCTCCTAATAAATGTAAGGCCAGCCTGAACCGTTCTGTCTCCAAACACAAACAAATAAACAAACAAAACAAATGCACAGTGAAGTAAACAGGTGAGCTGGACCATGAACCCTGAACCGTGGAGAGGTTATGTGTCATAAAGAACCTGGGTTCGAATCCCCAGTTCTGCTACCACTTCTACCCAGGTGGGTTGACCCAGTAAATCCTATACCTCTCTGTGCCTTGGTTTCCCTCTCTGGACTGAGGGCACCATTTACCTCGCTGTGATTGGTTGCTGTGGAGATTTGATGAGGTGCCACACAAAGAGAACTGTCCAGGGCAGATAGTACATCCCCATCCACAGGTGGAGAAGAGCGTGGTGGGCTTGGTAAGGCTGCTGTGCCGCCGACACGGTGGCCTGCAGAGCAGCTTGGCGCTGTTGTGCGTGGCTGTCTTGTGGGCGCAGCTGTGACGAAGAAGCTTCACCCAGGGCAAACATGTTGTCTCTTCTGTTGGAGTCACATGAAGATGTGGGGTTTGGGCGTGCCTTGCCTTTAGTCCAAGTTGGTTTTTATAGAACCAAAGCTGGGGAAGGACATGGTATGTTTTAATAGATTGAAATGAATCTATTATAGAATAGATTTATAATATATAATAAATGCATTTATTTATTTTTACTGGCATATACATGTGTGTATGTGCGTGCGTGAGTGCATGTGTGTGTGTGCTTGTACATCTGTGCCATGGTGTACCTGGAGTGGTCAGAGAGAAGCCTGTAGGAGTCAGTTCCCTCCACCATGTAAGTCCTTTAATAGAACTCGGGGCGGGCTTTATAGCCAGCTTTCTTGCCAACTGAGCCATTCTGCCTTCCCAGAAAGTGGTGTTCTAACACAGGATGCTTTTCTAGTTCTGCTAATTCCTGTGGTACCAGTGGGCTGCACGTACAGCCTCCACACAGGTGGCCCCCACCCCCACCCCACACCCCAGGGATTTCTTTAATGGCTGTCTCCTATTGACCGCCGTCCAGGCCGAATCGTAACAAGATTTATATGGATTTGGGCCTCAAGCCTCCCATCTTCCGCTTACACAGGGCTCCTGTCAGAAAACAGATTTAGAGTTCAGGAGATGTATCTGATCGACATACTCAGACGAGAATTACCTGCTAAATGACTGCAGCGCTTCCGGCCAGCTCCGCCATAAGCGAAATGCCACTCCTCTTGGCTTGTTGGGAAGTTAACAACCGGAGCCAAAGTACTGGAGGTACAAATAGGAAGGGTGGGACAGTAGGGCTTCAGTCACAGTGACCATGTTCTTTGGCGTAAAGGCATTATGAAGATCTTCTCCCGCCCTTGGTGGCTAACTTCTTGCAAATTGCTGAAGCATGGTATCCCTTCTCTCCCTTCTGCTCCTCGAGGCTCTGATTGAGAAGCAGGATAGGGTTGGCATATATTTTCCCCCTCCTTCTAAGGCAGTGGTTCCCGGCCGTCCCAATACCATGATCCTTGAATACACTTTCTCATGTTATGGTGACTCTTATCCATAAAACTATTTTCATGGATACCTCATAGCTGTAATTTTGCTACTGTTCACGAATCGTAATGTGAACATCTGTGTTTTCTGTCGGTCTTAGGTGACCCTTGTGAAAGGATCATTTCACCCCAGAGGGGTCGCCACCTACAGGTTGAGAGCTGCTGCTCTAAAGGGACCAGTGGTCCAGCTTGTTTTCACAGTCCATCCGTGCTTCTTCGTCAACATCAAACTTGCCTTCAGCAGGTCTCAGCAACCGAGTCGTTCTTTCCTTTCCCTGCCAGCCTCCCTCCTTTCTTCCTCCCTTTCCTGTGTGTTGCTGGTGTCACCCAAGTTGGCATCTACTCCTTCAGCTTCCCTGTTGCTGGGACACCTGGCAGTCCCCTTCTGTGTTGTAGACAGTTGTACATACAGTCTCAAGATGCAGGGTTGCAACTTGAGCCCTTTATAAGGATGCTCACAGCAAGTTCTGTCTAACCTGTCTACTCCTGGAGATGATAATGGGGACTCCGTTCAGTAGCGGCTGAAGCACGCCCAATGATTTTGTTGTTTTCTGCAACTTGCTCCCTAGCACCCCACAGACAGGGTGAGCATTGTTAGCTGACTCACAGTCAAACGTTATCAGTCTCACCAGATCACTGATGATCTAGACGCCATGCGCCTCCAGACACAGCCCTGTCTCATCTTTCGGGATGCGATGCAAGAAGAGGAGGTTTGATTTGCCATTTACTCATAGCATCCCCACCCACTGTCCAGACTAAGGACCGCCTTTGTATTTGATTCTTAGAAGTATTTTTCATTTATTTATTTTTACGTGTACTGGTGTTTTGCTTACACGCATGTATGGCCAGAAGGGGTCATTAGATCTCTGGGAACTGGCACTAGAGGTGGTTGTGAGCTGCCATGTGGGTGCTGGGACTTGAATCTGGGACCTCTGGAAGAGCACTCTTACCACTGAGCCATCACGCCAGTGCCCTAATGTTTTCAGTAAGCCTGGAGGGATATACCTTTGAGCTCAGTACTTAGGAAGTAGAGACAAGCAGGCAGATCTCTTGTGAATTTGAGGCCAGCTGCATACTGAGGCCAGATAGAACTACATAGTGAGATCCTGTCTCAAAAAAACAAAAAAAATTTTTTTAGAAGATATTTATATTTGTTTGCTGTGTATATGTTAAGGTCAGGGAACAACTTTCAGGAGTTTGTTCTCCTCGCCTGCCATGTGGGTTCTACGGATTCAACTTGGGTCACCAGGCTTGGCAACAAGTGCCTTGACCCTGAACCATCTGGCTGGTTGGTCCCATACCTTATTCTAACAGGTCACATATCAAGGGTTGGAATGCTGGCTTTAGCAGCTGAGCGATCGGATGGCCCCCGATCCTTTATCCTCCACAGCCAGTTTAGTAAAAGCAGCAGCTAGCTGGTCTCTCACAGGCTGATAGACCTGCCACTCTACCAGACAGTAACACAGGTTCCTGTCCGAATGGTTACCTTCCCATCACCTCCTGCAGCAAAGTAGCTTTCTTGATCTCTGCTCTGTAAGTGGAGAATCCATACATACATCTAAGAGCTAAATCTAAGAGTCGGTTCTGTTCTAGGTTGCTTGCTAGTTCTTAGGAGAGGAAACGTATGGCCATTTGTCGTCACTGAGAGACATTGCTCCCTGGTGTCCCTGGAATGTGATAGATCCTACACCTTAATACTGTTCAGCCACTAAAAAGAAAGAAGTATGGAGACAAACTATGACAGAGAAGGACCTTCCCACATGACACAGTCACATATAGTGTGATCATAAGACACAAGACCATATAGCGTGATCCCATTGAACAGAAAGGAGACCGGTCGTGGCTAAGATGGGCAAGAGCTGGTTGTAATGGCGCACACCTCTAATCCCAGCACTCGGGAGGCAGAGCAGAAAGATCTCTGCAAGTTCATGGTCCAGCCTGGGCTCATAGTGAATGAATTTCAGGACAGCCAGGGCTATAGAGAAAAACTGTGTGTGAGAGAGAGACCGACAGACAGAGAGATGGGGGGGGGGAGTCACTTCTGTGTATGGATTTTTCTTGATGCAGGGAGATTAAATAGTCTAAAATTAGATTTTTTGAATGATTTTTCTAACTCTGAATCAGCCCTCCATGTCTATATAGAATCTATGGATTCTATCCTTACTAATTCAATCAACCATGGATGGAGAACTTTCAGGAAGAATTTTTTTTTAATCTGTTGAATATGTATGAAAAATTAAACACTACATAGACTTACATGTGCTGGGGTTTCTGGCAGTAGACTTTGACTTACCTGAGGCAGGAGAACACCCCAGGTAATGACTGGTGTCGTCAGGAATCTGATTCCTGTGTAGGGTGGTGATACAGTGCCATGGCTGGATTCCCATGGAAAACAGGAACAAGATCGGGTGAAGTGGGAAGACAGGATTGGTAGTAGCCTTGGAGGCCAGGAGAGGTTTGGGTTAGGTGCCTCCCAGAACTCAGGAGGCGGAGGCAAGCAGATCTCTGTGAGGTTGAGGCCAGCTGGTCTACAGAGCAAGTTCTGGGATGGCTGCGTCCACACAGAGAAACTCCGTCCTGAGAAACAAAACAAAAAACGAAGGATTTGGGTCTTGCTTTCTATCCAGGGTAAGATTTTGATTAGGTCAGCCATGTGACGATGTAACCCAGAGTGTGGGCTGGGAAGAGTGTGAACTTAACATAGGTTGTACCAAGATGGCTCTAGGCAACCCAGAAACAAGAAAGCTGGTTTCTGTGGCTTCGTAGATTTCAGGAGTGAGTTTCTATTCCACGTTGGTCACGTTGGTCAGCACTGGCTGGAAATTATGGTCATGGGAAAGGGCAGGCCGCTGGCTGTTTCCCTTGGGAGCAATGCCTGTCTGACGTTCTCCTTGCTGAGTTTCTTTGGGAGCTACTTTTTGTCTCTGGGACCTGTGTGAGTAAGCTCTATGGTGCCTGAGTCTGAGAATCTGAGTTCACTGTTGACCCACGGCTGGTACAGATCATGAGCAGCAAAATATTTAACCTGTGAGATCACTTGAGGGAAACGACATTAGATCAATAGGAGGAACATTCACTGTTTTCCTTCAGGGTCAAGTCCAAGTTCTCTTGGCAAAACTGTAAACCATTAAAAGTGGAAAGAATAGTCCACAGCGGCTATTTTTAACCAGCTGTGTGTTCTGCTTCCCCTCTGTGGTGCTCTCCTTGACCAGAACACAACAAACGTGTTAGCCTAGTATCCAGACTGTACTTGCGATGGTCCCGTATTGTGAGAGAGTCCTTAGGCTGATAAACAACACTGTGGGAGCTCCTTGGAAGAAAAACCACGTTCAGCCTCCAGTGTACCCAAGGTTTCTAGTGCAGACCAATGGAGCACTTCCGAAAGAGTCATTAAAATGGTGGTGCACGCCTTTAATCCCAGTTCTTGGAAGGCAGAGAGGCAGGCCAATCTTTGAGTTTGAGGCCAGCCAGTGGTACACAAAAAACCCTGTTTTGGGGGAACGGGGAAGGGGGGAATTGAGAAGCCGGAGTGATGGCCGAGTGCTACAGAGGATCACAGTGTGGAGGGTCCCAGCTGGGCACCACATCAGGCGGCTCACAACCACCTGGCATGACATGACACCTGTGTCCTCCCCAGAGCCCCACGCTCCCACAGACACATAGTTACAAAGAAAACAAATCTGAAATAGAGAGGGGCGAGAAGCGGTGCTGTAGCTTTAGTGGCACAGCATTTGCCTAGCACATTGCAGAGTACCGGATCCCACCCCCAGCACTGCAGAAAAGGGCCAGGGGGGTCAGTTTTGGTGAGGGCCAGCCTGTTCTGTACAGTGGGCTCAAGACACTGTGGGCCAGATAGTCAGACTCTGTCAGGAAACAGAAGTCCTGGTGTAAGTAAAGGTTGGTAGGGGAAGAAGTAGGTGGATCTCTGTGAGTTCCAGGTCAGCCAGGGCTACGAAGGGAGCTGCTGGGAGGCCTGGGTGTGGTAGCACACACTTGTAATCCCTAAATGGCCAAGGCGGAAGCAGGGTGATCACACGAGCCCGCAGAGACTCTAGGATACAGGGTAAGTCTCTGACTCAGAGGACCCGAGTAAATAAATGGGTGGGGTTTAAACGGCAAAGGAGGTTCAGGAAGAAAGACAGTGAGGAGACTGTCCACGTCATTAGATCCACAAGGGGTTAACTGGGCACCTCATGGTAGCAAGCCACCACACACTCTCTCCCCAGATGATGGTGAGAACTGGCTGTCAGGAGGGTACCGAACACTGGTGAGCGCCGAGGGAGAGTGTGCTGGCCCTCAGGCAGCAGGCGGGTGGCAGGCAGAAGGAGCACCTGGGGCTAGTCCTTCGGAGGAGGAGGCCAGTCATTCATTTGAACATCCAAAAAAGAACAGAAACTTCTTTGCTTTCTGATGTGTTGGGCCAGTGTGGCTGACTGCCAGGAAAGCCAAGAGTGCGGGTCTTCCTGATGACTTGAGTGAGTGAGCGCAGCCCCACCAAAGATGCAGAAGCAGGTGCCTAGGCCTGTGTGTGGGTCTTAGTTACTTTTCCGTTGCTGTGAAGAGACACCGGGACCAAGGCAAGTTATAAAAGCAAGGCAGCGAATTGGGGGCTTGCTGACGGTTCAGAGGGTGAGTCCAGGAGCATCTTGGCGGGAAGCATGGCGGCAGGCAGGCAGGCATGGCACCGGAGCCGCAGCTCTGAGCCAGCGTGTTTTCTACAAATCGGAGGGAACGAGGGAGGAAAAGAGACAGACAGACAGAGAGATGGACTGATTGGCTGACTGGGTATGACATGGGCTTTTGAAACCCCAAAGCTCACCCCCAGTGACATACCCGGTCCAACAAGGTTTTACCTCCAAATCCATGCCAGCTAGGGAATCAAACATTGACCTATATGAACTCAAGGGAGCCGTTCTCAGCCACGCCACCCAAGTGTGGCACTACCTCGAAAAGAGGAAGGCGGGGCACGGGAGAGAGCGCGCCCCGGCCTCGGAGGAGAGAGGGTTTATGCGTGCTGGGTGTGCTGCCAGAGCAAATGGGCTGTTGTGGCAGCTGCAGGCCTGGGGCCTAACACCTGTTGGCTGGAGGCTCCCCTGAGCTGACCTCTCCTTGGCTGGCCCTCCCACAAATGCATCTGTGTTGCTGCTGGAGGGCCAGGCCCCCCCCCCCTCGCTGAGTCATGTGTACCCAGAGTCCCTGTTGACCAAATGCCTGCTGTCATCTTGGGCTTGGGGGCTGCTGGGTTTGTGAGGGGGTTGGGTGTATTTGCTAGGGAAGGAGGTGAGGCTGACAGGGCTGGAAAAGGGTGTTCCGGTGGGAAGTGTCCGTTTGGCAAAGGACTTAGCAGCATATGGGGACGGGGGCCATTGCAGACACGGGAAGACCTTTCCAGCTTAGAATGGAGGGCGTTCAGACACTGCTTAATGCTGCTGCGGCTGCTTCCTAACTTTGCCTCTTTCTTCTTTGACTTCACGGAGAAGTGGGGTGGAGGAGAAGAGCTGGGGATCTCAACTTGCCCATCATCTGTAACTGGTACATATTCCAATGCCCAGCTCTGCTGCCTGGCCCCCGACAGTGCAGTGCCCTGCGGCTCACCTAACTCCCTTTCTCTCTCCTCCTCCTTTCCCCACTTGGCTCTTCTTCCTGGCTCCCGTGGGTGGCTGCAGCCCAGCCCTGGGGAGTCCCTGTGGAAGTGGAGTCACTCCTGGTCCACCCCGGTGACCCGCTACAGCTTCGCTGTCGGCTTCGCGATGACGTGCAGAGCATCAACTGGCTGCGGGACGGGGTGCAGCTGGCGGAGAGCAACCGCACCCGCATCACGGGGGAGGAGGTGGAGGTGCGGGATTCCATCCCCGCTGACTCTGGCCTCTACGCTTGTGTGACCAGCAGCCCCTCTGGCAGCGACACCACCTACTTCTCCGTCAATGTCTCAGGTTGGTAGCAATGCCCTGCCTCCCCACTCCTCCGACTTCATTTGCTAGTTTGAAAGGGAGGCGAACCTCCTTCCCTCCTCTGCTTCAGAACGGCCGCCCACTAACATTGCTCCCTGCCCGCTGCGTGGCTTAGCTCTCAAGAGGTTGACCAGGTAGCAAAGACCTACTCCAGAGGTGCTTATGGATGCTTTAGGGGTGTGAAGAGCCTGTGATTTGCCCAGCACAGCATGCCCAGATCGTGCTAAGTGGGCCTTAGCCAGCCTCATCTTGTCAAGGCCTAGGCTTAGTGACTGGACCATCAGTCAGGTTCCTGCTGTCTTGGGAAGGGCTCAGGTACACTGCCATGTTCAAGGCTTTGTGGGGGGAAAAACCTGTTGTCTGGCTTATGGAACGTTATGAGTGCAGCCAGGCAAGCCTAGAACTCTTGATGCTAGGAATAAGCTTCCTTAGAGTGTGGCTCTCCCAAAAGCAGGATCCAAGGAAGGAAAGCTGCAGCTTCCTTTACGCCAAGATGGGGGCTTGGTACCTTCCCCCAGGCATCATTTACAACTTGTCGCCAGTTAAGGAACATGTTTCCTAGTCCCCAAGAGAGACCTGATAAATATTTGGTTAGCTGCTTCTTCTTTCTTCTTCTTCTTCCTTCTTCCTTTTCCTCCTTCTCCATCTTCTTCCTTCTCCTCCTCCTCTGTAGCCCAGTAGCCTGGTCTCAAACTCAGAGAGATCTGCTTGCTTCTACCTCCCAAGTGCTGGAATTAAAGGTGTGTGCCACCAAATATGGCCTTTTTTTTAAGTGGGATGCATCCCAGTCAGGGAGTGAAGGTAGCTATAGCTGGGCATAGTGGTCTACAACTTTAACACCAGCATTTCAGAGGATCTGAAATGAGTTCGAAGCTAGCCTGGTCTATTTCTCTACAGCGGGAGATCCTGTCTTAAAAGAACTTCGGAGGAAAAAAAAAAAAGGCAGCTCTGGGGTGAGAAATGGCCCAGCTGTTAAGAGCACTTCATTCTCATGTAGACAACCTGGATTTGGTTTGCAGGATTCAATGTGCTCAAAGTTGCCTGTGACTCCAAAATGGGGCGGGGTGGGGGGAGCGGGAGGAGTAGGCAGTTCCTAGACC
The DNA here is from genome assembly GCF_030254825.1 of Meriones unguiculatus. NCBI lineage: Eukaryota > Metazoa > Chordata > Mammalia > Rodentia > Muridae > Meriones > Meriones unguiculatus. Next base: position 17,629,978 of record NC_083352.1, read on the forward strand.
TCGGGAGATCCATATTAGATTGCAGGTTGTGCATCCGACAGTTTAAGAAGTAACTTCAAGGCCCAGCATGTCTAGATCTGCCTGGGCTTCTCAAAGGCTGACATCCAAGGGGCACCGATTCCTCGGCTGCCGTGGTGGGTAGCCCGGGTGGTACTGGCTGGAATTAAATAAATGTGGGAAAAGGTAGCTGGTCCTGCTAGAGCCATCTGGACTTGTAGGCAGAAGGCAGTGCATTGGGCCAGCCAGGATGAGCACTGGGGCATGTAGTTCTTAAACTCAGACTGTCACAGAGGCAAAAATTAGAGAGAGTTGGGAGTCCTTACAGGGTGGATGGTTGTGTTGTCTGTGACTACCCCGAGGTGTTTGGATGGCAGTCTAGGGTTGCTCAGACGTGCCTCAGCGCCCCTCCTTCTTCCTCACAGATTCGCTCCCCTCCTCGGAGGATGACGATGATGACGACGACTCCTCTTCGGAGGAGAAAGAGACAGACAACACCAAACCAAACCGTAGGCGTGAGACACTGTTTTCTACCTTATTTCTTGCCTTTGAGACCCAGGAATTGAGACTTAGGGGAAGGGCCCACCGAGAGTGGGAGGAGACAGGCTCAGAGGGCCTGTGGGCCATGGTGTCTGGCCGATGCCCCTGTAGATGGCCTGAGGTACTGAACAGGTAGACGGGGGTCCTGCCTTCTGCCCGGGCCCTTGCCCCTGGGCCTGACCACTCCTGCTACCCTCATCTGTCTCCTTTGATTTTTCCTGGACAGCTGTAGCTCCGTACTGGACATCCCCAGAAAAGATGGAAAAGAAACTGCATGCGGTGCCGGCTGCCAAGACGGTAAAGTTCAAATGCCCGTCCAGTGGGACACCCAACCCCACTTTGCGCTGGTTGAAAAATGGCAAAGAATTCAAACCTGACCACCGGATTGGAGGCTACAAGGTGTGTGTGTGTGCATATCAAAGAAGAAGTAGAATAAGACACTAGATAGGGGCCTGGATAGAAAATGTGTTTTATGCCTTTATTAATTTGGTTTTGTTGTTGCTTTGATTGCCTTTTAAAAGGTGGGATTTTTTTGCTGCTTTTTTTTTTAATTTAAAAGTTTATTTAATCATTATTTCACCTGTATGTATGTATGTATGTATGTATGTATGTATGTATGTATGTATGTGCGTGCACCACAATGACCCTAGTGCCTGCAGAGGTCTGAAGAGGGTGTCAGGTTCCTGGGAACTGCAGCGTTTTGGTTTTTACTACTTTAAAAATGTTTTATTTGTGGGAGAAGGTCAGAGGAAAACCTGGAGGAGTCAGTGTGGGTTCCGAAAACCAGTCTGAGGTCGTCAGGCTTGGTCACACGTCCCTTTACCCTCCGAGTCATCTTGCCAGCCACTGCCAGCCCCTCCCTCTCTCCCTCCCTCCTTTCTTTGGTTTTTGACACAGCGTCTCTCTACTTAGCCCTAGCTGGCCTGGAACTCACTATGAAGAACAGGCTGCCCTCAAACTCACAGAGATCAGACTGCCTCTGTGTCCCGAGTACTGGGATTAAAGAAAGGCATGTGCCTGGCCCTCTTTAACACTTTTGTTATGTTGTTATTTTTCTTTTTGGCTTTTTGAGACAGGGTATCTCTGTGTAGCCTTGGCTGTCCTAGACTCACTTTGTAGACAGGCTGGCCTCAAACTCACATCGATCTGCCTGCCTCTGCCTCCCCAAGTGCTGGGATCACAGGTGTGTGCCACAACACACGTCTGTTTTTTTGTTTTTGTTTGTTTTGTTTTGTTTTGTTTTAAGATGCCTGTTCATTTTCTTTCTTTCTTTTGCACTTTTAAGGACCTTTCTCAGGACAGATTACTGGAAATGAAATTATCAGATAAGAGAGTATAAATATGTTTTAATACATAGAAACCCCCCCCCCTTGCCCATCTCCTTTCCTCATCCTTCTGCTCCTCCATTGTGCTTACTAAGCTTGCACCATTGAGTTAGGTCTTCAGCTCCCAAGTCCTAAAAGGGAAAACCAGTCGCCTTCCTATAAGAGAATATGAAGTGGACAAACTCAGCAGACATTTGCCAGGAAATCAACAGGTGAAAGTGTCTAGCTTATTGATACCATTAGGCATTTCCTGTACTGACAAGCTACTTCCTTTCCCTTCTGGGCCAAGTCCTTTGTATTTGTAGGAAGAACATTTTTAGAGTCCCTTTTCTCTTACCTTCTTGGCTTTTTTTGTGAGACTACTTTTCTTCTCTTTATACCCCAGACCGTACTGGAACTCCCAACCCCCTTTCTTGTCTTAGCCTTCCAAGAGATGAGATCACAGGCATGTGCCACCATGCATAGATTCTTGTTGCTCTTGTATAAGAAAAGTAGGAGGAGCAACTAGCCAGAGAGACGGCTTAGTGGCTAAGCGTGTACTGCTCTTCGAGATGACCAGACTCCTGTTCCCCAGCACTCACATCAGGCAACTCACAACCACCTATAACTCCAGCTCCAGGGCTTGTGTGGGCGCCTATGCGCGCACATGCACACACACACTTAAGTAAAAATAGATCTTTCTCTTTATTGTTTATTATTCAGTTTGTTTTTGTTTTGAGCCAGGTTTTCTATGTGTAGCCTTAGCTGTCCTGAAACTCCATCTGTAGACCAGGGTGGCCTTGAACTCACAAAGATCCACCTGCCTCTGCCTCCCGAGTGCTATAGGCATGTGCCATCACTCCAAGTTCTCTTTCTTTCTTCCTTTTTTCCTTCCTTCCTTCCTTTCTTCCTTCCTTTTTTTCTTCCTTCCTTCCTTCCTTCCTTCCTTCCTTCCTTTCTTTCTTTCTTTCTTTCTTTCTTTCTTTCTTTCTTTCTTTCTTTCCTCCTTCCTTCCTTCCTTCCTTCCTTCCTTCCTTCCTTCCTTCTCTCTTTTTCTTCTTCTTTCTTCCTTCCTTCTCTCTTTTCTTTCTTTTTCTTCCTTCTTTCTCCTTTCTTCCTTCTCTCTCTTTCTTTTCTTTTTTTCCCCTTTCTTCCTTCCTTCCTTCCTTCCTTTCTTCCTTTCTTTCTCTTTCTCTTTTTCTCTCTCTCTTTCTTTCTTAGAAAGAATATGGGAAAGGGTGACCTCAACCTACCAAGTACTTTTGTTTGCAAATTACAGTGCTTTAGCTAGGACAAGGCAGCATTCTATCCCATAAAGACTTTGTAACCTCGTGAGAAGACAAATGTCAAAGGGCAACTGTGCTGAACAGCTTGTCACAGTTCCTCGGTGGTTGAGTACAGATTTGACCAGAGTCATCCAGAAGAAGAGGCAGGGTTTTTGTTGTTATGTTGTTGTTGTTATGTTTTGTTGTCATTTATTTTGTGTGTACATGTGGAAGCCATGATGGAGATCATGGGAGGATTGTGGGAATAATTGGTTGTCTCCTTCCACCATCTGGGTCCTAAGATTCAGGCTTGGTGGCAAGTACCTTTATCCACTGAGCCATCTTGTCCAGTGTCTTCATACCATGCTAGTTTAGTTTGCAGGATGTGTTCAGAGTGTAAGCGAACCGAGAGCCAGTCCTACTGTGCTTTGCTTTGGCTAATGGTACAGCACTGCTTGCCTCTGCTGCTCCCATACACATCCTCCCCCAGACCCTCAGCAAAGCCCCTCGTCCGTGTCCTACAGGTCCGTTACGCTACCTGGAGCATCATAATGGACTCCGTGGTGCCTTCTGACAAGGGCAACTACACGTGCATCGTGGAGAATGAGTATGGCAGTATTAACCACACCTACCAGCTTGATGTTGTAGGTAAGGCTAGGGCCAAGGGGGCAAGAGTCAGTTAGAGGAAAGGGCAGGGTGGGAAAAGGCAGTTGAGGAGTCTGAGGCCTTAGGATGGATCACAGGAGGATTGTAGGAATAATTGGTTGTCTCCTTCCACCATGTGGGCCCTAAGATTTAGGCTTGGTGGCAAGTACCTTTATTCAGTGGGCCATCTCGTCAACCCTGAGGAGGTAGCTTTTGAAACTTGCCAGCAATGAAATTGATGAACACTGATGTAGTTCAGGAAGAAGATTCTGGTCTGGGAGATCTGGGGAGGGTCTAAGATGCTGGAATCTGGGGGTGCATCTCTGTGTAGACAAGAGACTTAGCTGTGACTGAAAATGTGTGTGTGCAGGGCTGGAAGAAGTGGCATCCCTTCCCCCAGATCAGGTTGGAGGAGCTGGAGTTTAGCAGAGGCAGCAGGAAGGGTGCTGGGGAATCAGACAGGGTAGGTCCTACCTCTGTCAGCAGTCGAGGCAGGACCAGGCCACTGAAGATTCTTAACATGTCCATCCTTTCCTCCATAGAGCGGTCTCCTCACCGGCCCATCCTTCAGGCAGGGTTACCTGCCAACAAGACTGTGGCCTTGGGCAGCAACGTGGAGTTCATGTGTAAAGTGTACAGCGACCCACAGCCTCACATCCAGTGGCTGAAGCACATCGAGGTGAACGGAAGTAAGATTGGGCCAGACAACCTGCCGTACGTCCAGATCCTGAAGGTAATTTTCACCTCATTCTTGGCTAGTCTCCTGGGAAGGGGACCAGCTGTCTCCCCGGGGCTCGGTGTCTGGGATTAGGCACTCAGCCTTACCCAGAAGGCACATACTCCATCTTGGTAGGAATCTAGCCACAGGCTGGTGACAGCGGAAGATGGGGTGACCTGGGAACAGAGGGTGGAGTGGGTGACGCCGATTGCTGGTTCCTAAAGAGCCTGGAGAGTGACTCGGGATCTTGGGTCAGCTACTCAAGGAAAGCATTAAAACTCCTGTTTGCTCGAGGCCTGGGACCACAGCCTTCCAACAGCAAATGTTTCCCAGTGTCAGTCCTGCTTGTTGCCTAAGTTACAGTCTTTTGGCGAACGAGGTAATTGATAAGGGTGTTGCTGGAATAGCTGGAAAAGCAAATGCCACCTGTAAATTCTAAGCCGCCTGAGGAGTAATGGCATTCTCTTCCTTTTTCCTCTCACTCCCAGCCTCTCATTGTCCCTGAATGCTCCATTAATCCAGGGAGGCAATTGGCTAAGTCTCCAGTGGATCTGGCTGCAGGAATAACCAGAAGTTAGACCTCATCCTCCCCTGCCTTGGCTGTCCTGCAGATTTACTGGCTGTCCCTTCTCTTTGCCACTGGTGCTGAAAACATTCTGGAACAAAGGGGGCAGCTCTAGCTTTGGGCCTTGGAGCTCTTTCTCCGATTACAAGTTCCCACCCCAGTCTTGGTGGGGGGTGGGGGGTGGAGTTTAACACACAGCGAATATTTGCTTTGGGACAGTGACCCCTCTCCTCCCTCCCACACCCTCCCCTTCCCTTCCTTTCCTTTTTCTCCCCCCCCTTCCATTGCCCTTTTTCTTCTCGGTTCTCCCTCCCCCTTTCCCTTCTGTTTTACTGTTTCAGCCTTCCCTCTCCATCCACACTTATTTAGCAGTTTCCTTTTGTTCCACTCAGAAGACTGTAGCTCTCAGCATCTCCCTTGCCTTGAAGGCTCCTTGGGCCCTGACAGAAAGTTACCCAGGAGCCCAGCGTGGCCACATCTCAGTGTTTGCCCAACTGACTGGTGTGTCATTGGTTTGTTCCAGCATTCGGGGATTAATAGCTCGGATGCAGAGGTGCTGACCCTGTTCAATGTGACAGAGGCCCAGAGCGGGGAGTATGTGTGTAAGGTTTCCAATTATATCGGTGAAGCTAACCAGTCTGCGTGGCTCACTGTCACCAGACCTGTGGCAAAAGGTAACGGGGAGATGGACGGGGCCCTATACCGGGTACTTGATTTAGGCCCCACACTGCTGGGGCAGGTTGGGAAGTCAGCCCTTCCTCCTACTGCGTTCCTAATGCCCAGAGCCATGGAAAAATCCCTGGCTTGGGGGGCCTGGTTTGGTTTGGTACTGTGTGCTTCCCTCTGTGCCTTATGGATATGTGGTGTGTGTGTATGTGTGTGTACTTGTGCCTATCATGGACTTGTATGATGTTACAAATGATACTTCAGACTGAAGTTTTCAATGGTGGCTAAGAGGAGGTATCTTTCAAACCAGTATCTGCAGGTCCTGTGTGTCTGGTGCGTGCGTGTGCATGTGTGTTGGGGGTGGGGTGAGATTGCCTTTCTTTTCCTGCCGTCTGACTGTCTTTATGTAAAACCAAACAGCCCCCCACCTGCCAGGTCCCATTTCTCCATGCTGCCCACCGCCCGCATGCTTGGCTGGGCCAGCGGCTGCCAGCGTCTGGTGAAGGGTAACCACGCCGTCGTCTCCCGAGGTCTGCGGAGCGCCTCCCTCAGGGCCTCACTCTTTTCCTCTAACAGGTTTCGCTGCCTGGTGGTTTTATTTTTGCCTTGTTGCAGGGAGATGCTGGGGATCATTTCTTCCTGTGGTTTCGGTTCCCTTCTCTGTCCCCTCTGCTCCTCCGCCTCTCTGAGGTCTCATGTCTCTGTGCTTGTCCATTTTGCTTCCGTCGTCTCTTCTAGACTGCTGGAGTTAATACCACCGACAAGGAAATGGAGGTGCTTCATCTGCGGAATGTCTCCTTTGAGGATGCGGGGGAGTATACGTGCTTGGCGGGTAACTCTATCGGACTCTCCCATCACTCTGCATGGTTGACCGTTCTGGAAGGTATACACTGCACCGATCCTTTCCATGTCCTGCCTTTGCCACGGTGCCACGGGCGCGGCGCATCCATTACAGGGCCGGGGAGAGCCACAAAGGGACAGCTCCCATCTGCTGCATGCCCCTTTTGCTCCAGCTTTGAGGCACATGGGGGGTGGGGAGTGTGGTCTTGGATTTTCAGACACAACTGTCTGGCTCTCCCTGATCAGTGTAATGAATGCATGAGCTCTGGGTTTACCTTGCAGCAGGGCTGCCTAGCGCAGGCTCCTTCCATCCTTGAGGAGAGCATCCATTTTGGTACTGAGGGTTTGAATTACGGGGTCTTCTTTAGCCATTCCCAAATGTGTCAGCAAGAAAGGCCCTGGACCTCTTCTCCTTGAATACAGGTCCTTGGCCAGTAGGAGCATATGGCTTCATGGAGTGTTGCTGGCCCACTCTTCACTCTGCTGCACTTTGATTGGCATACCTGGATGGCATATTTGGGCTACCTTAAGAAAGGCCTGTCTTAGCCACCTAGGAGGCCTAATGGTGTCCATTTGACTTCTCTGACCCACCTCTCCCGGCCTTCCCCTCCCAAGTGGGGAGGTCTGTGTCTGCCTACCAGCCAGGAAGGAAGGAGCCCTGTAGCCTTGCCGGGTGGTGGGCTGGTGACCACAGGGCCAGGTTGGTTTGTGCCTGCATGTGGCCTGAGCGCTGTTCTTCTGTGGCCGCTAAGTGCGTTCCCTCTCTGCTCCTCCTTTTGCCTTGGCTTGGCCCGAAGTCTCACTCACCACCGCTAGCAGAGACGCAGCCTGTCTTTATTATTGTCGTTCAGTCTGTGCTCCCTGAGTCTTCATTTCCTGACGTTGGGGGAAAGGACAAACAGGACACTTTCCCTGTCATCAGCTCTGTCGTTTCCTTGTGGGGCCGGGAGGACTCCCAGAGTGTCACTTTTTCTTTGGCTGACTGAGGTTTTGAAAGGGGTGGGGACTGGCGGGGGGGGGGGGTGTTTCCGTGCGGGGCCAGGAGCTTCCGGTAGGCAGACACTGTTTCTTGTGCTGAAGGGAAAGGAGACTGACCGGCCAGTTGGAACTGGGATATGTCATAGTTAGGATTACTGTTACTGTGGTGGTGAGACCCATGCAAGTTGGGAAGGAAAGGGTTTATTCTGCTCTTCCATATCACAGTTCATCATCCAAGGCAGAAACCCGGAGCCAGGAGCTGATGCAGAGGCCGTGAAAGGGTGCTGCCTACTGGCTTGCTCAACCTGCTTTTGTGTAGCGCCCAGCACCACGGGATGGCACACCCACAGTGGGCTGGGCTCCTCTGCCATCAGTCAGTAATTAAGAAAGTGCTCCACAGGCTTGCCGAGAGCCCATTCTGATAGAGGCATCTTCTCATCTTAGCTTGTGTCGAGTTGACATAAAACTAGCCAGCACAATAGGAATTCTACACAGAGGTGAAAGAACGAATTAAAATGATGCCCCCCTACCCCATCTCACATTTCCTTTTATCTAGAGACATAGCTAGGCTTTAAATTTATTTTGCCTACGTGTCATCCATTTACTCGTCTGATCTAACAGAGGTGACAGGTGTTTAGAAGGACACAGGATGGCTACCATGAGCATTCATGAGGCGTCACTCTGAGGGCCACTCCATGTTTTGTGCTTTGAGGACTGTCCCAGTCCCTAGGACATGACAGCCTGTCTCTGTGTGATATATATGCACAGCATTGAGGTTCTGGTACCCGTCTAGCCCAGGAGCAAGCCAAGCAAGGAGGTCCTGGAATTAATGAGTACTAGGCTCGTATAGCGGGATAGTCTAGGCTTTACCTTCTCTGGGCTTAAAGATGCCTCCGAGGTCCCAAAATGTCTGGTCCTTTTGGATGCCAGAATCCCAGTCTTAGCTGGGAGCCAACCAGATTCTCTCAGGGGAAAGGAGCAGGCTTTGGGTTTCTCACGGGACATCCCTCTCTGAGCAAAGCACTGTGACCTGCTGACCCCCTGTCCACTGACTCAGCCCTGGAAGAGAGACCGGCCGTGATGACGTCACCGCTCTACCTGGAGATCATTATCTATTGCACCGGGGCCTTCCTGATCTCCTGCATGGTGGGCTCTGTCATCATCTACAAGATGCGGAGCGGCACCAAGAAGAGCGACTTCCATAGCCAGATGGCTGTGCACAAGCTGGCCAAGAGCATCCCTCTGCGCAGACAGGTAACAGAAAGTAGATGGGGGATCTGCACGCTGACCACTGCCTCGCCTCCGGGGCCTGGTCCGTTTCCTCCCCTCCCAGCTCTTCGTCATCCACTCCTTTGGTTGGACTTTGCTCCATCCTGGACCGGACACAGGGGAACATTATAAACTAACTCTGGCTCTGTGCCTGCCCACCCTGTACCCCGGCCACAGAGGCCTCATTCTAACACCTGAGACATGGTGAGAGGAAGTGGGTTAGAAGGTCCAGGTGTGCGACTGAGTAACTGTTCCTCAGAACACTGCTGACCCAGAAAGTGTCTTAGAGATCAGGAACCCCTTGGAGGGAGAGTTTTTATAGAGCACTGAGACAAGAAAAGAGCTGTTATATGGTGCACACCTGTAGTCCCAACACAGGAGGCAGAGGCAGGTGGATCTCTGTGTGTTTGAGGCCAGCCTGGTCTACAGAGTGGGTCCAGGACAGCCAAGGCTACACAGAAAAACTGTGTCTCAAAAAACCAAAATAAATAAATAATAATAATGAAAATGCAAAAGCCATTATAATATTATAAATCAGCAAGCTGGAAGAGGTATAGGTGGGTAAAATGGAGCCCAGAAAGACTTTTGGTTTTTTGGGACAAGATTTCTCTGTGTAACCCCAGGAGCCTTGGAACCCGCTCTGTAGACCAGCCTGGCCTCAAACTCAGAGATCACCCACCTTTGCCTCCCAAGTGCCGGGACTAAAGGTGTGCGCCACCACCGCCTGGCTCCAGAAAGACTTTCTGATGATAGAAATTACTTAGTCATGGAGCACCTGCGCTTACGGGTGGTTTGGTTTTGTTGTGTTGTGTTTTTCTCACCACACTGTTTAAGTGAGAGCAGCAAGTCTATGGCAAAAAGCTGGGGATCTGGGAGGAGCCAGTGACCGCTTCACCCTCTCCTTGCTAGAAGGGTGACCCCACTCTTTCTTACAGGTGTCAGCTGACTCCAGTGCATCCATGAACTCTGGGGTTCTCCTGGTTCGGCCTTCGAGACTGTCCTCCAGCGGGACCCCCATGCTCGCTGGAGTCTCTGAGTATGAACTTCCTGAAGATCCGCGCTGGGAGCTGCCTCGAGACAGGTAACAACACCACTGTCATATTCTGCTGAGGGCCCCCACACTTGTTCTAGGTGTAGAAACTGTGTATGCTGAGGCCTTCTAGGTACTTGCTACTTCCTGCTCTTGGTTGAGTGAAATACCAGGAAAATGGGGGATGAGCTTGGCCTATAAAAGTTTGACCTTCCTGGGTGGTGGTGCCAGCACATGCCTCTAATAGCAGCACTGGGGAGGCAGAGGCAGGTGGATCTCTGTGAGTTCGAGACCAGTCTGATCTGGTGTGATCCAGAGTGAGTTTAAGCTAGCCAAGGCTACACAGAGAAACCCTGTGTCAGAAAATCCAGGAGGAAGGGGTAGTTTGACCTTTACCAGCGCCGCCTCTCCCTGTTTGTCCAGCCCTGACTGTCACTATTTGTTTCCCACTCAAGACTGGTCTTAGGCAAGCCCCTTGGAGAGGGCTGCTTTGGGCAGGTGGTGTTGGCAGAGGCCATCGGGCTGGACAAAGACAAACCCAACCGCGTGACCAAAGTGGCTGTGAAGATGCTGAAGTGTGAGTGATGATTCTGATTCCTGTCAGGGTAGTCTCTCCTTTCTGAGCAAAGTAGGTCTGGACCAAGTAGAGGACATCCTGTGCTGCTGTCATCACTCGCACCAGCTACACTGCCTGAAGGGCTAATCTGGGAGTGGGGGAGGGGCGGTGGCGCACCCAGCATTTAAATCTCTTGTTTCTTGGTGTTGCCCTGGGCTCCGGTGCTCATCTTAGTCCCATAACTGGCTGCCTTTACTCACAGTTATCTCTAGCCGCATTTCAGTACCACGGGGTGGTAGTCTTGGCTCCTGGGTGGGAAGTAGTAGGAGGGAAAAAGCAAGTCCTGGAGAAAGGGGCTTTCCTCCTGCATCTGCACCCCTCCCCCACTGCCCCCACCGTCCCAGTCCTTAGCTGTCCTTCCCATCTCCTTCACCTCCCTCTTTGCTCTGTATGCGAAGCCGACGCAACGGAGAAGGACTTGTCGGATCTGATCTCAGAGATGGAGATGATGAAGATGATTGGGAAGCACAAGAATATCATCAACCTGCTGGGAGCGTGCACACAGGATGGTAGGTGGCTGCTAGGGTCAGGTCTGGGCTCTGGGCATCGGCTGAGACACTGGCTTGGTGGGGCGGCGGGAGGTGGGGGAGGGGCGTTCATGTGTTTCTAAGGGGCCGGTCTGGCCTGATTGGCATTCACCTAGATTGAGTGTGTGAATCGGAATAAGGATATTGGAGTCTACTATTAAGGCTCCTGTCCTTGGCTTTCTGGACAACACTGGGAAGAATCCTTTCTCTGGCCTTGGGCAGAATGACTTCTCTGTCCCCCTCCGGTGGAGGCAGGAAAGAGGGTTTATGCTAGGCATGGGACACACGTGGACTGTGACAGTAGGCGAGCCTTCCGTTGGTGTAGCTGCACTTGGGAGCCTATTGCCTGACCTGTGGTCTTTGTGCTCTCAGGTCCTCTTTACGTCATCGTAGAGTACGCCTCCAAAGGCAACCTTCGGGAGTACCTGCAGGCCCGGAGGCCTCCTGGGCTGGAATATTGCTACAACCCCAGCCACAATCCTGAGGAACAGCTGTCTTCCAAAGATCTGGTGTCCTGTGCCTATCAGGTGGCCCGGGGCATGGAGTATCTTGCCTCTAAGAAGGTACCGAGCCGAATGCATCCCTTCCCACAAAGGCAGGGTGGGGCTGAACCCACTTAGCACTCCAGTTTATGTCTCCATGGTCCACAGCTGGCCGGGAGCTCCTGGTCCTTCTGCCTCTGGGTGCCTTTCCATAGCTGGCTCTGGCTTAGGAATGTTAATCCCTTAGAGCTGTGGGTGCCTGACTGTCTGTGTCTGTCTGTCTGTGTGTCTGTGTGTATCTTGTTAGGCTCTCAAAAAGCTGGGAGAGCCCTTGTAGCCTTGGGGTCAGAATGATTTAGGTTGGAGAGGTTGCAGTCAATGTAAACACTTACTGTATAGACTCAGACACCTTTGTTTTGTTTTGTTTTGTTTTGTTTTGTTTTTCGAGACAGGGTTTCTCTGTGTAGCCTTGGCTTTCCTGGACTGGCTTTATAGACCAGGCTAGCCTCAAACTGAGAGATCTCCTTGCCTCTGCCTCCCTGAGTGTTGGGATTGCAAGTACGTGCAGGCAGCTATTTTGCTATTTTTCATTTATGTTTTTCTTTTTGAAATTAAGGTGCTGTTTTTAACAGAGGCCAACCTTAGATTCATCATGTAGCATAGGCTGGCCTTAAGTTTGTAATTATCTCGCCTCAGTCTCTCAAGTCCTGGTATTATAGGCATATGCCACTGAACCCAGCTTTATATTTATTTGTTTGTTTATTTGTTTGTTTGTTTATTTAAGATTTATTTATCTGCTAGGCATTGGTGTGTTAAATCCTTTAATCCCAGCATTCAGGGGTCAGAGACAGGCGGATCTTTCCAAGTTTGAGGCCAGCCTGGTCTGTAGAGAGCAAATTTCAAATCTATACAGAGAAACCCTGTTTCGAAAAACAAAAACAAAACAAGTTTATTTATATGAGTGCTCTACCTGCGTGTACGCTTTTATGACAGAAGAGGGCATCAGATCCCACTATAGATGGTTGTGAGCCTCCATGCGGTTTCTGGGACTTGAACTCAGGAGCTCTGGGAGAGCAGCCAGTGCTCTTCATCTCTCAAGCACCTGTATTTCCTCAGCTACAAAACAAGAGTGTTTATTCCTGTGTAGTAGCATTACTGTGAGGATAAGATGAACTACGCCTGTGAAAGTGCCCGTCACAGAAAGTGCTCACTGTATCTTTGTTTGAACTCCCTTCCCACTGCAGACATGCTCTGCAGGACAGGCTCGGCACCCATATCTCCACAGACCTAGCCTAAGCCCAAAGGGTCTGTTTTGCGGTTGTAATTCTCAAGGTTAGAGGTTAGGATGAAGAGAGAAGGCTTTGGAGGCTTTGCTAAAAGACTGCAAAGGCTGCAGTTGAAGGTGTCTGGAATTAACGAATACTTGGGGGGGGTTCTAGAGGGTATGGGGGTGTCTACAGGGTCTGGGGCGTGACCAGAGGGCATGTGTGTGGGCTAGAGGACCTGTGAGGCAAAGTGGTCCTGCCGCCTGCTACACAGTAAGTGCTGGAGTTGAGGGTGCTAGGTGGCTGAGTGGCAGTTCGGGGTGGTCACCCCTCCCTGCTCTTCCCTCTACAGTGCATACACCGAGACCTGGCTGCTAGGAATGTCCTGGTGACCGAGGACAATGTAATGAAGATCGCAGACTTCGGCCTGGCTCGGGACATTCACCATATCGACTACTATAAGAAAACCACCAACGTAAGGGTCTCGCGTGGCCTGGGCCCCACGCCGCTAGGCTCCTGCCCACTTCAGTGCCTCTGCTCTACTCACCTAGGGTTCCGTGGTCTAAGAAAAGGGGCTGGAGGGTGGGCTGAGAGTGTCTGTTCCATGCCCGGGGTCCTACCTACCTGTCCCCTCACCGCCTGGAGCCATCATCTTCAGTTCATCCCATGAGTCATGTGTGTCAGTACCCCCCACACACACACACACATGCAATGCTGCATTGCAGGGCCGGCTGCCTGTGAAATGGATGGCACCTGAGGCATTGTTTGACCGGATCTACACCCACCAGAGCGATGTGTGAGTTGGAGAGGCACACTTATCTGGGATACACCGGGGAAACAATCCTAACAGCCCTGCATCCCTAGGCTGATGAGAATCTCATTGGGTGGTTCAGAGTGGGGGGCGGGGGGAAGCAATATTGTTCCATCGACGACATGGTCCCGCCTTCCTTGCCCCTTGCCGCCCCCTTGTCTCCTGTGTCCCTCCACCACCACCACCCCTGAACTTAAGGGCTGTGTTGAAGCAGGAGAGGTTCAAGATAAGCACCTCCTATGCTGACTTTTCAAGAGGACTTGTGAAAGAACCCCCAAGGGCAGCCTCACCCCGTGTTGTGACAGTGGCACTGTGCTCTCCTGTAGGTGGTCTTTTGGGGTGCTCTTGTGGGAGATCTTCACTCTGGGTGGCTCCCCGTACCCCGGCGTGCCCGTGGAAGAACTTTTTAAGCTGCTGAAGGAGGGTCACCGAATGGACAAGCCCAGCAACTGCACCAATGAGCTGTAAGTGTGGATTTGTGGGAAGGTTGGGAAGGGTTGGTAGTTGGCGGCCATTTTCGTCCATGGTTGGCAAGCTGGGTTGGAGGCTGGGGCAGACAGGGTTCCTTGGGCAGCGGCTCATGGGCGGTTCCTGAGGTTCGAAGCTGGGCCCAGAAGGAAGCAGGAGCACGGTGGGCAGGGGGTGAGAGAATGCTCTGTGTTTGGAGGAGGTGGTCTTCCTGACCATCCCTCCCCAAGCCCCCTGGCCCACTCTGCTGTTGCCCTCCCCATGTGACCATGCTGTCCTGCCTCAGGTATATGATGATGCGGGACTGCTGGCATGCGGTGCCCTCTCAGAGGCCTACTTTCAAGCAGCTGGTGGAAGACCTGGACCGCATTGTGGCCTTGACCTCTAACCAGGTAGGGCTTGCCCTGGGCTGGAACTTGGGCCATCGTCACCCAGGCACCTAAGGGGACAGTGTCGTAGGAAGGGCCGCTCACCCTTCTCTCCTGTCACAGGAGTATCTGGACCTGTCGATGCCTCTGGACCAGTACTCCCCCAGCTTCCCTGACACACGGAGCTCCACCTGCTCTTCAGGGGAGGACTCTGTCTTCTCTCACGAGCCGTTACCTGAGGAACCCTGTCTGCCCCGACACCCGACCACCCAGCTTGCCAATGGAGGACTCAAACGGCGCTGACTGCCAACCCTCTCCCAGCTTCGTCGTCACCCCCGTGTCCCTTGTCCACAGTTCCCTGCTGGACACACTGCCTTTCTCCTTTGCTGCTGGCAAGAGCCAGTGCCTAACTGAGGCCTTCCTGTGTGGCCGACCCCACCATCACCCCCCTGGCACCCCTCTTCCTCCTCTTAGCCTGCTGTGTGTGAGAGGGGCCAAGAGGCGGGTGCTTGATGGTAGCCACGTCCTCCTTCCCAAGTGTTGGACCAAGACCCACCCTGCTGCCTGGCACTGCCTCGAGGTCTGGGGAGTGGAAGCAAGTGGAATGGGCGTGCACTCGGGAGCTTACAGAGTGTTCTTCTTGGCCCATTGGCCCCGTGCGATCTGGTGGCAGGGGCCTTGGGCCTGCTGAAGCAGTGAGCTTTCTGGTCAGGCCTTAACCGAAGGCGACCTCTGCTGCAGATGGATGGTACCAGTGGCTTCTTAATTCCAATATTAATTTGCTTTGCTGACCAAATACCTGGTACCAGAAGGCAGGGAGGCCGAGATTGGGAGCAGTGATGCCCTTGGGCTGAGCCCTGGACTTGGGGCTCTGTACATAGCTATGAAGAAAACACAAAGTGTATAAATCTGAGTATATATTTACATGTCTTTTTAAAAGGGTCCTTACTAGAGATTTACCCATTGGGTGAGATGCTCCTGGTGGCTGGGACGCATCAGTCGCTATATATTAAAAACAAAAACAAAAAAAAAAAAAAAAAAGGAAAATGTTTTTTAAAAGGTCATATATTTTTTGCTACTTTTGCTGTTTTATTTTTTTAAATTATGTTTTAAACCTATTTTCAGTTTAGGTCCCTCAATAAAAAAATTGCTGCTGCTTCATTTTTATCCTGGGTGTGTGAAAAGGGAGCAGATATCCACTGCAAAGGAAGGAGACAGGGACTGAGGGGCCATGACTGTTGGCACTGCGTGCTTCATTTCCTCATGACCACCTCTTCCTTCTGGAATCATGCGTGAAGACCTCCCAGACAACCCTTCTATCTCTGATGCTTTGGGAAAGAAGATAGGTACTGAAGGCCGAAGGCCAACAACCACAGGCTTGTTTTCCTCAGGATGAGACCAGCCAGAGAATAGAACGGAACAGAACCCCAGACGCCGTGCGAGTGAGCCTGTGCATCCGTGACAGAAAATTTGTCACCCAAAGCTAGTTCTGTATTCGGGTGTTTTGACTTTCCCAACCGACTTTTTTATTTTCCTCTCCCATGTGTCTCTTCCTCCCTGGGTCCCTGCCTGCTAATCAGGTTGCATCTATAGTTTTTCCATCCCTCCACGAAAGGGAAAACTCATTTCTTTTGGTTTGGGTCTGCTTGGAAACTTACTTCTGCCACCTGCTGGTTGTTAGCGGTACCTTATTCAAACCAGCATCACTCTGTCCTTAGCGCTTTTTGCTGGGTTGTTGCTGAATAACAAACAGCTCAATAAGCTTGCATCCTGTAGGGGTTAGGCTGCTACTTTAAATACGTTCTGAACTGGGCAGCTTTGGTAGCTGTGGTTGGGTCATCATCCTAGAGTTCTTACCACTGTTTGTCTCTGTGCACATGTAACTAACTGTCCAACAAAATATTACAGGTGGTTTTTATGCTGAAAGAGAGTATAATTTGGCAAAGAGGGCCAGGAAATGAATTTTAGCTCAAACTCATTTGCTTGGAGACCCTATCATAGTGTCTGTCTTTGTTAAAATAGTGACCAGAATTTCTCCCTCAGCTCTGCCTGACTCAGTATTGTGTGGATGGATGGGAGAGTCTATAAGGGATGTACATGACTCGAGGAAAGGGACTAGGAACTATACAGCACTGAAGTTCTTGCTGTTACTATTCAAATTGCCCACAAATATCCCCAGAGACAGGGACGGCTATCAAATAAAAGACAGTGAAATTGACCTGAAAGAAAATGAAATGGCTGTTTTACTTAGATGACCAGACTGAGTCTCCTGGGAAAGGGAATCAGCGCATATAATGAAGATGTGCCCTTAGAGCACTGCATCTTCAGTCTGGTTTCCCAGGGGTTAAAATATGGCCGAGGCATCGATCGATACTGCCTTTCCATCTTTTCTAATTGCCACAGGCTAAAGATCATCAGTCCCTTGGCTCTGTTAATGTAATATATTGATTTCAGGTAAGTAAGATTGAACACAGATGAAGGAATCTGCCTTAATGGTAATGAACTCTCCGTGTTGATCAGCTGCCACTGGGTGGAGCCAGCAAGCTAAAATCTCTCTCAGTATTAGGGAATGAGCCAGTCTGCTCCGAAGTAACAGACCTAACCTGCAAATGGGAGTCTTTGGCCTGGGTGGAGCATTGTGAAACCCTGGGCATGACCAAGATGGCTTGTACGGGACTAGACCAGACACAGGTGCAGAGCTATACTATTATAAATGCCAACAGCAACTACTGTAGCAGGATTCTGGGTAAGACGTGAGCCGTGTCTGATGTCACTACAGGTGCATGTTGGGGCCAAAAGATGCTCGCAGTGAGATTGCTAGCAGCTGGTGGAGCCAGAGCATCTGCAGCTGCAGGGGAGGGGCGAGCAGTGAGGGAGAAAAGAGGGCTATGAGGCAACACTGTGTGGCCGTCCATCCCCTTAGCTGGTAGAAACCAAGAAGGGAGAAGACCAGCAAGAACCCTGAAGTTGTCTGGACCTGTGACGAATGCCTTTAATCCCAGCACTCAGAAGGCAGAGGCAGGCAGATCTGAGTTCAAGGCCAGCCTGGTCTACGTTGTAAGTTCAAGGCTTGCCAAAAATGCACAGTGGGACTCCTGTCTAAAAGAAAATTAAACGAACAATAATACTGACGTTTTGAAGGACTGGAACAGGTTCCCTCTGACATGTCAGAGCCTTCAGAATTGTCTTTACTGTACTGCCTCCCAGACACATGCGTGTTCCAGTACATAAAAGTCGTGCATTCAGTGGCCATGCCACCACACACTCCAGGGTGTGCCAGAGCTGTGTGCTGCTCTGCCTGGAACTCATCCATGGGGGAGCATTCCCATCCTTGGAATCTGCAACTGTGGCTACTAATCATTGGCCAGAGCATTGCCGGTGAGGTTTCAGCCTGTGGTTATGACCAGGTGCCCCAAGTGTTAAAGACAGAAATGTTGATGCCATCTCTAAAGATGGGTAGAAAGATGTATCAAGTGTCTCACTAGCCTAGAAGTTAACAGAAACAGCGAGTTTGAGGCCAGTCTGGGCTACATGAAGCTATCTTAAAACACACACACATGCCTTTAATCCAAGTGTGCTGGGGCAGGGAGGCAGGAGCATGTGAATCTATGATCAAGGCCAGCGTGGTCTATCTACACAGAGAAACCTTGTCTGGGAAAACAAAACCCCGCAAATGAACAAGAGGAAAAGTACCGGACTTGGTAGCACACCTTTAATCCAGAACTCAGGAGGCACAAGCAGGTAGATCTCTGTTAAGTTCAAGGCCAGCCTGGTCTACATAGTGAGTTCTAGGCCACCCAAGATTGCATAACACACGGGTTCATTAGCCTGCAAAAATCAGTTAAGGGGCAACACAGAGTAGGACGTCCTCCATGACGGGAGCATTGTGAGGTACGTGTTCTGCCCTGGGCCCTAGTTCAATTGCTATCATATGAGACTAAGCATGAGGACTAACCAGCACTGGGTGGCCAGTGGTAGGCCACACCTTTAATCGCAGCACCCTGAGTTCAAGGCCAGCCAGGTCTACAGAGAAAGTTCTGGGACAGCCAGGGCTACGCAAAGAAACCTTGTCTTGGGGGGTGGGAATCTGACTTAACTGCTTGGTAACAAGTAGCAAGGGAATGTATCAAGCCTTACTACCAGCCTCTGTGACAGGCTGACCAGCAAAAACGTGCCCAGCCCAAATGGTGACGCCTTGATTATGTGCTAGAACAAGTCCACCTTCCAAGTTCCTGTGGCCTCTACGGGCACAGGATTATTTTGTGTTTTTTCAAGACAGGGTCTCACTAGGCAATCCTGGCTGTCCTGGAACTTCCTATGTAGACCAAGCTGGATTTGAACCCACAGAAACCCAGCAGCCTGTTCCCTGAGTGCCAGAGTCAAAGGCGTACACCAGCAGCAGCCACCAGCAGGTGTGTGAGTGCTTCACTTGCATGCATGTGCACCGTGTGTTGGCTGTTCCCGTGAAGTTCGGAAGAGGGGGCTGGGTTCTGAGGAACTGGAGTTAGAAGTGGTTGTGGGCCACCATGTGGGTGCTGAGAACCAAACCTGACCCTCTGTGGGAAGTAGACCCATCCTGGCCCACTGGCACTCAGGGCACGGTTCTGCTGAAGAGTCCCCCTGCAAAGGCTGGTCAGGTGCTCTTAAAGGTAGTTTGGGAAATCTCCAAGTTCTGACTAGGGATTCCAAGGCACATGAGGCAGAGATGTCCAAGGTGCCAAGCTGACTCCATTGTGGAATACATTTCCTCTTAAAAGGTCCGCACCCAACTGAGCCTAGTGGCATAGGTCTATAATCCCAGCTATTCGGGAGTTTGAGGAGAGGGAGGCTGAAAACTCAAAGCTAGCCTGGGCAACTTAGACCTTACCTTGAAATTTATTAAAAGTAAAAGGGTGAGGGATACAGTCCAGTGCTAGAGCACTTGCCTAGAAACCACAGGGCCCTGACCTCAGTCCCCAACACTGGACCCCTCCCCAAGGGCACACAGGCAGGAAGCCATTCAAGACAACATGGTAGGAGTGGTTTTACACAATGTTTAGTAAGATGACACAATTATACAGTATAGACTGCAATTAAGCTTCTCTAAATGGCTTGAACTTGGTGTCACAGCTCGCATCTCTGGAATGGTCACGAGGCCTCCAACGACCTAATGGCTGATCCTATCTCAAGCCAGATGGTCTTAGCTAGAATTCCTTCATGGACACCACTGCTGAGGGGCAGTGACTGGAGAGAGTGGGCTCCACCTCCACAGGGTCCTTAGGCTCCTTTTGAATTCGCCTTGCTGTTCTTTGAGGTCTTCTGGGACTTGGCCTGGAGGATCTAGATACAAGGCAGGACTTCAGGCTTTGGTCACAAGCTGCTTACATTCTTCAGGCATCCCCTTTTACCTTCTTGGCCAAGCTAATGGCCACATGCCTGTGGTCCCCCGCCTGACTGTAATCCCTGTCCCCAGGCTGTCAAGGTAGGAGAAAAGGCCTGAGTTCCAGGAAAGCTTAAGCTTCAGAGTGAACATCCTGTACCCCCAGCCCTCCCCAAAGGAAACAAAGAAACAACTAGACAGTGTGGCCACGAAATCAGATGTGTGTCAACTGCTTTGGTAATAAAGGTGAAGACACAAACAAGCATGGGCCTCGGGCTCATTCTCCGAATGCCTACCCAGCACAGGCTCACAGGCTGTCATACACAGCTCATCTGTCCCCCAGCCAGCCCCTTCCACTGGGTGACCTTCCTGCTGCTCGCCAGTGCCATGCTTTCTCCCCCAAACTACTTCACCCAAATGGGAGAAGTGGGCACAGATAGTTCTTATTTACATGTATTTTTCTAAAACTAATTGCTTTCCTGCTAGTATTTCCTCACATTAGGAGCCTCTGTAAACTACATAACATGTGGAAACTATTAGCATTTAGCACATACACACACAGAGAAAAAAAAAGGCCTGCCTATAGCATAGCTTCTAGAGTTTACATGTCACCGCTACATCGGCGGTGAGGTTTGGGGGTTTTTGTTTTGTTTTGTTTCCTTTACTTTGGGTAACAGGTAAAAAGATAGCAATTAGGAGATGACTGGAGTCCAGCCTACAACTTCCTGTTTGGATGACAGGAAGAACTGTACAGTGTTCTGTGGTACTTATGACTCTGGTGTCTTGGGGCCCTTACAGATAACTGGGGAGAGCAGTTTCTCTGAAGATTACTTACTGCTTCTTTGGAAACAGTTGCTGGTGGTGTTTTGGCTGATGGTGGTGCTGGGGGCACTTGTGTAAATTCTTCATCCTGAAACAGTAGAACTGAGAGATTAGTGATTGAAACCAATGCAAGCTAGGATATCTACCGTGAATACCAGGAACTTTTAACAACTAGGGTTTGAAAGGTAAAAACCTGAAACTTACATGTCATCAAATAGTTGATTTAAAACATTATTTTTGGCAGTGCTAGGGATGGGAGCTGTGGTTTCACGTTTTCCACAAGGCGGGTGCCAATGAGCAACATGCTCTGTCCCATAGATTGAACTTTCTGAAACTAGATTCATCATCCTAAGAGATGTTCTTTATTACCAAGTAGCACTGCACCGAACACAGTGAATTTCTGCTCTACTGGGAGGATTAGAAATGCAGATAATTGGCTGGTGTGTGCACCTGTCATCTTGGCACTTGGGAGGCTGAGGCAGGGATCCTTAGCTACAGTCAGTTTCCTTTGAGGAAAACAAAGTCAACATTGAAAACTTTTTTTCTTTAAAGCTTAATCAAGTAGAAAGAAAGTAACTAACCTTAGTTTCCTTTAGTTGAGGGGCCGGATCCTCAATATTCTCCTTTGACTCAGGGGGACTAGATGACATCATGAGAAGCTTTGCCTTTGGAGCCTGGGGAAATATTGTGCAAGTGTGAACTGTTCTGCCGAGAAACTCTTGTAAGGAATTATGTGCCTTTAAGCAACCTGCCTTCTTGCCTGCCTCTCTCTCTCTCTCTCTCTCTGTCTCTCTCTCTCTGTGTATGTCTGTGTGTGTGTGTGTGTGTGTGTGTGTGTGTGTGAGACAGAGGCCGACAGGGTCTCGCTATGTAGATCTACATGGTCTAGAACTCACCTCTGACAGGATTAAAGGTGTGTGCCCGATTACATATTTCTCTATTTTGTTGTTTTGAGATGCATTTCATGGTGAAGCCTGGCCTGGAACTCACTAACTCTATAGACCAGGCTGGTCTTGAATTCACAGAGACTGCCCCTGCCGCTATCTCCTGAGTGCTGGGATTAAAAGTGTGTGCCACCATGCCTGCTAGATTTTTTTTTTTGGGGGGGGGGTTACATGGTATATGCTCCTGCAATAGCAAGTTAGTTTCTGAATTCTGAGCACCCTATATACAAAAGCTGAACACTATATAGATTCTAGGACTTGAAATATTTAGTTCTAGGCCAGCCAGGGCTATATGGTGAGACTGTCTTTAAAAAAAGAAAAAAGAAAGAAAGAAAGAGGGAGAGAGAAAGAAGGAAGAGAAAAGGCAAAAACAGTGGCCCATGCCTTTACCCCAGCACTTAGAAGTTATAGTCAGGGGAGCTCTATGAATATGAAACCAAGTTGGTCGCCACAGTGAGCTCCAAGTCTATCAGGGCTTCTCAGTGACTTACAAACCAAAACAAACAAACCCCCCAAAACATAAAACAATTCAGCAATTCTGATCTTAATGTCAGTCAGAAAAAAAAAAAAAAGGTCAATGGTGGCATGCACATTTAATCCCAGCACTCAAGAGGCAGAGGCAGAGGCAGGAGGATCTCTGAGTCCAGCCTGGTCTACAGAGTGAGTTCTAGTACAGCTAGGGCTACACAGAGAAACCCTGTCTCAAAAAAAAAAAAACAAAAAACAAAAAACAAAAACAAAAACAAAACCAACCAACCAACCAAGCAAACAAACAAAAACCCTACAGATGAGAAAAATACTGATTTGAAAGAAGGGGGGGGAAGTTAACATTTTAAGTTAGCCCTTATTTGCTTTAGAATTTATAGAAATTTGGACAAATGAAAGGAACGAAAAATAGGAACAAATGGGAAGGAAAAGGGACCATTATATTAAGAGAAGTGTACTGGGGTTGCTGATGAGAAGTACTAGACGTCAAAGCCATTAACCTAAGTTCCCAAGGTCTTCTGCCCTGCCTGGAAGACACTGGCGGAGAGGCCTGTCATGAGGCGAATCCAGCTTCCGCATCAGTTTACTCACCTCTATACTAGGCGGTAGTTCAATAGGCTTTGGCTTCACATCTATCAGGTAGAAGGTACGTGACAGGAGCAGAAGAGAAGGAGGGACATTCTCCTTCAAGTGGAGGTCCAGCCACTGGGGAATGGGAGATAACCAAATATGGAGTGAGACCGCTGTAGCCAGAAAGGACTTGTGGTCATCTATTGCTTCCCTTGTGGCTTTTCTCAAAGCACACTGATAACCTGCCGCACGACAATAAAGACACCAAGCTGGGAGAGGTGGCGCAAGCCATCAGTCCCACCATTCAGTGAGGCAGAGTCAGGTGGATCTCTGTGAGGCCAGCCTGGTCTGCAAAGCAAGTCTACGACAGCCAAGGCTACACAGAGAAACCCTGCCTCTAGAAAAAAACAAAATAAAGAAAAAACCCCATCAGTCTTCTGGCTTCTAGTCCTGGGCAGGTACCTGGTGAACACTCAAATTCTCCATCCAATTCTGGATCCAAATAGCCCAGTTTTTTCTCAGCAAAAATGGTGTGTGTGAAAGGATAAACCAGAAGCCTGCAATCTAGACATGGGAGGCTGAGGCAGGATGTTGAGTTCAAGGCCAGCCTGCACTACATGGCGAGAGCCTGTCTCAGAATAATAAGCAACCTTATTAACCAAAGAGGTCAACATTGGAATAAAGACGTGATATAAATTTTAAAGCATGAACTTGCCCAAGTTTTTTGTTTTGTTTTGCTGTTGTTTTTGGTTTTTTGTGACAGGGTTTCTTTGTGTAGCCTTGTCTGCCTGGACTCACTTTGTAGACTCACAGAGATCCACCTGCCCCTGCCTTCCAGAGTGCTCGGATCACAGGTGTGTGCCACCTCGCCCAGCTGTTTGTTGTTTTTTTTTATTTTTGCTTTGCAGCCCAGGCCTTTCACTTGAGTCAAGTCTCCTAAGTGCTGGGATTGCAGGCCTGGGCCACTATGTCACAACTGTCTTGTAAAATCCTGACATAATGAGCAATGCTGTTTCCTACTGTGTGTGTAGTGTGGATATGAGCGTGAAGGTCAGAGGATATACTTTGAAAAGTATTCTTTCCTTCCAGCATTGGTTCTGGAAACTGAACCCAGGCATCAGGCTTCTTTCTTTCTTTCTTTCTTTCTTTCTTTCTTTCTTTCTTTCTTTCTTTCTTTCTTTTTAGTGTTACAGTTTATTAACTTTGAAAAATATGGAACGCTTCACATATTTGTGTGTCATCCTTGCTCAGGGGCCATGCTAATCTTCTCTGTATCATTCCAATTTTTAGTATATGTGCTGCTGAAGTGAGCACGGCATCAGGCTTTTCTGACAAGCGTTTTTATCCTCATTGAAATACTCTGAAAGTGATTCGTTGTCTGTAGGTGCAATACTGCCCCCTTAAACATTTGGACGTGTTTCCATTGTGTAAAAATGCCATATTTTATTTGATAATCTTATTAATAATCTCTGGAATAACTCTAATCGTTAAAAATGGTGCTGCACAGAAAAGCATTTAATCCCAGCACTCAGGAAGTAGAGGTAGGTAGATCTCTGAGCTCAAGGGCAGCCTGGCCTACATAGTGCTTTCTAGGTCAGCCAGGCGAACATAGTGAGATCTGTGTCTAAACAAACAAAACAGAACAAAATATAGGCTAGGTGCAGGAGAGGTGGCTCGGCGGTTAAGAGTGTGCACTGTTCCTGCAGAGGACCTGGGTTCAGCCAGCACCCATGCCAGGCAGCTCCCAGCAGTCTCTACCTCCAGCTCCAGGTGGCCATCAGATGCTCTGGTCTCCATGTTTCCTGCTGTTTTTCGGGACAAGAGCCTCATGCCCTCTACGACCCAGGCTGCCCTTGAACTCTTGGTGAAGCTTATAGCTCAGCTTCTGGAACACTAGGATTGCAGATATCAGCTACCAAGTCAGGCAGTGTATGTGATTTTACCTTTAGAAAGATGATGTAGTTTGTCTCCATGGAGTTTTTATTTTTTAACTAGCAACGCCTAAAGCGAAGTCTGAATTTTGCCATGAATGTGGCTTGTCTTTGTTTTCTTTTCTTTCTTTCTTTTTGTTTTTTCAAGACAGGGTTTCTCTGTGTAGCCTTGGCTGTCTTGTAGACCAGGCTGGCCTCGAACTCACAGAGATCCACCTGCCTTTGTCTGCCTGAGTGCTGGGATTAAAGGTGTGTGCCACCACTCCTGCTCCAATCTTCTTTTTCTTTTTGTTTGTTTCTTTGTTTTCATTTATCTTATGAGTCAGGTTAAAAAGTATCTTTCTTTTTTTTTTTTTTATGACAAGGTCTCATTCTGAAGCCCATACTGTCCTAAAACTTACTACATAGACCAAACTAACCTCAATTCATGGGACTTCCTCTGCCTCAGCTTCCCACCACTGGGGCTACCCTCTATAAATGTTCATTCTCCAGTTACAGCTCAGCAGATAAAATGAACAAGGCTTCTCTGCTGTGCAAGGTATAACTGTGCTGGCAGGGGACCACAGAACTGGCGCCAAGCACCTATCAGTTGGAAGCACAGATGCTGTCTCCCCTCCTTCACATGCATTTTGTCCCGTCAGTGGGCTTGCAAAGCAGACATCAGCACATGAGGTCTGTGAGTGGAAGGGGAGAAGGCCTCGGTGAGGAGGGCTGGAGTGCTGCTTGCCTCTGTGAGCTGCTGCCGCAGTTGTTCCTCTGTGAGACCCAGGGACCTCATCCCCCGGGCCCGGCATGCAGACTGGAGCTCTGACACCATCAAAGCCTTCACCCCTTCCTTGGCAATTATCTGAAAGAAGTGTAAAGATCATTATATCTTTGGATTTCAATTTTACTTAATCCCTATATTCCAGAACAATGGAAAGAACCCCCAAATCTGATGCTTTGGTCCTCTGTCCCCCTGCACTGAGTGCCGCAAACCAGCAACTTAGGAAGGTGACAACTGAGACACCACTGATACTGCTCATGGACAGACTGTTATATAACCACTCCCAGCATTTTTATCAGTAAAGTATGTCCCGTCTTGGTCTGGTTCTTGTATGGTTGTAATGTCTACTTTTCCTTTTAATTTTTAGGGCTTGTTTGGAAAAGAAAAAAGAAAAAAAAAATCCTGTTGTGAAAAGCTTCCCGATACCATTTATCCTGTATCTCAGTGCTGTCTCCTCTACCCTCACCCCCAAAATGGCCTGAGTTTTCTGGTTCACAAGATCCCCAATAAATCACAATTTCTGCATGGTGTGATCCCAAACTACAGTTCTCCTGGGACCAGTATAGTTCATACCAAAGCTCTGAAAGCAACATCCTAAATCTAAATAGGGCCAATGCCCTTGTGCCTTCCCTGCTTTGGGAAACCTGCTTCCCCAAGCAGAATGCCACAGCAGCTGATTCAGATTCAGGAAACAATCTTTCTATCTTTTAAAAGAGCCTAATTAGTAGTTACCTCCCAAGCAATGCCTTCTGCAAGATGGCTGGACCTTGGTTTTCCTCCTAGCACGATGCTCTGCCACCCTCTTTTTACCAGACCAACTCACCCTGCAGAATATTCACTTTGGTACCAGTTCCTCTGTAGAACAGAGGTGTGGTGTGTGTGTGTGTGTGTGTACACACTCTCGCATGTGTTAAAGAGATGAAAGTTGCTGCCAATAATCCACTGAGCCGATATTTCCTTCTAACTACTTCAGATTAGTCCTAGCTAATACATCCAAGATTACTGGATGCTTACAGTGGCCTTCTCAAGAAAACAGATCCTGATACAACAAACAAATAGTAAAATGAGTAGTGAAAGTTGAAGTTGTCAAAGCAATGCTTTTGTAAACCATTCATTTTACCAGAATGACTCTATGACAGACAGAACATAACCCATGCCACCCAGGCACCCTCAGAGGCCTCCTGGGGCCCCTGTTGCTGTGGTTGGGTTCTTACTTCATCGTCTGCTTTTATAGACTTCAGTGTCATCAGGAGCTGGAATCGGAGCAAGTTGTTTGTTCCAAAGGCCTGCAATTCTAGCAGCTTGCACAGGGCAACCAGCTGGGGCCGATCTAACTGTTCCAGTGCTAGCTGGTCCTCGAAGAGTTTGGAGAAGCCAACTATCTCCTTAGTGCTGGGCTTGTGGCCTGTTTGGAGCTGCGCAATGGGACAGAGGCTAATTACAATGAGCTTCTTACCTAACAAAACCTCCTAACAAACTATTTGAAAGGGATGTCAAGACTCTCTGTGTTGCACAGAAGTAGATCCAGTGGTTCACTGAGAATAAAGAAATGCCTAGTTGTGGAGTGTAGCTTAGTGGGAGGCTGGGTACTTGCCTTGCATGCATGCTAGGTTCAACACCCGATCCAATAACTACCCCCCCCCATCTTTCTAGAGTCAAACTTAGTCACTAGGAAAATCAGGAGTATTTCAGCTTGTACTCATCTTTCTTTCTTTCTTTTTTGTTTTTTTTTTTTCTTTCAAACTACTCTAAATGTTTAAGCATTGTATATTTATAATTTAGATATGTGGCATTTCAAAGATTCTGAACAATCTGGATGATCTATGATGAACCTCCAGCCCAGAAGTCACTGGCCTGGGATGAGGCCCCGACACCTGTTTTACATAGGAGGAAAGCTTCGAAGAGGCATCTCCCAGCTTGGCTCGGTTCCTCTTTGCCATTTCTTTCATTGTTTCTTGAAGGAATTTTGCTATTTCCAGTTTGGCGGCCATCTTCTTCTTCTGTTTTTCTTCCTTAACAGAAGAGGAAAAAGGTTAATTGTAACTGTGGGTTGGTAATGAGAAAAAAGTAACTCCCACCTTGCTGTTGTGCATCCCCATAACGCATCCTGCATTAACACTATCAGCAGACAGGCCTGATTAAGTAAGTTTGTAAGAACCAGAACACTTTCAAGGAGCTTCTCTTTAACTTGTCTCCTTAATCTTGCATTTTCTCTCTCATTAATACCATGATGATAAGCTTCAAGGAGAGGCTCTGTTATTAAGTGCCGTTACGACCTCCCAACCTCATCTAGGCTGCTACTTAAGCCAAACTCTAGTACACAGCCCCAGATTTTGCTCTACAAAACATACTCAGAAGCTAATTCTACGCTAATCAAACTTGCAGAAAATGTGTAATATTGTGTTACGTTCAATAAGAGATTTGAAAAAAAGCACTATACAGAAGAGAATAAAATACATTGTTTGTTTGTTTGTTTTGAGAGAGGGTCTCTCTATAGATCCCTGGCTGTCCTAGAACCTGCTATCTAGTCCAAGATGACCTGAAACTATAGTCCACCTGTCCCTGCCTCCTGAGTCCCTGCCTGCCTGATTTAATGTACATTCCTAAGACAGTAGTTGACCAGTAGTTGCTGATTCAGAAATGCGGTGGCAGAATTTTGGAATGATCATGGTCAAAATGCTGGGTACAGGATAGAGAGAAGCAGATATCCCCCCCCCAGCCCTATCTTCTTGTATTCAAGAACACTTTCATTGGAATGCTGTGGGTTGTTTCTAGATCCTGATTATTTGAAATGTGAAGAAATTAAGGCCTGCAATTCTAGCAGCTTGCAAAGGGTATCCAACTAGAGTTTAAGTAAATTAAACCATCTTCAGGCAGTTAAATATTATAATTTGATTTTCTGCTTTAACCTCAAATTAAGGTCTACGGGGATAGCTCAGTGGTAGAGCTCTTTCGAAACATGCCCAAGGCCCTGGATTCTATTCCTAACATCACTAAAAGAAAAAAAGGAGGAGCCAGGTGTGGTGCACACCTTTAATCTGTGAGTTCAAGACCAGCCTGGTCTACATAAGAAGTTCCAGGACAGCCAGGGCTGCATAGAGAGAGAGCCTGTCTCAAAGAAAACAAGAGGTAAGCACAAAATAGAAAAAAAAGGAACTTTATCTCAGCTCTACCTTCAATTGCTTATTCTTATTGTCGACTTCATGATTTAGGCTCTGTTTACTTCCTTCTTTTGGCTCTGTCCCTTTCAGTCCTTCTGCCAGCAAAATTATGTTCCTAAAACACAGATCTAATCACCCACTACTGCTTAAGTTTTAGCTTATTATTCACATTGCCAGAGGTGAAGTTCAAATTCCTTAGAGAGGGTGAGGCTCTCCCACCTGACGACATCTTTTGCTTGTGTCAGGTGGCTAGGTCCCTGACCAGACAGACTTCTGCCAGACCTACAGACGGTGGTAACATTTCACCCACTCACTGAGCCTCAGCTCCAAAACTCCTTCATGAAACATTTTCTTTCTTGTGTTTTAGACAGCATTGTCTAGTACACTGACTGAAAGACTGCATTGTCCCTCAGACGCCTTTATGATGTTGTTGAGTAGAAACACAGAGCAGCAAGAGTAGGAGAGCTTCTCTTCCAGGTTAACCCCTTTGTGGTCACTAAGGCACCTTCCCTTGCTCTCATGGCACTGAAGATCTGTTTGGCTGAATAAATCATAGCTAGTGCTCATTAACCAAAGTAACAGTAGATGTTTATTTCCATTATTATTAGCATTTATTTATTTGGTTTTACAAGACAAGGTTTCTTTGTGTAGTCTTGGCTATTCTGAACTCCATTTGTAGAGTAGGCTGGCTTGGAACTCACAACAATCTGCCTGCCTCTGGCTCCGAGTGCTGGGATTAAAGGCGTGTGCCATTATGCCCACTCATTGTTATAATTATTTTAAATAAACCTTTTAAAGTATTTTTAGTTTATGTGTATGGGCATTTTACCTGCATATATGTCTGTTCAAATGGACCAGAGGGCATGAAATATCTTGGAGCTGAAGTTAAGCATGGTTGAACCACCATAAGGGTGCTAGGACTTGAACCTGGGTCCTCAGCAAGCTCTTAAAACTCTGAGCCAAATCTTCAGCTCTTTCTTTGTCTTTTATTTTTTTATTTTGGAATTTACTATGTAGACCAGGTTGACCTTGGACTCAGAGCTCCTTTCTACCTTCCTTTCTTCCTTTTCTCACTCCCTCTCTTTTTTCAGCAGTTAAAATACCTGTAGAAATTGCGCACACCTTTGATCTCAGCACATGGGAGGCAGAGGCAGGCAGACCTATGTGAATTACCGGACAGGCTGGTCTACGTAGTGAGACCCTATCTCAAAAACACCAAGACAGAACAAATATATAACAAAATATAGTAGAGATAAGACATTTAATAAACAATAATGGAAAAAATAGATATCTACATAAAAATCCTGACACCGGTACTACAAATTTTCATTAAAACAAAGTAGGTTATATTTCTGAAAACAAAATGCAAAGCATTTTAAAACTTCAAAAAAAAAATGGTAGAAATATTTAACTTGCAGCTGATGAAATGGCTCAGGAGTTAAGGGCACTGACTTGCAGAGGACCCAGGTTCAGTTCCCGACACCTACATCACCTGCTGTAATACCTTCTGGTCTCCTCAGGCACCAGGTATGCATGCGGTACACAGATATACATGCATGTCAAACACCTTTACCCATAAAACAGAAGTGGCCTCCAGTCTGTTAATCAGTTTTCAGCTGTAACTCTAAAGACTTGGTCATTTTAAGTGTTTGTCCTATGAAATGATGAACCACAGGTATGGGATGTGGTTTCATCATTTGCCCATCACAGGCAAAGACTTGGGATTTATTCATAGAAATGAAAAGAAACACAGAAAAAAAAAATCTAGCTCCATTCCCAGGAATTAGGGGTTGGGAGAAAGGACACAGATTTGGGAGAAAATATTTATAAAGTATATATTTGATAAAGGACTTGTATACAAACACAGAAAAAAGCAGCCAGGAAATGGTGTAGGCCTTTATTCCCAGCACTTGGGAAGCAGAGGCAGGAGGATCTCTGTAGGGTCCGGGACAGTCTAGTCTACATACTGAGTTCCAGGACAGCCAGGGCTACACAGAGAAACCCTGTCTCAAAACAACAACAAACAAAAATGTAAAACAAGTAACCAAACACACAATTATAAAGTGGGCACAAAGGGGCCATGGAGATAGAGTAGTGGCTAAGGTTCCTGCTCACACAGGCACAGGGACCAGAGTTCCACCTGCCTGTAGTCCTTCTCTGTGGGACATAGCAGCAAAATGGCTAGCTACACTAGCCAAATCAGCAAGTTGTGGGCTTAAGGGAAAGACCCTGACTCAATATACAAGGTGGAGAGCTGATAGATATAAATCATAGCCCTATATAAGGTGAACACACTTGGGTACACACACAGGTACACCACACACACATATTTTCACACACATACACACACATACCACCAACGGGGGTTAAAATAAATGTGCACCTCCACAAAGAAGTTATGGAGCTGACGAAGAACCTAACCACTGCACACCAATGAGAATTGTTAATACCCAACATATATTATAACATGCTGGGGATGTCAGGGAACAGCATTCGTAGGTGGAATGCAGAATGCATGGCTGCTCTAAAAGACAATTTAGCAAATTCTTATGATGTTAGATATAGTCTGTGTGCAATAACTCTTGCTCAGTATTAAAAAAAAAAACCTGAACACAAATACTAATAGCATTTTTATTTATAACTGCCCAAATTAGAAGCAACCAATTTCCAAAAGGTGAAAGGATAAAAACAAACAAACAAAAACCACAAATACTTGTAGTGTATCTTCTCATAGAACTTCAGTATTCATTTCTTTAATGCAATGAATCCTGAAAGTGGGTTACACGTGGCTGTGAACTGCCGCATGGGTGCTAGGAACAGGAACAGGCTCCTCTGCCAAGAGCAGTTAAGTGCTCTTACCCACTGAGCCATCTCTCTAGTCCCTCATGGCAGAACAGTAAATGCATCCTGCTACGTGGAAGAATGCAGGCTGGAAAGTGTATGGTTCCGATTACACGGGATTCCGGAAAAGGCAAAGCTACAGAGCCAAACAGCTACAGCTGCCGCACTGAGAAGAGAAACAGCAGACACGAACAGGTGGAGGGCATGTCAGTTTCAGAACAGCGAGAGTATTCCGTGTGGCACTGGGATAGTAGACAGGACAGTGCCACAGAGTGCCAGAACTGCACGCCACACAGAGCGAGCCCTAATGTCACTTACGTGTTTCCGTTCATAACAGCGTACCAAGTATTAACGTGCACCACACTGAAGCAAGCTGTCACTAACATGGGGACCCGGGAGAGATGGGATATGGGTGGGTGAATCCCAACTTTGGACTTTTGCCCAGTCTTCCTATGAACCTAACAAACTGTTCTAAAACCAAAATCTGTTTGTTTGTTTGTTTATTTATTTATTTATTTATTTTTTAAGTTTTAAAATCCTGTATACCTTTTTCGATTCACTTTCAAAAGTTGATGGCAACATGTCTGGGAAGAACTTCAGGAACACTGGTATCAAGAATTCCATAAAAGGTACAATTATGAACACCACAAATGGGACCAAGCGGAAGACATCAGCACAAGTTCTCAACAGCTGAAGAGACAAACACACAAGCAACGTTACATATGCAGGACATGCCCAGACTGATCCAACAAGAACCACCACCAAAACACAGTGTGTGAAAACGAAGGTTTTCCACAGCTGGAAAGCTGGAGTTTTCTCTTCAGTGTAGCTCTAAATGTTGTATCTATGGGTTATCCTCAAAGAAACCTGACAATCAATATGCATTAATGTATTTGTTATGGGTCCATATTTTGATAACACAGCATTAGTTAAAATTAAATTTTTCCTTTTTGAGATTAGGGGTATTTACTATATTGCCCTGGATGAACTTAAACTTTTGAGCTCAACTGATGATCCTTCTGCCTCAGCATTCCTAGTACCTATGATTAATAGTACATTCTAGATTAATAGTTTAATTAATTCTAGATTAATTAAACTATTAATCTATAGTTAATTAAACAGGGGCCTGGTGGCACATGTCTATAATCCCAGCACTCGGTGGGGGGGAAAGGGGGGAGGCAGCGGCAGGCATATTGCTGTGAGTTCAAGGCCAGTCTCATCTACAAAGCCAGGATACCAGGACAGTCAAGGCTACACACAGAAACCCTGTCTCAAAAACAAAAACAAACAAACAAAACCAAACTAACCCAAAACAACAAAAAACCCAGTGTGTTCTATTGTACTGTTTTAAAAATGTACATTTTTACATTTATTTAATATATTAAATATATATGGGGGGTTGAGTCAGGATTTCTCTGTGTAGCCTTGACTATCCTGGAACTCAGGTCTAACTCTGTAGACCTGGGTTTGAACTTGGAGATCTTACTGCCTCTGTCTCCTGAGTGCTGGGATTAAACGTTGTGCCACCACTGCCCAGCTAGAGCCCTTGCTTAGATGCTCAAGGCCCTGGGTCTTACTCAACATGGCATGAAGCTTTGGTTTCCAATCAGTAGTTATAATTTCTACTTTAGGAGGGTGGGAAGCCTCTGCATCAAACCCAGCATGCTAAGAAAGTTACTTAAGGATTTTTAAAAATGATTTTATTACTTATTTCTGTGTGTCTGTGGATATGCCCAAGAAAATGAGAAAGGTGTTAAGTTTCCTGAAGGTGGAATCCCAGACAGTTGTGAGCTGCCAGACGGGGTGCTGGGAACTGAACTCAGGTCCTTTGCAAGAACAGTATGTGCTCTTCACCACTGAGCCATTTCTCCAGCCCCAGTTAAGGATTTTTAAGATGAAGTTTTAGTTCATTTCCCATTTCCAATATGATTCTTGCCTACCCGTCGCCTCTCTCTTCTGCTTAGCACCTGTCCATGCAGCAGCCTCCAAACTATTCTGGCAGCAACTTTGGTGTCAATCCAAAGTAAATAGAATCCTCTGTAATAGTATTTAAGTTCATCCATGATTTTTTGTCTCAATGACCGCTTTTCTTCTGTAATCTCTGTCTCTGCTTCTTTGGTAGGCTCAGGGCTTGTCACTTTGGGCTTTTCTGGGGTTTTCTCCAGCTGAGGTTGTAGCCAGCGAGTTGATGTGTGCAGTTTTTGTGTTAGTCTAGTTCGTAAAGGATGGACTTTGTTGCCTGGCAGACTGGGATAGGAGTACTTCCTGCTTCCATAGTTTTTCATACAGGTTGTACGTAAATGAGAATCTGGCAAGTGGAGAAATGCAAGTGATGGGGAATGAGAGCAGGAAGGATAGACAAAATGGGTAGGCAATCTGGAAAAAAGGATAACATTCTTTCAGTGGGATTTATTATTACAAACAACAACAAAAAAGATATTTTATCTGGTTAAAACAATAAGCCTATAAGCAACTGATACTTATTAGTGGATGAGATCCATTTGTGTGTGTGTACATGCATACTTGTGTTTTGCTGCGGGTCAACCTTACACATCCCAAGAATGTGCTCTACCTCTGAGATACAAGCCCCCCACCCCAGCCCCCACACCCGCTCTAGCCAGAAATACAATTTTTTTTTCTTTCTTAAACTGACATTGAGACAGAGTTTCTCTGTGTAGCCCTGGCTTTCCTGGAACTCCCTCTGTAGATGAGGCTAACCTGGAATTCAGGGATCCGCCTGCCTCTGCCTCCCAGATGCAGATTAAAGGAGTGGACCACTAAGAAGACATTGCTGGGAACTGAAGCTAAAAGTAGTCCACACATGCTAGGCAAGTGTGGACCACTGACCTGGATCTATACACAAACACTTCACTTTTTAAACAGCTGAACTGTGTTCAATCATTGAACATGTTCTTATGAAAAATATTAATAAGCTAATTCTGAAGAGTAATTTGCTACAGCAAGTTAGAAGTTCTGCTACTATTAATTTAAACATCTAGGGGCCAGTGAGATAGTTCAAAGGTATAAAGGCACTTGCTGTCAAACCCTGGTTAAGTCCTTGGGATCCTGAGGGTGGAAGGATAGATATAACCGACTCCTCCTACAAGTTGTCCAAAAGGGTGCCAGGGGATATGCCCTTTTTAGCAATTAAATAACAAAAAACTTAAAGCATCTTATTAGAAAAAAAATCTACTTGAAAACATTTCTTTCAGGACTGATGTCTAATAGTATTCTCTATCTACTCTCATAAAGAAAATGAAAAAGATCTGACTTGTGCTATTGGCTACTCTAACAAAGAGTGTTTGAGTGAAACATCTTCATGTCTCTGTGAGGATTAATTAATCATGTTAATACTGCATCATCCATGTGTCTACAGACTCCCACAAAGTGATGCAAAATAATTCCCCTAAAATTCCTCGAGAGCACTTAAAAATAAGAACTAGAATTAAGCACCCTAACCAATGTTTTTTTTTAAAGATTTATTATTATATATTTTATATATATACAATGTTCTGTCTGCGTGTACACCTGCATGCCAGAAGAGGGCATCAGATCTCATTATAGATGGTTGTGGGCCACCATGTGGTTGATGGGAACTGAACTCAGGACCTCTGGAAGAGGTGCTCTTAACCTCTGAGCCATCTCTCCAGCGCCAACCAACCAATGGTTTTTATACTCTAATACTGTTAAACTAGAACAGAAGATCTTAATAGGTAGCAACAGGCAGCCAGTCAGTCAGAAGTCAAGAGGCAGAAGCAAGTGGATCTCTGTGAATTGGAGGCCACCCTGGTCTCCATAGTAAGTTCCAGGACAAAGTTACCAAGTGAGACCCTGTCCCAGGAACAACAACAACACCTCCACTCCCCTCCCCACAAAAAACAAAACAAACAAAACAAAACAAAACAGGAAAGAATGCTATTGACAAGGAATTGGTTGGTTTTTGTTCTTGGCTAAAAGATAGCTTTTCCCCATTTTTTAATACAATTTTTGAAACATATCAGTGTATACATATATTCTTTAAATCGCCAAAAGGGAAAATGCAGAATGAATGTGCAAGCGGTGGGTTTTCAGTCATATTCTTCTGAATACGTAAGTGACATGACAAGAGGAGTTAGGCAGAAACATGTCCTGAGCTGAGCTTGTTCATGAGCCAGTCACCTCCTTTTTACGTCTGAGGTCCTCATGTAATATTCATCAACAACAGAAATGCCACCCTAAAACTGCTTCATCTATTTTTCCTTTATCACAATCTACAAAAATTACTCAGTTTGCGCTCTAAAGCAGTTTAATTTTAAATGTGCTCTTCCTAAGAATGTATTTAAAATTCAGCAAGGTTTTGTGTATGACACCAATCCTTTTGTTGGTTTCTTTTTTTTTTTTTTCCCCCTTTGTCTTTTTTTTGAGACAGGGTCTCAGTATGTACCCCTAGCTGGCCTTGAACTCAGAGAGCAGCCTGCCTCTCCCTCCTGAGAACCGAGACTAAAAGCATGCAGCACCACATCTGGCCAAAAGCCAATTCTTTCACAACACATATTTTCCAGATAGATGCATGAGTTCATATACATACTTGTGGGAAATTCCAAGCCTTACCTTGTCCAGAAAATAGCTAAGAATGAATTATAACTGTAGAAGGCCATATTTATTTTTTGTTTCATCTAACCAAGACAGAGACCTGGGCAAAAGAAGTAAACAATTTAGTATTTTTAAAAGGCATCGATTAAATACCAGAATTTGGGTGTTTCTTAACTAATGAAAGGGCAAAAATTTGCATATTCAAGGTGTAAAATTTCATTCTAGTTCATCTTCAACAGCCACAGTATTTTCTTAGCTCTGGGTTTGAAAATGGTACTTTTGCGATCCCAACGCACAGAAATGATTTCTAAAATGATCGTGAGGACGATATGGCCTCCAAAGGCTTTTTTATTTCTGGTCAATAGTGTCTAGGAATCTGCTACGACAGTTAAGAGGAGAAAGACATCTTTATCTGTAACCAGAAAATACAAGTAGAAAAGTACACATATTGGATTCATTTACTACCGACCTAAAAGCCTAGAAGTGTTCACTAATTTCATGTGTGAACAGCGAAGACTTACTAGCAGTACCTAGCCAGGGCTCAAAAGCAGCTGAAAACGGATGCCATCCTAGTGTGACTGGCTCTTCAGAGCCCGAAATAAGCTCTGTCCCTTTAATGAAAACCGTTCTCCAGCCCGAGCCTTCAGCTACTAGCAGCGACTCTGCTACCTCGCAGTCGCGCCGAAAGGAGGTCCCTCCTAACTTCCCCCGTCCCACAGAAACCTCCGCCACAAAGCTGACGTCGCCAACCGGGCGCAGCACCTCGGAAACCGGCCCCGCCGCGGACGCCGCTCCTCCGGAGGGGCCCGGGCCTGTCGCGTAGGCTCCCCAGCCCTCGGGCCCCGGCTACCGGCCGCTCCCAGGCAGGCGGGCCGGCGTTCTGGGGGACCCCACGCTCGGCGCTGCGGGGTTACCTCTGCACCCCGCGCTCGCTGCACCGGTGCAAAAGGCGCCCTCGGCCGGCGGCCTCAGCGGTACATGGGGAGGGCTGCTGTGGGTCTGGGGGTTGCTGGGGTGGGGTTAGGTACACCGTAGGGGCGAACGTCGGCAGGGGTCGGAGTTCGGGGTCAGGTCGGGGAGGGGGTGACGGGGGACGCCCGAGGCAGCGGGAGCCGGCTGCAGGACGGCTGGAACCCCCAACCCTACCTTCCCAGTTCCTCCCCGCCCCCGAGCTGGAGGGGCCGGAAGCTCAGTCTCCATGGTCCCACCTCCTGCGCCCCGCCTTGTGACGTCACTCCGAGTGACGCCACCGCCACCCAATGAGCTCTCAAGTTCTGGGACGGGCTCCCGTCCTTCAGGGCAGCCCCTGCTGGGTTGGAGTTGGTTTGGGGAGCTCAAGCTGCGCCTCCCCCCGTCTGCCCACGTTCTGTGGACTGTGGCCAGCTCTCTGAGAACTCCTTGAAGGAGAGCTCTACCGGACTAACGTCTGAGAGTCGCCGCGGTAACCCGGCTCGGGGTCACCCTTCAGTCTCCGAAACCGTCTGGAGGTCTCTGGTTGGCCGAGGAGATCGTGGGGTCCTGGTGGCAGAAGGGGCAGCACGGAGAAGGAGGAAACCTTTCTTTCACCGGGCCGAAGGCTGGAATGCTGCTGAAATCTTCATACGGAATTGGAATTTTACTAAAGGAATTGGTTTCATAACGTTGTCGCTTATCATTAGTTTCTGTGTAAATTTCAACATTTAAAATATATCCTACAGTAGTTAAGATAGGCATTGCGGGTTTTTAGTTCCTAGGGTGGGCAACTATGCCATCTTTGGAAAGTGAAACTTCTGAACTCATTCCTTTTTTTTCTCAACTTCTATTTATCTTTTGAGACTCTTACGTAGCACAGGCTGGTCTGGAACTCAATAGGTAGCAGAAAGTGTTCTTGAACCCCTGAGCCTCCTGTCCTCCTTCCCAGTGCTTGCATTACAAGTGTGCACTACTACAGAAACCAACTTTGGCTCTTCATTTTTTTTGAGACAGTGTTTCACTATGTAGGCCTGGCTGGCCTGGAGCTTAGTATGTGCATTAGGCTCGCCTTGAATTCACAGAGATCTGCTTGCCTGGGCCTCTCGACTGCTTGAATTTAAGGATGTGTACCACCATATCCGGCTCAAGCTTTCTTCTTTTCTCTCTTTGGGAACTGTGATGGTAAAATTATGAGCTGTACAAAATAGAATAACTTTTGAGGGCCGGGCATGGTAGCGCATGCCTTTTATCTTAGTACTTGAGAGGCAGACGGGCAGATCTCTGATTTCAAGGTCAGCGTGGTCTACAGAGTGAGTTTAAAGACATCCAGGGCTACACAGTGGGATCCTGTTTCAAAAGAACCAAAAAAGAAAAGAAAAGAGAAATGCAGGCCGCTTTTAATCCCCAAAAGTATATTTCAACTAAACCAAACGAACTGCTTAAAATAAGCAAAACTTTTCCGTTTGGCCGCTAGGGGTCCCTTTGTGCATGTCTGACAATTTTCCACATAGGGGTTTCCTTTCACAGTCGCTCTTTAAGAAGAATTAAAATATTACAAAACATAACCCACTCCTTCTATGCCTTGAGACAGGGTCTCATTATGTTGCCCTGGCTAGCCAGGAACTCACTATGTAAACTAGGCTAGCCTCGAACTCACTGAGCTTCTCCTGCCTCTTTAAAGAAGTGTGCCACCGTGCCAGGCTAAAGCTTTCCTCTCATTTTTTTTTTCCCTGAAAATTCTGATGGCTAAATTATGAGTTCTACAATAATTATTTTAACATTGATTGCATGCAGAAACCTCATTCACAGTGAGGTATTTTATACTGGAAAAATTCTAATCTGTGTATTATATTCACATATTAGGCACAGTAAAATTTATTAAATATTAATAATCCAGATGAACTATCCCATACCCAATATTTAAAACATAAAGTAGATTTTCTAGTATGGTCACAAGTTAGCAATCTAATTCTTTTTTTTTTTTTTTTTTTTTTTAAGGCACAGGCCACCATGCCCAGCTAAGAATTTATTTATTTATTTTATTTCTTTATTTTACATATGAGTGCTCTATTTTGCATATACATCTGCATGACAGAAGAGGGCACCGAATCTCATTATAGATGGTTGTGAGCCACCATGTGGTTGCTGGGAATTGAACTCAGGACCTCCGGAAGAGCAGACAGTGCTCTTAACCTCTGAGCCATCTCTCCAGCCCAGCAATCTAATTCTTAAAAAAAATAAAATAAAATGAATGTTAAGAACCCTTCTTGTGTGCCCATTGTGGTGGCTTATGCCTTTAACCCCAGCACTCAGGAAAGAGAGGCAGGCAGAGCTCTGTGAGTTCCAGGACAGCCCTGGCTACTTATGAAACCCATTTGTTTCAAGCAATGTATGCTTTTTCCAGTTTTGTATATTTTATCTATAGAATTTGACAATTTGGTGTTCAGGATATCTCTATTTATCTATATATCTATATATAATTTTTCCCAGAAGAGAAGCCCCCCCCAAATTTTACCACCATATTTTGGAGACCTAGTCTGTTCCTGTCTTGATAAGCTGTTTGTTCACTTACTACTGAAAAGAGTAAGCATGTGTTGAACCTCAGATATATTAGATGCTGATAACATAAAGCATTATGTGGGCCTATTTCCCAAAATAAAATCTCTAAGGACATAAATGGAAAATTCAAATGCCTGATCAAAAAAGCAAGAGCAATATTAGGAGGTGGAGAGTGGAAAGGACTGGGGCAGAGCATGCTAGGTTCCAGTCACACCTTTGTTTACCTTTTTTATGTTATAGATTTGCCTATTTATGATGCAATCTTGGCTTCTTTAAATTGTAGTGACCACAAAGGATAGGCTTAAATAGTGAAGAGCCTGGTCCGGCAGTCCTTGTCTGTAATCTCAGCTACTGGGTATGTTGAGGGAGGAGGATTGCTAGAATCCAGTTGTAGCCTGGGCAACATAGCAAGCCCCATCTCAAAACAAATGAGTAAAATTAAATAGAAAATGGTTACAGATTAGCTAGGAGTGGTAGTTTATGCTTATAATCCCAGTACTCCGGAGGCCGAGGATGAAAGATTGTCTTGAGCTCAAGGCCACCCTGAGTTAAACAAGACTTTACAGATGAACAGTAAAGTGGGCTAAGGAGCTGGCTAGGCTAAAAAGGTCCTTGTAGTGGCACCAATGACCCAGAGTCCAAGGCCTGTAACATGTCTGGAACCAGCTCCTAAAAGTTTGTTTGTTTGTTTTGTTTTTATTTTTCTAGATAAGGTCTTTCTGTGTATCAGAGCCCTGACTGTCCTGGAACAGGCTGGCCTCGAACTTAGAGATCAGCCTGCCTCTGCCTCAGGTGCTAGGATTAAAGGCATGCACCACTGTGCCGGGCTAGTCCTTTGATATTAACAAAGGCAAAATAACACAAAAAATATGAACGTACTGGCCCCCTGAACGGTGGCACACACCTTAATTACAGCACTTGGGAGGCAGAGGCAGGAAGTATGTGAATTTGAGGGTCAATCTGGTCTTTAAAAAATTCCAGGATAGCCAAGTATCCTGTCTCAAAAATCTTGTCTCAAAAATCTAAGAAAAAATATCAATGGAATATTTTCAGTACTGCCCTTGGTGTTAATAGTTATGTTAATAACACATTTAGTGCCCATTAAAATCACTGAACTGTAGAGATTTTTAAAAAACTCTTAGGTGGTGGGCTGGAGAGATGGTTCAGTGGTTAAGAGCACTGGTTCTTGCAAAGAACAAGTTCCAGCAGACCTGACACCTCTTCTTACCTCCCTGGTGTCCCAGAATGCAGAAGGGGCACATATGCACTTGAGCAACATATTAATAAACATAAAATTATAAAATCTTTTAAAAAATTCTGAGGTGGCATTTGAATAGAAAACACACCAGGAATTCCTAATAATAGCCAATAGCTCAAGCACTGTAGTCTCCATGGCGAGCACGACACTTTGCAGTGACAGGGTTCTGTAATTCTCAGAACAGAAAGCAAGAGTGTGTCGGTTTCCTCATCTGATCGTTAGGCATGTCTCCTTTGTAAGTTCTTGTTTCTGATTGAACGTTCTAAGTCGTTTCCACCAGGCCCCAGGAAACTACATCTGCACGCCCCTTCAAGACTGTTTCCCGGGTCCTGTCATTGTTTTACTCGTATTTCCTAGAATGGGTGGGTGGGGGGTGGGGGGTTGCGGAGCACGGCCTCCTTCCTCTCGCTCTCGGGTGATCGCTCTGGGACAACTACCCCCACGTCACTCGGTGCGGAGGTCTGGCCCGGAGCAGCGCCGGGCCCCGGCACGTGACCCGCCCGCAGTCCTCGCTGTGGCCCGCGGCCCGGGATGCAGTCGCGCTGACGTCCTCCTGGTTACCCACAAGCCTCTGTGCCCCGGTGCGGGCAGGAAGAGGGCAGCCGGGTCCAGTGCCTGCCCGGGAGGTCGGGGTGCCTTCCGAGCCGGACGCGGACGCTGCCTGGCACCCCCCCGCCGTGCTTGCAAACTGGCAGCCTCCCGTCTCTCACCGCGGCAGAAAGGGAGACTGGCCCGGCTCAGGCTCTCGTCCTAAAAGTGCTGCCCCGCGTCGGGACGCGGGGGGCCAGGGCGCTGTGCTGACAGCTGTCAGGCTGTCGGCGCCTCGCGAGCCTCGGCCCTCCCCGGCCTGCGTAATCGCGTGCGGGGCAATCTTCCCGACACCTAGGAATCGTAGAGCAGGGCCACTCGAGTACCATATGGCGTCTAGTACGCGCCGCCGCTTAGTAAGTATTAGCCTCGCAGGCCCGACCTGGCCGCCCCTCCGCACCAGCCCTTCCTGTCCCTCTGCCTCATCGCCTGCGGTCTCGCGTCGGCTCCAGACTCTCGCGCGCCCCTCCTCTCCGCGGCCGAGGAGCCTCTTCCTCCTTCGCTCTCGGCGCCCGGCCCCGGACTGCATTTCCCGGCAGGCGCCGCGGCCCGTGGCCAATGGGGAGCCTAGGATTTGGCGGCGGCGGCGCCGAACGGGGCGGGGGGGCTTTGTGCGCGGAGGCGGCGGCGGCGGCGGCGGCAGCGGCGGCAGCGGCAGCGGCGGCGGGAGCTGGCGGCGCGGAGGTCCGGACGGAGGCCGAGGCCAGGGCTGCGTGCTGGGCGCCTGGGAGAGGTGTGCAGCTTCCGATTGGAGTCCCGGGACCCCGCTGCCTTTCGGGGCCGCCAGCCTCCGACTCGTCTCCGGCACCAGCAGCTACGCGGCGACCCCCGTCCGGCCGCCTCCCCTGCGCTCCGCGTCGCCCGCAGCCTTCCGTCTGCCCGCAGACGAGCCCGGCCGGCCGGGCCGTGGCCCTCCTCAGTGCCGGCCGCCATGGCAGGGGTGCTCGGCGCGGGGGAAATCTAGTCCGAGGATTTCATGCGGCCTAGCTCGGTTCCCTCTCCTGCGCCCGCCGTCCCGGCAGCTGCCGGCAACCCAGCCCCACTTCGGGCCTCCGTGTCTCTCCTGTGATCCTACTGACACGGCCGGGGGGTTAGAATGGAACAAACTGAAGGTAAAGTGCTTGTGTGTGTATGTGTGTGTGTGTGTGTTGCGCGTCAGGGTTGAGGAGGATCCTTGGGTGGGGGGCGACTTGAGACCCAGCACCCGAAAGGAGTGAGACCCTGTAAGGGGAGGGGCCGCGGATGACCTGAAGGGGTTGGAGGAAGGAAGAGCAGATGGTAAGGTGGGTGTGGAAGGAATTGGGAGGTGGGGCAGGTAGGCTTGGGATATGTATGATGTAGTGGTGCTGAGCTGGGAATTGGGAGTAGAGGTGGGATGGGGGCGGGGATAAGGATGGAAACGGGGGAGGGGGAGGGAGAGAGAAGAGTTAGATTTGAACATTAGCGACCTGATGCAAATTAGTGTAGGTCTGGAATGGACTCTGGAAACTAGGAGAGTTGGGGGAAAGAGATAGGGTTGATGGGAAAGGGAGGTATCTTCTGGGAATCAAGGGAGAAACAAGTGAATCAAAGTGGAGGAAAAGGTAAGATCAGGAAATAGGGATGAAAAATGATTGTGTCAGGGTGCAATAGGAGGATAGGAAATAGACGCAGGAAACTGAAAGACGTACGATTGGGCTAGGAAAGGACATTAGCTGAGTGTTGGAAGGGATGAGAATTATCGACCAGGCTACACAGAGTGTGAGGAAAAGGATGGGAATTATTGAAGTGTTAGAAGGGAAAGCCTTTTGTTCCTATATTTGTGTGTATTCTGCCTTGTATTTCAAGGCTAGAGAAATAGAGAAGCTAGTGGTTATGGGGTTGTGATTGTTGTGAAACGAGGGAGGTGTGGGTGTTACTGTTCTGAGAGATGTGTTTGTGTTATGGTAGGGAGGCAGGGAGAGACATGGCCATAATTTGATGGTTTTGGTGAGGGAGTGAAGACTATTCAGATTTAAAGGGGGCAGGGGCAGCCATGTTTGCTACCAGGCACTGCAGTGTAAATAAATTCCTTTTCCTCTCCGACATATGCGTGAATCTGGAAGCGACCAGTTCACACTGTTACACCTCCCCTTCTATTCATGAACTTCTCTTACCTCTTGGGTCATTTACAATTACTCATAACCACCAAAGGACATAGGGATGTTTTCCATCTTGTGTGTTCTGTTGCTTCTTTCTTGTTCCTTTTCCGCCTGGTAGCAAAAGAAGGCATACTGATAAATTGCACTGTAAAATTTAACCCTTTTTATAAATTTAAAATTAGATATTTTTTAAAACTAACTGAAAAAGTCATTGCTATCGTATTTCAAGCATGATTGTGAAAAGTCTTAAATGTTGATTGGTTTCAGACACCTCAGAAAGCAAGTCAACATTTTTTTTTTCCAATTCTTTAAGTAAACAAGGAAATTGCCTTGGTTATTTTACTTGGAAAGGGGTGGGGAAGATCAGCCTGTTGTAGATTATCTGCTAGCTGAATTTAGAATTTTGGAAAATTAGAAATGTTCGTGGTGATAGGTGACATGCATTTGTTAAAAATACTGCATTTATTTAGCTTTCCCCCACCTCTTCCCTTTGCTTTCATGTAGCTAGCTCAATACAATCTCCAAATGCCAGGTTAGCACAGCACTGTGATCTGTGCAGTAGGCATGTAATCCTTAGTTGCCAGCGTTTGGGGGGATGGGTGGATGAGAAGTTCTGTCACTCTCAGGAACGCTCCAGTAATTCTTTAATGTATTCAAATATATCTACTTGTATGAGCTGAATAGTTTCCAAGGGTCTAACAAAGTAGATAAATTAGGTGAAATCTATTTTCTATTAATATTGAAAAGGATTCCATATGTGTCTTACTTAAAATAATTTTAACTGTGGTAATCCATACGTTAGCCCATGTGTTAGTATTGAAACTGTTTTCTAGTAGCAGCAAGTTCTGTTAACTATATGATGGGCTCAGTCCATTTGTCCTTCATATTGATTCAACAAATCTTAATAGTAATGTTCTCTCAGTTTTTATTGTTTGGTAGAAAATTTACATTTAATATTGTTGGAGTGGTGCTTTCCTAGGTTAGATTGGCATAAATGTCAGATTTTAACTTGGGGTATTTTGATTGACAAGTATATACTCTGATTACTTTTTTAATTCCAAAGACAAGTTCCATTCAAAAAAGCCATTCTTCATGTACTCGGAATTTATTTGTTTTGATGGAGGTATTTTATTTGTATTTCTCTCTTGGTTGACA
The DNA here is from genome assembly GCF_030254825.1 of Meriones unguiculatus. Lineage (NCBI taxonomy): Eukaryota > Metazoa > Chordata > Mammalia > Rodentia > Muridae > Meriones > Meriones unguiculatus. The sequence goes on from NC_083352.1 coordinate 17,674,415, forward strand.
TATTATTTGTAATTAGTAAACTTGACATGCATGAACTATTAGTGCCTCCACTTTTAGGAAAATGAGCAATTGTATATTACAATAGAATACATCTGTTTGGAAGTTTGAATGAGCCCTCTTAGAGTGTTCTGTTCTGGGTTCCTTGGACAGGTATCCATTCAGTGAAGAAGGCTACTGTATTTATCAAACACCTGAAATCCAAATCTGCGTTGATTACTACTGTGCTCTTCATCAGCCCACTTGGTACTTACAAATTTTTTAATTATTTTGTTTTTTGTGTATGAGTGTTTTTATCTGTATGTATGTATGTATGTATGTATGTATGTATGTATGTTTGTAAACCACATGCATGCCTGGTGTCCACAGAGGCCAGAAGGGGGTATCAGGTCCATTGGAATTGAAATTATAGATAGTTGTAAGCTGCCATATGGGTTCTGGGAATTGAACCAGAGTTCTCTGGAAGAGCAGTCAGTCAGTGCTTTTAACCACTGAGCTGTCTCTCTGACCCTGATGCCTTTTATTTATTTACTTATTGAGACAGAGTCTCATCATATATACCAGTCTGGTCTCAAACTTTTAATATAGCTGAGGCTGACCTTGAACTTTGTTCTTCCATCTATCTCCTAAGCATGCTGATAGTATAGACATGTGCTAGCATATCTGGTTTATGAAGTGCTGGGAGTCCCACCTAGGGACCAACTAAACTATATCTCCCCCTTTTTTTTTGGAGTGACAAATTAACAGATAGTTTCTGGAGTTTTAAAATAATAATCATAATGTACAGTGACAGCTAGTAGTTATGCTAATGCAGGGTGCTATGCTAAGTGCCCTGAATGTATGATTTCCTTTTATCCTTCCAACCATGGACAGTCAGGGCTGCACAGAGAAACCCTGTCTCAAATAACAAAAACAAAACAAAACAGAATTCAAAAGAACAGAATTCAAAAAAGTGCCCTAGTTATCACTATAACTGCTTAGACATGTCTTCAGTGGCCTAGACCGTTTCTGTGGTTTCACCTGACATACATGAGATGGGCTCACAATCCTAATCCTAGAACCCAGGCCTCTACTGAGCTATACCTTGGCCTTTTCTTATTTAATTTTAGTCGCTCAGGCTGGCCTCAAACTTGATATTTTCCTGGTTCGGTCTTCCATGTATCTGAGGTGATGTGTACACAGCACTGGTTGCTGTTTTGGTTTACTCAGTTAACAGGCATATGGACCTACAACTTTGTTTGAGAGTCCAAGTAGTGAACCATTATTTGGAATACTACCACTTAGGCTAACGTGTTTGTTTGGTTGGTTGGTTTTGGAGACAGAGTCTATTATGTAGTTCTGGGTGGCCTGGAACTCCGTATGTAGGCCAGCCTGGCCTCGAATGCACAGCCACTCACCTGCCTCTTCCTCCTGAGTGCTGGGGTTAAAGGCATTCAGCATCAGGTCCTGGTCCAGCTAAATTAAACCCCCCCTTTTTTGCATTATAAGAATAGAATTGCTTCATAACAGTCTGTGTGAATGGAAGATAAATGCTCTAGCCTACGTTATTTTACAGGAGAAAAAACTGAGGCCTATAGAAGTTAAGGCCAAGGCTTTGGTGACAAACCGGTGACTTGGAACTCAAGACCACATTACTTCACTTCCTTACTAAGGAAGCATTTGACTGTTCTTTAAAGCTCAAGGTGAGAGGGAATGTGCTGAGGTCAGGCAGCAGTTAGTGTAATGAATTCCAGGGACTTGCAGTGAGGCAAGGGGTCATGCTTATGTTTTGTTTTTTTTTTCATACTTTGGCAAAAGCAGACGAATAAAATGTTTTAATGTGTAAAAAAATTATATCCAGGCTATCTTGAAGTTTGTGCTTTGTGTAATCAAATAGGTTTTGACAGAATTTTCTCTTGTAATAAGATTGTCAATGAAATAGTTAGCAATGAGGGCAAAAAACATAAGTTCAGTCCTGGTCCTAAGTAAAATTGGGACACTGGTCATATTTTTTCTTCCTTCCTTCCTTCCTTCCTTCCTTCCTTCCTTCCTTCCTAACTTCCTTCCTTCCTTCCTTCCTTCCTTCCTTCCTCCTTTCTTTTCTTCCTAATGAGCTGAAAATACTCAATTAAAAAACAGTTTTTAAAACAACGCAGGCTGGTTATGGTGGCCCATGCTTTTAATTCCAGTGCTCAGGAGGCAGAGGTAGGTGGATCTCTGTGAGTTCAAGACTAGCCTGGTCTACATAGTGAGTTCCATGATAGCTAGGGCTAGAGAGTGAGAGCCTGCCTCAATAAAATACATACATACATACATTCATACATTTATCTCAGGAAATACTGGTTTTCTTTTTTTAATTTGTTTTCTATTGAAAAAGTAGGTGACCATGAATTGATATTAATGAACTCCCTTGAACTCACTGTGTAGCCTAACTCATGCCTTTTTCTACCTTGGCCTCTCAACTGCTAAAATTAATTACAGCCCAACTTACTAAGTCTCTTAAAACAGTCTTACCTGTTGTAGATACTAAAATGAAAATTATTATTTTTAAAGGGTTTCTTGAGGTTTTTATTTGTTTTTATGTGTATGAATATTTGCTTGAATCTGTGCACTGTGTGTGCAGTACCCCTGGAGGCTAGAAGGTGTTGGATGTCTTGGGAGTGGAGTGTCAGACACTTGTTAGTTCTCATGGGTGCTGGGAACTAAACCAGTCCTCTGGATCAGCAGCTAGTGCTCTTAACTGCTGAGCCATCTCTTCAGCCTGGACTCATGCTACCATTTCTTTTCTTTTCTTTTTTAAAAGATTTATTTATCATTTATACAACATTCTGCCTGCACACCAGATCTTACTGTAGCTGGTTATGAGCCACCATGTGGTTGCTGGGAATTGAACTCAGGACCCTTGAAAGAACAGCGAGTGTTCTTAACCTCTGAGCCAGCTCTCCAGCCCATGCTACCATTTCTTAAAGTTTATAAAGCCACAGTGATTATGTTTTATTGGCATAAAGTTAGATCACTGGACTCTAGTCCAGAAATACAGAATTATCAAGAAGAGTTGTCAAATATGAAGCCAAAAGTGATAAAAACACTTAGAATCCCAATACTCAGGAGGATCTCAAGTTTGAGGCCAACCAGATCTAAACAGTTAGAGTTTATCTTAACAATAACACACACACAAAGAGTTAATTCGTGTTACTTAGATACAGTGTTACATACACTGGTCATAAAAGGGAATAAGTGATAGATATAACGTGGATGAGTGAATCTAGACCAAAAAAGAAAATATATTCTTTGATTCCAAACAAAAGTCAAATGTACACTACCCCATCCTGATAAGCACATCAGTCCCAAGAAATTAAAATTGTTAAAGCTTTAAAATGATTTAGAACTTGGTATTCATAAAAATCTGTTTTATAATGCAATGATGTTTTTAGTTTAACTTTAGAGAAAAAAACAGTATTTTTGAAGCAACTCAAATGATTTAATTTTTGTTAATAAAAACACATCTGACATTTGAGTTTTTAAATAACTAATGAACTTTATTTCTTTAGGCTAATCTTTTCATCAATATTAATAAGAAGGGGCCTGTGGATGAAATGGCTCAGCAGGTAAAGGCACTTGCCACCAAGCCTGACAGCCTGAGTTAGATCCCTGGGACCTAAATGGTGGAAAGAGCTGATTCCTGCAAGCTATCCTCTGACTTACACTGACACGCACACAAATGAATTTAAGTTTTAAAAAATAAAAGGAATAAATTTACCAGCCAGATGTACTAATATGACCTAACACAAAAAAATTTGGTGTGTGTGTATGTGTGCATGTGTGTGCATGTGTGTATGTGTGGGTGTATGTGGAGGTCAGAGGAACACTTGTGGGGTTGCTATTTTCCTGTTCTGAGTTCCAGGCATCAAACTCAGGCAGTCATGCTGTCTGGGCAGGCATTTGACCCCTGCACAATATGCCTCGTCCTGTCTAGTATTTTTTAAAAGCTTACAGTTTCATTTTCATTTTTACTATTAAACTTAGGAAATATGTAGTAAGGCTTTAAAATACTACTATAGCATGTATAATACCTATGTAGTATGACATGGAAAAGTAAAAACCAGATTTTAAATTGTGTGAATTAGAAAATGCAGTTTTTACTGGATGTGTGTTGTTACTCCTGCAGTACATTTGCCGTTGTCAAGATTCTTGAAAACGCTCCCTGAAAGAGGATTCCAGCTTACTTAAAAATTATAGATGTGGCTTTGTTTTTCTGTTTTTGTTTTTGTAAGATGGGGTCTTCAGTAGCCCAGGCTGGCCTTCAGTGAGCTCCCTCTGTAACTGGGAGTAGCCTTGAACAGGTCACCCTTTTGCCTCTATTTTCCAAGTGCTGAGATATGGGGATGTGACACTATACTGCACTAGATAGGATTTTTTTTTCTTTGAGATGGTCTGTCCTCAGCCTGTTATGTTGAGGAGGCTGGTCTTGAACTCCCGATTTTACGACCTTCATCTTCCAGACACGCATCATCACGCTGCACTAGATGCGGATCTCAGTCATCAATGTTGAGGAGAAAGCCAATGGGAAAATGAGAAAAAAAATCATATACATCGTAGTTTGCATTTAATCTATAGAATAACATTTTTATGTTGCCTTCTTGGGTTGTTTTATAAATACCAAAACAATAACTGCATATTTTGAATGAATTTGAAAGCACAATAATTATTTAACTCACTAGTGGGATGGTTTGAAATTTCCTAGATGCCTCAGACCAAAAAGACTATCATGTAATATAGAATAAGTTTTCAGATTTCACTCTACTTCAAAATAACTATTTTTTCAAAATTTATTTGTTTTTATTGTATGTGCATTCATGTTTTGCCTGTATATGTCTGTGTATGAGTGTAGGGTCCCTTAGAACTGAAGTTATAGACAGTTGTGAGCTACTATGTGGGGGCTGGGAATTGAGCCCTTGTCCTCTGGAAGAGCAGCTGAGCCATCTCTCCAGCCCCAAATTGTTGTTTTTTTTTTTTAAATGAGCCAATTTTTTTTTATTTGTTTGTTTCTTGTATTTGGAATGTTCTTCGGTGACATACTGGGCCTGATACTGTGTTTGCCATAGCCCTTCAAAGAATATGACATTCAATTTACTTTTTCAAGATGAAGTTCTTAGAATCAGTCAACTTTTACTTTGAAGTCTTAATACCTGTTCAACATTGCAATATTATAGCCAATGTTGAGGGTCTTAAATATTTGCCCTCAAGGGCAAGCACTATCAGCAGCGGCACCGTCAGCTTTTTCTAAATGTCTGCAGAATGCATTCAGGTAAGTAGGCCAGTTGGCTGGCTTTTACTTCAGCTAGTTTATCTGTCGGCCTTCGTGCCTGCCTGCCTGCCTGCCTGCCTCCCTGCCTACCTGTCTGTCTATCTGTCTGTCTGTCTAGTTTTTCTTTTCATTTCTTTTGAGACAGGATTTCTCTATAGCACTGGCTGTCCCGGAAGTGGCTCAGTAGTCCAGGCTGGCCTCAAACTCAGAGATTCTCCTGCCTTTGCCTCCCAGGTACGGGGATTAAAGGCATGTGCCACTGCTGCCATTTATTTATTTATTTTTAAAATTTATTTATTTTATATACATGAGTGTTCTGTTTTCATGCACACCATGCACACCAGAAGAGGGAATCAGATCCCATGACAGTTGATCAGGAGCTACAATGTAGTTGCTGGAAATTGAACTCAGGACCTCTGGAAGAGCAGCCAGTGCTCTTAACTGCTGAGCCATCTCTTTAGCCCTGTTTATTTTTTGAGACAGGATTTCTTTGTGTAGCCCTGGCTGTCCTGAACTCTGAGCTCTCAAATGCAGGGGAAATAGTGTCTGCCATAGTTCTAGATACTTTGAAGTCAAAGACAAAGACCGGAGGTCCCGTGACTACATACAGAAGTCTGAGGCCAGCTTGAGCATCTTAGGAAGAGTACATCTTAAACAAAAGGAATGCTGGCGAGGCATAATGGTGCACACTTTTTTTTTTTTTTTTTTTTTGTTTCTCTGTGTAGCCTTGGCTATCCTCTCACTCTGTAGACCAGGCTGGCCTCAGATTTGCAGAAATCTTCCTGCCTCTGCCTCCCAAGTGCTGGAACTAAAAGTGTACGTGTGCTGGGTGATGGGGGCATGCTCAGGAAGCAGAGGCATGCAGATCACTGTGAGCTGGAGGCTAGCAGTTTGGTCTACACACAATGAGCTCAGACCAGCAAGGACTACACACTGAGACTGTGTCTCATGGGGAAAAAAGCCTGAGTAGATGGCTCATTGGGTAAAGGTATTTTCCACTCAAGGATAACTTGACTTTAATCCCTGTAGTCCACATTGTGGAAAGGAAAGAACTGATTTCCTTGAGTCCTCCTGTGTCACAAGTTCTGCCTCCAACACACACATAAATAAATGCAGTTTAATGAGTAAAGCAAAATGTTTTGATTCAGATTTGATTTATAAACACCTTATTAAAAAAACATACATGGACAGTGTGTTCTACTCACCGTACGCAGTGTAAGAGATTTGCTTTGATCTGACTGACCTTTATCCCAGTAGTTGTTGTGCAGTTATGTTTGCTTTAAGCCACTCTAGCAGAACCGCGTGTGTATTGGGGGGTTGGTATACGCACTATTATACGTGTACCTGTGCGCACACGCACAGAGGTTGGGCGCCCTTCTCTACCGCTCCCTGCCTGTTTCCTCGGAAGCAGGGCCTCTCCCCCTACCTGGAGCTTGCATTCTTTTTCTGGCTGTTAGCCAGCAAGCTTTCGACATCTCCCTGCTTCTGCCTCCACAGTACTGGGGGTTACAGACGCGCATCTGTGAGGTCATGCCTCACTTGTTACTTGGGCTCTGAATTGGATCCTCAAGGTTGTGCGGCAAGTGTTGTCACAGCGCCCTCTCTGAGGGCAGCTCTTCAACTGGGGCAGTGGAGTTGAAGGCCCAAGTTGAGGTCTGAGTTCTTACCCCCATTTTCCCCTACCATTGAAGGTGAATGCTCTTGTTGGGTAGAGATGGCTACGTGGAGTTGTGGATCCCCAATTTGAAGTGCTCAGGTGCCAGACTATGGCAGGCAGGTGGGGAAACACTTCTTAAAAACGAAGTATTGGAGGCTGAGGGTGCAATGCTTTTCTGTGCATAAAGAGGCCTTAGATGTGATTTTCAGCATTTCAAAAGAAAGAAGATATCTGCAAACGAGGTTGTCTCTAATCACACGTTTAGTGGATAAAGAAATGAACTCACTTGGCCACCTGAACAGAAGTTGAAAATGTCGGAGCAGCGTCTGCACTGGCTGTGTGGGTGTTCTCAGTGAGAGAGTTCATGTTGGTACAAGTATGAACAAGAAGTTAACTTTCCAGTCCAAATTCACCTCCACTGTTTTTACTGTAGCATCTGCGTCTTTAACTGCACCAGTGCTGAGTGTTGTGATGAAACAAATAAGCTTTGTCAATTTTGAATATAATTGAGCCTAAAATTGTGAAGAGGTAAAACTAGTGAAACAAAACAAAACAAAAAGCTTTTGCTTTATAAAACTATGGAAAATACCCAAACATCTTTATAGGAAGTTAAAAACTTAGTTATAACTTTTAGTTTGATACATTGCTTAGTACTTTAAAACACCTGTTATTTTTATCCTAATTTTTTTGACTTGAGGCTAACAGAGAATCCAAGGTATAAGAAAGTAAAATTTGAATATTTATAAAAATTTAAGAACCAACTTGAAGTGGTGACTCATGCTTTTAATCCCCTAGCAGGGGGATCTCTGTGAGTTTAAGGTCTACATAATTCCAGGAGAGCCAAGGCTACATAGTATAAAATATACTATTTATATTTTGTGTACAAATATAAAAATAAAAATAATAAATCTATAAGAATTTTAGAAACTCTTACTATTTTAAGAGTTTTCAGAGAAAATCAAGAAAATATGCAAATGGACTTCTTGATTTAAAAAGAATAGACAAGATGGCTGATAGAAGTCGCTTGGCGTGGGGCTGGAGAGATGGCTCAGGGCTTGAGTGCCTACTGCTCTTGGAGAAACCTAGGTTTGCTTTCTGACATCTACCGGGCTACAGATGCCTGCGAGCCCGTTCTAGGGCATGCTGTGCCCATCTGTTACACGTGCAGTGTACCTGACACACTCAGGCACATGCACACATAAAGCAGATATTTTAAAAAGCTGTTGCTTCGTTTGTAGTAATTTCCATATGAGTCAGTGCTCTTGTGGGAAGAAGCTGGACAAAAATTCAATGTATATTCTCAAGTGGTAACCATGTTTGTTATTATTTGTGTAGTCAAAAACAAAGCAAGGACCACGCAGGTGGAACTGAATAGACAAGGGAAACTGTCTAATCAGTAACTGGACCGTCACAAGGTAGTCAGACAGTATCGTCGTTTAGTCAGAAAAAAATCCGAACTCTAATCCCGAATGTTGAGTGGAATCATAATCAAGTGAAAACAGATTGAATTTAATAACAGGGTTTATGGTTAAGTGAAATAAGATATAGATTTAAATTTTTTTCTCATTAACTAATTATGTTCCACTTCATGCAGGTCACTTCTGATACAGGATATTTTAATCTGTTAAAAATCAGTTTCTCGGGTGCTGGAGAAATGGCTCAGAGGATAAGAGCACTGATTGCTCTTGCCAAAGGTCCTGAGTTCAATTCCCAGCAACCACATGGTGGCTCACAACCATCTAAACATGAAATCTGGTTCCCTCTTCTGGCGTGCATGTGTACATGCTAACACACATTGCATAAGTAATAAATAAATCTTTAAAAAAAAATCAGTTTCTCTTCTAGCAGCACTTTGGTCTGTTTGGGATGGGGTTGGGGACCCACACCGTGTAGTCCAGGCTACTCTAGATTCTGAGCGTTACATTCCAGGGCTGCAGCACACTGTAAGTAGGAGATTTCAAGCGCAAGTTTCAGGAACTATTTAAGGCGACAGCAACAAAGCTAACCAGATAATGGAGTATCATAGTTATAACTTAAAAATAATATTTTTGCTCTGTTTTTGAAAATATAAAAAGAAAAATTAGAAAAAAATGTAGAACTTTGGACATGTTTTGCTTAAATTTTATGAAGCAGTAGTCATGCTGATCTTATACTTCTGAAAGTTTATGTAGATAAGCATTAGATGTAAATTGCATTTAATGTTTGATATTACAAATGAAAGTCACTAAATAATGCCATATATGTCCATGTCAAAATAAAAGCCCAAGCTATACATTTGTATATAGACATCTAGGAGGAATGGCATCTCCTTCCATTCTTTGGAGTCATTTCATATACTACATCACGTGGTTTAATCCTCACATATCAAACATGAAATGGGATAGCGCCATGGTTAAGGACCTGGGTTTGATCCCCAGCACCCACATGGTGACCCACAGATATCTGTAACTCCAGTTCCAGGGGACCCAACACCTTCTGGACTCTGAGGGCAGCAGGCATGCAGTGGATGCAGAGTCATCCATACAGGCAGATCACCCAAGTAAAATTAAAAAAAAAGTCTTCTCCTGACTATACAATTCAAGTCAGTATTAATAGTGCAATAAGGCCAGTATTAATAGTGCATGCTTTTACTCTGTGGACAGTCTGCTTGTTTCTGTGTTTACCTGACATTTTATTCTAGCACATAGTATGATTGCTTAAACGTTCGTGTATGTGATTTCTTTCTTTTCTTTTCCCTTTTTTTGTTCTTTTGAAAAAGGGTGTTTCTGTGTAGACCAGGATGCCTTTGAACTCACAGAGATTCACTTGCCTCTGCTTCCTTAGTGCTGAGATTAAAGGTATGTGGCACCATTCCTGGCTGATTTCTTTCTTGCATCACGGTATTTGCCCATTTCTTCAGAGAGTTCACAACTAACTTCATCTCTATAAGCATATGAGGGTGTTTTTGTGAGGTTGGCTGAAGAACAGCACTGTGCGGTAGAGCTTTGGGGTGGTGGAAAGAACTGAATTTTCTTTTGAGATAGGGTCTCCAACCCAGGCTGCCCAGACTTGCTGTGTGTGTACTTCTGACTATGGTCATGTACCACCAGGAGCAGCTAGGGACTGGCTTCTTTGCCCACCCTCCCCCTAGATTTTTGAAAAACTGTAAAAATGGATATTATGTGTGTAATGTGTCTTTGTGCATGAAGATGCCTGAATAGGCTGGATGGGGGCATCTGGAGCTTGAGTTACAGGCAATTGTGAGTCACCTGACATGGCTGCTGGAATCTGAACTCTGCTTTTTTGCAAGAGTAATGAACTCTTAACCACCGAGCCACCTCTCCAGCCCAGGGTCTTTTGCTTTGGCGTTTTTTGTTTTATTGAGACAGGGTACCACTGGCTGTCCTGAATTCACCCTGTAGACCAGACTGGCCTTCAACTCACAGAGCTCTTCCTGCCTCTGCCTCTGTTGGGGTTAAAGGTGTGCACCACCATGCCCAGCTACACTGGAACTTTTTCATCTTCTTAAACTGAAACTCTAGGTTCATTAAGTAGTGCCTTTGTTGTCCAGCTTAATCCCCTTCCCTCACTTTTTTTTCCAGACAGGGTCTGTATCTTGAAGGCTGGCATCAAACTTGTGATCCTCTTGTCCCTGTCTCCCATATGCTTTGGTGACTATTGGCCTTTACAATCATATATGGCAGATAAAACTCTTATTTGTAAAAGATAATTTTGTTTATTTATTTACTGTGTGTTATGTGTTGGTGTGCACATGTCATGGCATATGTGTAGAAGCCAGGAAATAATTTGGGAGTCTGTTTTCTTCTGCCATGTGTATTATGGGAGTTGGACTCAGGTTATTAGGCATGCTAACAATTGCCCTTATCTGTAGAGTTATCTTATGGGTCCCCTAAAATTCTTTATTTTGAAACTTACTTATTTTATGCTTAGGTGTGTTGCCTATATGTATGTTTGTGTGCTCTAAGCATGCCTGGTGCCTGCAGAGGTCAGGAGAAGGCATCGGATCCCCCGGAACTGTAGCTACAGGTGGTTGTAAGCAGCCACCATGTAGGTGCTGGGAATTGAACCTTGGCCTCATCTAGCACAACCAATGCTCTTAACCACTAAGCCAACTATCCAGCTCCCCTACATTTCTGTTAGTCAATGGAATTAATAACAGCATATAGACTGCTGAGCAATAAAATGGTTTGTTTGTCTGTCTGTCTGTTTATTTGAGACAGAGTTTTTCTGTGTTGCCCTGAGTGTCTTGGAACTTGCTTTCTAGAACAAGCTGTCCTCAAACTCAGATCCCTCAGTAAAATGTTTGAAGTGTAAAATGCTTGCCTTATGTCTGTATATTTTGGACTAGTGTGTACTTATAACCCCTGTACTTAGGAAGTAGAGGCAGGAGGATCTGGAATTTAAGTTCATCTTTAGTTTTACATTGTGTTGGTTACATGAGACCTTTTCTTAAAACAATTTTAAAAACAAACCAAACAAAAAGCCAGCATGATCTGTGTGAAAAGGATTTTGTTTCTATTTATTCATATACACATTTTTTTCTCCCTCCCTCTGCTCCCCCATCCCATTTCTTTCTTTCAAGAGAGTCTCATGTAGCCCAGGCTGGTCTGGAACTCACTTTGTAGACAAGGATGACATGGAACTTCTGGTCCTTCTGTCTACCTCCCAGTGTTAGGATAATCAGTATATGCCACCACTCCCAGTTTTATAGGTTGCTGAGGTTCAAAACTAGAGTTTCCTGTATGCTAGTCAAGAACTACCTATTGAGGCAACTATCTTGTTTCCCATACAATTTTTTTTAAAAGTTTTTTTATATGTGTAAGTATTTTGTCTGCACACACATATGTGTGTATGTATATGTATGTATGTATGTATGTATTGTCTGTCTACTGTGTGCTTGCTCGTGGAATTCAGAAGAGCGTGTCAGACCCATGGGGTTGGAGTTACAGATGTTGTGAGTCTCCATGTGGGTGCTAGAAATTGAACCTAGATCTTTTACAAAACAGTGCTCTTAGCCACTGAGCCAACTCTCCAGCCCCTGTACATTCTTGAATGATGAGGCAGTTATCTAAAATGTGAATGAAAGCCTTTTTATTTCGGGAACATAATTGTATGTCTGTGGGTGTGTGCTCATGTGTGTCAGTTGCACTCACCTGTAGAGGCCAGAGAATAGTGCTATAGTGCCTTCCATCATTTCTCCACCTTATGTTTTTGAAGATGTAATTTATGTATGTGAGTATCTGCATGTCAGCACCACCTGTGCTCAGTGCCAGAGGAGGTAAGAAGAGTGTGGGTCTGGCCCCTTAGAGCTAGAGTTGTAGATGGTAGAGAGCCCCTTTGTAGAGGCTGGAGCTAAACCAGGCTCCTGTGCAAAACCAGCAAGTGCTCTTAACCCATGAGCTGTCTATCTAGGCCTCCCTTCCCCACTTTATTTTTCTAGACAAGGTGTTTTTATGTAGCCGTGACAGGCCTGCATTTCCCAGAGATCTGCCTGCTTCTGTCTCCATCTGCGGAGATCCTTCCTCCATTTTCAAAGTAAGCAGCATAGTCACCTTCCATAGTTCTCTTCCATGTACTGCTTTATTCACGGGATCCTTGGGTTATTTTAGGCCCCATGGAGTAATACAGGATTAGTGTGTTTGCACGATTATGCTTTCTGCTCTCTGTGAATTCATTCAGCAGCAGCAGCTTCTGTATTCATGTATGGTACTAGGCAGAGGATGTGGAAATAAGTGCAGCCTGAGTACTAGAACTCACAGAGATCTGCTTGCTGCTGCCTTCCCCTTCTGAGTGCTGGGCTTGAGAGGATATGCTACCTTGTGTAGCTCTTACCAAGAGTTGCTTCTCTTCCATATCCGAAGATGGTACTACCACACTTTGCTTTTCATGATAAAGACATCAAAATTTGCTGCTTGTGGTGATAAAAACCTTTAATCCGTGTTCTTGGGAGGGGAAAGCAGAGACAGGCAGATCTCTGAGACACTGTCTTGGAAATAAACAAACAAACATGAATTTTAGATGTATGAACTGGCTAGTCTGTCAACAGTGAAGCTCTACAAAAGACACTGCAAACACGTATGATTTTTAGTGTTTAGGACAGAGCTTGTATTAATCTGTAATTAATACAAAAAGTCATTTTTATTTTTTGGGAGGAGTCATTTTTACTAGAGGTCAAGATTCTGATATTTTTATCAGTGAAAGCATGACAGTTTCTTCTAATCCCATTAATAGAGACTCATTTTAATATACTGATATAAAAGACAGAACCGCATAATTACCCAGTATGAATTGTAGCACACTGTCAGTAGTTCCTATATGCTTGAGAATTATTAGAGTCATGTTAGAGTAGAGAAATTATGTAAGATTATATAAATAGTTAATATTTCTTAAAGGATATTTTTTAGTCAGTGACTCTGATCTGACATATTTTTGTTGTGTATCTTCAGCATTATTTTTTTTCATTTCTTCATTCATGTGTGCATGCATCGTACACAAGTAGAGATGATAAGATAACTTTTGGTAGTTGATTGTCTCTTCCCTGTGGCTTATGGGAACTAGAGCTGAGGTCATCAGATTGGAGGTGAGCACTTTCTCACTTTCCCTATTTTCAGCATTTAATAAAATGCCTTCTAGTTTTTTTTTTTTTTTTTAATGAACGTATTATCAGCTAAAGTAAAATTGTATATTAAAACCATAGAAAAGGTTTAAAAGTAATTGGGGTAAAGTTTTTTGGTTGTTTTTGTAGTGATCTGATTCTTGCTGATAGGCTTTGTGCTGGGCATAGAAGTAATGCTGCAGATGCTTTCCAAGCTTTCTGCACAAGTTCTTTTAGGAAGAAAGCAAATCTCCCTGGGCATGGTGGCGCGTGCCTTTAATTCCACACTCAGGAGGCAGGAGCAGGTGGATCTCTGTGAGTTCAAAGCCAGCCTACTCTACATAGTAGATTCTAGGCTAGCCAGAGCTACATAGTGAGACCCTGTCTCAAATAAACAACAACAACAAGCAAATACAGTGTTAGATCCGTTGGTAAAGCATTTGCCATACAAGTATGAAATCTTGAGTTTGCATCTCCAGTACTGACATAAAAACCAAACCAAACCAAACCAAACAACCCCAACAATTTCAGCAGTTTCACCTGTGACGGGTGTAGGATTCCTGGGAGCTCACCGGCCAGCTAGGTTCAGTGAGAGACCCTGTGTCAATAGATAAAAGGGAGAATGATGTAGGAAAGCCTCTAGTGTCTGCAGGCATGTGCAGAGCGTGTACCATCTCACAGGTGCACACAGTTAATCTGTAGAGCCAGTTCTAATTTATGTTAACAAATATCTGGTGGCATCTCAGTAACACTTATACTTCATGGTAATAAAATAGTTTGATGGTTAACCCAGGCCTGTGTCCCTAACATACTTTTCTATTAGAATTGATTTATTGGTGATATGGCAGGTACTGTAGTTAGTTGTGGGTCTTCAAAGAGAATTTATTCCAGTGTTTTTAATAATGCACTTCATTTTCCACTTAGTTTCTTGTACCTACCCTTCCACTCCCAGTTATGTGATATGTTTTCATTAAATGCATCTAACTTGATTTCACAGCATTTAAAGAAAAAAATTTCAAAAATTCAGCTCACTTCATACTTACAATATTGAGAAGCTCAGGAAGTTCTTTTTTTTTTTAGCCTTGGCTGTCCTGGACTCCAGGCTGGCCTTGAACTCACAGAAATCTGCCTGCCTCTGCCTCCCTGAGTTCTGGGATTTTGGTGTGTGCCACCATTCCCAGCTGCTCAGAAACTCTTTGAGGTGCTATCTACTGTCAGCCTTCAGAGAACCGTTGAGTTCTTCTGAGCCTGTAAATGTCTGCTATCCCACATTTCACTTTCTTAGCCCTGGATATTTCCTGCCAGGAGGGGTGGACTCTGTCTTGTTTATCTTTTTATCTCTAGTGCTCAGGACCTGACAAAATGCTGCCTGCTCTTCCAGGAAGTGATGTGCTCTCCTCAGGACTGGTCTTTAAGCTCCCCCTCAGAGTTTCCCTTTACTGCCTTTCTCCCCAATAGTGTAAGCTGTAGGAGAATAGGGCCTTGTCTGAACCTTCAGCCCTCTAATGTTAGACCTTCGCTCAGTGTCTAACCAGTAGACACTTGTTTTCTTAGAGAAGTCTGAATTGGGTGGGGGTGGGGGAATACCCGGGCTGTGATGCTTGCTTTCTTTCCCATTTTGGCAGCAGCAACATGGGAAGGAAGGTGGAGCTGACATGAGCCTTCACTGCACCTTCTATCAGACTATAGAGGGTAATTGACAGCAGCTGGTGTCCAGAATTGATGTAGTGAGGTATTTTACAGTTCTTTCTTAGGGAAATGTTTTGAGATCATGCTCACTTTAGCGCGCGTGTGCGCGCACACACACACACACACCTCTTCCCTTTACTTCAAGATAACTAGGTACTTGGTGTTGTGGTGGAATGGAGGAGACACTTGACTTGGCTTTAGAGGGTATGTGATGTCTAATATAGCCTCAGTGGCTCTAAAATGCATGAATGGAACCCTGAGACTGAGTGGTAGATGAGAAGGAAAATGGCAGCATGGTGGAGGACAGAATGGGAGGCCTGGAGCACCAGCAAAGGTGGCTGGAGCTGTTTAGGCAGGTGCCACAATATGATGTGGCTTCAACTGTTTGGATATGTTCTGAGGCATAGAGAGTCTTATTACGGTTAAATGCTGCTTTGTTTGTTTTATTGAGATAATACGTGTGTGTGTGTGTGTGTTGCCTGCATGTATGTGTGTGTGCAATGTGTATTCTTTGAATTCATTGAGGTCAGAAGAACAAAAGGAGATACGGACAGTTGTGAGCCACCACGTGGATACTGGGATCCAAACGACCTACTCTAGGTCCTCTGCAAGAGCAGCAAATGCACATAACCTCTGAGCCACATCTTTCCAGTCCCAACTTACTTTTTTTTTCCTGTAATAAAATACTATGGCCAAAGGTAACATGGCAGAGTTTATTTTTGGCTTAGTTCCAGGGGCTAGCTATCCATAGTGGCTCGAAAAGCATGGACGTAAAAGTGGGAATCTGGTTGATTACATTATATCCCCAGACAGGAAACAGAGAGAACAAGCAGGAAGTAGGACAAGGCTTTAATCCTCAAAGTCCACCCCAGTGATGTCCTTTCTTTAGCAATGTTCTATACCCTAAAGTGCTATAACCTCCCCTAATGCCACCTACTGGAGGGCGAGTGAGTGCTCAGATATGTGAGCCTTTGGGGAACATTTCTTATTCAAACCACACATGTCTTTTTGTTTTTAAGTACTGTTTATGCTGTAAATAATGGATTAGCCATGGAGAGTGCTGGAAACAGGCTCGTGAATTAGGAAACGTGTTCTAATTAAGACAAGGAATCATAAAGCATATGCAGTGAGTGGGAGAAAGCAGGAGGGTAGAACCCAGCTCTGACCTGGAACTTAAAGCCTGTGGGTGTTGTTTATTGTCACACAGTCAAAACTTACTGATTCAGACAGTCATATGTTTTACACTCTCTTTGCTTTTGTTTTTTGAGACAGTGTCATTCTATGCATTGCTGGCTGGCCTGAACTAGCTATGTAGACCAGGCTGGCTTTAGAGATCTGCCGCCTCACCTCCTGAGTACTGGGATTCAGGTGTTTAACACCATTCTCCTCTGGCCTTGAACTCTAGATCCTAATGTCTCAAGCCTTCAGAAAGTGCTGCGATTACATGTGTACCACCATCCCAGCAGGGATTCTTAGTAATGTGTAAAGAATGAAAAGTCATCTGGGTTAGTACTCAAGCTCAGGAGGCAAAGGCAAGTGGATGTCTGAGTGTAAGGCCAGCTTGGTCTACATGGGGAGTTCAAGCCAGTCAGGCCACATATTGAGACCCTGTCCAATAAAACAAAGAAATACAATAAAAAGAAAAAATAGAAATCCTTTCCAGTCCTCACTAATAGAGATCTCCTGTGGTGAGTGTGCTTTTTCTAAGTATTATTTTTTACCTTTGAAAATTATTTTATGTGTATGAGTATTCTGCCTTCCTGTGCATCTAGGCGTCACATGGTATCCAGGGAGGTGGTGAGCCTCCATGTGGGTTCTGGGAATCAAACCCAGGTCTTTGACAAGTGCACTTAACCACAGAGCCAGGTCTCCAGACCTTGTTTCACCTTTTATAATAGCTCTATAATCTCCATGGCGTAGCGTGTGTATGCTGAGGAGCTCCCATCTGTCTGTCAGTCTATTGAAACTGTCTCTCTCTCTCTCTCTGTAGCCTTGGGTGTCCTGGAGCTCCTTGTGTAGACTGGGCTGGCCTGGAATTCATAAAGATCCTCTTGCCTCTGCCTTCTAAGTGCTAGGACTGTGAGCACCATTTCGGGCTCAGTGCTGCCTGTTTTTATCTACATTGTGAACATTTATGTCAGCACTGTTTCCTAACTGGTTCATCTCTTGCTGTCCTGTTGCGTGTATGCAGGGTCTGTGACTGCTCTGATTCCATTTTCTATCTATCCCCTTCTGCTACTTCACCTTTTTTAATTACTGGGACTCAACGATAAGTATAAAGCATTTAAAACACATTTACCATATACATTGGAATTATACTGTGTTCTGTCTCCATGTACACCTGCAGGACTGAAGAGGGCACCAGATCTCATTATAGATGGTTATGAGCCACCATGTGGTTGCTGGGAATTGAACTCAGGATCTTTGGAAGAGCAGCCAGTGCTCTTAACCTCTGAGCCATGTCTCTAGACCCCTGTAGGAGGTTTTTTGAGATGTAATAATGCTTATTAAAACCCACTCTTTTAAAATTTTAATTAATTTTGTTTTAGACATGGTCTCGCCATATAGTTAGCCTGGAGCTTGCTTTGTAGACCAGACTGGCTTTGAACTCACAGACATCTTTTTTTTTTTCTTTATTAATTACACTTTATTCACTTTGTATCCCCCCTGTGGTTCCCTCCCTCCTCCCATCCCAATCCCTCCCTTCCTCCGCCCTCTGCATGCATGCCCCTCCCCAAGTTCACTGATAGGGGAGGTCTTCTTTTCCTTCCTTCTGATCCTAGTCAATTAGGTCTCATCAGGAGTGGCTGCAGTGTCTTCTTCTATGGCCTGGTAATGCTGCTTCCCCCTCAGGGGGAGGTAATTAAAGAGCAGGCCAATCAGTTCATGTCAGAGACAGTCCCTGTTCCTATTACAATGGAACCCACTTGGATACTGAACTGCCAAGGGCTACATCTGCGCAGGGGTCTTAGATTATCTTCATGCATAGTCCTTGGTTGGAGTATCAGTCTCAGGAAAGACCCCTGTGCTCAGATTTTTTGGTTCTGTTGCTCTCCTTGTGGAGTTCCTGTCCTCTCCAGATCTTACTGTTTCCCACTTCTTTCCTAAGATTCCCTGCACTCTGCCCAAAGGTTGCTCATAAGTCTCAGCATCTGCATTGATAGTCTGCAGGGCAGAGCCTTTCAGAGGTCCTCTGTGTCAGGCTCCTGACTTATTCCCTCTTTTCTCCTTCTGATGTTCATCCTCTTTGCCTTTCTGAATAGGAATTGAGCATTTTAGCAAGAGTCCTCCCTCTTGATTAGTTTCTTTAGGTGTACAGATTTTAGTAGGTTTATCCTATATTACATGTCTATATGAGTGAGTATATACCATGTGTATCTTTCTGCTTCTGGGATAGCTCACTCAAGATGATCTTTTCCAAAACCCAGCATTTACCTGCAAATTTCATGATTTTCTTGTGTTTTTTATTGCTGAGTAATATTCCATTGTGTAGATATACCACAATTTGTGCATCTATTCCTCCACTGAGGGGCATCTGGGCTGTTTCCAGCTTCTGGCTTTTACAAATAAGGCTGCTATAAACATGGTTGAGCAAATGTCCTTATTGTGTACTTGAGACTCTTTTGGGTATATGCCTAGGAGAGGTATAGCTGGATCTTGAGGAAGCGCTATTCCTCAAGTTGTCTGAGAGATCGCCAGATTGCTTTCCAGAGTGGTTGTACAAGTTTACGTTCCCACCAGCAGTGGAGGAGAGTTCCCCTTTCTCCACAACCTCTCCAGCATGTGTAGTCTCTTGAGTTTTTGATCTTAGCCATTCTGATGGATGTAAGGTGAAATCTTAGGGTCGTTTTAATTTGCATTTCCCTGATGGCTAATGAGGTTGAGCATTTCTTTAAGTGTTTCTCTGCCATTAGATATTCCTTTATTGAGAATTCTCTGTTTAGCTCTGTACTCCATTTTTTAATTGGATTACTTGATTTTTTGCTGTTTAACTTCTTTAGTTCTTTATATATACCGGATATTAGTCCTCTGTCAGAGATAGGGTTGGTGAAGATCCTTTCCCAATCTGTAGGTTGTCGTTTTGTTCTGATGACAGTGTCCTTTGCTTTACAGAAGCTTTTCAGTTTCATAAGGTCCCTATTGATTGTTGCTCTTAGAGCCTGTGCTGTTGGTGTTCTGTTCAGGAAGTTGTCTCCTGTGACAATGAGTTCAAGGCGCTTCCCCACTTTTTCTTCTAAGCGGTTTAATGTGCACAGACATCTTTTTCTCTCTGCCTTTCCAGTCTCTCACAGACCTCTTCCTCTAAAGCACTCACCATCATGCCTGGCTAAAACTCACTCTTTCTAAGTGTACAGTGGGGTGACTTTTAGTGTATTTACAGGCTGTACAACCATCATTTCTATATCCTGGGCATCACCCACCTAGAGGCCCGATTTCCATTACACATAAGATAAAAAACTTAAACAAAAACCTCTTTCAAAATACGAGGCCTAGTGCTGTGTGTAGTCTGGCTACCTGAGGCTGAACTGGGAGGAGAGCTTGTGCCTAGAATCAGGAGACCCTAGAAACTTCAGGAACTAGACATGATTTGCTTCTTTTGTTGGTGGAAAGTCAGTAAAGTCACATAAGACTACAAAGTGAATATATCTTTCCTTACTTATTTATTTCTATTAAAAAACTTAATTCCATTTATTTGTGTGTGTGCATGTAGTCAGGGGATATCAGGTAGGAATTGGTTCTCTACCCCAACCTGGACTGAACTCAGGTGGTCAGCCGAGCCATCTTTCCAATCCAGCTATTATTTTTATTGTTTTTTCAATTGTTTATTTTTCAGTCAAGTAGGTTTTCCACTTAAACTCAGAAATCAGTCTTCAGCTTAGATTTCTTTTTAAAGCTACTTGGAAAGTACCTTTGGTGAAGATCCACAGATAAGGTTACTAATAAAGAACTTAAGTTCTCATAGAAAAAGGCCTTGGTTTCTTTGTGGGATAATAATGTTTTATTAGTATGATTGCTAGAAAGTCATTCAGGGAAAGGTTTCCTATTAATCATAGCCTTTAACTTTCAGAGTTAGCCTCAACCAAAATGGTAGCCATTCATCCTTCCCTCCTTCCCTTCCTTACTTTATCCTTCCTTCCTTCCTTCCTTCTTCCTTTTTTCAAGATGGAGTCTCACTATATAGCTCCTGCTGTCCTGGAACTCACTATGTAGACTATAATGGTCTGGAACTCACAGAGATCAACCTGCCTCCTCCCAATTGCTGGGATTAAAAACGTGTGCACTAAATCTGCTTGATAGAAGTTCCTTTTAAACCACAATTTTTAATGTCCTCAAATCGTCATTTAAAAAGCCACAGGCAAACTAAACAATTGTAAAGTTTATGGATAGATAAATGCCTATAGAGATAATACCATTATATAATGGTCTGAACGCATATGTGTTTGCACTGCCATGAGTTTAACAAATTGAGAGAAAGTACTCAAATTTTAGGCAGAAATTAGATATTTTTATCCAGATTTTTATGTATGTATACATAAAATGTCATTGAAAGCAGTTCGTTTTGTTTGTTGGCAAACAAACAAAAGCATTTTGTTTTGTCTGTTCTCTCAGGGGGTAGGATGATCTAAAGACAAATGGAACAACCACTTCCATTTGTTTGTAGTTCTCCACAAATATTTCAAGCAAGATCCATTTTGTTTCAAAGGTTGGTCTTCTATTGAAGTTACTGTGCCAAATTCCGGTATTGCCTTTCATCTCTGGGAAGTAGATGAGATGCTTATCAATTCTAGCTATTTTTTTGTGGAGGTAAACATGGTTATTCATTTCCTTTTTGGTGATGCAGAGGTGTGGTCACATTCTTAGAATCCTGTGGGTTTTCTTTCTTTCTTTTTTTTTTTTTAAGGTTTCACTGCCATTTGTAATGATTTATGACATTAAATTATGAGTAGAAACGAAGACCCATAAGATCTTCACATGGGGGAGGCTGAGGCAGGTGGATCTCTGTTCAAGGTCGTCCTGATTTACATGTTAAGTTCTTGGACAGCCAGGGCTACATAGTGAGAACCTGCCTTAAGATGAAACATAACTGAAAAAAAAAAAAATCTGCATGAGTTATAGAGGAAGAATGTTAGTTTTTAGTATAATTTGGACCCGATGCAGGGTGCAGAACTTGACTTTTCTCCTTCTGTTCTTATTTAATAGCTGCTGAGTGGCTTACAGTTTTAAAATAGGTATAAAGCAAAATAACACACTTCCATTATTCTACATGCACATTTGTTATGTTACTGAAAGTTAATTTTAAATTATGAAATCAAAGTGGGCAATACTGAAATTGTTTATTATTATTATTAGCAGCCCTGGCTGCTGTGGCACTCATTCTGTCGACCATGCTTGCCTTGAACTCAGAGATCTGTCTGCCTCCACCTCCTGAGCCCTGGGATTAAAGGCATGTCCGACAATGATGTTGATGATGAAGTTTTTTTTTTTTTTTTTTTTTTTAAGATTTATTTACTTATTTATATGCTATTCTGTCTGCAGGTCAGAAGAGAACACAGTATCTCATTATAGATGGGTTATGAGCTACCATGTAGTTGCTGGGAATTGAACTCAGGACCTTTGGAAGAACAGCCAGTGCTTAACCTCTGAGCCATCTCTCCAGCCCTATTTTTATTTGTTTGTTTGTTTGTTTTGTTTTTGAGGCAGGATCTCACCTTATAACTCTGGCTGTCCTGGAACTCAAAGAAATCCTCCTGCTAGAGCTGTGGTATCAAGGGTGCGAGTCACTACACCTCCTTCAAAATTTGTAGTTTAAGGTCTAAGCATGTGACCCTGTAAGGTAGAACACAGCAAATGTACATCCTCCCAGAGAAGATTGTTGTCCTAACTATATGTTTAGCAAGCTGTTAATGCTTAGATTGTATTCTTATCTTAAAGCTATTCACCTAGAATACATAATATGGTTATTTTCTGTTTCTGTGGATTGATTTAAGAATCTGATCACTTCCTCCCTTCCTTCCTTCCTTCCTTCCTTCCTTCCTTCCTTCCTTCCTTCCTTCCTCCCTCCCTCCCTCCCTTCCTTTCTTCCTTCCTTCCTTCTTCCCTCCCTCCCTCCCTCCCTCCCTCCCTTCTTCCTTCTTCTTTCTTTCTTTCTTTCTTTCTTTCTTTCTTTCTTTCTTTCTTTCTCTCTTCCTCTCTTTCTTTCTCTCTTTTCTCTCTTTCTTCTCTCTTCTTTCTTTCTTTCTTTCTTTCTTTCTCTTTTTCTTTCTCTTTTCTCTCTTTCTTTCTCTTTTTCTTTCTCTCTTTTCTCTCTTTCTTTCTTTCTCTCTCTCTTTCTCTCTCTCTCTCTTTCTTTTGAGACAGGGTCTTACTCTGTAGCCCTGTCTGGCTTGGAATTTACTTTGTAAACCAGGCTAGTCTGGAACTCAGAGAGATCCACTTGCCTCTGCACCCTGAGTGCTGATTAAAGATGTTATCATGCTCAGCTTGATAATTCTTTTTAAAATTATTACCCTTCTCATGAATAAATTGAGAGAAAAATAAGAGTCTACAACTTTAGTTGATAATTTTCAATTTTCTCCTCCTCCCTTCCCTTTCTTTCTTTTCTCCTCTTCTACCTTGAAACTGAATGGACAGCTGCAACATAATTTTAAAAAGCATTCATCAGGCTTATCTCTAGTGCAAGTACATGTGTTTGTGTATATGTGCATGTTTGTTCATTGTATTCACACATAGTAGCCAAAGGTCAACGTCAGTTTCATCCTTTGAGGAAGGTTCCTCAAAGAAACAGGGTGTCTCCTAGAGCTCGAAGCTCACCCATTTGGGTAGGTTTGTAGGCCAGCAATCCCTCGGTGTCTACCTGTGTCCTTCCTAGTACACCTGTGCTCTGCTTTTTACATGGGTCCGCATGTTTGCCCAGCAAGCTTTTTACTGACTGAGCTATCTTTCTAGCACCTTGCCTTTTTTAAAAAAATATTATATTTATCTGTTTAGCATGTGTATGTGCATGAGCACATGTGCATATGCATGAGCACATAAGTGTTTAGTATGTGTATGTGTGTAGTATACATGCAGAGCCTAGGGCCAAAGGACAACTTGTAGTTGTCAGTTTTCTTCATCCACCACGTGTTCCAGGAATTGAAACTGGTGTCATTAGGCTTGGCAGGAATGCCTTTACCATCTCACTCGCCTCTGTCTGTCTGTCTGTCTCTTTTTAACTTTCGAACATTAATAAGAGAAATAATTTTTCAGAAATTGTGTAGCAATTTTACTTACTTAAAAGTACAGATTACAGGATTAGAGATGTAAATTCTTAGTAGTACTTGCTTAACATGCACAAAGTATGAGGTTTGATACCCACCTCAGCATAAAATTAGGCTGTGGTGGCCCATGTATGTAATACTGTCACTGAGGAGGTGGGGGCAGGAGGATTGGAAGTTTAAGGTTTTCCTTGACTGCAAAGCATGTGTGAGGTTAGCCTGGGCTATGTGAGACCCGTCCTCAAAAGGAAGTATAGATGACAACGGGCAGAAGATGTAAGCACAACTATTTAGTTTCCTATAAAATTGTTGTCTCAAGGAAGGGGAGTGTGGAAATGTTCAGTACGTGGAGTGCTTGGTTTCTTGTTGGATTTTACTTCAGATATTTAGGAAATGGGAAATACAATTTCTCTTAAGAAGCTGATATTATGCAAAGTGTGTATTTGAAACCTGTTTTCACTGTATATGGGACTGTGGTTTTAGCTTTTCATTTGAAAAGTGAAAAGCCAGGCTTGGTGGTGTATGCCTTTAATGCCAGCACTCAGGGAGGCAGAGGCAGGTAGATCACTGAGTTTGAGGACAGCCAAGGCTACACAGAGAAGCCCTGTCGAGAGAGAGAGAGAGAGAGAGAGAGAGAGAGAGAGAGAGGATAATAATAGTATTTTTATAGAGAAATATTGGGGAGGACTTAAAGTAACAGATGTGAAACGTTTAGGTCATATTGATACATAGTAAATTATTGGTGATAGGTGATATTAACTGTTTGGTAAAAATTTAAAAATACTCACTTTATGTGTCTGAATGTTTTGATTACATGTATGTATGCAAACTAACTAAATGTATATATACATATACACACACACGCGCACACACACACACACAGTGCTGGGATCAAACCTGTGGCTTTGTACACATCAGGCGAACATTCCACCACTAGGATACAGCCCTGTTTTAGGTGCACTGTCCTTCCCTGGGTTTATTTAGGTCACAAAGATGTCAGAATTTTAAACTGTTTGTATAGAGTGGTTTTAATACAGTGGATAAAAAACTCCCTAAGTTCCCAGCCTGCCTTTCATAGCCTTGGTGCCTCTTTGCGTCACATTGTTTCTTCCTCAAATGTCTTTTTTTTTTTTTCTCTCACAACAATGGCAATACAATTTGATTCTTGGTCACCTTCTGTTTCACACTACTTCCTCTATTTTATAAGTCTTACTCATGAGTCTTACTAAAGACATTGCAGTGCCTGCAGAGATGGCTCAGTGATTAGGAGCACTTGTTGCTCTTGCAAAAGATCTGGGTGCGGTTCCCAGCACCCACATGGTGGCTTCCAGTGGTCTGTAACTCCAGTTCTCAGGGATCTGAAACCCTCTTCTGACCTCCATGGGCACCAGGCTTGCATATGATGCATATACATTCATGCAAATATTCATGCACCTAAAAATTTTAAAAATACATTGTAAAATGCTTTAGGTCAAATTTTTTTTTCAAGACTTTTAATGTATCCTTGGCCATCCTGGAACTCACTCTGTAGATCAGACTGGCCTCAAACTCACAGAAATCTGCCTGCCTCTGCCTCATGAGTACTGGGATTAAAGGCGTGCAATGTGATCACTGCCCCATCTCCTCCTCCTCCTCCTCCTGTTTTTTTTGTATACAGTGTTGTACCAAATAACAGTGAAGAGCTGCTGAAGGCTAACTATTCCAGGTACTGTCCTAAGCATTCTTTATGGGTTAAGTGTCATTTCTTCCAACAACACTGAACAAGGTAAACCCACAGTTCTAGGAAAAAAAAAAAAACCTGAAAGGTTAAGGGTCTGGGAAACGTGGCCTAAAATCATAGGCCCACATGCCTTAGAGTTGGGCATTGAGCCCAGCAGTGTGTGCCAGTCAACACAGGTGGTTTCTCTTTCGTGAGGTTCTAATCCTGGCATCAGTCCATATGCCTGCTGTTGGCAGGTTGCTGCCTGGCTCTTCTGTGTATAAAAACTACTATAGAGTGACATGTGTAGTTCCAAAATACCTCCGAAAAAGAAATTATCAAAAAAACTGACTTTATTCTGGGTGTACTAGCACATGCTTTTAATCCCAACACTAGGAAGGCAGAGGCAGGTGGATGTCTGTGAGTTTGAGGCCAGTGAGAGCTACATAATAATGCCCTGTCTAAACAAAATGAAACAAAACCTGGTTCATGGACTGGCAAGATAGCTCAGCAGGTAAAGGCACTTGTTACGAGTCTTGACTTGAGTTTGATCTGTGGACCCACAGAGTGGAAGGGCAGTACCAACTGGAGAAAGTGGTTCTCTGACCTCTGTATGTGTGCATACAAAATAAAACTGTAAAAATCCAACTGTTTTCTCAATTTTTACTTTTAAGAAATTTAAAACTTTTTTTTTTTTGTGGCATCAGCCTTTAATCTCAGCACCCTGGAGGCAGAAGCAAGGGGATCTCTGAGTTCAAGACTAGCCTGATCTACATAGTGAGTTAGAGGCCAATCAGGACCACATAGTAGGACCCTGTCTTGAATTAATTAAGAAAGAGGAAAGAAAGGAAGGGAGGAATGAATGAATGAATGAATGACTTTTTAGCCAGTTAAACTGAGCAGGTCCCTTTTTTGATGGGGCCTGGTATGCAGTGGCTGCAACAGCAGCGACTTTGGTAGTGCTTATGTCTGTTGCCTGTATGGGCTGCCCTAAGGGATCTTGGAGACATTGGTCATTTTGTCTGATTTCAGTGCTGTCATTAAACTAAGCTCCAGACAGGTATGTGTGGTGCCTTTGGGGAGCCCCAAGGCACAATGGCCAGCTCATCATGTGCTTCCACACCAGACTGCAGAGTAAGGAACATGTGATAGAACCGAGTTCCAGTTGTCCCTGGCTGCAGGGTCAAATCTAAACCCACTCATGGTGCCCTTGACACACCTGACTCTCCTCGGCTTTAATGTGCTGTCCTGTATCCCACCAAATTGTGTTGGTAGTAAATCTCATATACAGTTTGTCTGAAAACAAACAAAAAAGCAAAAATAATGACATGGCTTTTCTAAGAATAAGGAAATCTCTTATAAGGTTAGTGTTGTTATTATACTTCTGAAAATTATTAGCTGCCATTGGGGGTGTAGATAGAGTAAGTTATATGGCATGTGTAAGGCCTTATGTTCAACTCCAGCACCACAAACAAAATTACAAACGAAAAAGATTGTGTCTCATAAAAATGACAAGGAAGCTGTACCACAATAGCACAGTAATATGGGTGCCTAAAGAAGACTTGCATAATGACATACTGATAGGTATGTTAACTGGCAGGGGACATTCTCAAAGGGTCCTGTTTTTAGACTATCTGCAGGCAAATAATAACTGCTGAGAGATGCAGAATTATTTTTCCCAGAGATGAGCCTCTATTTGGTTACCCAGCATCTGTCTCTATATCTGTTACATGTCTATGTATGTATATATAATCACAGGTTTAGAGATGAGAAGAAAACTTAGTGGAGTCAGTTTTCTCCTTCACGTTTATGTGGATTCTGGAGATCATACTCAGGTTGTCAGGTTTACACAGCCAGTGCGTTTAATTTCTGAGCCATCTTACAGGCTCCATGTTTTATTTATTCTTAGATTTGGGAAAAAATACTTCAAAGTTTATGCTGTGCTGGCATATCGCATTCTGAGCCACGTAATCATTGATATCTCACTGTGGTTAATATTTGCTAGTAACTCATTTAAAGTAGTCATTTAAGATGTCCCTCATAAGTCTTGGCCATTTAAATTCTTGGTCCTTGGTTGGTGTGACTGTTTGGGAATGATAAGGAGTTGTGGCCTTATTGAATGAGGTTCGTCACTGGAGTTGGGCTTTGATGTTTAAAAAAACTCCATGCTGCTCTCTCTGCCTCCTGCTTGTGGATCTAGATGTTAGCTGTCAACTGTTCCTGTCGTCATGCCTTTACTCCATAATAATGCACTCTAAACTTATGAAACCATAATCTCAATTAAATGCCTTTTTTTTTTTTTAAGTAAGGTGTCTTGGTTGTGGTGTTTTGCCAAATAATAGAAAAGTAACAAAGACAACCTCCATTATATTTTTATATATGTATATATTTCTATTTTATATTTTTAATATGTAATCTAGGGTGACATTTAAACTGCTGTCTCAGTTGAAGAGTCTTTCGTGAGCTCTTAAGTCTTAGAGTAGTTGGAGTTGTTTCCAGTCGTGGTGGCACATGGCTGGAGTCCTGGCATTTGCAGCCTGCGGGCTGCATGTCCCTGCAGTTGGAGGCAAGCCTGTATAGCCAACAGCGTGAACTTCGTTTCTCTTGAGCGCATGGCTTCCACCAAACCTAAAACTAGCTCCTGAGAGAAAGCCTTTGTCTAACTGCTTCGACAGAATGCTCTCCTTGCCTGTCATTCACCTCTTTGCTTCTTAACGATCTTGAAGTTCATGTTATGTGTCCTTTTCTTTCCTAGGCCATGGGGTTTGTGTCTTTTGCCCAACATTTTCTCAAGTATTTTTCTGAAAGTTATACAGTTTTAACTTCGATGTTTTAGTTTGTGTCATTTTAATTCCTTCTGTTTATTATAAACATAAAGATTGAGGTTCACAACACATCAAGGGAGTTGAGTTAGTCCCTTTTGTTGAAATTGTTGTTCTTTCTCATTGAATTACCTGGGGCCAAGCGCAAGAGCCACAGCTGTCAGTTGTTTTAATTATTTTCCTATTGCAGAGAGCATTTCACATTTTTATCATTCAGTTGGCTTCTGGGCAAGTGAAGTCATGTTGAAGGCTAGTATACTCAGGAAGTTGGCAAGCAAGTGGATAACAGTTACATTATTATTATTATTATTATTATTTTTGATTTATTTATTTATTTTCTGTGCATGAGTGTTTTGCCTGAATGTATGTCTGTGTACGACATGTGTTCCTAGTGCCCTTGGGGGACAGAGATGTTGGATCCCCTGGAGTTCATGGATGTTTGCAAACCACTCTGTGCGTGCTGGGACCCAAGCCTGGGTCCTCTGCAAGAGCCCTCATGACCCTTAAACTATTTTTCTAGCTCCTTTAATTCATTTACTTATTGAACCTTCAGAATGACATTGACTGACACTTTAGAGTGTGCAGCTCAGCAAATGTGGGCAGGTTATTATTAGGAGACTCCTTATAGAGTATCCCCATCCTTGTATACTGTATGACATGGTAAGGGCCATAAAGGGGAAAGAGCAGGCTTTATGAGAGAGTGTGATGGACTTTGGAAGGCCCCACTGAGGGATGATGTGTGGTCCAGACAGATAAAACATTGTGGTTACAGGTTGGGACAGTGTTCAGCCAGTAAAGTGTTTGTGGCACGTGCGAGAGCCTGAGTTCAGATCTACAACACCTATATGAAAAGCCAGGCACAGCAGCACATACCTGTAATCCTGGTGCTAAGGTGGCAGAGACGGAGTTGCTTTTGCTTACTGTCCAACTAGTCTGCCTAAATGTATGAGCTCTATCTGTCTCGAAAAATAAGTTGTAAGAAATTAAGGAAGACATCAGATGTTGACTTTTTATCTCCATACGTATGTGTGAGCTTATGTCTGCACACACATGTACCTGCATACACAAATATGTATAAACAACTAAAAATTTTAAAAGTCTAATTACAAGTCTGGCATACTGCTGCATTCATATATCTCAGCTCCCAGGAGGCTGAGCCAGGAGGACAAGTTTCAAGCCCACTCTGGGCTGTCTCAAAAGAAATGGGAGTAGGGGGAGGCTGGAGAGGTGGCTCACTGGTTAAGAGCACTCGGTACTTTTCCAGAGGACCCAGTTTCGGTTCCCTGCACCCACATGGCAGCTAACAACCTTCTATAACTACAGTTTCAGAGGATCCAAAGCCCTCTTCTAGTCTCCAAGGGCATTGCATGCTTGTAGTTCATGGACACACTCAGGCAAACACCCATGCACCTTAAAAATAAATAAGTAAATCTTAAAAAAAAAAAAAATCCGGATTGCAAGAATGAACATGGCACATTTGAAACACCAAAAAGAAGCCAGCAGGTGTAACAGTAGGGGGTCTTGGTAAATGCTGAGGCTTCTGGGCTATTGATCATGTTGTTATTGCTCTATATGGCAGTAATACTGTTCACTGAAGTAAGCAACAGCAACAGAAACATGGCAGGTGTGGTGATCCATCCTTTGCATCTCAGCACTTGGGAGGCAGAAGCAGGTAGATTTCTGTGAGTCTGGTCTACACGATGAGTTTCACCATCCAAGACTATACAGTGGGACTTGTCTCAAAACAGGAAAAACCTAAACAGAATAAAATACGTTCATCTCCTTCCCACTGTACCTCGTGTGACACATAGCTAGAATGCAGAGTCTTGTGTGTGCTAGGTGTGCTGACTGCATACTCACACCTCTCAAATGGTGTACTAACTGAGCTACACCCACAGCCTTCAGCGTGGCATTTTTGAGGGTCTTCCTCGTTGACTATAGTAATTGTTCATTTTCCTTGTGTGGGTTTAGTTAGTTTTCCTTGTTGCTGTGACCGAATGCCTGACATGAAGCAACATAAGGAAAGGAAGGTTTGCTCTGGCTCATAGTTTCAAAGGGTACATTCATCATGGTGGGGAGAACATGCAGCAGCTGTGGAAGGAGAGGTACTCGGGAGGACCAGGCAGGGATGACTAGGGAAGGGATGGAGGGGGGAGAGAGAGAGAGAGAGACTCATCCTCCCCAAAATGGCTTTCTCCAGGTAGCCTGCACCTTCCAAAAGTGACATAACTTACTAAAACAAGGCCACCTAGAACGAACCAAGGATTTAAACATGTGAGCATTTGGGGGATTTCACATTGAACCCATAGCAGCAGGTATGGAATAAGAAAGCCGAGTGCTCTCTCAAGAAGAGATGCAATGACCGGACAGTCAGGAGTTACATATGTAGGAAATAAAACTCAGTGATGTGCCATGATTCTTGGGCGTCTTGCTTGAACAGCTAACAGATGTGCTTTCTATTGGAAAGACACATTTAGATAGAGTACAAACTGAGAGTTTCAGATGTGATGAGTGCCTTTCTGCTGGCATTTGTATTACATGTGGAGTATGGGGGGTGGGTGAGAAGTTTCTACGGTAGGAACATCAAAGCCACTTTCAGTCAGGGATGGTACCGTGGAGGAGATCTCAACTTTACCAAGTTTCAGCCAGCTTCTGTTGGCTGCACTGACTAAGAACAAATCACTCAATTTTAAAAAATCCTTTCTCATGTGAAATGGAAACATTATTTGCTTTGTAGAGTTAAGTACGTGCCATGTGATAGTGAGTCCACGGTTTAAAGCTGTTTGGCTCTGTGGATGCTCAGAAAAGTTGGTTCACACGCATGCAGTTTGGATTGAGAGGAACAGGTTGTGGAAACCCATGAAAGGCATGGAGGAGATTTGCTCTGTTAGGAAGCTGTAGTGTTTCTGTTTGCAAGTTAGACTTAGAGAAGTCTCATTTCAAGAACTGTTTTCTAACTGCTGTGAAGAAAGAAGTTAGAGGGAAGACATCTCATCTCCATAGCCAGGTGCGGCAGCTCTTGCCTTCAGTCTCAGCATTTGGGAGGCCAAGGCAAAAAGATTGCCATGACCTCAGCCCCGGTCATCTTGGACTACATTCAAAATAAAACCAAAGAAGTATCTAGAAAAATCAGTGGTCATAGTTTAGGATAAGGTGCTGAGGGCTGTTTTGGGTTTTGAAATTAGTATAGAAGTCAAAGAATAAATAAAAAAAAAAAAAAAAAAGAAAGAAACTGCCAGGTGTGTTGATGCAGGCCTTTACTTTTAGCACTCTGGAGGCAGTGGCAGTTAGATATCTGAGTTCAAGGCCAGCCTAGGCATAGCAAGTTCCAGGCTCGCCAGTGCTACACAGGGAGATCCTGTTTTAGAAAAGAAAACATAACAAAATAAGAAACTATAGGATTTGTTCAAACTGTTTTTTATGACTTAACAGTGAAGGAAGAATAAGTCACATGTGAGTCTATGAATTGTTATCTGGGAAGCTATAAAACAGGCAGAAGCCGTGACAGATATGATCAAGAAGCAAAGTTGAGTCAGAGAAAGACTTCCTTTCAGTCCTGAGAGTGTAACTCCTGGGGTTAAAGTATGGCTGTCCTCATGTCATCAGTTTCTATATGGCAAAGAACTGTGAAAAAGAATACAAGATTAGAAACAGGAATTTTAGTCCTCAATCCAAATCATTGATTAGCTTGTGGCCCTGGTAATACCTGCATCTCTGGTATTCACTGGAGTTATCCAATAAGAGAAGCCAATGCTCATCTGCCTCAGCAGACTTCCAGAGTTGTTCTACAGATCAAATACGGATACATATCAGGGCTGGAGAGATGATGGAGAGGTTAAGTGTACATGCTGCTCTTGTGGAGGATCCAGGTTTGGTTCCCAGCACCCATCTTAGACAGCTTACAGACCCCTGTAATTTCAGCTCCAGGGTTTCTGGATGCCTTCATGGGCACCTGAGTCACATGTATATGTGTGTACACACACACACTTTTAAGAAATGCTTTACAGATCTGGGAGTGTAGCTCAGTAGTAGAGCAAATGTTTAGCATGTACAAGGCCTTGGGTGTGATCTCTAGCACCCTCAGTACATTAAAAATACTATTGTGATTGCAACTCCCCATGTAATTATAAGATGGTTATGCCACTTCTCAGTTCAAACTAAAACAAAAATAATTGTATTTAGGGCCAGAGAAGGGAAAATAAGAAAAATGTCGAAATTTTTAACTTTTGTTTGGTGTTAATGAGATACATGTATCTGGAAACTTGGTAGACTGATTTGGGAGACTCATTTGGAAGCTTATGTCATCTATGACAGAGATCACAGCTAAAAATGCAGGTTGCATCTTGTTGGATGTGAATATTTAACATGATTTTAGGTTGAAGAATCAACGATAGGGTTTTACTTCCATCTCTGTGGTGCTCTATGTGTAGTAGCAGAATTCAAAGGCACCCTGTAAGTTTAGTCTACTGCTACCCTTTGCTTTGTGGTTTTGGCAGTAGCCCCTCACTCAGGCCTTCACACTCTTTTATGGGAATCACAATACCTAACTACCTAGCAGGTTGTTACAAAGGGTAATGAAATAAGGTAAAATACCTAGCCCAGAGGAGATACCAAGTGACAATGCTTACGCTGCACCCTTACTGCACCCTTATTGCCTCAGTGGAGAGCAGTTCTGGGAATTTGATTTTGTTGTCCCACATGGTTTTTTGTTTTCTTAATCTTAATCTTTACTTTTTTTTTTTTGGCTCTGGTTGTCCTAGAACTCATTGTGTAGACCAGGCTGATCTTGAACTCATAGAGATCTGCCTGCCTCTTCTCCAGATGCTGAGATTAAAGGTGTGTGCTACCACATCTGGCCAACATTTGCCTTCTTATTAATTGTTAGCAATTAAAAAAAAATGTCTCTAGTTATTTGTTTGCTGAGTAGAACAAACAGCTGTAAAAGTGGATGGTTATAGCTCAAAAAGAATATTGTTAGGTTTTATTTCCCTCTGATTTACTGTTTTGAGTTTGGTGTTAGATACTACTTGAACCGAGATGCTAGACACTGTTAATTAATCATTGAATTGAACTAGTCTATATGCCTCAGAAGCCTTCACAATATTCCGAACAGCTAAAATCATCTCATCAGAGTTCATATAGTAATAAAAACCTGTTTGTTCTGTAGATGAAAATGTAAAAGTAGTATATGAACTATTCATTAATCCTTTATCTGGGTGTGGACTTGTCCAACCTTCTGACAAGACAGGGTGGTCTTATTGCAGACGCTACATTATAACATTGTTACACGGTGTGGGTATGTCTAAATACCTTGTAGTACATTGTATTATTGTGTAATAAACATATTGATGAGCAGCAGTGGTCTAACAAAGGACTTGCATCAAAATCGGGGATGTGGTCTTAAAATACTCATACTTTAACCCCTTAACACACATACTTATTAAGCTGGAATCTTAAGAATAAGACACTGACATATGCATTTTATAATGATTCTGCTACGTATGCCACTTTTAAAACAAGTAGATAATGTACGAGTGTAGAGAATTAGACATCTTTACACTGTTAATATGATTTTAAATTGATATAGTATGGCCAGTAGAACACTTTGCAGCTAGATAAAGTTTTTAAACCTGCCCTGTATGAATACACACATGCCCAGATTTAGAGTTTGAATTTTTTTTCTTCAAGACAGGGTCTTCTTCTATACAGCTCAGTTTGGCCTTCAACTCAAGATCCTTCTCTCTACTGCCTCAATCTTGGGATGACAGGTATATGATAGTGTACCCCACCGAAGGAAACATTCTTCAATTGCTGCATGTGCTAGTACATGCCTATATATCCTACTACTCAGAGGCAGAAGTAGGAGGCTCTTGAGTTTAAGGACAGTTTAGACCACATAGTGATACCCTGTCTCAAAAAGTGTTTTTTTTGTTTTGTGGACATGTTTGTATGCTGAAAACTTGTAAGCAGTTAATTGGTTTCTAGTACACATGTGGTTGACTGCTACAGTTTACTGCATAACCATTTCTAGAAGGAAGTAGAATTCTGCAGTGGTGGCTTATGCATTTACTTCCAGCACTCAGAGGCAGGGGCAGAGGCAGAAAGATCTCCCTGAGGTTGAGGCCAGCCTGGTCTTCAGAGTGAGTTTCAGGAAAGCCAGGACTATACAGAGAAACCCTGTCTCAAAAAAGCAAAAGACAAAACAAAAAAAATGAAAATGTTTTAAATTTGTTAAAGTTGCTATGAAACTAAGCAGGACTTTTGCTGTGTGTGATGGTGTGTTTCTATAAACCCAGTACCTGGGAGGATGAATCAGGAAGCTCCCCGGGTTAAGGACAGCCCAGGCTCCATGGCCTATCCTATTTGCTTTATGTCTGAATTATATAGGTTTAATGCCTGCATATCTGAATGTGAAAATTAGGTATAAAACGCTTGTGTAATCTTTATCAACTGGTTGACTTCTTGCCTATTAGAATTTTAATACTTTTTAAATCCTCTTTTCAATTTTAGGCTCGATGAGAGAAAGGGAAAGTTAAGGATGCTGGAGCAGAACAATGGATTTCTCTTTCTCTTTCATGCAAGGGATCATGGGAAACACAATTCAGCAACCACCTCAACTCATTGACTCCGCCAACATCCGTCAGGAGGATGCCTTTGAGAACAACAGTGACATTGTTGAAGATGGTGGCCAGACACCCTTCGAAGCTACTGTGCAACAAGGTTTTCAGTACCCACCTACAGCAGAAGACCTTCCTCCACTCACAAATGGCTACCCACCGTCAATCAGCTTGTATGAGACGCAAACCAAATACCCACCATATAATCAGTATCCCAATGGGTCAGCCAACGGTTTTGGTGCAGTTAGAAACTTTAGCCCTACTGACTATTACCATTCAGAAATTCCAAACACGAGACCACATGAAATTCTGGAAAAACCTTCTCCTCCACAGCCTCCTCCTCCTCCTTCGGTACCACAGACTGTGATTCCAAAGAAGACAGGCTCACCTGAGATTAAACTAAAAATAACCAAAACCATCCAGAATGGCAGGGAATTGTTTGAGTCTTCCCTCTGTGGAGACCTTCTAAATGAAGTACAGGCAAGTGAGCACACAAAGTCAAAGCACGAAAGCAGAAAGGAAAAGAGGAAAAAAAGCAACAAGCATGAGTCGTCCAGGTCCGAAGAGCGCAGGTCACACAAAACCCCCAAGGTAGAGCCAGAGGGACAGAATGTAAGTTGAAACGTTATGTGTTAACTTTTATGATCTTTCCTGTGTACTGGAAATTGGAAGTCTTTTTATGTTTTTCTCTTCAAATATAAATATTTGTAGTGTGTTCTTGTGATCATTGGTTAACTAAGGTGCTTGGAAATATAATGAATAAATATTTGGTGAGTAGATAAAGAGAATTATTAGTGAGGAAATATTTTTAAAGTGTTTAACAGCAAGAATCTTATCTCCCCCTCCCCATTTGGGAGTTGGTTTCCAAAACAGGGTTTCTCTGTGTAGCCCTGGCTGTTCTGAAACTCATTCTGTAAACTGGGTTGGCCTGGAACTTGAGAAATCCACCTGCCTCCGCCTTCTGCTTATTTATTTATTTTTTATTTTGAGAGGCTCAGTTATTTTTACTTGTTTATACTAATCTCTTGGTTTTGGAAAATTGAGACAAAAAGCAAAGAGAAAGGGGATTTTATTTTAGGCCAAATTGGCTGGAAAAGCTTAGATTTAACACTTGTTTTCCAAGTGTTTGCTGCTAACTAAGCAGAGGTAGGAGAGCTCTGTACAGTAGAACATCCCCTGGGCTGTGGCTCGCACCGTTAATTCTGATACTCAAGACAGATGCAGTGGGTTGGTCTCTGTGGATTAAAGGCTAACCGATCTACATAGCCAGTTCCAGGCCCGCCTCAAAAATAAAATACAATAAGGTCAGATGCTGATTAGGTCTTCAGGTAGAGTTTTTATAAAACCCCACACGTACTGGTGTTTCTATCTATTTATCTGTCTATCTATATCTATGTTTTTTTGAGGCAGGGTTTCTCTGTGTAGTCCTGGCTTGTCCTGGACTCACTGTGTAGATCAGGCAGGCCTCAGACTCGGATCTGCCTGCCTCTGCCTCCCAGTGCTGGAATCAAAGGCGCTTGTCACCATGTCTGGCAGGAAGATTTGTTGTTATTTGTCTATTAATTTATTTTTTGGTTTTTTAATTGAAAGGCATGAGCCACGATATTATTAAAGATTATTTTCATATCTGAGATTGATTGTGAATTTCATGGGCAATAAGAGAATAATAGCAGGTACATAACAGATCAGTTCTAACTTGAATGAAGAGTTTATAATACAAACTACAGATATTTCCTAGATATGCATTTAGAAAGAAACTAATAGATGTTTATTTTGTGATAGCTGTCTGCTTTTATAGTTCATATATTTGAATAAGTTAACTTATTTTGTTTGGTTCAAAGAAAGAATACTTGGTAATTGAACATTCCTTGGATTGCTAGATTCTATTTCATATGACTCAAATGTGATTTTCTTTCCTTTTTTTTTTTTTTTTCTGGGTAAAGGTTGCAGACGGTCTAGGTTATCACGAGTCCAAAGTGTGGTATTTCACATATTTTCCAATTTTCTTATTCATTTAATACATATTAATTGAATATCACATGTCAGACCCTGTTCTAAGAATTGAAGGTGTGACTGTGAAAGCAAAGCAAAAGATGTCTGCTCGCAGGTGCTTATATTCCAGTTAATTTATATGTATATATGTATGTTTGTGGGTGTGGGTGTTTGCTGCCAAGTCTGCATACATATAAGCAGATAAGTAGTATATGTATATACATACCACCACACACATGCATATATATGTTTATATATCTATGTATGTATACACACATTAAACGTGCACACAAAGGTTTAGAGTTTGTCACATGTTATGAGAGAAATAGAATGAGAAATTAAGAGTAATCAGAGACACTCTAGTTCTATATCTGTGAGAATGAAGGTTTTAGAATGAAATGCTTTCTTTAATAAAAAATATTTTTTAAGTTTATGATTGTTTTGCTTGTATGTATGTCTATGTACCAACTTAATACACTGCCTATGGAACCAGAAAAGGGCGTTGGATTCCCTGGAACTGGAGTTACCAACAGTGGTGTGCCATCATGTGGGTGCTGGGAATCAAACCTGGGTCCTCTCGAAGAGCAGCCAGTCCTCTTCACCACTGGACTATCTCTCTGGCCTCTATTTCCATCCCTCTCTCTCTTTCTCTCTCTTTTTTAAAAAAAAAATTTATATATGAGTGCTCTGTCTGTGTGTATACTTGCACGCCGGAAGAGGGCATCAGATCCCATTAGAGATGTTGTAAGCCTCCATGTGGGTGCTGGAAATTGAACTCAGAACCTCTAAAAGACCAGACAGTGCTCGTAACCACTAAGCCATCTCTTCAGCCCCCCCCCCATTTCTTTCTCCTTCTCTCACTGCTTACAGTGTTGCTCTCTAGAATGCTCTGTTTTTCAAGCATTTGGTGTGGGGTGAGGGCAGGGGTGTGCGTGCACGTGGCCTGCCGTGCTGCACGTGGGGAAGTCAGAGGATACTTAGGGAGTAGCTTCTCCTCCGCTTCCGTGTTGCTCCCAGGAGTTGAGCTTAATTTGTCTGGCTTGGCAGCTGTTTGACCAGTCCTCTCGTGTGTTCTTGGGTCTATTCATGCATGTGTATACAGGTGCCCTTGGAGCCAGAAGAGGGCCTTGATCTCCTGGAGTTAGAGTTAGAGGTTGTTGAACTTGGGCTCTCTGGGCAAGCAGCAAATACTCTTAACCAGTGAGCCATGTCTCTGACCCCCTTATGAGGTTCTGTAGTGTCTTACATGACTTTTTTGTTGAGTTAACAAGTGGAAGGATAGAAGTTAATTGTGCAGCCCAGACACACACTGTAGCATTGCTTTTTAGCCTAGCCTTGCACAGGGTAGGCACAGCTGTATCAGTGAGCAGTATTCCCAACCCCACTGTAACGTTTCTTGCCTAGACATTGTGAAGAGACATGGTAACACAGTGGCTTTGGGGAATCACAAACTTTCAGAAGATCTGAATTTGCCTTTTTTGTGTATTAGTTTTTGAGAACTGCCGTACTGGCCTTGAGAACATTAGGATTTTTTGTTGTTCTTTTGGGGAATCTGATTTTGCTTATATCTTTGAAATTTATTTAGCTAATGTTGTGAAAAGCTTAAATTCTGCCAGAATTTTCTTATTTATTTATTTGCTTTTTCGTTTGTTTTTAATTTCTTTATGTTGTGTATGTGTTGATTGCACGTTTCAGCTACTTAGAATAATCTTGATATGAACATAACTGAACAGTATTGATATGAACATAGCTATCTCTCTGACATCGGTCTTTCTATTTGAGGGTACAACGAAAAATGGAATTATTAGATCATGGAAGAATTTTGTTTATTTTTTCATATAATTAAAAAGAAAGAAAAGAAATTTTACTCCGATTCTTTCCTGAAAAATAAATAGATCTTCCCGTGTAGGATCAACTATGAATATTTTAAAAGCATATATACCCATAACCTCACAAGTTTCAGATGAAGGTGAACAAGATGTAACGAAGAGCTAAGTCAGTTATCCTTTACTTTGCTGCTTTCCTCTTACTTGGTTGTTGGCCTTTCACAGCTGAAGGAAGACGTCCTCTATTCTCAGAAGCTATCTGATGGCATTTTCTAAATTCTTTCTTTTCTTGACTCAGAGTATTTGACTTCATCATTCTTTTGAGCAGAGTCTCTTCTTGGTTGCTGTGTAACTCACTGTGTAGATCAGGCTGGCTAGATAAAAGTGTGTGCCACCATACCGAGCTTTGACTTAAAAAAAAAAAAAGACCTATTAATTTTTATTTTAGATGTGAATGTTTTGCCTGCATGTATGTCTATGTACCATGTGCATGCAGCGCCCAAGAAAGCCAGAAAAATTTGTTGGTTCCTCTGGAACTAGAGTTAAGGTACAGGTGGTTTTCCATCCTGTGGATACCGGGAACTGAACCCAAATAAGAGCAACAAGTGCCTTTAACTGCGGAGCCCTGCATTTGACTTTTATTGGCCATTTCTCCACATAAGCCTGTCACTCTTAACCCTTACCTCCTCCCAGTCTCCCTTTTCCTTCTAAAATGCGGTCTGTCTATTCCAGGTTGCACTGCTCTTGAATGACTGTAGCCCTCCTTCCTCTTGGCCGTATGTGCGGGTGTTAAGGCTTGCCCCAGCACAAGTGGAGAACAGCTTTTCTTAATTAAGTCTGTGATACTGTGCATCAAGTTGACCCACTTCATCTTATTAGCCCAGAGATCTCTAAATTCCTGCTGGCTTTCTGTTTTGCTCCCAGGTGAGCACATTTGTGCGGAGTTTCCTCTGTTAGTGCGGCATCATTTCATGGAGTAAGGGAATTTAGAGTAAATCCTGGGCTTTCTTTTCTCTTGCCACATCTTTCTTTTGAAAATGACTGAAACTTTCAAATGTTTGTAAGTGATTTTGACATTGTATCAAAACAGCCTGAAAGAACTGCCAACAACTGAGTCAACTGTTTCTCTGTGTAACCCTGGCTGTCCTGGAACTCACACTGTAGACCAGGCTGGCCTCAGACTCAGAGCTCTGCCTTCCTCTGCCTCCTGAGTGCTGGGACTAAAGGTGTGCGCCACCATGCCCTCTTTTTACTCACTTGCATGTGCTCATGGCAACACCACAGAAGCATCTCACAACTAACTTGGGCTTGGATTACTGCAGTGTTCTAGTTAAGCAGGTCCTGCTCCCCTCCTGCTTCCTTCCAAAGTATTCTCAACATGTTAGCCAACAGCATCTTTTAAACAAAAATGACTTACTAGTTGTCTACCTAAACCTCTCCAGTGGCTTTTCATTGCACTTAAGATGAAATATAAATACTTCGCCATGGCTTACAAGGCTCTTGCAATCTAGCCTGCCCTTCCATTCCAATGAGCGTCACTCCTCCTTGAGCAGTGGGTTAGTGGGTGTGGCCTTTTAAAAACATTAACTAATTAGTTAATTATGTTAGAGTGCATAGGTGTTTTGACTACATGTGTGTCTGCACTATGTGTAAGCCCAGTGCCTGCAGAGGTCAGAAAAGGGTGTTGAATCTCCTGGAATTGGAGTTACAGACACTTGTCAACTGCCATATGGGTGTTACACATCAAATCTGGTCACGAGCATCCAGTGCTCTTAACCACTAAGCCATCTCGGTAGCCCCAATTGTTGTGACCTTCAGATGTCTACCTTTTAATCTTGGGTCTTTATTATTGTTGTGTTGCTGTGAAGAGACACCACAACCAAGGCAACTCTTATGAAAGAAAACATTTAGTTGGGGGCTTGCTTACGGTTTTAGAGTTAGTCAGTGATAATCATGGTAGGGTGCAGACAGGATGGTGCTAGGGGAGTAGCTGAGAGCTTTATGTCCTGATCAGCGGGCAGTAGGCAGAGAGAGAGAGAGAGAGAGAGAGAGAGAGAGAGAGAGAGAGAGAAACATTGGGCTTGGCATGGGCATTTGGAACCTCAAAGCCCACCCTAGCAACACACTTCTTCCAACAAGGCCACACCCATTCCCCAAAGGCCACTCCTCCTTAATCCTTCTCAAATGGTTCATTAGCAGGCGATGGAACATAGGAGTTTATGGGAGCTGATTGTATGCAGATCACCACACCCCTTGCTATTTCTTCTTTTTTGCATTCTTACCCCACTTTTTACTAAGCCAACTCCTCTTCCATTGCTTCTCAAATTATAGCCTCCTTTCTTAGAGAGGCCTTGAGGTCAGAGCTATCTCTTTTTATAAGTATATGGCCTTATGTAAGCCATCTGAATTTTATTCTCTGAAAAGAAGTTAAAACAAAAGCCAAAACTACCAGGTATGGTAGTGCACTGCTTAAATTCCAGCACATGGGAGACAAAGACAGGCAGATCTCTTTGAGGCCAGCCTGGTCCACAGTGTGAGTTCCATGACAGCAGGGCTACATAGAGAGACCAAAATAAATATATAAATAAACAAATACACATAAAAGACCCCAAATTAATAGATAAACCTTTTACTTATAAAAATTATTTACTTTTTTTTTTTTAAGGCAGCATCTCATTAGCCCTGGGTGGCCTGAGAAAATTTGCTTTTTATAGAAAATGCAAGTAATACAAAAGTATAGATTTTTCTTTTAGCATCTCTTAACGTCACTGCCAGAGCAGATAATTAATCTTATACATTTGTGTCAAAGCTTTTTAAGGTGCACATATATATGTATAGATTGCTTTTATACCACAATTTAATCACATTTATTTTTGTGTAACTATATTAAAGGTTTATTCATTCATTTAGTCATGCTTGTGTTTGTTTGTATCTATATGGGCCATGTGCACATGAGTGCCTTTAGAGGTTGGAGGCCTTGGCTCCCTTGGAGCTGGAGCTCCAGGCAGCGTGAGCCTCCAGATGTGGGAGCTGGAACTGAACTCTGTAGGAGCAGGTGCTCTTAACTGCCGAACCATCTTCAGCCCCATCTACGTTGTCTCCTTGTGTTGCTTTTATAAGCAGGACTGCTATGCATATCTTCACACATTTTTTTCTTCTCAGCGCCTTTCAGAAACTATTTTAGAAAATTTCCTGGACAAGAGTCTGAAAATTTAAGACTCTCCATACATATTACCAAAGTACTTTCCAGAAAATTCCAGGTTTACCTCATGAGCTGTTTTTAGTGTCCTACTTTTCCTTCGATCTGATAAATTTAAAAAAGAAAACGGCTGGTGAGATCTCATTGAGTAAAGGTGCTTTCTGAGAAAGTCTTGATTCCTGTGTTCAATCCCTGGAACCCACATGAAGGAGAGAAACAACCCCCAAGTTATCCTCTGACCTCTGCACACACATCATGGAGTAATGGGTGGGGCAGGCAAGAGAAGTAGAGTTTTTAAAAAGGGAGAAGCCAGTTTGCTTGCAACATTGCTGTTGAGGTGATAGCGGAAGCACCGAGAGCTCTCCTGTGGTATGGAATGGAAAAGTGCCTGTTGACACAAGGCACCGTGCACGGAGTAATCTGTCTTACTCCATCAGTAGTTACATCCTTCATGCTCTTTAACATTTGGTTTCCTTTGATTTTTTTTCATATAGCTCAGTTCTTAGGTTTACTGCCTCTTTATTCTATCCCCTACATTTTTCTGCCTAGAGACCAAATGAGAGGGTGGACACTGCACCAGAAAAGCCAAGAGAAGAGCCAGTTCTCAAAGAGGCCGTCCCGGTGAGTGGCTCGTTGAATACTGTGACCAGGTATGGCGTCAGAAAAAGGTGGCAGGGCTGGAGAGATGGCTTAGTGATTATGAGCCCTGGAGGCTCCTTAGAGGACCCAGGTTCGATTCCCAGCACCGACATGCTATCTCCAATACCAGGGGACCCAACACTCTCTTCTGACCTAAGGAGGCATTGAGCACATTTATTACACTTATGTGTATGTTGCTCGTATGCAGGCAAAATATTCATTCATACAAAGTAAGATAAGTAAATCTTAAAACAACAAAAAAGACACGACAGCACAGCGACTGATTCTTAGCAGAGTGCCATTACAGCTCCACAGCTTATCTTTATGTCAGAAAATGCACTGAAAAAAATCTTTGAGCCTTTTAGGAATAGATGCTTTCTATGAATTATTTTCCTTATAAAAACCCTGATCATTTTGTTTTACTGAACTCTCAAGACGCGTTCTTATTAATTTGGCAACAGAAACCAGTAGTCCTGTTTTCAGCATTGAGGATGAGCTTATTATTTTTTCCTCATTCTTCTTTTTTGCTAGTTATAGACAGCGATATCAGAGAGGATATAATTGAAGATGACTTTTACATTGTAAGCACTTAGTGTGTTCATGGTCATGAGTGTGGATGTGTGTATGCCGCAGCTTAGAGCTTGGATGTCAGAGGGCAACCTTGGTGTCCTTCCACCTTGTTATGGATGTTGTTTCCCCCCCTCTTCACCCCAACCCCCGGGTGTTTGCTAGGCTGTCTGGCTACCTCTCATCTCCATAGGAACACTGGGACCTGCTTTACGTGGGTTCTGACTCAGCTCCTCATGCTTGAGTAGCAAGCCCTTTACCCTCCGAGCCATCGCCCCAGCCCTGGAAGCGCTTTGAATGTCCTTGATGCATAGTTCTCTCCCTTTCCCTCCCTTGCTACCTTTCTTCCTCTCTCTATCCTCCCTCTTCTTGCTTTCCTTTCTTCCCCTGCCCCTTTTTTCTTTTGTAATGGAATTTTGTGACATTTTTCTGTAGGTTCCTTCCTTCTTTCTCTCATTCTTTTCTGATGGAGTTTTGTGACCTTTTCCTGTAGGTTCAGCCAATACTGTCTTCTGTTCCAACAACAGAAACGTCCACTGGTGTTAAGTTCCAGGTCGGTGATCTTGTTTGGTCCAAGGTGGGAACCTATCCTTGGTGGCCTTGTATGGTTTCAAGTGAT
This sequence comes from Meriones unguiculatus, assembly GCF_030254825.1. Classification (NCBI taxonomy): domain Eukaryota; kingdom Metazoa; phylum Chordata; class Mammalia; order Rodentia; family Muridae; genus Meriones; species Meriones unguiculatus. Next base: position 17,717,875 of record NC_083352.1, read on the forward strand.
CCCCAGCTTGAGGTCCATACCAAAATTAACACAAGAGGTAAGACAAGTAATAAATAGACATTAAGTAACAAATTTGCAATAAAGAAAAGTGAACATTCAGTGTTGTATGTGAATGTAAGAATATACATATATATTATCTGACATAAGAATATGAATCTTTATCAGATTTTTATTTTTTACTGTGATGTGGTTTTGATCCAGGGTCTTATACTGTAGACAAGGGTGATCTCAACCAGATAGTACCATCTAACAATCCTGCTTCTGCTCCTCAGGGTTTTCTCAGTTTTTAATGACAAATGAAATAATTTTGGTCATTTTAAACTGGCAGAGAACTTCCGTACCTAATGTCTTTATTATCTCACCATATAGCCTGGCTAGTCTGGAATTGGATTCATATAGTTCAGGCTGGCCTGGAACCCAGATGCCCATCTCCATCTTCTGAGTGATGAGAAATGCATGTGTCATCATATCTAGCTCTTTTCATAACTTGAAAAAAAATTGTGTGTGTGTTTACATTTGTATATGCTGGTGCCACAGAGACCAGAGGAAGACATTAGATCCTCTGGAGTTGGAATTGCAAGTGATTTTGAACTGCTTAGCATGGGCACTGGGAATCAAACTTGTGTCCTCTGAAAGAGTAGCAAGTGCTCTTTGGTGTTGTTTGAGACAGGGTTTCTCTGTGTAGCCTTGGCTATGCTGGACTTGCTTTGTAGACCAGGCTGGCCTGGTACTCAGTGACCTGCCAGCCTCTGCCTTCCTGACCGCTGGGATCAAAGACATGTGCCCCAGCTCCCAGCAAAGCAAGTGCTCCTCAGCACTGAGCCAACTCTCCAGCCCCCAGTAACTGTTTCCGCCTTAGGACAAGGGGTTGAAGTACACACAGGAGGTGAGCATTCTACCACCAGGTTTTAGCACCAGCCTTTTGGTTTGTTTGGGTTTTATTTATTTATTTATTTTTTATAAAGTTATTTTTTTAAAGATTTATTTATTTGTTATGTATACAATATTCTGTCTGCATGTACACCTGCATGCCAGAGGAGGGCAGATTTCATTGTAGATGGTTGGGAGCCACCATGTGGGTGCTGGGAATTGAACTCAGGACCTCTGAAAGAGCAGCCGGTGCTTTTAACCTCTGAGCCATCTCTCCAGTCCCCCTTGTTTGTTTTTTAAAGATTTGTTTTTATTTTAGATTATTTTGGGGGTATGTGCACCATGTACCCACATAGGCCAGAACAGGGTATATTAGTTCCATTGGAGCTGGAGGTACAGGCAGTCGAGAGCTGCCTGCTGTTGGTGCAGAGAACCAAACCTCTGTCCTCTCTATGAGCATTATGTACTCTTAACTGCTGAGCCCTTTCTCCCACCCCTACACCACAGACCTTTTCATTTGTTTTTAAAAATTTGTGTTTTTGTCCCCTGGGAGATGAACTTCTGAGAATACCTGAGGGATTATCTTAATTACGTTAGTTGATGTCAGAATAGATGTGTGCAGTGTCAGTTCCCTGGGCATAGTATCCATGACTATATATAAAAAAAAAAGTTTCTCAAGAAAAAAGAAAAAAACCTCAAAGTAGGGTGTGGCATGGTCCATACTTTTAATCCCAGCATTGTGGGAGCAGATGTAGGCAGACATCTCCAGTGACTGCCAGGCCAGCCAGAGCTGTCTCCTAGTAAGACTGTCTCAAAAATAAGTAAAGTAAGTAAGTAAATAAACCTAAAACAAAAATGGAGAATGTGAGCTGGGCTGTAGCATGCATTACTTCATTATTTTCTGCTCAGTGTGGCTGTACTGTGAGCAGGTCTCCAAAGCTGCTCTGAGTTGCTTGATATGCTGGACTGTAACTGCCTGGGCTTGAACTCACTGTGTAGTCCAGTGCTTGAGCTTGCAGTCTTCTTGCCCCAGTCCTTCTAATCTAAGGTCCATTGTATGTGTCTCCTGACGTTGTTTATAATTTCTTTCATGCTTCCTTGCCTTTTTTTTTTTTTTTAAGATTTATTTATTTATTATTGGCGCAGCATTCTGCCTGCATGTGGGCCTGCGGACCACAAGGAGGCAGCAGATCTCACTATAGATGGTTGTGAGCCGCCATGTGATTGCTGGGAATTGAACTCAGGACCTTTGGAAGAATAGCCAGTGTTCTTAACCTCTGAGCCATCTCTCCAGCCACCTGCCTTGTCTTAAGGACCCTAATCTTACTGGCTTTCATACATCATTATTTTAAAAAGCATATTAGTAAGTGATTAGAAATTTTATATGAGTTTAATGTATAGGCTAAACCTATTTTGAACTATGCTGTGTTTTGTTTGATTTTGTTTTGATACAGAGACTCATTCTGTATAGTCCAGGCTGTTCCCAACCTCATTACCCTTCTGCCTCATAATTCTGAGCTCGGGGATTACAGATTGGACTCATCATGCATAACTTGGGTGAAGATGAGTTCACTCTGGATTCCTATGAGAATCATTTTCACCCAAATAAGTACTTTTCATTGAATTAAATTTCACACTGCGTTTATCTTCTTCTGTTTCATTCATGACTCTGTAAATAGACTTGGAAAGCCTTATGTATTTGATACAAGTATGACTTAGATCTAGTTATAGTGAATAATCTGACCTTAGGAATGTTGCAAATTAAGAAAAGTTATATTCTGTGTGTACTTTGTCTAGACATGTTTGGTTTTGACCAAAACATGGTATGTAGTAGATTCCTCAGATTCTTCCACCTGAAAGTGATTTACTGAGTTCTGTAACTGTTTAAGTTGTCTAATATTTACACCAATAAGGATATGGGAGGTGTAAGCTGAGGTAAAAACCTGTTAGCTCAGTGAAGTAACTTGACTTTATACAGAACTATATACAGAATATGTCTTTACAAGCCTGCTTCTATAGCTAAACTGCTAGCTCCGCAGAAATCTTTCTGTCTGTGTTATTCTTCCGTCCTAATCTACCTTTCTCTTGAGCTCCTCCAACCCCAAAAGGGCTCCTCTTTTTCCTAGAATTGTTTTACCCGTGTCCTGCCAGCTGATTCTCTGTTGTCCCTGCAAGACCAGAGAGAGAATTCCTATCTCTTAACTGAGAGCTCAAAGGTCCTATTGCTATATTAGAGGTTTCTAGCTCCGCCCCCAATCCCTGGGCAGGCTGAACCATGTCACCATCATGGTGGGAGCCACCAAGCCAAGTCAGTAAGGCCGAACCATTTCACCTATATGGTGGGACAGATCAAGACCACCCAGCTGACTTTGCCATAGAGCAAAGACCACAGACCTCTCCCAAGCAACTTGCCTTAAATAGCAGGGACTTTCCATTCTTTACTTTGTTTGTTTGTTTGTTTGTTTGGAGGCTTTCAGAGACACACCCAAACTGGTTCTCTTCAGGACACACCTAACGGTATCGGACATCTATTTAAGTTTTTATATTTTGCTAACACTTAGGTTTTGAATGTAAGATAATTAGATATCCTGAAGTTGAAAGAAATTTTGGCGTATACTTAATTCTGTGTACTTGTTTTATGAACACACCCTTGTCATGTATTGAATTTTTCATTATCTGAGACAATTTTTTACCTTATCTATTTTTTGACATTACACTTCCTTCTTGATACCGGTTCACTATCATTGGGAAGAGAAAAGTATGTGTTTAGGTCTTGTAGGTTTGTGGGCTTTACCCTCCTGGCGACGCTGGCTATGTAGCCAAGAATCTCTAAGCACAGCAGGCAGTGTTATTCATCATCTTTCATCCTGGTAACAAGTGCCATTCAAGGATGAGGGTGGGGCGTGGGGGTGGTTTTGTTTGTTTGTTTGTTTGTTTGTTTTGGGGGGTACTGTATTAGGTGGCTCTGTGAAATATTTTTTTTAAGTCTCTTTCTCTTGAGGCAGAGTCTCCTGTAGCCTAGGCTGGCCTCAAGCTTGCTATGTAGCTGAAGATTATGTTGAACTTCTGATTCTCCGTCTCAGCCTTCTACTGGAATTGCAGTCATGTACCCCCACACTTGCCTTATTGGGTCTGAGAATGGGACTCAGGGTTTTTTTTTTGTTTTTTTTTTTGCATTCAAAACAAGCACTTTACCAACTGAGCTACATCTGTAGCCTACCTATTGAGTATTTTCTTCTGTGATGCTCACAGCAGCTGTGCATGAGGTATATCCTCTGTCTCAGAAAATAATAAAAAACCACCTTATTTTATAACCCTTGCTCTACAGCTCTTACCAGTTGAATCCCTGCTCTGTAACTAAGAGAAGCATTTATAGAAAAAGGGTGTTAGGTCAGAGCTCGTGAAGTACCTTGGAACTCTCATGACTATGCAGAGAGAACATGGCGGCTTATCCAAGAAGACTAAATCTTCTGAAATAACTCCTGTCCATATCCAGGGCTCAAGAGTTTTCCAAATGGTACCATGTAAGAGTCATGGCTCTCTGTTGTAACCTGTAGTGGTGTAAATAAAGACACAGAGGCTTTTTAGTATTTTAAAGCTTAGGCCTTTTGGCTAGAGCAGTCTCCTAACCAGCTGTCTAGACTAACCCGACTAATCCTAGGACTGCATCCTGCCACATGGCTAGTGCTACCTCTGCTCTGCTCTGCTCTGTTCATTCACCTGTGTATGCTGGGAAATTTCCCTCCTTTGTTTTCTTCCTCCCAGCATCATTGTCTATTTGTAGCAGTTCTGCCCCCACTTCCTGCCCAGAAACTGGCCATCAGCTCTTTATTGCAACAACCATTAGGCAAGTGAGGAAGGACAAATATTTACAAAATATAAGACTAGTGATGAACCACAGAAATAGCATTACCAATATCCAGCTGGTACTTAGCTCTCTGGCTGGTAAGCCGTCTGCCAGTTTAGTCGTCAGCAATTTAATATGCAGAGACACAGCTTCACACAGTGTATGCCACCAGCAACCTTTTGAGATTAAGGAGTTTTTACATTTTTCTTTAAAGGTTTATTGAATTTTTAAATTCTTGTATGTGTGTGTTGGGGTACGTGCGCATGCCTACAGGTGCCCTTGGAGGCTCATGTCCCCTGGAGCTGAAGTTAGAGGCAAGTTGTGAGCTCCCTGAGGAGCGTTGGGAACTGAACTTGGGTCTGCTATGAAAGCAGGTGCATTCTTCACTACTCAGTCATCTCTGCAACCCCAGGGGTTTACACATTTAATTCATTAATTCCTCTGCTAGTCAGACAAATTCATCTACGAAATGTTTTACTTTAGTGCTAGAAAATTTGTTTATATTACTCTTAGTAATTTGAGAATCTAGAATTTAAAAATCATTCATGTTTTGATTAAAAGCATAAATTTTTTTAATCTTAATCTTTCTTAATGTTTTAAAACCTAATAGCTTTACTGAAATATTCATATAGTATAAAATTTAATCATGTATTTGTTTGTTACTTAAGGCAGGATCTCACTGTGGAGTTCTGTCTGGCCTAGAACTCCCTGTATAGACCAGGCTGGTTTAGAACTTCCTGCCTCTGCCTGCTGATAGTAAAGGTGTGTGTACTGCTAAGCCTAGCTCAAATTTATCATTTTATTTAAATGCCAAAATTTAGTGATATATTTTTTTTAAGATTTATTTACTTTTTTATGTACAAGAGTGTTCTATCTGCATGTACACTTGTATGCCAGAAGAGGGCATCAGATCCCAGTATAGATAGTTGTGAGCCACCATGTGATTCTGGGTATTGGACTCAGGACCTCAGGAAGAGCAGAAAATGCTCTTTAACTGCTGAGCCATCTCTCCAGCTCGAATTTAGTGATTTTTAAAAGTCCATTCAGAGTTGTGCTACTATCACCACAATCTAATTTATGGATTTTACCATTTCTTCCCCCCCCCCCAAGAAATTTTATGCCCAACAGACATCAGTTGGAATCCTCATACACCCCGAGGCTGAGCTGTCAGTACCTTTCTGCCTCTATAGCTTTACCAGTCTAGTGGCTTCTTTCTCTTAGCATGGTTTAGAAGTCCATCCATGTTTTAACATGTACTTTATCACTTTCTCTTGCCAAATACTATCCTGTTACAGCATACAGTACAGTTTTAAATGAAACAGTTTTCTCAGGTTTCAACCAAGACTCAGATTCTGTTGGGCACGTGGTTCCTGTGAAACACTCCGTGCTGCTTCACAGCTAAGCCATTTTGTACAGTATATCTTGATCATACATCGTGGTGGTTGTTTTCTGTTTTTAGTCAGATTATTGCCTTGGACAATGTGGTTAACAATCCTCACACCATTAATAATAAGAACTCTTTACAAGTATGTGTTAAAAGATGTTTAGACCACATTTCTATTTTAAATTGTATTTCATTGTTTAGTTCTCGTTGTAACTTGAAATTAAATGCTTCTTTTACTTTAAAAATATTGTGTGTTATTGGGAAGAGCAAAACTGAGTATAAATGACAGAACCCAAAAGGTGTCCATAATCTCATCCTCCATCTGAGTAAATACTATTAAAATCTGAGGTGGGCTGGAGAAGTTAGGAGCAGTTAGTAGCACTGATTGCTCTTCCAGAGGACCCTGGTTTACTTCCCAGCACCCACATGGCATCATTAACTCCTGTTCCTGGGAATCTGATGTTCTCTGTAGGCCTCCTTGAGTACTAAGAAGTGGTGCATAGACATACATGCAGACAAAAAACCCTCACACCATATCTTAAAATAAAAACAAATTTTAAAAAATTTGAGGTTATTTTTCTCACTGTATATTTGTAATTAACAGACATTTAAGTGAAGGTTTTTGTTATGAGGTGTTTTCCTGAAAGGGAGTTGTTTTTGTTTTTTGAAATGTCTCATTATATTGCCTAGGCTGGCCTGCAACTTTTGGTCCTCATGCCTTCTGAGTCCTATACCGTGTAACACATACTTTGACTCTGTATGTATGTATGTAGGTATTTACCTGTGTGAATGCACCAAGTTGGAAGAGATTGTTGGCTTCTTACTCTATCACTGTCTACACTATTTCCTTTGAGTCAGGGTCTCTCACTGAAGTTGTAGCTTATCTGATGACCAGAAAGCTCTCCCTCTCCCCCGAGTCCTCCTGTCTCAATTTGCTGCTGCACAGGTTCACAGGCGCATGAGGTCATGCCTGGACTGCTCACTGGGTGCTGAGGAGATGACTCACATCCTCATGTTTTAGCAGAAATGTGCTTATCTGCTGAGCCATCTTCTCTTCTCTCAGCCTCAGACCTCATGCGCACTTTCCTCCCTCCCCTCCCCTCTGTCCCCTTCCCTTCTTCCTTTCTTTGTGACAGGGTCTCATTATATAGCCCTGGCTGGCCTGGAATTTGTTATGTAGACCAAGCTAGCCCGCAGCTCACAGAGACTTGTCTGTCCCTGCTTCCTCGGTGTTAGGAAGAAAGCATGTGTCACCCACCAGCCTGTTTACTTTTACCACGGCAGTATTGTTAGAGTTTTATCTCCGCATTATTTTACTTAGAAATGTTATATGTATGGGTGTTTCGCTTGCGTGTATGTATGTACACCATCTGTGTGCCTGGGGCGCCGAAAAGAATATTGCATCCTTGGAGTTGGTTGAGTCTCTATGTGAGTGCTGAAAACAGGGCAACGCTCTTAACTGAATCGCCATCTTTACAGCCCCTACTTTAAAAAAGGATTTTTATTTTATTTTATTTTATTTTATTTTATTTTATTTTATTTTATTTTATTAACTTTGGAGTTTTATTTGGTGGGTCTCTGTGTCTAGAAGAAGGTTTTGGGTCTTGGTGGTGGTGACGCGTGGCTTGTGTGGCACGACAACACGGTGGGGCAACAGGAATTTGATTAATCTTGGAACGGCTTGCTAGCGGGTCAGTGCAGCACAGCCAGGCATTCAGGTTGTTCACGCATGGTGGTGACTTCTCAAACACCTGCCCACAGGACACTCCCTCCCCCGTGACGCCCTCATCTTCTTTAGCGACGCCCGATGCCGGGTGAGGTCGCCGCATGGCCAGGTGCAGTGATGTACATTCAGTCATGGCGTGTGGCACTTTGGGGTGGACAAACAGCGCCCCACCACCTTGTACTCCTGAAGTGTGCCCAAGACTTTCCTGGCAGCCATCCTCTCATGCCACCATTCACAAAAGGTTTCTTAAAAACCTTTAAAAAACATTTTAAAATTTGGGGTATGGTATGTGCACTTCAGTACAGGTGGCCACCAAGGCTAGAGGCGTGAGATTCCCCCCTGGAGCTGCCTGACATGGGTGCTGGGGACAGACTCGGGTCCTCTTGGAAGAGCAGTAAATGCTGTCCACCACTGAGCCATCTATCTCCTGCATTATTTCTCGTATGTAAAAACAGTTCTTCTACAAATATAACTTTTGACAGAAAGCCTAGAAAATTTAGTCAACTATTCAGAGATGTACACATTTGCTTCTTCAGTCTCCATGTCTTAAGGATTTATTTTATTTTGTTTTTCTTTTGCCTTTTAGACTTGTGGGTGGAAAGAACTGAGGATTGAACCCAGGCCACTCTATAAGTGCTCTAACAATGAGCCACACCCCTAGTCTTTTTTAAATTGTGTTTTAAAAAAATGATTCGTTTATGTGTTTATGTGTTCGCCTGCATGTGTGTATAATATGCACCACATGTGTGGCTGGCGCTCGACAAGTCCAAAGATGGTTGTCAGATCCCCTGGAGCTTGTTATAATTGTGAGCTGTGGTGTTGGGATCTGAATCCAGGTCCCCTGCAAGAACAGCAAATGCTCTTAACTGCAGGGTCATTTCTCTAGCCCCTTATTCTTTCTCTTGAGACCGAGTCGCACTAAACTTACAAAGCTGACCTCAGATTCTTAACCTTTCTGCCTCTGCTTCCAGAGTAGCTAGTATTACAGGTGTATCTATCATCTTTACACACACACACACACACACAAAGTTTTTTTTTATATAATAGTCTTTAATTAAAAACTTTTTTGAGATTTATTATGTGTAGTAGTGTTTTGCCTGCATATGTACCATATGCATGACTGGTTCCTGCAGAGATCAGCAATCATAGGATGCCCTGGAACTGGAGATTGCATGGTCTCCAGCCATCATTTGGGTGTTGAGAACCCAGGTCCTCTGCAAGAGCCACAAGTGCTCTTAACCACTGAGCCATCTCTCTAGATCCTTTACAGTAATTAAATATTTATTTTAGATTTAGTTTATGTATATGAGTGTTTTGCTTGAGTGTATATATGTTCACTGTGTGAGTACATTGCCCACAAGGCCAGAGAAGGCATTGGATACCCTGAAACTGGAGTTACGTGTGGTTGTGAACTGCCAGTTGATGCTGGGATTCCAACCTGGGTCCTCTGGAAGAGCAGCCACTGCTCTTAACCACAGAGCCACCTCTTCACTACAGTTCCCACATTTTTTTATTGATCTGATGCTTTTTCTGAAAGATAGTATTTTAAAAATTATCTTTGGTAAAGGAGCTACTTTTGTTTTTAAAAAGTGAAAGCCCTTTTCTAAATGCAAAGTACAAGATCACTTAGTATCTTTCTAGATGTCGTAATAGTGTCATGTTGTCATACTAGTTTTAAATCCTTCTTTCAGTTTGCATGTTTTTTTAATATTTATTTTTCACTTTGTGTGTGTGTGTGTTTGTGTCTGTTTAAGAGAGATGGAAGGAGGGAGAGAAAAAGAGAAAGAGAGAAAACCAGCAGAGGGCATCAGTTTCCCTGGAGTTACATGTGGTTCTGAACCTCCCTTCCTGGGTGCCAGGAGTATACTCTGGAAGAGCAGCCAGAGCTCTTGACCTCTGTCTGAGCCATCTCCAGCCTTACTTTGTACTAGTCCATCCTGTTCTGTAATGGTGGGCTCAGAGTGCATTATCTTAAGCAGTTGATGATTTGGTTCCAGGACCTCTCTTCGTTTTAATAAACTAAGGACTCCAAGAGACATTTGCAAGAGGGTATAGTGGCATATACCTTTAATCCAGGAAATACTCAGTAGAATAAGGTAGGACATCAAGTTTGAAGTCAGCCTGAGCTAAGTAACTAGGCCCCATAATCTCAAATGAAGAGCTTTCATAGTTTTCGTAGGTTATATCTAATACTATTTAATTTAGAAATTAACTTTTAGTCACTTAAATTATTTTATGTAATCATTAATTATGTTGTTCTGGAAAATTATTTTTTAAAAAAGATCAATGGGTGCTGGAGAGATGTCTTAGAAATTAAGAGTACACGGTATTCTTAGGAGGCCCTGAGTTTCCGGCCCGTCGTCAGGCAGCTCACAACTGACCAGCTCCAGGAGGATCTGTGTCCTTTGACCTCCAAGGGCACCTGCACTCACAGGCACGTATCGCCACCACACACACAAGTAAACATACTTCAAAATAAAATCTGAAAAGTAGTAGTTAGGGGCCAGTAAGATGGCTCAGCACTTGCTGCCAGGCCTGGGAACCTGGTCAGTACACAGAACCAACATAGTGGAAAGAGAGAGCCAACTCCCAAAAGCTGTACATGCGCGTACACACGAGTTAATAGAAGAATGATAGTGATTTAAAATATTTACAGATTTTTAATGTCTGGCTTGAATGATGGCACTGAATTTTCATATTCATCCTACATTTAGTTTGTTATGCTTTGTTATTTTGGTTGCAAACTGTGAAGATATGCATAATAGAAAAAGGGAAGAATGATTGAACAGTCTGTTCAGATCATTGAAAATATTTTTCTTTGCTACACCAAAACTGAACAGGTAAAAGGTACGTTGCAGTGTACAATTTGAAATTATTTCAGTGAACATTTGTACTTTGTTACATTAAAATCTGTTGGTTCAGCATGGGTGCAGTGGTGCACACCTGTGATCTTGGCACTCAGGGAGACAGAGGCAGGTGGGTCTCTGTGAGTTTGAGGCCAGCCTGGTCTACAAAGCAAGTCCAGGAAAGCTAGGGTTACACAGAGGAACCCTGCCTCAAAAAAAAAAAAAAAAAAAAAAAAAAAAAAAAAAAAAAAAAAAAAAACAAAAGAAAAAAAGAGAAAAAGGAAGGAAAAGAAAAGAAATCTCTTGGTTCAGTCAGGTGTGATGGTAACACTTTTAACCCCAGCTCTTGGGAAGCTGAGACAAGTATCTGTGAGTTTGAGTCCAGCCTTGTCCATATTGAGTTCCAAGCCAGTCAAGAGTACATTAGACCCTGTCTCAAAACAAAACAAAACAAAAAAACTAGTTTTATATTGTCCTTTGGGTCTTTCACCTCAGTGATTTTGTGTGCCTGCACTGGCCATTCAAAACACTGCTCAAGTGAGGTCTTTCGTGTGCTAGGCGCTCCTTTGTAGCTGTTCTTTAAAGTGAAGGACCTGCTCACACCTGCTCCCTATCCGGGAACTCAAAGTGCACACCACTGCGTCTGGCTAGACAGGCCTTTCCTTTTAAGATACTCATCATGTAGATGGCGTTCTGCCTACAGACACGCCTGCTCTCCAGAGGACACCAGATCCCGTTATACATGGTGGTGCTGGGAGCTGAACTCAGAACCTTTAGAAGAGCAGCCGGTGTTCTTAACCTCTGAGCCATCTCTCCAGCCCTGGCTAGATAGTCTTTTAAATTTTTTTTTTAAATTGGGAATAAAGTAGATTCAAAGAGACAATGACAGGTTTTCCAGAATTTCAATAGTACTTGAAAGATCAAACTGTATCATTGATAACAAATCATGTTTTTCTTGGAATAGAAGCTCATTCCTGAGAGATCCTTACCACCTGTTCACATTTGAACAGCTGCAGAGAGGCCCATTTTCTCGCAACTGATTCTCCCAGCGCACCACCAGATGACCATCCTTAGTGCTTCTCTCCAGGCAGCCTTCACTGTCCTGGATGCAGAGGTGTCTCACTTGTTTCTATTCTTTTCTTATTGCAGAGTATTAAAGAGACACAGACTCAAGGCTAAAATTTAGGAAAATTGATAGTTTTTGCTGCTTTATTAAGGACATTGCATAAAACCATTATTCTTTTTAAGTCACCAGTGTATATGACAGTGAAGTCCCCTGTAGCTGAGTGTAGTTTTGTGCAGTGTTTGTATAATGCCAGATTTTTTTTTTCTGTTGTTGCTTTTGCACCTGAAATGTAAAGAGAAATTATGGTGGTATTGTTAGGACATTACTATAGGGGTCACAGGACCCCTAAAACAATCACATGTTTTTAGAGCTGGAAAAGTGATCTGATCAGTACTTGGCCCTTAAAAGCCCAAAGAAACATGTAAGGTTGTAGAAGGAAACGTGTTTATATTCCAACTTGTGAAAATTTTGGAGACAAGTAAAAAATAAATTATGTAATCAAAGTAATAAGTGGAGCAATTAGCAGAATTTCACATTTTTTTCTCTTAAAACTTGCTTCTCTAATTTTAATCATCTGGAATGATTTTATAGTAGCCATTAGTTGTGAGTTTACTGAGTGTTGTAATATATCTTTGGGCAGTTTGAAATTAATGTCCAAGTTTTAATGGGAAAAATACAGAAAACTGTATTTCAAGGTCCCTTTGGCAAAGTATATGTGGATTTTTATGTCCTAACATAATGAATATAAATTTTTACTTACAGGTGCCCGGGAATATCATGTCCAGTTTTTTAGCAACCAGCCAGAGAGGGCGTGGGTCCACGAGAAACGGGTACGGGAGTACAAAGGTCATGAACAGTATGAAGAGTTATTAGCTGAGGCAGCCAAACAAGCCAGCAATCACTCTGAAAAGCAAAAGGTAATGAGCTAATACTTGATAGTTTGTTTTGTTTGTTAGAATCAAGATGGAACCCAGGGACTTCCCCATGGAGGCAAGCAGTCTGCTGCTCAACTGTCCTCACTGTCCACTGATCCATTGTATAGCTGGCCATAGTGGTGTGTGCCTACAGTCCAATCTCTCATTAGTGAAGCAGAAGTATCACTTCAAAGTTTGAGGCCAGCCTGGTCTACATAGCAAGTTCCAGGCCAGTCAGAGGCCCTGTCTCTAAAAACATAGTGAATAAATGGTTGTATGTGTCGTGTGACATTATGGTACTATTAAAAACTGTGGGAACTGAGTTGTAGGTCATTTGGTATGTGCTTGCCAGTGCACATAAAGCTCTGGATTAGGCTTTGTTCCCAGTAAACTGGGCATGGCTGCACATCCAGTAGAGGCAGATCAGAGCTTCAACTTTTGCTGCACAGAGTTTAGCACTAGCCTGGGATACACGGGATCCTGTCTCAAAAAACAAAGACCAGTTTTATAATCTATTGTGAATTTATGTTCACCGACCCAGTAGATATTAGTGATGCTTATTTCGCTAAGGATTGTAAATAATTGTTTTGTATTTGTGTCTCCTTTATTCTATTAACAGTTATATTTATTAGAGATTTTTAAATACTTGATATGAGCCTGGAGTTTGCAGCATGCATAATGCCAGCATTTAGGAGGCTAACATAGGAGAATCCAGAGTTAAGTCAGTTTAGGCTAGCAGTGAGACGAATGCAAAACCCAAAGCCAAATCAAAGAAAGGTTTATCTAGTACCTTATATGAAATAGTATCGTTTAAAGTATTAATATGTTATCTAAATCTTCATGATAATCCAAATAAGGTATACATTTTCTTTTCTACAGATCAGGAACTAAAGTGCAGAAGGCTTAAGTTACTGGTTCATCTCAGACCACAAGAGTTATAGATCCAGGAAATGTATTTGAAGTGAAATGGATTCTTAATTATATATACTTTATGGATTTTTATTTATTGTTTTGATATGGTTATATTTTATTTATCTTATGTTACTGGCATATTTATTATAACCAGTGCTAGGCTTCATAAAGATAATTTTTTTCAAGTATATTGTGCAATTAATATAGGTTCTTAGAATTCTGAATTTCTAATTTTTACACCTGCTATATATTGGCTAGGAGTGAGGTCATGTGTTATTAATCTCAGCATAGATGAGGCAGGAACAGGCAAGTCTCTGAGTTCATGTCTGGCCTGGTCTGAATAGTGAGTCTTAACTACCCAAAAATACCAACTAAGTTTTATCAGGGGATTAAAAGAATAATAATAAAAAGGAATTGTAATTATTATATTTGTTTATTTATTTAAAACAGAACAAAACAAACCACAATCCAGAAGCATTTGGAGCCAGAGTGATAGTTGTGAGCTGCCTGCTTTGGGTGCTGAGAAGCAAACTCTGGTCTTCTGGAAGAGCAGTATATGCTCTTTCCTTTTTTCGGGGGGAGGGGTGCAGGGTCTCCCTTTGTATTCTTGGCTGTCCTGAAACTATCAGGCCGACCTCAAACTCACAGAAATCTGCCTGCCTCTGCTTCTGCCTCTGCCTCCCAAGTGATGGTAATAAAGGCTTCAATACATACTGTTAATGCTGAGCCATCTCTTCATCCCCACACAAAGGATTTTAATTAATTTTATCAGACTTTATTTTAAAGATTTAGACATCAATATCTACCATCTCGTAGTCTACCTTCTTTTAAAAAAATGTATTATCACCCTTTTTTTTTTGAGATTGGGTCTCACTATGTAACTCTGCCTGGCCTGGAACTTGCTTTGTAGTTCAGGCTAGCCTTGAACTCCCACAGATCTGCCTTTCTCTGCCTCCTGAGTCCTGGCATCAAGGGTGTGTGCCATTCTGCCCAGCTCTATCATCTTTATTTTGTGTATGTATGTATAGCTCACCTTCCATGATGTGTATGCGGATGTGGGGGATTTGTTTCTCCAGTGTGGGGGAATTGTTTCTCTTCTGCCTCGTGGGTTTCAGGGATGGGTAGGGAGGCTTGGAGGCAAGTACCTCTTCTGAGCCATTTCACTGGCCCCTATCTAAACAGCTCTGAGTTGCTTTGCTCTTCAGTTTCAGTTAGCTTCTTTGGTCATCTCACATGTCAAAGCTTTCTTACCCCCCTGCCAACCCTGAACCTTAGAAAGAGTCAACCTCTGTGGAAAGGCATTCAGGGTTTGTGTAACACTCCCCATAACCTATCCCTCCACCCCCCCTACAGACTCTTTCCTTTGTTTTGTTGTTTCCTTGGATTTTTGCCCTCTTCAGAGACTGACCACACCTCCAAATGTAGGCTGGCAGCAAGCTTTGCTGTGATCTGCACAGTATCTGACTTAGTTGACTCCATATGGAAGGAAACAGCAACTCTGCAGTAGTATTTAATGTTAAGTGTTATTGGCCCCTGAAAACAAGTTGTTTCTGTAGTCTTTCTTCTCTCCCAAATATGATGCAGGATGACAACTCCTTTTTGGAGGTGTTTGCTCAACAGAGTAGTCAATAAAGGAGGTAATAAATAAAAGAACAGTCCCTCATGCCATTTAATAGAGTAATACTAGTTTATAATAGCATGAGATCAGCACATTGCATTTATTTGTTTGGAGAATCTGAAAATATTTATGTGTGCTTGAAAAAAATTGCAGGGTGTTTGGAAAACGCATGCTGATTTTAATGTGCCTGTTGGACTAAAGCATTTCACATAATGCCTCTATCTTTTATAAAGATTCGGAAACCCCGGCCTCAGAGGGAACGTGCCCAATGGGATATTGGCATTGCTCATGCAGAGAAAGCATTGAAAATGACCCGAGAAGAAAGAGTAGAACAGTACACTTTCATCTATATCGATAAGCAGCCAGAAGAGGCTTCATCCCAAGCAAAGAAGAACGTTACCTCCAAGACTGAAGTCAAGAAACCCCGAAGACCAAGATCTGTGAACAGTCAGGCAGAACAGACCAGTGCTGGGGAGGTGGCCTCCTCACAGCCAAGTACTGACCTTCGAAGACAGAGCCAGAGGCGGCACACCAGCTTGGAAGAGGAAGAGCCACCTCCTGTTAAAATAGCCTGGAAAACAGCAGCCGCGAGGAAATCCTTACCAGCTTCCATCACAATGCACAAGGGGAGCCTAGATTTGCAGAAGTGCAATATGTCTCCAGTTGTGAAAATTGAACAAGTGTTTGCTCTCCAGAATGCGACAGGAGATGGGAAGTTTATTGATCAGTTTGTTTATTCAACGAAGGTACCTCCTGTTCTATAGGGGCTTGGGGAATGGCTCTAAAAACCACTTAAGAATGTAATTTAAATACCCCTTGGATCCACTGCATTTGAAGCATCCAGTCTCGTTTACTGTGGGTAAAAAGCTATGTTCTTCCCCATTTCCCTCTTGTAATATTTCCATCTGTAGTAGATTAATCTTGAGCAATGCAGCCAAAATTGATCTTAGCTCCTGAAAGTCATGGAAAAAAAACTGGGCAGTTTGCCTGTTTCTAATTTGTAGAGTTAGTTTTCCTTTGTTGTAAAGTATGATTTTTATTAAAATTTTTCTTTTATCTGAATTAACCGTTGTTATAAAAAAAAAAACTACTCGAATAATTGTGCCTGCTGATCTGTTTGATTGTACCAGCAGTAGTTCTTTGTTTTGTTTTGTTTTGTTTTAATTTTAACTACACAGTTCATTTAACTCAATGTCCCTAAACATTATTTCAATATGTAGTCAGTGCACAGTGTTTGGTGAACTGTTTTTTACTTTTTTGTTTTTGTTTTTGGTCATCTAAGTCTTTGGAATTGACTGTATAGCCTCCTCCACCCACCTCGCTCGGGTTTTGTATAGTCCAGGCTAGCCTAAAACTGTGTAGTTGAGTATGACCTTGTAGTTCTGATTCCCTTGCCTCTACCTCCCAAATGGGATTATAGAGATGCAGCATGCAGCAGTGTTAGGGATGTAGCCCAGTGCTTCACACTCATTCGACAATCTTTGTACCAACTGAGCTGTATCTGCCAGCTCGTATTTTACATCTTAATGGAGACTAACCACTCTGCAGGTCAGCCACATGTGCCTACTGTGTTGGACCGTGCAGGTTTAATGAGTATTTCTTGCATATTCTTGAATGTACACATTGTGATTTTTTATCAATAGTGTGTTCCTCTGGCATGGCTTGGTAGCACATGCTTGTCATCCCAACACTCTGAAGGAAGAGGCACAAGGAATTAAGGCCAGCCTGAGCTACATAGCAAGACCTTGTCTCAAAAAATATAAATATGGCTGGCCATGCCTCCGCCAGGACTCCTAACAACTGTACCTATTCCTTGCTCAGGACTTCTCTTAATCCAGCTTGAAGCTATCTGAGAAAAGGCCACATTTAGCTTGGCATTGTTCTGCCGGCAGTTTTGTTAGATTTCTGTTAGCTTGGGATATCTTGTTGAGTTTTCATTACTATGGTGGGCCAGTAATGAATTATGGTGTGGAAAGGGTAGTTAATAGTCTAGATAGGCTACTAAAGACCTTTCCATTTAAGGCAGTTAGTCTTTGGCTTTAAGGTGTCAGACTTCTTTATAACACTGGAATATGTACACACCTTCTAGCCCACTCCGTAATTTGGGGTTTGGGGTTTTGATTTAGTTGCATCTTGTGCGTGTGTCTATTAAGGAGTTCTGTGCTTTTTTTCCCCCTATTAGTATAGACATACACACATTAAAGTAATTGATTAAATATATAGGGATGCTTCATTCTTAGAGACTGTCTTAGAAATGTTGAGAGTCCTCTAGTATCTCTTTCTGCCTGTAGGTTTATAGTAATCTCAGTAGCACTAAGTTCCATGGAGAAGCTTAAACTACAGTCTCTACTTCGTTCCATTTTCCTTTTCCTTTACTTTCTCCTTTCCCCTCCTTTCTCGTGTTCCCTACTTTCCTCTTTCCCATTTTCTTTCCTTGGCCAGAAGAGGGTGTCGGATCCCTTGGGGCAGTTGTGAGCTCCACAACATTGGTGTGGGGACCAGAACTCACTCCCCCAGAAGATCAGCAAGTGCTCTTTACCACTGAGCCATCTGCCCAGCCCTAATGTATTTTGTTGCTTTTGTTGTTGTTTTAGTTTTTTGTGACAGGGTTTCTCTGTGTAGCCATGGCTATCCTAAACTCGCTTTGTAGACCATGCTGTCCTTGAACTCACAGTGATCCACCAGCCTCTGCCAGTGTGATTATTTTGATAGCAGCATTTGCATATTGTTTGAATACAAATTGCCTTTATTCTTAGCGCTAGTTTTATTTGCTTCTGTATGAAAAAGTACACCCGAAACCCTAATACTAGTAAAGGAAGCTCAAGATAAAACGTCATCTTTTGGGCTAGAGAGATGACTCAGCCCTGAAGAACACTTGATGCTGTTGCACAGTTCTGGGTTTGCTTGCCAGTGCCCACGTGGCGACTCACAACTATAACTCCAGTACAGAGAGGATCCATGGCCCACATCCTAGTCTGCAGGCACTAGGCATGCGTGTGGTACTCACATGCAGGAAGAACACTCATACACATAAAATGAAAATAAATCTTTAAAAACAAATCGTCTTTTGAAAAAAATAAACATAACACTCTTAAATTACTCTTATTTCATTACATTAAAAATATCTAAATTAAGATCTAAATTACCTGTACCTACTGTCTGTCTGCTCCACATTACTTACTTTTTCTAAGTATAAATGGCATTTTTCTTAGCTAAAGGTAATCTCATCTCAAGATACATTGACCTTTCTGCCTTTGTAGTAGATGACTTTACCAAATGACAGTGGTGTAAAGAAAGAACTTATTTAGTCTAGGAATTAATTTGTATTTGACAGAAAATGGGGGGGGATGCAGGTTTATTTATTAAGGATATTTATCACCTGGACATAAGGCAAACAGTTTTTATTTTTCTTTCAAGTGATCTCATTGTATAATTAAAAATCTGTCCTGATGACTTAATAAAATTTTTCTGATAATGACTAATCGTAATTGACAATACACATTTGAGCAAATTATGATCATGTTAAACCATCTTTATAAGCTCATGATACTATGTATCTGCTAATCACTTGTTTTTTATTCTGCCTCATTTTAAAGGGAATTGGTAACAAAACAGAAATAAGTGTCAGGGGGCAAGACAGGCTTATAATCTCTTCACCAAGTCAGAGAAGTGAGAAGCCAACTCAGAACACATCATCCCCTGAGACGACATCTGGTTCTGCAGGTGGGTATGACTGAGGGCTCCCAGATCCATCCTGAAAGGTTCCTAAGAAACTTTCATTGTCACAGGGAAATGGTGGTGAATGGAAGCCGGTCATAATGACACACTCGTAACTATTTCATAGTGAGAATTGTTGCTTTGTGTGCTAACTGTAACTCTAGTCCCAGGGGATCTGATGCCCTCTTCTGGCCTCCATGGGCACCAGGTATGGTGCACAAACATACATGTAGGCAGAATATTCATAATTTTGATTTTTTTTTTCTTTGAGACAGGGTTTCCCGGTGTAGCGTTGGCTGTCGTAGACGCCTTTTATAGATCAGGCTAGCCTTGAACTCACAGTGATCCATCTGCTTCTGCCTCCCAGACTACTGTGATTATAGGTGTGGGCTACCATCCCCAGCTCATTTGATTTTTAAAAGCAATTACTTTAGTAGGAAATAATGAATCAGAGCTAGAGAGCTTTAGTCATAGTTCTTTTCCCTACAGGAATTTAAATATTAGCGCAGTTCTATAATTAAGAGTATAGCTGTAAATTGTATGCTGAGTATGGCGATGTGCATGTAATCCCAGCCAAAAGAAACCAGCAGCATCCTAGCACAAAAAAAAAAAAAAAAAAAAAGGTGGGGATGGGGCAGGGCTGTGAATTATGAACATGTCTGAGTGCTTTCTCTCTCTCAGTGTAGGACAGCAGCTTACCCTTCAGCAGTGGTGGGCGTTCTCATCCTCACCATTTGCTGCTTCAGCCTCTGTTGGGAACAGAATTGTTGGTAGATGTGTGCAGTGTTAGTAGCTCTGAGACTCAGGATCCAGCTACTCCAATGTAACGTTCTCCGACTCGCCGATACCCTGATTCGAAAACTGAACAGTATTATTCTTCCTTAAAAGAGAAATTGCCTCAAGTAGGAAGTGGGTAGCAGAAGCAGGTAGATCTCTGGAAGTTTGACACCAGTCTTGTCTACATGGCAAGTTCCAGGCCTGCCAGGGATTACAAAACAAAGTGAAAGGAAACAACAACAAAAAACAGGAAGAAAAATGCCTTTATTTAGTAACGTTATGCATGTGGAAGATTTAATTGTGCGTGTATGTGCGTGCATGCATGTGTGCTTGCACACACGCCATGGCATGCCCGTGGACCTCAGAGGACTACTTCTGGGAGTCAGTCTCTGAATGTGGCTCCTGGGGATCAAACTGAAGCCAGACCTGACAGCAAGCACCTGTATTCACCTGATCAGCCAAAAGCTGTTTTTAGAACGACTTAAAAAAATGCATCTTAGTTTTAACTGATTGTTACAGTTGTATCATAACAACAATGTTATATGAATGATAGGTGAATATTCTGTGTGGTGCTTCATATAACCAGTAAAAATAGAGAGCTGTAATCTCATCTGGAGAGGCTTTCACGATCATCCCAGTTCTAAGGCCAGTGTAGGTAGCGTAGTGAACCTTGTACCAAAATAAAAAGCTACGCTGGGGAGGGAGCCATGTGGTGGCTCTGCTTTTTCTCCAGCACTCAGAAGGCCAGGCAAGAGGATCGCTGTCAGCTAAAGTCAGCTTGGGCTATTCCAGGACTGCGTGGCCTACAGAACGAGAACCTACCTTAACACGTCTCTCCCACCCCTGTAGGCTGTTCTATAGGTCAGTGGTAGAGTGCTTGCCTGGCGTGCAGACACCGGCCTACGGTCAGTATTTAACTAAAAAAGAACATCTTAATTAGCTTGGTCATTTGGAATCTTATCTTAGAAATAAGAGCTTATTTCATTTTGTTCTTTAAATGATTTTGAGTTCTAAGAAATGATTTTGTAATATAGGAAGAAAAAAAACAACAAACTGTTTCAGATCTGCCATACATTGGCCATTTTGCACACTCCTGTGACCTAGACGAGTGGATTATTTTCCCCCACACTGACCAGTTCTTAGTCACCTGCTGAGCAACCTTTTTGTTTGTTTTTGCTTAGTTTGAGACAGGGTCTTTCTACATAGCCCTGGCTGTCCTGGAACCCACTCTGTAGACCAGGCTGACCCTGAACTCACAGAGATTGCTCTCAGTGTCAGACCCTTCAGGTTTAAGCTTCCCTGCTTCTGGTTTCTTAGAGGTAGAGTGTCCTGGGAAACCCAGTCTGCTGGGACTCACTACCCTTTGTCCCACAACCCAGGTTGGGCATGGATGCCAGATGGCTATAGGACTTGGGGTTTGTGAGACAGGATTCTCCCACTGTTGCCCAGGCTGGCTTTGGATTCCAGATCCTTTGGCCTTAACCGCCAGGCCTACCTGTCTACAGAGTTGCTACTGCTCCCTCCTCTGGTTGAGACATTTGCTGGACTCGGGTGAGCACTTCATTGAAGCTTACCAATTTGTTACTAACGACATCCCAGATGTGCAAACAAAGTACTGTATAGTTTCTCTGCCCTCCTTAGGTCTCTGTCCTTCCGGGCTCTTTCTGTTTCCTCATCTGGATGTTCTCCTACTGCCATAGTTGAGAGGGTTTTAGGAGGCTTCAGTGCATACAGACGATCTGTCATTCATTTAGGCTCCAGCCTGTCTCTACTTCTTGGGCTTTGTCCTTGTTGCCACTATCCTCTGCCTAGCAGCCCATCAGAAGTTGTCTCATCAGAGTAAAGGAGAGATCTGCTAGCATGTGCTTGGAATCTCTGTGCCAGGAACAAACACAGCAAATATACAGTCATACCACTTAGAGAATTAGAAAAGATTTAGGAATGAAAGGCAGAGATCAAATACATACTTCTTCCTTTATAAAAAGGTGACATTTATTTATTTGTTTGTGTTGTGCGTGTGTGCCACTGTGTGCACAGAGGTCAGAAAAACTCCTTGGGTCTGTCTTTTCACACTGCGGGTGTTGGGACGGGATTGAACTCAGTCCTGGGGGCAAGTGCCTTTACCCACTGAGCCATCTCACTGACCTAGTATACTTCTTGCTATATTGTAATAATATAAAAGAATAATATAGTATGAATATAATAAATATAAATATATTTATAAATATAATCATATAAAAGAATTAATATAAAGAATAAAATAATATAAGATGTACTAATATCAAAGACTCTTCTGGAAGAGTCAGGGTCTGGAAAGTCAAAGTAAAGATATCTTGAATCAGTGGTAATCCTGGCAGATCTGTGATGGGGGAGAGAGTTATTTTTGTGAGTCAAATCTAAGTAAAATATAAACTGTTATAAAAACTGTCTTAACAGCCACCATTCAGAAAAGATTTGGGCCAGGCAATGGTGACATATGCCTTTAATCCCATATACAGCAGTCAGAGGCAGGTGTGTCTCTGTGAATTTGAAACCAACCTGGTCTACAGAGTTTTGGGACAGCCAGGCTACACAGAGAAACCCTGTTTTAAAAAACAAAAGAAAACAGGGAGGCGGAGATCATGGAAAAAAGACTAGGACTAGTTCTCTAAAAATAGGAGATGCGGGATACAGGTCAGGGAACTATCATTTATGGGCACTGGGCATGGGCTGAATCAGGCACAAGAGCAGAGGGAGCTGAGCTGGGAACTGAGGGAGTAGCCTGTGGCAGCAGGTCCGCTGTTTGCATCCTGTCAGCAAGTGACTTAGGCTTTGCATTGATTGGCCAGAATGTAATGTTTGCTTTGTTTGACTATAACAACAACACAAAACCTTTTAGGCTCAACTGTTCAAATAGGCATATCAGTTCTTAGAGCAATTTTGTTAATTTGTCTTACTGTAAGTGGGCTATCTAGATCCTTATGGACACACTTACAGTTTCTCGAGAAGGGAAAAAATACATTCTTCATTTAATACTGGATACTTCTTAAGTGTCACAGCTTTTATTAATGGGTCGTTTTTCTTCCCTTTAGCGATTAAACATTCTGTCTTTGTATAATCTGTTCATTATAAGATTGAAGTTCTGCTATGAACTTTTTAATTTTTTTAAGTAGAATGTTCTTATTTTTTGAACTTAGAGAAGAGCTATCTGATTTCTTCTAAACACATTGAAGTTAGTCTTTAAGTCCTTCAGGGATGGCTGCTACAGCTTTGAATTTGGCTTTGGTTTGTCACCAGTGGTAGTTCATCAGCATATTGTCTTCTTAAATGATCACCTCGTTTTTCTGTAAAGGTAATATTTAATAGTTTTAGGGTCAGAAACAAGATTTGTTTCCCATAGAAACCATCGTGTCATCATCTTAGCTGCAAGCGGAAAGTTCTTGAGCTTTTATTTTAAAACTTAAGTACATAAACTGTGTGCCACTGACATATTTCTGTGGCTTAAAGAATGATATTCATGCTAGGTTACTACATTGTTTTCCAAATCTTCATCTCCTACCCCTTTAGAAAATAAGTAGAAAAATTGTTAAGTGTTTTCTCTGAGTAGCCTTGGCTGTCCTAGAACTCCCTCTGTAGACCAGGCTGGCCTTGAACTCAGAGCTCTGCCTACCTCTGCTTCTCAAGTGCCAGGTGGTGTGCACCACTACCACCACCTGGCGAGAATAATCTTAAGTCATGTTGCTTCAGCCTCATACAGGTCAGGGTTGGGGCTGTGGCTCAGTTGGTAGAGTGTCGGCCTAGCACACGTAAAGCCGGGGTTCAGTCTCCGACACCACATAAACTAGCATGTTGGCTCATGCCTGTGCTCACGTGGTGCTCAAGCCCACCACTTGAGAGGTAGGAGCAGAGAGGTCAAGAATTCATGATCACCTTGACTGTGGCGTGTTGTCAAGGCTAGTCTACTGTACGTGAGAGTCTATCTCAAGACAGATAGATGCGTAGCTACATGGGTGATGCATAGATCCTGTCAGCAGTGAGACAGTCCAGTGACTGTGGTGTTTAGTCCGCACTGTTTACCAGCCTCCGTGAAGTCGCTCTAGAAACAAGTAGGTTGGTTGGTTTGTTTGCTACTGCTTCTAGGTTGTTTTCATTTTTGTTTTTCTAGGTAGTACTTGAGTATTGATTATGTACTAAGGCATGGATCTCTGAAATCCTCAGCTGGTTTTTGAGGGCAGGCTCTCTCTTGCTTTAGTGAACATTTTTATCAGTTTAAGGACAGGAGTCGAGAGTAAAGAATGGTTCCAGAACCTTCATTGACTTCTGTAACTGGATTGTGACTTTGGTGCTAGAAGCAGATTAACTATAGCTCTAAAATATACTGTTGCCACGATGCAACTAAAGCACTTGCCAGCAAGCAAGAGGACTGGAATTCAGATTCCTTGAACCCACATAAGTGCCAGCTGAACATGGAAGCCTGCCTGTAATTCCAGCCTTGAAAGGTGGGTAGAGAGACCAGCTGTATTCGTGAGCCTGGGTGTGACTGGTTCCTGACAGTGCCTTTACCTGCATGTGCACAAATGTGCACATACACACCTGTGTGAACATACCCCATACACATACACATGAAAAGAAAAATGGCTGGTAAGATATTCAGTGGGTACCTGAGTTTAAGTACCAAGTTCCGCATGGTGGAAGGAGAGAACCTCCTTCCACAAGTTGTGCTGTGATCTCACACTGGCACTGTGGCATGTGCACACACACCCACTCCCACAGGTACACGAAATAAATAAAATGTGGTTCTTTTTTAAAGGGGGAAAAAACCATAGTATTGCCAAACTACCAATACTTTTAAAACTTAAGTAGTGGGACTTTTGTTTTTTTAAACAATTGTACTGTTAAAAAATCTTAGATCAGGCATGGTGCCTCAAGCCTTTAACCCCAGCACTTAGGAGGCAGAGACAAGGAGTTACAAGCTACATAGTGAGCGCGACCCTCTCTCAACACAAAAAAACAAAACCTTAAGCTTATTATGCTGTTTAGCATGAAAAATATCAATAATTTACTCTATAGTTGTTTGTTTGTCTTCCCTTTTCCTTTTTTGAGATTAGCCTCACATGACCCAGCTGGCCTCAAATTCACAATGTAGCTAAGAATGACCTTAACTTCTGACCCTCATGACTCCATCTATAAGTCTCCTGGTTTGTGTTGTCTGGGAATCTTATGGGAGGCTTTGTGCATGCTAAGCAAACACTCAACCAACTGAGCAGTCATTTCCAAGGCACAGCAAAGGCTCCATGTGATAGTCAAATTAATAGTTGTGTTTGATCACATTTTTGTGCCGTCCTGTTTTTTGTTTTTTGTTTTTGTTTTTTTTCCTGGCTTTTTTTTCCTAGTTGTTGTAGCAGTAAAATAACTTACACAAGTGTACCAAATGCTGTTGCTGTTTATATATAAAATCTGTTCAACTCACTTACGGTGGAAAATGTGTGCTATAGAATGAATTTTTAACCAGTTGTGTATGTGTGTGTGTGTGTGTGTGTGTGTGTAGGGTAGAGGGTATTTCTCTCAATTGATTTTTGATAAAGGTCTCTTGGCTAGACTGGCTGGCAGCAAGGGACCATTCTCCGCTCCCTCAGCACTAGGATTGCTGGGGCTCTGCACTCACTGCCTGTGTTTGGCAGGGAAGGCCTGTGTGCTGATCCATTCAGCCTCTTCACCCCAAGTTACACTTTCCATCTGTGTTTAACCGCCTTCAGTAGTGTACTGTGCCTCTGCTGCTTTGGCCTGACTTTAAAACTACACTAAACTAAAATTCCCCCTTATCTGTGTAACTAGGATCCTTTTAGAGCCCATTCTCAACTTATTTGAGCTATTAAATAATTTTGGTTCCCAAGTATATAAAAATTTTTTTTAATGACTTCTAATTAAAATTCTGTAAGTAATGTTTTTTTTTTGTTTGTTTGGTTGGTTGGTTGGTTTTTTTGTTTTAAAGGTCAAGAATCTGGTCAGATCTTAGCCAAATGAGTCTAACAGTTCTTAAATATGTTTTTGTTTTTTGTGTGCTTAAATCATCTCTTAGGCCCAGTAGAAAAGAAGCAGCAGAGAAGATCAATCAGGACTCGATCTGAATCAGAGAAATCCACCGAGGTTGTGCCAAAGAAGAAGATCAAAAAGGAGCAGGTTGGCTTCCTACATGTAGAGAGTTAAAGCGTGTCTGTAATGTGGTGGCTTACCTCTTGTCACCAAAGAAAGATTCTCCCCACCTTGGCCTCCTTCCTGAACTACTCTTGCCATCTGTCCTGGTGGGTTGCAGTGGCGGCTTCTCCAGCAGCTGTCCTGTGATGGTGCTTCAAGCATTCTCACAGAAAGCAGGGCTGGGAGAGGGAAGCCAGCGATGAGAGACCCTTACATTCATTTTGATATTTCTGTTGTAAGCACAATGAGTTCATGTTTTCATGATTTTACTTGGAACCACCATCATCGAGTTCCCTTTTTAAAACTTTGATTTTTGGTTTAAGCTGCTGGTATATATTGTTTTTATTTTTTAAACAAATCAAATTAATTTAATTTATATTCTTATATTTAAGAAGCAGGTAATCATAGATGATCTGGTTTTTCTGTTGGTATCACAGATCTTTTGAAATGTTATTTTTCCCATGGAATGGCACTCATCTGGAATCAAACTGTCAGATAAACAATATTCAAGTAAAATGTGTGTGGGGAGGGGACTACATTTTGATCGACTGTGTTCAACTAATGTAATCAATGTAGTAATATACATGTTAATCACCTTTTCAAAGAATTCTGAGAAGTGATTCTATAAATTAAAAACTCACAGAATTTTTTTTTAATTAAATAAATGAATATCCATCTTTAGGTAAGCACGTTGCCACTGAGCTGTGTCCCCAGAATATTTTTTTCTTTCTTAGTTTTTTGAGACAGGGTCTCACTGTGTAGCCCTGGCTGGCCTGGAACTCAATATATAGATGAGGTTGGCCAGGTATTCACAGAGACCCCCTGCCTTGGCCTCCCCGTTTGCTGGGATTACAGGTGTCTGACACCACAACCAGCTGTAGAGTATTTATTTTTATAGCCCAATCACCTAGTATTAAAAAAAATCCAGAATTAGTTCCAGTAAGTTCAATATTTTAAAGCAATTTACCCTGGAAGAGTATGTACTTTTTTATTTAAAATCTTCATAATTTAAAATTTTCAAATTTAAAAGCTAACTTTGTGGGTGCTCTATGGTATCACAAGCATATAAAACATTTTTTGAGAATATTTAGCTAAAATTTCAGTAATATTTGTTATTTATCATATAATTTCCGTACCTAGGAAATTAAAAAATACAATCCAAGTCTGACATCTATAGTATTTGTTACCAAAATGAAGTTGTGACTTTGCCACCTGGTTCCCAAATTCAGTCTGTGACCAGTTAGCTTAAAATTAATAAAAGATCGAGCAAAACTAATGGGACAAATTGTTACTGCCACTGTGTTATATATAGTCAGTAGTAGAATAATACCAGTGATTGTTTAGAAGATTTTATATTTGTACAACTAATTGTATCGTACAAAAAACATTTCTGTTGTATGTTTTTTTACCTGTTGTAAAAAAAAATAAAAAATTTTTAAAAAGCTTAGAACAATCCTTAAATATTTACAAAATGTGTTTCAACATGCATATTTCACATCTTAAGGAAACATAAATTCCATCCCAGCCTAAACAGGAACTTCTGCAAACAGCATCTTTTCCCTATTCCCTTGGTTCAGTCTTCCAGTACCACGTGTTTTACATAGACATTGGCAGAATAACTTCTGATCTCGCTCTCCTAATGTAGGATCAAGACACTGTTCATAAGACACTCAAGAAAGTGCTATTGCAATATCACAAACTTATTAAGTTTGTTCTAGCTGCACAAGTATTGAGCTTCCAGCTGTATGGAGCCATGTAGCACTCTCTACAGAGAGGGTCCTGATTCCCAGCAACTTAGCTGTGAGTGCAGGCGCGGAAGGGTCTTAAAGTGGCGTGAGTTACATTAACCTGAGTATCATAGTAAGTAAAAATTTATCCTAATGTCTTTGGGGCGGGAGGGGTGCATAGGAACGTTGGGGCTGGTCGCAGAAACAGCCCCTCTCCTGCCTCCCAGACACTGAGGAAAATACTCTCATTCTCTTCAAGTACCAAGGGAGTGGTGGGAAGTCTTTGCTGAAGAGCATGTGGCTGTGTGTCTCACTCGGTATTCAGCACAGGCAGCTAGGATTTAAGCCCCCTGACCTTGAGACAGAGAGCTTGACCCAGAAGATGGGACTGGATTCAGATTTTCAATAACATGGATCACTCATTACTACTTAGATTGATGAAAATGTCATTTTTTTCCCTCTTTCTTTTAAAAGTGAAAACTTCTTGTTAATGCTGTGTTTTTCTGTTCAAACAGGTTGAAACAGCTCCCCAGGCTGCCCTGAAGACTGGATTACAGAAAGGTGAGTTACTGTTAATGACACTGCTTTGCAGTCCTTGATTAAACCAATTTTTAAGAATAATTTATATGTGCTTCATGTATTTTTGTCTGTCTCTGTAAATCATTGTTGCTATTCAATGTGAAATTTACCATCTGTGTGTGTGTGCGCATGTGTGTGAAAGAGAGAGAGAGAGAGAGAGAGAGAAACTTTTAGAGTTGATTCTATTCTGTACCTCCACATGACAAGACTTTCTTGTTTGGTAAATTAGAGGACACCATGTAGGCGATACTGTTTTCAACTTTCTCCGTGAGGTTTTGGGATTTCACTGGCTTATCAACTAGGGATGTGACGAATCCACTTTTTTGGTATTCGACTGAATACCGAATAGTAGCTATTAATATTTGTCAAAAATGGACGGGCAAATCAGACAGGACAGCTTGACTGGGGAAAAATGTTGCCACACTTATTTTTTACAGTGCTGTACAATCCTTTTGTAAATTTACCCATAGCATAACTATGGCCACTATCAGATGACCATATGTGAATCTCTTTGAGATATGCACAAAGTTTAAGAAGCCTTAAACTTCTATATGTGTTTTCTGTGTGCAATTTGAGTATAGTACAAACTCCATAGCATGACTCATGCGATTTTGGTGAGCTCAAACTGTGTTTAATACCTGTAGTTTACTCTGGGCAAATTGCATTATTTTAAAATAAATAAAATAAAACACCAGCCTCTCTGCATTCTCGGGGAGAAGTCTGCAGCGATGGTCTCCGTGGAGATCCTCAGCAGAACTGAACGCCTCTCGGAGGGAACACTGCTTGGCGGAGCTCCAAGAAAAGACATCGCGATCGCTGCGAGATTAGGAGGCCTGATTGCGTTGTGTTTCCACCATTCCACAGGGTCGGCGGACCGAGGAGTGCAGGGCTCTGTCAGATTCAGTGACAGCTCCGTCTCCGAAGCGAATGAGGAAACTGTGGACTGAGATTCCTGTACAATTTCATCCCAGAAACTCCAGACTTGTAGTCTCCGTCCGTGCAAGATTTCTTTGTCGGCGGCTCGATAAAGTTCCTTTTGTTTTGATTTTGCCAATCATCATTATTGGCATTCTCTGGCCTGGTTTCTTCTTCAAGACTGAACAATTACTTTAACATTCAGATGATTTCTCTTTTTTTTTTTTTTTTTTTCTTTTTTCTTTTTTTGTCTGAGCTGGATGGGTACAGCTTAAATCATGGGTCCAGCCTAAAAACCACCATTAACTTACCCTGATCAATTCCAACATGGACTGTTTTGTTTTTTGTTTTAAAATAAAGCGTCATTAATACACATCTGCAGGGTTTTGCCAAATGGCCCAAACTGTATACATTGCAATCATTAAAAGCTCTTATTATTTTTTTTAATATTAGTGCCGTTATCATGGAGAACAGCATGACAGCTGTCTTCAGCGGTCTGTCATTTTTCTAGCGTTTTCAGAAACTCATCGGAATTGGCGGTACCTGTGTTTCCCTTCGAAAGCTTCTCAATACAGCACTCCTGTTCCTCTGTTAAAACTCCTTGTTAATTCAGTGATCTTTTAGGCCAAGGAAATACTTTGTGGTGGTGTTCTGGTTCCACACACCAGCAATGAAAGAGATAGATTTGTGTACTTGTGTTTTCTAATCCGCGTTAACACGGGCAGGCACCCTTATTTGTAGCTGTCAGGAAGCAGTCAGCGCAAACTTAGTAGGCCGGGATGTGCTCACAAGGTTCCAGTAACCCGAGCAGTCTCCTGAGGCCCACAGCTTCCACCTCAGAACATGGCTATACACCAAGCGCTGCTCCCACTCAGCCTGTTGCGGATCTTCATGGCCTCGGGAGACTTGTTTCTCCGGTCTCTCCTGGACTGCACACTTCACCATAGCTTGCGGGGCTGATCTAGATGTCTGTCTGTTGTATGGAAAGTTTGGGGGGAAATCTAAGACACAAACTGTGGGTGGAAATATTAACCGTCTCCTTGGTTCCTTGGTTTTCACCGTGCCTGACCTGCACATTTCATCGTGGCTGTCTCTGTATAGCCTACCGCATTAGCCCAAGAGATTGTTGCTTTGTAACTTTTTGCACTATTGTTTTGGCTGGATTTGTATTACACGCAGTTTTAAAAAAAATTTTCCACACTATTCTCTGCCTTTTTTTTCCAAATATGTTTATTCCTTCCCTTACAAAGTCCAGAGTTCTGCAGCTCCTCGTGAGCTGTTGCACGTGAACACTGATTGTCCATTACAGCCCTCAGTAATGTGCCTCGCACACGTCACGCCGTGTGCGTGTGCTGCAGCACTTGTTAATGGCCACAATAAACGCCGCTTTACCGAGAAAGAGCAATTATGAAAATCCAAAATTTATTCGGGGACAATAATCAACTGAATTGCAAAATTGGGGGGGTTGGAATGGCACTATCCGTGTACGAATCGAATACAAATCAAAGATTTGTCACATCCCTAATAAAACAAGATGGAGATGTCTCTACAACCATATCTGTAAACTACGCTGTGTTGGGTTTCATGTCTTCCCCTTACAAAATTGAATGGTTCTCTGAATTGCTCCAAATCAATTGGCTGTCCTTCAGTTTTGATAAAATTGATGTCTAGATTGGAACTTGGGCTCTGTTGGTGAAAATAGTGATAGAGCAGAACTGAATTTAATGTTTCATAGAGCAGCTGTAAATTAAATCACTACCAGGAAGTCAGAAGCTTGCAAAGTTTTGGCTGGCAACTTCAGTGCTACAGAGAGCTGTGAATTCCCCCCCCCCCCCCCAACACACTTAAGATGAGTTTGGGGAAAGAAAATACTCTTCCTACAAAAAAAAAAAAAGAAAAAAGAAAGCAGTAACCCTAAGTACTATTTTAGGATTAATTTCAGTGTGTTGTGTTAAGGTGCCAGCGAGATTTCAGATTCCTGTAAACCTCTAAAGAAGAGGAGTCGCGCCTCAACTGATGTAGACGCGACTAATTCTGCGTCCAGAGACACATCTGACTCCGACTCTAGAGGACTGAGCGATCTGCAGGTAAGTGGGCCTGGGCTCATGGCTCTTTCTGCTTTGCCAGCCACGGTAGCATGCTTCCATGCGGGAAATCAGGGAAAGGGAAACATGCTCACAGGAGGAAGCAAGGGTGAACTGACTGTCATTAACTCTTGCTCACCATGATAACTCAGCTTACCTGTCTGGGTAGGTCGTCCTTCTTCATTGCAACTCCATATGCACCTCTCCCAAAGGGGAAGAGAGTGACCTTCCCCAGTAAAGAGGGTGTATATGTGAGTAGCTGCACTCTCCTGTTAGAACGTCTAGACAAGCTTTCAGGGTCCGTTGTAGGAGAATGTCGGGTAGTCAAACTTCTAAATCTCTAGACCCAACCAAATGAGGTGCTTCACGTGGTAATGGTCAGCTTTGTTTTAAGGGGGGGAGGGGGGGAGCAGGCATGGTGGCATACGCCTTTAATCCCAGCGCTCAGATGGTAGAGGCAGGCAGTTATAGGCCAGCCTGAGGTATATAGAAAGTTCATAGAAAGTACAAAGGACAGCAGAGCTACAGTGTGAGATGTTGATATATTATTATAATAACGCAAACAACAAAATCAACTCTTTGGGAAAAAAGACAACAACAACATGTTTTTGAGACAAGACCTCACTGTCTAACCCTGGATGGCCTGGAACTTTCCATGTAGAACAGGCTGGCCTGGAAAGCAGACACCTGCCTACCTCAGCCTCTCTAATGCTCAGGTTAAAAGTGAAGCTTGGCTAGGAAAAAAACATCCTTTTGGTTACTTGTAACTTATTTGTAGATTTCTTACATAACCAAGGAGTTTGGTTGTTGCTTTTCAAACGTTAGCTGCAGTTTCTCCAGGTGACAGGTAGATGGCATTCCTGGGTTGAAGCAAGAAGGCAGGCAGGCTGGCCTCTCCCAAGGCAGACTTGAGTCACTTTCACCAGATTCTGCATTGTGTCTAAAGGAACTGTTTCTCCTTTATCGTGTGCTGTTTTCCAAATAGGTCAGCTTTGGAAGACAAGTAGACAGCCCTTCAACTGCTGCTGACGCAGATGCTTCCGATGCGCAGTCGGTGGACTCCAGCTTGTCACGGAGAGGCGTGGGAAAGAGTAAGAAGGACACCGTGTGCCAGGTAGGCAGGTAGCTCTTCAGAAACACACGGCGCAGTCCTGTCAGCAGTATCTGCACCTCCTGTATCATGCATCATGATCGTTATTACTCCTGTGGTTGTTGTTACACTGCTTTAAAGCTGTAGGTCTAAGTGCTGTTTGTGGTTCTCCCCATCCTGAACTGGAAGATTTGTCATTCATATGCAAGTGTCAGTCCTCACTGGGTTTCTGTTTTGTTTGGAGACAGGATGGCCTTGTCTGGTCTGAAACTTGCTCTATAGATCAGGCTAGCCACCATGCCCAGCTACCTATTCCTTTTTAATTTTTTTTTTGAGTTCTTCAATTTTGTTTTGCCTCCCTGAGGTACATGCACCACATGCTTGCCTAGTGCCTGAGTTGGTCAGAAGAGGGAACCCGGAGTTACTGATGGGTGTGGGAGCTCCACGTAGGTGCTGGGAACCAAGCATAGGGCTTCACAGAGAAACCATGTCTCAAAAAACACTAAAGAAAAAAAAAAAAGAAATGCAAATTCAGGGGTCCCTTTTTTAGACCTCCTAGGTCAGAATATTAGGACAACCCGGTGACCTAGACTTCAAGTACGCTGGCCAGTTCTGATGCTCCAGTTTGACAGTTGCTGCTTCTTGTTCTTACAGATCTGTGAAAATGTTGGTGATTCTCTGGTTTCCTGTGAGGGCGAGTGCTGCAGACACTTCCACTTGGAGTGCCTGGGGCTAACTGCAGCCCCCGAGGGAAGGTTCATCTGTGAGGAGTGTGAAACTGGTGAGCTGTGCCCTGGAGGGCTGGGTAGGGGACCTGTGCTGGTGGTGCGTGGTGTCTCTCGTGACTCTGTGGTGGAGCCCTGCGGCCGCCCGCCCTCCCGTTGGCACTTCCGCCGATCGAGACATCATCTGGTACCAAGCTTTCCAAGGTCAAAAAAGCAGTCCAAATTCCTCTCACAGTGTGCCAGCCAGTGATGGGGGGGGGGGGCAAGATGAATTTATTTTCTTTGTTTAGTATGTGAGTTGGGTTTTTTATTTGAGCTTAAAATTTGAATCTGTATATACTTGATAAACAGGTTTAAAGTCCTTGAGTAGACTTCAACAAGTATCAATTGAAACTGTAAATATTTAAACATAATAGTTAATATATAGTTATTATAGTAAATGTTGAAATATAATATAGTAAAATAAAGCTAGTTGTCTTTTCTGTTAATATGGTTATAGTAAAAATGTAATTGTTATTACATATTAATGCTATTAACTTTTTGTTTGTTTGTTTGTTTGTTTGTTTTTAGAGGCAGGGCTTCTCTGTGTAGTCATGGCTGTCCTTGAACTCACAGAGATCGACCTGCCTCTGCCTTCCCAGTGCAGGGATAAGGGCCTGCACCACCAGGCTAGGCCTGCTATTAAATTTTTTAAAACTTGGTATTTATCATTTATTTCTTCTCCTGTTACGTATGTTCTGACACCCCTTATACTGTAGAAAGAAATGTGCTAGGTTATGTTTCTTCTCTGATACAGTCTTGATTCTGTTTAAGCTTACGGGAAGCAGAAACTAGTTGTTCAGTCTGAAACAGCACAACTAGTTGTCTTACTTTTCTTTTGCTGTGAAGAGACACTGTGACCTTCTTAGGGTATCGGTAAGGAGAAAGAGTTTAGTAGGGTGAGTTCCTGGTCAGTGTGCTGAGGAGCACCTGAGCAGGCAGGCAGGTGTGGCCTGGGACTGGAGTGGTCAATTAGAGTTTACATGTTGAGACTGTAGTCATGGGGTAGAGAGAGCTAACCTTAAAGCCCTTCCTCCAACAAGGCCACACCTCCGAATCTCTCCCACATGGTTCCCCCAACTGGGAACTAAGTCAGGCATACTCTTTATTTATTTTTGTCTCAGTGTTGGTAAATTCTGTTTTTCTAGGAATTTTCCCCATTGATACAAATTTTCAGATTAGCAAAAGTACAGTAATATCCTTATAATTTTTTTAGTTATTTACTTACACATTTTAATAGTTTATTTTTATTTCATGTGCACTGGCATTCTGCCTGCACTGTGTGGGGGTGTCAGTCCCCTGGAAGTGGAGTCACAGTCACTTTCAAGCTGTCATGTGGGTGCAAGGAATTGAGCTCAGGTGCCCTGGAAGAGCAGCCAACCAGTGCTCTTACCTGCTGAGCCATCTCTCCATACCCCCTTAATAATTTTTTTAATGTTTGTAGAGTTATTGTGGTGTCTGATTTTTCACTTCTGATACTAACAATATTGAAACTTTTTCCCTTGTTCATTTGTATCACTTAAACCAGCAGTATTAAATTTGCTAATTTTCTGAAAGAACCAGATTTGACCAGTCCCCTCAGTGAATACGGATTTCACCTCATTTTAAAAGAATATGTTTCTGAGCTTGTTTGGTGGCACACACCTGTAATCCCAGCACTCAGGGAGGCAGAAGCAGGCCGATCTCTATGAGTTTGAGGTCAACCTGGTCTACAAAGTAAGTCCAGGACAGCTAAGGCTACAGAGAGGAACCCTGTCACAAAAAAAAAAAAAAGTAAGAAAAAAAAAGAAAAAGAAGGGGAGGGGTATTTTTACTGAGAGATCTGAGGAGATGACTCAGTCGGTAAAATAGTAGTTGTGTAATTATGAGGACATGAACTTGAGGCCTAGTATCCTTATAAAAGTTGGGTATGGCTGCATGCCTGTATCCTAGCACTGGGGAGTAGAGATAGGAAAACTCCTGAAGCTTGCCAGACTCAGTGAATTCAGAAGTCGGTGAGAGGCCCTACCTCAGAAAATAAGGTGGAAGGCTATTGAGGAACACTAGATGTCAGTCTCCACATACAGTGTTCACCGAGACACACAAAGACAAATACACATACAACAAGTGGGTAGGTGTAGGTAGAGTTTTTTTGTTGTTGTTTTTTTGTTTGTTTGTTTGTTTGTTTGTTCATTTGTTTGTTTTTTCAAGTTGTAGAAGTCTGGCTTTGGTGAGGAGGCCTAAGATAGATCTTGGGTAACCCAGGCTGGCCTTGAATTCCTGATACCTCCTTCCTTTACCTTTGAAGTGCTAAGGTTTGTAGCTTTATGATTTTAATTTAGCCATGTTTTTACATTTTTAAAATTCACTTGAGGTGAATGGTTGTTTTATCAGCATATATATATATATATATATATATATATATATATATATATATATATATATATATATACTATGAGTGTGCCTGGTGCCCATGGAGGCCAGAGAGGGCGTTGGATGTCATGGACCTGGTTGTGAGCTGCTGTGAGGGTACTGGAAATCAAACACAGACCCTCTGGAAAAGCAGCAAGGGCTCATGAGCACTGAGCCATCTCTCCAGCCCCATGATTTTGTTGCTGTTGTTTTGTTTTGGGTTTTTTGTATGCTAAATTCTGAAGGTAGGAGTTTTTCTCAAGGGCAGCTCTTTGATATCTGTAGCTACTTACGTAAAAGGAATATTTAGTTTATATGGAGGCACACACCCATAATATGAACACGACGGAGATTGAAGCAGGAGCATGGCAAGTTTGAGGCTGGTCTGGGGTACATAAAAAATCCTTATCTCAGAAAACCAAGTGCTGGGATATAGCTCAGTGTTAGAATACTTGCCTAGCATGCCCAAGGCCCTGGGCCTGATCCCAACACTTTGAGTGGTGTAATGAATGAAATGAAATATGCTTTAACCTTTTTTTTTTTTTTTTATCAATTTTCTAGGGCAGCACCCATGTTTTTCATGTAAAGTGTCTGGTAAGGATGTGAAACGTTGTTCTGTTAATGTTTGTGGAAAATTTTATCATGAAGCCTGTGTCCGCAAATTTCCCACTGCCATCTTTGAGTCAAAAGGATTCCGCTGTCCCCAGCATTGTTGCTCTTCCTGCTCTATGGAGAAAGATATCCACAAAGCAAGTAAAGGTAACCAGAGCCAAAGAAGGAACGAAGTGTTTAGAGTGCAGTGTGAGTAGTACGCTCAGCACGCCTTTGTCAGCGATAGCAGGCTTCTCGGTTTATCTCCACGCTTAACAGCCGAGCTGCACAGTTGAGTCGCTAGGCAGAGGCCACGTTGTCCATTCAGACCATTAGAAGTAAGTTCTGGGCATTCAGCCTACACTAAAACTTTCTTAGGTATAGACACAATATCTATACCAAAGTAGACCCTGATTCCTTTGGAGGATCCCTAACTGACCTTAGGCTTACATCTAGGGCTGTGAAGAACAGAATGACAGTGTCAGCAAAGGAGAGCACTGTAACAGCTGTAAGAAGTTTCATGTGGCGGGGGAGCCCTCCTCCCAGTGTCCCAGCCAGCATGCTGTACATCGCTTCTTGACCTGTCTTCACACAGGCCGCATGATGAGGTGCTTGCGCTGTCCAGTCGCCTATCACTTTGGAGATGCGTGTGTCGCTGCTGGAAGCGTATCTGTGTCCTCCCACACTCTGATCTGTAGTAACCATTCCAAACGGAGTAGTCATTCTGCCGCTGTAAACGTAGGCTTTTGTTTCGTTTGTGCCAGAGGTGAGTGTCAACCCATTTTATCTCCTTGTTCTGATTCATTGGCATAGTTCTCCATTTAAATGTGTCTCTGCATTGGAGAGAACTCCAGCTGTCTCATGGTCTTATGTCCAGAGAGTGCTGAATCCATCCTGTTAGATATATTACTAAGAGAGAACATTCCAAGCAGACATCCAAATTG
This sequence comes from Meriones unguiculatus, assembly GCF_030254825.1. Lineage (NCBI taxonomy): Eukaryota > Metazoa > Chordata > Mammalia > Rodentia > Muridae > Meriones > Meriones unguiculatus. The sequence continues at coordinate 17,754,811 of NC_083352.1, forward strand.
TGAGAATATTAATTTTTCCACAAGCTAAGCTGACATCTGCATTTAAAAAAGGCCTTCAGCTGTGTGTGGTGGTGCACTTTTAATCTTAGCATTGGGGAGGCAGAGGCAGGAGGATCTCAGTGAGTTTAGGCAAGGCTCAGTTACATAGCAAGTTCCAGGCCAGCTGAGCCTGTGTAGTAACTTCTTGGTCAGTGTTTCTGTTTAATACTTTTCACTAATCAGAAGAGTATTCTCTTTTCTACTTAAAGCAGATCCGTCCTGCCTTGTCATTGTCAGTTGATTGGGAGTGTCATGTGGAAAGCAAGGCTAGCTCATTTCTCAGTTGTTGTATGTTTTCATCATTGAGGGCCTGATAAGATACAGCCAAGAAAACACATGTGCTAGTTTAGTTAGGAGCAGCCATGTAGAGTTGTTTACATGTGTGAAATTGATAAACTTAAAACAGTATTGTGTCCTGTGACTAACAGAGGAGGGTGATATTAACAAACTTAGGTTCATGGTGTGTCTTCCTCGTCCTTTGCTGTGACAAAACCAGTTTGCCATAACAAAAGCAAAATTAAAAGAGAAAGCATTTAATTGGGAGCTTACTTACAGTTTCAGAGGATTAGTCCATAACCATTATGGTGGGAAGCATGACCCCTAGCAGGCATGGTGCTGGAGCAGTAGTTGAGAGCATGTATGTTATAACAACAACCATAAGGCAGAAAGTGAGCTAAGTACAATGGCTTCGGCTTTGAAACCTCAAAGCCCTATAATGACACACCCCTCCAACAAGGTCACATCTCCTAATTCTGTCAACCGGAGATCAAGCATTCAGACATACAAGCCTGTGGGAGGAAAGGGAGCATAATAAGGAAACATTGGACCAAAGCAAGACCGAAACCCAGCAGGGCAAACTCCAAACTGCATCTCCATGTCTGATGTCAAAGGGCTCCTCAGATTCCCTACTCCTTCACCTTTGTTGACTGCAGCGCAAATCTCTCTCTTGAACTGCTTCCACTGTTTGTAGCTCTCTTTGGCATACATCCCAGGACCCTGGCATTTCCAACATTTTGAGATCTCCGATACAATCTAGACTTTCACAGCTTCACACAGTGGCCTCTCTGGGCCTCCATGCTGGTACTCCCTGTCACACACCTGGCCTCAACATCTTTCCTTAACAGTGGAGGGAGATTTTACAGCCCTTTACTGTGTATTCCTGCTTTTAAAGCCAGAACCGTGGAGCCAGAACTACCAAGTTCTGCTACTGGACTTGGGAGGGGCCCTGGCCCGTTACATTTGCATAAACTTTGATTTGTCAGAGTCTCTCCATGTTGAGTAAGCTTTCCTTGGCTTTAGAAGCAGAAGATCCCTTAGACATTTCCTTTTTACAAATTAGAAGCTTAGCTGAGTGGGGTGCCTGAGGGCACCACTTTCTTTACTCCAGTTCGAATCGGGCCTTTTTTAAGCTTCTCATCTCTGAGCACAAGGCTTGGCTCTAACATTTAAATTTCCTCATACTTTTGTTTTCTTTAGTTGTATATTTTATATTTCTTTTCTTTTCCCCGCTTGTTTTTTTCCATTGTAGATCCCTACAAAGTAATCACCAATAACCACAATACACAGTCAATACTAGGTTGTCTTGAAATTTCTGCTGATGACATTAATCCAAAACTCTTCAGTTTAGTCTCAGCAGATTCAAGACGGGCAAAACCCAACCACATTATTTGTCAAAATATCACAAGAATAGTCTCTGAGCCACATGCTTAATATCCTTCCCACCTGAAACATCATGAGCTGATGTTCCACAGTCCACATTGGTTTTACCACTACTGTTTCCAAACTCCTCCTGGGTTGGCCCGTTAAGTCCCATGTACAGCATTCAACCTTGATTTCTGCATCCCAAACCCAGCGTGATCAAGCCTGTCACAGCAGTATACCGCTCTCTGTTACCCCCTTCCATCATAGTTACTGTTCTGTTGCTGTGAAGAAACGTGGTACCTGGGGCAGCCTATGTGAGAGCTTAAGCACTTAGGGCTTGCTTAGTTGTCGGGGAGCGTAGCAGGAGGCAGCCTTGGTCCTGGGGCAGTAGCTGGAAGCTTCCACACTGAGTCAACCACCGCAAGGGAGAGAGAGCACAAACTGGGCCTAAAGCCACCCCAGTGACACAGCTGCTCCAAGGCCACACCTCCGAACCCTGCCCAAGCATCCCCACCAACCGGGGACCAGACATTCAAGCACATGAGCCTCTGGGGGCCATTCTCATCCAAATCAACTTGTGGTACAAGTGAAATATAACTTCATTGGCTATGATTCACTGTCCATCTTTATCTTGGCTTTATTATCGTTAAATTTTTTTGTGGTTTAGTAATCATAAATGCATTTTTTGTTTTGTTTAATAAAAATGTTTATTTTTTTTAATAATTTTTTTTTTCATTTCCCTCTGTGTGATATTTGACAGAACTACTAGATGTATCAAGTCTATTGTGTTGTATTTAGACCTTGCTGAAGAACAAAACTTTGTTTTTTGCTTTTGGAGCCAGTTAATTTGTTTAAATACTTTACAGTTTTGTTTTTTGTTTTTTTTTTAAGTTTCCTTTCTATTTTTGGGTTTAAGGTGAGTTCTATCTGGAGGCTGATCTTAAATTTGTGAACTCCAGTGATTCCTCTGCCTCAACTTCCCAAGTAGCTGGGACTATAGTTATTTTATGTACCATGCCAGCTTATAAAGTATAATAGCATAGGATGAAAGTGGTTTTGCTTTCATATCTCTAATTTAAAAAACAAAAAACAAAAAAAAACAACAACTTAGAAGATATAGGCAGTGAACAGTTTCTGTAGCCAGCTGGATTCCTTACCCTGAGGCTTTCTGCCTGCCTCAGTTTTCTGAGTGTTTATGCTGTCTACCATCAGAGTAAGGAGCACTGATGTTTTTGTTTTGATTTGCTTGTTTGCTTGTGGTCTGGGGATTGAAGCCAGGGACCCATACTAGACAAGCCTTTACCACTCATGCTTCTCCCAGCCTGAAGCTAGAGTGGTTACAGTGCCCTGCTTTGAAGCCAAGACAGTCATTGCCACATTGTTAATGGCGACAGAAAAGAGGAGAGGGTTCAGATATGCAAATGATAAATAAAAAATTATCTCTGTCTTCTGTTACTGAATAGAGTAGTGATGAGAAAGGACTCTCTGTATGTCTACCTGAATGTGTGTATAAGAACCATGGGTGTGCACTGCCTACAAGGCCCATAAGAGGTTATCACATACTCTGGAACTTGAGTTAACGGTGGTTGTGAGCTGTCATGTGGATGCTGGGAATCAAACCTGGATCCTCTGCAAGAAAGCCAGTGCTCTTAACCTCTGAGCTCTCTCTCCAACCACAAACTCTGGAATTACAAATTGGATACAAAGCATTGGAGACATTCAGACAAATCAGTGACAGTGAGACCCTGATGGCATGAAGCCCTTGTTGCTTTGCCAGCCTTTTCTGTTGTGGCTCTTCCAGACCCTTCATAATGGTATACAAAAAATTGCCAGTTTGTAATAGTATGTTAGCTTACTTTGAAGCATACTCTGGGTGCAGGTCAGTCAGTAATTCTATTTATTTGTTTATTTATTTATTTACTTACTTATTTATTTTTGAGGCAAGGTTTCTCTGTGTAGGCTTGGCTGTCCTGGACTCGATTTGTAGACCAGGCTGGCTTCAAACTCACAGAGAATGGTCTGCCTTTGCCTCCCAAAATACTAGAATTACAGGCATGCACCACTGTGCCTGGCTCAGTCAGTATTTTTACCAATATTTGTGTTCTATGTTTCACTTGGTAATTGATTGTTTTGTTTAGTTTGTTTCTGAGACAGGATTTCACTATGTAATTTTGGCTGTCCTAGAACTCACTATTTAGACCATTGCTAAATAGTGCCTCCCATTGCTGGGATTAAAGGCATGCACCATTCTACCTAGCTATTTTGCTTTTTTTTTTTTTAATTGATTGCTCTTTAAAAATATTTTCAATGTAAGATGTAGAAATGTGTACTTACAGAGACTTTTGCCACTTCATGAAACTAAACTGATACTCATTAACTAAACACTTCAGGAGAATATCCATGGGACAAAGCCCCATCATTTGGAATCAGAATCTGTTTATATCTGGTTATACTTCATCTAAATGCCCATACAGTGAACTCACGCATATTTTAACTGTATAGAAAATTAACTTTGTATTAGAAGAAAAACTCCATTTTTTCCTCATAGCATTTTACAAAACTTTATTCTAAACATATCAGATGTTTGAGATTTTTAGAAGGTTTAAATCAAAGTCTTTTAAAGTATGTAAGCCAGGTGTGGTGGCACGTGCCTTTAATCCCAGCACTTAGGAAGCAGAGGCAGACAAGTTCTGTGATTTCTAGGACAGCCTGGTCTACATAGTGAATTAAAGGGCAGCCTGAACTATGTAACAAGACCTTCTGTCAAAAAAGCCAAAAAGGAAAACAGATGTGCAATCCTTAAAACATTAAGGGCACCTATTTTTAAATAGACTAACTATAGTAAATTCTTATGCCCAAAACCCCACCTTAATAATTTATGTTTTAGTAGTAAAAAATATAGCTTATTTTCTGTTTTTCTAACCTTGTTACGAATCTTTCCATCCTCGTAAAGTTTTTTTTTTCTTAGTTCTTAGTTACTGGCTGTTTAAAAATCATTAGCTGAGACCATTGAAATGGCTCAGGGGGTAGAGTCACTGGCTGTCAAGCTTGCCAGCTTGATGTGTGACCCCAGGGGTGTACTAAGTAAAAGGAGAGGACACACTCCTACAGCTTGTCCTCCAGCCTCTGTTTGCCTGTGTGTGTGCATGTGCTCGAAAGAACACACTAGTTCATTAATTCACTAATTAAAAAATAAAGTCATGAAGCTAATTCTTAAGGACTGAAAAATCTAGAAATATTTTTAGAGGCTTCACACACATCCCTAGCCAACTTGAAACACCATAAAAAAATACTGAGGTTTCTTCCAGTGCAGTTTATATTGTTTAAATTTTCATGTATCTTGAGTGCTATATAAAATTTTAAAAAGCCTTAATGTTGTATACCTTTCTTTGTAACAGAATAGGACAGGATTTTCTTTTTATTTTAGTAATAATAATAGCAGTTTATTTTGCATATGTAAATCACATTCTAATAGAGACAGTTTGAAATAATTGCCACAGTTGCCTTAGGAAGTAGCTCCTGTTTTAGGGAATCTTATGAAAGAAATGGGAGATAGAAAGACCTGGAGAGGACAGGAGCTCCACAAGGAGAGCAACAGAACCAAAAAAATCTGGGCACGGGTCATTTCTGAGACTGATACTCCAACCAAGAACCATTCATGGAGATAACCTAGAACCCCTGCACAGATGTAGCCCATGGTAGTTCAGTATCCAAATGGGTTCCATAGTAATGGGAACAGGGACTGTCTCTGACATGAACTGATTGGCCTGCTCTTTGATCACCTCCCCCTCAAGGGGGTGCAGCCTTACCAGGCCACAGAAGAAGACAATGTAAACCACTCCTGATGAGACCTGATAGACTAGGGTCAGAAGGAATGGAAGGAGGATCTCCCCTATCAGTGGACTGGGGGAGGGGCATGGGTGGAGATGAGGGAGGGAGGGTGAAATTGGGAAGGGAGGAGGGGGGAGCTAAAGGTAGGATATAAAACTGAATAAACTGTAATTAATTTAAAAAATTTAAAAAAGAACACTGAAACCTAGGTTGAGTTATTTATCTAAGGGCATAGGCTGGTGACTGGAGAGATTCTACTTGACCTTCCTCATTTTTTCTAAATAATTAATGTGATAGAGTTCATAATAATGATATAGTAGAGTTTTATATATATATTTTGATGTATAGCTTTATAGATAGTTTCATGTTTAAATAGCTAGTAAAGTATTTAAAATCTTTCTAAAAATTCTTCTCATATATTGCATTTCAACCACAGATCCCTCTTTCTCTTCTCCTTCCAGTCCCCCTCACACACATGTCTTCTCCCAAGATCCATTCCTCTACCATTTCCCTTCAGAAAAGGGCAGGCCTCCCAGGGATATCCCCCAAACATGGCTTATCAAGTTGCAATAAGACTAGGTGCCTCCCCTCATACCAAGGCTGGATGAGTTAACCCAGTAGGAGGAAGAGGGTCCCAAGAACAGGCAAAAGAATCAGAGACAGCTCCTGCCCCCCCCCCGGTACCCTAAACTATACAACTATAACATATATGCAAAGGGCCTAGGTCAAACCTATGCAGTTTCTGTGATTGACTTCAGTCTCTGTAAGCCCTATGAACCCTGGAGAATTGATTCTGTGGGTCATTTTCTCCTGGTGTCTTTGACCCCTCTGGCTCCCTGAGCTCTACCTAGTGTTTGGCTGTGCGTCTCTGCATTTGTTCTCATCAGTTATTTGATAATCTCTCTGATGGAGATTGTGGTAGACTCCAGTCTACAAGTTTAGCGTAGTATCATTATTATTAACTTTTTTTTTTCTTGTTATGTTTGGTTCTGTTCTAGGTCTCTGGGTTATCCAGCCTCTGGTTCCTGGCACTGCAGGCAGTGTCAGGCTTGAGCTCCCTCTCTTGGTATGGGTCTCAAGTTGGACCAGTCATTGGTTGGCACTTTGACATTTCTGTGCCGGACTTTTCTCATTTTAAAAGTCTCTTTTCTTTTTTTTTCTCTTCCTTCTTTCTTTCTTTCTTTCTTTCTTTCTTTCTTTCTTTCTTTCTTCCTTCCTTCCTTCCTTCCTTCCTTCCTTCCTTCCTTCCTTCCTTTCTTCCATCCTTCCTTCCTTCCTTCCTTCCTTCCTTCCTTCCTTCCTTCCTTCCTTCCTTCCTTCCTTCCTTCCTCTCTTTCTTCCTTCTTTCTTTCTTTTGTCTTTTTTCTTTCTTTCTTCTTTCTTACCGTGAGTGGATACTAATGGATAATTTTCTTGACATTACATATCTTTTCTTATAAAATTCCTGTGTTAGTAGCAGTGTCAAGTTCCATTTTGTCACCTAGTTCAGCCATTTTTTGAACCCATCTCAGTGGAGGGCAGCATCAAATGAAGACTACACCCGTAGGAAAACATCAGCGGGGAGCCTTCTAAAACAAAGCTCCTTCTTCTTAAAGTGGTCCCTGCACGGCAGACTGATACCCAACAGAGGACTTAACATTAGAATGACAGTGCCTGGGTAGAAAGTGGCCAGCAATTGCATCATAAACCTAATGGAGGTACTGGGAACCAGTGTGCCACAGTGGACCTCATGTATTCTTCTAAACAGGATAAGTACGCAGATGGAACTTTCTATAACTATTTAAGGCGGCAATCACTTTCCATGATGGAAAAACAAAACTAAACTAAAATGGTTTGCACTCACTCTTCAGCAAAACTCAGGGAGGTAGGACTCCTTCATTTCACACACTCCCGTCTCTGACTGTAAGGCTTAGACGCATAGTAGGTGCTGATTTTTCCCCCCTTATGGAATCATGGGTAGTTTCATGGCAGCTCATCTCTTTCTGTTTGTTTCATATAGGGCTGATAGTTCAGGACCATTCAGACCCCATGTTCAGTTCATATGCCTATAAATCCCACTACCTACTGAATGAATCAAACCGTGCTGAGTTGATGAAATTACCTATGATTCCTTCTTCGTCAGCTTCCAAAAAGAAATGTGAGAAAGGTAATAATTAAAATAGTTTATCTCTTGTTCTTATTTTTGCCTTTTTCTTGTCTCTCTTTGAGTGAAGGGGCGGGGGTTGTATGCCTGTCAAGTACTGCCTGTTGCTTTCAGTAGATTCTGCCTTGGTGGTTATGACTGTCTTCATATAACTACAAAATTATCAAAAAGGGCTTAAAATAATTCTATCATCATAAATTTTTATTTTTCTCCCTGAGTCGATTTTTACACATTGAAACATGTAGGTTTTTTTGTAATATAAAGATTAGAATTTTACTTAACATAAAAGACTAAGGGCTATTTCTCATTTGCTTGATGTAAAACTGTCATTCATATTAGACTAGAGTAGTCATGGCGTAGTTTGTCATCATGTGTAAGCTAAATAACGAGAAAGGCTATTTAGAAAAGAAAGCCACGGCAACAGATACTGGGAAAGACTGTTTCTAGAACACATTCTATTACTGTGTTACTTAAATCTATCGTTAAGATGCTGTGAACACAAGCATCCTTCTCGTAGGAGGGGGCTGGGGGTGAGGGCACACCCCAGATACTAGCAGTGGAAAGGTAGTCCGGTCAGAGTCCTGATGGATAGGTTATTCTTTAAAAGATGAACTAAATGTATTCTCCCAATCAGATGTCATTCAGGAAAGAAAACCATCTGTACTTAACTTGCCAAAGCCTGCTTGTAAGAAGGGCTTAGTGACTTCATGTTTGATTTGGGAGATTATTATCCCAGAGGAAACAGCAATGATTTTGGAAGGTATGGATAATATCTTCCAATGTATTAGCCACATGTTTGGATAATACATTTGCTTAATATGATTCAAGTTCAGAACTGACAAATCATCACTCATACCTAATATACTATGTATTATTAAAAATAGGTTTTTGTTAGTATTTGTTATTTATGCTGCCAGTTTGATCTATCCAAGTGGCAACTAATAACTGAAAGGATGATACCTAAGCAAGGTGAGTAGAGCCAACCAGGAGTATTGAGAGAGAACTGGGCTGTGTTTGGGTTGTGTGCTTTCTGCTGAGGTCAGCCTGCCTTGCCTTATTAGTGATACCATACGCTTCCAGAAGGTCGGCAGGGGTCCACATTACTCTTCAACAAGATAGAATTAGTCTGTCAGTACATTTGTAAAATTAGATTAACTCAGTTGTTGTTTTGTTTCCAGAATTCAATATTAACCTTGACATCAATTGAAATTATTTTGAGCCCTCTACTTAGCTTGAATGATAAATTTCCTCTTATATCTGGAAAACAGTTTTGCTTTTTTTGTTTTGGCTTTTTGGTTTATTTGCATAGCACCAAGGTAGAGTGTTCATGTTTTTGTTTTGTTTTGTTTTTTTCTACCTCCTTATATATTTTGAACATCTCTATCATGATAGTTTTCACTGATCCTAGGTCTGTATTTCCTCTGAAATAAGACTGAAAATTTAGGACCATTTACATTAACACTAAACATGACTAGCCTTTTCCACAGTGGTGTTAACTGTCACATGTCCTCTGAGGCTGTCTACAAGGCACACCTCTTTCTTGGTCATTCCTTTCCAATAGACTTCAAACATCTAAGGCTCTACTGGTGGTGGTGGTCACCCCTTCAATCCCAGCACTCAAGAGGCAGGGGCAGGCGGGATCTCTGTGATTTCGAGGCCAGCCTGGTCTACAAAACTAGTTCCAGGATAGCCAAGGCCACACAAAGAAACCCTGTCTTGAAAAACAAACAACAACACACCCAAAACAAAAACATCCAAGCAGCTGGAAAATTGAATCAATTAATTCCCAATGATACCTGTAGTCTAAGGGGAAAAGGGCTAATGACTAAGTCCAGGTTGGCAGAGGAAATACAGTTCTTTGGTCCATCACTGGTTGTATGTAGGGTTTGTTTTATTTTGTTTTCATGTAGCAGTTAGATATTTTAAAGTGCAGGAAGACAAGAGTTCTGGAAATCTTTAAAAGCCTGGAGCATGTAATTTGATAGAGGCTCTGAATCTTTTGCCTGTGAGACTTTAAATCTGTTTACTTGTTGGTTGTAGAACTGACTTGTCAATGGGAATGCATTCATTTGTCTCAGTGGTTAACTTTTCTTTTACTTGTTAATATTCATACTAGGAATACTGAACTCTGCCCTCTCCCATTTTTATTTGTTTTCATTTAAAGCATTCTGTTTGTTGCACCTGTTTTGGTTTTAAAAAGAGAGGGATTAGTAGGAACATAAAAGGACATGCTTGCCTATAGTACTTCATTCTTCACTGAGAATTATGTAGTTTTGTGCTATAAAGCAGTGGTTCTCAAAACTGAGTCAGAAAAGACATACAAAGAAAAATTTAAGATATTTTTGGAAAATTAAAAAGTTATATATTCATATAATATAGGGCTCTATGAGTTTATATTTGGCTGTGACTTACCATTCAGCATGATGATACTTGCTTTGCTTTTGGATCTTAGTCTCTAGCAGTTATGTATTTCTTTGGTCAATACAGATAGGAGAGCTGGGCATGGTGGTGCACACTTAAAATCCCAGCACTTGAGAGACAGGCAGGAGGATCACCAGTGGGAGGTGGGAGCTACATGGTGAGATAGAGTCCATCTCCAAAAAAAAGAGGAAAATTGTTACTTTTGAAAGTCAGGTTTATTTTTGGTTGGTGTGATTTTGAAAGTGTGGGTCATAATTAGGAAAAAGGAGGACCCTGGTGATGAAACAGTTACAGACCACTGCTCTATAGCGTGTTTTCTTGAGACATAATGACACTGTAACTACAAGTTTGAGAATCTGTGTTCCAGTTTTGTATTATAAGAAGAAAGTAAGAACCCATCAACTTACTGATTATTTTCATTCTTGCCTGATTTTATTATAAAAGGCTTTAGTTAATTGTGGCAATGGATTAAAATACAAAAATGATTATTGCTTTCTTAGCTCTAAAGAACAAAAGAAAGCTATTTGTTTAAAAACCTGTTTTCAAATCTACTTGGGCTAAAGAGTTTCTGTATCTCTTGTGATATTTTATTTAGCTGACACCTCATTTCCCAGTTGCTCATATTCTAAAGGAGCACAGGGATGCTTTTGGTCCTATTCAAAACTCCGTATTTCTAAAAACTGGGCATTTCATTTGTTTCCTATTTTAATCCACCACTCTGGATATGACCCAGTCCCTTTGTTTTTCCCATTTGAATAAAATCAAATGTACTTAAGAGATAACTTTCTCCTTTTCTTTTCTCTTTTGCCTTTTTCCAGTTACTAAGGCTGTCTGTTTGTTTCAAGGTGGAAGATTGCTCTGCTGTGAATCGTGCCCTGCTTCTTTTCATCCAGAATGCCTGAGCATAAACATGCCAGAAGGCTGCTGGAATTGCAATGACTGTAAAGCTGGCAAGAAACTGCATTACAAACAGATTGTTTGGGTCAAGTTGGGAAATTACAGGCAAGTTTTCCAAGGACAAATAGGAAAGGATACTGTTCCAAACAGGTTCCTAATCTGCGTGTAGTATATTTGTACATAGGCAGAAAGACGGGCTCGGCTCCCTGGACAAAAGGTTTGGTTTGGGTTTTTAGGGGATTCGAAAGGTTATGTTGCCCTTGGATTTTTGTTTTTGCTTGACTTTTTCTTTGCGAGTGCGTTTTTTATTTTTGTTCTTAGATTCTGAGAATTATTTCATACTAGTGAATTATGTGCTACTAAATTTTGGAATGAAAGGATTTACATGGAGAGTGGAGATTATGTTTTCTTTGTTTTTAGTTTATACTGATTTTTAATTTCTTTTTCTAAACATTTCTTTACTTACTCTATGCATATGTATGTTTTGCCAACCCATATGTCTATGTATCATGTATGTACTTGTCTGTGGAAGCTGTGTGTGTACATATCATGTGTGTGCTTGTCTGTGGGAGCCAGAGAGAGGGCATCAGATCCCCTGAGACCCAGTCACAGGCAATTGTAAACCGCTATTTGAGTGCTAGAAACTGAACATAGGTCTTCTGGAAGAGCAATAAATGCTCTCAGCCACCTCTCCATTTCCTTGATCTCTAGTTTCTAATGAGATATCAAGAGTTATCTTATCAAAGTAGATCATTTGATTTGTTATTGTTTTGTTTGTTTAATTTTCTGAGATAGAGTTTTTCTGTGTAACAGTCCTGGAACTTGCTTTGTAGACCAGGCTGGCATCAAACTAACATCCGCCTGCCTCTGCCTGTGTGCTGGGATTGAAGGTGTGCGCCACCTCATGGTCAGTTCGATTCTAAACCAGGCTTGTTTTGTTCAAGCAGTCCTAAGCTATGTGCAAAGAAAGTGCATTTTTATTTTATGTGTATGGGTGTTTTGCCTGTATTGTGTGCCCAGGGAAGCCAGAAGAGGGAGTTAAGTTCCCTGGAACTAGAGTTAGAGATGGCTGTGGGCACATAGGTGCTGGGAATCTAACTTGAGTTTTCTAGAAAAGCAGCCAGTGCTCTTAGCTGCCAAGGCACCTCCCCAGGCCCTCGTTAAGACTACTAATAAGCCTCAACTGAACAGTTGTATTGATATTTGTTGTTGTTATTGTGAGACGGTCTTACTGTGCAACTCTGTCTGGCCTGGACCAGAGATCCGCCAGACACTGCCTCCAGAGTACTGATATTAAAGGCTGTCCCACCACACTCAACTTGCCTTTTTTTTTTTTTTTTTTTTTTTTTAAAGACAGGGTCTTACTATATAACTCTGCCTGGCCTCAAACTTGGTTTGTAGACAAGGCTTCAAACTCACAGAGATCCACCTGCCTCTGCCTCCCGAGTGCTGGGATTGCTGGGATTAAAGGTGTGCACTACTGTATCAGGCCTTGATAGCACACTAGGACTATAAAGAAAATACGTTTCTAGATAATTGAAGTATACTGTAAATGTTGTGTCTAAACAGTTGTGTATAAACACTGCTCCTGGCTTTGTTGATAGAGTTTCTGTGGTTTGTTTGTTTTTCAAACGGGAGCTGGAGAGATGGCTCAGCAGTCGTAAGAGCACAGACTGCTTTTTCCGAGGATCCAGGTTCAATTTCCAGCACCCCTCTGGCACTCACAACTGTCTGGAACCTCAACTCCTGGGCCCCTGACGCACTTTTCTGATCACCATAGACACCTGGCACTCACAAAGGGCACATACATACATGTGGGCAAAACACTCTTACACCTAAAAACAAATCTTAACAAATTATTGCAGGTGCTTGTGCACATGTGTGTCCCACAGTGTGCATGCGGAGTTTAAAGGACAGCTTGCAGGGGTCAGGCTCTTTCTACCGTGTGGGTCCCAGGGATTAGACCCAGGTTGTTGTGATATCTTACTACTCCTCGAGCCAATTTTGTGTGTGTGTGTGTGTGTGTGTGTGTGTGTGTGTGTGTGTGTGTGTGTGTTTTAGGTGTAGGTCTGGATACAATGTAGTCTTTCGCCTTTTTTCTTTCTTTCTTTCTTTTTTTAAAGATTTATTACTTTATTTTACATATGAGTGCTCTATTTGCATGTACATCTGCATGACAGAAGAGGGCACCAGATCTTATTATAGATGGTTGTGAACCATTATAGATGGTTGCTGGGAATTGAACTCAGGACCTCTGGAAGAGCAGACAGTGCTCTTAGCCTCTGAGCCATCTCTCCAACCCCCTTTCTTTTCTTTTTTTTTTTTTTAACTAGTTTGGTTTACTGGGAACAGATTCTCCCTACAGGTTTGCCTGTAAAGTCATGACGCTTTTATCTCAGCTTTCCAAGTACTGTGATTACAAGTGTGGCCCACCCTATCCTGCCCTACAACGTGTTCTTAACACTGGGAGGAAGACACATCTACTGCTGAATGTTAATGGTCTCGGTGACAAACTTTAAGGGGACATAGTTTTCTAACCCATCCTGTGTCTGTTAAGATGAGTTGATTCTGAAATGCTAACTGATATGAAGCCTGTTACATCAGATCAAGAGGCGGTTTCCCTGGTTGATGAGTCAAGAAATACTGATTTGCATGTGCTACTTATACTTTACTATAGCAATAGTAAAGGATACATGGTTTGTTCTCAGTATGGTCCCTTTGGCTGCCAGAAGCAATCTTTCATTCCTTGAAAGATAGTCTTCTGTACCTGGGAAGACACTAAGTCAGGTTTGGGAAGTGTGAATTTTCTACAGTTAAAATGGGCTGGAATCATACTAGTTAACCTCTCAGCTCCGGAGCTGGGAAATGGGTCCATTGTCCTTATTAGACCTTATAAGTGTCTAATATGTATCGTGTGTATGTAGTGTATATGTGTGCGTGTTCATGATAAATATTTTATAAATTTAAATGTTAATCTTTTAAAGAGAAAAACTGCATTGGGCAGTTAGGGTCTACTTTGTTTAGCCTATGTTCTCTATTTTGTTAATTCATCAACAGTTTTTTGTTGTGGTGGTTGTGGTTTGGGGTGTGGTGGGGTTGAGACAAGGGCTCACTATGTAGCTCTGGCTGTCCTAGAACCCACTACATTGACCAGGCTGGTCTCAAACTCACAGAGATCTGCCTGCCTCTGACTGGGACTAAAGGTGGGTGGCACCACGCCCGGCTCATTAATAGTTTTTAAATGAGCAGATTAAGTACGGTGCATTCTAGAATTTGAATGTATCTTGCGAAATATGAACCTTTTTTGACTCTCAATGGATGGACAGTGCGATTTTTCACTTTCTCACTTTTTTCAGATGGTGGCCTGCAGAGATCTGCAGTCCCAGGTCTGTGCCGCTGAACATCCAGGGCCTTAAGCATGGTGTTGGGGACTTCCCTGTGTTCTTCTTTGGTTCCCATGACTACTATTGGGTACACCAAGGCAGGGTGTTCCCTTACGTTGAAGGAGACAAAAACTTTGCTGAGGGACAGACTAGCATTAACAAGACCTTCAAAAAAGGTAAGTTGGACCATGCTTACAGCGACTCTGAGCTAACACTCCAGTGCATATTTATTTGCACATGAGGTTTCTGCCTTTTGAGACTGTTCGCCAGGCATAGTGATTTTGCATCTAAACTTCCCATGACATTAGGGCCATGTTTGAGATGGCTAAAACATGGAACTCTGTGCTGTTTGCAGTGTCTCTTAATCAGGTGAAACTCCATTGCCACAAAGGAGTAGGGAAGGCTTTCTAGGAAGAGCTTAAGACTGTGGCAACATGACCTAAGTCTACCTGAGAGGATGAAATTAATTTAAATCTAGGACAGGTTACACAAGTCTTTATAATGGGGTCACTTAGAGGGCTTTGTCGTTAATCTAAGACCTCTGTTCTGAGGCATGCACAAAGGATAGTATTTGATAGTTTCTATCTTGATTTATTACTCTAATGGTTGTGACTGGTGATTTTCAGAATTTGATTTTAAAAAGTAAACCTCAGGCCAGATGCAGAGCATTTGAAAAGTGATAGATTTCTCCCCCACATCCCCCTTCTTTTGCTTTTTTCAAGACAGGGTTTCTCTGTGTAGTCTTGGCTGTCCTGGATTCTTGTAACCCAGGCTACCCTGGAACTCACAGCAATCCACCTGCCTCTGCCTCCCTGAGTCCCAGGATTACAGGTGTGCGCCACCACACCCACCTAAGGTGGTAGAATTTAAGTTCTTACCCTGACGTTCTTTGTATTTTGATAATGGCTTGCTCTACTTGTCAGCACTGGAAGAAGCTGCAAAACGTTTCCAGGAGTTGAAAGCACAGCGAGAAAGTAAGGAGGCTTTGGAGATAGAGAAAACCTCAAGAAAACCCCCTCCCTACAAACACATCAAGGTGAGCATACCCTCCCTGAAAGCGAAAGGCCTGTGACTTGCAGAAATGTTCGCTGGTGGTCATCTTCGCCTTATTAAGCCAGTAGTTTGTGTAGCTGCATCAGTAGGAACCCTGCCTACTTGTGCTGAGGACTGGTCTCTGCCACCTACCTGTGGTGCTGAGGGCTGGGTCTCTGACAAGCTGTCCCACACCGGGGAACCATGGCTTGTGTGAAATTCTGTCCTGTTCCTACTAGATTATCCTGCAACCAAATGGGATAGAGATCTTTAGCCTTCACAGCGTATTTGTTTTCTCTTAATTTCAGGTATTAAATTTCTATCAGCCTATGGCAATCACAAAAAAAAAAAAAAAAACCCAAATAAATGAGAATTGACATCAAGCTTCAACACTTTCGTCTAGTAAATAGACATAGTTATTAGTCCTAGTTTATTCAGGAGAGATTAAGATGAAGAGCTTTCCTTAGAGTCATGTCACAGTGCTTTGATGGTTCCCTTCGAGCTGCTCACAGATACTTACCTTCTCTCTCCCTTTCTCTTGCTGCTTTGTCCCCTAGGCTAACAAAGTAATAGGAAAGGTGCAGATCCAGGTGGCTGACCTGTCAGAGATTCCCCGCTGTAATTGCAAGCCTGCTGATGAAAACCCTTGTGGCTTGGAGTCCGAGTGTCTGAACAGAATGTCCCAGTATGAGTGTCACCCACAGGTGTGTCCTGCTGGGGACCGCTGTCAAAACCAGTGCTTCACGAAGAGGCTCTACCCCGAAGCAGAGATCATCAAAACTGAGCGGAGAGGCTGGGGCCTCAGAACCAAAAGAAGCATTAAGAAGGTAATGTGGAGGCCGCACGCAATGGATGGCATAGGCCAGTGCCCACCTTCTCTTAGGATGCGTTAGCCCTGACACAGCGACAAGAAGCAAAGCTACTTCTGGCAAAACATTTGAGACTTTTCACAGTTGGGCACTCGTTAAGCAAAGAAAGAGTAGGATAAAAAATGTCCATAAACTGTGAGTATTATTTGACGAGCCTTAAATAGAAAGGGCACTGATGTTTTTGTTTTTGAATTTTTAAAATTTTTTTAGTTACTAGGTGAAATGACCCATACTTTCTTATTGCTGTTCACGGTGGATAAACACGTTGGAGAAGTAGGTGAATTACACACCGGGGCAGGCACTAGCAAACCCAGGGCTGCTGCAGCCTCCTGGCTCATTAGCCAGTCTGACCGAGTCACGGAATCATTAACTTAGACAATGATAGTCCATTGTCTGCGTAGTCAGAGCTTGTTACAGGCCTCACACTCTTGTGCAAGAGTGATAGAAGCAGTTAAGATAATAGAACTTTATAACTTAACGTTCGTTTTCACACCTTGGGACAGTTTTTTCACAAGAATCTCCTAGCATAAGAAATACATACCAGTTGGAGAAATAATTCAAAGCCAGATAGCTTAAAAGAAAATTGGAAACCTCGTATAATTCTACTATTCAAATAGTGAGTCTCAGCTGTTAGAGTGCCTGAGCATCTCCTGAGGCTCCTGGTAAGAAACCAACTCTTGGGGAGGGTGGTGGCACATGCCTTTAACCCTAGCACTTGGCAGGCAGAGCTCTCTGAGTTCAAGGTGAGCCTGGTCTACATAGTGAGTTCTAGGGATAGCTAGTGAGACACTGTCTCAAAAAAAAGAAAACAGAAACTAACCAGGGTCTGGAAACCAGCAGTTAAAAGCATTTAAAAGACCGATTTTGGCTCCCAGTACCTACATGGTGGGTGGCTCCCAAACATCCATAAGCCCAGTTCTAAGGCGTCTGATGCCCTCTTCTGACCTCTGGGCACCAGGCACATGTGGTATACAGACAGACAGACATACGAGCAAAGGACTCCTACACAGAAAATTAAAAATAAATTTAAAAAGTGGGGATTCCAGAGAGATGTGTCGGTGGTAAGGCTGCTTCCTGCCCTCACAGAGGAGCCGGGTGACAGAAGCATACTGAGCCTGGCCGAGAGTGACGATAACCGGGTGGTATTAGGACATGAGCTGAGATAGGTAGCCAAGGGCTGGGTCTAGAGGAGTGCTTTAGGGAAGAGCTACCGGAAGACGTTAGTAGGGTGACTTGATTGACATGGCAGATTGGTTTTCTATTGCTGTATAAAAGTATTACCAGAAAACTAGCAACTTAAAGCTGGGTGTGGCGCCTCACACTTACTCCCATCACTTGAGATGGCAAAGCAGGAGGGTCGCCAAGAATTTGCTGGCCTGGGCTATATAAACCTGTGAATTCTGGCCTAGCTTTAAAAGTAAGACCCTGTCTCAAAACCGAACAAGTAAGTAGCTGAAGAGGCTGGAGAAATGGCTCAGCAGTAGGAACACTGGCTGCTTTTACGCAGGACCTAGGTTCCATTCCTGGTACCCAGCATCCACGTGGAACTGCAGTCCCAGGAGACCCAACAACCTCTTCTGGCCTCCATGGGCACCAGGCATGCTCACGGTACACAGACAACAAGCACACACGGGAGTTAAAAACTTTACATGTGATACGTGTTTTGTTATCACAGTTGATACAGGTCAGGGGTCCGGGCAATGCGCAGCTAGGTTCTTCATTTAGGATTGCAAGAAATCAACCAAACTTGGGTTCTCGGCTCACCCTGGGAGGGACCTGCTTCCCACCTCACCTGTTAGTTCTAGAACTCCATTCCTTGTTGCTGTGGTCTGAGCGTTCTTGTTTTAAGATTTACACACACGTGTGTACACACACACACACACACACACACACCCTTTTGGCCAATAATGACCGTTAGTGGTTTTTCCAGTTTCTTGCTACCTGGAGTTCCCAACATAGGCATGAGAAAGAGACTCCAGTTAGCCTGACAGACACTGAGATTGTAGAGGACAAGGTCTTGTCAGCCCATGCATGGCATCACTGCTGCTACAGCCTTGGGGAGGGGAATCCCAGGATGAATGGCAGCATCTGGGGCAGCCTCAAGAAGCTGCCACACTTGCTTTAAAAACTAACCGCCTGGGGTGGGGAGAGCTTAGGAGCCGTCTAGGAGAATAATGCGGGGCACAGGGCTAACAGGTCTGCGTCACTGTATGACTCTCAGCCACCTGAAAGGAGAACTGAGGAGGAGAATTTGTATGTGGAATGAAAATCTGTTAAATAGTAATCACACACTTACTTGTTTCTCAAAATGTTCATTTTCCTCTGGGGAGCTTGAAATGCTGGTGCATCCTATAGATAATGTAGTTTCCCTAGACTGAGTGAGCATGGCTTTTGAGGTGAAAAGCTAGTGATTATATAACCTAGGAGCTGACTACCTTGTATTTACTCATGAGTTTATCACTTAAGACAGCTAAAGCAACCATGACAATACCGAGTTCTCGCAAGGATATGTAAGTCCTGACTCCCTTTTATATCGGTGGTAGGAGTATAGATGGAGTAGCCATTGTCAGTAGTAGTTTGCCAGTGTCTACACACATACCCTTAACTGTATTATACAAATCTCCCTCCTCGCTATTTAAGCCAGGAAAATGAAAATCTGTAATCTCGTGAAAACTCTTCCCAAATGAGCACAGTAACTGTATTTATAATAGCAAAAATCTGGAAAGACTAGCCAGTCTTCTTCAGTGGGTAAATGATTAAACAAATGCTAGTACGTCCCTCCTAAGGAGACCTATGGAGCCGTTAGAGACAAATGAAACACACCGTGGGTGATCTCCTGAAAAACAGCTTGATTTTTTAATTTAATTTAATTTAATTTTGTTTTATTTTATTTTATTTTGCCAGTCCCATGGCTAGAGAGATGGTTTAGTGATTATGAGCACTTGCTGGTCTCATAGAGGACCCAGGTTTGAGTCCCAGCACCCACACAGAACTATCTGAACTCCAGTTCCTGAGCATCTGAAAACCTCTTACGGCCTCTCTGGACACTACACACACACACACATATACACACACATACACACTCACACTCTCACCCCCTCTCTCGCAGGCAAAACACTCATACACATAAGGTAAGAACAAATCCTTAATTATTTTATGTGTGAGTGTTTTGAAAATGTATGTGTTTGCATTCTGTGCCTGCTTGGTACCTGCAGAAGTCAGAAGAGGGCATCAGATCTCCTGGAATAAAAATGCATCTTTAGGAGCTAGAGAGGTGGATTAGCACGTAAGAGCATGGCCTACTCTCCCAGAGAACCATGATTTGATTTCCAGCAGCCACATGGCAGCTCACAGCCAGGGGACCTGCTGCTGTCTTCTGGCGTCAGAGGGCACCAGGCACATGTGGTGCAGACACGCATGTGGGCAGAGCACCCATACACTTAACGTAAGGAAGTAACTTAAAAAACAGTTTCAAAAGATCATATATCATTAATTCATTTATATACCATCCTTGAATGGCAGAGTTACACTCATAGATTGGTTTGGCAATGGTTAAGAAGCCAAAGTGCTGAAGTGATAAAGGATGGCTGTGGCCATCAAAGAAAAACTCAAGGCATCTTGTGGTGCAGATACAATCTTGAACATGGTTGTGGGGTGACAGGGCCCCTGTCTGAGTGAGGTGTGTGTCCCCGCGCAAGTTTTCTAGTGTTACTACTGTTACAATTCTGTAAGATGTTAGTGTTCTGGACGTCTGAATGAACAGTACAAAGACTTTGCATTTTTTTAGCTGCCTGTAAATATAATTGCTTCAAGAGAAAGGTCTAATGAGCAAAAGCATACCCTCTCTGTTTCGGATTCAGATCATTTCCATTTCCTATCCCTGACTGCCACCACCCCTCGCCCCCCAGCTACAAACTGTTAAAGGCTTGTGATTACAGTGACAATATTGGCTTCAGTTGGAGTTAGCTTTACCCACGAGCTCGTGACATGCCACAGGTGCCACTTGGGGTACAGAAACAGTGTCATCAGCAAGCAAAGGCAAGCACGGTGGAACCTTTCCAAGCATTGGCACAGCACCGTCACTGCCACCACGTGCCTATGAATAAGAAGCAGCCATTTCTTTCTAGTGTTGAAGTTGTGTTTCCAAGACTTTTCCTGCTGTGTAGGGGTTAGGGCGTGTCTGTGCCTGCCTGCAGCCTCCAGCCAGTGTTGTTCCTAAGGTGCTTTCCTGACTATAATGTGTCTTAGTTAGCATCTTGGGGAGGAAAAGGTTTATTTTCAATGGTAGACCATGGTGAAATTAGGTCTGGGCAAGAACTGGCTCAGTCAGCTTGCTTTGTTTGTTTGTTTGCTTGTCTTGTTTGGTTTTTGTGGCGGTTTTTGTTTGTTTTGTTTTAAGCTCTGGCTGTCTTGAAACTCAGTCTGTAGAGACTGCCTCTCCCTCCTGAGTGTGGTGTTAAGTGTGCCATCACTGCCTGGCCAGCCTGCTTCCTTAGACCACCCAGGACCACTTGCTCACGGGTGGCCGCTCACAGTGAGCTGGGCCCTCCCACATGAGTCATCAACCAAGAGGTGATGGAGGCATTTTCTCCCTTAGGGTCCCTCCCCAGATAGCTCAAGCTCCTGTCAGGTTGACAAAAGGCAGCTGTGATAAACTTGCTGCTTGATAGGGTTTCTCGCTGGCCTGGGTCTTCTCCAAGTAGTCCGGCTGGCTGTGGTGCTTCAGTGGCTGCCTGCTCCTCCCTCCCATCTCCCCATCACATAGGATTTCAGGACTGCCTGGCCTCCTAGTTTCTGTGAATATGAGCTCACCAAGCCATCTCACAGCGCTGTGATTTTTGTCCATCTGTTTTGTTTTTCTATTTTAAAAAATTGCCTGAGAAAATGGGCACAGACAGCTGCACACAGCTGTACACCATGGTGCTCCATGGAAGTCCATCAGCGCGCCTCTCACTCCATCAAGGGGTTCATGGTGTCAAACTCAGCTTACACACTAAGCCATTACTCGGAGCTGTGTTACTGTTAAGGCAAAATCTCTTGTGCCCCAGGCTGGCCTTGAAATCAGCACGAGGAGGACTTGAACTGTCCACACCTTCGAAGTGCTGGGATGATAGGCATGTGCCACCACACCGAGTTCATGTGGCGCTGGGGATTGACCTGTGGCCTTATACAAGCTAGGCAAGGTTCTGGTTCTGCTAATTTCATTGCGTTCCCAGCCCCCCAGGATTCTTTAGTTAACTTTCTTGTTCATACATGTGGTGTTAAGATACACATGACAGTATAGTAAGCCAACTTTGCAGTAACGTATTGAATGCTTCTCTGCAGGGTGAACTTGTGAATGAATATGTTGGTGAATTAATTGATGAGGAAGAATGCAGACTTCGAATCAAGCGAGCACACGAGAACAGTGTAACTAATTTTTATATGTTAACTGTTACCAAGGTAAAATTGCTTTTATTTTTTGATAAAAGGGACTTTTTCTGTTTTGTTCATAATCTTATGCTGGACTCATTTTCTCTAAGTAAAACATGGTGACTGACTGCTGAAAAAGTAGTCAGCGCTATGATTTTATTAGGTGTACAGAAGGGACTCCATAGTTATGAGACTCCAGCAAGAGGGAAATGCTAACCACAGCAAGTGACCCTGTGGACTGGAGTTGCTGGGTTCTAGTCCTAAACCAGAGTCAGTGAGAAACCTGGTTTCTTTATCTCTGTCGGAGAAGTCAACTCTGACTTATTAAATACTTTGAAATCACTGATTAGCCAAAACCTCCAAAATGTTCTGTGTATTTATGAAGCTTTAAAACGAAATGACACACGGGTTGGAGAGGCGACTTAGTCGTTGGGAGCATTTGTTGCTGCTGCGGAGGGCAGTTCCAAGAACCGTGTGCTGGCTCACAGCAGTCTAGAACTTGAGTTCCAGGATGTCTGACAGCATCTTTTAGTCTAAAGGCCCTAGAGGACACCAGTCACATGCAATATGCCGGCAACACATTCATACATGTGAAACAAATGACTAAAAAAAGGATGTTGTCATAAGAAAAGTGGCAATAAACTACTAGTTAAATAAAACTTCAGCTAGATATTGTGGCATATACCTCTACTCCTGGTGTTAAAGCAGGAGGATCATAAGTTAGAAGCCAGCCTGCAGAAGACCCTGTGTAACAAGGAAACAAAGAGCATACAGTCATTAGGCTGAGGTCTTTGCACATTGCATTGCAGCCATGGCCTCATGTATGTTAACAGTCCTTACAGAGGGCAGGAAACCCATGTCTGGGTGCAGTTCGTTTGTTTGTTCAGTACACTGTCACATCTTAAGGACCACGTCTACGACCCGTGTTCTGTGATGTTCCTAAAAGAGACCTACTGTCATCATGGCTCAGTGGTAAAGATTGTGCTGAACGGATGTGAGGCTGTGGGTTTGAGCCTCATCACAAGCAAAAACGACAGAAAACCACAGAATACAGTAAAAGAGATTGCTGGCCATGGTGGTGCATGCCTTTAGGCCTAGCATTTCAAAGCAAAGGCAGGCAGATCTCTGAGTTCAAGGACAGTCTGGTCTTCATAGCAAGTTCCATACCAGCCAGAGCTACATTGAAAGACACTAACTCAAAAAAAGAAAAAGGAAGATTATTTTGAAAGTATTTTAACACTATGAAGTTATGTCATTCTGTGAAAACTTTACAGCTTTCACGTGTTTCACAGGCAGAAATTCAAGGGCCAGTTTCATGCTGTCGTCAGCGCCCCTGCGCTCAGTTCAGTGAAACATGCTGTAGGTTCAGCCTTAGGCCTCACCCACACTGTTAGAGTCCAAACTGAGGGAACCTAACCATCCAGTGTTCTGTGTGTGCTGAGCTGAGGTGTAGGAGAAAATAAGGTTGGGAACTGTGAGAAAGGACCGGCTCCTGAGAGCACAAGAGGTGAATGGGTGTCCATATCCAGATGATGGAGAGCCCCATTTTCCCTCTCCATCTTCATCTAAACTCGTCTATCCCACAAGAGTTTTACCTCTTGCTTAGAGTGGGAAACAAAATACTTGCATCGTTGGTTCTGAACCGCATAGCTCTGTGATCAAAATTACCTAGCAGGCTCAGTGATGCATGCCTGTAAATCCCAGCCCTCAGGGAGGCAGAGGCAGGTGGATTGCTGTGAGTTCCAGGCCAGCCTGGTCTACAAAGTAAGTCCAGTACAGCCAAAGCCACCCACAGAGAAAACAAAAACAAATACTAAACATGTGGCTGATCTTATATTTATTAGAGTACCTTCAGCAGCTCCGTGAGTGCAGTTTCTAGAGAGAAACTTTAAAAATCTGAGGTACCCAAAGAGAGAGCGTGGTGACTACATTTCAGAGCTGCCAGTTGGCACACACCAGCCAATAATAAAGGCTGCTGTCTTGTGTCCCCTAACTGAATGTTTCTAAATGTGCTTTGTATTTAGTTTATGTCAAGTTACCCCTCCCTTTCTTTTTTCCTTTCTGAAGGACCGTATAATTGATGCTGGACCAAAAGGAAATTATTCTCGTTTCATGAACCACAGTTGTAATCCAAACTGTGAGACGCAGAAGTGGACAGTGAATGGAGATGTTCGAGTCGGACTATTTGCTCTCTGTGATATCCCTGCAGGTAGAGTGGCAACTCGCTGTCCAGGGGCCCGCTGCCGGGGAGCTCTGTCTTGTCGGGGAGGAATGTTAGCCTTGAAGGCTGTTTCAGTGTTTATTCAGATCAGAGACTGGGTGTTACTTGCTAATGCGGTAAGACTACATCTGAAGAGAAAACTTATCCAGCCTTCATGCAAAGAGGACAGGGCAGAGTGTGCGTGCCACAGTGTGTTCAAATGCACACCCGTCGCTTTCCCAAATCCTGCTGCCTGCACATGTAACCACATGGCCTAGCTCTTGAATTCTTTTTAAAGCATGTGAAAGTAATTAGCTGTGGAGACTTCGAGATGGCTCAGCAGTTAAGACTGTACTTGTGCTTCAGCTACAGGGGGTCAGACAGGCACCTACACATACTCAAACATATACATAATTACAAATTATGCAAATAAATCTTTTTTTAGAGTAATTTGCTTGTACCAATATCAGCTGATTTTGTAGGCATTATTTTTTAAAACTTTTATTTACATCTCTTTTATCTTTTTCTCCCTAAATTCATCCCAATCCCTTCCAACACCCCAACACCAGGTAGGAAAGAGAAAGCGTTAGTGGGAGAGGGGTCGCAGTTCTCTTAGTTGCTTCCTGCTGGTTAGGGTCGCCAGGATCCTTGGAGCCAGTCCAGGCCTCGTTTCAGGAGATCTCCAGCTTCTCGTCTCACAACAGCAACCAGGAGCAGCAAGGGGGAAGCAGCCGCAGCCTTGTTCTTTCTCAGAGCTCTGCACTCTCTGGGCTCTGGCATTCTCTCTCCAGAGTCCTCGGATTTAAACTGTCAGCAGCAAAGAGCCCCTCTCAGAGCCTGCATGAGGCAGATAGTCTGCTGCTGTGGACCATCGGAATCAGTCCCACATCCCATACCTGGGACCAAAACAAAGCCATGTTTATATCCACAGCATGGTTTCTTTTTCTTTCTTTTGTTTACAACTCTGAAAGACCTTCTGTTTCAGATTAGCACTAGGAGCCTCAGAGGCCAGTTGCTGCTTTGACTCTCCTTCCCCACTCTGCATCTCGACAGAACCATTTAGTCTCTCAGGAAGTTTGGGGAATTGGTAAGAGCAGTTCAGGAGCTAAGGCAGGTCAGCTTTGAGGCTCTGGTTGCTCTGTCTGAAGGTGCTCAGATTTGAGCTGGGGTCCCTGAGGCAGTCACATGTGTAGTGAGCTGCAATTGCCTCCGTTCACAGTGGAGGGTGTTCCTAACACTATCACGGTGACACAGCCATGCCATTTAGAACCTAGAGCTTAGGCCAGAAGCCCTAGGTCAGAGGTCACATGTTCATAGTCCTTATTTCACTTTTTTAACCACTTTTGTAAAAGGGTATGTCATCCTTTTAGAATATTGCTTTGACGTGCTCATTGGTGGGTGGGGATTGACACACACACACCTTTTCTATCATTGTTTTTGGTGAGATGGACATTGAAGGAGGAAAAGGCTTTAAGATTGTGTTGTTTTGGGTATGTGTATATTTGTGCACACCCAGTGCCCATGAGGAGAGGTGACAGCTTCTAGGATTCGCTGTCTTCCGCCACGGGATCTGAACCCGACTCAAGTTGTCAGGCCTACATGGCACTTTCACCCCCTGAGCCATCTTGCCAGCCTGGGACAAGTCTTTGTGTCAGAACCATGTGTCTGCAGTAAAGTGTCTGGCAGTATTTCTTCCTCATGACGTCACTGAGATTTCTCTTCTCTTGTGTTTTAGGGATGGAGTTAACATTTAATTATAACTTGGATTGTCTGGGCAATGGCAGGACAGTGTGCCACTGCGGAGCAGATAACTGCAGTGGCTTCCTAGGAGTACGGCCAAAGGTCAGTATGCAGGGAGCCCAGCCAAGGGCAGGGAGTGGCTGTGCTACAGCAATTAGCTTATGACCTGCTTGTTTGCGGGGGCCTGGCAGACTTAGAATCCGGCTCCTCGGTCAGGTCGGTCAGGGCTGCTCTCTGGTGGAGCTGATGCTGTTTTGACACAGATCTCCAGAGTGCTTACCGGCCTGGAGCTCGTGTGTTATTGAGGATGGCCTGGGATTCCTGGTTCTTGAGCCTCAGCTTCCAAATACTGGGATCATAGGCTTACGCTGCATACCCAGCTTGCTGGTCTCCCTTCTTAATGACGCTTGTGTTGGTGAGGGCTGGTAGGTTCCGCAATGTACTCAAACCCACTGAATTATACACTTTTAGACTGTTGAATGTTACCTGGATGTGGTGGCTCAAACCCATAATCCTAGCACTTGGGAGGCAGAGACAGGAAAATTGCTGTCAATTCCATGACAGCCTTTAAAAAAAAACAAAACAACAGCAACAACAACAACAAAATCCTACTTAAAAAAGTGTATGTTGTAGTATGTAAATTATAGGTCATTGGGAGAAGAAACTCAGGTTGTCTGAAGTCTGAACAGTATACAAGTTAAAGCAACTTGTAGTTAAAACCAACCTTCCAATTAAAACAAAAGAAAACAAGAGCTCAGCAGCCAGGACTCTTCATTAAAGTGGCATTGCCTTTAAGTGCTGCATAGCAGTAGCTGACAAAGTATTGCCATCGTGCTCTGGAAAGGTGGGCACCTAGAAGTCCAGCTACTTGGTTAAGATCACCCCTCTTAGGTTGGAAAGATGGCTCAGTGCTTAAGAGCAGTCACTCTCCTGGAAGACCCAAGTTCAGTTCCCAGCACCCACATCAGGCAGCTCACAGTCATCTGTGACTCCATCTCCAGTGCTCTGGGACTTTCTGCCTCACGCACCCCCCCACAGACACACATGATAAAGAACAGATCTTTAGAGATCATTGAGCTTCCAGATGATTAAACCAACTGCTTTGTTATGGGAGCAGCCAGTGTGGGCTCCAAGCACATCCGCATGTCCCTCCAAGGGACAGCTATGGCGCCAATGGGCAAGGATGCCATGGTGTGCATGGGGGGTTGTGTGGAACACAGCCCAGCTCTGGAGAAATGGCCTGTGTCTGGGGGTGTGCAGTCTCTGTTCACCAAGGAGGTCCTCACTGAGGTCAGAAGCTTGCTGCTGCTGCCTGTGCTGTTGCCATGGCCCCGTGTGAGGTCACTGAATGGCCCAGAACACCAGTTCTAGAAGGCCGCTTCTAGGCCTCAGACATCACCACTGAAATTGAGTGATGTGCAGCTGATGAAGGCTGGAGATGCGATGGGAGCCAGCGACCACACTGTGGACGTGCTGGGCAGCGCTCCCTCTTCTGGGCCCTTCAGCCAGCAGGCGTTTGGCCCCAGCATCTAACACCCTGAACCGGAGTGCGTGACATCACAGTGAACCCCGTGTGTGGTGCTGAGTGATCTGTCTGCAGATTGGCTGCCTGTTGTCTCGGAGCCACATTTCTTCCTCAGTGGGTACAAATGGGTCCTGGCTTGGTCTGTGGGGACTCAGCACACCCTCCCACTTGCTGAAGATGTCAAGGCCTTCTGGCTGCTCCTGCTTCTGCTACAGTCTCAGCCAAGGCTATAGAGTCAGAGGAAGATGCAGAGACTGGTTTCTTGACTAATTACTCTAAAACCCACCAACTCAGCCATCTTAATTTGAGGAATGCGAAGGCCTACCTCCCTCTACCTCTCTTTAAAGCAGCTTGTTTAAAAAAAAAAAAAAAAAAAAAAAGAAGGAATGGAGAAATGGCTCCTCAGTGCTGTGCTTAGGAGCACTAGCTACTCTTCCATAGGACCAGAGTTCAATTCCCAGCACTCACATGGCAGCTCCCAGCTGTATATAATAACTTCAGTTTCAGGGGCTCTGACACCCTCACACAGACATATATGCAGACAGAACACGAGTGCACAAACTACATAAAATAACATAAAAATAAATGATTTAATGATAAATGCGTGCTGAAGTTATTGCCGGGCCCACTGCTGCCTGCATTGCACCCAGGCAAGTGCCTCAGAGAGGCCAAGCCAAACCCCAGATAACAGTGACAAGCCTGTCTTACTGAAGTATTGTCTGGGGTTAGCCCTTCTGGTATTTCTAGGTATGTGCAGAGATGCAGATGAGGCCCTGTGCTCCGCACTCCTTTCCGGGCAAAGCTTCATTATGTGGGCTGAACGTGGTCTTTCTTTTTCACCAGTCTGCCTGTGTATCAGCAACTGATGAGAAGACAAAAAGTGCCAAGTTAAAGAAAAAACGGAAAATCAAAACAGAGCCAAAGCAAATTCATGAAGATTACTGTTTTCAGTGTGGGGATGGTGGAGAGTTGGTCATGTGTGACAAAAAGGACTGTCCCAAAGCCTACCACCTCCTATGCCTTAACCTGACTCAGCCACCATACGGTAAGAGACCTTCAAGCCCTCGCTGCTTCAGTTTTTGCCATTGGGGTGTGACTCGGGATGCTCTCGGCCCTCTTTAATGGAACTGTGAAATAAGAAACATTTAACAAAACAATCACTCTGATCAGAAATCTGTTTCCATGCAAAATGGATATGCCTCATGGGGCAGCAAGGACGATGTCTGTAAAGTCTCTAATTAAAGAAGGCCGGGTATGAGCCAGGTGCCTCTGTGCACGTCATTAATCCCCGCACGTGGGAGGCACAAGCCAGTGGACCTCTCGTTGGTCCAGGCCAGCCTGCACTCTCTAGGCAGACCATGTTTCCAAAACCAAAAGCCAGGGTGGTGACACAGCCTTAATTCTAACACTCGGGAAACAGGTAGCAGGCCAGCAAGGCTCCACAGGGAGACCCTGTCTCCAGAGAGGGCCATGGTCCCTCCTGGGTTTCTCCTGGGTTATCAAGAACTAGGCTAACAGGTGCTCTCCCTCCTCCCCAACCCCTGCCTTAGGAAAGTGGGAGTGCCCGTGGCATCAGTGTGACGAGTGCGATGCCGCCGCCGTCTCCTTCTGCCAGTTCTGCCCACACTCCTTCTGCAAGGGTCACGAGAAAGGGGCCCTGCTGCCCTCTGCACTAGAAGGCCGTCTCTGCTGCTTGGACCACGACCCTGCGTCTCCCGTGTCGCCAGAGTACTGGAGCAAGATCAAATGTAAATGGGAGTCACAAGACAGTGGGGAAGAAGCCAAGGAGTGAATGGTGGTGACTTCCTCCCTGCTGCTCTAAGTGGAAGAAGAAAATAGGACACATTGAAAACCGAGCGGGGCTGGTGCTCTTGCCATCAGACCACCTCGCCAAGGGAAAACGGGAGCCAGTTCACGCGGGCTGAAGCGGCTGGTGGTGTACGGTTTTCTATCTTGTTTTGTTGCTTTGGGGATAAGTTTGTGGGCAGTGAAATCCCCTTGCTCCTTTCTCGCCTTTTATTGTGCTTCAGTGTCTTTGCAACTAGCGAAAGAGGTGTCCTCATATCTAGAGCTGAGAGAAAGAGAAAAGATCAACGTAAACCCCAAGATGTAATCCTTGGTTGTATTAAGCAAGATTAGCCATTCCTTTATTTATTTTCATTTTTAGGAATTATGAGAAATAGTTCAAACAATCTAACCTCTGTGTGTGTGTGTGTGAGAGAGAGAGAGAGAGAGAGAGAGAGAGAGAGAGAGAGAGAGAGAGAGAGAGTGACTACCTTTATATACCTCTTTACAGAGCTGTAAGTTGGCTAACTTCTCTTTCCTTTTTCACATGCCTTTTCTAGTGTCAGAGAAGGCTCTTAGCAAATATTCAGCCTGGCATCTTGGAAACAAATGCCTTGACAGCATTTACCTCTGAGGTCTTACCTAGGCGGGCTTCCTGGTGCAGTAACTATAGAAACGTGTGGGTTTGTCTTGTAGGGAAACGGAATGAATGCATTCACGGATTCTGAAATGTCATCCATTTACAGATTTTTCTGATGCCTTTATGGTACATGAATGCCTGAGAGAATGTTCATTCCTGTCGCTCTGACACACTGGCAAGGAGCTAAAGAAAGATAAAGGCACAAACCAAAAGTTAGATCATATATGCACCATTTTCTGACCAACTTAAAGCGGACTCCAGTCTGACTTAGAATTTAAGGGCATTTTATTTTTCTGTCTTTCCCTCTGCCAATCATGTTTCCTTTGCCATCTGATCATTCGGTCATGTTCCCTGTAAAGCTATGTAATTGAATCTGAATTCTATTTTAATAGATTTCACCCCTAACTTAGGGGTGATAAAAGTAGACAGAGACATGCCCAAGTTCATGTCCACAACTTCTACCTAGTATTATGCAGCACTCAGCCCTGTCCCCGCTGAGGAGGGGCAAGAACTTCTTTTAGGGGTATGTAGAGCCACGGAGACGCACTTGTCTTACAAAGCACTGTGAGCACTCCCCAGAGAGCCAGTGTTGCAGGCACAGCTGCGATTTGGAGCAGTACAGACCCAGGCAAACCAAGGCGTCTGCCCACAGAGCTCACTGGCTTCTAGCACTTAGGAATATATCTCTTCCAGTATTACTTGTATGGAATCATGTCGGACAGTATAACACTGCACTAAATAGAAGTCTGGTGTCACCAAGACACGTGAACTTCCTCAGTGAGTTTTAACTACTTGCTGTCCTCAAGAACCTCGTACTTCCCTAACACGGGGTGGAAGACCCTCTGTGGCACCCTGTGGTTGTGTTAGGTGTGTTTGTTCCTTTTTTAATTTTTTTACAGATCAGTTCAGACCTCTTCTCTGGACAAAAGAAAGAGGAATTTTGTGCCTCTTTTTTTATATGTAATTGTGCAATTTATAAACAACAGACACTACAGGTCCTCTCTCTCAGCTCCTAAACTGCCGTTTACCTGGTTGTAGCAACTGTAGCCCTGCTGGTTAGCAAGCCCACGGGCGGAGGAAGACAGGATGTCCCACGGCACCCGAGCAGTCACCGTGAAGCACAGCCCACGCAAACACTAACCTTTGCTCTTGAGCAATCAGGAAGTTCGATGTCCTTTAAAAAATAATGTAAGACTATCTGGGTTTTAGCATACTAAAATTTTTATTTTATACAAACATGTTAAACATTTTTTAAGTCACTGATAATTGCAAATGTAACTCTTGTGAGAATAATGTCCAGTATGAAATTGTATCTTGTTTCCTTTTTGACCTCATGCTTTTTAGTATCTGATAACTTTTATATAGTAAGCCCGAGGATGCATCATGTATTTACTGAATGCCTTAGGCTGAACTATCTCTATTTTGCTTCTCTGGTGTGGCATATTTGTTTTTATATCTATGAAAGAACTTTGCACTTTTCAGATCTTTTCTTTTTTGATGATTAATAGGCTTGTTCTACCATTTCAGAAGCCAAGTATGAAAAAAAGTAGTTGAGCACAGCCCACAAGCTTTCTGTACTCCACGCCTGCCTCTGCTGTGCCCGTGCAAAGGGCCTCTTCCTGCCGCGGTGGCCGCTGTCATAGAGTTGAAGGTTAAGAAAGCAGAAAGCTCCCAGGCAGTGTGGGCGCACACACATGCTCTCCTGTAATGTGTCAGTGGCTTTTCCAGCACACAGCGCTGGCTCACAGCCTGGGGCTGCCAGTTGTTAGCTTTTAAACATGCATTGGGTATACAGCATTTGTGGCTGGTTTGGTTCAGCCTAGAAGGGAAAGGACTAAAAGCAGCACGGGCCAATGGTGGGACTGTTAACCTCAGGAGGAAGACGAGGTTCCTGATGATCAGTGTAAAGCTTTTGAAGTCTGAGTGGAAAGAGCTAGAGGTGAGAGCATGGGCCTGGCACAGGCCTGGCACCTTGGAGGCTGCACTGGGTTTCCACAGTAGCTGCCTGTGCCCGGCTGAGCAGGAAGGGGCGAACGCTCTTTACCGCCCTGTGCTGTGGCCACCATTTACTTCTTCAGTCGCTAGTCAGTGTTGGAGTTCAGAGTGGAGCGGGTTTTATCTTCATTCTCAAAACCTAGCTTTCCTAAGCTGTAGAATAGACTGTTTTCTGTGTGTTACATAAATAATATATATATATATATAAAACATATATATTATATGTAAAAATGAGTTAGGAATGTATTTGAAATAAAAAGATAGTCGTGGAAGGGGCGCTGCCGCCCGCTGCTCTCTGTCAGTGTGTCCTGCCGAGGTGTTTGCAGAAGTGTGTAAACAGCGTGGCTCCGAGACCGGAGTGTCTGTCTGCCGAGGTGAAGCACTCGCTGGGCTGGTGGGCAGCTTTCATGAAGCAGTTTCTTGTTGGAGTTCTTCCTTACACGCTGTGTTCTCTTAGGGTCAAAGCCAGACAAAGACAGTGTGAAATCGTGTCACCTCTCTGAATGTGGGCGCTGGCTGTCCCGGACCTGCTGCTTAGCCTGTTTTATTTTAAACACAGCACTTCTCTGACTGCGCTCAGCTGCCACAAAGCTGGGGCGCTGCCAGCCACCTGCCATGTCCTAATGGGAAAACATGGCCTGTATGTCTCCCAGCTCGACGGCTTGTCGTTGTTGTATTTCTCATGAGATTACAGTGGCATTGCTTTATTTCTAGACTTGAATTATTTTTCACATGGCTATTGCATCTGACCACACGTGGTCTCTGCTTATTTGTAACAAAAAAAGTAGACCTTGGTCCATTTTCAGGTGGACTAAAGGAGAGACTGTAGGCAGCTTTGCAATGGATTAGCAGATATAGGGAAGGAAGACATTTGTACGTGCTCAAATATCACCAGTTTTTACCTTGGGTGAGGTGCTGGGGGTCTCTGGAGGAAGGGATGGCAATGGTGAGTGTTTATCACCTGGAGCACTGAGCCCTCTGCCTCATTGAATTCAGGTTCTTCAAGCACTTGAGACTCCTGAGCTGCTCATCACAGTTCCCTTTTAAAATTATGACAGGAGAAGCAGCACTTTGTGTACTGTCAAAAATAAAGCTCTTCCCGGGGGCACAGGCGCTTAGGTGTGGCAGCGCCTTTAAGGAAGAGGCTGATGTCCTGCGTGGGGCATCAGCAGTTTTAGAAATTACTTCCTATGTTCTTATTTTTTTTCTCCTTGTTTGCCTCATCCCAAAGTACCTCTTCCTTTTAATATATGCTTGTGTATGTGTGTGTGTGGGGGGGTGCATTCATGTTATACTCCTAAAATGCTATCCATAACCCGTTTCAAAAAAACTTTTCCACCATGCATGGTTGCACACGCCTTTAATCCCAGCACACGCCTGTGAGTTCAAAGCCTACATGCTGGGCTCCAGGACAGTCAGGGCTATGTAGACATACCCTGTCTCAAAAGGGGAGAAAAGGAAGAAATTCTGTTGTTTGAGTTTTGTCAATCCATTGCAAAAGTGGCAGATGTGAGCACTTATACCTGTGGGGGAGGGGAGTAAAAGTATTGCTTGTCCTTCAGTAGGCTCTGAAAGTCATTTGCCTGTAAGTTAAAGGGGAAAATAGAAGTTGCCAAAGTCAGTATTCGGTCCTTGATTTTTCTTGTGACGTCACCACAACTGCTAATGGATGAGAAGCGCCCCAGCTTCCACTGTCCCCTTCCCTGCTGGCTGACCCTTGCTGTGTGCAAATGGCTTTCAAGTCTCTTCAGTTTGCCTAGATATAGTATTGTCAGTCAAAAGGAATGAGGAAAATTTACACTTACTTTGTTGTCAATTAACATCTTATTTTTTTGTTATGTATTCTGTGGTAACTGTCTTGCCACTAATAACGTAACTGATTACAGCTGGCTAAGATGGTCTTTTTATATACAAACATTTGTGTATATTTTGAATTGATATGGCAAATTCAGTTGTATCCACTTGAATATTATACAATAAACAAGTATCTGCAGATTCCCGTCTTCATTCTTTGTGTTCTTTGAATAATGTTCTTGACAGATTGTTCACATCCGTATGTACCTGTAAGAAACTCTGTAGAGCCTGTGAGATGTTATTTTGCTTAAACCACTTGAGTCCTTACCATCAAAGTGTGAGCATCCACCCAGCTCTAGTTGCTGTGACCTGGAGCTCCTGACACTAAGGGATTAGTGCTCATCTT
Source organism: Meriones unguiculatus (assembly GCF_030254825.1). Taxonomy (NCBI): domain Eukaryota; kingdom Metazoa; phylum Chordata; class Mammalia; order Rodentia; family Muridae; genus Meriones; species Meriones unguiculatus. The sequence goes on from NC_083352.1 coordinate 17,788,564, forward strand.
CCGGAAAGATTCTACTAGAGCATTCCTTTGAGACATATTTTAAGGATTTTGTTTATTGACCAATGTCTTATTGCAGAGTATGAGCCTACCAGTCTTGGTTAACCTGTACATAGATGGCTCACTGTTAACTAGTTGTAGTGTATGTAAGATTGCCTGTAACAGTCAAGCTTCTAACTGATGCATACTGATGGGACAGTTTTTGTACATTGTATTTCCTGAAATTTTGCCTTTTTAATTTCACAGATGCTTTAGAATTCAAATGTGTTTTCTGCTTCTGTAAGAAAGAATGTGGAAAGGTTTCTAATGGCATTTCACTGATTTCAGGTCTTGCTTGAGGTTGACTTTAATAAATTGTCCTGTATGTTCTACTTAACTACATGGGCTTGTTCTTTGCCTGTAATTTCATGGTACAGTTTACTGGGAAATGAGACACAAAAATACACCCACCCACTCTCAGCCCGGTTCTTCCCCTTCAAGTGCTGCTAAGAAACGGTTTCTTTAAAGTGAGCTTCCTGGTCTGCTGTTGTGGAGGGTCTCGGAGAACGGCCTTCCTTTCCGTGTCCTCTAAGCCGATAGGGCACCGCGCGGTTGAAGGACACGCTCATCCTTGCTTTGAGACCCAAAGGTGACCTGCTGGGTAGTCGGGTCGTGCGGGCCACCGGGGCACGGCGCCCTCGTGGCCTCCGCGGGGCGGTACCCGGAACCGAGCCGAGGCCTCTCAGTGTCCTGCCCGCGAGGCCCCGCCGGGCGGCCCCCTCGGAGCTCGCCAGGGGGCGCTGGGCCCGGGCGGCCCCGCTGCGCCGGCGGAGCCACGTCAGCGTCCGGCCCGCGCCTCGCCCGGGTGGCGGCATGGGGACGGCGGCCCTGGGAGCCGAGCTGGGCGTGCGGGCCCTGCTCTTCGCGGCCTTCCTGTAAGCGCCCGTCCCGCCGCGGCCGGCGTCCCGGGGCGCGGCGCTCGCGGAGCTGCGGGGCGGCGGGGCCCTCCGCCGCGGCCGCCCGTCATTCCCGCCCCCTTCCCGCCCAGGCTGACCGAGCTGCTCCCCCCGTTCCAGCGGCGGATCCAGCCCGAGGAGCTGTGGCTCTACCGGAACCCGTACGTGGAGGCGGAGTACTTGCCCGCCGGGCCCATGTTTGTGCGTGAGCTGCCCCCGCCCTCGCCCCCCACCCCCGGGGACGCCCCTGCCCCGCGCGGGCCGGCCAGGAGGCGACCTCGAGCCGGGCGTCCGGTGGGCTCGCCCGCCCCAGGGGAGGCCCCGTGGGCGAGAGGGCGCGGTTTACCTGCCGTGTGTTCTGCCCAGGTGATCGCGTTCCTCACGCCTCTGTCCCTCATCTTCCTGGCCAAGTGTCTGAGGAAAGCGGACGCCGCTGACAGCAAGCAGGCCTGCCTCGGTGAGCGCCGCCGAGGACCTGGGGGGAACTGTACCCTAAAGTTGGTCCTCTCCCGCTGTTACCCCACGGGGCAGAACAACGCTAGAGCCGTGAGAGCGGTGCACGCGGGCACCGACGGCTGCGCCCCAGCCCTCCGGCTGCCGTGCCCCTGGGCCAGTTTCTTCGGGACAGGAGGCACAGTCGCCTTTGTGTTGGGTTCGGGTTGGGTTCCACCCCAAGCAGACAGTCCTAACAGTTGCTTTGCTTCCCAGCTGCCAGCCTTGCCCTGGCTCTGAATGGTGTCTTTACCAACGTGATAAAACTCATAGTGGGGAGGTAAGTGAGAACACTCAGCCCTCCCTCGGGCCCCATCCTGTGCTCAAGCAGACTGAGCTTTCTTTTCGCACCCGGAACTCTCTCCGCCCCCCACCCCCACCTTCCCCCTGCCTGTCCTGACTGTGCCACCTGCTGTGTCCTGTCTTGACTGTCCACAGCTGCGGCCTCTAGCATTCCTACAGTGTGCTTAGTGCTAAGATCGTCAGCCGCTCACACCGGCCACGCGACTAAAGCGTTTTTTCTGAGCACAGTGACTATCGGAATCACATTACGTTGGTTTGCCGAGGGTACTGCGAGACCAGAAGTTAACAGAATTACTGACGTCTACCTCAACTCAGCAGTCCTTCCTGGAGGAGCGAACTGTCTGTGCTTGTTCTTCCAGGCCACGCCCAGACTTCTTCTACCGCTGCTTCCCTGACGGGCTGGCCCACTCGGATTTGACTTGCACGGGAGACAAGGATGTGGTGAATGAGGGCCGTAAAAGCTTCCCCAGTGGACATTCTTCCTGTATGAACTTCACGTGACCCGCTTGTGTTTTGTTTAACTATGTGTGTGCATGCTGTAGAGTCCACAAGGTGGCTGGCACTAGAGCCCCTGGAGATGGAGTCCGTGGCGTGAGTGGCCACGCCTGAGTACGTGCGCTGGGAACTGAACCTAGGTCCTCTCAAAAGCGCTTCACTGCTGCTGAGTCAGCTCCCAGCGCCAGGAGGCCTGCACGCCAGAAGAGGGCAGCAGGTCTCATTATAGATGGTTGGCGGCACCACGTGGTTGCTGGGAATTAACTCAGGACCCCTGGAAGCGCAGCCGGTGCTCTTAACCGCTGAGCCATCTCCAGGCCCGCCAATATGTACTTTTAAAAATGACATTTAACAGGAATGAACCATCTCTTACTGGTCACAAAGAAAAAATATTTATTCAAGCTACACTTCGGTGGCTGCTGAGCATTTTAGATTCTTACCTTTGTAGCTCCCAAGAACCCACTAAGGTATATCCTGTTACTTTTGTAATTCCCATTCAGAGAGGAGGAGTCTACAGCACTGTCCATAGTAACAACTTTTATTCCAGAATCTGTTCTTACTTATACTAACTCTGGGACAGAAAACAAAGTCCTTCATTTCCCTGTAACTGAGGGAGACAGCCTGCTCTTGCCCCCTGCCCCGGCGTGGACATGGGTGACAGGGCTCCCACTCAAAGACAACAGGACTCACGGGTTGACCTTCCCTGTTCTAGTTGCGTTTGCTGGTCTAGCCTTTGCTTCCTTCTACCTGGCGGGAAAGTTACACTGCTTCACACCACAGGGCCGAGGGAACTCCTGGAGGCTTTGTGCCTTTCTGTCGCCTCTACTCCTTGCAGCTGTGATCGCACTCTCTCGCACGTGTGACTACAGGCACCACTGGCAAGGTGAGCAGTTATTTATGCCAAAGTTTCTGCCTCACCTGCTTTAACCCTCGAACCTGGCCCAGACGAGTGGCTTACTGGGTCTCATCTGCTGAATGAATGAGCAGATGAGGAAGTGTGGACAGCCCGTGCTCTGTACTGAGCATGTGTGTTTATAGCCGGAGGACAGAAGGTGACTTCTGGGTGAGCGAGAGGGCTCGGCGTTAAAGGCACTTTTTGCACAAGCCTGTCAACCTATGTTTGATCTCTGGGACACACATAAAGGCTGCAGGAAAAACTGGATTGCAGAGTTACCCCCTCACCTCCACACACGCACATAGGCAAGCACACTCCCACACACAAACTTTAACTCGTGTATGCTCTATATGTGCATGCGTGTGTGCAGGGGAACATGACCAGTCACAGGGGAGCTGGGCTGATGGCCGGAATCGCCAGTCATCCTTCCTGCCCTCCACGACACACGGGTTACACATGCACATATGGCCACGCTCGCTTTTTATGTGGGTACTGGGGGTTTGAACTCAGTTCCTCTTGTTTATGCAAGTAAGGATTCTTTCCTGCTGAGCCAGCTCCCCAGCTCCCAACTGTTAACCCACCCTCACCCCGAGCCCCGCCCTATGAGACAGGGTTTCACTAGGTAGCCTTGGAACTTGCTATGTAGACCAGACTGGCCTTGACCTCCCAGAAATACAGCCTGTCTGCCAGGTGCTGGGCTAAAAGGTGTGCGTCACCATACACCAGCTCCCTGGATTTTTAAGGACAGGATCTCCCCCTCTAGCCCAAGTCTCACAGTGAATGAACAGTAGTGAAAACAAGTCAATGACTAAAAACATACGAACACGCGTTACTCTTCTCTGTTAAAAAAAAAAAAATTCTAACTCAGCCCATGCTGATTTAACTAAGTGTGCTTTGATTCAGTGTTTAGAGAACAAATTGACCAATAATCTTGTAACTGATAAAATGAAGACACTCTGTAAAGAAACTACAGACATGGTAAGGGCTTTTTTTTGGCCACAGGCAGCATAACCTGGAAGGCCAAAGTCCCCTGTAGGTGGTGTCTAACGTGAACATGGGCTAAGGGGGGCTACTTTCTCTCTGCAGATGTGCTGGCTGGATCCATGATTGGAACGGCGCTCGCCTACATCTGCTACAGGCAGTACTATCCCCCTCTGACTGACAGAGAATGCCATAAGCCATTTCAGGACAAGCACAGACTTCCCTCTTCACAGAAGCCCAGTGAGCCTCACCACTTAGATGTCTAGCTGAATCTACCTCAATGAAAAACCTCCAAACTGGATGCCATGCACAAGCCAAGATTTCTGGCTTTTACCTCTTCCAGGGTAAAAGTGAGGACACAGCCACACGTGTCTGCTGCCACAGGACGGTACCTTCCCCCCCTCCCAAGCTAGATCCTGAGGAAATCCCTGGCCTGGCCTGGTCTGGCAAGGGAATCTCTCTCACTAGGTTAGTGAATCTGGTCCATTGGATTGGTTTTCCAAGATCTAGCATCTTTACGTTAATGTAAATGTCACTCCTGAAGAGACCTTCTCACAAAGGAGGCTTTTCATGACCCTTCTTTATCCTGGAAGGCTTAATTACCAAACGTAATCTTTGTCCCTTATGAATAAGGGCAGTGCCAGTCAAGCTTTGATTCTGTTTACTTTCTGTGGTAACATTCCATTAAGCCTTAAATAATAAAATGTCCAATTTTGGCCAATTTTTTACTTTTTTACTACATCAAGAAAGAAAAAAATATATGGATTATCTAGAAGATAAATGTATCTTTTCCTGCCTTTTGTTCACAAAGAGACAGTCATGGCTGTCCAGGAACTTACTGTGTAGATCAGGCTGGTCTTAAACTCAAAAGAGATTTGCCTGCCTCTGCCTCCTGAGTGCTGGGACTAACGGCATGCACCACAACTGCCCAGCTGTAACATACTCTTAAACATATTTTCAATGCATTTTTTTTTCCCTCAGAACACCTGGTACTTTAAGAACCGTTCAGGGTCTAGGAGATCAACGCTGGGTTCTAATCTGACATACATAACTAACTGCTGCTATCTGTTATCAGCTAATATTTATAGATCTTAAAGGAATGCTCTGTGTTTCCTGTATCTATAGACACTTAGAATTGCCAAACTTTAAATTCTGAGCTACACCTGTCCATGACAACGAAAACATTAGCTAAGGGAAAATAGCATATATTAGTTATTTGCCTAAAACTTTGTTTTGAACTTATGTTCTGAACGTAAGAAAAAAAATGCCTACTACATTGATTTTTCTTGATGATAGATAAGGCTACACGAATGTAGGTAACTGGTCAATAGTTTATTTCAGCATTTGCTAAAGTTTTAAATATAATCACATAGAAAACAAACATTTCAAAAGTGCAAATATCGGAAAGGTAGTCAGTAAGATTCATCTCTCCTTGCAAACATCTCTCACTATTGTGCAGCCAGGAATATGTACAAAATGCTGTTACACTAAAGTTTAAAAACAGCCTTGGTCAAGAGATTGTACATGATACAAATGATGCAGTGCAAATCTGTAAACACAGGTCCCTAGCCACCTTGCTCGCCCGTGCAATACACAGCATGATAACACCGTCAGTGGATGGTGAGGTACAAGCTCTGAGTTATTAGATGCCCGGGTTTCCAGGAAGAAGCCTTTCTCAGTGCAGTGGTTTATCTAGCTTTGCAGGGCCGAACTGCCCGTCTTTGGTTACAAGACTCAGTCTTGGTTGTCCTTTGGTTTACTCTTAGCCAGTTACAATTCTGCTAACAAGAGTAAACAAATTTGAAGACAGCAACTTCACAGAAACTTACCATTAGTATTTAATGAGTGCTGTTTAATTCCCAGTAATTCTTACTCGAGGGATACTATAGAAAAATAAAGTACTCCACACACCTGGAACTTCTCAGTAGCTTGCCTCTCCACCATTACCCATAAGCAGAAAGGCAGGCCAGGTTTCACTGTATCCTGTGCTTGCCTCTCTAACCTCCAGGGTACCATGACTAACCTCCCCTTTTCTGTACCAAAAAGCGTGAAGAGCACTGCCATCTGAGTATTAAATGCTGTGCTTCTGGATATCATGATAGGTTTACAAAAAAAAAAAAAAAAAAAAAAAAAAAAGACAAAATCTGAGGAGTTGGTTTGAGGAGCTTAGAGGACCACCATGAACAGAATGAAGATGACAGCACATGCTGAGGAAGGGGAAAGAAAGCCTAAAGCAGAGTGGGAAGCAGAAGCCTTGGGGAAAACTTAGTGTACAATCACTCTTGTTCCTCGAGACAAATCTGCCTTCAACTGTCCAGACTCAGCTACCAGTGCACACAGCTGCTCCTCAGAGCCCACGGATAGGGTTTCCTTTCAGAATGTGGTCTTTCCCCACATTGGCATGCTCAACCAACACTGACTGTCTACTGCAAGTAAACACTGATGATTCCTTAGGAAGCAATGGTGTTTATGTCACAATACTTCCTTTACTCAAGCAGAAGTGGCAGGTAACTTAAGAGGTGTGACTAAAAGATCTCATCGACAACGTGAACAGTCAGGAAAGGCCTCCGAAATTCAAGTTGTCCAACTTTTACAACTTCACTTCAAAATAAGTGTTCCCAAGTAATTTCCTTAACCTCACACCGGTTTGGAATATGATATAGAAAGGCAGGCAACAACTCATACAGTCCTCAGGTTTACAGGAGCGGAAGCAGCTCTAAGAACAACAAGCACCACCAGTGGTTCCTACGGTATGCCTATCTGACAATGTTCCAAGCAAGCTATACTGTTAGTCAGCTCCAGCCTGTTCTTATAGACTATACACAGGAGAGAAATGGGGGCCATTTCCATATCCATTTATGTTTAGCCTTCCAGTGCAGAGAACAAAAAAATGACTGGACCTCAAACTACCTCTAAATCTTAAGAATATACTGGTCCATTTTCTAAACGTAAGGAGTAAACCTCTCTAAATTTTTTTCTAAGCCCCCAAACAGCCTGTATTCCTTTCCATGTCATAAACAAAGTGCAGCCGTTAAAGCATTAAAAGATGTTAACTCCCGAGCTACGGAACCTGGCGAGTGTTTAGGCAAAGCCATGAGTCTTCTGTCTGCTTTCCACTAATCTCCAAGAAGGATTATCTTCTAAGCCCCTGTGGAGTAAGGCAGGCAACATGCAGGATGTGATGTAGCTGAGAAGAAAGCTGCAGCAACAAGCATGTGGATTTTCAATGTCCATCTATAGGAGAGAGTAGGAAAGAGGTCACAGCAGCTCGGTCAGGATAACCAGCCACCACAGAGAATGCGGCAGTCTAATACAGACTCTCCAAGTCCCCATCTGGGGGCCTAGCCCCCAGGACCCCAAGCCCAAGATAAAGATATGCACCAATCCTTTTCTAAGTGGGCTACTGGACCCTTCCTATGAACTGTGATCAGTGCCCTCTAGTTGAGCATTACCTAAATCATGGGGATGTACACAAATCTGTATAAGGAGCTTACGGCTCCAATGTTCCTTATAACGTGAACATTTAAACACTTTACTGCATTAAAACTTACATGAAGCAGCCACAGATGGGTCGTTTTTACTGTAAAGGCTGATCAAGGAAGACGCCCTGGGTTTGGTAGATCTCTTTGAGAACTAGCAATACTGTATCTTCAGATTCCCTGTGAAGAGAAAAACTTACAATGAGAAAAGAAGGAATAGTCTGGTGCCATGTGCTTTTCATTTATCTATACAAATACCCTGCTTGGCTGGCTTGATTTACTTATTTTTAACTATTGCAAAAAGATGCACCTTAGAGGTACACTGTTAGCCATTGGTTTGCAAGGCAATGTGGCAAAGCATTTGTCTGGAAACAGGAAGAGGTAAGGGTCCTGGCACCTTCCCTCATAAAGGCAGTAAATGACCAAGAGAGTTCACAGAGCCTTGCTTGCCTGAGACAGGGTCTCACTCCAGCCAGTGCTATCCCTGGAACTTACTCTACAGCTAAGGTAGTTTAGAATGCACAGAAACCTTTCTACCTCTGCCTCTTGACTGCCAGAATTACAAGCATAAACCACCATACCCAACTCCATTGAAGGTATTCCTGAAAAAAGTGGGGAGCTATCTAGTTGATCACCTTTGTTTTTAATTTTTTTATTCTTTGTTTATCTATTTGGGTTTTTTTTTTTTTTTTTTTTTTTTAGACAGGGTTTCTCTGTGTAGCCTGTCCTAGACTTGTTTTGTAGATCAGGCTGGCCTCGAACTCACAGAGATCCGCCTACTTCTGCCTTCCGAGTGCTGGGATTAGAGGTGAGCACCACCACATCCGGCTCACCTTCATTTTCAAACTTATGTTTGCTTTTTGGAAAAAGCAATAAAATTGTTTGACCCAGAATTCTAAATCTATCAAGTAGGGTTAGAGATATGGCTCAGTGGCTAGACAGCTGGCTGGGCAAGAATGGGAATCTGAGTTTGAAACCCAACACTCAGGGCTGGAGAAATGGCTCAGTAGTTAAGAGCACGGGCTGCTTTTCCAGAGGTCCTGAGTTCAATTCCCAGCACCCATATGGTGTCTCAAACTACCTACAATGGAATTCAATCTTCTCTTTCTGGCATGCAGGTATCTTATAGAACACTCATAAAAATAAAGAAGTAAATTTTTAAAAAGAAAGAAAAAGAAAAGAAACTCAGTACTTACACAGTCTGGTCGCTTATAACCCCAGCCCAGTGAGGGGGCTGAGGCAGGAGGTTTGCTAGGACTTTTTGGCCACTAGCCTAGTTCCAAATGCATTGAGAGATTCCATCTCAAAGTAACAAAGAATGACAGAGCAGGACACTAGTGTCCTCCTCCCCTGGGCACATAGGTATACCCCGTACACACACAAAGGGAAAAAAAAAAAAAAAAGCTTAACAAACTCCTCAAGGGAGACAAAGAGATAGCTCAGTGGTAGAGTAGTTACATGTGCTGTTATTCATCTGTGATCCCAGTATCCTCCGGTGAGATATGAGGAAGAGCCAGGACAATCTGTGTGTGGGCTCTGAGGCCAGCCATCCTCTAGTGTGTAGCTCCGTGGCAGAAATGAAAGGCCAGGCCTCAGCAAAGTAGAAAGCAAGAACCAATTCCCAAAACATGTGGTTGTCCTCTGACCTCCACATGTGTGACAGAACGCAAGTGCTTATACTCATGCACACAAGATAAAGTAAAATACCTTTAAAAAGAGAAACTCTGCATAAGAGAACTCTAACATACTCAAATTGTATGTAAACAGATCAGGAAAAGGGGGTCTGAGGACAGCTGGCTTGGTGGGTAAGAGTGCTTGCAAAAGTAAAAGCAAGAGGATCTGCCAGAATTGGCACACACGTCTAGACAGGAAGACCAGACACAGTTCAGTTATACACAAGGAGTTGGCACAGGGAGGGCAGCAGTACAGCCCAGGGTAAAGGCAGACATGGGCTTGACCTCGAGCTTAATCCCCAGGACCCAGAGTAGAGAGAGAACTGACTCTCAGGTTGTCCTCTAATTCCACCAGCATGTCATGGGAACCTTCACGTGTGTGCGCAGACACAAGCAAAACACCAATGAACAGAAAATGTAAACTATAAAGAATTTAAACTGACTGTGCCGGCCCCACCTTCAACCCCAGCACTCAGAAGGCTGAGACAGGTGAAACTTTGAAAGTTTGAGGCCAGCCTGGTCTACACAGTAAGTTCTATGACAGCCAGAGCTACACAGGGAGACTATTTCACCCACACTGGGCACCTCACAACTGCCCATGACTCCAGCGTCAGAGGATCTGATGCCCTCTTTTGACCTCTGTGGCAACTGGACATACCCATACACACATAATGAAGACTAAAAGCCAGGCGCAGTGATACACACCTGTAAGCCCAGCACTCAGGGAGGCAGAGGCAGGTGGATCTCTGTGAGTTCGAAGACAGCTTGGTCTAAAAGGTGAGTCCAGAATAGCCAGGGCTACACAGAGAAACCCTGTCTTGAAAAAACAAGAAAGAAAAAAGGAATAAAATAAGACAATATAGTAGAGAGAGCTCAAATACAAACTAAGAAGAGCACACGTGCATCTCCTATAATAACTGTCAATCAATGCAAAGTCTCAGCATTTCAATACAAGGAGAATAAAGGTATGGGAGGGTGAATGAGAATGGCTCCCATAACTTCATATTCAGGAATATTTGATCCCTAGCTAGCACAACTGTTCTGGGAAGAACTATGATAGGAGGTGTGGCCTTGTTGAAGGTGTGTCACTGGGTGGGCTTTGATGTTTCAAAAACCCACACCCAGACAAGTGTTTCTCTTTGTCTGCATCTTTCAGATTAAATGTGAGCTCTCACCTACTCCTTCAGCACTGACCGTGCCTGCCACCACCGTGCTCCCCTACCATGACGATAATGGACCAACTCCCTGAAACTTTAAGCAAGCCTCCATTAAATGCTCCCTTTTATATGCTGCCTTGGTCATGGTATCATCACAGCAATAAAAAAGTAACTAAGGCAGAAGTGAAAATAAAGGGTATAGGTAATTTCCAGATAAGGAAGTAAAAATGGCCCTTTTATGTCTATCAAGAGACTCAACCGTTTCCACAATAGGAACAATTGATTTAGGGGTGGTACACACCTTTTATCCCAGCAGGTGAGAAGAAACAGGCAGATCTATGAGTTGGAGGCCAGCCTGGTCTCCAGAGTGAGTTTCAGGATAGCCAGAGCTACACAGAAATACCCTGTCTTCAAAAACCAAACAAAGAGAGAGAGAGAGAAAGAAAGTGAAAGAGAAAGAGAAAGAAAGAAAAAGAAATGAGAGAAAAAGAAAGAAAAGAACAAAAGAAAAAAGCAAGAAAGAGAGAGAAAGAAAGTGAAAGAGAAAGAAAGACAAAAGAAGAAAGGAAAAAAAGAAAAAAGAGAGAAAGAAGGAAGAAAAAGAAAAAGAAAGGAAGGAAGAAAGGAAGAAAAAGAAGGACGAGAAAGAGAAAGAAAACAAAAGAGCAAAGGAGAGAAAGAAGGAAGAAGGAAAGAGAGAGAAGGTGAGAAAGAAAAGGAAAGGAAGAAAAAAGAAAGGAAGGAAAAGAAGGAAAGGAAGAAAGAGAAAGGAAAAGAAAGAGAAAGAAGAAAAAAAGCAAAGGAGAGAGAGAGATTAAGGAAGGAAGGAAGAAAAGGAAGAGAAAGAGAGAGAAAGAAAGAGAGAAAGAGAAAGAGAGAAAGAGAGAGAGAAAGAAAGAAAGAAAGAAAAGGAGAAAGAGAGAAAAAGAAGAGTTGTCAAGTATTAAGCCAAGAGTGGTAAACACTGGATCCAGCACTCAGGAAGATAGAAGATTTAGAGTTTGAGGACAATCTGTTCTAAACAGTGAGGCTTTATTTAAAAAAATAACACACACACACACACACACACACCACACAGAGAGAAAAACCCTGTCTTGACAAAACAAGAGAGATAAAGACATAAGTGAAATGCTTATGAAATAAGTAGAAATAAGTAGAAATGCTGATCATTCACTAGAGAGGAATAAATTATATACACAACACGGATAGATTTTGAAATAATTCCCTTTATGGAAGCTAAACCAAAAAAGGAAATAGATTCTGATTTTGTGGTTTGAATGAGAATGACTCCCAAACATCCATGTTTGAATACTTAGTCCCTGGCTGGTGGAACTGTTTGGGAAGGATTAGGAGGCGTGGCCTTGTTGGAGCAGGTGTCACTGGGAGTGGGCTTTGAAGTTTTGAAAGTCTGGCCATTCCCAGTTAGCTTTCTCGCTCTGCCTCATGTTGGCTGTTGTCTTAAGATACAAGCTCTCAGCTACTGCTCCAGTGCCATGCCTGTCGTCATGCTCACAGACTAACCCTCTGAACCTCTAATTCTCAATAAGCTGCTTCTTTTATGTTGCTTTGGTTGTGGTGCTTTGTCACAGCAATTGAGAAGAATTGGACTCCAAATAGATGTCCTATGCACACTACTGTACAGTAACAAGCAGATCAGTCCCTGGAGATGTGGGTACAGGGAGAATTACAATGGAACACAAACTTTTCAGTGATGGGTATTGTCACTTATATTGATTATGGTAATGGTTTCACAGATAACGAAATTCACCAATTGTAAACTTGAAGTATCTGTATTTATTATATATCCTACAACCAACAAATTGTCAACATTTTTAAGTTGATAAGACTGTGTTGGAAAGGGGACTGGGGAGATGGGTCAGTTTATAAAGTGCTTGCTGCACTAGCATAAGGATATGGGTTTGCATGTCCAGAACATAACTAAAACCTCAGTACTTGGAGAAGGAGGACCAAGGAGCACTGAATCAGGCCTATCCTAAAGCTCAATGACCTGCCAGTCTAGTTTAATCAGTGAGCTCCAGGTTCAGTCAGAAACCTTGTCTCAAAAAAATAAGGTCTAATCCTTAGAGAAAGGCACCGACATTGACCTCTGGCCTCCATATACAAGTGTGCACAGTACACATGTGCCTGCATACATGTGTGCGCATGAACATGTCTATCTATCACACACATGTACACAGAAGTCTATTCTTAAAGAACTATTTACAAACGGCTAGGGGAAACATTAGTATGTACATGGTGAGAATGTAAAAATGGACAGTCTGAGCTAGCAGGATGACTCCGTGAGTAAAGCATTTGCTGCCAAGCTGATGACCTGAGTCAGATCACTGGGACCCACATGCATGCAGAGACACAAATTACTGTGCAAAATGCTTTTGTAAAGGACAACCTTGGTTTGGCAGCATTTACCAAATATTAAAAGTGCATATGGCTTTATGCCCGCAGTTCCATTTGTGTGTACTGACAGACTGCTGAGCAGATGAAGCAACATGAACATGATATAAAAAGTAGAAAGAAACCTAACGGTCTGTCGGCAGAGGACTGGCCATACAATTGTGATAAACTAATGAAGTGGAATGCTGTGTCTGAAAGAATGAAGAAACTTGAGAAATATCAGTAGATAAGATAAAAGAAATGTCTACCATGTACATTTTTTATTTTAACATTTTTATTTATTTTATGCATATAAGTGCTCTATCTGCATGTACACCTGCTTGCCAGAAGAGGGCACCAGATCACATTATAGTTGGTTGTGAGCCACCATGTGGTTGCTGGGAAGAGCAGTCAGTGTTCTTAACCTCTGTGCCATCTCTCCAGCCCCCTACCATCTACATTTTTAAAGAAATCTTTTTCTTTGTTAAAAGAACATGATAGCTGCATGTTGGGGAGGAGACTCAATAGATTGATATGAGATGAGATAAAAGAACTTTTTTTGGTGTTTCAAGACAGGGTTTCTCTGTGTAAAAACCTTGGCAGTCCTGAACTAATTTGTAGATCAGGCTTTCCTCAAACTCACAAAGATACACCTGCTTCTGCCTCACAAGTGATGGAATTACAGGCATTTACCACTACACCTGGCCTTTTTTTTTTTACTTATTTATTTTCCTTTGACTTTCAAACAACTCAGAAAAATTTTTTACAGATTATGAGGGGCCATTATTTTTTGTCTAGCTTTTTGGACTTTGAGATGGGATCTCATTCAGCTCAGGCTGGCCTCAAACTGGAAATTCAGCAGCTCAAATATGGCCTTGAGCTCCTGATCCTCCTGCCTCCATTTCTCACGTTCTGGGATACAGGCATGTACCAACATTTCCAGCTTTAAAAACAATTTTTAAATTAAGTTTAGTTCTGTAATAAGCAAACAGGCAGGGCCAATGAGATAGCTCAACTGTAAAGGTACTTGTCACCAGGACTGACTAACTTGAGCTTAATCCCCAGGACCCACACAGAAGAGAGAACTGACTCCCACAAGCTGTACTGACTCCCACTTACATGCTGTAGAACATGTGTACACACGTAATTGTTTTTAAATAAAACGAGCAAAACATTTTAAAGAGATGGCATTTAGCTCCTTATATCATTGATCATATAAAGATGACACTTATTATATCAATTACTCCTCTATGAGAGTTCCATAGAGGAATTCCCAAAGCATAAAACAAGAAAACAATAAATTGAATTAATAAAAAGAAAAACAAATAAACAACAATAAACGAGGCCACAGCAATCCTCCTGGCCCGGCCTCTCTTAACAGTACTGAAATTACAGGCAGCGTCTTTTAGAAACACTTCTCTGTGCCCCATTCCTTCTTTTTCTGGTTTTCTTTTCTTTCTGTTTCACTGATGATGAAATTGTTTTGTTTTAGACAGGGTTTTTCTGTGTATCCCTGGCTATCCTGGACTCATTTTGTAGACCAGTCTGGCCTTGAACTCAGAGATCCACCTGCCTCTTTGTTCCCAAGTGTTAGGATTACAGGTGTGTGCCATTGCACCTAACACAAAATTGTTTTGTTTAGCAATCACCACTACTCTGATCTACTCTCCATCAGGTAATTAATTATATTTAGTAATAATACATGTGACTTAGCTACTGTAAATGCTTTTAAATGGATTGCTTTCTTTTCTTCCTTTTTTTTTTTCTTTTTCTTTTCTTCCCCTTGCTGTTGTAGAGGAGCAGGATTTTAGTGGGGAGCTCCAGCTGCCTACACACTGAAAACCTTCCAGACTCAGTATCACAAATACTAGAGTTCCAGACATGAACACTCACAGTAGCTTCAAAGGATACACTTTAAAGGCCAGGGTAAAGCTGGTGCCAGTACTTCTGAGACCCCACTCAACAATGAGGAGCAAAAAAGGAAGACTAGATAAGGATACAGCACACAAAACAAAAAATACAAGCCACTTACCAGTAGCATAGATGGCTTTGTAAAGCAAATAAATATTCATTAAAACTCTCGATGGGCTTCTCCTGTAACACATAGTCAATGCGCTGGCCTCCATTCAGCATTCCCACATTGATAGGAACCTCTTCTTTACCTTCCACAGGAGGCTCTTCTGGGTTAGCATCTGGATACACAAGAGCCAGTAAGAACCTAAGTGCAGGACTGCAAAAGTGACTCAACTAGCCTGAGGGACTGAGCTCCTATCATCAGCACCCAGACACCCACAAAGAAACCTGGACATGGCCACACACGCCTGTGATTCCAACACTGGGGAGGCAGAGATAGGAGAATCCCTGGGTCTTGCTAGCCAGTTGGTGAGCTCAAAGTTCAGTGAAAGACTGTCTAAATAAACTAAGGTGAAGAAAGATGGAGGAAGACACTCTAGCCTGCACATGCTTGTACACCAACACATACACACTTGCACCCATATGTACATGTATACATGAAGATGTATACACACACACATAGCTGAAAGATTAAATGCTCCCTCAGACCCCACATTTACTGTATGATAAGGTGCTCTGCTTAGACAGCTCTCTTCTGTCTTCTTCCTCTTGACTTCTTTAAAGCCCCTTGACCACACTAATTTTGTTCAATTTCTTCTTTTTTCAAAAAATAATTTATTTTATGTGCATTAGTGTGAAGGTGTCAGATCCCTTGGAACTGGCATTACTGACAGTTGTGAGCAGCCATATGGGTGCTGGGAATTGAACCCAGGTCCTTTGGAAGGGCAGATAGTGCTCTTAATCTCTGAGCCATCTCTCTGGCTCCTCAGCTTCTTCTTTAGATTGACACACTCATCACCTGTACACCCATGAGTCAAGTGTATTGAATTTTATAAACTAAATGCAAACAATGATAGACCCTGTAGGGAACTGAGTATCCTAGCTAGTTCTCTGATACAAACACACATTCACCTTATATAAAGTAAGGTACTGATGCTGGAGAAATGGCTCAGCAATTTCAAGCACTTGCTGCTCTTGCAAAGGACCCAGCCTTAATTCCCAGCACCAACATCAAGTAGGTCACAACTCCCTATAACACCAATACCAGGGGATCCAATGACCCTGGCCTCTGAAGGCATCAGGCATGTATTTAGTGCACATATCCACACTCTCACGCATGCACACATATACATAAAAGCAAAAACAAGCATTTAAAAAAAAAGTAAGGGGGCTATAAGTTGATTAGACAGTTAAGCACACTTGCTGATCTTCCAGAGGATCTAAATTTAGTCCCTAACACCCACGTTGGGCAGCTCACAACTGAATGTACCTTCAGCATTAGGGGATACAGTACCCTTTTCTGAACCCCACTAGCAGCTGTACACACATGCCATACTTCACACAAACACACACAGTAATTATTTTTTTAAAGTAGGAATGTCACAGAGTAGACTTTCTGGCCTGAAAGTCATTATATAGCCCAGGCTGGCTCTGAACTAACAAAGATCACCTGCCTCTGCCTCCTAAGCACTGACATTAAAACTGTGTGTGACCCACCATGCCTGGCACAGAGAAGACTTTTAATAAATCATTCCCAAATCCAAAGTGGGAAATGTTTCAAGGGTAGTTAATGGCATCTCTTGACATTTTCCTCACATATACTATTTCCCTAATTTCTAGCTATTAAAAAGTCAAGAAAGGTTGGCATAGTTCAAGGGCAACTGTAACTCATAGACTAGATCCTACATAATTGAAGAGGAAAAGAAAAAAGGTCATGGGCAAGAACTCCACAGCATGGCATCCCTCCTCAGGTAATTTCTAGTAGTGTCACTGACCACTGGGCTTTTCTGAACTGGATTCAGGCTCTGCCTCAGTTTCTTCGGCTGTCTCTGGAGCCTGTAAAGCAGGGTATGGGGCTCTGGTGAAAGACTTCCAGGCCATCCGCAGGGAGCCCAGCAGGTTGTTCTTCAGGTCCATACTCATTCTGGTCAAGCCCTCTCTTAGTTCTGAAACATAAGTGAATAAAAAATGCTACATGACATCAAGTTTAAGGTCCAGCAAAGAACAGAAATAGTTCCATTTAGTTGACACTCATTGGAACATCCAGAATTATCGAGTTCTATACCCAGACTCACCTAAGTGCATCCGCTTCCTGCCTTTATGATGTGGAATCAGCATTGGTTCAAATTCTACTCCTGGGACCACCATTGGTTCAATCCTATATGCCACAGGATCAAACTACACAGGAAAAAATAACAGCTAAATATTTATCCCTAATAAAGAAGACAGTCTGAGGAACTATGTATCTTAGGTAAAAATAATTACATTTTGTAAAAAGGTACAGTCGTGGGCTGGGAGGTGGCCCAGTCAATACAGTGCTTGACCTGCAAGGGGACCGAAGTCTGATTCCTAGACTGTATTTAATCCATAAACAAACAAACGCTAGCATAATGACAAATACTTGTAAATGCTAGCACTGGAAAGGCTGAAACAGGCAGATCCCTAAGGCTCACTGCCTGGCCAGTCTAGACTACTTAGCAATTTGCAGGCCAGGCCAATTGGAGCCCCTGAAAAAGAGAGAAGAAGGAGGAAGGAAGGAAGAGAGGAAAAAAAGAAGGAAGGAAGGAAGGAAGGACGAAAGAAAGGAAGGAAGGAAGGGGGGCTGGAGAGATGGCTCAGAGGTTAAAAGTGCTTGTTACTCTTCCAAAGGTCATGTGTTCAATTCCCACATGGTGGCTCACAACCATCTAAAATGAAATCTGGTGCCCTCTTCTGGCATGCAGGTGTACATAATAAATAAATCTTAAAAAAAAAAGAAAAGAAAAAGAAAAGGAAGAAGAAAGGAAGAAAGAAAAGAATGAAGAAACAAAGAAAGAAATAAAGAGAAAAAGAGAAAGAGAGAGAGAGAAAGAAAGAAAGAAAGAAAGAAAGAAAGAAGAAAGGAAGGGATAGATAGATAGATAGATGGATAGGAAGAAAGGAAAGAGAGAGAAAGGAAGAAAGGAAGAAAGAAAGAAAGAAGAAAGGAAGGGATAGATAGATAGATAGATGGATAGGAAGAAAGGAAAGAGAGAGAAAGGAAGAAAAAAGAAAGAGAAAGAAAGAAAAGAGAAAAAAAAACAAAAGAAAAAAGGAGAGCACCTGGCAAGTGGTGTGCCCAGGGCTGCCCTCTGGCTCTTACACATAAATATGCACAGTTCTCCTTTCTAATTACTTCCTAGCTCTGGCTGACCTGGAACCCACTCTGTAGATCAGGCTGGCCTCAAACTCAGAGATCCACATGCCAGCTGCCTCCCAAGTGCTGGGATTAAAGGCATGTGCCACTGCCACCTTCTTCCTAATCAGTAACTTCGAATAACTTCTTCCTAATCAGTACCACTAATTGTCTAATTACTAAAGAATAATACAGAAAAGCAAATCAATACAAGACAAAATTACATGATTCCATGCTGTTTGCTAAGAAACCCTAGTATATAGGTAAAACTATATGGCAGCTATCCATTGCTTACAGGATGGTAAATATTGAAGAAACCTTTGCATGTGGGAAATTTATAATTAGGATCAATTCTTCTTAATCCTCGGACAGTAAGAAACATTCCAATTGGGGATCCAAAGGCAAAGAATATTTCTGGCTTGTAGTTGAGCCGGGGGTATTTTACAGATACCTGTAAGAAAAGAAAAAAGCCATTTCTCATTAATAATAAGTCCTATCTACCAATGACAACTAATAGTAAAAAAAGAGTATGTTTACCTGCCCAATGCCAACATCTGGATAGTCACCATTTTCCTTGGGGATGTTTACCTCTGAAGCTGATGTGGCTGGTCTATTAACACTCTAAAAAGAATCAAAGAAAAAAATAGTTACATGAAAAGACTATGCACTGGAAAAAACTGCTAATGTCAAAGGAAACACATTAATAATTTTAAGTGGTCTCCTACAAAACAAGATAAAGCTGCTGAGCAAACCATAGTTGCCCTACATGATGAGCTGACTCCCTGTGTGTTTAAAAATGATGGATGGGGCTGGAGAGATGGCCCAGTGGCTAAGACTGGATTCTTCCAGAGGACTTTGGGCTTGGTTCTCAGCACATACACAGCAGCTCACAACTGTCTGTAACTGCAGTCCCAGATAATCTAATGGCCTCTTCTGATTTCCACAGGCACCAGGCATGTATGAGGTACACAAACACACATGCAGTCAAACAAATAAAACCAAACAGTAAAATAAATCTTTAAAAAATACATAAGGTCTGAGCATGGTAGAGCACACCTTTAATCCCAGCACTTAGAAGCAAGTATATCTTTGTGAGCTTAAGGCCAGCCTTTTCTACAGGTCAAGTTTTAGGCCAGGTAGAATTACAAAGTGGAACCATGTCTCAAAAAACATATTAGTATAAACAAATAAATAAATGAGAGCTGTACACACTCATCTTGGCAGCAGCTAAAATTTCAGGCAACCATATGATAGACGACAGCAGAGCACTGCTAAATTCTATAAAATGTATGCCTCTGTAATCAAGGCAATCTGATGTCTCTCTAGGTGTTGAATAGAGTACAAATACTGGATCAAGACTTGCGTCTTTCCAGATGTGTTGGTGCACACCTTTAATCTCAGCACTCAAGAGGCAGAGGCAGGCAGATCTCTGTGATTTTCATGTTAACCAGGGCTAAAGAGTAAGTCCCTATCTGAATATGAGTGAAGGAATGAATGAATGTGTGACTTGTATCTCAAAAAGAAAGGGGGCATTCCACTAAAAAGTTAAAAAGAAGGCCTGCAACTAGAGGTAGTGGTTCATGCCCAGGTTCCCAGCACTCAGATGAGGACAAGGAACACTCCCTGACCACACACACACACACAGTGCACATGCACACCAACACACAAACACAGGCATGTGGGTACAAATACAAATGCACATGTACATACACACACATTCATATACACAAACATGCACACACCCACATGTACCCACACACACAAACACAAATTCATACACAATAAGGCAGAAGGGACATACACAGATCTTAACATGCAACATTTTGCTAAATGAAAAGAAGCAGTCCTATAAAAGGCTATATATGTATAATTTCACTTACATGGAAATTTACCACAAGTAATAAAAGCAGAATAACATAGTGACTGGCAGCGGCTGACAAAGGGTGAGGTAAGTGAGTAATGGAGCATGACTACAAGTTGGTATGGGATTTTCTCTAGAGGTGATAGAGAGATGCTAGAATTAATGGTATGGTTATAGAAGTATGAAAGACTAAAAACAACTAGATTTTATACTTTAAAAGGTTAAATTTGCTGGGCATGGTGGTGTACACATTTAATCCCAGCACTTGGGAGGCAGAGGCAGGTAGATCTCTTTGAGTTTGAGGACAGCCTGGTCTACAAAGAGACCAGGAGGACCAGGGCTACACAGAGAAACCCTGTCTGAAAAAAAAAGTATGGTATGTGATATGAACTTTAACAACACTGTTATAAAGATAAATCAGAATGGTAGGAGCTCTAAGAAGAAAACTTCTGAAACCAATAGCATTTCTAAAGATGCAGATAAAGAAAATGGGTTTAATTTCCAAAAGGGCCAAAGTCTAACGATCAACACTGCTTAGCTAGGTAGCACACATCTGTAGTTCCAACAATGTGGCTCACAAAGGAAAGCAAAAACCAGGTAAGGTGGTTTTTGATCCCACCACTTGGGACGCACAGGCAGGAGGATCTCCATGAGTTCAAGGCCAACCTGGTTTGAGTTCTAAGACAGCCAGAGCTAGATAGTGAGACTCTGTCTCAAGATGAAAAAGAAAATCCCAAGAGCTTGAGGATAGCTTCAGTAATACAGGGAAGCCTTGTCTTATCAAAACATAAACAAAAAACAAGCCAGGCTGAGCTTGGTGGTATAGTCCCAGTTACTTGAGAAGCTTGAGGCAAAAGGATCTCAAGTTCAAACTGAAGCATCCCTGGCCTACAGAATGAATTCAAAACCAGCCAGAACTTGGTGAGATACTGCCCAGTTTTAAAGTAATTGCCTAGGGTGTGTAAGGCCCTAGATTCAATCCCCAGTATGAAAAAAAAAAAAATACAAAAGCATTGCTTGGTTAGCACAGTGTATGTCTCACAAAGCACAAGGGCACACCGTCAGTGTCAAAGAACTGTCTCAGCCCATCAAGCAATTTTAGACACATACCATTGAATTTTTTCTGGCCCTGAAATGGTTTAGTATCTTCTTTCTTGGTCCTAAGGGAATTCCCATTTCCTGAAGATCTCTGTCTGTACATAAAGCCTAGGCATAAAAACAGATTTGTTTTGTTTATTTCTAGACAAAATAAAATCAATTAAATGTTCTAGATTCTAAAAGGAGTCACTCTTGTTCTTAGTTCTACACTGAGCTGGCTCCCTTAAGGTATAGCCTACAAGTAACTTTGATAAAGAAAACCTTGTCAGCAGGGTGAGGTGGCGCACGCCTATAATCCTAGCAGAGGCAGGCGGATCTCTGAGAGTTTGAGGCCAGCCTGGTCTACAAAGTGAGTAAAGCACAGCAAGCAAGGCTATACAGAGAAACCCTGTCTTGAAAAACCAAAAGAGACCTAGGAAAGCTGGGTATCTAAAGGCTTCATGATGGGTCACTTAGATGTCAGTTATCTGGGACTGTGCTCCTAAGGGACAAAAGCCAGGAGAACATTTGGACAGCACAGATATATAACACAATAGAGTAACATCAAAATCTCACATAAATGCCACTCATTTCAGTGGGGAAAGGCTTCCTTCTCCTTTGCAGTTTTAGAGCACCATGTACTTTTCCTCATCAATTTTTAGTATAATTTTAATTAAATAATGTGCAATTAATGTACCTTTCTACAAAACTACCAACACCAAAGTCAGTAGCCAGGTTTATCTTCCTGATCATAGGGGGCAATTAAATATATGCTAAGTGAAGAGATGTTCCACAAACCAGAAAAAGCACAACTAAAAAGGGAAAAAGAAAACACCAACAGTACAGCTCTTCAGCTCTAACGGGAAATAAGACTCGGGACAGTTCCTATCCATGCCAGGGCTAGCTTCTGACTTACATTTTCTCTAAGCTTAGCCTGCTTTAGATCATACTCTAGTACAAGTGCGCATCAATATGGATCATCTGATCTGTGTGCTCTCACATAGCAATATGATAAAAGCAGATAAACAATGCTAAAGATCATCATTAGTGGTGAAATATTTTAAGTGAAAAGCTTCCAAAGGTCATGTTCTTGGTAAGCACGATGAAGATAAAAATAGTGAAAATGGCTTGGTATAAAATACAAAAGCCTATTCCTACCAGAGCTTCTTTATCAACTTTCTCCTTCTCGAAGACAGTGAGGAACTCAGAGAGTTGAAGCTTCTTCAGATCTTCTTCTAATGTTGGTACATCTCCTCGATCCTCACCAGTACTTAATGAATCCTAAAAATTGTATCATAAAACTTATTATTTGTAAATTCATTTAGTTTTCTTTATTATTAATACTATTTTATAATTTGAAGTGTACCATGTAAGATAGTCCCAATAATGAATCAACTTTACACTTTGCTTTGTTCTTGAGACAAGGTCTCACGTAGCCCAGGCTGACCTCCAACTTACTATGTAAATGAGGATGACCTTTAATCCTTGATCCTTCTGCTTCAACCTTCCAAGTGCTGGGGTTATAGGTAAGTAACACCACACCCAGTTTTAAGTAAGTATTAACTTACACAAAATAAAATAAAACAGTGACCACCAAGTTTTTTTTTCTTTTTTCCTTTTTTCTTGTTGAGACAGTCTCACTCATTATCTAGGTCTGGCTGGCCTGGATCCCGCTCTATAAACTACACTTGCCTCAAACTCACAGAGATCCATCTGCCTTTGCCTCCCAAGAGCTGGAATTAAAGGTGTGTGTCACCACACCTGCCAAAAATGTATTTAAATTACTATCAAAATATTTTCTATCATTTTTAACACCCTGAGCTCTTATTAAGAAACCATAACTTGGGGCTGGAGAGACGGCTCAGAGGTTAAGAACGCTTGTTCCTCTTCCAAAAGGTCCTGAGTTCAATTCCCAGCAACCACATGGTGGCTCCGAACCATCTATAGTAAGATCTGGTGTACAGGAAGAATGTTGTATAAATAATAAATAAATCTTTAAAAAAAAAAACATAACTTGGCTGCATGGTGGTGATACATGCATTTAATCCAAGCACTTGAGAGGCAGATAGATCACTGTGACTTCAAGGCCAGCTTGGTCTACAGAGTTCCAGGACAGCCAAAGCTACACAGAGAAACCCTTTCTCGAAAAAAACAAATAAAAAAAGAAAAAGAAAAAAAGAAAGAAAGAAAAAATAATAATTTAAAATAAAACAGTCAGAGCTAGAGAGTCAGCTCAGCGGTTGAAACACTGGCTGCTTTTCCAGATGAGCTGGGTTCAATTCCTAGCAGCCACATGGCAGCTCACTGTGTGTAACCAGTGCTAGGGGATCTGATGTCCTTCCTCTTCTGGATTCTGAGAGCACCAATACAAGTGTGGTGCACAGACATACATGAAGGAAAAACACTCATACACATAAAACTTTGAAACTCAGATGGGGAGGCTGGAGAGACGGCTCAGCAGCTAACAGTTTGTTCTCTTGTAGAGAGCCTGGATTTAGTTTCTAGCACACACATGGTTGCTTACAACTTCGGTTCCATGGAACCTGATGCCCTCTTTTGACTTTCAGGGGCAGCAGGTTCATGCATGATGCAGATGGGTACACACAGGCAAAACAGCTATAGAGGTGCCGGAGAGATGGCTCAGCGGTTACAAGAACTTGTTCTTCCAAGGACCCAAGTTCAGTTCCTGCACCTACATGTTGGCTCACAACCATCAGTTCCAAGGGATCTTGTACCTTCTGATGCACATACAAACATGCACACAAAACACTCATATATGCAGACAAAATAAATATAAACAATAACTATATAAAAAAGCTATATATATAAAAATAAATCTAAAAAACAAAACAAACAAAAAGATATAAAATAGTCTAAGACAGAGCCCAAATCCTGGAAGAACACATGACCCAAAGGTTCACTGGACACTTCCAAAAAGAAAAAAATAGAAGAAACTGTCTACCAAATACCAAATCAATACTATCAATGATCAATGTTCCTAGGACTTTATGAAGAGAAAGGTTTCAACATTATGTTTCCTGCTGGCTGTCACACATAACTTGTATAAACCATCCAAGTCACTCTTCATATCCTCATACGAAATCTCCAATTAGCTCAATGATTACAGTTCTACTCAGGCACCAGCAGTGCATATTTACAAAGAGAAGGAAGACACCTATGCTCATTTTACAATATGGCAGTGATTTGTAGATGCAAAACACTATCTTGCTTCTATCACCCAAGAATGACAAGACACAATTACCAGACTGTTAAGATAAATGTACATTTAACATTAGCATGGCAAAAGACTAAACTTAGCTAAACACAAAAAGCTTAAAAATTTAAAATTTTTAGTATGGAACACTACAAAAGAACCTATCTAAACTTCCAAATTACCTTTTCACTGTCAATATCCCCAAAAGAATCTTTCTGATTTGTTAGGATATCAAACAATATAAGCGAACCTATAAGTAAAATAGAAGAAGGGACAATTTCTAAGACATTGGCTGTCTTTTATACAAAAAGTTATAAAGCCAATTACAAATATAAGAAAATCAACACAGAGAACTTTCCAATTTACCACCACCCTTCCAACCCCTTCCAAATTCTTTATTACAGGTTACTTGCAGTTCTCTGATTCTGTTACTGATTAAAGATATTGTATTTCAAAATGTGATAGTCCTCTCTGGCTACAGAGAATTCATTTGTTACCTAAACTATGACCAGCAATGGATACACCCCCTTTGAAACCAGGGTTCCTCTGCAGGAAAAGTGTATATATTCGGTTCATTTCAGAAGCTACTGTATCCACAATAGTCTGACAGTAGGTGGGGCTGTTGTAGAAGAAGACATCCAGAATTGTATCATTAGTGAAGTGTCTGAGCCGATTAATGCTGGGCAGGGTTATCCTCTGCAGATCTCTGAAGGAAGAAAAAAAAAAAAAGTTATTTTGAGCAGGAAACCTAAATCTAATCCACTGCTACTTTCTAGTCACTATTTAGCTTCTTCTCCTATCAAAATATAGAAAAGACATAGGCTTAAAAATATGTTCAGTGAAGCAAAAACAAAACAAACAAAAAATAGTAATGAGGTAAGATAGTGACATGCCATGTCATGCAAGCAGATCTCTTTTGAGTTTGAGGCCCACCTTGTCTACATAGCAAGTTCCTGGACAACAGAAAGAAACCCTGACTCGAAAAACCAAAAAAAAAGGAAAACAAAAGAAAAAGAAAGAAGAAAAAAAAAAAAAAAAAACAATGACATCATTCATCATTTGATGTCAGTGCACAGACTTTGTTTGTTTGGATTGCAGTTTAGAAAAAAAACCTGATAGTGTATCACTTTGTAGCTCAGGCTGGCCTTGATCTTGTGATTCTCCTGTTTCAGCCTCTCCAGTAATGGGGTTACAGGTGTACATCACCATCCTCGGCATGGATTTCAGTTTTAAATATGTGTGTATGACTATATTTGTATAGTATATACAACATCAGACACTGGAAATCTGAATTTTTTCCCCATAAAAACTGCCATTTATTTCTGAAGTTGCCAAAAATCATCATCAAGGCGTCAAAGGGGTGCCCAAGAGACAAAAAGGCTCAAACACTAACTGGGGTTGCCAAAAGTTTGGATGTCACAGGAAAGTGTCGTCCCCTGGTCAGCTCCCCTCCCCATCCCCCACGTCCAGTTTTTCTCAGGGGGCAGAGGGTTGGTGACTTGGGAAGAGGTATGGGCCCCAGGATGGGGAGAGACACTGGAAGAAGGCTCTCCCATCTCATATGCACACACAATAGTAATCTTATAGGGAGCAGAAACTGGGAAAGCTGGCTGATCCAAGCTTCCCCCCGCCCTAGACTTGGAGATCTGAATGTTAATTAGAAATGTTCCTCTCTTCTTTTTATCTTTTTTGAGACAAGGACTCTCTATGTAATCATGGCCATCCATCTGGAACCTACTGTGCAGATAGGCCTCAAACTTACACAGATCCGTTTGCCTCTTGAGTGCTCAGAATAAAGGCATGTGACACCACTGCCTGAAGAGGGTGTTGAAGGCCCTAAAACTGGAATTACAGGCAGTTCTGAGCCACCTTGTAAGCTGCTAGGACCTGAACTTGAGTCCTCTGCAAAAGTAGCGAGTGTTCTTAACACACTGAGCCACATCTTCAGATATTTTTCCCCAGAGAGCTGAGGACTGCACACAGGACTTGAGCTAAATCCCAAACTCTACTAGGTACTATATTTTTTAATCATAAGACAGTTTATACTTATTACAGATTTAAAATTGAGTCCCCTTTTCAAATATCTACTGATGTATATCAATTAACTAAATTATTATCTTTGAACAAGAAAGCAAAATAAAAAGTAACATTTAAAAAAGGAAAATTAGAGGGAGGGGCTTATGGGGGAATACAAAGTGAATAAACTGTAATTAATAAAAAATAAAAGATAAAAAAGGAAAATTATAGCTCAAAATAAGTGGTGGTTCCTCATTTCAAGAAATTAAACATCTAAAATGAAATAAAAGGGTTACCTGGCAGTAATCATGCACACCTTTTTGTTTGTTTATCTATTTATTTAGGTTTTCTTGAGACAGGGTTTCTCTGTGTACAGAGATCCACCTGCCTCTGTCTCCTAGTTGTTGGAATTAGAAGCTAGCATGTGCCACCACACCAGCTAATAATGCACATCTTAACTTCAAAAACTACGGTGAAAAAAAAAACAAATTTTAAATAAATTCCCATAATTATATACATATCTAAGATGAATCCAAACAGATTTTTAGAGCTAAACATGAAATATATATATAAAATAAAAAATTTCTCTAAGTACAAAAGACTTAAGGAAAATCCTACAACACAAACTATGAAGCATGACTACAACATTCTCGAAGCAGAAATGCGTACCTTAAATTTCAAACTAGGAGACTGTTTCAAAACTCCAGGCAGGAAGGGGCAAATGTGCAGTGCGAGATGGAGCTGAACAGACTCACAGAGACACTCCACTTTTGCTTGATCTATCTCAACCTTTCACCATGTCTAAAGGTAAAGGGGGCTGCTCATTATCAGTCAATGCAGGGACGGGGGAAAGTTATCACTATGTTCCACTACCATTTTACCTAGAAGCATTTTTAAAAATTAGAAAAAACTACTTGCAACTCCAATGATTTCAAGAAAATCGCAACTTAAACGAGCATTTTAACCAAAGTAGTCTGAGAGAAGCAACAGCTCTCTAAACGAAACTTTAAACTCATGCAATAACTTCTCAGTTCCCTTCTACATAATTCCCAGCTGTTTTTGAATGTGAAGTTTCTTGAGCCATTCTCGGCTGTGAGTTTGAAACAGTCAATGCTTATTCTGTGTTCTGCAGACTGTAATTATATATTGGCTTGTAGGTCTCACAGGGGGATAAGTATGGTGATGAGAGCCTTTAATCCCAGTACTCAGGAAGCAGAGGAAGGTGGATCTCTGAATTCAAAAGAAGCCTGGCCTACACAGGGAGTTCCAGGACAGCCAGAGTTAGAGAGAGATCTTGTCTCAAAAAATAAACAAAAACAAAAAAGAAGGCTCGGGGTTAATTATAGATTAGAGGGGCTTGTGTGATAGCTCAGTAGATAAGAGAACTGGCTTGTTGCAGAGGACTAGGGTTCGACTGTCAGAGCCTACATGGTGGCTCACAATCATCATAATGCCAGTTACAGAATCTGATGCCCTTTCTAGTCTTGGGCACCAGGCACACAAGTGATGCACAGATAGACATGCAGGCAAACACTCACGTAGAAAGAATAAAAATAAATAAAGTTCAAAAAAAGTTACAGAATGCAGTCAGTAGGTTATTAGTTGATGCAGTCTATTTATAACATTAATTTTCACAATGGGATGGAAAACATTTTAGTTGAAAACTAAATGTTCTCTGCAAGTTTTAGTAAACTGTGACTAGCTTCTAAAACTCCAATCAACAACCAATCAACACTGGTTTTTAAAGTTAAATATTAAGAACATTATAAGGTCTGGCATGCTTGCATACAAACCTTTAATCACAGCACTCAGGAGGCAGAAGCAGTCAGATCTCTGGAAATTCAAAGCCAGCCATATATCTTTATCAATATACCAAGTTTAAGCCAGCCAAGCTACATAGTGAGACCCTGTCTCAAAAGAAATTTAAATATTTGTTTCTACACATAGATTAGTGCTGATTTCAATCTTGGTCACAAGTGCTCTTCTATAGTGGGCAGCAGTTAAATCAGATTGGTAACTGGTCAAATGCTAAGAATAAGTGACTGTTGGGCGTTCAACCTACATGAGGCATCCTTATCAACACCTCTAGAACTTAGGAAACAATGCAGAAGAGGGGCAGAAATAAATACAAGAGGAGAAGGAATGCTGTGAAATCCCATCTTGTGGACATAATATGGCTGTTGCATTCACGAACTCACTGCAGTTATGGTTACACAAGCACAAGGTCAAGCCAAAAAGATCAATCAATATTCCATCAGGCAACAGTAACCAGATTAAGTGAGTTACACACACACACAAAGAAGACATGACTGTGGGAAGGGGACCTGTTGGGAGATTAATGTGGTTGAGAAGTGCTGGAGTGAATATTATCAAGATGCACTGAATATATGAAACAGTCAAAGAACAAATAAGAGATTTGTTTAAATGTGTGATGGATGAGGACATGGCTCAGGATGCTTGCCTAGCAGCATGTACCAAGCATTACATAAACTATGGGTGGCATGACTACAGTCCTAGCACTGTGCAAGTCTAGGCAGATCAGAAATTCAAGGGTTTTAGAGACAGGATCTGATACAGACCAGACTGACCACCTTGAAGTTGCTGTGTGCTAAAGATGACTTTGAACTGTTAGTCCTACTTATACTCCCACATGTCAGGGTTACAGACATTTGCTACCAAACTAAGTATCTTGATCATTACTTGTTAATTATTTTTTTGAGAATGCTGTGTATAAATGTAGTATGCATAGCAGTACATTTTGAATAACTGATGTACTGAATAAATTGTACATATTTAAACATAGCATATTCAAGAGGTTTTTGTTTTGTCCTGAAATTCACTATGTATACCATGCTGGCCTTGATGTATACCATGCTGGCCTTGAACTCAGAGATCCACCTGCCTCTGCCTCCAAAGTGCTGTGATTAATTGTGTGTGCTACCATATCAGCGACAATTCTTTTCTTTTAACCAGAGATATCTAAAGATAAAGGTCTGACTATCACTTAATAAGACATCTCCAAAATATATACAGTGGTTGCTTCCGTAGCACGTATACTAAAATTAGAATAATACAGAGAAGATTAGCATGCCTCCTGTGCAAAGATGACATAAAAATTCAAGAACTAGTCAGGTTTTTTTTAACCACAAATTTGATCTGATATATGCCAAGCACACCTTTGTATACTGGTATGTGGGTGAGAACACAGATCCATTATAGAAAAAAAACTGTAAAATCATAAAAACTCCACATTGAAGCTGTATATGTTAGTACAGCTGTATGTAGTAATCCCAGTACTGGGAAGCTAAGGCATGAAGATCAAGACTTCAGAGTCAGCACAGGCTACACAGTAAGACCCTGTTCAAAAAATGAGGATGTGAGCTGGGAGAAGGAGCTAAACCTGCAGCATTCACCAATCAATAAACCTTGATGCTGGGATGCTGGGATGCTGGGATGCTGGGACATGGCTTTGTAATAGACTGCTTGCCTGGGATGGATTGATTCTCAACTCTGCAAAACAGAAAGCACAAACAAGAGAGAGAAAACCCACTTAATGCTGAAAATTCTGAAGCAACTGAGGACATGGCTGTCTTACAGAATGACTATGAGGAGGTTGGTATGCATTCTGTTGAAGTACAGGGCAAGGAAAAAACAATATTAAGTTGAAGTACCAGAAAGGTGCTGCTTTTATGGGAAGCTTAATCTTTTTGTTTTGGTTTGCTTGTTTTTTAAGAGAGAGTCTCTCTATATAGTCCTGACTGTTCTGGAACTCATATTTATACTAGGCTGGCCCCAAACTCAGAGAGATCCATCTGCATCCACCTGCCTCTATCTCCTGAGTGCTGGGATTAAAGAGATGTACCACCAAGGCTAGCAGGACAATGAGGTGTGATCAGTTAATTTGTACATAGTAGCGTATGTGCTCAGTTACTTACCTATGCTTTAAATATGAATGATTTGTCATTGACCCAAGTTGTCTATATCTCTGATGGGATTTAAATAAAATTTCCATCTTTAATTTTTTAATTTTAATACATAATCCGCTATAACAGAAATGTCATTAAGCATGATGACAATCAGAAAATATTACAATCATAGTTAACAATTCAAGGGTATAAGGGACTCACATATCCACTCCAGTAGAATGCAAAGGACTGTGCCAGTTGACTGGAAGAAATTCTACCCTTCCAATCTGCTGATTTTCTTGGGCTTTCTTAAAATGTGTCTGTAGCAGGTTCAAGGAAACACTTCGAAAATCATTAACTAGAAAAGAAAATTAACTTATGCATCAACAGTGAAGCAATGAATACAGACTCAGGATGCAACAAAACATACAGCAGCATTCCTGCCCACACACCCTTAGAAAACACACTGACTGGAGTCAAAGTAACTAGCCTCAGAGAAACTCAGACATTTACTTAGGAGATATTCATTTAATATAAAGCTTGGGTTTATCATTCAAAACATTTTACCAAAAAAACTGATGTCAAAATTGTCTCAATGGAATGGTTTCACTTTTTAAATCCCTTGACTCCATGTCAAAAGTTTTGCAGTCATCCTATATCGTTATCCTAACTCTAGTTGTTATTGTTTTCCTATGTTTGATTCCTCACGTGTGTTTAATAGAAATAGCATCAGCTAGTTCATCTAGCCACAAGTCTCAGTAAGTAACAGCGCTTGCCACCAGGCCTGATGACCTGTAGGCCCATGTGGTAGAAAGAGAACAATGACTTCTCCAAGTTGTCCTCTTACCTCCACAAATGTGTTGGGTCACATTTGTGCCAACACACAAATGCAAGTAAGAAAATATAATTTTTTAAAATTTAAAAATACTTTTAAAAGAGAAATAGTTGCAGTTTATTGTGAAATAAAAAGACAGCAGGGAGTGGTAGCTCAGACCTTCTATGCCAGCACTTGCAAGGCAGATGCAGGCAGAACTCTGTGAAATGCAGCTGGCTGGTCCTCATAATTTACTCCTGGCCAGCCAGGGCTATACAGTGAGAAGCCATTTCAAAAAAACTAAAAAAACAAAACAAAACAAACAAACAAACAAAAAAAAAAAACAGGGGAAAGGACAAACAGACAGTCCTAGAATAGAAATAGGCTAGTGAACTGGGAAGACAGCTGCTTGAAAGCCAGAACTTCCAGTGCTTTAAAAGCCATTAGCCACTAATTTTTATATATTTTAAAATTATTATTACACAGGTGTAGTAGCACATGCCTTTAATCCCAGAACTTGGGAGGCAGAAGCAACCAGATCTCTTTGAGTTCGAGGCCAGCCTGAGCTACAGAAAGAGTTCCAGGACAGCCAGAGATACATCATGAGACCTTATCTCAAAAAAAAAAAAAAAAATGTAATTTTTATTTTACTCATGCATGTATGCTTTGCATGTATGTCTGTACCATATGCATAGCCAGGGGAGGGCATCAGATCCTCTAGAACTGGTGTTCAGAGAGTTTGTGAGCCAGCATTGTAGAGAGAGTTGCTTATCTGTCAAACTGCTTTGTTATTTATCGAAAAAACACTTTTTCACCCTGGACTTCACCTGGAGACAGAAAAGAGGAAGTTTCACCAAGTTCCTTAAAACTTGTTTGTGTGACCTTGGACCATATCTGCTATAGGGAAGTAGTTTTGGAAGTTCCACAAACTTCTTTTTGTATTGATGTGACTTGTTTTTGCTTTGTCTATAAAAAATTGTGGAATAAACCCAAGCTGCAGTCTTACTGACAGCCCTCTGGAGCCAATCCCGTGTGTAGTGTGATTTGTTTTAACTATTTCAATCCTCACTCCCCACTTGGGTACTGTTGGACTCTGCCTGTGGGCTCCAGCACAGCATGTGGGTGCTGGAATCAAGCCTTGAGCCTCTGAAAGAGCAGCCAATGAGTGCTCTTATTTGCTGGGCCATCTCCCCAACCCCTAATACAATACATTTTTTTAAAAAAATAAACTGTTGTTCAACATTCTTATCACATCAACCTTAACCTGACAGAACATAATTCTAGTTTATTCAGAAACATTACCAGTAGAAGGGAACTCCCAAATCTAACAGACTTTGAATACCATCAAGCTCTGAAGATACTATATTCCAGATTAAATTATATTCATGACTTAAAGCTTGAGGTTTATCAAGAAGTTTATTGTGTTATGAATTACCACAATGATAAGTTTCTATTATTTACTTCAACTCTCATCCATATGGTTCTCTCTAAATTTGGTTATAAATAGGCTGTTTAAATCACTGAACAGTTTCCCTGGGATTATAGGCTTATTCACTCATGGAGCACCAGTTAAGAGTATTAGGTCTCTGGAAATTCCTAGCGCTCAGGTCTAAGCAGGGAAACTCCACTCCCTCGCACTATCCTTAGCTGCACAAATCTTCTTATGTTAAGACAACAGACTAAAAGACAATGCTTGAGCCTCCTCACAGGAGATCATGCTCCTCAAATGATCTTGCAGGCTTTGCACACCTACCACACTGAACAATGCTTCGAAAGCGGAGGTCACAAGCTGGCCCAATCCCATGGACTACAAACACTAAGTGATCTACTTGTAAAGGCTCCCCTAGAAATAAAATTGAAAAGAAAAATTAGAGACATTACAAATACAACACAATTAAAGTAAAAATAGATCATATATTTAACCACCTAGTAAAAGTACACTAATTTTACTTCCTACTTTTTTTCTTTATTTTTTTGGCGACAGGGTCTTACTATGTAGCTCTGGATGGCTTGAAACTCACTATGTAGACCAAGCTAGCCTTGGCAATCCACCTGCCTCTGCATCATGAATGCTGGGATTATAATTATTCTTAAACAAGCCTCTGAAGTTGTTTTTCAAGTCTTAAAACTATTTTAAAATAGCTATAAGCTATAAACAAAAGTACAAGAGAATCCCCCCACCTCACTCCGTGCATGTTTTACTGATCTAAATCGGTTTGTTTTAGTGTTGTGCTTTTAACAAAGGGCCTGTCCTGAGCTGATCTTGAATGGAGACTAACCTTGAACTAATCCTCTTGCCTCCACCTCCCAAATGCTGGGATTACAGGCACAGGTCACCATACTCAAGCTACAAATTCAACTTTTAAAATAATCATATTGAACTTTACTATGCTCTTTCTTCTTGGATGTGTTAACACACATATATTTATTCTTCTGAACTATCTGGAAGCAAAATGACTCCATCACCAGGTTTCATGCAACATACCTCTCTAAGCCTTCAATACATGCATTTCCTAAGACTGTACCTATAAATAACAACAGTACAGTAACCAAATCCAGGCAACCAATCATTGATATATTCCTCTTATCTAATTATTCCACTTTAACCAATCACCATAATATCTGTCATGTTTTTAAAGGCTGAAATTTTAAATTAATCTTTGCTGGCTTTTTCCCTTTGGATTTGTGTTACTTTGAGGATGAAGAATGTCCTTTCATTATGTGGGCTCATTCTAATTACAACTAACATCACTTCATCTAAATTTTGTCTTTTGTAGGGTCTCATATAGGTTAGGGCTGACACAAATCCAAAGGGAAAAAGCTACAATTTAAAAGAATAAACAAATGTCAGAACATAAGAAAAATAAATGCTTAACATTACCACAATGGATATCAACAGGGATGCTCTCAACTCCTCTTTTTACTGATCTTGGTCGACCTTGCTCAGTGGATGTTGAACCCCATTCATCAGACCCTGCCACTGGCTGGTAATGCACCATGAGCTTAAACAGAAAAGATTAGAGCAATATAGTCTGCGTTACCTTGTGATTCAATACACTGTGAATGACAGAACACATCGTGTATGCATCAGAGAACAATGAAGAACAAGTCCTGTCTTCCTAGGACAGGACTGACATTCAAATCTGTCCTCTGACTTCAACAAGCAAGCCCACATACACACATACACTGTATACAAATCAAACACACACAGACACACTACACAATACATACATCACACACATATAGAAACTTCTTACGTAGAAGCTGGAGTAAATAGTGACTATATGCATTAATAACTTTTGTAACAATGAGTCCAATATGAGCTATGCCAAAGGTTATTCTATGTGGCGTCCATAGAACAAAAGATCCATTGTTTTCCTTAGTGATACACAACACACTTTACTTTACCTTTGGGTTGTGTAGTACAATAATTTCTCTGTTTGGAGATTCTAGTTTCTTTTTCCATTCATCCAGAGTTACAGCAAGCATGTATGTTTCCTTAAAGAAAAAATATTTTATATTAAACTTTCTAACAACTTTTTCTTAAACCTTAATTTATTAATGAATTCCAATAAAAAATAATTTCCAACTTAAAGTCATCTTAAAATTCCTGGTAGACTGGTGCTGAAGAATGAATCCAGGACCTTGCACATACTAGACAGGCAGTCTACCACTGAACTGTATCCCCAGCTCATCAACAATCTTTTACAGTGATCAGCAGCCATGTGTGGTGGCCTGTAGCAGTGAACCCAGCATTTGGGAGGCTACAACATGAGTATTACTATGAATCTGAGCCCAACCTGGGCCACACAGTTGAGTCCCAGGCCAGCCTGAAATACACAGCAAGATCCTGTCTCAAAAAGATGTGGGTGAATTAGTAGAATGCATGCATAGTATGCAGAAAGGCCCATATTCTATCACTACCAAAGTGTAAACCCAAGGGTAGGCATGCATGCCACCATGCAAGGTGGTAGAGGCAGGAACATCAGAAGTTGAAGTCATCTTCAGCTACCTGTCAAGTGAAAGGCCAATCTAAGGTATGGGAGACTCTCCCTCAAGAAACAAAATGAAACAAACCAAACAAATACCCTTTCTCAAACAAAAAACAAACAAATTATTGAATAAAAACAAAACAAATAAAAATGCTACTTTAAATTCTACCACTATTCATACTGACATGTATGTCAATAACAATCTATTTCAATTTCAAGAAAAATGTATTTCTCAGAGCAAGAATAAGACAAATTGGGGCTCAGGAATTAAGAGCATTTGCTGCTCTCATAAACGACCTGAGTTTAATTCCCAGCACTCACAGGGCAGCTCACAACCATCCATAACTCCAGCTCCAGGGGCTTCACACCTTCTCCTCGCCTCCATCACTGCACTTACATGCAGGTAAAACACTCATTAAAAGAAAAAAATTTTAAATTGCTAGGCATCATGACACATGCCTTTAGCACTAGCACTCAGGAGGCAGAGGAAGGCAGATCTGAGTTTGAGGCCATCCTGGCCTACATATAGCAAGCTCTAGGACAGCCAGAACTACAAAGACACCCTATCTCAATAAAACAAACAAAAATCTTCTAAAAATTATTTCAAAAGATTGCCTTCTGTCATATTTTAGATGTCAACAATAATTACCATTAGAGAAACATTTTTAATTAATTAATTTATTTATCTATTTATTTCTTTTGTTTTTTGAGACAGGGTTTTTGTAGCCCTGGCTGTCCAGGAACTCACTCTGTAGGGCCTCAAATGTATAGAGACCCACCTGCCTCTGCCTCCTGGGTACTAGGATTAAAGGCATGTGCCACCACTACCTGGCTAGATTTAAATTTAGAAGACATAATACAATGTCTATAAAATTTTAATTTTCTTTTTTCTTTTCTTTTTTGTTTTGTTTTTCCAGACAGGGTTTCTCTGTGTAGCCTTGGCTGTCCTGGCAGAGCAGGCTGGCCTCAGACTCACAGAGATCCACCTGCCTCTGCCTCCCCAACACTGGGATTTCAGGTGTGTGTCACTTCACCCAGCTCTTAAATTTTGAAATTAAAACTTTACTCTGAAACTAAGCATGACATAGAAGCATGCAAACTTTTCCTGGAAGTTTCACATAATATGTTAGAAGAATTTTTTAAATGCCAAATTATGAAAGGGGAAAAAAATAAAGAAAGCAGTAAGTAAAATAAAGCAGAGGATTACCTCCAAAACTTGGCTGAAGCTCTCTGAGTAGGGAACATATTTACTGTCTTTGTCTCCCTTGTAGAACCACGTGCACCGCCTCACCTCGGAGGGGAGCTCATCCCAGTACACAGCATAGCGCATTCTCTCCCCTAAGTGAACATCATATCTGCCCCCATCCGTGGGGACTACTCTCTCATTACAATCTTCTATCAAGAATTGCAAAAGAGAAAAGAAGTACAGTATGTCACAATAACTTTCCCAAAACACAAATGTAAGTTACAGTCCAAAAAATCATGTGAAACTAAACAGTTTCTACTTGGCTACATATTAAAATAAACAATTTATTTCCTAACTTTTTCTTTTCTCATATCTTTTTCATGAACTACTTTTCGTATGTCAAACCAATTATATTTTAATCAAAAAACATTACCTAAACAGTTTTTTTTCTCTTTGTAAGACAATAATACCTCTTACATACACACACACAAACCCACACACTCACACAGATACATAAATTTTTCTGAAGTTCTTGCTTCAGGGATCAAAAGGTAAATTAATGACAATCATGATGGCATACCACAACTAACACTATTGTTACATAAGAAAAACAAAAACAAGTGACATGTTAATTCATTCTGCAATGTGACACCGTACCCTATATACATACATTCTCATTCTGAGTAAAAACTAAGACACGGACTAGAATACAGAAAATACTGGGAAATTATGCAGAAATTTAGTACTGTTTTAAAAGAACGAACATGGAAAAATTCTAAAATTTAATTTTAATAGCAATCACAGTAAGGGCCATTCCTTCTTAGTTTGAGAGAGATTAGAATCTGTTAAAAGTAACCGTTTTCTTCCTACCAGAGCCATGTGCCTCTTCCAGCTGTTGTGAATCGTCAGAGTTGAAAGGAATCCAGATCTCCTTAGAATCTGTTACCTTACAATAAAACCAATGTGGAGAAACTGGTTCATACAAGCTGCTAACACCCATGTCTAGCAGCTCAAAGGAACTACAGGAGTTTGGTGATGGGGACGGGTCTGACTGAGAGAGCTGCTCCTGCTGCGATTCCTCTGATGACATTGCGCTCTAGGAGACAAAATAAAACCATCTGACTTGTTTTGCCTTGTCAATGTTCACATACACACATACACACACACACACACACACACACACACACACACACAAATGGTTTTGGAAGCCATTCTCGAAAACAACAAGTTTTTAAAGTAACATAATTCAAAACAAAAAATACAAAATTGGAGAGGGAAACAAAGTGTTCAGCTCCACCGTTCTGCACTGAGGTCCCAATTCTCTTTCGAAAACTAAAAGGTTTAATCATACAATAAGCTCTTTAACCCAGAAATTTCAAAAACCACAGTCAAAGCTGATTGCAACAACATACTTTACCACAATTTTCAGCCTAAACGTAGCACAGCAAAGGTTGAAAATTTACCACTTCCAAGTGTGCCACATAGTAGTAACAGGTAGATTTCAGATCCCTAGTCTACATTTCTATTACACGTTTACATAACTATTGGAATCTTAAAATGCAGAAAATGGAACGAGTCGCTTAACCATTTTGGTTGGCTCTCCAAGTGCGCTTCAACAGGGACTGTGACACATTTAACGCCTCGAACAGAAACTTTGCCTGCAGCCATAGCTGCGCACCGGCCCTCGGAGACGCTGCGCCCAAGTTTCGGGTGGAAAGTAACAAGTGACCTCAACTGCCCCCTTCACGAAGGATGACCGTCGAGCTCCCAGCGATCCAACACTGAAGCATCAGGCTCACAGAGGCAGAAACTAAAGCTCCGCGTGGGCAGTGGGTGAGCCGCATCCCCGCCCAGCGCACGCTCGGACCGCAAAGCCGAGCTCCCGAACAAACGCTCCCGGGGCCTCCCCGTTATCCGCGACACCCCGGCCTGCCCTCACCGCCCGACCGGCTCCAACCAGGAGCTCCGGGCTTCGAGTTCGGGGTCCACGCTCCTCACGCCCCGGAGGCCCACGGAGGCCCCGGGGTACGGACGACACCGGAGCCCGGCCGCCACTCCCCCACCCCGGCTCGCCCCGGCCCAGGACCCCGCGCGGACCTGGACTCGCTCGTCAGCTCCGCCTCTCGCGCTCTCCGCCCTCTCGGAGGGAGCCGGGGCACATCCCAACCCGGGCGGGGCGGGCGAGCGGGCGGAGCCTGCGGCCGCGCCCCAATCCCGCACCGCGGCGCCCCGCGGCGCTCCGGCGGCGGCGTGCGGCGCTCCCGGAGGCGTCTGCCGGTCCGGGTTAGGGCCTGAGGCTCAGGAAAGACCGCCGAAGTGTCGCGAGATGTGCGGAGACTCGCGCGAGAGGTGGCTCCTCCGGCGGGCAGGCGTCGCGTCCCGGGCACGCGCAGGCCACGCGCTGGCGGTGCGGATGGGCTCCCGCGGGGTGGTCTCGGGTGCGGAGCTTTGAGGGAGCGAGCTGTGGAGGTGACATTCCAGGGCCCAGCGCTACCCAGAGTGGGGAATCGGGCATCCTGACCCCTGGTGGGTCCTGGCACCATCTGGAGGGAGGCAGGGACTGTGGGGACGCGGGGATCGAGAGGCTGGAGAGCAGCTTGGGCGCTGGCGTTGCCCCCAAGCTTGTCCTTTGGGGCGTTGGTTCCTTTTATTTGGGTTGAGAGGTTGCCAGAAGCTACCCTGAAAGCGTACGAGGTGAGTGTAGCGGGATCTGGAAGCTGCGAGAGGCAGAAAATGAGGTCTGTTTGCCCCAGATGCTGGAACGTGAAGGTGGTGGCTATCCCAGCCATCCCAGGACTCTGGAGACTGGCAGGGCTAAGTAAGATACGGTTTACTGGGGACGCGCCTGACTAGCAGGTGAAACAGGATGGAAAAACAAGATGCTTCACTGTTTTCTAACTGGATTGTAAGGCAAAGTCTCGAAATTTTTTTTCAGAAACCGAGAAGGAACTGAACGTGGACTTTTATCACATACTTTCTGCAAATCAACAGCTACACACAAATATACGCACGTTTACCGAATACCCTTCCTGTGTGGTGTCTTTTGCTTTGCTTTGAGATGGTCTTGCTAGATAGCCTCATACTGGCCTCCAATCTTTAAAAACCTTGACATTTATAATGTGTGTGTGGCACGCATGTGCCGCTACATGTGTAGAGGTCAGAGGACAACTTGCAGGGGTCAGTTTTCCTTTCACCGTAATGGTCCTGGGGATCAAACTCACTTCCGGTCTCGAGGGATTGTATATACTTAGGTGGTTACTTTAGGCCACAGCGGGAGCCCCAATGTGTATGTGTGGGTGTCATTAACCCTGGGGCTTAAAAAAACGTTTCGCATTTATTTTACTTTGTGTATATGTTTTCCCTGCCTGTATGTATATCATGTGTGTGTGCCATCTGTGTAGGTCAGGAGATAATCAGATCCCCAGGCTCTGGAGTTGCAGGCGATTCTAACTTTGATGCTGGTCCTCTGCAAGAGCAACAAATGCTCCTAACTGCTGGGACAGCTCTTCAGGTCTTTTCTTTCTTTCTTCCCCCATCCCCCCTTAGTACCAGAGATCAAGTTCAGAGCCTTGTGTATCAGGCAAGAGCTCTGCCTCTGAGCTATATATACACCTAGCCCCCAAAGTGATACTTCCATAGTAAGTTGAGATTTGGAATCTGAAAACATTAATAAAATTTTCATAACCTGATAGCATTGAAATTCATCAGTCTATCTTGGACCTGTGAGTTTTGTTATTGCTTTAATTTTAAAGTAATTTATTATTTTCTTTTGAGATCGGATCATAGGTATCCCAGGCTAGCCCCCAACTCACTATGTAGCCAAAGATGACCATGACTTTGAACCTGCGATCTTTATAGTTTCATGAAAATAGTTCTGCTTTTGTGACTCTTGGAAGCATCTCCAAAATCTCCATCGGCCAGACACACCCCTCCCCCACACCCCCTCCCCCGTGAACTCTAATCATTTCTTGTGCCTACTCTGAACTTGGAACACAAAATTAGTTAGCACAATCTGTTCCTGAAGGAGTTCATAGTCCTATCAAGAGAGATAACAGGATAGCAGGCACCTTTACCTTAGTGAATGCTGTAAAAGTTGCAGGCTCTACATACATTGGTAGTAATCAAATATCCAGGTATATGTCAGAAGTCCTCTTTCAGTAGGTGCTTGGCAGGATCCAAGAATCTGATGTATATGTGTATTTAGAATCAGTACTTTAAGTGCTCCAGATGATTTAGATCCAAGTAGTTTGTATCTGTACTTCGAGAAACACATACTGCCTCAAACTAAATAAATTTTAGGTTCCCCCAAAGGCTAAAGAAGTAGCTAGTTACATTTATGATAGCTCTCATAAATAAAAACTCACTTGATTTTTTTTTCTGGCTACTGATAGGTTATGTTTAAATCTTTCTGTTAAGTATTTATTTTCATTATTTTTTACTTATATGTATGTATGTGTATCTGAGTGTACACAAACGTCAGAGAGCTGGAGTTACAGGCTGTTGTGGTTGTGAGCTTCCTGGTGTGAGTTATGGGAGTTAAACCCCACCCAGTCCTTTCCATGAGCAACTGTTCTGTTGTTATAAAGAAAGAAAATCCCAGTCATTCTGTTTTACCAATGAAGACTCAGGAGCCAGATGCTAGGGTGAAAACCTGCTAGCTCAGGGAGACAGAGAAAGCACCCACCCTTCTGGACATCCCAGAAGGAAAAGGGACCTTCTCTCCAAGATGCCTTGAATACCCTTCAACTCCATGTCTCCTTCCTGTGTTTACTTATGTTCACTTCCTGTCAACTGGTTGCTTGCCCCACCTCTTGACCTAGGGTTAATATTATTTAATCCTGTTTACAGAAAGCTCTTGGAATAAGGGTGTGTGCTAGGTATTCAGCCACATACACAAACCACAACTAGAAACAGGTTTTCCCAGTGCACAATCTTGGGGTTCACAGTGGGATCAAATATTCTGCAACAGTGTTCTTAACCACTGAGCTGTGTCTTCAGTTAGTGTGTGTGTGTGAACTGTGAAACACGCTTCTAATTTTTTCCCTTTCAATATTCTAATGCAGAAATCAGGTAAATATTTTGGTTCCTGTGGCTGGAAGGTCTTTATTGCAAGTAATCCGCTGGCCTGCTAACAACACAAAAGCAGCAGAAACATTATGGAAACTTGTTTCCACAAGAGATGGGGAGTTAAAATTTGGTCTTAGGTAGTTGCTAACCCATGATCTAGACCAAAATGTAACATTAGCAGCTAGTAAGGTTCCTAAAGAGATTTATACCCAATGTTGGAATAACTGCTAGATTATCAAATTTAATTCCTATTTCTCCAGAATAAACCATATTTCATTTACTTCACGATTTTAAACATTTATTTATTGTGTGTAGATATGCATAACACAGCATGTATG
This sequence comes from Meriones unguiculatus, assembly GCF_030254825.1. Lineage (NCBI taxonomy): Eukaryota > Metazoa > Chordata > Mammalia > Rodentia > Muridae > Meriones > Meriones unguiculatus. Next base: position 17,830,059 of record NC_083352.1, read on the forward strand.
TGTAGTTCAGAGGCCAACTTGTGGGAGTCAGTTCTCTCCTTACACCTTATGGTAGCACCAATGAAAATGGCTCCCTCGGCTCATATCCTTGAATACTTGGTCACCATTTGGTGAAATTGTTTGGGAAGAACTGGGCAGTGTGGCCTTGTTGGAGGAGGTGTGTCACTGGAGGCAGGCCTTGTATGAAAAGCCTAGGCTGTTCCCAGTTTTAGCTCTCCCTTGTGCTTCTGGGGAGTCATGTGCTTCTAGGTCAGATACTGCGCTAGGCTGTGCCTGCTCAGCTGCCGCTACACTCCCTGGCATGATGGGTCATAAGCTCTAGCCCTCTGAAACTGTAAGTCCCAAATAAGCCCTTTCTCCTATAAGTCGCCTTGGTCATGATATCTTAGCACAGCAATAGAAAAGTAACCAAGACTCACCTTTATGTGGATTATGAGGACTGAACTCAGGTTGTCAGGCTAAACAGCAAGCCCCTTTACCTGCTGAGCCATCTCTCTGGCCCTCAATGCATTTTGACTTACAGAATTTTCAACTTATGAGTTTATAAAGTAAGTCAGATATGTTTACAAGATGAAGAAAAACATTTTTAAAGAGTGCCTTACAGGGTGGAAATCTGACCGTTACTATTCTAGCTAGTAATTAAGGTGGTCAATATCTACAGTGTCACATATCTAATATATATAGTATATGTATATAATCATATGCATACTGCCTCTCACACACATATATCGTGATAAGGGCAAGCCATCGCTGTCTTCTCCCCCAAACTCATAGCCCCACTCTAATTAGGACCATATCAGACAAGTACCAATGGAAGGCCAATCTACAAAAATATAAGACGGTAGTTCTCAGACTGTCATGATCATCAAAAACAAGTAAAGCCAGAGAAATAGCACAGCTAAGACACCCCGAAGGAGACATGACAAGTACATGGAATATGATACGCTGCATGGAATCTTGAAAGAAACGAAGAAGAAGCAGCTCCTGCAATGGTGCACGCCTGTAATCCCAGCACTCAGGGAGGCAGAGACAGAAGAATTTCTTGAGTTCGAGGCCAGCCTGATCTACAAAGTGAGTCCAGGACAGCCAAGGCTACACAGAGAAATCCTATCTCAAAATAACCACAAAAGAAAATAAAAAGGTCAGATGAAAGGGGAGGAGGTCCTCCCCTATCAGTGGACTTGGAAAGGGGCAGGGAGGAAATGAGGGAGGGAAGGTGGGATTGGGAGGGAATGAGGGAGTGGGATACAGCTGGGATACAGAGTTAATAAAATGTAACTAATAATAAAAATTAAAAAAGAAAATAAAAATATTATCAGGTAAATACCACGGATGACCATTATAAATATATTAACCCATATAGATGTTAATTGGGTTAGATGCATTTTGGAATATACAATCTGTGTATCAACAGGATTTTCTAAAAAGGGAAACCATTTTTAAAGTTTATTAATAAATCCAGTTAAAAAATGGGCAAAATATGGCCACCAATAGTGAGTGGTGCATGACTTCAATCCTCGCACTCGAGAGGATCACGGAAAGTTTGAGGCTAGCCTGGTTACAGTGAGTTCCAAGCTGGTCGCAGCAAAGTTTGCCACCTGCTGCCCACAGAAGGAACTGTGTAAAAGGTACATGACATCTCTATCATTGGGATTTTCTTTTTAAATATGTGCATATGTTGGGGGGAGGAACGTGTACTTGAATACAGTGTTGTTGGTATCTAGAATAGGCACTGCATCCAAAGGGGCTACGGTTACAGGAAGTTGTGAGCTGCCTGATAGGATTCTGAGGACTGAACTCAAATCTTCTGGAAGAACACGATGCATTCTTAACCACAGAGCCAGCTCTCCAGCCCCTGCATCATGTGCCTTATTTTTTAGTTCCTGTGTATGTGTGTGAGATTTGTATTTAGGAGCAGGTGTCCTCATGGTGCAATGGATGCTCTAGAACTGGAGTTACAGGTGGTGTAACCAGTCTGCTGTGGGTTCTGGAAATTGATCCTACATAAGAGCAACACTTGGCAATCAACTACTGAGCTAGCTGTATTATTTATGAAAACTGCATGCAGCACCAGACTGTTCGGGGAGAATTCCACAAAGAATTATGGGTAACTGAGGAAAGCTAGGACTGGGAGAGGGGGTCCTTCACAAGGAAGAACACATCAACTGTTTGTCCAGTGCCAAATGGTCAGCCCTGAAAGCATTCATACAAACATCATTTTATGAACTCAATAGATTAGTGTGAGGAACATGTATACAATCGTGCGCGTGCGTGAACACACACACACACACACGTATGCAATAACAGTTGATGAAAAAGAGAGGCCATGAGTTTAGAAGAGAAAAGGAAGTGCATATGGGGATGGGAATGAAAGGGGAAAGGGAAGGGAGAAATATTGTAATAAAATTACAATCTCAAAAATAAACAATTAAAATAGAAACCCTGCATGTGGATCTACATTTATCTCAAAATAAAAACTGAAAAGAAGTTGTGTGATCAGTCAGGATGGCTCAGGGGATAAAAGCCTGATGTCTTGAGTTTGGGCCCTTGGATCAACCTTGTGGAAGAGTCTATGTAGCTTTGGCTGTCCTGGAACTGCTTTGTAGATCAGGATGGCCTTGAACTCATAGATCCACTTGCCTCTGTCTTTTCTGACTGAACCTGGAGCTTATTGATTTGACAGGACTTGCTGGGTAATGAGTCCCAGGGATCCTCCTGTCTCTGCCTTGCCAGTGCTAGGGTGCAGGTGCACAGTGCCACATTGTAAAAGAAGTAGAGATCAAAACAGGCCAAACACATGTAAACTTTACCAGCTGAACCATCTCCCTAGGCACAAGAATTTTCTAGAAGCTGTTTTGGGTTTTCATTGTAATAAAATGTTGGAAAGCCCACAACCAGCCAGGGATGGTGTAGGCCAGTAATCCTAGCCATTTGATAGGAGCCTTACACAGGAGGATCTGCCTTTAAAAAAAAAGGAAACTCACTTTCTGCACTACCCAGAGAGGGGTCCACACAGTAGCTTTGCTCTTGATTCATGTTCTAATTTATTTGTGCCTGCGAGTATTGTCTTGTTCTGTCTTTTCCTGTCCTGTGTGTGTAACAATGGGCTTTGTTCACTCATTGAACAATAAAGAAAGCAAAGCATCACATCGGGAAAGAATGAGCCACTGATTCCCAGTTGACCCCCAACTAACCCAGATAACAAACACACAATATCTCAATGCTACTTTCCAGCACTTATGGTGGATATTCGTTTTATAAAACCACTTTCAGCCTACTTGCTGTTTCTGGCAAATGTTCATCATAATACACATACAAACCACATCCATTCCTGTGGGCCAGGGGCATGGAAGAGTACATAACTTAAAAATTATAGCTGTGCATTGTTGTATGCTTAGGTGGTATGGGAAGCCCAAGGCAATTAAGGCTGGTGGTCACAACAAGAAGCTTAAAGGCAGATTAAACAAACAGGTGCTGAGTGCACAGTAAGAAAGCAGTCATAAGTAAACCTGAGGTATATTTACTCTGGCTGTGAGGTCCAGAAAAATTCTAGTCTCTTAGAAGTATTTTCATAAGGCATCACCACAGACGTGGGAAAGCTGCTGCTGGCAGTTTGTGCCATTGTTGCTATCAAAAGCCCTGTTAATGTCAGCACTGTCTAACAGGGACACTGGCCAGTGGGCTGTGCTCAAGTATGCTGCTCCAATTACTAGCTGCTTCATGCCCGGGACTCTTGAGCAACCTGATGCAGACAGTACTTTGGGAGCCACGTCCTCTGGCTAGTGACTGATCGTAGAGCCGACCACCAGCCCATCACAGAGGATGGCTACCCGCTCTCTGTATAACCATCCCATGCAAACAGGCCCATGCAGTGAGGGGTGGCTCTCCCAAGAACACTGGGGAAAGGTCTACAGAGATCCCAGAAATAGTGACATGAGCATGCTACTTGCTGAGAAGGCTGTAACCAAGGAGGAAGCTTACAGTGAGTAGACTGTACCAGCTTCTAAGAACAGACTTTGAGAAATACCTTTAAAACGATAAAAAATGAAAACTTTAAAAGAAAAGGCAACATTGGAGGAAGTCTGTAATTCAAGAAGAAATTAATAGCCTCAATATGGAAGGTATTTAACCACACAGAGAATTTCAAGAGGAAAATTACAAACAGTTGTGCAAGCTGGGCATAGTGGTGCCCACCTTTAATCCCAGCACTCAGAAGGCAGAGGCAGGCAGATCTCTGTGAGCTGGAGGCCAGCCTGGTCTACACATAGTTCCAGGACAGCAGGGCAACCTACCTTGCCTCATAAAAAAAAAGGGGGGGAGGATAGGGTAGTGATTCTGTTAAAGGTAGTCCTAGATAGGAACTTACGCCAAATAAAAATCAAGAAAATATCATGATACAAAGGCATGATTTACAAAATGAATATGCCCCTAAGTGAAAAAATATAGGCTCACACCAAAGCTAATTGCTACATTCCATAACAAAAAAAAATTTTGTAACAAAAAAAAAATTTTTTTTTTTTTTAAGTCTTACAAGCTAAAGCTGGTGAGATGGTGCATGCCTTTAATCCTAGCACTTTTGGAGGCAGAGGCAGGTGATTCTCAGTGAGTTTGAGGACAGCTTGGTCTACAAAAACAAGTCCAGGACAGCCAAAGTTACAAAGAGAAACCCTGCCTCAAAAAAAAAATAAAATAAAATAAAATAAACAAGAAACAAAACAACACACATGCACAAACAAAAATAAAACTCCCTTAAAAAAAAAGATGTTTTCTAGAGCTGAACATGTAGCTACATTGGCAGAATGTTTGGCTAAATTCATGAGGCACTGGGTTTGTTTCTCAGAACCCCATTAAAAAAACAAAAAACAAATAGTCACATAAACTTGCAAACCCAGTACTTGAGAGCTAGAGACAGGAAAATCCCAGGTTCAAGGCATCACTGGCCACTTACTGATCCTGATGTCAGCCTAGGCTACGTAGGAAGCTGCCCTCTCTCAAATGGGCCTATGCAAATAACCACGGTGGTACACGTCTCAAAAGTAATTCTGGAAACTAAACTCTGCAAACTTTGAGACAACAGAACAACCTACAATTCTTAAAATAACCATTTCCTAGTATTTATACTCATCTAATGAACCATGACGCCAATGTGTGGCAGGACTGACGCTTTAAAGTATACAAGCTATAAAATCCAACACTTTCCACGTATTCTTTTCCAGGAAGCCACTGAAAATGTGTCTCCTGAAATAAGCTAAGAAAGGAAGAATGAACCAACCAAACAACAAAAGCAAACCAACACCACACACACTCACACACAAAAGGAAAATGAGAGGCAAAGGGAATTCTCCATATATAAGAAAGGCTCCAGCAGACTTCCTCAGGAATCTGAAACTAATGAAATAATGTACAGATCTTGAGAAAATACTTAGAGGTCAAATAAATCATTAAAGACATAAGCATCCAAGGGAAAACAAGTTGTTCAAGAAATCACCACTTACCCCAGGACTAAGCTCTGGTTAAATGACTATGTAACTGTATTCAGAAGTGGGGAGGAAGAGACTGAGCGTATGTGTATGTGAGGGAAGAAAAAGAAGCACCTATCATCATCCCATAAATAGAAAAGTAGGAGGGTGCAGAAGATCCCTGTAATTTCGGCAGGCTGAGGCAGAAGAGCACATTCCAACACTACGTGACGTTCAAAGCCAATCTGCACTACATGGAACTGTCTCACAAAACAACTGAACTCTAAGATTGAGAGAAAAGGACACAACTGTGCCACTTAATAACCAGCAATACATTTCAAAAGTGGTATCTTACACTGGAAGGTGGTTGCTTTCAGTGTCACAGTTGGCAAACCGTTAAGGGCACTTCCTACTCTTGCAGAGGTCCTGGTTCAATTCCCAGTATTCAGATGGTGCCTCCGAACTCTAATTCTTGTTTCAAAGGATCGGATGCTTTCTTCTGGCATCCAAGGGCAACAGGCAGGCAGGCACGCACACACACACACACACACACACACACACACATAAAAGGGAAACACAAAAAGTAAGAAATCTAACAACCTTAAGTGGTTACTCTTGAAGAATAAAAAAGAGTGAGACCAGGAGAATGCTGTTTTCTATAGAGTTGACACATTAAACTCAGAACTTTTTTTTTCTATACTTATTTATTTTTTAGTATGGGAGCCGAGCATGCTAGGGTATGCACATGGAAGCCAGAGGAAAATCAGTCAGGCCTCTCCTTTTCCCCAAGTGGGTCCTTGAGGCATTCAAGTCAGGTGCTCAGGTTTGGTGACAGTACCTTTACCTGCTGAACTCCCCTAAACTCACGACTTTCAAAAAGGGATTAAAAAAAAAAAAAGTCAAAGATGAAAAAGAGAAGAAAGCTCTATCAGCTATTACCCTCACAAGGCTTTCCTTCGAGAACAACTTAATCTCTACCCTGCAATGTAAAAAAAATCTGGTTCACTCTAAGGTTATTATTTATGTCAACTAACTACAGCAGTATTTTCAAACCCCATTCCTTTTGTTGTTGGCTTCTTTTGTTTCTGTTTTTGTTTTTATAAAACTCATTCTTTAAATTCTTTAAAAGCAACTAAAACAAGCAACACCAGTACGTAGAGACAAAGAGAACCTAGGCTCCAGGAACTTCACTGGGGCTGATTTGTTAAACGTTCACATTGAACAGAGGTGCTAGGGAAAAAACAGCTGTGTTTATCATGCCAGGTATAGGTAACTTTATTCAAGATTTTGACAAAAATGATCCCCAAAGTAATATAAATTTAGACACCTTAAAAAAGTCTAGATGTAAAATTTCAAAAGAAAATTGTTTCAGTTTCAAATCAAGTTCAAGTCAAAAGTCAAACAAATTTTACAAATCATAAATACTATTTTCCTTTTTAGATTCATTACATTTTCAAAGACAGGTCACCAATGTCTTTTTCTTCGATACTGGCCATTTGGAATCAGTTAACATGATTTGTATCTTTAAGTTCTGAGTCTGTACCTCTCCTGAATATTGTTATAATTAAAAATATAAACCCAGAAGCCACAATTCTTCCTTCCGCCTCCCAGATGCTGAGACAAGCATTACACTCTACCTGGTTTATGCAACACTGGGGATTTAACCCAGGACTTCATGTTAGGCAGACACTCCTCTGAGCCACATCTTCAGCCCCTGGACAGTAATTTTACCACATTTCTTCTCATCCTGTGTTGGCATTGGTTTGGTTCTTTTGAGTAGAATGGATGGCTATAGGTTTAATATCACTAATATAAAGGTCTGTTGTCTAAAAAAAGTATCACTTTGATATTTTACTAAGAAACTGCTTTTGTTGCAAAAGCAGACACTGTATGCTAGAACTCACTTTAGGCTTCAAGGAAATTTACCTGTCTCTGTATAATAACATATAAAGATAACCAAGAAAGGCCCCTTTCTTAAACTTGGCTCTAAATTGAGTGTTATTAATAATAAATAATATCTTTCTTATGAAACAGGCAATTCTATGCAATTTATTCTATGAAAGAATGACCAAATTTCAATGAAAAGAAAATAATGCATTTTTCACGTTAGCTATGGCTGACTCCATTCCCTGAGCATGAATCTCCTTTTCCTTCTAGCAACTGAGCTCAAGTTTGCCCCACAGGAACTATTAAACGGAGAATGGTATCAGTAGACAATATCTGTTACTTTTGCAGTCACTATTTATACTAACTGTGGCATTTAAGTTTTCATGTCTTTATCATAAGGCTCTCTACAGAAGCAGCAATAGCCAAAAGAAACTGTTTTTTAAAAAAAAGCAATTTCAAAGTGGATCTTTATCCAAACACAACAAAAAAGCAAAGAATTTACAAACATTTTCATTCTTATGTTAATGTAATTTCCAAAGTCACATTCCCGACTACTATGAAGAGCAGAAGTGGGAAGAACTCTAACATAACATGCTACACAAAAAGGGAGACAAATGACTGACTTCAGGAGCCCACTACACACTGCAATATTTTCAAGTGGTAAAAGGATATGAATTTGTTTAGAATTGCCCATCTATCTGGCTGACAATTTGATTATATTAAACATATTACTACAAAATGTACCAAGAAGTAGAATAGTATTACATTTGTGACCTGCAAATAACAAAACAAAACAGAGGTTCAAGAGTCTAAGCTATAATATACACATGAAGTATATGCAGCCACAATGCACAAAAATGTGACAGTCCAGATGCTTATAAAACAGCCTGTGTGTCCCAGACATGTCTTTGAAAACCTGTTACTAGTGTCTATTTCCCTCCTGTAGCTTGATGAGAAGCAGCCTAGACATCCATGAAGTGAGGAGAGGGTCTACTTGGCAAAGCTGACGGTTCCAGGTTCCGACTGTGTTCAGTCACCCGAAAGCTGGAAAGAATCTTGTAGCTGGTATTCTTCCATTCCTCTGCCAGCTTCCCCTTTTTCCCCTCCTTTCATGTTTTAGGTCAGAAAAAAGCTGGAATGTGCTGTTTCTTGTCGCAACAGGCTTTTCAAAGATAGTAATGAACCAAATTAAAGAGTTCTTTGGCCAAATTAATAACAGGCTTACCCTTCATTCCACATTATTTCATAATCCCTTCTTTTCTAATTTTTCCAGTATGGCCTGGATCTTACAAACAGCTTCTTTCCTGGCCTGACGGACAGAGTCCTGGCCTCCAGTTTCCACAGAATCCAGTTCTAAAAGTTCCTTTGTCAGCATTTCTTCCAGAAGCCAGTAAGCTTTGTCTGTCTTTTTTCCAACAAACTCTTCTACTTCCTGTTCAAGATACTGGACCTTCTCCAGCACATGGATGATCTTTTTAATACTTGGAGGAGTGCCTTCATCTGTAGAGAAACACTCTTCAGAGAGATTATTACTTGGAACTTGACTGCTAGGATGTTCACTGGCAGCATTACCATACAACTGAGGCTCAGCACTATACTGGACTTGAGAATCCAAAAGGTCTGAATTATCATTGTTCATTGTTCCTGAAGACTCATACTGATGGACACTGCAAGGGAAGGTGTGCCTGTTCATGCCATGACTGGACTGGTTATAGGAGTATGAGGAATCCTTGAAACAGGAAGACAGAAAGGAAAAAAAGCTGTTTTAATAGGCAGGCATCAAGGTCAGATACACATCTTTCACTGACCAGGAAACTACTTGAAAAGTACTTTCACACAAATAAAACTGGCTCCCACCTTAATCATCAAGAGAACACTGTTAAGGAGATAAAAGGGAGAACTCTTTTAAGAAAAAGGCACAGAATGCCTACATATGATGGCTGGAAAATACATCAATGCATGTCATTCTTGTGAATACTTCACAATCGATCTTACTAACTCACAATTCATCCAGTGATCTAATCATTAGTTTTCCTCCTTAAATAGTAGAAGCCTCTGAAGCATAGCCTAAAGCAGACAGTATTTTGTCTGTGGCTTATGTAAACAACCCCCACACAAGCCAATGTGTGCTACTTCACATTGTTTTACATCTCTTTCCACATATCATTTGAGGCTGTAAAAGAAAGTGCTTGATTCTGTTTAATATTCAGACAGTATCACAGCAGAATATAAGAATTTTTCTTTTCTTTTTTTTTTTTTTTTTTTAAGATATCCAGAGGACCCAAATTAGATTCTGAATAGCCAGAAGGTAGCTCCTAACTGTCTGTAACTCTAGTTCCAGGGATCTGGCCTCCAAGGATACTAGGCACACACATGGCGCATAGTGATACAGGCAGCCAATACATCCATATACATAAAAAATAATGAGAGTACAAAAACAGGTAAGAACAACAAAAAAAAATCCCCAAACCAAGTTTTTTTCATTCAACACAAACCAATACAGAAGTGTTACCTTGTGTACTCTTAATTACCTAGAGATCAAAAGAACAGCATTTAGAAGGTCTCCTACCTTAGGTTGTTGGGGTGGTGGTGAAGGGGGTGGCTGAGGAGAACTGTTGCCAGGCCATGGTGAAGCACTTTCCGTCATGTAGAGATTGCCAGGGGGTGCTGAGGGTGCAGCTGAAGGCCAGGGGTAACGGGGGCCCATCCCATAAGCACCAGAAGCCCATGCATCATCTTGTGGCCGTACAGTCGCTGCTGACTGTGGCACAGTGCGGTTGCCATCTCCATAAGGATAATGGGGCAGTGTCATTCCAGGGTTCTAGATTGGGGAAAAAAAAACAAATGTATACTGTTTGGCTACTACTTAGAAAACAAAGAGTTTAAAAAGTAATAAAAATAGCATAAACAGGTCCTGACCTGTTAGTAACTCATTCATCAGTTACCAAAAATTCTCCACACCTGAGAAAATCTGACTTCCAAAGCACAAAGAACAGAGCCGGTGAAAGACTTGGGAGTAAGACTTAAATTCACTTGGCGAAGCAAGTATTTTCCAAAAACATTACAGACAGATAAATCCATACGCTATAACACAGAACAACAAAACTCCTCTTGAAACAATAAGCATGGCATATTCATAGCTTATTACTGTACACCCAACAGTGTTGGAGAAGATTAAGTTAGGGAAAGTGTCAAGCAACAACTAAAGACTTATTTTATTACAGAAATTTCATGGGGGCTGGAAATATGTCTCAGTCATTAAGAGCACAAACTGCTCTTCTAGAAGATCGCAAGTTCAAGTCCAAGATGCCATATCAAGTGGTTCCCAAACCCATCACTCCAGTTCCTGGGGTTCTCACACCTCTGGTCTTTGTGAGTACCTGCATTCATGTATGTGCATATACAGTCATGAAAATAAAGGAGGACAAAGGAGGAGTCAGGTATGGTGGTGGTAGGCCATTTGCTGTGAGTTTGAGGCCAGTCAGGTCTGTACAGGGAGTTCCAGGTGCCCAGGGCAGAAGAAGCAGAAGCAGAAGAAGAAGCAGAAGTAGAAGAAGCAGCAGCAGAAGAAGCAGAAGAAGCAGAAGCAGCAGAAGCAGCAGAAGCAGAAGAAGAAGCAGAAGAAAGAAAGAGAGAGAGAGAGAGAGAGAGAGAGAGAGAGAGAGAAAGAAAGAAAGAAAGAAAGAGAAAGAAATAATAAATTTTGGGCTGGAGAGATGGCTCAGCAGGTAAAGGTACTTGCTATGCAAGTCTGGGGACCTGAGTTTGATCCCTGGAACCCACAGAAGGTGAAAAGAAAAACACCACAGAGCTGTCCTTTGACCTCTACACATGGCTGTGGTACATGTGTGTCAACCCCCACAACTCGCATCATGCACACAAATAATAAATATAAGTTAGGATTTAAAACAATTATGACTGTGACATTTTTAAGGTACCTTCAGCCAAATTCAATTTAGGCATCAACATAAAAGACCCTTCCCTCGCTTTAAAAAAACAAAACAAAACTCTGAACATCTACAGTGCTTTCTTTTTTGTTTTATTTTTGAGACAAGGCCACACTATTGTAGCCTTGGATGATCTTGAAATCAAAGGGATTTGCTTGCCTCTGCCTCATGAGAATTGGGGTGTGGAGGGCTCTACTTTCTGTTTACAATGCAGGAAGTAGAAACATTTCTCCCTGAAAGGAAACTGCTTACCTGGGAAGCAGGATATCCTGGCACCTGACTTCTCAGAGGAGGTGGTGCTTCTGTTGGACAGTCCTGCTGGGAGTATACCCAACGGGAAGCTGGGGTTGGGCTGTTCCCAGGTGACCGGTAGGTGCTTGGAACTTCTGTGGAGTAACTGCTCTGAGTATACCCAGGTACATAGTAAGCCCCAGAGTATGAGGCACTGCTTGCTGCAGGGCCTGGAGGGTACGGGGGACCATATGCTCCATTTGCGTAAGAACTCACACCCTGCAGAAAAGGAAAACCAGGGGGAAAAGAGATAAATGGGTTGAAGGCATGAAATGCCTTTAATGTCCAACCTTGAAAACTTTAGAAGAAAAGATATCAGGAACTGATGAAATATAAGCTACCCAAGTAGTCTATGAAGTGCTCTTTCTCGTCACTATTCTCTACCATCAAACTACATATTAAACTCAGGCTATGAGTTTATGTAAGTTATGTGGCATCAATGGAAGGATATATTGTGATGACAGATAAAGTGACAAGGTAATGGCCTTCTCAAACATTTTCTTAAATATAATTCACAATTACATCTCCAAGCAGAGAACTTGTGCCCACAGGAGGCAACTCTAGGAAACCTGGGGGACTAGCTAGAGAAAAAAAAGGAAATTCTATTATATAATAGAAGGGGGGGGGAACACCATAGAAACAGACCTCAGACTGTAATAGGCTTTTATATTTAATTGCTCTTAGCTTTAGTTTTCTTTTCTTTTTTATTTTTTTTAGCTTTAGTTTTCTAACAGAAAAATGAAGAGCCTAAACTTAACTTACAGTATCAAGAAAAACTGAGATAACAAAAATAAATGACTTAGCAGGTACACAATATGCCCAACAGATGGTGATTACATTATTGTATGTATTATGGTGAGTTAAAAAAAATGAACCCAGGTTGACTTTACAGTCCATACTGAACTATGCAACCACCCAGCTTCCCAGACAACACCAACAACAGATAAAGAGACACTCCTCAGTACACTCTTACTAGTGTGGTTTGCTGTAATTTGATTACTGCCTTAAAGAGTGCTGGGGACTAAACCCAGGGCCTCGTGCAAGACAGACAAGTGTGCTACCTCCAAGATATAGTGCCAGTCCTTTTTCCTGTAGTTTTAAATTATCTACCCAGACTATTACACTGTTGATATCCAGAATCCTGCTAAATGCTCCAAGTAAGATTAAAGCTAAGCTCTAAACTGAAACTATTTCCTAAATGTTTTCTATTATTTTCTGTGCATGTGTAAGAGAGGGAAAGAGAAAGAGAGAGAGGTGGAGGATGCATGTGTCACAGCATGCTTGTGGAGGTCAGAGGACAATCTAGACAGTAGGTCCTTGCCTTCCCCTTGCCTTTGAGCTTGTTTGACTCAGGGTCTCTTATTCACTGTTTTATACTTCAGGCTAGGGATTATAGACACATTGCTGCATTCAGCTTTTATGTGGCTCTAGGAACCCAAATTCAGGTCATCACGCTTGCATGGCAGGCACTTTGTCCACTGAGCCATCTCCACAGTCCCACTTTAGCTTTTTAAAACAGTGAAAACACAGAATCGCGTTCTCTTGTAATCACTGCTGTCTCAAATCCTTTTCATTTCCACTACATAATTAAAATGGCTGTATTGGCATTTGTATGTAATCCCAGAAGGATGTGGCAGGAAGAATTTCAAGTTTGTAGCTAGCAGTCTAAGGATGAGGCAGGAGGATTACAAGATAGAAGAAAGCCTGGCCTACCTTAGTAAGACATGTTCAAAACCAAATTAAAACAAGAGAAACAAAATACAAATGCCCAAAGAATTGCATGTGTGGTCAGGGACAATAAAAGATTAAAGAGCCAAGTAATATATTCCCCATAAACCCTTGAGGTTTTCAGTCTAAAAAAATAACTCCTTAATAGAATACAAAGGTCGAGATTTGATAAAATGCCACGTGACTTTTTGGTCTGTAATTACTTCCCAAGGAAATCATTCAACTAAAAAAAAAAAGTCACAGGCATGAAGTTGTTATGTACATTATCTGTAATTACACAAAATAGTACAGGGCTGGAGGGATAGCTTAGCAGTTAAGAGCACTTGCTGCTCCTCCAGAGGGCCGAAGTTCAGTTTCCAGACTTACAACCATCTGCAATTCTACTTCCAGGCAATCCGCTGCCCTTCAAGCCTCTACGGACACTGCATATATGTGCTACACATGTATACAAGCAGGTAAAACACCCATATATATATAAAATGAAAATGAGTAACTCTTAAAATATGAGTTACACAAAATGTCATAGAACCTAGATGCCATGTCCTATGATAATCAAATGACTAAACAGAATAAAGACTATTTTTAGAAAAAATATCTTTTAATTTTTTATTTCACATGCATTGGTGTTTTCTTTGTATATGTCTGTAAGACCCCTGGAACTGGAGTTACAGAGAGCTATGAGTGGACATGAGGGTGTTAGGAATTGAACCCAGACCTTTAGGAAAAGCAGCCAGTGCTCTTAATTGCTGAGCCATCTCTCCAGCCCCAAGGATCATTCTTAAGAAATTTTATTCAGTTTACTGTTAGAAACAAGTAGATTTAATTTTAGAATTGTTTCCTTGTAATTTTCTTTGCTTTATTTCTTACATCTCTTTACTCACTTCCTTTTCTTTTTTGAGCTGGGTCTCATTAAGGGGCTTGGCTGGCCTGGAACTTGTTACGTACATAGGGCTGGGCCTTAAACTCAAGAGATCCTTCTGCCTTTGCTTCCTGAGTGCTGGGAATGAAGGTGTGTGCCATCATGCCTGGTCTTACTTATTTTACAGTGTGGATGATGGTGGGCTCATATGTTATATATGTCAGAGCACATATGTTGAGCTCAGAACACCTGTGAGAGTTTGTCTCTTCTACCATGTGGGTTCCAGGAATTGAACTTCGGTGATGAGTCTTGGTGATAAGTACCCACTGAGTTATCTCGCTGGCACGCCTTTATAAAGTCTTAATCATGATCTGTGATTAAGACTTTTTATTGCTGGAATAAAACACCATGACCAAGGCAACTTAAGAGAGGGTGTATTTGGGCTTTTGGTTTTCTAGGATGAGTTCCATTATGGTGGAGTGGAGGTTGGGGAAGTAAGCTGAAAGCTCACATTTTAAACTATAAGCACAAAAGCAAGCTGAGAATGGCTCAAATCTTTCAGCTCTCAAAGCCTACCCCCAGTGACATATTTAAGCAAGGCCGGACCTCTTAAATCTCCCAGAAAGTACCACCAACTGGAGATCAAGTGTTCACACGTCAGAGTCTATGAGGGCCAGCACAGACTCATTTAAACTACCACTACAAGGTAGTTTTTTGTTTGTTTTTAAATACACATACTTAGATTTATTTAAAAGCAACAAAATACGTTATTTGGTATTTGTTTCAAAAATACTCCAAGAAAATACTACAAAGACAACACAAGATGGTCAAGTGTTGAGTCTTGTTGAAGCTGGGAGGAACATTTATTTCTACTTTTGTTTGAAATTTTCTTAATATGAAAGAAAAGAAAGAAGAAGTGGTATGGTAGTCACAGGCACATAATTCCAGCACTCAAGAGGCTGAGAGCTATGGGACAGGGGGCTGGAACAAAGAAGGTCTTGTCATTGGGTCTGTAAACTGAACCTGACAGGGAAACACAGAAGTGTGCAACAGGGCAGCAGACATAGTTTAATGGGTAAGGGTGGTTGTTTTGCAAGCCTAATGACGTGAGTTTAATCCTTAGACGAGTGAGAGAACTCCTAAAAGCTGTCTTCTGGCTTCCACATGCGCACTGCGGCACTCCCCCATCACACACAGAGTACTAAAAACTGAATGGAAGCATTTAAGAGGTGTGTACAGATGGCAGAGGGAAGACTGAAGATGCATCTCCTATACAGTCATATTAGGGCAGCACAAGCAGAGTTATTTTCTTTCCTTATTTTTCAACTTCACTTAGATGTCTGTCTGTCTGAAAAGGGTTTTCTTCCGAAACTCACCAAGAAGCCTCTAGTGGTGCGGTGATTTTCCTTATCTCTGCATCTGCATGTTTGTTTTTGTTTTTCCACACAGGGTTTCTCTCTGTGTGACCTTGGCTGTCTTGTACTCACTCTGTAGACCAGGCTGGCCTCAAACTCAGTGATCTGCCTGCTTCTGCCTCCCAAATGCTGGAATCAAAGGTGTGTTCCACTACCACCCCACTGCCTCTGCATCTTAGGAGCAGGAGTTAAAGACATGTCACCATGTCCACTTCCAGATATCTAATAACCCTAATTATCTATCATCTACCTACCTACCTACCTGTCTGTCTGTCTGAAACAGGGCCTCATGATGTAGCCTTGGTTAACCTGGTAGAAATCTGCCTGCCTCTGCCTCCTAAACGCCAGGATTAAAAGGCACACACCACCACACCTCACAATAAATTTACACTTTTAAAAAGCTTTGTTATATATAACGAAATTTAAAAATTTCACAAAATAATTGTCTGGAACCACAAATAATTGAAAAAAAGAATAATCAGTTTATCAAAGGACATTATGCCTGCTGTTAGAATTTTTTCCTAAATTTATGAATTTCTATAATTTCCCCCTGTATACTGAGAGTATTCTTTTTTTTTTCTGTCTTTTTTGTTTTTTTGTTTGTTTGGTTGGTTGGTTGGTTGTTTTTTGTTTTTTTGGTTGTTGTTTTGAGACAGGGTTTCTCTGTGTACCCCTGGCTGTCCTCCAACTTGCTCTGTAGACCAGCCTAGCTGCAAACTCACAGTAATCTGTCTGCCTCTGCTTCCCTGAGCGGTGTGATTAAAAGCCCACCACCACACCTGACACTTTTCTTTTTACTTTATTTATTCATTTATTTAACTTTATTTTTGGTTTTTCTGAGACAGGATTTCTCTGTGTAGCCTTGGCTGTCCTGGACTCGCTTTGTCTTCAAACTCAATAAAGAACTGCCTGCCTTTTTCTTCCCTTAGTGCTGGGATTACAGGCATGTGCCATTATGCCTGGTTTCAGACAGTTTCTTTCTTTTATAGTATTTATTATTATATATATAATATTTAAAAAGAAATATATATATATATATACATACACACACACACACACACACATATATATACACAGTGTTCTGCCTGTATGTATGCATTCATGCTAGAAGAGGGCACCAGATCTCATTATAGATGGTTATTGTTATGTTGCTGTGAACTGAACTCAGCCAGTGCTCTTACCCTTTGCGTCATCTCTCCAGCCCCGGACAGTTTCTTAAGGTACAATCATGACCTATTTTTCCTTCAGTATCTCAATCACCTCAAGAACCACCTTAAACATTTCTGTGATTATTCCATATCTGCCATTTGGACAGTCAGAGCTACGGGTCTTTGTTAATAGCTACAATTATCTTGTTGTCCTTCATCCCAGCCAAACACTGCACAGCTCCAGATATCCCGACAGCAACATAAAGTTCTAGAGCTACTACTTTCTTGTCTGACCGACTTGCATGCCATTAGAACAAAGCCATCTTTAGAGCAGCAAGGGAGGCACCAATTGCAGCATGTAGCTGATCTGCCAATCATCTGGCAACTTAAGACCCTATTCTTCAGACCCCATATAACAACACTTTGGCATCAGTTCTGGTTGATCACTTTTCCTCAACTTCTAGTCAAGCCACTCTGATATTCCTGCTGGCAAAGATGTTGGTGCCTCTTCTGAACCAGCACTACCTCTACTTGTTGCTGCAGCCTCAAAAGATGTTCCCTGAAAAGAAAACGTCTTCACTTTGTCATCGTATTTTACTATTCATAAAACATTTCCTGCATAGAAAATTTCTCATAAATGTGTCATGTGACTTGATCTCAATGATGTCAGAAACTGGGGGAACATCAAGTTTGGGTGCTATTCTGGGAAAAAAGATTCTTTCAAAAGGCAGATGCTCCAGCACAGATGCTGTGTAACTGAACTGCTTTTTGAGTTTCCAAAACCAATGGTGTCCTCTGGAAGGAAGGCTCTGCATGTACCATGCTGAGCTACCAGACTTTGGTTACACCGGCAACTTTACAACACCTTGCACCATTTTGTCACCTCTGGTTCCAGACAGTAAGTAAGATACTTCAGCAAGATGAATGTGATGGTGTTTATCATAATAGGTACTAAAGAAGCACTTGCATGTTCAGCTATTACTAAAACACTGTGAAATCTGAGCAAAAAGGCCTCAGCCACCTGGAGCTGTGGGAATAGCTGCCTCTGCCAACCATCCAAATGCTTGTCCTCATTATTTGTATAGTAAAGAAGTTTATGCTTTGAAAAATGTTATATAAAAAGCTGGGCATAGGGCTAGAGAGACGGCTCAGAGGTTAAGAGCACTTGCCACTCTTCCAGAGGTCCTGAGTTCAATTCCCAGCAACCACACGGTGGCTCACAACCATCTATAGCGAGATCTGGTGCCCTCTTCTGGCATGCAGGTGTACATGCCGGCAGACCACTGTACACATAATAAATAAATAAATAAATAAATAAATCCTTAAAAAAAAAAAAAAGAGGTGGGCAATAGTGGACATGCTTTTAATCCCAGCACTTGGGCAGCAGAGGCAGGTAGATCTCTTGGAATTCAAGGACAATACAACTACATAAGAGGGACCCTGACTCAATGCGTGTGCGCGCGTGCGCATGCGTGTATGTGTGTGAAATCTAGACTCCAGGGAAGTTTGGTGTTCAAGTAGATTTTTTTTTTAAATAAAGACTTATTTATTTTATGTATGTAGACTTTTATCTGCAGGTACATCTATCTGTATAACAGAAGAGGTCAACTAATCCCATGTAACTATAGTTAAAGATGGTTGTGAGCCACCAGTGGGAGCTAGGAGTTGAATTCAGGACCTCTAAAAGAGCAGCTACTGTTCTTACCCACTGAGCTATCTCTCTAGCCCTCAAAAGATTCTTTAAGCAAAAGGAATGTGTTGAAGAACAGCATGTGCCAGGTGGTAGTGGCACACGACTTTAATCCTAGCACTGGGGAGGCAGAGGTGGAGGCAAAGGCAGGCAGATGGATCTCTGTGATTTGGAGGCCAGCCTGGTCTACAAAGTGAGTTCAGGACAGCCAGGGCTCTCTGTTACACAGAGAAAACCTGTCTCGAAAAACCAAAAAGAAAATTTAGAAGAAATTACACATGATGATCCTATTCTAGGAGAAAACACAAGCAGGAATTAATAAAACTCTTTTTTTTTTTTTTTTTTTTAAAGATTTTATTTATTTATTTATTTATTTGTAATGCATAATAGTGCTCTAAGAGGGCAGTAGAGGGTGTAGATGGTTGTGAGCCACCATGTGGGTTCTGGGAATTGAACTCAGGACCTCTGGAAGAGCAGACAGTACTCTTAACCACTGAGCCATCTCTCCAGCCCCTTAATAAAACTCTTAACAGGGTTAGGGAGGTAGCTCAGTGACAAAGTGCTTGCCTAGGTATACAGAGAACTCTATCAGCAACCTCCCTATAAGATATTCTGGTACAACAGAAGCACAACATTACGGGAGTAACCAACCACTTTAATATTAGATATATGGCCCACTCCATAAGATGGAACCCATACTTAACATTGCTCAAGTGGCCAAGAACTTTACATAGGTAACAGGCCCTAAGGGAAAACCTACTACTGCTATTCTGTTAAAGGAACATAGCAATAAAATAACTCTAAATGACATATTGCTATACCCATAGACCAGTGCATTGCTCAGCCCCCATCAGAGAAGCTGCTTCTTGTAGAAACTGGTCAGTAACACAGACCCACCACTGGACCATGTGCAGAGAATAAGAAACTGTGGAGCACTCAGCCCTAATGGGATGTCTTTACCCAGTATTTCCCCTCAAAGCTCAGGGATCTAAGTGGAAAAGCAGGCAGAAACACTATAAGAGCCAGAGGTGATAGATGACTTCAAGGAAACTGCATAATCCAAACATGAAAGGGTTGACATGTATATGGACTCACAGAGACTGTGACTTTATGCATAAGACCTATTTAAACCAGACAAAATCCCAATATAGAAAAGGGAAAGTGGGCTGAGAGGTGGTGGCACTTGCCTTTAATCCCAGCACCTGCCAGGCAGAGGCAAGCAGATCTCTGTGGGAGATCTTGGGAGGTGAAGGTAGAAGAAATTTCTGTGAGTTCAAGACCAGCCTGGTCTATAGAGTTCCAGGACAGCCAGAACACAGAAAAATCCTGTCTCAAAAAACAAGGAAGGAAGGAAAGAAGGAAGGAAGGAAGGAGGGAGGGAGGGTATGAGGGAGAAAAAAAGAAAGAAAATCTGCCAATTTTCAGCCATACCTGGCCTTGTAACTCTGGTCTCACAGAATATGAATTTGGGTATGGGGCCCGCGCTCTCACAGAATTCCAGTAGTTAGAATTGAAGCCAGGATATGGTGGCTGCTCCTAAGGAAAAAAGGAAAACAAGTCAATGTTAAATAGCATTCTTTCTATTGTTGATGTTTTCTTTTGAAATGGTTTCCCTACACACACAAAGCTGACCTGAAACTTGGTATCCCAGGACTGGGACTCAAACTTGCATTCCTCCTGCCTCTCTACCTTCCTAGTCCTATAATTACAGTGTGCATTACCATGTCAAATTCACTCTTACTACTAGTTAGACAGCAAAATGAATACCTCTAACAAGAGAAAAGATTAGGAGCATCAAAAAGAACAACAGGCAAAAAAGGATCTCTACTATAGAGCCATTATAATCACTATTACACTTAAAAAGATAAGTTACAAAGTAAACAATGTGCCCCAGAACAAAACAGCTACTGAGTATCTGGTAAGGGACTGGCATTATATGCCAGCCACTTGAAATAATAAGAAAAGGAATCCTATGTCAAGGTGACTAACAAAACCACAGACAGCAGTCTGCCTTTATCTACTGCCAATCACTACCTCTCATCAGTACATTTTCAGTATACCCAATCTGAAAATTTGAAATCTAAACTGCTGTAATTCTGGATATTTTGAGCTTTGATATGCCATCCCAAGAGGAAAGATTCACACTTGATCTGATGTGATGAGCTGCAGTCAAAATGCATGTAATGTGTGTATGGCTCAGTGACAGAGCACTTGGCTAAGCACAGTCAACGCCCTGGGTTCCATTCCCAGTGCAGCAAAACAAACAAATTGCAAGGGCATTAAAATGCTGTATAGTTACCTTCAAAGACACATGTACATTTAATGCTTTCAAAAGTCTGAAACAAAGCTGGACATGGTGAGGCAAATCTGTAAGCCCAGCAGAAGCATGAGGATAGCTATGAGTTCAAGGCCAGCCTGATCTACAAAGCGAGTCCAGGACAGCCAAGGCTACATAGAGAAACCCTGTCTCAGGAAAAAAAAAAAAAAAAAAAAAAAATTAATTCTGAAACCTGAAATACTTTTGGTCACAAACATTTCAAATATGAGGTATTTACCCTCTTTAACTAATACAAAATAGCAGTTATTTGTCACTGTTTAGATTTATACTTACCTAATAACTTTGGAAGACAAAACTACTACAACACGAGTTTACTCCAAGCACACCTTTTTTAATTCCAGTATTTTCCCTGCGGCTAAGCCTTTTGCTTACAGCCTATAACTTCAGAGTCGTCCACCCGTACAGAACATCCTCCACTGGAAGGCGTAAGTCTAGCTGTGATAGCACCATCTTTCCATGCTGTCTTCAAAATAACTGCAATATGCCACTAACCTCTTGTAAAAATCCCCCAAACCAATTCTGAAACCTCTCTGGCTGCCTAGCTTAACATGATGTGTTTACTATTCAGCGAGGTGTTACTCTGCTTTGAACTTACAGATTAAGTGCACGCTTGGCCATAAACCATTTTTATTTCCTTTAAAGTAGAGTGCTTTTGACTGTTAGTTTTTGTTGTTTGTTGGTTACACTGGATTAAACCTAGAGTTAGTTACTGTGTATCTACACTCGCTACCAAAAATTTAAATCATGAGTAAAGAGAAGACAAGGGCTGAAGCTGACTGCCCTAGATGTGGTGCCCTAAATCTTGGGACTACTACAAGTCAGTCCTTCCAGGTGAATCTTTAAGGTTCAATTTAACTACCTATATCCTCCATACTCTTTACACTTCCTCTCTTCCTGACTCAGCTTCCTAACACCATAGCTCCTTGCTTTTCTTTCTTCAGATAGACTTCCCTCACAAAAAACCACACTGAAATGCAAGTTATCTGCTGTATACAGAAAATGCAAGCAGCTTCTATTTTTTTTCTCCCTTGGTGTTGTTTAGTTTGGTTTTTTTCTTCCCACACTGGAGATTAAACCCAGAGTTTTGTGATGCTAGGCAAGTGTTCTATCAGTGTGGTATATCCCTAGCCACTCATTATTTTTGAGAGAGGGTTTTATGGAGTTGCCAGCCTGGCCTGAAATTTTCTATCCTCCCATCTTAAGCTACCTCAAAAGCTGGAATCACAGGCCTGCCAAACACCCCAACTGTGTTTTCACTTTGACCATAAGTCTCAAGTAGGCACTCAGCACTGTTAGCAATTATATAGTCTTCAGAAACAGTTTCACTTTTTTTTTGTCACCTCAAATCTCTAAATACATTTAATTAGGGTTGCTCACATGAGCATGGATGAGGGGATATTTACAGGAGCACAGACAATTTAACAGTGGCTATGGCACTAAAGATCACCTCCCACCTCACCCCCGGCAACTATTAACTGCCAACAGCTCCTCTGGAAGAGATGGTGCCTTGTCAACCACTCTGTACTAGCATCTGTTCATGGCCTGTAAATCCTCAGAAAGGTGGGACCTCATGAGCCTCTCCTCCATCTATGATGAAATGCTGCTGAGCTTAATCATATGCAGATCTTAAATGGGTAATGTCAGCTGCAATACAATTCATCAATGCAGTGATCATGTCACACCCTGTAGACAGTCTTTCATAACACCCCACTCCTTTCTCTGGCTTACATTCTTTCCACTCCCACTTCCATAACGTTCTTTGATCCTTGGAGGGGATAAAATGCATGACCTATTTAGGGCTGAGCATTCAGCAATCACTTTTTTCAGCACAGTAACCAGTTAGGCGTCTCAGCATTAGTCACCACCCACACAAATCCCCACCACCACTACCAACAACAACAAACCTTTGACCAAACCCAAGAACAACACTAATCTGTAAACGTAAACATAAATAATTAGAAGAAAGCTCTTTGGTGGGCACAATTTGTCCATTTAGCAAAACAACAGTAGTAGCAGTTTTCGCATTAGGGTCTATGGCCTCCCCAGCCAAAGGTTCTGAACAGGCTTAGAGTACCAGGCATGAATTCTCCCTGTGAAGTGGGACTCAAATACAAAGCGGTTCATTAACCCTGTAACAGTCATGCCACTATCACACAGAAAGGCACATTTTACCGGGCAAGTTAGTGGTGCAGCATGGAGCCATACCTTATTAAGACTGTTGATAAATTGTTTTCAAGCAGCCTGCACAGCCACACAAGGCATTATGAAAATGAGCCTGCAGGGAGGAAGCTGCCAGCTCAGCTTCACTTTGATTTCTCTCTGTACCGCAAAGTGTGCGGTGCCTTCAACAACAGGATTTTACCATCCAGCTGCGGTGGCTAACCAAGAGCAGTGACAACAGGATAGAAATGTTACAAAAACGCGTATGTATATGCACCATGTATGTGCCTGGTGCCTGAGTAGGCCAGAAGAGGGCATCAGACTACCTGGACCCAGAGTTACACAGTTGTGGGCCACCATGTGGCTGCTGGATTGAACCCAGGTCCTCTGGAAGAGCAGCCAGTGCTCTTAACCACGGAGCCATCTCTCCAGTGCTGGAAGTTGCTCTCTTAAAAAACTGGTGAAAGTGAGGTATTTCCAATTTTTCCCTACATCATATTTAAATATGTTAACTTTGTCATATTGTTTTGTTTGTTTAAGACAAGGTTTCTCTGTGAGGCCTGGCTATCCTGGAACTCACTCTGTGGAACAGACTGGTCTTGAACCCAGAGATCTACTGGTCTGTTTCCCAAATGCTGTGAGCCATCACCAGCTGGGCTTAAATGTTAATTTCAAAACAGGGCAGGGTAGGGCTCACCTATAATCTCAGCATTTGAGAGGTACGGGCATGAAGCTGAGAAAGTAAAGATCCTGCATGGCTACGCAGTGAGTTGAGGCCAGCCTCAGTTATAAGAGGCCCTCAATGTACATAACACAAAGTATGTACAGGAACACTGAAGATTAGTGTCCAAAGATCACATGTTCTAGGTAGATTCTTAAAGCTCCCTGTAGGGTTACAGGTATAAGTAGGTCACCAGTAGAGGGTATGCCTGAAGTACACAAGGTCCTGGGTTCAAATCCCACTTGGGAGAAAAAAAAAGAAAAGAAAAAATTTGCCCATACTCCCCCCTTTCCTATGTGTGTGCATATTCACGTTTGCATGTGCGGAAACAAAGGTGTGTGGGGTGCACCTGCATAGGGAGGCCTGAGGCTGATTTCCTCAATAGCTCCTCCACCTCACTCAATGAGGCAGGCTCTCTCAATCAAACCCAGAGCCCTCCCACTAGCTATAGGTAGTCTTGCTAGCCAAGCCCTCAGCCTTCTCAAGGTGAAATTATAGCCACCCAACATTTCCATGCATTCTAGGGATCCAAAGCCCCAACCCTCACACCTGCAAGGTGCGCCGCATCCCTGGCCATGTACTTCCCTTTTTTCTTTAATTTCCCACATACTATAAAATTTAGTAAAAAGCCAATAGAGTTAAGATTGTAGATTTAGGGGGGAAAAAAAAGCATATTTTGACAACATGCATATCTTTGATTTGTTTCTATGGGTGTATAAGAAATTCCACCCTTGGACTGGGCATAGAGCCACACACCTTTAATCCCAGCACTCAGGAGGCAGAGACAGAAGTATCTCTGTGAGTTCAAAGCTAGCCTGGTCTACAGATGGAGTTCCACCACAGATAGGGCTACACAGGGAAACCCTGTCTTGGAAAAAAAAAAAAAAAGACTTACAAATGCCCATTATACATTTTCAGTTTATTTCAAATTACTCTAGCACCATAACTTGTCTGATACACACAGTTCTACTTCAACCAAACCTCATGGCTCCCTACAGGATGCTGAACTTTAACTTCAGCAAGTCTTTCCCCAACAAAAAACTGTAAAAAGAACTTCTATTTCCCTGTTTCAGCTGTTGTCTCTGAGGCGTTTAGTTTGAAAATATAGCAAACTCAATAGAAGCCAGTCAGCAGTTTAAATCTCAACTCCTTTTCCTCATCAACTGTCTTTAATTTGGGTACTTAAAAGGCTGAGTGCTTCATCGTTAGACCATGTGATTAAAGTCCACGGCCTACTTATCCCATCCGACTTACAAATTCAGCAATGAAAATGCGCATCCGTTTTCACAGTTAACACTACCTATTTCTACTCTTACACAATTTTTAAAGAAGTGATGTTTTTATTAATTTAATTTTTTCAATGTACAATTCAGTAGTTTTTAGGACACTCAGAATTGGGAAACCATCATCATTAACTTCAGAATACTGTTATCACCTCAAAGCCCAGCTCTTCAACAATTCCTTCCAGTCCCCAACCCCAGCAGCTCACCAGTGTTTGTCTCTAGGAATTGCTTACTCTGGGCCCTATATATAAATGGAGTCATGCAGTATGACATGCAATCCTTGTGACTAGTTTCATCCAGCACACATGATCTATTTAAGGTTCAATCATGTTAAAACAAGAATGTATGGGGCGAAATCCATGCCTTTCTAGGTGTCATGTTCTAAAACATACCTCCAGCATTATCAGTGATAACTGTATGAGTTATTTCCAATTTTGGGCTATTAATTAATGATACTATGAAAATACTGTTTTCCATTTCTTTTTGTTGTTGTTGTTCTTTGTTTGAGAGGGGGTCTCACCATGTTGCCCTGGCTGTCCCGGATGGAACTCACTATGTAGAACAGGCTGGCTGGCCTACCTCTCCTTCCAGGGTGCTGGGATTAAGGGCGTGCTCCACCACTTGTTTTCCATTTCTTGAGTAAACTTACAGGTGGATCTGCCGGATCATAAGCTAACTCTCTGCCAGAAGTTTTAGAAAAGACTCAGCTATTTTTCCAAAGCACTGCACTATTTTACAACCCCATCATTAATGTGTGAGAATTTCACCATTAAATTTTCAGCAAATAACGATGTCTGAAGGCTAAAAGATGTGCGCCACCATCCTGTAACTATGGCTCCGTACAAAGAGGAAATAGAAATATGTATTTTTAGCATGCATACAAGTAATAAAATGTTATAGGTCCAAACATATTAAACAAGTGAACCTGACTCTCAGAGCCTTCTTCATTCAAAAATTGGGAAGCATTAATAACACGGCCTTGCAGTCTTGTGATGATTCAACAGAACACAGAGGTACTTTACAGCACTGACTTTTCGTGATTCAATCCCAGGCAGAGCTTTAGTGATAAGGGACTGAAAGATCAGCCCGGCCCGCACAGATCCTTTCCCCGCGGGAGGGGCTGCTGAGTAAGGAAGGACCGGGGCCGCAGCTCCCTTAGCCACGCAGGATAAATTGTTAACAGCCCAATCGCTCCGCTCTAGCTCTCGGGAGAGAGCGACAGCCCGCAGCCTGTTACCAAGCTTAGGGAGCCAGCGCAGAAGAATTTTTTTTCGGTTTTGGGTGGCAGCAGGCACACTTACGATGGCTGAAGTAAACACGAAGGGACGGATGGAAGCCAAGCCCACAGCCCCCTCACTTACGTCTCCAGCCCTCCTCGTCTCTGCACCCTCCCCAGAAGAACGACAACAAATCAGAAACCCGAGTCGTAACCAACCCTAAGTGGAACACCCCCAATGGTCCTCACCTCCGCCCGTGACTTCCCCGCTGCACCCCCGGGAAGGACCGGGGAGCCTACCTGGTGGCCTCCCGCGGCTCTGCTCGGCTCTGCCCAGGCGCCTCCAGAGGGGTAGTAGCCATCGCCACCTGCGCCTTCTCCCGGCCAGGTGGTCTCGGCCGGGGCGCCCCCGCGCCCCCGCCAGGAAACCGGAGGCTGGGGAGGCTCGGGGCGAAGCGGAGGGTACAAGGGCGGAGGTACGTGCACCGGGACATCGCCTCCCCCGGGCCCGTAGTAGCGGCCGTACGAAGGGCCGTCACTGGGGCCGTAGCCCGAGCGCCTCAGGGCCGACATGGGCTCCGCAGCCGCGAAGCGCTTCCCGCCCCCCACGGCCGGCTCATTGCGCAGGCGCCAGCGGGCGACAGGGACTGGAGGACGGCGAAGGGGGTCGGACGGCTGCAGCCAATCACGAGCCGGTCCCGCCCCTTGCACGCCGAGGGCCGAGCGGACATGGACCATACACCTCCACCGGGTCCTCCGAGCAGGGAAGCGAGGAGGGGAACCGCGCCGGTCGTCACGCGGGTGGCAACACCCGTCCTTCGTCCACCGGGCCAGGACTCCGCTTCACTGACCGGACGGGAAGAAAACGGCGCCGACGACCACCCGCCCGGCGGCACGCCTCTTTCTGTAGACGGACACGCGGTACCGGAAGTGGGTGGGGTAACCTGAGAGCGCTTCCGGCTACCGGCGGCAAGCCAGGGGCAGGTGAGCGGCGGGTTCCCGTCCGCGTCCCGCCGACGGGCGACTGGACGCCCCCGCGGCTGTCCGGTGCGGCCTTGCGAGAGGTCAAGATGAACTATATGCCCGGCACCGCCAGCCTCATCGAGGATATCGACAGTGAGTGCCTCTTGCCGGGGGGAAGTCTGCTGTGTGGGACCCTTTCTCGAGTGGGCGCCCCTTGAGTCGAGCTTGGAGAGGGAGCCCTGGGCCCTGGCGGGGTGGGCTGCCTCCTCCACAGCCTTGGGACCCTCTCCCTGGCCTGCCTCCTTTATCCTTGGGCTGCTGACCCAAGGGAAACTCCTTCCAGGGGCGCACGTCCGACGTGCGAACGTGAAGTGGCCCAGGCGACTTCACTAGCGAGCCCTGGCTTTCATCGCAGTATTTCAGAGTGACGAGAATCCCTTCTGGGAAGGACCCACCGAAACCCGAAAAAAAAAAAAAAGTTAGGACAACAGCAGTTGGATTTAATTTAGCAAAAAACACAGGTGTCTGTTGTGTAGCCATTTGCAATCTTATTTTTCTGTGAGGGTCATTAGCATTTATTTTCAGATTAAAGTTGTAGAGACAGGTGTCGGGCATAATTAACTGACTTTTCCAGAAAGGCTAAGTCACTTCAAACGTGCTTTTTTCTGTTATACAGGTTTGCAGTCCCATACAAACCAAGAGGGTACAATTTCATCTTTTTAAGGTTTATTTTTCTGTGTTTGCATGTCTTGTCTGCATGTAAGCGCACCACGTGCATACCTGGCACCCACGAAGTCAGATGATCTTCTTTGGATGATCCTCCGGAATTGGAGTTAAGGACAGTTGTGAGACCCAGTGTGGGTGCTGGGAACTGAACTCAGATTCTCTGCAAGAGCATCTTCTGAGCCATCTCTCCAGTGCCTACTTTCGTTTTGTAAATCCTCACCTGTGTATGATCCATCAGACAGCGTTTTTAAAGAAGCATTAGGAAATATGTATGTTTAGTTACAAGCGGTTGTTAGCCACCGTGTGGGCGCTGGGACTTGAACTTGGATTCTCTGGAAGAGCAGCCAGTGCTCTGAAGCACCAAGCCATCTTCCCCAGCCTGTAAGGAGCACTTTAAAATCATTTTCAGCCTGTGACTTTCCAAGAGCAAAATTATTTACATAACTTCAAACAAGTAAAAACCTATAAATTGACGGTGTGAGTTTACAAATTAAAGAGGATCTGTAATTGCATTCTCAGTTATCAGTGGCCTTCTTTTTTTTAATTTTTTTTTTTTAAACTCATTTTGCTATACAACAGAAAGGTGTAGGCTGGATCAAATAATATTGGAGCTTAGGCTCAACTATTTTTATTTGTAGACATAAATATGTGTTTTACAGAGACATACACACACATCTACATACCACTTTATAAGCCTGTCTGTAAAGTGTAATGAAATACTCTTTTAGTGGAGCCTTTTACCTTCACCTTTCTTTGTATGTCTGAATTGCCTGAAGCCGCTAGCAACAAATGCTGCCATTTTACTAGAAGTGCTTGTATTCTTAAGCCTTCTCATACTTCCTTGTGGATCCCAGGCCCTCTCCATTACTAAAATATTTCAAACCCTTCACTCCCCCATTGCAACACAGACACACACACACACACACACACACACACACTGTTCTGTCCCAATTAAGTGTTTTTTTGTTGCATTTATTTGCTTTTTGAGACAGGGTTTCTACATAGTACTTGTCCTGGAATTCTCCTGCCTCTGCCTCTCTAGTGCTCTAATTTAAAATGTGGGCCATCGTGCCTGCCTAAACTATGTTTTTATCTTTCAACCTCATGTATTTGCTCAATTGTGTGTCAACATCAGACTTGCATCCCTTTATGTGTATCTTGACTCACTGCAGTTTTAACTCTTCTGACCATCTTTGCAGTCTGATTTTTGCTATCAGAAGCCTCAGGGTTTTGTTCACTTGTTTTTTATTTGGTTTGGTTTCATTTTTGAAACAGTGTCTCATTCTGTAGGCCAGGTTGGCCTCTTTAAATCACAGCATTCCTTCAGTCTCAATCTCTGTAACCTTTTGGGGTTACAGATTTGGATCACTGTGCCTGGCTTGAAGCTGTATTATTTTTAAAGATTGATTTATTTATATGTATTTTTCCCTGTGAGTTTTTTAAGAATTTACTTACAGTTTAATTAGATATATATGCTTGTGCCTACATGAGTAATGAATTTATATGGAATACATGTGTGCAGGGTGCTAGAGAGGGCATCAGATGCCCTAGAACTGCAGTTATAAAGGAGCCTAACCTCATCTTCTGCAAGAGCAGCAGTGTTCTTAACTGCTGAGCCATTTCTGTAGCCCCTCAAAGCTGTATTCTTAGTCATAAATGTAAGGTGTTCCTTTCAAGCTTTCTCCTCTGCAGCGTTGCACATTGGTATTGGGTTCTTTTATTTTTTAAGGTTTATCTATTGATGTGTTTATATTTATGTGTATGTGTGTGCTTATATGAGTTTATGTGTATCACGTTCAGGCAGTCATGAGCTACCCGATATGTGTGCTCGGAGGTGAAACTAGAAGAGCAGTAAGTGCTCTTAACTACTGAGCTTTATCACCGACCCTTTTATTTTCTTGGTTTCTCTAACGCTAGTTTTTGCTGATTTTCTTAGCTCTCTGGACTTTACTGTTCTCTAGAACAGGTGGTTTGAGTTGCATGTTTGGTTTGTTTTCCTCTAAATCTCTAGATATTCTAGATGAGGGTAAGTATCATAACTTTCTGTTTTTCTATACATTAATCTCAGTGTTTTCTCATCTTTTGAAATTAAAGCTTGCCTTCAGTACTTTTTTGACTTTGATTCATGTTCTTTTAACTTTGAGCCAAATGTGAATATATTACTTTTCCCTTTAGTGCTTAATTTAAAGAGTTCTCCACTTTCCCTTTCTCACAGCCAAAATTTATTTATCATTCATGGTCCAATTGGGATAGGTCTAGTTTCTTTCTTAAGTGTTATGTAATTAGATTTCCTTATTTATGATGCTTAATTATAGCTTAATGATGACTGTAAATTCCTTTGAAGAGGAATCATTGCTCCTTGTTTCATATAGAAAGTGGTTTATACTAGGCAGTGGTGGCCCATGCCTTTAATCCCAGCAAGTAGCAAAGACGGCCAGATCTGTGAGTCTGAGGCCATTCTTGTGTACAGGGTGAGTTCTAGGACAGCCAGGTCTACATAGAGAAACCTGACTGGGGATGTTGGGAGTGCCACTCACTGCAATACCTGACCTGGTGTATGTACTTATTTTTGAGCCCAGCAGCATAATGAAACACACCTTTAATCCTAGCACTTGGGAGACTGAGGCCAGGCTGATCTACAGATTAAGTTCTACAACAGCCACGGCTACATAGTGAGACCCTGTCTCAAAAAAGCAAAGCAAAACAAAAAAAACCAAAAATACTTTATGCATAGCATTAAAGAAATGAGTGTCCTAAACATTGCTTGCTTTTCTAATAGCTGGTTATTCACTTCCTTACTGTCACCTTAAAGTTATCCCTTCTGAGTCCTGTCCCCAAGCCTCTATTTTCTCTGGCTGCTTTGGTGTGTCGAAGGTGTTTTGGTGTTTCTACTGTCCTGCTTTATTATTATGTTGTTGTTGTCATTGTCACAAAAGGAAATTTTCTTGCTTTCATCCTACAATAAATATAAATTCATAAGGTTGGTGACTTTCAGATCTCAGAATAATTTGGAACAATGGTTCTCAACCTTTCTAATGCTGTGACTAACAGTTAATACAGTTCCTCCTGTTTTGGTGACCAACCAAACAATTGTTTTTGTTGTTACTTCATAACTTGTAATTTTGCTACTGTTATAAATCTTTTTTTTAAAGATTTATTTATTATGTTTGCAATTTCTGCCTGCATATACACCTGCACACCAAAAGAGGGAACCAGATCTCTTTATAGATTGTTGGGAGCCACCATGTGGTTGCTGGGAATTGAACTCAGGACCTCTAGAAGAGCAGCCAGTGCTCTTAACCTCAGAGCCATCTTTCCAGCCTCTCTTAGAAATCTTAATGTAAATATCTGGTATGCAGGATATCTATATGTGACTCTTGTGAAAGAGTTGTCTTACCCCAAAGGGGTTGCTACCCCCAGGTTAAGAACTGCTAGTTTAGAGCTCAAAATAAATGTTAAATTCATTCTAGAGCGACAGCTCAGTGGTTAAGTGTACATACTTTTCTTCCTGAGGGCCAGATTGATTTCCAGCACCCACATCCTGAGATCTGCCTGTAACTCCACTTCTAGGGAATCTGACGCCATCTTCTGGTTTCTGCAGGCATGTGCACAGACATACACACAAATGTAATACATATTTTTTTACGTGTTTATTTAAATGCCTGTTCTAAATCACTGTCACATCTTCTTACATGTCTGAGCCATTTCTTATTTTTTGTTATGGTGCTGGGAATTGAACCTAGGCTTTTGGGCCCTTTGCTTCTCAGCTGTATACTCTAAAGCATTGTTTTTATTTCAAATTTCCTTGTAAAATGTGAGAAAGAAATGTTGAAGTATTTCTAGGGTTCAGGTAATATAAAACTAGGTGATGGTGAAGGTAAATAGATCCCAGTGTAATACCAGCAATTAGATGGAGGCAGGGTAATTGAGAATTCAAGGTTATCCTCTCAGCTAGCTATATGGTGATTTTGAGACCAAAGTTGTTACAGAAGACCTTCTAAAAAAAAAAAAAATGTCATCTAGACTAAGTTTTTCTGTTCAAGGTGGAGAAATGATATGACAATAAGAGGGTCAAATGGCAAACTGCAGAGCCTGGAGCCAGTTGCTTTCCTGACTGTGTTTTTCTAACTCTGCAGTACTACTCTCAGTCTTTCCAGTACTGATGTCATCTAAATCTCAGTCCACCCTAGTCTTCCCTCCCACGTTGTACAATGAACTTCCCCCGAAATACATTAGAAGAGAGTCTGGTACAGCTTCAACAACTATTAATTGGATTTTTATTATCATATAAACTCACTGAAACTGACAGCTTTTGTTTTAAAGATCTTTTCTCCTTTCCCCAGAAAAGCACTTGGTCCTACTTCGAGATGGAAGGACACTTATAGGTTTTTTAAGAAGCATTGATCAGTTTGGTATGTATTGGTTATGATCTTTAATCCCATTGAATTTTTGTAGCACTACTTTATATTGAAATTTACTTATCTTTAACTTTTCCACATGTGTCAGCATAATGGAACTGTTTGGAGTGAGTAAATTGTTTTTAAATTATGATTAGGTGTTTCAAAAGCTTGTATATTTACAAGTTTGTATTCTAAAATTGACTTTCATTAGTACTTTTATTTTCCCCATTATGGGAGCCAAATGACAGAAATACAGTCAAGAAGCCTTTCAAATCATTTCCTGGAGGTAGTCCCTCCATGTCCAATGAAAATAGTGTAGAAGCCATTTCCTGAAACGACAGTAAGCTCAATAGTTTACATATAGGAATATGGCAAATTTAGGAGTCATCATTTTGCAGTCTGTATTTTCTGAAGGAAGAGATAGATCTGTGTTTCCCTTTGGGATAGGAAACTTCTCAGTTCACACTGACCTTTGTTGGCCATTTGCTAGATCACTGGATTTGAATGTGAGGAAAACAGCTGAAACACCAGAGTTTAGAAAATCTAAACTGCCAGCCATGTGCCTTTAGTCCCATGTACTTGATAGGCTGAGGCAAAGGGATCGTTTTGGAAACAGATGAAGAAGCATCTCAAACCAAAACAATAAGATACAAACTTTCTGTTTTATTTCAAGTAAGACAAGTAATACAGTTGAAAGAAGAAAAATATTCTTAACATGTTAGAGTTCTAAATCTTAAGTTGAATTTATCCAAGTGCTATGGTTAATGACAATACTGAGATTACCAGGTACGATTATCTGACAGGGGAAAAAAATAAACTGTTGGTGTGTCTTAATACATAAAAATTACATTGGGATACATGAAGATTACATCTCATGAAGACGACATGTTTAAGTCGTCACATACATGTATTTATACAACAAAGAGACGCTCCTTCCAAAAAGCAGACAGTTAATCTTTTAATCTTGGCAGTTGTCTAGCCTCAAGTTTTCCAGATTTACATTCATTTATATTTTTCTAGGGACGACGTTGATATTAACAGTTAAATGATACAGAAGTAACTTATTTCTACCATCATTCATTCATTAGACAACCTGATGGACAATACTCTTGTTTGAAAGTCTCCTAAAACTTAACATGTGGTGGCTCATGCCTGAAATCTCAATATATATTAGAAAGTTGAGGCAGGAAAATCATCACAAGTTCTGGGACAGCCTGGATTACATCATTTTGCTAGAATGAGACCCTGCCCTGCTGAAAAACAAATTCTCCAGAATGGTTTGTTATAATCGATGAAATTTAAAAATAACTAAATAATTGAGTTACAGACCTTTAGGCAACAACATGAACTAAATATGTTTCTTCTCTGTGTGCTTGTAGCTAACTTAGTGCTTCATCAGACTGTGGAGCGCATTCATGTGGGCAAAAAGTACGGTGATATTCCTCGAGGAATTTTTGTGGTCAGAGGAGAAAATGTGGTCCTACTAGGAGAAATAGTAAGTGAAAACTGTTAAGCTGCTGTGGATCTGGGTACTGATGCTAGCTGGCGGCTCCTTCTCAATGTTAGCAAGCTCTTCACAGGAACCCCGCAGTTGCCAGAGTAACACTGCAAAAGGTAGTTAACATCATTCTGTGACCTTTGGCATTCTGAAGATTTGATCTCACTAGCAAAATATTGTTAGCTTTATCTAATAGAGAACAATATTGCTGGTGCTTGCTTCGGTAGCACATATACTAAGATTGGGACAAAACAAAGATTAGCATAGCCCCTGTACAAGGATGGTGTTAAGGTTTTATTGTTGTGAAGAAACATCATGACCAAGGCAACTCTTGCCTGTTTGTTTGTGAGACAGTTTCTCTGTGTAGCCTTGGCTGTCTTGGAAACGCTTTATAGACCAGGCTAGCCGTGGCTCACAGAGATCCGCCTGCCTCTGCCTCCCTGAGGACAGTGATTACAGGCGTGCACCATCAGCATGGCTAAAGGCAACTCTTCTAAAGGAAAATATTTAATTGGGGCTGGATTACAGTTTCAGAGGTTTTGTCCGTGACATGGTGCTGGAAAAGGAGCTGAGAATTCTACATCTTGTTCTGCAAGGAGCAGAAGGGCACCGTGTGTCACACTGAGGGTAGCTTGAGCATAGGAGACCTCAAAGCCCACCCCTACAATGACACACTTCCTTCCAGAAGCTCACACCTACTAATACTGCCATTCCTTGTGGGCCAAGCATTCACACACATGAGTATATGGGGCCGTACCTATTCAAACCACCACATTCCATTCCCTGGCTTGTAGCCATAACATACTGCAAAATGTATTTAGTCCAACTTGAAAAATTTTTATAATCTGTCACAAGTCTCAATATCTGAGATGCACACGATCTCTTAACTATAATCTCCTGTAAGATCACAATAAAAATAATCACATATTTCCAACATATAATGGCACAGGATATATATCACTATTCTGAAAAGTATGGAAGGGAACACAGTGAGGAAATACTGGACCAAAGCAAGACTGAAAATTAGCTGGACAACCTCCAAACTTTACATCTCCATGTTTGATTTCAAAATGCTTTTCGGATCTCCAGTTCCTTTCAGCTTTGCTGACTGCAGCACACTTCTTCTCTTGGGCTAGTTCTATTCCCAGTTAGTAGCTTTCTTTGACAGGCATTCCATTACTATGGCATCTCTAACATCTTGGGGTCTCCTGTGAAGGCTTTACCTTTACAGCTTCATGAGGTGCCCTCTCTGGGCCTCCAATCAGGGATGCCCCTGCCACATGCCTGGCCTTAATGGCTTTCCTTAGTCAGGGAAGGCTATATCGTAATCTCTTTTATTCTAGGCCACCATGCAGGAATACCCCTCTACCTGGCCTCAGTGACTCTCCTTAGTTGAGATTACATAACCCCTTTCTTCTATCCTTGACTTTAAAGCCATAACTACATGGCTGAAGCTGCCAAGTTTTACTGCTTGCTGGAGCTGAAACATGGCCCCCTCTTTTAATGTCATGTTTACCAGCTTTCTGTTTCCTTCACTGCCTAAGCTTGGCTGTCCCAGAACTTAATCTGTAGACAGGTTGGCCTTGATCTTAGAGATCTGCATACCTTTTCCTCTCGAGTGCTGGTATTACAGTTGTGCACCATTATGCCTGGACCTAAGCTTTTCTTTATTTCCTTTTCACAAGAACATTCTACTCATCTGAAACCTTTTAAGCCAGGCCCCCACAGTTCAAATCACCCTCAACACCATTGCCTTCTCTGCTCCTAGTAATATGGCCTGTTAAGCTGTGCTTAAAAGCATCTAAGCGATTTCCTAATTCAAAATCCCAAAGCCTACATTATTCCAAACAAAAACATAGTCTGGCTTATCACAGCAATACCCCACTCCTGGTACCAATTTTTGTCTTAGTTAGGGTTTTATTGCTGTGAAGAGACATCATGACTAAGGCAACTGCTATAAAGGAAAACATTTAATTGGGGCTGGCTTACAGTTTAGAGGGTTAGTCCATTATCATCATGGTGGAAAGCATGGTAGCATCCATCAGACATGGTGCTAGAGAAGGAGCTGAGAGTTCCACATCTTGATCTGCAGGCAGCAGAAGGTGACTGTGTGCCATACAAGGTGTAGCCTCAAAGCCCATCACCACAGGGTCACACACCACACCTCCTACTAGTACCCTTCCCTATGGACCAAGCATTCAAACACATGAGTCTATGGGGCCTATTCCTAGTCAAACCACCACAGATGGTATGCACATTTGTTAAGTGTTCCATATTTTCTCATCTGGAAAGAAACAACATGGTTACATGTGGTGGCACACGCCAATAATCCCAGCAATTTAGGAAGTTATAGTAGGTGGAACTCCCCTAGTTTGAGGCTAAGCTGTGCTACAGTAAGTTCTAGGCCAGCCTGGGTTCCAGAGTAACACCCTCTATCAAACAAATAAAACAAGAACAAAACATTCATCACGTAGTATTTAAGTAATTTCCATTAGTAGAAAGTTAGAGAATTTAAATTATATGTCCTGATTTATAAGGGTATAGTTTTAGAGCTAAGAGTATATCATAATGGTTAAATCCTTTCCAATCACTGAAAACAACAGTTTAACATGTTGGAATATTTTAATCATTTAAATAATTGGTTTGGCGCTGAAGAGATGGCTCGGTGGTTAAGGGCACACACACTATTCTTACTGAGGGCCTGAGTGTGTTTCCATCTCACAACTGCCTAGGCATAGCTCAAGCTCAGGGGGTCCGGACACCCCTGTTCACATACACATACCGCCCCGGCACATGCAAGACTGAAAGATAATACGAGTACAGATGACAAGTAACTTTTCACAGCATGAAATTAATTGGCAGCATTTGAAGAAAGTGTTAGATATATTTGTAAAGTGGAAAAGAGGAATCAATAGGTTAGGAGAAGCCACTATGAAATTTCGAGTGGAGCTCATGACCAGGGAGGAAAGATCTGAATATTTGTGCCACAAATACCAGATATCAAGTGAAATGTTAAATCACATGTGAAGTATTATTGTTTGCTATGTGTTTGTGTATATATACAATAGAAGATGATTACATGTATATGTGTGTATATATATATACACACACACATATATTTAACGGTATATATATATATATGTTTGAAATATTGAAGAGGTTTTTTTTTGTTTAAGTACTTTATTTAAACCTTAAATCCTATGGGGTTTGGAAAATCAAAGTCCCCATGAGACTGGTTTAACTTAATGAGCCGGGGGGGGGGGGGGGGTTGTTGCTTAGTAGCAGTGTGCTTGGGTAGCATGTACCAGACCCTGAATTCGATCGTCAGCACCACACAAGAGAGATGGCTCAGAGGTTAAGAACACTGGCTGTTTTTCCAAAGGTCTTGAGTTCAATTCGAAGCAACCACAAGGTGGCTTATAACCATCTATATGAGATCTGGTGCCCTCTTCTGGCATGCAAGCAGAACACTGTATAAATAAACAAATCTTTAAAAAAAAAAAAAAAAAAAAAAAAAAACAGAAAGAGAGGAAGAAATTGAAGACTGAAAGCAACCGCTGTTTTGTTTTTTAATTCTGCATTTTCTGTTTTCTTACTTTGTTTTTGGAGTTTCTTACTGGTTAGCCATATCTTAATTTCATGTAAAGAAGTCTTGAGTAGAACACTTGGGTCTGTAGTTATTTTTTTAACACTATTTCAAGAAAATGAGACTATTCTGTCAGGGATGGTTGATGCAGAGACCGCATGTTGGAAACAGCTTAGTTTCAGCTGTGTAGTAAGTGTGACATCAGCTTGTTCTGCATGAAACGCTGTCTCCAATCACTGGGCGAGGCAGAGAGCTCCCTGGGTACCTGTGTGCTGCACAAGCAGGAGAACCTGAGTTTGGATTCCCAGCACCTACAGAAAAGCCAGGCATGATGGTCAAGGCTGTCACTTCAGCACTGAGGGGTGCGGACAGACAGGTTCTGGGAACTCAGAGGCCAGCCAGTCCAGCTGAATCCAAGAGTTCCAGACTCCCTGAGAGACTTCAGTCTCAAAAAGTGAGAGTGATAAAGATACCCTATGTCAGCTTCTGGTCATGTATGTTCTTTCCCAATACTGCTATAAAATGTATTAATACCTCATTTAATTTTTTTTTTTTTTGTGGTGGGGCTATAACGTAGGTTCAGCAGTTAAGAGCACTGCTGCTCTTGCAGAAAGTGGGTTCAGTTTCCAGCTCCCACATGGTGGCTTACACCCATCTGTGACTTAAATTTCAAGGGTCTAACCACTTCTATGGGCACTAACCATGCACACACACACATATATACATGGGGTAAAGCATCGATACACATTTTTTAACTTTAAAAAAAGAATGATTATGTGAATTAGCAATCAGTCTGGAGAAATTATGAACAAAACCTAAGAAAACCCATAAGCAGAATCTGTTTAGAAAAACAAACACTGCTTAAGAAGTGTCTAGTGGCTGGGCTCAGTGGCTCAGCCTTTAATCCCAGCACTGGGACTCAGAGGTAGGTAATCTCTGAGTTCAAGGCAAGCCTGTTGTACAAAGCTAGTCCAGGACAGCCAAGGCTACACAGAGAAACCCTGTCTCAAAAAACAAAAAAAAAGTGTAGTTGTGCCCATGGTGGCACATGTCTGTAATCTCAGAAATGTAAAGGCTGAGGCAGGACATCTGGAATCTGTGGCCAGCCTGAGTAAGACCTATTCCAAAAAGGAAAAAAGGTGATTGGATTCTGCCTTGGTGACGAAGGACCCCAGCCCTAAGAAAGTTTGCTGTTGAGAGATGGCTGCATCTACATAGCTTAGACATACAGAAAAGCCTAGGAAGAGAGCTAAGAACCTTGTCTTTCTTCATTCCAGGGATATGAGGGAATGGTTGGGTGATTACATGTAGTTTTTAGCAAATAACCTTTGACCCAAGTGACTTATGCAACTTGTGTGGTTTCTAACCTCCTGGTTAGAGTTCTCCATCTGATACCACAACTTGTTGAGTTCTGAGACCTTGGAGGCATGTGTCAGTTATTATTCAGACTAAAACATCTGCAGATTTCTTTTGATGGGTATCTTTCCAAACCTTATCAAAAGTCATAAAAGGGACTGGAGAGATGTCTCAGTAATTGAGTACTTACTGCTCTTCTAGAGAACCTGAGTTCAGTTCCCAGCACCCATATAGGGTAGCTAATAACTGACTATAACTCCAGCTCCAGAAGGCCTGACACCCTTGTGTAGCCTCTGCAATTACCCTGTATACACATTAAAAAAAAAAAAAAAAAAAAAGTCGTAGGAAAAAAAAACAAGAATACAGCCTGCTGAAGTGGTATACCTGTAATCCCATCATTCCCTAAAGGAAGACAGTGAGTGAAAAGCCAGCTGGCTTTTATAGTGTGTTCTAGGACAGCTTTTGCTCTATAACCAAGATCTTCCCTGGGAGTAGAGAGGAAGCCCAAAAATACTTTGCTACTTTGTATAGGCTTTCCATGTTACAGAAACACAAATAATACCTATACATCTTAGGAATAAGTGAGTCGGTAAAGCTTGTTTATAGTTCTGCATTACAAAATTGGCTATTAAATGTTTATGACATAAATATTAAGTATATTATGTTGTGTTAAATGAAAAGGAAATTTAGTTAATATTTATATTATGAGTTTGGCTTTGTTCTAAGGTTTGTTTTTGTTTTTTGTTTTGTTTTGTTTTTTGTTTTTCAAGACGGGGTTCTCTGTGTAGCCTTGGCTGTCCTGGACTTGCTTTGTAGACCAGGCTGGCCTCGAACTCACAGAGATCCGCCTGCCTCTTCCTCTCATAGAGCTAGGATTACAGGCATGAGCCACCGTGCCCTGCTCTTGTTCTGAGTCTTATATACACCTGGTCTGATGATGTAGCTAAGCAGTAGAATGCATGACTGGCATACATAGGCTGTGGGTGGTCTCCAATGACACGGAACAAAAAAACAGTTCTAAGGCCCATGAGATGGCTCAGTGGCTTAAAGCACTTTTATGCAAGGCTGACAATCGGTATTCAATTCCCAGAACACAGGGGAATATAGAGACGACCAACTCCACAGAACTGTCCTTAGACCTTTATACATACACCGAGACATACACACAAAGCTGAAAAACACAATTCCAAAAAATAAACAAGACTCAATGCCTCTGATAACATATAGACTGGCCTGTATCTGAAAATTGGTAACATTCACCAATGTGTTGGTGTTTATTACTATAATTATGAGTACTTTTTTTTTTAAGGTTGCTGATTTTATTATAAATTTCCTACAATGTGCATGTACTTTTGAAGTAAGCAAAATGAAGTAGTATTTTTATTAAACCAAAGAATTTATCCCATATCGTGATACATGCCTTTAATCCCAGCTTTTGAGAGGCAGAGGCAGGCAGGTCTCTGAACTCGAGGCTAGCCTGGTTGACAGAGCAAGTGCTAGGACATATAGGGCTACACAGAGAAACCCTGCCTCAAAAAGCAAGCAAACAAAAATAGTAGAGAAATAATGCATTGGCCAAACTATAATGGTGACTTATCTTATTCCTGATATTTTCTGTCAACTGTTGCTATAGAGGAAACAGTCTTGTTTTGTTTTTGTGTAGCCCTGGCTTTCCCCAGTTTCCTTTATAGACCAGGCTGGCCTCAAACTCACAGATCCACCCACCTCTGCTGCTCTGAGTGCTGGTAGTATAGGCGTGTGCCGCCACACTTGGCTAAGGAAACAGTCCTATTACTCAGAGACTACTAGTTAGTGGAACAGTTTATTGCCAACAGGAGGAAAGAGTGTGCTATACAGTTGAATCAAGGTTTTATACCTCCTTCCTGAGTAACACATTCCAGAAATTAAATTAATGTTGAAAATGTAAAATACAAGATTTATATGCATCCATCATGGCCTGAATAGTTTTTTTAGATTGTGAATAGTTATCTTTTTGTAAATAGCCTTAGAGATGTGTATGCACAGAGGCATAGTATGAATGCAGGTGCACACCTACAGTCATGTATATAGAGGTCAGAGGATAACCTTGGGTATCAGTGCACCTTGTTTGAGACGGGTCTCTTTCCACTGTGTGCCCAGGCCAGCTGGCCCTCCATTTTCAGGCATTCTCCCGTGTAGTTTCCCAGCTTGCTGTAGGATTACTGGGATTGTAGGTGTGTACTACTATGACTAGCTTTATGTGAGTTCTAGGGGTTCAAACTCGTCTTTATAAGTGCACAGCAACCACTTTGTCCACTGAGTTATCTCCCAGGTTCAAATTTTGTTTTGAAGAAAAGTTATTCTTTAACAACTACCGAGTAAATTCTGACTGGCCTGGGACTGTATATAACCTGAACCTTTCTATACTCACTGAACCCGACCCATGTGTGCACATTCTGAGCCGGTATATGTTCTGTTTCTTTGTCTGCACAGGAAGGGTATTTCAGCCTTATCACAATTATGAGAAGCAATCTAAGCTACATAATGGAATCTGTCTTTAGAGCTGTAAGCTTTTCTGATCTTGGTGGGAAGTTGTTCAAACCTACCTGTTTTGCAGGACTTGGAAAAGGAGAGTGACACGCCCCTCCAGCAAGTGTCTATTGAAGAGATCCTAGAAGAACAGAGGGTAGAACAGCAGACCAGACTGGAGGCAGAGAAGCTGAAGGTTCAGGCCCTTAAAGATCGGGGTCTCTCCATTCCTCGAGCAGATACCCTGGATGAGTACTAAGTCCTTCGCAGACAGACTGCTGTCCTGGAGAGCAAGGGCTATCGCCTGGTCACCTCACGCATTTGACCAGAGTGTCACATTGACAAGTGATCTTATATTTTTTCACATATGCCAGCATGAAGAAATCATGGGATTTT
This sequence comes from Meriones unguiculatus, assembly GCF_030254825.1. NCBI lineage: Eukaryota > Metazoa > Chordata > Mammalia > Rodentia > Muridae > Meriones > Meriones unguiculatus. The sequence continues at coordinate 17,871,634 of NC_083352.1, forward strand.
GTTGATTTTAACAAAACCATTGTATATTTTGTTTTGATTTTCTTTTTCAAACAGTCTCATTACGTAGCCCTGGCTAACCTAGAACTCACTATTTAGACCAGGCTGACCTCTAACTTGTGGGATGGCAGGTGTGCTCCACCATGCCCAGCTTTATTGTTGAAATACACAGTGGCATGACTTCCTCATACAAGTCACTGGGAATCCAAGAATCATGTCTTTGTATTGCTTTTCTTATCTCAGAGTTTACATTTCTTTTCAAAAGCTATTTCTTCATTTATTTGTAAATAAAGAGTGAATTTCAGAACTGTCATTTCACAAAATGGAGTTGCTTCTGGTGAAAAAACATAATTCCCTACTGTAAAAGTGTGTATCTATGCTAGGAAACCCTATGTCACAGTTCCATGTAGCCAACCACTCAGGAAGACATTTTTATGCTATCTTGCTGTTCCTTGTTCCCATTTCATGTTTGTATCTGATAAAGTTTCAAGCTTAAGAAGGGAGTTTTCAAGGAACTAGTTACAACAGAAGCCTCTTGTTTAAAAAACTTGAACCCTGTTCTACCCACAGCTATTCCAAACTATTTCTTATGAGGAAGAATGTCTTCATATTGTGCTTTGTTCTCTGTCTCCTATTAATTTAGCTAAGTCTCAAGTATTTAACATTTTTGTTTTCTTTTTTTTTTTTGCTTATCCCCCCCCCAAAAAATAAGAAAACTCACAAATGGTGTTTAATAATGACTTGATTCATAGTGATACTACTTTGTTGCCTTGATTGTTGGGAAGAATAATTGCATAGCTCATAAGATGTTCGTAGATTATTTTATACTGTAGTATGAAATATACTTAGATTGTGTTTTCAGGTGTTTAAAACATCTGCCCTATAAGCCATTTGGCATGTGAACTCATTGTGATTGGGTTGGTTTTACAGTAGATACTCTTCGAAGAAATTCTTATCCTTGGATTGAGGATGTAGCTTAGAAAGAAGTGGAATGTTTGCCTAGAATGTGCAAGGCTCTCATACCACATTCCTAAGTGCACTGGCACATAGTTCAGTGACAGCAGAATGCTGTTCAATTTAACCCTGCTTTTTCAGCACCTTCAAGAGCTGTAGGTCACTTAGTTATCTCAGCATCAGTCAGAGGAGTCTAACGTAATAACAGACATCAGTTAAAAAAGGGAAGGAACATTCTTGCCTGTTGAATCTATGTTCTTGCAAGGTTTAGTCATGTGTGATGTGTCTGGACTGCTTCCTCTTATTTCCAGACTTCTCAGCCTGGGTCTTCAGCTGCCCCTCCCTGCTTGCGTACTGAAATCTGGTGCTCTGGCCACTGGCCATTGTGGATATGCTTCTATTTTACTGCAGGAACAATTGCAGTTTATACTGAAAGTATGAGCTTTTTTATGCTACCAACTGGGCACTTGCTTTCAGAGTGGGAGAAATGAGACTCCTCAAAGCGCTGCCTGGAGCCATCTTCACACTGAAATAACTAAGGGTATCTGCTTCAGACTTTTTTTTTTTTATGTCTTCTTAGGCCCTTCAGTTTTGTTTTCATACTCTTTGCTTATTAAGCTACAACAAATGAGTACATCATATATAATAAGTTAGATTGAGTGTAAAATTTACATGTATTTATGTTGATACTGGTAATATAAAGCACATGTTTCTGAGAGTGACTCAAAACACTTGAAAAACATGGTCTGGTTTTAAATGTCCAAAACATGGACTGGTTTTAAGTAGGAAATGGCAGAATACATGTTCATTGTCCTGTCTTTAATTTTAGCCACTGAAGGTTACCTTTGCCGTATAAGCTTACAAAATCTTCCCACTGCAGGAATGCTTTTCTGTCCACCTTTAGGTCTTTGCTCAAGTTTCAGCATCCTTATCACTTCAGAATACCATATCTAGGACTGGAAAGGTTGCTCAGTGCTGGAAAGCTCACTTATCATGCACAAGGTCCTGGGTTCTAGTCCCAGCCTTGGAATAGGGGGAGAAAGCCCTCAAAAAAATCCTATCCTCACCTATTTCCCTTCTAGCTTTGTCTCACCACCAACAGCTGACAAAAGTTGTCATTGTTTACTGTCGGTCCTCAAAAGAAATGCTTAGAGCTGGGATTGCTGAGTGTTTAGGTACATGTCTATGATCCTAGTACATGAGAGGCAGGAAGCTTGGGAATTTAAGGCCAACTTTTGCTACACTGAGTTGGAGGCTACATGAGTCCCTGGCTTTGAAATAAATAGCCATATGTGATAGTCCACACCTTTAATCCCAGCATTTGGGAAGCAGAGACAGGGCCTCTGATTTGGGGGCCAACCTAGTCCATCAGTTCCAGGACGACCTGGGATACATAGACCCTTTCTCAACCAAACTAAGGGATGTTCTGTCTGCTTGATCATGTAGCATCAACATCTCAATGATGCCTGAAATACTAAGTTTCACTGTAAAGCTATTGAAGGAGAGATGGATGAGTGGCTCGATTGATAGAAGACAGATGTGTGAAAATATGGATGTGAGTTCAGGTTGACTGAGACACTTCAGGGACTGGTAGCATAGCAAAAGGTCCTGAGGGCAGCTAGGGCACTGAGCAGTCAGGAGCTAGTAAAGTACACAGAGATCTGTAACATGAGTCCAAGCCCTAGGACTGCCTTAGCTGGAGGCCACAGATCTCATGTGTAAAGAATTTGTGTATCTGAGAAGACACCTCAGAGAAGCCTGGGTCAGAGTGAGGTAAGCTGCTTCAGTCGCCTTATGCCTGTTCTTCCAGTGGCCTTCCCGAGAACTGGACTGCGGTGTCTTCCTCTGTGGACTGGTACAGCAGCACTCTCCCAAGAGGAGGTGATCAAAGCCAGCCATTGAGTTCATGTCAGAGACAGTCCCATTTCCCCTTACTAGGGAACCCACTTGGACACTGAGCTGCCATGGCTACATCTGTGCAGGGGTTCTAGGTTATCTCCATGCATTGTCCTTGGTTGGAGTATCAGTCTCAGGAAAGACTCCTAGACCCATATTTTTTGGTTCTGTTGCTCTACTTGTGGAGCTTCTGTCCCCTCCATGTCTTTCTATCTCCCCCTTCTTTCATAAGATTCCCTGCATTCTGCCCTAAGTTTGGCTGAGCCTCAGCATCTGCTTTAATACCCTGCTTGGTAGAGTCTTTCAGAGGTCATCTGTGGTGGCTTTTGTCCTGTTCCTTGTTTTCTTCCTCTTCTGATGTCCCATTTGCCTTTCTGAATGAGGGTTGATCATCTTACCTAGGGTCCTCCTGATTGCTTAGCTTCTTTAGATGTATAGATTATGGTATGTTTATCGTATATTATATGTCTAATATCCACTTATAAAGTGAGTATATACCATGCCCATACTCTTCTTGATGAACTTGAGCACCCATGTGCTTGAGCAGCAGTAGGGCATGAAGCCACACACTTCCTTGATCATGTCTCACAACAACTTGGTGTGCTTGGTCAGATACCCATGGTGCTGGCCTTAGCTTGCTGACTTTCATTATCACCTTGTGGCCTTTGTTGAGGCCCACAGCCTTTTTAGTGCCATGCTTGTTGCTCTCTGATGGTGGCCGAGACAGCCCCAGCTTTCTTTTAAAGAGAGGCAGGAGAGATGGCTCAGGCTCAGCAGCCAAGAGCACTAGCTGCTTTTCTAGAGGGCTGGAGTTTGGTTCCCTGCACCCATATGGCAGTTCACAGTTCTAAATTCCAATTCTCAGGGACCTGGTGCACTGTTTGGTCCTCCGTGAGCACCAGGCACAAAAGTGGTATATAGATACACACTGAGAGCAAATAGAGTAAAAACTGAAAAAAGGAATAGCTTTCAAAAAATCAAAAGTCAGGCATGGTGGCGTGGCACACGCCTTTAATCCAAGAACTCAAGGGGCAGGGATGGAGGGAGAAGTGGAAGTGCTGAGCTGGATAACCCACACCTTTAATTTCAGCACCCAGCGAGGCAGAGGCTGGAGTAGTTCTGTGACACTCCTTACTCGCTCCCCCTTGAGTCCCTGGGAGTCACATGGTCATCCCACAAGGTCATAACTATAGAGTGACGTAGTGGACATTCAGTATAGTCTGGTTGAGTAGGTAATAAATGGAGTTGCCTTTTCTCTTCCAAAGCCTTGCCCCGCCTCCCCACCTGCTCTGTCCATCCTGTCTCCTTCCGCATAGGCTCTAATCAGAAGGGAAAGCCAGATTTAGATGCCCATAATCAGGACATTCCCGGACCTTTCTTGACCTTTTTGCTCAGAGGAACATCAAGAGTTAAGTGGTCACTTAGCCTGGAAAGGATAAAAAGAGAAAGCAAGCCTTGGCACTTGGGGAGGTCATCCAACACCCCCTCCCTGAGTCAATGGCTCTCTGACATCAGCAACAGCTGTATGCCTCAGTGTTCCAGGGTGCCCTCGCTATCCCCTCCTTCCTCTGAATGCCATAATTCTCCACAGAATGGCAACAGCAGGACCTTGAACATTATCTGTATGGCCCGTACCACACAACCCCCTCTCTACTCCCTACCACCTTCCCTGAAGGAAGGCCCACGTGTATCTGAGGCTGCACGTGTCTGAAGCAATGGGTAGGGAGGAGCTAAGCCAGCCAGCCTGGCAGCACACCCTCTGCCTAGGCACAAGCTAGAAGTAACACCTATGGGCAAGTCTGAGCCAAAGATGTCCATGTGTCCCTGGCTGCTTCCCTAAGAGTGCCTCAACAGGAAGAAGAAAACACTCTGTCCCCATAGGAACTGGGTGCTGGAGCCAACAATGCTTTGAGGGGAAAACAGTACCTGTGAGAAGTAATCCCAAAGAAGAAGCTGGGTGTGGCAGAGCATGTCTATAGGCAGGAGAATCAGGATTTCAAGGTTCAGCTACACAGCAAGTCTGAGGACAACCCAGGTTAGACCCTCTTGTAAAACAATCCCACAAGAGATGTGAACCAAAAAGTGGGTTACACCTCTCCAGTGGGCACTGATTGGGAGGGTGTGAACCAGGGGGATAAGCTACTAGAAAGCTGGGATGGACAAAAATGAGCACAGCAGAAGAGTGGTTAAGGTGGACATTAGGGACTAGACCTTGGGGCCTTCAGTGCCTCAAGGCAGTAGCTCTTTTAAGACCTCTTGCATACCTTCACCAGAACAGGAATGAAGGCTGTAGGACTCAGCTGACGTGTATGGTTTCATATATCTAATTACCTCGAGGGGTTTTGGTCTTGTCCTATTTCAAGACAGTAGTGACACGATACGAAAGTCAAATGCTGGTGGCAGGTCCAGGACAAGGTCTGGAGCAGGGCAAATCTTGAGACCTTATTGACAACGTTCTTAGCATTTTGGCTTAAAAGCAGCCTCTGGGATAGTTTGAAAGGAAGAGAGCTTAGCAGAGCAGTGCTGGCATGTCTGGGACCAACAGAGGCAATTCAAAAGATTCATAGATCTTTGCCCAGTACCACAGGATTGCATACTAATGGGAGTGAATAACCAAGTAATTGATCTTTCCCACCTTTCTGCACAGGTCAAGTCCTGGAGCAGAGCTAGCCCAGCCTGGGCTGGATGAGGAAAGGGTGAGGAAGGAGCAGGGTGTATCCTAGGCCCAAGTTAATCTCTCTCTTTTCTCTCTCTCTCTCTCTCTCTCTCTCTCTCTCTCTCTTTCTCTCTCTCTTTCTCTCTGATACGGGATGGGCCCTCTCATATCCAGAAAGTCCTCTAAAATGAGAACTTAGAACAGGGCTTTGCCAAAGGTGGTATCAATGGGTGAGCAAATAAATGAACAATTGAACACACAGGGAGATGAGGAGGCCACATTCCATGTGGAGGAGCCAAGGCCAGCCAGAGGACTGCCCTAGTCCTGACACTGACATCCTTTTTGTCCTTGAGCTGGTTATTGTCACCATCCAGGCTAATGGTCTTGCAGCTTTTTTCTTTTTCTTTTCTTTTCTTTTCTTTTCTTTTCTTTTCTTTTCTTTTCTTTTTGAGATAGGGCATTTTTATGTAGCACTGGCTGTCTTGGAACTCACTATGTAGATCAGGCTGGCCTTGAACTCACAAGAGGTCCACTTGCCTCTGCCTGGGAGTGTTGAGATTAAAGGTGTGTGCCACCATGCCTAGCTCTGGTCTTGTTGCGAGAACTTACTCTTCTTTGGTTCTTTCACCCTGGCTTACTCTCTTGGCCGGTGTTTCTGTATAGTGGTGATTCAGCCCAATTACTGAACATTTAAGTGAATGCTAAATCTGAAACTTGAGGCCGAGGCTTAAAGTCTACATTTAAGACTTTTGGGGAGCTATATGCCCTCTGTCAAACGACCCCATTTCAGTGGCCACCACTTTCCTCCGACCTGCTGGTTCTGGCCCTTTCTACTCCGTTCCACACAGTCTGCCTCCTCCCACTTTGGCCAGCACTGCAATGTGAGGCAATCTCTTCATCCTTGACCCTCAGCACGGTGACTGATGGCTTTTTTATCTCAAGCGATGATGCACAGCCTTCCGCTGGAAGCATTTAAGGCAGAGTGCTTGATCCGAGCCATAGCTGCTGGCCTCGGGACCTTGAAGGCTCAGGAAGAGCAAATCCCTGAGTACAGCGGCGGCGGCAGTACTGCCACATCTTGGAGACAGCATGCTACTAGCCACTTTTAAGCTGTGTGCTGGGAGCTCCTACAGACATATGCGGAACATGAAAGGTGAGTCTGAGGCAAGCCCTCACGCCCCTTTGTGGTATGGTTTTGTGGGACAGAGCTTGGGTGAGGAACAGACTACCTAGGCTGCCACCCAGTTGTGCCTCATGACTGGGTGAATCTTTTCCTCTCTGAACCTCAGCTTTTCACCTGAGAAATTGGGCTGGATACTAAGATGCTACACCCCACCCAAATTCTGTAAGTTCTGTAGGCCCCTAGTTGCTCTGGAGCTAGTACTGATGCTGCCTTCCTTCTGGATTAGACTGAGTCTGTACCAAGGTTCTGAGGTGAGTCTTTGCTACAGGAGTAGAGAAATGTAGAAGCCAGCCTTGACTCTAAGCCCAAGAATTGGCAAGCCCAAGGCACTGTCTGGGAAGAAGAGCAGGAGAAAAAGACAGGAGAATTGGCCTGCAGAAACAAAAAGCAAAGCTGGGCGTGATGGCACACCCTTTAATCCCAGCACTAGAGGAGGCAGGTGGATCTCTGGGTTCGAGGCCAGCCTGGTCTACAAAGCCAAGGCTACCCTGTCTCAAAAAAATAAAAATAAAGAAGAAAAAGAAGAAGGCTGTGGCAAAGGGTTGGGGGTGCTCTTGTCACTGTATAGCCAAGAAGCAGATCTTGGCAGTGGGGTAACACTCAGGAGACAGAACGTTTTCTACTCCATATCCAGTGACTTACTGAGCAGCCTTTTCTTCTAGTTAATGGACCAGGTAAAAGGTGTCCAGGTAGGGCCCGGTTTCACCAGCCCACACCTATTTCCCAAGATGCAGAAGAGACTGTTAGACCCTGAAAGTGCTGGAGGAAGCTTAGCGTCGAATCTGCCGTTAGAGACATGGCTGTAGTCTGGGTCCCTGCTGGAATGATGTTCCTGAGCCAGTTTGCTCCTACGGGATGAGTGGACTGGATGGCCCCTCTCTTGGGAATGTTCTAGCTCCTTGACAAAAGTTTCCTTCCCTACCTGCAGGACTGAGGCACCAAGCTGTCCTGGCCATTGGCCAAGAGCTGAACCGGAGAGCACTAGGGAACCCCAGTACTGGATGGATCAGTCAGGTTCAGCGTCGGAGCTCTCTGCTTGGTAAATGTTGGGGCTTCTGGGCTTCTGCCAGTGACTGGGTCTTAGGGTGCAAATGTTCATGGTTTCTGTTCCCTGTCTGTGGTTCCCTAGCTTCCCTGTCTACCTGCAGACAGGACCTTATGGCTTTGATCTTGTCTCTGCTGAGGACTGAACATGTTCAGAGGGCAAAGGGGCAAGAGCTGGGGATTGGCTAGGACACTGGACAGAGGTTTTTTTCTTTCCTTGGCTACAGGTTCTCAGCTGGAAGCGACACTCTACAGTGACCAGGAGCTGTCCTATATCCAGCAGGGAGAGGCGGCTATGCAGAAGGCCTTGGGCATCCTCAGCGACCAGGAAGGCTGGAAGAAGGAAAGCCAGCAGGTAGGTAAAGGTGGCTGTGAGAAACCTGCAGTTGCTTATTGTCCCATTGCCAGTACTCAGGGCCCGCTGGGGCTTTTACCTCACTCATGACTGATCGCCAGCTAAGCAGTTTTACTCAGAACTCTCCTAAGAATATATCCTCGAGGCCGAGCGGTGGTGGCACACGCCTTTAATCCCAGCACTCAGAGGCACAGGCAGGCAGATCTTTGGGAATTTGAGGTTAGCCTGGTCTCTGTAGCGAGTTCCAGCCTAGCCAGGGTTGCATCGTGAGATCCTTTCTCAAAACAAACAAGGACTATATTCTCAGACACGGCTCTCTCCATAAGACCTGATTACAGTATCTCCATAAGACACTATTCCTCTGAATGCAGTACACTCATCCAAGAGAAACCGTGTGCTATGGAGACTCCACAGGCAGGAGGGGACAGATCTCACCCTGTATTACCCTCCTACCATACTGGAATGCACTCTGTATTGTTCAGCCTACTATGTAGGTGAGCTCGCAGTGGGTAATGTAGGCCCCATCCTACCGGAGCTGGAGCACACAACAATGACCCAGTATTGTCTACGGCCCTGTTCTCAATGCTGTATACTTACTGGGAGCCAGTCACAAGACTCATGTTAAAACCAAGCAGCTCTTTTATTAGATCTGCTTTGGTGGCCATATCTTCAGCAAACGTTTACACACTATCCATCCCCCAACGTTCAGATGAAACATCTTGTTGTTCAAGTTCTTACAGTAATGGAAACAGACTAATAGAATCCAATAGACTAATCAGGGATGCAGGCTCAGCACTGCTCTTTGTGAAGGGCCCTTGGGCAAATCACTGAAACTTCCTGGCAACAGGTTCTTCCGAAGTGAAATGGCTCATGTCGTACCAACCAAATCCCCCTACATCCTCTCTATATAATTAACTGGCCCGTAGGCTGGACATTTTACACTCCCAGGTCTGCCAGACTTTTGAGCTTTGAACGATGGGTCATTTCCTTTGGATCTGCCCATACTACCAACATTCACTACCAAGACAAAAGGCAAGTTACCTCTTCCAGTCTTGAGTCAATATACGAGGCTTGTGGCGGCCATGCTTACCACTGGGTCCTCATCAGGTAGATCCAGTCCCACCGCTCAGCGCAGACTTACCTAGCATTGTCTGAGTAGGCTAGGGATAATCTGCTCCAAAGTTAACCACGTGGCCCTCTCCTGTCCCTCTGCAGGAGAACGGGGACGAAGTGCTCAGTAAGGTAGTCCCAGATGTGGGCAAGGTGTTTCGGCTGGAGGTGGTGATAGACCAGCCCATGGACAGGCTGTATGAAGAACTTGTGGACCGCATGGAGGCCATGGGAGAGTGGAACCCAAATGTCAAGGAGATCAAGGTGGGGAAAGCCCCGGTGTGGGGGGAGGGGCCCACGGAGTGCAGTCTAACAGGCAGGCAAAGGGATCCCGAACGACCTGTGGGTGCTTAGCCTACCACTGGCGGAGTCCTGATTCCCACTCTCTTGTGTTAGGTCCTGCAGAAGATCGGAAAAGACACGCTCATCACCCATGAGCTGGCTGCAGAAGCAGCAGGAAACCTGGTGGGGCCCCGTGACTTTGTGAGCGTGCGCTGTACCAAGCGCAGAGGCTCCACCTGTGTGTTGGCAGGCATGGCCACACACTTTGGGGAGATGCCCGAGCAAAGCGGTGTTATCAGGTAAACCTGGCAGCAGTCTCCAAACTGCAGTGTCTTCTGGGATCCCCACTTCCAAGAAACCGATCCTTAGTCCCACTCTTGACTTTAACAAGAAAGGGCCAAAGTGGCCCCACTTCAAAACCCAGTTGGTTTTTTCTGACCCGCTGAGGACCTTCTAAGAACCCTAATAATTTTCCAAGCAAGTAGCAGGCGTCTTTGGGTTCTAACAGTGGGGGAGGGGAACGTGCAGCAGGAGGCCTCCAGCTACAACCAGCAGGTTCTGATGAGCTGGTAGCCATGCCAACTGTAAATAGTACTTTGGCGAAGGACTTCCTGATGAAATTTAAAATATAAGGGACTCTAGAAATGTGGCTACTGTTAAGTAATCAGTGTAAGAATTCTCATTTGTCTTCTTGCCTTGGCTGCTGTTCTTTTGCCAGAGCTGAGCACGGTCCCACCTGCATGGTGCTTCATCCAGTGGCTGGAAGTCCTTCAAAGACTAAGTTCACTTGGCTGCTCAGTATTGACCTCAAGGTGAGAGGCCTGGGAATAGAGTAGTGACAAAAATGCTCCTATCTCCCAACATAGAGAATACTCTTGCATTTTTTTTCCTTTTAAAACACGTTAAATTGTGAGCGCATGGTGTGTGTGTGTGTGTGTGTGTGTGTGTGTGTGTGTGTGAATTTAGGTACTCACGTTACAGCAATCTGGAAAATCAGAGGACACTGTTGACCTGGGGCTCTTCCTCCTTTACGTGGATTCCAGGAATTTTATCAGACTGCTAGGCCTGTGAGGCATATACTTACTTTGACCTACTAAGCCATCTTATCAGCCTTCCTCTTGCATTCTGATAATGCTGATAGCCTTAAATAAATATGGCTTGCTAGAGACCACTGTGGAAGCCTGCAAAGGTTTCCTCACCTCATCTAAAAAGCTGTGTGTAGTGTCTGAAACCTCAATATTTAGGGGCAGGAGGAAGATCATGTTTGATTCCAAGATAGCCCGAGTTACGTTTTATTTTTAGAATTATCAATTTTATGTATAATCATGACCATGTAGAAAGAGGTGCTCCTAGGCCGGGACAGAGGTGATGAGAAAGGTTAGTGATGTCTCAGGGTCCCACAGCCGGGAATCCTGTCTCTGACAATAGGGCAGCAAAAAGTGCACCCTCTAACCAGGAAGCCTGAGTCACCGCTGCCCGGGAGGGCACCGGAGAAGTGTGCATGGGATCTCAGTGCTCTCGTCTCTACTCCAGGGGTGGCTACCGAAGACCATCATCAACCAGGTCTTATCACAGACCCAGATGGAGTTTGCCAACCACCTGCGCAAGCGCCTGGAGTCCAGCTCTGCCTCTGAGGCCCGGTGTTAAGGACTGTGCCCACTACATCAACCTGCTTGCCACCCGCACACTCCAGCAGGAAGCTTGCAAGTCTGTTTAAAATCTTCAGTTGATGACAATGGGAAGATTAGTAGTCATAAAACTCTAAGACTGACTGGTAAAAAGTAGAAAATGAGGGAATGGGAAAATAGAAATGAGGCTTAGAATAAAAGACCTCTAGCGTCTCCCACTGAGCTGTGAAGTGAAGGCTAAGGGAAAGGAATCTTAAATCCTTTTATAGGCCTATACATGCTCATCTAAAACCCTAAAAATGCCAGCAGCTTATGTGATAAGGTAGTGCTCAGGATCAGGAACCGTTGTTTTACAAGCTCAAAATGCCTGAAGGCAATGTGTGCACCAAAAAGCAAGGGCTTACCTAGGGAATTCTGTGGCCTTCTGCTCCTCTGAAAAAGGCCAGAACTTGAAACTACCCACAAAAGGGAGCTTTCAGAGTATACATCCTAACTTTTCTCTACGGAGAAATGGAGTAGTCATTGTGCTGTGGCCTCCCTACTTATCCCATCACAATAAAAACCATGTGTGCACAATCCTGCCTGTACATATCTGTCCCACTCTAAGGAAATCTGCTGGGAATCATAGCTTCATTAGAGTTCTGGGCCAAGACTGTTGGTTTAAGTTACCTAGTTTGTGGAGCTCCAGCCAAAAGCCAGTGTGGTGGCACATGCCTTTAATCCCAGCACGTCAGAGGCAGAGGCAGAGGCAGGTGGATCTCTAATACTGAGGCCAGCCTGGCCTACATGCAAGGATAGCCAGGGCTACAGAGTGAGACCCTGCCTCAAAAATACAAGAACAGTTGGGAGCACTGGTTGTTCTTCTAGGGGATCCAGGTTCAATTCCCAGCACCCACAATGGCAGCTCATAATTGCAATTCCAGTCCTAGAGAATCTGATGCCCTCTTCTGGCCTCTGTGGGCACCAGACATGTACATGATGCACAGACATACAAACATGTAGGCTGAATACCCATAAACATTAAAAACAAAGTACTAGTCAGGCATGGTGGCTGTAATCTCAACCCTCTAAATGACGACACAGGGAACTACCCTAAATTCAAGGCTAGTTTGGACCACAGTGAGACCATCTCACAACAAATACAGAACTCTCTAGAGTTGACAGTTAAGATTAATAGCTTTGGGAGAGGAAGATTATAACAGGATTTTTATCTGCCTAATTAAAAAGATTATACCAAATAAGAAATATTAATAATGTAAAGATAGTGACTATGTCTATTGTTTATGAGCTTAGTTAGTAATAAACAGATTAGATGTCAGCTTGGCTCAGAGCTAGCAATTTCCTTGTTTGAAAAGGTTAAAATATTACCATTTGGGAAGAAAAAATACCTAGAAGGCAATAGAGTAATTCCTGTTCCAGGATTTGGAGATGTTATACTTTAAAGATGTAAGTTGAGAGCTGGGCATGGTAGCGCAAGCCTTTAATCCCAGCAGAAAGCAGAGGCAGGGGGATCTATGTGAGTTCAAGGCTAGCCTAGTCTACAAAGTGAGTCCAGGACAGCCAGGGCTGCTAAACAGAGAAACCCTGTTTCGAAAACAAAACAAAAAATAAAACTAATTTAAGTTGGGATCAGCAAAATGACTCAGTGTCAGTATCTAAAGTGCCTGCCACCAAGACTGGTGACTCCAGAAGGGAGGAGGGAACTGAAAACTGACTCCACAGAACTGTCCTGATTGCCACTTGTTTGCACTCTCATCTGTATGTGCTGGAATATATTGGGTTCCTTTGGTGAATGTTAAGGATGACACAGTTACTGCATACACATGGAGGTCAGAGGGCAACTGCAGGAGCGTACACCCCCACCCCCGGGATGTCAGGGTAGGCAGCAAGCACCTGTATCTGCAAATGCCAAGTTGCTGACCCACTTTTCTGTCCTTTATGGTAGTAGTGTGGTTAATTCCTATCATTTGCAAAGAATTCCAGCTTATTTATGAATAGAACAGGGTGGGAACACTGATATTTATTGAAGTCTTAACAACTGATATTTATTACAATTCATTCTGATTGCTTTTCAGTCTACTTTGCCACAGTTAAGAGTATCGCTCATCCTGGAGCTTCAGGGTGAGGAAGGGCACTGTAGAGCTTTTCTGATAGAACCATCACCAGGATTAGCTAAGAGAAAGCAGCCATTTGCTGAAAAATTCAGTAGAGCAAGGAGGGTACTGGTAAAAGGGCCTTCAGGAAGCACCGTGGCTGTAACTGGACTGTCATTTGCTCCTTCTCACCCTGTTAAGTGTATCTTTGTGCTGTTTGGGATGTATTATGCATTTGTTTAATTTTACATTTCAATAAAACTAGTTGTCAATGGTAACCTAGGTACCAGTAGGTGCCTCTATATGGGTAGTTCTTTTTTGAATCTTTCAAATGAGCCTTATTAACACATCCAAGTTCAAAACTGCACACACATTTTTGTTGTTTCATTCTTCAATTTTGTTCTTTATCCTAGCTCAGCCTCTCTTGAGTGCTGGAATTAATGGTGGGACCCACCAGCACCTGGGCTTTTCTTTCAAACACTAAATATTGTCCAGTAAAGCATCACTTTGATAACCTCCAATGTTTGAAACAAATACACAAACATCTAGTTTTAAACTTAGGTAGGACAGGAGACTTGTGCTAACACTTTACGTCTAGTTTCTCCTAATAACATCACTGTTTTCTTTGGAGTCCTTCAAATGTTGATGACCTCACTCTGTAAGCTGGCTTGTCTTTCTCAGACCAGTCTAGACACCAGTAGGTGTCTAGAAGATGACTGACACCCCCAAAGGAAGCAAAGGAAGGCAGGTTTCTGGCAGTTTGAGACCAGCCTGGTTTACATAGCCAGCCAGGCTACAGATAGACCCTACCTCAAAGAGCTTTGATACTGAGTGTACGAAACAGGGAGTCTGGGTGACTCAGTAGGAGACAAGTGTAATAGTATCACCATTTTCCTTAAGACAATAGTCACCTAGAAGAGTGTAGCAGTACATGCCTTTGATCCGAGCACTCGGGAGGCAGAGGTAGACGAATCTCTGCGAGTTCAACTCCAGCCTGGTATACAAAGTGTGTCCAGGACAGCCAAAGCTACACAGAGAAACCCTGTCTTGAGAAACAAAACAAAACAATATTCACTTGAATCTTGGGGGATTTCTTAAATAGCAAAACAAAATAATTAGGAGAATAGGAATGTCTGTAATAATTCTGCATCCCACTAGTTCCTGGTGCCTAAGTACCTTGTACTTAGGTAAAAACAAAAACAAACAAACATAGGGCAGCCTTTACCTAACCCTAGGGGTTTGCATTTGCCACAGAATGTATGTAAACAGGGAGGGGACTAAAGAACCTTCCTATAGGCAGGCTCATCATCACTCTTCGATCTTAACTCCTGGCTATTAGGAAGGCAGGCAGAGAACAACCTGCACATGGCAACACCAGGCTCCAAGCTGAAGCAGGCCTTTGACACGCTTGCTGTCTTTGAGATTCCAGTTTACACGGGACAGTGAAAATGCCTGATTGCCCAGGGAGGAGGAGAACAACGAGAGGAGTTGAGACCTAAGTCAGAAGCTTGTCCCATCCTGCCAGTGCTGTCCGCCTCCTCATAAAGCTCAAGCTGCTGTCACCAGCAGGAACTCAACCTCAAGTGAAACCAAGTACTACGCTCGTTTGAAAACAAGTTTAATTAGAGAAAAGATTTCTGTTTAACCTGCAGGCAAATTCCTTTCACAATTATAGTTTGTAGAAACCCACTAGCTATATAGATCCCCAAACTTCACACCAGAAAGACTGCCATTAGACTGCTTTGCAATGTACTGCCACTGATTTCAGCCACTCTCAGAAACAAGCTTGCCTCCCCAGGAACCAGCAGGGAGGCAACCATCTTTAAATAAGCGATCTGCTTGGGCATGATTATTCCCTTTGTAGAAAACACAGGCAGGTAATGAGTCCTCGCTGGCAGGCATGTGGCAGAGCACCAGTCTTACGGGGAGCAGATGGCACTCACGGTAAGAGCTGTAGAGGGGTGGGAGTGCTGGAGGGAAGTCTGCTGCAGTCCTCCAGCCTCCTGTACCTTGATCATCTTTGGGAAAATATTTGACACTTTATAGAAACAAAAGCAAAAACCCCACGATTATTCCACAAAGCCGTCTGAAGCAAGGGTTGGCTAGGGCTCCCAGGGTGGACTGCGTCTTCCGTCCACTTCCGTCTCCACATGATACAAAACGTCAGCTAGTGTGTGCTCTACCACAGCACCCCAGCCCATGTCGCTCATCTGCAGGAGGGACAGAAACGGGAAAATGGTGATTACAAAAGTGATAGCAAAAATAAAAACATCAAGGATTCATGTACACATTCTAATGGTACTCACAGGGTGGTAAGTGAGATCCTTTGGAGGATACTTGAAGGATGGTCCAAAGTTAATGGAAACCTGGGATAAGTCCAATTCAAACAGACACGAAAAAAAAAAAAAAAAAAAAAAGAAAGAAAGAAAGGAAGAGAGCAAAAGGAAAACAAAAGTTCAGTATTTAGGGAAATAAGGGGAAGTAGGACCTGTGATAAACACACTGCAGAGGGTGAGGCAGGAGGGTCTCGGGGTTGAGACTAGCCTGAGCTATACAGCAGACCCTGTTCCAAAATAACGACCATGTTGCTAAGGTACTAAGAGTTTAACTGGAACAAACAAGACACACTTCACCACTGCTGAAAGTGGTTAATCCCCTAATGTTTATCAGACATCAGGTGGAAGCAGACTTCTCACTCATTTTTGTTTGGAACTTAAGAGATTTCCTCACTTTACTTTTGTTCGATAGAAGGTAATGAACTAACATGGAAACCTCCATATGCTCATTTTTCCTTTTTAAACAAACAATAAGGAAAGAAATAGTCCTTTCCTTCATGTTTTTTTTTTTTTTTTTTTTTTTTTTTTTTTTCAATTTGAGACTAGGCCTCACTACAAAGGTCTGGCTGTCTTGGAACTCACTATGTAGACCAGGCTGGCCTTAAACTCACAGGATCAGCTGGCCTCTGCCTCCCAAGTGATGGGGTTAAAGGCATGTGCCACCATACCTGGCTCCACACACACATAAAATAAGCAACAGTTACTAATGGCAGGTCATCAAACGGATGACACCAATGATTTACAAGTGAATACGCCTTGTAACTTTCACATCAGACAACACCACCTGCAAAGCACAGTCCATACTAACACATGATTTCATCCATGCAAATATTTCGAGACCTCCAAACGTGTGTACATTTCCAGGCCTCTGAGAAGCTGTTTGGATCCCTTTCTAGAAATCACTTTCCTCTCAGATCAGACTCTTTCATCACAGCCCACCCGCACCCTTCCTTTAAGTTATAGCACAGACCAAAGGCAGGGAACATACCGTGCAGCTCTTGTACAGCGAGATGGCTGGAAAGTAAACTCCCTCAAAAATATCTCTGTAAGCCACACCTTGATTGACACCATTTTTATAAAATATTATCTGAAATAAAGATCAAGGTTTGACTGCAGAATTTTACAAAAGAACAAAATAAAAAAAGATTAAAAAAATCCTCAATTGCAGAACACAATACTGCTACCAGAATGACAATAACATACTCGTTCTAAGAATAACAGACATCTTAAATAGTAAAAGTACCTTAATTTATATGCTACTTTAGACTTTTCAAGTGAAATTAATGTAAACATGTATTATTTCAGTTGACTTTAGGCTTGTTTTTGAATTTCCATGCTACATATGCCAAACAGTTCTCTATTCCACTACTGATTATGCTTTACTTGGAGGAGGGACTGAGACAAGAGTCTCCTGTAGTCCAGGCTTGCCTCCAGCTCACTGCAGCTGAGGGTGACCCTTCACTCCTGTGTGCACCTCGTAAGCACTGTGGTTACAGGCATACATACCCAGCTTTCATCATTCTGTATTTACAAGAAGTGTCAGAAAGACTTTTCCTTCGGGCAAGAACTTTTCTGTACCTGTCTCACCTTTTAAGTCATAGAATTTTTTGCCCTCACACAACTAGAACTCTCGTTTATTTACCTCACACTCTACTACTAACCCTGTGGCTTCTCAGAGCTTTTCTTCCCCCCATCCCCCTTTCTTTTTTGATCTTTGGTCCTTGAGGTCTACTCAGCTGTACCAGCAGCCCTTTGATTGTGCTGTGACCTTGGGCTGCAGCATGACTCCCAGGAAGGGTAAGGAAGGGAGGGACAATTCTAACAGAGTGAGGCAGCCAGCGCCTGCTGTTTCCAAGTGACATGGCAGAGGCTCCTCTAGTTCTGGTGTTCCTCTGTGCGTGGCATCTCCTTCGATGAGAAGAGCATCTACCTCCCTGGCTTCTGTAATCTCCTGCAGAGTTACTTATCAGGGTCACCGTCTTTGCAGACCTTTCTTTAGAGTCCAGGAAGAACACTCTCATGCAACACAGGACACAGAGGGAGTCACGCTCTACAGGAAGAAGGGAGTTCTCAGCTGCAGTTCCCAGCAGCCCTCAGTCCCCTTGAGCCTCGGCTGCCTCACTTTTATCCTCGTGGGGTCTCCATCTTCAAAGACTTACTATTTCGACATGTTTATGACTGTGACTCACCTCACTATGGGGAGTCTGTTTTAGGCTCTTCTCTGCTTTGTCCACAAAGTCTTTTTCTTCAAAATACAAATAACTCTTGAACTTTATCAAAGCCTTGAAAAGCCAGTAAGAAAAAAGACAAAGACACATTGAAGAACCAGATTTATCATAATGGAGAAAATAAAGTCAGATTCACACAGACAGTGCCACGTCCTTATAAAGTCTTTGCCACTGAGTTTTGTCAATTTTCAATTCCTTTTTTTTAAAAATTTATTTAGTTTTATCTTATTGGTGTTTGACTGCACGTATGTCTATGTGAAGGTGTCAGATCCCCTGGAACAGGAGTTACAGACAGTGTGAGCTGCCATGTGGGTACTGGGAATTGAACTCAGGTCCTCTGAAGAGCAGTAAGTACTCTTAACCACTGAGCCAACTCTCCAACCCCCAATTTTCAATTCTTAAGTGACCTCTTCTCCCCCTCAGTTCAGGGTCTCACTATGTAGCTGTGGCTGCCTTGGAACTCACCTTGTAGACCAGGCTGGACTCAAACTTACAGAGATATACCTGCCTCTGTCTCCCAAGTGTTGGGATTAAAGACATGAGCCTGGTTCCTAAGTGCTTCTGAGAAGAGACTAGCTGTCCATGTTTGTTAAACATTGTGGAAAAGGTCCTTAGTAAGGGAATTATACACATATACTTAAACACAAGCACACGCATAAGCGTGCACACGCATAAGCGTGCACGCGCGCATGCGCGCGCACACACACACACACACACACACACACACAAAGTACCTATAAAAGAAAAGTAAATTAACTGAAAAATTATTGGGAAAAAATTTCACAGAGCCTAAAACTTTTTTTTTTAAATTATTTTACTTTACTTTATGTATCTTGGTGTTTTGCCTGTACGAATGTCTGGGTGACATTGTCAGATCCTGAGTTACAGTTGTAAACCACCATGTGAGTGCTGAGAATTGAACTCAGGTCCTCTGGAAAAGCAGTCAGTGCTCTTAACTGCTAAGCCATTTCTCCAGCCCATTAAAACTTATTCTATAACATTTTTGGCATCAGTACAAGAGTCAGTTGTATGACTATTTGATTTCCACTAAGCAGACCAAAGAAATCTAATGCAGAACACAAGAAATTAAACACATCATGTTGGAATGACTTAATTCCTAAGGAAAAAAAAATCTCAACCTCCAAAGTATTAACTCAAAGTCCTCAGTGATCTAATGTCAGGCCAAAGGTAAACATGGAGGAATATTTCATGACTTGTGGGTATCTCAACATTTATTAATTTATTATTAGTTATTTATCACAGAAATAAATATATAGAAGAAAATGCTAAAAAAAAAAAAAAAAAACAAAAACCACCCCTCATAAACATTAACATTTTGGTTCATCAGAAGATATATCAGGGCTGCAAAGATAGATGGCTCCATGGCTAGGAACAGGTACTACAGAGGGCCTGAGCGTTGTTCCTAGGCCCCATGCACGGTGGCTCACGACTACTTGTAACTCCAACTCCAGTGGCTCAATCTGACGCCTCTGACCTCTGTGGGTGGTGCACTCAGGTATAACATCTTCACACATACACATAACTTAAAAAATTTTCTTTTAAAAAAGATGCCATTAAAACTGAATAGAGGGTTGGGGCTGGAGAGATGGCTCAGTGGCTAAAGGCACTGGTTTTCTTCAGAGGTCCTGAGTTCAATTCTCAGCACACACAAGGCAACTGATAACAGTCTATAATGGGATCCAATGCCCTCTTCTGGTGTGCAGAAATACATGAAGACAAAACAGCAATATCCATAAATAAAATTTAAATAACAGTAAGTCTTAAAAAAAACTGAACAGAGGGGCTAGAGAGATGGTTCAGTAGTAAAGAGTACTGGCTGCTCCTCCAGAGAACCCTGGCACCTACATGGTGGTTCACAACAATCTGTGAGTCAGTTCTAGGGGATCCATTGTCCTCTTCTTGGCTCTGGGCACCAGGCACCCACAGTGCACA
This sequence comes from Meriones unguiculatus, assembly GCF_030254825.1. Classification (NCBI taxonomy): domain Eukaryota; kingdom Metazoa; phylum Chordata; class Mammalia; order Rodentia; family Muridae; genus Meriones; species Meriones unguiculatus. The sequence continues at coordinate 17,891,349 of NC_083352.1, forward strand.
TACATACAAGCAGGCAAAACATTCGTAAAATAAAAGCAACTAAATTTTACTTATTTACTTATTTATTTAGTTATTTTAGTTTTTCTGAGACAAAGTTTCTCTGTGTAACAGCCCTGACTGTCCTGAAACTCATTCTGTAAAAGACCAGGCTGGCCTCAAGCTCACAGAGATCGGCCTGCCTCTGTCTCCCAACTGCTGGGATTAAAGGTGTGCGCCACCACTACAGACAGCTCAGCAGTTAAGAGCAGCTGTTCCTCTTGTAGAGAGCCAGTTTGATTCACAGTGTTTACATGTCAGCTCACAATCATCTGTGCCTTTAGTTCAAGAAGATTCAACTCTCTCTGTGGGTACCAGGCATACACATATACATATATACATACATAGGGAAAACATTTACATTATATTAAAGAAACTTAGAAAACAGAGGCAAGCTGCTGGCTTAGCATATAGAAGGCCTTGGGATTAATTCTTGATTCTAAATACTAAAATCTTTTTTTTAATAATAATAATAAAAAAACTGGAAAAATTCTGTACCTGACTAAAGACTTAAAATTTGTATATTTCATTTAAAAATTATATATATATATAAACCAAAGTTGAACAATGGCTAATGATACATTTCGTGAAGTACCTACTGGGGGTTACAGCAATGTCTGCCACTTTCCTGTGGTATCTGATAAACAACATGTTAATGGTCGAACTAAGGTCACTACTCAGGTAATAAACCTTAAATTCTTTCAGTTTTGTTACTATGTCTGTAAATGTCCAGATCAAAAGACAGGGAAAACACACACAGCAGGGTCGCCATCGCAATAGAACTCAAACAATTGCGATAGGCACTGACTGCCATTGGCCGTCAAAGCCAGGGTACCGCTGAAGGAGGACAATCTCACCTTGTCTTTGTAAGTATCTGGCAGTGACTTGGCTGTCTCTGTGTCTTCGGGAAGATTGATATAAAACCCTAGGACATCTCCTTGTCCATAGCCAGATGAGTAGTGTTTGCCAATAGACTGGTGGAACTTGGTTCCTTTTTTGCTCCGCCAAGAATAGCTAAATTTATCATAACCTAAAGGAGCTTGAAGGTTACCTGTCCAAATGAAAAGATATGTGGAGATTAGAGGACTGTAAGTTAACTGGTTTGTTAAAGGAAAAAGGTTCTATTTTGTTTGTACATCTTTTTAGTCAATTTTGGAAACTGCTTACAAGCTATCTCTCACAGTATTCTAGGAATACCACACTGGCTGCTACTTCAGGAGTTTAATTTTTAGACCATCATCTGGTAAACCCCGGGTCAGTTAATCCTGCTGTGAGGCCCACACAGTACCCCCAGCTTACCTAAGGGCTGGGACCAGCCCAGCCTGGCAGCAGTATCTGGTGGCATCTCATCCACAGTGATTTCAAAGAACCAGGCGCCTTTCCGTACCCCATGAGAAGCCCGTACCATGGAGTAGCCCTTCTCTCCAACCACAGTCAGCCGGTCATCAGAGATCTTTAACTGGGGAGCTGCGGCGGGACAGGGTCAAAGGCAGGTAGTTATCTGAGGGGCTCAGAGACCCGAGTCCCTAGTACTATACAAGGATTATAAAAAGGGACCTAAAGAAGAGCTGGGCATGGCGGTGCACGCCTTTAATTTCAACACTTGGGAGGCAGAGGCAGTCTGACCTCGGTGAGTTTCAGGATAGCCAGGGTGATATAGTGAGACCCTGTCTCAAAGCAAACAATTTTTAAAAAAGATTATAAAAAAAAAAAAAAGAAAAGAAAAACAGGTAAGAATTACTAGGTCAAGTGTTCATGGTTCCATATAGTGTACAAGTCTCTTCTGTCAGTTTCTCTAAATGCTATCCTCTATCAAAGCAATACAGTCAAAACCAGAAAAATGCTACTTAGGGAGATTACAGTGCAGCCCAAAAGTCTGAGGCTAACCTAGGAAAATGGTTAAACAACATAGCCAAGGAGCTGGGCAGTAGTGGTACCAGGACAGGGCAGCCAGGGCTACACAGAGAAACCCTGTCTAGAAGAAAAACAACCCGGCAGTGGTAGGCCACGCTTTTAATCCCAGTACTTGGGAGGCAAAGGCAGGTGAATCTCTGAGTTCAAGGCCAGCCTGGTCTACACAGGTCAGAACAGCCAATGTTATACAGAGAAACCTTGTCTTGAAAAAAAAACAAATAAAAAAGCCATGCCTGTGGCATAGGCCTGTAATCCCAGCATTTAGGGAGGCGGATCTGTGAGTTCTAGGACAGCTTGGTCTATAAAGTTCAGGATAGCCAAGGCTATACAGAGAAACCTGTCTGGAAAAACAAACAAAAAAACAAAACCCCAAAACAACAACAACAAAAACAAAGAGAAAATTAAGTGACATAGGTAGACAGGCAGCTGTGATCAGGCCTGTAGGACACTTAGAAGAATGGGACCCAAGCCTAACAGCTCTGGGAAGACAGATGACATCCCAAGACCCAGGAAGGCTATTAGCAGACAACTCATCCTGGCTCCAGGAGCTAGACCATTTCAAATAAGCCAACTACCAAATCACACATTCCCCTCATACTGTTGGAGTTAAGAAATATCAACAGGCTAGTAAAGAAGTTGCATCCTTGAAAAACTTATGACAAAGGAAAAAGTAATTTTACGGTGGAAAATCCTGGAAGACACCACCTTAGCCAAATGATCAGGTAAATCCTCATCAGTAACGGGTAGAGTAACAGGAGGCACCATGAGGGACATAGCTTATACCCAGGATGTCACTATCAGGAGGCAAAACTAGAATCACCAAGTAAACCAAAGCGAGGGATGGCAATGATCTGAATGAGAATGACTGGACAGGCCAGGCTCACTATCTGCATGGTTAGTCCTCAGAGGAAATGCTGGCAACAATTAGTAGGTGTCCTTGTTGGAGGATGGTCAGGGTATCTCTTCTCAGCAACAGAACAGTGACTTAGACAGGGTGTTCCATAAAATAAGCAGCCTGAGCCGGGCCGGCATGGTGGCTTGAGCCTTTAATCCCAGCACTTGGGGAGGCAGAAGCAGGCAGATCTCTGTGAGTTTGAGGCCAGCCTAGTCTACAAAGTGAGTCTAGGACAGCCAAGGCTACACAGAAAAACCCTGTCTCAAAAAACCAAACCAAACCAAACCAAAAATCCAAGCAGCCCATCCTCTCTACAGGCACCAAAGCCATGGACAGTGCAAGGAGGACAGAGACTGCTGCTGTGCTGAGAAATAATACCACACAGGACACTAAGATCAAGAAAGGACCGAACCTGGATTGTCTCCTACGAAGGACATTTCAGGATGAAACGGGAAACCCAACAAGGATCTGAAAATTGGCATCAGTGAGATATGCATTTACTGAATTTCTTGATTACATACTGGTTCTATAAAGATGTAAGATTTTAAAATTATAACAAATTCTTTCCTGAGATAGCTCAACTCACTCCACTTAACGTGGGAGGGACTTAGTGACAATGTTTTTAGACAGGATCTGGTAGCATAGCTCTGGCACGCATTATGAGCCTCAAATTTGTGGCAGTATTCCTGACTCAGCCTCCAGAGCTAGAATTATGTATATGTGCCACCATGTGCCCAGCTTACACTCCCTACTTTCTAATCACTCACTTTAGGGATTGTTTTGGCCGACAGCTTGAAATGCAGCCTTGGCCCACTCTGGACCAAAGCTTTGTGTACTGCCCACGAGGAAATACTTCCCAGAAGATTTTACCTCAACGCTGCTGGTCGCTTTTTAATCATAGTTGATTCTTCAGCCCCAGCCAACCAGAAACCACATATTCTTAATACAGTATCAAATGTCAAGTCTTTGAGGGACTTCCAATCTTCCCTCTGAACTTTACAAGCCAGCCTCCATCGTCTGCACTGCTCTCAGCTTTCGTATCTCCCGAGCTTCCATGGAACAACCTATTCATCTTTGCACTCTAACGGCTTTTCCAGCCCCACTATTCTCTAACATAGTCAGATCTACCGAGCAATACCTCACAATCCTGGTACTGATTTCTGTCCTAGATTTCTATTGCTGTAAAAACATCATCACCAAAAGCATCTTGGGGAGGAAGGGTTTATTTAATCGTACACTTCCACCTTACAGTCCATCACTGAGGGAAATAAGGCATGAACTGAGGCAGAAACCATTGAGGAATGTTGCTTACTGGCTTGCTTTCCATAGTTTGTTCAGATGCTTTCTTATATAGCCCAGAACCACCTGTCCAGGGACAGCATCACCTACAATGAGTTGAGCCCTCCAATGTCAATTATCAAACAAGAAAATGTTGTACAGACTGCCCACACACCAATCTGATGGGGGCATTTTCTCAGGGTTCCCTTTTAAAGATGGCAAAAAAACCAAACCAAACCAAACCAAAACTAACCAGCACCATTTCAAAATGATCACTGAAACTCACACACCTCGATCATGTAGGGCTAACAAGACTCGTTCATATAAGCAGGCTCTGTAGAGGTCTCCAGGAATAGGTTTTCCAGCCCAGCAGTCAAGTTCAAGCTTCTCTGGGTCAGGGGCATGAGGATCAGGCTCAGCTAGAATATAACGGTAGCCATCTTTGTTGAATGGATGTTCCAAAGGGTAGCCATGAGGAGGAAGACGCTGAGCAGAAAACAAAGGGTCACTGAAAAAGAAAGAAAAAAAAGAGAGAGAGAGAGAGAGAGAGAAACTAAATGAAACTGAGGAACTGAAGCCCTCTCTAGTCCACTTTTCTTCTATCCTTTAAGAAAGGCCTTGGATTTGTTGTTTCCTATGAAGCACACACAACTTTACAACAAATGTCTTGTTGAACTTCAATACATCACCTTACCCCTGCAGAGATTTGGTTAAATGACTGTATTTGTGGAGGACTGACAACTAACTCCCGGGGAATTTTACGCACAGGCTGTCGGTCACCTTTCAAGTCTACTAGTCACATTAAAGGAGAGAGACACAGGAGGAACAGTGAATGACGGTGGTTTCTTTCAGGACATTTATTTTTAAAAGACTTGTTTTTATTTTACATGTATGCTAGACCCATACGTATATTTACACACTGCACATGTCTGGGTGTCCGTGGGGGCCAGCGGAGGGCATCAGATTTCCCTGGAACTACAATTACAGATGGTTGTGAATTACCATGTAGGTGCTGGGAACCAAATCCAAGTCCTCTGCAGGAGCAACAAGGGCTTTCTTCTCCCCAGTCATGTCTCTAGGCCTTGTTTTACTTAATTTCTGAGACAAGCAGTTATATATCCCAGGTTGGTCTCCAACTCCTTATGTAGCTGAGGGTGACCTGGGAACTGGGATCCTCCTCCTTCTACCTTCACAGTGTAAGGATTAGAGGCATGTGCCGTCATCCCTGTCTATCCAATTCTGGGGATCAAACCCAGGGCTTGAATACGTGAGGAAGGACTCTACCAACAGAGCTATCCACACCTGCAGCCCCTCTGCTCTAGTGCAGACACTGAGCTATCCACACCTGCAGCCCCTTTGCTCTAGTGCAGACACTGAGCTATCCACACCTGCAGCCCCCTTTAGTTCATTAGTATACAAATCAAGGGACAGAAACCTGGAGGCAAGAGATTTACTCCTTGTTGCCAGTCTAAATCAGAAGTGACCTGGATTTCATCACCTCAGCTTTGGACAAAGAAGAGACACAAGAAAGGAGAGGCAGGAAGTTAAGGAGCTAACATTTAGTAAGCTTTATTTTCTCTTCCCCGCCTAGCCTTCTCAGGATCTCCTAGGGAACTTTATTCCCCAGAATAGAAGATACTGTTGTTAGGACTGTTGTTATTTCAATGCTGGGAATTCAACGTGAGGCCTAACAATGCCAAGCAAGACCTCTATTACTGAGCTGTATCCCCAGAGCAAGAATCTGTTTTTATAGTAATGAGTTCATAAAAGAGAAGACCTCACCTGAAGTTATTCTTTAGAAGGGGCTCAGGACTCACCAAAACCAAACAAATATAACCCCACATAAAACTCAAGAATATGGTTCTTTCCCTTACAGTGGACTTTGCCCACAGCAAGCAACCAGGGCGAGGGTGAGTGGGGTGGGGTGTAATCACACCTTCTGGCCTTCTTGGTGGTCCCTGTTGTCCCTCCATCTTGCTGTTTACGCTTGGCTCCTCTTCCTTTCCCACTGCTTCCTGCTGCGATTCCCCCTTTGAAGAGAAGGCACATCATTTTCACAGAGGCACTATGGGGGCATAAGGGCACTCAAAGTCCATGGCGACTACCATTCCCAATGTGCATTTGTGTAACACCACAGACAATTTTTGTTCTTGATGTATACTGGATTTTAGCCTGATTCTGAAAAGATCAGCTGTATTTCACAACCAATATCCTGAGCCAACATTCAGACCGTAAGGTCACATGAATCTAGGATGTCTGATATCTGAGTTATATCTTCAACCTTCCTTTCTTCTTTAAAAAAAATAAAAATAAAAATAAATTAAATAACCAAACCAAGCAATCAATTAACTAATGTGTATGTGGAGGTCAGAGGATAGCTCTGCAGAGCTGCCTCTGTACTTTACATGGGCTGCTGGTGAACTAGTCACCAGGCTTGCAGCAAGTAAGCCTGGCTAAGTCATCTTTCCAGCCCTTTCTCACGGATGTAACCAATGCTACTTTATGGGACTGTGACACAAATGCATTTGTACTCAAGATTCCAAGCACCCACAGCTAAAAAAAATAAAAACATTTGCATGGACTGGTTTTTTTTTCATCACTTAATACAAACATCATTAAAAATGTCCTTACTGAAGGTCAACGTCCACTTTCTTGAACTGCATGATATGATTCATAAACATAGAAAGGCATTATCTACATAAAGCATTTGAATATCCAGCAAGACAAAAGTACACCAAACATAGAAAACAAAAACAGAAATACTAAAAAGGTGTTTCTCTCCAGTGTTGATAAATTCATCATGGTTACACATGACTCAAGAACAGAAGCTAAATTTAGTAAACAATTTTTAGTTCCTTATCAATACACTTAAGACTGTGCCAATGATATCTAGTAGGTTACAATAGCTTGGTTTGTGGAGTTAAGGGCAAATAAAACAATTTATATATATTTTATATTAGAACATTTAGCTATGTATTTTTGTAACCAGAAGTTATTACCTTACGTGTTTTGAAGTAAGTACTTTGTAAGCTTTTCTCATTTCTATCATTCCTCTCAGTTTGTTTTTCTCTTTCCAGAAAATGGTCCCTGAACTGCAGGAAAACACCTTTATATAAACAACTGCAGAGAGTACTATATGTAAATTTGGAACAAGCTTGAAAATTATCAGCAGTTCTGCTGCAATAAAAAGAATGAAGACATGGAGGGCAAGTCATATTCTGCACACATGGTACCAGATTAATTCAGAATATCCTTGTATGAACCTGTTATTCACACAGCTCATAAAAGGTTTAACATTGAACAATTATGATGACATGAGTATCAATCAAAAGCCTGCCAAATCCTCTACCACCATTTAGCACTGCTTGAACAGTGTAGGCAACACGACAGGGGACTGTTGGCTGGCCATGTTAGGCAGAATATGACAACATCAAGCTTCTATTCCCACATTAAACTGGAACTACAGCTCCATGGTAAATGCTGTCACACCACTCTCACAATGCTTTAAAATTATGGAGTTTAGCTTCTACCAAAGCTCAGCAGAAAGCACTTCAAACCACAAGATACTTAAGTCTGAGGATGAAAGAAGACAGAGAGGAATTCACCTCCCAAAGTGGCTCCACCTGTAAGGACAGAAGCGGCACTATGTATTGTCAGATATCAACTGTCTCAAAGGGCAAACACGGTGTAAGAACAGAAACAGTGCACTTGCATTTTCAACACGCCTGAGAATGCTAACTGTGGACTATATATTTACAATGCTTTGACTCTAAAAGGCAAGTTAATGATGCCATGTGTGCATGAGCACCTACTAAGCTGATACCCAGCCCCTAGTCCTCACTAGATCAGCAGCAAAGAAAATTCTAATTCTCTCCATTAACTAGATGGATTACCAAACGGGGTGGGGGGATGCCACAGTGGGCGATTCATACAGAAAAGATGACATATGGTTATGCTGAAACTCAGGGCAAGAAAAATTAGATGGACAAAGGCAGCTTGTCAAGTAATTGTTGAACTATGGAAAAATAGTGGAAAGCAAATGAATTTCCCAAATTAAGTGTTTATTGTGATAGAGATCTGGAATCAAACAAAAACACAAAAAGTCTAACCTTAAAATTGTACAGTGTCTTACATGAAATCTAATTTCAGTCCAAATTGAGTTTGGGAGGACATCATTAATGTCTGATGTATGCATAATTAGAGATTCACAGTTCATCCTACTAATGTATATAACGAATCTGTTAATAAAATACTACTAAGACCAAACTGCTGTAAAGTGACAAAAGCTCTCTTCCATTACCATTTCCTAAGTGGAGACACTTTAGTTAGCTGCTAAAATCTGAGTTTTGAACTTAAAAGCATCTTAGTAATTATCCATATTTGGGTCATCCTAAAGAACACCCAATTCCAGGCAAGACTTTCACACTCATAGATCTTTTAACAAGACACTAAACACGTACCGTTCAGGTTCCCACTAGAAGACACCGCACTGCTTTGTTTTTGGTTGTCATAAGCAGGACCAATGTTACTAAGATCCTAGAAGAAGAAAGAGCCTAGTAAAAAAAAAGGCCACACGAGCAAATTAACCTGTCAACTGCTAAAAAAATCAAGTTAAAAAAATAAAAATTAGAGCACAGAAAATGAAAACCATAATCCTAAAAAAGCAAGCTCCAAGGAGCATGTGTACAGCAGGCCATAAGTCAGGGTCAGAATGGTTTCAGGGTGGAACTGACCAACCAACCAGGGGGAGGGAGAACTGCACAACAGGGCCAGAGAGCTTAGGTCCTCCTCTGGCCTCTACAGGAATTAGGATCCACACAGCTGTAGCTTTCCATTTTATAAAGTAGAAATCTGAATTTCTACTGCCCATTCTACAAAAATGGCCACCAAGATATATTCTTCCCTCCCCTAACCCCACCCTAGCTCTTCAAATCTGCAAGGCAGCAAATCGGCTCCCTCCTCAGTGGCTAGAAGAGGCGGCTGAAGACACAGTTCCTGAGCTTTTGCCACAGCACAGTTCTCATCTCAAAAAAGGCAGCAAGTCAGGCATTTTAAGGCAAATCTGAAAAGTTTCACCTTCTTACTTGGCAATGCGTCCTCTGCCAAGCAACAAAAAAATGGAAGTTTCTTTTTCCTGTAAGGTTCTAGCAACACAGATTCCCCAAAACTTTCTCCACAACAAAGAATGCTTTTAGAAGCAAAATTTCAGATAACACGGAGATTAGAAAAACCTTACAAAAACTAAGCCGTAGCAACAAGGAACAGTCAGAATCAAAACCGGGTCCCGAGCCAAACATGGCGGCCCACACATGTAACCCCAGCAAGTGGAAGGCTGAGGCAGAAAGAGCTGTCATGAGTTTAAGCTAACCTGGGCTACAGTGAGATCTTGTGACCAAAAGTCAAAATACTTGTTACTGGTTCAGGTGAGTATTTTTTCCAAGTATCAATAAGCACTGATTTGGAGTCCACCATGTTACGGGCATGTAACAGCAGCATGTGTTGGCAGACAGATACAATTCTTGTGTGTGCGTGAATATACATGTGTGTTGGGGGAAGAGGGGCCTGCACATAAGCAAGCACACTTAGGTGGAGGCCAGAGGTCAGTAGCAGGTTTCTCCCTGTCATCGTATGCGGGCTGAGCGCAGGTACACATGCGGAGGTTACAGGACGGCTCCGCACAGTGGTTCTCTCCTCTCTCTACCGTGGGCTCCAGGGTTCCAACTCAGCTCAGCAGGTCATACCAGCCCAGCCATCTCTGGCTCTACCTTGTGTTTTGTTGTTGTTGTTTTTTTTTTAACTTTTATTAATTACACTTTATTCACTTTGTATCCCCCCATAAGCTCCTCCCTCCTCCCCTCCCGATCCCCTCTACCTTGTTTTTAAAGACTGTCTCCCACTGAACCAGAAGCTCTAGGATGTGCCTGCCTCTGCTCCACACAGTACTGGGCCTACCAACACATGCTGCCAACTCCTGGCTTTCATGTGGGAAGTACGGAGCAGGGGATATGAACTCCTGTTCTTGGGCTGGCACAACAAGCATGCAAGCATGAAGCCATGCCCAGCCTCTGTTTTGTTTGGTTTTGAGACAAGGCCTCATGTAGCCTAGGCCGGCCTCAAACTCATGGTCCTTGTTTGCACCTTCTTACTGCCCTACCATGAGCACACTACGACTCCCAGGTTATGAAGTGTTGCAGGAAGGACTCATCCTCTTCACCCACACGCTTCACTACCTGGCTTCTGAGAAAAAGAGCAGGGGGCTGGAGAGACAGTTTAGTGGCTTAGAGCACCTGCTATTCTCCCAGTGGACCCTGGTTCAGTCTCCAGCACCCACATGGCAGCTCACAATTGTAACTCCAGTTTCAGAGGCTCTGCTCCAACTCCCTCTTCTGGCCTCTACAGTCACGACAGCAACACAGTGCACCTCATATATGAGGGGGTGGGGAGAATATGTAAAGGAAGATTAATATACCTGATCCAATAGTCCAAATTTGGGGTAATCTTCTTCTGGGTCTTTGCTTCCTGGATCAGGATGTTCCTTTACCAAGAACACATCTCTTTCCTTACTCTAAAGAGGAAACAGTATTTTAGTAATAATGAACCTTTTTTAAAAAAAAACTTAGAAGTGCAGATGATAAGCCAGCACAGGCACAGTAGCAAACCCCTGTAATCCCAGCACTCTGGGAGGCAGAGGCAGGCGGATCTCTATGAGTCTGAGACTAGCCTGGTCTACAAATGGAGTCCAGGACAGCCGAGGCTACACAGAGAAACAGTCTCGAAAAAAAGGCACTTGAAGAACACGTGTATTAGGCTGGTGATATGGCTCTGTTGGCATTGTTCTCGCCAGAACACGTGAAGACCTAGGGCTGACCCCTAGCACATCAACACTAGGAACGGGACATATAACTTTAACACTCTGGAGACAGAGGAAGGTCAGAGATCAGTCACCCTGGGCTACATACTGAGGTCAGGGCCTGGGCTACAAGAGACTTTCTATAATAACAGCAATCAAACAGAGAGAAAAACAGGGGCCAGCGTGTCACAGTCTGCTTCTATCCCCACCTGGGTTAGGCAGAACTGGCAGCCTGTGGCCGACTCTACCCATGTTCTAAAATCAACATCTTTTAATAAAAAAAGAAAAAATGGTCTCCAAATTTAATGTGGAGTTAAATTTGCAAAAGTGTGGCAGACATGGGGCCAGAGGTTAAGAGCACTTGCTGCTTTGCCAGAGGACCCAAGCTCAGTTCCCAGCATCACTGTCAGGTGGCTCAGAACCACCTGCAATTCCAATTCCAGGGGATCCAGTGCACTTTCTGGTCTCCATGGGCAGTGAATACATGTGGTACGTATACACACACACACACATACAAACACACAGAAACCTGCTGGGTGGTGGTGGCCCATACCTTTTAAACCCAACACTTAGGAGGCAGAGCAGGCAGATCTTTGTAAGTTCAAGGCTATCCTGGTCTACAGAGTGAGTTCCAGGATAGCCAGCACTACATAGAGAAACCCTATCTCAAAAAAAAAAAAAACAAAAAAAAACAAAAACAAAAACAAAAAAAATTAAAATTAAAAACAACAACAAAAAAACACTACCAAAAACAAAACAAAACAAAAACAGAAAGGGTTTCAGCATATAAAAGAAGTCTTGGAGGAGAATGATACTCATGTAAGACACTGTTACTAACTGAATTCATGTAAAAAAAAAATGAAAACTTATTACTACCTATATCTCATTCAATGATTAATATCAAACTGTTTGCTTTTCTCAGCCATCACATTATTTCAAACTAAACAGAATTTAATTGTTAGAAACAATACTGGCTTCTTGGAACTGATCACATGTATTCAATTTTAATTTACTTACCATTGTTTTGACAATATTATTGGGCCACGTCATTTTTCCAGGTCTCTGTCTAGTTGTCATACACTCCCAGTATTTATCAATAAATGGTATAATATCCTAGTTTTAAGAAATAAAATATATAAAGAATTATAGCTGTTTTCAAAGTTACATACAAGCAGCCTTTTCAAAGACTTCATTACAATCAAAACAAAAATCTGCCTGTAGCTTTTATGTACTGAAGAAATATTCAATTGTTCAAAATAATATATGGCCTGCAGGGTGGCTTTGGCATATGATCTCAGCACTTGGGAGGCTTAGGCAGGAGGGTGGCTATGAGTTTCAGGCCAGGGCAACAACAGTAAAAATCTGTCTCAAAAAAATGAACAACCAACCACCAACCAACTATATAAATTATGGAGATTTCCAGTAAAGTACATACAGATTTTAGCTATTCAGGGCTTATAAGCCACTTGGGGAGAAAAGTTATATTCCCAGCCAGGGCCCTGCTTGCCAGCTCTTGCTTTCATGACTGAAACAATGTCTGACCTTGATCTTCTGGCATCACATCAGCACCATTTTAGATCATGTTCTAAAACCCACTACCAGCACAGTTTATTCTATGATAACTAAGCATTTACTAAACAGAGAAGGAACATAAGAACACTGCAAGGAAAGGACTCTGTCATTCCAGAAAACAAGGAGGTCAGAAACTCATGGGGAGATGTCAAAAGGTTTTGGCTGTCAAGGTGACAAAACTATCCTGGTCAAATGTGAGACAATCGAATGTGGGAAATTCGGTGGACTATAATAGTTATGAATTACTGCTCCTAGGGTCACAATGAAAGCAATGTGACACTAAGGCGAACACAAGAGAAGATGACAAAGACATGACCCGCCGCACAACGGCGTTTTACCGTGTGCTTCCCATTCAGAAGACCACACTCTGAAACAACGATAAAAACTACAGTCCAGCAGGGGATGTGGCTCCCATCCTTTCCAGGTTTGCCTGTTGCTTTGGCCTGCTGCCCATAATGGCCCTCATCTAGCCAGCTAGCATTTTTTTTCCTACGGGGACAAGAATGAGGTAAGAAACCAGGCAGTCATCTTTGTGTTCTTTCCAGAGAAAGCTAAGACAGCTGTGGCTATAGTATAAGGAAGTGACATGTGACCTTAGAGAGAGTCAGTAATGAAGTTTTAGTTGTTTTTTTTTTTTTTTTTGGAACAAGGTAAAGCAAGAAGACCGTGAGCTTGAAGATGCCGAGTTCCAGGCCTGCCAAAGCTGGATGATTGGTCACACAAGACCTGATTATGGGATGGATGGCTTGCTTCAAAAAGCCAACCAAATTTTACTTAAGGATTCACAATATTAACAGTAAGCCAAGTGACATCTACTAGAAAATTGGTACATTATAATTCAATATATGGAAAAAAATAAGGTAACCACTAGATGATTTACTCATAATAACTGAGAACAAACTTACTACGGAGGCTATCTATAGGTTTCACTTGACTCTTTAGCATATTGCAAGTACATTAGTTCTAACGCTACCTTATCTTTGGAGAACATGGTTTTTGGATGTTCATCCTGTGTCCGAGACTGCCAGGTTAGGTTCGCCAAAGCACTAAGGCACATTTCTTTTAAATCTATCAAAAGACAAACAACAAAAGAAGACGTATTCTGTGACACTTGGCTTCTACCATCAGGAGCACATTCAATGCAACAGGTGATGCTTAGCTGCAGTTTGACAGTCTAAATGGGATGCAGAGGGACGATCTGCACCAGACTGCGCTGTGGGCATGTCTATGATTATGTGGAGTTCACAAAGCCTGCCCACAGTGTTACTCCCTGGGCAAGAGAATCCTGAACTTTATGAATAGAAAAAGGCAAGCAGAGCTTAAACATACAGCTCTATATTATATAAAGTGTGAGGTCAGTCAGTGTGGCCAGCTCCCTCAAATGCCTACTGCTGTGACTTCACAGTCACGATGGAGTGTAACCTTCAACTGTTACCCCCGCCTCAAAACCTTCCCCCGTTAGGTTGTTTATGGCAGCGCATTCTATGCTATCAACAGGTAGAGAAACCAAGACAGTGGTCCACCAAATAATACTGGAAGCAGCTAAAAGGGAAGTAATAATTGATTTGAAATGGGCAACTGGAATTATTCAGTGCTAAATACCAAGTTAATTCCAACCAGCTCTTAGGCAAAGGTATCCTAAGTGTGCTAACCCAGATCTCTTTTGTTTTCCAAGGGACAATCATCTTTTAAAAATACTCCAGAGTTGTTCTTACTTGCTTGCTTCCGAAGAAAGTAGGTATTCCCACTGTGATGGCACACATTGCAATGGAAACTGTAGTTGGTCATAAAGGGTAGACATGATCTGCAGATGAGCCAAATTACACAAACTAGTGAACCACTGAACACATTTCTTTTTTTTTTAATAATTTTTTTTAAATCACTTCCGTTCTTTTTTTTTTTTTTTAAGATTTATTTATTATATATACAATGTTCTGCCTCCATGTATGTCTGCATGCCAGAAGAGGGCACCAGATCTCATTCTGGATGGTTATAAGCCACCATGTGGTTGCTGGGAATTGAACTCAGGACTTCTGGAAGAGCAGCCAGTGTTCTTAACCTCTGAGCCACGTCTCTAGCATTACATTTCTATGCCTTCTTTTCTTTAAGAAAAAGTTACAGCATTTTTCCTTCCTTTAAAAAATTTATTGTTATCACTATATTATTTGTACACATAATGCATGTGTGACCACATGTGCCAAAGTACACATGTACAAGCTAGGGGCCAATCCTTGGCTAAGTTTTCTCCTTCCATTTGCATATGGTTCTAGGGAAGTGACTATTTGCTGAGTTATCTCACTAGCCCACTCTCTGGCTTTTTCTCAGATGGGACCCTGATCTAGAATTTGTCATCTTCCTGCCTCGGCCCCCTAAGTGCCTGAATTACAGGCATGCATCACTCGCTCCAATCAATATACGTTTCTCCCTTCAAGATAAAGTCTTAAGGAATAGCTCTGGCTGGCCTGACAGTCACTATGCAGCTCAGCCTGGCCTCAAAAGTAAACCACAAAGACTTACTCAAAGGCAGGAGAATTTGTGCAAATTTCAGACCAACTTGGTCTACTTTTCCATTAGAAGATTCTGTCTCCAGAGGGCATTCCAGGTCAGCCAGGGCTACAGAGCTGGCCACTGACTTAGTGGTTATTCACACTGAGTCAATGCTCACCAATTATCTACTGACCTTCTCCACAAACAGGAGACCTTTCACTGACTCAATATGATTTAAATTCTCCAGAATAGCTACATATTTAGAATTAAGTTTTTTTTTTCTCCTGAGAACGAGTGTAAGATACCTATTGGGGTAAATTATAAGCAACGAGAAAGGAAAGTATGCTTTAGGCATGAAAAACATTGATCACCTCAATGTTTTTGAGAAATTAAAAAAAAAATTCTTCCTGGTGATGGTCATCCATGCAGGGCTTTGCACAGCGTGCGTAAGCACCTCGCCACTGAACCACACATGCCTTCAAATGTCTGTGACAACAGGCTTCACCCACTGCGATCACCAAACCCAAAACGTATGAAACAAAATATACTGTCTCGAACTTAATTATATAACCTCCTCTAACTGTGTAGTCTCATTCCCAGTCTGACTGTAAGTTCAAAAGCAAGGACAATGTCACTCACACCTACTAGGGCTCTACTCTCTCAATACTAAATACTCCTCCAAAGGAATGGTAACAGTTCTTCAGTCAGCATACTGGTCCCTGAATAGGTGTGAGCTTGATCACAAAGTACTACCCACTGTTTTTGTCTATGAACTGAATCAACTGCTGAATATGTTGAAAATACTTTTCTTTTAGTATCTTTAAGATTAAAACATGATTATGTAATTTCCCTTTCATGTGGATGCTGGGAATCAAACTGTATCCTTTGGAGGGGTAACTGGTACTCTTAACTGGGAAGCCATCTCTCCAGGCCCGTGCTGGAGTTTTATAAAGCACTCTCCGTAAGACCATGATATATACTCACGAAGTGTCTATTCCAAAGGTGTCAGCTGTGAACCATTTTGTACATATTCCACACTGCAGCTCGACTTCTCCCAGCTGTCGACCATTCTCTTCATCCACAGAGCCCCCCTGGGTGTCCATGGCTTCTGAAGTATCCCCAGCGCCTTCCTGGAGCCATGGGGCAATATGACAATCAAGTGGGTTGACTGACTACGTTTTTCAAAATTAGATTAAAAATTTAAAAACGAAATCTAGTTTGCCTTTCAAGGGCCTAAAAGGGAATACTTACTAGAGTATCTTTTCCATTAGAAGATTCTGTCTCCAGGCCACTTACATCAACCAAGTTTGCATCCCTATTGAAAGAAGTTTGAAGAGACATAAACATCAAAATGCCTATTACAAAAAAACAAGCAAAACAAACAAACAAACAAAAAAAAAAAAACACCCCACCGTTCTAAGTAGTGACAGACATCCTATTCTCATGTCTTTTTTGGCTAAGTCTGTCTAGGACTAGACGCCCAGGAAAACAATCCGAGTATTAGGAGGGATAGAATCAAGACAAGCACAGTGAAGCCTAGTGGTCATTACAAACGTGTACACCGCTTAGAGTTGGTCTTGGGGTAGAGTCACAGGGATCAGTTGTTTCCTAGTGCTTTCTCAGAAGGACTATGATTTCCTCATCCCGGTACTGAACGGGAGTTCTCCTTCCTTGGTTATTTCAGGAACTAGTATCAGAAGAGTGAGCAGCTACGGGGTGCAAGCGCGGGAAAGAGAAAAACACGCTTGGCTCACACAGGCGCTGATGGAAGTGAGCTCTGAGGTGCAGTACAGAGCCGACCCGCCGCCAAGCAGCCCGCTGGGTTGCAGACCGTACCGGGCAGGCCGAGCCGTTGGCCGCAGGGCCCGGGTCCGGAGAGCTGCACCGGAGCGGCGCGAGGCGCGGGGTTCCACAGGGGCGGGCCCTCCCGCGTTCTCGCGGGCTGCAGATGTCTTACCCACTTTCAGCCTCTCCGGAGCTGGGCTCCGCGCCCGGGGCCGCAGACGGCCCCTCTCCAGCCCCGGCGGCCACCGGCTCCGTCTCTCCCTCTTCTGCCGTGGTGGCACTTGCAGATGCTCCCGGGCCAGAGCCGGCGCCCGCTCCAGGGCCGGGACCTGCTCCGGTTGCCGCCATCGCTGCCGCTTCCCAGGCTCTCGCGAGACCGCATCTGTGCAGCGCGTTACCGCCCCGCACGGACTTCTTAAAGCGGTTAGACCTTTGATTGGGCCCGCCACTTGTCGGCGAATGGAGCGCTTGGGGTGTGGCCGCTTTAAGGCCAGAAAAGCGAGCGCGACTCAGAGCGCCAGAGTTTGACGGAAGCCGAGCTCCAGCTCTGTCATTCGCTTTCCTCTAGGATTTTTACATGAGTTCTTTAAAAGCTCCCGCTTATTTTCGTGGCTAAGAGTGGAAGTCACCGCGCATGTGAGGATTTGAGAGCGTTCCTGTCACACTGCTTCGTGCCGAGCAAAAGTTCACGTTGAGACTCGGAGGGAACTTCCGGGAAAACAACAATAACAAAACAGCACTCACTGGCTCACGCCTGTTGTAATTTGCCGTACTCTTAGTGGTTCGCTCCTAAAAGCCCGTTTCCAAATGGCTTTTGGAGCGCTTATAGAGTCTGATAACATAGAGCCCGAGGTAGGTGAGGGTACAGAGGACGTCAGTGAAAGAAACATCTGGTCAGAGGAGGCTAGAAGTGCTGTGAGGTCTAAGAGCTGCGAGAGCTTTTTCAAGGAGGAAAATAAAGCCTAGGTGAGTCTGCTACCAGAGAACAGAGCTGTAGACAGGTTTGGTGCTTAGCAAAAGAAGAGCAGAAACTAAAGACCGGGAAGGGATGGATATTAGCTGGTATACTCTGAGTGAGTGGAAGCATATGGTCTCCACACTGTACTGTAACAGAAACTGACCCCTCCCGGTCTCTGTGAGTATGTGTGTGTGTCTGCGCGCTCGCGCGCGCTCACGCGAGTGCGCGTTTATAGACGTGTTTATAGACATGCTGTGCAATGGTGCACGGGAGAAGTGAGAAGACAACTTGGGGGAATAGATTTTTATTTTTTCCCCCTCCACTGTATGGGTTCTAGGGAGCCAACTTAGGCTTGGAAGCAAGTGCCTTTACTCACTGAGCCGGCTCACTGACTATACATTTGCTTTTTTTTTTAGGGTAAATTTCAGTAGAACAGAGATCTTGAAACAAACAAATAAATGTGGGGATCAGATCATTGATTAGTTACTTTTCTGATGCTATGAGAAAACGCCATGCAAAGATAACTTAAAACAAGAGGGGGAGTTTATTTTGATTGAGAGGTTCAGAGGGATAAGGGTCCACGATGATGGAGGAGAGAAATGGCAGCATGAGGCAGGCGTGGTGACTAGAATACAAGGCTGAGCTCACAGTCTTTTTTTTTTTTTTAATTTTAACTTTTATTAATTACACTTTATTTACTTTGTATCCTCCCATAAGCCCCTTCCTCCTCCCCTCCTAATCTTATCTTCCCTCCCCCTTCTTCACGCATGCCCCTCCCCAAGTCCACTGATAGGGAAGGT
Organism: Meriones unguiculatus; assembly: GCF_030254825.1. Lineage (NCBI taxonomy): Eukaryota > Metazoa > Chordata > Mammalia > Rodentia > Muridae > Meriones > Meriones unguiculatus. The sequence goes on from NC_083352.1 coordinate 17,909,924, forward strand.
CTTCCTTTCCTTCCTTTTGATCCTAGTCTATCAGATCTCCTCAGGAGTGGCTGCACTGTCATCTTCTGTGGCCTGGTAAGGCTGCTCCCCCCTCAGGGGGAGGTGATGAAAGAGCAGGCCAATCAGTTTATGTCAGTCAGTCCCCAGAAGCAGAAAGACACACACGGTATATACTCACGCATATAGACATAATATAGGATAAACCTACTAAAATCTGTACACCTAAAGAAACTAATCAAGAGGGAGGACTCGCTAAAATGCTCAATCCCCACCCGGAAAGACAAAGAGGATGGACATCAGAAGAAAAAGAAAACAGGAAACAAGTTAGGAACCTGCCACAGAGGGCCTTTGAAAGGCTCTGCCCTGCAGACTATCAAAGCAGATGCTGAGACTTATGGCCAACTGTTGGGCAGAATGCATGGAATCTTATGAAAGAAGTGAAAAATAGTAAGATCTGGAGAGGACAGGAGCTCCACAAGGAGAGCAACAGAACAAAAAAATTTGAACACAGGGGTCTTTCCAGAGACTCATACTCCAACCAAGTACCAGGCATGGAGATAACCTAGAACTCCTGCACAGATGTAGCCCATGGCAGTTCAGTGTCCAAGTGGGTTACATAGTAATGGGAGCTCACAATCTTAACCAGAATCACCAGGCTCAGAGTAATCAGCTTCACTTTTCTCTTGTAAGCTTGGCCCCAAGGACATACCTCCTTCAGCAAAGGTGCACTTCCTAATCTTCCCAAAATGTCACACCAGCTGGGGATCAAGTGTTCAGATCCCCAAGACTATGAGGACATTTCTCATTCAAACTACCGTAGATCATATACTCCTTCAACAGTGAACTTTCTCTAAAGGTAGCTAGTGTGGGCTAGGAATGTAGCCTAGCGTGCAGAAGCCCAACATGACATAAACTGGGCATGGGAGCTTATGTCTGTAATCTCAGAACTGCCGAAGCGGAGGTAGGAAACCACAAATTCAAGATCATCTTTAACCACATAAAAGAGTTTACAAGGTCTAGGAAACATAAGATTTTTGTGTCAGAACCCCCTTTCCCTCAAAAAAAAGTTTACTATAATTTCTACTGATGAAAACCAAAGAGGGTAACTTGAAAGCAAAAATAAGGGAGCCATAACAGATCCTGCAACGGCTTAGTGGCAGAGTACTTGACTGGTATGCTTGAGGCTCTGGGTTCCATCCTCACCTCTGAAAACCAACCGCATATGGTGGCATAAGGTGAACGGTCACTAAATAGCTCCGTATACACATCTTGAGGCACTGGTTAATTTTAAGTGATGGTCCCAAAGTGATAGTACATTCTGTCAACAAAGAGATGCTTACCCCCCCTCATGAAACATTTTTTTCCTGTAAGTCACAACCATCTTCAGCCTTGAGTTTGAGCTCATTTAGTCTTTCACTACTGTGTGAATGGGGGCCTAGGTATTTTTTTTTAAGAATTTTTAAAATGTTGACTAAAATATAGTTATATTATTTCTTCCTTTTCCTCCCTCCAACTCCCCCATGCCTACAGCTTACCCTCTCTCAAATTCATAACTTCTTCTTATTATGTGCATATAATATGTACATAAAATGTGCATGAAATATATAATATAAACACACGATGTACATGTGTTACATGTTCATATTATATGTCCATATTATATGATGTATATGTAGGATACATTATATATAAATAACGTACATAAATATATATTTATATGTGTGTACATCTCTACATTATAGGTACATAAAATGTGCATAAAATGTATACATATAATATGTTGAGTCTATTTAGTGTCGTTTGCATATGATTTCAGGGCTGACCACTTGATATTCTATAACCATTAGGGGGTTTATCCCTAAGGAAGACTACTTTTCCTTCTCTTGCTAGTTATTAGCTCTCTGTAGTTGTTTAGAGCAGTGGTCCTTGAGATTTCCCCACTCCATGTTACATGTCTGTTAGACTTGCCATTGTTCGGGTCTTGTTTAGGCAGCTGTGTCGTGCTATCTTGGGACATTCCTAGTAGCCACAATCTCACAGCAAACTTCCCAGTCCTCTGGCTTTTACAGTCTCTCTGTGCCCCTCCCCCTCAATGTTCTCTGAGTCTTAAGTAGAGGAGCTGTGTTTTAGATATATCCACTGGGGCTGGGCACCCCCAATTAACCAATCTCTGCATTTGACTAGTTAAAACCTTCCCTAAAATATCTGAAAACTGAATACAGACATCCATAGAAGAGACTACCATGGCCAAGTAAATGGGCTTTATCCAAGAGATGCCAGGGTGGTTCAATATATGGAGTCAATAAATGGGATAAATCACATGACTGGCCGTAAAGACTGAAATCATACAACCATCTCAATAGATGCAGAAAAGTCCTTTGATGAAATCCATCCTGGGAAAGCAAGAGAGCGAGAGCGAGCCAGAGAAAGAGGCTGAGTTCAGGGAGAAGTGTAGTGTGCTTGTGGCATCAAGTGGGTAATGATCGTGCGGTTGCCAACCATCCTGCAGCACACAGAACCGCTCCCCCACAGTGTTAGTCTACTCAAAGTGCCAATAGGGCCTAGAGGGAGGAGCCCTGATCAACAAATGGGCTGTGCCCAGAGCATGGACAACTTACCAGTGACTACATCACTGAAAAAATTGCTTGCCTTATCACATTAATTGTATAACCATTAATTGTCAGTACTCCCAAGGAAGGGGAGGGCCTCACGAGCCCTTCCGCCACCCACGATTAAATGCTGACACGGCCCGATCTTGTGCAAGTAACCACAGCTACTGTGAGATTATGAGTTCAATGGCCATTCCGTGAGCAGAGGACACTGGGGACGCACGGGTGGTGGGAGGTGGGTATGTTATATAGCCCTTCTCCATTCAGAAAAGGGCTACAGTGCTTACTGGCATTTTTTTAAAAAGTAAATTAAATTTTAAATGAAGGTTGTGTGTGTGTGTGTGTGTGTGTGTGTGTGTGTGTAGGCAAATATGGAGGTCAGAGAACAATGTTTAGGAGTTGGTCTTCTTCCAACATGAGCCCTCGGGTATTGAACTCAGGTACTCAGGCTTTCTGGCAGGTCTTTTACTATCACATTCATGTTTTGTGCATGTGGGGGACAGTGCAAATGTGGGGGGCAGAGGACAATTTTCAGTACTTGGTTCTCTCTTTCTATTGTATGGAAATATGGATCCAGCAGTTAAAATTCAAGTTGTCAGTCTTGACATCAAAGCTCACTGGCTCTCTCTTCTGTTTACTTTCTCTATTTTCTTTTCTCTTTTCCTCTCCTGTCCTCCGCCTTCTGCCTTCTGCCTCCTTCCTTTTCAAACAGGCTTCACTATGTAGCTCATGATCCTCCTGGACCATACAGTGCTACCATACTTAACATAACCTCTTTTCTTATGTTTAGTTTTAAATATGCTCTTTAAAACATAGTGTGCCGGCAATAATTCTATCAAGTAATCATGTTTGACGTAAAATAAGACTGAAGTTAAAGTAGCTCGTTAGATCTTGCACAGTGACTCGACAGAAGGGCCGGGGCTGGAGCTCGGAGCTCCTAACACTTAGACGAGGGTGGTGACTGTGCCACAGCCCAAAGGCGGGTTTTCTAGAAATGACGGAAAAGCTGAGAGGAAGAACATAGAATGGTGGCAGCACTCCAGGAAATGCCTCCCTCTTCTCTTAGAAATAGTGTGCTATGGTAAACCAGTCAGGATGGGGAGCACATGTATCCCTAATTCTCATCACCTCATGTCAGACTGTCTTGGACTAGGGTGAGACAGGCTCACCACTGGAAACTAAATCCCACCTGTCACTCATACAAATGGGAAGGCAGCACATTTTTTATAGCCTTGAAATAGAGACAGTAAAGGGATTCGTCTCCTTCTGAGCTTTTTCTGTTGGACCAGAGGTTTTACTGACAGGGCAGAGATAAAAACAAGGAAGAAGAGGATTTAACAAAGATTAGCTGAGGGACTGGTTTGATGGTCTTGTGTCAAGAGACCAATGGCGTTACTAGAAGAAGCACTTTATATAATACTTATAATTTGCCACGAGCCATTCTTCTTTAACTATTTATACACATTTAAATGGTCAACTGTTATCAAACAACACACTTATCATTTCATTACAGTTACTGTGTGTGTAGGTGTGTGCATGTGGCAATGGATGTATGTCCAGAACACCCAGAATCTACTCTTTCACTGTTTTGGCAAAAATTTACAAATATATTTTAATATAACTAACCAGTCTTCATATAGCACCTTAGACATTTAGATGAATTTACTTTGTTTACCCACAACTTTTTAAAAGAATAAACAAAATCAGAATTTTGAGGATTTTTTTTTTCTTCTGAAGTTATTGAGAATGTAATATTGTCTCAAAAAGGTAGAGAACCAGTTTTGAGATCACCGGATATATTTCACCACAAACAAAACTTAAAGTTGTTTGGCCAAATAAACCAATTGAAATGGGTAAACAGCTACTATTCTGTGTCCCAGAGATTCCTCAAGATAATGGAATTCCTTACAGATAACGGAACAGTGAGTTCTAGCCCTCTCATCTACTGACTACCCTGATAGGTCCTACCATTTTCTATAGGCTGACAGCAGTCCGTGTGTTTTGCTATAGTTGTTGGAGGATTCTTGTTCCTTGAACTTCTCATTGGCTTTCACGTCAGATCCGAAGATGATGCAATACAAGGAAGCATACTTCCTGGAACTGTTGCCAGGTGACCATGACATCATTGACCAGACGAATAGTGTGGTCTCAAGATGTTTGATATATTGATAGAAAAATTAAATAGGAAAGAGCCGTCGAAAACGTCATGCACAATCGAGATCCAAGCAGCATTTATTTTCTCCTCCTTGGCAACTTTTGTGGTGGGATACGTCATCATAATGATTTTCAGAATAATCTTGGCTGTCTTAAACAAATGCCAAAGCATCAAGAGAGCAGAGAAAATCTTGGTCAGTTTCCTTCCCCGGGAGACCTGTATGTGATCAGTTCTACGTTTGGCATATGTCTGTGTTTAGCAAGAAGTTCAAGCCTTATTTGATTTTCTTCAGGCTGATGAATGAGCTTATGATGCTTCATAAAGGGCAGGAAACTGGGCCCAAGCCCAGTGCGAAGTTTGTTGACCATGGACAGTGATGAATGTACCAGAGTCTCTGTTCTGAAAAACAAAACAAAAAAAAAAATTCTATAAACGTCGACAACGTTCCTGTTTCTTAAAAAGACAGTCAAATGTGGTACTTTATGGATTAATCCCAGTACTTGAGGCAGGAAGATTGCTGTAAGTTTGAGGTCAGCCTAGGCTACTTGGATAAATGAGACCCTGTTCCAGAGAAAGAGAGAGAAAGTATATATATATGTAGATATAGATATATACTATATATATGTGTGTGTGTAGATATAGATATATGTAGATATATATACATATTTTAAAGAAGAACATAATGGTCTACATAGTGAGTTTCAGGCCACCCAGAGCTTCATTGTGAGACTGTATCTATTATGTGAGCTTAAGATCAGCCTGAACTACAGGAGACCCTGTTTTAGAGAGAGAGTTTTGTTAAATACTGTAAGGGACCCACAAAGGCAAGATATTAACTTAGCCTTACTTTTGAATATCTTTTGTGCATGATTCATATGTGTCCATATGTATACATTACTTTTATGTGCTATCTACACCAGCCACAAACACAGGCATTTTTTTTTTGTAGCCTAACTAGCTTTGCATAGGTTGATGTTGTGAGTAACTGCTGGCAAATGATGACAGTGGGAACAAATGGGGCTTTATGAAGATGACATATTAGTAATTTTGAAATTTCTTCAATTCTACATGACTGTTCTGTTTTGTTGTTGTTGTTGTTGTTTGCTTGCTTTGAGTCAGGGTGTCACTATGTAGCCCTGCATGGCCTGGAACTTGCTATACAGCCAGGCTGGCCTTTAACACGTTTGTCTCTGCCTCCTGAGTGCTGGGATTAAAGGCATGTGCAACCACAATTGACTCAACAGAAGAATTTTATCAAGCCCTCTGTATTTAGTTTTAATTCATTTAGACTTTGTTTCTTACTGAAATAGATTATAGTAGGTTTTTGTAATAGAATACTTTTTGCTTGTGTATCATAATTAAGATGCAAACTTTCCTTAAATATGTCTACTACTGTTAAAGTGGCATAAGGTGACATGACTTGAAATAAGAGCAAAAAGTTAAGGTTATTAGTAATATGGACTTTATATTTCTGTATTTGAGAGTATCTAGTATTGAAGTTCATTGCTTTTATTGATAAGTTAGTTTACTCTGTAATTGTTTCTACTTTAAAGACTTCAAACAGGGTTGGAGGAATGGCTCAGTGGTTAAGAACACTGTCTGCTCTTCCAGAGGACCTGGGTTCAATTCCCAGAACCCACATGGTGACTCACAGCTTATCTGCACTTCCAGGTCTGATGCCCTCTTCTGGCTTCCCTGGGCACCAGGCACACACACAGTGCACAAACATGCCATTCAGGCAAACCAGCAATTTACATAGAATAAAAATAAACAAAAGTTTGAGATCAAGACTTTAAACGTCATAGAACTATTGGGGAAAGATTTATAAGACTGTGGATTATTGGGGATGATGAACATGAGCTTTCTCTCTCTCTCATGTGTGTGTGTGCGTTTGTATCATTTAGAGATCTCTTTAGTTGACTGCTTTGGTCTTCACAATGATTGTTTCCTGGGTTGAGCAGGGCAGAATGATTTCTGGCTAATATTATGACAAGAGCCTCCCTCAACCTGAAGTGGACTTCTTCTTTAGCTGCTGCTCACTCTGTCAATCCTTTTTGTTTATTTGTTTTTCACAGGACTTATGTTCATCAAGCAAAATAAAGATTAATCCTTTAAGAAGATTTAACTTTCACGGGGAATTTCGTGAGCGTGTTGAAATGTTGCTCTCTGCACAGACCATTGTGGGGCAAGTGCTGGTGAGTGGGCGTTCACGGCTCTCTCACGCTGAGGAGCTGTGGCCATGAACATGGTCGTGGTCTCCTCCTGTACTTTACTCACACAAGCAGGCGTACTCATTTCGTGGTGCTCTTCGCGACATCAAGCCCTGTATGTAGGGCTTTCTAGTTGTCATGCTGCGTTATTTATCCCTAAGTGAGCAAGATTACTTAGATTTTATACTTACTGTTGGCTACTCTGCCACAAGGAAAGCTTTGTGAGTACAGAGTTGTGTAAATTTTGTGCTTCACGGATATATGAGTGCCTGCCTGGAATACACATACCAGAAAAGCATGTATTTAGAGAGCATTGTATGCTTTGATTTCCTGTGGAGGAGAGGGGTTTAGATTAGATGGCTAATTTTTCAGAAAGAAAGCCATGATCCAGTGATTGCTGTTTTTACCACTGCAACTGTTGGTATTTATTTACTTATTTATTTATACTTTATTGGGGTTTCTTATGCCTCTGCCTCCTTCTTTACCCCAATCCCTTCCAATACCCTAATAAAAAATAGGAGAGAAAAAAGGTTAGTGGGGAGAAGAGGCATAGTTCTCTTTAGCTACTTCCTGTTGGTTAGGGTTGCTGGATTCCTTGGGGCAAGTCCAATCTTCCTTTCAGGATATCTCCAGCTTCTTCTTGGCAAACTGCATCAACAGGAACCAGCAGCAGGGGGGGAAGCAGCAGTAGCCTTCTTTCCTAGGAACCCCCTTCCCTCTCTCAGCTCTGGTATTTATTTTCTCTCAGAGTCCTCAGAATTAAACTATGCAGCTGGCAAAGATCATGCCCATTTCAGAGCCTGCATGAGGCAAATAGTCTGCTGCTGTTGAATAATCTAAAGTAGCCCTATATCCCACACCTAGGACTAAAAGAAAAACCTGTTTACATAACATAACTGAGTTTTTACAGAAACCAAAACTCCCACTACAGACACTTCGTAGAATACATGAGAAATATATGTCATTACCTAGCACACAATCACCTTCCACTGCCATTTCATAGATTTTGAAAGAACAGTGTTGTCTGATACCCAGGCAATACTGTGTTATGTGTATCTTCCTCCTCTTCTACTTTTTATTGGTTCTTTGTGAATTTCACATCATGCATCCCAATCCCACTCACTTCCTCCTATCCTTGTATCCACCCTCCACCCTTGCAACCTTCCCCACAACAAAGAAAAAAAACTTGCTGTGGAAGCTGTAGTGTGTCCATGTGTCCCACAATATACCCCTTTGTCCACACTTCTTTACTTGCAGATGTTCATTGCAGTAACTTGTTGGTCTGGTATGAGGCCTCTGGCTTCTGCTCCCTCTATCAGTAGTGGACCCTCCCTGGGACTCCTCTCAGATATCCTGTTGTTGCCCTGTGTCATGGAAATCCTGTAGTTTTGGATCTGTAGGACCAGCCCTTTCATTCAGTCCAGCATTTATTGATGGAGTAGATGTTGGGGTGAGCCAATTCAAAGCCCTGGGTCCGGGTCTGAGGGGTGTCTCAGCTGGTGAGCCTTCCAGCTCACTCTCCTGCTCTCACACCCTCGGGGCTGCTCACCAGTAACCCCCACAAACAGGGCCAGCTCCACCCTGTAGCCCAGGCAACACGCAGGGCCCGCTCTCCTGAGTGTTGCAGCTGGTAAGGGACAGGGCCAGCTCTCCCACCTGCCTATAGGTGGCAAAGGTTTCATATGTGTTTTCAGTCTTCTAAGTTATTGCCGAATGACTGAAAGAGACGTGTCAAAACATTCATTTATGTTTTCTTGACTGTCTTGCATTCCCAACAGAGTTTGAATGATATATTCTTACTTGCAAAGAGTCACTTATTAAACGATCTTGTAGTGAGACAGCACTTCAGAGCAGATGGATCTCTGTGAGTTGAGGCCAGCCTGGTCTACAGAGAGAGAGAGAGAGAGTTCCAGGACAGCAAAAAACTACACACAGAGAAACCTGGTCTCGAAAAACCAAAACCAAAAAACAACAAAACAAAACAACAACAACAAAAAATAACACAACACAACAAAACAAAAACCCTGTCTTGTTAGTGTCCTTATCCAATATGGAATATGTGTTCTTCTGGCATACCTTACAATATAGTATCAGCATAATAAGAATTCTGTTTTTGTTTCCTTTCATCGCTTCTGTCCCCTTTTCTGAACCGTGGAAACGTCATAGCGCTGGATTCCTGTTCTTATCTTCATTAGAGCACACACTTTTTCAGTGGATGCTCACAGGCCCAAGAGGACCATAAGCCAATCCTGGCCAATCCATAGCATCTAAGTGGTAGTCAGTCACCTGTTGTTGCTTGGTTCCCATAGTCTTCTCAGCTGTCTTCAGTGCCACAGCCTACATGTGCTGATCCTCTTTCAGTCTCTTTTGGGTTAAGCCCGATCTGGCAGGTCAGTGCTCTCAGGCCTTCGAGGGATACAGGGCAGAGAGCAGAGCTGGGGAGGCAGCTTGGGCCAGAAAATGTTAGCTGGGAAGAGGCCATAGATGGCAGGGGTGGTTCTTGCCCCAACCTTGAGGAGCAAGGGGTTCGTGTAGGCTTGGGATTCGCTCTCCACATTCAGCCTACTGATTTTTGTTTTGTTTTTCAAGACAGGTTTACTCTGCGTAACAAGAGCCCTGGATGACTTGGACTCACTTTGTAGACCAGGCTGGCCTTGAACTCACGGAGATCCACCTGCCCCCGCCTCCTGAGTGCTGGGATTAAAGGCCTGAATCACTATGCCCAGCTGCTTGCTGACTTTTTTTTTAATGAATTTTTTATATTAATTACAGTTTATTCATTTTGTATCCCAGCTGTAGCCCCCTCCCTCATTCCATCCTAATCCTATTCTCCCTCCCTCCTCTTCTTCTCCCATGCCCCTCTCCAAGTCCACTGATAGGGGGAGGTCCTCTTCCCTTTCCATCTGACCGTAGCTTATCAGGTCTCATTTGGATTGGCTGCATTGTCCTCCTCTGTGGCCTGGGAAGGATGTTCCTCCATCAGGGGATGGTGGTCAAGAGCCTGCCACTGAGTTCATGTCAGAGACAGTACCTGTTCCCATTGCTAGGGAACCCATTTGAACACTGAGTTGCCATGGGCTACATCTGAGCAGGGGTTCTAGGTTATATCCGTGAATGGTCCTTTGTTGGAGTATCAGTCTCAGAAAAGACTCCTGGGCCCAGATTTTTTGGTTCTGTTGCTCTCCTTGTGGAGCTCCTGTCCTCTCCAGGTCTTACTATCTCCCCCTTCTTTCATAAGATTCCCTGAACTCTGCCCAAAGTTTGGTTATGAGTCTCAGCATCTGCTTTTATACACTGCTGGTTAGAGTCTTTCAGAGGCCCTCTGTGGTAGGCTCCTGTCCTGTTCCCTGTTTTTTCCTTCTTCCAATGTCCATCCCATTTGTCTTTCTGAGTGAGGACTGATCATCTTACCCAGGGTCGTCCTCCTTGCTTAGCTTCTTTATGTGTATAGATTTTAGTATGTTTATCCTATATTATATGTCTAATATCCACTTATAAGTGAGTATATACCATGTGTGTCTTTCTGTTTCTGGGATACCTCACTCAGGATGATCTTTTCTAGATCCCACCATTTACCTGCAAATTTCATGATTTCCTTGTTTTTAATTGCTGAGTAGTATTTCATTGTGTAAATGTACCACAGTTTCTATATCCATTCCTCCATTGAGGGACATCTGAGTTGTTTCCCGCTTCTGACTATTATTACGAATAAAGCTGCTATGAACATAGTTGAGAAATGTTCTTGTTGTATACTTGAGCATATTTTGGATATATGCCTGGGAGTGGTATAGCTGGATCTTGAGGAAGCGCTATTCCTAATTGTTTGAGAAAGCGCCAGATTGATTTCCAAAGTGGTTGTACAAGTTTACATTCCCACCAGCAATGGAGAAGGGTTCCCCTTTCTCCACATCCTTTCCAGCATATATTGTCACTTGAGTTTTTGATCTTAGCCATTCTGATGGGTATAAGGTAAAATCTCAGGGTCATTTTGATTTGCATCTACATGATGACTAAGGACATTGAGCATTTCTTTTATATATATATATATATTTACTTTTATTAATTACAGTTTATTCACTTTTTATCCCCCTGTACCTCCCTCCCTCCTCCCCTCCCAATCCCACCCTCCTTCTTCCCCACCCGTGTCCCTCTCCCAGTCCACTGAAAAGGGAGGTCCTCCTCCCGCTTTCTCTGATCCTAGTCTGTTAGGTCTCATCAGGAGTGGCTGCGTTGTCTTTTTCTGTGGTCTGGTAAGGCTGCTTCCCCCTCATGGGGAGGTGATCAAAGAGCAGGCCAATCAGTTCATGTCAGAGACAGTCCCTGTCCCCATTACTATGGAGCCCACTTTGATACTGAACTGCCATAGGCTACCTCTGTGCAGTGATTCCAGGCCATCTCCATGAGTGGTCCTTGGCTGGAGTATCAGTTTCAGAAAAGACCCCTGTGCCCAGACTTTTAGGATCTGTTGCTGTCCTTGTGGAGCTCCTGTCCTCTCCAGGTCTTACTATCTCCCACTTCTTTCATAAGATTCCCTGTACTCTGCCCAAAGTCTGGCTATGAGTCTCAGCATCTGCCTTGATACCCTACAGGGTAGAGCCTTTCAGAGGCCCTCTGTGATAGGCTCCTGTCCTGTTCCCTGTTTTCTCCCTCCTCTGATGTCCATCCTCTTTGCCTTTCTGAATGGGGATTGAGCATCTTAGCCAGAGTCCTCCTTCCTGATTAGCTTCCTTAGGTGTACATATTTTATTATGTTTATCCTATATTATATGTCTAGTATCCACTTATGAGTGAGTTATATACCATGTGTGTCTTTCTGCTTCTGGGATACCTCACTCAGTATGATCTTTTCCAGTTCCCACCATTTACCTGCAAATTTCATGATTTTCTTGCTTTTTTATTGCTGAGTAATATTCCATTGTGTAGCTGTACCACACTTTCTGTATCCATTCCTCAACTGAGGGGCATCTGGGCTATTTCCAACTTCTGGATATTACAAATAAAGCTGCTACAAACATGGTTGAACAGATGTCCTTGTTGTATACTTGAGCATCTTTTGGATATATGCTTAGCAGTGATACAGCTGGATCTTGAGGAAGCACTATTCCTAATTGTCTGAGAAGGCACCAGATTGATTTCCAGAGTGGTTGTACAAGTTTACATTCCCACCAGCAGTGGAGAAGGGTTCCCCTTTCTCCACAACCTCTCCAGCATGTGTTGTCACTTGAGTTTTTTATCTTGGCCATTCTCATGGGTGTAAGGTGAAATCTCAGGGTTGTTTTGATTTGCATTTCCCTAATGGCTAATGAGGTTGAGCATTTCTTTAAGTGTTTCTCTGCCATTCGATACTGCTCTGTTGAGAATTCTCTGTTTAGCTCTGTTCCCCATTTTTTAAGTGGATTACTTGGTTTGCTGCTTTTCAGCTTCTTTAGTTCTTTATATACACTGGATATGAGTCCTCTGTCAGATAAAGGGTTGGTGAAGACTCTTTCCCAATCTGTAGGCAGGCGTTTTGTTTTGATGACAGTATCCTTTGCTTTACAGAAGCTTTTCAGTTTCATGAGGTCCCATTTATTGATTGTTGCTCTTAGAGCCTGTGCTGTTGGTGTTCTGTTCAGGAAGTTGTCTCCTGTGCCAATGAGTTCAAGGGTATTCCCCACTTTTTCTTCTAAGCGGTTTGGTGTGTCTGGTTTTATGTTGAGGTCTTTGATGCACTTGGACTTCAGTTTTGTGCAGGGTGATAAGTATGGATCTATTTTCATTTTTCAACATGTAGACATCCAGTTAGACCAGCACCATTTGTTGAAGATGCTGTCTTTTTTCCATTGAACGGTTTTGGCTTCTTTGTTGAAAATCAAGTATCCATAGGTATGTGGATTTATTTCTGGGTCTTCTATTTGGTTCCCTTGATCCACCATTCTATTTCTATGCCACTATCATGCAGTTTTTATTACTATTGCTCTGTAAAACAGCTTGAGATCAGGGATGGAGATATCTCCAGGTGATCTGTTGTTGTATAGGATCGTTTTTGGCAATTATGGTTTTTTTTGTTTTTCCATATGAAGTTAAGAATTGTTCTTTCCGGGTCTGATGCTCTTTGGGTGGATGACACCTAAATGAACATCTGTACAAAGTCCCAATTTATTTCTAATATCAGAGATCAGACCTCTACTCTTGCCTGATGCGTCTAAAACAAAAAGGGGGAACTGTAGAGAGCTGCGGAATGCTATGCCTTAAAGATGGAGCTGGTTTCTGCCTTCCACCTTCCCGATGGTGAGTGCTCTCTGTCACGAACAACTCCACATTTGGCTAAGGCCGAGGATCTGGCTTGCTTCCATGTATGTGGACCTATCTGCATTGCCCCCGTGGCAAGCCTGGGTTGGCTACCCAGAGGCTATTTAAGCTGTGGGCTGGCTTTCCCCAGGGTCCGAGGATTGTTCATTGTTCCTGAATAAACTGCATTGAAAAAAAAAAAAAAAAGAATTGTTCTTTCAAGGCCTGTAAAGAACTGTGTCGGTAATTTGATGGGAATTGCATTGAATCTGTAGATTGCTTTTGGCAGGATGGCCATTTTCACTATGTTAATCCTACCGATCCATGAAAGCGAGAGATCTTTCCATCCTTCTGATATCTTCTTCAGTTTCTTTCTTCAGAGACTTGAAGTTTTTTTTTTTTTTTTTTTTTTTTTGAACAGGTCTTTCACTTGCTTGGTTAGAGTCATACCAAGGTACTTTAAGTTATTAGTGGCTATTGTGAAGGGTGTTGTTTTCCTAATTTCTTTCTCAGCCCTTTGGTATACAGGAGGGCTTCTCTCTCTTTTTTTTTTTTTTGAGTTAATTTTGTATCCAGCCACTTTGCTGAAGGTGCTTATCAGTTGAAGGAGTTCTCTGGTTGAATTTTTGAGGTCACGTATACTATCATATCATCTGTGAATAGTGACACTTTGACCTCTTCCTTTCTGATTTGTACCCCCTGATCTCCTTCAGTTGTCTTATTGCTCTAGCTAGGACTTCAAGCACTATGTTGAAGAGATACGGAGAGAGTGGGCAGCCTTGCCTTATACCTGATTTCAGTGGGATTGATTTAAGTTTCTCTCTGTTTAGTTTGATGTTGGCTATAGGCTTGCTGTATATTGCCTTTACTATGTTCAGGTATGTGCCTTGTATCCCTGCTCTCTCCAAGACTTTAAACATGAATGGGTGTTGGATTTTGTCAAATGCTTTTTCAGCATCTGAGGAGATGATTCTGTGGTTTTTCTCCTTCAGTTTGTTTATATGGTGGATTACATTGATGGATTTTTGTATATTGAACCACCCCTGCATGCTTGGGATGAAGCCTACTTGATTATGGTGGATGATATCTTTTCTGTGTTCTTGGATTTGGTTTGCAAGTATTTTATTGAGTATTTTTGCATCAGTGTTCATAAGAAAGATAGGTCTGAAGTTCTCTTTTTTTTGTTGGATCTTTGTGTGGTTTAGGTATCAAGGTGACTGTGGCTTCATAGAATGAGTTTGGTAATGTTCCTTCTGTTTCTATTTTGTGGAATAGTTTGAAGAGAATTGGAGTTAGCTCTTCTTTGAAGGTCTGGTAGAATTCTACGTTGAAACCATCTAGCCGTGGGCTTTTTTTTTTTTTTTTTTTGGAAGGGAGACTTTTGATGACTGCTTCTATTTCCTTACGGGATATAGGACTATTTAATCTATTTACCTGATCTTGATTTAATTTCGGGAAATGAAATCTATCAAGAAAATTGTCCATTTCATTTAGATTTTCAAATTTTGTGGCATATACAGACCTACTGAGTGTTTGGATTTCCTCAGTGTCTGTAGTTATGTCCTCTTTTCATTTCTGATTTTGCTGATTTAGATAGTTTCTCTCTGCCTTTTAGTTAGTTTGGCTAAGTGTTTGTCTATCTTGTTGATTTTTCTCAAAGAGCCAGCCCTTGGTTTCATTGATTCTTTGAATTATTTTATTTGTTTCTAATTTATTGATTTCAGCCCCAAGATTGATTGTTTCCAGCCATCCACTCCTCTTGGGAATGTCTGCTTCTTTTTTTCCCCTAGGGCTTTCAGGTGAGCCATTAAGTTGCTTGAAGAGATTTTCTTTTTTTGGGGGGGGGGGTTCACCTTTTGTAATACCTTCTCAATTGTTTATTTATTTTTGTGAGTAGTTTCCTGGCATGAGTTATATTACATTCACATTATATGTAACTTATATTTTAGTTTTATTTCCTTAGATTTTCAAAAATTATTTTGATATATTGTCTCTTAACTTGGCTTTAAGTATCACTGATTAATTTTTCTTTTTTTTTGCCTTTAAGATTTTTTTAATATTAATTACACTTTATTAATTTTGTATCCCCCCATAAGCCTCTCCCTCCTCCCCTCCCGATCCCACCCTTCCTCCCATTTCTGCATGCATGCCCCTCCCCAAGTCCACTGATAGGAGAGGTTCTCCTCTCCTTTCTGATCTTAGTCTATCAGTTCTCGTCAAAAGTGGCTGCATTGTCCTCTTCTGTGGCCTGGTAGGGCTGCTCCCCCCTCAGGGGGAGGTGATCAAAGAGCAGACCAATCAGATTATGTCAGAGGCAGTCCCTCTTCCCATTACTAGGTAACCCACCTGGACACCGACCTGCCATGGGCTACATCTGTGCAGGGGTTCCAGGTCATCTCCATGAATAGTCCTTGGTTGGAGTATGAGTCTCTGGGAAATTCCCTGTGTTCAAATTTTCTTGTTCTGTTGCTCTCCTTGTGGAGACCCCGTCCTCTCCAGCTTCCACTATTTTCCACTTCCTACACAAAATTCCATTCACTCTGCCCGAGAGTTGGCCATCAGGCTCAGCATCTGCTTTGATAGTCTGCAGGGCAGAGGCTTTCAGAGGCCCTCTGTGGTATGTTCCTAGTTTGTTTCCTGATTTCTTCTTCTGGCTTTCAGAGGCCCTCTGTAGCAGGTTTCTAGGTTGTTTCCTGTTTTCTTCTTCATCTGATGTCCATCCTCCCTGCCCCTCAGGATGGGGATCGAAAACTCTAGCCAGGGTCTTCTCTCCTGCTCGGCCTCTCTAGATGCACAGATTCTGGTGGGTCCGTCCTACGTTGCATGTCTATATGAGTTGAGCATATACCGTGTGTGTCTTTTTGCTTCTGGGACAACTCACTCAGGATGATCCTTTCCAGGTCCCACCATTTACCTGCAAATTTCATGATTTCCTTGTTTTTTATTGCTGAGTAGTATTCCATAGTATAGATGTACCACAATTTCTGCATCCATTCTTCAGTTGAGGGGCATCTGGGCTGTTTCCAGCTTCTGGATATTACAAATAAAGCTGCTACAAACATGGTTGAGCAAATGTCCTTTTTGTGTACTTGAGCCTCTTTTGGATATATGCCTAGGAGCGGTATGGCTGGATCTTGAGGAAGCGCTATTCCTAGTTGTCTGAGAAAGCGCCAGATTGCTTTCCAGAGTGGTTGTACAAGTTTACATTCCCACCAGCAGTGGAGAAGGGTTCCCCTTTCTCCACAACCTCTCCAGCATGTGTTGTCACTTGAGTTTTTTATCTTGGCCATTCTCATGGGTGTAAGGTGAAATCTCAGGGTTGTTTTGATTTGCATTTCCCTAATGGCTAATGAGGTTGAGCATTTCTTTAAGTGTTTCTCTGCCATTCGATATTGCTCTGTTGAGAATTCTCTGTTTAGCTCTGTTCCCCATTTTTTAAGTGGATTACTTGGTTTGCTGCTTTTCAGCTTGTTTAGTTCTTTAGATATACTGGGTATGAGTCCTCTGTCAGATAAAGGGTTGGTGAAGACTCTTTCCCAATCTGTAGGCAGGCGTTTTGTTTTGATGACAGTATCCTTTGCTTTACAGAAGCTTTTCAGTTTCATGAGGTCCCATTTATTGATTGTTGCTTTTAGAGCCTGTGCTGTTGGTGTTCTGTTCAGGAAGTTTTCTCCTGTACCAATGAGTTCTAGGGTATTCCCCACTTTTTTTTCTAGCCGATTTAATGTGTCTGGTTTTATGTTGAGGTCTTTGATCCACTTGGACTTCAGTTTTGTGCAGGGTGATAAGTATGGATCTATTTTCATTTTTCTACATGTAGACATCCAGTTGGACCAGCACCATTTGTTGAAGATGCTATCTTTTTTCCATTGTATGGTTTTGGCATCTTTGTCAAAGATCAGGTTCCATAAGTGTGTGGGTTTATTTCTGGGTCCTCTGTTCGGTTCCATTGATCCACCATTCTGTTTCTATGCCAGTACCATGCAGTTTTTAAAACTGTTGCTCTATAGTACAACTTAAGATCAGGAATAGAGATACCTCCAGAAGATCTTTTATTGTTGAGGATTGTTTTAGCAATTCTGGGTTTCTTGTTATTCCATATGAACTTGAGAATTTTTCTTTCCAGGTCTGTAAAGAATTGTGTTGGTAATTTGATGGGAATTGCATTGAATCTATAGATTGCTTTTGGTAAGATGGCCATTTTTACTATGTTAATCCTGCCAAGCCATGAGCATGGGAGATCTTTCTATCTTCTGATATCTTCTTCTAATTCTTTCTTCAGAGACTTGAAATTTTTTTCATACAAGTCTTTGACTTCCTTGGTTAGGGTTACTCCGAGGTACCTTATGTCATTTGTGGCTATTGTGAAGGGTGCTGTTTCCCTAATTTCTTTCTCAGCCCTTTTGTCTTTTGTATACAGGAATGCTCCTGATTTTTTTGAGTTAATTTTGTATCTGGCCACTTTGCTGAAGGTGTTTATCAGCTGTAGGAGTTCCCTGGTGGAGTTTTTGGGGTCACTCACGTATACTATCATATCATCTGCAAATAGTGATAATTTGACTTCTTTTTCAATCTGTATCCCCTTGATCTTCTTCAACTGTCTTATTGCTCTAGCAAGGACTTCCAGCACTATGTTGAAGAGATATGGAGAGAGTGGGCAGCCTTGCCTTGTCCCTGATTTTAGTGGGATTGCTTTAAGTTTCTCTCCGTTTAGTTTGATGTTGGCTATAGGCTTGCTGTATATCACCTTTACTATGTTTAGATATGTGCCATGTATCCCTGTTCTCTCCAATACTTTAAACATGAATGGATGTTGGATTTTGTCAAATGCTTTTTCAGCATCTAGGGAGATTATCATGTGGTATTTTTCTTTCAGTTTGTTAATATGGTGGATCACATTGATGGATTTCCGTATATTGAACCACCCGTGCATACCTGGGATGAAGCCAACTTGGTCATAATGGATAATATCTTTGATGTGTTCTTGGATTCGGTTTGCAAGTATTTTGTTAAGTATTTTTGCATCAGTGTTCATAAGGGAGATTGGCCTGAAATTCTCTTTCTTTGTTGAGTCTTTGTGAGGTTTAGGTACCAAGGTGACTGTGGCTTCATAGAATGCGTTTGGTAATGTTCCTTCTGTTTCTATTTTGTGGAATAGTTTGAAGAGAATTGGAGTTAGCTCTTCTTTGAAGGTCTGGTAGAATTCTGCGCTGAAGCCATCTGGTCCTGGGCTTTTTTTGGATGGGAGACTTTTGATGACCGCTTCTATTTCTTTGGGGGATATAGGACTATTTAGTTGATTTACCTGGTCCTGGTTTAGCTTTGGTAAGTCAAATCGATCAAGAAAATTGTCCATTTCATTTAGATTTTCAAATTTTGTGGCATATAGACTTTTGAAGTAAGTCCTGATGATTGTTTGGATTTCCTCAGTGTCTGTAGTTATGTCCCCCTTTTCATTTCTGATTTTGTTGATTTGGGTGGTGTCTCTCTGCCTTTTAGTTAGCTTGGCTAAGGGTTTGTCAATCTTGTTGATTTTCTCAAAGAACCAGCTCTTGGTTTCATTGATTCTTTGAATTGTTTTATTTGTTTCCAATTGATTGATTTCAGCCCTGAGTTTGATTATTTCCAGCCATCTACTCCTTCTTGGTGTGTCTGCTTCTTCTTTTTCTAGGGTTTTTAAGTGAGCCATTAAGTTGCTTGCATGAGCTGTCTCGAATTTCTTCTTGAAGGCACTTAGTGCTATGAACTTTCCTCTTAGCACTGCTTTCATTGTGTCCCACAAGTTTGGGTATGTTGTGTTTTCATTTTCATTGATTTCTAGAAAGACTTTACTTTCTTTCTTTATTTCTTCCCTGACCCAGCTGTCATTTAGTAACAAGTTGTTCAGTTTCCATGTGTGTGTAGGCTTTTTGCTATTTCTATTATTGTTGAGGTCCAGCTTTATTCCATGGTGATCAGACAAGATACAAGGGATTATTTCAATCATCTTGAATCTCTTGAGGCTTGCTTTGTGACCAACTATATGGTCTATTTTGGAGAAGGTTCCATGAGGTGCTGAGAAGAAGGTAAATTCTTCTGTGTTTGGGTGTAAAGTTCTGTAAATGTCTGTTAGGTCCATTTGATTCATGACCTCTGTCAGAGACATTGTTTCTTTGTTTAATTTCTGTTTTGTTGACCTGTCCTGGGGTATTGAAGTCTCCCACTATTAATATGTGGGGATCTATATGTAGTTTAAATTTTATCAATGTTTCTTTAACAAATGTGGGTGCTCTTGTATTTGGGGCATAGATGTTCAGGATTGTGATGTCTTCCTGGTGGAATTTTCCTTTGATGAGTATGTAGTGTCCTTCCCCATCTCTTTTTATTAATTTTGGTTGAAAGTCTATTTTATCAGATATTAGAATGGCTACTCTTGCTTGCTTCTTGGGTCTGTTTGCTTGGAAAGTTGTCTTCCAACCCTTTACCCTCAGGTAATGTCTATCTTTGTGTCTTAAGTGTGTTTCTTGTATGCAACAGATTGCTGGGTTTTGTTTACGTATCCATTCTGTTAATCTGTGTCTTTTTATTGGAGAGTTGAGTCCATTGATGTTGAGAGAGATTAATGAGCAGTGGCTGTTAGATCCCTTGATTTTGATGTTGGCTGTGGTCATCAGGTTGTGTGCTTGGTTGCTTTTTGTTTTACTGTAGTAAGGTTATTTATTTCCTGTGTTTTCTTGAAAGAAGATATTTTTTTGGCATTGTATTTTCCCTTCTAGTGTCTTCTGTAATGCTGGATTTGTTTGTAGGTATTGTTGAAATTTGTTTTTGTCATTGAATATCTTGCTTTCTCCGTCTATGAGGACTGAGAGTTTGGCGGGGTATAGTAGCCTGGGCTGACATCTGTGTTCTCTTAGGGTCTGCATGATATCCGTCCAGGCCCTTCTGGCTTTCATAGTCTCTGTTGAAAAGTCAGGTGTTTTTCTAATGGGTTTGCCATTATATGTTACTTGGCCTTTTTCCCTTGCAGCTTTTAGTATTTTTTCTTTGTTCTGTATACTTACTGTTTTGATTATTATGTGGCGGGAGGATTTTCTTTTCTGGTCAAATTTGTTGGGTATTCTGTAGGCTTCATGTATTCTTATTGGCCTCTCCTTTAACTTGGGGAAATTTTCTTCAATGATTTTGTTGAAAATATTTTCTGGGCCTTGGAGAAGGGAGTCTTCTTTTTCCTCTATACCTATTATTCTTAGGTTTTGTCTTTTCATATTGTCTTGGATTTCTTGGACAGTCTGTGTCAGGAATTTTTTGGATTTAACATTTTCTTTGACAGATACATCGATTTCTTCCATTGTATCTTCTACACCTGAGATTCTTTCTTCCATCTCTTGTAGTCTGTTGGTTATGCTTACCTCTGTAGTTCCTGTTTTCTTTCCTAGATTCTTCCTCTCCATTATTTCCTCCATTTGTGTTTTCTTTAATTTTTCCAATTCTATCTTCAGGTCTTGAGTTGTTTTGTTTACTTCCTTCACCTGTCTGATTGTACTTTCCTGTTTTTCTTTTAGTTCCTTCAACTCTGTTTCTTTTATTTCATTCAGTGCTTTAAGCATTTCCTTTCTAAAGGCCATAAACTGTTTGGCTGCAGCTTCCTCTATTTCTTTACGGATGGCAATATTCTGTTTCAGTTTATCTTCCTCTATGTCTTTACGTATCTTATTTGTTTCCTCTGTTATCATCTTCATGAGCATAGTTGTTAGGTCATCTTCTTGGATTTCAGTTATGCTGGGGTGTCCAGGGCTACTTGCCCCTGGGTAACTGGGTTCTGGAGATGCCATATTGCTCTGCCTTTTGTTGCTTGAGCTTTTACGCTGGCCTCTACCCATTGTGCTATCTTAGGTGTTTGGGGTTATTTTCTGGTGGTTCCTGGGGATCCTGTGGTGGAGAGAATCCCCTTTGCAGAAAGCTGGTTTTTCCTGAAGGATGTCTTCTCAGCTTTTTGGGTATAGTCCCTGGAAGGCTGGCGTTTTTTCAGGGGTTGCTGCTGCTCACCTCAGGGATAGAGACCTGAGTGGTAACTGTGGTCTTTGTTAGTCGAGAGGGTTCTCCTCTCACCCAGGGAAGTTCTGAGGACAGCTGCCCTGTTTCTGGGTTTCTTGCTGTAAATTTAATGATCAGCTGCTGTGACCCAGTTGGAATCTGGCGCACAGCAACTGTTTGTGCCTGTGTCTAGAGCACAGCTGAGTGAGTGATGGCGGCTCGGCCCCGCTGGTCTTTGCTAGACTTTTTCCAGGGAAGGATTGGTGATTTAAGTCAGTACAGTTTCCTTCCTTCCTTGTGGATTCTCTGGAGAAAGGGACTCTCATTCTCTCTTTTTTTTTTTTTCCCCTGGTATGCACTGCTCCTGCTCGGTCTCTGTCAGCTGGCTGGCCGCAGAAACTGCCTGAGTCTGGAGCACAGCTGAGTGATGGCGGCTCAGTCTCCGCCTTTCCGGCCTTTGGGAACCTGGGTGTTTGCCTAAACTGGGTAATTTTCCCGAGACTTTTTCGGGGTGGGGGTGTCGGCTGAGTGCTCTGAGATCAGACCAGCCGTTTCCCTCCCTGTGTGTTTGCACCGGACAGTGAAACTCATTCGCTGGTGCCCTGGTGCCCACAGTTCTAACTCAGGCGGCGAATCAGGCTCAGGCGGCGAATCAGGCGCGCAGGCAGGCAGGGCTTTGTGCCGGAGCCTGGATCCCCGGCTCTGGCTCCGGGCTGGCTCCTGAGGCGCCCGTGGAACCCGAGTACTTGAAGAGATTTTCAAATTTCTTCTTGAAAGCACTCAGTGCTATGAATTTTCCTCTTAGCACTGCTTTTATTGTGTCCTATAAGTTTGGGTATGTTTGTGCCTTCATTTTCATTGACTTCTAGGAAGTCTTTAATTTTTTCTTTATTTCTTCCCTAACCTAGTTTTCATTGAGTAGTAAGTTGTTCAGTTTCCATATGTGTGTAGGCTTTTTGCTATTACTGTTGTTGAGGTCTAGCTTTTATAGTCCATGGTGGTCAGATAGGATACAAGGGATTATTTCAATCTTCTTGTATCTGCTGAGGCTAGCTCTGTGACCAACAATATGGTCTATTTTGGAGAAGGTTCCATGAGAGCTGAAAAGAAGGTATACTCTTGAATTTGGGTGAAAATTTCTGTAGACATCTATTAGGTCCATTTGATTTAGGCCCTCTGAAAGTGCCATTATTTTCCTATTTAGCTTCTGTCTGGATGATCTGTCCCTTGGTGAGAGTGGAGTGTTGAAGTCTCCAATTATTAAGGTGTTGGGATTAATGTGTGATTTCAGCTTTAATAATGTTTCATTTAAAAATGTAGGTGCTCTTGTATTTGGGGCATAGATATTCAGAATTGTGATGTCCTCCTGGTGAATTTTTCCTTTTAGAATGAAGTGCTCCTCCTCATCTTTTTTGATTAATTTTGGTTGAAGGTCTATTCTATTAGATATTAGGATAGCTACCCCAGCTTGTTTTCTGGGTCCATTTGCTTGAAAAACATTTTTCCAGCCCTTTATTCTGAGGTAGTGTTTATCTTTGTTGCAAAGGTGTGTTTCTTGGATGCAGCAGAATGTTGGATCCTGTTTCTACAACCATTCTGTTAGTCTGTGTCTTTTTATTGGAGAGTTGAGTCTATTGATGTTGATAGATAATACTGACCAATGAATGTTAGTTCCTTTTATTGTGAAGTTGGTGGTGTTACTGTGATTCATTGCCTGTTTTCTTTTAATTTTTTTGTGCAGTTATCTGTATCCTATGTTTTCTTGGGTGTAGTTGTTTTCTTTGGATTGGAGTTTTCCTTCTAGTGTCTTCTGTAGGGCTAGGTTGCTATGTAGATATTGTTTAAATTTTGTTTTGTCATGGAATATTTTGTTTTCTCCATCTATGTTGATTAAAAGCTTTGCTGGTATGGTAGTCTGGGTTGGCATCTGTGGTCCCTTAAAGTCTGTGTGTCATCTGCCCAGGCCCTTCTGGCTTTCATAGTTTCTGTGGAGAAATCTGGTGTGATTCTGATAGGTCTACCTTTATATGTTACTTGGCCTTTTTCCCTTGCTGCTTTTAATATCTTTTCTTTGTTCTGTAGATTTAGTATTTTGACTATGATGTGACTTGAGGAGTTTCTTTTCTAGTCTAGTCTATTTGGTGTTCTGTAGGCCTCTTGTATGTTTATGGACATCTCTTTCTTTAAGTTGGGAAAATTTTCTTCTATGATTTTCTTGAAAATATTTTCTGGACCTTGGAGCTTGGAATCTTCTTTTTCATCTATTCCTATTATTTTTAAATTTCATCTTTTAATGGTATCTTTGATTTCTTGGATGTTTTGTGTTTGGAACTTTTCTGATTTTTCTTTTACTTGAGGGAAGTATGAATTTCTGCAAGTGTATCTTCAGCACCTGAGATTCTCTTTTCCATCTCTTGTATTCTATTGGTGATGCTTACCTTTGTGGTTCCTGATCTTTTCTCTAAGTCCTCCAGCTCCAGGGTTTTCTCTGTTTGTGTTTTCTTTATTGATTCTAATTCTGTTTTCATGCCTTGCACCATTTTCTTCATCTGTTTGAATGTGGTTTCCTGTCTTTCTATGATGGTCTCTTTTTTTTGTTTGTTTCCTCTCTATATGCCACTAGTTGTGCCCCTACTTGTGCCTCTATTTGTTTGGCTGTATTTGTCTGTATTTCTTTGAGAGCTTTGTTTGTTTCCTCTTTATTTGCCTCCATTTGTGTGGCCCTTTCTTTGAGAGATTTGTTCCTTTCCTCTTTATGTCCCTCTAATAACTGGATAAGCATAGCTTTAAAATAATTTTCCTGTTTCTGATGAATTGGAGCAATTGTTGATTTTGGGGGTTGCTGGTGAAGCCAGAATATCCTGATTTTCGTTGGATGTATTCTTATGCCGACCTCTGGCATAAGAACCTGTAACCTTCACTGTTTGTTCCTGGAGTCTGTACTTCAGACTGGGTCTGTCTTTTGCTGGTGTCTGGAGTATTCTTCAGGAATATTAGAGAGGTCCACTACTTTGAGAGTATGTGTTGGAGTTTCAGCTGTACCAATTTTGGTGTTTTAGATCCTCTGCTTCTCAGATACAGTGTGTGCTGGTCGCTGCCATCTTGGATCCCCCACTCGCTTGCTTTTTATCAGTTGATTTTTTAATTTTTCTTATATTTTTTATTTTTTGAATTTATTTATTTTTTCTTTCTTTTTCTTTCTTTCTTTCTTGCTTGCTTTCTTGCTTTCTCATCCCAAGGGTCCCTCTTCCTCCCTTTTCCTCTCCCTTTCCCCCCCAGAAAAGGAGAGCCCCCCCCCATTCTCCATATCAACCTTCTCCAGCACATCAAGGATGGGAGCATATCCTCATCCCTTGATGCCAGACAAGGCAGCTCTGCCAGGGAGAAGTCAGCTAAAAGCAGGCAGCAGAGGGCATGTTAGAAACAACCCCCTCCCCTTGCTAGGCAACCCATCTGAAGACCAAGCCACCCATCAGCTACATGTGTGCAGGGGGCCTAGTTTCAGATCACTCATGCTCCTGGTTGATGTCTCAGTCTCTGAAAGCCCCCTGGGACTAGGTTATCAGTTGATTTTTGTAAATTGAATTTCAATCGTATTCTATGACTATAAAGGAGATTTGTAACTCCTCTTGGAGAATATTGTAATTATATAATAATATGTGTAAACCACTCAGGGCATATTAAACATTGAAAATTAGCTGATATGTGCATTTTTAATTATTATTTATTGTCTTTTTGCTATCTTCTAACATGAATAATTCTTTTTCAACAGAAATATATATATATGTATACATATATATATGTGTGTGTCCTGTTTTATTAGAGAATATACTTAGTCTGTGGACATTTTCTTTTTCTTTTCTTTTTTCCCCCCTTTGGTTTTTAGAGATAGGGTTCCTCCGTGTACCCTTGGCTGTCCTGGGCTTATTTTGTAGACAAGGCTGGCCTCCAACTCACAGCAGTTTACCTGCCTCTGCCTCCCAGAGTGCTGGGATTACAGGCATGCACCACCACACCGGGCTTTTTGTTTGTTTGTTTTTAAGATTGAATTTTAATTACAAAATTTCTCTTTATTTTTAATTAAAAAAATTCCCTCTCCAACCTCCAAACTTCTCATTGCTCTTCTTCAAATTCATGGCCTCTCTTTTCATCAGTTGTTAGCATTTTCCTGATTAATGATTGATGTGAGAGGGCCCAGCCCACTAAGGGTGGGGCCACCCCCGGAAAGATGGTCCTGGGGTGTATTAGAAAGATAGCTTTTCTTTAGACAATTCAATGCATGCATGCAATGTATTTCTTATAAACATGCTCCTCTCCATTACCCTCTCTATCCCCCCAACTCCTGCTGACCCCATTCTTCTTCCCCACTACTCCCTTCCTACTTCCATGCCATTTTTGTGTGCAGGTAGCCACAGGTGCTGGGTGCTCACGATTGTATTGGCTAAAACATAGATTAAAAAAATATTTGAGGCAAGGTCTTCACTGTGTACCCTGGCTGCCCTAGATCTCTGTATATAGACCTGGCTAGACTTGAACTCACTGAGATCCACCCCTATCTACTTCCCAAGTAGAATTAAAAACATGACACCAAACCCTTCTTAAATTATTATTCATGTGTCTGTGGGTATCCCAAATGAAGGGGCTATTGGATCCCTTGGGCCTGGAACTCGTGTAGTTGTGAAGCTGCCTGGGTGCTGGGTGCTGGGTGCTGGGTGCTGGGAACTGAGCTTGGGTCCTCAAGTACTCTTGAGCAGCAAGTACTCTTAGTTGCCAACCCATCTCTAGACTGTAAGGGAGATATTTTGTTTTTGCCCACTGATGAACTAAATAGTGTGTGGGGGAGTCAACAGAAGATCTAGAGATATATTTGGTGAATACCAGTAGAACTTGACTGAAATCTCCAAACATCAAAGAAAACTATACATGAGGGTGTTGATTCAAAATGCAGCTCTTGTGGAAGGGGAATAAAAGAGTGTTTGTAAAGGAGCCTAGTAGAGGGGTTGTAAAGATAACATCTTTAATTTCAGTCACGGGAGGTAAAATCTGTCTGCCACCAAGATTTATATTCTGGGAAAATTATTTCTGATCTTTATTCTGAACATAAGAATAAATTTAACTGAAGACAGTAAGAAATAATTTTTGTTGAGCCATTAAAATTTTTTTAAATTAAAAAATGAGAAAAAGGTGTTTATTTTGAGCCAAATGTAAGTACAGCCTGGGAAATGGATTCTGGGTTCAGAATGATGTGTTCCATCATGGAAATAGTTACATGAATTAAAATTTTTTTCTCAATTCTTTTTTTAATTGAAAATAAAAATTTCATACCGCATATTCTGCTCACAGTTTCTTCTCCCCCAACTCCTTCCAGATACTTCTTCCTACCTCTCACCCATCCAACTCCAAACCTTCTTTTTCTTTAGAAAGCAGTTAAATAAAAACAAATAAACCAGAATTTAAAAAGTAACTAAAACACTGCATGTGTTTTATTTATTTTTTGTTTTTTGTTTGTTTGTTTGTTTTGAGACAGGGTCAGCTAGCCAGGCGTGGTGGTGCACAACTCTAATCCCAGTGCTAGGGAGGAAAAGGCAGGCAGACCTCTGTGAGTTTGAGGCCGGCCTGGTCTATATAGTGATTTCCAGGACATCCAGGGCTATGTAGAGACATCTTGTCTCAAAGAACCAAAAACAAAACAAAATTAATTTAGATAGGGTCAATTGTCTTGGAGCACCCTGTGTAGACCAGACTGACCTTGAACTCAGAGATTCTCCTGCTTCTGCCTCCTGAGTGCTGGGGTTAAAGACATATGGTAATAAGGATCTTTACCTAGATGGCCTTACATGAACTTCTGATAGTCACAGAACAACAACAAAAAAGTCATATGAAAGCTTTTCCAAAAACAGCTGGGAAGGTCAGGTAGGCGGGTTATAGCAAAGTGGGAAAATCCTCTCTGTTAGGTTGATTTCAGTTCACATCTCAGCTATAGTTGATGAAAGCAAGTTATCTGCTAAGTAAATATATTAAAAAAGCTTTACTTGAGTCAAAAGGATGTTAGGTTGGGTATAGAGGCTGGTGCCTAAGATAATTTTGGCTCTGGATTTCAAGCCTCTGCTATGGCAGGGCTCTAATTAGCTTTATATGATTCCCCCTGACTCTGTTCACCGCCCTCCACCTCAGACCCTCAGTTCACAGGAGTAAACACTAAATACCTTATGCTCTGAAGAAGAGCTCCTGGGCTGGGTGTCATGCTCTAACACCAGTCTGGTTAAGAGTGCTCTCATCCCACACCTGTAATCCCAGCACTCAGGGAGGCAGAGGCAGGTGGATCTCTGTGAGTTCAAGGTCAGCCTGGTCTACAAAGTGAGTCTAGGACAGCCAAGGCTACCCAGAGAAACTCTGTCTTGAAAAACAAAACAAAACAAAAAAGTGTGCTCTCCTGAGGACCTCTTCGTCCTTAAGGCAGCAGAGAGAGGAGTCCCAGAAGGCAAGATGGCAGTTCCTCTCATCACAACTCAGTAGCCCCGGTTGGCTCAAACTTCAAGAGTCTGACCCCAGGTGGTTTATTTTAGGTGTATGTAAGCACAGAACAGTTAGGTGACATGTGTACAACAAAGCTCACATAAATCGTCTTGAGGAATAAAGTAAGCCAACACAGGTCAGATGTTCATAAAGATGGACAGGCGCTATAAATTGACTGATTGGTCTGGGAAAGGATCTGGTGCAGGAAAAGCCTCTGGCTACACAGAGCAAAGGTCACCAGACTAGTAAACCGCCTTCTGGGTGGATAACAGGCATTGCATTTCTTCACTTGACGGAACAACCGGGTGTGCTATTTTCCCAGGTTCCCCAGTGCTTGTCTGTGAGCACAAAGCAAAGACCCGCATGCCTTCTACAGGAAGACCACGATGAGCCTAGCTAGTGAGAAAGTAAAAATAGCCATCAGTACTAACACAAATGGATAAGAGAAAAGAATATGAGAGGCCTACCCAAACAATATCTGAGCCAGAGGGGAGCGGAAATTTCATTGTAAATAAAACTCTGAATGTTGTCATTACAACTATATTGAACTAACCATGCCGAAAATCTATTTGTTGAGACAGGATCTCCCTGAGTAGCCAGCCCTGCCTCTCCTCAGACCTGCAGAGATCCACCTGCCTCTGCCTTCTGAGTGCTGGGATTAGAGGTGTGCATCACCATGCCAGACAAAAACCTGGTGGTTTGCAAATTAGAAATTGCCAGAGGAATGCTTAATTATCTAGAGCCAACCTAAGAAAAATGATGGCGCTGACAGCGATCTCCTCCAGCTCCACTAGGGGCTTTGCGTTTGGCAGCTTCTTGGCTGTGTTTCACTGGATAGCTTTGCTTCAATACCCGATAAACTGCCATAGGAAGAGCACTCACTTTCTTCTCACATAACACTTTCCCATGTGGGGAAATGTGCCTATGGACACACCACAGGCAGTTCAAGTCCAAGACTGTTATTTAGTAGCCCTTATTTCTGTCATGGAACAGAGCATGTGAGACATGCCAAGCACTTGGTAAACATTCGCTAACCTCTAGGAGGAGCAGGAAGGGTACTCTGCTTATTCTAAAGTGTGTTAGAGTTAAACCTAGGTAAGTAAAAATGGCGAGTTAGTGTGTAGTCTGCTTTTTGTCAATGACCAAGTGAACAAACACAGGCATAGATGAACGTGTGAATGTGTGTGCATAGGTAAGGGAAAACCCCTCCCGCCTGTACACAGTAATAAAAATACACAAGAATATTCACTTCATTTTAAATAGAAGACAGTTTTGTGGGCTTAGTTATTCTATGTCAATAAAATGGATTTGCATTTTGTCTCTGTCCCTCTCTGTTCTTAGGCGATCCTCGTCTTTGTGCTAAGCATCGGGTCTCTTATAATCTATTTCATCAATTCAACAGAGTGAGTAAAAACCCCAGTCATGCTTGGCTGCTTTATCAGTAACGTAACTGCTTTAGAATTTCCTCTTCAGGGATGCCAAATAGAGTTTTGCTCACATGCATGCACCCTCCCACCCCCCTACACACATACATTCACACACACACACACACACACACACACACACACACACACACACACACAGCTAATCAAAACGGAAACCATATAGCTGCCCCCCCACCCCAGTGCACACTAACTCCAATTCTGTGATGAATGCATGTGTTTGTCCTGTATCTTGCCACCTCCAATGCTAGTGTTGGGGTGGGGTGTACAGCTGTACCGCAGACCTCCAGCTTTTGCTTCCTCACACAGGACCACTTACGAAGGCTTCTGAATTTCTCTGGTGTTGACACAGAGGTCCTGCGGTCTGTCAGAGCCTCTCATGCTTCTTTGTGAGACTTCAGCCTTGGATGGCTTCTCTGAAGCCATCCCCTTCTTATGTAGCTCAAGGCTAGGACAGTATTTTAAAAAAACTAAACCCAGTGTGATTTAAACCTCATGCCACACTGTATAGCCAGTTGGGGTAAAATTAAGAATTCCTAACACATCTTTTAGGAAATACCTTTGAGTTTGTTTCAAATCCATTCATTTGATCTGGAGTAGTGGTGTCTCAAAGGGGTAGATGAGCTGAAAGATCTTATCTAGATTTTTTTTTTCACCCACAAAGGACTAATCTCTGAGGCTCTGGACCCCCACTTAACAAAACTGAAGTGGAACCCAGGGATCCTGTAACAGAGTGGTGGGCCATTCTCCCATTGTTCTCCACGCCATTGATGCCCTAGTAGCTTCATTCGTGGTTCCATCCCCAGCAGGAAGGGAATTCTCTCCAGATTCGACCATGAGGCTTGAATGGACCACTCTCATTGAATGTGTACATTGCCTGCCCTGCCTTCATCTCTCTGTAGACACCGGTTTTTAAAAATGTTTATCTTTGCAAAATGTTCCCATTTCTTTCCAGCCCCGTTGGAAAATGTTCTTCACACAGAGACAACACTCTTCATGTGGATTTGAGTTTCAATACTTTCTTTACTTTCTATTTTGGGTTGAGGGTAAGTACCTAGGTGAAATGGTAATAACTACTGTCCCCCCCCATCCACAAACAGAAGCAAAATAAAGAGACCTGTGTGCTCCTCAGCTCCTCAATCTCCCTTGCTTCTCAGGCTCTAAAGGTAGAAGACCACCTGTGCCCCAAGCTGTTAAATACTTAATGAGACCTAAACCCGCATCTCCTGTGCTTGAAAGTGCAAGCCGGGTCCAGAAACCCAACCAATGATCCCATTATCAGACACCCTGTCGGCAACCCTTACTGGCTTCTGGCCTTCCATTGGGGAAGCTTCACTGCTTAGAAACCAGAAGCTGGCAGAACTTGAGTGTCAGTGTTCCATGAGTGACGCATGTACCATCCTACTTTTTGAATTTTTTATTTGCTTTTCGAGCGTTTTCCTGTTAAAGTTCTATTTCTTTTATTTCATGTGTACGGGTGTTGTGTCTTCATGTGTGTCTGTGCACTAGCTTATGGTGCCACAGATGCTGGAGGAGGGTGTCAGAGCCCTTGGAACTGGAGTTACGGATGGTTGTGAGTCACCATGTGTGTGCTGGGAACTGAACCTGGATCCCTGCAAGAGCAGCCAGTGCTTGTAAACACGGAGCCATATCTCCAGCCCCAAACTGAGTGTACTTGAACTAAATTAGGAAGCTCAATACACAATGGCCTGACAAGCTTTCTGCAAGCTGTAGATTTTTCACTGGACACTGTCCTATATCATATATCTTCACCAATCACATATAATAAGCTCTATGTATATGACAGTTATACACATAGATGTATAAAAGGAAATATACACATAGAAGAATTGTATCTTGTATTAATGTATATTTTATATATAGATATAACAAAAAACTCTAGGAGCAATGAAAGCTCAAAGTATTTAAACGTGAAAGCTAGGGTCTGGGAAGTAAAATGATTTATTTGCTCATTGGTAGAACACTCATTAAAATTATGATTTCTCTCTCTTGCTTTAGTTTGGTTGCTTGGCTGGTTTTGACACACCACACTATATCGCTCTGGCTGACCTGGAACTCTCTTTGTAGACCCGGCTGGCCTCAAACTCACCGAGATCTGCCTGCCTCTGCCTCCCGAGTGCTGGGATTAAAGGTGTGTATCACTATGCTCAACCCAAGTACAATCTCTTTATGTAATATGTATGCATTTGTCTATTTTTCTAAGTGTCTGTGTGTTAAATAACATGTAATTAAAATGTCAGTTAATGAATGAGATATAGCAGAACAGTAATCATCCTTCAGAGTCATTTCAAAATTCTAAGTGGTAGGTAGGGGGATGGAGAAGTAGCTCATCAGTTAAGACCACTTGATGCTTTGATAGAGGACCTGCATTTAGTTCCCTGTTCCTATACCACAGCTCACAGCTGTTGTAATTCTAGTTCCAGAGGATCTGACACCCTCTTCTGTCCTCTGGTTTGCACATGGCACACACACATACAGGCTAATATACATATAAAACACTTATATACATAAAATAATTTAAAATCTTTTTCTAAAAAATCACAAGGGCAATATAATTTGGGGGTTTTGTTTCTATTTCAGTTTTGGGCAGCTGATGACAAGATCAAGTTCTGGTTGGAGATGAATTCAATTGTAGACATTTTTACCATCCCACCAACCTTTGTTTCTTATTATTTGAAGAGTAATTGGCTAGGTAAGTGTGCTGTGGCAATACATAATCAGTACCAATGTTGTTTTAACCCCAAACTTCTCAACATAATTTAGAATATTTAATACCTTTTAAAATACCTCACGGTCATTTCAAAGGCTCCTCTCTTGACTGTAGAGTTTTGTATTATATTTACAGAAACATTTTGTTTTAAGATTGGATCTCAGTGTGTAGCTCTGGCTGGCCTTGAACTCATGGAGATCCACCTGCCTCTGCCTGGGAGGTGTCACCACCAGAATGACCAGAATCATTTCTTGATCCCAGCATGTAGCAATGTACCTGGTTCACGGCAGGTGTCCAGTAGTTGTTGATGGAATACCTGTGGACCCTTACACTAGGATCTCATATGAACTCAAAGAATGGCCTCCCTTGGTTTCTCAAGGCCCATCATCAGGTTTAGATATGCTGGAACTGGGAATTTTTCATTACTCATTTTATCTTTAAGGTGGCCATATTGACAGTGCATGGGCTTTTTAAAGTCAGTTTTTATAAAATTCTGTCTTCTATTTATTGTTTATAAGATACACACCAATTCTATTTCTTGCTGTTGTTAACAAAAAAGTAAAACTCAGATTATTGAAAAGTTATAACCAGGAAGCTTAACGGACCCATGTAAAATTTTCTATACATTCTAAAGGAGAGTTAGAGTAAAATGAATAGTGCTTATTACACAGGTCAGGATCTACATGCTTGAGATTCCATCTACACGCTGTAAGATGGATCCTATTATAACTGTCATTTTCTGGATGAGGAACTATGGAAGTGGGTACCCTAGGTCATGGTAGTTGACTTTCAGGACCAGGGTTTATGCTTCATGTCCTTAAACCTGTGACATTACAACACATTAACTTTAAGTGGCTCAGTGCGTGCATCCCAATCCTGTTATGTTTCAGGCTATCTTCTCCTGGTTTCTTTGTAGGTTTGAGGTTTCTGAGAGCCCTGCGGTTGCTTGAACTCCCCAAAATTTTACAGATCCTCCACATCATCCAGACCAGGTAACTGCAGGACTCCCTGACATGCCCGCTTGGCAGTTTGGATCAGGAGATGAAAACATTAACTGGTCCTCAAGCAGCCCACATCTCATGGGAATTGCAGTGTAAAAAAATCAGGCAATCTGTCAGCATCTGTGATGTCACCCTCTCACCCCCTCCATGTATTATGTAGCAGTTTGGCCAGAAACCTTTCAGTCCTTGTACAGAGATTGCTTAGTCCTTGTTTTACAGAACGACAGAGTATGTAAGTCCACTTTGATTTTAATTCCAGATCTCCCTTTCCAAAACAAAAACAAAACAAAGCAAAAAAACAAAAACAAAAACAAAAAACAACAACAACAAAAAAACCCAGCCAATACAGAGGCTTTGGTTTTGTACATTTGTTCTTGAGAATTGTCTCTCTTTGCATGGCTGGATGAAGCTGCTTGTAGAAGCTGTGGATTGCTAAACCCCAGTGCCAGACTTGGGGTACCTTCTATAGGCCCCCAAACAATACCAGCCACTTGTCACTTCTCTCACTCCTTATTTATTACCCACAAGTAATAAATGATAAACCCAGTTGCTGACGACATCACATACCTTAGTTGTATAATATGGAGAAACCTATCCAGAAGTAAGCTGACGGCTTCCTGCCTGCTGTGTAGCTTTCATGGTCCCTCCCTGAAGATGCTCTGCCTGCTGCTGGGGTAGAAAAAGGCATCAATGGTCTCAAGTTGTGAACCCTACAAGACCAACTTACCAGACAAGAGGTGCCCATTTGTTGTAACAATGGCACTACTGTCATGGGCCTAACCAACTGCTCTCTGCTTGGACTGGAGACCTGTTCCATAGGAGGGAACCATGCCTGGTACTGTGAACCTGGTTAAAACCCCATGCCAGGCACCAGGCAAAGTCATAGGCACTAGGGGAGGGCAAAGGGCACATGGATGGAATACTATTGTTTACCTCTATTTCATAGTGTAAAACTGTCTTCTAAATACTTACGTTTATACCCATAGACAAATGCTACTCTCAGCCCTAATCAGAGACACTGTCTTTTCTAGTGATTGGTGGTGAATGCAGAGACTCAAAGTGCTCATAATAAGTGACATATGAGTGTTCAGCCCTAAACAAGACATGTATTCCATCCCCTCTAAGGTTCAGGGAATGCTACAAGAAGAGGAGGCAAAAAGAATGTAAGAGCCAGATGTAGGGAGATGGGCTGCAAAAGCTGTCTTCTGGGCAAGACGCAGCCATTGCAGTTTTGAAGTCACGGTGGCTGTGGATGTCCGCTGTGGGGTGGCACCAGAATGTGCCCATTGACAACCAGGCACAGAGGGAGGGAGGGCCTCAGAGGGCACAGACTCTCACTAATGCACTACTGGGTACTGATAGATTCAGGGAGACCCCACTGGGTTCCAGTGGATAGTTCCAATCCACTGCTCAGAAGGTGGTTCTGGTTAAAGCAGGTAGGGTGCAAGACAAAACCAAGAGTCACGAGTCTGGGAAAGGGACTGGTAGGGACTGACAGGATGGTGAACGAGGCTTGCAGGGGAGGGCAATCAAAGTGCATTGAATAACATGTATGCAACCTGGCATGGTGGCACACACCTGTAATTCCAGCATCAGGGAGGCAGATGCGGGCAGATCTCTGTGAGTTCAAGGACAGCCTGCTCTACAAAGTGAGTCCAGGACAGCCATGGTTACACAGGGAAACCCTGTCTCAAAAACCAACCAACCAACCAAACAAACAAACAAAATACATGTATACAATTATGAAAGAACAAAAACAATCAATTAAAGAAAGAATCACTTCTGTTGGTTAGTAAAATAAGAAACATTTCTTCAGGGTAAGAGATATAACAGTTCCCCAGAGCATGAGAAATGTCCAGCAGCAGCAGTGAACTATTATTGCTTAGAGAAGTAGAGCCATGAGCTCAGTGGGAGAGTACTTACCTAGCATATGCAAGGTCCTGGGTTCAAACTCCAGCATTACAAAAATTACAAAAACCCTGGCATTATAAAAATAGTGCAACTTAAATATCTCCAAAGGATAATAATTCAAGTCCAAACTATTTTTCCCCTTCGACACTCTTCTTAGAGATATCAGTATTATGGTCTAGGTGCAACTCAGCAGTTAAGTATGCATTGTGAAGAAGTCAAGGATGGAAATACTATTTGTGCATGACAAATGGCCAGGCCAGAAACTGAAGCTACTTCAGCTAAACTCTAAGGCTTTCCTTGATAGACATCAGCCTCTTTGATACTTTGCCTCAATGACCCTGGTATGAGTTCAGAGTATGACAAACACTACTTCCCTGTAATACACTCACATCTTATTTTACAAGTCCATACCTGACTCCTGCCATTTTGGTATACTACCTGAGCTATAACCTTACAACTTGATTGAGTGTTGATCCACATGTATACCTCCAAAAACACCAGGCTGATGGACAACACAGTAAAATCTAAACCATTTGAAGAAACACATGACACTGGGTGAGTTTCCAGCCATGTTTCTCAGGCTCTTAACGCATACGTGAAGGATATAGAGGCCCTGTAGCCACTCAGACTGGAAGGTGAGGGCAGAGCTCCAGGTAACGCTGTACGTTCCAACCTATGGGCCACACAGGGAGCAGAAAACTGGGCCCCAGAGGACTGTGTCTGTGTTGATTCAGAACCTGCCTGCAGAGACCTAACAGCTCTTTGTCCTGTCCTTTTAGCAGTTCACTGAAGCTCTCCAAACTGTTGTCAATAGTTCTCAGTACCTGGTTCACAGCTGCAGGATTACTTCACCTGGTAAGCAAGTCATCTCCCCAATGGCGTCTGCCAGTGTGAGCGTCCTTGCAGTCCCCAGTGGCATCCACAGGTGTGAGCATCCTTGCAGTCCCCAGTGGCATCCACAGGTGTGAGCATCCTTGCAGTCCCCAGTGGCCTCCACAGGTGTGAGCATCCTTTCTTTGAAACTGGAGAGAGACCAGACCAGAGATTTATCTTTTTATTTCTACCTTTTTGGTTTTCCTTTTTAATTCCCACCCTCATAATTATCATAAATTTTGCATCTCCTGCCATCAAGATAACTTTGTATCCTCTTCCAATATTTTGAAATCTGGTCTTAGTGAAAATCTTATTAGGTTTAAAAGTGTAAGACATATACGACATGAGATTTATTGATAAATCCTCATGGAGGTTTGAGGATGCTTAAATTTTAAATAAATATGTAAAGGTGAAGAATGAAGCTAGGATTAGAGTGTAGTTCAGTGGCCAAGTACTTGCCTGGGGGTGGGGTTAGGAGTCAATTAAAGAATTCCAGACTTACTAAAGCTGGATAGTTGCTGGGGAGGGATTGAGCTGCTATCACAGAAGGGAGATTGGGGCCACCTACTGTCTTACGTTTTCTATCGCTGCGATGAAACACCATGACCAACAAGCAAGTTGAGGAGCAAAAGGCTTAAGCTTCCACAGCACAGTTCATCACCAATGGAAGTCAGGGCAGGAACTCACACAGGGCAGGAACCTGGAGCAGGAGCTGATGCAGAGGCCATGGAGGGTGCTGTTTACTGGCTTGCTCTCCCAGCTGTTCAGCCTGCTTTCTTACAGCAACGGGACTACCAGGGCACACATAATGGGCCAGGCCCTCTAACATCAATCACTAATTCAGAAAATGCTCTACAGACTTGCGGACAGCCAGATTTTCCAGAGGCATTTTCTCAATCGAGTCTCCCTTTTCTCAGATGACTCTAGCTTGTGTCAAGTTAACATAAAACTAGTCAGCACAACTGACCCTTTGTCACCTTGACACACAAGCCCATCCCTTTTCAGTTAGAACCTTTTCTTTCTCATTTATCCCTAAGAGGGCACATTATTAATATTAACATCACAATATAAAACACTAGTAACTTTAAAAGCCCCACTGCCCTTACAAATTTAAACACATTAAAACTTAAGTTTCCTTAAAATACCCAATCTCTAAAAATCCAAAATCTCTTTTAAAAATTCAAAGTCTTTCAGCTGTGTGCCACTGTAAAAATAAAAATTAAACACTCTTTTCACATCAAGAGGGAAGAACGGGGCACAGTCACCATCAGTTCAAAACAAAACTAAACTCTAACCGTGTAAATAACTCAGTTTCCAATGTCTGGGATTCACTCACAACTTTCTGGCTCCTCCAAATGGCTTGGGTCACTTCACTGATTCTCCCCTCTGCAGCACACACAGCTTGTCTTCTGAGCTCAGGCAGGCTCCACTCCACTGCTGCTGTTCTTGGCGGTCATCTCATGGTCTTCTGTAGCAGCTGGGCTGAACTTTTGCCTCTCCTGGGATCTCTCAGGGTGCCAAGCCTCAGCTGCTCTCCATGATCCCTTCATGCCTTCAAAATCTGCAACACCTGGGTGACTCTTATATGACTTACGGTTCAGCTGCCAGTCCGAGGTACAACTTTGTCTACAGAAGCTGGAATACAGTTTCTGTGTGCTGACTCTCAAAAAAACAAAACAAAACACACAAAAGAACCAAACAACAACAACAAAAGACTTCCCAGAAGCTTCACCTCAGTGATGCTGGTCTCTCCTTAATCACTGCTAATTTCTCAGCTCCAACTGACCAACAACAATTGTTCTGGTCTCATGTCAGTCACAGCCAATTCTTTAGCCCCAGCTGACCAGACACCAGACTTCACACAAAAGGCCCTGGAGAGTCTGTGCTTCCCTCTGAAAGTCACAGGCCAGGCCTCCATCTTCTGCGCTGCTCTCAACATTCTTACCTTCCAAGCTCCTCCAGAACAGCTCACTGAACTCACAGCACTCAGTGGATTTTCCAGCCCAAAGTTCCAAAGTCCTTTCACAATATCACATCATCCTACAAAATAGTATGGTCAGCATACTGTCAAAGCAATGCCCTACTCCTAGTACCAATTTGTTTTAGGGTTTCTATTGTTATGATGAAATACCATGACCAAAAAGCAAGGTGGGGAGAAAAGGGCTTATTTGGCTTACACCTCACCATCATAGTTCATTACCAAAGGAAGTTAGGACAGGAACTCACACAGGACAGGAACCTGGAGCAGGAGCTGATGCAGAGGCCATGGAAGAGTTCTGCTCACTGACTTGCTCGGCCTGTTGTGTTTTTTTTTTTTTTTTTTTAATATTATCCAGGACCACAAGCCCAGGGATGGCCTTCCCCCGTCAATCACCACTAAAGACAATGCCCTACAGGCTTGCCTACAGCTGGATCTTATGGAGGCATTTTCTTAGCAGAGGTTCCCTCCCCTCAGATGACTAGCTTGTGCCAACTTGACATAAAACTATTTGGTTACACCCCACATGTAAACATAACTGCCAGACTTTTGTCGTTGTCACAAAGTACATGGACAAAACAGGTTAAGAGCAGAAGGATTTATTTTAGCTCATAGTTCCAGGAGTTTCAGTCCACCAGGATGGAGGGGTCATGGCAGGGCCAAACAAAGCAACCAAGAAGCTGAGAGACAGAGTAAAAGAGAGGGTGAGATGGAGAAAAGGACCATGCGTTTGTTAGTGGACTCTGTCTTTTTTTGGCCTTTATTCCACTGGACAACCCTCACATTTGTAATGGCTATTTTCCCTTAGCTGTCTCTGGTCATGCTTTCACAGACATAGGTAGAAGTTTATCTCACTTACTTCATAGGCACTTCTCAGTCCAATCATCTTAGCAACCAAGATCAGCTCTCACAATAACTAATGTAAATGTTGTTGAGGAGATGGATGCCCTTGCATCTGTCTCCTTCCTAGTATATCCTGTCTGAAGTTGTAACGTTAACTTTGAAAACGTTTAAGTTCAGTTTGAACTATGGAGGTGAAGTAGATTAAAAACTGTATGGGCACTTGTCTATAATTCTTTATCATAAATTCAGCTTACTCCACCTCGACTGATGGCTTGGTGCTACCATGGTAAGCAGAGGAGCAGAATAAACATGGAGACCAGTCCAAGGCTGTAGACTCTCTCTCTCCCTGTCAACCTGAGGGCAGCTCAGAGAGAGGCTGAGCCAGTGAAAAGGGGTTTGAAATGCTGAGCTAATACTCTCAAAAACAACAAGTTAAACTCTCTAAGGTTATTTAAATTGTTGCGAGGCTCTCAGGATTGGAGTTAGTTTAATTTCAGCCTGTATGTCCTGTTAGTCAAGGACACTACTGATTTCTGTGTTGACATGTTTCCAAAGATGCTATGGGACTTAAGCTTCAATGCACTGTCTCAAAATATGAGAGCCAGGCAGTGGTGGCGCACACTAATCCTAGCACTTGGGAGGCAGAGGCAGGCAGGTCTTGGTGAGTTTGAGGCAGGCCTGGTCTACAGAGAAAGTTCCAGGACAGCAAGGGCTACAAGGAGAAGCTCTGTCTTGAAAACCCATATATATTATATATTATGCTATATATATATATATATATATATATATATATATATATGAGATATCTGTGGTTTGCTGGTTACTTTGTTTCGTTTTGGTCTTTTTCATAATTTTACCATTTATTTTATTTTTTCCTCAGAGTAACAAACCCATAATATCGTCCTTGTTGGCAAGTGCTAAAGCCACAACCCCTCAGTTTAAACAAGGTTTAAACTTGTTTATTTTTAGATGTACACAAGCCTTAAAAATGAGTGATGACGCTGGTCTCACCGTGTTAGCCCGGTGCATAGAGCGCTTACCCAGCATTCACAAAGCTCTGGATCCGAGTCCCCAGCACCATACACACTATGTGTAGTGACACATGCCTGTAATTCTCCTGCTGGGGAGACGGATGCAGGAGGAGTAGAAATTCAACACCCTCCTTGTCTGTAGGGAGTTTGGGGCCATCCTGAGCTACATGAGACCCTGTGTTAACAACGCTCAAGACTCATGGAGATTGGGAAAGGGCACACCACCTATACAGTGATGAAGCACCTGAGAAATGATGCAGTTTCTATCTTCCATTCCAGTCCTTTACAAGTTTCTTATTTTCTTTATTTTTAATGTATAGTGTTTTACATACATGTATGTGTGCACCACATAGACAGAAGATGGCATCAGAGCCCCTGGAACTGGAGTTATAGAAAGTTGTGAGCCACCATGTTTGTGAGCCTGGTCCTCTGTAAGAGCAACAAATGCTCTTAACTGCTGAACCAACTCAACTCTCCAGCTCCCTCCATACCTGTTCTGAAC
The DNA here is from genome assembly GCF_030254825.1 of Meriones unguiculatus. Classification (NCBI taxonomy): domain Eukaryota; kingdom Metazoa; phylum Chordata; class Mammalia; order Rodentia; family Muridae; genus Meriones; species Meriones unguiculatus. The sequence continues at coordinate 17,950,009 of NC_083352.1, forward strand.
TGGAAAACAGAGTAAATTAATTTCCCCCGATAATAGCCAACAGTAAATTGTTGATAAGTAGAAATAAATATATACACTATGGGGGAAACATGTAAATATGGACAAAAGAAAGTTAACTCTAAATATACACCTGTAAATTATGCATTACTATGAACATACAAACAGAAGTCTGTACATAGGTAATCACTTTCTCATTGCTGTGGCAAACGCACTGACTGGGATCACTTAAGGAAGGTTGATTTTGGCTCGTATTTAAGGATCTATAGATGCTTTCACGGTGGGGAAGTCATGGAGAGTGAGGCAGCTGGTTATGTTAGAGAGATAAAGGTTTCTGCTTAGCTTGCTTTCACCTTTCACTCTGTGTGGGACTCCACCCCATGAGATGGTCTGGCCACATTCGAGTCAGTTTGGGAATTTTGTTTTTCTTAGACACCGAGGTCACGTGCTTATGCCTCACTGAAACCCACACTTGCTTTCTTAGTGATTTCCCCCATCTTCTTAGAAAATGAAAATGAATGGTTGTTGCTGGAGACTCCTGGCTCCAGCATGTAGTTTTGGGCCTTAAGAGAAGCAGGAAGCCCCCCTCTATAGGGTGTTCCAAATCTATGTGTTCCAAATGTGGCACATGCCACATTCCCCCACGGATGTCAGTGACAATCATAATTGTGGCGATAAGACTTTCTGATCACCATCTGCAATAGTAGGGCCTTCTCAGCAGCTGCAGTCATTTGCTCTTGTCTTTGGATTGAACTGGGGGAAATTGATGCACTGTTTGCCTTCTTCTTCTCTTGTCTTCTATTCACAGACCTTTCCTTTGCCATCTTTCTTTGGACAGGTGGAAAATACTGGTGATCCCTGGTCTGATGGTGACAATAAACAGAGTATGACATATTTTGAGGCTATTTATCTGGTCATGGCAACAATGTCGACTGTTGGCTTTGGGGATGTGGTGGCCAAGACATCCCTAGGACGGGTTTTCATCGTTTTCTTCACCCTTGGAAGTTTGGTGAGGAATATTTTTATTATCTTTTGAGTATTTAAAACAAAGTCTGGCATTGTGGTGAATGCCTGTAATCCCAGAACTTGGAGAGGCAGAGGCAAGCACATCTCTGTGAGTTTGAGGCCAGCCTTGTCTACAAAGTGAGTCCAGGATAGCCAAGGCTACACAAAGAAACCCTGTCTCGAAAAAACAAACAGAAAAACAGAAACAAAAGCATTTAGTTAATGGTGAGAAAACAATATCAATTTGAAAGTGAAGTGAATGTTGCTTTATTCAGTGTGTGTGAAAATGAAATGATGCACAGACCCCATATTCTACAAACCATTTACTCTAGAACCTGGTGCTTGGTTCCCAGGGATGAAGAGAGGTAGATTCTACATTGAATCAAGCAAGCCCTTCTTCCTCCATATTTGCCCACGAGACTAAAATCTTCCTCTAAAGAGGAAGAACACTTGAGATGTGGTTATGTGCCATCATATATCTTGCAACCACTCACCACACTACACTACAGTTCGAGGTAAGCTACAGATAAGTTAGTATTTATGCTTGGTTCAGGAGAGCAAAGGAAGCCTCGTTTTTTTCTTCCCTTCTCTCTCTCTCTCTCTCTCTCTCTCTCTCTCTCTCTCTCTCATTTTTCTTTTTCTGAGACTGGGTTTCTTTGTGTTGCTTTGGAACTAGCTCTGTAGACCAGGCTGGCCTCAAACTCACTGAAATCCAGCTGCCTCTGCCTCCCAAGTGCTGGGATTAAAGGCAGGGGCCACCACCACCTGGCTCTTATTTTGATCTCTTAAAAACATTGTTCTTCATAACATTGTTCTCCACTCCACCATTTTAAATTCCCTACAACCAATGCCACCTTCTGACATTTCAGTCATCACGTCTAGTCCCCTTGGTGGCATATGAAAGGGCTTGTTTGTCTCTTTTGTTTTGTTTGATTTTTTTTTTTTTAAGATAGGGTTTCTTTCTGTAGTCCTGGCCATTCTGAAATTTAGAGATTCGCCTGCCTCAGCCTCCTGATTGCTGGATCAAGGTTATATATCAGGTGTACCATCGTGCCCCCACTGCCAGGCTTTCTTTTTTAATTTTTTTTAATTGCAGTCTAAACAATGTGAAGTCATAATAAAAAAGAAGTTAGAAGTCATAGAGTGAAAACTTTGTAGAGAAGCTAATATTTGTGTTTATCATTTTGAAAGCTTGTCAATTTTAATCAAAATCTGGACTCTTTAAAAAACTCATAAAAATATGGTCTCTGTTTAAAACTGCAGTTCACTGTTAGAACCTTCTGCTAGTTCTGTGGTTCTCAACCTGGAGGTCATGACCCCGTTGACAAACCTCCATCTCAAAAAAAAAAAAAAAAAAAAAAAAAAAAAAAAAAAAAGAATTACATTATGGGTGGAGAAATGGCTCAGCGGGTAAGAACACTGACTGTTCCTCCAGAGGACCTGGGTTCAATTCCCAGCGGCATCTACATGGTGCCACACAGCTGTCTGTAACTCCAAGATCTGACACCCTCACACAGACATACATGCAGGTAAAACACTAACGCACATAAAATTGAAAAAGTTTTCATTACGGTTCATAACAGCGGCAAAATCACAGTTATGAAGTAGTGACAAAAAATTAACGTTATGGTTTGGGGTCACCACAACATGAGGAACTATGCTAAAGGGTCGCAGCATTAGGAAAGTTGAGATCCGCCATACTAGATGAAAGGCATGTATGTATGTAGTTGTCTTTTTCTTTATAGTCTTGTAATTTGGGAATATCTGTCAAAATGATGAGCCGTGGGTAATTTTTTTTTTTTTTACTTATTATTTTAGGTACTATTTGCAAACTACGTCCCAGAAATTGTTGAACTTTTTAGCAACAGGAAGAAATACACCAAGGCCTATGAAGCAGTAAAAGGAAAGAGGTAGGGAGCTTTGCTGGCACAGTCTCTACCATGTAAGACATTCTTGTGATCACGTGTCTCGCTTTGGCACGTGCTGCTGCCATTGTTACGGGCCTCGGGAATGCACTGCCGGAGTTCTCCATTTACTGGAGAAAGCAGTGTTAGCAAGAATGCCAAACAGGATGTTCACTGCTTGACACACATTATCATATCAATCTGTTCATACAAGTACTTAATCTACTTATGTCAACCTAAATAAGAGAGAGGAGAGGAAGAGAGAGAGAGAGAGAATAATGACACGTGTGAACAGCAGAGTTTTGCAAACATAGTAGGTAAGTCTATTATAAGTGATAAATAACCATGATGACTGTAACAATAACTTTTCTATAAATCTCTGTAGAGTACAACTGTTTGGAGATGTGAGATGAGGCAAAAGACTTCAGAACTGGATGCTTCCTTTCTGCTTTGGAGTCCTTTGTGTTTATATTGCTGAAAATCTAAAGGATTCAAAGACAAAATTTATTCAAAACAAGTTTAGGCTAATTTCCCTTCTCTATGTTTGACAGGAAGATATAGCCAGATGCCTCAGATTCTGGGGGTCCACCTAGCCTCAGAGAGAAAATATTTAAAAACAAATTGCACAGTGCTGAACCTGCGAAGACCGTTTTTCCATATCACTATTTCGCAAACACCACACACGGTGACCGCTGTACACATCACATTTCCATTGCATTAGCCTTCACAAGTAATCTAGATGTGACTTAAGTTGCCAGGAGGTTCATGTGTAAGTTCCACAAAAGCTTAGGCTGTTTAGCTGAGGACACTGAGCACCTATAGGTTTTGATGTTTCGGGGGCTTTGGGGGTCCCTCGGACACCATGGGAGAGCTGTTCTTTTGTTCCTCAGATGATCCGCTTCCTCGTTCTTGCTGCCCAGGTTCATCGTGGTCTGTGGAAACATTACAGTTGACAGCGTGACTGCCTTCCTGAGGAACTTTCTCCGCCGTAAGCGAGGAGAGATCAACACTGAGATTGTGTTCCTGGGAGAGTAAGTGTGTCAGTGTTGCTCAGTGTGCCGTAAATTAGTAGTTGAAGTATGTGTGAGGGTTTTTTTTTTTTAAATGTGTGAGTTTTTAATGGAGGGAAATTTGTAACATTTATAGAAATGTTAGGAAACAATAATAAGCAAAATAGTAAAAGAATTACTTTGCCTTTCCAGTAAGACCAGCTGCAGAAAAAGAACAGTACCAGACCTAACCAGTGCAAATATTTTGGAATCTACCTTTCCAGATGTTTTTCTGTACATCTGCCTGCATTATTTAAGTGACACTTAGGCACTATGAAAGCTAGCTGGTAGGGATGAAGCTGCCAGGTCAAAACCAGCTTGATTTTTCCATGTCCTATGGCATAAGAATGTGGTGTCTTTAGCAATAGGGTCTTACCTTCAGGTTCTGGTGGGTAATCAAAAAAATGATATTTGCCTGTTTTGTTTTGTTTTGTTTTGTTTTTAAATCTGTGAGACCCTTTTGATCAGTGATTCAAAGACAGGAAGCCCATACCTGGATACCAGTGTTTTGTTTTTTGTTTGTTTGTTTGTTTGTTTTCCTTTTTTTCATTACCACTATAGCTCTATAATATAACTTGAAATCAGGTATAGTAAAACTTCTGACTGGGTGGTGGTGGCACACACCTTTATTCCCAGCACTCAGGGAGCAGAGGCAGGGGAACCTCTGTAAGTTCAAGGCTAGACTGGTCTACAGAGCGAGTTCCGGGACAGCCAGAGTTGCAGAGAAAAACAAACAAAACAAAACAAAACAAAACAAAAACTTCTGTCATTATTTTTGTTCAGGGTTACTTTGGCTATCTAGAGTCTTTTGTGTTTTCCTAAGAAATATAAGATTCTTTGTTGTTGTTGTTGTTGTTGTTGTTAGGAATGATGCTGGAATTTTGAAGATTGTATTAAATCTGTAAATTGCTTTTGGTGGGGTAGCCATTTTATTTACATATTTGTTTGTTTATTTTATTGAGACAGGACATCTCTATGTAGCCCTGGTTGTCCTGGAACTATGTAGTCCAGGCTGGCCTTTAACTCACAAGAGATACACCTGCCTCTGCCTCCCAAGTGCCAGGATCAAAGTTGTGCACCACCATGGGTAGCCTAGGAGGCGTGGGATATACCAGTCTTTTTGTTTGGTTAGTATTTTTATTTGTTTGTTTGTTTGGGGATATTGTGGAATGAGTTGTTTCTCTGATTCCTTTTTCAGTGTGTTTGTCCTTGAGGCTACTGAGGGTTTTTTTGTATGTGAATCTCATGCCCTGCCATGTTGCTGAAAGAGCTTTATCGGTTCTAGGGATTTTCTGGTGGGGTCTTAAGGGCCTTTCATACAGCATTATACTGTCTGCTCCTTTTTCGGTTTGGATTCTTTTTGGTTCCTCTCCTGTTTTATTGTTCTAGGTAAATCTTTACACAGGAGTGGAAAGAGCGGGCATCCGAGTCAGCATTTAGTGGTACCACTTCGGGCATTTCTCTGATTATTAGCAAGATGTTGACTGCAGGCTTGTTGTGTCCGGCTTTCATTGTATTGAGATAGTTGTCCTCATCCCCAGTCTCCCCAAGATTTCTGTCATAAAAGGATACTGGATTTTGTCAAATTCTGTGATTTCTGCAATTGAGTCTGTTGGTGTACTTAATTAAGCTTATTGATTCCATACATTGGTCCATTCCTACATCTCTGCAGTGAAGTCATCTTGATCATGGTAAGCAGTCTATTTTGATGTTTCCTTGAGTTAGGTTTATAAGTATTTTATTAAGAATTTTGTTTCAGGGCTGGAGAGATGGCTCAGAGGTTAAGAGCGCTGCCTGCTCTTCCAGAGGTCCTGAGTTCAATTCCCAGCAACCACATGGTAGCTCACAACCATCTATAATAAGATCTAGTGTCTTCTTCTGGTGTGTAGGTGTATATGCAGATAGAACCTTGTATACATAATAAGTAAATAAAAGAAATAAAAATAAATTAAAAAAAGAATTTTGTTTCTCTTTTCACCAGGGAGGTATATAGCTTTTATTGTTGTGTTTTATGTGATTTTGCTATCAGTGTAATACTGGCTTCATAAAGTAATTTTGGAAATCAGTTTTCTATTTGCTGGAATAATTCTGGAAGGATTAGTGTTAGAGTTCTTCTTTTAGAGTGTAGTTAAGTTTTGCATTCAAATCTGATTCATTCTGGCTTTTTTTTTCTCCATTGGAAGATTTAAACTAATGCTTCAGTTTCATTGCTTGTTGTGTATTTGTTTAAGTGGTTCATTTCACTTTGACTTAACTTCAGTAGGTCATGTAAGTTTAGAATTCATCCATTTCTTTTAAACTTTCAGGTTTAGTAGAATACAAAGTTATGTCCTTAAGAATTTCTGAATTCCCTTGGTTTCTGTTATAATTCCTTCTGATCCCTGTTTTATTAATCTGATTTTCTCACTTTTTATTTTAGATATTTTGGCTAAGGGCTTATTGATTTGATTTATCTTTTAAAAAAACTGTTCATTTTATATAGATTATTTGTAGTTTCTGTTTCAATTTCATTAATTTATATCCTGATCTTTAAAAATAATTATTTATTATGATTGTGTGTGTGTATGAGCGCGAATCATGCTATGGCATACATGCAGATGTCAGAGGTCAAGTTGGAGAAATTACTGGGTACAAAGAGAAGTATTTAGAAAACAGTTAGAAATTGTATTGACTTAGGAATGGCAGTAGGAGGCTTTCCCACAGGGTCTGTGATCTTCGTCCTTTTTGAATTCCATTTCCACCCCTGCATCCTGTTCATTATTTTATACATCTGTGTTGTGTTTTCTTAGAAGTGATTCAGTCATTTAGTTAGGTCCCCATTCATTTTCCCAAAAATTTTTGTCATTATTCTTTTGTTCTAATTTTCTAACTTATCAGTCTGTCATTGATCTAGTTTGTACTCTGTTGCTATGACAAACAGCGCAACCAAAAGCTACACGGAGAGAAGCAGGACCTCGAGGCAAGACCTTGAAGCAAAAATCAGGGAGTAACCATAGCTTACTGGCTTGCTTTCTTAAAAGAAAAGGTGCATTTAAATATACTTTAATCAGAATAACAGAGCCCTGGACCTAGGTTGGACTGCAGAGGCTGATGCATCAACCGAAGACCATGCATAGAAATGACCTAGACCCCCTGCTCAGATGTAGCCCACAGACAGCTCAGTCTCCATGTAGGTTCCCTAGTAAGGGGAGAAGAAACAGTCTCTGACATGAACTCGGTTGTCTGCTCCTTGATCATTTCTCCCTGGTGGGGTTACCTAGCCAGCCCACAGAGGAAGAGGATCCAGGCAGTTCTGATGGGACATGGTAGGCTAGGGTCAGCCTGTAGGGGAGGAGAGCTTCCCCTATCAGTGGGCTAGGGAAGAGGGATAGGGGAGAAAGAGTGACAGAGGGTGGGACATGGAGGAGATGAGGGAGGATGGGATACAAAACGAATTAACAATAATAATAATAATAATAATAATAATGGAGCTAAGTGTGGTAGTGCATGCACACCTTTAATCCCAGCACTGGGAAGGCAGAAGCAGGTGGATCTCTGTAAGTTCAAGGCCAGTCTGGTCTACAAAGTGAGTCCAGGACAGCCAGGGCTATACAGAGAAACCCTGTGTTGAGTCCTCCCCCCCAAAAAAAAAAACCCAAAACAAACAAATGAAGCAAAAAAAAGAATAACTAAACCCAGACTCCAGGACTTGGAAGAATAGTAAATTCTCTTAATTCCTGAATTGTCTCTCCAGTCCTGTTTTTCAAATAATGACTTTTAACCTTGTAGAGAATATCATCTCTGAGTTTATCCTAATAATATTAGTATACAAAGCTATAAATTTCACCTTAAGCACATCTGTTGTGGTATCCAAAAGCATGTATATATTTAATGTTTTTTAACATACCATAATTTATTTCTAAAAATAATTATAAGGAACTATTGTCATATTTTCAGTCCCATAATACCTTTATGAGTCTTGTCTTTTAATATTAAATATTTACGAGCATGGGATGTTTTATGGATGTTCGTGTCACCTTTGAGTACATTTTATGCTAACTTCCTCTTATTATTCCAGTTTTAGCACGTCTTGCTGCAGTGAGCAACACAGTACAGTTTTTACTTATTTTTGGTTTTTAACTTTTACCTTAATTGTAGGTCATAATATGTGCTACAACTATTTTGTTTTGCAATATGAAATGTTTTCGGAAGTTGGGTAACTTGCTATTTTGCTAAATATTGTCTGCCCTCTTCGAACACTTGCCAGTCATCATTTACAGGTGTGTGGAAGTTTCTCATACTAGGGACAGGTTTGAGTCTCACGTTCTGCCTACATTGACTCCATATATTTAGAGCCCATCTTGTTAAATCATAGCTTGCGAATGTTGTACCTTTTTCTATTTAGGATTTTATTTTACATTATGTGTATCTGTATATGTGCACTGGAGTGTAGGTGCCTGTGGAAGACAGAGGAGGGTGTTGTCTCCCCTGTAGCTGTAATTTGCAGATGATTGTGAGCCACCTTATGCAGGTCAGAGGAACTAAAATCAGGTCCTCACTGAGAGCAAGTCAGTACTCTTTACCATGCCATCTTTCCAGCCCTAGAGCGCTCTATCTCTCTGAGTGCTTGAATTGTTTTCTTTACATAGTGATTCCTTTTTGCACAGCATTATTTGATTCATGGGTTTTGTTTGGTTTTGGTTTTATGTTACTATGATTGCTCAGGTCTAATCTACAGACCCATTTATGGATGGGATTAGTTGTGTCAACATCCTCTAGCTATATGGACTCATAATGGAATACAGATGTCTTCTGACGGAATTAGGGATTTATTAAATGCACTGTCAGCTAACAATCATCAAACAAGGCCAGCCCCTGTGTTCCCACCTCTGCCACTGAACTCTTTTTCCCTAGGGCTCCTCCTTGCTTGGAACTGGAGACCTTATTGAAGTTCTACTCCTCCTATACAACGTTTGTGTGTGGCTCTGCGCTGAGGTTCCAGGACCTAAAACGAGTTGCAGTAAGATCTAACTCTTTCTCTCTCAGTCCCTTCCCTAAGCCAAGAGAGAAAGCCATGGCCTGTGTTGCTGTGTCAGAAGCTACTAGCCTGATTCCTTTGACTGGAGGAAAACTCAGCTTTGATTTTAAACACTGATCAGGAAAATAATATAACAAATCCTTGATGCGTAGCAAGTCGACCTCAGTGCTGAGCTATACTTCTTTAAAACTTTTCTTCCATCGAAATTCTCTATACAATTTTATTTTATTACTTAAGAGGTCTGGGGAAAGTTATAGAAAACAGGAATGTGTGTACTTTTACCTCTTTTCTTGTTTAAAATTTAATTTAAAAACATTTGTTTGCACAGCATATGATTCAATCTCCTCCACCTTTTATTTTTATTTATCCTTTGAGAGTTTGGTATATGCATAGCATGGTTTTACTTTTAGTCACTCCTCTCTCCTTCCAGTTCTTTCTGGATTCCCCTATGATCCTCCCAACTTGATATTGTTCTCTCTCTCTCTCTCTCCCTCTCTCTTATTTTTTATAACCCGCTGAGCCCAATTAGTGCTGCTCATATCCCCACGGACATGGGCCCCTTGATCTGAGCATGGTCACCCTACCAAGAACCCCACCGCTAAGAAAAACTGACGCCCTCCCCTAGTAGCCATAACTTTCAACAGCTCCTCAGCTTTTGGCTTACATGCCCCTCCCCAGTCCACACTGGAATGCTGACTGGCTTCATGTAGTATAGGTCTTATGCAGGCAAGAAAAGCCACTGTGAGTTCATAGGTGCAACAGTCCCATCATGTCCAGAAAATACTGTTTTGTCCCAGAACTCAACTTTTGGCTCTATGAGTCTATGTCCCCTGAGCTTTAGAGGGAAGAGATGTGATACAGATGTCCACTTTGTGTCTAATCATTTAATGGACACCTAATTACATAAAGAAGCTTCTCTGGTGAGAGGCTACACTTAACTATCGGTATCATTTATTCAGAAGGTGGTTTGATGGTGTTTCCGTTTAGCAAAATAAAAGTAGTAGGTTCTCCCCTAGTGCCTATGAGCGTCCCAGCCATGGGTTTGGGTTTACAGTTCCAGGCATGAGTTTCTTCTATTCTCAGGTCTTAAAATCTAATCAGAGTTGGTAATTTCTTTAGCATTCATGCTGCTATTACATCCATGGGCATAGTTTACTAGGCCAGTTGTTACTGTACCTTGAAAAGTTCACAGCTGGGTAAGACTTCTGCTGATGACTTTCCTCCCCCAGCAACACAGATATAGCCAGACATGGTCTTGACCATGGGTCCATCGACTCACCAACTTCCCTTCTTAAATATTCGTATGCCTTTGATAAGATAAACATTAAGACAAATAACAGGAATCACATCAAGGCTCAGGCTATAAATAATGACCAATGGCCAAGTGGGTGTTAGATCAAAACTGGCTTCCTGGTATCTAAGTAAGGAACCTGAATATTTCAATTTAAAGCAAAGGTCTAAAATAGTGCTTCTCAACCTGTGGCTTGCGGCCTCTTTCACAGGGGCCACCTATGACCATCAGAAAACATATATTTACATGATGGTTTGTAACAGTAGCAAAATTACAGTTATGGAATAGTAATAAAAATAATTTCATGGTTTGGGTCATCATACATGAGGTACTGTATTAAAGGCTCACAGTGTTGGGAAGGTGAGGGCCGCTGGTCTAAAGAACTAATGTAAAGACTCCAGGCAAAAAATGACAGACTCAGCGTAATCTTTCTTTGCCTTATAATTTGGTACTGCAGGAGTATTTTCAATAAATTTCTGGCACTTTAAGATTCAGAACCCAAGTGTCGAGTTGATTCTTCACTATAGGCACGTGTGTTCCCAGTTCTCCCGTTGTTTGGGTCCTTGAGGTGGACAAATGTACTGGCAGCTGCTGACAAAGGTCTTATTGCTCCTTAGCAGACGTAGACTAATGGGCAGCATGGGAAAGTAGAACTTTAAACTGTACCCCTATAAAGCAACTTTAGATTTCTGAGGAAGTCCCTGGCCTGGCCCTCAACTGCAGCCCTCAGAGCATTTGCAGGAATGTGGTCCTGACATGAAGATGTCTGGCTCGTAACTCACTTCCTGCGTGTGCTCTTTTGGTTGGTGGTAGTCTGATGAAACTATAAAAAAAGCCCTAAAGAGGAAACATGAAAGTATTTCCCACGTAATTAGCCTGACAGCTGCTGTTTAATCTGAAGAATAGGTGGAGAACGCGGAAGCCTGCCTGATTCTAGCCAACCCCTTGTGCAGTGACTTGCATGCTGAAGACAATTCAAACATTATGAGGTAAGAGGCTGGCATTGTTTTGCTTTGTGTGTTCCTTTTGTCATTTTTCTCGATACACTAAAATGAAGCTCTTCACACAGGACTGAAGGAGGGGAGATGGTATCTCTAGTTCACTGGGCTCATCACAGCAGAGCAGGTTTCTGCCTATTTTTCCCAAAACAGTGAATGCAAAGGGAAGTGAAAACAAGCATCCTAACTGTGTATGACTTCCTTCATATTTCCCCCTGACGTTTCCTGTAGAACAGAACAATACACATCTGAAAAGCAAGCATACCAGTTCCATTTGTAAGTAAGACCCGCTTCAGTCAGAGATGATGATGGTATTTGTGAATACAAAGATGGTATTTGTGAATCCTATTTGCATTCTTTATTTATCTGAATTTATCTTTGGTAGTCCTAGGGAAAACTTACGCATGGTTGGGTGTGACATGTCTGTGCGTCCTGGCAAGCGTTCTCAAGTGAATAGAGTTAGTGTTCCCAATTACTTATTAAAAATCTGTGAGTAGGAACCTTTCTTGTGGTAACAGAAACTCAAAATATGATTTTCGTGGCTCGGTTCCTAGAGCAAAACAAATATGTACATTTGAAGATGACTCTACACAGAGCCAGAAACAGCTGAGAAATCACACCATGCATGTCACATCGAATAGGACATATGTTCTAAGCTCTTCAACTATAAGCTGAGAAAACTGAATTAGACACTCTATTAGCCACTTTAAGCTACACGGCACAAGCCTGTTTATTTCTTCTTTGTCGTGGATTCCAGTTCTCTAACACTAAACCCTGGCCTGTCCCTAGATTTGGTTACTTGGTGGCTTAAGCTGTTTGCTTTTCTGTGCTTGTCAGAAACCAATATGTGGGGCTGGAGAGGTGGCTCAGCAATTAGGAGCACTCACTGTTCTTTTTCAGTACTCAGGTTCAGAGCCTGGGACTCCCATTCCAGGGGCTCTGGCATCTTCTTCTGGCCTTGTGGTACACACACATATGTTTGAGCAGAACATTCATATGTACAAAATAGAAATAAATACATCTAAAAAACCCCCGAAAACCTATAACTATAAAACAGAATGTTTGTAGAAACAAGCTAACAATTTTGTAATGTGCTGAGTCCCTCCACACCTACTGACAAAGCAACTTAAAACTCTGAATTGGATTCCATTACAAAGCCAATGTGATGCATGACCACTGAGCACACTGTCGGTTTTTTGTTTTTTGTTTTTTTCAGGGTGCTGTCTATCAAGAACTATTACTCGAAGACAAGGGTCATCATCCAGATCCTCCAATCCCACAACAAGGTATCGGGGCAGCTCAGAAAAGCTGCTTTTCTCATCTTTAGATCTCTTCGTGGATCTACAAATGAAATTAAATTTGTGGTCTCTTTAAAATGGTGGATCACTTAGGGACACAAACAGGGGACAGAATTAGTGAGTTCAGCCATTTGAACTGATTTTTTACAACTCCAGCTCTTTGTTTATTTGTTTGTTTATTTGTTTGTTTCAAAAGTGAAGCTGGAGGCAGGCTGACCACTTTCAAATGCTGACTTATTCCAGCCATGTCCGTTGACCTTGTTGCTACCTGTATTCTCAGGATCGAAGAGGAAATTAATTAAAGAAAATGTACACCAAGAAGAGGTTTCTTGGGGTGTCTACATTTTTAATGCCTGACTCACTTTCTACCATAAAATAGATTTTCCTGTCAAAAATCCCCAACTGGAACTGGAGTTCTGGAGACAATATCATCTGCTTTGCAGAGCTGAAGCTTGGATTCATGGCCCAAGGCTGCCTGGTGCCAGGACTGTGTACCTTTCTCACGACTCTGTTCATCGAACAAAACCAAAAGGTAACTTTACAAGCTGATCTTGGTTCTTGGCTCTTAGTCCACATTCCCATAATGGGATCCAAAGTAGAAAAAAAAAAAACCTGAAGAATGCAAAGTCTCCAAGAAATGGGATTTGCCTCTTGGGTAGGGAAGGATTGAAAGATCCGGATTTAAGTTCCTGGTGCCTTGAAGAAGCATTTGCAGCACCCATACGCAAAAGAGAAACTAATTCTGCTTCCTCCCTACATTCCAGCATGCTGTGATATAAATGTTTTCATAAATTCAGAAGTGCTTTGAGTTACTGAGAGTAGAAATGTAAATAGTTTTCTTCTTAACAGAGAAGTAATAGTTAAATGTAAATAAATAGGAAGAAATCAGTACAATGATCATATTAATCAAATGGAAATGATATAAATAATAATTAAAATCTAACCAACTTGTAGGTTACTTTAGGGAAAATCCACTCAGTAATAGAAGTAGAGGTCATAAGACTTACTGTGCTCTAATTGCTTTTCAGTGGTGTTTCCAGGAAGTACCCAGCAGGGGCTGGAATAGCTAACCAACCAAGTTGTATAGTAAGCCGGTGGGGAGCACAGAGGGGTCAATCTTTCCACCTGGGAATCAGCCCATCGCTTCCCACCTTAGGCCATAAATCCTTTTCTGGAACAAAATAAGAGCCAAGGAGGGACTGCGTTTTTTTTGTAATCCTACTGGAGTGGTCATCAAATATGTTTTCCATGAAATGTTCCTGGGGTTAGGTGGCAGGGTTTGTTGTCCTTTACTGAAGATCCTGCAGAGAGTGGCAGACGCTGTCTGAGAAACTGAGGAAGAGCTAGAGATTCACGTGGCTCTCAGGATGGGGGAAATGAATGCAAAGGGCGCAAACTATCAGAAGTAGGTGACCGGCTTTAGCAGGGCAATGTTCAAACCACAAGATGACCATCAGGAGAATGTGTGAGTTCACCATTTCTCTGCATAGCAAGGGCTGCTGTAACTAATCTAGAAATTTCTGTCTTTATCTATGGCTTCTGTCATGCTCTGTGGACACAGCACTGTAGGGCTGTAGGGAGATAGGAACTGCCTTACACGAGCCTCCCCCAGGTGGCCTTCAGCCTTGTTAAGAACATGCCAGAGCTATGGGGTAGCTTAAGGGGAGGGTGCCGCACATGCAAGGTAGCGCTAGAGAAAAGCCATCTTTTGTCTCTCTCACTTCTCTAGACACTTCTGCTGGCCTTGGTTTTTGTATTATTATCAAACCTGATTGATCAACTGCATCTTGGATTCCTAGGAACCTGTAAGCGGTTCTCACTCTTAGCAGAAGTCACAGCTATTTTTTTTCCTTTGGTGTATGTGATTTTTCAGTAGAAAGTAATTTAGTTAGTCAAAGTCGATCCTAAGCCTTCATAGTCACAGAGGGACACCTTGGATTCCACATTGTCCCTCCCACATTTCTGTTACTGTTAAAGTCTCAACAAAACAAAACAGTAAATCTACTGTGCTAAAGTTAGGAATGGGCCAGAGAAAATAATTCTAATTCTGACATGGAAACTTAGATGCTGTTAGCTTTAAAATGTAGCTCTTATCTCAAAGGAAATAAAGAATAGTTTATTCTGTAGCCAAATTTGAGTGCCTAGGGCATGGAAACGCAGATTTCGGTTACCCCTAAATCTCATGTTCCCGCATGGAAGCAGTTTTCTGAAGTTTTCATAGTAATAGAACAAGGGAAGTCATAAATCAAGACACCTTCAAAACTCATCAATAGACCCATCTGAGAGTCAGAGCGATCTCCGCTATATGCCTTAGCTTCTATCTGATAGCATTCCGAGCCCCTTGATGGATGGAGAACAGGGCTCTATTAAGTTAATACATTCCGAAGGTTATTTATTTATCAGGAAGTTAGGAAGTAAGGCATGGCTCTTTCAGTAGTGTGAGCTACTGTATATAGGCTGTGGACCTACAAGCTTCCAGACCCTCCACGGGTGCTGAATTTTTAGGCAATCAGCCTTTGCAGACACAACTTCTTTCCAGTTCTTGACAATGCCTTCTGGGAGGAAACTGAATGGGGAGGTGTCCGGATCATCTTGGGATCCACTGAAAACAGATGAGTCCCTTTTTTAACTTTGCTCCCCATGAACACTAGGATATACCTCCTCCCTGTGCTCCTCCCGCCGTGGAAACTGACTCCCGCCGTGGAAACTGACTTGGCAATTAGCAGTCTAGGAGCGTGAGTTTCCCTTAGTAACATACTCTATTTGGTATGATTGTATTTTCTAGGTTTTTCCTAAACATCCTTGGCAGAAATATTTCTTGAATAGCTTGAAGAATAAAATTGTGACCCAGCGCCTCTCTAATGACTTCGTTGGGATGACATTTCCTCAGGTCTCAAGGTATGTTGACTGAAGTCCTTCCCCCATTCTCCATGCCCTCATCCCACCCTGTTGATGGAAGGTTCCCTGAGATGGGCTTCAGTACCAACCCTAGAGAGGAAAGACAGTTAACTCAGAACTCTAGAGCAGGCATTCTCAACCTTCCTAATGCTGTGACCCTTTCCCACAGCCCCTCATGTTGTGGTGACCCCCAAGCATAAAATTACTTCGTTGCTACTTCATAACTGTAATTTTGCTACTGTTATGAATCGTAATGTAAATATCTGACATGCAGGATATCTGATGTGTGACCCCCATGAAAGGGTCACTTGGCCCCCAAAGGGGTCATGACCCACAGGTTGAGAAACACTGCTCTCTACACTAGCACTTTCCATTGCGTATGGGCCAGTTTCACCTCCATCCCACCTGGCATTCTTGCTAACATTTATGCCAGGTGGACTCCAAGTGGAAATCTACAGTTAGGCACTCCTTCCTCTGCTAAGCCACTGGTTTTCTCCCCAAATAAAGGGTTGGTTCTGTTCATAGAGACCAGCCTCCTGCTTGTCTCTCTCCTCATAACTCCTTTGTTTTCCTTCCTAGGCTCTGCTTTGTAAAGATGAATCTCATGCTGATAGCCATCCAACACAAGTCACTCTTTCACAGTTGTTGGTATTGATAAAGCTTTCCATTCCTTCTGTTTCTTCTTCTTCTTCTTCTTCTTCTTCTTCTTTTTTGGGGGGGTTATGTTGTTGTTGTTGTTGAGGGGAGTTTAACTGTTGTTGATAGAGCAGATGGAGTAGAGAAGGGATATTATCAGACCACTGGCATTTCGTAAGAACTTGTAAGTTCCATGTTTATAGCTGACTATGGTATCATTGACTTATAACCCAAGCACCCAAAAGGTTGAGGCAGGAGGATCACTGATGGTTTGAGGCCAGGCTAGGCTATATAGCAAGATCCCACCTCAAATTACAGAAGCGAAAAACAAGACAACAAAACAAAACGAACAAACCCAAGACAAAATAACTTTGAATTCTTGCAAATACAGTCAGGTACATTATTGTTATTTTTGTACCGCTTTTCAATTTTTGGTTAGGGCCAAGTATCTATCTATTCTGTGACAGTTATCTTTATAACTAGATAGTTACATTTGACCTTTGCCAAAAGGCCAAGAAGAAATAAACAGACGTCTAACATGAATCAGAGATCTTCTTTCGTCTCCACTCCCCCAGAAAAAGGAGCTGAAAAGCCCGAGACACATTAGACAAATGCGGATAATGGTGACATTTAGAGGCCACAAATCCATGTTCTTCTCTTCGAGAGTCAAAACCAGCCACACCCCTCATTAATAGTCTCAGTAAACAGCACCAAATGCCCTAACACCATTTCAGGTAGAGATCACTAAGACAGTGCTCTGCCTGTCTTGCAGAAGTGAAAAGCTTTTGTTTTGATTCATAAGGATTCTCTCACACTCCCAGTTTACTTGAACTGTCCCAACCACAGAATAAGCCAGAATTAAATTTGACTTCATTCTAAAGTGAACAGAAGAAAAGTAAATTTGTTTATTTATTTGTTTTCATTTTTTTTTGAGATAGATTTTTAGGTGTTTTTTTTTGTTTTTTTTTTTGTTTGTTTGTTTGTTTGTTTTTTCCCCCCAAGACAGAATTTCTCTGTGTAGCTTTGGCTGTTCTGAACTCAATTTGTAGACCTGGCTGGTCTCGAAGTCACAGCAATCCACCTGCCTTTGCTTTCCTGAATGCCGGGATTAAAAGTGTGCTCCACCACGTCTGGCCTGAAACTTGTAAGGTAGACCAGGAGGGCCTTGAGCTCACAGAGAGTCACCTGCCTCTGCCTCATGAGTGCTGGGATTAAAGGTACACACCAGCAAGCCTGGCAAAGGTAAATTTTAAAGAAAATTTTAAAGAAGGAGAGAGATACATTATCAGAAATGAAAGAATTTAGGTGAGTTAGAAAGTTAAGGGTTTCAGCATACCGTATGCCTCCATGAAAAAAATTAAAGACGGCATTCTGATAAACAGGGAACACTGTGGGAAAGTGAGTGTTCTTAGTTTGAGTTTCTGTTGCTGTGAAGAGACACCATGGCCACAACAACTTTTATGCAGGAAAAGACTTCATTGGGGCTGGCTTACACAGTTCAGAGGCTTAGTCCAGTATTGTCATGGTGGGGAGCACGACAGTGTGCAGGCAGACCTGGTAGAAAAGGGGCTGAGAGTTCTACACCCAGATTGGCAGACAGCAGGAAGAGAAATGACACTTGGCCCCCAAAGGGGTCATGACCCACAGGTTGAGAAACACTGCTCTCTACACTAGCACTTTCCATTGCGTATGGGCCAGTTTCACCTCCATCCCACCTGGCTCTTCCCTGGCTCCTCGGGGTTAATTTAGTAGCAATCAAACAACAGCTTAAGTGTGGTCAAATTCACTTTGCCACTGTGTTTGGCAGTAAAATAGCTGTAAGTCTATTAATGTGGTAACTTGGGGAACCCCTTGTTAATGACAGCATGAAACATGGAATACAGATCTCAACGGGAAAGCGTACTGTCTTTATTCTTTCATTTCTAGTAGTCTGATACTAAATCCGTCGGCACAAGTGAGGCTGCACAGAGACACGTTAGGGTTCTTTATTGCGGAATCCTCACAAATTGTCAAAAGGTATGGCGTTCCAATTCACGTGTGGGAGGGAGACAGAGTAGAGCTCAACGGGAGACAGACAACGAGACCATCATGTCTTCTTACTGCCATTCTTTATTTACTCTCACCGTTCAGAGCCTTCTTCTACTGTGCCAACTGTCACAGTGACGTGTGGACTCCCGAGCTAATTTCAAAATGTGGCTGCAAAAACAGGAATCAACATGTTGAAGGTAATTACATTTTATGCCTGTCATCAGCCTCTCTTCTGGGGGTCTGGTCAAGGAGGGGAAAGAGGCTCCCCTCCCTGAGGAGATAGGAGCGGGAAAACGTGCTGTCTTTATTCTTCCACTTCTAGTAGTCTAGTGGCCAAGATAAGGCGTGTGCTTCCTACGGAGGAATCCAAGACCTGATAACTGATCTTTTAAAGCTGGAAAATAAAACAAACAAAAAATATGTAGTTGTCCAGTTCAACTCCTTTACAGGTTAGGAGAATAAAGTCCAGTCACATAGCCAGCAAATAGCATCATCAAACTCCACCCCAGCTGTGCTGACTTCCAGCCCACTGCTCCTTCCTGGCAGCACACCATTTTCCTAACATCAGCCCAAATGTTCTGCCATATTTGCTAGACTGTCCATGAAGGTACCACCTTCTGACTATTCCTTTTGCGTTCGTTTCCCTTGTGTTTGGTGGGAGATTTAAACTTTATCTGTCCTTACACAGTGATGCAAGAAGGCCACTCTGCTTGGACTCAGTGGCTCACTAGCAACTCTTTCCACTTTGATGCAGGAAGAGAAAATTTACCCCTAAGTATTCATGATAAGTTAGTCCCTTCTACTTTAAAAATGTCTCTTCCAGGTGCGTTCATTGTCTTTGGATAAAACTCTAGTGTCTTAAAACATAAGCTCCATCAATGGCAGAAAATACACTTCATAGACTAAACTTCCATATCTCTTTTTCAATCTGGTGCTTTCCCTTTATTTTATTTACCTACGCAATTCTTGAGTCAAAACAATTACATACCAAGCGAAACACCACAAGCTGGATAGTTTTATGTCAACTTGACACAAGCTTGAATCATCTGAGAGGAGCGAATCACCACTGAGAAATGCCTTCCTAAGACTGACCTGTTGGCAGGTCTGTGCATCTCTGTCATTGATTGATGAGGGAGGGCCCAACCCTCAGGAGGTGATGCTGCTCCTGGTGATGAGTTAAACATGCTAAACCTGGAAGCACAGAGATAAGGTATTATACCAGATATATTATACAAGGGAAGTTGTATTTATAATGTAATTAACAAACTATAAATCTCAAGATGTATTCATATATCTTTAAGCAAGTTGATATTTTTAGAAGTATTCTAATTTTTATTTATGTGCATGTGTCTGTATGAGTGTATGCCATGCCTGTGTAGGCCAGGAGAGAGTGTGAGATCCCCTGGGAGATGGGGTTACAGATAGTTGTGAGTTGCTTAATGTGGGTGCTGGGAACCAAACTCAGATCCTCTGAAGAGCAGCAAGTGCTCTTAACCATGGAACTGCCTCTCCAGCCTCCTGATCTCTTTTTTCCCAACAATCATTCTGGCCCTGGAAACAAACAAACAAACAAACAAACAAAATAAAAAAATCCATAATGTTTAGCAGCCAAAAATTACATCTTCAACACTTGTTTTTAGTGGTCTAGTTTTTCTTTTTTCTTTCTTTCTTTTTTTTTTTCACAAATGTGCTACTGTTTTATTACCCAGTCCTAATTATCTAAAACACACATTGCAAACATACAAATATCTAGTCTCTCCACATGTTGCCCATTCTTTATGGCTCTGGAAATGAGGAGAATAGATTTCTCCTTAAATTGCAAGTCAGTAGGTGTTTCTTTAGCAAAATTCATACAAAATAGTAATTAACAATGATCTTCTTTACTTGTTAACTCACAAGGAAACACCTTCAAAACTGCACTTTGTTAAAGTTTCCGTACTAAAATGTAGAAAAACTGAACTACACAAATCCTGAAAAGTTTAAAATTTCTTAATTTTTTATTCCTGCTACCACTACTACAATTTACAGGGCACTATACCTGATGTAATAAAAAGAAAAAGAAAAATCTACAACAGATAAAAGACCCCAGGAATGTGCATCTAATTGACACTACATTGCAATAATCAATAGCTGCACTTTTTGCAAACTGTGGCTATGGCAGTCCTGACAAGAAGGGTTTCCTGTTTTAGCTGCAGTAACTTTTCTGGCTATGGATCGTTGTTCCTCCTATGGCAGATTTTCACAGTTCCTCTAATGATTTTGGGATGACTGTCTCAAAGTAACCTGCAGCTTTCCTGACAACTCCTCTCTCTCTCCTGCTAAGAACTGTTGCCTTTTCTGCTATTTAAAAAAAAAAATCTTCTGCTGCCATATCCACCACTTCCTCCAGCACATCCATAGCCATCACCATTGGGATTGCCTGAGCTTCTGCCACCAAAACTTCCCCCCTTCATGGGCCCAGAACTTGATTGCTGTTGTCCACTATAGTTTCTAAACTCATTATAGTTCCCACCACCATAGTTACCTCCTCCAAAATTACCTCCTTCACTGTAACCATCATATCCTCCTCCACCATATCCAACACCTTGGTTTCCATATCCTGGTCCAGCACCACCATAGTCTCCTCCACTACTGTAACCAGGGCCACCATCCTAGTTGCTACCATCACCTCCAAATCCATTATATTCACCATCACCACCTCCTCATACATCTCTTCCGCCAAAGTTTCCACCACGACTAAAGTTACCACCACCACCTCCAAAGTTTCCACAACGACCCATAACGTTGCCAGATCCACCTCCATGACCTCTCTGTGATTCAGCAGACTGCATCTCTTGTTAGAAAGGGCCCTTTTCACCTCACAGTTCTGCCCATAAATGCTGTGGTATTTCTGAACAACAATTTTATCAACTGTGTCATGATCATCAAAAGTTACAAAAGCAAATCCTCTCTTTGTCCCACTCTGCCTGTCTTCCATAACTTCTGTGGTTTCTTTTCAGAGTAGTCTTTCAGATTATATTCTTCTGTATCTTCTTTAATACCAACCGACAAAAACTTTCTTCAAGGTTAAATGTGCACCAGGCTTCACAGAATCCTCTCTAGAAACGGCTCTCTTTGGTTCCACCACACGCCCACCCTCCTTGTGGGCCCGGCACACATTGCAGCTTCCACCTCTTCAACACCAGAGTAGGTCACAAACCAAAGCACCTGGAAAGTTTTGTTTGGGGATCTCTCATTACCACACAGTCTGTTAGTGTGCCCCATTTCTCAGAATGTTCTCTTAAACTATCACCTGTGATTTCAAAGCTCAGACCACCAATAAACAGCTTCCTCAGCTGTTCTGGTTCCTATGGATAATCCCCCTCCCCTGTGACAGCGGCGGCGGTGGTGGTGGTGGCGGCTGCAGCGGCCACCAGGCGGCGGTTCTACCCAGGTTTTATCTTATAAACGTTTGTGTATATACACATGCCTATCTATACATGTACATATATCTTAAAATTAGGTACATTTTAACAACACTGATCAATAACTCGTGGTGAACTGTAATTTTTGGCTGTGGGCTTGGTGAGGCAGCTGGCTACATGTTTGTAATGAGGACCCGGAGAAGTGATGGATGCTTACATTCAGCTTGCTTTCTCCTTTTTAATAATCAGTCCACAGCCCCAGCCCACAGCAGGAGGCCACCCATAGTTAAGGTGGCTCTCCCCATCTCAATTCTCCTAATCTATATGACTGCTCACAGCTCTGTCCACAGCCTTGGTGAGCTGAGATTCTGTTAAGTTGACAATATTAAGCATTATGCATGTATTTTAGGAAACTCAAAATTTCTCTATTGAAACCTTTTAGAAAATAATTTCTCAACCAAGAAAAAGAAAGATACTAAAATGTTGGTCATGAATGGTAGGCCTTTGATTTCTTTCAGTCTTCACAGGTCTTCGACCTATTTCACACACCCACCTACCCCCACACACACCTTTTTGGTGTTTAATTATTGTCTTGGGGTTTTTATTGCTGTGAAGAGACACCAAGACCACAGCAACTTGTATAAAGGAAAGCATTTAATTGGGGTTGGCTTACATAGTGGGGAGCCTGGCGGCACACAGGCAGACATGGTGACGAAGAGGTAGTTGAGAGTTCTGCATCTGGATTTACAGGCAACAGGAAGAGAGTGTGACACGGGGCCTGGCTTGAGCATCCAAAGCATCAAAGCCCATCCCCAATGACACGTTTCCTCCAATAAAGCCACACCTAGTAACAGTGCCACTCCAGGGTGACCGAGCATTCAAATCTTTGAGTCTATGGGGGCAGTTCTTATTCAAAACAAAACAATGGTTTATATAGAAACCTTCCTAAGGTATCCACTGCAACCCCCTAGCAAACTGTGTCATGACATTAGCAATTTACCTTGAGAACATGAAGTCATTCCACTGCTTCTGTCCTAAAATATGGGAAAATAATTAATTGTACTATCAGCCATAGAAAGGAAGATAGATGGATGGACAGAAAGATAAATAATATAAATTAATAAGGTTGGATGGAATTTCAGAAGGAGATTGGCATAGTTGAGTGGAAGCATGTGGGTGCAAGAAGACTGTGTCTTATGTATCATTTTCCTCATCTTACAGCATCTTAATACTGTTCATTTAATCTACTGCTTTCAACTATTCTTGCATTTATCCTCATGAACATCCTTAAAAGCCATAAGGTGTTCCTTCTCATTTTTTGCAGAAGAGAAAATTATTAGTTTTTTGTTGTTGTTATTTCAATATGTGGAAATTCCCAAGTGGTTTGAGACCTATCCTTGGAAGATCAAGACTCTTCAAAAGTCTAAATTAATCCTGATGGTGGTGGTGCACACCTTTAATCCCAGCACTCAGGAGGCAGAGGCAGGTGGATCTCTCTCTATGAGTTCAAGGCTAGCCTGGTCTACAAAGGTAGTTCCAGGACAGGCAAGGCTACACAGAAACCGCATCTGGAAAAACTAAAAATAAAAGAAACCAACTGACAAACCAAAGGTTTAAGCTAGTAATAAAAGGAAACCCGAAGGGAAGATCAAATATGAACTAGTGATGCCTGACCAGTATGTGCATGTGTGCGTGTGGGGGGGTGTTGTGTAGTTAAGCTCTCTGGGTAACGTCAGACTCTGCCCCTTGGAAGACATGCTGAGGTACAGGAGTACCTCAGAGATACTTAGTCTCCCTTGCCAGATGGATTTGCAGCCTGTGCAGTCTGAGTCTGTAGAGCAGTGGTCCTCAACCCGGGGGTTGCCATCTCTTTGGGGGTTGAAGGACCATTTCTCAGGTGAGTCACCTGAGACCATTTGCATATCAGATATTTACATTATGATTTCTAACAGTAACAAAATTAACAGTTATGAAGTAGCAACAACAATAATGTTAGGGTTGGGGGTCCCCACAACATGAGGAATTGAATTAAAGGGTCGCAGCATTAGAGAACCTGCTCTAGATGGAAACCAAAGACTTTGCCATAATTTATCCTTTTCAGACTAGCTAAGGCTTCCCAGATTCTGCCTAGGCAGGATCCTGGAAATGACTCAGTCAATGGAAAGTAGTCATGAAGCCCCTGGTAAGGAGGTGACAGATGGCTGACTTACTGAGGTTGCTGTGCTCTTGCAGGACCAACCATCAGGGTGATGAAAGACAACGCTGATGAATTCCCCTGCAGTTCAGAATTTATGGAAAATATTTTAAGAGAACAGGTGAACTCCACTGTCATAAACTTTGCCAACAGGTAAAAACCACGGACCATGATATCTTATGCCTCTCAGCAATACAAATTCAACTTGGATTAAAATGCTTGCTTTATTACTTCCTCTATAGACCAAATAAATTCGTGTGGACTTCCGCCCCATATCACATACTTCTTCCTACCATTGCTCAGATTTCTATGCCAGTAATAACTCAATGCTGTGCACCCAATTTTCTCTCAGGTCATCTTTCAGGTACTCTATAAGTGAAAGTTAGAGCTAAGTTTTAGCTAGCTCCAAATAGCGATTTTGTTATTAATCCAAATAATAGGAGATTTGTCTAATCTGAAAAATGGGACCAAAGAATTCTCCCTCTTCTGCTTTCTTTCCTCTCTAGCTTTTTAGCGTGTTAAAATCACTCCCTGGAGATGCATCTAAGGTTGAGCTATGCATCTCTAGTTCAAATCCCCAGGCTTGGTTTCCAGCACCACATAAAACTGGACATGTTGGCATTCGCTTGTAATCCCAGCATTTGGAAAGATCAGGAGTT
Source organism: Meriones unguiculatus (assembly GCF_030254825.1). NCBI lineage: Eukaryota > Metazoa > Chordata > Mammalia > Rodentia > Muridae > Meriones > Meriones unguiculatus. The sequence goes on from NC_083352.1 coordinate 17,974,387, forward strand.
GAGGTCAGCTCATTCTTGCCTACACAGTGAGTTTGAGGTCAGTCAGACTACACAAGACCCTATCTCAAGGACAAAGAAAAAATTTACTAACCAGAAATCAAGGTGGCAGGAGATTTGTTTAGTTGATTAAAAAGCAAAACAAAACAAAACAGGTCAATCTAAAAGATTTATCATTCCTAACATTAATGAAAACAGCTCTGTATTATGTGAGCAACCTTTCATTTACCAAGAACAATAATCTAGGAAGATATTTAATGATAAGGAATTGTGATCACCTAAAGGTAAACATCATATTATCAATGGAACATAAACTATTATGATGACATTATGTAATATGACCACCATGATAAATTTTTAAATGGTTGAATGACATTAAGTACACAAGTACTTCATTAGTAAAGCCTTGATATAAAACAGTATGAAAGTTTCTCAAAAAATATACATGTGATCCAATAATCTAATTTCTGAATATTTAGCTAAAGTGAATGAAATTGGAATCTCAAAATGATTCCTAAACTCTCCTTTTGGTTGTAGCCTTCATTATAGTAAGCAAGCTGTGGGAAATGTGGTAAAATATGAAAGGATGAAAAAAGCGACACGTATTTTCATATATTCCCACAGGTGGCCAAAGATGTGTGCCACCTCACCCAAAGCGATCCACATCCTATAAAGAAGACAGTCCTACCCTCTGGGAGAAAATGAATGTACCTCAAGGATGTGTAAATGCTTACGTACATAAAAAATCTAAATCAGAACTCAGAGAAAACCAGAAGGTGATAGCCAGCTATGGTGGCATAAGTGAGTGGTGGCCGTGTGTGGAACAATAAGAAGAAAACAGCGTACAAGCACAATTCTCACTAGATAGTCTTGTTTGTTTTGTTTTAAGACAGGGTTTCTCTGTGTAGCCCTGGCTGTTCTGGACTCACCTTGTAGACCAGGCTGGCCTTGAACTCACAGAGATCTGCCTGCCTCTGCCTTCCAGAATGCTGGGATTACAGGCGTGCACCACTGTTCCCTAAATATTCTTTAGTGTTGTAATACATTTTCTCCAGGGATTGAAGTCTGGGTCTTGCATATTCTAGACAAATGCTCTACCTTTTAGCTATATTCCTGGCCCCTTTTAAAGAAGTACTTTTTTTCTGGTCCCCTCCCCCCCACCATTTCTCCATTATTATTTTTTTTTCACATTCCTACTTCAATTTCCCCTCTCCTCCCTACCCTTTTCCCAACCCACCCTTTATCCCCACACCCACCCCAACCCATTTTTCCTCCATTTAAGGAGACACTTTTTATTTGAGACAGTGTCTCACTGTTCCCCTGCCTGGCCTTGGAATTATAGTCCTACTGCCTCACTCAGCCTCCCAAGGAGCTAGGATTACAGACCTGTATCATCAGGCCTGGTGTAGCAGTCAGTTTTATACTTGGGAAAATATGTTAAAGGGATCTGAATTAATAATAATGTGTGTCAGGTTTCACATACCTCAGACACCAAAGAGATCATCTTCTCAGAGGAATGCAAAGCTGTGGGAACTTTCTTGCCTTCTATTCTAGGAATTTTCTAAAACTGGATGAGATAGTCAGTGAGGAAGGACCAAGGATTAGATGAAGGAAAGGTGCTGTGTCATTGTAGGCACTCAGGTTTCCAACAACCCAACAGCTACGGAATTATCCCATTGGGAAGTGGATAGTTCAAGTGGGGATTTCACTCTTTAGGAATAGTTGTTATGCAGGTGTTTGTTGAGTACCATCTGTGCCAAGTAGCCTTGTGTCTGGTGCTTTCTGGACATAGAAAGCACACTGTAAGCAACCCTGTTGGATTAACAAGATGTAGGTATAAGTTAAAGGATAAGTAAAGAAGTATATGTTCAGGCACCACACCGAAGGGTCCAGCAGAAAGTTATAGGAAGAGGCCGTGCTCCGTAGACTTTTCCAGAAAGTCCCATATGAGAGAGGGGGTTTGAAGAGGTGGGAAGAGTGTGAAATGGACAAGCCTTGGGGGAAGGAGGTGCCTCTGTGTGCAGCTAGCCATTCCAGCGGAGTGCTGGGGAAAACAGCATCTCTGAGGGGGCCAAAGCACATTCCTGGCTACTGGTATTATGCACAGCGTGCATGCACCATGAGCACACCTGCAAAGCTGCTGGAAAGCGCGACTCAAGCTTGAGGCTGTGGTTATGAGGGCAGCATACGGGACAGTGCCCAAAGATCTGTGAAAACAAATAACTCCACTGCTCTATTGTCCTTAATTCTTTCTTTCTTTCTTTTCTTTTTATTGATTCTTTTTGAATTCTACATCATGCACCCCAATCCTATTCATCTTCCCCTCCCTCCATATCCACCCTCTGCCCTTGCACCCTCCTCCCCAAGAGAAAACAAATGGACAAACAAATCTCGATGTGGAAGCTATGGCATATCACGATATGCAGCATGGGATATTTTTGTGCCCAAGTAGCTTCACTTGCAAATGTTCTTTGCAATGAATTTTTGGTCTGGTTTGAGGCCTCTGGCTTCTGGACACTGTCACTACTAGAGCCTCACCAGGACTTTTTCTCTGATGTCCCGTCATTGCCTTGTGTTGTGGAGATTTTGCAGCTTTCGTTCTTCATGTGCTCCAGCAATTTATTGATTGGGTATTGGGGTGGACCAACTCAAAGCCCACAAAGATCTGGGCCTTAGTGGTAGCTTAGCTGGTCAGCCTTCCAGCCCTCCTGCATCCGGGGCACCAGGGCCAGCTCTCCTGCTTTGCTGAAGCAAGGAGTGGGGCCAGCCAGCTCTCCTGCCTGATACAGGGGTCAAGGGGCAGGTAAAGGGCCGAATGCTACCACACAGCTGGTGAGGGCTGGGGCCAACTCTCTGGCTTTCATGCCCTCAAGGCCAGTTCTCACTGCCCAAGTGAGCAGCAGGGCCAGCTCTCTTATGCTCAAGCCCTGGGGGTGGCTTACCAAGGCCAGTGGTATAGTACTGTGGGCCACTCTCCCGAGTGCTTCAGCAAGGAAGGAAGGGGGCCAGCTCTCCCATGCTGCCCAGGTGAAGGGCAGGGCCAGCTCTGCGTAGCCCTCAGCATCGACACAGCCCCATGTGACAGCCCAGACCAGGATGTCCACGTGGTCTTTGGTGGCAGCATGGACCTGGACATCACTATGGCCTCAGGTGGCAGCAGAGGCCACTCCCATCAGGCTGTTCCTCCTTATGCTCACTTTTTCAGTTCCGCCCCCTTCACTGTGCACCCACCAGTCCACTTCTCTTTCTCTCTCATCCCTCCACCGCTTACTTGTTCGTCTTAGTGACACCTGGGTCTCTGGGTGACTTCCACCTGATCCATGCTGTATGCCAATGGGCAGGAGTCCTCTATCCTTAATTTTTCCTTTCTATGTGATGAACAAGGAAATAGTCCAAGGCACACATGCAAGAGGAGGTTTGGTGGAAGTGTCCTTATCCATCTGTTCTGTATCATATGTCCTGAATATATCTAACTCTCTGCTCCAGAGAGATCCACAGGCCTGATACTTGTTTTGTTTGTTGTGTTTTTTGAAACAAAGTCTCACTGTGTTGACCAGGCTGGCCTTGAACTCACAGAGATCTCCCTGCCTCTGCCTCCCAAGTGCATCACTATGCTTGGAAAAGGACAGATTATGTTTAAAGTTGATATTTAGTTCATTTTTGTTTATGAACTTTAAAGCAAGATATGATCATATGAAATGCAGAGCTTAAGCATGAAAATGACCCTGAGATTTCACCTTACACCTGTCAGAATGGCTAAGATCAAAAGCTCAAGTGACAACACATGCTGGAGAGGATTTGGAGAAAGGGGAACCCTACTCCATTGCTGGTGGGAATGTGAACTTGTACAATCACTCTGGAAATCCACCTGGTGCTTTCTCAGACAATTAGGAATAGCGCTACCTCAAGATCCAGCTATACCACTCCTAGGCATATACCCAAATGCTCAAGTACACAACAAGGACATTTGCTCAACAAATGTTCATCGCTTTATTCCTAATAGCCAGAAGGTGGAAACAACCCAGATGTCCCCCAATGGAGGAATGGATACAGAAAGGAATAAATACTCAGCAATAAAAACAAGAAAATCATGAAATTTGCATGTACATGGTAGGAAACTAGAAAAGATCATCCTGAGTGAGGTATCCCAAAAGCAGAAAAGACACACATGGTATATACTCACTTATAAGTGGATATTAGACATATAATATAGGATAATCATACTAAAATAAATTACACCTAAAGAAACTAATTGAGAAGGAGGACCCTGGGTAAGATGATCAATCCTCATTCAGAAAGGCAAACAGGATGGACATCGGAAGAGGGAGAAGACAGAGAACAGGACAGGAGCCTACCACAGAGGGCCTCTGAAAGACTACCCTTCAGGGTATCAAAGCAGATGCTAAGACTCATAGCCAAACTTTGGGCAGAGTGAAAGGAATCTTATGAAAGAAGGGGGACAGGAGCTCTACAAGGAGAGAAAAACAAGCAAGCAAGCAAACAAACAAACAAAAACCAAAACCTGGGCCCAGGGATCTTTTCGGAGACTGATACTCCAACCAAGGACCATTCATGGAGATAACCTAGAACCCTTACACAGATGTAGCCCATGGCAGCTCAGTGTCCAAGTGGGTTCCCTAGTAATGGGAACAGGGACTATCTGTGACATGAACTCAGTGGCTGGCTTTTTGATCACCTTCCCCTGAGGGGGAACAGCCTTACCAGGCCACAGAGGAAGACAATGCAGCCAGTCCTGATGAGACTTGATAGACTAGGATCAGATGGAAGGGGAGAAGGACCTCCCCTCTCTGTGGACTGGGGGAAGACCACGGGTGGAGAAGAAGGAGAAAGGGTGAGATTGGGAGGGGATGAGGGAGGGGGCTACAGCTGGGATACAAAGTGAATAAAGTGTAATTAGTAAACACTTAATAAAAAACAATAAATAAATTTAAAAAAAAGAAGTATCCTAGCCTGGTGCGTATCTCTGGATGTCGTAGATAATGGTATAGAAGCGCACTTCTGCTGCTAGTCCCAGCATGTGCTGTACACCCTGTGCCCCGCGCTCTCCCCTCGGTCCTGACGCCTTGTACATCTTGGACGTGGTGGGGTAGCAACGGTGGGGAGCACTGCCGACCTCATAGCGTCAAGCTTCTGTTCTCGCTTCCTGGCATCACCACCACTCTCCTCACTGGTGCACTGAGTTCAGTCTTTACCCCTCAGCCGCCTCCTCTGTGTGCTCCCCGCAGTTAATACTTGCCTGGGCATGGCAGGGCTGGGGAGATAATGAGCAATGCAGATGACCTGTCCACATCAAGGTCCTGTGGCTCTCTTTTGTTGTAACATCCGTAGGTTGCTGCGCCTGCTCGCTCCTCTCTCGACTGCTGGGTTCTGTCTCTGCTGCATCCAGTCCCTGCGGGGCTCTTCAGGTCCAGACTCCCCATCTCCTCCGTTCCTAGTGCTGGGATCATGGCTTGCTGAGTTCCACTCTCTGCTCTAGGTACTGAATTCAGCCTTGACTGTGGTTCCAGCAGTGCAAACTCCCACAGGGGCATCTCACTACCTCAGTCCTCGCTTCTCACATTCTGTTGAACTTAACTTGCTGTGTCCCACTGGTCCTTACATGGGAGGGAAGGAAAGCTGGGTATTTCACGCAAGAGTACCCTCAAACTAAGCCTTAACTAGAGGCTTTACAGTTTGCTAGCTGTTGCCTTCCGACCATAAAACACAGGAAAAGGCCTTCAAAGTCTCTGGGAGAGATGGAAATGTTATGTACCTTAAGGGTTCTACTTTTGGGTTGGTAACTTGTGTTTCTCATTGGAAATACAGCAGTATTTCCCCAGCTCCTTGAGTGGTAGCAGGAACTGTGTGAATGATCCAGGCCAATGAGCTATGGGCTGTGACCTCAGTGTTAGATTATTAAAAAAAGATGATGCTGTCAACCTATCTTCTATGCAAGAGGTTTATTAGGTGGGTATGGAGGGAAGGGGGGAACAGAACATGATGGGGAGAGAGAGAGAGAAAGGGGGAGGGGCGCCCCGAGAGAGAGAGAGAGAGAAGCAAGAGTAAGAGACCACGTGTCAGAATGTCCCTTTAAGGGGCAAGGTAACCACACCTTCCAGGTGTGGCCACCTGGCCAGTGACTCATGATGACATAATAGGTTGCTAGGTAACCCAGAAGGAGGTTGTGTTCCAAAATACTAATATTCCTCCCTTTTTCTATGATTAAAAAAATGAGGAACTTGGGCTGCTTTTTATAAGGTAAGTTAAAGTATATAAATTTAGGTTCATTGGAAGCAGCTTTTGGTTGTCATTGCAAAGGGTTAAGAGAGAGAAGAATTATAGCAACAAAATGGTCAGATTACAAGGTCAAGAGTAAGGGAAGCCTCTGCCCTGGAAAATTTAGGGTAGAGGGTTGTCAATAGAGAGTTGCCAGCCATGGCAAGGCAGCAGGTAGGGACTGGGGAACGCTGGGAGAACCTGGAGCTGCTTGTCCTGGTCCTGAAGCACATCACTTCAGCCTTTTGTTAATGAAAAGTGAATAAGGGGCGTAGATTCTCTTCTGGCTACTTCCTGCTGACACTGGGGGCGCTGTAGGGAGGTCAAAAGGCTGAAATGTTGGCCAAGTCCAGGACGAACAGGCTGCCTTGATGCTTTCCAGGGTCTGTGAGAACATCCATGGCTGGGAGGGAAGGTGCAGGTCCAGCTTGTTGGAAGTCTGTGAGGTCAGAGTTGAACATTTGTAGCTGCTTTGGCACTGTTGTGGCTATAGGAAACATCTGTGTCTGGCAGGACACTGAAACACATATATAGGCAAAAGATAAAGTTGAGTAGGTTATGGAGAAAATCCTTTAGGTATACATTGAAAACTTTTGGAGAGCAAACAGAAGTAGAAGGTTTGAATTGATGAGACTTGAACATGGGAACCTCTGTCTACCTGGGGGGACCTTTATTTACCCAATCACTGGCAGTATTTAAAGAAGGCTTTGTTTTGGATCTGTCATTGAGGTGAGGTTTGGTTACAGAAGTGTTTAAACTTAGAGTCCCTGGTGCTAGCTGGCACTAGGTGTAGAAACTTAAAATTCTCCAGAGGATATCCTATCTGGAGGGATGGGTGTCTGGACGTCTCCCATTGGGGGCAGAAGTCAGCAACCTTCCAGAGGTGTCCCAGTGGCAAGGTGTGACTTGAGTGAGAGGTGCTACCTGGTCCAATAGCTCATCAGCTTTTGGCCAGGGACTGGGGTGCAGATGCCCAGTGGGGCATGGCCAAGGGCACGATGCTTTGCCTAGTGCTAGGTCTTCCCACAAGCGAGCAAGTGAGAGGGAGAGAAGGAACTGTGTGTGAGTGGGGACGTACCACCCAAGGGAGAGTGGGGCCCTAAAATGGAGGTCAGCATAGAGGGTCAACTCTAGACAGTTAAGGCTATGGCTGAGGGGGGGGGGGAAATCCCTCCATCTCAAAAGATAGTACGAAGTTGCTGGAGATCTGTGGTCAAGCTTCCCCTACCAAGAGAGGCATTTTATACTGAAAAAATGGAGTGAACTCACCAATCTAGTGGCTGGTCAATAAGGAGAACTCACCAATCCAGCCAGTGTTGCATGCAGTAAATAGCAGTCTGGTAGCCAGGAAAGGAAGTCCCAAAACCAGGGAAAGGGGAGGAGTCCCACCTTTTGAGATAGGCAATAAGTTCAATTATCTGGAGTCCAATTGACCTGAGAGGTGGATTTAGGTGGACTTTCTGCAGCTTACAAGAATTACTTTTAAGTTTTAAGAAGGAGGTAAAACTTTAGACATGTTAGTATCACAATTGTACTCTGCATTGGAGAAAAAGGCAGTAGACATACACATTTGTGTTAATAGCATAAGTATTTTTTAAGGTGAGCTCTGAAAAGGCAAAAGCCTTTTATGAAGTAAAAGGAAAACTTACTTGATCTTAACTTTTAGTATAAGCATACATATTATGGAGGCTTACAAACTTGAGCTTAGAACCATAATAGTATGTGGTATAGTGGAATGTTTTTGTATCAGAGTCGGATTAATAAATTAGAGCCCTATTGATAAAGGTTAAAACTCTGGACAGTCAATACAACAGTAGCATAGCAACAGGAGGAAATATTAAGCTTTTTTACCTATTTAAGATACCTTAACTCACCTTAGACCTCGTAACCTTTATAACTTGCACTTACCAACCTTAAAACACTTTCTTATACCCTCAAACATTTATAAGCTGCATTACCAACCTTAAGACACATTTTTAGACTCTCAAACATGTATAACTTGTATTAACCTTAAGACACCTTTTTAGACTCTCAAACATGTATAGCTTACATTTATCAACCTTAAGACATCTCTCAAATATGTTTTTTGAGAGGGACCTTTGTATTTAGTTATTTACCATGAGACATAGTTGAAACTGCTCTGAACATTTATTGTCCTTTAGCTAAAGAGATGGTAAAAGGTTTTATTTAAGCCTGTTTTTGAGTCTAGCAACAAGGCATATTGTGTCTAGGCCTGAAAATAGCAGCTCTAGGACTTAAGCTTAAGGCCTGGTCTCCTGCATATGAAGAGAACTGGGAAGGTATCTGAAGTCTCCCAACACAGAAGTTGGCAATATGTCCGTGGGACCTCATTGTGATGTCAAAAACAGACCTGTGATATTGCTCAGGGCTAGGCAAGAGTTGTGGAGGTTGCTGGGTCAAGGAGCCATTTGTCCTCTGCCAGGCCAAAGAGCTAGAAGGCTGGAAGTGTCTGTGGCTCTTGTGCTGGTTGAACCTCCATGGCTGGGCACAGAGGACAAGCCTGCTTGGGAGCATTTTGACTTCCAGAGGCCAGTCTGCCAGCAGCCAGCTTTGGCATGTTGCATCAGCAGCGGGACCAGCATCCATTTGGCTGCATTTGAACACGTCACCTGGCGGAACTGACTTTTGGCTATGCAAACCTCTTGCCTTTTTTACAGGAATGCTAGCAGCCTCAGAGGTCTGGAGCCAGTCGAGATGGCTCACTGTAGACCTCCTGTCTTTTGTACGGAAATGCCAGTAGCCTCAGCACAGCCAAGGTCTGGAGCCAGTCGGGATGACTCTTACTATTTTTACCAATTCCTATATGGTGACTCAAGGACCATCCTCAGCTGTTTATTAAAAATTGCAGTGAGACCATGTTTGCAATTGTAGGACTATAAATATGTATCTATGAAATGACCATTAACTTGCATTTGTTAACCATTAAATATTAGGACTTTAGGTTTTGTCCCTGCTAGGTTGGAACCTTAAAAGTCATGAATAAAATTTATTGGAGAGCACAAGAGTTTTTGTATGGTTTCGTATATAAATGTTTATAGCTTATAATAGTCTAAGGCTATACTATAGATTAAGAGAACAAGACCAAGCATATTTTAACTTTTTGATAGTAGAGGTACATCAAATTGACCCAGTTTTAACATAAATATATATATATTTTAAAATTAATAGATCTTAATTTAGAATAATGGTAAACAACTTGTACATAATAATGAACCCTTGAGCTATAAGTTTAAAGCCAACAATTTAGCAGAACAGTATAAAGCAATCTTAAAACTAACCACGCATATTTTAACCTTTTGATAGTAGAGATACAGCAAATTGACCCAGTTTTAACATAAAGAAATACCTCTAAAATTAATAGATCTTAATTTACAATATTGGTAAACAATTAGTATGTAATAATGAACCCCTGAGCTATAAGTTTAAAACCAACAATATAGTAGAACAGTATAAAGCAATTTTAAAATTATATTTGAGCAACATATAGCAGGAGACAGTAACAGCCTTTATTAGTTTAGGAACTGAAAAGACATAGGTGTTTAGATTTATATTTTAAACCAACTTAATTTGAATAAATATTTATAACTTTGAAATTTTGTTATTATATAAAATTTATTTTGAAGCAGGATTGAATCATAAGATAGTAAAATGTAACTTTGAATTTTTATAAAAGTCCATACCAGTTTGAAATGAGGCTCATTGTTGTGGCCTAGTGTAAAAGATAAAATAAACAGTTAATTATGGTTAAGACTTATAAATGTAAACCCAATGAGAAAATTATATCAAGCATTAGATAAGGAATTTAAAGTATAAGAGTAAAGTATACAGAAATCAGGGAGAAAAGATTTTTTTAAAGTTTGGAAATAGCCTCTTAGTCAGATGAAAGCACGGAGCTAGAAGTGAAATGAAAACAGCTTAGTGGGGGAGAGGGAGCGCACAGCAAGGCGGAGCCCATTTGCCTGAATTCAAAATGGTGCCACAACCACGTGAAAGTCTATGGTGAGGCTATGGTTCTGCCCACTTCCTCCCAAAATCAACATGGCACCGGAGGTATCACGGGAAACTTTAAAATCTCCGCGGCTATGTTGGGTTTTTAGAAATACCTTATCTAAAGCAGTGCGCCAAATTTTCCAAAAGTTGATTTTTGCGTTGTGTGAGTCTCCGCGACTTGGAGCACTGGCCAGGGCAGAGTGTCGCTGTCAGCTGCCAGCTGGAGCTGCCAGGCGCAGTAGCAGGAGTGGACCATGGGCAAGTTTTCCAAAGTTGACTTTTGCATTGGGGCTCGCAGCACTTGCTGGTAGGCGGGCGCCATTGTGGGAGTGGAGTGCAGGTACCGCAGTGCTGCCAGAGCAAGTGTTTGCATGAGAGCAGTGAAAGTAGGGTTTTTTAGGTATAGAGCAGAGAAAATCGGTTGAAACCATCCTATTAGATTACAGGAGTTCGAAAGGGGTCCTAGCAAAGCCAGGAGAGACCCTTTCCCAGCCACATGCACAAATGTTAGTTAGCGTTGGTGGTATAGTGGTGAGCATAGCTGCCTTCCAAGCAGTTGACCTGGGTTCGATTCCCGGCCAATGCACCAATGTTAGATCATTAAAAAAAGATGAGGCTGTCAACCGATCTTCTATGCAAAAGGTTTATTAGGTGGGTATGGAGGAAAGGGGGGAACAGGACATGATGTGGAGAGAGAGAGAAAAGGGGGAGGGGCGCCCTGAGAGAGAGAGAAGCAAGAGTAAGAGACCACATGTTGGAATGTCCCTTTAAGGGGCAAGGTAACCACACCTTCTAGTGTGGTTACACATGATGACATCATAAGTTTCTAGGTAACCCAGAATACTAACACTCAGTTTTGCTACACCTGTTCCCTGACTGACTCTCCATTCTCTCTGTTCAGGAACATAACAAATGAAGCAGATGATTTTGACCTGCTGGACAGCAGTGGTATGTTTCACTGGTGCAGATCGACACCCTTGGACAAGGTGGTTCTGGTAGGTGACTGCACCTTAGAGTTCCAGTGACAGAAGTGGTTTGGAGGGTGAAGGATGATGTGTAAATCACAGGAAGCACCCAGCTCTTTTGTAAACCAAGGATCTGACAGAAGGATACAATAGCCCCACACATCACTGACCATGAGCCATGTGGCACATCAGGAAAACTTTGGGTAGCGTGCTGGAATTTAAAATGCCGGTCACTTCACCTATGAGGTCCCTCTTGACCATTGAATCTGAAATAACTTTCCAACAATGCTTTCTTAGAACCTAGCAAATCTAAAGGTGCCAGATAAACATATTTACATATGTACAACCCAACACATTAACTAAAAGAAATGTAACTGTTAAATGCTGCCTCCCCTGACTCCCAGCCTTGTAGACATTGTAGTTTTGTCCCTCTCTCTGCTCTCAAGCAGAAGATTTTCTCCCCATCTAGGACTATTCAATAATTATAAATGGGCTGGAGAGATGGTTCAGAGGTTAAGAGCACTGGCTGATCTTCCAGAGGTCCTGACTTCAATTCCCAGCAACCACATGGTGGCTCACAACTGTCTATAATGAAATCTGGTGCCCTCTTCTGTTTTGTAGGCACACATGCAGGCAAAACATTGTACATGTAATAAGTAAATAAATCTTTAAAAAAAGAGAACAATTATAACTATTTTCCTGCTTTTCAAAGCATTTTAGTACACATACCTTTCCTCCTATACCCTGCCTTTATGGTTCAATGCCAGTCTCCTGACAGAATATGTTCCAGTATTTGTAAAACATGACCACTCATTTGCTCAGAATCATTAATTTCTTAGAGCTGTCATATCAGCTGGAAGACATGCCCAGCTGCCAAAGCACTGTTTCAGCACTTCTCTCCACGCTAAGTAAGTATCTGCTGACCAGAAGCCTGGTGTGTTTTCAGCGGGAGGCCAGTCTTTAGTGGCTACACTTTCAGTGAGAAGCTAGACCCGGAGTGACACACTGAAGTGCTGCAAGGAGTTAGGTGGGAGAGAGGAGTTTTATTAGATCATATTTGTTAAGCATGCAAACAAGTCTTTGTACCACTCTTAAAATACCAGTTATAGAATAAAATATTAGTTATGCAAAAAGAGCAGGCCTCAACATCTCCTAGATCCAGTCTGCCATGGATCGTAATTGTTCAGTTCTTCTCAACAAAGCAACTGCTAGACTTCAGACATGCTGCATGAGATTTCCTCAGAGGCTTCGTTATTCGAGTTAAAACTAATTAGATTAAACAATCATTTAATGATTTAGTTAGCATTTGTATCACTCTCTAGGCAGCTATACAGAAAAGTAGTTTTATATCACTCAGAAAGCAATCCCTGCAGAAAGTGAGTGTACCCAATATACTTTAGATATATTTAACTTGGCCTTTGTCAACATCTAAGGGTCCTCTAAAATTTTCTGAGCTTTGAGCAGTGAGTGGTGGCGCACATCTTTACCTCCAGCACTTAGGAGCTGAAGTTAGATGGGTCTCTGTGAGTTGGAGGCCAGCCAAGGCTACACCCCAAGATCCTATCTCTGCACACACACACAGAGTTTAGAAAGGTAACTTAGCAGTTAAGGACACTGGCTGCTCCTCCAGAGGACACAAGTTGGATTCCTAGCACATGTCTGGTATCTCACAACTGTCCAGAGGATCTACTACCCTGTCCTGGCCTCTGTGGGTCTAAGTCACATTATGCAGCCAATATACCCGTACACATAAAGTAATAAAATAAGTTTATAAATGTTTTAAATAAACAAAATACTAATAAACCATCCCCAAACAACCAAATAAAAACAGTCTAGGAGCTCAAGAAAAATGAAAATTGATTAACACTGTTGAATAGCACTCTACTTTCAATATTATTCATTTTCCACAGAAAAGATTTTGAACATTTAAACATAAAGAAACTGAAAGTTATGAGTTGGGTGTGGTGGTGCATGCCTGTAATCCCAGCACTCTGGGAGGCAGAGGCAGGCAGATCTCTGTGAGGCCAGCCAGGTCTACAAAAAGAGTCCAGGTCAGCCAAGGCTACACCAAGAAACCCTGTCTCAAAAAAACAAACAAACAAACAAAAAAAAACAACATAAAAACTAAAGAAAAACATAACAGAAAACAAAACAAGAAAGAAATTGAAGGCTATAAAACTTAAAATAGTTAACTCATTTACACAGCTAAGACAAAGTCAGGATACAAAATGGAGCCTGCTGCTGCACCATCACCAGCTCTCTGTCATTCCCACTGCTGCAAGAGATGCCGGTTCTCTGGAAGAAAGTATCTTTGTTGTTCTTATGTGTGTCTGTGACTATGGGAAAAATTCTATCTAATGTGTTTCTTACACGTCCTTTTGTTTCCCATTTAGAGATATAGAGAGCTTGACTGCTGATAATAGCATGAAATATATTAAATGTTTGGGATCAAATGGAGTTTTAAAATAAGATTTATTTGTGTGTGTGAGAAACAGACAGACAGACAGAGCATGTACTATATGTGTGTGGGTACCCATGGCAGCCATGGGCATCAGAAGAATTGGGCATCAGATTCCCTGGATCTGGAGTTACAGGCAGTTAGTTACGAGCAACCCAAGGTGGCTCTGAACTCTGATCCTGAAAACATCCAGTGGTTTTAACTTCACAATGAATTCCCTCAACTTGGTAAGCAATTTCTCAAGTCAGTTCAGTGTGTCACATGCAATCATATGAACTTGCCAATAGTCAACCATTCTTGATACATGAAAAGGAAATTTCACTGGTTCCAAAACTGTATGAGAATCCGCTGAATACCACAACACAATGTACAACAATGTAATTTTCAGGACTCTCTTGAAAAGGTAAGTTTAGCGATGGTACTTGGAAGCCTCCATTTTTTATTTAATCATACTATATTATATGGTATGTGTTACATACACACACATATATATGTGCCATAACTGCGCCATTTTGCGTGAGCAGTTGAAAGAGTCTATTGGGCTATAAAAGTGCAGCTCTGAGTGCTTCTAGAGACTCAGGGTCAGAAAGAGGTGGGGGTACCGCGGAACTCCTGCCTGACTCTGGCGTGTGTCTCCTTAGAAAAAAGGCGACAAGTCGAAACATGAGTTTCGGAACCACATTGTAGCCTGCGTGTTTGGAGACTCCCAGTCTGCCCTGGTGGGGCTTAGGAACTTTGTGATGCCCCTGAGAGCCAGCAACTACACCCGGCATGAGCTGAAAGACATCGTGTTTATTGGGGCTCTGGAGTACCTACAGAGAGAATGGCGATTTCTCCGCAACTTTCCCAGGATATACATCATGCCTGTAAGAAACACGTGAGGATAATGATGATAAGCTATATTATAGTGATATATATAGTTTATAGTTATATAGCATCTATTGTGTGACAGAGACCAGTTTATCTATATTACTTCATTTAATCTTCTAAATAATCTTGTGAGGTAGTGTATAAATACACTGAACCTTTGGTGTGGGAACAGTAGGTTTCCAAATAGACAGCTTATCCAAGATCACAGAGCAGCTGAGTGGAAAGAGTGGGATTTTTTTTTTCAAGAGAGGGTTTCTCTGTGTAGCCTTGGGCTGTCTTGGACCCGTTTGGCAGACCAGGCTGGCCTTGAACTCACAGAGATCCACCTGCCTCTGCCTCCCAGAGTGCTAGCATTACAGGATACACCACTACAGCCCTCAAGAGTGAGATTTAAATCTAGATGTTACAGCTCCTGACCTTGGTTCAGACCACCATGTTTTATGGGCTGTGTACAAAGTAGAATTTTTCCATGTTTTTGAGTCTGCTTCTCCTTTATTGGTTAAATCTGAGCTGGTGCTGCCTGGGCCTTCGGGCTCTAGCTTTCTCATCTTTTCTGGTCACATCTTAATGGAACACAGCTTCACGTGGGCACTCACAGGGAGGATATGCAGAGGAGGGGCCGGGTCTACCTATTGAAATGGACCTGTGGATGGGATGCCATTTTGCCATTGTGACTCTGCTGAGAGGTGGGACCTAAAGGAAGTGATCAGGCATGAGGACTCTTCCTCATGTGTTAATGGTGTGACCACGAGAATGGGGCTAGTTGCTCAGGGAGTGGGTTCCTGATGTAATGGGAAGTTGGCCTCATGCTTTGTCCTGTGTGTGTCAAGTATCCCCTCCCCTGCCACACTAAGATGCAGCAGAAAGGCCTTCATAAGACTGATCCTTCAATCGTGGATTTCCTAGACTGCAGAATTATGAGAACTGAATTTCTCTTCTTTATAAATTACTCAGTCTGTGGCATTCTGTTACAGAAGCAGAAGGATGGGCTAAGGGGGAAGACTCTGTGTGTGCGTCCGTGCACACATGTAGTATTCTAGATGATATTTTATTTGTCTCTAACTTTCATAGATTTCTATCCCAAGCTATGCCATTATTTCTCTGGATAAAAAGCCCATTATATACACTGCAAAATGCACCAAAGCATTTGAATTTTGGTGAAATAATACTGGCAATATGTGAGAAATGTTGATTCTCAAAAAAAAGCGTATTGGATTTTCTGTTTTTAAAAAAGCCACCATAAAGTTCCCTGCTCCTGTCTGCTTCTACACGACAGGAGAGAAGGGGCCTAGAGGTCTCCAGCTTTAGCTAGTGTTGTGAATGCTCAGTGTTAGATGCCATCACAGGGTGTTTCTGTGACAGACCTGATTTGGGGGGGAGTGAGGAAGGACCTTGGAACTTTGGGCTAGAGAGCCATTGAGTGTTTAGAGCTTAATGAACATTGGTTGAACTTCGAGGATAATGCTGAGAGCAGCGTAGAAAATGAAGGCTTAGTTGGGCCAGGCCTGTAATCCCAGCACTCCAGGAGGCAGAGGCAGGCAGATCTCTGTGAGTTCAAGACCAGCTTGGCCTTCAAAGTGAGTCTAGGACAGCCAAGGTTACACAGAGAAACCCTGTCTTGAAAAACCAAAAGCCAAAAACAAGGAAAGAAAGAAAGAAAGAAAGAAAGAAAGAAAGAAAGAAAGAAAGACAGAAAGAAAGAGAAAGAGAAAAGGAAAAAAAAGAAAAAACCCACAAAGGCTTGTAGAGTTTCAGAAGGAATTTGGAGAGTCCATTAAAGACTCCATCAGTGCTGTTCAATATTTTGACCTTTAAGGTAGATGGGGTTGAAGAATTGGCTGTGGTTAAGAAGAGTACAGAACCACTAAGGTAAATGTCTGCTTTACTGGGTCAATTGACCCTGGTTTGCTGGAACTGAGAAATAAGTGTTGATTAAGAAGAGAGCAGAATCACTGAGGATCATAAATTTGGGGGCATTTTCTCAGGCTAATCACTTACCAGGGCTCCACCTTATGCTAGCAATTGAACTTGGTAATATGTAAGATTCTTCTTCATGATATCAGTTTGGAGGCATGGAGGAGTCATAGGGAGCAGCTGAGACTTGTCATTGTGAGAGGCCAGGAAAGGCCACTGGTGAAGGTGCAGCCTCAGCTGAAGTAGAAGTCCCAGGACTGAAGGGGTCATAGAGAGAAGTTGAGGCTTGGCACCGTGTAGCAGGGTTAGTGCCCCCAAAGAGAGCCTAGGAGGGGATATTGGCAGAACTACGGCCCAGTGGCAGGAGGAGGAGAACCCACGTTGGAAATTCTACCACCTGAGACAACCACCAAGGACAGCAGCAGCTGTGGAGTGGAACTGGTCTGAGCCTATGACATAAGCTATGTATTCTATAGGCCTCTTGGAGCCTAGATTGGGTTTGGACCCCAGAATTCTGAGACCGAACAAGATACTGTTGGGGTTTGCTTTACTCCACTTTGATTCAGACTCTGACCTGATTCTTCCTGGAGTAAGAAAGTATTTAACTTTTTTTTTAATTTTATAGGATCTCATGATTAAGAGACATTGGAGAGTTTAGAAAGATTGGATATTTTGGGGAGGCTTTGAACATTGACAGAGACTATGGCTGTTTTAGAGAGACTGAATTTTTAGAGACTGTGGGACTTTTTAAAAAGTATTTGTTTTATGTTGTGATGTATGAGTTTGTGGGGATGAACAAGAAAGGAAAGGTCATGGATTAGCAAGTGACAAACTGTGTGTCAAATTGATGGGTGGTCAATTGTGCTGGCTAGTGCTATATCAGCTTATCACAAGCTAGAGTCATTTGGGAAGAAGGAACATCAGTTGAGAAAATGCTCCCAGAAGACTGGCTTGTGGGAAAGCCTGTGGTACATTTTCTTGGTTGTTGTTTGATGTGGGGGGAACCACCTCTGGGCTGGTGGTCTTTGGTGCTGTAAGAAAGTAGACTGAGCAAACCTTGAGGAGTAAAGTAGTAGGAATCATTCCTGTTGGCATACTTTTTAAACTATTTTATTTATGCTTCTTACACTCCTAGCCCCTTCTCCACCCAATCCCTTCCAAAACTTTAGTACCAAGTAGGACAAAAAGGAGGTTAGTGGGGAGAGGAGACATAGTTCTATTAGACTATTTCCTGCTGGTTAGGGTTGTTGGGTTCCTTGGGGGCAAGTCCAATCTTCATTTCAGGATATCTCCAGCTTCTTCTTAGCAAACTTCCTCAACAGCAACCAGGAGCAGTAGGGGGAAAGCACCAGCAGCCTTCTTTCTTTGAGCCCCCCCGTCACTCTCTGGGCTCTGGCATTTATTCCCTCTCCAGAGTCCTCAGAATTAAACAATCTGCTGCTGATGAAGAGAGCCTCTCAGAGCCTGCATGAGGCAAACAGTTTGCTGCTGTGGACAATTTGAATCAGTGCCATATACTACACACCGGGATCAAAACAAAAACATGTTTACATCCACAACACATTCCTCCATGGTTTCTTGCTTCTGTGTTTCTGCCCTGCTTGAGTTCCTACCTTGACCTCCTTTTGTGATGGACTGTGATGTGTTACTATAAGCTGAACTAAAGATAACCCTTCCCTCCACAAGTTGCTTTTGGTCATGGTGTTTCATCACAGCAATAGAAATGCTAAGACAAGCCTCCAGGCAACTAAAGATGGGGCTGCACTGATAGCTATTTGGAGAAGAGGAGTGAGGAGGGCTACTTGCAAGAGTGGGTGATATAGAATTCACTTTTAGCTCCATGATGTCTTCTTCCTTTAACTTTTTCTCATCATGTCACCTTTTGCTTTCTTTTCTCGTACTTGAGTTGTCAAATGGATTTTTGTTTGTTTGTTGAGATAAGGTTTCACTGTGTATCCCTGGTTGTCCTGGAACTAACTCTGTAGACCATTTGGCCTTGAAATTAGAGATCTGCCTGTCACTGCCTCCCGAGTGCTGTGTTTAAAGGCCTGTGCCATCACCCCTATTACTAAAATGGGTTTTAGCTCCCCCTGACTCCCCTTCATCTCATCCAAAGTTGTCTTCTGAGAGGGGTGTAGTAGGGCATGTGTTTTTCCTCCCAGCCTGAAACTCCTGGAATAATGACTCATGAGACTCAAAATATATTTATTTACAAGTACCTAGGCCATATAGCTAGGCTCCTCTCTGACTAGCTCAGAACTTAAAATAACCCATTTATACTAATCTACATTCTGCCACATGGCTGGTTACCTCTGCTCAGGTACCATGTATCTGTCCTTCTCACATATTCCCTGGGGAATTATGCCTGCCTGCTCTATCCCAGAATACTGCTGGATGTCCCTCTTTCTATTCTACCCTTTCCTATAGGACCTAGATTTTTAAATTGACAGACAATGCATCCATACAATACACAAGATATTATCTCTATTGAGAGGTCTGTCTGTTCATAGTAAGATATTAACTATTGATCAGGACAGTGTCTCAGACAACTGATAACTAAGTTTTAGTCAAGCCAGTAGAGGCTTTAACTAAAAACTGTATCACCCCCCCCCAAAAAAAAACAAAACAAAACCCACCACCATGAACCATGATACCCATGTGACAACCCCTTCACCATGTGGAATTCTCTCCTTAGGGATCTGCACTCTATACTGGAGACCTGCATGCAGTCAACATAGAACAGTGTTCCATGTGCGCTATCTTAGCCACCCCGTCCAAGCCACTGAGCAGCCAGTTCCTAGTGGACACTGAGACTATCATGGCCACCCTCAACATCCAGTCCCTGAGGATCAGATGCCATACCTCAGTGCCTTCAGTGCCAGGTCAGAACTCCTGAGAGGAAGAGCCTAGGGAGGGTGGGATAAAGAAAGATAATTAGCCTGTCCACAAATACTTGAGTTGTGAGGAGGAAGAAGGATTAGGACAGATGTCTCAGATTCTCTGACTCTTACAATACTATGGTAGGAATAATCCAGTTATTTCCTCTGGAATTCTAAGTCAAATGAAAACCCATATCAATCTTCCAGGTGGAATTCATATAAACTGTTTTTTTTTTATTTTAAGGGGAAAATACACTGAAATGTAAGAGACATTATTTTTGCTATTATTAAAAAATAATTTTATTCATTATTGGGAAAAATTTGCTAATATTGGAAAGCATAGGAACTACTGTATTATTGCAACAAGAGATATTATTAATCAATTCTCATTGACTCTTACAGATGCTATTCAGTTATTGTTTTATTTTTTTTATTTTTATTTTTTTTAATGTGCATCAGTGTGAAGGTGTCAGATCCCAGATCCCTTGGAACTTGAGTTACAGACAGTCGTGAGCTGCCTTGTGGGAATTGAACCAGAGTCCTTGGGAAGAGCAGACAGTGCTCTTAACCACTGAGCCATCTCTCCAGCCCTCAGTTATTGTTTTAAAGCCTTAACTTCCTTTATAGGTTAGAAAGATACTAAAAATTGATTCTAATTTTTTTTTTGAGACAGTGTCTTACTATGTCCTGGAACTCTGTATGTATTGTACTATTGTCCTGGAACTCTGTATGTATAGGCTGGCCTTGAACTCACAAAGATCCACCTGCCTCTGCCTCCTGAGTGCTGAGGTTAAAGGTGTGCCCACCAAGCTCAGCCAAATGTTATTTTGTTTTGTCTTGTTTTTATAGCTAGTGATTATCCATCTTTTACTAATTCTGGGAAAAGATACTGATTTTCTGTGATGTATTAGGTCTCTGTCCAGAGCCAGAAGTTGGTGCATAATGGACTAATTGATTGTTGGACAGGCTTCTTATTCTTTCCCTAGGTCAGTGGTGACAGTTTGGTTGTCTTAACTGGAGAGTTCCTGCCAGTTTAGTTGGTAGGATCACACATGCTGTTTGTTAAGCAGCTTTCAGTACACAGGGCAGCCCCACATGATAAAGGTCAGTAATTCTGAGATTGAGCAAGTTTGTCCCTTGCATCTGGTGAGCCTTTGATGGAGTCAGGAGATCTTCCACATCCTGACGTTCTGCTAAACTCACATAGGAAGCCAACTTAACTGTAAAATACAGACTCATTCCAGGATGATGGGCTTGGGTGAAAAGAAGTGAGGACTCCATAAGGGCATCCAAAGGAGCCATATGAGCACCAGGCCTCCTGGACACGTACATGGGAGGCTTGAAGGGTCGCCAGTGATGCCCTGGTTAGTACCCTGTCACACTGCAGGGGCAACAGTTAGCAAACCTAGGCAGCGAACTAAATCATTTGAACATAGATGATAATTAAGTTTCTTATCTTGCAGGACTCTGCTTGTTACCCTCCCCACATCAAAGACTATTCTTTACAGAATCCCAAGGCATTCCAGGCAGAGACAGGGTTCTCAGAGCAGGGTGCCACTAGGTTCTGAAGAGTGGAAAGAAGACATGAGCAATATACACCAGAGGCTCTTGAAGCGACAGATAACACAGAGCTAGGAGCCTATTGCAGGGTCTCTAGAAGCACTCACGAAACAGCAGCACCAGCTCATCAGCAGTCTTCTAAAAGTTCTCTGAGAATGTTAACGTGGCTGTGATAGCACTCAAACACCTTGCTTCTCAGAGACACCACACCACACCACACCATCCCTCCCAAAAAGAGAGGAGACCAAATATACATTCAACTCTCTGTACCAAAGGTTCTTCATCTATTGATTCAAGCCAACCACAGACAGAATGAATTCAGGGGAAAATACATCTATATCAACCATCTAAGCATTTACAGACCCTACTTTGTTGTTCTTCAAACCTTAGTATTATAGATATTTACACTATATTAGGTATCATAGGCCCTCTGAGGTAATGTGAGGTCCTTGGGAGAATGCCCACTGGTGATATGCAAGTAACTATGAAAGGTCTTGAGCATCCAAGGATTGATAGTTATGGGGACTCCAATTTCTGTAGCTATCAAGGGACAATTATAACATCTTTTGCTAAATGCAGAAATGAATTTGGGATTTGGACCAGAAAGTAACTTTGCATTGGATCACATTGTGTTACTGTATATCTGACCGACTTTGACTTTTATGAGCTGTTTATTTGCACTTGTTGTCTCTTTGTTCTTTGTAGGAGAAAAGAATGCAAAATGCTTTCTTAAAAAAAGTACAAAAGAAAGCTACCAGCAGATCCCCATTCTCACTGAACTAAGTAAGTTCTGTTTCAAGCTGAATGTTCAAGGGAGAGACTTCTAGTTGATGCCTCAGGTTCTTTCTAGAATCTGCAGGCAGGGGCTACAGAACAAGAATGGGCTCCAGAGACCTTATGGGGCTGTTTGGATACTCTGTTGGCCTTCTACTCAACTAGAGACATCATGCATTGAAGCTTGTTCTAAGCATCTAAACCTATGCCTGTCAGTCTATTGCAACCACCTTGAAGCTTAGATGGCCACAAGTTTAATGTGTATCTTAATTGTTTCTTCCCTTTTAACCATCTCTAACTTCCAAGATATAATACATTACATGCATAGTGAGAAGAAATGGTTAATTAAGTTGGTGGGCAGGAGATGAGGTGTGTCTAGCCGCTTGGCAGGGACCACAGGATTTATTCAGTTAAAGACCTTCTGGAAACAGACACCCACCATCACATTAGCTAACAAAACATCTTCCAGACCATCCCCTCTTTGCTCCTCTTTGCTGGAAAGGGTCAGGGTGAAATAGGGGCGCTATGGATCTATCTAGCTTTGGTATAACATATGCAACCTAAGGGAGAATGGATAGGAATTTTGAGGCCAATGGTTTAAATGACCTAGCAGAATTAAGACAAAGTTTTATGGTATGTATATGTATAAGTTAGAGGACATGGACAGTTGGTTTTCTCCTCTAACCACATGTGTCCCAGGGATCAAACTCCGGTTATCAAGCCTGGAAGCAAGTACTTTTACCCATTGAGCCTTCTCTCCAGACCCCACTTTATTTTTTGAGACAGGGTCTCTCATTGGCCTGGAGCTCACCAAGTGAACTAGTGTGGCTGGTAGTGCTCCAGGGTCCATCTGCCTCTTTATCCCAGCACTGAGACTATAAGCATGGACCACCAACCCAGCCTCTCTTTGTTTTAATTTTTAATTATATTTTAATTGATGTTTATGGGTGTTTTGTGTGAATGCCTGTATATCATGTGACTGCCTAGTGCTCACAGAGGCCAAAAGGAAATATGGGATCCCCTGGAACTGGAGTTTCAGACAATTGTGAGCCACCATGTGGATGCTGGGAAATGATCCTAAGTCCTCTGGAAGAGCAGCCAAATGCCCTTAACTGCCGAGGCATCTTTTTTTTTTTTTTTTTTTTTTAGTCTTGTAGCTTTTTAAACATAGATTCAGACAACTCTTCCTGCTGTGTGGTAAGCCATTTACTGACTGAGCTATGTCTTTATGTCACTCCATAGTGACATGGGACCCTCTCCCCCACAGAGCTTTGCTGTGCCAGAGAGGATAGGGTTTAAGAGTATAGACAGCAATCTCTCATTTCCCATGTGTGCTGTCCCTGCCTTTCCATCTTGTTGCCTTGCAGAGAATCCCTCCAACATCCACTTTATTGAGCAGATCGGTGGACTGGATGAGAAAGTCAAAGGAACTAGCTTACATCTCAGCACTGCATTCTCCACGGGCACCGTCTTTTCAGGAAACTTCTTGGATTCTCTCCTGGCTACGGTAGGTGCAGATGAGCCAGAGACCCCAGAGCAAGCCCTCCTGGAGAGGCTGCAGCTCACAGTTCTAACCTCATTTTAATTTTCCAAAAAGGCAACTCTGCAAGCTTTTCATTTTTTTTAATGTTTTCACACTTTCAAGATTATAATCTTTCAGTCCTGGTGCAGAGATCCTAGATGCCTGGGGACATGGGTACCGAACTTGGATCTTCACATTCATCTGGGAAGACTAGGCCTCTTGGTGACAGAGCTCTATAGATCATCCTAGTAGCTCATATAAGGAGACACAGGACTTTCAAGGGAAAAGGTTTGGCCTTGGATAGGAGCATGAGGTTTGTTGAGATCTAAGTCAAGTCTTCCTCTGCATTGCCCCTCTCTTGGGCTCCATTTTAAGCACCTGGTGATGGCTCAGGAAGTCTATGGCAGTAACCAGATGCCTGGCATGCATTATAGGGATTCCCATAGATAGAGTCATGTTGTATAAAATATATTAAGACTCTTAAAGGCTTCTCTACCCTGGCTAGTTCCCAAATAATTCACTGAGAGACTGTAATTTGTTTTATAAGCTTTAAAGCGCTAGAGCTGGGCAGATATCCACCCTCTAAGCTATTTTACTATCTTCCAGCTACATATCCTAAGTTACTTGCCAATAAGTTATCCTGTCTGGGCTGGATCGCTCCATCAGTCTGTACTCATGGCCACATGCTCATGGTTCATTCTGTCCCATGGTTACTTCCTTCTTTCTTGTATCCTCTCCTCTTGCTGCATCTTCTCTTTCCTCTCCCTCATGATTTCCCAAGCCCTGCCTACCTCTTTTCTGCCCAGCCCAGGCTGTCAGCAGCATTATTAACCAATCAGGAATAATTGGGAGGCAAAGTTACATAGCATCACTTGTTGTATGTGAGAATGTGCTTGTCTGGGGTGTAACCAGATTAACCAGATCTTGGGGGCCAGTTATTAGCATTAGAATACATAGTACCTGACCAACCCAAACAGAGTCCACTCTGAAATAGCAGTTGAACATCCACATTGTTCTGTGCACTGTGCAAGGATACAGCAGTAACTGGCTTAAACATGGGTGACTAGTAACATAGAAAAAATGTATACAAGGGCAAAGGTCAGGGGAGATAGGAAATATGGGACTTCAGGAAAGGGGTTTCCATTATGACCAGGGAAGGGGATGACAGATAATGACACATGGCAAGTCATTATCTGGAGGAGAGTGGATGCCACTCAGAGCCTTGTGGAAGAATGTTCTATGCAAGAGTAAGGTAAGAGCTTACCCAGGGTATCTGAGGAATTTGAATTTATCTTAGCCCCAGAGAGTCTATGTGCAGCCGTTTGTGAATGAATGACTGTACAAACTCCTGAAAGGAAATCACACAATCCATCACCTCACAGATTCCTCCCTCTAGGATATTTCAAGAGAAGGTTACAAAAAGACCAAACATCAATATACAGATCTTAAATGCACAAGGCTCTGAGGAAAGTTAGGGAAACACTCTGCTTTCTGTAATTCCACATGGAGAATTAGGCATTATTCCTGAAGTGTGTGGTTGCCTCAAACTGCCTCAAAGGCAGTTTGCACACTTAGGATAGCATGGCTGGTACATGTACAAGTCTCTTCATGGCCTCCATGCTCTTTAGTCCTGAGGAGATTACATGGCTCTATTCCCCTTAGCCACAGGGAACATCACAAAGACCCCATTGAGCTCTCAGATAAACACCATCACCTTGGTACTGTTAGACGAGCCGACAGGCCATCCTGAAGGGTAAGCAACATTAATCCTGTCCAAGATGCACATGTTTGCATTGAAGGGAGTCAATTCAGGTTACTTTTCTGAGCTAAGCCTTGGTAGCTTTGTAACTGGATGCCACCAAGGTGTCAGTCAGCCTTCTAACAGTTAAACTGGCATAAGAGGCAGAAGGTGACTGTTGATAAGCTTGACCTGTTGGAGAGAGATATTGTAGAAGGGGTGCAGTTCTCTGTTATCTTCAGATTCTTTTAGGCTGTGGACAGCCTAAAAATTGAGATGTAAATCACTGTCTACTAGTCCACACACTCACAGCAAAAAAGCCAAAAGTTCTATTTAGTTGTCAAAAGAACAGTGTCTTAGTGCATTTTTATATTGTGATAGCAAAATGTGTGTGGCTGAGTAATTTGTAAACAACAGACTGTACTTGGCTCAGAGTCTGGAGGCTCCGAAGCCCAAGGGCAGTGCTGGCATCACTTGGTATGTCGTGCAGGAGCTTCCTGCTGTGGTTTTCACTGTAAAGAAGAGACGAAGGGGTGAGGGGTCAAGCATCCTTTTCAATCAAGAGTCTATTCCTCTGGTAAGTCACACTCCAATTAGACGATGGATTGACCCGTTCATGGGTGTTCTGCACTCATAACTAATGAGGCATAAATGTCCCACCACTTAACACCACTGCCTGGTGAATTAAGTGTTCCACGCATGCTTTTTGAGGGATATGTTGTAACCATAGCTGGAAGGATAGATGGAAAAAGAGCTGGAATTGTAGAAATTAAAAAATAACAGGCTGGGTGTTGGTGGTACACACAGCTTTAATCCCAGCACTCAGGGAGGCAGAGGCAGGGAGATCTCTGTGAGTTTGAGGCCAGCCTGGTCTACAGAGTGAGTTCTAGGACAGCCAAGGCTATACAGAGAAACTCTGTCTTGAAACAGAAATAAATAAGTAAATAAATAAATAAATAATGAGGAAAAGAAAAATAAATAAAAATAACACATACTATAAGCCATCATAGAAACACATTTTCATATAGTCTTGAACTAGATGTTGGCACTATGACTTGGTGATGCCTCCCGTCTACTCCCTGTGTAAACTTGAGCTTGGTCATGTACAGTCTGAGTGCCACATCCTCCCAGCATGTCTTTGTTTACTGGACAAGTGGGTTTTTGTCAGTGGAAGATGCCGACATCTTCCTAGGGAGGAAAATAAGCTACATAAAACCTCAGAAGAAGATGGGAAAGAGACAAGGCTACAAAGGTGTGTCCTTTAGAGGAGTTTCTCACATGAGTTGAAAAGTAAGGCTGGCCATCAACTAACCACTAAGACACCTTAGTACTACATGTTCAACTTAGGGCTGTGTCTTGGTTAAATGGGTAAGAGCCTGGGTAGCAATGGAGCATCAGTGGAAGGTACCCTTATTCTATTGGATCTTGGACTGCTAAACACTCACCCAGTGCCTTATGCCCCAGCTATTCAATCTCAGTGATGTGTGGCACAGCGACATGAACACACTGCAATACAGTGATATGATGAGCTGAACCAAACCCTTGAAAATAATCAGAGAGAGTGCTGTGTTCTCTTTTCTCCTTCCCACTAGACTTGCCAGCCTCCTAGTGCTATGGCTTCTAATCACCTCATCCACATGGAAAAAGAAACAGCCAAGGCTCTGATGGCCTTTTTCCCAAGCCTCCAGTTCCATTGACTCCTCTCTTCCTGGTACCATTTACCTTTTCACATTTTTTTTTTTATTCTTATCTCTTTGTGTATGTGTATGGCTGCTTGTATGTACACCATATGTGTCCAGTGCTCATGGAGACCAGAAGAGGGCACTGGATCCCCCCTGGAATTGGAGTTACAGGTGTTTAGCAGCTGCCAGATGTGGGTGCTAGGAACTGAATCTAGGTTCTCTGCAAAAGCAGCAAGTACTCCTAACAGCCAAGCCATGTCTCCAGACCCAAATTACACTATATTTTTAAAAATATTATGTCTAAATATTGAGGTAAGGGTTGTGCACATGAGTGCAGATACCCACAGATATCAGAAGCAGGTGCCAGATCCCCTGGAGCTAGAGTCACAGGTGGTTGTAAGTCACCCAAGGTAGGTGCTGGGGTACTCAAGTCCATTTCTCCAGCCAAGGTACCATCTCAGAGAGAGAAAACTATTTGCCATCATCGAGGTGGTACAGTAATAAAGGTTCTTTCTAAGCGCCATTTTGTTTCCCCATTCACATGTGACTTCTCAGCAAGATTGCTGGAGGAAGACAACATCTTATTCCTTCCAGTATAGTCCAGGTGGCATCAACGTGCCCTGTGGCTGCCATTCACTCCAGCCTGTGTCCTTGACAGACATTGCTGATGCCCCCGGCTCCCCTCCTCTATAGTGTACATACATGCCCAGCTTCCTCAGGCAGTCTTCTAGGCAACTTGGCCTCACAAATTCTTTTTTTTTTCTTAAGGCTTATCACATTACTTTTAGTTATGTGTATATGTCTGTGCATGGATATATGCACCTGAGCGTTGGAGCCCGTGGAGGCCAGAGGTGTGGTTTGCAGGCCTCACAGCTAGGTCAGACCATCTACTGCTTTCCTCCCTTGAAGCTTGTACAGCACCTTTGGATACCCCAAGAACTCGTCCTTGGGGAGGAGGCTTCTAGGCCAGTTCTTGCTTGTTACCTCCTCATCCTGTGTCTGAAATGTATGGTGTCTTTGGCACTAGGTTCTAACCTTCTACTTGTGGGAGGCAAGCATAGCAGGCATAGCCTACATTGTTTTAGAAACTCCTGAGTCTCCAACCACTCCATTCTGGGCACTGGGGTTTGTTAGTTATGATAGTGGGGAGTATAATCACCCTGTGTGGCATAATTCCACTTAAACTTTGAGCTTTTAGTATATTCCTCTCTGGCTTTTTCAAATATTCTTAGTATTACTTATCTCTTCTCCCCTCTTTTCTCTGTTTTACCCTCCTTTCCCAGTTAAAATCCTCTTCCCTAGGATATCTTTTTTTTTTTTTTTTGTCATAAGGCATGTTGAAATTTTTCAAATTTCAACATTTTCTTGAATCATATTCTGCACCTATTGAAATTATCATGTGATTTTTGTCTTTGGGTCCATTTATATGTTTTATCATATCTATTGACTTAGGAATGTTGAAACATCCCTGCATCTCTGGGACAGATTTTATAGATGATCTGTTTATGTCTGCATTTAGTTTTTTAAGTATTTTGAGAATTTTTGTATCTGTTCATCAGGGATATTTGTCTGTACTTTTTTTGTTTGTTTGTTTGTTTGTTTCCTGTTGCGGTTCTATTTGTTTTGGCCTTCTGTCCCAGAATTGAGTTCTTGGATTAAAGGCACGTGCCACCATTCCCAGCTTCAGTTTTTATATAATACAATAGTATACTTTTTGTGAAATTGGGTCTGCCAGAGTTTGATGCATCTGTGTTTAGGATTATAATGCCCTTCTAATTTTTCCCCTTGACTCGGATAAGGTGACTTTATTTCTTCTGATTGGTTTTGATTTGAAGTTTCTTTTTTCAGATATGAGGATATTTATGCTTGCTTGTATTCTGGTCCAGTTGCTTGGAGTACTTTTTCCATCCTTAGACTCTAAGGTGATGCCTATCCTTGAAGATTAGATGAGATGCTCATAGACAATAAAATGATAGGGTTTTTTCTTAATTTATTCAACTAACCTGTGTCTTTAGACTGGGACTTGAGGACATTAAGATTTTAAAATATTAGTATTGGCTGCTGTTATTTTGTTTGTTTGGGGCTGTTGGCATTCTTAGGTATAGTTTGTGTTTGGGTAATTGTGTCTTCTTTTTCTTTCTACAGCCTCTTGGATATGCTCATTCCTCCCTTTGCTACAAAGCATTTCACTAGGATAGATGCGGCCACAGTTAGGGCTGGGAATAGATCTCCGCAGCTGAGAATTGCCCTGGACTTTTGATAGTTATCAGCATGATGTCAGCAGGTGGATCAAATTCGGAAGCCATGTGTTTGTCCAGTGCTGTAGGCCCAAGGGTATACACGATACATCTTTGTCCCTTGAAGGTACAGAGGCAGTTCCCCTGCTTGGACCTATACCAGTGCCTGTTGGCTCCTTCCTACATTCCCAGCACACTTGGGAGAAACTGCTAGCTAAAGCAGCTACCCAGATATCCAATCTGAGAAGTTTCAGGATAATAAGAAACTTCCCAACACACAAAATGCAAAGCTGGGTGTGGCCAGCAGAGGCCACTGATAAACCAAGAAGGAAATGGGTCACTCAGAAGATAGATAAGGTGGACCTTGTACAGCATAGACCAAGAGACAGTCAGTTCACATGTCCACTGACTTCCCCATGCATGTAAGTCTCCAGTTTTCCAGGACCCAGAAAGAAACCACTGCAGCACCTCATCTTTTTACCCTTCACGTGATTGTTTTCCTACATGGTTAACAGGATTTCTATAGTTCTAGTTTTCAATTACTTATATTTTTGCTTTGTATACTTTTCTAGTTTTGTTTATACGTATTTCTATTTGGGGGCAACTATGACCTCTATGTTTCTTCACCTTATCTACGTTTAGAGGTATCTTGACATCACCTTCTTATCTTTTAATACACCCTGTTTCTACTTTTTATTCTCCTTCTTACATTTATCTAGTTTGTTTTTTTTTTTTTAACTTTTTCACTACTGGAATTTTTTTTTTTTAATTTGACTATCTTTCTCCAATCTCATGTTTTTTTTTTCTTGTTCACTCCTTCGTGCCATTATCTTTCACTTTCCTTCTTTCTGCTTTCGTCTATTTACTGTGACTTTTCTTCTGCTTCATTTACCATTCCTGCACTTGCCCTAGATAATGTTTAACTTCATAGCACATTCTACAGCCATTTTGTTCTTTTCAGATCTGTGGTCATTGATAATATACTATTAGGCTATAAATTATTCAAGCGAGTGTTTCTACCTTGTATGACTTGACGATATAGCTGCTACAGCACTTTGTTCCCTTTTTGCCGCTGTGTGCTGGAGCTGAGCTTTCGAAGCTAGACTGCTCAGTGCGAAGAGCCACATGAACAGGAAAGGCATGGGAACCAAAAGATGTACAAAACCGCAACACAACCACAAGAGAGATGAGGCCTCTACAGTATCAGAATTCATCAGCTGAACTCAAAGACATCTACTGAAATTCCACATGAGGATGCAAGAGTTCTCTGGTGAAAAGATCAGTGACTGGAACGAGGACACACGTATCAGATGAATCCGACCCTGGGTCCTTGAGGGGGAAGCAGCATTGCGAACAAAGCCAGCGGACTGAACAAGAGGGTCAAAAGGATGGACTAAAAGTCAGCCAGATGAAAGAAAGTTTAGTAAGAAAATGGACATTTTGGAAAACAAAAACAAAAAACAGATAGAAATGTGGGAAGCAAAAAATAAAATAAAACATAACAATGGAGACCATGTCCATCAGTTCTAAAACAACCTCAGCCACCAGGGAGAGGAAGATTAAACTGCACTGAGATTCTGTCTCATGCAGGGCAGCATGGCCATCAAAACAAATGACAACAAAGGCTGGCCAGGGTGTAGGGTACTGTGGACCTTAGTCACAGCTGCTGGGAAGGTAAATTTCTATAGACACTGTGAAAATCTAAAACTTTGGCTGGAAGATGACCCAGCGGTTATGAGTGCTTGCTGTACAATAACAGGGTGTAGAGTTTAGATTTCAGCACCAAATGACAGGCCGAGTGTGGACCTGTGCACACCGGATGGTGATGGAGGCAGGAGAGTTTTGCTGGCTGCTAGCCTAGCCGAAGTAATGCAAGATCCAGGGACACAGACCCTGCCTCCACACGGACCGTGTACACATACATGCACACAGAAAAAACTTTTAATGAGCTTTATTATTCTTTTAAAAAACTTGCCTCAGGAAGCAGAGGCAGGTAGATCTCTGTGAGTTCAAGGCCAAACTGGTCTACAGACTGGAGTGCTAGGACAACCAGGGCTACACAGAGAAACCCTGTCTCAGAAAATAAACAAACAAAACCCTTGCAAATTAAAATATCACATAAATATCCAAAGATTATGCAAATTAAGGAACTGATAAACAGTTAGAATTGACATTCTAAAAAAAAGTAAATATTTTTTAAATTGACTTTCTTCTAAAAATGGAATTTGTAAGTAAAAAATTAAATAAGAACTATTATGTGATCTACCTCCTAGGCATATATTCAAAGGGCTCCAAGCCAACATACTACAGAAGGACTTAGACATCTGTATTTACAGCTGTGCTGTTCACAACAGATGAGAAACAAAACCAGCCAAAAACCCATCAACATGGAAACACATAAAATGTGGTACATAAGCACAATGGAATTTTCCACAGTCATAAAGAAGAAGTCATGAGATTTACAGGAAAATGTATACACCCACAAATCATTATGTTAAGTGGAATAAGGCAAATGCAGAAAAACAAATACCATGTTTCATTCACATGCAGAATCTAAAGTTTTATATATGCATTCATGTGTGTGTGTGTGTGTGTATATGTGTGTGTGTGTGTTATTTAAAGGAGGTGGGGAATATGCAGAGCAGTAGAATGTATGCAATAGGAAAGTAGAGGCCAACTAGGGCGATAAAGGGAAGCAATTGGATGGGGGAGAACAGTGGGGAGGGGAGGAAAATATAAAGACACAAACACACACAGATACCATCATGAAACCCATTACTTTGTTTTGTCAACTTCAAAAATAAATAATGAATAAAAGTCTTAGATACTATTTAATTGTCTTAAGAAAATCAGTGGCCTTCCTGTATACAAAAGACAAAAGGGCCAAGAAAAAAATTAGGGAAACAACACCCTTCACAATAACCACAAAGGACATAAAGTACCTTGGTGTGAACCTAACCAAGCAAGTCAAAGACTTGTATGAAAAAAATTTCCAGTCTCTGAAAAAAAAAAAAGAATTAGAAGAAGATATTAGAAGATGGAAAGATCTCCCATGCTCATGGCTTGGCAGGATTAATATAGTAAAAATGGCCATCTTACCAAAAGCAATCTACAGATTCAATGCAATTCCCATCAAATTACCAACACAATTCTTTACAGACCTTGAAAGAAAAATTCTCACCTTCATATGGAACAACAAGAAACCCAGAATTGCTAAAACAATTCTCTACAGTAAAAGATCTTCAGGAGGTATCTCCATCCCTGATCTCAAGCTGTACTATAGAGCAACAATATTAAAAACTGCATGGTACTGGCATAGAGACAGATTGGTGGATCAATGGAATCGAATAGAAGACCCTGACATAAATCCACACACTTATGGACACCTGATTTTTGACAAAGATGCCAAATCCATTCATTGGAAAAAAGACAGCATCTTCAACAAATGGTGCTGGTCTAACTGGAAGTCTACATGTAGAAAAATTCAAATAGATCCATACTTATCACCCTGCACAAAACTGAAGTCCAAGTGGATCAAAGACCTCAACATAAAACCAGACACACTAAACCGCTTAGAAGAAAAAGTGGGGAATACCCTTGAACTCATTGGCACAGGAGACAACTTCCTGAACAGAACACCAACAGCACAGGCTCTAAGAGCAACAATTAATAAATAGGACCTCATGAAACTGAAAAGCTTCTGTAAAGCAAAAGACACTGTCCTCAGAACAAAACGACAGCCTACAGATTGGGAAAGGATCTTCACCAACCTGACAGAGGGCTAATATCCAGTATATATAAAGAACTAAAGAAGTTAAACAGCAAAAAATCAAGTAATCCAAATAAAAAATGGGGTACAGAGCTAAACAGAGAATTCTCTGCAGAGGAATATCGAATGGCAAAGAAACAAAGAAATGCTCAACCTCATTAGCCATCAGGGAAATGCAAATCAAAACGACCCTAAGATTTCACCTTACACCCATCAGAATGACTAAGATGAAAAAGCTCAAGAGACAACACATGCTGGAGAGGTTGTGGAGAAAGGGGAACCCTCCTCCACTGCTGGTGGGAATGTAAACTTGTACAACCACTCTGGAAAGCAATCTGGCGCTTTCTCAGACAACTAGGAATAGCACTTCCTCAAGATCCAGCTATACCACTCCTAGGCATATATCCAAAAGATTCTCAAGTACACAATAAGGACATTTGCTCAACCATGTTTGTAGCAGCCTGATTTGTAATATCCAGAAGTTGGAAACAGCCCAGATGCCCCTCAGTGGAGGAATGGATGCACAAATTGTGGTATATCTACACAGTGGAATATTACTCAGCAATAAAAAACAAGGAAATCATGAAATTTGCAGGTAAATGGTGGAATCTGGAAAAAGATTATCCGGAGTGAACTATCCCAGAAGCAGAAAGATACACATGGTATATACTCACTCATATAGACATATAATATAGGATAAGCCTACTAAAATCTGTACACCTAAAGAAACTAATCAAGAGGGAGGACTCTTGCTAAAATGCTCAATTCCTATCCAGAAAGGCAAAGAGGCTAGACATCAGAAGAAGGAGAAAAGAGGGAACAAGTCAGGAATCTGACACAGAGGACCTCTGAAAAGCTCTGCCCTGCAGACTATCAAAGCAGATGCTGAGACTTATGGGCAACCTTTCGGCAGAGTTCAGGGAATCTTATGAAAGAAGTGGGAAACAGTAAGATCTGGAGAGGACAGGAACTCCACAAGGAGAACAACAGAACCAAAAAAATCTGAACACAGGGGTCTTTCCTGAGACAGATACTCCAACCAAGGACTATGCATGGAGATAACCTAAGACCCCTGCACAGATGCAGCCCTTGGCAGTTCAGTATCCAGTATCAGATGGGTTCTATTGTAATAGGAACAGGGACTGTCTCTGACATGAACTGATTGGCCTGATCTTTTATTACCTCCCCCTGAGGGGGAAACAGCATTACCAGGCCATAGAAGACACTGCAGCCACTCCTGATGAGACCTAATTGGCTAGGATCAGAAGGAAGGAAAAGAAGTCCTCTCTTATCAGTGGACTTGGGGAGGGGTATGCATGCAGAGGGTGGAGGAAGGGAGGGATTGGGATGGGAGGAAGGAGAGAACCACAGGGGGGATACAAAGTGAATAAAGTGTAATTAATAAAGAAAAAAAAAAAGAAAACCTACTATGTAAGAAAGATTGTGGCAGTAATTCTGGAGAAGGGAGTTTATGAAGACACCTCAGAATGTATTGACTCAAGCTTGTTTCAGTGTGAGAACTTGTCCCCATTTTCTCTTTTGGTTTTATCTGGATGTCAGGTGTCTGGTTTGAATAAGAATGGCCCTTTCAGGCTCACGTATTTGAACGTTTAGTCATCAGGGAGTGGTGCTATTTGAAAGGATTAAAAGGATTAGTAGGTCTAGCCTTGCTGAAGGAAGTGTGCCACTGAGGGGTGGGCTTTGGGTTTTCAAAAGCCCACACCAGGCCCAACATCTCTCTCTATCTCTCATCCTGGCCTATGGACCAGGATGTAGAGCTCTCACTACTTCTCTGGCCCATATCTGCCTGTTGCCACTATCCTCCAGCCATGATGATGGAGTAATCTCTGAAACTGTAAGCAGGTCCACACTAAACGCTTTCTTTCACATGCATTGCCTTGGTCATGGTGTCTCTTCACAGCAACAGAAGAGTGACGAAAACAGCAAGGATTCTAAAACTCTTCTTATCTGACACCTATAACTGTTAGGATGCTGAAAAGAACTATGGCACCTCTATGTGTTCATGCGTGACATCACTGTGTGGCTTTAAGTAGGTCATTATTCAAAGGCATGTAAGTAGATTCACATCCAAAAGACCTCAAGTGTAGTTGACAGCAATGTCAGTGCAACGTTAAGGAAAAATTCTGTCTCAGTAGGTATATATACATTTACAAAATGCACATTGGTGATCCTTAGGGTATTGTGGCTTGATACACTGCTCTGG
The DNA here is from genome assembly GCF_030254825.1 of Meriones unguiculatus. Classification (NCBI taxonomy): domain Eukaryota; kingdom Metazoa; phylum Chordata; class Mammalia; order Rodentia; family Muridae; genus Meriones; species Meriones unguiculatus. Next base: position 18,009,263 of record NC_083352.1, read on the forward strand.
TCGTAACAGAGGGAGAGAGCTCAGGGTTGTCAGCATTGTTGCTCACTTTCCAGTGTCTGCTCCTTGGGAACAAGCCCTGCCTCACTGTTTTGTTCTCCTTGCTGTGACTAACCTGGCTCCCTACCCAAACTGCCAACTTGCACTTGATTTTGATAGTGACAATGAAAGGCAGTGTTCTGCACCATCCAGCCGATCTCAAACGGTGGTGCTCACTAAATCTTCATGTCTCAGCACCTCTGCCATTCATGGGTTGGCCCTTCTGATTTCACACATGGCTTACTCTTGCTTTCCAGGCCTTCTACAACTACCATGTCCTGGAATTACTTCAGATGCTAGTGACGGGAGGCATAAGCTCTCAGATGGAACAGTATTTAGTTGAGGACAAGTACTGTGAGACTCAGGACGGCGGTGCCACAATCCAGTCTGCGAGGATGCGGTGTAAGCTGGGACTTCTCTCTTTAGACCAAACTATTCTGTCAGACATCAAGGTAAGTCTACTCTTACCATAATGCATCTTCCTACTTCCTTAACGCTCCGAGTTCCTGAAAACAGTCTAGGTTGCTTGGTTTCATAACTGACTTACAACACAGAAATAATGATTGGTAAATATTTAATACAATAAAGTGTTACAGCTTCAGAGTGGCTGTACACAGTACATTTTCATCGATTGTGTTTATTCTTTGCAAAATCTCAAAAGACAGAGAAGGCAGTTGTTTCTCTACCCTCCAGCTGAATCTGCAGGCCACATCAGAAAGGCCCAACGCTATGTCTGAATGTGCCCCCTAGAGATCCTGTACTGGAAACTCAGCACCCCATGCAAACGTGTTGAAGAGTGAGCCCATTAAAAGATGATTACTTGATGTGATGGACCAGATGTCAGGAGCAGGAACAGGTTTTCAGTAGAAGGGCGGGCTTGACCTCCTCCCTTCTTTCTCATGCATGGCCTTTCTTGCCCTTTCACCTTGTCATGAGACAATGCCGCTGTAAGGTTGTTGTCACACGTACTCCCCTTGATCTCAGCCTTCCCAGAAGTCCTAGATCCCCTCTGCATTGATTTTAGTCTTCTGGGTCTCATCCAATGACAGCGTGAGTTAAGTGACTTTTTCATTTAGCAGACCAGGAAGCTGAGGCTCCCCCGAGGCCAGCACAGTCTCGACCGTGTTGCAGCAAGGCTGCAGCCAAGGAGTGTGGTCCATGTTCTCACTATCTATCGCCTCAGTACCCAAAACGCTGAAGAATTCTGGTCAGGCTAGCTGTACTCAGGCAGAGCGTTGTGACTGAGTCAAAGAAGGCCTCTGGTTCGATAAACTATGCTGACTTTCTTAACCCAGGGAGCTTGTCAAAGGTGGACTACAACCAGATAACAAGTTGGACAATGTGCAGTGGCTCATTTCTGCATTCAGGAACCAAAGCAGAGTGCAGCCTGGTCACAGGGAGCCTACTTCTCCCTCCGTGTTCTGTTTTTTGTTTTAGTTTTGATTGCCACTATATCCACTCATCCAGTGTTATGGTCAGGGTGCACGTGAACAAGGAGACATGTTTTATAGATTCAGTGGATATCAGCAGAGGTCACCTCAAAGGATTGCTGCTCTTTAGACCTCTGTGCTGCACATGTTTTGATACACAGTGTCAAAATGAGCGTGGCCTGTGTTTGGTGCCTGGATATTCCAGGTGCAAATACCATTGCCATTTAGGTGGTTCTGGATTCTCACCGGCAGTTGACAAGCGAGTACTAAGCCTGGAGAGCTGCTGCAATATCTCCTGTTGGTCTCCGGGGCAACAGCAGATGGTTGTGCATTTCTGTCCTAAATTTGACCTTTCCTCAGGAATCCCAGAACTGAGCAGCTGTTTACCTTGTCTTTCTGGATGCAGATAACCTATAAGGTTATTGTGTAATTCAAATGCTGATTTTTATACTCCTCATATCTGGTTGCAATCCTTGTTCTGAGAATCTCCTGTCTCAATGTTGTGTGAACACTGCTCCCCAGTTGTCCCCTGATGTGCCAATAAAGCAGCTTACAGCCAGTCACTGAGCAGGGGAGAAAATAGGGTTGGACTCCCTGTCTTCCAGGGGAGGAGGAGTTAGAGACAAAGTAAGGGATTCAGCCATGAGCAAAGGTCCAGGAGCCATCAGGAGAGATTCAGCTGGGCAGAGAAAGCCAGAATATGCAAGTGTCTCAGGGATTTATACTGGGAGGGAGCCAGACTGCCAGAGAAGGTTAAATATAGAGTAATAACTGCTGAAGATTGTGCTGTAAGTCTTGATAAATAAATGCTGTATTAAGAGACTTGATTATTTGGGTGATAGCCAGGTTAGGAAAGAAACTAAGAAACAAACACAATTTTACTAAAATAATTTTAACGCCTACCTGCCACTGCCTTTGAACTGTGACCTTGCTGACCATAGCTTTAGAGCAAGAATGCTTGAGATTACCAGCAGTTCACCTCTAAAACTGAAGTTCTGGACCTGCTGCTCATTATTAATTCTTAATTGTGGCCAGAAAAGCAGGAGTAGATGAATGTGCAGGAGCACATGTCACATTCTGCCCCCCAGATGCTCTGGAGAAAACCAGAAGGATAAAAGGATAAGGGTTCCAAAGTAACCATAAACTTCAGTAACCTCCCACCTTCCCCTGCTACCCCAGGCCTTCCAGATGTCTACAGCTCAAGGGCCAGCAACCAAAACTCAGGTAAGTTCTTGCAACTGTTTGGTTAAAGTGCTTAGCAAACACCTGTTACTCTGCTCTCTTCCCAGCCAAGAAAAACCTTTGGCCAACTGTTCTGTGGCTCATTGGATACTTATGGGATCCTGTGTATTGGCTTATACCGTATGATAGATGAAGAGGAGCACAACCCAGAACACAAAAGGGGAGTATGATATTTTGAAAACTGCTAGCCACCTTTTAAATGTGAGAACCAAGGCCACTTTCTCTCTGTGAAAGCCAAGTCCAGAGCTCCAGAACAGAATGCAGGAGGATAGATAATGATGTAATAATAAGGAAGGCTAGGTCTAGACAGCAGGAACGGTGTGACCCTATGAGCGCTGACCTCGAAAGGAGAATGGAGATTCTGTTCCTATTGAAAACTAAAGTGTAGCCTTTAAATAAGAACTCTGTTATGACTTCCCCCATCCATGAAGCCACCGGGCACATCAGGGAGACACCCTGATTTTCTGCTAGATTCACTGAGAAATGTTAATGAATGTTCTCCCTAGTCTTTGTGGTTTGTATTCTGAAATATCAGTGTACTTTGTTCAGTACACTTTAATTTTATTAAAAGATCATTCTGCTAGCTGTGGGAAAGAGAGAAGATATCTATCTGGATCAAAGGGAAAGAAAAAAGGATACAATCTAGAACAGCACTATTGTGCAGTTCTAAGCCAGGAGTGTGAGCAGTTAGTGGACATGGAGAAGGGGAAAAAAGTGAAAGAGTAGAAATAGGTTGTCCCATTCCAGGCAAAGGACAAATAAGATTACTTCAAGTAGTGGGCTCAAGCGAGGAGGAGGAGGAAGAGGGGGAGGAGAGGAAGAAGGAAGAGAGGGAAGAACAGTGTATTAACAAGAGAAAAGGGATAAATGAACAGTGTATGGTAAGGCAGGTGTGTGTCTGGGGAGTGTTCTTAGCACTGATTTTTTTTAGTGTGTAGCCAGTGCAGAGAGGAGAGGGAAGAAGTGATGTGCAGAGAGATGGAGGAGTGATGCAGTGCAGAGAGGAGAGGGAAGGAGTGATGTGCAGAGAGATGGAGGATTGATGCAGTGCAGGAGGAGATGGAGGAGTGATGCAGTGCAGGAGGAGATGGAGGAGTGTCACAGCATAGAAAGAAGATAGAAGGAGTAACACAAGGAGTTGAGAAGAGGTAGAAGTTCAGATTGGCTGCTGGGTGGTTGTCATGGATACATGAGGCAATGGGAGACTGTACACTCAAAGGATCAGGGACTTGAAGTCCTGATGAAGTTAGGGAGGAGATGCACTCAGAGTAAGGGAATGGAGAGAAAGGGATGGTGGGAGGCTGTGGGTGGGAGTGATTTACTGAAATTTAGGATTTCTGACATGGGACAGTGTCAGGGACTGGTAACATTCTGGATGTGCCAGCAAAGTGGTCTGGAGATGGAGGACCTTTGGGTAGCAGATGTCAGAGAAGTGAGCCTGAGTGACACAGTTGTAGACCACACAGACACTGTAGTATGAACAGGTGTGATGCAGCTAGAGTTAGAAGAAAAATGTTATCCAAGTGCCAAAGACCTAAATAAACGTGGCGGCCTGAGTTGACACTGATGGATTAGTTGGGGGCGATAACTGGCTTTAAAACATGAACCTTTAGGACAGTGGGGGCGAGCCGTGCTCTGATTTCAGCACCAGAAAATAGCAATGAGTTCTATGTAAAATATATTCCTCTGCCCCACTCTTCCCAGCTCTAAATCCTGCCCCTCACACATCTGGAAAATCTGTAGAATATGGTTTTTGGAAGAATACACAACTTATATTTGAGAGGTCCTCAAGGAAGGAGGTGGGATTTCTCCTCTAAAAGGAATGTGAGGTTGTGTTAAATGCGAGTTAGAACCAAGCAGGGTCACAGAGGACTGGGTGGGGAATGGTGACTAATAGATTACCCCCTAAGGAGGGGCGGGGGCGAGCTGGCATGTTAAGAGAGGACCTTTGGGGAAAGCCATGCAGGAGGGCAGATGAAAGTCACACAAGGTCAGTCTGCCTACGCTTTGGTCATCTTCTCCGTATTAATTCACACCTGTTGAAGTCTGCCTTAAACTTGCTATCTCGTGAAGGTGTCTTCTAGGGAGTGAATTGTATCCTTTAGTTTTTCCAGTCAAAGGAGCATTTCCCCAGTCAAGCACTGAGCTTGCTTTCGTCTGCTTGCTGCTCTAGGGGTGGAACCCAGGGCCTTGAGCCCGTGAGGCGAGTGTTCTGCCATTGACTCCCACCTCCCACCACAGTTTGCCTCGGTGTTCAGAACTGTACTAACTGAAAGGATTAGTATATTTGTATTGAAAGCAGGTGAACCTGGGGTCAAAAAAGCCAACAGAGGTGAACTGTCCCAGAGCAGTCCCTTTTCTCTCTAAGACGTGAGAAAAGCTCCTCCCACAGAGCTGGAACACCAAGTCCAAGGTGGGCGTGTTACAGAGAGATGAGAGTCAACCCCCTCATTTCTACTCCAGGACCTCTCCTGTTATTGTGCGCCAGAGAAGAAAAGAAAAGCCAGATTAAAGTGTCCTCTTTGTTGGGGGCATTGCTGTAGCCACACTGTCAAACTGCAGTCTCAGAATCCATCCTTGGCTTCCCTCACAGGTTCGTCATCACCAGGCCGGCTAATGAGTGTAACCTGCTGCCCTCAGATCTCGTGTTTTGTGCCATCCCTTTTAGCACCTGTTGCAAACCCAAAACTGCTTCTCCAAGTCAGGCTCTTGATGACAGTACAAAAGTGGTATCATTGTCTTCGGAGACACAGCCAACCGACACCCGAGATCTTTCCAATGTCACCCCAACGGGAAAGAAAATGTCTCCGAAGAATTAACCCCAAGTCTCTCCTTTGGAGCCATTAACTGCCAGTGATTTTGAGCAAACAAAATAAAAACAGAAGCGTGCTGGTTTTGTGCCCATTGCTTAGTGGCCGACGAGTCAGCAAGCCCGCGCTGCTGTGGAAAGGCCGTCTCACCCCCTGGATCTGCTGTGGTGAATAAAGATGTGCATAATAAATGGTATTCAAAGTCATTGCTCTCTTTTTCTTGAGCAAAAAAATGGGTTTATTTGAGCTGAATTAATCAGTCTGCCTGGAACTAATTTGTCTATGACTAAGACGTAGGTACAAGCCTGAGACAGGGCAGGTGTTCATTAAAAATGAGCAGTATGATATTTTGGGATGCTGAGGTAGGGGAATCAGCGGAATTTGGGGCTGACCTGGGTAATAGGATGGATTCCTCTTAAAAGGACCACTCCTTGCTCCCGGGACTTTGCAACTATTACGGACTGCTAAGCCTGGGGAGACTACAAAAGGTCCTGTTAGTTTTGTGTCAGGCAGCTACTCCTGGACGTGGGTCTCAGGGTGCTCAATACGCTCAGTGACCTGCCATTGGAGCAAACTGATTTTTCATTTGCCCATAGGTCTCAGTTGCAGATAGTTAGGCTAGGAGCCCGTGCCCACCTCCCTCTCCCAGGACCCTGTCTAGCTTGAGCCTGTGCCAGTCTTCTATGGGTGCCACAGTCCCCATGGGTTCGTGAGAGTCAGGCCTGTTGCGTCAGGAAGACACTTGTTTTATTTTGGCATTTTTTGTCTTACTGGTATTTTTGTTTTGTTTCGATTTTCATTGTTGTGTTTTGTTGGAAGAGAAAGAAAATCGAGGCGGGTTAGGAAGTGGGGAGGATCTAAGAGGGGCTTGGGGAGGGGATGAACATGATCAAAGTATGTTGTATGAAAAAAAGTCATATGCAGAGCTCAGGTGCACTCTCATATCTGGAGCCCCTCCCATACCCTCTTGATGGAAGCTATTTTTCTGTTCTTTAAAAACATATATATTTATTAATTTTTGTGTGCTTTGGTGTTTTGCCTGCTTGTCTGTCTATGTGTGTGAGATTGTCAGATCCTCTGGAGCTGGAGTTACAGACAGTTGTGAGCTGTTATATGGTTGCTGGAAATTGAACACAGGACCTCTGGAAGAGCAGCCAGCGCTCTTAACCTCTGAACTATCTCTCCAGCCTCTATTTTTCTGTTCTGATGACATAGTTCTCCTCCTCCTCCTCCTCCTCCCCCTCCTCCTCTTCTTTTCTCCTCTCTCTCTCTCTCTCTCTCTCTCTCTCTCTGTGGCTGGTGCCTCTCATTTATGCCTCAGACTCTGCTTGCAGCGTCAGCTGCCCTTGGGCTCTGGACCTGCCCCTTCTGTTGGGGATGCTCAAGATCTCTGCTTCTTTTACTCTTCGAAACCTACAGCTTTCCTGTCCTCACTACAGCTCTCTGGCTGTCTCTGTCTCTTTTCTCTCTCTTAGCCCACCATCCTATCTAAATGGATCTTCTTTCCAGGAGGTACAGTCCTTTGCCCACTAGAATGAGCTCAGCAGTACCCCTAGAGGAGCACATTTAAGACCCCATAACAAGTCCTCGGGGTGTTTCTGCTGCTGTGATGAACATCAGGACAAAAAGCAACTTAGAGAAGAACGTTTTATTACAGTTTAGAGCTTATGTTCCTCACGAAGGGAAGTCAGGGCAGGAACTCAAGGCAGGAATTGGCACAGGGGCCATAGAGGAATGCTGCTTACCGTCTGTGTCCCACTGCTCCCTCAAGATTATTTACTTATATGTCTCAGGACCTCCTGCCTAGAGTAGGCAGTGTCTCTTGAATCAATCAAGAAAATTTCCCATGCACTCATCTATGGGACAATCTAATAGAGACATTTCTCAGTTGAGGTTTCCTCTTCCCAGATATGCTGGCTAATTTTATGTCAATCTGACACAGGCTAGAATCATCTGAGCGCAGAGAACCCCAATTGAGAAAATGCCTCCATAAAACTGCTGTAGGCAAGCCTGTAGAGCATTTTCTTAATTGGTGATTGATGGGGAATGGCCCAATCCACTGTGCATGGGGCCATCCCTGGCCTGGTGGTCCTGGGTTATATAAGAAAAACTGAACAAGCCATGAGGAGCAAGCCAGTAAGCAGCACACCTCTGTGGCCTCTGCATCAGCTTGTCTCCTATCCTGACTTCCTTCGATGGCGAACAGTGATATGAAAGTGTAAGCCAAATAAACTTTTTCCTCTGCAACTTGATTTTGGTCATGGCATTTCAACATAGCAATAGTAATCTCCAGTAAGACACCAGATGACTTTAGCTTCTATCAAGTTGACAAAAAAAAACAAAACAAACAAACAAACAAAACCTACCAGGACACAGGGCTTCTGGGGGAAGTACAGTAGCTTGAAATAGACAGCTCTTAAACCCCCTAAGTTAAAAATCAAGGTCACAGAGTTTTAAAACTTTCCCCACTTTGTGCTGTCTCTGGCACCCCACTCCATGTCCAGACTTTCCACATCCTCCTTCAGGGGCTAGCCTAGTAAATACCCCCACCACCTAATACTTATTTTTCCAGAAGCTGCTGGGTCTAGTCCAGGGCCCTCCGACAGTGCCCTGGAAGTCTGACCACCTTGCAGCAGCAGAACTCTAGGCTTCTGCAGGGTAACACGCCCTCCTTCGAGGTGCCCAGCATCTCGCCTTTCAGCAGGACTTGCCTCACCTGCATCCACCCACCTGACCCTTTGTGTCACCTCCACCACCCAACTCCATACCCACCGAACATCCCCTACCCTTCAGGATCTAGCCCTGGAGAACCCCTGACCTCTTCATCCAACCTTTTCCGAAATCTACCTAATTTAGCCTGAGTCCCAAACCAGTTCTTCAGCCTGGTCTGGTCTTCCTTGCCTTCACTGTGGAGGAGCTCTGGGAATGAGCCAGTGTCCCTCCTCTCCATCTGACAAGCCACTGACTCTTCCATGTCATATCCAAGTTTTCAGCTCAGACCTGTCTACCCTTATGTTCTTGGCTTGGAACAGGAGGGTATCCCATCCCCGTCCACTCTGTCCACCTGACATCATTCCACCCAAGCCATTTCCAAACTCTAAGCCCAACTCGTGCCCACATCTCTTTCTCTCCCAACCTGCCTCATCATTACAAACTCAAAACTAACAAAGGAAGTCCTCATACTCAGATCTCATTGCAAACATATCAATAATAGGAAAGATCAAACTAGTGTCTTTTCTCCAAAAACTACCAGTCAGTCCTGTAGAAATGCTTGCCAATGAGAATTACCAAGATGAACTCCTGGACATGCTAATTAAGAGAATGATTATAAAAGTTCTCAAAGAATTCAAGAAGTTTAAGGAAGACACAAAGGAACAGCTCAGTGAAATAATGAGAAAGAGCTAAAGGAGAATAAATGCCTAAGCAATGCCCAAGAAAACACAAACATTAGGACTGATGAAAACGACAAAGACAATTCAGGACTTGGAAATGGAACTCAATAAAGAGGTAGAAACACTGAAGAGCACTCAAGCTGAAATGAAGATGGAGTTGAAAAACCCAGTAGTCCAACTAGAAAACTCAAAGGAAAGCCTTACAAGTAGAACAAATCAAGCAAAAGACAGAACATCAGGTTTCAAAGATAAAAGTAGAGATCTAGACCAAATAAGCAAGGCACATGAAAAAAAATTAAAATCACAATAAAAAACATACCGGAGATGTGGGAAATGCTGAAAGAAGAAGAAGGAGAAGGAGAAGGAAAAGGAAAAGGAGGAGGAGGAGGAGAAGGAGGAGAAGAAGAAAAGAAGAAGAAGAAGAAGAAGAAGAAGAAGAAGAAGAAGAAGAAGAAGAGGAAGAAGAAGAAGAAGAAGAAGAAGAAGAAGAAGAAAAAGAAGAGGAAGAAGAAGAAGAAGAGGAAGAAGAAGAAGGAGGAGGAGGAGGAGGAGGAGGAGGAGGAGGAGGAGGAGGAGGAGGAAAAAAGGTTTTGGCATAGATAAGAGAGAAGAATCCCAACTTGATGGCAGAGACTAGATCTTCAAAATCATAGAAGAAAACGTCCACACCCATACAGATACAAGAAGCACACAGAATACAAACTAGAGAAGATCAGAAAAGAACATCTCCATGGCATTTCATAGTTAATACACAACAACATATACACAACAAAGAAAGATTATTGAAATCTACAAGAGAAAAAACCCACAACATATATAGCAAATCATCAGACTAACAGCAGATTTCTCAATGGAAACCCTGAAAGCCAGGAGATCCTGGAGCAATGCATTTCAAGTTGTAAAAGAGTATGCATGATAGCCAACACAGAACAATGTATCCAGCAAAGCTGATATGTTTGAAGGAGAAGGAAAAACTTCCCATGATAAAAAATACCTAGAAAAATTATATCCAAGAAAACAAACATAAGAAAAGTACAGAAAATATTATTTCGTGATGAAAAGAGGAACAAGAATAACACAGAGACAATAAGAAATATGAAGCCATAATTATTAAAGCACAAAGTAGTAATGAGATGGCAACAACACAAAAAGTCAACAATCTGCTGACCACAACTAACACATTTCAGTAATGACTAAATAGCAATGGCCTCAATTCTCCAATCAAAAGATATGGACTAACTGAATGAATCAAGAAGCAAAACCCACCTACCTGCTGCTTACAAGAAGCACATCTTAATTTTAAAGATAGGGACTATCTTTGAGTAAAAGAATGGACAAAAGAACTCTAATCAAATGGGACCAGAAAGCAAGCAGATGTCAGCATCCTAATATATGGACTTCAAACAAAAACCAATGAGAAGAGATGAAGAGGGACAGTGCAATCTAATCAAGGGGAGAATTAACCAAGAAGACATTGGTATCCTTTACATTTTTTATTTTTAAAGTTTTTAAAATTTGAGATTTATTTTATCCTCTAGAAATGGAGTTACAGAGGATTGGGATGTACCATGTTGGTGCTGGGAACTGAACCTGGGTCCTTTGTAAGAGTAACGGGTGCTCTTAGCTGCTGAGCCGCCTCTCCAGCCACAACATTACAATCTTAAATCCATCCCCACCAAACTTCAGAGTATCCAGTTTCATAAAAAATTTACTGTGAAATTAAAGACACAGATTAACATCAATCCATGATTAGCAGTGACCTCAGTACCTCAGTTTCTCTAGTAGGCAAGTCATCTGAACAACAAAGGAACAGAGAAACACTAGAATTAATTGATCCCATACATCAAACGTATGTAAGAGGTATCTACAGTCTGTTCTATCCAAATTCCAGAGCACACCCATTCTCAGGTGCACAGGGGAGCTTTTCTAAAACAGACCGCATCTTGAGACACAAAACAAATCTTTACAAGTTCAAAAAGATTGAAATTCCTCTTCTGTCCAATCTGACCACAATGCGATAAAACGTAGTTTACAGCAAACAAACTTCTAGTAAATATGGAAACTCAAGGAGGTGAAACAATTCATTATTAAATGATGAATGGGTCAGAGAAGAAACCAAGGGAAAAAAAACTTCCTGGAATTAAGTGAAAATCAAAACTAAACACATAAAAACTTTTGTGGTGCACAAAAAGCAGTCCTATGAGGAAAATGCAGAGCTCTAAGTGCCTATGTTTACAAAATGAGAGCATCTATACATGGCTTAATGATTCAACTAAAAAAGTTGGAAAAACAAACCAAATCCAAACCCACTCGATGCTGAGAAATAATAAAAACCAGAGCAGAAATCAATGAAATAAAACAAAAGAAACAATACAAACAACCAACAAACCTACAAGCTGGTACTTGGAGAAGATAAACAAGATTGACAGATCCTTAGCCCAACTAATGAAAGAGAGAGATGAGCCAAATCAGCAGAACAGAAATGAACGGAAAAACACCACAACAGACGCCAAAGAATTTCAGAGGAACTACTTTTAAAAAAAAAAATCTGTATTCCATGAAGCTGGAAAGTCCACAAGAAATTTGGTGATTTTCTAGTTTCAGCCAAACTACTAAAATTAAACCAAAAAGAGACCAACAACCTAAATAGAACCATAACAAATGAAATTGAAACGGTAGCTAAGTTTTTCAGCTAAAAAGAAAAAAAAAAAAAAGTCCAGGGACAGATGGATTCACAGCAGAATTTTTTGGTTTGCTTGACAGAATAGTATATTATGGCCAGGTGTAGTAGTTTAGTCCTTTAGGAGGCAGAGACAAGAGGATCTTTGTGAGTTTGAGGACAGCCGGGTCTACATGCTGGATTCCAGAACACAGCTACATGATGAGAGACTGTCTCAAGGGGAAAAAAACAAAACAAAACAAAACAAAACCCAACAAATTTTATAATAACTACATTTTCACGTTCCTTAGATATACCCGTCTCTGCCAGGAGTACAACTGTTCTGTTTGTTTGTTTTTGTAGGGAATGAGATCATTTCTTGTGTCTTGCAGCATTTTGATTAGTTGGATTATGGAAGAAAACAAGCATAATAATCCTGGAGGGAAGTCTCTGGCACAGCTGCTTTTTGCAAACGATTACATATGTTTTCATAATTATTCCAGTGCTTTCGTGCAGGGAATTTTACCGTTTAAGTGGAAAGGTTTGCCTTCATAAAAGCCAGCAATGCTCAGAAGCTTTGATACAGCATTCCAATTCTTGGCGCAATATCCTAGTGAGTCCTCCCCTACCAGGTTCCATACGCGCTTTTTTTTTTTTTTTCCATACGCGCTTTTTAGAAGGATGGATTTCGGCTTCAATCTGTCACACTTGAGCTACTTCCTGAAGATTAATGGTCCTTTGCTATAGCATTCTGTTCTGGGAGGATAACTAAGCGATGCAATTTTTAATGGAATATAAAATAATTTATTTTTTTAAAGCAAATCAAAGATGAACAAATGAACATAAAAAGTATATGGAATGAATATTTTTTAAAGATTTATTAATTTACGTATTTTATGTACATGAGTACTCTGTCTTCATGTACACCAGAAGAGGGCATCGGATCCCATTACAGATGGGATGTTGTTGCTGCCATGTGGGATGCTGGGAATTGAACTCAGGGCCTCTGGAAGAGCAGCCAGTGCTCTTAACAACTGAGCCATCTCCCCAGCCCTGAAGTGCATAGTATTTAAAACAAAAATGTATCTTTATCTGAATGACCATCTGAACATAAGAAAATTAGATTATGCACTTGACTGAGTACCTGAGGATGTTATAGAGAATTAAGTTGACATAATGAGTAGAGGAAATAGACTGAGTTAATTGTGCAGACAAAAGGATTCCTATTGCGATGTAGTTGCGTTTATGTCTGACAATTAAAACAACAAAAGCAACAAAATAAAATTAAAAAAAAAACACCAAAAATCCTTAAGTGTGGTGCTTTGAATAAGAATGGTCCCCATGGGATCATATACTTGAATGCTTAGACCCCAGGGAGTGGCATTACTTGAATGGATTAGAAGGATTAGGAGGTGTGGCCTTGCTGCAGAAAGTGTGTTGCTGGGGGCTGGGCTTTAAGGTTTCAATAGGTCATTGCCAGGTCTCTCTCTCTCTCTCTCTCTCTCTCTCTCTCTCTGCCTATACATCAGGACAGCTCTCAATTATTGCTCCAGCTCTGCTTGCATGCTCTCATGCTCACTGCCATGGTGTGACGATGGACGAGCCCTCTGAAACTGCACGTAAGTATGCTAACTGCTCGGTAACTCTGAAGTGGCCCGTTCACGAAGGCTTTCCTTGCAGAAGCACGGACTGCACAGCTGTGACTCCCCGTATCGGTGCACTGAAGAGCCAGGCAGCACCAGGAGTCCTCCAAGCGTCCTGTTCCGGTTAACGGCTCCATCAGTGTTCTCAAGGGCCTCTCCGTCGGGAATGCCAATCTTACCTAGCAGTCAGACTGCTCAGAGACGATGACCGGGGCTGGAGGGATGGCTCCTGCAAGAGTGCTCACGGTTCTTGCAGGGAACTGGTTTGGTTCCCAACACCCACATGGGTGACACACAACTCCAGCTCCAGGGGACCCAATGCCCTCTTCTAGCCTCTGCAGGCACCGCATCCATGTGGACACCGCCCTCCCCCTCAACATATAATTAAAAAGTAAAGTCTTTAGCTGGGGTGAGGTGGTATACACCTGTAATCCGGGGAGGGAGAGGCAGAAGCAGAGGCAGGTGGGTCTCCGTGAGGCCAGCCTGGTCTACAAAGTGAGTCCAGGACAACCAAGGCTACACAGAGAAACCCTGTCTTGAAAAACACATTAGAGTCTTAAAACAAACAAACAAACAAACAAACAACTCACATTGTTTTGACTTAATAAATGTTTATTTAGCACTTGCCAAGTACAAGGCAGAGCATCGGGTAACACAAAGAGCAGACATGAGCTTCTCGCCATTAATATCAAGACGCAGAAGATAGTCATCACTCCAGGCAGAAGCAGTTAACGCTATGGCATGGATATTAATATGAGGGTCCAGAAGGGGGTATCAGCTCTGGAGAGAATGAGATGAAAGCCATTGCCTCCACAAGGCAGCATGTTAACCGTGGGGAGGAGTGAAGAGGAAGGAGGTGTCCAGCCGGGCTGAGGCGAACAAGGCTGGTGACGGAGATGGGACACACCAGAAGGCACAGATGCCCCAGGCGGTGGTCCGATTCAACTCCTGCTTTACAAAGCTTGATCTGCCATCGGTAGGCCGTGACCTCACGGAAAGAGGCAAGGATCTACACGAGAGCAGAGGCTGCAGCAGGGGGAATGAAGCAGGTAGACGCAGAAGATGGAGACAGAACTGAGAAGACTTAGCAATGGCCAAACATCTACCTTTTAAATGGGAAAAGTACAAGTCAGGAGAGCCAAAAGACAGCAACAATTCTATCCATCAAGTCAGAATGGGCCATTCAGAACTATGAAAATGTGAAGGAGTTTCCATTTGTAGAGGGAGGAGCGGGGCTGAGCCAGAGATGCTGTGGGCAGAGGAGAGGAGACAACAGGCAGTGAGCAAGTCCCTGAGAGTCCAGGGCAGAGCTGGGAACTGACTCAAGAGGCATACATGCATCCACAGTAATTGAAATGTCCCCAGGCCACCACAGAAGAGTGGCCTAAAGAACAACCGGTCAGGATTTGCCTTAAAAAAAAAAAACAAAAAGAAACCTCAATTCTCAGCAGGGTGTGGGGGTGTACGCCTGTAATCCCAGCACTCAGGAAGGCAGAGGCAGGCAGATCTCTGTGAGTTCAAGGCCAGCCTGGTCCACGAAGTGAGTCTAGGACAGCCAAGGCTATACAGAGAAACCCTCTCTTGAGCTCCTCCACTCCCCCCCCCAAAAAAAAGCAATTCTCATGGAAAAATCCCCAAGAGGAAATGTATATGCACAACACACAAAGGGCCATCATTTCACACACTTTTGTTCCTAAGAAACTGGCTGGCCATTGAGCAAAATATGCTACTATGGAGTTGTAAAAGGTCTTGCTATTATTCCTTTCCCAGGTTTTCTGTAAGATTACAGTGAAGGTTTCAGAGAAGCTGCTGATGGGTCCCACTTATCACATCTAAACAGAGAGGAGACTTGAAGGAGCCAACACTCTTGACAGGCCAACACCTTACACAGGAGACAGTGAAGGAGACTCGAGAACATACACAGCTACGCAGCTATACCTCTGGGTAGCGGGAGATGCCTGGGGACCACCCAGAGACAGACCAGTACGGACAGGAGGAAATAGTAATGTGGGCAGACAGGTAGAGCTGTGACAAGAAAGGTTTGCAGCAACAAATCAGTTTTTGTTTTTTTTCTGAGTGAGCAAAGAAGCAAGTAGCTTTTGATGACGCGTTTTGTGGGCCCATCAAAGCCCTGAAAATTGCAAAGAAAGATTACTTCGGCTTTTTAGAAACACTGAAGTGCATGCTATTTTTAAAAAACCAGACGTTATGACACAGTCTATTCAAAAAGCTTTATAGTCTGTCTCCCCAGAAGCCACGGCATTTTTGTTGGCATGCGTATACAAATGAGAAGGCAGTTTCAGGAAGGAAGAATTGGTCCTTCAGTTCTTTGGGGTTTTCTTGTGTCCTTGCTGTTTGTGTGTTTGTGGTGTCAGGGACCAAAGCCAGGGCACTGTGCAAGCTTGCTAGGATTCTGCCCATGAGTCAAGCCAACCTTGGCCTCCATCACAGAGGCAAAATGTTCGGAGTAAATCCCCCCCCCCCCGGGAAGTTCAGTGAGATTTCCAAACATCTTCCAAATATAGCAATTTCATATAAAATGGGGAAAAGGGAGGACATCACCTTTCAAATATGTAAGTGAAAACCACACAGACAAGCTCCCGTCATCTCAGAGATCAGCTTGGACACAGCCTCCAGAAGCCTCCCCTTTGGGAGGGAGGCTACTTCCTTCCCTGTCCCGGGGCCGTCGGAGTCCTCCAGCAACACATTTTAGCAGGTGCTGTCAGATTTTCCAGAAAATCTTCTTTTTGTAGAGAATGTAGGCAATGAGCACCCAGAGAGCAGTAGCAGTTATGTTCTGAATTAGATGCTCTCTGTGTGACTGGTCATCTGCCAGCTTCCACTGGAAGGGGAAGTAGTTCTCAAACACCTCGTGGCCAACGTACACCAGGATAGAGTTCATGCCTTAGAGAGAACAGAACACGGTTTGTTTTCTGTTTGTTTATGTTTTTATTTTTCCAGATCATTCATGGAATTCTTGAAATGAATTCAGTGAATGACATAAAGCCTGCACTTCGTGACTGCCTTCAGCCCCGAGCAAGTGAGGCCTAGCGTGTCTAGTTAACTGTGAAGTGTATGTCTAAGTTGTTGGGAAGTAGGAACACTGAGCTGGTTCAGCAGGTAAAGACATTTGCCACCAAGCCTGATGACCTCAATTCTGTCCTAGGAACCTTCACTGTGGAGCAAACTGACCCCTACAAGCTGCATACACACACATACACATGCATACAAACTCGAGGACACACACACACATGAAATACAATCCTATTTCTTATTAAAACCAGCATTTCCTGGATCATATCCAGTACCACACCACTTCATACTGCCTGAATATGAACAGTTTATTGACTGACTCTAGAAACTAAGCGGGGAAACATGGGGAGGACTGCTTTGGGACAGGCCAGTGACCTCCTGTGAGCTGGGCAGCACAGCCCTGGTTGTTTTCTTCCTCAGCTTGCTTCCTGGAAATGTGCCTCAGAGGCTTCAGCTCTGAGGAAGCCCAGGGCCTCTTTGGCCAGTCTGCCTGGTGGCTACCACCTCGTCTGGACTCCAGCTGACTCACCTGGATAAAAGAATGGTGTTCCTGTCCAGAGCCCCTTCACGTCCACCACCGGGTACAGGATGAGCAAGATGAAGAAGGCGAAGCAGCTCAGTGTGCTGACATATGAAATGGACCTGCAGGGAGGTGAGGGAGGGAAGACTGTGGAGCTCTCAGGAACACAGAGGCTCAACATGAGAGCAGTGACACGACACGCCCTACCATGCTTACCAGAGGTTTTTGTTTATTGGGATAAAGCCTTCATTTGTAGACATTTTTGTCAAAGCAATGGAAACAAGCCCCTATGAAGAAAAGGATGTTGAAGATTTATAGTAGAATCTTAAAACACAATACATTTAAGACAAAAAAATTTACTTAATTGCTTAATGAGGACTGAAAAAAATCATGTCTTTTATTTTGCTCTTTTAATACATCTTAAGAAGTGTAACTAGTACATTATCTAAAACCATCTCCTAGCATTCCCTGGGTTAGAGATGGTAGGTGATGAATCACGCTATTCTTTCTTTTTGTTTGTTTGGGTTTTGTTTTGTTTTGTTTTTGAGACAGGGTTTCTCTGTGTAACCCTGACTGTCCTTGACTCACTTTGTAGACCAGCTGGCCTTGAACTCACAGAGATCCACTTGCCTCTGCCTCCCAGAGTGCTGGGATCAAGGACGTGGGCCACCGTGCCCAGCTATACTATTCTTAACTGGGATAGTCCTTCTTTAAAAACCATTGCCTGCCTGGCTGTTTCCTCTTTTGTTTTTGAGATGGGATCTCACATATCCCAAGAATGGCCTCAAACTCAGTATGTAGCCAAGGGTGACCTTGGATCCTCTTGCCTCTACTTCTTCATGCTGGGATGATAGACACGTGCCACCACACCCAGTCTTGCGGAGTGCTGGGGACAGGACCCAGGGCTTCCTGCTTGCTGTCTGCCACTGCGCCACCACCTCATCTACTGTCTTTCTGATAAGGCCTCCCACACAGAGCATCACCTTACATGCCCTCTTTCTCTCCTTCTCTCTTTTCTTTTTTGAGACAGGGTTTCTCTGTTTATCCTTAGCTGTCCTGTAAACCAGGCTGGCCTCAAACTCTGAAACCGACCTGCCTCTGCCTCCCAAGTGCTGGGATTAAGGGCCTGCACCACCACTGCCTGGTTCCCTTATACATTTTCTCCAGCAGTCCTCACTCAAATGTTGATGGCAAATACTATGATATTTATTTATATTATATAGTTTTCTAAGAAAAAAAGCCTGGGAATTTAGATATAAACACATCTTCCTCCTTGGGAGTAGAAGCGTGAGCCCTGGGTTCCATGCTCAGGAAAAAAATTAAGGATGTTATTTTGTGAATCCTGTTATTACAGCGAACTGCTCCCCGCCATGCTGAGTCAGCGACCGCTCCACACTGGTTCCTCTTAAATAAGGGTCAACCTTAAGAACAGCAACTGGTGCTGGGGAGGGGGTGTGTGGTGCCCTCCTTTGCTCCCAGCACTCAGGAGATGGAGGCAGGCGGATCTCTGTAAATTTGAGGCCAGTCTGGCTTACAAAGCCAGTCCAGGATAGCCAAGGCTACATAGAGAAACCCTGTCTCAAAAAAGAGAAAACAAAAACCAAAGCAAGACAAGAAGAACAGCAATCGGAGTGAGGAAGGCTGGTTACTCACGAGGATGCAACACCAGGCAGCGAATCTCATCAGGATGGCTTTTGTCTGATCCTTGTAATACAACAGTATTTTTCCTGCCTGAAGAAGAAAGCAGTCATGATTAGGAGAGTCACCTTCGATGAATTCTTGTTTCTTTTTCATCCACCAACTTAACCATCCAGCATACAGTTATTTGCTAGATACGGGATCTAGACCCTGAGGAGGTAAGGAGGGATGCAACTTGATCCCTATACCCTGGTGGACACTGGGGAGAAGCATGGGACCAATGAGATAGGGGCGGGCATCGCATATTAGCGTTGAGGCTACAAGTGAGAGGGGGTCAGAGCAGGGAGGACATTGCAAGTGAAGGGGTCAGTGCACACAGAAACTGTTAAAGTAAGAAGCACCGCAGTAGCTCTGAGCACAGAGGGTTGAGAAGTGCAAAAGCGGGGGCAGGGAGGTGTCTCAGCATGGGCTTCCTCTAGAGTGAATGGGGAGCCCAAGAGAGTCACCCTTTGTGCTAGGTTTTACTATCAACATAGCACAACTAAAATCACCCAGGAAAGGAGAACCCCAACTAAGAAGCTGCTTAGCTCACACTGGCCTGTAGTCAGCCATGGGGGATTGTCTTGACTGCTAACTGACACAGCAGGGTCAGGCTCACTGTGGGTGGTGCCACGCCTAGGCAGGTGCGCCTGCGTGGGTAGGAAAGCTGGCTAAGCGCGTGAGGCAGCAATTGGCATTCCTCCATGGTATTTGCTTTAAGTTCCTGCTTGAGTTCCGACCCTGTCTTCCCTCGATGATGCACTCTGACTTGTAAATGAAATAAACCCTTTCCTCCCCTAAACTGCTTTCTGACAGAGTGGCTTTTATCAAAGGAACAGGAGGGAAACTACAACGAACGCCCGTCAAGGTGCTGAGAGACCAGCTCAGATTGGGCTGGCTGTACTACCACCCAGGAGGCACAGAGGCAAAACGGAACAGGATGCAGGGAAAACTTAAAACCTCAGACGGGGCGCTGAAAGAAATCTCTCTGACACTAGAGTCAAACTTTGAAAGTATCAAAGGATATAGAGTTAATGATTTCTAATATTAGCTAAAATGTACGTTTGCCTACGGGCTAGATCTTGGGGTTCTGTATAAATTACTTCACCCTCATAACACCTCACTCATCTCTGTGAAATTAGACACACCAAGATGTCTCCTAACTTGTAAGTGAGAGAGCCAGTCAAATCTATGCAGTGCAGCTCTGGTCTGTACCTTAAACTCTTTGCCACACGACACCGGCTGCTCTAGCGGGCTGAAGCTTGTCAAGAGTGCGTGCAGAGAGTAGGTGAATGTTTGTAAAAAGAGAATCAAGGAGCCACAGAAATAGAGGCAGGATATGAACCCACTAACAGAAAATTATTTAATCTCCAAACTGTATATACTTTAGATCTTTACCATTTAATAAGACGACCACTAGCTCTGGGTGACCATTAAAATTTTAGGCAAGCAAAATTAAAAATTCCTAGTCACTCTACAGCCACATCCTCTACCCCCCAGATCCCTTCCAAGGGTGGCTGACGGTCAGGGTGCTCCCACCACAGACTGCTCTCTTGGGCCTGCCGCACGAGCCTTTCCACTCTCCAGCTTGTCCCCTTCAAGAACATACTCAAACGCCAGGAAAGACAACTTTGCATAGACAAATCTCAGCTGCTCTGAACTGTTAACAGAAGCACCCACGAGGGACACTGAGAGTAAGCAGGTTTGATCCGGGCAGAAGACACCCATGCTCTGAAGTCACTCACTCGGCTGGCTGTGGATGGAGGGTCTGTATCTTTCCAAAGTTCACACAGGGAAAACCCATCACCAGGACATGGGACCGGAAGGCGGTTCTTCTGGGACCAATAAGGATCTCCGCCCTTATGAATGTGTTTTATGACCTTACAAAAGAGCTCTGGGACAGCGTCTGCCAGCATCTGCATCCTTCTAAGCACCTCCACGTGTAGGCACAGTGCTCACCGCCCCCCTCTGGAGGATGCACTTTGTGAAGCAGAGACAGACTATGGCCTGCAAAGGAGCCTGTCAGCATTTTGAGCCTGGGCCTGAGATGTCTGTCATGAGTAGCCAGCCTCATGCATTTGTTGCAGCAACATAAACACACAGAGAAACAAAGGGGACAAGTGCCGTGCTGACGTCATGTCACCAATGTCTACACACTCTGAAAACGGCACGTGGACTGTTCATAGTGTCTGCTTTCATTTGTGATGGGGTCTCTGTGTAGTCTGGTCTCAGACTCCGGTCCTCCTGCCTCAGCCTTTCAAGTGCAGGGCTTAGAAATAAGGCCATGGTTGGGCGTGGTGGCACATGCCTTTAGCCTTTAATACCAGCTCTGCTGAGGCAGAGGCAGGCAGATCCCTGAGCAGTCGGAGGGCAGTCTGGTCTATAAAGCAAGTTTCCCCGCCAGCCAGGGCTACACAGAAACACTGTCTTAGGGAGGGAGGGAGAGAAGGAGGGAGAGAGTAAGGGAAGGAAGGAAGGAAGGAGGGAGGGAGGGAGGGAGGGAGGGAGGGAGGGAGGGAGGGAAGGAAGGAAGGAAGGAAGGAAGGAAGGAAGGAAGGAAGAAGGAAATGTGGCCATTCATAGAACTCAGTTTAACACAAACTGCTAAAATAAATCCACAACTAGAAAGAACTGAGTTTCCAGAATTCAGCTAGTCATGTGAACTGCCGAGTCACCCACCCTCGTCTGCACAGTCTGACCCTACACAGAATGGACCAGACCTGCAGGGCGTCAGACAGTTTCCTTCCACTACCTCAGCAGTGACATGGTTTCTAGTCATGTTCTTAGCAAAGTTATCCCGGTGGGCTGAACAGATACCTGAACTCCTAAAAATGCCATCACAATGGAATTGATAGTGCCCAAGAGTCCTTCTGGGTCGTAGGCCACCTCCGTGTGATACAGCACCTTAGAGAGACAGAACAAGAGGGTGACGGTCACTTGCATCCTGTATCCTTGAATACAGGAGGAGCACGGCTCTCAGACTGAACGCAAACTTGAATACATTCCAGGAGCTGATGCTTCTTGCTTTCCGTCCTCCTTCCTTCCTTCTCGTTTTGTGTTTTGTTTTCACAGCAGAAATTCATGGGCATTTTATAGGCATCATAGGTGAAGTAAGCCATGATCCTGCTGGGTCACAAGCCTGGCAAAGAGTGCTGGACCATGTTTAACCAAATTCAAAGACAAATGCCTAACAGACGGGAGCTGCATGCTGCTTCCGGTTTAGCAAACCCCGCTGAGCACCAAAAGCTTCCAACCTTCTTCTCAGGCAAATAACATTTAATAAGACACTCAAGAAGAAGAGTGTGTGCTTAGCATGTAGGAGGCCCCTGTTATAATCTCTGGCACTCCCAAAACAATCAAAGTCAACTAAAAGAAAACATTTGTGTTTTTACTATAACAATGAGGCTCCAGAACGTTGGATCTCCCGAACCTCTGCAAGGCCTGAAACATTCATCCCTAACTACTAGGAATATTGATCGACAAAGGTGTCAGTCAAGTGCATGGTCCAAGCTAGAGAACTGCAGGCTGCGGGCACAGCTCACTGGGGCCGGAGGTGGATCCCAGCAGTGTAAAACAAGATGAAGAAAGTGTGGGAGTAGGTCCGCCTTTCTGAATCACTCCTGTGCTTGGGGCAGTCCACACCCAACAGGGAGCACGAGGGAGTCACTCCTCACCCAGCACAAAACTGTTCTCTAACACCACCTCAGTGGCACAGAGGTTAAAGAGCGCCACGAGACACAGTGCCACTGGGCTTCCTCAGCTCACTCCTCACAGGGATCCAGTGTGGGTGTGTGTGTGTGGGGGTGCTCTATGCAGAACCTGTATTCTAGTCCCTGTCTCGGAGTCTGGGGCCGGAAACCTGAAGGGCTAAGGAGAATTTGTTTTATACGGCACATTCTCACTCACAATCAAAAACGTCTTTACCTACCAACAGATGGTAAGCATTTGAGTCATGAATGCAGCCAGTTTCCCAGAAAAAGAATGATTTCCCGCCACATTTTCCCTAAATGGCGTAAAGCTGGCTAGCTCTTCCTACTTCCCTAACTTGCAGTTCCAAGCAGAGGAGAGGCTCACGCACAGTGGAGGTTGGGTGCTGGTACAGGTGGCAGTCTCCCAGCAACAGGCGGTCGATGTAGCCAGCTGCTCCTCCAGTACAGTGAGGGTACTTCCCCAAGTCCCCAATACCGCCAGGGCCAAGGTAGCCTCTAGGGAAGTGAAAAACACACTGGAATGACAGGACCAAGGGAGGGACAGTGTTAAGCAGCAGCTCTCCATGCAGCCAGCCTCACACAAGCACGCCCACAACAGCCCCTGGCCCCTGAACCCAGTGCTCTTCTGCCTGGACAGCAGCTCCCAGCACTGGAAGGCAGGTCCACTTTCTCCTCGAGAGTGATGCTGAGGCAGCTCAACCCTCCTCTCAATGTAAAGAGGCCTCCACGGAGAAGAAAGCAGGAACGCTATCAAACCTTGCCTCGGACTGGGCAGGAAGGGACATGCAGAAAGGAGCAACCACAACTGGGGAGATGGCCCAGTCAGTAAAGGGTATGCCTTGAAAGCATGAGGACCTGAGTTTGATACCCAGAACCAATGCCAGGGAAAAAGAGAAAGAAAGAAAGACTAAAAAGATGGAAAGAAAGAGAGAGAAAGAGAAAGAAAGACAGTCAGAAAGACAAAGAAAAAAGACAAAAAGAGAGACAAACAGACAGAAACAAACAAACAAACAAAAAAACCCAAGCTATGCACTGGGGCTGAAGAGATGGCTCAGTGGTTAAGAGCACAAGCTACTCTTCCTTGTGGATTCAATTCCCAGCACCCACGTGGGGGTTCCAGTTCCTGGGGATCTTCCAGCTTCCACAGGCACCGAATGCACACAGTATGCAGATATACATGTGGTACAGAACACTTGTACAGATAAAATGACTTTTTTATTTTAAAGCCATGCGTGGTGGCACACATTTGTAATACCAGCACTGGAGACAGGAGGATCCTTGGGGCTCACTGGCCTGCTTGCTTGGCAAATGCTATGTCTCAAATAAACAAACAAATAAATAAATAATAAGAAAAGAAAGAAAAAGGAGTAACACCTGAGACTGTGAGGTTGTCCTCCAGCCTTCAGGCACGCATGCACACACAAACAGGAGCACACACAAAGGGATTACCTGGCAAGGGGTCACTTACGTAGGGCACCCAGGGACAGGTAAAAGGAATGTCAGAGCCAGCCAAATGCTTTCCAGCGTCAGAATGACGAGCCACTGGGGCCAGCTGGAAGTGATGTCTCGAAGAGAAAAGCAGCTTCTCTCCTGAGTGAGAGGCAAGAATAGCACACGTGAACCAAACAGCAAACTGAAAAATGCCTAGGGATCACTCCTTGGCCTTTGCAGTAGAATAAAAATATATATCTAGCTGGGGAGATGGTTCAGTTGGTAGCATGAGGACCTCAACCCAACCCCCCAGAACAAACACAAGAAGGCTGGTGTGTGCCTGATCCTGTGTTCCCAGAGCTCACGGCCGGCAAACCTGGCCTACGTGGTTAGATCCAGACCCAAAGAAAGAAACCTGCATAGTACCCAGGGACTGACCGCAAGGCTGTTCTCTCGCCTGTGCGCACAGGTGCACACAGAAATGTGTACACACATAAACTGATCTAATAATGCGAGGCACAGGGGCGCCTGGACGTGGAAGCAGATGGATCAGGGGTCGAAGGTCAACCTTCAGCAACACACTGAGTCTAAGGCTACATGAGGCCCTATCTAAAACACAACAAAACACAAAATCATCCAACATGCTTCATGATGTCTGATGTTCTTCCCACTCTGAAACGTCACAGTAAAACATTAATTAGGCTGGAGGTTAGCTCAGGGTAGAGCACTTGCCCAGCACATATGAGGCCTTGGGTTTAATCCCTAGTACTACATAATGAAAAAAATAGAGAGAAGATAGCATGGTAGTGCATGTCTTTAATCTCAGCACTCAGGAGGCAGAGGCAAGTGGATCTCTGTGAGTTCAAACCCAGCCCGGTCTACATAATGAGATCCTGTCTCAAAAACAAACAAGAGAAGCAATTAATGGAAATAGGGGGAAAAAAGCACATCATTAGCAGAAGTACAGTGGTCCACGATGCAGTAGAAAAATTCAGAAGACCATATCATGACTCTCCCCCTTGTTTAAAGAATAGGATTTCTAGGGATGAGAAGGTAGTCAGTAGTGGGCTATGGTTCCATCCCAAGAACCCATGTAAAAGAGCATCGCTAGGGCTCATGGCCAGGCAGCCTAGTCTACCCAGCGAGTTCCAGGCCAATGAGAAGCCCTGACTCAAAAAGAAGATGAAAGGCTACACCCGCCTCCAATTCCCCAAACAGAAGATTCTCACCAAGGTGCAACTGTCAGGCACAGGATTCCAGAAGAGAAGCTCCAACACGGCAACCGCAAAGTACGTCACCCCCAACCGCTGCAGAACGCCAGGGATGCGCACCTTATCCCAAGACACTGCCAAAGACAGAGTCACCCGAGGCTGGGCCCACACGATGCCTCTCACCCCAGGCTCCTCGAGGGGAGACACATCTGATGGATTACTTGCAAGTAAGTGATCGAATATGGACTGAGGACCTGGCGCCCCCTGCAATCAGGCAGCTGGCCAGCTTCACAGCTTCACTCAGGAAGGGCAGCAAAGCAAGGGTCCCCCTGGCACTAAATTCTAGCTCCTGCTCCTTTCCTATTGGGAATATGGATGTGACTCTCATGTTCACCGGAAACATGCAGACCAAACCCTGCTCCCCCAGTACCACAGGCTGCAAGCTGTATCCGAGGAAGAGAACAGCCCCCGAGCTCGGGAAGAACACCTCCCAGGGAGTCTGCCAAAGTGAGCTTGCTCTAAGCTGGCGGTTCTCACCCTGTGGGTCCTGACCCCTGTGGGGTGACCCCTTTCACAGGGGTCACCTAAGACCACATATCAGATATTTACATTATGATTCGTAACAGCAGCGAAATTACAGTTACAAAGTAGCGACGAAAACAATGTTGTGTTTGGAGGTCACCACAACATGAGGAACTGTGTTAACTCTGTTATAGCTTTAGAAGGCTCAGGACCTCTGCTCTAAGTTCTTAGGCCTCTATTAAAGGCACCTAATGCCCGAGGCTGGATTTGGCTCAGGTGAAAGCATCTGCTCTCCTTTGTCAAAGACAAGGTGACAAGACAAGCCTGGGAGAGTAACCCCTGTCCTCCCGGTCTGCCGCTGGCACAAAGCAAGGAGCTCACATCCTCTGCCGCCACCTGGTGTCATTGTGGAGCACAGAAGCATTGACAACAGTCCCCTTGCCAGTAGCACAGCTGGCACACAGGCAAGGACAGATTCTTAAACTAACGGCAGACACTGACCGTCCATGGAACCCAAAGGGCCAGGAGACAGAGGATGAGGACAGAGGGACGTGGTCTTTCTCCCCCATCCCTGAACATGGACATGACCCAGAAACACCACTTCAACCCCACTCAGCCCGACCGTTCTGTGTCACAGGAGTCGGAGCAGTCACAACGGTGCCTCCTGTCACCAAAACTCCAAGCGGAGTGTAACAGCGTCCAATAGCACACAAGGAGTACACACTCTTCTAACGAGTCCCTCGGGAGGGAACCGAGAGGGGAGAATCACATCAGATTCTAAAACGTGGGGCTCACTGGCAGATTTGTCGAGCATGTGCAAGGCCTGGGTTTAATCCCAAACACTGAAAACATGTATACATTTATAAAACGAGTTTTTCCTTAGTTCAACCTGACGATAGGCCAACAAAGGGGCAGATACTTACATGGACCGAGGCAGTAATTGGGGTTGACAATGATGAGTCCTATACAGACCAGCAGGAAGCTTCTCCATGCAATTTTCCCCAGCAGTTTCAGTTTTGAACATCCTCGCTGTAGGATATTAGTCATTGACAGGAAAACTGAAGATCCCATAATAAACACAAACCTAAAAAGAAAGGCTATTGGTAGGTGACCATTTCCAACCTCTATACATGTACCCTTTATATCTTATCATATAGGAGGGGGTGACACATTAGCCACCCACAGTACCCAATTTCTGAAACAGTGTCAGGCTCGTGATCCAGGAGGGGCACGAACGCAGCTGTTGGCTGCGAGTTTTGACAGAACATCTTCAAGTCCTGCTCTAGGAGAACTGGCTAATAGTAAGTGGGATTCCGAAGGTCAACCTTCCAAGCAACTGTCAGAGAGGAAGGCTATGGACACGACAACCCAAGGGGCTTTTCTTAATACACCAGAGAAGTCCTTCGGAAACAAAGCATTCGATCCTTTAGAAACTCACTCCATCTCCTGAAAGAAAAAGCTTCTCTCTCTCTCTGTTGTCTGTCTGTCTGTCTCTGTGTCTCTCTCCATCTTACAGGAGCCACATATATTTCCCTTTCCTTTCTTTACACATACAAAGTGTCTGTAAAAAACTGAGCATGAGATGTCAACAGGCTCACGTGTTCAAACCGTCGGTCCCCATGTGGTGGTGTTTCAAGAAATCACGGGACCTTTTGGACACAGAAAACCACTTGGCCAGCACAGGGCTGCAGGGTGG
The DNA here is from genome assembly GCF_030254825.1 of Meriones unguiculatus. NCBI lineage: Eukaryota > Metazoa > Chordata > Mammalia > Rodentia > Muridae > Meriones > Meriones unguiculatus. Next base: position 18,036,275 of record NC_083352.1, read on the forward strand.
GGCCAGAGAACTGGAGTAGCGTCTGTTCTGGCCACAAGACTCTGCTTCCTGTCCTGCTGCCAAGCGTGAGGAAGCTGCCACACAACCCTGAGCGAACACTTCTTCCCCAGAGTTGCTTCCCTGAGGTGTTCTGTCGCCCCCACCCCATCCCAGGAGAAAAGCAACAATGCAAACCCACAGTATATTCTTCCCAGTTCCCGGCTGGAAGCTAGGGAGCCTGGGCTTGCCCTGGCTGCCTCCCAGAGTGCCCTGTTCCCCTCTCAGGCTTCAGCTGTCCCATGAGCAGCAGTAGGAGCTACACAGACAGCCAAAGAATGTATTACCAGATCTCAGGCAAACAATACTCGTCCTATCCAAATCCTTTAAAACAACAACAAACAAACAAGAACAAAACAAAACAAAAAACCTCTTCCCAAACCTTGAGCCTATAGTAGTAATAAAACACCAGAGTCCCAACTTAGGAACCACTGCCCTGGAACCGTCTCCAATGTGAAGCGCTCAAGCTGCTCAAGCTGCTCAAAGCATCAGGGTGAACACAAGTTGTATGTCATATGGGAAATACATCTTTATAAGACCAAGAACCCACTCATGGAGAGATCTTTTATTCCACCACCATATTGTTTTCATTTACAACTATCATGTCCTACTATGTATATCCACAGATTCTGACTTATTCTACCTGTTTTTAAGAAACACAATTAACACATATTTAGGAGATTAATGGACTTGGCTACAAATTCAGAACTTACAGTGTACTGTAGGATTTCAGCATCAAGTAGAGGACAACTGTTTTTAATATAAAGTTTTTTTTAAAGATTTATTTATTATGTGTACAGTGTTCTGCCTTCCTGTATGCCTGCATGCCAGAAGAGGGCACCTGATCTCATCATAGATGGTTGTGAGCCACCATGTGGTTGCTGGGAATTGAACTCAAGATCTTTGGAAGAGCAGCCAGTGTTCTCAACCTCTGAGCCATCTCTCTAGCTGGAGAATAACTGTTCTAACAAGATATTCCCCACAAAACCACTCACCTTTGGGGCTGAGACTGCAGCCGGGTGGTAGAGCACATGCTTAGCATGTACAAGGTCTTAGAGACACACACATACCAAACATCTTTTATGTGCACATGCATTAACACGATGTTAGGGGCACGAGCTGCTCAGTTACACAACTTACAGCAGGGCTTCCCTCTTGTGAGTGCTGGCTCATGATCCAGACCTGGTCAGGGAGGCTGTGGTGGTTTGAACAGGAATGGGGAATGCTTAGACCATAGGGAGTGGCACTGTTAGAAGGCGTGTCCTTGTTACAATAGGCGTGGCCTCGTTGGTGGAAGTGTGTCACTGTGGGGGTGGGCTCTGAAGGTTTCATGAATGCTCAAGTTATACCCGGTGAAATACAGTCTCCTTCACCTGCCTGCCTGTGGATCAAGATGTGGAACTCTCAGCTGCTTCTCCGGCACCATGTCTGCCTGAATGCTGCCGTGGCCCCCCATGCTAATGATAATGGACCAAACCTCTGAAACTGTACGCCACCCCAATTAAGTGTTTTCTTTTATAAGAGTTGCCGTGATCATGGTGTCTCTTCACACGCTCTTCCACGCCCCTGGCCCAGACAATGCATGTGTATCATTTGCTACAAGCAACAACTACAGAAGTTGCAACCAACTTCCCAAAATCTACCACAAAGGCTGAGAACATCCATTTATGGATATTGCTTGATAAACAATGATCTTTGTTGCCTGGGATCAGTTAGAGCCAGTGACTTAATCCCTTGTAAAACTCTGTTCCAGTGTCCCATTTCTGTAAAGTGTCCCATTCCTTCCCCACTGATGCTTTCTGTGCTGTTCAGTGAGTGCGGAGCGAAGTCCGCTGTTAGGGAGACACAGTGCATACAGACAGAGACACACGGGCATACACCAGACAGACAAGGAGATGGAACCTGAGGTAGGGATTTCAGCTTGCTTGTGGTTAAAGCACTCCAAGGGGAAGTGGTTTTATCTCTCTCTGCTATTCAACACCAACGCATCGGTGGGGGCTGCAGTTAATCACTGACGCTTACAACCCTCACAACATATTGTCGGCTCACCATGGGAAGACGAGGTCGGCCACCGTCAGTCCTGTAAAAAAACGCAAGAGCAAATGGTAAGAAAGAGGACTCTGCAATATAAATGCTTCCCATTCCAAGGTTCGGCTGTTTCAATGCATATTTACAGAAAGTACAGCCCCCGGGCAGGACACACACACACACACACACACACACACACACACACACACACACCCCGGGCAGCACACACACACACACACACACACACACACACACACACACCCCGGGCAGCACACACACACACACACACACACACACACACACACCCCGGGCAACACACACACACACACACACACACACAGTCACTGCCCTGCTGAGCCATTTTGCAAGCCTGGGGATCTTGTTTTACACCTGACCTCTCACCCAAGAGGCCAAGAAGTGATAACTCTTGTTTCAAATAAACACTTAGGCACAACTTGAGTTGTACAAGCATCTGGACTTTGAGTCTGAGATTGAACTGCATCAGCTGTAGACTCCATCAGTACATGGAATCTGGGTAGCAGTGGTCACACACAATGAACTCTAGAGGCTTCCCTGGCCTCTCACAGGTATGGTCTGGCTAGGATAAAGACAGCTAAAACTTCTCAGAAGTCCATGTCTGTATTCTAGGTTACTTTCCTTGTCCTAAAATACCCATTGTCCAGCCAACTACCCACCCCGTTTTATAGCTATTGTTGAGCACCACTCAGACCAATTCTCATGTCACCCCAGGAAAGACTGTAAGTCTTAGAAGGCAGAATCCCCCAGAATGCTCTACCATCTAGATGGCGACAATGGTCATGTAAAACCAAGCCTTCTACACTTCCCGTGGAGACCTGCAGTCTCACAGCAGAAAAAAAAGTCTAGAGTCTCTGCGTCCTTACAGAGAATCACACTAGATCCATGGAAAAACAAGACCAAAGGGCCCAGAGTAAGCTCGGGGTGGTTCTACACAGGCTGTGAGGACCCTGGTGGAGGGCCCACAGGCAATGCTGAGCCTTCCTCAGATCCGCAGACCTCTGGGGCTGGGGACGGGGGGGGGGGCACAGCAGCACTACCTGCAGGATGCGTCTTACCATTCCAGCTTGAATGTTTGAAGTACCAATACTTTCCTCCTCCATAGTTAACGAAAACCATGAGGATGAGAGCTATCCTAGAAGGCAAGACAAACGGAGGGCGATGTGACGGCAATCAGACACTTGCACACGTGGTGCATCACATAACAGTGGCTCCACAGGGCAGCTGGTGACCCAGCAGACAATTTAAAACTGAGGTACGATTACCTGGGGCTCACTATAAGGGACCACACGGCGACAGTGATGATGTCAGTATTTCTTATGTTAATGTGGTTGTGTGTTCATAAGAAAAAGTCACACTTGGGCCGGAAGGCTGGCCCAGCTGGTAAAGGCACTTACTGCAAACCTGAAGAGCCCAGCCCCACAGGGCAGAAGGACAGAATTCACTTCTGGAGGCTCTCATCGGACCTCCACAGCATAGTGAATTTCATGATTGGAAAACAAAGTCACATGTCTCCAGTAATGCAACTCTGTTGTTAATTATTTTGGACGTCTCAGGTTGGCTGTCCCAGAATCTCGGGACTCAGGGAACTAAGGATTCAGACATTGACTCTTGCCTTCTTATGAGGCACATCCTAGGCATTTAATGTTGGTTTCTTCCACCCGCGAACCTCTATCTCTGAGTGCCAGTGACGACAGGAGAGATCAGGACACACTAGGATGCACTCTGAACAGGCTCTTGTTTGGAGCTAACCTAAGAAAACACGAGGCATGCTAGGGACTGGCCTGCTCTGCTCGGTGACCTGCCGGTGACCTGCGGACAACAGCCTTGTCCCTCCCACTTAGCAACCGCGTGGCTGAGGAAGTTATTTAACTCAGTGGCTCCATTTTTTCGTCTGTGAAACAGAGCTCTTTAAAGCACGTTTTGCAGTATTACCGAGGGTTCAAGTAAGCCACGTTAGATGGCGCAGGGGCTACAAGGTTGTTACCAACTTTATATACTGTGGTGGTTTGAATCTGAGCCTCGAAACGCGCTAAGACGCCCAGGGCGACCGTGATGCTGTGGGTGGAAAATGCCGCACTGCTTTCACGTCAGCTCACAGCAAAGGTGCAGGTGACAGGCTGCTGGCAGAGCCGCGTTTACTTACCCAGAATGCCTCACTCCTGCCCCCGAAAGAAAAACAAACCAACAAAGCTCCACAGGCTCGGTAAAAAATCGTATCTAAAATCCTTTTTGGGTCACGCACGGGAGGTCCAAGAAAGAAAACTAAATCTGTGTTTAGACCGGGGTCCATGCACACCATTTGTCATTGTTAACACTCATGACAAACACTCTGAAACCTTAACACTCCTGGCTCTAAGAGGTTTGGATAGGGGCAGCTTATCCAAACACATGACCCCCGCACATCTGACGAGGTACTTGGGACCCGGGGGCTGGGAAGGAACTGCAGGGTTATCAGTGGAAGCCCTGCGTTCTCAGATAAGGGAAACGGAAGGACCAACATGGCGTTTTACTTTTGGCTACTCGGTTATCTACTGTGTCACAGTTTGTCCTTCACCCTTCGACCACAGGGAAGTCCAATTCCGACGCAGCTTGTGGATCTGATGTCACAGGGCGTATCGCTGCGTTCTAGCAGTGAAGGGTGACACAGCTGAGGGCTGGCGTTGCCTTCCCAGCTGCGGCCTCTCGCTAGACACGGTGATACAGCATGACCTGACATAGCCACTCACTCGCCCGGACTCCTCAACATACTAGTGGGATCGGTTCTGGCTGTGTTCCATCACTTTTCTCTCTCAACATCATGCCAACCTTGTCTTCTATTTCACATTTTGTTTACTTCTCGTGGTGCTGGGAATGACCTCAGCACCAGCGAGGTGGGTATGTGATTTGCCTGTACTCTAGCTCCTTGTTATTCCAAGAAAATAATCTTCTGACATTACTTCTGTTTATTTTATTTTATTTATAAAAAAGGCTCTTGCTAGGTATCCAGGCTGGCTTTGAACTCTCAGCAATCCTTCCTCAGCCTCCTGAGAGCTGAGTGCAACACAGTACCAGATGAGAAAATTAAAAGCATGCAAGGTACCTTAAGCTAAAAGCAGGCTTGTTTATGATTATAATATCTGACAAAGACCCGCGCCTGCCACTGGGCCCACTTACCCCCTAAACGTGTCCACGCATCGGAGACGGTGTGGCAAGGCCGATGAGCGTCGTGTTTCAGGTTGGCAGTCGCCACTGAGAGGGTCTGCTCTGCTCGGGGATCCCAGCTCCTTCCAAGCAAAGAGAGAAAGAGGCGATGCCTGATAGAGCTAAGGGATACGCTTCACTGTCTGATATTTTAGGAAGGACATTAGAGTAGAAAGGGATAATTTCTGAACAATAATTTGGTTCTGGAAGACCCCGTCCAGAGGTTTCTACTCTCTGCTTTATCTGCATTTTTACGCCCTTGAAGGAGCTTGCTGGTGGTAGCGTTGCTGCTGAGAGAAAGAGCTGGTTCTGGGCGGCAGAGTGCTCGCCTGCCTACCGTGTGAGGGAGAATGCTTCAGCCCCCTGCTCCAAAGAAACAGGGTAGGAACTGGTTCTTAGGTACTCAGAACAGACAAATGCAACAGTGTATTTAACCATCACAACGGCCATGACATCTCTTCACTTAATGCTGATGTTTCCGTTCATTTGTTTTCAAATGGGGCTGCCTGCTGAGTGAAAACCGTTTGTCTTAAGGCAGCGCAGACTTCCGCCCTCACTGAGAAAGAGAGGGGGATGGGACCTCCGCAGATTCTGAGGACAAGCTAATCCTTATTAGGAATACATGCTGGGGGCCGGCAAGATGGCTGAGCCTCAAGTACCAGCTACACAGGCCTCACAACCTGGTTTGATTCCCAGAACCCACAGGGGAAGGACAATATCTACTCCCAAAGGTCAGTGTCTGAGCTCTACGTTCAGGTCATAGCACATGCAGGCACACGCTCACACCCATGCGTCACTCTCATACGTACACATGAATACAAGCAATGAAGTAAAAATAGAACGTGAGGGGACCAGGACAGTCGGAAAGTTCCTTGCCTAGCACATTTGAGGCCTTGGGTTGAGTCCTAGTATCACGTAAGCAAACAAGATGGCATATGCCTATAATCTCAGCATTCAGGAGGTTTTCAAGAGGAGGATCAGGAGTTCAAGGTTATCCTTGGCTACATACTACATAATAAGTTAGAGGCCAGCCTAAGCTACATGTGACACTGTTGTGTGTGTGTGTGTGTGTGTGTGTGTGAGAGAGAGAGAGAGAGAGAGAGAAGAAAAGAGGGAGGGAGGGCAGGAGGGGAGAAAGCACCCGAGCAAGCAAACGTTCACGGAATGTTGGCTTTCGCTCGGGATTATCAGAGAGGAAGGAGAATCTAGGTCCCGAGCAGGACTGCTGCTGTACAGTCCTGTGAGTCGCACACACAGGCCCTGGGTTAGTTCATCAGCATACAGAAAGCATGCAGGACACACAGTCCGGCTTTCCACAGTACAATTAAAATGTATTAAACTGGACAATAATGATCACTGAAAGGAATTATGAATTCAATTTAGAAACCCTCCCAGAGAACATATGTAAACTCCAACAACTCACAGAATTGATGAGGCGGTCAGTTTCTCGAGATGTTATTGCCTTAGAAATCCAATTGCTGAAGTCATCCAAACTGTATTAGAAAAATCCTCCATTAGTTCTCTGTCCTGAATGGTAACAAAACTTAAGGTTTATAAACATTAAGAGTTTTTCAGAAACAGTGAAAGAGAGAGCACAGCTTGAAGCATCCTCATGTAAATAAGAGCAATGATTGAGACTCGCAAAGCTGTGAAAATCTCGAGAGACAGTGCTCTCTGTCACCAGAACTCTTTAGAGGGACAAGCACATGGAATGAGTCAACAGGACACACAGAGAAATAAGCGAGAAGCCGGGAGAGCTGGCCCACACCTGTAACCCCAGTACTCAGGGAGGCAGAGGCAGGTGGATCTCTGAGAGTTTGAGGCCAGCCTGGTCTACAGAGCGAGTCCAGGACTGCCAAGGCTATGTTCAGAGAAACCCTATCATGAAAAAGAAAAAAAAAATGAAATAATTGATTACATACAAAAAGCAAGAAGCACTCTCTGTGCAACATACAACATACAAGTACACACATGCACACGGGAGCATTCGTTGGCAACGATCCAATTCTTCTGTCTCTACGGGTGACCTAATTTTAAAATCAAATTCACTGACACGGTTGACAAAAGGGTGAAAGCGTTCACTGACTTTCTTTCGGATGAGAGTCCTCCGCAGGCATAAATATTTCTGCAGATCTACGGTCCACAAGATGGCTTGCTTAAGATGCTTGCCACCATGCCTGACATCTGAGTGCTCTGAGGGGCCCCTTGGAGGAGAGAACTAGCTCCCCAGAGGTGTCCTGACCTCCACGCATGTGAAAGCACTTGCCTCACACACAGAAGTGTGTATACACCCACACACCCCCACACCCCCACACCCACACACACACACGGTTGTTGTTTTTTTTTTTTTTAGGAGAATATTTTGCTGGGCGTGGTGGTAGGTGTCTTTAATCCCGGCACTCAGGAGGCAGAGGCAGGAAGATACTTTGAGTTTGAGGTCTACAGAGTGATTTCCAGGGACAGCCAGGGCTACACAGAAAAACCCTGTCTCAAAAAAACATAATAATCATAGTAATAATAATAATAATAATAATAATAGTAAAGTATCTCAGCCTGCCTTAAAACAAAACCAGCCGTATGTTCTGAGTCACTAGACTTCAGATATCCACACATGGCATTCTTCCTCCACCCCATTTCCCTCTTCTGACTCAGTGCTTTCATTACTTTAAGGGAGGCCAGGCATACAGCAGCCTCACCCATAAACACGGGGTTCTCTGTAAAAGGAAACATCTGCTTTCTTTCTCAACGCGATCATGACCTCATCAAGTTTTTCATTTGTTTCCTCAAGTTTATTTGCTATGTGGAGGAGGTGCACATTCCACAGCGTGGGGGTCAGAGGACATCTTGTGGGAGCTGATTCTCTCCCTCCCTGTGGACCTGGGGTCAGTCGGGTGGTCAGGCTTGGGGCCGAGCGCCTTTACTGTTCAAGCTGGCTTGGCTCGCAGACCCTTCCCATCACTGCATTTCAAACGCTGATACTCCTTACTTTCTTCACGTAGCTTGCTGGGTTCCCTGGCTTGTGGGCACATCAGCCCCACGCATCACTCACACAGATAAACTTCCACTTGTCATCCTTCTTACAAACCACACAGCACCGCTAACGCCACCATCACGTGAAAACACTAAGACACCTTCAAGGAAGCACAGATGGAGAAGTTGAAACAATAAGAAATAAGTAAGATGTCGAGTTTGACCGCTGGTTCTCCGAGTGAAAGGCGGAGACCCCTGGTGCCTGAGGCGTTCTTGAACTTGCTTGAACTTGCACGGGGTGCTGGGAAATAGTAAGTTAAGGAGTGGCCTTTCGGGCCCCTCCAGCCAGACCATTCGGTCTACCCATCCAGGAGAGGCAAAGAGGGGTCCAATTACACAGGGGCCGAGGTGACAAGAGGCTGGTTCTGCCTCACGAACTGTTGGTCACCATGAAGCAACTGGATAGATCCAGTCACACGTAAGGGACCACCAGAAAGCACACTGCTCTCCTAGGACAGCGTTTCCATCTTAGCACAAGACCGACCAGAGAACACCTGACTCCAAAGAAACGCAACCCCGGGACTCGTCCTCCCAGGAAGCAGCTGGGTCAAATGTTCACGTCTGAGATGCAAGTGACCCTTTCACTACCGTAAGGCCGGTCTTCTCAGACACGCAACCAAACTATCTCAAACGCTCACAAAGCTAGAAGGTCAAGCTCTAGCTCATAATTCACAAGGTCACAATTCTCCTCGGCAGGAGAATTAAGGGGATGGTTTCACACTTCCGATCTGAACAAAGCTGATGTTGCTCTCGAAGTCTGTGATCCTTCAGGAGACCTACGACCCTAGGAGGATGAGCACGTGAAAATGCAGCCTCTCCTTTCTTTCCTTCCATCTGTCCGTCCTTCCGTTCTAAGAGCAGGTTTCACTACGGAGCCAAGGCTGGCTTTGAACTCAAGCTCAAGATCTTCCTTTCTCTGCATCCCAATGGCCGGGATTATATGTGTGTGTCGCCACGTCTACCCTTCTTCCTTATAAAACACGAGAGAACTTTCTTATAAAGTTAATTAAAGGGTTAGTGAGATGGCCTAGCAGTTAAGACATGTATTGTTCTTAAAGAAGACCAGAGTTCGGGTCCCAGCACCCACTTTGGGTGGCTCACCACTGCCTTAACTCCAGCTCCAGGGGATCTGATGCCTCTGGCTTCAGTGGAGACAGACAGACAGACAGACACAGGCACACAGACACACACACAGCTTTTTTAAAAAAATTAATTAATTAAATCTTAGAGTTGATTAAACCAGCCTGGATCTACTTTGCTTTATTTTTCTTCTCTTGTCTGCTGACTGGCTTCCCAGGGTCACTGTTAACCAGGCAGAGAAGGCCAGACGCCTCTTCTAACCTGATGCTTCTCCAGCAAGGAAAGGGAGTCTGCGCTGGGGTCCTGAGTTACATGCTATGCCCTTGGCTGCATTCCTGGGATCCTAGCTGAGCCAGTGGTCAAGGCTCAGGGAACAGGAGGAGAACCCAGCGTGGCAGCCTTCTCCTGAAGATATTATAAACCACCTCTACCAACTAAAACTCAATCCGGGAGGCTCGTTAGGAAATAAATAACTTTCTCAAACGCTGTCTTCAGCAGTGTTGGGAGAAAAAGGCAGAAACCCATTCACACCTTCATTAGCACGGCCTGTGGCCGGCCTGCAGCCTGCTCGGGCGCCCAGGACTTCAGGGCAGATGCTCAGATGTTTACTGAACACAGAGAACACCTCCGTGTGCTTGCTCTTGGCAACTGTCCCAAGGTGGAACAGCCGGTCAGCTGAGGGCCACATTACCCTTTCCGGGTGTATTACATCCGAGTCTCTGTTTCCTAGTCATGGCCCCCTCAACAACTTACCTCAGCAACAGTCTCAGGAAGGATACTGCGATGATGAGAGAGAGACCAACGAGGAACGCGATACTCACAGCTGTAATACGAGAAGAAAAGCATTATCGCATTATCGCCAAAATGCTCCCGGGAGTCTCAAAGCTGTCCGGACATTATATTACCCTGCCAGTCACAACTGGAACGAGAGTGAGCAAAGCTCACAGCCTTAGGGTAAACTCTGTGTAAACAAATGAGAACGGAGCAGGCAGGAGAAGCAAATGACACACTCCCGCACAGCCATCGTCGGCTCCCTGGAGATTAATTCTTATTCATCAGGGCACTGTCTCCCTTGGGGGTGAGGATGTGGCTCAGTGCTATTGCTCTGCTTCACCTATTCAGGCACTCCTCCTTGTTGAACTAACATATTTTAGACTGCAGTCATCACGTCACTTCATCCCTACACACTTCCCTACAGTCAAGAGGCACGTGGGGCCTGGGTGCCTCCTGACTCTTCACACACCACGCCGAGGGGAACACAACATGCATGGTAACTCTACGGAACAGCTGGGTTCTCTTCACAACCATCAGGGGCAGGAAAGGCAAAGAAAGGCAAAGCTGACACGCGACACGTGTGTACACCGAGGAGGCCCCTCCTGCAGCTGACACGTGACACAGATCCGCTGAGCCTCAAAAGCGTGCCTATCTGGTGTCAGGGCAACCATGTGGTTCCGGGTTCAGGCTTAGCCACAAGCGCCGTTACTGCTGAGCCATCTTGCTGGGCCTCATTATTCTTTAAAAGTGTTCAGGCTGCCCCCAAGGCCCCTCTTCGACAGGCTCTACATTCCTGTAAGATAGCATCCCTCTTAGCTCTCTGTGCACAGACCTAAGTACTGGCACACAGGGTCCTTGCTGGCCCTTCCAGAGCACCGCACACAGCGACACCTAGAGAGGGCTCAAGGTGTCCCACAGTGGAGCTCTAAGAGATTGAGGGACGGTCCTCACAGTAAGGGGGCCTGAGCAGGCTGCCAGTGTCAAGGCTCTTGGGAAAACACGGTGTGTGACAGAGGCCCCAGACAGACAGTCAACCGCCCTACTTCCGGTTTCTTTCCACTGTGCTGACCTTTAAGAAATGGTACGCTTTGTCATTAAACCTGGAAATATCAAAATACGGTGCTATATATAACGCATGATTTTCCTAGCATTCATCCATGACAGTGAAAACACCAAACGGGGACTGGAGCACACGTTTTAGCATAAAGAAAGAAAAACGACAATAAATACTACAGGAAATATCTCTACCATAAGTAAATGGTAGAGATAACATATCACTGAAATTAAGGAACCCACCATCAAGTGTCAGAAGCAACAAGACTGAAACCTCTGAAGACACAGACTTGAGACACCAGCGGAGAAACATACTTACGGAGGTTGCTGTCCACTGGATCCTCATTAACGACTAGGTCGCAGGTAATTTCACTGGCTCCACTGGAAGCATGCTGTACCAAAAGGGAATAGTTTCCAAATTCTCCAAATTTGTATTCCAGCCTACACAGAGCAGATAAAATGAAGGCAAAAGGTTACGTTAGGAAATAAGGAGCAAGACCAGCGCTTTTCAGCCTGTGGGTCAGGACCCCTTTGGGTCCAGCATGTCAGGGCTCCTGCATATCAGATGATTATGATTATGATTATTATAATCATATCATTATGATTCCTGATAGTAGCAAAATTACAGCTATCAAGTAGCAACGAAATAATTTTATGGCTGGGAGTTGGGGACACCAGGACATGAGGAACTGTATTAAAGGGTTGCAGCGTCAGGAGGGTTGAGACCAGCTGACCTACACTTTGCTAAGTGAGGAATGATATCAATTCTATATACAGATGGGGAAGATTAAGAAAAATATACTTTGTTTGTTTGTTTTGTTTTCTTGAGACGGGGTTTCTCTATGTAGCCTTGGCTGTCCTAGACTCACTTTGTAGACCAGGCTGACCTTGAACTCAGAGATCCACCTGCCTCTGCCTCCCTGAGTGCTGAGATTACAGGTGTGTGCCACCATGCTCGGCTAAGAAAAATATCTTAAAGAGAGGAAAAACAAAAACCGTGTAGAAAAAAAAAAAAAAAAAGACTCAAGTTAGACCATGATGGGCAGGCACAGACCTGCAGGCTGCTCTCTCTTCCGAGGTATAATTAACTTGCAGGATGGACCCGTGCTGGGTGTTCACGGAGACGGCTGCGACGCTTGGCTTTGCAGGTTTTCCACCGTGAGAGACGTTTGCCAGGGGCCGGAAGATGCACTGCGGAGACAGACGGCAGTGGGCACAGTGTCAGGGTGTTTCCGGAGTGGCTGCCGCTGTTACGTGGCAGTGCCGGGGTCAAGGTCAGACACTGGCCTGGCATTGCTAGGCAGGTACTGTTCCATAAGCTACACCTCTCCTCCTGGTAGGGGGTTTGACAGTCTCTCTCTCTCAGTGGTTGGCAGGGACACTATCCGAGAGAAAAATCCTAAGTTTTCCTTCATACGTTAAAAACCTAAACTGGGGTAATTCAGATAAAACTTACCTATTTTACATTAAGATAATGACTACCACGAAGGAACTGAACAATCTTTACTTATAGGTAAACTTTTTACAAGTTGACAAATGTAGCCTACATTAACTTCTGTATTCTGTTTTAATGAATATTATTCAACAATTAAATTGACAGGATACCATGTTACCTATTTATATTTAATACACATATGTCACCAACTGCAGTAACTGTGGGTATTTATGTCTTCAAAGCTTTTCTACTGTAGCTTTACATTTCTGCCATATAAACCCATTGTTTTAAGAATAGCTACACGTAAGGTTCTTCTTTTAAATTCTTTCCTTTAGTGTAAATTTCCAAAAGTGAGATTACTGGGTAAGAATAAACATCTTAGTTTCGATAAGCATTCCTGTTACAAGCAGCCCAGCAGTTTCAGACAACTAAGGATGAGAGACACCAGCAGTCACCAGCAAGCATCCGCCCTTGATCAGAGTCTACCTCAGTCTTCATTATTAACCATTTGTTTCCTTGCCTGTAAATCTGAAGGGAACAAGGAAAGGGCTTAGGCCTGAGAAGACTGAAAGAGTGCCTCCAGCAAGCCCTGGGACCCATGCGGAGGCCCCAAGACACGTACTTGATAACAGTACTCAGACTTCCAGTAGACAGTGAGGCTGATTCCCAGCAGCTCATTGTGGATAAGCAGCAAAGCCTCATCCGTCTTCAGCTCCACCTTCCTTTTTTCATCCAAATCTGAAAAGGATCAGAAGCAGAAGTTACAAAAACAAACCACCCGAAGCACTCGAAGGGTGACGGTGACAGAGACGAGACAGAGGTCGGCAGCAGCGCTTCACAGACATCTACCTATGCTCCGGAGCACTCGGGGTTTCCAGCACCATGCCCCGCGTGCACAGGCGAGCCCGTGTGCGAGGACACACACAGATGCCCTTTTGCACGGACGGCTCAACTACAACAGGGTTCCGTGGGCATGGTTGGCATCCAGTGTGTGAGGAGGTAGCATTCACTGAGCTGAGTAATCTCCACATAATGGCGTCACGAGCTAGGTTATTCTGTTTTGCAGAAGAACAAAGCTCACGGCGTTTTCTGCCCAGGCCCACGGCCACAGCTATTGAGCAAAATCACTGATCTGAACGGAGAGTGTGAGTCCCAGGTCCAGACTTTCCTGCACTGGTTATGAGCTCAGCCCCACCGGCTTGTTAGAAATGCAGACTGCAGCTCTCTCTCTCTCTCTTCAGTGAGGCAATGAGAGACACCAAAGGCTGGGGAGACGGCTCGGCCATTGGGACCGCTGGTTGCTCTTCCTGAGGACACTAGTTCAACTCTCAGCAAACCCACAAGCATCTATAACCGCAGTTCCAGGAGATCTTACCCCCTCTCTGGCCTCTGCAGACACCAGGCGTGCACACGTGTACGCAAAGACATACACGCAGGCAAACAAAGCGCCCACACATGTAAAATAAAACAAGATTTGTGTATGAAAACTCCTCATCCTCGAGCTGCCCCGAATGCTCCGCCCACCTGCGCTTCCCAGCTGTAGGTTCCGCCTCCAACCCAAGGCCCAGAAAAGCCAAGGGCAGCTGCCAGGCCTGTAACCCTGGGACCCTAACAATGTAACCAAGTCCCATTTGGTTACATTGTTACCCTGACTGCAGAAGTAGAAGAAAAACAAAAAACGCAGACTTCAGCCCAATCTCCTTCCAGCTTTAGTGGCAGATTTGAATGGGGTACCAAGTGCAGGAACACTGAAGGGCAGACCCCTGCTCTAGCATTCAATCCACAGGTATTAGATGACACTACTAGGCTGGCAATGATGATCATTTAGCGACTGGGGTGTCGTCTCCTTTCACCACACAGACTTAACGGACTGAACCCCAGCAGTCACGGTTGACAACACACTTCAGTGCTGAGACATTTCACCAGCCTTCTGTGTTATTTATTCTTTTACAAAGTATTTAAAGAATGAACTTTCATGACTGAAGATTTTTTCCCCTCAAAAAAAAAAAAAATAGCCTTTCAAAACTTTTAATACCATCCCAAAAGTACTCTGAGATTCCATTCCTCTTCAGTGGGGCTGGTTTACGACATCTATGGAGAGCGCAGACTCCTGGCTGGTGACAATGACTTTCTTACATATGCCACATCCCAATGGTCTTATATGACAGATTGGTCTCCTCCCCACCCTTGGGGTTTCTCTGCACTGCAGTGATTGACCTTAAACGTCTATGTTCACGATATCCTTCTGCCTCAGTTTCCAAAGTAGCTGGTGCTCCAGGCAGGCAGCACCCTGAGACCTAGAAAGACTAACAAACTTGCGGAAGGTCACGACCTGCTGGCAGGCAGGGCTAAGTGGAGGTCAGTCGCCTGCAGCAGCGACCGGCTGGTTACCCCACTCCAGAGAGGAAGGTTATCTGCTCTGTAGTCTCTGGCTCTGTTAGCCTTTGGCTTTCTCCCTCACTGCTCAGCCTGATAACCTGAAAACAGCACTTTGGACATGTCTTCCAAATACTTGGCATGGCTATGCTACTATCCTGTGAGTTGTTGGAATACTTAATTTAACAAACCCTTTCCTAAACTCTGGTATTCCAAGTTTACTTCTTTTAATCTTTGTCCTAAAATTTTCTTGCCTGCATGTATGTATGTGGTAACACAAGGATGCATACATGCATGTATACATGTATGTTGTAACACCGAGTGTCTGGTGCCCAAAGAAGCCAGAAGGTGGCATCAGAACTCCTAGAACTTGAGTCACATGTGGTTGTGATATGGGTCCTGGGAACTGAGCACAGTTGTCTGGAAGAACAGGCAGCACTCTTAACCAGAGCCATCTCTCCAACCATCACTTCGGACAGTCTTCCTTTTCCGGTTAAACTCCCGTGCGCGCACTCTTCTCTGTATCTATCAGCACCCCTCCGTGGGCGGAGCAGCTCTACTTCTATTTCTTAGTCTTTAGTGGTGTGTTTTATGCTTAGATTTCCCAGGTGGGTTTTAGACACACAAAACGCTGTTATCAGGGGACAGGCAAAGTCCCCCAGGCCTAGCTGAGCGTCAGAATTGCCTGGAAAGCTTCAAAAAGAATAACAACGAAAAGTTCAAACACTCTGACCAGACTCAAAATTCAGCATGATTTAAATCAAATCAAATCAAATCTCTCCACCCAACTAAAGTCCTGGATTGTTACACCTTTCTTTGTACTTTTTGCATTATTTCAATGTATTTTCTTTTAGGTTTGGAAGACGGAGGGGTAATCCACACAGATTCCTCATTCCAGAGGAATAATGGACGGACGGACGGACGGACGGATGGATGGATGGGGGAGAGGCAGGTGACACACTTGGCCAGGTGACAGCCCTATCCCAAACAATTAGCAAGGGGACACTTACCTCAGTCAACGACCCAAACTATCCTCTCCACAGGGGTTTGTTTGTGGCACGGTGTTGCAGGACCCTGGGGATCCTTGGACATGGCTCGGGGGAAGTCCCCGAATTCCTATCTTTCTCACCCTTTCCCCTGGTGAATTCGGAGACCGACTCAGCACCCAGCCCGGGGGAGGGACCCCACAACTGACCGTGGGAAGCCAGGCCGGGCCGGGCTCCCAGGTGGCAGCTCCCGCGGCCTCCGGCACTGCGGTCCCCCCAGCGTGGACCCGGCGTGACGCCAATCCTGCGCCCCGGGGGCCGTGGGGAGGTCCGGGGCAGGCCCACGCGCCGTCCCCGCTAACCCCGACCCGCGCGCGCGGCCGCTCACCTGGCTCCGCGCGGCGGCCGGGGGCCAGCAGCGTGGCACTCAGCACCGACCCGGCCAGCAGCAGCGCGGCCAGCGCCGAGCCCGCGCCCATGCCGCCCGCCGCCTCCCTCGGGGCGCCGCGCTCCTCGGTCCCCGCTGCCGAGCCGCGCTCCCCCGTCCGGCGCCTGCGCGCGCTCGAGCCGCCCGTCATCGCCCGCTCCCGTGGCGTCGACGCCGCTGTCCCGCAGGGGAGGGCGGGGCCTCGGGGGGCGGGGCCGCTTCCTAGCCCCGCCCAGCCGGGGGAAAGCTTGTGTCCCGCCAATGCCATTCCTAGCGTCGCAGAGGGCCGCCTGGCTGTGTTCTGCTCTTTGCTCGGTGTTCCAGTCCCGCGGGGAGAAAAATGCAGAAGAGTGACCTTTGCTCCCCCCGTCACTCACCCTCTCCACTCTTGCACGGTCTGAATTCTTGCATCCTAGCCTTTAAAGTGCGTGGGTGTTTCAGGCCTCTGGCCACCTTCTGGGAGAGTCGTTGGTGATAAACAAGACTGCAGGGCTTTTCCCTGAACATGCACAAGCTCTAAAATACACCCCTTAAAAGCTCCCTGTTTCTGGCCTTGGACTCGGTGCTGCCAGTCTGTGGAAATTCAAGGTGCCCCGGGATGAGCAGCTCCGCACTGCTGTCTGTATTCCCAGGGAAATCATCATGTCTGTGACAGGACAGGCGCAATATTTGTAATACAATTGTAATTGTGTCAGGCGTGGGGGCGGTGGCCCACGCCTGGAATCCCAGTGCTCGGAGAGGCAGAGGCAGACGGGTCTCTGTGAGTTTGAGCCCAGCCTGGTCTACAAAGCGAGTCCAGGACAGCCATGGCTCCACAGAGAAACCCTGTCTGGAAAAACTCAGAAACCAACCAACCAACCAAACAAACATTGTCTGTAACTGCAAACTCGCCTGGGCAATCTGGCCATCAATGGGACAAACAAAATCATACCATGCAGCAGTGGAAAGGATCAGATCTTCCCATATCCACGGGTGGGAGTTACAGACGACGATGAAGGGAGACAGGCTGCACTTAGCTTTGTAATCGCACGTATTTACTTCCTTAGGTGGACTCATTTACAAATTCAGTTATGCAGAGAAACATACAAGCAACCTCATTAAAAGAATCGCATCCTTGTGTTGCTAAATGAAACAGTTGTCAGAATTATAAACCGTAGGATGGATCCCAAGATTTCATGTGTTTTGGGGGGAGGGAGCGCCCTGTACTGAAAACTTTCAGGTTCTAAGTTCGCTGAATACAACAGTGAACATGTTTCTTGATATTCCTTTGCAATAGGTCCCCTGACCTTAGCACATCTGACACCATAATGAAGGTTCCATTTAGGCCCTATATAGCGGGTGCTACCTGCCAAAACGGAAACAAAGGCCTGATCCATCACAGTCCAGAGTTCTGGGAGTGTCTCTAAACATACTAACCCTGCTTTTTGGCTTCTGTAGTTCCGCTTCTGGCTAATTGCTCTTGTTAACTGAAGCATGGCAACCCAGGACATGGTTTTGTGCTTAAAGGCTCAGTGGCCGGATAATAAAGACTTTCTGTTGGCTTAAACCCACGTTCTATAGTCTTCTCTAATGGATACCCCCACAATGTGTGTTAGAAATATGTTCTGGATCACAAAGAAAGAGACCACACTGCAACCGAAGTGTCTGGACAAGGCAAATTTACTCTTGATCAAAAGGACATGCTCTGAAAATCAAACAAAATCAAACCCATGGAGACAGGAAGTAAACTCGGTGTTTATTGTAATTTGGGTAGTGGCTGGACTTCACAATCTTATCCAATTAGCTAGTCTGAACAGACTTGGCCCACATGTAAGGAAGGAGGAAGGGGAAAGGGGTCACTGTACCAAGGAAAAAAGGTCACTGCTCCAGGCCATGAAATTCCTAAAACAGCAAGGGACCTTTGTGTAAACAAAGGTTTTAAAGGGTTTTACTACGTTTTGCATAAAAGTCTTACCAGGTAGATGGGATTAAAAAAAAAATACTTTGCTTCTAAACGTTTAATAGTTTTTGATAGAAAAAAAAATCACATTTTCCCCCACTAATTTATTCATTTTACATCCTGATTGAAGGCCTCCCTTGCACACCCCTTTTCCCATTCTTCCCTCTCCTTCTCCTCAGAGAAAGGGGAGGTCCCTCACGGGGACCAGCCTGCCCTGGAACATTAAGATGCTGCAGGACTAGGCCCGCATCCTCTCACTGAGGCCAGACAAGGCAGCCCCTTTAGGGGAATGGGATCCAAAGGCAGGCATTAGAGTCAGAGATAACCTATGTGAAGACCAAGCTTCACAGTTGCTACATATGTGTAGGGGTCCTAGGTCTTGTCCATGCATGCTCTTTGGCTGGTGGTTCAGTCTCTGAGGAGCCCCCATAGGCCCCCGTTAGTTGACTTTGTAGGAGTTCTTGTGGAGCCCTTGACTGCTCCAGCTCCCTCAGTCATTCCCTCAACTCTTCTATAGGACTCCCCGAGGGAGGAGGAGAGCTAAGGGGAGAGTAGAATGTTAAGCCAGTGTCATGGTGGACTTCAACTGGCAGGGTTGTTCCTTAGGTTTGGTAGCAAAGAGGCATATGGGTACACCCTGCGTTATTTTTACATTCTTTACTTGAACTACTTGATGTTCCAATACAAAAGCAGTGTGATCAGTGCCATTGTTAGACCCAGCGAGAGCCTAAATATAAAAAGGGATGAAGAGAACTCAGGAAACTATTCATCCATCGATGCAAAATCCCAAGAGGTTAGTTTATTTTGACCATTGCACAATGGGGTCACCCATGCTGGTCAGCAAGGAGTGGCACCGGGAGACAAGGGAGACAAAGACCTTAGGTTTTTAAAAGGCAAAAGGTGGGAATCTCCTGGGGTTGCTATCATGGCGATTCAGGATTGGATGAGGTGTTTAACTTTTAAAATAATTGGTTAGTTCTGGTCACCCTTAGGTCTGGTCAGTCCTGCCGTAAATACCTGATCTCCAAGTCAGTTTGGAATTTCTTGCCATATGAGATATAGCTACAGTTAAAGGTGGGAGAGTGATTAACTCATCCCGTGTCTATTCTGAGGAGTAGGGGTTACAGGCTTTGGATCAAAGGTCAGGAGCTATGCAGGCGAAGGATTGGGGTCATTTGGTCCGGTTTTCAAACAAAGCCCATTTCACAGGTACCAATCAGTGATTTACTCTTCATTTAGTAGGGATCTCTGCTTGTTCTCTTCTGTGTCTCTGCCCTCACAGATGGCTGATGTCAGGAACTTTTACATTCCTCGGCTCTCTGGAGAAGCACTAAGAGGCTTTAATTAACATGGGCCTAAAACTTGAAAATATAAGTGATAAGGCAATTAAAAGAAACATAGGTTACAAAGTTAGTCTGATTCTTTCACCATGATAGAAAAACAAGATGCTAAGGCAGCATCTGACATATG
Organism: Meriones unguiculatus; assembly: GCF_030254825.1. Classification (NCBI taxonomy): domain Eukaryota; kingdom Metazoa; phylum Chordata; class Mammalia; order Rodentia; family Muridae; genus Meriones; species Meriones unguiculatus. Next base: position 18,056,128 of record NC_083352.1, read on the forward strand.
CTTTGCAAGGTGGGTAGGCTTCTTGGACACATTCACAATGACTCCTTGGGGACATTAGCTAGGAGAGGAAGGGAGATTGTGGTTGATCCAAAATTCAAACCTCATTATCTGTGGCTGGTACTAAAGAGGCTCAGATTTGATTGGCCCCAACCCCAGGCTGCTCCAGCTCACTGATGAGTGAGCTGTGTCCGCTGTACTGCTACCTCTGGTGTTACAGCTCCAGGCACAAAAAGCCTTCCCTTGAGTGGATAAAAAAAAAAAAAAATAATAATAATAACTAAAACCAAACAAAATGCAAAATGCAGTGGAGATCTGAGCTGTAGCTGCCTCAAGAGTGACCAAGGAAAGAAAGGATGGAGAGACAAGACAGAATGGAGAGCTGGTTTTAAAAGGATAAAAAAATCCAGGCAAGTCCAGGAACGCATTCAGGTTTCCAGACCCCAAGCTGGGAGAGAGCTCTCCCATTGACCACTGCGGGGGTGGGGGGGCTGCTTGTAGGATCAAGGTGCTTCCCCCTGAGGACTGCGGCATTAACACAGGGGCTGACACTTAGCACTGTGTGGCTGGCCCCTGCTGCTCCCTGAGGCAGCCCAGTGCTGAGAGGAGAGGTGAGTGACAGCAGCCATTGCGGAGCTTCTCTCCTGTGCCTGTCGTCCTCAGTGTTCTACTGCTGGGAAGAGACACCAGGATTCTTAGAAAGAAAACATTTCATTGGGGCTGGCTCCCAGTTCAGAGGCTTCCATTTCCATCGTGGTGGGAAACATGGCGGCACACAGGCAGATATGGTGCTGCAGAAGGAGCAGAGTTCCGTATCTTGATCCACAGGCAGCAGGGAGAGACGGTGTGTCACACTGGGCATAGCTTGAGCACAGGAGACTCAAAGCCCGCCTGCACAGTGACACACTGCCTCCAACAAGGCCAGACCTCCTAATAGTACCACGTCCTATGGGCCAAGCAGTCAAGTCTATGAGTCTATGGGGGTCATTCCTAGTTAACCATCCCAAACTCAGTTTTGCCTTATTGTATGGAAATAAAAATTACTCTAGCTTCCCACTTTTGTAATTTTTTTCTATTCTTGCAATCTGCATTAAAAAAATAAAGTCACACTATATATTTTTAAAAGGTCCTAAAACTCTGTTAGTAGAGGAATAAAGAAAACATATACGCTTAATGGTTTTACATGGAAATTCGATGAAATAAATGTAATCTAGCCTCCAACCTGAACCTCTTGTGCCTTAATTGGGCATATGAAAAGCAAAGGCTAAGTGCAAGGTTTTACAGAGCTTAATAAAACACTGGAATGTTCTCTTTCAGAATATGTCTCTACGGTCCTTATTTTTAATGTTTCAGACATAATGATGGATATAATAAATTATGTGTCAATGAAAAAAATGTGGTTTTTTTTTTTTGAGGGAAACAGCATAGAAGGATAGTGACAGATGTCATAACAATGACCATGAAAACGTGTATCTCCTGGGACACAGGTAACCAGGAGATATAGTTGTGGTGCCAAATCACAGAAAGACTGGGCGCAGGGGGGGGAGGGGCAGACCTGCTGGTTCCATCAGTCCCACCAGTTCCTTCACAAGATCTTTGAAGCAATCACTGGTTGGGTACCCAAGAAAGCCCTGGGCATCACCTTCATCAAGACATCAGTGAAGGCCGGGTCCAGCAGTGCACGCCTGTAATCACAGCACTCTGGGAGGCAGAGGCAGGAGGATCTCTGGGAGTTCTAGTCCAGCCTGGTCTACAAAGCAAGTCTAGGACAGTCAAGGTTACCCTGAGAAGCCCTGCCTCAAAAACAAATCAAAACAGTAACTAAAGACAGCAATGATGGTCTTAAGGGGCTGAGGCTTGTTTCAGACATCAACCCAGAAAAGATGGGAGCTGACGTGAAGTGCCTGTGGAGCTCTCCAGCAGAGGGACTCGGAAGAGCTGCCGTAGACACCAAGTTTCCAAGTCATTGTGGTAGATCACACGGACCCCACACGGCTCTATGGAGCGCTTAAGAACATCACTCATGGGGCCAGAGAGAGTGCTCTCAGTGGTCAAGAGCACTGTCTGCTTTTCCAGAGGACACAGGTTTGAAACCCAGGACCCACATGGCAGCTCACAACTGTCTATGACCCCAGTTCCAGGGGACCCAACACTTTCCTCTTGCCTCCACAGTACTGCACACAAGTGGTACACAGACACTGACGCAGGCAAAACACTCCCATACATTAGTTAATAAACGAGTAACAGAAAGTGAACTCATGAGGCTAGACTCTAAGGGTGCTTACTGTTCTTGGGATTCAGGTTCGGTTTGGCTCACAACCACCTGTAATTCCAGTTTGCCTTCTCCCTTCTGTATATGAAATAACTGTAAAATAATTTTTTTTTTAATCTTTTTGGGACTTTAAAACACCATGTCAAGACTTTTGGAGCACTGAAAACCCATTTGCAGAGGCATGCGAAGGCAGAGCAGACCACGCATTCCAGTTGTTATGGCAATGTTATTAGTCACGTTTCACTTCTCTTCTGATGTTTCTGTTTATTTTTTTCCCAAATTTTTGTCAAGCGACAGCTTCTTGTTAATATGAAGTGAGGACTCTAAGTGAACACAGTGTCCATGAAGCAGGACAAAGAATTAAGATTTAGTGTTTTATTCTCATTTGTACTCAGTGGCCTCTCAGGACTTAGTACTTCGGATCATTCCATCCCATTGGGATTGCCCTCGAGTTAAAGGACCAGAAACACGCAGCCTTGTGGTCAGCCTTTAAAGGTTTTCCCTTTGAGTACAACTCAGTGCCGAGTACTGGGGTTGTGTAACCCTCTCCCACCGTGTAGTCTTAGCACACTTCATCAGTTCGTCTTCAGCTGCGCCCTGCTACCAGCCCTGTTTCAATGGTTTTAGGCCTGGATCTTCCAGATACAAGGATGTGACATACCGGCTTCTATGAGAGGCTTCTTCCACGCAGAACGTTTTCAAGGCTCAGTAACTGCAGCATTCACTGGGATGTCATTCTTTAAGCTTGAATAATCCCATCTTATGGATATACACATCTCTGTTATTGACCAACATTTGGTTTTTTTTCACCTTTTGTCCGTTATGAATAGTTGTGCCATCAATGTTAATGGATAATGTGAACATCTTTTTGATGCTACTGGGTATATCCTTGGAAGAACTGCTGGGACACGTGATAACTCTGTTTAAACTTTCTGAAAAACTGTCAGACTGTTTCCCTAACATGCCCCTGCAACACAGTCGGGGCTCCAATCACTCCACACCCTGGTCAACACTTGTTAATAATATCCTTAAGCCAGTGGGTTTTGGTGGAGCTTTTGTATACCCAAAGTGAATGGAGAAACCTGTGCGCCCCAAGAGACAGCTCAGACACTCTGAGCAAGATCACCCCCTAGTCAGCCATGGCTGCAGAGGACAACACAGAACCAATGGTGCCTATTTCTTCTGCCTGTTGTATCTCCTCCAGGAGGCAATGTGCCTCAAACTGTGGCCCTCAGAAGAGAAGCAGCAGCAGGAGGAGCAGCAGCAGCAGCACAGGGAACCAGTTGTAAATTCCTGGACTTCACTCTAGACCTCTGAAGCTGGAGGCCCTGAGGTGAGCCCCATCTGTAACTGCAGGTGGCTCTGTTGCTTGCTCAGGTTCAGGGGAGACAGGAAGCACCTGTGAGTGACCATTAATACTCACCAGATCTCTCACATCTCCCAAATAGGGATGCCAGCACCACAGAGACCTTTTTTTTTTCCTTTTTAATTGGGATGGGGGAGCGAGGATCATGGTATATAGCCCAGGATAGCCCAGAATTCCTGGTTCCTCCTGTCTGTCTCTGGAATTACAGGTGGGCACCATCATTTCCGGCTCCACAGTTTTATTTTAAGTGTTCAGTCATCCAAGCCCAGGGGAGCCTTAGCACTTCTAGTGAAGAGGGACACTGGATACAAAACATTCACACAGATTCCAGGTCAGCAGGAATTTCAAAGCACCATCCAAGACAGGGAAGAAAGGTCGCTCAACTCACTCTTTCAAACATTCCTAGCCATTCACAATCTCCAGAGCATGCTGTCATAGGGCACCTGGCTCAAAGAGAGGGGACAACATGGAAGCTACATGGAAAATCATCTCCAACACTGACCAGGACCTCACTGGACCAAAAAAAAAAAAAATAATAATAATAATAAATAAAAAAATTAAAAAAGGGGTGGGGTGGGAGGGGATACTCTGGACACCCAGAATGGTCTTTGAGCATGAGTGTGTCAAATGCGCATGCTTTGGGTCAGATTTACAGCTTTGCATGTAACCAGGCAAGTTCCCTATCAGGGATCTTCCAACAGGACTTTCTGAATTAGGAGATGCTCCCTGAAGAACTGGGATTTTGTTTGTTTGTTTGTTTGTTTGTTTTTGTTTTCCACAAATGGACATCTAAAGATTTCCATCTCCCACCAGTCTATAATACCTGTTACCTGGGTAGGCCCTATGGCTGCAAGATTACTGTTTCATTATTCCCTTTAAACACTGTATATATGCACCAATTCTCTGCATCTTCTCTAGGCAGCACAGTGGAGCAAGGTTTTCTGGCTCCACAACTTCTATCCAGGTTGCTGGGAGAGCAGAGCACTCAAAATGTGCAGGCGGATGTAGAGATGGGCCTTCATGGCCGAACAGCCAAAGTCAACAAAGCGTGAAGCTCATCAAGAGTAGACTGTCTGGGATGCCATTTCTCCATAAAGCCCATCGCTCCATGGCTTATTTTTTGGTTTTTTGAGACAGGATTTCTCTGTATCGCTCTGGCTGTCCTGGAACTCTGCATCGCTCTGTAGACCAGGCTGGCCTCGAACTCACAGAGATTCTCCTGCCTCTGCCTCCCAAGTGCTGGGATTAAGGACATGCACCACCACCGCCGGCCTCCATGGCTTATTTTTACAGCATTTCTTTTGTCTGAGACATCACGGTGTCTCTGAGTGAATGTAAAACCTTTTGGTAAGTGTCCAGGACACCCTGAGCTGTGGGTCTTTCTGCAGGGATCTGGCTCTTACACGCCTTGTGTATATCGAACAAATGGAATCGGACCATATCGCTCCCTTCCACGTGCCCCAGAAGGAAACTAGAGACATCCGGGATCTTCCAGATGTCAATCTTCTCATCATAGGAGGGCATGAGATCATCCTGGAAGGGCGTGTCCTCTCCATAGGGCCACAGCTGCTCTGGAGCCACAAAATCCCCGTGGAGCTCCCTGTGGCCACACTTCACGAGGACCCCGGAGTCCCGGTCCACCGGGGGCAGCGCGTCCAGGTCGTTTGCCACGATGCTGAAGTCGCTTGTCAGCAGGTACTGGGACAACGTTTTGGGTAGGTCGTTAGAGTCACACATGACCCTCGTGCCCAGGGGGCTGTGGTGCAGGTAGTTAAGGATGCTGACGTACTCCACAGCCAGCTGCAGCCTCTGCTGCCAGGTGTTCATGTCCCGGTACTTTGAAAGGTTTAGCGTTTCTTCCAGGTTGCTCAAGGAACCAAAGGGGTGGTATTCGGTAAGGATGGTGCTGTCTTCCTCACAGTAACCCACCAGCGTGATCACGTGCTCACTCTGCAGAGACTTCAGCATCTGCAGTCCGTGGAGGAAGTCTTCCTTCATCTCCAGCCTGGTCAGCCGCGAGAGGGCAACTTTGTGTTCCTTCCACTCAGACAGAAAGACCTGAAACAGGACAAAATAGGACCGCAGAGAACATCATGTCAGGACTTTCACCAAGGCAAGCTGAGATCAGATGCCTCCTAGGAGGCAGGTGTGGTACAGAGGACACGGAAATGGACCAGAAACAGACCAGACCCTGCCACCCCAGGGCTGCAAAGACAAACGCGCAACACGCAGCTGGCTGAGCAGCTGACCAGGATGGGGAAGAAAGGGAGATCACAGACTCTTCCGGGGGCCACACAGAACCTGAGAGCTGTCACCTACCACAGGGTAACAGAGCACCGCCTGCTCTTGGCTGACAGAGCAGGAAGGGGATTCGAGATGACCCTCAGGTGTACGGCTCAAGGGGCTGGGTTGGAAGCAATGCTGCACACTAGGAAGGGGATGGCAGGCCTCACAGTCATTCGACGCCAAGTCAGTGGTGGTGACACATACTTGTAATCCCCAAACCCAAGAAGTGAGGCAGGAGGAGGATGAAATTGAAGACAGCCTAGACTAGCTAGTGAAAAATCTACTTAAAAGGAAAACATACAAGAGTTCCACACAGCCTGGGGGCAGTGGGGCACACGTCTTTAATCCCAGCACTTGGGAGGCAGAAGCAGATCTCTGTGAGTTCAAGGCCAGCCTGGTCTACAAAGCGAGTCCATGACAACCAAGGTTACACAGAGAAATCCTGTCTTGAAAAAAACAAAGAGAGAGATAGAGAGAGATCCAACAGGACATACCGACATGTTCAGAGAACGCCAATTAGAGACATCAAATAAACAGTTGATGGTATGGATCTAGGACCCGAAGCCAGAGGCGAGGGAGGAACGCTTGGGAGTTTGTTAAATATGTAAAAGTGGTAGCGAGATTAGGTCTAGGTACTCGATTACATCGCATCTAGAGACACAGAGATGTTTCCTCTGCTTCAGCATGTCTCCGTTCTGCCCACAGATGTCCACTGAGGGACAGGGCTGCCCTGTGTGGTGCAAAGTGTCCGGCGGCCTCTGCTGCCTCCACCCACCAAATGCCAGTAACAGCTCCTCTCTCCAGCAGTGACAGCCACAAACATCTGCACACATTGCTGTCTCCCTCCACACTGCTGCTGGTTGTGAAGCAGTCGTCTATGGGAGGGACGAGGGATGAGGAGTCAGCAAAGGAATGCAAACAGGAATGAGGGCCGAAGGAGATGAAGAAAACCGGAAAACCAGACTCCAAGGGCAAGAAGCAACTGAATCCAAGGTAGCTGAAAGGACCAAAGAAGAAGAAGACAGCGTTCAGCGTGCAGGTAGCTGCTGACATGAGTAAGAGCCGTTTCCTGCCATGTTGATGTGACGCTGGGAAGGGACGACAGTGACAGAAACAAAGAGTGGCAGCTGCAGAGGCCTGGGCAATCGAGAGCATGGAGCTTCTCCATGCCTGTCTGTACACAAGTCAGGATGACGCGTGTGCAGGGAGGAATTACAGACCTCACAGGACGAGGGCGCCTCCTGCCTTAACACGCATAAAAGCAAGACCGTAAGCTAAGACAAAGGGTGAGCGTCTGAAGAAACATTTGTCTCAGCGCAGGAATGGACCCCCGAGGGCTGCCGGGAAGTGCTGAAAGCTCAGACCTCTCCTTAACTCTACTGCCTGCCTATCAAGGCCTACCATGCTTGTATTTCCTTCCGTAACTACGTGAATGAAAACTGCACACCATACGGCTAGTTGGCACACTTATTACCCAAGGACTTTCCTCCTGGTTCTAACTGGCACCCCCACCTATGCCTGATGACTACATAATCAACTGTGCTTCTGAAAATACGTATTTTTATACAAGATCTCATTCAGCTCAGGTTGGCTTTGAACTCCCTACACTGCTGAGAACGGCCTCCAAGCAAGCACTTTCTTAGTGAGCTACACCCCGAGCCCCTCGCATAAAAATACTGTTTCCAGTCTCTCATACTACAGCATCTCTTCACACCCGTCTCCCTTCCTCCAGATGGTTTAACTCTACCAGAGTTCAGGATCTGAGAGACTGCTGGGCCCCAGGGCACACACACAGGCCCTCCATGGCTCTTTTCTTTTGTTTAGTTTTAAGTCACTGTTTTGCTATGCTGCCCAGGTTGTCCTCAAAGTCCTACCCCAAGCCATCTTCTTGCCTGAGACTCCCAGATATGAAAAGAACACTTACTCTCTTCACGGCTCCCTCCCCAATGCGCTTCAGCTGCCTCACTTCTGTCCTCAGCTCCTCACAGGACAACCAGCGGGAACAATTTTTCATCCGCCCCATCCTGAAGTAACCCCGAGGACAGCGCCCAGAGTCCTTGGCGGGTCGCCCAGGGGAGATGAAAAACTGATCCAGGCAGAGGTAAAGGACCACGTTCATAAGGGCCATGGCGAACAGCAGCCCAACGACCCGGGACACTTCTCTGTGGGTGAGGCCGGTCCTGCTCCCGCGTTGCTGTCCCATGTCAGTCCCTACAACAGAGCGTGAGACAAGGAGTCACACCACGGTCTGTTTCCATTTCCACGGAGGTGTCCTGATGCCCCGAGTGGGCTGAAGGTGGTCACACCCGCTCCTGGGCTCTGCCGGTGTCTGTGTCACTTGGAGGCTTATATGAACCGCAATGTGAGCTGCTCTAAGAAACCTTACTCTTCACTACGAGCTAAAATGTGACTTCATGCAGACAGGGTCTGGTCTTTTCTCCCACAGTAGCTTACACTAAGTTGATAGCCTGAATGTTTAGAAAGACACAAGCAAAATACGTATTTGTGTGACTGGGATAGAAGATGGACAAAGAGGCATAGTTACTGTAGCAAACAGACAAGGGCTTCCCGAAGCTAGCTGAGCAGTTGGGGTGCTCCCTGGAAGACACCCAAGAGCCCCTGAACAAGCTGGTGATACAGCTCAGGGAGCTTCCGGCATATGTAAGACCCTGGGCCTGAACCCCAACACAGCACCTACAAAACATTTAGGTTTTCTCTTTTGGTGGCTCAGGGGATTGAGCCTCAGTGATGCTAGCTGAGCATCCCAGCTCTGAGAGACAGACCAGGAAGGAAGGAGAGGTGGCTCCTCAGCAGGAGGACAAGGTGGCTTGAGGATGGGACAGTCTGTGAGGTGCACAGACTAGCCAGGAGGCCTGGGCAACAATCTGGGATAAGAGTTGACAAATTTGTGGGCGAGAAAAACGGTGACAAGGTTTTTCGGGAGACACGGGCAGTAGGGACCAAAGAATCCAGAACAGGGCCAGGCCATGATGGAGGGGCCATGGCAGAGGAGCCTGGGTGGGGATAGGCCTGGGATGGATCCTTAAGCAAAGGATGCTTGTCCCTCAAAGTGTTGGACAGAGATGCTCCAAGCTGACTGTCACACTGGAAGGCATGGGGATCCAGAGTCAAAAGTGACGAAAGGTTACCTTCAGCAGTTTCTTCTTTCTGCCGGCTGGGTCTCCATCCACACGCCTGGGTCCATCAGTGTGGATCTTGGTCCCACATGACAGCTCACAACCTCGATAGCTCCAGTGCCAGGAGGTCGGATGGTGTCTTCTGGCCTCCAGAGAAACTGCATTCACACTGTGCACAGACACACATGCAGGCAAAATACCCACAGACAAAAAATGTCAAAGGCCGGGCGGGTGGTGGCACACACTTTAATCTCAGCACTCAGGAGGCAGAGGCCTATGGAGCTCTGAGTTTAAGGCCAGCCTGATCTACAGCCCGGGACAGCCAGGGCTATGCAGACAAACCCTGTCTCAGCCGTCTCCCATGACACCCCCCCCAATAAAAACACAATTATATCTCAATTTAAGAGAATAAGAATGCCACTGGATGCTGTAGCACACACCTGTAATCTCAGCACTTGGGCAGGCAGAGGCTGGTGGATCTCTGTGAGTTTGAGGCCAGCCTGGTCCACAAAGCAAGCTCAGGACAGCCAGGGATACACAGAGAAACCCTGTCTTGAAAAACCAACCAACCAACCAACCAACCACCACTACCACAACAAAACACCCCAAAACAATCAAACAAAACCTCCCAAACTCAACTTCAAGTCTTCTCCCCCAGATCTATTCCTTTCACAGAGTTCATGTCAGTAAATAACGAATCTCCTTTCCTGTTTCTACGCCCTCGAAGACACAGCTGAGGTGTCGGCACAGCAAACAGATACTTCTGAGGAAAAGTGAGAACTGAGAGCTCAGTAGCTTTGCTCAGACCACAGAGTAAAATGCTGGTTCTCATCCCTGCTGCCACCAGGATGTGCGCGCAGGGCACCCTGACTCTGCAATCACCGTGGTTTCTCTCGGGGAAGCTACCTGGAGGCCATCTTGCCCCTTCACCTCACAGTCTTGCTCCCCCCCGCCCAGCAGGCCCCAGCAGTACTCAGATCCAGGTGGCTTGTTCCTCTTTCCTCAGGGACTCATCCTCATCTTCCCGCCTCTCCCTCAGGTCATCTTCAGAGACTTAACAGAAGCTGTGACAACTGTTTCCACTCAGGCTGCTGCCATTTCTTGTTTACAATGTTATCTTGTTACAATATTATTTTTAAAAAAACTTTGTTTATTATTATTATACTGTGTACAACTTGTGGGTATGGGTGAGGCAGGCCACAGTGTGCGTGTAGAGGTCAGAGGTCAACTTTGTGGAGTTGCCTCTCTCTTCTGTCTTTAGGTGGTTCTGGGGGTCAACAGGCTTTCATGACAAGCACTTTAACCACTGAGCCATCTTTCCAGTTCATCTTTCATAATCTCTAAAGGGACCAGGTGTGTCTCAATTTAGACCTTAGGTCACAGGGTCGTAACTGTCTTCATTCTACAAAGTGTCAAATGGCAAATGGTTAGGCTTGGGAGTCAGTGTCAAAGTCAAGCATCAAGGATAAGGGGCAGAAAGAGGGCGGGATGGCATGAGTCATCCCTGCCTGTCATAGAGTCTCAACGGAGTCCAAAAGCAAACCTGTGCGGCCGAATTCTAATAACACTTATTTATGGACACAAGACTCTGAACGTCATATGGTTTTTACACAATCTCAAAATATTTACTAATACACAACATTTACTAAGAAAAGTGGCTGGGATAGAGCTCACTGCCGAAATACTTGCTTAGCTTGGCGCTATAAAAAATAAAACAAAAAACAAAAAACAAAAAACAGGCAGTGAGTTGTAGCTGGCCAAACCTGGCATGAGATGATAATATTCCTCAAGGTGTTGCAGACCAGGGTCATCTTGGGTCTGGTAGCCGTCTAGATGCTTACAATCCCTAAATCTGTTCCACAGCCTCCCACTGCCCAGTGTCTGGGCTGTCCACTGCTCACCCAGATCTCTCCCTCCATCCCCAGTGCTCCGTCATGGGGGCAGAAGCTACTCATCATTCACGTCACAACTCGGGGTGACTCAATTCCTCCCTCGCTGGACCTCACAGGCAGCCAGGCCCTACCTACTGCATCGTCTGACTCTCTCAGGCCCATTGACGGCTGCCCTCTCCTCACTCAGCCATGGCGTAGGCCACCAGCACCTCTTACCTGGCCTTCCACAGCTAATTCCTGTGTGGTCCTCTGTGTTCCAGTCCATTCTCCACACAGTGGACAGGATCTTCCTTCTTTAATGAAATACCTCAAGAGAAAATTATAAATAAAATTATGACCAACTAATTCAGTTTTTGTTAATCCTCACTTGTCCTGAATATATTTCAATTTTTAAAAAAATTATATATATATTAAAAATATTTTTGCGGGGGAGGGGCATTTGCACTGGGGATCCAACCCGGGGTCTGGCACAGCCTGCAACCCTCCACTGAGCTATGTTGTATACCCCCAAGCCTGATCTTTGTGAAAGAAATGAAAGGTTACACATACCCCTGAAACCCCGCTGGTGCTCTCCTCACCTGCTGCTGTTACTGGCCTCACGACTGTGGACCTGGGGACTCGGAAGAAAAGCAGTTTCCTAGGTGCTCTCTTCAGACCTACCGATCAGGAACACAATCTGCTTTTAGCGAACAGGAGTAACTTTAATTCAGCTGTTGCTATTCATTTGCCTCTATGAAAAAAAAAATCTTCTTTTCGCCACTTGAAGCTTGTCCTTGTGATTGAACACTTTCCTCAGGTGGACCCTTCTTAACCCTCAGAGTGTACATTGTCTGATGCTCTGAATAAAACTGGCCATCGCGCGAGACTTCAGACCTCGTCATTTTTAGGCCCCTTGCTCTCCCAGGTTCATGCCGCCAGCTAGAGTGGTAAACATACTTTACTCCCTTTTCTTTTTAAGCACAGCACCGCCACTGCTGTTGTTTTAATTTCTGAAATTGTATTTATTGATTTGAGTCCTGGAGGAGGGCACCTGCCAAGGCATGTGCGGAGGTCCGGGAACGGCCTGTAGGAGTCCATTCTCTCCTTCCACTCCGTGGAGCCCAAGGGCTGAACTCAGGTTACCTGGTTTGGCAGCAGAGAGTCTCACTGTACAGACAGACCAGCCACCCCACCCTCTCGCCTCAGTCTCCCACGTGCTCGAATTATAGGCATTCACAGCCTCCCTGGTGCGAGACAAAATGTGTACGTGTTTCCTTGTGTGCATGTGGGAAAGTCACTGTCTGGTGTGGAGGGCGACCCTTCCAAACCAATCTGCCTACCCATAATGCTCCAGGCTCCGGACCCCCCCCCCCCCCCACACACACCCGCCATGTTCCACCCTCCCCCCAGGCATTCCTCCAGTCTCAAGGAAATCCTTTAGGAGGCGTGTAGGCCCTCTCCCCTCTAGGCTGGGTGCTCCTGAGATGTTCCTCTCCTGTTCTGTCTGCGGTGCCCGGTGCAGAGCGGGCACCTGGTAAGCACATATGACTGGCTAGTCACACTGCACTTCTCTGTCTTCGTGGTCTCTGGCACCCACACCGCTGGCTTCCTTGTGTTTACGCATGCCCACAGCATCTATTCTTTAGTTCTTTGAGGGGCCTGCCCTGTAATGCCCCTCATCCATCCCATCCAGTCTCACCACACCAGCGCCATAGTTACGAACTACCAGGGTCAAATCTCTTTCGCCCCAAATTTCCTCTCATCTGACTTTGCCACTGAGTGAATGCAAGCTTCACGGAACCTAGAGCTCATAGTTTTAGGGAGGAAAGGGTGTTCCCTAAGAAAACACAGGTGGACTGGGCAGACGGCTCAGTGGATAAAGTCTGAGGACCCAAGTTCAAATCCCCAGGACCCAAGAGGAGCCAGATGGGCCTGTAATCCCTCTGCTTCTGGAAACCGGATACCGAGAAGCTGCTGGCCTGACACACGGTGGCACGCCACAGAGATCCTGGCTCAATCAAGGCAGAAGGCCAAGCGCAGCAGCCATGGTGTACTCTGACCTCCAAATGTACACCATGACACATGTGTGAAACACACGCAGGCACACACACTTTAGAATGCAAAATTGCCAGCCCCTTTCCAGAGTTCTGCAAGAGTTTTGCAGAAGCGCAGAGACGCTTCCTTATAAATCCAAACCCACTACTCACTCTTCAGCCCCACATACACTCTCACACTCCTATGATTTGGATAAATGTCCCCCAAAGGTGCACTCATTAAAAACTTGGTTTCCAGCTGTTGGCGCTCCAGATAGTGGTGGCACCTTAAGGAGGCACAGTGGGCTCCAAGGAAGCTTGGGTCAGTAACAGTGTGACCAGGAAGGAGATGCTGGGACCTCAGCCTGTGACTCTTTGCTTTTAGGGTGCTGTGAAGTAAGATGCCTCCTCCACCACTCTCCCCTGCCATGATGTGCATAATGATCAAAGGCCATGAGCAAAAGTCACCCATTATGGAAAGAATCCCCACAACTGAGCCCAAACAAACCGTCCCCTTTTAAAAGCTGATTAGAGCAGCAAAACCTAAAACACTCAAATACTACCAACATCTGGTACAAAATTCTGCAAGAACCTAGAATCCATATTTTCTTTTCTTTCTTTTTTCTTTATTATTTTTTTAAAGATTATTTTATGTGTATGAGTGTTGGCTTGCATGCAACACTTGCAAGCCCAGGGAGGTCAGAATAGAGTGCTGGCTCCCCTGGAACTTCAGTTATGGACAGTGGTAAGCCATTAGGGAACTGAACCCAGGTCCTCTCTAAAAACAAATGCTCTTCACCAATGAGCCATCTCTCTGGCCCCTAAAATTCCTGTTTTCAAATCTAAGTTGAACCCTCATTACTTGGCAATCCATGAACACATCTGTTTCGTATGGGCTGTTATTTTATGCCTCTAAATTTGAACCTCCTCAGGAAAAAAGCAATCATCCTTAAACCCAAGTGTTCACACAGTATCATACAATATGAAACTCAACACAGTTCTGAGAGTAGATACAATCTCATCCCCCAGAGAAGGAAGAGGACTGAAAGGCGAAGGCTCTCCTCATCTACCTGTGTGTGGAAGGGCTGCCTCCAACCCACACTCTTCCTCAGGTTCTTGCAAAGCTCAGCGACCAGACACTGGAGGGGGCAGACACCCAGGCTGGCAGTTACAGAAGAGGCTACCCAGAGCTTAAAGGAGTGTGTGCAGCCTGCTGAGCAGAAATTTCTGGCACTGTTTAAACACCAGGGCTGTTTGTGCAAGAGGGACAACTGCTGTCTTCACTGCTTAGGTTAGACAAAGAAGAGAAGGAAAACGACATGAACTGCCAATATGCAGAATATTTCACACAATTTGAGAAGGTACTGGTGTCACCAATACAATTCTGACTAAACCTCACTTTCCAGTAAGTACTTAAAAAATTATGGATGTTGTTTAGTGTCTGCGGGCAAGAGAGCGGAGACGTCAAAAATCACCGAACGTCTAAAAATCGCTTTTTAACAAGAAGGAGGGAGAGGTGTGGGAGAGGAAGCGGGAGCACGCCGGGCCGTGAATTCAGGGCTCCCACAGCAGCCGCGCCCGCTGCACCGCAGCTCCCGGAGGAGGCGGGCGCGGTGAGCACCCCTCCGCGGCGCCGCAGGGGCCACTGCCCGCCACCATCCGCTCCACCCCGCTTCGGGGCTGGTGTGTGGCGGTGTGCGTGGGGGAGGCGTGCTGGGGCTCAGGAAGGCCCCGCAGGACCCCGGCCAGCTCCACCACGCCCCGGAGCCTACCTGGCGACCCCCAACTCCGCTCGCGGCCCACGACGCCTGCGCCGCGCGGCCGGAAGCGGGCGGAGGCGGGCGCTGGGCTGCCCCCTGGTGGCCGTGCCCCGCCTCACCCTTGGACGCCCCTGGGCAGCACAGGCGCGCTCACCCAGCCCCTGGTTGCGGCTTCTGCTCTGCAACCTGGTGAAATCCTGGGCACAGCAACCCGGCTGAGCCTCAGAGGGCTGCTTCATGTCTACAGTTCCACACTTTATCAAGTGGTGGCTGCCAAACGGTGGTCCTCGGAACAGCAGCGCGAGCTAATTGTCCGAAACGAAACCTCAGCTCCACGGCAGACCTGGCCTCAGTGGTACCCAAGCCTCTGCATTTGAAAATGTAAAGGTGACTCGGGACTTGGACCCGAGACACAAAGCTGAACTGCACAGATTTCGGGTCCCAACCTCAAGCGATGTGAAGGCTGGAAGGTCTCAACGTGACTCACCGCTGTTTGTATTTGATGAGAAGGGCAGGGTGGCGAAGTGGAAAACCAGACGGAACGCTACCTAACTCGTTGTTTGTTTAAAATATACGTATCATCTACTTCCAGACTGATCTACTTTCCAGATTTGAGACCCAGACAGGGATTTTAAAAACCCACCAGTGAGCCCGGCGCTGTGACGCACACCTGTAACCCCAGCACTCGGGGAGGCAGAGGCAGGCAGATCTCTGTGAGTTTGAGCCCAGCCTGGTCTACAAAGCAAGTTCAGGACAGCCAAGGCTACAGAGGGAAACCTTGTCTTGGAAAAAACAAAAACAGAATAAAACAAAGAAACGTCTGTGTTTATTATCTAAACGAGTGTTAACTCCAGCATGCTACAGGACTGGGTTCCGTCCATCACCAGAGGAGTGGGAAAAAACCCTATACGCCACTTTTGCTCCTCAGACTGAGTAGTGTGTATGTTTGAGCACGTGCACGTGCAGTAACCGTCAAAGGCCAGGGGTGATAGAGACACTTGAAAGTGTGAATTAAACGGCAAGAGTAGCACAGGCTCTTTAATGAGGAGCCATCTCCCCAGCACCAAGAATATTTCTAGTAGACAACATACCTGAATGTGTAACAGTAAGCATTTCAGAAATAAATTGTATTATGTATTAAAGGCGTTAAAAACACTCCTTAATGATTTCAGAGTTTCAGTTTGAGAAGATGAAAAAGTTCTGGTGACGTTGGAAGTGATGGTTACATTACAATGTGGACGATATTGGACGCCACTGAAATATTCACTTAAAAATGACTGAAATAGGGGCTGGAGAGAAGGGCTGGCTCAGTAGCTAAGGGCCCCGGTGGCTCTTCCAGTGGACCTGGGTGCCCATCACCCACCTGCCAGCTCACAACCATCTATAACTCTCAGTATTATGAATGTTTGTGCACTGATTGCTGGGCATCTTCTTGTCATGAAAAGAGTATCTGGGTCTCCGGCCAGAGAACTGACATGGTTCTCCACGAAAACAAAAAGTACTGGAAATGCTGGGTGTGGTGGCGCTTGCTTGGTGGCTGATCATCTGATCCCAATCAGCACAGGACACTTAAGAACATGTCCAGTCTAATGCTGAGTGATGCACACACACAACTCTTGAAACAAATGTTAAAATACAAATTATCAGTAAAGGTCTGGAAAGATGGCTCAGCAGTTATGAGCACATATGGTTCTTGCAGAGGTTCTGAGAGACAAAGATATAATAGCAGAGGGGAGGGGCAGGAGCAGTGACTGTGCAGACAGACTGACGGAAGCACCTGTGAGACAGGGTCTTGCTATCCCTTAGCCTCTGGAATGCCGGAATTAACAGGCATGTATCACCATGCCTGGCTGTTTGTGGCAAGGCAGAATCTCACTTGGTTGCCCAGGCTGACAATGAACTTGTCGCAGACTTCCGCATGCAGGGATCATGGATATCTGCTGCTCTGCCTGGCCCATTATGTCTTCTTAGACAGTCCCTAGTAACTGTTGAGTCGGCAGCCCTAAAAACAATTTTGGGCCACCAATGGTAGTATCTGAGAATAAATGCTCTTACATAAGTTTCTCTACGCTGGCTGGTTTTTGTGTTTTTTCTAAACAGTCTTGCATTGTGGGCTGGCTGGCCTGGAACTAGGTATGTAGACCAGGCTGGCCTTGAACTAACAAAGATATACCCGCCTCTGTCTCCCTGATGTTGTCATTAAAGGCATGCACCAACTGACAACTAGGCTGTGTTTTGCTGTTTTTACTATGATGCTGCTGAAAACTATAAAGAAGGTATTTTAGGAAAATTTCAAATACAAAACTAGAGATTTGAGAGATATACAATTTACAAATATTGACATAAAATGTGGAAAAATAAATAAAATGTCAGGGTCAGATGATTGTTCAAGGTTCCTGAATAAACTGCATTGAAAAAAAAAGAATAACACTGTATTTTCTCTATTGAAAGTTACTTCCCGAGTTTATGCGGAGAAAAGATGATTATTCAACTCTTCACAGTAACTTCAACTCTTCATAGTTAGCTGCGGTTTGGTGCTCTAACACTAAAAATTCTGTGTGGACCGCTGCTGGAGCTAACAAGCTGCTCTAACTCCTTTCTAGCAGGTAGAGCGGCCGCAGAGACCAGAACTATATTTTCCTAGCCTTTGAAGCCTATTTCTATACTGCAAGTTCTTCCCACTCAAAGGGTTCAGCTGAGCCTTTGGTCTGTTGCCACATGGCAGGTGTGTTTCCGCAGAAGGTGGCGGTCTAGAGATGGCAGCCGTAACTGAGGTTTCTCACTCCACCTACAGCAGTTTCCCAGCTCTGGTGCAGGCAGCAGCAACTTGTTGCTACTGCAATAGCAGGGATCTGGGGTAAACTTCCAGAAGATGAGGCAATGACTGTGAGCTATCTCTATCGAATAAATCCATAGCTTAAATTACCTTGAGTAATTTTGTTGCTTACAGTAAAAAATAAACCAATTTCGATTTTTAAAGAGTTCACATTTTCCTCACCATAATCATAAATTTTATAGCAGTATTTTCTTCCTCAGTTTCTGCCCATTTTTTCAAGAAGGCCATATTCTGTATTCTGAACTAGTCTGAACTTCTCTATGTTGTCGAGGGTGGCCTCAAACTCGCAGCAATCCTCCTGCCTCATCCTCCCAAGCACTAGGCTTCATAATTGTACCTCGTATACAGTTAAAACCAAACACTACGGTATTGATTATAGATAATGTGATTTTATTATAAAACCTTTCTTTTGGCATTAGTTGGTTACAGTGATCTGTGAGTGTGGCACAGCAGCTCTAATCAACAGTTGCAGTCCCTGTTTAATGCACCAAGATTCAAGTTACTGCAAATCAATAACATAGTCCCTTAGTCACTACAGCACACAGCCTTGCACAGACACCTTTCAGGAGTTGACTCTACGGGAGTGGATTAAATGTTGGTAAGACTACAAAAGCAGTAGTTCCTGTATGGGAGGTGTTTCTTCACCCTCCCCTCCAATGACTTTGCTTTAGAAGAATCTCTTTCTTAGAGCTAGTCTGAACAGTGTCAGCACACAGGAGCATCGTACTTAGTTCCTGTTAGAAAGCAGCACCTGGACAACAGCTTCAGCGCACAGGCAAGGGATGCTCGCTCTACTTTGCACTCCTGCATTAGAGGCCCTTAGAAAGGAAAGCATCGTCCTTCTTCAGCACGCTCTCACTGCTATACACTCGCTGCCGTGTCACTTTCTCTGCTGTGTTTACTCTGAAGGGATCTTCCAATATATCTCCAATATTCCTTTCTTATAGTGTCCTTTTCTTTAGCTAGGATCTCACATAACTGAAAATGAAAAATAAAGATGTATTAAAGTAACGTTTAATTCAATCTCAAAGCATGTGGCAATTTGACGTAGGTCATGTGTGAACTAGATACTATAGAGCAGCTGCATTACTGACAGTGCTGTCCCAACTAGAAACGCCCGAGAAACTATGTGAAAGGTGGCAGCAAGAGCAGCGGTAATGAATGGGTAGAGCCAGGTCTAGGATGTGGTTCCGCACGAACTCACCTCTAACGCTTTATTAAGAATGTCCTCCTTGTTGTCACATTGGTTTTCTAGCATGTCTTCATAGATATCCACAAGAAAGGCAATTAGGTAGGGGGAACTGTGACTTGGTTGTAAATCAAGCAACTGATTTAATAAATTAGGGTATCTGGAGAGACCACGATCCTGCAGAATCCTAAAACAAAACAAAACTCCATTCTGAGAGAGCATACACAAATGGAGAAAGTGAGCCTGAGATACAAGCAAGGCAACATTTCTGAACAACTGAGGCTAGAAAAGGAAAAAGGAAGTATTTTAAACTGTGAAGGCCTTATAAATGATGGTTTAAAATTGGATAAAATTAACTTAAAATACACTGAAGCTGGACGGGGCTGTGGCTCAGTTGGTAGACTGCTTGCCCAGCATACACAAAGCCCTGGGTTCAATGCCCAGCGCCACATATCCATGTGTGGTGACACACGCTAGAAATCTCAGCATCTGGAAAGTGGAGGCAGAGAGGAAGAAGTTCAACTTCTTCAGTTTCATAGTCTGAGAACAGCTAGGTATAAATAAGATCCTTCACTCAAACTGCAATGACAGATATTAGTAAAGCAGAAAAGACCTTGTCTCAAAGTTACAAAGAAAAGAAGGGCAGGAGAAATGTCTGTATTTCTCTTTGAGGCAGTTCTTCACACCCTCAGCTATTTAGGAGTTACAGGTCCTGGTGCATCCCTAAGTGTGACTGGGCTCCCCACCCTACACCCTCTGGGCTGAGGAACGTGGCTGTGTCAAGGGCCAGGCCTGGAAAACCAGTTTATCTTAAGGATTTGTCACTAGAAGCAGGACTGACATGGAGAGCCTGGCAGTACCTCTGAGTGACCTATTTGTTAAGTTTACTGTACCCTGTTGTACTGAGCCCACAGAATAAACAGGGATGTGCATTCCATTCTTTGACACAAACACTAGAGACTTCAACACTTAGAAAGCAAATCACTAGAGGAGCTATAAATACCAGTAAAAGGCATTATTGTTTGCAATGTACTGTTGTGAAAACCGTTGCTGTGTTCTTGGAAGTGAAAAGGAGAAAAGAAGGCGGCATGATGCCTGGCAATTACCATAACCTTACTTTGCTTTTACCATTAAATGGACCAACACAGAAAATCCCTTAGCATTCTTTCAGAACCTTTAGAACCTAGCACATTTCATGATGTCATTAGCAGCAGCCCAGTGGTTCCTTTATGAAAAATCAGTCTCTTACCCTTTCAAGTAGTTCCACGCACTTTCATTATGTGGCACTAATTTGATCATCTCCAGAGTATACCTATAGGAAAAAAATACGTATCATTTTGAAAGAGCAGATCAAGAAGCAGACAGAGTCTGGCAACACAGAGACAGAATCTGACATGTGCTCTCCCCTTTCCCTCCTGTCAAGCGCTCACTTCTGCCTGCCAGTGGATCCTGGCACGGCTGGAGCTCCAACCTAAAGAAGACTCCTTAAACATGCAGTTGTCAACTTGTGTCAACACCCCACTCCACACTAAAAAGGGATGTGGCTGGAGAGATGGCTCAGCAGCTAAGTGCACTGGCTGCTCTTCCAGGCTCCTAGCACCCACTCACAAGGCAGCTCATGACTGTCTGTAGCTCCAGTCCCAGGGGATCCAGGGACCTCTTCAGCTGCTTCAAGCACTGCATACATATGACGCAAAGGCATAATGCAGACAACACACTTAAACACACAGAATAAAGTCTTTTTGTTTGTGTGTATAGATATATGGAAGGGCTAGAGAGATGGAGGTTAGGAGTGCTTCCTACTCTTCCTGAGAGCCTGAGTCTGGTTCCCAGCACCCATGTACAGAGGCTCACAATCATGTTACCTCAGCTTCAGAGGATCTCAACTCACATACACACGAAGTCTTAAAATATTTTACTTTGGATTGGATCTTCAGAACTACCCATAAAATTTTCCTTAAAAAAGAATATTGACTATTTTTCCTTCTGAGGTAAATGCTGGCTAAAAACAAGGAGACTTGTCTTTTATGGCACGGAAACCTGGGGTGGTCAACCTATGCCTAAGAAACTCTCAGTAACTCACATCATCTAAGGAGCTATAAAAAATGGCATAAGGCTGGGTATGGTGGCAGATGTCTTTAATCCCAGGAATGGGGAGGCACAGGCAGGTGAGTTGCTGAGTTCCAGGCCAGCCTGGTCTACAATGGGAGTTCCAGGACAGCTGGGCTACACAATGAAACCCTGTCTCAAAGGGGAAGGGTGTTATGAAAGTTATACAGATAAAGAATAAAAATAAAAATGGTCATAAATATATATATAAGACAAGATTAATAATAAATTACAATGCAATGCAACTATTCCAAAATCTCAAGCAAGACTGGTCTCAAGTAATTTAAGTATATTTAACCTACAGCAGTAGGTTTCTTGCACAGAATATGCATGTGCATACAATACTTGTAGAGAAATATGGCCATGATATATTAAATAAAAAACGAAAGAGAACCATTGTGGTTCTCTTTTGTGAAATGATATACCTATCATTTCAGCACTCAGTGGTAGAGGCAAGAATACTACAAGTTCAAAAAGTCCATGAATTGAGTTCTAAGCCAGTCTGTGATACATGGAATTTTGTATCATAAACAAACAAATAAAACCCCTTGAATACATAAAAAAATACCTATAAAAATGTTGTGCATACATGTTTGCAAATGTATTTATAAAGCTTAGAGAGGATTAGAAATCTTTGACAATTTTTCACTTTGTGTGTATGTGTATAGTATCTCAAGTAGCCCAGACTGGCCTGGGACTTGTTATATAGCGAAGGATGACCCTGAACTTGTGATGTTCCTGCCTACATCAGCTGCGTGCTGAGGGTACAGTGAGCACCACCCACCACACGTGGTTTCATGCTGTGCTGGGGATCAGATCCACAGCTCTGTACATGCACATGCCCAGCTCAAGAAAAAGAAATCTTGTCTTTCTTTCTTTCTTTTTTTTTTTTGAGACACAGTTTCTCCGTGTAGCCTTGGCTGTCCTAGATTAACTCTGTAGACCAGGCTGGCCTCGAACTCACAGAGTTCTGCCTGCCTCTACCTCCTGGTTACTGGGATTAAAGGTGTTTGCCACCACTGGCTAGCTCTACCTATATTCTTAATAGTTAAAATTTTAATTAACATGCTATGAATTCTCAATAAATACATGTATTATGAACATTTTAAGTATTATTTTTACCATCTTTAGGGAATATGCCTTAATTATGAAAAGCTCAGATTTTTGCTTACTTCTCTTTAATAGCAGCGGAAAGCCCTAGAGGCACATAGCACTTTCCAAATGCTTTATATTCAGTATTTTAGTTCTTTTAAACACTAACCCAAAAAAGACCCAGTAAATATGATATATGGCACCGGAAGCAGTAGAAGAGAGGGAACAGGACTGGAGCCTACCACAGATATCCTCTAAAGACTCCAACCAGCAGGGGAGCAAAGCAGAAGCAAAGACTCACAGCCAAAATTTGGATAGAGCGCAGAGAGTCTTATGGAAGAAGGGGGATATAAAAGGACCCAGAGGGGACAGGAGCCACACAAAGAGACCAAAAAAAGCAAAAAAAAAAAAAAGGCAGCAGAGCCCGGGGGGGACTGCAGAGACTGATGCATCAACCAAAAACAGTACATAGAGGACACCTAGACCCCCTGCTCAGATGTAGCCCATAGACAGCTCAGTCTCCATGTGGATTCCCTAATAAGGGAGAAGAGACAGTCTCTGACATGGACTCGGTTGTCTGCTCCTTGATCACTTCTCCCTGGTGGGCAACCTAGCCAGTCCACAGAGGAAGAAGATCCAGGCAGTCCTGATGGCACCTGACAGGCTAGGGTCAGACAGTAGGGGAGGAGGACTAGGGAAGAGAGATAGGGGAGGAAGAGGGAGGGAGGGTGGGACCCGGAGGTGATGAGGGAGGGGTCTACAACTGGGATACAAAGTGAATAAATTGAAAATAATAATAATAATAATAAAATAAAAATAAAAATCCATTCACTATAAGCTGGGTCAATCCAAGGTATAACTGTAAGGCACTCTACCATTTAGTAAAACAAACTCTAATGAGAAAAAAGCAATGGTACTCTCTCTCTCAGGCAGCCTGGACTTTAAGTCCACTACTTATATTGGGTCAAGAACAGACTCTTGTGTATGGTGGTGCTTGCTCAGAACCCCAACATTCAAGAAGCTGAAGCAGAAAGCTTTCAAGTTCAAGGCCAGCTACAAAGCAAGAACTTGTATTAAAATGCGTCGGGGAAAGCAGGCTCAGAGAGCACTTGCTGCACACGTAGAGGCCAGCACCCACACCGTGGCTCACAGCCTTCCACAACTCCAGTTCCATGGGATCTGATGCCCACTTCTGACCTCCATGGACACCACGCAAGCATGCTATGAAGGGCATACACTGGAGCAAAACTCATACACATACAATAAAATCAATTTAAAAAATATTAAAAGCCCCAAACAAAAGCCAACTATACATGCTGAAAATATGAAAGACATTAAAACGAAAGGAATAAATAAGGTTATAACTACAGAGACTATTGTTTGTCGACATAAAACTCATGCCAATTTAAAAATTTCTACCTCTTACAGCTTTACATACAGCAACCCTTCTGTGTGCGTGTCTGTGTAGAGAGCACGTGAGCATGAGTGCGTGCGTGTGCGTGTGTGTGATGTACATGTGGCAGTGTCATGTGTTTAAAGTCAGGAGCGTCACTCAACACCTATGGCCACTTACAGGACAGTGCTGCTTCACACTCCTCAGCTACGAACCCTACAGGGGAACAGCATGGAACCTGGGAACTACTATCTAAAACACAACACAACTGCGTGAAAATAGATCCCAAACCAAACTCCCTGGCATTACGAAGTTGGGTTTCTTCACAATCTCTAGAAGCAACAACATGCCAAGAGCTTAAGGGAGTGCAACACAGAGATGTACTGTGACATCCCATTCACCCTTGATGAGTGTCCCCAAATCTGCCCATGTGAGTCCCTCCCCTCAGGCTGGGATCCGGGCAGTCTTGACTGCAGCATCTGAGTGCCTGAGACGTTTAATGAATGGACGGTGAAACACGACACTAACTGGACTTCTCTGTCCAGCACAGCGCGGTCGCTGTAGCCAGTGGTGTTAGAGATGACGAAGTGTCTTTGGTTCCAGACGGAGTTATTTCTCACGTCCTCTTTGAGAAGCTCGTCTACGTACTGCAGCTCCTTGTCCCAAAGCCGAAACTCCTAAACAGGGATAGAATCCAGTTAGGAGTGCTCTACTGCTTACAACAAGGGCATAAACAAAAAAAGCTGAGAGGTAGCACTGAAGATAAGGGGCTTAAGTTGAAGAGCAGCCTGTGATCCCAGCATTCAGGGAGGGAGGATTTAGAAAGATTAGAAATTCAAGGTCATTCGCAGCTGCATTTGTTCAAAGCCAACCTGGGTTACATAAGACACTGTCTCTGTCTTTTTTTTTTTGGACAGGGTTTCTCTGTGTAGCCTTGGCTGTCCTAGACTCACTTTGTAGACCAGGCTGGCCTTGAACTCACAGCGATATGCCTGCCTCTGCCTCCCTGAATGCTGGGATTACAGGTGTGTGCCTGGCTAAGACACTATCTTAGAAGGAAGGAAGGAAGGAAGGAAGGAAGGAAGGAAGGAAGGAAGGAAGGAAGGAAGGAAGAAGGAAAGAATGAAGGGAAATTGAGCACAGATACCACAAAGACACAAAGAAGTCATGAAAGAAAATTTAGAAGGAAAAAAACAAAAACCAGCAACAATCAAATTCACTGGTAAGAAACGAATAACCTTATGAGTATACAAACTACATTAATACATGACATTAAATAAAGAGCAGCTTCACATATGTAAACACAGGCAGGAGTGGCAGCACATATCTGGTATCCCAGCACTCAGGAGGCTGAGGCAGGAGGATTCAGAATTCAGGCTACCTTGGGCTTGAAACCTTGTCTCAAAACCAAACCAAACCAAAACAAATAAGTAAAAATTTAAAAGCAAATGCATGATAAAAGTACCTCGAAATACACATACACACACACACACACAATTGTGTTTAAATGTGAAGTTTTACTTTATGGCTAGGGCATTGTGAAAAGCTAATGTGTTTCTATTTCTTAGTTAATACTAGGATTAAAATTTTCTAAGCTGGTTCCTGATTTCAAAAGTCTCGGTGAAAATAATAAACTAAGAGGCCATTCTGGTGAAAAATTCTGTACCAATGAAGGTGAGCACTGTTCATGTGGCCATAAATAACCAACACTCTGAAACACTGCCAACCATCTGTAAGCACCACTGCTTGAGAAACACTGGCTTTCTAAATTTATGTTTTTCCTTCATTTTTAATCTTATGTGTATAAATATTTTGCCTGCAAGCAT
The DNA here is from genome assembly GCF_030254825.1 of Meriones unguiculatus. Classification (NCBI taxonomy): domain Eukaryota; kingdom Metazoa; phylum Chordata; class Mammalia; order Rodentia; family Muridae; genus Meriones; species Meriones unguiculatus. Next base: position 18,081,295 of record NC_083352.1, read on the forward strand.
GTCTGTGTACCTTGTGCATGTAGGCCAGAAGAGGGCATAAGGTCCCTTGGGACTGGAGTTACAGATAGTTGTAAGCTGTCAAGTAGGAGCCAGGGCCTTATGTAGCCCTCTCTAGGGCCTTATGTAGCCCAGTCTGGCCCTTAATTCTTGACGCTCCTGCCCCTCTTCCCATGTGCTGGGATAAAAGGTGTGCGCCACAACACCAGAGAGGACGGAGCATCTCCTGCCATTTTATTCAGTGTGTGAAACGTACAGATTTCCTTCAGTTTTCAGAATTCACTTGTCTCTTAATATAGCTGAAAATAATCTTACCTTCTGAAGATTGGATTGGAAACATGAAGCCATGTACATCAGATGTGAAAATAGGAAAAACTTTAAGACTTTAGTTATAGGAACTTAAAAGCTAACTATAACTTCAGGGTCTCATGGACTCCTCTGTCATTCAGAACCTCTGATAATGCAGTAAAGACCATGGTGCATAAGGTAGGTTTCCAAAGACGTGGTAATGCTGTATTAAATTTTTGTTAGTAGATAGTCATGGGTCTCTATCTGTATGTGACACAGGGTCTTACTCACACATTTGCCGGCTTCTGCCTCCTTGTGTGCTGGGATTAGGATAGAACTACCATGCCCAGATGATTACAGTTTTCAATAAAAATAAAAATACTAGGGTTTGGGGTATCGCTCAGCTGGTAGACTGCCTAACATGTACAAAGTACTGGGTTTAATTGCCAATACCACAAACACTGAATGCTGTGGTGCAAACCTGGAATCTCATCAGGAAGGTCAGAAAGTCAAGAGTACCTTGAGCTACACAGCATGTTCAAGGCCAACTTGGTCAACATGAAATAGTTCACCCAAAAGTGACTTTTTAAAATAAAAAAGTACAAATACTGAACAGCTTTAGAAAATCTATCCCCTTTAATTAAATATGAAGAAGTTTAAATTTTTAAATAAAACTTTTTAAATTGTGATGGTATGGGGGCACACAACTACAATCTCAGCACTCAGGAGGTATAGGCGGATAGGTCTCTTGAGTTCAAAGCCAGTCTGGTCCATATAGTGAGTTCCAGGCCAACCAAGGCTACATGGTTAGACCCTGTCTCGGAAAAACAAACAAACAAACAAACAAACAAACACACACACAAACACAAAAAACACCACTACCACCAAAAAACAAAAACAAACCCAAAACAATGATACAATGTAAATTTAACCTAAATTTTCTTAAAAATTTACTATTACTTTTATTTCCTATGAAATTACTCACCAACATATCCAAAGAGATTATAAAAGGTAACCACATGAAGAATGTCAGGTTTCCAGCATCTTAACAGGTTTTTAGTCATGTGTGGTCTGTTCAGACGCACACTCAGGCTTTAAGAAAGGCAATACCTGAATGACCCACTGCCGATGCTGCCAGGCATGATAGTTCTTTGCATCCTGACTAAGAATTTCAGCAATGAACTCCAGCTCCTGAGAAGGATCTTTTAGCCACTCCACTAACACTCTCCTGTGGTGCCTGTCCAAAAAAAAGAGAGGGAAAGCTCAGGTAAACCCAGAACTGACATCAGCTACAGGCGCTGTGCCAGGTGATGTGAAAGGGCATTCAAGAAGTACAAAGTCACCCCCAATTCCCAAACTGCCAGAAAGAGGTTAACAGTGACAGGGAATTCCAGCAGAGTTGAGAGGCCATGACAGATGTGCACAGCAGCCATCTAGGGCACATGATGAGCTCGCCCAGGCAGACCTGCAAGTGCTCTATCTTTTCACAGCCTAGGCTTCTGTTTAGCAATCCTTCAACACTGCATACAAATAAAGAAGTGATGTGATACTAGTCCAAGCAGTCTAACGAGTCTCTAAGCCAAGCAGTTAGCACTGTGTTCAAAATGTCACTGTACGAGCAACTTCTCCTCTGACCCGGTTATAAGCAGAACTTACTTACTTCTGCCCTAGAAAATACGTAACTAGGACAGATTTTAACTTTGTCACAAGGCAAATTTCCATGTTAGGAAAATATCTGTATTTTATACTGGGTTCCATTTCCATAATTTTCCTTACTCCAAAAAGTTGCACACACCGAAAATTCAAAAATGCACTGTAGCTAGCTCAACAAAAGAGCATTTGCCGAGTTTGTGTGAGACCCTGGGTTCCATCTCCATATGATCAGGAAAAAACAAAACAAAACAAAAAACCCAAAAAATAAAACCACTTGGGTAACACATACCTGTGAAGTGTCTAGAAAGACCTCCGACTTAACACACTATGAACTGCATGGTACGCGAAACATACTGATCTTTAAAAAGAAAATCCACTATAGTATTTATTATACTAATGAGCAGGAATGACACAAAAAGAATATAATGCTCAATTAAAAATTTTAAAGACCTATCTCATATAATATTAAGAAAGCAAGATACTATTAATAAGAAAACTATTTAATACTGATTAGAAAGCCATTTTCAGATTTTTTCCAGTCTAGTAGTGCTGCTTCCAAAACCAGAACTTAAGACTCAATCCTATAAGTAAGGTAAGAATGTGAATGGAAAGTACTCAGATGATAAAGAAATCTCAGCTCCCAGTGCCAGCTGCTATCAGCAGAGTGACATATTTCCTTCTTGCTTTCCTCTTACCAAACTTGATAGTTTTTGGGCTGTTCCTCAATTATTGCAGTGATGTAGTCCATTTCCTGTTGTAGATCCTTCTGAAGCGACCTTAAGAGAACCCTCCGAAAATGCCTATAGTAAAACACCAAACATCCAAAGTGGCATTACTCCACACAAGCTGCCCAGCAAGAATGTTTAATAAAGCCACGAGACAATAATACAATATACAGTATACAATATCTGGCACTTATTTTATACAGCCAGTATAATAATTTAATAATAATTACTAAATAATAATTTAGTAATCTAGGAGCTTGTAACTGTCCAAGTTCACACATCTAGAACTGGAAAAAAAAATCAAGCATTTCATGTATAACAGAGGCGCACAACAAATACAAAATAGAGACAAAGTAAAGTTCTGAGCTTTAAGGAATGGGAAAACAAGTAACTAAATGCTATTTTCAGGTAATCTGGATTCTGGCATTCTCTAACAAAAAATAAAACACTTCCTTCTCTGTAGGCCGCAGTTGCGTACATACACTATAATTATAAAACAAACATCACCAAAATATTATCATTACAGAACTACCACCAAAACGTTACAAATAAAATAAGTCTTCCACAGGGAGTGCTGGCACACCCCTTTAACCCCAGCACTTAGAAAGCACAGACAGGCAGAGCTCTGAGTTTGGGCCAGCCCATATAGTTTCAGGCCAGCCAGGGCTACATAGTGAGGTTATGTCTCCAAATTAAAATTAAACAAACTGAAGAAAACAAACAAACCAACCAACCCAAGATACGATAATCCAGGAGGCTTATTACGCAGCTGAAAGTCAGTCCAGAGAGAAGACAGAGAAGAGTATACAAGCCTACAACTTACACAAGGTTAACATAAGGCTTTAGGGCTGGGAGATGGTCAGTGCTTAAGGACACTTGTTCTTGTCTGGGTTCAGCTCTCTATGCTGGCTTGCAACTGCCCTATAACTTCAGTTCCAGGGGACCCTACTCCCTCCTCTCACCTCTAACAGAACCAGCCATGCATGTGGTACACACATACATACATGTGAGCAAAACACTTGCATACGTTTTTAAAAAGGGTTTAAAAGAAGAACGGGAATCTTTTCCACAATTGAGGTTAAAAAAAAATAGGAGACTGCAAACTTTTGCAAGAATATAGTATAGCTTCCAATGTAGAAGTCTGTTAGTTAAAGGCTTTAAATAAATCTGAAACTCAAAAAAAAAATGTTTTTTATGTATTTGGATGTTTTGTCTGCATGTATATCTGTGTACCAACTACATGCGCACAGTGACATGCATAAAAAGGGCGTAAGATCCTCTGGAACTGGAGTTACAGGTGGTTGTGTGAGCTACTATTGGTGCTGGGAAATGACTCCAGGTCCTATGTAAGAGCAACAGCACACCTTTAATTCCAGAACTTTGGAAGCAGAGGCAGGTGAGTTCAAGGCCAACCTGGTCTACAGAGAGTTCCAGGACAACCAGGGCTACACAGAGAAACCGTGTCTTGAAAAAACCAAAACCAAAACCAAAGCAACCAACTAACCAACCAACCAACCAACCAACCAACCAACCACAAAAACGAGCAACAAGTACTCTTAACCACTGAGCCATCTCTCCAGCCCCATCTGAAACACTTCTAAGATTTCTTCTGCTCAAGGATGTGCTCTGTAAAAATGTGAATCAAGAAAAAGAGTTGAGTGTGTTGGTTTATGCCTTTAATCCCAACACTGGAGAGAGAGAGGGAGAGAGTGTGTGTGTGTATGCAGAAGCAGGTAGATCTCTGTGAGTTTGTGGGCAGCTTGGTCTGCACAGTGAAACCTTGAGTTCTTTTTTCTATTAAAAACAAACAAAAAAAGTAAAAGACAAAAGATTTACACAGTCTGCAGAGATACCAGGGTATGATACATTCAGTAGTAAAGAAATGTTTACATGTCATAGAGTATGGGAGAGGAATTTCTGGTACAAAGAAAACTAAACCAAACGAAACCAGCTCAAAAGACAGAATGTTTCCTAGCATATATGCCACTGGTCATGGGATACATGTAGCCCCAAGAGGTGGACACAGATGCATCATCAGTCTTCCTCAGCCACCTCCTGACTTCACAGCCAACGTGGGCTGTAGTAGAGCTTGCCTCAGAAAACAAGAGGGTTGGCTCAGAGGGTGAAGGGGCATGACGCTATGCCTGAACCCCTGAGGTCAGTCCCTGAGACCTGTGCACTGCACACAGACACCAACAAATGTGAGTTTAAAAAACTGATGAGAAATAACCCTTCAGTGATCTCTTAAAGGACATATAATTATCCTATGAGACACAAATAGCACGAAGCATAACTCATTTGTGGTAGAAAGAAGCGCAGCTGACTCTGCATCTTGCACGGAAAGAATTATGCCGACAATGCAGAAACAAACAGCAACACAGTGTTATCTGGTACATAGAAGTCAATTCAAGAAAACAGGAATGGGTCTCTGGTGGCACAAAGGACTGAGGCAGAGATTGTTATTTTTCATTCAGCAGACTTTAAGGCAAATATGTGACTTATTATTTTGATGAAAATTAAAGCTCAGTTAAGAAAGGAGTCACTTGTGCTCAAACATGAGACCTGCTAGCAGTAAATATTAATGGACTCTCTTACTTACCACACTGTATAGTTGGCTGCATTTAACTCAATAGCATCCTGAGTGAGCTGAAAGGCTCGTTCGCTTCTCTCATCGCGCTGCAGAACAGCTCGGAAGTAATCATAGACATCTCTAACTGGAGAAGGAAACACACAGTATGTCAGGGTCACTAGCACCACAGTATGCACCCAATTACATGTATGTAATATTTGTAGGAAGTAAATATAGTCAAAAAGGTGGGTGGTTGGACCACTTTATTACTGTATTATTAATCTTGTGGAGATAGTGTTTAATGCCTACCAGGCTGGACTTAAACTTGCTGTACAACTGAGGCTAGCTCTAAACTCCTAACCTTCTTGCTTCCCAAGTGCTAGGGTTACAGCTGTGTACCACATCAACAGACACAACACATGAGCTATGTAAGCCAAATAATGCTTGCTACAAGTATTAGAGGCTAATGCCAAACCAAATCTCCCAAATACCTTATCTAAGTTCATGTTATAACAGATCTAAATCTTCTTAATGGTTGTAAGGGTCATAAGTTTTATTTTTAATCTATTTCTCTCTGAGATATATAGGTGTTTCCCTTGATCTTGCTGTTTCAAACATATCCTAACAACTGATATTCCTAGTATTGGCTACGAGATTGTTATAAATCCACTCCATCTGTACAACAGTTCCTTTTACGGTCATCATTTACACTTTTCTATGGGTGCTGACTACAAAAAGGCTAAACAATGTGTTCATGGATAGAGATTTGGTGAGGTGAACATGTCATAATTTAAGCCAGGTGGTCAGCAGACTCCAAAGTCTGTGCTTTTAACTACTCAGCATCTATTTTTTAAGAGACTTAATTTTTCACTTTAATTTCCGTGTGCTGTGCACAAGTATCTGTGGAGGCCAGCAAACGTCATCTGGAGCTGGAGTTACGGGTAGTTATGAGCTGCCTCATGTGGGCGCTGAGAAATAAACTCAGGTCTCTACTCTTAGCTACTCAGCCATCTCTTCCAAACCTACACTATGCTGAATGCTAGAGTGAGTCCAGAATCAGAAGTCGCTCTCAGAGGCTGACGACATGGCTCAGCCGTTAAGAGCACTTGCTGCTCCCACGGAGGACCTCCACGGCAGCTCACAACCCTCTGTCACTCTACTTCTAGAGGATTCTATGCCCTCTTCTGGCCTCTATGGACACTGTATGCACTTGATGCAGAGACACATACAGACAAAAACATTCATCTATATAAAATAAAAATAAATCGCCAGGCCTGGTGGTACACACCTTTAATCTCAGCACTGGGAAGGCAGAGCAAGCAGATCTCTGTGAGTTCGAGGCCAGCTTAGTCTACAGAGCAAGTTCCAGGACACCCAGGGCTATACAGAGAAACCCAGTCTTGAAAAACCAACAAACCAATAAATAAATAAATAAACAAACAAATCTTTAAAAACACTCGGCATTCAGACCTGAGTCTTCCTAATTTTTACAGCTGTACATACTGCTTTCCAAAGATCCTAGGTATCTAAAAACTACTGTGTGGTATTATAGATGGATGGAGCTTGACAGTTTCAATTTCACCATTTTATTCACAGGTCGACATAAGTTCTTATTTTAATTGTCAGATCTTTTATCCATTTCTTATTTAATGGCCAATGGACTTTCATTTTTCTGTGGCTTTTCAGTTCACACATTTTGTTCATTTTTTAACATAGTCTTCTCATTGTTGTATAAGGTTCTTCACCAAATTCTGATTATCAGTCCTGCTTTCTGAAACATAACTTTCCCCATAATGTTTGCTTCTTAAATTATGGTTTTGCTATTGTGTAAGTTTTAAACTTTGATATATTTGCCTTACAATTTTTGATTTGTTTAACTTAATGGGATCGTTACTTTTTTTTTTTTTTGTCAGCTTGACACAAGCAAGGGTTATCTAAGAAGCAGGAGCTTCAACTCAGAAAATGTCCCCATCCATCCCTCAGGAGGCAGAGGCAGGGAGATCCCTGTGAATTCAAGGCCTGGTCTTCATAATGAGTTCTAGGCCAGTCACAGCTACAAAGTGAACCTGTCTCACCCTCCTGCCCCCAAGCAACCTTACAAATCTGAAAAAGTTGTGGTTTACATTTCTCTCATCACTACTGAGGTAACACTTCTGTGTAAATATTTTTATTTCTTGTAGAAATATTATGTGGAGCTATTTCAGGAAACATTTCCATGTAGTTATTATATATTCTGAAATTTTTCCTTAATAGAGTATTTTATATCTAATCTCATAATGCCTTTATCACAATTATTTTCTTTGCTTGTCTTTTCAGCTGAGAGATGGTCGACAATGTCTCTTAGTCAGAGACAATCTGTTTTTTTGTTGGGGATCAAATCCACATGCCGGGCAGGTGCTCTAGCAGTGTGCATCCCTACCCGATGATTATTCTCTTATGTATGTATATACAGCCTACTTACTTTGTTTCAGAACATTAGTTCACCTTTATTTTCAATTCATTAAGATATGAGAGAGTGATAGAATTATGTTTTTATCTAAATGCATAGCCATTGATGAAAGCACTTTTTAAACACAATTAAGGCCTCATATATACTGATGACCTACTTTCAGCGCTCACCACCCTTCTTTTTGTCCTACTATGACATATTAATTGTTTGGTACTCCATTTTCATACTTGATATATGGCAATCCCCATAACATTGCTCTTTGTTTTCAAACATTTGTTACCACAACTTCACATTCAGTAAAGGAATAAATAAATTATTTTGCAAAAAAGAATCTCAGAAAACAACACATTAACTGAGAGTAAAAATATATACAGATATGAACATACAAACTCATAAAATTCCAGAAGTAGCATTTCATCCATTTATCCTTTCCTAGAAGAACAATCAACATTTGTATGACCTCCCATTTACAAACAGTTCACATTTAAGAAAAGGCTACTTTGTCAAAGAAAACATCAGCACATACATTTCAACTGAGTCTAACACTACATAGTTAAAATGTATCTTAAAATGCTGGTACTTGAGCAACTAAAGGTTATTCTAAATAAAACAGTAACTCACTTGTTATACTCCAAATGCAAATTTAAAGCACAACCATACAATAGCTATTATGTATTATAATGTAACATTCATGGCTTAGAATATCTACTCCCTGAACAAAATAGAAGACAAGTGACAAAGAAAACAACATTAACTCATAAGTAATTCAGATTCTTATTAAGTAAGAATCTCCCTCACTTCTTTACATGGTTGTATATTTCAACTTTGTTAGAAGTTTAACTTAGAGATTCCCTAAGGAACACAAACTTACACTTCTCACTGTAGATGATCTGGACCACTGGGTTAGGACCATCGTTCTGTGGCACTGGTTCTATATCAGCCCATTCCGCCCTGTCCCTGAAAACAGACATGTTCCCCATGATTATACTCAACCACCTTTGGATTACGAAAAATGAGTAAGGGGCTGGAGAGATGGCTCAGTAGTTAAAGCGCTTGTTCTTGCAGAGGGCCAGAGTTCAGTTTAAAGCGCCCACATGGAGATTTGAAATTATAATTCCAGTTCTAGGGAATCTGATGTCCTTTTCTGACCTCCAAGGGCTTCCGGAGGCACATGAGCATAGACACATAACCAGGCAACACAAACATACACAAAAAATACGTATTTTTTTTTTTTTAAAGAAACATTTATACATCATCAATTTCAAATTTATGGTCTGGCAAAATGTGGTCTTCCAGAAGGTATCCAAGTTTTAACTTAAAATTAATCTCACTCATTCATTTAGTAAGATTCTGAAGTTAGTATTTTTAAAAACCTGAATTTTACTAGGAACTGATATTTTAAACTCTAAGCAGGGCTGGGGATATATCTCAAGAAGTAGAACACAGGCACAAAGTCCTGGGTGTGATGTCTCAACACCAAAATAATCGAACTAAGCAATACTAGCTACTGTCAACTACAAAGATGACTCCAGGGTCACTAACGGGCAGGGCCAGGGATGTGGGAAGATGTCTCTCTGGCGTGGGTGAGAGAAGGCTCTGGAATCTGACAACTGCTTATGTTGGAATATTAGCTTTACAACTTCCTGTATGACATTAAGGAAGTTATTTAACCTCCTTGGAAGTCAGTTTCTTCGAATTTGAGATGAAGGTAACATTACCAGTCAACTTTGGAAGGCTATTTTGAGAATGAGTAACAGATAAAGAGTGCTTAAAACCTGTTCAGCATATTGTAAGCATTCAAACCATCCAAGGAGTAGTCTCAAAACAAGTTTAACACTGGATCTTCTGCTCGGCCCAAGCTGGAGGCAATTTGTTGGCCAATCATGGGTAATTTGAGAGGCAAAGTTCACTCAACGTCATTTTGGATATGTGAGAATTTGCTTGCAGGACACTAAGGGGGACAAACAATCAACGTCTGAATACATAAGTAGCTTCGGATCAACGGCAACACCCCACAACCAAACTCAATTAATTCAACTGTAGAAACCGCTGCAAAACGCCTTTCACTCATTCATAAAAAACATGGCAAACGAGACACTGAAAGTGTTCAGGTAGAACTACGGGAGACAGTAAGTACTTTCCGACAGGGAACTAGGGAACACAGGGAGGAAAGAGCAGAGGGGCTGAGGACAGACAGTGGCAAAAATGAAGGAAAGGCAAGAAAGTTGTCTCCTGTCAGCAGGAGCCATGACGGCGTTTCCGGAGCGCAAATCTAGCCGTTCCAACTGCGTGATCCCGAGGCGAGCTATCGAAAGTGCACCTTCCCGGTGATGCGCGGCTAGCGTCAGGACAGCCCTACGGGGCCACGGAGGTGTCACCGCGCCCCGGGCTGCGCCGCCTCGGAGGGCGCCCCCGTCCGCCCGTCCGCGGCGCGGCGCGGCGAGCACCTCGGCCCCGGCCTCCACGCCGCGGCCCGCGGGGCGACGTTACCTGTACAAGACGTAGGTGGGCGAGTACAGGCTCGGGAACTGGTCGTCCATGGGGGACGCCGCCGCCTCCCCGGCCTCGGCCGCCATCTCTTCTTCCTGAGGCTGCTGCCCCGGCGGCGGGGGAGGCGGGGGCGGCGGCTGCTCGGGCTGTCCCGGATCGCCGCCTGGCGCAGATTCCCCGACCCCCTCAGTGGCCGCCATCTCGCCTCCGTCCGCAGCACGGGTGGTGGCGGAGGCCCCGCCCCCTCCGCGCCCCGCCCCGCCCCCGGCGTGGCCAACTTCCGGTTCCTCGGGCTCTACCATAGAGGCGTAAGTGTAGAGGGCCCGGCCGGGAGGCCTGGCCAGCCCCTGCCAAGGGCTGTACTCTCTTCTGGGGCACCAGGGGCCCTTCCCGGCTGCAGGGCTTCGCCGAGGCCTTTAGGCCTTTAGTATCAGTGGAGTTAGCTGCTGTTTTTCTTCTTCGGGTAACTTTCTTTTCTTTTCTCTCTTTTTTTTAATTTCTTTGTTTTTGTTTCTCTTTCAACCGTGGAGTAGGAACCCACACTTGCGCGTGCTATGCATATGTTCTACCAATGAGTTAAATCTCCAGCCCCCTGCCGCTCCCTTCTTTTGGACTATCCTAGTTAGGAGTGTGAAGACTCACGAATGGTCCACAGCCAGCCCTCCCATCCCCTCACCACGCTACCCAGTTCCATTCTTTCACACTTTTCCACGTTTTTCAATGTTGGTTTACATAAAGCAGAATTTTATTAATCCAGGGGTTTTGTCCTTGGGAATTAAGTTTGGATTTTGTGTGAGTAATACGCGTGTATGTTAGAGAAAAGGGAAGCTTTTTTTCTAAATGTCATAGAGAATAGATACAGATATATTCAGTTAGCAAATATTTACTATCAGTTAGGCACCAGATTCACTCACAGTAGAGCAAAAACCCAAGTGTCTGGCTACAGAGTATATTCTAGGAGGAATTCTTAAATCAGAGCTGATCGAGGCAAAGTGGAAATAAAAGAGACTGTCTTTAGAAGCAGACTGCCCTTTAATTAGAAAAATGAAGGGTGGCAATGGGATCTTGTAGGTTTTATAGGGCAGAAAAGGGAACTTTTGGGATCCCAACAGAGGTTGGTATGTAATCTTAGCAGAAGTTTCCAGGATCCTAACAGCCCAAGGTGTTATCTACCAAATCAACTTTCCTGTCCTGAGTTTCTCAGCCCACCTGTGCTAGTGATCAAACCCAGAAGTTAGAAATGCTAGTATCTACCGCAATTCTATTATTAATCTACACACACAACCCTGCTAAGATAAACAAAAAGTTTAAAACCTACACCATACAATAAGCATTAAAAACATTATTACATAGTCATTATTTGTGTGTGTATGAGAGAGAGAGAGAGAGAGAGAGACTATTTGAGTTAATGTGCACCACTTGTGTGCAGGTGCCCTCAAAGGCCAGAAGGAAACACCCACCCTTGGGGAAACTTGTAAGAAATTCCCTTTGTTCCCTGGATTCTCCCTCAAGACATTCCTAACATAGGTTGGGATCTAGGATTGATTTCCCATTGAGTTTTCTAGAGTAAATAAAATGTCTGTTTATGTGAGATGTAATTCAGTCTCTAACAAAGGAGCTCTTCCTCTTACCCACATCCTTATCTAACGGTACCCAGGAGGCGTATAGGAGTCCAAGCAAGAGTTGCACTAAGAGTCTCAGCAGTGGTGATTTTGAACTGACTAAGGTAATGCTATACTGTTCTGACTCCATTTTATGTTTGCTTAGACAATTCTCAACCCTCTACCCTCTGCCCACCAATGGTCACATCTGCCTTGACAGCACATTTGAGATTTCCATGGCCTCAACTATGGTCCAGATGTATTAACCAAAATAAATTAGTAAACTAAAATGACAAGAAAAGATACATAAAAATGAGTGACTGATGATATATCTGAAATAATGACTAGGCTCTGCCAGGAATAAACATTTTAAGGTTACTTTGACTCTCATCTAACATTGACCTAAGTTATGGCCTTTGTGGTTTTGTCTTTGAAAACTCTACATTCCTGAGCTTGGGCACCAAGCTGAAAAGTCTGAGACTTTTCAGAGGCATGGGCCTGCACTTTCTCAGGCCGACAATAAAAAGGACTTAAAACTTTTAATTGGCTAAAAAACCATGGCTGTCAATAACTATCTTTCATGGATCATTAGGTTGGATGAGAATGGCCCCAATAAGCTCATATGTTTGAATGCTTGGTCCCCAGTTAGTGGAGCTGTTTGGGAAGGATTAGGAGGTGTGGCCTTGCTGGAGGTATGCCACTGGGGATAGGCTTTGAGGTTTCAAAATTCCATTCCAGGTCCAGTGTTGTGGTTTGAATGAAAATGGCTGCCACAATCTCATAGGGAGTGGTACTATTAGGAGTTGTGGCCTTGTTGGAGGAAGTGTGTCACTGGGTGTGGGCTTTGAGGTTTCAAGTGCTCAAGTCAGGCCCAGTGTCTCTCTCTTCCTGTTGCCTGATCTGGATGTGAAACTCTGAGCTCTCTATGCGCATGTCTGCCTGCATGCTGCCATGATGATAATGAACTAAGCTTCTGAACTGTAAGGCAGCCCCCAATTAAATACTCTCCTTTAAAAATTATTAATTTATTCACTTTACATCCCAATCGTAGGCCCCTCCTTCATCTCCCCAGGTCCCACCCTCCCTCCGGCTTCCTCCTTATCCCTGTTCTCAGAAAGGGGGAGCCCTCCTCCTTTAACAACTGAGCCCAGACTATCAAGTCTCTTCAGGACTGCCTGTATCCTCTTCCTGAGGCCTGGCAAGGCCACCTCACTTAGGGGAAGTGATCAAAGAGCAGGCAACAGAGTTCATGTCAGAGACAGGCCCTGCTCCCTTTACTAGGTAACCTACATGGAGACTGAGCTGTCTATCAGCTATATCTGAGCAGGGGCGTAGGTCCTCTCTATGCATGGTTCTTGGTTGGTGCATCAGTCTCCACTAGACCCCCTGTATCCAGATATGTTGGCTCTGCTCTCCTTTTTAACAGTTGTCCTGGTCATAGTGTCTCTTCACAGCAGTAGGACACTGACTATAAGACATGCAGTCTTGAGTGTTCTCTCTCTGCCTACAGCTTGGAGATAGATGTGAGCTTTAAGCTACTGGTCCAGCACTGCCCCCATGTTTCCTGCCATGATGCTCATGGGCTGAAACTGTAAGCAAACCCCTGACTAAATGCTTCCTTTTATAAGTTGCCTTGGTCATGGTGTTTCATCATAGCACTGTTCAAAGTAAGACAACGTATTTACTATTTTAGTGGCTCTCAAGGTACATCTCAGAGAGTTGCTAAGAAGGACAATTTTTTTTTCATCTTTGATATGTGAGATTAGAGAGTGGCTCTAATGAAGTCCATTAGAAGAGACCACAACATACTAAAATCAGGAAATACTAAAATTTCGCAAAGGAGTTAAGACATCCTTACACAGTTTCTGGTTGGAGTCCTAGAAAATTAAAGGTTTATAGCTGGGAAAGGAGAAAAGCCATGTGTGTGTAGGTCTTAAGCATGACTGTCGCCACTTTAACATTCTCATTGGGAATCTCTATATATAGAATGTTTTTGTTTTTGTTTTTGTTTTTTTTTTTTGTTGGCACGTTTACCACAAATGCTTTTTGTGTTGGAATTTTTTTCTTAGGTATATGGGTATTTTGCCAGCCTACATTTCTGTGTACAACATGAATGGCATGGAACTTGAGTTACAGATGGTTGTAAGCTGCCTTGTAGGTGCTGGGAATAAAACCTAGGTTTTCTGCAAGAGCAGCTGGTGCCCTTTCCTGTGGAGTCATCCCTTCAGCCCACTTTGATTCATGGTGTCAAGACTTCAGCATGAGGTGCTCTTTCCATACTATGTCCCCATTTTTTTTTCCATTTATCAGCTTACCTTAATGTTAACTCTAAAAGGGAAGAAGCTATGTTTAATTTTTACCTTTAAGAACTTCTGGCCTGGGCCTGGATATAAATGACAGTGGTTAAATCTATGTAATTGCCTTTCCAGAGGACTGAGGAACTGAGTTGGTTCCTAACGCCTATAAGTCAGCTCATAAACCCTTCTAACTCCTGCTCCATGAGAGCCTTTTGCTGTACTCCACAGACACCTTTACTCTCACATACACATACCTACAGACATAATAAAAATTAAAAATGAGTCTTTAAAATATGACACACACAAAATTTACTGTGAACAAGGATCACGAGAGAAGACATCCTTCAGGCAAGTGCTTTTCACCACACTGTTAACTGAAAACAGTATGATGCTGGTTCACAGTGAGAGAGAGGCTCACACACACAGCAGCAGTTTAAATCACAAACTAGCACAGTGGGAAAACTGAACAGATACTGATTTACAGTTAACAAGTGACAGAATCATGTAGCTACTTAGACATTAGTAGGCTTGAAGTTTGTTGGGGATGCCCTGCTCCCCACCCCCACCCCCAATCAGGTTCCCTACCACCTCCAGTACCTCCGTAACAATAAATTTCAAGGAAGGCGGAAGATATCACAATTCCGCTCTCCTTAGAATTGGAAATGCCATGTGGCACAGATGTCCCTCCTTGATTTAAGATGCCACATGAAAGGGAGAGACGTTGCCTTTCTGACCTTCTTCTGTGTGCGGAGGACCAAGGACAACTTCGGTTGTTCCTTCTCAGGAGCCATTCACTGCTTTTTTAAAAGTGTCTCTCATTGGAACCCACTGGTTAGGCTGGAGTGAGCGGATTCTACCATCCAGTACTGGGATTATAACTATGTCACTACTCTGGGATTTTTAAATTCAAGACTTCATGCTGTGTGGCAAGCATGACAGAGGCATCACCCCAGAACTGTTATATATTATACACTGTGCTCTGTATATCACATCTTAATTTTCCTTAAAAGATTTTTTAATTTACTTTTAATTATGTGCACGTGTGTGCAGGCGCCAGCAGGGGCCCAGGCATGGGGTTCCCCATGGAGATGGAGTTATGTATGGTTATACACGGGTAATGGGAACTGGATTCAGGTCCTCGGCAAGACAGCAGGGGCCCAGGCATGGGGTTCCCCATGGAGATGGAGTTATGTATGGTTATACATGGGTAATGGGAACTGGATTCAGGTCCTCGGCAAGAGCGCTTCATGCTCTTAACTGCCAGGCCACTTTTCCAGCTCCCTCATCTGCCTTCCGTGGACAGACAGAACACGTTTTACTAGAGAGTATGTGTTCCCCTTTGAGTTCTTAGTTTTGCTGATCAAAGTATTTTGAGACTTGGAAGACTGAGGACCATTTTATAAGTTTGAGAGAAAAACAACAGGGCAGACAAAGTTGTCAAGCTTAGCAGCTACTGTGAAGCAGGTGGTAGATAAGAGGAAGAAAGTCATGCCTTCTGAACCAGGTCCAAAAGGCAAGCAGGTCCAGTAGTGGATGTCTGCAAACAGACACAGGAGTAGGGAGAAAGGAGTCTTTATAGAGAGCGAGTGTTTAGAGTGTCAGGGCAAGTATACTTGGGCCTTTGGTCCATATATGGAGGAAGACCAGAGAAAAAGGAAAACTCTAAGTTAGAACAGAGTAAGGGGTAAGATCTTTAAGCAACTGTTCTGAAGGACAGACCTGGGGGTGAAACTTTTTTTCTTAAGCTTTATTTAGTGTTCACTTTACATCTCAATTGTAGTTCCCAACCCCAACCTCCTTTCCTCCACTCTCTCTCCTTCTGCCCCTCTCCTAACTCTCAGGAAGGCCCCTCCCATATATACCCATTGGGCAACTAGGTCTTCCTGTGGGTCCTCTAGTAAGGGGAGCATGGGCGTTATTGCATGCTTTTGGATTACTCTCCCCTAGTGGGGCTGCCTTCACAGGCCACCATGGAGGACGGGCATCAATCCTGACGCAACCTGAAGTGCTAGCGTGCGGTGAAACCCTTAAGTATCCTATTTCATTAAAGGAAAGTTATTCTTTGCATCACTTTGACGTGTTTTCAGGTTTATCAGCATACCTAGGCTGGGTGCTTTTGTGGCCAAATAACTGATAAGCCCACTTGGATTAACTCTTATTTGTTAAGACGGGGCCTCACCATTTTGCCCTGGTTGTCTTGGAACTGTGTAGTACAGGGCAGCCTTAAACTCACAGAGATCCAACTGCCTTTGTCTCCGGGATGCTGGTATTAAAGGCCTGTGCCACCATACCTAGATTGGATTAACTTTTAAGGGAAAGGAAATTATCACAATTTTAGGGTTAGATTAGAATGTCACGCTTCCACCCAGGGCAGGAACTCAGATTTTGTTCTTCTGAGTAAGAAGATAGTTTTCTTCTTTCCCCCTTTCATTTTAAAATCTTAAGAAAGGTGTTAATTGTGATGCTTCCCTTTCTTGAGCGTTGCCTGGAAATGAGAGGTGGGCTAAGGCTGATTATGAGGAAGGGTCTATGTTCAATGGTTTCCAAGACTGTTAATTTCTGTCTGCCTACCTAGCCGCAGCAACTGCAAAATCAAGTGTAAAGATCAGTCAATCGTTAAACATCTGTCATAGAAAAGAGCAGAAAAGACAAGATGTATGCTGGATTTTTATACAAGTCTTTATTTACAACTTGTTTAACAACTGTACACTTTTTGCAGCCTTGAAAACATGTTCTTTGTACTTGAGTGGGAAAATATAGTTTGACCAAATCTTAACTTTTTCATATACATATATTATATGCATATATAAACACTCATATATAACAAGCTGGCAGTCATAAAATAAAAATAAACCAAAAGGAAATACAGGATTAAACAAACAAACAAAACCCCCTACTTTCTGCTGGTTTCTCAGAACTTTCTGTGACTTAGTCTCTAACACCTCATTTTCCTCAGCTAACAGTGGGGACACTCAAGACTCAAGACAACCTAAGTAACTGCCAGACTTGGTAAACAAGCGGGAAATGCTTGAACACCATTAAGTATGGTGTTGTTAAATAGGAATTCAAGTCGGAAACGTAGAGCCGAAAGTGGACATCATTGCTGGATTACAACAACAAGGAATAAAACTACAAACCTATGAATTCGATAGTCAACTAGAGCGGGATATAACTAGTAATACCCTTTTCAGAGTGGCTAAAATGCAAGGTGGGTAACATCCCACTATGTCAAATGTGAAACTAGCAACAACTTAGAGGGCAGTCGGTGATCCTGAAGACTTGAGTACAAAGCTTTACACATGGGGCTGTAGTCAATATGACTCCAACTTCAATATACTTAGGTGACCATAGGGAAACAAATTTATTCCTAGCTTGACATTCTTGGTATTTTGAATTTCCTAACCTAAATAAGGCAAAGTATTAAACATATTTAAATTTTGCTACCCATTACATAACAAAAAATGGGTGTTATAAATGTTGGGCAACTCTCAAAATGAGAGAACTGCAACAAATCTGGAAGTTATTCTTCAGAGTACAAAGTATTATGAATTACAGAAACCATAAATGCCAAAATTAGTGATGACAATGTTATTTTAGTGGATTTGAATTATAAGTAACTAAAACTATTAGAAAAACAAAGTAGATTGTTATAAAAATTAAGTGCCAGATCACTGATTGGCATCTGTGTACAGTCATTTTCTACATTTATACTAAAATGTTACTTACGTAGAGCACACTGAAAATTATCCTTAACCAACAAGTCTTTGTAGGATACATATGCAGTTAGGTTACCAAGAGAACAGTAAGACAAACTCAGGCTATCATTTGCTCATCTGTACTTGAATTACAGCAATAGTCTCCCAACCTGTTTGGGAATTGACAATACTGTTCTGATTCTGCTGCCTGACCAGAGAAAGAGAAAGCATGGTGACTGCTGAGCAGGGAAGGCTTCACTAGGCTTATCTGACTCAAAAGAATCACAACAGCAACAGAGTGGGGAGCACTCTCCAGCAGAGAGTGGGGAGCACGCTCCAGCACTGAGGAAGCAGATCTCAGTGAGTTCCAGGCCAGCCAAGGCTAAAAAGTGAGACCTTGTTTCAAAAAAAAAAAAATGATTACTAAAGTACTCTAATATGCTTTAGATTGGCTCTCCAGTACTGCAAACCCTAGAAAAGCAAAAACAAACCTACATATCCACATTTGTTTAAAAGAAGTCCCTTAGTTTGATTTGAAACATTCAGATATATTAACATAAACCTTTAAGTTAAATAAAGTACTTTAGTATAGTGAAGGAAAAACCAGTATAATTTCCCAATGTTTTCATATTCTATAATAACAAATGTTCACTTCATAAAGAAAAAACTGATTGGACTCATCATCCTAACAAGAGCCAGAAACCATGAAGAAATTTACTTATTTGACCCTAAGTGTACTTTTGAAGTAGAAGATAGCCAAACATGAATTTAAAACTCATAGGGCAGAAACAGTGACTTTCATGAGATATTTATATATAAAGATTTAAATAATGTAAGGGCTATGACATTTATTAAATTTTATTTGAGAATAAGTTAAACATTTATTATCAGTTTCTCCTGGATGACAAGTAATATAATCAATTTAAAAGTTATAAAAGAGAAATGCCTGAAAATATTAAGCAATGATTTATAAAATGACTTAATTATATCAAGTGATAAAGCATTGATAATTTGTGTTGGGAAGAATATACTAAAAACTCACAATATGGGGCTTTGATTTTTCAAAGGCCAAAAAGGTTGCTACAAAACTTTTATAAGAGGGGCTGCAGAGATGACTTAGCAGTTAAGAGCACTGGTTGCTCTTTCAGAGGACTGGGTTCAATTCCCAGCATCCACATGGCAACGTACAACTGTAACTTCAGTTCCTCATACAGACATACATGCAGGAAAAACACTAATGCAATAGGATAAATAAATCATAAAAAATCCTTTCATAAGAAAGAAACACTTGTCAGCTGTTAAACCCTTTAGCAACTGCTATTAGTTGACCTGTAAGTTGATCGACTGCCTCTAATTTCTTTCCTTTTTCTGGCATAGTTTTCTGCATTGAAGGAAATGTTCCACACCCACACTGCCCACTGCACTCGTGTGAGCGCTGAACAACAGGAGCAGAGGGCTGAAGTGGTGATGGAATCTCACAGGTCACCCTGAATGGCCTTGCCCTGTGGAGATCCGCTCACTCAGCCTCACAAGCGCTAGAATTACGTGTAGGCTGTGTACACACGGCGGTACTGACTTGGCTTACGGCCACTCTATGTAGATTAACAAGAAGAAGCCAGAGTTAGGACACTTAGAAACTTATTCACTGACCGCTTACACAGAATATGTTCATTCAAAACACTGTGTAGTTTTGTACTTGTGTAATCTGACTTCAGACTTGTGATCCTGCTGCCTTAACCGAGTTGGGATTATGGATGTGTGCCACCACCCTGCCTTTCTAGTTTTTACTCGGGGAAGGAAAACAAGGTCTCTATTTCCTTAAAGTTGAATGTAGACGTTCCCATTTCAGTGCTGTTTTCTTCCAGGTGCTCGACTTTAAGTAAACTTTCATAGGAAAGAAACTACTACATGGAGAGAAAGAGAGCAAGACAGAGACAGAGACACAGAGACAGACATAGAGACAGAAACTGAGACTGACTGAAGCCAGGCAGGCTGTACCATTTGGTTTGCAACTAGAGGTAGGCCCACTGGTCCAAAATGCACAAACCAAACCAAACCAGAAGTAAATGGTTTTTATGAGCCAAGTTCCCCATTCTCTGGCAGTAATGAGTTAATGTTCCTCAAACAAGTATCCGTAACTGTTGGTCTCTAACATGACTGCTACATTCACTTCTGAGTCAAAAAACAAAAACCTCACCAGCACAAGATGAAATCTTTGCAAGAGAAATTTAAGGAAAAAAAAAAAAAAACAAAAAACAAAAACCCAAGGTAGAAAAAAAAAAAACAAAAACCACAAAACTATCATAGTACTTTTTTTTTTTTTCAGATGATTTGACTTCTCAGTTTCTGAAATGTTTTGTTTTTCCTTCTCTTTCAGTATTTGCAAAGGTCGGGGGGAAAAACAAGGTAGGGATGGTTTACAGGTTTTTATTTTAGAAGACAATCCCTCAAAGGATAAGAAAATCTCATCAAGCAGAGAAGTGTTTAGTTTTATCCTTGAGAAACACAGTTTCAAAGGAGTTTGTGCTTGAGAAGACACAGTGTGCTGGGCTTGGAGCTGGAAGGTAGAGTGCGCCTGGAGAACCCAAAAGCTGGCTTCACACTGTAGTAAAATACACCTTGTAGTGTGACCAGTAGCAAACTCAGTTATATGCATGTTTCCAGACTCTGATTCATGGCACCGAGGTGCCAACTGGAAACACCAAAGTAAAGCAGAAGAGGAAAGGAAGAATTATTATCAAATCCTAGTAAAGTGCTGGAAAACTTGTAGTAAGGTATAAACAATCTCCACTGCTGAGGAAGGTAGATGTTAAGCTTCCTGTCTCTAATAAAACACAACAGAAGGACACAGAGTGACACTGTCTACAGGTTCCCAAGCACAGCAAGAATAAACATGGGCTCTTTCTACTTTACTTTGTCACTTCAGAGCTCTCTCAAGTGACAGAGTCTGTTCTGACATCTTGTCAGTGTGCTTCAGTGTTCTCAGTGTGATTCCTTTAAGATCAAAGCAGATATAATTCAGATTTTAATAGCCCTGTGGGTGGGAAATCTTGAGCTAATGGGCACCCCCAATTTCATCTTAGGACCTCCACACCTGCTTGTGAGCCTGTGGTAATGTAATATATCAGGCTTACTTTTGAATGTTTTAAAGGTCTACCTTTGTCTTCATTTACAGACATTTTGTGGAAGTACAATGTATAATTGGGGGGAGGGGAACATAAAATTAAAACAATGTTTTTTTTAAACTATAAAAGTATGATATAGATACCTGTTGGGAAATTGTGATAATTTCAGTCATCATAGATTTTTTTCTCTCATCTCATCAAATCAAAGTTTCCTTAACATTCTAAATCCCTAAAGTATTAGTAACTGTTCAATAGTTATAAAAAGAAATGAAATGTTTTCTCTCCCACTAACATGCATATTATATGCTTAAGTTAAACTCACCAAAATACAATTAGACATTAGATCTGGTCTATTCTTTTATCAGACAAATGTGTACTAAGGATAGAATATCCTGTTGACTAAAACTTACGGGACATCTACTGAGACACTGCTTAAGGGCATCTCTTGGCCTACTTTTTGTTGATTAGGCTACTTGTTACCCCAATATTCACTCTGCTCTCAATAATAGATTTGTCTTAAGAGCCATCCGTTTGCTTTCTTCAATTTCTATTCTCTCATACTACATTTAATCTTAACCTTACAGTGTATTACTAAAACTGTAAGAAAACAGAAAATTACTGAAAAGAGACATGTAAAGCAAATCTTGGTAGTCTGGTTTTAAATATGTGTGTGCACACACACACATATGTACAGAAATATACACATATATGCCTAAGATTTATATACATGTGCTTAAATCATATGCATTTAGGGACCCCCATATAACTTTCAAACTTCATATACAAGCCATAACTAGGCTCAGGCCTCTTATTTCTCAAAACAATGTCCCTCTATTGCGTTGGTGTAATTGGAGGAATCCACATATATTCATATTTAAAAACATTAAATATAGAATTTATGGTTTCCTACTCATAATAATATAAATTGGACCGATGAAAAGCTGTTTTAAAGTAATCAGTACACACTTTGATGACATAATGACTTAAAAGCAAGAAATGCCATTATATTTGTGTTGTCTTTCATTATATAAAAATGACACTAAACATAAGACTAATAACGTGACATGACAGAGAAGGTTAGAAGTTAGCTATGTTATTAGCAAGCAAGTTAGTTATTAGCAAATTACTTTATATGCTTTTAGCTGTATTTATTAAAAATATTAGACCATTATTGTGTTAAAATTGGATAAATATTCAAAGAAAAATGTATCAATCACTAAAATATTCATTATAAAAAGTAAAATATTGTGTGAGATGCATTGAAAGTAGCTACACGATAGTCAAATCAGTTTAAAAGAATAAGCTTTGAAACCTCTTTCTAAATGTAATAAAATTGGATTGGAAAAAACAAAAGCCAGGCATGATGGTACATACCTTTAATCCTAGCACTCAGGCAGGCGAATCTCTGTGAGTTCAAGGCCAGCCTGGTCTACACAGTGAGACCCCTTATCAACAAACAAACAAAGGGTTGAATCACATTTAATTCTGATAGGACTACAGTTAATGAGGTTACTTCTATTGGATAGAAAACCCTTTAAGTCATGAAAAGGAAAACAGAACATGATAATTTTTATATATTTAGATATCCCACTTTATGCATTTATATATTCATTAATTCATAAGTACTAGGGACTGAACGTAGGGTTTTTTGGGTCACAGGCCTCGTGTCCTATTCTATTTTGTTGAGCACACTTTTTTTTTTTGGAGGGGTGTGGTTCAAGACAGGGTTTTTGTATGTAACAGAGCCCTGGTTGTCTTGGAATTTGCTCTGTAAACCAGGCTGGCCTCGAACTCACAAGGCTCTGCCTGCCTCTGCTCCCATGTGCTGAAACAAGGTCTCATTGAATAGTCCCATCTAGCTTCCAACTTGCATTTTTCTATCCCCAGGCTCCCATGTTCTGGGATTACACTAGATATCACATAGGTTTCACTGTTAAATACAAAGCTGAATCAGGTTGATAAACACAGAGGAAAAAAATATCTTCATAATATGAAGATTAAAAAGTCCAAATACTTGGGGATGGAAAGATGGCTCAGCTGGCTGTCTAGCAGAAGACCCCTGATCTACACAGGGCAGCTCACAACTACCTCTAACTCTAGCTTCAGTGGATCTGATGTTTTCCTTTGGCCTCCATGGATGGCACTTGCACATATCCTGCCCAAATCTCCCTCCCCCAAATAAAAAACAGCAATTCTTAAAAAAACAAAGGTCCAACTATTCTTTCATGGTTTAATGAACAGAAAACTAAAGGCGTTTGGTACTAACATGATTCCACCTTAGCAAAAAAAGATGCTAAATGCTTCCCTTTCATTGTGGGGTCAAATTATGTTAAGTCAAGTGGATAGAAACTAGCTAAGTACCTATCAGGTAGGGACTGTGGATGTTCAGAAAAGTACCACATTTCCAAACTGGGCATAATTACAACATTCATCAACTACAAGATCTGAAAAAAAAAAAAAAAAAGAAGATTAAATATGGAGAGTAAAGAAGATATTTTAAATTTCATGTTTTCATTAAAGATAACTCAGTGAAATAAAGACTTTAAAATTTAAAATATGGTTATTTTTAGAAGAACAGATTAATGCTTATGTGAGAATAAGAGATTCAACAAAAGAATTATTTATACACACACACACACACACATTTTTTTGTTTTTGCTTTTTTGTTTGATTTTTTAAGGCAGGGTTTCTCTGTGTAGCCCTGACTGTCCTGGAACTCACTCTGTAGACCAGACTGACCTCAAATTTATAGAGATCTGCCTGCTTCTGCCTCCCAACTGCTGGGATTGAACGTATGCACCACAACCGCCCGGCCCACTTTTTCTTTAAAGACAAAAATCTCATATAGATTAAACTGGCTTCAAACTCTCTATATACATATACACCCAGTTTACATGATAACAGGCAATGAACCCAGTGCATCATGTATATTAGGCAATGAGCTAAAACCCACTGAGCTACATCCTAGCCCTCAAAAATATTTCACCTTTACTCAACAAGACTAAATGAACTGCTACTGAAAGGTGAATAAAACTGCTCGTAGAGGCATCTTTTCCCCTAACTTGCTTTAGACTTAATCCCCCACTTTCACATATTTGCACAGCATGGATCTAAAACACCTAGTGAAACCAGATTGGTGGTTCTTACTGATAACATTTAGTTAGACTTTGTGCAACTGGGTTCTTATTACATTAACTAAACAACGTCAAGAAAATTGGACGATGTTATCCTTATTACAATTTAATCATCACATTAAGCTAATTTTACCAAGGTAATAGAAATGATTCAATATGGATCATTTATTGAGGGACTTATTTTTATTATTGTTAGGTAATAATAAAACTGTGACCCAGTTTAAACTTTCTTTTTATAGATTTGTCTTATGTGTATGAGTGTTTTGCCTGCATGCATGTATGCACACCACATGTGTCCCTGATGCCTGTGGAGGTCAGAAGATGGCATTGGATTCCCTGGAATGGGATGTGAAGCAGAAGGCTGGGTGTGAGCTTGCACATTAGGAACTGCACCAGGGTTCCCTGGAAGAACAGTAAATGCTCATAAATGCTCAGCCAACTCTCTCACTAGTTTTAAGAAAACATTTAAAAGTATGTACAAGTGGAACTGGGTTTGGTGGCACACACCTGTAATCCCAGCACTCGGGGCAGAGGCAGGCTGATCTCCATGAATTTGAGGCCAGCCTGGTCTACAATATGAGTTCAGGACAGCTAAGGACACACAGTAAAACCCTGTCTTGGAAAAAACAAGCAAGCAAGCAAACAAACAGTATGTACAAGTGCATTAGTGTTACTTTCATTTCAGAATGCAAGAAACTTACATTTACTGGATTTTTTTTTATTATAATATTAAGTGTATACTGTGGAACATAAATGATTTTTTTTTTTTTTTTTTTGTAAACCCTGTTTAGAAGGCACAGAAAATAAGGATGTTGTAAGAACTAATGTGCTGGTGACAGCTCCTCCCAGGCTGACACAATGACACTGTCCTCATGCCCTTGTTAATGCTGGGACAAGACACATGGAACAAGCAGAGGCTTCAGGAAGTACCAAAAAAGCATGGGAAGATACAGCCCAGCATCACTGACCTCTTCGATTTTAGAGACCACACATCACTGTCAGAGCACCCGCAACATTCCTGATCACTAGCAGAGAAACTGACCTAAACCACACAGTGGAAAAGTTGCCACCGCCATCCTTATCTGTCTATCTATCTATCTATCTATCTATCTATCTATCTATCTATCTATCTATCTATCTAGGGCTCTTAGAGACCACATATCACCCACGACATTCCTGATCACTGGCAGAGAAACTGACCTAAACCACACAGTGGAAAAGTCACCACCACCATCTTTCTTTCTTCCTTCCTTCATTTATTTATGAGACAGGGTTTCTCTGTTAGCCTTGGCTGTCCTGGACTTACTTTGTAGACCAGGCTGGCCTTGAACTCACAGAGATCCACCTGCCTCTGCCTCCCTGAGTACTGCGATTATAGGTGTGTGCCACCACTGCCTGGTTCATACCTAAGTTTTACTCTTGGCGTTATGATACCTAAAGTATATATTCAGATGCTGTTTCTTATGAAAGCATGTTTTATTTTCTTCTGAAGTATCATGAGAAATATTTCTTCCATTTCTGAAGGAAATCAACCAAACATTAAAGACAGAGCAAACAACAGTGAAGGCTATAAACACTGAAATAAGCACACAACAGATGAGGAAGAAAAGAAGCTTATCTTCCTTCTGAAAGCTTGAGGCATTCCCAAAACATCCAGAGAAAAGAATCTGGTAGGTGGTTTAGGTAGGTGTGGGTGTATCCA
Organism: Meriones unguiculatus; assembly: GCF_030254825.1. Lineage (NCBI taxonomy): Eukaryota > Metazoa > Chordata > Mammalia > Rodentia > Muridae > Meriones > Meriones unguiculatus. The sequence goes on from NC_083352.1 coordinate 18,107,020, forward strand.
TAGAGAGGGCAGGTAAATAGAAAATTAAAATCAAAACACTGAGATGTTTTTACCCCACAGGTAAAATCTGGCTGATGAGTAGCTTCAAGAATCTCTTGTTTTCATTTACTTTATTCCACAGGTATAATTTCTCAACAACCAATAATTTTGTTAAGAGTAGGGGTCATAAACCAATTTGATTTAAAAAGTGGTTGAATCTTAGGTATTATGTGAACTAAGGATGAAGTGAGAACTATTTTAAGCTACTTTTAATCTTTTAAAACATATTTACTTGTGTGTGCACCTACAACTGTGTCGATAAGGAGAACAGAGGACAGCCCCTGGGAGTAGCTTGTTCCCTCATCATCTGGGCCCCAGGAATTGAGCTCAGGTCCTCAGGCTTGGCAGCAAATACTCTTCCAGCTGAGCCATTTTGCTGGCTCCAATCTTTAATCTTTTATTTTCAAACTTGATATATCATGTGGGTGTGGTGGCACATACCATAATCTCAGCCTCTTGGAAGGCAGAGGCAGGATGGTTTTAAGTCAAAGGATTTGACGCAGGTGTGGTGGTGTCCTAACACAGTTCTCTCCACTATTGCTAGTTCTTGCTGCTTTCTAGTCTTCCTAGGCAGACGCCCTCAGAGTATACTTAAACATTTGCTGTGAATGTTTTTTTAAAGAAGTGCTGCTTGTTGCACTGTGTTATTTCTCTATGTTGTGATACCTTTTTTCAAGAAAAAAAAATACTAAGAGCTGAGAATGTTGGTTCATGCCTATAATCCAAGAGCATCATATGTTCAAGGTGCCTGGGTTACATAAAGACTCTGTTTAAAAAAAACAAAACAAAACAAAACATGCAGGACAAATTTCTAGGTCAACTTTCTTATAAAAGAGTAGGCAGTTAAAATGGAGCACTTGAATATAGTTTCTGAAAATTCTTAATCACATTAAACTTGAGTTAAAGTTATTTGTCTTTTATACACAACTAAATGAAAACAGAACTTCCAAACAGCAAGTACATGATATAACATCTTCCACTTACATGATTTACCTAAAAAGAAACAAAATAACCCTGTGATCCAATTTCAGATTTCTTTTTTCTTTTAAAAAATGTGGTATGGAACAAGAAAAAGGCTGGAGGAAACCTTAAATAACTTGGGATAAAATACACAAATCAATATAAAAAAAACAAAAGGTAGATCATTTTCAAATAAATGATAGTTTAAAATTATATAATTCCTTAGACAAGGTGCTTCATATGATTGCTTAACAGGCATTCATCTATGTAAATAAATGTGGCATACAATGTAAGCACTTTGAACAACCAAATACCCAAGAAAAATCTCTCCTGTTACCAGTTCTTGGACTTGTAGGGAGAGTAGAGAGAAACTGTAAGGGGTCCTATCAATATTACATACAGAAAGTCACGTACTGATCTTAACGAGTGATAGTAAGACGTTAGCTATCAAGATTAACTGAGAAAAGGAAAAGCTCACAGAATCTATAAAACATTTGAGGCGTAAGTCAAAGAACTGCCCCCAAAATAAGGCTACCTATATGAAAAATAAATATTTTACATGTGGAGAGCAATTAAAAGTGCATGGTTAGAATCTGATTCTTAGCTACTCATGATATTCCAAAGGAAGAAGAAAAAATCCAGCCAAATTTTATCCTTTGTATTTTCTACCCAAATATCTGCACCATTTCATTCTGCCAGCAAACAAGTGAGCAGGAAATAATGAAATTTTATATACTTATGTTTTTAAAACAAACTCCAAATCTTAGAAGAAGTCTAATTTCTCCCCTCTTAGTGATCCTGCCAGGTGCCACAGATCTCTCTAACCAGCACCTCTGCCGATGTAGTTTGTCTTTGCAAAAAGTGCACTTGACACCACTTCATATAGTACAGTAAATGTTTAAGTTATCTGAAGTGCATTTGGAAAACAATCGAAACACAGATTAATACACCATAAAAAGATTAATTCCCTTTAAACAAAGACATTCTTATAAAGTATGGTAACACAGTAGGCACGATAAAGAATATAAATTGTGTATCAATTATTGGCAGAAAATCTGATTCTTTACAAAGCCCACACAAATGGGGAAGAAGACATTTTCATACAAAGAAAAGTATTACACTATTATACAACACTTTTAATTGTACATTTACAAATTTTTGGCACATTAAAAGGAACTGAAAAGACCATAAAGTAAGGGCCAAAGAAACTAAACGATATAAGAGAGAGAAAAATCCTCACACGAGAAACACTAAATATTAACACAGGAGAGAAATAAAATAAGCTGGCTGAATTTCCTGAAATGTTGTTATATGTAACAGAAGTATGCTTTTTAAAAATTCCTCATGGTAAGACCTCTCTACCTTGCTGTGGCTGGCTGGACATGGCCTGGGTAGGATCTTCTTGTGCTGGTTGCTTGTCTTTGCCTAGCTAGAAATGACTGCCCTGAACCTGTGCTAGCCAGTCTGTCTTCAGCCGCCTTTTTATGTAGAGTCATTCCCTGTAACATGAGAAGAAAAGCAAAAGTCACCAGTGGAAGCATGGAGCATATGCTTACAAAAATAAATGTCATCATGCAGAATTTACTTCAATGAATAGCAAGGTATAACTTATTAAGAATATTAATTCTACTCATTATAGTTTAAAATTTTATGATTATTTATAATTAGGTACAAATCTTCCTTTGGAAAAATTATGACTTAATTTTATGAATTCACAACAATCAAAACAATAGATAATGGAGAACATTTTTTAGAATACATCACCTATACTTTCATTTCAAATCAAATAGTGATTTTCCAAGAAAAGTGCAATTGATTGGTAGCAGCTGATTCATACAAAACGTGGAAATCACAGAGTTCATCAGAAAGGAAAAACAAGAAGGTGCTCGTTTCTTATGAAGGAAAGCCATTCTAGGTGCTATACATACCACAGCGCTGTTTTTCTTCACTTCAGGGCAGACTCGTACTATCAAACAAACTAAGCAAAGTTTCTGACAACTCACCATAGAGAGCACAACCAAGAAGGGGATCTCCCGTTAAAAGCGAAAAGATCACTTACTACCTCTGCAGAGGGGCAAAGTCACCAGCTACACCTAGGCGGGAGGAGGAAACCTGCAGGCACTCTCAGAATTTGGAGAAACAGTGAGACATGACAGCACCACTTCTCCTAGATCAGAAGGCTACAGGAGCTAGGAATGGGCCAATTTTAGTATTCTTTTAATAAGACAATGAACTAAGGTAGCAAGAGAAACTGAGGTTGCTGGTCAATCATACCAATAACTCGTATAGGTAGCCTATGCAGAGAAGTGGAGGATGACAACGAGGAAATGATGCACAGAAGACAGGAGACTAAACAATCCATCTTCCAACTTTTAAAAACATTTATTTTAAAAAAATTGCTTGGGAGATGGCTCAGAGGTTAAGAACACTCCCTGTTCTTCCGAAGGTCCTGAGTTCAATTCCCAGTCAACCACATTGTGGCTCAGAACCATCTATAGTAAGATCTGGTGTGCAAGCAGAATGTTGTATAAACAATAAATAAATCTTAAAAAAAATTAAATAATTTATTTTATTTTATTTTATGTGCATTAGTGTGAAGGTGTCAGAGCTCTTGGAATTGGCGCTACAGACAGTTGTAAGCTGCCATGTGGGTGCTGGGAATTGAACCCATGTCCTTTGGAAGAGCAGACAGTGCTCGTAACTGCTGAGCCATCTCTCCAGCCCCTATTTTTTATTTTTAAGAGTTTATTTATTGTTATTTATTACAATTTATTCAGTTTGCATCCTGGCTGTAGCCCCTTCTCTCATTTCCTTCTGGTTCCACCCTCCTTCTCTTTAACCCGAGTATGCCCCTCCCCTAGTCCACTGATAGGGAAGGTCCCCTTCTATCTGACCCTAGACTATCAGGTCTCATCAGGACTGTCTGGATCCTCTTTCTCTTGTGGCCTAGTAAAGCTGCCTCACCAGGGGACAGGTGATCAAGAGCAGGCAACCTAGTTCATGCCAGAGACTGCCCCTGTTCCCCTTACTAGGAAACCCCCATGGAGACTGAGCTGCTCATGGGTTACATCTGAGCAGAGGGGTTTAGGTCCTCTCCATGCATGGTCCTTGGTTGTGGTCTCTGCAGTATCCCCTGGGTCCAGGTTTTTGGCTCTGTTGGTCTCCTTGTGGAGCACTGTCTTCTCCAGGTCTTTCTATCTCCCCCTTCTTCCATAAGGTTCCCTGCACTCTGCACAAAGTCTGGCCGTGAGTCTTAGCAGCTCCTTCAATACCCTGATGGATAGAGTCTTTCAGAGGACCCCTGTAGAAGGCTCCTGTCCTGTTCCCTTTCTTCTCCTACTTCTGATGCCTATCCTGTTTGCCCTTCTGAATGAGGTTTCATCCTTTTCCCTAGGGTCCTCCTTATTGTTTACCTTCTTTAGGACTATAGATTTTAGTATGTTTATCCTATATTATATGGCTAATATCCAGCTATAAGTGAATATATATGTTTCTCTTTGCTTCTGGGTTACCTCACTCAGGATGATCTTTTCTAGTTCCATTTAAAAAATGGGGTACAAAAAAATGGGGTACAGAACTAAACACAGAATTCTGAACAGAGAATTCTTGAATGGTGAAGAAGCACTTAAAGAAATGCTGGGTGTCCTTAGTCATCCAGGAAATGCAAATCAAAATGACCCTGAGATTCCACCTCACACCCATCAGAATGGCTAAGATCAAACACTTAAGGGACAACACATGCTGGAGAGGTTGTGGAGAAAGGGGAACCCTCCTCCATTGCTGGTGCGAATGTAATCTCGTACAACTGCTTTGGAAATCAATCTGGCACTTTCTCAGAAATTTAGGAATAGCGCTACCTCACGATCCACCTATACAACCTCTGGGCATATATCCAAAAGATGCTCAACCATGCAATAAGGGCATTTGTTCAACTATGTTCATACCAGCTTTGTTCATAATCTCCAGAATCTGGAAACAACCCAGATGTCCCTCAACTGAGGAATGGATACAGAAATTGTGGTACATTTACACAATGGAATACTACTCAGCAATTAAAAACAAGGAAATCAGTTTGAAATCACTTGAAATTTGCAGGCAAATGGATGGAACTAGAAAAGACCATCTTCCTTTTAATAATTAGCCTCTAGATTAGACACTGGCCATAGCTTTGCATTCTGAATATTACTTCAGTCTTTCACATGTACTAAGAACACAAAACATTTTCGCCGATGGGAAATTGTAGAAAATATTTCTTTTCTGTGTGTTTGTTTTGTTTTCTATAAGGCAGAGTGTTAAATGGAATGATTTTTAGAATACAACACTTATACTTTCCTTTCAAATCAAATAGTGATTTTCTAAGAAAAGTGCAACTGATTGGTAGCAGCTGATTCACACAAACAGGAAATCATAGAGCTCATCAGAAAGAAAAAACACAAATTCATTTGCTTCTTACTAGTTTCTTTCTAAACTATTTAGCCCTGCTAGCCTGAGACTAGGTAATCCAAGCAGATGTTGATCTGGTATTACTGTCTTGTGTCACCACGCCTGGCCTCAGGGAAATGTCCTGGGGAAGGTAGGAATATAAGCATAAAATGTGTGTGTGTAAATGGTGGCTATGCATGCCTGTATCACAGTTTATGTGGAGGTCAGAGGACAACTTGATGGCCTTGGCTCTCTCCTTCCACCTTTACGTAAGTTTCTAAGGACTGAATTTAGGTTGACAGGATTGTGCAGCAAGCACAACTACCTACTAAGTCATCTTGCCAACCCCCAGCATATATTTTTAACTCAACTTTAACTTAACAAATACATTTGCAGGTTTGAGTAAAACTGATAAGTATCTACTGAAAACATTTTACCTCATATAATGAAATTACACTTTAGTTAAAAAAATTCTAATTTTTCAGGCAACTGACTGGGGAACCTGGGCCTCTGTGGTCTGTGTTCCAGGGCTCCACCACTGAGCAACACATTTCACATACTTCAAGATGTCAGAGGCCAACATAAAGCTATTTGTTGAGAAATTTAATACCTTGCCCCAGCACTCACCATCTTGACTCCTATTTAAGTTGTCTGAGGTGCAAAACTTTCTGAATGTAAGTATGATTTTCCTCCTCTTGGTTACCCTCTGTGAACAGAACTTGCATGTGTGTCTATTGTAATTACCCCTTCACTCCAAAAAGTTAAAAATTAGCACTATCCTTTAGCCCCCATGTCACAGAATAACGAAATCTGGTTCCATAAGAAGCAGTATGTGAGCACTGTGTGAAGCCATAAAAAATAGTCAAGGATGTGAACTTCTAATGGGGATCGGAGTACAGGGCTATGAGACTGTGAACACTAAGCTTCGAGGAAGACAGAACAGTGGGGTTTGGGTTAATGCCCAGAGAAGTCCCCTAATGGGATTTATTTTCTCTTCTTTTAAATTTAATTTTCGAGAAAACTATTTATTAGTAATATCCTCATTCAAAATTATCTGTCTTAAAAGAAAAATTACAATAAATCTTAAACTGCACCGACACACTGGCGCACTGTAAGTCCAGCATGTCATGAAACACACATCTCCGTGGAGATCAGATGTCATGAAACACACATCTCCGTAGAGATCAGATGTCATGAAACACACATCTCCGTAGAGGTCAGATCGCATTTTAAGGTTGGAGAATTAACCTTTAAGAGAGGGTAGCAACGGCAACGCTAACCTAAAAACAACACTGTCGTGTCAACAGAGCGATAAGACAAAAGGGGAAAACTGAAAGAACAGCCTCATTTCCTGCTTCAAAGTACTAACATCTCGGCTGGGGAGATGGCTCTGTGGGTACTGTTGCTTCTGGCTGCTGGTAGGTTACTCAGCCGACTTCTGCTGTTTCTGCTTTGCTGCCTTATTTCAAAAGATTTGCCCTGTCCTGGCTCTCAGTCGCAGCTTGATGTACCCAGCAACTTGTGTTCAATCCCTGGAATCCACACAGCTTCTACACATGTTCCATAGCACCCCTACCCATCATGTACACACATGCACAACGAATAATTTTTAACCCCCCCAACATTTAAAAGACGTAGAAATGGTTTCCTTAGAAAGAACACAAAGCAAAGAAGGACAAAAGGTCCAAGAGAAGGAGCCTCATCCTGTGTAATTCACAGCTATGCATACGCCAATGAACAGTTACTGCCTTCCCTTACATACATTTAGTTTCTTTGAAGGTGTGGTGGAATATTCCATTTCAAAATCTTCAGTGGTCAAGGTCTGAAACTAAACATTTCCAAATCCCTCCAGATAGATTAACTATTTGTAAAGTAAGTCTTGCAAAGGTGCTGACACAGCCCACGATGCAAGAGCTACTTCATCTCTTTAGGTATCACCATGTCTGCTTTCCCGACAACACATGGCTCCAAGAAATAAAACTAACCTGGTCTTTTCTATCCCCTGGGGATGATGACTTCACAATGCCTTAGCCTTGTATAGTGCTTTACAGTTTTAAGGTCAACATAGAGGCTTTGTTAGTATGTGTTAGGAGAGAAATGACTTTCAGATTCTCTTGGTAGAATTACTTCTACAGTACAGGCAGTATAATGGCATAGTCACCAAACTCTGCATTATACTGAAATACTTTTCTCTTACCATATTGTACCAGGCACTAACAATGTATTTCTCCTCCATGTCTCTTTGACTCTTTGTTTTCTCATATTCTTTCTGAAGCAGAAGCACATATAAAGATACAAGTGAATTAAATATCAAGAAAAATAAACAAGTAACTGTTTAAACCGGAGTACAATTGTATAACTTAGCAAGACTCTGAAAAAGCTAAAAACCTCAGTATTTTACTGTACAAGGTAGTGACTGACCTCTAATGAGTGAAACAGCCGATCCCGTTCTTGTAGTTGGTTTTTAAGAGCTTGTATTTCTGGTGCTGCTCCTTGATTCTGTTTAGGGTCTAATGTACGGATAACCTGCGGGGGGGGGGGGGGAGGGAATCTTAAGCATATGTACATATTCACACACATAATCTACAAATTAAAAGAAAAACAAACCCCTGAATCTAGCATCTAAGACATCAGTTTTAGAAATAAAGCTAAGGCTGGGAATATAGCCCAGGGGTATAGTGCCACCTAGCACACACGGGGCCTGAGGTTCAATCCCCAGCACTGCAGTAGGGGTCAGAGAATCAAATTACTGAAATGCACATATAGCTATAGCTATCACTATTTTATCATGACGATCTGTCTTTGATTCCTAGCATCCCCACCCCAATCAAACTAAGCAGAAAAGAAAAATAACACTCATAAGCTATTAAGGACAGTTAAAAATGTACACATATGAAGTAAAATGAACTTGCTGCAAATTTCCAGTGATACAGACAGAAGAATCAATTCTGGATCAGTGAGTATTGCTAACGAGATGCTATTCATAACTCTTGTCTGCTCTATCTCAGCTAACACTGGACATACAGACAGAAAGGCACACAAGGGTGAATCCTAAATAGGCTGTCAGTAGTACCGTTGAGGCATGAACAGGAGATACACTGTAACCTGACTCACTGCAGGATTTCTGGGACAAAGGCCATTTTGTTCTATGCCAATAGTTTTATTATTAAAATGTTCAAACACATAGACCTTCAAACAGTTCAAATCCTTTTATATTTTAACCTGGATTTACCAATTGCTATTTTGCTATTTATGTGTTTCTCTAGCATGAATGCATGTGTATCACCTGCATTCCTGGTGCCCATGGGAGCAAGAATGGCCACAGGAGCCTCTGAAGCAGGGGTTACTGGCAGTTGTAATCTGCCATGTGGGTGCTGAGAACTGAGCCTGGGTCCTCTGCACAAGGAGCAAGTGCTCTTAATTGCTGAGCCCTCTCTCTAACCCCTTAACATCTCTTAAAGTCAATAATTTAATGTTTTTGTGTCATGGCATTTTCACACATTTATATTATTCATTATACTTTGTTCTTGGACAGGCGAGATGGCTCAGTGGGTAAGAGTGCTTGCTGGCAACCTGAGTGCCAGCCCTGGAACCCACACGGTAGAAAGAGAGAAGTGACCCTTGTACCTGTTCTTACTTGTTCCTGTCTGTTCATACATACATGCCATTAAGCTTTGTTCTTTTCTTTCATGTGTTGTTAACTCCATACTTCTACATTGGTGGCTGTGACTTATTTCTTACATAAGATACATTATTTTTTCTTGCTAATGAATTTGTGGAGTGACCTATTTTTATCACTAATTCTTATTTGGGATCTTTATATACTTAGAAGGCCTCTTTGATCATTTTCTGTAGAAGAACATATTATATGGATCCTATAACTTTAGGCTAGCGGAAAACATCACTGGAAAGTAGAGTGAGATAATTTCAAGTTCATACTCACACTTTTGGCTTTCTCTAAATATTTTTTATAGCGTTCTTCCATTTGTTTCATTTCTTCTTCTTTCTTCCGTAAAGCTTCTTGCAGTTCTTCAATTCTTAAGGCTTAGATGACAGTTAAAAAATTAAAATTTAATAACATTATATTTTAAATTATTTATTAACAAATAATAAATAAGTTCTGAGAGATTGATGGTCTATTAATATATATATAATTTTTTTATTTAAAATAATTCTTTTTTTTATTTTACCAAGAGTTTCTCTAATAAGTAAACAAAGGCATCACTATTAAGCTACATAAAGAAAAATGTATCTACTGATGGATGAATGAATAAACAATATATCCATACAATATGATCTTTTAAAGTATAAATTCTGATGCATGCCACAGTAGAGAGACTTAATGTTAAGTGAAAAAGAAAGTTATTATGCCTAGTGAAAAAAACGAGGCAGGAAAGTACAAACATGATTCTACTTGTGTACGTTTCCTGGATTGTTAAGCTCAGAGGGTATAAAGTAGCAGATATCAAAGGATTAGAAGGAGGAATAGTTCCATTTGAGAGGGACTAATGATTTTACAGGTGGGTAGTGAGTTACACAGCAATGTATTTAGTTCTACTAGACTGTATTCTTAAAATGGTTACCTGTTACTGTATGTATTTTGTTGTATCTTAAAATTAAAGTCTGCCACTTCATTTTCATAAAACAAAATTTAACTGCAGTTAGAGATACCAAAAGAAGTATATGTCTAGGGCTAACTTATGCACAATTACACTGAAGGTATTTGGCTTTGTATAATATCCATTAACAATCCACAATTAAAAAAGGTTTCATAAAATGAGTACTTTAAGACATACGGCACATTCTTAAAATGTGACTATCATTTTATGCGTGTGTGTGTGTGTGTGTGTGTGTGTTGTGTACTTGTGTTCAAGTGCCCACAGGACCAGAGGCATCATATCCTTAGAACCAACTGACATGGGTGTTGGGAGCCAAACTTTGGTCTCCTGCAAGAGCAGTAAGAGATCTTAGCTGCTGAGCCATCTTTCCAAAACCTGACAAATTCTTTTGTAAAAAACAAATTCTTAAAAAAAAAAAACTACTTTTTATTTTTATATTTTAAACTTATGCACGTGTATGTGCCTGTGTGAGTACATGTCAAATGTGTTTGGGTACCATGGAGGCCAGAAGAGGGTGTTGGATTCCCTGCGTTTGAGTTACAGGGGTTGTGAGCCACGCAAAGCAGGTTCTGGAACTCAAACTCATATTTTTCTGGAATTGCAGCAAGGCCTCTTAAATACTAAGTCATCTTCTCTAGTCTCTAGCCCTTTAAGGAAAAGTCCTAATTGCTAGAATAGCTAAAAGGTTCATTCAAAAGAAACAAGTTCTCTGTTTTCTCCCTCCTCTGATGTCTGTCCCATTTGCCCTTCTGAATAAGGACTGATCATCTTACCCGGGGTCCTCTTTCTTGCTTAGCTTCTTTAGGTGTACAGATTTTAGTATGTTTATCCTATATTATATGTCTAATATCCACTTATATGTGAATATATACCATATGAGTCTTTGTACTTCTGGGATACCTCACTAAGGATGATCTTTTTTAGTTTCCACCATTTGCCTGCAAATTTCATGATTTCCTTGTTTTTAATTGCTGAGTAGTATTCCATTGTGTAAATGTACCACAATTTCTGTATCCATTTCTCTGTTGAGGGGCATGTGGGTTGTTTCCAGATTCTGGCTATTATGAATAAAGCTGCTATGAACAGCCAAACTTTGGGCAGAGTGCAGGGAATTTTATGAAAGAAGGGGTAGATAGAAAGACCTGGAGGGGACAGGAGCTCCACAAGGAGAGCAACAGAACCAAAATATCTGGACACGGGAGTCTTTTCTGAAACTGATACTCCAACCAAGGACCACACATGGAGATAATCTAGAACCCCTGCACAGATGTAGCCTATGCCAGCTCAGTGTTCAAGTGGGTTCCCTAGTAAGGGGAGCAGGGGCTTTCTGGCATGAGCTCAGTGCTGGATCTTTGATCACCTCCCCCTGAAGGGGGAGCAGCCTTCAGAGGAAGACAATGCAGCCAGTCCTGATGAGACCAGATAGGCTAGGGTCAGAGAGAGGGGAAGAGGACCTCCCCCATCAGTGGACTTGGGGAGGGGCATGGGAGGAAATGAGGGAGGTAGGGTGGAATGGGGAGGGGACCAGGAAGGGGACTACAGCTGGGGATACAAAGCGAATAAAGTGTAATTAATAAAAAATAAATAAATTAAAAAAGAAACAAGTTATATAAATTCATTATCTCTAGAATAGTGTACAGCTAATGATGCTATTAGAAAAAACTCACAGCTGTTGTTAAATCTTGGCTCAAGATCTTCAATAATGGCTCTCTTTTTCTGTAATTCATTGTTGGCTTCATGCAGCTTCTCTCTGCAACAAAATATGTGACTACATCATCACTTCTGGTTTTGCATTTGCTTCTTTTTCGTGTGCTGGAGATCTAACTTAGTACCTTATACATGCTATACAAGTTCTCCACCTCTGAATACATGCTCAGCTCTTGTTTCTGTATCCTTTTTGCATTTTGAACTAAGAATTTATTATATTTAGAATATACCTGTTTTATGTTTTTTTTAATATACTTGTATTACACACAAGTACTATGAAACAAGGATAAACGGACCAAAGTTAAAGAAAAAAACACTTCTTTTGGTTTGAAACAAAAATTTCTTTTACACAAAAAATTGTATGAGAATTTTGATATTTTTAAATTAAATTTCAAACTCTGAAAAGCTTTTTAATGCAAAATCTTGTCATCAAAGGCAAATAGCCAAAAACAAAGATTAACATTACTGAAGATACAGATACACACAACATGAACAGGTCTCACAAAATAGTAGACATCAAAGGAAGTCAGGAATTTATGATTCCATTCATAACAAACATAGCTTCAAAACTAAAAAAAGTGATGAAGATTAGTGCTGTGGTTAATACAGACATGTAGTCAATCAACTGGGAGGAAGAATGGTGAATTCTGTTAAATGTTGACCTAGATTATCTATATTTGAAGGTAAATATTCACCAGCCTTTATGTTTAGGAAAATTACTATATAAGTTATATTTCGATAATAATAATAATGTGATGTATAATGCATCCTCTAAATTATTCATTGCAGCACTATGTAATATGTGTAAGACTGATGGCTAAAGAAAACAACAAATAACAAACCAAAAACCAGTAACAACTGAGCATTTTGTTATGTCTATTTCTGCCTTTCCCAAATTGTAATACCATAATATTTCCTCCCTGGCTTTTTAGAGACAGCGTCTCACTATGTAACTCTGGTTGATCTGGAAATCACTAGGTAGGTCAATCCAGCCATGAACTCAAGAGACTCACCTACCACTGCCTCCCAAGGGCTGGGAATAAAGGCATCCACTGCCACACCTGGATCCTTCTCTTTTTTAATACATTACTTTTATATACACACATATCTAAAGCAATAGAATACAGGACACATATCTAACATATATACATATATTATAGGTATATATAAGAAAATATTCTATATATACATATATAGAATAAAATAAGCACAGTGAACAGTCAAGAGGTAAGAAACCAAAATTCACCCTAAAACCTTAGGCATTACACCACTACCTTCTTCCTAGGGGTAATCAGTGTCCAAAATCTTAAGTGCTCTCATGTTTACATGCTGGCTTACTGCCTTTGTCTTACTCCTAGGACATAGCATTATGTCTACAAGCTTAAGGTATACACAGTAAAACTGATATACTATAGGGTATGTACATTTTTCAAGTTGAAGAGGTCACTAAGCAATACTCTCTGTAGTCAGTAAGAATTCTCATTACTGATTTAATTTTTATAACTAATTTGATGTGTTGAAAATGGTCTCTTGTGCAGTTCTTGTATGCGACTACTGAGAGGTCCTATGGCGAGTTGAATTGTCTTCCAGAAGGTGAGTTCTAATCTCTAACGTTGTGATTGTGACACCATTTAGAAACGGCATCTTTGTATACATACTCAACAGGAGGTTGTACTGGGCCAGGGCACACTCTGAGCCCAATTCCTGTTGTCTAACAGGAGGACCCATGTTTCTTCACTGTAGTTTGCTCTCCACGGTTCCAGTTGCTTATGACAACTGGAGTCAAACTATTAAATGGGAACCTGAGACAGAGTGAGTACGTTGTAATTTACATGATGTACTGGGTTGTGTGATAAACTTATATTTGGTCCTGTTGTATCCTGCCTGGTGTATGACTTATCCCTTAGTCATGTATATCCATACTGTGTAGGTTATCCAGCACTAGTCCCTTAGTAACCATGTTGGTTATTAGAACAACTGTTTTAGGATGCTGCACAGTTATATAGAAATATTATTAAGCTATTTATCAGGGGTATTTATCTATAAAAAACAAAAGAGAAAATGTAGACTTCAGAACTCTCAGTGATTTCAGGCATTCACTGAGCATCTTGGCAGAAATCCTGAGGATGAGGGAGGCACTACCCAGAAAGAATGTCAAGTGAAAACAGAGGCTGCCTATGGAGCCATGGACTGCCCCTGGCTGCCAGAGTGGGTGTGCTGGGCAGACTCTGCTCCTCATCTGCCAGAAAACCAATCTGTGGACAACTGGACTTCAAATTTATTGGCTCTGTAACTGTGAGAAAATAATTTTTCTGTTCTCTTAGCCGCTTTATTTTGTGCTAATTTTTTGAAACAGACACAAGAAACTAATTCAAGCTCCATCTTCACTAAAGGATCCTACCAGATTTCTATCTGTGAACACCTGAATACACAATGATGGGTGACAGATTTCTGATCTGTAATATTCAGTTTTTGTCAAAGAGGAATGGAAAACACAAAGTATAAGATTTGGTACTGTGTTCTCATTCTGGGTAATTTCACAAAGGTTAGAAAGCAGCACCGTTCTAGCATACTAAATATCTATTATTAGACTTTCTAGAAATCATAGTGGCTAGGAGTCTATCACATTTAGTATATTTAAACAATTAGATAACATATATAAAAGTTTAAGAAATAGAGTAACTTTCTAATCACAGAAGAAAAGTCAAATTTACATCCCACACTTAATACTTGCAAGCATTTTTGCTGGAAAATAATAGATTTAAGGTAGTTACTGGACATGAGAAAAATTATTAAATATTCCTAATACGGTGAACTTCAGCTAAAAATGATTTTTTTCCAGAAGAAATCAAAGTTAACTTTAAAATTTTTATTTCATCTTTTAAGTTACAAAATCCTACTTAAGACGACTTATTTATTCAAAGGCCTATTTGAAAATATGCTACCGACAAGCATATTTTTGATATATTTGATATATTTCATACATCCGATTTAACTATGGCTCAGGGAACATGGAGTAACAGGGGAGTGGAAATACTCTAAGAGCTAGAGAAACAGGACATCCATTTCAATATAGTGTCTTCTAAAAAAAAAAAAAAGACATGAAGTAGAGTGGGGTAGGGAGAAGGTATTAGGGGAAGGAGTATGGGATGGTAAATATTAAAATTCATTGTATGAAAGTCTCAAAGAACTAATCAAACTATAAAAAGTTGCTGAAAGATGAATCTATAAGATTCATGAAACCATGAAGATGAAACCATAGCCTATCAGGACCTTATATGAAGTTCTACAGCAGCACAGTCCTAACTACTGGTTTTAATATTGTTTACAGCTGCTTTTAGCTGAGTGGCCACAACACAGGGCAGAACTTATACAACTTGAAATGATTACTCCCTGCCCAATCACAAAAAAGGCTGAGATTTTTGATTCAGCATCTCACACAAATACTACAACAATGATATAAAGTCCTGAAGTTTCAACTAAGAAAACAGCCCTAAAACTTTTTGTTTTGTTGCTTTTTTTAAGAAGACGTTTCACACTGTTGCCTAAGTTGGCCTGAAACCAGGAGCAGGTCTACTGTCTCCTGTCTCATCTCTTGATTGAGGTGTGAGTCACCATGCCCAGCTTACAATGACTGGTTTGATGTGCGGGATTTGAGTAGAAACGGTCCTATTTGTAGACACCACAAACAGGCAGTACTTTCCTGTATCTTCAAGGGCCACTTTTGCCACTGCCTACATCCTCTGTACCCACAATGCAAAGTACTTTGGTTCTTAATGTGAAGAGCCTCAACAAGTTGTCTACTTACAGATGTTCTTCAAGCTTCTTTTTTAGAAGAACTGACTGAAAATGAAAGAAAAAATTAGATCATTAGTTAACATTTTAACTAACAAATTATTTTGTAAAAATTAAAGAGTAAATTACTTGGAGTAAGCTCTCAATAATTTTTTTTGGTCAAAGAGCTCACAACCCAGTGCACCTCAACTTGCTCCTCTTCAGTAAAAGGGAGCAGCCCAGAAGGGAGAACAGTCAGTAAGAAGTACACAGAAACTACTCACTTCTCAATTTATACAAAGGAAATACATTTAAAAGCTACTTATACAGAGACCCAAATAATTCTGGACTCAGTATCCAAGTAGTACTCTAACAATAATACATTTTTCCTACACTTCTTTCTTTGCAGTATGATAAAGTCTCAGATTTGTTGTCATGTTTTAATTGATGATGACAAGTACTATACTTGATGTCATGGGAAAGAGAAAGGGTACAATGTTAAGATGCCAAGAATGAAGTTTTGACTGGGTATTTTTTAAAAAAGTCTCCTGAAAGCAGAAAGTTGAAACTTATCTAAAAAAGTAATAAAGACATTTAAAAAAAAAGACCACCAAGTTTCATAGTTTAACCCTTACAAGGGTTTTTGAATTTTTGAATTATGTGATGACACTCAAAACCAATCAATGTAGGCTTATAAAACAAATTGCTTAATTGCCTAATAATAGCACCAAAGAGAAGGAAAATATCTTAACTTTATACTTGCTCTGTTTAATGATGATTTACTTATGTCCACCTACTTCTTGCCATTTAGGAATATCCTGGAACTCACCATGCATAAGGCCAATTTGGCTTTGAACTCATGACCCTCCTCCTAAATGTAGGAGGTGCTGGGATTTCAGATGTGTATCACCATGGTGGATTTTATTCAAGTCAATTGTAACATAGCTTTAGAATATTTCAAATTCACATCTTTCTCAACATTGTAACTGTAATTAGACCAACATCCTTTACCACTATTTTCCCCAAACCTACAGAAAGAAAAAAAAAAACCTTACTAGCTTTTAAATATTTATTTATTTTAAAATAATTATTATTTGTTCTCTTTGTGGTAAGAGGATAAAATGGAAATACTAAAAATGCTTGACTTTATGTTTTGATTAGATCCTAACAAATTATTTTAAATTCTTACAATTTATAGCAAAATAATTAAATACAAGACTAATATGCCAGACACCGCACTAAAGCCTGTTATATACCTTATGTAAACTTCACACAGTAATATTAATCCCACTGTACAACTGAGCAAGCTAAGCTGAAGCACATTTAGTAATTTAAGTGGCACACTGAAGATTAAAGTCTGGGATGGCAGAGACCTGGAACCCTATGCACAGTCTCCCTTTCTACGCATTCTGTCTTGCAGTGTCTTTCCAAATTGAAGACTATAACTATCAAGATGTGTGGCTGGAGACTAGATTATAAAAAGAGCTTGTGTCAAAATAAGTTATACAAATGAACTAATTATAAGGGGCAGAGCAGGAGTGAAACAGAAGGAGAGGATTTCTTTATTAAGATTTTGATATACTTTAAGAATGTTCATTGTAAAGAGCATATACTTATAAAGCAAGTAACAGCATATTCATTTTTCATGAGTCCTACTTCAAATTTCAGTATCACTGACTATAATATCAGATAAAATATACAATCTAAAAACTGCTAAGTATATGGAAATGAATAGAAAGCCATACTTACAATAGCCTTGAGCAGAAACCATGCCAAGAGACAGAGAGGACATATTAGTATGAAGCAAACACAGCGGCCAAGAGAAGGAACGATTTAGTAATTCATGAACAGAAGTAAAAGATATGAAATTTTTTTTCAGAATTGTACATTTTTCTTTCTTCTATGGTCTCCTCATCCTGTCTTGTTCTCTGAAGTTTTATATACTGTGGCTAGCTCAAATTATCCATATGACTGGATATAACAATGCATTTCTGCTTCCATGCTAAAAACAAATGACATAAAAATAATAATAAAAATGTGCAGATCATGCTCTGACTTAAGGTTATAAGAAAAGACTGTTTTGATAACAGAAATGGCAACCATTATGTGTTCTTCTTCAAAGGGGAGGAATCCGGTCTAGAGGTTGCTCTATGCATCACATTCCTGAGATGCAACACTAGGTTATTGAGGAGAAAAACAAGAGAAAAACATCAAAAATCTGATGGGGCAAAAGAACTACACACCATGAAATAAGCCATTTCTCTGAAGAATCTAGAATTTCCAAAACAGAAAAGTTCCCACCTGAATCTTGTCTGCAGAGAACGTGGCAAAAAAAACTTGCTTAAATTAGGGCTAGATACCATATTACTATGTAGGCAGTTAAAAGGTGACAGTTTATGCAAGTATTTGATAGGGCTAGCATCTTACCTCTGAAATATAATCCCCTCAAGCAATGACCCACATATTTAATTAGATTTCTCACAGTGATAACTAACTAGGCTATGCCAAGTTACTTTAAAGAACAACTCCTTACTGTTTTAATTTAAGCAAGAGAACCACACACAACGGTCATTTCTGCACTGCTACGTTTAGGTAGTTGGACCACTCACCATGCTTACCTCCTGTGTACCCTCTTTTCCTCCACTTCTACCAAAACAAACCCACAAAAGTCACCTCAAAGTACTCAAGACCCAAGTGAATTTTACCTTTTGGTTAAAGGGATCTAGAGATGTCAGATGAATTAAGAAATACTACATCCTCTGGCTCACCTCTAAAACACTGCTAATTAAGCTTTATTATTTCACTACACTAATTTTACCTCTTTGAGATTTGTCATTTTTAAACATGTTTTTGTTTTTGGCTTGTTTGTTTGTTTGTTTTAATCCTGACATTGGGCTATGGGTATGCCTTGGTAGTAGAACACTGCTAGATTTGAACCCCAGGACCACAAAGAAGCTTGGCATTTTATACTACTTACATGCTAATAAAGGCTAAAAACAATATTAAAAACGACAGTAGTTGTGAACTGATCTGGGAAACTAAAACAATTACCAGCTCATTAAGAAATAAACTAAATTACAAATCAGACAAGCACAGTAGCAATCTAAACAAGATATGCAGAGAAACTTATAAAACTTAAGTCTGAGGCCTCAAGAGCTTTTACATTGATCACTCCTAGACTTTAAAAATAATTTCTTAACTGTCTTTTGTTTTCAGATGCTCCTATGTTCATAAGGTTGGAGGAGCTTTTTTCCGACTGACTGCGTCAGTGGAAGCAATCTGCGAGGATTAAACTCAAATGTCTGGGACTATAGCGAACTGCAGTGCAGCAGAAACAAGGCTGCTCGATTAACATTTAACATCCCTCTTCTCCACGCTGTTCTTAAATAGTCTGTGCTTTAGTTTTATTGTTTGTGCTTTATTCAATAGGAAGGATTTGTCAATTAGGACTTGTGTTTGGTGCCAACAACTGTGTACTGGGTGCCCTAAACACTGTGAAAGGTGGTTAGGGCATAAGATGATGTAAGTCATTAGCTAAGCTCAGCACAGGCACCATATTCCAGTGAGAATGTGCCAACAGCAAAGGAGAGCTACGACAGAGGTATGCATAGTGCTACAGGAATATAAAAAGGTCAGTGTGGATTCAGAAACTTGGAGATGATAGATACTAGAAATGGCATTGATGTCTTAAATACCAAGTTTATATGAAAACTTTCTTCTTGGGCATGCCTTTGCATTTTTAAATTTTGTTTTGGCCTGAGGGGGAAACCCTTTTACTTCACTGTGAACTAAACACATTTAAGATGTAGAGCTTCAATTTAATATCTTGGTTGATAAATACAAGTGAACTTTTAGTTCCTAGCAGAGTCAATTAAATAGGACTTTTAAGTAAGTAATACCAGTGAAAAAGAAAACAATACTTATTCCCTATAACTAGTTTAACACTGAATATGGGATTATCAAGTAAAAACTGAAGATGGGCCTGAGAGATGACTCTGTGGTAAAGGCATTTGCCACCAATTCTAACTACCTGAATCTAGTTGCCGGGACCCACACGGAGCAAGGAAAGAGGCAACTCCCACAAGCTGTCCCCTGGCCTCCACGCGTGTGGAACACACATACACACATGGACACGTGCCTCCACAACTTACACACATGCTTTTTTTAAAGTATCAAAATATAGTCTTTTTTTTTTTTTTCAGTTTTGTGACTCTTGTGGAGCATGGTTGGTACATATCAGAACTTACATCTTCTGCTTTTGAGCCTTGATCTTGCAAAGACTTCTGCAGTTCTTCTACTTGTGACTGTACTTCTAGAAGTCTCTGATTCACAAGCCTGCAAAGCAAACACATATAAGCTCTCCACATGTTCCTCTTTCCCTTGGGTGGTCATAATGAACTCACCAAAAGTGTCACTGCAAACTATGGATTCAGGCTGCAGTAGCACTGTATAACTGCAATAGCACAGCACAGTTCCATATCACAAGGAAAGATTACTTGACAAATAATGTTGTTTTATTTAAATGTTCACTTCTGGGCTGGAGATATAGCTCAGCTGGCAGAGTACTTGCCTAGTGTACACAAAGCCCTGGGTTCCCTCCCCAGCACTGTATAAACAAGGCACAGAGGCACATGCCTGGGATAATCAGCATTTAGGGGTGGAAGCAGGAGACCAGAAGTTTGAGGTCACCTCAGGCATGTAGTAAGCTTGAGGCCAGGCTGGTATACATTATGAGACTGTGTAAAAAACCAGAATGAAACAAAAGCCAACAACCTCACTTTTGCTTTCCTCTCTCCTTTTTTGTTTTTAAAACTATAATACCTCAGACAGAAAAGGGATCTTGGAACTACAGCCACCATTGTTACTACCATCTCATTGGCGGCTGTTGGAGCTACCACCGGGGCATTAGCCATGAGTCATACTGGGCAGACTGTTCAGACCCTGAATAATCATTTAGCCAATGTAGCTCATGCCTTAGTTGTACATAAAGGAATTAATGCTCAACTAAAAGGAAGCTTGATGGTGTTCAATCAGAGGATTGACCTCGTGCAGGAGCAAATTGATACCCTATGGCAAATCGCTCAACTTGGCTGTCAATGAAAATATGCTGGACTTTGAGTCACTAGCATATAACATGAGAATTTTTCCTGTGCTGCAAATCTGTCTAAACAATTGTCGAGCTATATTTTAGGTAATTGGACTGGAGAATTCGATACTACGATGGAGCAGCTGAGAGTGGCCATTGTCACAGTAAATTCTACCAGAGTGGACGCAGGACTAGCCACAGGATTATCATCATAGATTGCTGCAACCATGAATCATCTGAAGGAATGGGCGGGCATGGGAGTGTTAGCAGGCCTTCTGGTGTTGGTCTCCTTGGTTTGCCTGTGGTATATATGCAAGATTAGAGTCTCACAACAGTGTGATGCAGCCATGATCATTCAGGCCTTTACAGCCATTGAAGCAGGACAGTCTCCCCAAGCATGGTTGGATACCATAAAAAACTAAAATGTTACGCTCAGGATGTGAGGCTAAGCACTGCACTCAGGGTCAGCCGCTTTGGACCCAGAGAAGAGCATGTCTGATTGCATGCGGGTTGATGCCCCAGGTCCCGCCTCTGAGAAAAAGGTATCGGACGGGTCTGATGCTCTTTGGGTGGATGACACCTAAATGAACATCGGTACAAAGTCCCAATTTATTTCTAATATCAGAGATCAGACCTCTACTCTTGCCTGATGCATCTAAAACAAAAAGGGGGAACTGTAGAGAGCTGCGGAATGCTATGCCTTAAAGATGGAGCTGGTTTCCGCCTTCCACCTTCCCGATGGTGAGTGCTCTCTGTCACGAACAATTCCACATTTGGCTAAGGCCGAGGATCTGGCTTGCTTCCATGTAAGTGGACCTATCTGCATTGCCCACGTGGCACGCCTGGGTTGGCTACCCAGAGGCTATTTAAGCTGTGGGCTGGCTTTCCCCAGGGTCCGAGGATTGTTCAAGGTTCCTGAATAAACTGCATTGAAAAAACAAACAAACAAACAAAAAAAACCTATAATACCGCTGTAGACTTTGGGATCTGGAAGACCTGGGCTTTCATTTTTAAATCTGCTAACTGAAAATTACTAAGTATTTTTTGGCTTCAGCATTCTCAGTTTTAAAATGGAACTAATATTACTATTAGTAAGAGTTACAAAAGGTAAATTATGACATTTTAGTATACCGTCTGGCAGATTAACATATTTACTTAATTGCTACATAATACTTTAGAGTTCCAAATAACGTCTCTAGAAAGGAGGACAAAAATTACCTCTGTAGATGACAAGATACTATACAAAGACAATCCTAAAGATCTACTAAAAAAGTCTTTAAAACTGATAAAAAATTTCAGTTAGGCAGCAGGATAGAAAAAAATCAACATACAAAAATAGTAGCTTTTCTTTTTTAAAACAGGGCCTCACTACATAATCCTTGCTGGCTTGGAACTCGCCATGTAGACCAGGCTAGCTTGAACTTTGAAAGATCCACCCACCTGTGCCTCCTGAGTGCTGGGATTACACAAGTGAACCTCCAAGCCCTGCCAATACTAGTTACTCTCTGCACCAATAATGGACTTTCTCAGAAGGAACCCAGAACAGCAATTCCATCAACAACTGTCACTACCCCTTTACCCTGCCTACAACAACCAACCAACCAACCAACCAAACAAACAAACAAAAACCACCAGTAACAAAAAGCTCAAATCAAATCAAGATCCAAACATTTCTAGGAATAAACCTATCTAAAAATGTAAAGGACATCTAGAGTAAAAATTACAAAAGACAGAAACTGAGGATGATTAACAGAAGAAAGAACTTCTTCCATTTGACACATTAGGGAAATTAATGTTGCTAAAATTTCCATACTATCCAAAGCAATTGCAGATTCAATGCAAATCCCATCAAAATTCTGATGGCATGAACCATAAAAAGAAGAAGACTAATGGTGGTGGCATCATCCATTTAAAAACATTTAGAGAGTACTAGAAACAAAAATAGCACCGTATTGAGGTGAAAACAGATCCAACAACGTAAAAGAGGTTCCAGAAATGTATGTTCAGTCAACCAAGTCCTGACAAAAGTTAAGATACTTGGGAACAAAGAAAACTTTTCAAACTAATGGTTCCAGAAAAATAAACATTTGCATGTAGAAAAAGGAACTAGAGCCCTATTGCTCACCTTGTATAAAAATAAATTCCAAATGAGTAAAAGGCCTTAAGATTTGAAATAGTAAGAGATGGAGAGGACAGGAACCCCACAAGGAGAGCAACAGAACCAGAAAATTTGAACACAGGGGTCTTCCCTGAGACTCATACTCCAACCAAGTACCAGGCATGGAGATAACCTAGAACCCCTGCACAGATGTAGCCCATGGCAGTTCAGTGTCCAAGTGGGTTCCATAGTAATGGGAACAAGGACTGCCTCTGACATAATCTGATTGGCCTGCTCTTTGATCACCTCCCCCTGAGGGGGGAGCAGCCTTACCAGGCCACAGAGGATGACAATGCAGCCATTCCTGATAAGATCTGATAGACTAAGATCAGAAGGAAGGAAAGGAGGACCTCCCCTATCAGTGGACTTGGGGAGGGGCATGCCGGAAGAAGAGAAAGGGAGGGTGGGACCGGGAGGGGAGGAGGGAGGGGCTTATAGGGGGATACAAAGTGAATAAAGTGTAATTAATAAAAAAAAAAAAGAAAAAAAAATTGAAACTCTGAAGTTATTATGAGAAGATTCATGGAAAACATAAGATCACTGGCATAAGCAATAATTTCCTCAATAGGAATAATTCAGAAAACAATAATTCAGAAAACAAAAGGAAAGAACTGACCAGTTAAAATGTATCAAATAAAAAAAAACAACAGAGGTCCTACAGAATGGGAGAAACACTTTGCAGCTCTTCAAAGGACAAGAATCAACATGCAGCAATTCATAACCAAAACCAAGTAACTAAATCATTAAAGAACAGAAAATCCCCAAATAATAAATGCTGGCAAGTGTGGTTTTTAAGGTTAACTATTTATTAATTATGTTTATGGGTGTTTTGCCTTAACGTGTCTGTGCACCGTATGTGTAGAGTGTCCACAGAGGCCCAAAGAGGGCGTGAGATTTCCCGAGTCTGCGTATGGAGTTACAGATTGTGAATGAGCACACATGTGGGGACTGGAATCAAACCCAGATCCTATGAAGAGTATCAGAGCTTCAACTACTCAGTCATCTTTGCAGCCCAAATGTTGGCAAAGATATAAACAATCCCAAATGAACCCTTTTATAATGTCAAGAGTAATGTAAATTAGCAGAACAGCTATAGAAATCTGTAACTAAAAATAAAACAAGCCATTTTTATTCAATCCTTCTATGATATTCTTGTGTATGTACACAGAAAAGAGTCAAAGTCAGTACACAACTGAGACAACTGCATACTTATGTTTGTCACAGCACTATTCATAAAGCTAAGTAATACTAATAACATATGTGGCCATCAATGGATGGATAGAGGGAGAAAATGTTGACTAAATACACATTTTACTCAGCCATAAATAATAATGAAATTTTGTCATTTGTAGGATGGAATTGTAGGATATCATGTTAGGTGAAAAAAGGTAGCCACAGAAAGAAAAGTATGTTTTCTCTCATATTTGGAAACTAAGAAAAGGAGGAAGAGGAGGAGGAGGAGGAAGAGGAGGAGGAAGAGGAAGGGGAGGAGAAGGAGGAGGACAGGTGTGAGGCAGACAGGATAGGATGGATAGCAGGGAATCTGAGAACAGGCATGTTGAAAACACGATATATCTAAGTATCTAAGTATAAAAATGCCATCGTGGAAGCCACAGATGTGGGAATTGACATGTGTTAACAACAACAACAACACTAAGTTATTTGTACAGTAGAAAGCTACCTGTTCTGTTTCCAAAGAGAAAAGAAGAACAGCTATGTTTGGGAGAAACAATATGAAAGAATTGTGGGTGCAGTTTTTTCTTTTTCTTTTTAGAGTAGGAAGAAGCAAGCTGGATCAGAATGGTTAAAACACAGAGAGATCAAGGAGTACAACTTAAGATACTTCCACAATCGTCTAGAAGTTCCTTTTCTATACTTTCTACTTTTTCTCAGCTCCTATTGCTGAAGACACCCCAGTCTGCAGTCCTGGGACTTGGAGGAATCAACCTGGAACTCACCTGGAAGGCTGGAAAAGCAATCAGTAGTCCTAGCCAGCTAGGAAACCTCAAAACCACAATGACAATGACTGGTTTGGCAAGGTATCACCAAAGATGCAATACTGGCACCTTTAGTTTGGTGGTAACCAAGAGCTGTATAACTGGTTTTAAGGTCTAGTCAATATGAGGGAACCCACACTGTAAACCCAGGCAACTACCTGTTGCTAAAGAGGTCACAGAGGAGAACCTTCGGGTGCCATTTTTCTAAACTAATTAATTTCTAACTCTATTCCTATTCTTACAGATAAGTAAAGCCTCTCACCTTATTCCAAGAAGCTTCATTGTTTTGCAGTAGATGGAGACTATTACAGTGGTCCACAAATGATCAAGTACAGAGAATAAATGGTCACGAAGAGCCCAACCCCAGTTAATACATCTACAATGCAACCTGTATATGTAAGGTTCAGGTTAAAGAGGGGATTGAGAGATTTTAAGTGCCAGAAGACCAGGATGCCTTCTGTGATATAAGTCTCCCAGATACTACATTTACACACCCATGAAATCCTGTATACATTGAAATCTCAACAATATGGTTGCCTAAATAAGACCTACATAGTAATGCCACACCAACTAACATGCCATTTTGGGTGAAAGAAATCTCACTATGCCTCACCCCTAGAAGAAGATCTACATGCAATCAATGCTGCTGAGAATGGGACAATTGGTTATCTTCAGGAAAGGCCTCCACCCCCACTAGGTTGTCTAATCCCAAGTGGGCAGCTTCAAACGTTTGTACACGAGAGCAATACTAAATGAACTCAGTAGACTTACATACAAACACATAACAACAGTGATTATAGAAGACATCATGAATTTGAAAAGGCGACATGGTAGGCAATGGAGATGGAAAAGGGAGGGTGGTGGGAAATGATGTAAACACAGTATAGATATTGTATAAAATTCTCAAGAAGAAAAAAAATTAAGGTGTTGGAGAGATGACTCATAGTTAACAGTACTGGCTGCTTTTCCTGAGGACCTGGGTCCAATTCATCAATTTACATGGCAGCTCACAACCAGTCCCAGGGAATCTGATGCTCTCTCTGGCTTCTGTGGGCAACGCATGCACAGACACACCAGCAAACACCCATCCACACACCATGAAAATAAGGCTTCAACATTTTATTTTTTAAAAAGCACTTACTCTGTGTTGTTAGGTGCTCACACACATGCTCCCTGAGCATCATGCTTACTGATGTTCTTATAATTGCTGCAGCATCTCTATCCCTTTGTATTGACACCATTTGTACTGCTTCCATAGCTTTCGCACTTAATGTTACACTAAGGATAAGTAAAACCATCCCATCAATCTGACTCTCCCTGGGAAAATGCCATACCAATGACATCGGCATAAAGAGCAAAACAGTCAAATAATACAAATGCCAGCTCTAAAAACAATACACTTTATCACAGCAGCAAGGAAACAACAACAACAAAACACTGTTACATTTGTCAGTTAAGAAAGCTGATATGGTAGAGCATAGCTTTAATCCCAGTACTCTGGAGGTAGAGGCAGGCAAATCTCTGAGTTTGAGGCCAGCCTGATCTACAGAGAATTCTGGGTAATCCAGGGCAAAGGAAGGAAGGAAGGAAGGAAGGAAGGGAAGGAAGGGAAGGAAAGGAAGGAAGGGAAGGAAGGGAAGGAAGGGAAGGAAGGGAAGGAAGGGAAGGAAGGGAAGGAAGGGAAGGAAGGGAAGGAAGGGAAGGAAGGGAAGGAAGGGAAGGAAGGGAAGGAAGGAAGGAAGGAAGATTTCCCAATAGGAAAATGAAAGAAAGTCATAATAAAGTATAAAGTAACCACCAGAAGGGCTAATTTTATAGTAACTGACTCTGAAGACTGACTCTGACTCTGAATGTAATAACATTAAGACAGAAAACTTACAAGCAGAAAAGCAATTTTTTTTTTGTTACACTGATATATTCTGATTTTCAAAATAACTCCTTTTAAGGTCATGACAAATAATACATGAGGGAAAAAATACGATTCAACTCCTCACCAGCTGACCCTTTCAAACATTAGCCTCTGACAAGAACTCATCAACTATGAACTGCAATTGCTGTGAAAAAGTATGACTGCATCAGCTATACTTTTAAACCTCTCCATATTTTTTTTTTCCAGCCAGGAATGGTGGCACAGGTCTTTAAGCCTAGCAGAGGCAGACCAGTCTCTTTGAGTTTCATGCTAGTCAGGACTATATACTAAGACCCTGTATCAAACAAATCAAATAATCTTAATAGCTAAACAAAGATGACACCGATGGACATTCCAAAGTGGATGGGAAAAGCCCATGAGGCCTCAGCATTACACAATGAACTGCCGGCATCTGAGCAAAGCTGGGAGCAGGAGAGGCAGCCCTGCAGGGAAGAGCACACCAACTAGCTGTACAGGGGCAGACGTTCAGCCCTGAACACATACAGACAACACATCTACAGAATGAGCAGGTTATTTAGGAACAAAAATGTACAAACATACACATCTATACATGCAACAACAATTAATGAAAGAAGAGGCCATAGATTTGGCGAGCAAGGAGAGAATTTAGAAAAAGGAAAAATAAGAACTGTTGTAATTATATTAATGAAAGAAATACACTACGATGTAATCATTTTCCCAATAAATCTCAAGCCTTTCTTTAAAACTACCAGATCACGGCTCAGAGGCAGGGCTGTGGCTGGCCGCTCCGCCTGCTTGCTGTACCTGTTCTCTGTCTCCAGCTCATTCTTGCGCAGGTTTGCATCATCCAGAAGGCTCTGCAATAAGGCAATTTTCTCATTGTCTGACCCTTCCTGATTGATTTTTAACATCTTATTCTCATGCTGAAGACGAATAAGTTTCTCCCTGAATGAGAAAAATAAAAGCCGATTATTTGGTTCATTCAGACCCTCTATGAATCATCATCCAACTAAGATATAGTTAAGAGTTTTAATTCACAAGATACATATGAAAAACTAAGTGCATGCAACAAATTCAGTGCCTTTATGAATGCAAAAGATATTACCTTTAAGAACTAAACTCCTTCTAGAATGTATAATTTGAAGAAGTAGTTTCTATGCATCATGACAAAGGACGAAGAAAATTCCAAATCCTATTTCTCTTATTAATTAAATACTTAAACTACAAACACATGACTCTGTAACTGTATAGTGCAAGATGACTGTTGCTGAAAGTCTTCTAATTTTGTGTATTTACACATATAGACAAATGTTTGTTATTGAAAAGAAAAGGATCAAACAGTGTATTTTGTACTTGCTAGCTACACTTAAGATTCCACAATCTTTTAATATTATAGCTCAAAAATTTAGGGGCTGGAGAGATGGCTCAGAGGTTAAGAGCAATGGCTATTCTTTCAGAGAAACTGGGTTCAATTCCCAGCACCCACATGGCAGCTCACAGCTGTCTATAACTCCAGTTCCAAAGGAACTGACACTCTCACACAAACAAACATATAATACACATGAAATAAAGGTAAATTATAACTAAGTGACATAGAACTAAAACATATAAATCAATTATTACTTGTTTAGGTAATACATTTCAAGCTTTTAATAATTTTTTTTCAAGACAGGGTTTCTTTGTGTAGTCCTAGTTGTCCTAGAACTAGCTCTATAGACCAGACTGGCCTTGAACTCACAGAGGTATGCATTCACTAAATTTCATTTGTTTCCAGACGGCGAAAAGTAAAAGAAACATGAGGGGCTGATGAGATGGCTGACAGCCCGAGTTGTATTCTAGGATTTCAAGATGGAATACTACTCAGCAATGAAAAACAAGGAAATGATGAAATTTGCAGGCAAATGGATGGAACTAGAAAAGATAATCCTGAGTGAGGTAATCCAGAAGCAGAAAGACACACATGGTATATACTTACTTATAAGTGGATATTAGCCATGTAATATAGGATAAACGTACCAGAAGCTAGTCCTAAAGAAGCTAAACAACAAGGAGGACCTTAGGGAAGATGCTTAATCCTCATTCAGAAGAGCAAACAGGATGGACATCAGAAGTGGGAGAAGATAGGGAACAGGAGAGGAGCCTTCCACAGAGGGCCTCTGAAAGGCTCTACTCAGCAGGTGATCGAAGCAGATGCTGAGACTCATAGCCAAACTTTGTGCAGAGTGCAGGGAATCTTATAGAAGAAGGGGGAGATAAAAAGACATGGAGAGGGAGAACAGGTCCTTCACAAGGAGACCAACAGAGCAAAAAAAACCTGGACCCAGAGGGTCCTACAGAGACCAATACTCCAACCAAGGATCATATATGGAGAGGACCTAGACCTCTTGCTCAGATGTAACCCATGAGCAGCTCAGTCTCCATGGGGGTTTCCTAGTAAGGGGAACAGGGGCAGTCTCTGGCATGAATTAGGTTGCCTGCTCTTTGATCACCTCTCCCCTGGTGAGGCAGCTTTACTAGGCCACAAGAGAAAGAGGATCCAGACAGTCCTGATGAGACATGATAGTCCAGGGTCAGACAGAAGGGGAGGAGGACCTTCCCTATCAGTGGACTAGGGGAGGGGCATACTCGGGGAAGAGGGAAGGAGGATGGAACCAGGAGGAGATGAGAGAGGGCACTACAGCCAGGATACAAACTGAATAAATTGTAAAAAATAATAATAAAAAGAAAATTAAATTTAAAAAACTTAAAAGATACTTTTCATTTATGTGTCTGCTTCCCTGTTGTATGTATTGTGTGTGCAAGTGTCCTTTCACAAGAGGGCATCAGATCCCTTGGAACTGGAGTTATAGGCAGCTGTGAGCTGCCATGAGAGTACTGGGAAGTAACCTCAGTCCTTTGCAAGAGTAATTAGTGCTTTTAAATCACTAAGCCATCTCTCCAGCCCTACTTATTTAAAAGCCAAGAAATAATAGTAAGATCTTTGATTATTTCAGCGAGCTTTCAAATATTTATTTCAAGTTTTTGGACTTATAAAACTTTTACACATCCATAATTACATTTATTTCTCTAAAAGATGTCTCCCAATACCAACAAAGGCCAATACACATTTTAAAAGGGTCAAATGACAGGCTTGCTGGCTTATATCCAGGAGAGCTATAATTCAAGGACAGCCTGGTGACACAGCCTGCCTTATTTCAAAGCAACAACACATGCATGCACACTCACATGCACAGAATGATGAGAAGGGACCTGATGGATAACACATGATAAAGACAGTGACAACACAGGCCAAAGGGTAAAGGCAATGCTAGGATAAATCATTACCTTCTGTACACTTGGCTCCCCTTCCTCTCACTTTTCACTCAAATACATAACACTAGGAAATGTACTGAAGGACATGAAATCTCTAAGATGCTACATCTAGACAGACAGGAGAGGAAATACTGAGGGAAGAGTTTCTCTGCCTGCAGCTCTGTACCTTTACCAGACTATTCCAAGTGGCCAATAGGTAATTATCTTGGGTATTTTCATGCTTGTGCTGAGGCTCTAAGAATGAGATGTGTGAGTTTTCTTCTGCAGTGTGAAAGAATATCTTATTCAAGTGAATATAATTGGTTCTCTGGACAATTTAAAAAAGCTTCTAACATGCTAAAAACATGGAAATCTAATGCTGAGTTCAGGCTGATTTGTCCATCCAAAAGAGAAGTTAGTTCTTTCTATACGGCAAGGGTACTATGTAGAGTGACTGTCCCAGTCACTCTCCTTACCTGATCTCGGGTGTAACAATCTCCGCTGCGAGGCTGTCTGAAGACTCCTGGCTCCCCAGAGGCATTAACCCTGTAAACACACAAAGTAGACAAGGTTATGGAAGCACAGCCGCCTCCTTTCTTTAAGGAATGCCACGTCTGTAGGCGAGCAACACCCTGGCCATGACTTTTTTTTTTTTTTTTTTAATCTTGAGAGACAGAGACTGGTGGATCTCTGTGAGTTGGAAGTCAGCCTGGTTTACAAATCAGGTTCCAGGATGACCAGAACTGTTACACAGAGAAATCCCCTCCACTCCACCAAACCCCCAAATCAAACAAAACCACAAAAAACAACCACAAAAAACAACAAAACAAAACAAAGCAGATCTTAAAAGTCTCCACCAGAAAACTCACAGACTTTCAGCATTGTGGAAAGATACAAAATTAACATACACAAATGAGTAGCCTTTGTACACATCAATGATATATACACTGAAGAAAAAAAAATCATGAAAACAACCCATTCACATTAGCTTCAAAACAAGCAAAGAAACAAACAAAAAATATCTTGGAATAAACATAATCAAGGAAGAGAAAAACCTCTACAATGAAAACTCTGAAACACTGAAGAAATATATTGAACAGAAAACTAGAATATGGACTCTAGAAAATACAAGCTTAAGACATTTATATAGTTGCTTAGGTTATAAGGCCTACAGTTGACAAATGGGACCTTGGCTTTTGTATAAAAAAGGAAACAGCTAACTGAGTAGATACCAACAGAACAGGAGAAAAATCTTTGCTAGTTCTGTATCTGATAAAAATTATCACCTGGAATATATAAAAAATATAAAAGACTAACTTTCAAGAAAATAGACTACCTAATTTTAAAAAAATCAACTGAGGAACAGAGAATTCTCAAAAAAACAAAACCAAACAGAACAACAACAACAAAAACAACAAAACAGGCAACCACCAAACAAACAAAATGACCAGTAAACATTTTAAAAGTGTTTGAGATTATTAGCCATCAAAAATGCAAATTAAAATTATGTGAGACTCTATCTCACTGCAGTCAGACTTGCTATTATGCAGAAAACAAATGACAACAAATGGTGATGAGGACATGGGGAAGGGTAGACCTTATTCATTGTTGGTGTATACGGAAACAGCTACTATGGAAATCCAGTGTGGAGGTCCCTCAAGAAACTAAAAACAGAAGTGCCACACGATCCAGCTTTATCACTCCTGGGCATATACTCAGAAGATCCTACCTCCTACCACCAAGGTATGTGCGCACCTATGTTTACAGCTGCTCTGCTGACAATAGCGAAGAAACACAATCAGCCTAGAGGTCTGTCAGACGATAGACAGTGAAAACATGGGGCACATACACAATGGAATTTAAATCAGCTTATACAAAACTGAGAGGCTTTAAGTGAGAGAAGGTAGTGAACACATGTGAGATGAATACTGGGGAGGAAGAGAGTGAAGAAGAGATGTGGGCAGTGAGACTTCCGGCATAAACTAAAACAAAGTACATATAAAAAGCCACCAGGAAATCTGCTACTTTGTCAGTTTACTGATACAATAAAATAAAATAGGAGTAGAGAGATGTTCCAGTGTGAGTTTGGTTGCCAGCACCAATGCAACAAGCTTGGGTGTCCTGTGACCATCTGTTTAATTTTAGTGCTGAGCGATCTGGCACCCTCTCTTGGCCTACCTGTGTCCTTAGTTATGTATTAATCTCACAAGTATACATATGCATGCTTGCAAATAAAGAAAAAAACAACAACCCACAAACAAAACCCTTTCAACTATCTGGCAGGGAGACAGCGCACTATTGTTGACTCTCTCCAGAGCTCGACACTAAGATCCCTCTGGTACTGGTAAATACAGCATACGCTTTGGATGTAAGACACAGAGCAATGAAGCTGTAACTGAGCTGGAAGTGTCTTCCCTGCTTAGTAGCACTCACAGTGTGAGAAAATGCCATGCAGACTACTGGGGGAAAATGATCATCAATAGTCTTACTCAGCTGTGATATTGTATGCTCTATGATGAACCCGCCAGGCAACGTGAGCCATTGGTAAGGTAACGGCACGGCTCCAATGGGGTAAACAACTGCTTTCTGGTTGGATTTAAGGCCCTGGTCATGAGAAGGGACTTCAAGTCTAGATTGTAACTTGGACAAAACCCATGCCTTGGTAGGTAAGAAGTCATAAGTTCTAGTGGGGAAGCTACTGCTATTGTTTTGCTGAATGGGTCTGACATGCCTGTCAAATGCCTACTAAATATGTACATTAGAGCCATAGATTGGTACTGCTTTCAGCCTTTCAGCCTCGGTCAGAAAAGTCCCCTGAAGAGTAGCCAGTGCTCTCGCCAAGGAGGCTCTCCAGCCCCAGATATAAGTTTCTTAATGTTTTACTTTTTGTAGAAATCACTGACTTGAAAAGTTTAATATACTTTAGAAGAAACCATGAGAAATTTTTCAGAATAAAAGTGTCCAGGTTCCCAGATGATTCTGACTTAAAACTCAAGAGATTACAAAGCTGTTTTAAAGATGTGAAGTAAATCCAATTCCCCAACCATAGCCTGTTAAGATCTTGGTTAACAGTTAAAAAATATAATTTAATTTATTTTGTTTGACCAATTTTTCACTTTCATCTGCTGTTGTAATTGTCTTAAAGTGAACCCAACATTCTCACTGATACTAGAACTAGGTTACTGGGGTTACAAAGATTTATACCTTGAGTGGTGAGCTGCCCCTCCTGAGCCTGCACACAACGAAGCTCTTCAATGGTTTCCTTCAGAGAGTCTCTTTCTGTTCGCAACCTCTAAAGGAACATAAAAACAAGGTCAGATCTACAAATGTACTAAGCACTAGTCTAAGCCTAATGCAGGAGGATAAACAACAAAGAACAGGGGCTTACTTTTAGTTTTGATCTTTTATGGAGAGATCATGAGAGTAGAAACAGATGGAAATGACTATCTTTTTTATTTTTACGATACCAAACATCTTATTGCAAGGCAACATGCTAGTCATGTTTAATCATGAGGCACAATGCTAACTAGTCTGTCCTTAACTATTTTATTAATATTCTTTTCATTAAACAAAGATTCAGGATGAAGACTAAATGCTCATAAACTGTGAAAAGCAAAAATATGATAAACAATAGTGCAGCAGTGTCCTCCATACTACTCCTCAGAAAACAGAAAGCTACCCATGTAGGAAGTAAAGAGTAAAAAGGTGTAAGAGACTAATGATAAAAATATACGTGTATTAAATAAGTGAGAACTGAAGTAAAACTATCCCTTTATTTTTGAGAAAAAGAGGAAAGATGTGACCTAAAAGTAAAACAGTCAATTAAAAAAATTAGAAGGAATTAATGCTGTCAAAATGAATTAAATTCCAGTCTTAATTTTAGTACTTCTGAAAAACAAAATGCCTATTACATACTCACATCCTTTTCTTTCTGAAGACCATCAACTTTTTCTTTTAGTCGCTTATATTCAAAATCTAATTTATCTGCTTTCTTTGATTCTTCAGATAATCTATTTTGCAGCTCTACAACCTGATACAAAATATAAAAATGAGATAAAATCTCAATTTTGTAAGTTGAAACATTAGATGTGATCATCAAGGTGGTGGGATGTGCTTAGTGGCAGAGTGTATGCACGTTAGTGTAAGGCCTAAGTAATGCTCCGCATGGCCCGTTCCAAACTAAACAAAGCACATTTCAGAAAGACACTGTTACCTTCCGCAGGTTTATGAAAACCCTATCCCCATAATAGTTAAGTAAATGTATATAATCCATCAGTCTAAGACGAGGCAGAGAAATAGGAATTAAAATCTGTGTAGGTAAGATAGGCTCCTAAACTAGTCATCTAGAATTATGATAACAATCACTAAACAATCTATAGGGGCTTTTATTTCTAGCCAAAACAACAACAACAACAACAACAAAAACCCAAACAAACAAAAAACAAAAACAGAAAAAAATAAGAAAGAAGCAAGAAGGAAAGATAGGAAGGAATGCTAGAGAGGATATAACTACACAGTCAGTCTTGCAAGAGGCTAAAACTTCAGTGGGATGTGCATGCGGCTGTGGATAACAAGAGGTGCTAGTTGTCAATCAGAGGGTCCTTGAGCTTTGAGTTTATGGCTTTGAGTGGTTATTAAATAGTCCTGGCTGTGAAAAAGAAGAGTAAGAGGAGAGAAACAAAATAAAACAAAAAAACATCTGGGTATGGTGGTGCAAACTTAATCCCAGCACTCAAGAGGCAGCGAGCATCAGGCAGATCTCTATAAATTCCAGGGCTACCTAGCGACACTCTGTCTTAGAAGGAAGGGAGAAAGATTTATTAGCAGGCAAGAAAAATGAGTGCTATGGGTTTAAATGGAAATACTATGGAAATGTGTGACCCTGGCCAGTTGATATACAGATTTGTGTTTTAATCTTCACTACTTGTTTTGTTTAGGAAATGCAAACACAGGCAATGGAAGTAGTTCTTCTTGTTAATGCTGGAAAACATGGCTTGAGGAAACAGATACACTGACTGGAGGAAAAAAAAACACAACTCAGGACCTTCATGATTCCCAAATGAACTAAATGAGCAAGATTGAAATTATGCAGGCAATGAAAATAAGCTATAATTAATAAGAATCAGCAGGCAATATTACCAGTAATTACAGTTTTATAATTTCATCAAGTATTCCAGATTGAAATTGTCAAATATAACATATATACTAGATTTAAAAAAAAAAGAAAAAAGAGTGCATGTCTGTGATCCCAGCACTCAATAGGCAGTGGCAGAAGGACTGCACATTCAACTACAGGCTGTGCTCCAGGGCAAGTCTAGTTAAGGTCCACAATAAGACCATGTTTTAGAAACACCAAAGGTGAGAGATCTAGTTCAGAAGGAGAATGCTTGCCTAGTACACCCAAGACACTAGGGTCTTTCCTTAACACAGGGGAGGCAGAAGAAGTACATACACATTTACAAATGTGAGACTATGACTATAGCACACACAGAGGACTTGTAGAAAGAAAATGCCATAAAAAGAATATTGATTATCTAATATATGGGGCCTGGAGAGATGGCTCAGTGGTCAAGAGTACTTGCTGCTTTTCCAGAGGACCTGAGCTCAATTCCCAGCACCTACACGGCAGCTCACAACTGTCTGTAATGCCAGTTTCAGGGGATCTGACATCCTCATATAGACACTCAAGTAGGCAAACACGAATGCACACAAAAATAATTATGTTTTAAAAGAATCTGATCATGAATAGGTACAGAGAACTAATGTTTTATGCAGTCTCTGTATTTCTAGAATTTTCTTTTAATTCTAAATCAGATATGCTTTATTAGTTCAAAAAGAGTTCAGTGATTTTTTTCCTTCAAATAATATTCGCCATTTCTTTCTACTTTCTCCTCTAAACATATTACTGCTCATTTCATATTGCATGTTTTAAGAAGTGTAATTTTTAGCTGTACTTATTTTGCATAATTTCATTCATAGTCAAGTTCATTATATCATGAAGTTCCTTAGGTTTGCTGTATAATTGAAACTTTTATAATAAAGTACTGAGAAGAGAATATATCCACCAAAGAATCTTGGCAGCCAGTCATGATGTATAGGATAAAGGCACTTGCTGAAGAGCCTGATGTTCTGACTTCAATATCCAGAACCCACATGGTGAAAAGACAGAGGAGATTCCTGCAGGTTGTCCTACTGCCTCCATATGCATGTTGAGACACACTTATGAGCCCTGCAACCAAATAAATAAAATGTAATAAAAAGGAAATAAATATAGATTCAGTTAAGAATCATTTGGTGGTTGGATAACAATGTCCTCCACAGACTTACATATTTGAATGCTTAGTCACCTAGGAGTGGAACTTTTGAAAGGATTAAAAGGATTAAGAGGTATGGAGTGCAAGAGAAAGTATGTCACTAGGGGGTGGGCTTTGACAGTTCAGAAGCTTAAGCCAGGCCCCTCATCACTCTTTCTTCCAGCTGTCTGCAGGTCAGGATGTAGAAATCTCAGCTACTTCTTCAGCACCATGTCTGCCTATGTTTCACCATGCTCCATGGACTAAGCCTTTGAAACAGCAAACAATCCCTCAATTAAATGTTTTCTTTTATAGAAGTTTCCTCTGTCATGGTTTGTCTTCATAGTGACTATGACAAATCACAAAACCAAAACTTGGTAGAGTAGTCACTTGATTTTGGCAGAAAGACCTAGAAGTGATGGATAGCTTTATAAAGCTATGTGTTGTGGTATAGCCCTTGCTAGGCAGCACCAAGAAGAATTCTGCTTGTGTTCTCTTACCTGTCTCTTGTATGTTTCAAGCTGACCTCGGGCCGCATTAGCCTTTCTTAATTCTTCCTCCAGACTGACAGTGTTCTGCATGTACATAGTATTCTTTTCTTCCAAGAGCTTAACCTGCCGCCTCAAATCCCCAAGGTCTTCCAGCTTCTTTTTATAAGACTCAACTTGACCTTCTAGTTTAGATACTTTATCAGAAGAGTGTCTAAAATGAATGGGAAATTGGTCAGAAACACACACTGTAAAGCTGTAAAGCTTTTCAGACAATGTTAAAATAGGAGACAATGCCAGGACTTATATATATTAAATCATAAAACCTAAAGTGAATCTAGGTTTTGTTAGATTAAGGAAAAAAATCCTAACTTAAATTATAGAAAAAATATGTCATTAAGAATGTCAAAAACATAAAGAAAAGCAAACAGGAGGGTGGGAAGCCAGCAAAATGACATTTAGCAGAGAAGTAAAACAAATGTAGATGTTTAAATGATTTGGCAACTACTATGTTATTATGAAACCTCAGTAAAGGTTTCAGTAGAGGAACGGAGGTAGGGAGTAGCAGATTTTAGGGGATTGAGTAGAGTATAAATTTTAACTTCTGTAATCTTTAAAAAAATATTGAAGATACCTGTGTGTGTGTGTGTGTGTGTGTGTGTGTGTTTAAGATTCAAGAGAAATGAATACTTGATGCAACATAGCCCCTGTGTAGGCAAGAATGCTTGAGAATGTCAGCAGTGAAGGTCTTAGTACTAGAAGAAAAAAGAAGAGAGATGGGTGTGAATGCAAAGAGGCACAGAGAACTAACAACGCATGGTAGCTTCCCTCTCAGTAGTAGGACCCAAGGCCATCTAGTGAGTCTAAGCAATGGAGTGTGGTGGGTAGCAGACAGGTGGTAAAAATTATAAAAATATTTAGCAGCTATAAGAGAAGTAGGAGATAGCCATGTACTGGTAAGTAATAGGCCAGGGGTAACAGAAAAGATCCCTAATTTGTAACAGGACTAAATTACAGAACATGGCATTGTGAAAGAAACAGAATGGTGACAGTAAGGTACCTACACAGAGAATATATGAAGGGAAGGAGAAAATGGCCAGCAAAGAAATGAAGCCAGTACTTAAGCCAAAGGCCAAAGGATTAGAGGGCTCAGAATTAAAGAGTAGCAGGAAGTAACAGCCAGTGCTGGACAAGTGTGAGTTTACAGCCACAGGTATTTAACATTGATTTGATACTCATTTGTCATATCAATTTAAGTGTTAACGAAGTTAGTTATTATATTCATTGAACTTTAATTTTAAGTACACATGTGCGCAGAGATGCCAGAGTTTTTAACATCTGAGACGGAGCTGTGTATATGTGTGTGTGTGTGCACCTGTGTTGTAGGGTGGACTGGCAGTCCTAATATGCCAGTGAAGGGAAACTGTTTACCTGAGAACATCTATTTCATCCTTTAGAGACTGAGCTTCATCTGCTAAAGTGGTTAGTTCATCATTCTGTTGCCGAAGCTCGGAGATTTCCTTTTCTAACTCCTCACAGCGTATTCGATAATCATCTTTGGCTGCTTCTAGTCTGTAACCAAATAGATAAAAATAGTTAAAAAGCTCTATTTAGTGTCTTATAATTCTCCTTAGAAGAATAAAAGAAAACAAAAAGAAAAAGCACATAAATACATTCTTCTTGAACATGTTTCTTACTTCTGGAGCCATAAACTCTACTCATATCTGTCATGAAAACAGGTTTAACCCCTCTGGCAATGAGCAGAAAGACACCTTGTTGGGGTGGTGGTGTTCTTCTATCAGTCAGGGGCAGAACAGATGGCAGTCCTTTTTGTTTTCAGAGAAGAAAATGATGTGGTTCTTTTATCAATGGGTTTCATTTTAACATTTTAAATTTTGTCCATGCAAGTTAACTACTTGACTCATGAATTTTCAATTGCTTTCTTTTGTCCCCTTGATCTCCTTTTTGTTTTCCTCCCCTTGCTCTCTTTTTTGTTTTCCAAATGGTCCCCTCAGATATTTTTTTTTTTTATACTAAAGACTTTTTTTCAGCAAGTGACTCTTGAGCTATATATAAAAAGTTGGTTGAGAATATTGTACGTATAAGAGAGTGTTTGTTCTAAACAATGGACATAACATCCTTTAAAGCCCCATGTATGGGCAGTCCTTTTTTATTCAAGCTTGATGCTCAAGTACACAACAGGGACATTTGCTCAACCATGTTCATAGCAGCTTTATTTGTAATAATCAGAATAGTCAGAAGCTGGAAACAACCCAGATGTCCCTCAATGGAGGAATGGATATAGAAATTGTGGTACATTTACACAATGGAATACTACTCAGCAATTAAAAACAAGGAAATCATGAAATTTGCAGGCAAATGGTGGAAACTAGGAAAGATCATTCCTGAGTGAGGTATCCCAGAAGGAGGAAGACACACACGGTATATACTCAATCCTAAGTGGATATTAGCCATATAATATAGGATAAACATACCAAAATCTATACACCTAAAGAAGCTAAGCAAGAAGGAGGATCCTTGGTAAGATGATCAGTTCCCACTCAGAAAGACAAACAGGACAGACATTGGAAGAAGGAGAAAACAGGAAATAGGATGGGAGCCTACCACAGGGGGCCTCTGAAAGACTCTATCCAGCAGTGTATTAAAGCAGATGCTGAGACTCATAACCAAATTTGGGCAGAGTGCAGGGAATCTTATGAAAGAAGGGGGAGTTAGTAAGACCTGGAGAGGACAGGAGCTCCACAAGGAGAGCAGCAGAACCAATAAATGTGGCACAGAGGTCTTTTCTGAGACTGATACTCCAACCAAGGACCATTCATGGATATAACCTAGAACCCTTGTTCAGATGTAGCCTATGGCAGCTCAGTATCCAAATGGGTTCCCTAGTAATGGGAACAGAGACTGTCTCTGACATGAACTCAGTGGCTGGTTCTTTGATCACCTCCCCCTGAGGGAGGATCAGCCTTGCCAGACCACAGAGGAGGACAATGCAACCAGTCTTGAGACCTGATAAGCTACGGTCAGATGGAAGGGGAGGAGGACCTCCCCTATCAGTGGACTTGGAGAGGGGCATGGGAGGAGATAAGGGAGGGAGAGTGATATTGGGAGGGAATGAGGGAGAGGGCTACAGCTAAGATACAAGGTGAATAAACTGCAATATAAAAAAATAAAAATTTAATAAAAAAAGAATATATATATATCAAGAAAAGCCATAGTAAGACCTATGTAAACTAATGTCAACATTTTGGGGACCTATTATCCAGTCTTATTTCTGTTCACATTATTTTCTCCAAATATGGGTTAATACTATTTCCATATCTAATTAAACATACTTGTTTACTTGGTATACAATCTTCCTTTGAAATACAAGGTCCTTCCTCTCTCCTGTCCAAAGTATTCGATGCAGTTGACTACTTAATTTCAATTTTTCTTATATAAGTATTTAATGAATAGCTGTAAATTTTATATAGTTCAATTGAATCTTACACTTCATAGTTTTTGCTTTTAGTAAACATTTTGAATTTTTTTTCTGTTTAATCGTACATTTTCTAACAGCATTTTTAATGTTTTAAAATTTAACATTTAAGTTTTTCACTTCTCCTGAAACCATGTTGGTATATTACAAAATGTTGAAACTGAAATCCAACTTTATCTACTACAGCAATTTGTTTTACTAAAAATGATTTTAGATTTGGGGGTCAATTTCATATTTTATTTTTTTAACTTAAAATTAAAAAATAATTTCATGTGTATGGATGCTTTGAGGGCATGAATGTCTGTGTACCACTTCTGTGCCTGGTTCCTGTGGAGGCCAGAAGAGGGCATCATATCCCCTGGGTCTCAAGTGACAGATGGTTGTGAGTTTAAATACAGGTCCTCTGTGAAAAATGAAAGCGCTCTGGAGTGCTAAGCCATCTCTGTAGCCCCTTAGCTTCTCATTTTCTGATTACATCAACTTACCTTCAGTACTTTACTAGCATTCTTCCTGTTTTCTCTCAATGTTTTTGCTTTCCACAAAGCTCCTGGGCAGGTACTAGTAGAACAGCTATGAGGATGTAGAATTGGTTCTCGATTTTTTTCCCTTCACTCACTGTTACTTTGCAGCTGAGTGCCTTCACAGTATATAGCTTTGATGGAATTTTCCTAGATGTGAAGATATTTCAGATGTGTGGGAAGACTTTGGGAAACTGTTTTTCTTATATAGCTACTGGAGTCTGTAGTTACCCACAAGCTCTAAACCTTTATTCTTAACGTGTGTGTGTGTGTGTGTGTGTGTGTGCGCGTGTGTGTGAGACAAAGGACAACTTTTGTTGGAGGTGGTTCCCTTCTTTCACCATGTGGGTTCTGAGGAGTGAACTGAGGTGGTCAGGCTTGGTGGCATGCATTAAGCTTACTGGCAGAGTCATCCTACCATCTACAGTTAGCTTTAAAAGACTGTTTAAAACTTAAAAACTAGGTTGTAAGGAGTTGCCTTTTACCTGAATGTTTCTTCTTGCAGCTGCTCTAACTGAGTCTGAAGTTGCAAATGTCTTCTTCCTGCTGGACTGTTGGGATCTTCTATAGAATCAGACTGATTGAGTCGTTCCATTAATATCTGATTTTCTGCCAACAAACTACTTTTCTCTTCTTGCAGAGCTGCAACCTATTGCAAGTAGAACAGTGGTTATTCAACTTAAACTCTTGTGAATTACCATTATGAATTAAAACATCTGTCTACTTTTGAGACAGGTTCTTACTATGTAGCCCTGGCTGACCTCACTATGACCAGGCTGGCCTCAGTCTGCTGTAGAATTGCCTGCCTCTCATTGCTCAGTACCACCCTGCATGGACAATCACTCTATTGAAAACATCTACATTATTCTGAATGTTATTTATGCAAAACAATATATAAGAGGAAATATTTTAAAAATTAATTTCTATTTATTTTGAGATAAGATCTTCTTCATTGTTCAGGAACTTTCAATTGCTGGGCTCAAGTGAAACTCTTGCATATGCCTTCTAAGATGCTGGGATCACAGGTCTAGGCCACTGTATCTGGCTTTATTCACATTAAATAAGAGACTTCACCAATGATGTACAGATGCTAAATGAGCACACAGAAAGACCATAATCAAGAGTCACCAAGTGAATGCAAATTCAAGCCTCAAAATTATCAAGTCTCATGACAAGAGATAGAATTTAAAAAGATTGAATTAACTGTTGAACACAAAGTCTCAGATACTTGTGACTGAAAATACAAATTCTCAGATAAGAATACAAAATCCTTCAATTATCCAAACCCACAGAAAAAGCCAGGTGGCCATGCATGCTTACAGCGCCAGTGTTGAGGGGCTGTGACAGGTAGATCCTGGAGCTTGCTGGCCAGCCAGCCTCGCCAAAACCATGTGTTTCTAGTTTGTTAAGAGACCCTGCCTCAAATGAATGAGGTGGGCAGTGACAGAGCAGCAGGACCCTCGGCATTCTCCTCTAACTTCTGCAGGTACACATAAAGTTCCCCAGTGGCCACAACACATACAAATTAAAGACTCCCACCCCACTAAAAGCGAGTTTACTGGCACAACACGAAGGCTCAAGCACTGATATCTCTTCTTTCTTTGTTAATATCCATTTATAATGAGTTTAATTAAATTATAAAAAAGACAGGTAGCATCTTTATCCATCATACTCTTCTAAATCAGAACCCTATTTACTTGTTTTTCTTTTGTTCTAATTAGGATACACGACAGTGAAACCATATCATGTGACAATCCCCAGTGCATTTGATGGTCTTTGTGGTGGTACACAACACAGGGGCCTTTTACCTGCATATCTAATTCATGGCATCTTTGAGCAATTTCTTCCTTTGCTGACAAAGCTTCATTTAATTCCTCTGTAGTTTTCTTCAACTAGTTAGAAACCAAAAAAAAAAAAAGAACAAAAACAAAAACATAAGAAATATTTCAATACAAAATGAAGACGTTATGTAGGTGTAACACAGAATTAAAACACTTTTATTTTATGTAGAGGGAATTAAGAACATTCTAGGTAAAGACTGAAGATAAGTCACTTTTTTCTTTTCTTTTCTTTTGTTGTTGAGATGGGTCTCACTCTAGCTGGCCTGACATTCCTACATATACCAGACTGGCCTCA
This sequence comes from Meriones unguiculatus, assembly GCF_030254825.1. NCBI lineage: Eukaryota > Metazoa > Chordata > Mammalia > Rodentia > Muridae > Meriones > Meriones unguiculatus. The sequence continues at coordinate 18,149,895 of NC_083352.1, forward strand.
AACACACAGAGAGATCTGCCTGGCTCTGTCTTATGAGTACAAGGATTAAAAAGCATGCCAATACACCCAGATTATTCTGATTCTTAACAAAAAACATTTCTATGTCAAATTTCCTTATTATAATAAATGCTAAGTTAGCAAATTACAAAATCATTGATTAAAATAAAAAAATTGTCTCTTTATTTCATATATATAAACCTATGTTTAATAAAGATACAAAAACAAAAATTCACCCACAACTGCAAAGAAACAATTCCACAAAGAGAAAGGCAAATTATAGCTTCAGTTAAAATTATATCATGTCCAAAGACTTTATATAACATTTAGAAACCCTGAGCCAAAAATAAGGAAAAGCAAAAGATACAAAGATTTCTTCTCATGCAGAATACTTTAAACTAAAAACTGACTTCAAAAGCATTTCATTCTTTTTTTTTTTAAGAAAGTAAATTTATTCAAATTTTGGTATTTTAGAAAGCATGATTCACATTTGTTGTGCTTCACCACAGAGTTATTCTCAAAAATGCTGAGTGACGCATTCAGGCTTTTACCATTCTTGTCTTTAGTGTTTCATAAACTTCTTCACAGACAATCAGCATTCACTGCCACATAGAAACTCAGAATACGTTGCTTAATTTTATTATTTAATTACACTCTGCAAAATTTGTAAAACGACATTTTCTATCCTACATCTAGCCTTAGCTAATGATATGTAGATAATAAATCCACAATTAGAGAATAGAAGCACATACATATATATGTCTGTAAATTATCCATGTATTATATATATATATATATATGATAGTAAAATCAATATCTACACACACATATATATGTCTGTATTTAACTTGGTGTCCATGCGTCATTTTATTTAATATTTACTCTTTTCTCCATAACTATAAAATAAAATTTGCCTTTGATGGTTTTCTTCTTTTTTTTTTTAATTTTTCATCAATTACACTTTATTCATTCTGCATCCCCTCATAAGCCCTCCCTCCTCCCCACCCAATCCCACCTTCCCTCCTCCCTCTGCTTGCATGCCACTCCCCAAGTCTACTGATAGGGGAGGTTCTCCTCTCCTTTCTGATCTTAGTCTATCAGTTCACATCAAAAGTGGCTGCATTGTCCTCTACTATGGCCTGAGCTGGAGAGGACAGGGTCTCCACAAGGAGAGCAACAGAACAAGAAAATTTGAACACAGGGAACTTCCCAGAGACTCATACTCCAACCAAGGACTATTCATGGAGATAACCCAGAACCCCTGCACAGATGTAGCCCAGGGCAGTTCAGAGTCCAATTGGGTTACATAGGAATGTGAAGAGGGACTGCCTCTGACATAATCTGATTGGCCTGCTCTTTGATCACCTCCCCCTGGGGGGGAGCAGCCTTACCAAGCATTTCATTCTTAAAAATATACTGCAAAGTTCTTTTTCAAACGCATTTGTTAGCAGTCACATGTGGTGGCACACTCCTTTAATCCCCACACTCAGGAGTCAGAGGCAGGGCAGTCAGTTTAAGGGTGGCCTGGGCTATGAATCAAGCTATGGAACAAGGAGAAAAATCAGGACTAGAAAACAGGGATTACTATAAGTTAAAGGAACTTGTTTTAAAGTGGGTTATGCAAGACTACCATTTTTCTTCTGCACCACATTAATTCATTTCTCTGTGTGTGCGCACACAGGCTCACCAGGGTTGCAAGCAGAAGTCAAAGAATAATCGGAGGTATTGTGTTCTGTCCTCTTGCCAAGTGGGTCTGGGGATTAAACTCAGTTCCTCAACTTGCCAGCCAGTGCCCTTGCTACTCAGCAGGTGCTGAGATGGCTGCTGGCCATCTTACTGGCCCATGCAGTACTACTTTTAATACAAGTCTAAGCTTAATTATAGTTAACAAAGAAGCTTAAGTTCTTAAATTTATGCAAAATATAAAATTTTATTAATGTAGTCCATAAGCAACTTCAACTGCATTTTCTCACTGAAATCTGAAATTTATCTGTTTCAATAATTGCGTTAATAAAGATAATTACATACCTGGCGATCAAGATCAACATAGGCATCATTTCCAGCAGAGACAGGAGACTCTTTACTCATTAGCTGAAATTAAGATTTAAATTTATTATAACCATGAAGCAAAAACACATTCTCGGCATTATAACAAAACGAGCATTCAGAAACAACTAAAACAACAACAACAACAAGAAATTAAAACACAAAAGCAACCGACTATTTTCTGTAATTAATTCTTCTGTTTTTTTCATTCTAAGTAATGTCTACACTTAAAATTAAACATCTGAATTCTGATGTTCATTTTTTACTGAGAATCCCAGCTAGAAGACTCAAGGATAACTTATTCTCAAGGATAACTATGTTAAGAGACTAAATGCAATGACTTTTCAATAATAAGACAACAGAGAGTACTTATTCATTCTAATTAATAAATGTGGAAAGGGGAAGTCGTTTTTTCAGTGGTGTTATGAAAATAGAAAAGGGATTTATTGGGAAGAAGTTCAGTGGAAGGAGAATAAGAAAGAGTAAGGGGGCAATGGGACCAAATTGTATTCAGGTATAAAACCATTAAAGACGAAAACTAAGAGGTATGAGGCTAGTATATGGCACAGTGCTTGCAGAGCATGTGCAAGGCCCAGGATGACACATGAATGCCAGCAGCAGCAGCAGCAGCAGTAGCACAACAAAACTGGAAAATGAAATTTCCTTTTATGGAAATGCCATATGAAACCAATTACCTTGTGTGTTAACTTTTTTGTTGTTGTCAAATAATTACTTTTATTATTATTTACAATTTTTCACTTTGTATCCCAGTTGTAGCTTCCTTCCTAAACTCTTCCCTGTTTCACCCTCCTTCCCTCTTCCTCCCCTATCCCTCTTCCCTAGTCTACTGATAGGGGAAGCTCTCCTCCCCTATAGGCTGAGCCTAACCTATCAGGTCCCATCAGAACTGCCTGGATCCTCTTCCTCTGTGGACTGGCTAGGTACCCTCACCAAGGAAAAATGATCAAGGATCAGATAACTGAGTTCATGTCAGAGACTATCTCCTCTCCTCTTAATAGGGAACCCACATGGAGACTGAACTGTCTATGTGCTATATCTGACAGGGGGTCTAGGTCCTCTCTATGCATGGTCTTTGGTTGATGCATCAGTCTCTGCAGTTCCCCCCCCCAGGCCCTGTTCCCCCCCTTTTTTGGCTTTGTTGGTCTCTTGTGTGGCTCCTGTCCCCTCCGGGTCCTTTTATATCCCCTTCTTCCGTAAGTCTCCCTGTGCTCTGGGAATAAACATGGACATTAGTGTTAACCCAAATTAATGACAATGCCTGCACCTTTCCCCAGTGCCTTAGACTCAAACAGTGTGAGAGAAGTTGGGAAGCAAAGGCACAGAACTGTAATCATGAACACAATCAGGAGCAGACTCAAATGCTCCAGTCCTTATGTTCTGTATGGAGAAGGGGAGAAGGACAATTAGAAATATGCAGATGTTACATCGAGAGAGCTTTTGATTTCAGCTATCACTCTAATCTTTTGAGATTATTAAAATTCACAAAAGACTTTTTGAATAAAAAAGTAGTACTCAAATAGAAGAAAAATTCCAAACATAATCAAAGTGATCCTATTACCAAGGATCACCAAAGTGATCCTTGAGATCACTTTAAAATTTTGAGATATGTGGGAATTAGCTATCTCTACTAGTCACAGCCCAGGTGGAGTTCAAGTAAAAAAAGTAAATACTGCAATATATGATTAAATATGTGCTGGAGTATTCAGAGAGAATATGTCTAATTCAAAGGTAGGGAGAAAGGGCTGTCTAATCTTCTTTTCCTGTTTTCATCCTTATCACAACACAGCAGCTAATGCTCTAGGAAAAGCTAAGAGTCCATTCTAAATGCACCCTTCTCTCACTGCAGGTAGCTGCTCCTGAGCGTCACTGAGCTCCCAGACAGGTGCTATCACATGTCACCCTGTAGTGCCAGCTCTCTTGCTTTGACTTTATAGTTTACAGCATACTTCCATTTCTTCTGCTAACATCTTCTTTTGGGACTTTCCCTCCTTACATTAGGACTCCACAGGTTTTCTTTGTGTGTATCTGTGCTCTTTACCCCCTTTTTGTTAAGACACAGTTTCAGACTGGCCTTGAATTCCCTAGATAGCTGAGGATTATTTTATTCACGTTCCCTTCTATTCCTCTGACTCCACTTCCTGATTTTGGACATGTATACACCAGCCACCCTCATTTACATGGTCGAGAAGAATGCAGGTTTTTGTGTCTGTCAGACAAGCACTCCACCAACTGAGTGATCCCCAGTCCTATCATTTCTCTACAGCAAACTTCTCTATTTAATCTAAATTTCATAATAACTTATTGCTTCCAAGTAACTTTCATCACTGTTCTTCCGACTTCATTATTTCTAATCAGCAAAAATCTCAATTCAAGATCAACCTAATAAAAGATCAATCCAATTACCTATTTTTGGCCCATATATTCTGACTAGTTTAGTGCTGACGGGGAAAAAAAAACTCACATCCCCCCCTCCAAACCCCACAATAAAACCAAAACCAACAAAACTGGTATTACTACAACTATTTCTAATTTCTACCAAACTTCAAAGTTGCTTGAAAGTAAAGAAATGCTTTCCAGCCAGCAACCTCTCTATCCTCTTTAGATTCTTTCAACTTTCCCCCTACTATTTATTTTTTGACGTATGAGTATCTGTGTACATGTTATGTGCGTGCACCACATGCATTTCTGGTGCTTACAGAGGCCAGAGGAAGGCTGTTGGATCCCCATGGGCCTAGAGTTACAGGGTTAAGCCACCATGTGAGTGCTGGGAATCAAACCCAGGTCCTGTGGAAGAGCAGCAAGTAATCTTAACCACTGAGCTCTCCAGCCCCTCAGTCCTTTTCTTTTCCCCAACCCTAATCATTTACCTGCACTCCATAAAATCCCACTCTCAGGTAAGAACTTTTCTACATTGCAATCTATAAGGAGCACCTCTTCCCCTTCTTTCCCGTTATGCACACTGGAAATCCCCCCATCCAAAGCCACTCTCACTACCTGGTCTCTTCATTTAGTCTCCTCCAAGCTTCTCAAACACCCTGTTCAATTGATTAGCAGTCTTCTTGCTTATAAAACCCAACCTTGATCTCCTTTTCTTTTGTCTTCTTCCAACTAACATCTAAGTAGTTAAAAAGAATCCTTGAATAAAAATTTATTTTTATAATACTTTTAATAATTATTTGGGAATTTCACATTCACTTTCCAGTCCTTCCATGTCCCCCCCAACCCCTGTAACCTCCCATCCCTGCCCCCCCCAAAAAAAAAGAGAAGAGGAGGAGAAGAAGAAAAAAGTAGGGGGAGGAGGAGAAAAGAGGAGGAAGAAGAATGAAGAGGAAGGAGGAAGTGGAAAAAGGAGGAGGAAGGAGAAGAAAAGGAGGAAGAGAAAAAGGAGGAACAAGAAATCCAATTCGTGTTGCCCATACTCACTGACTGGAGCATGGTCAAACTCCTGATGGTCAGCTCTTTAAGGAAAAGTGAGTCCTTCCTCACCTGCACCCCACCAGAAGCCCTCAACTGTAGAGGGCTACACTTCTGCATCTTTATCACAATTTTTAGAGTTCTCTTTGATGGCATTCTGTCTAGGCTGTTACTTTTTTGGGGGTGGTGTGTGGGTTGGGTAGGGACTGTCACAGCAGCCATCTATGTCCTTCTTTCTCAATTTTGAGTCTACAGTCATCAATACTCTGGCAAAAGTTGCTTTTTTGCCATTTACAGTCAGCGGGAGTGCAGATCATGGACTTCCACATGGCTTCTGGCCACAGCATGGGCCACAGATATTCACATTGTTTTCATTGTCAACATGTGCCACAGACCTCAGCATGGTCTCTGATGGCAGTACAGACCACAAACGTCTACATGGCCCTCTGCTGCAGCACAGACCACATACACCCTCACAGCCCTCAGTGGCAGCAGAAGCCAAGACATCAATATGACCTCAGGTGGCAGTGCAGGCCACTCACATGAACAGGGCTTCAGGTGGCAGCACAGCCCACGGTCATCACATGGCTTTGGCGGCAGCAAAGACATCTGCATGGCTTTCAGGTGACACGGGCCATAACATAAACACAGCCCCCGCTGCAGGGGGACCATAGATCTAGACATGACCTCAGGTGGCTGCACATGCCACTCACATCAACATGGCTTCAGGTGGCAGCACAGACCACAGATATCCTCCTCATAGCCTTCAGTGGTAACATGGGCCATGGACAGCAACATGGCTCCTGGAGAGCGATAGTTCCACCTCTCTCCACTGCACTCAGCCATTCTATTCCTCTATCTTCCCCACCTTTCTATCGCTTATTCATTCAATGTTCAACAGAGTGGCATTGGACACTGTACTGTCACATAGCATATCTTTTTGCTCAAACAGCTTTACGTAGTAACATTCACTGCAGTGAGCTGTTGGTCTGGTTCACAGTTTCTGAAGCACCATAAATACTGGACCATTGCTATGACTTATCTTACCCTGCTGTTGCCCAGAGTCAGGGTGATGTTGCAGCTAAGCAATGTGTCTGGGGACAGGTTCTATGTGAGCGAGCTCCTGGCAGCAGCAGTGGGTCCATGCTGGGAGCTGGCCTGGGAACCTAGGGCTGGCCCTATTCAGTATCTACCCGTTTCTGTGGGATCACAGGTGCTGGCAGCCCCACGCTCAGTGGGCATAACATTTGTGCTTGCAGCATGCTGAGCTGCAGGAGTGAAAGGTACAGCTTCTTAATGGCACTGTTCTGCCATCTCTCTTTCCAATTTCATGAGTACACTTTAAAAGCATCTTCCCATAAGACTTGCCCTTTTTCCTTAGCTGTTCCAGAGCTACTGAGAGCTTTGTAGACTCTTTTTCTGCTGCATCATCCTTCAGAGCTTCCTAGGGTCCCTCAGATTCCTCAGAGCTCCACCAGAGGGTGCCATCATCTTTTTCCTCCTGAATAGGTTATTTCTTGGGGCTGGAATACAGCCCCAAGGGATATGGTAGAGCATATTCAAGAACCTGGGTTTGAGTTCTGGTATCACCTGACACTGCCCCATGAGCCCCCAAATCACTAAATTTCAAGTGATGATTCTCTAAAAGATATAACAGAAGTGGCTGACAAAGGCATAAAAAGATGCTTACCATCACTACTCACTACGGAAATATAAAACCAACCAACCAGCCAACCAACCAACACAGTAAGATACTATGTTACACTTACCAGGAAAGCTATTCCAGAATTTCATTTCTGGATACTTATATTCTTTCAAATTAGAATGGGATCATATACCCAACCCCCAGTTTCATAAGTCAAAAATGTCGTAAACATACTTAACCTACTGAACACACAGATTAGCAACACGGCACACTATAGAATACTGTTAACCTTTACGATCATGTAGCTCAGCAGTTCTCAACCCGCAGGTCACAACCTCTTTGGTGGTCACATACCAGATATATTTACACTATGATTCATAACAGAAAAATTATAGTTATGAAGTGGCAATGAAAATAATTTTATGGTTGGGCTTCACCACAACATGATGATGCATTAAAGGGTCACAGCATTTGAAAGGCTGAAAACCACTGCTGTAGCTACACGAAAACTGCAGTAGACTGCTGCTGCAAAATATCATGCAGGTCTTTCATTCTCCCCAGAATTCTTTCGGCTTCTGCAGTCTCACTTAGGCTGGCCTTGAACTCCTGATCTATTTATCACTACCTCCTGAATGCCGTGATTATAGATATGCACCACCATGACCATCAGGTCTTACTTTCCTTTTGCCTGTTGGACTCTACCAGCATCTTCACACCTGTTCCTCACCTCATTCTTCCTTATACAGTCTCATTTCTCTCAGTGGCCTTACTCAACGTCCCCAGGAAAGATGCTGTTTCAGATGGTCCTGTGTTTCCCTTTTTGTGAGTTTTAAACTATACAAATTCTTGTCTAACTATTTTCTCTCTGAGACTCTGAGAGGGAGAAATACACTTTATCAGAGAGAATTCTCGTATCTTTTCACATCTTTTATCTGTAGTTGCTGGTCTTCATTGGGCTTGAACTAAGTGTTTGCTAAATGAGTAAAATCAATATGCACAAAACAGACATAACATACTTAAAAATTTAATTAGGATATAGGGTATACAGAATAAAAAAATTACTTAAAACATTGCTATTTCTCTTGTTTGAACTCTTGTTTTCTCCTTTGTTACAAAGTGTACGTAAAAAGTTCTAATAAACGTACCTCTTGAATGGCTGTCATGACGACATGCTGAACAGATTCCTCCATCATCATAATGGCTTGAATGTACTCTGAAAATAAGAATAACCTGGGATGTCACTGTTCAAGTTAAATGATGTCAAGAGGTTGAAGGCTAATACTTTATATAGTTTTCTATGTTTTGATTCTTCCTCAGAGTCCCCTATTCATGGACACTCTGCCCCAATTCTGAAAACCAAATTTTAACTTTGTTCCAAAGATACTTTGTTCTTGTTCTTTCACATTTATTCATTTGGTTGAGACTGGGTCTTGCTAGTTATCTTTCAACTCACTTTGATTCCTAGGTTGGCCTGGAACTTGTGATCTTCCTATCTTAATGTTTCAGAGTATTTGGATTACTGGATTATAATAGCACACTTGGCTCCTTTATTATTTCCTATAAAGTTGAGAATAAATTAGTGATATAGTGAGACCCAAAGTCAGGGCAAAAAAGAACCACATCACTTTTCTACTCTCTAAAAGTTATCCTTTATATTATTCTTTGTTACCTGGCAAAAATACTCTGGTTTTATTTTTATGTGATCAAACCACTAAGTTATATAAATTCTTACCATTATTTTATTTACTATAAAACAACAACAACTAAAGTGAATTTAAAATAGACATGGAACCTGTAACTGAACTACTATATGATCCTGGGCTTTAAAATACTGTCCTACATTTCTATATGTAAAGCAGAAACTACACCAGTCTCACGCTCACCAAGTCCCAAACCAGGAGGGTCTCAACGTTTGAGAGTATTGTCACTCTAGAAGCAGTATCTCCTTTGCCCAGGCCCTGCAGAGAGTTTTCACTATTTCCAGAGCCAATACTGAACGGCAGAAGTGGCCCATTAAAAGAACTTAACATGGCAGACTCCCTTAGGCATACTTGTTACAAACACTGGCACTGGATGCAGCTACCGGGATGCATAATGGACCTGCTACCCCGCAGCTAGCGTAGGTCTTGCCTAAGCGTTCTAACAGAACCACTGTGGCCTCTGACATCAAGCACAAGGACCAGCACACCTAGGATGACCGGCACGACCTCCAAACTAACGCCTATGAATGAACATGGAGGAGAAGCAGTGGCGTTGGTATGGGAAGGGAGACTTCATGGCAACTACTGGAAGTGAAGGAAGTAACAGTAAAAAGAGGTCGGGGCGTTAGTAGGTATGAGAGGGGAAGCGTTAGTTAAGAAGCGGTGTTGCCACGTCAAGGCCCTTCCCCGCGAACACCGTAAAGTACTAATGACAAAATGGCGATGACAACTTAATTAATGTGCACTACTTTCAAACTTTCAGGTTCAAAATACAATTCTGCATGATTATTTGACACACATCCATGAGGCAATGCTGGAGAATGAGGCATAACATCTAAGGGAGTTGATTCTCAATTTTATCTGTTCAAAATCTTTAGTACAAAGAATACAAAGCTTAGAGGATAAAGAAGTGAGTTTTTTCCCCCATTACAATTTAGAAGTTTGGCAAACCCTATAGTATTTGTAAGTCCCAACCTTCTAATCTATGAAAATTATTTTATTTTAAAAATTTATTTTTATTTCATGTGTGTTTGTCATTTGCCTACACGTGTGTCTGTGTGAGGGTGTTAGATTCTCTAGAACTAGAGTTACAGACAGTTGTGAGCTGCCATGTGGGTGCTGGAAGTGAACTTGGGTCCCCTGAAAGAACAGCCAGTGCTCTTAACCGCTAAGCCATCTCTCCAGTCCTAAAAGAAAAGTATTTTTTGTTTTGTTACTGCTTAGTAGAATAGTAGGCTGAAGGCAGACACTGGGCTGGCAAGATGGCTCAGTGAATAAAGGTGCTTGCTAACCCAGCCTGATGACTAGACTCTGATCCTGGATGCAGAGAGAGGAAAAAAGAACTGACTGTGTTCACCAGTTGTCCACTGACCTCCACACGTACCTTGTGGCACATGTGGTGCCTGCGCCCCCTATAGATATATCTTAAAGAAAACCTATGGCCTCTCCCCTACCCCTAAAACACAAGGTCGCTGTTATTATCAGTGTGTGTTCTATTATTAGTCTTTGCCTTTAAAAATGTACCCCGACTTTATTTGCCGCGGTTAGATATCAGCAAAGACAAAAACACAGTCAGGCTCTCACCAATTGCTTTTATAACTTCTTCCAACTGGAAACAATGGCTAAACACAAAGCAGACGTAGACACAGTTTCATTTAGTCTTCAGAACTTAATTTGAGTTAAGATTTTGGAGATTTTGGAGGACAAAGGACAAAGGATATATCTTATCCACAAGCAGGTAGTACATTACTGAAGCACTTCAGAGAGCCTCCTATTCTATCTATCTGCATTATACATTCAGATTGACAGTTAATGATTAGCAATTCAGAAACCTTTTTTACATGATTCTTAGCTCTTTACTGTATTCCTGAATCCAGAAAATGCCCCAAATCTAGGTAAATGAGAGGTTAAAAAGTCTACTCAACTGGAAGCTTCCCCTTTTTTACTAGCTAGCTTTTATAACGCTGGAATTTACTATACAGGACACTAGAGGATATGTCACCGACTATTTTACTCAGCTGGGAACTCTGCTAGTAATATCACCTTGCCAGACAAGATGTGACCTCTGGTATAATAGTGGCTTGAAGTGTTATGGGAGTAATCAACTACTTTCTACCTGGATTTTAGACCTGCTCCATGGGAAGAAATCATACTTGGTACTATAAATCTGATCAAAAGCCAGTGGCTAGGGAGGTCACAGTCCCTGGAATGGAGGGAACTTACTACTGTTGTTTTGCTATATGGAAATTATGTGATACGGTCTTCTAAATAGTTATGCTGATACATATAGATTAGTACTGTTCTCATTCTTGGTCAGAAGTTTCTGTTTTCAGTGGGCAATGATTAATACAGAGACTCATAACTGAGTGAAGACGTGCCTGAGTGCTCAGCCCTAAGCTGAGACATCTGCATCACCCCTGCAAGGCTCCAGGCACACTACAGAAGAGGGGCAAGAAGGAAGGCAAGCACTAGAGGGAGCGAAGGAGGGCTGTGAATTGCTGCCGCACGGATATGACACAGCTAGCACGCCCAGGACCCCTATCAGTAGTGGCTTTAGGGTAACCAATATGCCATCATCAAAAAACATTTTTTTTTCCAAAAAGAAATAAAGACAGTTTAAGAAAAGTAAAGCAATCCAAAGAGTGTGAGATGGTTAGTGAGCTGAAGGAAAAGCTTCCAAAGTCTATACTCTCTATTATTAAACTTACTCACTATTAGAATATGAAAAAAGTACAAGACCCAAGTAAATACAAATTTGTTTTTCATTACGAGATGTGGAGAAAAGAAAAAGAGTCTAAATGGGGCTGGGGACTTTTGAAATACAAAACAAAACAAAACAAAAACCTAAATAAACTCAGCTTCAATTTAAAATAATTATAAAATACTACTTATCATTTTGAACAGCCTCTCACTCCCTATTCTCCAGCAACACTCCTCTCAACTCTTTCTTTACCATACACAATTACAGTGTTGTGGGCTTTTCAAGGTTCTAAAATATAACTTGAATCTTTCTTACTCTGAGTTATTTTTAACTCACTATCCTCATAGCCTTTCTTAAATAACTTCCCTAACACCATGTCTAGACTCTTCTATTACGTTTCACCTTCAGAACACTTACTCTGTAATTACTTTTCTATGATTTAATGATTTTTCCCCCTTCACTAAAGTTCTATGAAGGCAAGCTTTGTGTCTGTTTTGTCTGGTACTGTTAGTCCTCTTTCATAATACATTAAGTTCAATAAATACTCGTGAAATAAATCAAATCTACTTTGGACCTGGGAAGATGGCCCAGTGAGTAGTAGGGCCGAGTCAGCATCAGGACCCAAGTTAGAATGTCTAGCACCCAAACAGAAGGCGGGGATAGGTCTATAACGCTGCAACCCCAGAACTGGGAACAGAGGCCTAACAGGGAACTCCAAGTTTATAGGGCACCTTGTCCTAAAGAAAGCGGAGGATGACAGAAGATGACCTCCAGTGTCCTTCTCTGGCCTTGCATGCACATGCATGAGACGCACCATGTGCATGCATCACACACATGTAAAGAGAAGCACTCCAAAGCAAAAATAATCTCTCTACTTTATGGTAAAGCTGAATGTATTTTAAAGAAGTGATCCCCAAATAAGTAAGCCATATTAAAAAAAAAACTAAAAAAATGACACCATAACTTATGTATCAAAACTGGTTGTCAAGTAAATGCAACAATGCTACAAATCTGTGACCTTCGGGTTGCTATACACATAAAAACACTGTACTTTTTCTACTATCTGCAAGCTGAATTTAACTTACTAATTTATCTAAGTCTAATTTGTAGTTTTACTAATTTTCAGTCATATATTCATAGAATAAATATGACTCATCCCATAAATGTCACCTAATAAGTGCCATTTTAAAATGGAAAAATCAGTTTTCTCCAATTGGTCGCCTGGGTATATTAAAACATACTGAAGGACAGACCCCATGCCTAGCACTAGATGGCCAACACAGAATGAACTCAATGATTCTGCTTTTTTTTTTTTTAATTTTTTTTATTCATATTGCTTTGTCTGGACAATTTTTTTCCTTACTTGTTTTTTGCCTGTATATTATGGCTGCTCATCTTGTGTTTTTATGGATTTCAGTTGCATTTGTGAGTGTGTATGTTTCTTGTAGGGTTTTTGTTTTTATTTTTACTCTTTTATTGATTCTAAAAATAGAAAGGAGAAGTTGGGTGAGTGGGAAGAAGGGAAGGATATGAGAGGAATTGGAGGAGAAACCATGATCAGAATATGTTGTATAAAAATATTTTTCAATAAAATAAATGGTGGATATGGTAAGTATGGTGGCATATGCCTATAATCCCAGCACCAGGACACAAAGGCAAGCAGATTTCTATTGGTTTGAGGCCATTATGGCCTATATAGCAAGTTCAGGCCAGCCAGGGCTACATAGTGAGAGCCTATCTCAAAAAAAAATTTTTTTTTTGTGGCTTTAAGAACAAATAATAAATGAAATGAAAGTATTGTTTCAAACACTAGCTATATATACATATAGTTTAAAAAGTCATATTTCCATGAAATTCAAATTGTTTGAAATACTACTATGTGTAAGATATTGTGCCATTTTACATGTTATGTTATTTAGACCCCTAATTGTCTTGTAAGGTAGTTAGTAAATGTTCATTTACTAAGAAACTGAAATACAAAGATTAAGTTTATCCAGTATCTCTTCACAGTTTGCAAAAGTGCAGCTGGATTTGAACACAGCTTGAATGGGCACTGCAGCCTGTGCACTTATGCAGAAGCACAGAAATATTTCCTAAGCTATCCTTGTACAAACTACATTAATATTTTAATAACAGCCATAAATGTCACCATATCCAATGTAGTTAAAGAGCATTAACAACAATACATTCAGGCTGGGACGTAGCACAATAGTGCAGCGCATGCTTAGCATGAGCACAGCCCCAGGTTCCACAGCCAGCGTCAAAATGAACATAACAACAACATAAAACTACTCAATTAGATAGTCTTACGGAGAGGGGAGGAATATGACCACAATAAAATTAGACTCCCTTTTAAAACTTGCTTAAGCAATGAAGGCAATCACCAGCAGAACTGTAGAAGACAGGCAGCATGGAAAGGTGTTGTTTACCCTGGTGCTTTACATATGAAGTATGTAATACATATCACTTTCATTAGTTACCTTGCTTCTGTTCACAGTTCACAGCGCAGCCTAGAATGAGCTGGAGCATCCTTCCAAGCTCTGCTGCATCAGAATGCTCCCCGATCAGGTTCACATCAGGAAGGGTAAAATCATTAATCTGCTGTCCTAGAATCTGAATGGAGACAAAGATATTATAATCGCATTCACACTCATAGAGATAAATAAAATACTCAATAAAGGTCAATTTGCTATCACCAGAAACTCACTGTCAAGGTGAGAGCTTGCTGCCATCCTCGCTCCCAGTTTCTACTCTCACACCTAAGTTATACCTATCACGTATCATGGCAGCTCAGTCTCCCATCTGGCATGTCGTACGTACAGTGAACGAAAATCCATACACTACTGATCCTTCTGATGTTCTAAGGAAGCTTGGATGTTTCTCTCTGATGCATTATAACCAGAATGGTCTAAACTAAAGGACATCCAAAGCAGTTGGGATTAAAGGGGACTTCACACTACAAACCTAGGACGTTCCCTTTCTACCTTCACCTTGTCTCTAAAAATGTTGGTAGTGAGATATTCTTAACAGGAAAGTGAGTGGGAAATCCTTTCAATGGAGATTTTTGGTTTCAAATGAAATTGCAAACAAGTGGAATCTCTGTTAGATAACCTGCCAGTGAAAGCAAAGACCTTTAGAGGCTAGGGATGCAGACCAGCCGGTGGAGCATCTACCTACCTCCATCCTCAGCATGTGTGCTGCTGCATGTATATAATTCAGCACTTAAGAAGAGGTGCAGGATCAGAAAGTCAAGGTTACTCATGGCTAAACACAAATATACCATCAATGCAAATGAAATTTAATTCTTCCCTTGTATAGGTAAATCAATATCCATAAGTAATTAAAAGCAGGGGGAGGGGGTTCCACAGTTCATGACGGAGACCTCAAAAACCTGCAGTTCTGTTTTTCTGTCCTTGAGTGTCAGGTATGTACTTGGTTCCATCAGAGTTCTGTACTGACCAGAGGCCAGAAACACTAAGAAAATGTTCAGGGGCCCTGGTTTGTGTTGTGTTTTTTTGTTATCATTCTTCCAGGTTTGCACAGCAACCTAATGAGTACAGCTGCCTGGAAACTATGTGTGATCAGGTGCTTCACTGATGCTTGAGGATGTGCCAAAATTCCAGTCTAGCCACCAGGATGGGAAGGTGTTAATGAATACCTAGTGGGTGGGACAGCTGGACTGACAAGCTCACCTCCCATGCCTCAATCCAGTAAAACCTTAATAACTTCTACACACGGACATCAGTGGCATCCCTTTCTTGCTTCCTTTCTTTTAAGGCATCTTCTATCACAAAACTCATCTCTAAAACTTAACCTTCTGTTGTTCCTGAAATTCACCTCTGAGTTTATAACACAAAAGACATTAAAAGCCACTAACCTGGAGTAGCTTTGCTGCCAGGAACCCTAGTCCCCTATGAAATGTCAGATGAGTCAGAAAGGACTCTGCCATATTTAAAAACTTCTCCTCCCCTGCTTTTCACCATTTCAAAAGGATGTATGTATGTGTTTATGTATGTATTTAAAAATTGTAAGAGATCTCTACTGGGAGGAAACTGAACACAGGGGTTGGAAAATGAATAAAGATGAGCTCATGGGAATAAAAAATATAATAGGAATGAAAGTTTCAATGGGCAAGAAAGGTGTGTAGTTATCTCAGGAAACAGAACAAAAACATGAACTATGAAAAGAAAATTTGATTAATTAATGAAATTTGAGTAATTAAAAGATCAATCCAATAGGCTTAAACGCTTAGTGGAAGTTCTACAGAATATACAGAAAAAATTAAGGAGAAAAAATTTCCTGAAAGTAAAATTAGTAGGTATTCAGTTTTTAAGTTTGCTATGTACCAAACATAATAAAACAGAATCCAAGCTCTAAAATACGCCTTGCATCAAAGCACAATATCATGAATCTTCAGAGATAAATAAAAACAAATAAATCCTAAATAAAGAGGTTGCCAAAAGGGAATGAGAATCCATGTAAGAGACTGCAACAGCAAATCTAGAGGAAGTTGGTGAGAACTGCTGCAACGCTCCCAGACACGGCTTTAACCGCCAACCCAACTCTCAAGGAAGAAATCAACACCACAGTCTAAACTTTAGCATGCATTTCTCTGAAGATAGCACTGTTAAAATGTGCTCAGCAATATGAAGGTAATTCAGAAGCTAGGCATGGTGGGAATGCACTCAGGAGGCAGAGGCAGATGGATCTCATGAGTCTAAGGCCAGCCTGGTCTACATAGTGCATGAGACCTTGTTTAAAAATCAAAGTAGAGACAGGCAAAGTGGCACATGCCTGTGATCTCAGCACTCAGGGTGGTAGAGGCAGGAGGATTTCTGTGAGTTCTCTGTGAGGCCAAAGGAAGTCTGGGACAGCGAAGACTACACAGAGAAACGCTGTCTCAAAAAGCAAAAATAAAACAAACCAACAAAAAACTGCTTTGATAACCTGCTGGGTAGAGTCTTTCAGAGGCCCTCTGTGGAAGGCTCCTGTCCTGTTCTCTGTCTTGGCCTACTTCCGATTTCTATCCTGTTTGCTCTTCTGAGTAAGGAGTAAGATTCCCTATTAAGGGGTGCAGGGGCAGTCACTGGCATGAACTCGGTTGCCTGCTCTTTGATCAACTCCCCATGGTGAGGCAAACTTACTAGGCCACAGAGAAAGAGGATCCAGACAGTCCTGATGACATCTGACAGGGTAGGGTCAGGTAGTAGGGAAGAAGGACCTCCCCTATCAGTGCACTAGGGCAGGGACATAGTGGGGGAATAAGAAGGGAGGTTGGAACCAGGACGAGATGAGGGAGGGGGCCACAGCCAGGCTACAAAGTGAATAAAGGGAATATGACAGAACAGATAAAGGAATTCTCAGAATGAGTGAGATAATGACAGAACATAAGCTTATTTACTGTTTTTGTTGATTATAGTTAAGAATGAAAACCCTTCTGCTTTGTTGCAGGAAATTTCCTACAAGAGGTACGAACCCAGAACTCTCTGGATTCACAAAATATACGATATAGATATGATGGTACTTTTTTAGAGTTTGGAAAAAACTCTGAATTTCAAAATGGACTAATCTAAGGGTTTAAGTGAGATTTTGGACCTTCATAAATGCTTCTGTAGGTACATTTATACAGATGTCTACAAAAGTGTCACCATATTGCATACATGGTCTTACTACTGACTATAAAGTTACTATGCCAGGGTTAGGTTGGGCTCAGCCTCAGAAGGCAGTCAGGATGGGAAACTAAATGTCACCCCTGGCTGTATGCAGAGTACAGGCCAGTCTGTCTGCATGAGAACTTATCTTTAAAAAAAAATTGTGTCAAAAGATAGATACTTTACAAAGCTTTTAACAAATATTCTACCTTTGTGAAGTATATGGAGCAAGTAAAGACATATAAAATAAATAAAGTAACTTCAGGAAAAAGATACACCATTACAAACTACAGCCAGTGATAAAAAAAGGAAAAGAACATTGGATGATGAGGTTAAAAGGGGAGCCTAGCAGTGAATCATCTAGCAGGGGACTCACTATGTGTAGTTGCAAAACAAATACCAAAGCTGAACACTTCAGCTCTTCTCATAAGGACATGATCTATAACTAGGCTTTTAAAAGCACATACAGAGAAATTCCAAAGATGCTAGTCATCTGCAGAGACAAGATTTATCTCCTCTCTAAGGAAGATAAGCATAGTTGGGTCATGCTGACGAGGGCACAGAATGCTGCTGCATCACCAAGGAAGGTCTTGTGGAGTATGATGGGGCAAGAGGATGAGAAAAACAAAAAGATAACAGAGAAAGAGAAAAGCAGTATGGATAGAGAGGAATTTGAGCCTGGGAGTCTCAGTAGCACTCCATTTGGTCTGAGTAGAGCACCAAACTTACAGTGTAAGTAATTCCTAAAATATCACCATGATCTTTTCTGACACAAATTTTCTATTTCCTTTCCACTGTTATACTTTACTGAAAAATTATAATTCTTAATTTGCAAAGTAAGTGACTATGATGTTCAGGACAAAATGGTTACATCTCATAATCCCAAAAGATCTAGTAAATATTGCTTCTGAGGTACCCTTATAAGTAACTTCTAGCCAAAAAACAAACAAAAGAAAGCCACCTCAATAGTTATAGTTTTTTGCACATTTGCTCAAGAGGTTTAATACTACTCCAAGTGTTCTTTTACACATTTTAAATTACACAATTTTCTTGAAATCTAGTACTTATTTTTAAGTTATGTGAAATGATTACAAAATTAAGTACCTATGACAACACAGTGCTGCTGGTGTCCAGGACTGAACAATGACTATGTCAGGTCTGGCTCCAACCTCATTTCATGACTAATAAGATAAGGAACAAGACAACCAAATAAATCTGCATAAGACAAGAATGTAGATTTGTCCTCAATGTATGAGAAACCCATGCAAGCTGGACTGGTGGCAAAAGTCTGTAATCCCAGCTGTCTGAGAGACTGATGCACAAGTGTATCAAGTTCAAAGCCTGCCTGGGCTAAAGTTCAAGGCAGCCTGGTGCCAAATTAATGAAACACTTCTCCTCTAAGAATAAACAGACGGCTAGAGGTGTAGCTCAGTGTGAGAACATTGGCCTAATAGGACTGCACAAACAGCCCAAAGAAACATGGAAGACCTAAAAAGGAAAGCAATGTAATCTCTGTTTTACTTCTTTACAATCACCCCGGCAGACAGAACTACAGAATGGTGAAAGTAAAACTGCTCACCAGTTACTACTTTAGCAGTTTGAGCACAAACTTATGGCAACTTGGTAATGGGTGGTTGCTAGCACCTATAGCTGGAGAAGGCTCTATTTTTACAGTCTGATAGATACTTTTTTGATATTTTAGATATTTTTTGCTGATGATATTAAAATAAAGACACCCAGCTCTCAGGAGGTAGAAGCAGGAAAATTAGAAGTTCCAGGTCTCACCCTCTGCTACATATTGAGTTTGAGGATAGCATGGGCTATATAAAACTCTCTTTAAAATACATAAATAAATAGGAACACAAACAAACAAACTCTCAAATCACTGGACAGGACATGGTAGCTTAAGCACAGAATACTGGCACAAAAGAAGTGGAGGCAGGAGTCCATGAAATGGAGGCCAGGCTGGGTGCAGTGAGTGATTGTCCTCTGTGCCAAGAACAGCCATCTGGAGCATGAGGCTGTGTCCTTGCAAACGATCACCCAGCTGAACTTATTGATGATTTATACCCCTGAATAGAGGGGTGAGAGGACACAAGATTCTCATCCAGCTGCTCCCTACCACCTATTGTATGTAACTGCCTTAACTGCACATAAGCTGGGGGCGAAGCAGTATATAAAATCCAGGGAAAACTACATCTGTTTAGCTCTAGGAAAGCCCTCATCCCTGCTTGGTAAAGACCTTTTCTAGCAGTGGGGAGAGAAGCACACACATCCCTTTAGTAATCCCTTACCTATGCCCTGTAAGAAAACCTAATAAACTCACTGTTTCCTAAAGAGTAAACTTTGATGGAACTGTGCCTGTGTTTGTCACTGGGACTTTAAGAGAAGAGAAAGATATTTTAGTAACACTGGGCTGCAAAGTGAGTTTCTGGCCAGCCTGCACTACAGAGGAAGTCCCTGTCTGCAAACTCACATGAAGGACTATAAAATGACACCAAGGTTTGACACTTGTATTCTAGGTTGGATGTGACAGAGCAGTGCTTCTCAACCTTCTTAATGCTGTGACCCTTTAAAATGGTTGTGGTGATCCCCAACCATAAAATTATTTCATTGCTACTTCATAATTGTAATTTTGCTACTGTTATAAACCATAATGTAAGCATATGATATGAAGGCTATTTGATATTTGACTCCCAAAGGAGACATGACTCACAGGTAGAGAACCACTGCGATAGAGTCACTTACTAAGAGGGAGAAGATAGATGCTACAGATATAAATGTGAGTCTAAATGTAAGCAAGCTTGCAGGAAAAAAATGCCAAGAAAATAATACATGTTTCCAGGCAAAGTTATCCTACTGGCATCTCTGATCATGAAATTAATAGTTCTGCTGTGTGATGGACAGCAATGCTTGTGTTCTCATATGGAATCAGAAGAGGAGGTGAGTTCACCCAGGGCCGAGGCCCTTGCTGATGAATAAAGCACAAGCAGTAGGGAAAATCACAATAGTCCATCAGCTCTAAACAACCTTTACAAGTACAGGGAAAAAGAAGAGACTATAATACAACCAAATCTAACACATCTTAATAATTATGCACAAATTACTCATAACATGAAAATTACTGGTCTGTTCAACACATAAATGACTGGTTATTTGAACCAATACCTACAACCTACATAGGGGAAGATAGACTATTAATTTTGAAATATTTTTTCTTAAGCTTGGAACTATCTATAAAAAATTACATTTCTCATCTCATCCAAGATGAGAAAAAAAAATCTTACCTCATGATTGTAATCCAAGATGCCTTTTAAAATTTTCTTTAAATTGCTAATCTGTTTAGAGAGAGAAAAAAGTAGGTGAAAGGCAAACACAGATCTATGTTCAGATTAACACTACAAACTCAAGTGAATCATAGAGCAAGTACAAGCTGAGCATTCTCAGACCACAACTCTGAAGTCTCAAGTGAGCTGAACTCCAAAGCCTTTTGAACAGTATTTAGACTTTGGAGGTTCTCAGACTTAAGATCTCAGGATGTTCAACTGGTCAAGTTTATGCAAACCATCTAAACAAACAAACAAGCAAAT
Organism: Meriones unguiculatus; assembly: GCF_030254825.1. NCBI lineage: Eukaryota > Metazoa > Chordata > Mammalia > Rodentia > Muridae > Meriones > Meriones unguiculatus. The sequence goes on from NC_083352.1 coordinate 18,170,660, forward strand.
GAATAAACAAATAAATCCTAAATCCCCCCCCCCAAAAAAAAAGCCTCTAAAATTTGAAACACTTCTGGCCCAATTCACATAATGGCTATTTAAACTGTATTAAAAAAACTCAATAGGATATTTGAAGTTTGAAGAAACAACATTAGAAGTAACAACTATTGCTTAGTGACAAAACTATGGGGAAATGGAAAACAGCTAACAGATTATTCAGACTTTTGATAAGTAAAGCAAATAAAAGGCATTAATCTTAAAGACAAACTTAAATTTGTTCTATTTTCTATAACTTTACAGTGTTAAATAGAAACTACTGCCAAAATTATCCTTGGAAATCTTTTTTAAAAAATTAAAAATTAGTTTATATGTATGGGTGTTTTGCTTGCATGTATGTTGGTGACCCTGGAATTGGAATTAGAAAGGGTTGTAATCAGTCATGGAGGTGTAGGGAGTTGAATCTAGGTCCCCTGGAAGAGCAGCCAGTGCTCTAAACTGATGAGCTATCTCTCCAGCCCCTTGTTATCTTGATCCAGGAAATACAGATTCAAATTCTTCCACTGTCAAGAAAACGCTGCGTTTTAGCTGAATATCAAACAAAGTAAATAACTATGACCAGAGGTTAAAAATTACTATTGTAATCTGAAATACTAAAACAGACTAACATTAAGCACTGCAAAAATGTTAGTGCTTTAAGGAGGGCCATAAGTGAGGTAAGAGGAGGAAGCAACGCATGATGTCTCAGGGTATTAACTCATGTCAGAACTTAAGTTCACTGGCCATTATATCTAGGTGAAATGACTGGTAGATTCACTACATTATTTGATAAACACTCTTGAGTTCTCTTCTGCTTTTGACTAAATTTTCATTGAATAAGTGTGCTATATTCTTCTGATCATCCTTAAGATCTGGCTGAATTTGTTTAGTTCAGATAGACTCTTTCTTATTTGAAATGCTTCTTATCCCATGTATTTTGGATTTAGGATTGATAATGCTCAAGCTGTAGCTGATGTCTTAGAACAAAAGATAACACAGCCTGAGGTCATCAAATGATAGGAGCTGAATTATTTAGTTGCAACCATCTGCCTTAAAACATTTTAACCCGTGGCAGCTCAGTCTCTAAGTAGGTTACCTTGTAATGGGAACAGGAACTGTCTCTGACATGAACTCAGTGGCCTGCTCTTGCATCACCTCCCCGAGGGGGGTGCAGCCTTACCAGGCCACAGAAGAAGACAATGCAGCCAGTCCTGATGAGACCTGATAGGCTAGGCTCAGAGGGAAGGAGAGGGGGACCTCTCCTATCAGTGGACTTGGGGAAGGGCATGGGAGGAGATGAGGGAAGGAGGGTGGGTTTAGGAGGGGACTAAGGAGGGGGCTACAGCTCAGATACAAAATGAATAAATTGTAATTAATAAAACAATAAATAAATTTTAAAAATGTATGGGTATAAGTGTTTTGCCTGCATACATGTGTGTGTACCACATGTGTGCCTGGTGTTCACCAAAGTAAGAAGAGGATATTAGATCCTCGGAAGTGGAGTTACACATGGTTCTGAGCCACCATGTGGATTTCTGGGTAACTAACCTTAGGACCTTGTAAGAGGAACAAGTGTTCTAACTGCTGAGCAATCTCTCTAGACCTTGAAAACATTTATTTCTAAGAGGAAAGTAAACCAAAAAGATTCTTATTTATTAAAAACAATAAAACAAGCATGGTGTGCTTGCTTAATTCAAGTACTAAGAAATAAGGGCAGAAGGCAAGTTTAGGCTATACAGAAAAAAACAATATAATAAAAAAAATTAATTTTGTATTCCTGGAAAAATCTGGATTTGAAAAATACATTATTTATTTCCTTTATTGTTCTTCTAATCTGTTTATTTTTCATACTTGCAAAATCTGAATGTGTACCATCTTAACACTGATAGGTTCACTTAAAATAGTGGTTTTCCCTACTGAAAAATGCTACGTTATCTTATTTTAACCAATGACATCATAAAATTGAAGACGCAATCCCTAGAACGGCTATAGTACTTGCCTATAGAAAGTAAACGGTAAAGCTTAGTGTGGACAGAAGCTCCATGATTCCACAATTCGTAGCTTTGCTAGGCTTTAATGACTTCTAGGATGGCACATCCTGGCAGGCATTGTCAAGTTGCTACTAATCTTCAATTCCAGATTGTTTTATTAGAGGCTACCTAAATAAACTTCTAATCTCACTGGAAATAGCAGATAAAAATGTATTACATACAAAATAAATATTTGAAGATTTGACAGGTGTAAACACAAAAAGAAATACCTTTAACCTCCAATTGTCTCCCACTTCAGTTTTGATTCTGTTTAGCCAATTATCATCGAAATACACAGGATCTCTGTAAATAAAGAAAGGCTGGATTAAAATCATGTAGCTGTCATGCTTAAAATGCCCAATTCCATCCCATGTCATCATTTAAATGAACCATAAAAATATGTGTACCACATACCAGCCATTAAATAACCCATGAGACCAGATGTAACAGCACATTTTCTAAAACCAGTTTGATTATATTACTGTTATATAAGATGTACAACAAAATGGTATTTTATTTTAAAAAACTAAAAGGTGAAATGGTTATAATTAACATATTCTAATGGTGATTTATAGTTGAATATTCAAAACTAGAATTAATAGAATCAAATTATCCCAAACCAGTCAAAACCAATAGCACATTTTTTGGAAAGACTCAAAAAGACAAAATGAGTTTATATAAACAAATACAGCCAAACAAGGTTAGACCCTAAATATATACAGCTTCATTTTTTTCCTAGGAAATTCTCCTACACTTATAAAGAAAAACCAACCAACTAACAAAACAAAACAACAAACCTACCCAAACTTCTCAAACTCAGCACGAGTATCACTAAGTTTTTCAAATTGAAGCTCTAAGAAATTATTGTTCAAGACCACAATGAAACATCTATTTGTCCTAGTCTAGGAAGAGTTAAGTCTAAGATCCTTCCATAACACAACTGTATCTATTCAACCAAAATACAGAAGAGCACTGGGACGGAAATGTTAATAGGGGAGGGGGAAATCTACACTTCAACTCTTACATAATTGAAACTCAATCAGTAATAAATTTTATTCTACTTAATTTTAAGACAAGCAACAGGTTACCCAGGATTAAAATTTTTTGTTACAGGACTGGAGAGATGACTCAGTGGTTAAAAACACTGGCTGCTCTCCCAAAGGACCTAGGTTCATATCTCAGCACCCACATGTCAGTTCACAACTGTCTGTAATTCCAGTTCCAGGGATTTGACACCCTCACACAGACATACATGGCGGCAGAACAGCAAGCAAATAAAAATTTAAAAATTAAGATAAATTTGTTACAAAAATAATGCACTTATTTAGGTAATAAGTATACTTAAGTTATAAATTTTATCTATTGAAATCTATATGTAATCATTATGTAAGATAATAACTTGTCTATTCAATTTTTTAAAAATTCATTTTTATTTTTTGGATAATGGGTAAATGTATGTAAATGAATGTGTACAAAAAGGTCAAAAGAGGGCAGTAGATAACCTGGAGCTAGAGTTATAGGCAATTGTGAACCATCTGATGCGGTGCTGGGAACTATACTTGGTCCTCTGGAAGGCAGGAAGCACACTTAACTACTGAGCCATTTCTCCAGCCTCTTATTCATCTACTTTTGTTTGTTTTTTTGAAAACAGGGTCTCATGTGTAGTCTTGGCTGGCCTGAAACTCACTATGTAGACCTGGCTGGCCTCTCTAAGTCAGATCTGTAATGCCAGGATCACGGGATCCTCAGAGATCACCAGGAGATGACTCGATGCAATAGCAAGAGAGATTTATTACAAGAGCGATTGAAATCGGGACCCAAGTCTCACTGATGTAGCAGTAGAGAAGTGGGACCCTGAGCCCTGAGTGAGCAGGTTTTTAAAAGGAAAGTCTGTGATCAGGGGATTTCCATGACAGCAAGCAGGGGGACACATGTTTCCATGACAGCAAGCGGGGGGGGGGGCATGCCTTGACATTACAGGATTAGGTCAAGTTTAGAGGGGTGAGGTGACCTTTTCTGAGGCACTTAATCACAATTGCTAAGACATATAATCACAATGGCTAAGGCATATAATCACAATGGCTATTTTTCTAAACTATATCTGAAACATAGGGGAGAATTTTCTCAACTGATTCCCATTGATTATTGCCAGGGAGATTGTCTCTATTTTCTATGAAGCATTTATTCTGTATTATTTCCTGGAGGCTGTTGATAGAAGAGTTAACTTTGTTTTCTGCCAAGTGTATATTCTGTGATATTTCCTGGTACCTGAATTCAGCTCCAGTCAAGATGGCTCTTTATTTCAAAATGGAGTTATACCCAGGCTAACTTAAACTCTTCAGATCCAACTGCCTCTGCCTCCTGAGTACCGGGAATAAAGGAGTTCGCCACTACACCCAGCCATTTATCTACTTTAAAAAATGGTTGAGATATAGTACACAGCCAAAGTCTATTTTTATCCTTGATCCTATTACATGTGGTTAAAGACGGGATGACTGCAAGTAGGGCACATACATCACTGGGGGAAAGAGGCTGCTCCTGTCAGCCATTGAGTTCATGTCAGAGACAGTCTCTGTTCCCCTTACTAGGTAACCCACTCGGAGACTAAGCTGCCATGGCTACATCTGTGCAGGGGTTCTAGGTTATTTCCATGCATAGTCCTTGGTTGGAATATCAGTCTCAGAAAAGACCACTGTGCCCAGATTTTTTTTTTTTATTCTGTTGCTCTGAAATCCAGTGTAGATAATTTTTGTTCTAGGGATATAGTTTTTGGGATTCTCCAAATAGTCTATCAGGTATCCTGTTTGCATGTGATGCCTCTGCTCTTGTTGTCATCTGTGGAAGAGAATCCAGTGGCCTGACCCTATCTTCCACTCAAATCTGGACCATGAAGATTTGATCCAGTCTTATGTTTGCCTTCCTTCTCCCTTTTCTTGACTTTCTCAACATTACCTATTTCTAATTCACTCCTAGCTAGTCAATACCACAAAAGTTTTGACCCAAAGATGGACATACTGCTTCTGAACATTTTAATGAAATAAATAGTAAACCATACGACCATTTATGCCTGATTTCTCTCTCAATTAGTATGATTTTAAGGTTTTCCTGTAATGTAGCATGTATCGGACTTGACTTTTTTATGGATATATATAGTCAACCACCACATAACATCCCAGTCCATAATCAACTATAAGTGAACCTACAACACTGTATGGCTTACTTTTGTTTACACAAGATGCATTTCTTACAAACTATCTCATGATAAGTGACTACTATATTATGTTTATCCATTCATTAGCTGATGAATATTTGGATTGTTTTTATTTTTGAGCTGTTATAAATAATAGCTTAACAGTCATGCAACAGTTTTTGTATGGGCAGGTTCATCTGGGATGAAACTGCTGGGTCACATAATTCCATTTAACATAAAACTTGCCTGTGGTAGTTCATGCCTGTGATCTCAGCCTTCTTTTCCTTTTAAAAACTTGCTATTTGTGTGTGTGTGCATGTGTGCACATATTTGTACAGGTGACCATGGAAGCCAGAAGAAGGACTCGGATTCTCAAAACTACCTGGATAGTTTTGCACTGCCGAATGTCGGCTTTAGGAACTGAACCCTGGTCCTCCACAAGAGCAGCAAGTGCTGTTAACCAATGAGTCATCCCACTAGCTCCTCTTTCACTTTTTAATTATTTTGAATGTCTATTTTTATTTTGTGTGTATGAATGTGCCTCAATGTATGTAAGTACACCATGTAGACACCTGGTGTCGGAGAAGCCAAGAAATTAAAAATTTAGTGTTTCTAGGCAAGGTTCTCTGTATCAAGATAAACCAATTTAGGTAATCTGATGCAAAAAAGAAGAGGTGTGCACTAGTACTCAAAAGATGGCTGGGCCTCACAAATACTGGAATAAGAATCTGAACTAATTTTTTCTACACTTTTTTTTTTTCCCATCGAAACATTTATCTCTGTGGTTCAACTTCTTCCTGTTTCTCCCAATACAAGGGTGGGAATGCCTATAGATATGTTTTAAGTCCTTACAACTTCCAATTAAGACGGGCTGTTACAGTCTCATTATAAATCCCCAGCAAGCTGGAATGGTCCAGCCAAAGTCTATTTTTATCCTTGATCCTATTACATGTGGTTAAAGATGGGATGACTGCAAGTAGGGCACATACATCACTGGGGGAAAGAGGCTGCTCCTGTCAGACAGGTGAACTCAGAGAAGTGGACTTCCAAGAACTGGGCAGGCATGTCCTTCCTGCAAACATTCTCTTTGGTTAAAAATCTCTTAGAGAATAGACAATGGGAAGAAAACAAAGAGTATTTTACCATAAAAGCAAATATATCATATCAATTCAGATGATAGAAAATATTAAATTTTATTTTTAACAGATCACCTAAAAATCACAATTATTTCCAATAATAAAAGACTTGAGTCTGCTGCTATGTGGCTGACAGCTCAAAGCCACAGCACTGAGCCAGAAAGTCCTTTTAAAATGCTTTAAAACACTGTATGGTTTATATATAAAGTAGTTTCCAAAAGGTGTGATGAAGGTTTGCCCCCAGTTTGTAGTAATATAAATAGGTAATTACATCATCAGAGTGCTGAGTTCATCAATGAACTATGACCTATTAAGAGGGAGAATGTAGATCACTAGAGGCAAGTCTTTGAAGGGTATACTTCATCTTTGGGCTCTTTTGTCTTTCTGTTTCCTGACATTCTGGCTATGACATTAGAAACTTTGATCACCCATATCATCCTGCAGCCACAATAATTTTTTCTTAACCACAGGTTCATAGCAGGAACAAGCAGACCATGAACTAAATCTTCTGAAAATGTGAACAAAAATAAGTCTTTCTCCTTTTATTTTACTTATGCATGCATTTATTGATTCAGGTTTTTTGTTTTTGTTTTTTGAGAAGAGGGTTTCATATAGCCCAGGATGGCCTCAAACTTGCTATTTTGGAGCTTGAGGCTGGCTCTGAATTTCTTATCCTCCTGTTCTTGCCTTGTAAATACTGCAACTGTGCTTGGATTAAATGGCTCCCTACCACTGGCATCTGGAAGCCAAACCCAGGACCTTGTACATGATGGGTTAGTACTTTACCACTATCTCAATCCTGCCTCTTTTAAAATTGTTTCTCTCAGGTATCTGTCACAGCAACCAACAGAAAGCTAACTTAAAATGCTTACGAAGTGATATAGGTAAGAAGTCTAACCTTACTTAGAAATTAAGCAATTTCCCCCAAGTTCAATCACAGTTAAGTAGCAGAGTTGAGAACATAAGTTTTGTTATTTTTTGTTTTTAAATTTTTTAAATTTATTTTTATTTCATGGGTGTTAGTGTTTGCCTGCATGTATGTCTGTGTGAGGGTGTCAGATCCTATAGAACTAGAGTTACAGACAGTTGTGAGTTGCCATGTGTGTACTGGGAATTGAACGTGGGTCCTCTGGAAGAGCAGCCGGTACTCTTAACAGCTAAGCCATCTCTCTAGCCCTGAACAAAAGATGTTTTTGTTAAAAACAAATAAGCAGAACTCCACACACGATTCTAGCAAACAACACTAAGATTCAGTGGCTAATCATCTCAATACACTGTTATAAGTGGGGAAAAAAAAAAAAAAGCAAAACATCATTCATGGTACCCTCTAATTGATTAGATGTTGGCACCTGTTATTCAGTGTTGTACCACCCAATACCTCAAATCTGCCACAGGAGTTCCCCGATACACTTTAGCAAAGTTGTTAGCTCATATTTAATAAGCTTCTAATCTACTACTTCAGCAGAACACACCAAAAATAGTAGCCTGACCATCAGGCAGAGTGGCACAAAGCTGTAATCCTAGCATTTAGCAGCAGAGGCTCGGGCAAAATAAAGGTGAGTTTGAGGCCAGTCTGGGCCACACAGTAAATCCCAGGTAAATCTGTGCCACGTAGCAAGACCCTTTCTCAAAACAGAATACTCACCTACAACTTTCTTTCTTACTTGTTTTTCCCCAGTGGGGCTTTCCTAGCAATAAACTCGATACGCAGGCCTCTATCTGTGATGTTTGTTTAAGCAGTTTGTAATTCCAGGAAATTTCTAAACATTCCTAATTAATGGTCTTAAGCTAGGATCAAACAGCCTAAAGGCAATTTCCTCACAACTCTTTTAACAGACTATGGCTTTGCATTGATATGTAAACAGCAACTAAATAATTTTATTGGAAATATTTTTTTACAAGCAACAAATTATTCACCTATGCCCTAACATCTGTTAAAAGCCATCTCCTTAACTAGCATTACACTTATTTGCCTGTGCTTACACTCGTAACAACTCAGATTAAAGAAAAGCACATATATCCTTAATATAATTCCAGAAATAAATTGTTTTCTTACAGTAAACTGCTTCCAACAAAAACCAAAAAAATTAAATTTTTTTTCTACTGCTAGAAATATTTAAGTCATGTAATATTCTTTTTCCTATTTATTTATTCAATCACTTTTTAGCCTGATTCCAGCCTCCTCCCTCCTCTTCTCCCACCCTCAACACCCCCTCTCCTTCTTCTCAAAGAAGGGAAGGCCCCCATGGGTACCCATCCTCTGGCACCTCAAGCTGCAGCAGGACTAAGCGCATCCTCTCCCACTGAGGCCAGGCAAGGCAGCCCAGCTAGGGGAAAGGAATCCAAAGGCAGGCAACAGAGTCAGAGACAGTCCCTACTTCCATTGTTAGAGGAGTTATTTTACTGCTAGAAATATTTAAGTAATGTAATATTCTTTACAACCCCTACACATTAACATGGGTTCTACCATGAATGTATTTTAAGTCTCTTCTTTAAAAAGATATTTTGTTGTTGTTTGTTTTTCGAGGCAGGGTCCTACTATGTAGTCCTGGTTGACCTAGAACTCCCAGAGATCCTTTGCCTCTGCTTTCAGAGTGCTGGGATTAAATGTGTGTACTGCAATGCTCAGCCTGGTTAAGATAGCATTTTCATCAGTAAATTTTTAGGGTATTTAAAAAAGATCCTTGTTGCCAGATAAAAATTTTATTAGGCCATTAGTGAGGACTGAGCTTATTCTAGATTTAGCCAGAATAGCCCAAAATCTAGTCACACATCTGTTAGCCAAAAGTAAGCTATTAAAGTTTCCAAGACTTCATGAGAATGAGAAACAATTTCTAGTTGTAACTGGCATGATAAGGTAGTGGCCTTCTGCTTTAACCTTGAGAAAGGACGTATTGAAAATGGTTGATAGATTCTTTGTCCAGTTCTATACTCTCTTGCCTCCTGTCTATGAAGCATTATTAAAAAGTGAGTATTGCCAATTCTGGAATTGGCTAATAAAAGCCCAGTTGGACCTTTAACTAAACCTATTGTGATTCTTGTCTTTTATTCTATGTATAACTATTTCCTAATACCATTCTTGGAGTTTTGTGTTTGGTTTTTGAGACTGGGTCTTGGCTATGTTCCTAATGGCTTTTTTGAATACCCAATAACATATTGGTCCTCTGCCTGAGGTGTTCATTCGATAATTAAACGACAAGAGAAACAGAGAAATTCTACTTAGCACTCCCCCAATACAGACACATACTGTGTCAAAATAGCAAAGTAGGTAACATAGGCATGTATAGAATAGTTTCTAAACCATAGGTGAACAACTTAGGATACTGTCTTAGTTTGTGTTTAACTATTTCTATTTCTGTGATAAAACACCATGCAACTTGGGGAAGAAGAGGTTTTTTTCAGCTTAAAACTCTATGGTCATATCCATCATCTGGGGAAGCCCAAGCAGGAACACAGAGTCAACTTAAGTAGAGACCATAAAGGAATGCCGCTTACTGGATGGTTTCTCATGGCTTACAGCATCATTTCTTATATAATTCAGGACCACCCAGGGGTGGCACAGAACACAGTGAGCTGGGGCCTCTCACATCAATCATTAATCAAGAAAATGCTCCACAGGACAGGTCAATTTCTCAATTCAAGTTCCCTCTTTCAAATGACTTTAGCTTGTGTCAAGCTGACAAAAACATAAACATAAATGTAAAGAAGAAACCATAAACTTACCAAGGCAGGTACAATAAAAATATCCATTTATGAGGAATCCTAAAATTGTCATTTGCTCTTACCTATTTGTTTTCCATTACTTTCTTAACGTTTGCACTGAGCAACAGAATGCGCAATTGGTATGTGATAGTGATGATGGAAAATGTGAATGGAAACACCTTGAAATAAAGGCTAAGTAGAGATAAACATTTTCTTTTAAAGGCAGGTTCTATAATGTTTATTCACATGTTCAAAACATGCTTTCTGAAAATCAATAGAGCAAGATGGGTTGTGGAGTATAAAGCTTTGACAATATTAAGTAGGGCTCAGACTAGGTTATGCTGAGAAAAAGGCAAACACCACAATGGCCAAGGGAAAGTCCCAAAGCAGAAGACAACTTCACATGCCTGAGCATCAAGGAAGACACTGCAAAAGAATACTAGTGAATAAGGTCAGAGGGGCTACAAAGAGCCAACATCTCTGAGGGTCATATACACTGCTGTAAGTGCTGTAGCTCTCACTATAAGTGAAATGGGGAAAAGGAACTAATACGACTTACAAGCAGAATTGTTGCAAGCAGCAAAGCACTACGGCGAAGAAAACAAAAATAAAGAATAGGAAAAAAAAATCTTTGCCAACTATTCACCTGAAAGGGGATTAATGTCTACTGTCTTTAATAAAAGTTCAAAAAATTAAGGGCTGGAGAGATGGCTCAGTGAAGACCACTGGCTGCTTCTCCAAAGGATCTGGATTTGATTTAACTGATTCCAGGTAATCTGACAGCCTTTTCTGGCCTCAGCAAGCGCTGTGTGCACACTGTACACAGACATACACACAGACAAAACACCTATATACATAATAAAATAAAAACACGAAAGATATTTCAAGAAGTTAAAAAAAAAACCTCAAAAAATTAGGGACTGGCGAGATGGCTTGGTGGGTGGAGGTGCGTGTCACCAAATATGATGATCCAAGTTCAAGCCCATGGATTACATGTGGCAGAACAAAAGGCCTGAATCCTCCAAGCTGTCCTATGACCTACACATATACATGGTGGCATGCTCATGAGCACACTAAATAATCCCCCCTAAAATTCTCAAATTCAAACAACAAACCATCTAATCAATAAAAACCTACAAAACTAAATAAATAGTTCTCAAAGAAATAAATACAAGCAGCCAACAAATATTTTTAAAAGTGTTTACACACTTAGATAACAGAGAAATGAAAACTATGGCAATTACACCTCACCCTAGTTAGAATGGTATCAGAATAACACCTAAATTTTGCTGTAGTCGAGTCTCTTTTGAACACTGGAAGCAAAAGATGCTTCACTATACAACAAGGATACCTGCTCAACTATGTTCATAGTAGCTTTATCCATAATAGCAGAATCTAGAAATAACCCAGATGTCCCTCAACTGAAGAATGGATAAAGAAACTAGTACATCTACCCAACAGAATACTATTCAGCCGTTAAAAACAAGGACATCATGAAATTTGCAGGCAAATGAATGGAACTAGAAAAGATCATCCTGAGTGAGGTAACCCAGACCCAGAAAGACAAGCATGGTATATACTCACTTATAGTAGCCATATAATACAGGATAACTGAACTACAATACACAGACCTAACAAAGCTAAATAATGAGGACCCTAGAGAGGAGAATTCTCATTTGGAAGGGCACACAGAATAGGTACCTGCAGCGGTTGAAGAGAGGGAACAGGATGGGAGCCTACCATAGATGTCCTCTGAAAACACTCCACCCAGAAGGGGATCGAAGCAGATACTGAGACTCACAGCCAAACTTTGGGCAGACTGCAGGGAGTCTTATGGAAGAGTGAGGGCCAGAAGGAACCTGAGGGGACAGGAGATCCACAAGAAGACCACCAACAGAGGCAATAAATGGGTCCAAATGGGCCTGCGGAGATTGATGCACCAACCTAGAACCATGAAGGGAGAGGCCCTAATGCCCTGCTCAGATGTAACTGACTGGCAGCTCAGTGTTTATGTGGATTCTCTAATAAGGGCAGCAGGGACTGTTTCTGACCTTAAGTCTGTTGACTGCTCCTCTATCACTTCCCCAGGTGGGGTGGCCTTGTCAGGCCACAGAGGAAGAGGATGCAGACAGTCCTGATGAGACTTGATAGGCTAGGGTCAGTTGGTAAGGGAGGAGGGCTCCTCCTTTCTGAGGACTAGGGGAGGGAGAGGGGGAAAAAGGGAGGGATGGGTCTAGGATTGGGATGTAAAGTGATTAAAAAATAAATTTAAATAATAAAAAAGAAGTAAAAAGATAAAGGAGTAGGGTAAGATATAGCATACTGTAAGACACCCAGGTAAACTTAAATTCCAAAATAAATACTTTTTAGTATAAGTATAGTATGTTTTATGAAAAAACATTTAAATTAAAATATTAAAATAAATTAATAATAAAATTAAAAATATTCAAACAACTTAACCTCATATGTGCAAATCACAATGCAAAGCCACAAGTAACATTTAAAAACAATGGAAATAATGACCACTTCAAAATTTACTAATCTTGCACTAATGTCCATCAATGATAGTTGACAATAAGAAATCCCAGAAAAACAATTCAAGTGTAATTATAAGTGTGTACATAGAAACAAAAATGACATAAATATTCCTTTATTCATTTATTTTTAAAATATAATTACATCCTCCCCCTTCTTTTCCTCCCTCCAACAACTCCTACATATTTCCCTTTGCTCCCTCTTGAATTCACGACCCCTTTTTCTTTAACAGTTATTGTTACACTTATATGTTATATGTCACATTTGCTCTATTTAGTGTTACTTGTATATATATGATTTCAGGACTGACCACTTGGTACTAAATAACCAAACAGAGGACTTATCCCTGGGGGAAATTCTCTTATTTGAAGTATTCTTTTAGTTGGCTGTAATTATTTGTCCAGAGAGTGGAACCTAAAAGATTTAGCTCTGAACAAGAAAAACACTTCAGTACACCACACACACACACACATAGAGAGAGAGAGAGACAGAGAGAGAGACAGAGGAGAGAGACAGAGACAGAGAGACAGGAGAGACTGGATGAAAAATTCATTAAGTCGAAGAAAAGGCTCTGTGAAGAGCTTTACCAACAGAATGGACAAAAGAAAAGAAAGGATAGAATATCAGGACGTGAAGACAAGATAGAAGAATTATTCACAAGATGGAGACAATGACAAAGATAAATTAGTAAGAAAACACAAACCGAACATTTGTAATCTGTGAAAATACCAAATTCATGAATCACGGGCACAAGAGAGAACTTTACACTAACAGTACAAAAACCATTTTCAATAAAATAAAAAAAAGGGGCAAAGAATCCTCACTTGTAGATTAAATGATTCTATACACAAACACTGAAGATTCTAAGTGAAAACTGATCTGATGAAGACTCCCAGTAAAGTGGCAGACAATAAAATTAACACAAAAATCAGTAGGCTTCATGGTAACAAACGTGAGGAAAAAAGACGATTCTCTAACAGATAACATGAAAGAGAGTAATGTTTTAGAAAAGACATGAGTGTGGGGGTGCAGGATAGAAAAGGCTACAGAAATTTCAAAAAATCTGGTTTCCATGAAAGAAAGTTTCATGCTATAAAAGAGCAAAAACCCCAGAATCACCCATTTTGGAACTCCTCCCTCCTTGGGAGTCTTTCTAACTTGTTTTAAATATGTTTGTCCTGTTTAAGGAAGAAGAAACAAAGAATAAAGAACCACAGCACAGGAAGAAGCTAAATTTGCTTACAAGCTATGGAGCAGCCTCCTCAGAGCCACAGCGCTGACTCACAGCTCATGGATTTACCGTGCAAAAAGACAGGGGTCAAAATTTTCAGAAGATAAATGGTAAAAGAAATGCTTCTGTTGAGTAATCTGTCCCCATCAGAATAATTTGTTCATGGTACTGAAAGGTACCGTGGAAATAATCTCCACAAAAGCTCTAAATTGTGGGATGATGTTAAAAGAACACAATTTTTTTTTTCTGTGTGTGGTTAGGACAGTTCTAATTTCTTCAGATATGCTAAAATGCCAACATTATACATAGCTTTGGCTGTATCTACTACATTCAAAGATTTACTTAAGACAGATTTCTTGGTCCAGAATTTTTGGAACAGCATTATGATAGTTTTCAGTGAATATGAGAAATTATATCACTTAGAAAACTGTATACCAAAGGAAGAGTCACTGAAGCTTCCTGGTGGAGATCAGACACAGCTTCATGGACGGATGGCATTTAGTAATAATCCAGGAACCTTAAACCAATGATAAACCTATAACACAAAAGTTGTAACAACTAGCTTGAGGAATTTTTTATCTTGAAAGGTATTCATGGCCAGCCTCAACAAGATGCAGTCCATGCTGGACATCCTCAAGACCAAACCTCTCAGGACCATACACAGTGAGAAAAAAAGACCTACTTAAACAGATCAGGGATTTGAACAGCCTAGCTCAGCAAAATGTCAAGCACACATAAACATCTACAAGTTTCCATCTAAATTCAGCATTTACTGCTGGCTATTTAACACCAGCATCTTTTCCATGAGGGATATTACTGTTAATCTGCTAAGTCAATGGTTTTTCATTTTTTATTTTCAGTCCAAATGTTGCTTGCCACTCATTGGCTTTTTCCTGCTCTTTACATCATTTTAGAATTCAGGCTCCACTGACTACAGAAATTCTGAACACAGCTAGGTTCATTAAGAAAAAGACGTATAGAAGAGGGTGTTGATCACAGCAGGCAACACCTATATACACGTAGTCCTGTTCGGTGAAGATGCCACACAGTTAGGGTGGGCAGGACACACCAGACATCCTAAAGTGACAGTGTCTGTCTTGGCTGAAGGAAGACAGTGCATATAGAGTTCTCTTGGAGATCTGAGAGGAACCATGTCCACAGTGTGAGCTTCTGGAGCAGATAAAACTGATGTGAAAATTACCTGATACAGACACTTCGCAAATTTCTAAAAGTGTGGTTTCATGAGGTCCTAAAAAAAAAAAATGTATTTGCTTTTTGCAGTTTTATAGAATTTTCTGACGTGATTTTCCTGAGACTTGTGAACTTGGATATATTGAAGGATGTTTGTTAATTTTACTGTTTGAAGCGTTGTAAAACAGAGCTAGCAGTGATACTTTACGCTGTATTTCAACTCCACTTACAGGTTTGCTTTTCTATTTCTCAGAATAACCATTTCTATCAAATGGCTTAATGTGTAAAAAAGAGGAATGTTACTATAGTAGTCTTCTGCTATTGTCTAATGCTGTTTTTCCAAAAACAACCAAACAAAACCCCAAACAAATAAAAAAACAAACAAAAAACAACCCCCCAACCGAGAATGTTTGGGCCTAATTAGAATGCTTCAGATTACACAAAGAATTAAAGGAAACAGGGAGCCACCCTTTGTATTCAGTCATGTGACAGGTGCCGCTGTAGAAGGAACTACTGGAACGAAATCTTCTACACTTTCTTACCCAGCACTGATCTTGTTCATTAAAATGACTGTGAGGTTTGGCATATCTGTGAATGATATAGATTATGCTAAATCCATGCTGATCTTCTGTGGAAGGGGCTTTGTTGGAAATCATTTGTAAAGTAATCCAGTACAACAGGCATGAAATAAAATAATTAAAACTTTGCCTTTCTTTAGGGAGAGTTCCTAATCATAAGTGTTCTATTCGGAAATTTACAAAAATGTCCTTGTGGTGGTTTGCATGAGAACGGCCCCCAAAGGATCATATATTTGAGTGCTTGGTTCCAGCTAGTGGAATTGTTTGGGAAAGATTAGGAGGTGTGGCCTTGTTGGAGAAGTGTATCACTGACGGTGGGCTTCCTATCAGGGGAGTGTAAACTTGTACAATCAATCTGGTGCTTTCTCAGAAAATTAGGAATAGCTTTACCTCAAGATCCAGCTATTCCACTTCTGAATACATACCCAAAAGACGCTCTACCACATAACAAGGCTTTATTTGTAACAGCCAGGATCTGGAAACAACCCAGATGTCCCTCAACCAAAGAATAGATAAAGAAACTGTGGCACATTTACACAGTGAAATACTACTCAACTATTAAAAACAAAGAAATCATGACATTTGTAGACAGATGGATGGAACTAGAAAGGATCATCCTGAGTGAGGTATAAGTGAGACTCAGAAATACTCACTTATAAGGGGATTTTAGCCATACAGTACAGGATAAGCATTCTACAAGGAACAGACCCAAAGAAGATAAATAACAAAAAGAATCCAAGGGAGGATGCATAAATCTCACAGGGAAGGGCAGATGGAATAGACAGAGGTAGTGACTAAAGAGAGGGAGCAAGAGAGAAGAGGGGGTACAGAGAATTAAGAGGGTGGAGAGTGGACCTAGGGAGAGCAAGAGCAAAAGGACAGAGGCCTTCAGAGAAAAGAAAAATGAAGGCAGGGTGTATGTCTGTGAGAAGTTGGAGACCTAAGTCAGGGAAGGTTCCTGGGAGGATATGAAGAAGATTCAAGCAGAGATTCCTAGTAGCAGAGGCCACAGAGACTGAAAAGGGCACCTTTTAAGTAGACTGGCCTCCAGGTAGAGGAAGGAGAACGCCAATCTATGACAAAAACTTCAACCCAAAATTCACCCTACCGACAAGGTGTAGGAATAAAGATAGAGAAGATGGAGCAGAGATTGAAGGATGCCCAACCAATAGCTGGCCCAACAAAAGACCTACCCTGTGGCAGAGTGCCAGCCCCTGACACTATGAAGGACACTCTACTAAGCTTGCAGACAGGAGCCTGACAGAGTTGTCCTCTGAGATACTCTATCCAGCAGTGCCTCAAAACAGATGCTGAGACTCATAGCCAAACATTGGGCGATGCTTAGGGAGCCTTGTGGAGAAATAGGAGGAAAGAAAAAAGGACTTGGAGGTGACAGGAGCTCCACAAAAAGACTAACAGGGCCAACTAACCAGGGCCCAGAGCAGCCTGTGGAGACTGAATAACCAACCAAGGCCCATGTATGGACTGGACATGGCGCCCTACAAAGACATAGCATATGGAAAGCTTAGGTTTCATATGGGTGGGCTAGTAAGGGAGGTGGGTACTGCATTGGACAAGGACTCACTTGCTAGCTTTTGATCACTCCCCCTGGTGGGTCTGCCTTACCAGGCCACAGAGGAAAGAGGACATGCTAGGTCCTCATGTAACTTGATGAGCTGGGGCGGGTGGGAAAGGAAGCTCCCCTTTTCTGAGGAATAGGTGAGAAAGGAAGGAAAAGGTTGGGGTAGGATGGAGAAGGAAAGTGGGACTGGGAGGGGGAGAGGGATGTGGCTACAACCAGGATGTAAAAGGAATAAAAAATAATTTAAAAAAGAGCCTATATTGGGCCCAGTCTCTCTCACTCTGTCTCCAACTTATGGATAAGATGTAAGGCCTCAGCTACTGCTCCACAGCCATGCCTGTCTGTCTGCCGCCATGCTCCCCACCATGATGGTCATAGACTTACTCTCTGAAACTCTAGCAAGCCACCAATTAAACTCTTTCTTTTATAAATAGCTTTGGCCATAGTATGTCTTTACAGCAACGGAAAAGTAACTGAGACAGCCTTACGCAAATTATTATTTAGCAAGTTATTAGTATTCAAGAATAAGTGGGCTCTGGGATGGCCCAAAGGGTAAAGATGATGCTCTGCAAACCTGATGACCTGAACTTGGTCCTAAGAATCCACCATATAAGAAAAGAACTGGCTTCTAAAATTGTCCTCTGACTTCACATGTACCCTGTGGTATGTCTGCTTGCGCGCGCTTGCGCGCGTGCGCGCACACACACACGCACACACACACACACACACATAAAACAATTAAAATAAATCTCACTAACACCTTGATTTTAGCCCAGTGAGTCATTTTTAACTGCTATCCTTAGAATTGTAAGATTATAAGTGTGTATATTAAACAGCAAAGTTTATGTTGTTTTCACAGGAGCCACAAGAAACTAAACAAGTCCTATGTGACCAATTGGTGACATTCATATTTTTACTTCACTGAATTTTAATAAATTAGTTGTTTTATAATATAAAAAAAACAATTAAAATATTTTTAAAAGGTAACCAATTTTTCACCACTTTTTTTTTCTTGGTGACCTCAGCAAGTACCATCTCTAAGACTGTATCTACATAAAGCTCTAAGAATGAGAAATATCCATTTTGGTGACACGTAGATCACAAGTATCAGATTATGCCAGTGCCAATTCCACATAGTAATTAAAAAATCTACACAACTATTCTTTGCTATCCTGTCTAACTAACTCAGTCATTGGCCAGTAAAACAAGCCTTCCAACAAATGTTTTGGCAAAACTTGAGGAGCACAAGTCAGAAAACCACTCTAGAAAATAGACATATTTCATTTTGTTTAATTTAAATAGAAGTCAACAGTGTTTTTTTTTTTTTTTTTTTTTTGAGGCCGCCTTTACTGGAATCTGTGTAAAATAATTCACAATTCAAGTAAAAATAGAAAAAAAAATCTGATCTTGAAACAATCCCTTAGGTAAGCTGGGTAGAGCTAAGAATTCTGGACTTTGTGCTATGTGAAAACAATGAGACGGCAGGAATGTGTCCCTGCCAAGCCAGTTCTTAGACTGTCAAACAACAAAACAGCTTCCACTCTGGCAATCACAGGGTAGCATTAGAGCCTTTCATAAGGAAGATGTGGGCGTGGGATGTGCCAATGAAAACACAGTATGTTACTAATGTACTAGAAACTGAAGACAGGTGAGACTTTATGGTTTTGTCTTTAAACAAACCAATGTAAACACAAAGTTGAAAGGTTGCACTTTAAGTATGTTCATTTCATACACTCATACTTAAATTGTTATACTGGAAGTGGTTTCTTTTTATATCATAAAGGTTTAACTTTACTTAGGCCAGTTATTTAATATGATCTTTTTAATTTAACACTTTAAAAAATGTGGCAGGGCCAGTGAGCTGGTTCAGTGGGTAAAAACATTTGCTGTGCAAGGAAGCCAGACAGTCTGAGTTTAATCCCGAAGCCCCAAGGGGGTTAGAAGAGAACAGACTCCCAAAAATTGCCCTCTGATTGCTATACATGAACCATGGCGTGTATGTGGCATGTGTCGCATGTACATGCACACACGTATGAATTATTAAAAATGTAAGAGATGTATACAGTTTATTTATGTCCTAGAAGTATCTTCATTCTAAGGAAAAATAATGAATTTATTAGAATATTTAGTATACTTTGTAATTTAAATTAAAAAATCTTTTTTGAAAATCTTTACAAAAAGAAGAGGCTGTGAAATGGTTTGGCAGTTTAGAGCACTTACTGCTGTACAGAGGAACAGAGTTTGCATTCCAGCATCCACATGAGGTGGAGCCAAACCTATAACTCCAGCTCCAAAGGATCTGATGCCTGCTTCTAGCTTCCTGTAGAAACCATATACATGCAGACAGGCATAAATAAAATAAACCTTAAAAAAGAAAAATAACAAATGCCGGGAAGGATGTGGACAAAAGGGCATCCTTACACATTGCTGGTGGGTAGCCTAGTATAGTGACTATTAAAATCAGCA
The DNA here is from genome assembly GCF_030254825.1 of Meriones unguiculatus. Lineage (NCBI taxonomy): Eukaryota > Metazoa > Chordata > Mammalia > Rodentia > Muridae > Meriones > Meriones unguiculatus. The sequence goes on from NC_083352.1 coordinate 18,190,328, forward strand.
TACAGTTTTTTCAAATAACTAAAAATAGATCTTCCACATGACCAGCTGAAGTATCCTACAGACTTACCCAAAGAACTCACATCAACACATTATAGAGATAATTCTACATCAATTTTTATTATAGCAGTATTCAAAACAGCTAAGTTATAGAACCAACCTTGGTTAAAGAAAATGTGTTATATATAAACTGGTTATCCAATACTAAATAGTCAGCCCTGAAAACATGCATACAAGTAACATTATCTAGACTGAGCATATTTATGAATATATATTTATGAATATTATATTTATGAATATAGATGTGTGTATATACACATACATATGTGAATGTAACAACATTAATGAAAAAGAAAGCTATTTATTTGAAAGAGAGCAAGGAGGCATATATGGGAGGATTTGGAGGGGGAAATGAAAGGGAGAAATGATAGATTTAAATTATGACGTCAAAAATAAAAGAAAAATTATACTTACAACATCTAAAAAAGAAAGTGTGGTACATAAATAATGGAATTAGTTTTCAACATGAAAAATAATGAAGTTATGTCATTTATAGAAAAAGATGCAACTGGAGAGAATTAATTAGGCCAACATCAGAAGGACTCCATACTGATATACATTACATAAAATCATGTATACGGTGACGTGAAAATAAAGCAAAACTGTCCACGGGACAATGGGAGGGGGAGCAGGTGAGAAAGTAGAGAACCGGAAGGTAGGAGGGAGACACGTTCACTATAACACAGTAGTACACACAAAGAATACACACAATAAAAATTTAAAAATAAACAAATAAAATATAAAAGGAACTTAAATTCGGATCAGAGCAATGGAGGAACTGTTCCTAGGCATGTAGGCACAACAAGAATCACAGGTTTCTCCAGGTGTGGAGGCTCAGCCTTTAATCCCAGCACTTGGGAGGCAGAGGCTGGTTGATCTCTGTGAGCTTGAAGCAGCCTGGTCTACAGAACGAGTTCCAGGACAAGCAGGCTTACATAGTAAACCATGTCTCAAACAAAACAAAGTAAGCAAATAAGCAAGTAACAGGTTTGACAGCATAAGTCATCAATTCTAATTCTTATTTGTCTACAAGAAATGCTACATATTTTGGGGGGAACTGGAAGCAGAGTTGTTCAGGTCTCAAATGAAACTTCTCGAGTCCCATTAAATAAAAAAAGTATGCCTACATCCTGAAAAAAGATGCATGTATACAAAGCTATAGAAGAAAGTAAAAACTATAGTTTTTAAACATATGTCTACACTCTAAACACAAAAAGAAGGTTCTTTGAAACATTTTAGCTACTTCTGACATTTACAAATCATATAAGTTCTTGGAAGGTAGTAATATCAAGAATTCATTTTAAAAATGATACTGACTTTCAACAGAAGTAAAGAAAAATCCCTTGACGTCATACACAAATCTTTTACTATCAGCTAACAAGCACTCAGAGCTTCAAAATATAAAACCATTTAAAAATCATGCTGAACCCAATTCACATACAATCCTTTAAATAAAAAAAAAAATTCCTGGTCCAGGCATGTTGGGGCACACCTCTGTCCCAGCATTCAGCAAACAGAAATAGGCAGATCTCTGTGAATTCCAATTTGAGGCAACCTGGTATACACAGAAACTTCCAGGCCAGTCACGGCTACATAGTGGGACCTTGCCGCTAAAAACATAAATGAATGAATGAATAAGTAATAAACTCCTAAGCCAAAAGCTGACTGTGAATTTTATGTCATTATGTTTTCAAAGTATGTACAGTTTTGATCTCTGCTTGCGACTACGGAGAGATGGTGGACCCTTTATGAAGTAAGGCCTACTTAAGAGAGAGCAAGATTGCTAAGGGCTCACTCTTGAAGAAACTTCTCATAGCCCCTACAACAACCTGTTTTGCATCTTCCTCTTTTTAAATTTACTTTACTTCACCATGTGAATGTTTTGCTTGAATGTATGTGTGTGTACCATGTGCATTCCTAGCGCCTGGGAGGCCAGAAGAGGGAACTGGGTTCCCTTGGAACTGGAGTCACTAAAGCTGTGAGGCACCACTCAGGAGCTGGGAACCAAACCTGGGTCCTCTGCAGGAGCAACAAGCGCTCTTGACCACTAAGCCATCTCTCCAGCCCGATTTGCTTTTGCTTTTTGACTGCTAAAAGGGAAGCGGCTTCTTTTGCCAATGTTCCCACCACACTGCTGCCTTGCCAGAGGCCAAAGAGCAATGGGACAACTGATCAGAGCTGAAACAACCCAAACTAAATCAAAACAAACCTTTATTTCACATGAATTGATTGTCTAATTTTGTCAGTGACAGAAAATCAACTCTCACACTTTAACTTTTTAATCCTTTACAGTCTAAGAAAAGTTTATACATAAGATCACACACAAAGACAAACAATTTATTCTTACATCTTTTGAAGAACCTGGGACATCACAACACCATTCGTTAAATCTTCCACAGTCTGGCATGGTGTATCCACATTAAAGGTCTGGATCTGAAGGAAAAAAAGATCTAATGGTTAATTCAATTAAGATTTTTAATCCATGTGTGATCATCTCATCTGGGGGACTAAAATAAATTTAAACAATAATTATAAAGGAGAAACTGGTGGATATTGGCTGACTTCTCCTCACACTACTCACAGGTGACAGCCTAAGAAGATGATGGCCCCTCAATGCCTCCACCAGAGATGGCTGACTCAAGAATAAAAGGGCAAGGACAGTATGGGACAAAGAGATATTTGTTGGACAGCGGAGTCAATTTCCTATTAATGTGAACTTTTGTGCTGCGTCAATTGCTGTAGCAATCATAGCAACTTAGGGGAATGACTGTATTATTATTATTGTGAGTTCATGTATAAGTGCAGGTGTCTGTGGCACAATATACATAAGCATATGAGGGCCGGTGTGGAAGTTGGTTCTCTCCTACCATGTGAGTCCATAGGGCTGAACTCAGATCATAACACTTGGTGACAGGTACCTTTACTAAGCCATGTTGCCAGACCAGAAATAAGTCTCAAGGGCTATGTAATGGGCAATGAAAGAGAGTGAGGAGGGATACAAAGAACTAAGTTTTTGGGAGAAATTTTAACCACTGAACTTAAAAGATATGGAATCTCCTATTGTGTAGAGTAAATTTATTACTTAAGTCTAGCCAGGTTGAGATTTCTTGTACTCAAAGGCAAACAAAACAAAACAAAACAAAACAAAACAAAACAAAACAACAACCTTTAAATGGATGCTGAATTCATATCATCATATTATCATCATTAGGTTAGATACTCAATTTCAGCTTCAGCTTCAAACTTACACTGAATCACAATTAACTTTGTATTCATTAAGAGAAATTTAAATGAACCCAAGCAGGGCTTAGGGACACACACCTCTAATTCTAGCACTTGAAAAGTGAAGGCAGAAGTGCAGGGGTTCAAGGCCACCTGAGACCAAAAAAGAAAAAAGAACTGTAGCCAAAAATGATAACCAGTAGTCCAACCTGGACTTAAAAGGAAATAAATCCCTGAGGATAGACAGATAAAGGCCATCCTGATACAGATCTTTTACTTTGGTAAAAGTACTATGAGATGTATGAACAAAGATTTCAACGAAGAACATAATATGTTGTGCAGAGGAAAATAAGCCTGATATGGAGAGGTGGAAAGCATAGGAAGAAACAGAACAGAAAGGAATTTTTAAAAATGTGAAAGACAGACAGAACTAAAACAAGTATCATTAGGCAAGCCTGTTTAAGCCACATTGGAATTTATCCTAAGAGTAAATGGTAGTTTGTAAGTAAAAGATTTCAAGGTAGAAAGTGAGACCCAAACTGCAAAAAATAAACGAGACACATTATGAAGGAAACACTGGAGGGAAAGAGGCAGAAAAACCAGCTGTACAGTCTATAGTACTGACAAGGCTAAAATAGACAGCAACAATGGGAATACTGAGTTAACAACCAAGTGACCACCTATCTTTTTTGTTATTGGCTTAGGCAAAAAAGAGCCAGGTTAAAGTATATATTCATTTTAAAGTTTTTTTAAATACATTGTTAAATAAATCATGAAGTAATTTACTGTTATTAAAAATGGGTGAATATCTGCTTCTCCGTACCATACTATCCATAAAAGTCAGAGCCCAGGCTCCCAACAACATTATGTATCAGAGGTCATGGTGACCTTGAGCTCCTGATTCTCCTGCCTCCACTCCTAAGTGCCGAAAGGAAAAACTATTAATAGTACAGTTAAAAATTCCTATTTTACATAGGGCAGGAGTCTTCCAGGTAATGGTGGTTATGATAACAGAGGCGGGGGGCCTTATGTCACAGGCCCTTATAGAAAGTAGTTTTTTATTTTTTGAGACAGGGTTTCTCTGTGTAGTCTTGGCTGTCCTGTAGACCAGGCTGGCCTCAACTCTCAGAAATATCCACCTGCCTCTGCTTCCCTGAGTGCAGAGATTACCGGCATGTACCACAACACTCTGCACCTCATCTCTTTCAATATCAGTTTTTTTCCACATAAAGATTGGGAGGGTATTAATATTATTGGTTTCCAAACCTACGTGTACATTAAATCATCTGGAAAGTTTACATTTTGACTAAGTTTCATTTCTTAGCTCCACAAAGTGTACTACAATTTTAGCTTAATACTAGAATACTTGCCTTGCATGGACAAGGCCTTGAGTTCCATTCCCAGCTTGGGGTAAGAACTAAACTCTCTCTCTCTCTCTCTCTCTCTCTGTGTGTGTGTGTGTGTGTGTACTGAACCTAGAGCTTTGCACATGCTAGCTAAAAATTCTATTACTGAGCTATATCCCACCTCTCTTAAGTCTGATATTTCTTTTTCTTTTTTTAATTTAGTGTAGAAATATTTTATACACATGTATGTCTATGCACTATGTGCAGGCAGAGCTCTTAGAGGCCATCATCTCTCTTGAAACTGGAGACAGCTGTGAGCTGCCATGTGGGTGCTGGGAATTGACCCCGTGTACTCTGCAAGACCAGCCAGTACTCTTAACTGCTGAACAACCTTTCCTGCCTTTTAGAGTCTTGCTAAGCAAGGGTGAACTCACTCTGTAGTTTCTACAAACTTTTCACTTGCAATCCTCCTGCCTCAGCCTCCTGAGTAGCTGAGATTACAGATCTGTGCAAGCAAGTTAACCTGTTAATCTATTTTAATACATACATCAAATAAATTTTATCTACGTGGGCACTAATTTTAGCATCTGGAAACCTCCAAAGTACTGCCAAAGTTAAGGAATTCAGTTCTTACCCTCCTACCCAAGCTGGGAATGGAACTCGGGGCCTTGTACATGCAAAGCAAGTGTTACAGTATTGAGTTACATTTCTGCTTTGGATTACAAAATTGCCCCTGGTCAATCAGAAGAAAACTCAATAAAACAAATAGTTTTATTTCTTATTTTTATTTACTTGTTGTATTTTGAGCCAGTTTCATGTATCTGAGGCTGGCCTGGGACTCACTATTAAAGACGAGGATGACCTGGGATGACCTTAAACGCCCCAGGCCTCCTGCTTCCACCTTCTCGTTGGGAGAATTAGAGGTTAGAGGTGGACTGCTGAGATTACAGGTGTGCACCACCACAGCTGGTTACACATTGCTAACACAAGGCTTTATGCAAACGAGGCAGCACTCTACAGACTGGGCTACATGCTTACCCAAAGGAAAGATTTTAAAGGAAGAGTAATTTGACATTATCTGGGGGTGTCGTTCCTTCCTCCCCAACCCTCACCCTTAGGACTCAGAGCTAAATTTTCATTTTGATTTAAACAACTATTTTCTGCTTTAGCCCTTCAGGTACATAGGTACTTATGAGATCTTGAGAACAGTTACCTCTGCTTTCAGAACTGACAGATATCTCAATTAAGAAATAAACTTCTCACCCTATCAGGTCGGAGTTGTGACATTTCAAGATAGTAATACAGTAAGTAACACTGCACTTAACTATGTTAAAGCACAAATTCTATCTGAAGGGTCACATTTTTTCTTGTTATTTTAAGAAGCTCTGAGAACACATTCCAACCTCCCCCAGCAAAAGCATCAGAAAAGTAAGGCATGAGATCACATTGGACCAGCAACTGTAGGCAGCACTTCTCCATCAGGGTGATTATGCTTCCTAGGTAAGTCTGCAATAGTAAGCTAAGAACTATTGTCTTGTGAACAGAGGAGAGCAATGCTTCCACCAAATACCCTAAAATGCAGAACAATGCTACCAACAAACATCAACCAGCAGTAAGCTTATAGCTCTGCTCTAAAGCAATGGTTCTAAAATGTTGTCTTGAGGTTACTAACTACACATTGCCTGGGAATATTCAGAAATGCAAATCTCAGATCCTGTCCCAGACCTAGAAATTCTAGCCCGAGGGCCTAGTGAACTGGTTTGTAAGGGTTCCAGGTGATACTGATCAATGATAATGTCTGAGAACCACTGCTGGAGCCGGCAACCACCATGCTACTCAGACTTTTCCCCAAGTGCTTTAAACCTTTGTGTTTTGGAAATTTCTTTATTCTCCCATTAGAGAAGTAAATCTATTGGCAGGAGTTCGAAAAAGTAAGAAAAATAGAATGGGAGGGATTCTCAACACTAGCTGCATTCCATAGGCTCCCAAATAAGTAATATGAAAATAAGGACGCCTAGATATCACTGCGTTTCACAGCAACGAACCATGCCTACGATTCCTTCCCCACTAATTTCTTGTTACTATCTGAGCACAATCTAGATTCTTTCTTCTCAAATATGTTTTAAAGCTATATGTGTGTGAATGTTTTGCCTGCATAGATGTATGTGCTACACATGCATGCCTGGTGCCCACAGAGGTTAGAATAGGGTAATGGATCACCTGCAACTGAGGCTGTGGATGGTTTTGAGATACTGTTTGGTACAAGGAACCAAATCAGGGTCCTCTGCAAGGGTATCAGATCCTGTGGAATGGGGGCTATGGAAGGTTTTGAGCCACTGTGTGGGTTCTAGGAACCAAAATCAGGGTCCTCTGCAGGGACAACAGATACTCTTAACTGGAGCTCTCTCCAGCCTCTCTAGATTCTTTCTTATGTTCCAGTTTCTTGGGTAACTGGCTAGAATTATATAGCTCAGTTACATAGTACAAGCACAAAGCCCCAGCAATAATCCTCAGCACTACACAACAAACAAATTAACTACTAAGACCTGGGAGAGTACAACCTTTTTATCATGATTCATACAGAGTTCAAGAAACTGGGCTTGGCAGTACCAGATTGGGTTACCCCTCTTTCAGCTACTAATCATGGGGGGGAAATCCCATGGATCCATAACACAATACAGGCTATTGTCACTGGGAGTAAGACCTTATTACTAAAGACACCACATTCTTAAGTCATAGGATGTGGAAAAATCAAGCTGGTATTGACCTGGAAGCTTCATCCCGACTGGCTAGCTTTCATGCACGATGGTGCTATGCAGGCTGCTGTGAGAGAAAACTGATGAACAGTCTTACCCAGCTGTGAACTCTGTGAGCTACAATGACAACTGGACTGGCCAGTACATGCCCAATGGTATAACAGTGTTTTGGAGTGAGCAATTACCTTCTGATTGGATCTAAGGCCCACTCCAGGAGCCAGAATTCATGCTTTGTGTTGTGACTGGGCCAAAAGCACACACTGGGTAGGCCACAGAGTCTAGGAGGGAAGCTAATATGACTTTGGTAAATGGACATAGCATTAAACTGCCTTCTAAATACTTACCTTTATACCCGAAGAATAGGGAGCTCCCAACTCTCATCAGAGAAGCCTATTTCTTCAGGACAACCATTATGGAAAGTACAGAGAATAAAACTGTGGAGTAATCAACCCTAAATGGAACATCTAATTCACAGCTCTTCCTCCTAAGACTCAAGAGATCATTGCAGAAGAGGGGACAGAATGACTCTAGGAGCCAGAAGTTGTGGAGAATGTCTGCAGGAAAGTGTTTTCTGGATGTGACAGGGATGGTGTACATAAGAAATCACAATGGCTGTGCTGTGGCTATGTGCCTAAGACCTGCACAAGATCAAGTTAGCCAAAATCCTAGAATGAACAGAGGTCATACTGTCGAGAAGCTACTGGCAGTTGATAGCTGCTGGAGGAGAGTCAGTCTGTTTTCTTCAGGGGTGCAGTCCCAGACAAGTTATTCATGCTCCAGTAGATGGTCCTATACAGACATACATATACTGACAGCACTAAATGGACTCAATAGCTTAAAAAGAAAAAAAAAAAAACAAAAAACAAAAAACCACAAAACAAAAAGCGGGTATATGAACTTGGGAGGGACAAGTGATGGTGCAATACAGGAGGAATTGGAGGAGAGGAGTAAACCTAATCAAAACACATTTATATATAAATGAAATTCTCAAATAAAGATATGTTTTTATTTGAGTAAATAGCAAACAGTAAGAGAGAACTGATTCCTCTATGTTATTCAATGCCCTGCAACACAAAAGGGCTGTGATACAGTTATGTGTGCACCCCCACACAAATAAATACGCATTAAAAAAAAAAGATCATTGTTAAAAAACAAAAATCAGAAAACCAAACAGGCTGTCTGAAATAGCTCAGTGGGTGAGGGTGCTTACCACACCAGTCTGTTGACTTGAGACCTGAGTTTCTTGCTTGGAAAACACCGAAAGGCACCAATTCCAAAAAAGTTGACTCCTGACCTCCATATGCACGTGGTAGCAACTATGCCTATACGCACACATCACAGTCACACACAGTAAATTTTTCAAAAGGGACCGGCAGATGTAACAGCATAGTTTCCTCCCCCCACCCCCAACAGGCAGGAATACATTTTTGCTTCAGGGGTAGGAAGAGGAGCCAAGGGGTAATTTTCAAGCACATTCTGCTGAGCTTGCTTGTTATATACTGACTGGGCCTGACACATTTTGTCATCTTTTTAAACATTTTCCTGGTTTAAATAACAAATTGAAACGTGGCTGAGGCTTAGCTACATTGTGAAACCGACCACCATTCTTTATTTGAAGCATAGCAGTGAAGCTTATCTTCTTGCTTGAAGCCAAAACTTATAGTGTATGTTAACTATGCATTATTGTCAACGATCTGAAATTACAAGGATGATCTAATACAAAACCAAACCATAAAGCTCAGCACTGTATAAAGTCCATGTTTCAAAGGACATAATCAGATTCACGATATACCCAAATTATAAAATACTTCAAGCTGGGTGTAGTGATGCAGGCTTGTAATTCTAGCACTCAGGAAGATGAGGCAGGAAGACTGCTACAAATTCAAGATCATAGTTTGAGGCCAGAATGGGCTACACAGCAAGATCCTACCTCAAATGCACACATATCTTTAGGTTCTACTTCTATTACATTTATTACAACCAATCCAAACTAATACCTCTCAGCTTCTCAGCAGTGTCCCTACACAGAACAGTGATAGCCAGATTCCAGAGATCTGGACCTCTAACCTAAGGCACTGTTCAACAGAATTTCTTTTGCTTTTTGCATTTTACCTTTAAGTGAATAAAAGGGAGAGATGAATAGCTTGGCGGTAAAGCCTTCACTTACAATGCAGGAGGCCCAGTTACCACCATCTCACCCAATATGCAAATAAAATTTACACGTGTCACAGTAGCCTCTGTAAATGTATCCGTGTTCTTCTAAAAAGAACACATTTTTAGCAATAATTAAAGCGAATGTTCCCAATAGGACACTTGGTTTGTTCCATGGTTTGGCATATTCCTGTACCCACCTCCACCAGCATAGGAAAAACAGAAACAAACACGGCTAACTGCCCAGCTATTGAAAAGAGCTGCCTAAGCCGTGACTCTTGATTCCTTTGATAAGTACCATCACGCCGTTTACTTCGTAACAGTCAAAATGCATCTCGAATTTCAAATGTTCTGCCTCTGTGCGAGTCTTCACGTTTTGTCTACCCACCCTCCAACGTACTATTTTCCAATGGGCAGGGCTTCATCCCTCAAGGGGCTACACTCCATCCTGGCTGAACGCTACAACAAAGGCGAGAGGCATCTTTACCAGGGGTCCCGAGTGCCTCTACCGGGCGCCCAGGCAGAACCGACGCTTTGGATAGCTGGGAGCCTGGGAGTGAAGCGCCAGCGCCTCAGCAAGGCAAACAGTCCTAATTACAGTGTCGCCTGCACCCCATCATTAGCCCCCAACCGGGCAGGTTTCCTCTCGGACAGCAGCCAACGTCTCAGGCCGGACAAGTTCCTCCTGGACCATGGGCCCAGCCTGCCTGAGCCGGGCCGCTCCCTGCTGACCCTGACCCGGCCGCGGGTGTAGACGCGGCCCGCACGGGCTCTTCAGCTCCGCCCGTCCCAAGCCCCGGATGTGACGGCAGGTCGCCCCGGGAGCTCGCCCCCCGGGACCGGCACCGGGGTCCGCGAAAGGCTGCGGAGTTCCTCCACCGGCCCGCTCGCCCACCACGTACCCAAGTGAGCAGGCTCTCGCACAGCTCCACCCGCTCCACGGACTCCACGTTAAACATCTTCCCGAGGTGGCGGCGGAGCCTCCCCAACCGACCAGAAGCCGCGGCTGCTCGGCTCGGGGTTGAGTCCGAAGGGTCGGGCAGCCGACCGGCGTCTGGCAAACCTTCTCTTCCGTCCGGCCGCTCCCCGGGCGCGGACGCTGGCAGTCAGTGGCTCCGCACTGTCACCGGCCCCTCCTTCCCTCGCTCGGGGCCGCGCGCTCCCTGCGCGCGCGCACCGGGCGCCGCCAGCCCACGCCCTCCTGCGCGAGCGCAGCCAGGCGCGAGCCGAGGCCCCGCTGCCACTGCGCACGCTCGCGCTCGGCCCGCCCCGCCCCCGGAGGCGCGCCCCCGACGCCAGTCCCCCGCGCGCGGGCGCGCGCCCTGGGGGGGCTTGCAGTGGCGCGCCGGCGTTTCTCTCCGTGCGGCTCGCCCTCGCTGAAGCTCCGCACTGCGCGTGCGCCGACGCCGGCGCTCTCCCTTAAGAAGCCGCTCGTGCTTGCCCCGAGGAGGAGTAGCTAGGCAGTCCCCGGAAATGAACTCCGTTCTGTCACACCGACTGGCACGGTAGTTCCTCTGCCGCGGAGAGGTACGCGCCCCCTTCCCCGGCCGCGAGCCTGTGCCAGGCCACGCCTCCGCAGAGCCCCGCGCGGGGGCGCGGACGGCGGGGCCCGGCGCGGTGGGGCCGCGGGGCCGCGGGGCCGCGCTCCCCCGCGCGAGGGTGGGCTCCGCGAGCCGCCTTCCTCCCGGAAGCCTGCGCTCAGCCCCGAATCGCCCGAGCCGGCCCCGAGCCGCGGGGCGAAGGTGGAGCGGCTGACGTGGGCGCGTCTCGGTGGCCGAGGGCGGCTTTGGCCCGGCTGAGGGGAGCCACCCGTTCCTCCTTGGAGCCCCCTCTGCCGCAAAACTTTGCTGGAAGTGAGAGGGTGGGCTCCAGCTCACCAGTGCGTAAGGACCCCGACTGTTCCCCAAGGCCTGGTTCTTGGTTCTTGGGTTTGGAATTGGCTCCACTGAGGTGCATCCTTGTCCAAGTTTCGTGGGTTTTTTTTTTTTTTCTTACAGACATTGTAGGGTTTCGTATCCGTTTTTAAGTGGTGTGCAAAACAGTGCGTGGGACGTACATGTTTGAGGAATATTAATAAAATGAATTGCCAGATTCCCCAGAGTTCTTCTGTCCTTATCATTTCTAGCCTGTTATTTGTGACACTGTATTGCTTTCTGTTTTAGCTTTGCCAGGTGAGTGTGCATGTAGTACAGTTTTGAACTTTTATGAATGGATCCATTTTGTGGTTTCGGCTTTTAAATAATATTAAAAAACCCTGCAAAGTCCCATGATTGTCTAGTCTTCCATTGTATGAATACAACCTTGTGCCCATTCTACTGTTGATGTGCACTTTGTTCCAGTTTAGGGCGTCTCAGAACAATGCTATAATAAACATTCTTCTACCTGGACCTTAATGCAGAGGCATTGGCGGTTCCAAGATACGAGATACATGCTTTGGCGTCCTGGGAGAATTGTGGAGTCAAAAGGTATGCCAGTTTTGATTTGGAGAGCTTCTGAGGTTAACTTCCCAGGAAGTCACTGTTTTGCTGTTCCCGGAGCCCTCCCCTTTCCCGCCAGAAGCTGACCACTTAGAATTGCCAAAAAGCATTGGTTTGGTTTGTTTAGTTGGTTTTTGGCTTTTCATGACAGGGGTTTCTCTGTGTAGCCCTGGCTGTTCTGGAACTCACTCTGAAGACCAGGTTGGCTTTAAACTCTGCCTTTTCTGCCTCCCTAGTTCGCCACCACGACCTGCTGCGTTTATTGACAATTTTATCGACTACTGCTTAATGATTACATATACTCGATCATTCTATAGATGCAAACAATCTTGGGCTGAGGATGTAGTGCTAGATTCATTACCAAGTAGACGTCAAGGCCTGAGTTTAATCCTTGGTACCAAAAGTAAATAAGCAATAAATCTTAGCTGATGCCTTCCCAGAGGCTTTCCTTGCAAACATTCTTCTTAGAGGAGCTGAAATACCTTTAGAAAGCCTAACTTTGCATCTCCTCTGCTTATGGCTTCTGTGTGGGTGCCTCTGGATCTTTGTCGGACTAGAGTTCCCACATTCCATACTAAAATGTTTCTGTAGAACTTGTGTCATCTTTCAGTGACTAAATCTTGTTAGGTAAGCAAATAGTGAGTATATGTTCCCTTGATCTGGGCTTTGTATTTGTCATGGAGACTGCAGGTGTTAGCTTTTGTTGCAGAGACTCCTATCTGTATTGTAACCACCTTTAACTCCAGCTGCTCAGACTTAAGGCTTTGATACAGTTGATTTAAAGTATATCAAGTCTGCAAGTCCAAGGTGCTTTTATGTCAGAAGTAGCATTGATGATTTGTTTCATGCTTCTAACTACCTTTCAGGATAGATAGAAATTATATTAAGAATTCCTTGAAAGTAATTACAAAAGCCACATATGACCATCAAGTTGCTACTTGAACCTAGGGGCCAGGGTCACTTTTCCTTTGTTTAAGGTAAATTCTAGTAATTCTTACTTTTTCCGCTTTTCTCTCTGTGGGCCTGTCACCCCTACCCCTTTCCCTGACAGTGTTAGAAAAAGAGCCAAGGGAGGTGAGGCCCAAGGGGGGAGGACTTTCCTGAGCTGTCTTTGTAGGCCTTACACTGGTTAGTTCTCAGCCACAACAGTCCGAGTTGAGGGGAAGATGGTGCCATTCCATATGACAAATTTTGGATTTGGTTGTGAGCACACATGTCAAAAACAGGGGAACAGGTTTTGAGAGTGAAGCTAGAGTCCAGTTTCAAGGCAAAAAGCCAAACAGTGCTCAGGAAATGGTAGGCTCCTGTGTAGGCTCAGGGGGAAGAACAGGCTGGGTAGTTGAGTAGGCTGTGTTGATAATAGGATTACAAGCCAAGCTGAAACTCCAGGGACAGCTGGGGAGTCCTTTGCTTGCTGCTCTTTGGTGCACACACCAGGTGTCGGCCATAGGTAGTAGTGGGGCTAGAGCATCCCAGTGGTAGGTGTCTGTTACATTATTGGGTCCAGGTGAGAGTTAGACCTTCCTTGGTCTGGCATGTTGGGTAAGTTCTTGTTCATGGTTTCCTGGATATGACTTCAATATGTCCTTGGACTTACACTTTTAAATTTAGTTCAATAAACTAATAAGGCATTTATTAGTCTGTGCTGGGTGGCTGCTACCTGACTCATGGTGCTGTTTAAGGGGTCCACCCAATGGCTTCAGTTATCCTGTTTTCTCAAAATGGACTGTGTAAGGCATTGGAGAAATGAGTAATGATAGTAACTATAATGCTTTAGCTGATGCACTTGGCTTGCAAAACACTGCTTTCTCTGTTTTTTTTTTTTTTTTTTTTTTTTTTTTAAGACAGAGTTTCTTTACATAACCAGGCTGTCCTGGAACTTACGTTAGACCCAGCTGGCCCTCAAATCACAAAAATTTGCATGCTTCTACATCCTGAGTGCTGAAATTAAAGGCATGAACTACCATACCTGGCTTAATTTTTTGAGACGGGTCTCATGTAGCCTAGGCTGACCTCCAACTTCCAATGTAACCGACTTCTGAACTTCCTGTCTCTACCTTCCCAGTATGTCTATGTGGTGCTGGTAATGGAACCCAGAGCATTATGCATGCTAAGCAAGCACTCTGCACCAAGCTACATTCTCAGCTCTGGCCTTAGGACTTTAATCACAGCCATAGCATTTCTAATTTAAAAAGAGTACCTAATAAAGAAAAGGTCTTAACTGACTTCTGGCCTGTCATTAGATTATCTAAAATGCCCCCTTCCCTTAGCTTCAGCTGGCAGTTCATTTGGCTGTTTTTAAATGGAAATAAAAGTAGAGTGTAGGCTCTCTCTCTCTCCACTTTCTCCCTTTCTCTCTCCCCTTCTCTCTCCCCTTCTTTCTCCCCCTCCTGCCCTCCCTCTCTCATTCCCTCTCTTTTCCCTCCCTCCTTCCCTCTCCTTGTATCCTTGTATGTAGTTTCACAATGGGAATTTGAAACCTGTCCTTAAAAAGTTCCTGGTATATCAGGCTGGCACTCTATGTAAAGTTGATGAAACCTACCCTTGAAACATTTCTGTCTTAGGTTTCTTCCACAAGAAGTAGTTTACTAGCAACTAAATCAGATCTATTTCAAGGGTATTGTTTTTTCACACTGAGTATTTTCTTCTTAAGAGAGATTCATCAGATTGATAATTTTGGATAAAACTTTTTGAGACAGGGGCTTATGTGTCCTAAGCTAGTATCAGTTCTGTCTTGTTATATTGCCAATATAACAAGAACTTTTTTTCAAGTATAACCTTGAACTTTTTGATCTTCCCATCTCTACCTTCCAAGTTCTGGGATTCCAGATGTGGGCCAGGTTATTTTGTGGTAGGGATTGAAACCCAATTTATGAATGTTGGGCAAGGACTCTGTCAACTGTGATAGATCCTCAGCCCTGGATAAAAGCTTTCTGTGCAATAATGTACATAAATGCAGAACTTTATTTATTATACATTTAATTGAATATTCCCATCATTTCCCTTTAGTGATGATACAAGCCTTTGAGCTTTACAGGTTTTTTCACTAGGGGTTGGGGAGAATTACCTGTGATTGACCTACAATGTAGTTGGATTGTCTTCCCTCATACTTTTAGTATTGTATCTATATATTGTATGGCTATACTGTACTTGTAGCATAGCTATCATTTTTCTTTAGAATTTGGGAAGAGTTTGATGTCTTTTACTGTGTATACTGTCTCAATAAAGTGGGTTCCTTTATTCCACATAGTTCAAGGAATTTTGAACTATAAGCTGAACTTCATTCAGGTTTGGCTAATAGTTTTCAGCCTTGAAAATTTTCATTAATTCAAATGATTTTAGTAGAAAGAGAAATGTCCTGTTGCCTAGATGAGTTCTGCTTTTCAAATTACCAGTACTGTAAGCTGGTTAAGTCACTTACTAAGATCTGTGAACAGAGCATGTGCTGGGCAATATCATAGCACCTTAGCAGACGCTATGTTTTCTCTCTACATGCTAAGACAGAGGGGTGTGAGCTGCCTGGAGACAACTTGATATTGTGTTAGGAAATAGCAACTGGGTAGGAGAACATCTTCTTCCTTAAAGGCGCTACGCCTAAACAAAAGCAAGGTTTTGTTTTGATCACCTGGAACTCATGTAATCCAAACTGGCTTTGAACCTGAATGATCCTCCTGCCTTGGCCTCCATACAGGATACAAGATTACACTCAGTTTTATAAAATCCTGGAGAGCAAACCCAGTATTCTACCAACTGAACTACCTCTCCAGCCCTCCAGAAAAAGTATTATAAAAAAGTTATTTTAAAAATATGTATAGGGGTCATAGAGTAGTTGTTTTCCTTAAAGAAAATAGTATTTTGTCTCCCACAAATAATGATTCTGGCAAATTAAAAAACAAAACAACAAAAGAACCTCATTAGTAGGGGAACCTTAGCTGAAGGTGTACTTCATAGTACCTACTCTAAAGAGCATGCTATAAGTATGATATATGTTAGCAGTAAGCCAGAGTTAACATTGCTTTTATTGATATTTTTCATTTTCACTTCTTCATGTTGTAGACCTGTAATGGCCAGATACTACAGTGAAGTTCAAAGTTTGCAACAGGATGATTCAGTTATAGAAGGAGTGAGTGATCAAGTACTTGTGGCAGTGGTGGTCAGTTTTGCTTTGATTGCTACTCTCCTTTATGCACTCTTCAGGTGAGACTAAAGGGGAAATTATTTGAGGTATTGTGTATTTCTAAAGGTCAATGACTCTTTGATGCTTCCTGGTCTCAGTGACTGTATATGTACTAAAATTTTATCTTCCATTGAGCTTTGACTGCTACTATATTTTTTCCTGACTTAACTTGGAATATTTAAATTCATAGTTTCCACTTTGATTAAAATATTAATATTTCCTTTGAAAGTATCTAGTTTAAAAAATTTTGTAATTGAATCTATCAGCTAGTTGGTGGTATGAATAATAATGCAAAATAGTTAAATAGAAAAAGTGAGAGGAAAAAAACAAACAAATAAACAAAAAGCCAAAAGAACAACCTCAGTACTGCTCTCCTGGCCTAATGCCATTCTTTTATACAGGATACAAGATTACACACAGTTTTATAAAACCCTGGAGAGCAAACCCAGAACTTTGTGTATGGTAGGCAAGTATTCTACCAACTGAACTACCTCTCCAGCCCTCCAGAAAAGCTGCCACCTTCTTGCTTCTGATTTTTCCATTGCACTTTTGAAGTGGTACGTTCTTGTCTTGGTTTGCTTTCTGTTACTATGATAAAGGCCACGATCAAAAGCAACTTAGGGGGAAAGGGTCTCTTTCTAATTGCAGCCCTCAAGTTGTACTCCGTTAGCGAGAGAAATCAGGAGAGGAACTCGGGGCAGGAACTGAGGCAGAGGCCGGAGGAGTACTGCTTACTGGCTTGCTCCGCATGGCTTGCTTAGCTATCTTTCTTTACCATCCAGGACTACCTGCCCAGGGTGGCTTGACCCCCAGTGAATTGAACATCAACTACTAATTTGAAAAAAATAATGTCATAGACTTTTCTACTGGCCAGTCTCATAGAGACATTTTCTCAGTTAAGATTCTCTCTTGGATATATCCACGCTTCTGTCAGGTTGACAAGAGCCAACCAGTATGATCAGTTGTCTTGGTGTTTTTACATACATAATTTTAAACTTCTGATGCCTTCCCTTTTCCTTAAACATGAAAAATTAGGAGAAAGACCTAATTAGATGTGGAAAAATGTTCAGATATATAATATATAGAACTATCTAACTGTTTAACCTAAAGAAACTATACGAAAGAAATGTGTTAAGTGTTCTATATATTACTGACTTGCTTGCAATAAATTCCTGAGATACCAGCATCTGGATTTTATCATTTGCCATTTAAACCTGAAGTCAGCTGATAATCACAGATTTGGGAGGAAGCTGTCACAGAGTAGCCTAGAATGCGCGATCCTTGAAATTGAGTGTAGTTGTATATCATCAGTTATGCTTAAGTTACATTGAGTCACCAGTACTTTTTCTTTCTTTAAATTTAAAAAAAAATCAACTTAAGTATTTAATTTATATATATGTATACATATACTTATATACATATATATACATATATTTATACATATATTTATATGTATATATGAGTGTTCCATCTGCATGTATGCCTGAATGCCAGAAGAGGGCATCAGATCTCATTATAGATGGTTGTGAGCCATCATGTAATTGCTGGGAACTGAACTCAGGACCCCTGGAAGAACAGTCAGTGCTCTTAACCACTGAACCATCTCTCCAGATCCTATGTAGTTCTTTTCCTAAAAGTTAAAAAAAAAAAAAAAAAAGCTATTTATTGGGCCAGGATGCTGGGTCAGTGGGTGAATACATTTGGCATACCTAATGGCTTAAGTTCAGTCCCAGAACCCACGTGGTAAGTGAGAATCAACTCCTATAAGTTATGCTCTGATCTCCACACATGTGCCATAGAACACCCACCATACACATGTGTACACCACGCACAAAATATGTGAATTTAAAAAATTTAAATTATTAATGGGGCTGGGGGATACCTGCCATGATATGCACGTGGAAGTCAGAGGACAACTTTGCAGAGTTAGTTCTCTGCTTTTGTCTTGACATTGGTTCTGGGGATCTAAGTCAGGTCATTCGGCTTGAAGAGCAAGTGCCTGCATCCACAGAGCCATCTCATCAACCTGTGGTTATCAGGAGTTCATGTCAAAAAGTAGACTAATAAAGCAGGTGGGTTAATCCGATGATTGTTGCAACATTTATTCCATTCTTTTCAATAGAAATGTACAGCAGAACATTCATCCAGAAAACCAAGAGCTAGTCAGGGTGCTTCGAGAGCAACTTCAAACAGAACAGGTATGGCTATGTAGTGTGTAGATTTATACAAGGGGATGCTATAATTTCCGTTTACATGCACTGGTGATAAGACATCAGAAAATAAGAAACATCAGCTTCTTTACTCCTTACATTACATTATCTTGTTCTTCAGATTAAGCACATTTTCTTCTTTTGTGGGAGTTAGAAGGATACTAAGGCAGTCTGATGTATTCCAGTCTGGCCTGGGACTTGCTGGTGGCTGAGGATCTTGAACTCCTGATCTTGCTGTCTTTACCTCATTCTTAGCTACTTTTCTATTGCTGTGAAGAGATCAAGGCAACTTATAAAAGAAAGCATTTAATTGGGGGCTTATTGTTTCAGAGTGTTAGTTCATTATCATCATGGTGGGGAGCAGCAGCAGGCAGGCTCTAGAGCAAGAGTTGAGAGCTTACATCTTATCCATATATTAGAGGCAGAGTGAGAGCGATTGGGCCTGGGTTGGGCTTTTGGAACCTCAAACCCACAGTGACAGCAAGGCCAAGTCTCCTAATCTTTCCCCAAACAGTTCCACCAGCTAGAGGCCTAGCATTCAAATTTTGTAAGAGTCCATGAGGGTTATTCTCATTCAAACCACCATACCTCCCAAGTGCTGGAACTACTGGCAAGACTGCCAAACCCAGCAGCAATGACCAGTCTTACTCTATACAGATACATGTGTGATTTTTAGTAAATTACTCTAAAAGAGAACAATTTTTGTGTTTGTTGTTTATATAAAAATAATTATGCATTTGACCTTAACTGAAATGAAGTAGAAACTTTTTTTTTCTTTTCTCTCTTTTACTCTTTTTGTTTTTGTTTGAGACAGAATCACAAAGTTCTGGCTGGCTTGGAACTTGATATGTAGACCAAGATGGCCTCAAATTCATAGAGACATTCTTGTCAAATTGTATTTAAGAAGAAAGGTAGAGGCCATGTAGTTTAAATAAAACACTGTAATTTTGTTAAACTATTGTATATGTGTGATTTCTGTTTTGAGAGATGTGTGTGTCCTTTCACCAGGATGCCCCTGCTCCTGCTCGACAGCAGTTCTACACTGAAATGTACTGTCCAATCTGCTTACATCAAGCCTCCTTTCCCGTTGAAACAAACTGTGGACATCTCTTCTGTGGTAAGCAAACAATATCATACTTGGTTAAAGTGACTAACTCAAGCAAGACCTGTGTGAATGGCTAGTGGGCAGGATTGCTAATTTTCTTTTTATCACCTCTATTTTCTGAGAAAAATAGGTTGCTTCTGATGTCCTGCCCTAGTTGCCATCCAAATAACAGTATATTATTCAGATGCTAAATATAGTAAGGTCTGAGGATGTATCTCAGTTGGTAGAGGGTCTGCCTACCATGCACAAGCCTCGGGCTTGTATAAGTCAGGCATGATGGTGCATGCCTGAATCCTAGTAGTTACTGGAAGGAGGAGGATCAGGAGTTCAAAGTCATCCTCAGATAGAGAACAAATTCAAGACCAGTTTGGGTTACATGAGACCCAGTCTCCCACCCAAAAAGTATGTACATGTGTATGTGTGGGTGTGGTTGCACACACAAACAGGTACTAAATCATAATTTATTTTATATTTAGTGTGTTAGCGTTTGTGGGTTCCAAGCTTTAAAATAGAAAACTCAGTAAGCTTCTAGATCATTAGCAATGTGTTTCTTGCAAGAGTAGTCCAAGTTTACAGGTAACATTATGGGTCCACTGAGTCCTTCAAATTTTGTCAGTTTTGTTATGCAAACTTTGAATGGCAAGATTATTGTCTCCAGAACTAAGTCACAAAACCCTACAGCCTGTCTTTAGTCTTTCTTGTGACCTTAAGGAGTTGGAGACAGAATGAGAAACCTAGAACACATGCTTACCATGCATGCAACTTCAGTAAGGTTTTGTTTTTGTTTTGTCCACATATTTAACATAAGAGAGAACACTGACTTATCTGTTGATATTTATTATTCACCTTTTCTAAGGGAGGACAGTTCTTCTCTCCAGACTTTTTCCAGCCCTTTTCTGAGCTCTACTAATGATCTTTCAGCTTTTCTCTTTTTTATTTGTTGTTTTGGTTCAGACTTTGTGTGGTCAGGTGTCATGGTAAGTGCATAGATGTTAAAGAATTAATCTGGTGTGATGCCTTGCCTCCTGCCTGGAGATCGGGTTTCTCATTCACTCCTGTATATGCCAAGCTACCTAGCCTACAAGCTCCTGTCTCTGCCTCCCTTCTTTAAAGCACCGAGATACAGATATGTGCTCCTGTATCCAACCTTACGTGGTTTCTAGGGATCGGAACTCGGGTCCTCAAGATTGCACAGCAAATGCTTTGTTCACCGAGGCATCTGCCCAGCCAGTTTCAGTCTTTTTATTGGCTTTTGGAAATGCTGAGGAATAGCAGAATAATAAAAGATCAGATGGGGGAAGGAAGTTAATGGCCTTCAGAGAAACAGAAATCTTCCTGCTCTCAAACCTGTGGCAGGTATTCCCAATACATCTGACCTTCCTTGCTCCTGAATCTAGACATAACCTTAATCATCCTCTAGGCAGGTGTTGGCAGTTTGTGAGGTTTGGCACGCAAAATGAACTTATTTGCCAACTCAGGCTTTGCTAATTCACTGAGTGGATAATCCTGTCAATTGAAAGATGGTTGTATTGTGTTCTTGCTTTTACCTTTGGGTCTGAGGTAATAGGGTAGATTGCTGCTGATATCCTGCTCTACTTGTTAGGTACGTTTTTCTTTTGAGGTGGGGCTCATGTATCCTAGATTGGCCTCAAATGTGCTATGTAGCCCAGGATGACCTTGAACTTCTGATCCACATTATCTTCCAGGTGCTGAGATTTCAGGCATGCACTATGCCTAGTTTGTGAGGCAAGGAGGATTGATACCCCAGGGCCTTGTGCATGCTAAGCTACCCCTCTACCAACTAAGCCATATCACATACATTTTTTTATTTATTAAAATCAAAAGTAAAAAACTTGCTTTGCAGTTTCTCAAAAAATGTTCTGTGGACAGTAGATCTAATACCACATATGTCAAGAGCTTTTATTTCAGTAATTCTTTTATGTTGTTACCTCTTCTCCATTATGGTAAACAGAATAATATCAACAGAATCCTCTTATTTGCATCTATAATTTACATTATTTAACACTGTCATGCCTGTGAGGTTTTGTTCTCATTTTTCAGTTAAATAGATTCAGAGAGTTTGTGACCCAGATGAAAGTTCAGTCATCTCTGGCAGCAGATGATACTTTAGTATCTTTTTTTTTTTTTCCTGTGGAGGGAGAAAATTGAATAAGAAAATATCAAGCATCTAATAGCAGATGAACTGAAGCTTTTAATCTGCTGAGTCATAGTATTTTAGTGAAGACAAATGGAATTACATAATTTTCAAAATAAGGACACCCACACCCTAGTTTGAGGAAAAGGTACTTCCAATTAAATGAGTGTAGTTATCTGTCAGAGTAGGCTGAATTTTTGGGTGAAAACCTCATAGATAAAGCTAAGACATATTATCAGATGAAAATAATAGCACTAACAGATTAATTTATTTCTTTTTGTGTATATATACATGTATATATATGCTCATGTACACATATTTGTGTGGGCACACATGTGTGCATGTATGTTGAGGTCAGAGGTTGATGTTTGTATTGGTGTTTGTTTGTTTGTTTGTTTGTTTGTTGAGACAGGGTCTCTCAATTAATGTAGTGCTGTCCTAAAACTCACTCTGTAGATCAGCCTGGCCTTAAACCCACAGAGATCCTCCTGCCTCTGCCAATCTAGTGCTGACACTGACTCCTTTTCATTTAACATTGCACAGTTTAAGAGTTAGCCATCTTCTGACTGATTTGAGTGTGTCACTTTGGTTTCCACAATTGGATTGCTAGTGCTTCTTCTAAGTTCTGGCCTAGAGAACTGAGCTGGGACGTAGCCCAGTTAGTAGCGTACTTGCCTAGACCATGTGGTGCCCTCTGTTTGGCCCTTTACCAGACAGTAAAAATTCCGTCATGTTACTGAATTGAAGGGAAGTGTTTATCTACTGAGTATAAATTCAATAAAATATAAATTCTTCCTTCAGTGTTGCCATCTTTGGTTATTTTGTTGTTCATGAATGTCTTTGTGTGTGTGTGTTCATTTGAGTGTTTGGGGAAGCTCATGTCAACCTCAGGTGTTGGTCCTCAGGATACCTTCTACCTTTCTTTTTCTTTTTTTTTTCTTTTGTGTGTGTGGGGTGGTGGGATGCATGTGGTGGTGTCCTCAATTACCTTACTGTTGAGATACAGATTCTCACTCAACCTGGAGCTTGCTCATTTGGCCAGACTGGCCATCATGGCCCAGGAATCTTCATATTGCCATCTTTTTTGCTTTGGAATCACAGGCACAAAGTGATTTAAACAGCCGCAATAACAAAATGAACATGGAGCTGGGCGAGGTGTTACACACCTTTAATCCTAGCACTTGGGAGGCAGATCTCTGCAAGCTTGAGCCTAACATGGTCTATGCACAGAGAAACCCTGTCTTAAAAAAAAAAAAAAAAAGAACATGGGTGCTGCTGGGGTCCTAATACTTGCTCTGACATTACATACTCAGCCAACTCCCTAGGCCTTAGCCTTCTCTCTTTTATGAGGAGGGGAGTATCCTCTTACTATCATGGAGCTTGCCAGGTTGGCTAGGCTGATTGACCAGTGAGCCGCAGGGACCCACCTCTCTTTGCCTTCTCAGTGCTGGGATCATATGTGTGTGCCACCATGTCCAAATATCTTCCATTGGTTTTTGGGAACTTCCTGAGGTCCTCATGTTTGTACAGCTAAGACTTTACTAATTGAGCCGCATCCCCCATCCTCATGAACATCACCTACAACAATAAGAACTTCAGATATTAAGCTAGAATATACATTTTATCAAGGAAACCCAATACTTCAGTAATTTGGTGTTCAGTTTTTGGAGTGGCGGGCAGGAAAGATCTCATGTGGCCTAGGCTGGTCTTGAACCTGCTGTGTAGTTGAAGTTGATCTTAAACTCCTGGCTCTCATCAGCCTCCTAAGTGAAAGGATTATAGCCACCACTCGTCCTGTAATCCTTTCTAATCCTTTGTCGTTGTTGAAACAGGGTCTCACTAGGTAGCCCAAGGTGCCCACTAACTTGAATTCCAGGTGTCTGTGCTTCCCAAGTGTAGGCATGTGTCACCACACCCTGCTGGTTCATGAACTCAGAAAAAAAGGATTCTTCAAATACATCAAATATGGAACAAAAATTATCTGACAGTTTGTCATATTTAGCATCATCTTTATTTTACATAGGGAACTATTTTCTATGAGGCCTCAGTCACTGGGGTGATTAATATTTGCTTTTTATTATATAAAAATGTCCACTGCTTAATTACTAGCTGAACTAATTGCTTTTTTAATGTTTGGGAATATTGTCAGATTTTAATTTACCTGAAGATTTGGTTGAACAAAGTAACATTTTTTTCAAGGAATATTTAATAAACAATGTAGATAAACAGTATAATAAAACAATGTTTTAAGGAAGGTAATGGTATCAGACAGTTGAAACTTGACCATCATATAAGGACTTTAAAGCTTCATTGCTGATGTTTTCATACTCCACTAGGTTCCTGCATAATTGCATACTGGCGATATGGGTCCTGGCTTGGTGCAATCAGTTGTCCTATCTGTAGGCAAACGGTAATGTTCTCTCTCTCTCTCTCCATATATATATATATATATGCATATAAATCACTTATCTCATTTCACAAATATTAGGATTTTTGTTTAAAAATATTTTATTTTGTGTGTATATACCTGAGTGTATGTATGTGCAGCCTGTGTATGCAGAACTCCATAGAGGTCCGAAGAAGGCATTGGATCCCTCAAACTGAAGTTATGAATGACTATGAGCTACCATATTGGTGCTGAGAACTGAACCCTGGTTATCTGCAAGAGCAGTAAGCATTCTTAACCACTGAGCCATCTCACTTGCCCAGTATTAGCAGCTTTAAATTTAAATTGAGGTTTTTTTTCAGCCAAACTTTATTTTTACCTACTTTGTCTGTGACGTCAGTAATTTTTTAAAAAAATCATTAAGGTATCATAAAAAAGGAATTCTATTTGAAATCCTACAGTTGTAGTGAAAATCAAGTGATAACTGAGTTTGTCCTAATTCCTAAGTCTTTGTTGTATGACCAGCAAAGGAATAAATTAACGAGATAAACACTTGGCAGATAGTATCCCCTACATCTTGTTCTCCCTTTTTAAAATATTTAAATTGCTCCATTTACTTTGAACTTTAATAATGAAACCTCACAGGTATTCTTACAGTATGTATATCCTTTGTTCTAGCTATCATTTCCCCATTACTGTTAGAGCAGGAAAGCCAGATTTTCTTGTTTCCTTTTTATATCTGTAGTCCCAAACTCTACTTCATTCACTCTTTATTTTTTCTCACATGGTTAAAGTTGGCTTTTTCCCCTCACATTGTTTCTGTGGCTAATTTGATCTGTGACGTAGGCAATCAGTTTACCATAAGCAAATTGCCAATAGTTCTTACCTTTTGCCAGAAACATAGAGGCCATGTAGTGTATCTTAAGCTGTAAAATGAGTTTCACCATGTCTTAGCCAGTGTTCTGCTGCTGTGAATAGACATCATGACCATGGCAACATTTATAAAGGAAATTTTAATTGGGCCTTGCTTACAGTTTCAGAGATTTAGTCCATTAATGTCATGGCAGGAAACATGGCAGAGGTCAAGCAGGCAGACATGGTGCTGGAAAAGGAACTGAGTTCTTCATCTTGATCTGCAGGCAGCAGAAGAGAGATACACTGGACCTGGCTTGAACATTTGAAACCCCAAAGCCCAACCCCCAGTGACACACTTCCTCCATCAAGGGCACACCTCCTAGTCCCTATCAAGTAGTACTACTCCCTAATAACCAAGCATTCAAACATGAGCCTGTGGGGGCCATTCCTATTCAGACCACCACATACTACTCAGCCCCCCTTTTTGACTTTACCCATGACTTTCCTAAAGTGTGTGTTTGTTGTACGGAAAACTGACTGGGGATTAGTAAGGTTATGAAGGTATCTTAGTGGGACAGCCATTGTGCACATAGTTGCAGTCATTCCGCCTAGAAGCACGACAGTAGAAAGTGCTGCTTGATCTCCACACACAGGGTGCTGTCTCTGACTAGAGCTCACTTGTCACTCCTCTCTGTACATTAGCTTTACAAGCTCTCACAGCAAGATTTCAAGACTTTTCCTTATTCTTCAGGCTTGGGAGGCATCCCAGGGAAAAGTTCATTTTTGATACCACCTGCAGTGCCATAGAACATGCTGTGTAACAAGCTGGCCTCCCTGTTTCTCTTGTAGATATTAAGCCATTTGTGGAGAAGCTGTGTCGTCTTTCTTTCTGTGGGCACACCACTAGCACTGCCTACCTCACAGTAGATGCTCAATATTTACTGCAGCATTACATTCATTCAGTTGTTTGTTTGTAGACAAGGTGTCACTATGCTGCCCTGGAACTTACTGTGTGAACCAGGCCTTGAACTCACAGAGATCTGGCAGCCTCTGTCTCACAAGTGCTGGGATAAAGGTGTGCACCACCATTATTTGCAAGACTGCATTAAAAAAAAAATTCAAGCTCTTAAAACTTACATTAGCTTTTAGAAAAGAACAGTTACAAGAAGGAAAAGGCCATGGATCATGATTAAATCTCTTAAGATTTGATTTGACTGTCCTGACATTTAAGGGCTAATCTTGCTGGAGACTTAAAGTTATTGCTTTATTTTAGAGACATTTTTATTAACAGCTCTGTAAAGGAGTGGATGACTGTGTCTGCTGTTCATACCATTTAGTTACTTCTTCATTTAACTATTTGGAAATATCTGATTAGTGGTTTTCTTGACTTGAGGAAGAATAAAAACATCTGGAATGATTCAAAATTAAACCTGTTTTGTTTTAAGATTTATTTATGTACTATGTATATGAGTACTCTGTCTGCATGTACATCTATAAGTCAGAAGGAGGCATTGGATCCCATTATAGAAGGTTATGAGCCACTCTGTAGTTGCTGGGAATTGAACTTAGAACCTTTGGAAGAACAGCCAGTGCTCTTACCCACTGAGCCATCTCTCCAGCCCACTAAACCTGTTTTTAGTCCCTTCCATTTTATCTCATTATATTTAACAGTGATTATTTTTTATAGGTTGTTAAGTTCTGAGCTATACATATTTTTCAAACTCCTTGTATTGTCCTGAGGCAACTGTGTGCCATTTGTACCATAGGCATATAAGTAACAAGACTAATTAATCTTTGTTCTGTGACAGTACCAAGACTTGTATCTGCTTATTACAAAAGAGATTGGTGTTTCAGAGAGTCAGGCCATATACTATTGTAATTTTTGTATTATGATAGCATTCAAAGTTGTATCAAATGTGAGTAAAAATTAGTCATTCAGAAATGCTTAATTTTTCTCTGAAAAATAATAGCTGTCCTGGAATCTCTCTGTAGACCAGGCTGGCCTCAAACTCACAGAGATCTGCCTGCCTCTGCCTCCCCAAGTGCCAGAATTACCATTGTGAACCACTGTGCCCTGTTAGGTTTATATTTTTAATGTTAGGTTTATAATTTTAATGTTCCACTTTGTTACTGAAGGTTTTCCTATCATCCTTTTATCTCTAAGTATATGTTTTTCTAGAGAACTATGGGATTTAGCCCCTGATATGGACAGGAAAATATTAAGAGTTAAGTGTTTAAATATGGAACCAATTTTATCTTGGAGGAATTATAAATTACATTTTGTATTACATTTTACTGTAAGGCAGTAAGTACTTACTTGTTCCCCCATGTTGCCTTTATTCAAAGGAATGAATGAATACACATTCAGAAGCTTTTCTCATTCTCTTGAACAACACAAAATGAAAAAATAGTAATAATGGTGCAGAAGGTGTAACAGCTTTTTCCTGTAATACACAGGTAACTCTACTCCTAACAGTATTTGGTGAAGATGATCAGTCTCAGGATGTTATAAGATTGCGTCAAGATGTTAATGATTATAACCGGAGATTCTCAGGGCAGCCTAGATCTGTAAGTAATGTTATAGCAAAGTCAGAGAGAGCCTTTATACTTCTTTCTGTAAACTAAGATTTATCAACTAGCTCTTGGACTATGTTAAGTCTTATTATATGTTTTGGACCAAGTTTAAACTGTCTTCATTGTCAATCACTAGCTTTCCCAGTGGCCAGAATATTTTATTTTTGAGACAGGGTCTCAATATTTAGCCCTGGCTTGTTTGGAACTTGAAATATAGACTAGGCTAGCCTTGAAATCACAGAAGTCTACTAGACTCTGTCTCCCAAGTACTGGGATTAAAGGCATGTGCCACCTTTGCTGTTTTTGACCTACCACTAAAAAAAGAAAAGAAAAATTTAAAGGCTGTTTTTATTTATATGTACGTGTGCTTGCATGTTGTTTGTGCACCACATGCTGTAGGTGTCCATGGAAACTTGAAGAGGGTATCAGAACCTCTAGAACTGGAGTGTCGATTGTGAGCTACCTAACGTGGGTATTGGAATCTGAACCTAGGTCCTATACAATGATAGCAAGTGCTCCTAATCTCAGAGCCATCTCTCCAACCCCAGGGTATTTATTTATTTATTTAATCCTCTGGGACAGCTATAGAATGTGGTGACCCTCTGATCTGCATATGTGTGTACACACGTTAGTATGTTTTTAATGTATAATAACCAAGCCTGGTGGAGCAGACATGTAATCCCAGGTATTTGGGAAGCTGGGGCAGGAGGATCACAAATCCAAGGCCAGTGTTAGCAATTTGATGAGATGCTCTCTGACTAAAAAATTAAAGATCTAGGGATATAGCTCAGGGTAGAACACTTGCCCACCAGTGCCCTAGGTTCAATCCCCAGTGCTATAAAACTTTCACATAGTCTGACCTTTTATTAGTTCTTTATTATTATTACATAGGCCTTTTCTGTCCAGTGTATCTTTCTTTCTTAGTAATTAAATACTCAGTTGTTAAATTATCTCTAGCTAGTTAGGAAATTGTACCCCAAGGTACTGTGTTCCACAAGGTCACTTCATCTGGTAATTGGTTACTTTTGAATTCAACCCAGATATATCTTGATATAAATCTGAGATTTGGGAACAATTCTCAGACTGTAAGCATGCATATATTTATATTAATATTTATTTATTTTTCTTTTGAGACAGGGTCTCATTCTGTAGCCTAGGCTGGCCTTGAGCTATTGTTGATCCTCCTGCCTTTCATCCTTCTGATCTGGGAATTACAGGTGTAAGTCAACATTTCTGGCCTATAGTTTCTTGACTTATTTTGTTAAATCAGATTATTGATAACTTGAGTTTTGCATGACGTTAGCTGAAATGCTTGAGACCAGAGTTTCCAGATTTCAGAGAATTTGCATGGATTTTACAAGTAGAGCCTCCCAAATTTGAAAATCGTAAATTTGACATGTTCTGAAATCCAAAACTTTTTGGCTCAAAAGCTTTAGACTTTAGAATCTTTTGTGTTTTAGAACACTTCAAAATTCTGTAGTATTTCAAGTATCAGACTTTGAGATAATGTTTTCATCTATGTTTCACATTTTAAGCATGTTTTCAGTTGTCCATAAGACCTGTTTTATAAAAATCTAGTAAGTAAATTACTTTTAAATAAAATGCATAGTTGGAAAGTATGGTATTAAGTGTGTAATACACCTTAATTCATCTTAGCTGAATCTGTAAATTGTATAAAATTAATTTGATATCCTAGATGTTAAATTGTGGTACTTGTACTTGTTTTTTCTCCAGATTATAGAAAGAATCATGGACCTCCCTACCTTGCTGAGACATGCGTTCAGGGAAGTTTTTTCAGTTGGGGGTCTCTTCTGGATGTTCCGCATTCGGATAATGCTTTGCTTAATGGGAGCTTTTTTCTATCTAATATCACCTCTAGATTTTGTACCTGAAGCCTTGTTTGGAATTTTGGGCTTTCTAGATGACTTCTTTGTTATCTTTTTGTTGCTTATCTACATCTCTATTATGTATCGAGAAGTGATAACCCAAAGACTAGCTAGATGAAAAAAATTAGTTTACTAGAATATCTGAGCTTATATATATAAAATCAAACAAAAGGATCCATGGCAGTATCAATCACCCAAACATTATTTTACACGCTTAACACATTTGGTTATCATTTGACAAATGACTAGCAATATACAACTGGAATTTTTACATACTGCAGGTTCTAATGTCAAGATCAGATTTACAGTGATTTACAGTTTTATCTCAATTCTGTGTTTTCTGTAAAAAAAAAAGTATGAAACAAATTGAAAAGGGATACTTTGTTGTTTTCTTTTTCTCCAGATTACTTAGCTTAGATACTTAGTCCAATGTTGCTGAATGTACAGATCATCCTCAGTGGATAACTATACAATAATAGAGAACTTTGAAACTTATCTAAATATTTTTTGTTAAAGTAAAATATTGTATGATACTAGGGAAAAGTCAGTGTCTCAGTGTTTGCCAAGCTTTGTGGACTGGGAGCAGCTCTGTTTTTTCATTTTTGTATAATTCTTTGTGATCAACTGAAAATGAAAGAAACTTGAACCTCATGATTTGACTACAGTTCAGTCTGTAGAATACTTTAATCAACAGGAGAATTAACAAAGTGAAAATCATGCATCTCCAGGAGGCACCTTTGACATTCAGTTATGACATTTAACCAAGAGTTTTGACCTTTTTATATAAATATAAAGTAACCTGTAGCCAGCTGTGGTGGCTTTCTACTTGTAATTTCTGCATTCAGGAAGCTGAGGTAGAAGACTGCTGCTAGTTCAAGGTCTGCCTAGGCTATATGAGTTCCAAGTCAGGTTGAGCTACAGAGAGAGGTCCTGCTCAAACCAAAAACAGGGCAGTGAGTAAAGGTGCTTGCTGCCAAGCCTGTCTGTCTGGGTTTGAACCCTGGGTCTCACATAGTGGAAAAACGGAACAGATTCTGCAAGTTGTCCTCCGATCTTCACATGTGCATTGTGACCCATATGTGTGCGCAACACATTCAAAGTAAATAAAATGCAAGTAAAAGAACATAAAAATAGCTTGGAAAGAGAATTTTTTTCTAGAAACCTAAGTAATATTGCAGACAAGTAGTAGTTTAATACATTTTTGAGGAAACAGGTTCTTTGTTTCATTTAGCATTAGTCAGGGTGTTTAGGAATGTACTAAGAACAGTATTAGATTTTACAAACTATGAGTTAACTCTTCCAACAAAATGAAAACATCTGATTAGTTGTTTGTTGACCTGAAATGCAAAATATTATCTTTTAGGTGGCAATATTTGGCTCAGATTCATCATGTCTTGGGCAGAATGAACAAAAATAGTGAGGTTCGTTTACTATTTTTGTTTTTTTGATGGCCATGACAGAACATAAGGTCTGTAGGTTTTTGTTTGAGAAGAGTGAGTACTGTAAGCATAAGATTCTCACTCCAGCTGGCACTGCTTACTTGTGAGCAACTGGACATAGTGTGAGGTGACACCTAGAAGGTCTGTTGTCATCTGAAATTATTACCATTCAGCCTCAGGGTGTGAATTTAGGGACAGAGGCTAAAGTGTGTCACATTCCCAAATTTATCAGGTTAGCTGCCAAATAATGAGATTCTGAATGTAAAGTTGTTTCCTAATTTAGACTTACAACAAAGATGCTGTCTGCCATTTAAAAAAACAAAACAAAACAAAACAAAACAACCCTTTGAAACAGTGTTTACATAGAACATGATCAATGCAGTTTCTCATAATTTTTCTTTTTGTCCTTAGAAAATTTTATAAGGAAGGTAGGGTATCACTGGCTTCCTGTTTCAGAGATGAAACCTTCATCCTATGGATGAAAGATTTTTGTTTTATTTCCTTACTTAATGGAACTAGTGATATTTAGGTAGTCTGAAAGCTGGTCTGAGGAGAAGCAGAAGGGAACTGGAATTCTTTGGAGTCATAACACATTATTCTTTCACTGGAACAGTCTTGGTGCTTCTAAGCAGAAAGCTTGGGAAGGAAGATTCATCACAGGCTTCATCAGCCTTGAGTGTGTACATCCAAATCAGGTGAGAGTGGCACACACCTTAGAGAGTCAAGGCCATTTGTCACCAGCTTGGGAAGTGTTGAGTAGGAGCTCCTTACCAGCCTGGGAAAACACTTTCCATCTTTTAAAAATGCAGTGTGGGCTATAGACAGTGTGACTTTCTGAAATGATTTTACTTTCTGTGCATGTGTTCTGTTCCAAGTGTCACAGTTCTGCACTCTTTGGACTTACTACTAATACTCTGGGAAGAGATGTACTGTATAAAAGTTTGTAACTACAAAACCACTGTATGGCTGAAGTCTTACTAAACCAGATGGAACATACTGTTATCTCAGAGTTTTGCATCTCCTATTCCCTCATCTTTATTGATCATTAACAATAAATGCAAAAGCAATTTGAGAAAGTATTTAAAGCAAGTAGTGTCAGTCTGTTTTAAACAGTAATACTTTTGTATTCAGAGGTCATACAAATCAAAGTAACAATTTGATTTGTTTTTAAACAACAAAAAAAGTAACTATCACAAAAGAGATGGTATGAGCTCAGGAACAAACAATAATTTGAGCAGCTCTGTGAGGCGAGAAGGGAAACTGTTAGGTTAATAACTCACTAGAATAGGGGTTTCTGCACCCACCGTGCTCAGTGTTCTAGAAGCCAGCAGATGCCTGACTCAGAGTTTATGAGGTGATCAGAGTCTTCTTGCAAATTTTGTGATTTGGAGAGGTTGAGCATTTATTCTTTGGAATAAAAATAGTATATCTAAAAATTTTTAATGTGTTATGGTTTCTATTTGTTTACTTGGAAATTTACAAATCTTGAAAGACCACTGACTGAATATACTGTGGCTTCTAAAATACTTTGCATATTAATATTTTAACTCTTTACTATAGTCCATACATTGTGCATTTGTTTTTGTACATATATGTCCCTTTACAGAGCTATGTCCAAAATAACATATGCTTTATGTTAATTTTGGCTCTCTATTTTTTGATTTACACTGCAGCTCAACTCAGTATTTATAATGAACTACAGAAGGGGAATTTTTCCCTTTTTCATCTTTATAGGGTAGAATGTGAATTTTTACACATTTCTACATTGTACATTGATTAACTTAGGAGACGAACATTATCCATCAGAATCCAGAAAGTCTAGGCCTGGTGTGAGCACAGGAGAGACCTTTGACTGAAGAAATTAATCAGTGGTTAAGAGCACTGCTCTCTTCTCTCAGGTTCAGTTTCCACATAGTATGCTCACAACCCTCTGTAACTCCAGTCCCAGAGTGTGATGCTCTCTTCTGGCTTGTGTGGGTACGCAGACATACATGAAGTCAAAACTCTCTACATATAAAAATAATTTTTAAAATTAAGAAATAAAAAATGTTTAAAAATAGCAGCTGCTTTTTGTTTGTTGGAACTCAATCTCATGTATCATAGCTGACCTTGAACTACCTGTGTGAACAGGATAACCTTGTGTATCCTCTCTTCCTTCCTTTGCTGTCTGGGTTCTGAGGTTACAAGTATGTACACCATGTTATGGGATTCTGGGGATTGAATACAGGGCTTCCTGCATATTAGGTAAACATCTGACATCTGAGCTCTATCCATAAACCTTGTTTAGGTATACTTCTTGTCTATACAGTAGTGCCCCCAGAGATCAGGAACAAAAGAAAATGTATACAAATTTTCAGGAGTTGGTTCTTTCCTACCAAGTGAGTTCCAGGGATTGAACTCAGGTCATCAGGCTTGGCAGCAAGTGCCCTTGGGCATACACCACCTTGCTGCTTGCTTAGGTTTTTTGTTTGTTTGTTTTGTTTTGATTTGTTTTGTTTCCTTTTTAAGACAGGATCTTGATACAAAGCCCTGGTTGGCCTTGATTTTAGAGAAATTTGCCCTACCCCTGCCCACTGAGTGCTGGAGTCAAAGGCACGTGTCACAACACCTGGCCTCTATTTAGATATTTTTAAATTAAACAAACAAACAAACCTGCTTTTCAGGAAACTTAAATTATTTAATCAGGCAATCTGTTAATTCTGGATACAAAGATTGAAGTTACCTCAGAACCTTTTTATCTATTTGTTGAGACAGGGTTTCACCATGGAGCCCTTTTAGCCTAAGTAGATCAGGCTGGTCTCAATCTTGTGGTATTGCAGGGATGAACCACTATACCAGGTTCCTAAACAGAATGTCTTTTGAACTGGCTTTGGCCAACCACTCATTCCCCAGGCTAACACACACCTTGCATTCAAGTTTCGGTTTCAGTTTGTCTATTCAGGAAGTCTTTCTCTCTTCTGGCTAACTCAACCTTGAGAACAGTTTAATCTCCCAAATTAAGCTTTTTAAGACAGCTGTTGATGCATATGCCGCATCAGACATAATACAAGATCCTGTGCATAATTTACCCAGTTTCGTCCAGTGGTAGCATCTTATAAAACTACAGTACAGAAATTGGTGTTAGCAACTAGTATTGTAAGAACCAAGATTCTGATTCTGGGACAGGCAAGACTTCTGTAGAAGGGTTTTATCACAAGGATTCTTCATGTAACCCCCTTTTCACTCACACTTTTCCTCCCTCCCCCACAGGCTTAACTGCAGGAAACCACTAATATGCTCTCCTTTCTATAATTTTGCCATTTGTCAGGCATAGTGGTGCACTCCATTAGTCCCAGCACTTAGGAGGCAGAAGCAGGTAGATTTTTGAGTTCAACGTCAACCTATATAGTGAGATGCTGTTTCAGAGGGTAGTGGAGGGATTATTACTATATATAATATATATATTACATATAGTAACTATATTTTATATTTATATATAGTAACTATTATATATATAGTAACTATATTATATATATAGTAACTATACTATATACTATATATACTATATACTATAGTATATATAGTATCGATACTATATATAGTATATATATAGTAACTATACTATATACTATATATAGTATATATAGTATACTATAGTATATATAGTAACTATACTATAGTATATATATAGTATAGTTATATATAGTATATATATAGTATAGTTACTATATATAAACTATATATATATATAGTAACTAGTATAGTTACTATAGTATATATATAGTATAGTTACTATATATAAAACACTATATATATTGTTACTATATATATTCCTATTAATACATAAGGAAAAAAAGTATATTTAAACAGGCCTGTAACTTATTTATTTCTTGTTATCTGGCTTTCTTTTGTATATTTAAATTGTATAGTGTATAATTCTGATTTTGCATTCCTGTATCTGCAGTAGTACCTCTTGCCCTACCCCAGCTCTAAACACTGAATGTCCTCTGGACCCCTCCATTTTGTTAAACAGTAGTCCATAAACCTAGATCTGGCTCTTGAACATTAAGGCTTAGGAAATCTCCAGGGTCAGGTCAATAAACTTTGAGGCCTGCCAGTAGGAGGCTTAAACCATCCCATTGCATTAATATTGGCTTTAAGCATTCAGTCCTTGACTGTAAGCAAACATGGGTCTTAACCAGCCACTGTCATATCTATCTGTGTCTTGATATGTTCCGTATCGTATCCCTAAATGAGAGTAGGTATGCCATCTTCATGCCTTCTAGTTCAGGTTTGGTGGTACATGCTTATAATCACTCTGAAGGTAGTGGTAGGAGGCCAGTCTGGGCTATAGAGTGAGACATTGCTTCAAAATACAAACTAATTATCTGGTCAAGTCCCTTACAGTGCAGGCTTTATTCTTTGAGATTAATCTCTCCCCTTCTGCCCTTTGAGACAGAATCTTGTTTAGTCCTTTCTGCCCTCAAGCTCAGCATGTAGGTTAGATGGCACTGAATTGCTGATTCTCTTGTCTCCAGCTCCTATGAACTGGGATTACAGATATATAGCACCATGTTTGGCTTTCTTAGAGAATTCTTTTAGAAGGTATATGGCAGGATGTAGGAAAAGATTAAGGGATACACGTAAGGGAGAAATTGTGTCTATGCTGTTGCACGCATGCCGCTGTGCACTTGTGGAAATTACAGTAGTCATTTCTTTCTCTCCTACCATATCTTTCTTGCTCCAACAAATGTTTTAAGGTCACTGACATCTAACAGGTGGACTTAATTAGCTTATTTATTTACTATGTTTGGAATCAAACCTAGGGCCTTGTCTATACTAAGAACTGGACTACATTCCCAACCCAGTTAGTTTAAAAATAAAATTTAGCTGGGTGGAGGTGGTACATGCCTTTAATCCCAGCACTCGGGAGGCAGAGGCAGGTGGATCTCTGTGAGCTTGAGGCTAGCCTGGTCTACAAAGAGAGTTCAGGACACCCAAGGCTACACAGAGAAACAGAGAAACCCTGTCTCAAAAAACAAACAAACAAACAAAAACCAACAATTTAAAGGGGAAAAATAAATAATCAGTAAGACAGTAACCTTTGGTAGCTGAATCTCTGAAAGAGTAAGGCTGACGTTAAACTACACAAATGTGGCCTTTAGCAGAGGGAATATACTTGGCCTCCTTTTAAACTACTAACACCATATTGTCAGTTAAGAGAAAGTCAGGGTATCTATCAATGGCCAGTATAAAAACCTAGGCTGAACTTTTTCCTTTTCCTTACTTTTAATGGTATAGTGAGGGAGATCAAAGCCAACCAGGGTCTGTTTGGTTAGGCAGGTACTCTCTTTTCCATGGAGCCTAGGCTGGCATCTGATATCTAACAACTTTGGTTTATTCTTTTATGATTTAGAGTGTATGCTAGGGTCATTTATTAGGCAAAATGGCAGTTAAAACCATAGTCAGTGGTGCAGGATCCTCAAGATATGTGTGTGTTTGTGTATAAAATATGCACTAATCTTCTGGGGATTCAAAGCCTATTTGTGAATCCTACATAGTTTTTTTTTTTTTTAATTTAGTACTATAGATTGTTTTTTCACATTGAAAAGTATGGTCTAGAAAGCCTGAATGCTGCATCAGAAATGCTCTGTAGATTGGTGATGGCTCAGTCATCAAGAGTACTTACTGCTCTTGCAAAGGGTGCAGTTTCCTAGCACCTACACAGTATTTTCCAATGGTCTGTCACCTATTCCAAGGGATATGATGTTGTCTTCTGGCCTCCTTGGGCTTCTGCATGCAAGTGTACACATAACTCATGATTGTGCACATATACACACAAATATCATCATTGGGGTACTTTTAGCCCCAAGGTGAGAAAGATTGTTCCTGTCTCTTACCAGGAACCTAATCTCATTCATAAGGACTCTACCCCAGGGTCTTACTTACTTTCCATCTCACCTCTACCTACCACAATAGGGGATTAGGCTTCAGTGTAGGAATTTGGGGAAGGCAAAGTTCACAGTAGTTTTGCAGAAATCCAGATGGCACTTTTTTTTGTTTGTTTGTTTTGTTTTTTCCTCTTGTAAGTTATTGTAGGCGGCGCTCT
Organism: Meriones unguiculatus; assembly: GCF_030254825.1. Lineage (NCBI taxonomy): Eukaryota > Metazoa > Chordata > Mammalia > Rodentia > Muridae > Meriones > Meriones unguiculatus. Next base: position 18,227,212 of record NC_083352.1, read on the forward strand.
TGTATGACAAAACATTCTTTGTTAATAAAGTATATCTCAAGTGCAATGCTTCGGGGTTTTTTGTTTTATTGTTGTTGTTGTCTTTTTCAAGACAAGGTTTCTCTGTAGCCTTGGCTGTCCTGGAACCTGCTCTGTTGACGAGGCTGGCCTCAAACTCAGAGATTCATCTGCCTCTGCCTTCTCAGTACAGGGATTAAAGGTGTGTGCCACCACAACTTGGCATAAGATTTTCATATATGTAAAAACATTTTTGAGACAGTGTTTGATTATGTAGACTGGCCTCAACCTCAAAATCCCCTTCCTTTATAGGGATGCTACATCACTACCAATTCAAATTTAGCCTTTTATGTCAAGAATCGGCTTTTCATTTTTTCTTAAATGGTGTTTTATCAGTAAGTGAAGGAGTTCTTGGCCTCATAAGACATTACAGTTAGAATTAGCACTTTTTCCTATTCATTCTCTTTTCCTTAAATAGCCAGAACATTATAGCCAATATTTATTGATATTTATCTTTGATATTTATTGAAAAGTCAACAGAGACCAAATGACTATATAATCACTGGGAACTTGGTCTGGGCTTCTCTCAGCTCCCTATCCTTTTTGTCACCCTCCCCCCCAAAAAAAAAGAAAAATTGAGATGAGGCTCACACAGTGAAGTAGATTAAAGACAGGTTCTTTATTGAAGGGTATAGTACTTTGTTACAGAGTAGAAACAGTCTCAAGAAGATGACAGTGGTCAATGGTCAGAGGGACCATTGTACTGATCTACTATATTTTAGGTAAGATTTATTCTATTTCTAAAACAAAACAGTTTTCTGGAGGTCTTTGTCTTGTCTAGGTGGTTGACAGGACTGTCTGGTTTGACTTTTACCAAGAGCAGTGTTACATCTTATTACTCAATCAAAAAGCCAGCTAGTTCGCAGCCATTATTGAAGATGTAAGCCTCATTTAATTACATACTAATAACCTTACAGGCAGACCAGCATGCCACATCGACTCCCAGGGACAAAGAGAAGGCTCAGGTCCCATTCTTCTGGACAGTGATTGATCTTATAGTACCTTTGGTTTGCAGTCAGTATATTACTAGGACAGTGTCCAGCTCCTGTTTTATTAAGCTTGTGAATATCTAGCCATTTAGCAGCATCATTGAGTTGTAAGCATTCTGGCCACCACCCTGTTAATTGTATCACAACTCCTGAAGTAACCACTCCTGACTATAGTTTCTTCTACATATTTTGAAACATGTATACTATTTTCTTTTTGTCTGACTTCTTCAACATTATATATGTAGGCTATATAGGAATCACTCATTGTGAGTACTGGTATTTTTATTTGAGGGCCTCATAATTCAGGCTGGTAGAGACAAGATGACCATGAACTTTTGATCCTCCTGTCTCTACCTCCTGAGTGCTAGGATTACCAGTGTGTCACCATGCCCAGTTAAGTGCATGTACCAACTGAGCTACATAGCCAGCCCATAAATTCATTATTTTGTTTGCTATTGATTGTGAACTATGCCACATTTATTGATTGAACTGTTAATGTATAATTGGTTTGTTTTCACCAACCCTTTCAAAATGTTAGGACCTGGATGCGATGATGCAGGCCTTTAATTGGGAGGCAAGAGGTGGATCTCTCTTGAGTTCAGGGCTTGCCTGGTCTATGAGTTCTAGACCAGGCAGGGTTACCAAGTGAGGTGTCTCAAAAAAAAAAAAAAAAAAAAAATGTCTGTGGTCTGTGCTGCAGCCTGAAGCCACGTGGATGTCCAGAGACCGTGCATCCTCCGGGGGCCATACTGGGTGGCTTGTGCTGCGACCTGAGGCCATGGTGATGTTAAGGCATGCTGTCCCCAAGGGCCATGTCTAGGTTCATGGTCCAACTGAAGCCTGGATCTGTGTTGATGTCCATGGCCTGTGTTGCCACTGAAGAATATTTGTTTGTCCATGGTCTGTGCTCCAAGCCTGAAGCCACGCTGATTTCTGTGGTTTATGCTGCCACCAGGGGCCACATTGTTTTTGACTTGGAAGTATGATTAGCGTGCATGATGTGAAATTCCCAGAGAATCAATAAAAATGTTATGTTTAAAAAGGCAAAAGTTATTTTTCTATTCAGCTAATAAATTTTCGATCACATAGTGAAAATGTTAGCTAGAAAATATTTTTATAAAGAAAACCATAATGTGTTTAGTTCAACAGACTGATTTTTAAAATTATATGCAATTAGTCATATCCATAAACATACCATTTTGAAGTAGGGGCAATTAAGGATTATGTCCAGGAAAATAAAAGTATATATTTCAATTCCAAGTTATGAACAGTAAAGATGGACAAGAGCATGTATGAGAGGAAAATCCAGCCATATAACACATATAACAGCTTGACTAGTAAGAGCCACTCTAAAATGATCCTTGCACATTTCCTTAGTGGTTTGCAGTCTCAAGCATAGAACCAGTAGGAATGGAAAGTTAAAGTCCCCTCTTGGGGGTTATTAAAGAATTTACTGAAATGAAGTTCAAGGAAAAAAAATTTTTTTTTAAAGTAGCAAAGAAGCAGTAATGTTTATTGACAAATCAGATTTCGAGAGAACAATAAAGCATCAATTATATTAAGATCCAAATAATTACTTTGGCAGGTGCAATTTGGCATCCAGATGTCAAGGAAAATTTTATTAGAGGTTAAAAGAAAAAACAAATCTAGGGCAGGTAAGCTGTAAGATAACTGTGCCATTTAAGCTGGCATAGAAGTAAAACACATTATGGTCAAGCAAGATACTTGGGGAGGAAGGCTTTAGAGGAAGTAAGGAAGCCCCAAATGTTGGGGAAATCCCAAGTATTAAGGAAAACATGCTTAGAAAAGAAAACAGTAAAGTAGGCAGACTTACAAAGTTGAATGGCTACATGCAAAAACTCTACAGCAGCAGGGGCAGGGATTCTGGGACGTATATAGTATCTCATTCTACCTCTCTTTATCATATCTTAAGGTGAACCTGATAGGGGTAGGCACATAGCCAGGTGACTGATCTGGTCCAACTAACTGGTTAGGTCTTCACCCCGGCCAGGGGTGCTAGTCTTTGGACCACAAATGTTTCCTTAATGGCCCTTTATTGCTTACTTTAACACCACTTTTTAACTTTCTCTTCTGACATCCTCAGTTATATAAACTGAGCCCTGTTTAAGGTGCTCCTACCCTCCTAAGTCTATTTTGTTATGAGTAGTTCTTTTGCTTTTGCATTACATATATACATCTAATGTTCAAGCAAGTTGCTTGATTCAGAAACTATGCTCAAACCCCACCCGATTCTCATAGCCACCTCTCACTAAGCTGGCCCGCTTGCACTGCATACATAGATCCTGAATCTTACACCTAGCTTCTCTGCCACCACCTTCATCCCAGCTACCACCTCTTGTTGTGCTCACTAGCTACAGCCTCCTAATTGGTTTGTTTTTGAACTGTTGCTCTTCTGCAGCTCTTAAAACAGGTAGAATTACCTTTTAAAAAGTATTGATTGGTGCCTAAAATGGCCCAGTGGTTTCCCACTAAACTTCATCCTTACTAACACTAGACTCGAACTCTTCAGTCTTTACTTCATGCCCTTCTCACTGGACTCCACCACCAAGGTCTGGACCTCTTCTATTGGCTGTACTTTTAAACACAAGTTGGTGCCTTAACACATATCCCCAGTACCTGGAAAGCTCCTCCTCACCTTCCTTCATTCCATCCTCTGATTTCCAATTCATGTTCATTCCTTCCATGGAATACCTGCTCTAATTAAAGCAAGTGGAGACTTTTACTCTTCCTTATTCAGGCACCTTAGTATAATTTATATTTTTATTCCACCTCCCCCTCTGTAGAATATAAGCTCTATGAAGATGGGTGGTACACTAATATGCCTAACACTTTTCACACATAACATGCTAACCCATGCTGGTGCACAATATATAAAAATTAACAAATGAAGGAGACAATCACTTCCTAAATCACCCACTTTATATTTCACATCCCTACTCCCATCTCAACACAGCAAAGTTTATTTTTTTTAGATAGGGTTTGACCATGTACCCCTTGGTTGGCTGGAAGTCATTAAGACCAGGTTGCCCTCACACTCACAGCACAATTCTTGCTTTTCCTTTGTGAAGGCTGGAATTACAAGAGTATGCTACCAAGCTTGAACTGCAAAGAATGTTGAAAACTGCATTACCCTTCTGCTTAAAAGCTGGCTGTGGAGACAGGATGTTGCTCAGTAGTAAAATAACCTCGACATGGTAGGTAAGGAAAGCCTATTCTCTATCTTAGAGGAAAATAGCTTACAGCAGCCTACAAAACTCTCTAGGCTCTTACCATCTAACTTCCTCTCTGATCTCATCTCCTGTTTGTTCCCCAGGCTCCTTCACTCAGCAGCTGGACACACACTTCTGCTTTTCCTTCCACAGGCCAGCAGCATTGAGCCTCAGGTCTCCTTCACCATGCCTTATGCTACAGTGTTCAGAAGATGTCCTCATTGTTAAGACTTTGTTCAGTAGTCACTTTTAGTAGGCCAGTCCTGTCCTCATTTTTAAAAGCTGCAACCTCCTCACAGCACATTCCACATTTCTGTGTGCCTCCCGTTCTCACTGTGGAATATTAGCTACATAAAATAAGTAGTTCAGCAGACTAATATGCTACCCATCATCACTAATCTAGCCTAACCCCTTAGAAGTGCATAACAGATTTCCAATAAATATTTATCACATTAGTTGGTGTGTAAAGAGTTTATTTTTATTAGTTACAGTTGAAGAGTTTAAGGTAAATTATTTTTGGGGTCTAATCTGTAATCATATCTTGATTTTTATTTTTACAGTGGAGAACCTAGGTTTAATACATTCAAAAATGTGAACAAACCACTATTCTGGTATCTCTAGTATAGAGCGACTGCTTTGAAACCAATTGAGGTATAGTTTCTAGGCCCATTTAATTCAGAATTTCCCAAATAATTTGCAGCATACAAAGCTGCTGGGGCTACTGGGTCTGGTGAGGTGCTGCCCTCAACAGTGGCCCCGTTCAGATGAGACACAGGCATTAGAGCATGTAATTACAGAGGTAAGCACAGAATTTCACAGGAACAAAAAAGTAAATGCCTTAGCTGGAGAAGGTAAGGAAAGCTTTTCCGAATGTAACACAGAAGATACATCTTAATGATGGGAAGGCTGGGGGATGGGCATCACAGGCCAAGGAAAATAGCTTATCTAGCAGTTACAGAAGACTTACGGACCAGCAGAAGAAGAGAGTGAAAACACAGATGTACCTGTTCCTTGGGTTATATAGGCCACCATAAGTAATTTGGATTGTATTCAGGACAGGGGCATCCTCTGAAGTCTATAAACTTTATAAGGAACTGGCAACATTTCTATGGGGGACAGGGAGAAAGCTCGGGACTAGGGCTGACAGGAAGTTGTTGAGTCGGAATAAGAATGGTGATGAGGGACTATTTATCCAAGAGATAAATAACCAAGAGATATACTTTTTATTCTATGAGATTAACCTAAGAGAAAGGCGGGGAATAACTTATGGCATGATGGCTGAGCAGATTCTCAGCTGTTCTAAAGCAATACTGGCCTGGCCTATGTCCCACCACATGACCTGTCACCTTTCATTCTCAGTCCTTTAGTGCTTGCTTTTTCTTTCTCTGCGTCTGGCTGGGGAATAATGCCTCCCTGCTTGCCTCCTAAAATCCTGTCCTTCAGCCCAGCTATTGGCCATTCCGCCCTTTATTTAACCAATCAGAAGGTGATGGGAAAAACAATGTTTACGAAAGAATGAAGCTGGAGATGCTTCATAATAATGACAATACCAGAGTCCAGCCTGTAATCAGATCTCTATGGGCACAAATCAGCATTTGAATTACAAGGGTAATCTTTACACAGCGCACAAAAACATCACTCCAACACCTAGGAGCAGGCCAGACGGCTCAGCTGGTAAAAATTCTTGGCACCAAGCCTGCTGACCTGAATTTGATTCCACCCATTGGTCTTCAAGGGTGGAAGAAGAGAACCCATTCCTACAAGTTGTTCTCTGACCTTCAACATTCCTGCCTGCTGCCCAAATGCCCGGAGAGTAATAGATGACTGCGAACTACCGTGTGGGTGCTGGGAATCCAACCTGGGACCTCTGCAAGAGCAACAAATGCTCCTAACCGCTGAGTTGTCTTTTTTTTTTTTTTTTTCTAAACTCAGTGATATTGGGGTTTCAGATTTAAGCCATCGTTGAATACATTAATCCAAATACATGGTTACTCAGAAGGCAAACCCATGTATGTTAAAGAGCTAGGAAATTATGGCACGTAGGCTGAAGAAAAAGCACTGTAGAGATGGGAGGCATAAATGGATGCCTAAGGGAATATTTAAGTGTACAGAAGTCTATAATGGAGAACGCACTCCAGACTCAAAACTAGAGGGTCAAGGATGTAAAACTTCTCTCCAGCATGAAAAAAAAATCGCTGCAGCAGCTAGCAATTTTCAGCGCAGACACGACACGAAAGTAACCACGTTCAGAAGTGCTTCTGCTTTCTCAACTGAGAAGAAACGGAGTGTGGGTCTGTCCTCCTCGTCTAATAGGCCGTCACATGGGTTCTGAACGTGGATCACAGATTTGTACAGTTACACCTCCGCGGCCACCCGGAACTAAGGCCGATCTTTGCCAAACTGCAGCAGAAAACGACAGACACAGCAACCACACTCACCACTACAAGACCTACTGAAGTATGGCTCCCAACGAAACGCTTTTTTTCCTCCGGGCCAAAGCGCAGAGGACCGACCCACTTCCGCACTACTGGCCACGCCCCAGAGACACGCCTAGCCCCAGCCAATGGTCAGCTTCCCTGGGAACGTTACCTTCGGCTAATCAGAGGCGGCGAGCGTACTCCTCGCGAGAGCTGAGGCTGAAGCTGCCTCCGCCATCTTGAAGATGGGAGACGGGCGACAGCCGTAGCCTCTCTGCTAAAGCAAACACCACCACGGACAGAGCCATCGCCCCCCCACGGGGAGGCGATCGTCCCCGTAACTGCCGACCTAAGCCGCCGAGAGCAGCGAGCGCGTCAAGGCCGAGCGCAGCGACAGCCGAGGGCCCCTTCACCCTGCCTCCCGGGCGGAAGGGAAGTGTGGAGGGCCAGAAGGATGGTGCAGTCCTGCTCCGCCTACGGCTGCAAGAACCGGTACGATAAGGACAAGCCCGTCTCCTTCCACAAGTAGGTAACTGGCGGCGCTGCGCGGCCGGGCCGAGGGGCGCGCGGCCGGGCGGAGGCGGAGCCCGGCGCGTGTCCGCGCGAGACCTGGGGAAGGCGGGGCGGCCGGCGGGCTTGGGCCGCGGACGGGGCCGGGCCGCGGGGGCGGGGACCCACGGCGGCGCGGCCCCTGCGCGCGGCGCCTCCGTCGGCCGGGCTCTGCAGGCTGCGGCCGCGCCTTCCATCCCGAGCAGCGTTTCCGGCGTGCGAGCGACCCCTGGAGGCCTCTCGCAGCATTTCGTCGGGAGCCGAGCTGTGGGGACGATGCGCGGGGAGGACCTAGGCATGGGAACGCTTGGGAGGAAATCGTTTCTCCCACCTTGCCCTCGTCGCTAGGAGGGAGGGCGACAACGTCGGGGAGGACTTTTTAGACATAGGTTCAGGGGAGCAGCTTCCTAGGATCTGTGAGTTCCAGAGGAAGCTCTTGGTATTGCCAAGATGAACCTCAGTCTCTCAACACACAGCGATAATTGCCATAGTAAAGGCCAGTGGGAGCCAAGGCCGGCTTTTCTCGCAGCTCTCAGTGCTAGTTCGCGTGGTAGGTACCGCCAACGAGAAACCCAAGGTGAAAAATACTCTCGAGAGTAGAAGAAAGCGGAAGAATTAACGTTACTGGTGGTAATTATTAGCAGTGTGACGTGTTTTGTTTTTTTTTTTTTTAAGCAGCCAAATTCATTGTTACAAGTTTTCTGTTAGTTTTGTTTCAAGGAATTCCTATCTGTATGCAGATGATATCTAAGAAATCAGATACACTGACAAATTATACAAATTATCCATAGCCAAAGCAATTACAGAAGCAAATTTCAGAATGTTCTCTCAGGGTTTTTTTTTGGGGGGGGGACTGAGCTAATGTTTGCACTTGATAAGCAATGTTTGGTAGAAAGTGAGTTTAATGTGCCAGTGATTTCTCTCAGGGAAGAGGGTAGAATATATCCTAATAATACTTGGGAATTCGTACATTTTTGAAGTGTAGAAATAGATCAGGAAATGGTGACAGGCATTTCACTGGCCACCTCCCTTTTCTATGCTTCTATTAAGATGGCAAGGGCAAATCTTAACATTTGGAGACTAGTTAAAGATGGCACACATCAAAAATACTGTTACAACTGCTGGATGTTGGAAAACAAAAGAAGGGCTAACGCGTTGCAGGCTATTTGAGCCCATTGTGATCCCGGAGATTATGAACTGTGAAAACCTGGTGTTTTTTTTTTTTTGGTATGGGTCAGTACTAACACACACCTTTAATACTAAAGTTTTCTATTCACGGGATTTAAAAAGTTAACCCTAGGTCAAGAATCGGAGCAAGAAACCAGCTGGCAAGAATTAAAGATTAGGAGAGGCTTTGAGTTAAAGGTTATTTAAGACTGTGGAGAAGAGGGGCTTTTGATCTTCGGCACTTTAGCTCTCTAGCTCTTGGGCTCCTTAGCCCTTGTCTTGAGCTTTTGACTTTCTCATCCTGGGCTGTGGGCTGAGCTAGCAAACTTTTAGCTTTGGGCCTTTTTCTTTCTGGGAGGTGAGCTGAGTACGAAGATCAGCTGGGTGCTTTCTCTGCCTCTCTCTAGCTAGTAGGTTTTCACCCCAGCGTCTGGCTCCTGGTCTTAATTGGTAAAATAGAACAGTTGGGATTTTTGGGATTTCCATTTTTTATAACAGCCCTAACGTGCATCTTATCCCTTATCTAAAAGAACAGTAAATGGCAAAGATCTTGACAGAGTTCAGAATTTGTGCTCCTAGGCTAGGAGACTAGATATATATGAAATTGCCACTGTGGTTTGTACTTTTTTCTAATGGCAGTGGAGAAAGCTTGCTGTGCAAAGAATAACCACTGACGTGAAGATTGGTTAGGTCTTCATGAAAAAAGTATGATCAGGGTCTGGCATACCTTATGTGGCGGAATAATTTTGGAACATAAATTGAAACATTCTCATTCAGCTTTTTCTAATCTCTAGTGTACCTCAAAGTCTTTGATATAGAAGAGCATAGTGACAATAAATATAAAGGGTCCCCATTAGCTAGGCTGAGCTAATGGATAAAATAATGTCCTTTACTTCTTTATAATCTGCCTATAATTCAAGCGGTCCAGATTTAGTCTATTCATACTTGTTGGGCTGATTCCAAAAGAACTAGACATCTCTTTATATCCAGGTACAAACATAGGTACAATTTTTGTTTTTCTGTAAAACACAGAATTGCTAGAAAAATATGAGTAGAATTGTATTGCATGTACTATTTTTACTCAAACTGTCAAGTATCATCTTTATGAAAAGGTAAACCTTAATGATGTAAGTAACGGGCACTAATCTGCAGTCAGATTCTCCTTCGTATGTTAAGATTTTCCTTGTTATGCCATATAATAGTTCTTTAATAAGCCGGAATGTGTGGGTGCTTTTTTTATTTACTTTTTAAAGTAAAGTCAGAGAGTTGAATTGTATCTTCTTAGGTTTCCTCTTACTCGCCCCGGTCTCTGTAAACAGTGGGAGGCGGCTGTTAGAAGAAAGAACTTCAAGCCCACTAAATACAGCAGTATCTGTTCAGAGCACTTCACCCCAGACTGCTTCAAGAGAGAATGCAACAACAAGCTACTCAAAGAGAACGCCGTTCCCACGATATTTCTTTGTATTGAGCCCCATGACAAGGTAAATCAGGTTTTTAAAGGTTGGGTTGTTTTTTCCCCCTTTCTTCGCGTTCTTTCTCCTCTCCATTCTCCACTCCTCCTATCCCTTGTGTGAGACAAGGTCTTAAACAGCTCAGGCTGGCTTTGAGCTTGCTCTATAGCCGTGGCTGAATTGGAACTGCTGATCCTCCTACCTCTACCTTCCGAACTCTAGGATCATGAGCGCTGGATTTGGGCTGTATACTATTTTAATTTATGAAACTAATGGGTTCATTGTCTAGAGTTTGGGAAAATCAGGGAAGGGTTAATTTGAAACCCTTCAGCGGACAGTAAGCACTGTTGGGACTTAGTGGTTAAGGGTATGTATTGCTCTTGCTGAGGACCTGAGTTCTGTTTCCAACACTCACATCATGTGGCTTACAATTCCTGCAGCTCTAGCTCCAAAGGACGCAATGTCTCTGGCCTCCTCACACCTGCACCCTCACCCCACCCCCACAGCAGGTACACACACACAAACACACACATATGCCCATGACTAAAAATAAATTTTTAAAGAAAAAAAATAACCACTATTAACAATTTTAATACAGTTTTTAAAATCATATACTTTTTAAAAAACATGAATTCTATGTATTAAGTACCTCACACTTAACTCAGTTTAGTTTTATAAGTTACAGATAGTTCTATGTTTTCATTTACATGTTGATAAGTTTTGTTTTCGTTCCTAGTGACAATTTATTTTCAAGTTACTTTTCTTGTTTTAGGTTTTAGTATTTACTTATATCTAACTAAATCACTTTTTCTGTTTCACAAATCCCACTTTAACTTCAAATAGAAGCATTGAATTAAGACTGAAATTACCCTGCATGGTGGCACACACCAGCAATGTGAGCGCTGGAGAAAGTGAACCAAGAGGATTGCCGCAGTTTGAGGCTAGCGTGGTAAACACTGTAATTTTCTAGGCCAACCTGGATTTTACTAAAAGGATCCCCCCTCCCCACCCCCCAAAAAAACCCAACTCAAAAGTAAACAGAAACCACCACAAACTGATGCCAGGGATGGTTGCATTTTGCTTGTAATCCTAGTACTTGGGAGGTAGTTGGAGCTCAAGTGTAGGACTAGCCTAGGCTGCTTTTTAAAAATCTGCGAACAAGCCAAAACCCAAGGCTGAAATTGTTAGGCCTGGGTTTTAGTCATAATAGAGAGCTTTGGTGGAGGTCTTGGTGCCCTGGATTCCGCGTCGGTACTGCAAAACCCACCACCAAGATAATGTTTTCTTATTTTAGAATGTTTCTGTACCATGGAGTGACAAAAAAAGTGCTAAAACTCTAAAGATATTTTGAGGCTGCTGTGTAGTTAGTAAACTCACATGTGCTTGTATATTGCTATTTTAGAAGGAAGATCTGGAATCCCAAGAACAGCTTCCTCCTCCTTCACCCCCAGCTTCCCAGGTTGATGCTGCCATTGGGCTTCTGATGCCTCCTCTCCATACCCCTGATAACCTCTCAGTCTTCTGCGACCACAATTACACTGTAGAGGATACAATGCACCAGAGGAAGAGGATTCTCCAGCTGGAGCAGCAGGTTGAAAAGCTCAGGAAGAAACTCAAGACTGCGCAGCAGCGGTGCCGGAGGCAGGAGAGACAGCTGGAAAAGCTAAAGGAGGTTGTGCACTTTCAGCGAGAGAAAGATGACGTGTCAGAAAGGGGCTATGTGATTCTGCCACATGACTACTTTGAAATTGTTGAAGTACCAGCCTGAGACAATGAAAGATATTGGTAGAACAAGACTACAGGCCCGCTTTTAGCCTATATACAGGAGTTCGTTTGAAAAAAAAAATAACACTTAGTTACTTGTATAAAAAAAAACAAAACAAAACTATTTTTTTAAAATAAATTAGATATATACTGTAAAATTGTAATTTTTTTGGTTGTAATTTCAGAGTTTTTACATTTTAACAAAATATTTAAAAAAAAATCTCTAGACCGCCAATATAACGTTGTATAGTGATTTCAAGATGGTGGATTGTTTTTCATTTGAGTATTTATAGAAATAATGTAAAAATAAAAGTAGAAAGGATAATGGTGCAGTAAAGATGATTTAAGTTTAAAAATTGAGATTAATGTCCTGTATTGAGATAACTTATTATAATTTAAATCAGCAGTATAAGTGAGGTCATAGGACATAGCCTCCCAGAATAGAGAGATGTACGTACACATTTGTGTTTATGGTCAGAGCTTCATTTATTTTTCTCAATCACTTGTCAAAAATGAACTGTCAAGTCAACATTTGAGGAAAACAATATTTTGCTGTCTTCAGAAAAGTCATTCCGAGGTTAGTAACTTCATAAAGAGTAGATTTTTAAAAGTAGGTTCGTTTTGTCCCTAGCTTTATGAAATTGGAAGTGTGTCTTGGGGAATGGCAGGCCTCAGAGTGTAAGGTTGGTATCAGCGAAGTGTAAGTTGGGGTCTGCGCTGCTGCGGTGGCTCAGTGGCCGAAGGCTTGTCATGCAGGCCTGGTACCTGGCAACCTGAGTTTAACCCACATGAAGGTGGACGGGGAGAACCAGCTCCACAGGCTTGTCCTCAAACCCCAGGTGTGCGCACGCGTGCACACCTAATTAAAAGTTGTGACGTGGTTTCTATGTGCTCTCATCACCCCTTGGTAAAGGCATCTAATGCCACAGCTGTAGTTAAATATGCATTCAGACCTCTGACATATATTTTAATAGAGTTTGGTTTGTATCATAACATGGTAATTTTGCCCCCAACTGTTTGCTTTTGGTCAACGCATTGCATAGAAATTGTTTTCTCACTCTTAAGTTAGAAATTAAATCCAGTTTACTTCAAGTGACTTACGTTCAAAAGTAATGTGTCGTGTTTATGTCACAGAGTGTTGGGACTTACATCGCAGTTTCTGTTCACACTGGATTGTGTTCTGGCTGAGAAAGCTTACATATATTTGAAATGAAAATATGTTCTCAGTAGACAAATGCTGATAAAAGAATTCTCTATTTAGGTTTAGGAAAACCGTATTTTATATTTCACAGTATGCTGTAGGTGAGTAGCAGACCTTTAAAGACAGTATTAAAGATATGCTATTCAAGTTATCTTTTGTGGATCTGCTTTTTCTTTCTGATGTACTGCCATAGGTAGCACTTTTTTTTTTCTTCCTTTTTTTAAATTTTTTTGTGAAACAGGGTTTCTCTGTGTACCCTTGGCTGTCCTGGAAATGGCTCTGTAAACCAGGCAGGCCTTGAACTCACAGAGACACTCCCCTCCCACCCCCCCCGCCTCTGCCTCCCGGCAGCACTCCTGATTAATGGAAATTTGGTATTTTTATAAACACATCTCTCTTGGTGCTGAAGATTGAACATGCGCTTAAGCAGGCTACTGCCAAGCTATATTCTAAGTACTCTGCTCATTATCATCATCATTATTATTGCTGTTGTTTAGGTTTTTTGGGGCAGGGTCTTATTATGTAGCTCTGGCTTTCTTGGAACTCACTATGTAGACCAGGCTGTCCTCAGACTTACAGAGATCCCCCTGCCTCCGCCTCTGCCTCTGCCTCCCAAGAGCTGAGATTTAAGGCATCTACTGTCAAGCCAAGCCTGGCCCCCTATTGTTAATTTTTAAATATTTTATATGGCTAGACAGATGGCTCAGTAGTTAGGAACACTTAAAACTCTGACGCCCAAAGTTTGGTTCCCAGCAACCACATGGCAGCTCACAGCCTCCTGTAACTGGTTCTTGGAGGTCTGATGCCTCTTCTGGCCTCAGACCAGGTTGATCTCAAACTCACAGAAATCTACCTGCCTCTGTCTCCCAAGTGGTGGAATTAGAGACATTTGCAATTAGGCCTTCATGTCTGACCCAAGCCCTTTTGTTTGTTTTTGAGACATAGTTTGGCTTTATATCCCTGGCTGGCTTTGAATTATGTACCTTGGGCTGTCATTGCACTCAGCAATCTCGTCTCAACTCCTCAAATGCTGGGGTGATCTTTTTGTGCACTGTGTAAAAAAAAAAATTTTTTTATTATGATTCACAGTCTCTAGATTCACAATGGGATCAAATATTCTGCCACATTGCTATTCTTTGGCTGAATCGTATTTTGTAAACATTCCCTCCAGCATTTTCTGATTGATTTAATGAAGAGGTGAGCTGCCAATAACAAAGGCAGGAGAGGAAGTCTGGGCTTCTGGCAGAGATAGGAACCCTGGAAAACAATCAGAGGGGATTCCCCAGCCAGATGTGGAAGTTGCAAGTACAGTACTGAGGTGAGGTAATGAGCCACGAGTGACAGAATGTAGATTAATATAAACGGGTTAGTTTAAGTTAAGAGCTATCTGGAAAACAAGCCTAAGCTAAGACCAAGCTTTCATAGTAAGTTTTGGTGTTATTTGGGAGATGGTCCAAAGGAAGTCCTGTAATAGGTTACAAGTATGTATCACTGTGCTCTGTGTGGATCGGTACCTTTAAAATGCAAAACGATCAGATTACTTACATAGTCTGTTAAGTTAGTTTAGAAGCAACTAAGAGATGGGAGTGCCTTCACTGGGCACTTGTGATACCCAGTGGTCGACTAAAGGAACAGCTCTTACAACTGTGGAGTTAAATTTGGGTGACTGTGGCCCAGGAACGTAGATTTCGATCTTTCCAATACCATGAGGTAGCAATTTCCATGGGCTTTGTAAGCAACAGAACAAAGAAAGCCCTCAATGAAGATATTTTTTTAGATACTTTGAGCACATCAGGTAGATGGATTAGCTCAAGAACTGAGAACTTGGTCATAGGGCCTTAGGTGCTGTCTGACAATGCTTGGCCTTTCAATGGTGGAAAGGAAGGGTTTTTTTTTTTAATTTTTTAAAAAATTTTTATTATTACATTTTATTAACTCTGTGTCCCAGCTGTATCCCACTCCCTCATTCCCTCCCAATCCCACCCTTCCTCATCTCCTCCCTTCCCCTTTTCTAGGCCACTGGGGAGGACCTCCTCCCCTTTCATCTGACCCTGTTTTATCCGGTATCTTTAGGACTGGCTGCAAAGTCCTCCTCTGTGGCCTAGAAGGACTGCTCCTCCCTTGGTGGGTGGGGAAGTCAAAGAGCCTGCCATTGAGTTCCTGTCAGAAATAGTCCCTGTTCCCCTTAACTTTGGGAAACCAATTGGTTACTGAGCTACCATGGGCTACATTCAAGCAGAGGTTCTAGGTTATATCCATACATGGTCCTTGGTTGGAGATACAGTCTCATAAAAGACCCCTGTGCCCAGATATATTTGATCCTTGTGGAGCTCCTATCCTTCCTACATCATACTAACTCCCCCTTCTTTCATATGATTCCCTGTACTCTGCCGAAGGTTTGGTTATGAGTCTTAGTATCTGCTTTGATACACTGCTAGGTAGAGTCTTTCAGAGGCCCTCTGTGGTAGGCTCCTGTCCTGTTACTTGTTTTCTCCTACGTCAAATGCACATCCCATTTGTCTTTCTAAGTGAGGATTGATCATCTTACCCCATGTCTGCTTTCTTGTTTATCTTCTTTAGGTGTATAGATTTCATTATGTTTATCATATCTTATAGGTCTATATAAGTGAGTATATGCCATGTGTGTCTTTCTCCTTCTGGGATACCTCACTCAGAATGATTGGAAAGGAAGGTTTTGTTAGTATATTCCAAAAGAATTTTTATGTTAGTCAGGATATTAGGTCTGGCATTATTAGTCACAGGATATTCTGTGCAGAGTAGGCAGAAGGACTGCTAAGAGTAAGTAAGATAGCCCAAGATAAATTGTAAGTAGACTCTGGACATTCAATCTCAGCCTCTTGACATCACTGAGCAGAACTCTAATCAACCAGCCTTATAGACATAGCTTCTAGGAATTCTGGTTCACATGAAAAGATTCAAAGTCACCAACTCTTGTTTTTACATCCTATCTTTAAAAAATTTCCTAGAAGATCCGTGGGATAATGCATTGCAAACTGCTTTCAACCTAATTCATGTTCTACTTAGAAGGCTACTGTGTGTATCCCAGATCCAAGAATCCATTAGATTACAAATGTGGTAACCATAGTTACTTAGTGTTTTAGCATCATTTAACCTGGAGTTACTTTCTACTCAAGATGGAATAAATCCTCATTTGGAAAGTACTCGGCAAACTGTATTTTGATAATTTGTCATAGGTTAGTGTAAGGAATGTGAGATGCAGGCACTTATTTCTGAATTTGAGCTGTGACATTTTTAAAAGTAATTTTATCTATAATATATATATTTAATGGACATGGGTCATTAAAGTGGACACAACAAGCCAGGTACTGCTACTCATTTCCAATAAATCAACTCAAGGAGCTAAATTAATAGAGAAAAACCACATTTATTCAATGTGGCCACACTGAGAAGAGGGCAAAAGATAATTAATTTTCCCAAAGTTCATCTTAGAGTCTTGATCCTCCATGATGGGGACTGAACACTCAGAAGGTTCAGTTATACCGATCTGGTACGTTAGCTGCTATGTGATCTTTAAATAAAGCTTGAGGAAAAACCAAAACACTTAAAATAAGCTTTAATCAGATATACATTTTTGTTTTTAAGGCCAGCACTTGTAATTGTTACAAAGAAGAGCAGACCCATTGATTTAAGCAGTTTTGCCATCAATTCATTGAACATTGATCTTTAAAATGTTAATGTGTACATCAACTCTAAATCTTATTTTTACATATTTTGTCCAGATCTTCCTAACTTGAATAAGCTTTCTAGTTTTTTTTTTAATTATGGAAATATGCATCCATCTTCATCTAATACACAAGTCCTGATTTGCTAAAACAATTTCTATTCTCGTGTCCCTTTAACGTGTTCTCCTACTTGCCGGTTTCCTTTCCTAATACAGTGGGATTAGCACACATTTCCCATCTGTTGTGAGAACTTCCTGTCCAACGTGGGGGAGGAGCAAGCAATGTCTGTCTCCTCATCACGACCAAATGGCAAAAGCCAAAGTTCAGTCTTCCTCAGGGTCCGCCTGGAGGACCAATGAGTTTATTGAGCTTATGGTGAAAGGTGCTGACAGCAGTGAGGGCATCCTGAAAGCAGTCACGCTGGGAAGTTTTCACCCAGTATGAATGATGGCTTCCCCAAGGGCTTAGCCTATGTGCCTGGTCTATATCACCCTGGCTCCTCCCAAGATTTTGAGATCGCATGTAATTAGTTCATAATTGCATATAATTGGCTGGGAGGAGAGGCTAGATGCTCAGATGAGGGTCTAATGACCCTGCTCACTCCCTCTTTATAAGAAGAGTGATCAGGAGTCAAGCCCAGCTGTGATGGCGTATTCCAAGCAGACATAGCTAATAAATATGGTGGCTGTCTGGCTTAGAGGATAGTACTGCGCATAACTTAAATGAAGTCTAGCAAGTGATAACTTTAATAAGAGGAAGTTGAATACAAACATCAGACAAAGAAAAGGTAGTTTATATTGCCTACATGTGCGTTTTTAAACTATGGGGTGTTACGTGTTCCTGGGCAAACCTTAGAGAAAACACAAGCAGTCTTCACGTAGCACGTGGATGGAGTCATCTGCTGTAAGTGTGGTTTTTGTTCTGAATGAGTATTTGTGGCAGTTTCATAGATGAAGGAGACACGTAGCAAAACATCATCAAATTGATGATAATGAAATCAGCAAAACTCAACGAGGTAGCCCTGTTAAAACTAAGGCTGGAGTTACTACTGAGAGATTTTTTTTCTGACAGAGGATTCTCTCTATTACCTCCATAAACGAGCACAGTACACACAAAGGGAAGGGTTTATTCCTTTGTAAACACTGAGCTCATTGGGTTACGTCGGACAGGAAGCTGGTTCAGTTCAGTGACAACTGGCTGGAGCCAAAGCACTCCTCTTCCTTGTACTCTGTATAGATTTGTCCAGAGGAGCGTTATCATCTGATGGGCTGTGCCCTGGAAGCAGACATTCACAAGGAAACATGCATATGTATTAGAGCCTAATATATAATAAAACACTTGGTTTTGAAAGGTCACCGTCTGCTATCTTTAAGCTTTATCATGAGTAAATGGCACTCAGCACCTATGATTGAGGGGAGTCAAGCTGACAGAGTAGCTGCCTTCACCAGTATCTAACCTGATGCTCTCCCTGGATAGACTTGGGGTGATTAGCTGTTTGGAAACTTGTACCCAAAGTTAGTTTAGGTGTGCCTGCAGAAGGAGGAAGACAACCTGAAGAACTTAAACTTCCTCGCTCCTATAAAAGAGATCTAGTTGTAGGATAATATAACGATTATATAACACAAGAAGATCCTGGTTCCTTTGTGGTTTGAATCTCTAATATTCTCATTAACTATTTCCCCTTTACCCTTTTTTCTTATTATCATCTGTAAGTCCATATTATATTTATCAATCTAGATAGGAGCCAAGCACAGTAGTACTAGGAATGTATTTCCGTTTTTAAAGAACGCCGACAGTCAGGCTGTCTGGAATATAAAAGCCACATTATAATTTACCACCTACAGTCTTGAGTTAAGCGCCTGTAATTAAAGGCCACAGAACACAGAAAACAATACAACCTAAATGAGCCTAAAGAATACCATCAGCCAGGTCTTTTCCTTAGCCTGTGTCGTTGTCACTGGAAAGCAAAAGCAGGGCTTGGAGGGGCAGAGACGAGGCAGGCAACACATGTGGAGCACGGGATTCTCAAGAAGGGAAAGAATATTCCAGTCAGAGAAGGACAGGTTTGGAGAGGCAGGCAGAAGGAGCGGGCATCCCGACCCAGCATGGCCTGCACGTCCAGCCTTCTGCACACACAGGCTGGCCCTGGCTGTTGTAGCTGGCCCCTGCAGCAGCTAGTCTGGTTCCTGGCACTCTACCCTCTGGGTCCTGGTTGGGATGTGTCTTCCCAAGTTTTCTCTGGACTACTGTAAATTTACATGAGCTTCCCAAGTCTAGCCTCTCTGCACCACCTGAGTATTAATTAGTGAATGAGTAAACGGACTCGCCCTGATCCCCACTTTTGGAAGTGCTAGATGTTAGGATTTGGGCAAAGGAGGAATGGCAGCTGCTATGCTCAGCAAAGCAGACAAGACCTGGATGTTTTCATTTATGGTCTCCTGCTGTCCTCTGCTGGCTACTGATGGGACTACCCAGGAATCCAGAGCTCTACAAAGCACAGCTCTGCTGGAGAAAAGGGAAGCATTTGCCGGAATCCTGCTGCACTGTCGTTCTCACCTTCTCCACACGTGTACACACAGTTTTGAGTAATGACACACAAGATTTTACACTGGGGCATACTGTAACTGCATTGCAATTTGCTTATCATAATAAAAGAAAAAAAAAAACAAAAGAAAAACACACTTGTTACAACTTTCACATTTTCAGAAATGACATTTCTTATGACCCAAGTATGTGAGAATAATGCAAGTTTTGATGTCTTAAAGCATAGTTGTTTGTTCATAATTCAGCATTTCCAAAAATTGTAAGCTTTTGCATGTTCTCTAAGAATTGTTTTCAGCTTTTAGGACTATTCCGCCACGCCTGGGTGGTTTGTTGTTGTTATTTGTTTTTAGAGACCGGTATTCTCTGTGTAACAGAGCCCAGGACTGTCCTGGACTCAAATTCTGGACCAGGCTGGATTCAAACTCACAGAGACCAGCCTGCCTCTGCTTTCCCCAGCGCTAGGATCACAGGCCTGTGCCACCATACCAGGCTGTTTTCAGTGTTTAAGAACTATGTTTTTCTATGCAGCACAACCAAGGAATCCTCCTATTTGGTTACACTACTTTTGAAAAATAATGATAAATTTCACTTTCATAACGAAATCAACTGCTCATGTCTATGGAAATAGTATTTTGCTATAGACGTTTGGGAAGAAAATGTTCAAAAGCAAGCCTGGGATTCCCTTGCGCCAAGACATGTCCAGTAAACTTTAGAAGAACCCATTATTTTCACAAAGAAGCCCTAGAATTTCTGGTTCACTTGTCTTGCAGTGCGTTCATGCTGTGGGCTCCTGCATTCTTTGGGAGGGGCGAGTGTGAGAGCCTTGCTTCTCTAATCCCATGGGGAGTGCACAGGCCCTCTGGTGCTGTCCTGGAGCAGATGTTTGGCATGTACACGTGATGCTCTCTGTTTGATAGAGGCGTAATATTGACTCCCTCTCAGCTTTACTGGGCCAAGGGATGGGAACCAGGCCAGCGCCTCCAAATCTGCTCTAGAACATCTTTCTTTCCTGAAATTCTTGTTAATTCTTTGGGGATCTTTCTATGAGTAGGTTATAGTATTGTTTTGTTGTTGTGTTTGTTTTCTGTTTGTTTTTGGTTTTTTTTTTCCAGAAGGGTTCTTGCCATCTATAGTAACTGTAATCTATCTGTTGTTCCCTTTATTTCTGTCACTGTTAGGTGGCATTGGTATTTGGTGAGTCCAACTTGTCTTTTGATGTGTTTTCAATACCTAATGCTTAGTAATTAGAGAATTAATGAATATTCACTAATTGCACATGAAGTCATTATATGCAGGCTAGTCCTAAAACAGAAGGGGATTCTGTAATGGTTGTATGGGAATAGACAGAGCTAAGGCGGCATCAGATTCAGTCTGAGCTGCATGTTCCTCTTGGACTCAGCCATTAAGGCAACCCTCTTTACACTTAGGAAACAACAGAAGCGTGTCAAAACCATGGGCCATCACACCAGTGCTTAGCAGGCTAGAGGACAGTAAGGGCATGCCGGCTCACCAGATGTGGCTGTTTTCCCAGTATGTGGGTACTGGCACAGGATACAGATGCTAGCTACTTAGCCACACAGCAGCACTTCTTGTCTCTCTAATGATGTCCACTTCCTAAATCGTTGACATAGTGCTACGTGCTCACTGCTCTGCTTCAAGAGAGGTACACTCACACCTATATTTCTCAAATGGATGGGGCCTGGAGAGTCCTGGGCAGCAGACTAATGTCTGGCCTTTGAGGGAACCCTGCTTCCATTTTCCCCAGTCACGTAATTTGCTACCTCTCTCTCATCTGCCCCCAACTGCCAACTTATTCCTTATCAATCAAAGAAGCCAGCAACAGACCGAATTCCCCATGCTCACTCCCAGGCTGTTCCAGCATGCGCACCTTTTCTATCCCTACCTCCCCATTAAAACGGGCATGGCTTTTCCCGCTGGCTACGATTTTCTACTCTCTGAGGCAGCCAGGCAGTTTGTTCCCCCAGTAAACTGATTTTCTACCCATGGAGTGGTCTATTTTGGTGGTTTCACTCTGCCTTGCCTACAATCTGAAAAACCAGACAGTGCTCTTAATCTCCGAGCCATCTCTTCAACCTATACTAATTGGATTTTCTCTATTTATTACTTGCTTTTCTGTGTGGAATCCTGGGACATGACAGAGGAACCATCAAAGAGGACATGCAAACCAGAATGAGAAGCACAGCCCCTCTCCTTCTTCCTAGACAAAGGGCAGTTGATCTGGAGAGCTCTTCAGGACCGCAGTGTTGGCCAATTATGTAGATACTTGCAATGAAATAATCTTTCAAGAAATATTGGTTTACATACTTGTACAGTTGCCTCTACAGACGAAAGAGTGCTTTATCCAAGACCTATGGGTCTTTGAGGTGAGGATAATTCTTGCAAGCCCAGGGGAGTATGATCTGCTGAGAGTGGGACGGGATATCTGGCCTGTTTCCAGGATAAGACATGTCCTTTTTCAGCTGTCTGAAACACTCCCCATCCATGGCAGTCCTTGTCCTCATTCATTGCTTGAGCAGCACTTGCTGTGCCTAGGAGAAGCTCAGCTATTAGTGGTTGTTGGAAAAGGCCGCCAAAGTCAACTCAAATAGCTTGATGCACTCCACTCTCTAGAGGAAAACCAGCACTTTAAAGCTGGGATGTATGGAGCTTTCTGGAACTGGGCAGTGAGGATAGTGCGTGTGTATGGGGGGTGGGGTGGCAGCGCTATTTTCATTGGGCCTGTAGATGATCCCATGGCAACCCAAACTGCAAGAGGTTTTGCTAGCATGCTGCCCTTGCCTTAGAGGCATGTTTTCCACTTTGCAGAGCACCTGAAGGACCTTGACAGGAAGTATCTTCCTCTACATCTGCCTCACAACACTGCCACAGGATCTTTATGAACTTTTCCACCTCCAGCACCTGCTGCAGGCCCTCTGGGTTTCACAGGGGCTGGAGACACCAATGCCCTTCAGGGCAAGAGTGGCCTGTGATACTCCATGACCAACCTGTTCCCCATCAGGCCTTTCACTCACGGGAGCATAGAGTCTATTGTTTCCATTGTCTATGTTAGAGGAAGTAGGAGACCACTTTTTGTGCCCTGTCTGGAAAATACACTTGCTGCCTCAAGTCTATCTTCTATATGAGGCAATCCTCTACATCTCTCTCGGTAAGGGATTTCAGAGCTTCTTGGTGAATTCTGACGAGAACTGCAGTTTATTTTTTATTTCTCTTTTTGCAATGGAGGGATACACTCGTGGGCAGCTTTCCTAGCAATGTCTCTCCCTCTCTAGATGAAATTCCTCTGGAGCTGTGGATGTAGACTAGAGGCTGGGATTCTCCCAACTTCTTCCTGAATCATGAGAATCCATTTGTATTTTGAGTGCTTTCTTACTGAGAGAGTTAAATCCTGACAAACTTCTCAGTCAGTCCATTGTTGAACGACAGGTCTCTTTCTCCACTCATGCAATTCATGAGGGGAAAAGTCCTCCATGTTTTTTGTTTGTTTGTTTGTTTTTTGTTTTTTTTTAATTTGAGCCCTAAACTAATCAGAATTCTTCTTAAATAGTTTTTCTACACGAATAAATCAAGATAACTAATTGAACATAAAAAAGACTAGCTCTCAATTAAATGGAGCAGAAGCTATAAATAGAAATCACACAAGTCTTGAAACTAGAATGACAGATAACTAGACTTCACAAAGTGTAATGACTATATAATGCTTTTTTCCTTGAGTAATTTTAATTATCATTGTACATGAGTGGGTACATGGATGTTGACTTTATTACCGTTCTTCATACTTCTTGTATGTGTCTTAGAGAGTTTGTGTATGTGCTTTTTCAGTGGAGTTAAAAAAATTAAGATCTTATAGCCTTGGCAAAAACTCTCAGCTCTAAGACTGGAAAAGCACAAGAATGTTGTTCAGGTATGTGAATCATGTCTGTATGCACTGACTTGAAAAGTGCAAAGAAAAACAGATTCATGGGCTTCCTAATGTTGTGATTACATAAGAGGGAAACCTAAGCCAGCAAGAACTGGTGTGGGGGAGGCAGTGCAGATGAAGATAGCATCCAGAAAAGAGTTACCATGGAAGAAAATAATGTATGTGCATTGTATATATTGTGTATATCAAAGAGCACAAAATGCATTGGAACTATTTTTTCTGTGCACTTTCCCCAGGCCAGTTGCTCAGAGATAACCTCTCTTGGCCCTTTCAGACTTAGTATTTTTCTTTAAGCTGAAGTCTTTGTTTTGATCCCTTCATTGTAAAAAGGCAAATTTTGTTTGTTTGTTTATGAGATAATGTTTCTCTGTGTGGCCCTGGTTGTGTTGGAACTTGCTCTATAGACCAGGCCGGTCTTGAAGTCAAAGATCCCCTGCCTCTGCCTCCCGAGTTCTGCGAGTAAAGCTGTGTGTTACAACTACCCAGTGATGGTATTTTCTTTATTGACCACTAGACAGCGTTGTCCAGCACAATAAGTTTCCTTTTCTTCCATTGTTCTAGTACAGTTATCTTGGAATTTGCAGTTACAGGAGCAGACAATTACAGGTCATTTGAAAATCTGAGTCATAGTTTTATAATTTTTTGATTTTTATTTTATATGCATTGGTGTTTTGCCTGAATGTATTTCCGTGTGATGGTGTTGGATCCCTGGTCATTGGAGTTACAGACAGTTATGAGCTGCCACAGGGGTACTGGGAATTGAACCCAGGTCCTCTGGAAGAGCAGCCAGTGCTCTGAACCACTGAGCCATCACTCTAGCCCCAATGTTTTATGATATTCTATAATTTATGTTTTTTCAAAAACAATCTTTCAATGCCTCATGACTAATTCATTTTTATTTTTAAAGTAATTTAATACTTCTTGTGTTTTTCTTTTTTAATTGAAAATAATTTTTTATACAACATATTCTGATCGAAGATTTATTTTCCCTCTCTCAACAGCTCCCAGATTCTCTCTGCTTCTGCATCAGTCCAGCTTCATTCCCTCTTTCTCTTTCTTTAGAAACTAAACAAACAGGCAAATGAAAACAAACAGGTCAGAATTGGAAAACAAAACAAAGAAAAAGCAGAAGAAACGTGCACATGCTCACGCACACACACACACACACACACACACACACACATGATTTGTTTATTAAGTTTATCATATGTAATACCATACATGATACATCCAGCTGATAGGTTATGGCCATATAGTCACATTTAAAAGTTTTCATCACCAAACAATAGGAGCAAAAGTTGAGCATCAGTTTTACAGGAGTTAAGCATGAGTTGTTGATGTTTAGAAAAATATATTATAGTTTGCATTTGAATTTCAAAACCACAAAGCAATGATTAAGCACCATGTTTAAAGCCTTTTGTCCTAAACACAACTCAAGGAAAAAGAATGACATAAAATCTACTTTCAAATGGAGTATAAAGTTAACGTCCGTGCAAGTACTCCTTAAATCAAGAACCATCCCACTGACAGCGAAACATGAAAGTCCTGAAATTGCAGAACCATCCTTAGAGCCTATAGCTAACTAGTATTTTGACATTATATCTTATAATAGTTGAATGCCATTTTGTATTAACATTATATTTTATACATATAAATATATATGTTTACTTAGAATAATTTAGTTTTTACTGTTTTTAAATGTATATAAACAGAATATAAACTTATACTCTTCAAGATTACATTTTAAGCTTATGCTCTTGGATGTAGCTATAGTTCCCCTCATTGCTCTATGCTATAATATTCCATTCTAAGAATATACTTCTTCGGTTATCTTAATACATTCTAACCCTGTTGTCAATTATCATCATATTATAGCTATTTTGAAGAAAAAAAAAAAACTGGTGTTGCAGAAAGGCTTACATATGTATCCTGTCTGTAGGAATAAAATTCTAAGGACTACGGCTTGATATCTCGCTGTAGCACAGCTGTCAGTTGTCCAGATGTTCTACAAGCCTATAGACCCAGAGCTGCTGTTGTCTTATGTCATTACTAACGCTTTGTAATGTAACTTCAAAGTATCAGCCTTTGTAATTTTAGCTATTTTATGGGTGGTACTTATGCAATAGTGGTGTGTTATTATAATTTCAATACAAGTTTAATTCTTACTGCTAAGCATCTTTTCATGTCCATAATCCATTTAGATTCCCTGATATGAAATGGTTATTAAGTTATCTTGTCCATTATTTCCCTGAATTGTTAGTCTTTTCCTTATTCATGAAAGGCAATATGTAATATGAAACTTTGCCAGCTCTGTAAATGATTCCATTGTTTAATGTAGAGAAGCCAATTCAAAATTTCATGCTAGTTTTCATTAAATTTACCCACTAATTTAATCCTTCATTTATTTATTTATTTTTCTTGCACCTTTGATCTTTCTTTCCGATGAGTGCCAAAAAATGTAAAGCCTTTTTCTTTAACGCACATCTGCCAGTAAACAAACTATTAATTGTAATTTAATGTAGTTTTTACATTCTCTTGATCTTGAAAACGAATTGCATGGGTGTAGAGTTATAGGATGATGGTCGTACCTAAGAACCAGGAACGTATAAGTTACTCCATCTCTTTCGGATTTTGTTTTTTGTTATTAAGAATGCAGTAGCATTATTTTCTGAAAGATCTGTCTTACAGAGAAATCAATGACAGACCAATCACAAAATTTCTTTTCTATTTTCATAGAAAGTACAGGCCTGAGAGGGAGACCAGATATCAGGGGTCTTATCCAGGGCTAGACCTTGTATAGACTTGCTAGGCAGAATTGTTTTTCACTGGTGAGATAGTGGCATGGCTGTTATGGAGAAACTAACTGATTTCTGATTGGATTTGAGGCATGCACCAAAGGAAAGTTTCATGCCTGGTACTGTAATCCTGCTAGGAAGTCATAAGGCCCTAAAGTGGAACTTGCTATTATTTTATTCATTTATCATGCAGTCAAATTGCCTTCTAAAGATTTTTATTTGTAGCCACAGATCTGAGCTGCTCTCAGCCTTGGTCAAAGACATTTCTTTTTGCAGGGAGCAGCAGCCAGTGCAGAGTCAATGCAGAGATGCATAACGTTCAAAATGCTGCGAATAAGAGACTGAATGCTCAGTTGCAAATGGGGCATCTTCAACAGTGCCTTCTGCTCCCAACTAAGACTCAGGGAACATTAGTGAAGAGGAGGTGGAAAGAGCTGGCAATGTGGGTAAGTGTGATAAGATGCTGTCTTCTGGATATGATGTGTTTGTTACACTTAGGAGATCATCGTAGGCATGGTTATCTACAGAAGAGCCAGCCAGCCGAATTCTGGCACAGGCAGGGGAGGTGCTCTTCCAGGCCCACGCCTTACTGAGATGCTATTGTCTACGAGGTGAAGGAGAATCACTCTTTTCTGAGGGAGTGGTTTTGAGATATGATGGTTTCTTGTGCTCCAGTGGATGGCCCCATACCCATGCATATATTGGCAGCACTAATTAGACTTGGCAGATTGTTGTTATCATCATTATCATTATCATTTATTTATTTATTTATTTTGAGACAGGGTTTCTCTGTGTAGCCTTGGCTATCCTGGATTCGCTTTGTAGACCAGGCTGGCCTTGAACTCACAGCAATCTGCCTGTCTCTGTTTCCCCGAGTGCTGGAACTAAAGACGTGTGGCACCACCCCCGGTTGGACTTGACTTGGACTTAATTTGGTTGGACTTAATTTGTAGAATTATTATTTGTAGATTATTTTAAGAAAGAAAGAAAGAAAAGAAAAGAAAGAGAGAGAGGAAGGAAGGAGGAAAGAAAGAAAAAAGGAAGAAAGAAAAGAATGGAAGTTGGGAGGGGGAAATATTGAGTGACTTATAGAAGAGCTGGAGAGAGAAAATAGAGTTTGGATATAATAATATTTCATTATAAATACACAAATTAATTTTTAAAAATTAAAAAGAATTGTCTTTTTAACAGGATGTTTATTTTCTTTGATATGAAAGGATGCTATGTTTTTACAGGATACATATGGGTTTGAATTCCTTTAGTTAATTATATTTAGGATTTAGAAATCTTCCCTAGGGGTTGGGGATTTAGCTCAGTGGTAGAGTGCTTGCTTAGCAAGTGCAAGGCCCTGGGTTCAGTCCTCAGCTCTGGAAAACAAACAAACAAACAAACAAACAAACAAGGTAACTAGAAATCTTCCCTAATGTTTGGATTTTTATGTTTTTTACTATTCCTGGAAGATTTCTTTTTTTTTAAATATTGGCAATGCCATTGACTTGATCTATGGGTATGATAGTTACTTGTGTTTTACTGTTCCGATAATATTTCCTATTTTTCCTTCAAAATGACTTCTTTTATTTATTTGTTTTTAATCTCTGTGTTGCATTCAGGATAATTTGCTTTGATCTAGGACTTAGATTCCAAATTCTCATTTAAATACTGTATTTAATCAACATTCAAACCTATCAATTGAGTTTTTAACTTCAGTTATTATATAATTCTAGAATATATTTTTGTTCTTTGCCATTTCTTGTGTTTTCATAACTCCTTGCACCTCACATCATTGGTTTTCATTGTTCTTTCTGTTGGGTAGGATGCATCTTATTTCTCTTTTGATTCTTGTTATCTTAGAGTTTGACTTTTATATTATAAAGTTATTTGTAGAAATGATTAATAGCCTGGAAAGATGTTAACTCTATCCATATTCTCATCTTGCATGTTTTCATATATCTGTGAAGTATTTATTAATACAACAGGGCATTTCAGTTCGGTTCTAGACATGAAGTTCTTTGTATTACCAGGTGACAAACTCAGCATAAGAGATGAAAGTCAATTCAACTTTACCCTTCTTTGATGCTTTTAAGGCTTTGTTCTGTTAGCTCACGGCTTGCCACAGTTATCAACCTCTTCCTCGTGGCCTTAGCAGAAACCTACCTTATTAAGTCCCTCTTGCCAGTGGGATCACCACAATGTAGCTCTGTTTAGATTTTATTTTTTGAGATGCTCAGTGCCTTCAGGGAAAAAAAAAAGTTTAACTTTTGAGATATCGATTTCTACTAGATTTTGTCCTGACAATTCCTCATTGGTTATACCCCTGATGATTCATTAGGAGATTTCAAAATGTCAGCCAGCTTCTCTGTATATCCTCAGGAAAAGATGGGCTAAGGTTTCTTATCCCCGAGAATCAAAGTCTTCAGCATGACCGATACTTTGTGTGTGCAGCCATGAGCAAGGCTCCCACCTGCCTGTGTGTGCTGGTGATCACGTGCCGATCACAGCAAGAGAAGAGGGAAGGCTTCACTTACGTGGACTGACTGATGATTTCAAAGTAATTAAAAAAAACTTTGCAATTGTTTGCTGTTTAAAGAGAGGGAGTTGGGTGGCAGGGAGGTGGGGGGATCTGGGAGGATTTGGTGGAAAATGGGAAGCAGGATCACACAGCACTACCGCTTGGTCCTGTGAGGCCCTCTTGGCAGGACCACGAGTACAAGAGATCTAGTGCCAGGACAGACCCAGGATCAGGGCCAGTCTTTAATTTTTTTATTTTTCTAGTACTGGGCTAGGCCCACAATTCCGAAGACCTTGTATTCATCAGAATTTTAGAGTTCCAGGACAACTGTAGTTATCGATTCCAAGGTTGATGTCATCAGTAACCTAACCACATCCCACTAGGCCCCACCTTGTAAGGTCCTCTGGGGCAACATCCTTCTCCGTATTTCTATCCAGTTAAACGTTGACACCATGAGAACCAAGATTTCGGCACACAAATACTTGGGGTATAGATTTTAACAATTTTTAAAAAAAGCCGTGCTTATTTTCATTTTCTCTGACTTTTCTAACTTTCTCTGAAGGTCTAGGAAAATTTTAAACGAGGAAAGCATCTTCTTCAGTGTATTTCCTGATATCGCTACTGCCTGTAGAATTTGTCAGCTGCATGTTTGAGTCTAAAATGTATTGTTGTTAACATGGGTTTCAAGCCCCTGTTTTGATATTCAAGCTATTTTATATCCTATAAATATGTGAGTTTCTCTTGAGGCAATACCTGAGTCTGACTAAATAGGAGAAAAGTACCATTACAGGAGGTGTCAATAAGAAAAATGAAATATACTTAAAAATACAGTCTCACTGCACATGTCATTACATAGTATGACGTTTAACATGGCTTCATGTCTTGTCCATACATTCATAAAACACCACAAACTAACTTGTTTGTTTGTTTGTTTGTTTGTTTTTGTGTTTGTAAAGACAGAGTCTCACTATGTAGTTCTGCCTGTCTTTGATCTTACTACGTAGACCAGGCAGGCCTGGAACTCACAGAGATCCACCTGCCTCTGCCTCCCAAGTGCAGGGATTAAAGGCATGCATCACTATGCCTGGCTTCCACAAACTGCTTTTTTGCTATCGGTCACTTTGCAAAATAAAAATGTTTTATTAAACGTATGCATCCCATTTTCAGTTGGCTTCTCGGTGCGACTTTACTACAAACAAACATTTTAAAGGAAGAATGTAGCTTAGCATAGATACGGAGAGATTTTGTATTGAGAACAATACTTTGTATTTGTAGACATGACAAATACCACCCACTTCTATGACATGCATATTTATAGTATCCGTGCAACATATCAGGGCTTTCAGTCCTCACACTGATCTCTAATGTTCAGTGTTGTCATCACACTTTTGAGAAGCTCTCACGCCTGTCATAAAATTACTTGTTCCTGTCACATACTGACCCTCAGTCTCCACAAATCCAGCCCTGTCATACTCATCCAGGAAAACCTCACTCTGGCGCTGAGTCTTAAAGAGTGGCTCCTCCTGCTGGTTTCACAATGGAGTTCATCACACACAAGACAAGGCTTCAGCATGAGCTCAGTGTTGACACAGGCTCTACCCGAAGTGGCTCATCCATGAGTTCGGAGCCCAGTACACAAGCCTCAGGTGCACCCACTGGTTAAGCCATGACCTCAGCACCCGTGTGACAGGGATTCCAGCCCAACCAGCTTGTCACATAGTAAATCCAGTTCTTTCCCCAAGGCTTCATCTACAGTTGAACTTCATGCAGGTTTGGCTCTACGGATTTCTCTCTCTCCTTTTTAAAATTTATTTTTAATTTTTTTTCTTTATTACAATTTATTCACTTTGTATCCCAGCTGCCTCCCATTGTCCCCTCCCAATCCCGGCCTTGCTCCCTCCTCTCCTCCAATGCTCCTCCCCCAGTCTATACTGATAGGGGAGGTCCTCCTCACCCTCAGAGCCAGCCACTGAGTTCTCTTATTACTGAAAAACAAAACCTGAACAGACCAGAACAGGGTTATCATGCTCGCTATTTTATTTTTATTTGCTGGTTTACTTTTGGTTACTGTTGGTTGGTTTCTTTGAGTGTGTGTGTGTGTGTGGTGTGATGTGTTTCCATTATACATTGCTTTAAAAATGTTTTGTGGTGTCTGTTTTATGTCTTTTCTCAAACATTTTGTTTTTTAAATTTACCTTTCTGATTTTTAAAAAATTACTTGTAACTTTATATATTGTTACCCACTGTGTTTTAACCTCTAACTCACAAAATTATGTCTTAGTGATAGCCCCTCATTTATCTGGGTCTACAAAACTTTTTTTTCCACATTTTCACATCTCAGATAGTTTCATCGTGATACCTCTCATACCTTTGGCCCACATCCCTTCTCATTCTGTATCTTATCTTTCCTCATGCTTTCTTTACTTTATAATTTAAATACTGATACCTTTTGCTTTCAAAATCTATGAACCGTACTTCTCCAGTCAACACCTCAGGTCATACCTGAGACATAGTGGGCACAAGCATAACCTATAAACGTGTTTGCTACTGCTGGGCAAAACCGGGACTGATGAGAGATAAGCGAGAGGCACCAGCATGCCCCCTCTTTAAGTAGCCGTGCGGGCAAAGCAATTCCTTTAGTAAGACTCACAGATAATGAAGCAAACGACCAAGTAAAGTCGGAAAAGAAAACGGGGACTTTACAGTGGAAAGACACATTCCCTCTAAAGAGTGCACAGAATACAACCACAAACAAAGACTAAGAAATAACAACCTGCCGTTACCCCATTCCCAACTTCCCAACCGCCGTATGGCAAATGACTGTGCAGAAGATGCACAGAGCAGCACCTTGACAAGACAGTCTCCAAAGGCAACACGCCAGCCAGCCAGAGGAGAAACTTCAAAACCCGAAGGATAAGTTCAGCAAGGAAATTGAAATACTGAAAAGAACTCCAAAGGAACAGAAAGAAAATAATGCAAAAAAACAAAACCAAAACACCTTAAAGACTATTAAAAATGATGCTGGAAAATTGGATCTCCACCAGCAGAAGAATGAAATTAGATTCATATCTCTTAAAATTCATATCCTGTTTTAAGATTCATCTCATAAAAATCAAATAAAAATGGATCAAAGACCTTATTAAGTTCAAACATGAAACATTGAATCTGCTAGCAGAAAACACAGGGAACACACTTCAAGTCATAAGACAGAAAAGGCCCTGCTGGACAGGATTCCAATGGGAAGGGAGAAAAGTCCCAAGAATCAACAAACAGGACTACATGGAAGCAAAAGCTTCTGCAGAGCAGAAGAGCTTATCAGCAGAGTGGACAGACAATATGCAGAAGGGGAGAGAAATCCTTGCTAGCTAGGTTTCAATCAGGGGTTGTTACCTAGAATATACTTGGAACTGCAAAGATTAAACACCCCAAACCTCAAACTGCCAATTGGTAATGGGCTAATCAACAGACAGTAGATAGCTCTCGCTCTCTCTCTTCCCCTCTCTGTCTCAAAAAATAAAGTAAATAGAACTATATGACCCAACTATACTAGTCCTGGAACACAGAGCTGTTTGTACATGCATGTTCATTGTAGCTCTACTCACAATAACAATAAAATGGAATCAGCCTAGATGCCCATCAATCGGAGACTAGATGATGAAAAAAAGGCTAATATCTGGAATTTTACTCAGCTGTGAAGAAAAAAGAAATTATGAAATCTGCAGAAGAGTGAATGACTTTGGAAAAGTATTTTCTTCTTATTTATTTATTTAATTGTTACTATTATAGTGTTGAAAAATATTATTCTGAGTCTGAGGTGATTCACTCAGAAAGGACAAAAGTCGTGTGCTCTCTTCCATATGTAGATGCTGATTGTCAGTGTCGGTATGTAAGTACACAAGTGGATGTGAGAGTGGGTATAGTCCGTAACACTGGATATGAGTTTGAAAAATTCCACAGTGAAACTCAATTCTTTTTGTAGCTAATAAAATTTTTTTAAAAAGCCCTCCTGAAAAATGAAAGTTCAGAAAAATAACGAACTGTGAAAAGAAGGTGAATACTATTTCCTGATAAAGCAATTCATAATTCAATGTCAAACAAAAGCTTAACAGTGAAACAGCAACACAACAACAATAAAAGAACTAGCAAGGCATCAGCTCTTGCTGATTTTAACTTGCCAGATGATGGCAGCACAGTGCTGTGAGATGGTCTCAGCTCCCTGCCTCCCTGTGGTCGGTGAGGAGAGTGGTGTGCATTTGACTTGGGAGAGCTAGTCATTGCCTATTAACGACCCAAAGAAACATCTTTCTAAAAAGAACTGCTTAGCCCTTGTTGGTTTAAAAGGAACGTGTTTAGGAATGCTTCAACCAATGACAAAAAATAAGACCCTGCTGCCTCTGGGTCAGCAAAAGGTTCTGACAGAACAGTCCGTGGTTTGGAATCAGATGAATGGTATTCATTCCCTCCCTACTCCCTTTAGATAACTGGATCTTTAGTGAGCTCGTTAAATGTTCTTATTTCTGCCAACTTCTCCTTCCCAAATGTACTCAATGTGAATTGCACTATGGCTTGAGGGTCACCTGTGAGGCCACAGCAGCAATGTCTCCAAGAACTCATTATCTCTATGGCACTTCTCAACTCTGGGTCCCCTTTCTTTGGTTACTTCCGCTCTCTAAAATAGAATCACACCAGTGGCTCTCCGAGAAGTTTACAGTGTATTTGACTGAGAGATAGACAGCTATGTGGTGAACAATTTCTGCACTACCCAGTCCCTTAGACATGTGACTTCAATCCACTAACTTGAGTCCTCAGCAGGCTTCATATTTCTCAGCAATGCTGATAAGATTACACGTCTTAAAAGGATAAATGAAAATATTAGTTAGAAAGAGTATGCAATTAGATACTAATAATGGAACTTTTAATAACTTTCCTGGCCAATAATAGTTTTTATATGTGTGTTAATTATATTACTTATTGGAATATAAATGCCCAAAGAATCTCATCATTTCTTTTCAATGAATGAAATACAGATAAAAATAGGAATGGAAAGAGAAATTCTAGTGTGTTACATTAATCGTAACTCCTCTCAGATAACAGTTTGGGGATTCAGAGCATAAAAACCAGCAGTGGGCTAGTGTTCAGAGTAGTAAGAGCAATTGTCTCTCTGGCTTTCTTCTAGGTGGAATTAGATAAATAATTGGGCAGTCACCTGCCTGCTACTTCACCATTGACCTTTCTAGTGCCTACAATTTTAGCATAGCGGTCCATGGAAAACATGGAGGTTCATGAGAATCTTGGCATGCAAGAAGGAGTGAGAAAGGGCCTTTAGGAAAGATACACCCAGGTTCCCCTCAGCCTTTCCTTTGTAGCAATAAGTAGCAATAAGGTGATCAGTAGGTCTCTGAAACAGACAAGACAAAGAAGCCTCTACCCAGAGTTTCTATGTTCTAGTAATTTTTAGATAAAGAACTCAGTGAGACAAGACAAAGTCAGAATCTGGGAGGAAGTTTTATTACAGAGTTAGTACATACTCAAGAAGGGAGTGTAGGCTTCTCAGTAGTGAGCCATGTAGCTAGAGTTTTGGACAGTTAAGCCTTACGGGCAAACTTTAATGCAAGGAAAGGTTATTCATCAATTTAGGCAGCTTGGAAAGTAAGGAATTCCATTCCTGGACTGGAATTTTTCCAAAACTAGGGTCCATTCCCCTTTTATGTTTTTATGTGGGGAGCTTGGGTGTGTCCTGGCATCAGATGTGGGATCCGGGCAGCCAGTTCTATAAGGCTGTATTAAGATGGCATTGTAAAAAAAGGACCGGTTATTGGTCCTCTTGGTGGGACTCTTTTTTTTAAATTTAATTTAATTTTTTAAATTATTAGTTACATTTTATTAACTCTGTATCCCACCTGTATCCCACTCCCTCATTCCCTCCCAATCCTACCCTCCCTCCCTCATCTCCTCCTTTCCCCTTTCCTAGGCCACTGATTGGGGAGGACCTCCTCCCCTTTCATCTGATCCTGTTTTATCAGGTATCTTCAGGACTGGCTGCAAAGTCCTTCTCTGTGGCCTAGAAGAACTGCTCCTCTGTTTGGGGGGTGGGGAGGTCAAAGAGCTTGCCATTGAGTTCCTGTCAGAAATAGTCCCTGTTCCCCTTACTATGGGAAACTAATTGGTTACTGAGCTACCACGGGCTACATCCGAGCAGAGGTTCTAGGTTATATCCATACATGATCCTTGGTGGAGTGTCAGTCTCAGAAAAGATCCCTGTGCCCAGATATATTTGGTCCTTGTGGAGCTCCTATCCTTTCCACGTCATACTACCTTCCCCTTCTTTCATATGATTCCCTACACTCTGCCGAAGGCTTGGTTATGAGTCTTAGTATCTGCTTTGAAACACTGCTAGGTAGAGTCTTTCAGATGCCTTCTGCGGTAGACTCCTGTCATACATCCTATGTACATCCCATTTGTCTTTCTAAGTGAGGATTGATCATCTTACCCTGTGTCTGCTTTCTTGTTTATCTTCTTTAGGTGTGTAGATTTCATTATGTTTATCATGTCTTGTAGGTCTATATAAGCGAGTATATACCATGTTTGTCTTTCTCCTTCTGGGATACCTCACTCAGAATGATCTTTTCTAGATCCCTTGGTGGGACTCTTATGGGTGGTCCTGGGCCTTTGCAGGCTATCTGTCACCTGCTCTCTTGCACAGCGCAGCTTCTTCACTCCCTTTACCCCTAGGTGGCTGGCATCCCTATCCCCAAACTGTTTTAGCTCCTTTCGTAAACGCTGCCATTTTTGTCATGATGGAATTAGTCACACATAAAGGGAAGCAGAATTATGAAGACCATGTTGGAAAGAGAGTGATTAGGGGAAAAAGAATGGTAAGAAATGGCTTGAGTGTGTGTTATGGATTTATCTAGTATCTCGAGTTTTTGTTTGTTTGTTTTGTTTTTGTTTGTTAGTTTGTTAGCTTTTGCCCCAAATCACTTGATTTAGACACATATGAGATTGATAACTGATCCCTTTAAGGAAATAATAACCCCACCAGTGCCCTCTAGAAGGAGAATTCCAAACCCAGATGGCTGAATTAGAATTGCCTAAGGAATTCACCAGATCACCCCCCTCCCTCAGTCCCTGCTTCTTTTTGCAGCAATGATATCCAGACAGAGCCTTCTCCCATCTTAGTGGCCTAGGGGAGGAGATGGAGTCCATACACCTAGATGACTCTTTTTTCTTCCCAAAAGACAGTATAGGGACCACATTTCTAATGAATTTCAATTAAGACAAAAATAATTTGGTAACTGCTTCACCAAGACTTTATGCAAGCAACTGCACTCCTGGGTGGGACAGTTGTGATGGTTCTTATTGCTGTCGAATATACTTCCTCTTTATGTTTCCGCTTCAGTTTAGCCCTCCCTCTCTCCCTCCCTCTCTGACTCCCTCTGTCCCTCCCTCCTTCTGCCCTCCTTTCCTTCTTATCCAAGTGGACACGATGTTTTTCCACTTGTTTCCCTGGCCCTTCTTTGATTCTCTTTCATGCCGTTTTCCACAGCTATACTAACTTTACGAGTTGTGATTCCGAATGTATGTGTATATACATACATTCATACAGGTAGATGAATATCAAGTCTACTTATCTCGAACTTTCACATTGTTTCTTCAGCTCCCAGAAGTAGTGGCTCTTTTCCAGAATATGTGCTGTCACTTTTAGGTGTTTTCTAAGGATTGGCGGAGCAGATTCAGGATTATTTAAACAGTACAGGCACGACTGTCATTCATCTGAAACACTGATAAGATTCTCTGAGAGGGACAGAGAAAACTATATTTACTTCTATCCACATGGGACTCACCTGGAAGGCAAGCCTTATCACACAGTCCTAACATGGATCTGGGAAACTTAAGTGTTTGTTTGTTAATTTTTTTAAGAAGTCATTTTTTAGCGGGGAAAGAAAGATATTCAGAACAGCGGCACAGGAGGTCTTTCTTCATTTTTTTTAGTCACTCGCAGATCTCAGATCCATTTCTCTTTTGATGCCTAGTGCTCCATCAGGAAATCTTTAGGGTGTCCATTGGGAAATCTTAGCTAGCTGTGGCAAGACTTCACCATGTGCTGAGAGTGTTAGGCATGAATCTATTCTAATATTTATGACCAAAAATATGAAGAAATAATTATTTGTGTACTGTCAGCTATACACAGGCAGATGAATGGGTAGAAAAATGAATTAATAAAATGAACTAAACTGCCTCAGGATGAAAATCAGAGTTATTTCTCTCTCTTATCTCCTCTTTACTTACCATCTCAAGGAAGGGATTTTGCCTATTCATTCCACACTTTTCCTCCTAAATATCTGAAGTCGCATTGAATCAGGAGCAAGGGCAACAGCGGATTTGTATCTTCGTTATCTGCCATATTTGGTAGCAGAAATATTTGGGGACTTCCTTGTTTAAAGGCAATTAAAATGGTAAAACTTAGAGTTGAGTGGCATGCAAAGAGAGCACTGCAGCCAGTGCCTGCTGTGTTCAGGCAGTCACCACAGAGCAAAAAGCGTCGCCAGTCCCACACAGCCTGCTCTTTTCAAAGGCCTACATAGGTACACACAATCATACTACATGGCAGCTTCCCAACTGATGAAAGTTATCATGTTTTCAGGAGAGGTTTTATTAAGTATGGGGTGAGGGCTTCAAAGCCTCAGCAAATATCCACATCAGCAGTTACCTTGCCCCCGCATCCCCCTCCACCCCCCAGCACTGCCTTTTTCTGTTCTAAAAGATAGCTGGTGCAGCTGCTTGAAGGTTAAGAGCACTGGCTGCTCTTCCAGGGGACCCGGGTTCAATTCCCATCACCCATAAGGCAGCTCACAACTGCTTGTAACTCCAGTTCCAGTGGATCCAATGACTAATGCTTTCTTCTGATCTCCCTGGGCACCAGGTAAGTACATGGTATACAGGCAAACGCTCACTCCAAAAAAAAAAAAAAAAAAAAAAAAAAAAAGCTGGCAAATGTTGCCAGGCAGAGAGTTAGGTCTTGAGAAGAACAAAGTCTTCCCCAAAATTCTGTTGTTCCTAAGCCAGTTCAGGCATGCAGTTTCCACGTTCCAGAACTCAGCATCTATCATGTGTACTAAACTTGGCTAGACTTTAAAGAGATTGACAGTTGGTAACACTCATAGATGGCTCTCAGATTTTTCTTTGGATACCCCTTTCCCAACCCCTACCCTACTCCCAGCCCCACCCCAGGGCAAGAGATAAATGTGAAATAAGGAAGTGTCAGTCATCTGAGAACCCTGCCTGTGAAGTCTCCTGGGGATTACAGGCAGGGATCAATCCTCCTCCAAATGTGGCTCTCAGACACCTGCTGATGCAATTACCACCGAGGAAGCCAATAAGTCGCTGATCCAGAGGATGCCCTTCCAGAAATGTGCTTTGGCTCAGTTGGTGTTTTTCATGGATTAAAATGGTTCAGAAAGAATTACATCAAAAGAATGAGTTTCTAAGATGTTGCGTTGGCTCTTGCTGTGTGCTCTTGTTCCAAATTCAGTGATAGGTAGATTTAAACGTTTGCCACACGTGAACCTGCCACTCCGTTCTAACTGGTCTGTGTACATAAGTAATACTCGGAGGAAAGGTGCAGGTCTCCTGTCTCGGGATGGGCATGGGGAGAGCAGTAGCAGTGACAATTATACTTTGACTGTCTCCATTTTCTTGGTAACTTCTGTGTAGGAAATCTCCCTACCTTTGATCATCCAGCAATCAGGTTCAGGCAAGCAGATAATGTGAGGTCTTTGGAGTCAATGAGTAGAATGTTACTTCTAAAACGTTGTCCAGAATGAGACTTTAAAAATCAAAACACCAAGTACCTGGCTTCCTGAGTTGGAAAGGGATTTCTGGGTTGAACTGGGTTTCAGGAAGAGGTTGGTGTGGTCGAGTAGGGTCACTCGACACAGGAAACAGCAATGCTCCACATTGTCCATCTTACACAGCTTCACACTTATTATTTAATCCATCAATTTTAAACATGTCTGCCTTTATCCTGATAGCTATTCTTTAAAGTCATGGAATGGTCCTCCCCATTTTGTAGAAGAAAAAAAAATCAGTTTTTATGTTATTTTCATATTTGAAAATTCCCAAAGCTTTTGGGACACACCTCTTGTGACAGCAAGAATATCCAAGCCAAAATTAGTCATAAAAGAAGCTTGGAAGAGAAAATAAAGTATAAACCAGTGATGGGGATACTGGGTTTCAGGGTGACCAGTGTTTGCAGAAAGGATCCTGTGCTTTGGCAGGAAGGCTTAGAATCCAAAAGCTGCTCCAAATCTTATCCCTAAGAAGGAAGAATGCCCAGAGGCTGCCCTCCGGATGAGAAGGGAAAGGTGAGAGATTTACAAAGTGCAGAAGTAACCTGGAGATATTTCTAGTCCCGTGCTGGCTTTGAAACATTTACATTTGAATTCTGCAGCAGCAAATCAAAGGCTTTGCTGTTATTCACCACCTTAGAACCAGTGGCTAGCTAAGGATGCTCAGCTCCTCTCCGGACAAGGGCCTGGAAGTGACTCAGGTAACAGGAACAGTTCAGTCCCCCGTGAAGATACACTATGCCAACTTGCCGAGCCTGCTGCGCTCAGGCTGGGGCAGTGGGCATGGAGGTTTAAAGCAGCTGAGGAATGCTCCTCCAGTTCAGGAGCGCAGGACTTCTCAAGAGCATGCTCAAGATCCTTCGCCTCCGGAGCTCCACCACCAGGTCTGAGCCTCAGAGCCACGCGGCAACATTCTCACTAAACTATTTACTTTATCGGCTCCTCTATAGACCATTGGCCTTGCCCTTCAGCAAAACCAATTCATCACTTCTTCCTTCCCAATATCACCAAACCAAGAAAATATTCCTCTTTGCACTGTTGCTCAGATCATCTGGACTAGTAATAAAATAGCTGGTCCATGACGATTTTATTTCAGGTCACCTTTCACATGTGATTAACTAGTGATAATTATTAATTTGATAAAAGTTAGGCTCACTGGGAGATGAGCCTCCGGGCATGCTTGTGGGGGAATCATCTTGATTAGGTTAATCGAGGGGAGAAGATCCACTCATCACGTGGCACTATTTCCTGACTGTGAAATGGAGACCGGGCAGGGGGCGGCAGCATGCCTGCTTCTTCTGAAGGAGGATGTAAGATAACCAGGCACTTCACGCTCATGAGGCTCTGACTTCCCCACCAGGAAGGACTGTGTCCTTGAGCTGTGTGCTAAAATAATCCTTTTCTCCCTAAAGTTCCATCTGCCATAATATCTTACTACTGTAAGCAGGAGAAGGAACCAAGACACATTTTAGAATTGAAACTTAGGGCTACATTTTAGCTACCAGATCTATTCTGTTTCCAATATATTGGTCTTGATATTGTCTAAATATTTGTATCTGCACAACGGGGCTGATTACTTATTTCTCTTCTGGTCTCTTTCCCCTAATAGTCCTTCAGTATAATAATACTTGTATGAGCCAGAAAGCCAGGTTGGGAAAGTTGTCTGCTTAGCTGATTTTAAAATAACAGGCCAATCTAAAAATTCCGTTATCCTACATTTTAATATAAACGACTCTGTAATAACTTGTCATGTTTCAGTTTACTAAGTAGGACGCACTAAGGAGGATTGAGATCTGACTGAACATAAACCACTGTGCTGACATTATAATGCAATGAATACTTCGAAGACTTAAAAAAAAAAAACGATCCAATGATAGTAAATATTCAAAGCACTTTGCTAATATAGCCATCATGCAAAAACAGTATGAAAGTTTCCAGAAAAGTAGATCACACCGGCGGCTTAGCCCAATCGTCACCAAGAGAGGCTTCCTCCAGCTGCCGATGGGAGCGGCTACAAAGACCCACAGCCAAACATTAGGCAGAGCTTGGGAACCCTGCAGAAGAGGGCCGAGGAAGGATTGTAGGAGCCAGAGGGGTTGAGGACCCCAGGAGAACCTAGCCCACAGAATCAACTAAGCAGGGCTCATAGGAACTCACGGAGCCTGCATGAGCCTGCTCTGGACGCTCTGCATATATGCTGTGGTTGTTTAGCTTGGCGTTATTTGTGGGACCCTAACAGTGGGAGTGGGGTAGCTATGACTCTTTTGGCTGCTCTCAAGACTCTTCCTCTTACTGGGTTGCCTCGTCCAGCCCTGGTATGAGGGTTTGTGCCTGTGCTATGCCGTGTTTGGTTGATATACCCCTGGGAGGCCTGCTCTTTTCTGAGGAGCAGTGGATCTGGAGGAGAGAGGAAGTAGGGGAAGGGACTGGAAGGAGTAAAAGAAGGGAAGGTCAGGAAGTATTGTATGAGAGAAAAATAAATATAAAGAAAAAGAAAAATAGACTACCTATGAATCAGTAATCCCACTTTTGAATATTTATCCAAAATTAATGCAATCAACATCTTGAAAAGGTTTCTAAATACTCTGTTCACTGGGGCATCGTTCATGATAGCCAGGATTTGGACCTAACCTGCATGTTTGGCAGAAGAGAGAGGATGGAACTGAGGAGATGGCTCTGTGGTCAAGAGGACTTAGAGCTCTTCCAAAGGACCTGAGCTTGGCTCCCACCCCTGATGTCAGGGTATGTACCACTTCCTGTAACTCCAGTTCCAAGGGATACGACACCCTTTACTGGCCTCTGCACCCACATACCCATGGCATTCACTCACACATATGCATAAGTAAGATAGTTTTTTTTTAAGATGAAAAGGCAAAGAAAATACAGACAGTAGAACATTACTAGTCTTAATAATTAGCCCCTTAAAAAAAAAGCCACTTTATTTTATGTCAAGGTTTCACTAAATTTCTCATGTTGGCTGTGGTGGTTTGAATAAGAATGATCCCCCCAAGACTCATGTTTGAATACTTGGTCCTGAGCTGGGGGAACTGTTTGGAAAGGATTAGGAGGTGAGACTTTATTGGAGTCACTGGGGTTGGACTTCGAGGTTGCAAAATACCCCCAGTGCTCTCTTTCTGCCTCATGGTTGTGAATCAGGATGTGAGCTCTCTGCTGTCCCTTTATTCTGCCGTCGTGTTCTAGCCCCTTAAAACTGTAGGCCAAATTAAGCACTTTCTCTTATAAGTTGCCTTGATCATGGTGTTTTTATCACAGCAATAGAAAAGTAACTACGATACTCTCTTAAATTTTGGTCCTTCTGCCCTAGCCTCCCAAATACCTGGGATGGCAGGAGTGTCTAACCAGGCTTGAGGCTATAATCAGATTTTATGCTCAGGAGAAGAATATGAAATTAGGCTAGATTCATAGTAAACGTGCAGTATCCAAGAATGCGGATATTAAAACAAACCCTTTATTTCATCCTGCATCTGGTATGATTTCACTATCTCTTTTATTACATGAAGAAACACACTGTCTGGCTGAAGACCTTGGACTTACAGAATTCATTAATGGAGGTGCCACTGAACCTTCTGCCTAGGCAGTGCCAGCACTGCATGTCCTAGGCAACAAAAGCACCACCTTTTAAGAGGAGCGTAAGGTTCTGCCCTTCCTCAGCTTCCAATAAAGGACTTCTGGGAAGGTGGGAGAGAGTGGGAACCCCGACTCCTGCCAAGAGTGTGATGTGGACCAGCCCTGGGTGACAAGGTGCCTCCATGTGACAGCTAGTCAATCCCAACGAGGGCGACATGAGAAATGACATCTCTGTTGTCTTGGGTATTGGCATTGCACATCCATGAGCACATAAGTGCACACACTAAGGCATGCCTCTCCCTTGAAAACTGGCTATGAAGACAGCATCTCTGATGGTGCACAAGGACTGCAGCCAATCCAGGCCCTGGGTCCTGTCTGTAACAAAGGATTGTCTAGTTGTGGGCAATCCAGAGCGACGGGAATTCTGTAAGTGTAGTTTTAGCTACCCTGTTCCCTGGATTTTCTCATTATTGTTACATGCAGGGGTAAAACCAAATACTTTAATTCAGTGGTATTTCTCTTATTTTTCTTACTTCCCTTATTGTTTGTGATAAATGAGTAAATGGTCAAGGCAGACACACAAGAGGAGAATTGGTCCAGGTGTTCTGATCCATCAACCCCATCTCTGGTGGCAGAAATTCAAGAACACGCTCTGGAATCCCCAGAAAGACCCAGAAAATGCATCATCTCCAAAGCTGATATTTTCTCTTTCTATTCATCTATCTCTAACAGACATATGCTTTTCTACACGGTACCTCTGATAAAGTGTGACTTAAACATGGTAAGAGACTAACAATGATAAAACAGCAGTATACTATTATAAAAGTCGTTTACAATTTATAAAGTATTTGTTTGTAGGTTCACTGAGATAATGTTTTTGGGAACAGTTGGCTTCCACTGAGGGTCAGTTTCTGGGGCACTTTAGGAGTGGGGTCAGTTAGCTCTGTGATTAAGTGCAGTCATGGAGTGACTATGGCTCATTTCCACGTTGGTACTAGAGCACAGGGTGCTTTCTTTGCTTGATTTGGAGGGCAAGTATGATTATAGCTGGAAAATTGGCAACTTTAAATGTTTAGCAACAGCAATGAGGGATGAGATAGACTGAAGGGTATAATGTAAACAAACAAACTATACATTGTATTGAGCTAAGGGTCTTGTGTTCACACACCCAATTTCCTTTTAAAATAGTTTTGCTGACAATGGGCTCAACACTCTATAGATGTAATCTTCAGGCAACCAATGGGGTTTCCAGTAAGTTCAGAATCTACCTTCTCCTATTCTTAGCCCTTGCAGCTCTGCAGACAGACCTGATTTACACACATTGAATCTCAGTGTTTTGTTGTGTCCCTGGTGTCCTTCTTTTTGCATCCAATAAGCAACATTATAAATAGCAGTTAGGCTCTCAGACGTGCACACAGATGACTTAATAGATGCTAGGTAAATATATATTTGTTTATAAATAAATGAATAAACACAAGCGCTATTCAACTGCGGCGAATGTCCTTAAATCAAGGGATCATAATGTACAAGAGAGAAAGTAAGCATTTTCTCCTTTTTGGGGAGATAAAGTTAGTCTTATGCCAAAATTTTTACAGTAAATAAAGATGCATCTCCTGTGTTCCTGGCTCCACTTGCTTTCATTTCACTTTTTATTGTGGCCTTCTTAAATAGAGCTTGGGAGAATTCTGCATATATATATAAATAGATAAATATATATTAATCTGTTTGTGAATCCTTTGTTTTCTACATTTTTGCTATCAAAGCTTACTTCTTCAGTACATGATGATTTTATTAGACAACAGAAAGAAAATATTTAGCTGCAACTAGTTAACACTATATTGTGACTGATCAGGACTTCGTATCTGCACTAAGCCACCCAGCCTTTTAAAAAAGTAGGTATTTATAAACTTAATAGATAGTGAAAGCTGGCTAGTCAGTGAAACAGAAAATGTTGGCAAAATTCAAACTGGACTTGGAGATGAAACTGCTGTGTGTGTGTGTGTGTGTGTGTGTGTGTGTGTGTGTAGATGGAAGTTAAAGCAAGGTCTTGCTCCCAGGCAGTGGTAGACACACACCTTTAATCTCAGGACTCAGGAGGCAGAGGCAGGTGGATCTCTGATATGGAGGCCAGCCTGGTCTACATAGAGAGTTCTGGGACAGCTAGGGCTGCACAGAGGAACTCTATTTAAAGAAATAGAGAACAAAAACAGAACAAACAAACAAACAAACAAACAAAAAACCTCAGAAAAAAAAAAACCAACCAAACAACCAAAACAAAATCAGGTATAGTGTTTTTGCTATGTATTTTATATACATATAAATACATGTTTTGCTATATATTATAGGCT
Source organism: Meriones unguiculatus (assembly GCF_030254825.1). NCBI lineage: Eukaryota > Metazoa > Chordata > Mammalia > Rodentia > Muridae > Meriones > Meriones unguiculatus. The sequence continues at coordinate 18,271,313 of NC_083352.1, forward strand.
GGCCTCAAAACTCATGCCCTCCTGCCCCAGCCTCCCAAGAACTGCAATTATACATGTGTGCCTCCTATGCCCAGAAAGAAACCATTTTTTTTTTCCTTTAAAAACAGAAATCTGTGTCTTCTTTGGGGGTCATCAGCACTTTTCTGGAAATATTCTTCTGTTCCTGCATAAGTCACTCTTTTAAACCATGTTGAACCCAAACTGGAACTCACATAGCTTCTCCTCCCACCATGTCCTACTGTTGCCTACAAATGAGATTACATACATAACGCCGACTTCATTGTCATATTCTCCCTGTGCGTTTAGAGTCTACAGACCACATGTGCCCTCCCCCTCTTTTCCAGTGTCCGACCCAGTCACAGTCCCTCAAAGACTGTGTGGCCCATGTGTTTTAGGTACAAACAACAGGTTTGAGGAGTCATGTGGCACGAAGCCCTGGGCTCTTTGACCTTTACGGTTTATTTTTCTCAGCAGTGAAATGGACATAATATCAGAACCCAGATAAGTGAAATGCAAGGACTGCATGAGCTGAGAGAGGCTGGTCTTCAGTAGAACTAATACGGAGAGCGCAGCAAGTGGAAACCAGCCCGCACTCCATCAGGCGAGGCTCAAAAGCTGAGGCCCCTTCTACTTTGTCTCTCCGCTGTTGTAGTCAGTTCCTTTCACACACATGGAGATAATAGCCCAAGCCCCTCAGAACTGAATTTTCTACCTATTACCAGCATGTGCAGGTCCCCATGGGGCACCTGAATGGAGCCTTTGGTGACAACTTAGGATGTAGTAACTCCCACTGTATAAATGCTTTGACACATCTGGGTCTGACCACAGCTTGCCATTTACCCCCAAGAACACTTTTTAGGGAGAACCCCAGCTCCTTCTTCCTTTTTGTCCCTGACCCTTCCAGTGACACTGAAATCGGTGTCCAGTTCCTGAGCAAATTATAATCTACAGGGAAGGCCTGCCAAGAGAGCCTCTGCTGCATCACGAGGTTTTTGGCTATGCTAGCTCTAGGGCCTTAGGCAGGTCTCCCAGTTAACAGAACCTGTTAATGCTGTTTCATGCATGTGTACAAGCTTACACAATGCACACACAGGACTAAGGCATCTATGCTTGTGAGCCCTCTCTACCACACCCAGCTTCAGGAAATGGGCCTGGGTCTTCTCTGCTACTTTACTATTAGTTTTGCATGCTATTAAGTTCTACCCAAGATGCTCCAGGCGAGTAATTACTAATTCTTAAGAGTAGTGATTCCCAAGCTTCCAGGGTTCACCCATGAGCAGGTGATTAGACACACATGATCACACATGGCTTTTTTTTTTTTCTTCCTGTTGTTGCCTTTGAGTTTTCTACAGAAACTGGGCATAGGGGATTATATAAACAGTTAACTAATTAATCAATTAACTAATTGTTGGTTTTCTAAGACAGGGCTTCTCTGTGTAGCCCAGGGTATTTTGGAACTCACTGTGTAGTGCAGGCTGGTATTCTTGAACTCAGAATATTCTCTTGCCTCTGCCTCCCAAGGGTTGGGATTAAAGGCCTGTGCCACTACGGTTATTTCATTGATCCATTTTTACATGCAGCTTTGAAGAGCCCTGTGTTCTTGTAAACAACCACAAGGCCTTTTTGTCTGAGGGTCATGTAGCTACATCAAGAGCGTTCTTGGGTTCTGCCATTCTTGCCTGCTTACTGAGAATGCCTTCTCGTCCTGGAAATCTACACTCACCTAGCTGCTAAAGCAGTTCAGCATTTCATAGTTCAAAGACAACACTTTCCAGAGTCCAGATAGCACATTTGCTCTGGCCCTCAGTTTTCTACCCGAGATCCCAAGGGATCCAATGATGTTTTCCTCATTTGAATTAATGTCATGTGGGTCACTATGAGGGAGGTACATCTACCATGAAATTTAACAAGTGTCTTCATCAAATTCAATACCAAGTCCAAGCTAGATAGGCCATTATACGGATAGGATATATATGGATGAAAGTAAGCATGTACACATATAATTAATATTTTAATAACAGTGAACCCGAGTTTCAGAGAGATAGAGTGCCAGGGAACATCAGAATGATGAGGTATTTTTCTTTAGCTCCTCTAAATACCTATTATTAGTATTATTATTATTTTATATCTATGGACAGAAATCAGATTTGTAAGAAGTGAAGTACAACAGAACCAAACATACTAAACCCACAATAATAATTCACCAAGTATGTAGAAGACAGTCTATTCAGGTTAGCAGAAATATCTTAAAGCTGTAGCTGAAACAATGTTAGGATCAGTAAAAGTGCTGAAGTGTAGGTAGAATACTCAACATATCTCATCTCTCTTCTTCTTCCTCTTCAATATTTTATTTATATATTTCATGTATATATGTTCTACCTGCATGTATACCTGCATGCCAGAAGATGGCATTCCCCGCTGGCTCTCGGGTTTCAGAGGTGTGAAAGGAGGAACCAACCAAGACCTGTGGCTTTGCTGGGGTTCTAGAAGTGGGCTATCCAGAAGTGGTTTGCGTGTGGTTTTCAGGTTGTGTGGCCATGAGAAAGTTACTTCCTGCCCTGTGAGTCAGATCCCTCACTTGTTAAACAAACAGTATTAATCTTGATGGGCGGGGGTGCTGATGAGGGGATGGATTGTAGGTCTTCTAGGAAATTTCCTTGTATACAGTGAGCACACAATGTTTCCAACGACAGGGTGGTCCTACAAGATAACCAAATCCATGGGCTTGGGAAGTGAGGTTTCTGAGAAACTGCAAATGACGCTCTGTATGTCTGCAGACACCAGCAACGTAATTAGGGAAGACAGACATAGAGTTAGAGTGGCATTATGTTTTAGATGGTGTGGTGAGGTGTGAGTGTGTGTGTGTGTGTGCATGTGTGTGCATGCATGTATGAAAGCTACAGCACAACTCCCCATAGGAGATCTCCTCTTTACCCAAGAAGCAATGTCTTTGCCTGCTGAGAGGAGTCATGAGAATTTAAGAATTCCCGTTCTGGATTCAGCTTAGACTTAGCCCCTGAAATTCACTCGGGCTTTGAGAGTAGAGCTTGATACCAGGGCCACAAACCCTTTCACCCAAGCATCAAGTGCAAAAGATGTGTACAGACTTCTATGTGTTACTGACTTCTATGTAACTTTTTATAATCCATAAACCTGAGAGCAAATGAGAGTTTTGAGTCTATATTCATGCTCAATAAATTGTGGAAATCTCTCTCGACAGATGCCTTTGTTAGGGTTACTGTTGCTATGATGAAAACACCATGACCAAAAGCAAGTTGGGGAGGGAAGGGTTTATTCAGCTTACACTTCCACTTTGTAGCCCATCATTGAAAGAAGTCAGGACAGGAACTCAAGCAGGGCAGGAACCTGGAGGCAGGAGCTGATGCAGAGTCCATGGAGCAGTGCTGCTTACTGGCTTGCTTCTCATAGCTTTCTTATGGCATCTAGGACCACCAGCCCAAGGGTGGTACTACCCATAATGGGCTAGGCCCTCCCCCATCAATCACTAATTAAGAAAATGTCCCCCAAGGCTTCATACTGCCTGAGTATCTTATGGAGGCATTTTCTTCACTGAGATTTCTTCTTCTCAGATGACTTTCGTTTGTGCCAGCTGACATAAAACTATCCAGCAGAACAGGCTAGGGGCTAGGAAGACACACCTTTAGCTACCATTTCCCATTTTCCTTCCCTCCCTGTGCCGGTAGCCTGTTGCGGAGCTGGCTGATGGGCACACAGGAAGCAGGCAAAGCTTCAGGGTTGCTGAAGCTTTCAGGGTGGCACTGTAGCCTAGCAGCTGTCTCCGGTACGTGCGCCATTATCAGGACAATAAAATATTACCCATTGCTTCTATCCCACAGCCAATTAGGTCAGCTGTAAATATTGGAATTGCTTGGTAAACATGTTGGAAGATTGTGCTGACTCGTTAATATAAGTGAAAATGTAATTAGATTTATAACACTTTCTTTTTAAGCTATGATTTACAACAACAACAACAACAGAAAAAATGTCTCTCGCAACCTGCTGAAAAACCATTATTAAAATGCACATGAAAAGTCAATTAGGCCAGAGGGAGGTATTTAAGACAAGTGAGCTTTCATGCCCTGGGATTATACCATGGGGATTACATATTTCTTATTTATTTTTTTCCTTCAGATTTTTGCTACTGCCAATGAAAAGGAAGGGATTTTTTACTCATTTCACTATGAAATACCGCTTCAGATAGTCTTAAGTAGAGTAGGAACCTGGGTTCCTGGCTACCTGCTTTGTTCTCCTCCACGCCCCAGATAAACGCAAGTCTTTTCATATTTACAAACTTATTTCTTCCAAAGCAACAGTTAATAATCCTTTAAACACGAGGATCAAGTTAAAAAAAAATACTGCCCTGTCTGTCGCTTTGAGTAGATTTGTGTGAAAAATTCTCCAGGGATAGTCCTTTCCAAAAGTGAGCAGCAACCCCTCATTTCCTCTGGAAACCTGGAGCTTTTTCTATTTCAAGGACCTTTGGTGGGGCAGAACTTTATGTTCAGACAGGGCTGGCATAGGGTGACTGATGGTCATAGACCACCCAGCTCCCTCCTTGGGTCCTGGTGGTTTCTCTCTGTAGGGGTGGGGGCCTTGAGCTTTGGTGAGCCTTTGCCCTTTCCTGGAGAGCAACTCTAATCCTACCTCTTCCCTTTAAGACACCACCTCCAGCCTCTGCTCCAGCTTCCCTCCTAATGAAGACATATACTATCATCATACCTGATTTGTGTTTATGTTGCCAGTGGGTGAGGGGAGGCAAGAAAATGTAAATCACGAAAGAGCATATAAGTGTGATGGAAACTGTCATTTCTCTTCACAAATTTCTCTTAGGATATTCAGTTAAGATAAAGAGAATTTTAACATAGTTTTTAAAGAATTGCTAGGGCCTACACTCAGATAAATTTCTCTGGGGGAAGATTGTGGGATTTCTACATGAGAAGTGATCAGCAAAGTAAATAATAGATGTAATATATGTGATTTACTTTATATATTTATACTTTATACATTCTGGTATGTAATATGTTACATATAATAGCTACATAGAAATTCTGTGAGAGCAAAAAGAGAGAGAGAGAGAGAGAGAGAGACAAATCTTACAGATGGATTCAGGGATCTTAGCTCAGTGGATTGCCTTTGTCATTGAAGGCAACTACAGCTCATCTTTGAACATGAGGATGTCCCGTTTTAGTGTATTTCTTAGATGGCATTGTTATGTCTTAGATGTCTGTGTTTGCATCTTATTATGAATAAAGAGCAAATGAACAATTCCAGTTCCTCAGCTAGGCATGCGGTTCAGTGACAGCACTTGCCTAGAAGGAGGGCCCTAGCCCAGTTCCCAGTGTTGGAAAAAGAATGTAACATCCCATTTTGTAAGAAAGTATTTCACGAAAATATTTTCATAGACATTAGCTAGCTTTGCTTCAACGGAAACATTTTGTTTAATTTTTACAGTCAGGCAAGTCTGTTTCCTGGTTTTCACACTGTTTGGGTATAATTCTGAATTCTCTGTGACATTCCACAGTTTCAGTGTTTTTGTTTTGTTTTTGTTTTTCTCTCCTCACAGCCTAGTTGTGTAGCTGCCAAGGCCATGGGTAAATTCTTCCTTTTTTTTTTCACTTGATTTCTGTTTTACTCTGCTAACAAATACTTTTATGGACTACCGTTAAAAGCTACTATTTAGAGACAGGGAGAGTGCTTGGAGGCAAAAGACAATTGGGAAGGCTTCGCAGGGCCAGGTCAAATGTTTTCTGATGGGCCTGGAAATCCTGTCTTCCTGGAAGTATTCTTTGGCTCCACTTACCTGTGTTTAGATGTTTGGTAGCTCGTAGGACCAGGAGACCTAGCATACTAACATAAGCCACTCAGGGGAGCTCGGGGCATTTTTAGCTCACATTTTCTGAAGCTCCATTCCATGGTCCTTAGTTCTGTCAATTCTAGGTCCAGAGAGAATCAGAACTGGTTCTGTGAATTTTAGGTACACAGAGAGGCAGAACCACGATAGTGGGAGCATGCAGCAAGTTACTCACCTCATGGTGGCTAGGAAGCATAGGCAGAAAGAAAAAGAGAGTCTTGGGAAAAGAAAAACAGCCCGCAAAGACGTGCTTCCCATGACCCATTTCCTTCAGTGCAAGTTTCTAGAATCTTCAGAAACAGTGTGATGAGCTAGGCACCACCTTCAAGACATGAGCTGTTCAACACAAACCACGACATTACCCAAAGAAGCCATTTCTCATCCTCATCCCCAGCTCACCACGACAAAATCCAAGGATGGTAAAAAAACAAACAAACATACATACATACGAGGATGGGGTATGAAAGAGAGGGCAGACTAATACACTTACATACATACATCATACATAATACAATCATATGATGATAGGGGTATGGAGGAGAGGGAGGAATAGTGACTTGGTTAAACTAAGGATATGAAAAGACCTTTGGAAACTCACGAGTTAGGAAGCTACTTTCAAAATTCGACCTTAAAAGAATTAAAATAGACTTTGAGTGGAGATGCTCTGCATGGGTTAACAGCATTGCTCCCGGAAGACACGGGTCATTAAACGAAAACCTCAGTGTAAGGCATAGGACACCTTCCTCCAAATTATTCTTCAGCGAGACCCCAGAAGTCTCTGAACAGTGTTCTCAACTTTCCTAACGCTGGGACCCTTTCAAACAATTCCTCATGTTGTGGTGACCTCTAACCATAAAATTATTTCATCTTGCTACTTCGTAACTGTAATTTTGCTACTGGTATGGATCACAATGAAAACATTTTTGGAGATAGAGGTTTGCCAAAGGGACCAAGGTTGAGAACCGCTCCTGCAGAACAACACGGGCTATTGGCATTACCCTGAGTGACCCACCATAACTACACCGTAATGCCGGATTGAAGTGTGAAGACGCCGCACGCTTTGGCTTCAGGACATAGAGACATTGCTCTCACACTGATGGGGAAGCTCTCTCCGTGCTTTCTCAGTGCCACAAGGGCCTACGAAGTCTACTGGGGCGGGGAAGACATCATTGGTTTCATTTGGGTCTGGATCCCGGAAGCTTCAATATCAACCTGCGAGGCAAGGTATGCCTGATGCAGCAGTGGCATGACAGTTTTGGGGTAACGAAGCACCTACTGAGTGGATTTTAAGCCTGCTCCGTGGGGGAGGGGTTCATGCCTGGCGCTGTAATCCTGGTTAAGAGCACATGGCTGGGGAGGTCAGAGGCCCTTGGGTAGAGCCTGCTGCTGCTATTTTACTAAAATAAAAGGTCACACTGCCAAAATGACTTCTAAATATGTATTTCGATGCTACCGACCTGCGCTGCTCTTGACCTCGGTTTCTTTTGCAGTGGGTAGCCGTGGAGAAACGCATAACAGGTCAAAGTGCTGAGAAGAACGCCGAATGCCCAGTCCCAAGTGGAACATCTTCATCAACACGCTACCCCACCCCAAGGCTCAGGAAGAGGAAGCAGAAAGAATGTGAGAGCTGGAGGAGAGAGAGGAGGGCTGTGACATGCTGTCTTCTGCACATGACATGGCTGTTGCGTCCACGACCTCACAGTAACTGTGCTTAGCTGCAAAAGGCCTGCACTAGATTAACCAGCAGTCCAGCACAGGCTCGGTAGATGATCTCCGGCCCATCCTACACCGAGAGCTGTTGACAGCGGAGAGTTTCTAGGGGAGGGGCAATCGTTCTCTATTGAGGAGATAGTGATGGGTAGGTTTCTCATGCTCCAGTGGATGACCTGATACCCAGTCACCACGAGCTCCTAACCTGAACTTGGCGGGTTATGAAATAAAAAGATATGGAGTTGGAAGAAGAGTGTGATGGAGGGACACGTGGGGAGCTGGGGGGGGTAGATAAAGTCATATTTCATTGTATGCTTGTGTGAGTCTCAAAATTCAGGGCCCAGAGAGTGTCTTCAAATTGTATTGTGTAACTCCTGACCTAATACAACCCTTGGCTGTCTTGTTCTTACCCTGAGAGACACAGCACTTCGGACAGATGGATGACAGGAGCGGTGAGGTAGAAAGTGAGGAGAGGAAGGACAACATGGAGAAGTAGGAACACTATGTGAGGACTTCCTGTACCCCAAAGATGGTACAATAATGGAATACTTTCCTATACACCCATGACGGTTGGTTTTCAGGGGCAATTTGATGCCATTTAGAACTACATGAGCAGGGAGCTTATCTCAGGTTGGTCTGTGGGCTCCTCTGCAGGGACTTGTCTTGATTTCCATGACTGACGTGGGAAAACTCACCCCAAATGTGGGAGGTGGCTTCTGGTAGTAGCCCAGATCCAAAGGGACATGGAAGATGGACGATTGTTCACCCTTGGCTTTCCCTCTCACCGCCATGTTGAATGTTCTTGTGGCTGCTGCTTCTGATTCATTCTTTGATATTAGAATCAGGTTTCTAGACTTCCAATGCAGACCTGGGCCAGTGATAAGAACCTTCCAGGCTCTTGGCCCCAGAGAGGGACAGTTGAGACCCTGAGCCTTATGGACTGAGACCACTGGGTTCTTGGCTTCTCAGATGTGAGACAGTTGTTGGACTATTGAGGTGAACTTATGTAAGATGATCTAGTGGGTCATCCTTAATGCATCTATCTACCTATCTATATTTAAAAAAAAATTAATTCCATTCCTCTAGAGAACCTGACCAATACACTAACTTAGCCCTACTATTTGCACTCAGAAACAATGTAACTGGAAGAACAGGGGTAAAAGAAAGCAATAAAAACAGAGTGAACAAAGCATGGTCTGTGAAGTACTAACAGCTGAGGTGGGAGCCTGAGTGACTACATGAGACCCTGTCTCAAAAAGGAATAAGACTAGCCTGGCGTTTTAGTAACATCTAGAAACAATTATAAAACATTAGCTACTTTAAAACAAAATGTGCCTTTCATGTGGTCTTTTATAGCACTGATTTAGTCACGGAATATAAACACTTATCAATGCCCAATTAGCTCCATAGAAGAAAAAAAGCTTACATTATAAAGACAAGTGGTCTTCTAATAAGGAACTGCAGACCAGAAAATCTGGAAGAGAGAAAACGATGCTGGTCTCCAGGTGACACTGGAACCAGGCTTTAGAGTCTATGTACTTGAGGTTGCAGCTCTCTTAGCACTCCGCTGCCCCTGGATCCAGTGGGCTTTAATGCTCGCCTCATTTTTTTTTTTACACCAGTGTTGCTTTACTTCCGTGCATCAGGCCTAGTTCACCATGTGTGACTAGCTTCCCAGCACCCCAGTGTCCCAGGATAAGAAAGGAGTGCTTGATCGGTTCTACTGTGAGTCAGATTTCCCCGACTTGCCCAATCCAATCATCTCCATGAAGCAGAGACACCAGGAAAACATTCCACCGCTGTGCCGGGGTTGGGGGTTGGGGTTCGGGTAGAGGATGAGCAGTTTGCAAAGAAATGAGAAGTGCTTGAACCAGTTTGGTGGGCACTCTCAAAGGATTTATGATGTGGATGCAAGGGCCATAAGGAAGAGAAATAGTACCTTAACCATTAGCCTGTGAATTAGGTGATGCACACCCAAGTGTATGGAGCTCAGGGTAGGCACTGTGACACAGGGACCAAGCATGGTGCTCAGAAAACAGTTATCTAAGCTTAAGAGGCTTATACATGATAAGCAAGAAGAGTGAGTCATCAGTTAATTGCAGCACGGGTCAAATATACTAGTACATGGTATGCACACTACATTTGATAAAAGCCTTGATAATCACGGCACTTGCACGGATTTGTTAATTAGACAGTTGTATGAGGATTGAGTCAGGTGTTGAGACAGAGATCAGGAAGGCGGTCAAATTAACAGGGAAGCCTTTCTGCGTGAGGCGGAGCTTGAGCTGCATCCGGAAAATTAGAAATTAGAGCAAGCCTGATGGGAGCAAAAAAAATGCATATTGGCTTCCCCTCAGACGAAATTTACCTGGCGATTGGTAAATCATCAAGCTTCCATGCAAGCCGCTCTCTTGGGTGTCCTGGAAGGCCCATACAGAACGGGCACTGTGAAGGCAGGTTTACGGCTCAACTATTTGTTGCATTTTAATATGTCTTGGAAGCTGAGATGTCATTCAGTGTGGTCACCAATCATGCACCCGTGTAAAAGCGAGGCAGACATCACAATGCACGCTCGTGCTGCAGTGTTCGGTGACTCTGGCGGGATGTACTGCAGACTTTCTGAACGCCTGAGAGTGAATCTACAGAAGCCTGGGGAAAGGTCATTGGTATTTTTGGAGCAATAAATCAAGTATGGAAAGATTTGCATTTTGGCTGTAAAACATGCAGCTCTGGATTAGAGGGAGAGAATACTTTGAAGTAATATTTCTCTGCTGACTTGTTTTATTAGCTTCCTTTAAACATGTTACATTATTGCTTATAGAATTTCATTTACTCGGATTGGCAGCTTGATAAATATGTCTATTGGCGATGATTTGGATTGCTCTGGGCATTAATATTATTAAATCCTGTCACAAGGAAATGTCTGAACGATGACTTACTGTAAAGATTGCAGCACGGAATAAATCATCCAGTGGTATTTGTTCCCATTTATGGCCTCTTGGAGCTGAGTCAATCCCTTTTTATGTTGCATTATTTTTCAAGTTTTTATAGCTTTACATTATATATTGCTGTCAGAAGTGAACAGATGGGGTGTCCAATGTGAGCTCTCTGCATAATTCCCACTCTCTAGTTACTGGTATGAAGGGCGAGAGCAGGGCTGTGTGTTCTGGAGCTAGAGACGATGAGGTGGGAAGCTGCTTTGAGGAAAGGGTTGCCCTTTGTCATTGTTCAGGCCAATTTCATCAGCTGGGTAGAATCCCTGACGAGCGTTCTCCCAGTTCGGGTTTCAACCAAAACGTGAGGTGGCAACTGTTCAAAGCAAGTGTCTGTGGAGTCTTACAGTAGCCCACTCCCAGGGCTCGGGGACCATCATGGAAGAGGGGTAGGGCGCAGAAAGCTTACAAGAGCCAGAGGTCAGGGAGGATGGCAGGACCATTGCACTCATGAGCCCCCGACACCTAACTGGGGGGTTATTGACAATTGATGGCTTCTAGGGGAGGTAGAGTCCGTTTTCTTTAAGGGTGCGGCTCTTAGTAGTTTGATCATGCGCCAGTGGATGGTCCCATACCCGTGAGTATGTGGGCAGCACAAACTGGACTCAATGGGCAGAGATGATGATGATGATGATGATGATGATGATGATGAAACATTTAGTTGGGAGGGGTTGAGGAGGTCAAAATGGATCTGAGAGGAGTTGGGGAAAGTAGTAGGGAGAGAATATGATTAAAATGCATAGTATGAAATTCTCAAACGGTTAACACAAATGTTTTAATGAATTAAATAAGCTAATAAAAATCCATTTGTTTCCACTGAACCAACAGATGCTTAATGCAGTTCAAATGCTGCTTGCTCCCCATGCCCACCCCCCTCCCAGATAGGGTTTCTCTGTTTAGCTCTGCCTGTCCTGGAACTCATTATGTAGAGCAGGCTGGCCTCCACTTCAGAGATTCGCCTGCCTCTGCCTCCCCGAGTGCTGGGATTAAAGGTGTGAGCCATGGTCTGGCTCTTACCATCAATCTTCTTCTTTTCTTTTTTTTATTATCATTTATTACAATTTATTCAGTTGTATCCCGGTTGTGGTCCCTCCCTCGCCTCCTTCCAATTCCACCCTCCCTCCTTCTTCTCCCCCTGTGCCCCTCCCCTAGTCCACTGATAGGGGAGGTCCTCCTCCCCTTCTATTTGACCCTAGCCTATCAGATCTCATCAGGGCTGGTTGCATTGTCTTCCTCTGTGGCCTGGCAAGGCTGGCCCCCACCCCCCCAGGGGGAGGTGATCAGAGAGCCTGTCACTGAGTTCATGCCAGAGAAAGCCCCTACTCCCCTTACTAGGGACCCTACTTGGATACTGAATCTATGGGCTATATTAGGGTCCTCTCTATGCATTGTCCTTGGTTGAGGTATCAGACTCTGCAGGGCTCCTAGGGCTCAGGTGTTTTTTTTGGCTCTGTTGCTCTTCTTGTGGAGCTCCTGTCCCCTCCAGGTCTTTCTATCTTCCCCTTCTTTCATAAAATTCCATGCCCTCTCTCCAAATTTTGGCCTCTGCTTCAATACCTCAATCAGGAGAGTCTTTCAGAGGCCCTCTGTGGTAGGCTCCTATCCCATTCCCTCTCTCTCCTGCTTCCATCAATCTTAAAGGAAGAAAATGAGCCCATGTAGGTGATGGGCACCTACCTAGCAGGAAAGGAACAGAGTGCCCTCAGGCCTTGTGTCCTCTCTACACCTCTGCCCTTGTGAGGCTTAAACTGTCCTTATGTGTGAGGCAGTTGCCTGAATGTCCCACTAGCCCCTTTTTGGAGGTTCTTGATGTTTTGTGACCACTGAAGAATTAACACAGGAGAAAGCTAAACTATGTTTTAGAGGTGGGAATGTGTGAATTTACCTTCCTTAGTCACTACTGCATTCATTGTGGACAGTGCTGCAAAACAAAATGAAAAACAAACAAACCCCCAAACAAAACAAAAAATCTAAAGCAACAACAACAACAAACCACCTTAGTTTGGGAACAGACCCAAATTCATTGTGTAGTATCTTCGGAATTTTGACTGAGTTACTTAATAATTTCCCATCATCATAAAATATGGAGCAAAGTGTGTTTTTTTTCTCCTCCCCCCCGTGAACCTGCTGACGTTGCTGCAACAAGTTAAAATACACAACACGTGCTCGAACACACTAACGAACTTAAAGTTTTGTGTCCTCTTCGTTCATCAAAGACGAGTGTTTGGATCATCACGTGCCACCAGGCACTCCCCTTCAGCTCTGCATTTGCATGACTTTTTTCTATTGCTGGTACCCCCCTCTCCTCCTCACCAGACCCCTAAGTGTCAAGCGCTTGCTCTGCCATCTCAGAACGTTGTTCCTAGTGATCTGTTGTGAGCTTCTGCAAAGCTCGTCTCTCCCACTGCACCACCCAGCCCTTTGTCCCCACTGTGTCTTCTCTTTAACCCGGTGAAGACCGTCCGTGTAAGTCTTTTGATTTGTCACATTTGGGTGAAGGTGCCATCCCAATATGCTCGTGGGAGCCTCAGAATGTGCCAGTCACATGTGCATTGTGGATGCGACGGCTAAGTGGGGTGCAATGTTGTAGTAGCTCCCAGCATGCCTTTCCTTTGTGGCCTTTTTGTCTAGTTGCTCAGAAGGTTTTCTGTCCCTAAGCCAGAGAGGTTAATATGTATAGACTGGTGAGTTTCAGATTACTGACAAGTTGATAAAGGTTTAGGTCAAGAAGTCTTATCTGCTGATGTCGCATTTCTCTACTGCATAAAGAAACACTCCCCCCACCCCCCATTCTTTCTCATTCCTATTACTTTTCTGGAGGAGCATTTTTTTTAAAGAAACTATTAAAAAAAAAAGATTTATGCATGTATGTGTGTATTTATTTATTTATTTATTTATTTATTTATTTATTTATATAGTATTCTGCCTGCATGTGTGCTTGCAGGCCAGAAGAGGGCAAGCGATCTCAGTATAGACGGTTGTGAGCCACCATGTGATTGCTGGAAATTGAACTTAGGACTGTTGAAAGAGCAGCCAGTGCTCTTAACCCCTGAGCCATCTCTACAGCCCCTGGAGGAGTGTTTTTTAGAAGCCCCAACTCAAGTAAGCTGACAGCCTGGTAAGCTGATACAGAAACTGGGAAGTCTCAAATGTTACGTCAATTACAAAATTTTCATTTCTCCTTTCCTTCCTTCCTGCCTCTCAATTACCTCTCTTTCATCTTCCTCTCTTCTTCCCTTATTATCTCTTAAATTTTATATACCTTTGCTTTCCCAGAGATAGACAGGGTGAGCCAGTCAAAGCCTTAGTCTCTTTTTGTGTAACAACCACACCTTGTGTGATTTTATTTAGCAGTTCTGGGTTGTCTATGTCTACGATTCACCAGGCTCAGTAACTGGTGACACTCTTTTCTGTCCTTTGGGGGCTTAGTGTAGACCCGTCTTCAGTGTTCTGTCACCCAGGCCATGTGGAGAAAGCTCTGATGCTCACCTACATCAGTGTGTGACCCGCCACACTTTACAGAAGAGAGAGGCATGGCCCTCAGTATGTGGCTGTCCTATTAGCAGGCAGCCACACACTTCCCCTGAGGCTGCACCCCATCTGTGAAATTAGGGAGGAGATGAGTCGTAATCACCCACAGTGTCTTTGAACTTGAGGTTTATCACTTGCTTCTCTAGTCCAGCTGCCGAACCCCCAAGACAACCTTGGAGCAACTGAGTTCTCCCCATGCCGCTTTGCTTTTTCTAGAAGGAGAAAATTCCCTGGTGATAACTGCTGAGTTCTTTTCTCAGACCAACTGCAGCAGAGCTAACAACTCCCCTCCTCGTTTTAGTTCTCGTTTTTAAAAGTTATCATGTGTTTCCCCAAACCTTTCAGCCTTTCTTTTATCTTGAAATTAGGGCTGTGTGCATAGGCAGGAGGATGTATGTGGGGATGCCGCTTTGATGAAAAGCGACCTGACGTTATAATGAAGTGCTCCAGTGACATCCAATTATAGCCACTCGCCTCTTTATTAGTAATTCCACAATCTTAATACATAAAATAGCTTGGCCGTTTTTTGGAATTCGTATGACTAATAGACTGAGAGATGATAGAATAAGGATAAGTTTCATAATTAGGTTTTGCCAAGAAATTGTGCAAACTGTCTACGCATAATGTGGTCAGCTCCTGATTTTTAATGAGGACATTGCGAGGGACTGAAGTTCCTGGCAGCATTCACTTCATATTTTAATTACCCATGTAATTTTGACAATTACACACATGTCATAAATCACATGATAATGACCCACGAAGAAAGCGGATTTAATTGCTGTGAGGGGAGTTCTTCCGTTAAACAGGTAGGTGGCCAGTGCCCAGCAAGATGGGAGCCACATTTGAAACTAGAGCTTCGCAATTCTGCATTGTAGGAGAGCCAGCCCCTGCAGCCCATGCCATGACGCGGGAAAGCCACTGTCAAACATCTGCTCTAGCTTCAACATGGATGAGCTCCGACATGGTCACTCCTGTCGTTACAAGAGGAAATTGAACAAGAGCTTGATTTTTGGAGCACCAGAGAACTGGGTGTGCTAGCTAAATGGTTACTTTGAGATAAAGGGTCACAACTGAGATGCACTTGCTGGAGGAGGAGCCACTGGCCCTAAACTCCGTCAGGACTCGGCAGACAGGGATTTCAGTGAATTGTTGGTGGCTGAATGAAGATGAGGTGAAGGATGAGAAACTTCTGGACTTTAGAGAAGACCTTTAGAGAAGACCCCAGAAGGCATCACTAGGATCTGAATTTATTATCATTGTTTTGCTAAATGGACATGTAGTCAAACTGCCTTCTAAAGATGTACATTCATAGCCACACATTTGAGCTGTTTTTGTATATGAGGGAGCACAGGAAAGAAAACTGCCAACATGGCTACTCCAGGGTGTGGTTAAGGAGAAGCTTTCTTTCCTTCCTTCCTTCCTTCCTTCCTTCCTTCCTTCCTTCCTTCCTTCCTTCCTTCCTTCCTTCTTTCCTTTCTTTCTTTCTTTCTTTCTTTCTTTCTTTCTTTCTTTCTTTCTTTCTTTCTTTCTTTCTTTCTTTCTTTCTTTCTTTCTTTCTTACAAAAGAGAAAATATCCAGAGGCATCTGGAAGAGCCTAGAACAGAGAGAAAAGAAAGGAAAGCAGACTGGATATGGCCAGCGTTGTCTGCAAGAGGAGGGAGGATAGAGAGTGATCGAGAGAGAGGAAGAAGAAGAAGAAGAAGAAGAAGAAGAAGAAGAAGAAGAAGAAGAAAGTGAGAGACAGACAGTCAGACAGTCACAGAGAGTTTCAGAAACAGAGAGAGCCTGGGTGGACAAATCATCATGTGGAATAGAAGGAGGATGAGTAGCTGGGGGAAGGGAGGGCCTGGAGACTAGTGTGGACTGTGAAATGTATAAGCACTTGTGAATAGGTATTGGGGGATCCCGGAGACTGGGATGGGCTTTGATATGCAACCACAGGGAGGAATATGTTCTTTCTACAACAGGTAAGGGAAAGGACTCCTTTTTGTAGACAGAAACCAGTTTTAAAGTTCCTGAGGAATGCTGGCTTTTGTCTACCTGTCAGAAATCCCCCTGTAGTCCAGCCTTGAGCTCATTTCTGAATGTATGGACTGCCTGAGACCTAACAGCTTTCAGCCTTGATCAGAGAGACTTCTAGTTGTAGAGAACTAATGGCTGATTCCTAGAGTCCTAGCTGGTCAAGGTACTAACAGTGGGTGAGTCCTTGGGCTCACCTGTAACTTTCTCTCCACCCCACCCACGAGGTCCATGGAACATCACAGAGGAGGGGCAGAAAGACTGAAAGAGCAGGAAGGTGGGAGGAGAGCTGTGAAACACCACCTTTTGGATTTGACATAGCTGTCATAATCACGAACACATCAAAGTGTTAGCTCGCTACACAAAACCTGCAAACACATACAAGATGTGAAATTAGGTGGAAAATTAGTTGTAAGAAGGGAGAGGCTGGCAGGAGTAGGAAGGGAGCAAGAGAGGATAACAGTGTGTGTAGCATCATAGTACGTTGTACACATGTATGAGACTAAAACAAATCATCATCATCATCATCATCATCATCATCATCGACAACAAAACCTAAAAAGCCAAGAAAATCTTCCAGGTTCTCTGCCAAATAAGGTGAAATATACCCAGAGGATGTTCACTTATGGCATCTTGTTCCCCAGGGCTCCGTCTCGGAAGGCTAGCCTCCTCTAGCCTTCCAGGCTCACCTGAGGTCTTGGGAAGAGATCCCTGAGGTAATTAAATACTGTTTGAAGGTCATCACCTCAAGGCACAAAGCCACCAAAAATTCCATGGACTTAATAAAAAAATATGTCAACTTTTTCTTTCCCACACATTGCCACCACACCAATAGTAGTCCAGCATTTAAAAATTAACTAGGGTGAAAGAGCTTCAAGGGTCAGACTATTTAAGGAGTTCCTGAAAAAAAGCAAGCAAGCAAGCAAGCAAACAAACAAACAAACAAAAACAGTGAAAATAGAAGAGACAGAAACAGTGATGCTACAAAAATTCAGAACCTCTTGAAACTCCATCTAAAGCAAAAAAAATGTGATGCAATTACTCACAGGAGCAACTGAAAGCCAAACAATAAAGACCTATCACTTTGGCATGTCCTAAGGGCAGAAACTGAGACAGCACTTACTAGCTACAGCAATATGGATGGATCAGTGTAGTCCTTTTTCAAGGTAGTTAGCTAAAAAACACGTATTGAAGATTCTGGGCCAACTCTAAATCTTAAAAAAAGAGAGAAATACAGGAACTGCATAAGAGCTGAAGTTAAAGTGGTATGTAAACCAAACTGGAGAAAAAATAAGAGAAAGAGATTAGAAAAAGATGAAAGTACAAAACTGGTTACAAACATGGAAGACATTAATCTAGCTATATCAACAATTGTTTTCAGTGGTGTATACACAAGGAAAGTACTTATCGTTATGGTAGACATGAAGCAGGATGCAGCCCTCTGTAGAAAAGTCACTTAAATATATATTATTTTATTTTATATGTATAAGTGTTTTGCCTACATGTCTGTCTGTCTGTGGAAGTGGAGTTACTGACAATTTTACGTGGCCATGTGAGTGCTAAGAACACAATGTTGGTCCTCTACAAGAGGAGCAAATGCCTTTAACCTCTAAGCCATCTCTCTAGCCCTGAGAAGCAATTTATATTAATAAATATTTAGATAGATAAAAATAACTATGTAGGAAAGATTGACATTGGTAATACTAATTGAGAATAAAGCTTTGGTGGTTATGTTAATTTCTACACAAGGAATTTCAAACTCATAAAATTGTCCCAGATTGAGAAAAAGAACAATTTTCCATGAACACATAATAATCCTAAAATCAGAGCATCAAATATGTAGATCAAATGAATAAGGCCACGAAGAAATGAAAATTCCACTATTAATATGGAGGCTCTGGCCTCGTTATTTGCTCAAGCTGCAGAAAGTCAGAAAGGACAAGGTTGATCTGGACATGATATTTGTCAGCTTGACCTAAATTGTCATTTATAGGAGACTCTGTCCAACAGTAGAGGAATAAAGTTATTCTCATACATAAAACGGATCACATTCTCAGCCACTAAAGTCTCCATTACAAACTTAAAGAGATGAGAATCAGACAAAATGTGTTTTCAGACCATAATGGGATTAAAATAGAGATCAATAACAAAACAAAGCCACACAAGTCCCTGAATGTATGGAAATTAAGGAAATTTCACACTTCTAAATAACATGTGTGAAAAAAAAAATCTAAAGACAAAAAAAAAATTACTTAAATTACTTGCTACTAGTAAGTGATTTCAACAAAGTCCCAGGATATAAGATTAGTTGCTTTCCCTTTTGACCTAAGGACTTTATGAGTTTGTCAGTATTCAATCCCATTATAAGCAGCAACTGTCCTTATAATAATTACAAACTATTTCGACCTTGGAGAGTTAGAATTCTAGAAATGAATTATTCTCAGAGATTTGCCTATATATGTATATATATGTGTGTATGTATGTAGACATCATTATTATTTTCATATATTTAGATGGAAATAATCCTAAAAGCACAATAGGCAATTCTTGCTTATTTGTAGATAAATGTACTGACTGTAATTTTACCTCTTCTAGATTACTTAATTACCGCCTATGAGTGCCAGTAATTATATGGTGTTATAGTACTTACAGCTCATTGGATTACAGAGAGGAATTTAACCTCACGTGAAATAAACAGTGCAATACAATGTTTCCCCCTTCCCATTGCTATTTTCTTCGTATAAAAGCTTTATTGTACATCAGGACACAGATTCTCCTCCTGAAGTACCTGGCTCAAGAAGTTTTAATGTATTTCCAGAGGCATGTACCATCATGGTCACCTAAGTTCAGAATAAGTTCACCAGCTACACAGGAAAACTTGACAATTAAAAGCAATCGCTACCCAGGTTCCTTTTCCCAGATCCTCTGGAAACCATCAATCTTTCTGCCTCTATAGGCTTGGCTATTCTAAGTTTATAAAATTGGAATCACACAATATGTGGCCTTTGTGTCTGGCTTAAAAAAAAAAAAAAACAAACAACTTGGGATCTGTTACGGCTTCAATATAAATTGTCGCACACAGCCTCATGTGTTCGAACAGTAGGTCCCCAGCTGCTGTTGCTGTGATCTGGCCGGCAGAAATGCGTTTCTGGGTGTTGGCCTGAAGGGGACACAATCTCACAGCAAACTCCTGGACCCCCTGTTTGTTACAATCTTTCTGCCACATATTCTGCAATGTCCCCTGAGACTTGGGGGCAGGAGTTGTTTCGTAGATGCATCTGTTGGGACTAGGTTTCATGATTCTGCATTTTTGTTGGTTGTAGTTATCTATAGTGGTCTCTGTAGCAAAGAGAAGCTTCTCTCCTGAGTGGTGAAGACTACACTTATCTGTGGGTATAAGGATAAATATTTAGAATATAGTCAGGGATTAGTTATATATACGTATGTATATATACACATATATAACTAAACAACCAAATATATGTATGTATGATACACATACACACAAATACACACACACACACACACATATATATTTAGAATGGTGCTTCAAACAAATATTTGTGTGTATGTTTTTGTGCATGTAGATTCTCAGATCTCTTGGGAATATAACCAAAAGATAAGATTGTTGGCTCTTGTGGGACTCTATCCACATCATTTTTTTGAGATTATTTCTCTCTTCCCTATTCTCCCTCCAAACTTTCTCATAAAACTTTCTGCACTTTTCTATGGCCTCTTTTTTCATTAATTGTTGTTGCATGCATATATGTATGTTTATATAGATGTGTACATATATGTAATATTTAAGAACACATATTCTAAAACATACATGTATATTCCTAAATATAGCCTAAAGATATATGCTTAGGAATATTCCTAAATTTATGTTTAGGAATATTCACATATATATTTATACATAGTACACTTCTCTGTGGGCATATGATAAATATTAAGAATGTAGTCAGGGATTATGCTGGTGAATAAATCAGTGGTTGTAGAGTTTCCTTCAATAAGAAGCACTAGCACTGAGTAGTTAGGTAGGTTTCCAGTACCAGACATGGTTTTCTTCTTAAGTCCAACTAGAGAGTTGTTGGTTACCAACAAAGTATGTGTGCCACTACTGCAGCTTTTGGGTCATCATGCCGTGCTGACGGTTGATGTGGTTCATAGGTGCCATTGCTGGATAGGAATGTTGGCCGCCTCTCTTCTTTGGAAGCGTGCATGTTTTCTTCTGATAGCATGAAAGCTAGTCCTCAGGGAGTGGTTGTTTGGGTCAGCTCATCTTCAGGAGTCTCTGGACTCTGTTTCTGAAGTGCATGTTGTCTTAAGCAATAGGGACTTGACTTCCACTCTGGGTGGCAACCAAGGGCAACAGAAATAGACTGTATGTTTTGAGGGTTTCTTGGTTGTCTCTGGCCAACAACTCAAAAGAGGACTTCTAATGTCTGGTATTGGGTTTTTCTTAGGTATCTTTTGGCTTTTGGAGGGACCACTGTCAGCCCAGCCACAGTTCATTAAAACTGTATATGTATATACAGAATTATGCTATAGGTTTTACTTTTTAGAAAAAAATATTAATAGTCTGATTCCTTGTGACTTTTTCAGACAACCTTATTTTTATTTTACTTTTCTCCCTCTTTCTTCTGTATTTTCCTTCCTCCTGAATCTTGAAGAGCCTACCCTTTTTCTTTTCCTCTTTCAGATCACTTACATCCTGCTAGACCCATCTCTATTGCTTTCCAAACTCCTGTTCTATTTTACTTTCCTGGTTTGTATAGTCACAGTCTATATACTCACATCTGAAGATTTGGAGTGAGGAGACTTCAATGAGAAAGAGCATGTGGCTTGCCCTTTTGAGTCTGGGTTACCTCACTCAGTATGACCTAGTTTCATCCGTTCATGTAAAGTTCATGATTTCATTTTTCTTTACAGATTGAGCAGAATTCCACAGTGTAGCTGTATCACATTTTTATCATATGTTCATTGGTTATAAGACATTTAGTTTGTTTTCATTTCCTAGCTATCATGAACAGAGTGGCAATGAACATGGCGAAGCAAGTACCTGTGGAGAATGATGTCATATTCTTTAGGCATATGCCAAGCAGTGGTATGGGCAGGCCATGTGGTATATTTATTTTTAGTATTCTGAGAATTTTTCCACACTGACTTCCACAGTGACTACCCTAGTTTGCAGTGCCAACGACAGTGGATGAGGGTTCCTTTCCCTCCCAAATCCTCTCCAGCATTCCAGTGTTTGTTATCGCTTGTTTTATGTATTATTGCTACTCTGACTGGGGTAAGATGAAATCTCAAAGTTGTTTTAGTTTGCATTTCTCTAAACTGATAGGAGATAATGAACATTTTTTTAGGGGGGAGGGGCGGGAATGCTTCTTTGTCACTTATTTTTCTTCTTTTAAGTTCTCTTTACTCAGGTTCCAGGTCCATTTTTTGAATGGGTCATTTGTTCTTGACTTTTTTTTTTTTTCTCTCTCCCTGAGACAGGGACTTCCTTATGCAGCTCTGACTGTTCCAGAACTCACTATGCTAATCAGGCTGGCCTTGAACTCACAGAGATCCACCTTCCTCTGCCTCCTGAGTGCTGGGATTAAAGGTGTTTGCCACCATGCCTGGCTGATGCTGGTTTTTAAAATTCATTGTATGTTCTGGTTATTAATCCTCTGTTAGATGTATATCTGAAAAAAAAAATTTCTCTTCCGTTCTGGTTGGGAAAGAATTTTCACCTGGTTGGTTGATTGTTTCTTTAGCTGTATACGGGATTTTGAGGAACTGCCAAATTGTTTTCTAAACCGGATGTACTATTTTCTACCTCACTGGTAAAGTCCAAGGGACCTAACATATATAATTCTAATGTTTGTGTATGTGGCGTGTATGTGCGTGCCTGCTTGTGTGTGTAATATGGGGGGCATGCACAGACGGACATGGGCGTGGTGAGGACAGAGGTCAGCTTTGAGTGTCTTCTCAGTATTCTCCACCTTACTTTTTATAAGAAATACGTAATTTTTGAGATTATATTATAATTACATTGTTTCCTCTTTCCTTTTCTCCCTGGGACTCCCCCCTGTTACTTTGTCTTTGAAATTCACAGCCTCTTTTTTTCCCTTTAACTATTGTTACATATATGTGTGTGTGTTCTTTTTTTTAAATTAAAAATGTTTAGATTAATTACAGTTCATTCACTTTGTATCCCAACTGTAGCCCCTCCCTCATGCCCTCCCAATCCCGCCCTCCTTCCCTCTTCTCCTCCTATACCCCTCCCCCAGTCCACTGATAGGGGAGGTCCTCTTCCCCTTCCATATGACCCTAGCTTATCAGGTCTCATCAGGACTGGCTGCATTGTATTCCTCTGTGGCCTGGTAAGGCTGCTCCCCACTCAGGTGAAGGTGATCAAAAAGCCACTGAGTTCATGTCAGAGACAGCCCCTGTTCCCCTTACTATGGAACCCACTTGGACACTGAGCTGCCATGGGCTACATCTGTGCAGGGGTTCTAGGTTATCTCCATGCATGGTCCTTGGTTGGAGTATCAGTCTCACAAAAGACCCCTGGGTCCAGAATTTTTGGTTCTGTTGTTCTTGTGGAGCTCCTGTCCTCTCCAGGTCTTTCTATCTCCCCCTTCTTTCATAAGATTCCCTGCACTCTGCCCAAAGTTTGGCTATGAGTATCAGTATCTGCTTTTATACACTGCTGGTTATAGTCTTTCAGAGGCCCTCTGTGGTATGCTCCTGTCCCGTTCCCTGTTTTTTCCTTCTTCCAATGTCCATCCCATTTGTCTTTCTGAGTGAGGATTGATCATCTTACCCAGGGTCCTCCTTTTTGCTTAGGTTCTTTAGGTGTATACATTTTAATATGATTATCCTATATTATAATATCCACTTATAAGTGAGTGCATGCCATGTGTGGCTTTCTGCCTCTGGGATACCTCACTCAGGATGATCTTTTCTAGATCCCACCATTTGCCTGCAAAATTCATGATTTCCTCGTTTTTAATTGCTGAGTGGTATTCCATTGTGTAAATGTACCACAATTTCTGTATCCATTCCTCAACTGGGGACATATGGGTTGTTTCCAGCTTTTGGCTATTATGAATAAAGCTGCTACGAAAATGGTTGAGCAAATGTCTTTGTTGTGTACTTGAGCATATTTTGGATATATGCCTAGGAGTGGTATAGCTGGATCTTGAGGTAGCACTATTGTCTGAGAAAGTGCCAGATTGATTCCCAAACTCCTCAGTCAGTGTTAGCTTTTTGTGATAGGGTCTCTTACTGCACCCAGGGCTTAGTAGGTCAGCTGACTAGAACAGAGAATCCACAGATCTTCCTATATCTGTTCCTGCCTAGCTCTATGGTTACAGATGTGTGTCATCATACCTGGCTTTTTATGTGGTTTCTGAGGATCCAAATTTGGGTTCTCATGCTTGTGTGACAATAACTCTACTGACTGAGTTGTTTCCCTAGCCCCAATCCTAACGCTTAAAAGTAATTTATTTTTTCTTTGAGAATTAAATACATGTATATAATGTATTTTGATTCTAATTTATCTTCACCCTGTCCCCAACTCCTCCCAAACCTCTCCCTCCACATTCTCCTCCCAACTTCATGTCTTATCTTTATTTGTAGTTTTTTTTGTCCCACTGAGTCCAATTAGAATTGCCTGTGTGTATCAGGTAAAGGCTTACCCACTGGTTGCAATGGCAACCCACCAGAGACTGTCCTCCTCAGAAAACTGACTGTTCTTCTCCCAGTAGCCATAGACTGCCAATAGCTTTCATTGTGAGGGCTTTGTGAACCCTTTCCCATCCATGCTGGAATGTCGACTGGCTTGCTCTTCCGAAGACAGGTATAGATTCTATGAATCATGAGTACAACTGCTTTGTCGTTTTCTGAAGACACTATTTCATATCAGTTCTCCTGGATCATCTTTCCACACTTTCTTTCATGATGTCCCTGAGCCTTGGGAATAGAGGGTGATATTCATGTCCCCTTTGGGGCAGAGCACTTTGGCCAGTTTTGAGTGTCTGAGACAACTGCCATCCACTGCAATACAAAGCTTCTCTGAGGAAGGTAGAGAACCGTACTAATTTATGTTTGTAACTGGAAGGATTGATGCACTCTCCATTTAGAAAAGTTATGGTATGTTCTTCTTCAGAGCATATGATTTCCCCCAGCCATGAGTTCTTGCCCAGGTGAACCACATCATGCATGAACGCCTTTCTGTGAGCGGGCTTTAAATCTGATCAGAAAGTGACTGGTCATCCCCATAGCACGCATGCCACTTTTATTTTATGCCATTTGGTTTTAGTCATCCAATTATATGTGAAGTGGTATTGCATTGAGATTTTGATTTTTCTCATAGCTCATTGTGGGAGGATGAACAGCCCTGTTGGGCTTATTGGTCTGCCTGCTACGTGAGAAGCAGCAGGACATGCTCCCATGCCACAGAGGCTCCCCAAGAAGAACACACCAAGCACATTAGAGGGCTAGCCTACCAGCTTTTTCACACCTAAGCTTGATCTTGCATTTGGACACAGTTGTCTGAAATTAGAATATTGTCAGAATCCATGCACAACAAGGAAACGTTCTTAATTTATACCAAACCAGAAATGTATTACCATCAATGCCGTGATATATTTAACCACTAATCATTCCCTGTAGAAGATTCATTGGCAATGTTAGCTTAACAGTAAACTGATACTAACTTGCTCACGTGATGGACAAATAGCAAGAAGACCCACATTCAGGTCAGAGTGCAATCTTGTCCTAGCACTAATCAAGTGTCACCAATGCCCCTTAGATTATGCTTAACAAAAAAGTAAAGTGGGTGCTGGGCTTGGTGGTGCATGCCTTTAGTCCTTGAATTTGGGAGGCAGAGGCAGGTGAAACTCTTTAAGTTCCAGGCCAGCTAGGGGTACATAGTGAGAATCTGTCTCAAAAAAAGAAAAGGAAAAGAAAAAGAAAACAGAAAAACAAAGTGTATGCAGAAACTACAGTTTTAAAGACTGAAAAATTAAAATGGCCTTACTTGTGGTTCCAATAGCAAACTCAAAAGATTATGACAATAGGAGTACTGATGAGCTGTTTGTGAATACTTCAGATTAGCTTAAAGAGTGTTAATGTTATGGCTCACATGTTGCTTATTGTTGTTTGATGTTTCTGCTAAGTGTGTGCATACAGTTTAACCACAGCAGCTTCTCCTTGCCCTTTTCACTGAGAGCTTTGTCATTCAACTTCTACTCTTTCTTGACTGTTCTTCAAAATCCTTTGTAGTGCTTTTTCTGCTCCTAGCTGTTTTAGTAGAAGTTGCTGTCAACTTGAAACCTCCCCTCCTACCACTGAAAAATGACATGAAAGAGAACAAGAGGAGACCCATGACCTAGTGACTTGATGAATCATCCTTCAGAGATGAAAATCCACCAAAAGTAGAGAAAACTAACCCCATAGCTCAGCTTCTGCTTCCTCGGGGACCCCTTGGCTTTCCTCTGAAAAATCATCAAATAGAGCTTTATCTTTCACAACCACAAATTACCCTAAGAACATTATCTGGGTTTGAGAATGGGAAGCCAAAGTGAAAAGGGCTGTCAAAGTGACTTGCTTCCTCTTTTCTCATCTGCTCAGTCATTTTTTGACACACCTGCCCCATTTTCCACTGTCTGGGTACCTCCTACACCTCAGCTCCCCATCTGAATCCAGCCCCTCCCCACCCCCGCACCACTGCTGCATTATTCTCAGGACTTTTATGCATGTCACTTCAGAGCTGGTTTCCAACAGGCCTTTGTGACACCCTCAGGGGAGTCATGTCTCTGCAGGCCTACAGCGCCACAGTTACTTTGTTTTCAGAATCTTTGCTATGTCTTTGAATTGCTTCCTGGCAATGATGCTGTCTTAGTTAGATATTTCCACTGCTGTGGTAAACGCCATGAGTGAAAGCAACTTGGGGAGGGAAGGGTTAACTTCATCTTTACAGCTTGTTGTTTCTCATCCAAGGGATTCAGGGCAGTAACTCAAGCAGGGGGAGGAACCTGGAGGCAGGAGCAGAGGCCAAGGAGCAGTGCTGCTTACTGGCTTGCTCCTCATGGCAATCACCCACAGTGAGCTGTGCCCTCCAACCTCAACTAACAATTAAGAAAATACACCGCAGGCTTGCCCACAAACCAGTCTGGTTGGGGCATTTTCTCAGTAGAGGTTTGGTTTCCCCAAACAACTCTAGTGCTTGTATCAAGTTGACATAAAATTAGCCAGCACGTATTCTATCTCATGAGAAATTTCCCATCGAATTAATTAGGATGCTTCTCTCTTGCATGGCTTCATTTTTACCGTTTTCAGAATTATTTATCACTGACCTTCAAAAGTTTGATTATGATATAACCATTTGTGAACCTAGCCATCACCCATCTTGAAGTTTCCTCAGCTTCTGGAACATGTAAATCATGGTTTATCTATCTATCTATTTATTTATTTATTTTCTAGCACATTTCTGAAAAATTGGTTGCTCTCTCTGTAATATCTTCTTTTCTTTTATTTTGGCTTTACTACCTGCTCTCTTGAACTCATATTTGCATGCTGCCTAATGCCCCACAGTCCTCTAAAGTTCTGTTTCTCCAGTGTTTGTCTTTCTTTCCGAATGCACTGGGTGATCTGTGTTTTCTGTGTTTGGGTTTACCGATGCTTGTGTCAGCTCCGATCTGCTCTACCACCCATGGAGTAAAATTGTCTTTGCAGTTATTGTACTTTTGAACCACATCTGATCTTGTTTATGTTCTTATTCTTCACTCTTACTCTGTATTTGGTCACATGCAGTTTTTGTAGTTGGGTTTCCTCACTAGCATTTTTATTGGCTTAACATGCTGTGTGTGGGTAATGGGTTTGTCATAATTCCTTATTGGAAGCCAGAAAGTTTTAATAAAATAATATAGCATTCTTAATAACCCTCTTGCCTTTCTCACATTAGAATTGCTCTTTTCTGTTGTTCCAGTTGTTGAGTGGCATCCCTGAAGTAATTCTCTGACACTTACATTCTTTGTGTGTTGACACTTAAGTCTGTACACACTTACTTGTGTGACTATATTGAGATTTCCTTAAAGGCCTTGAGCCACAAACCTAAGCAGGAGATCTACATTATTTTTTCTAAGCACGAGGAAACATCATGAAAAAGAGAATGGAAAAAAAAACAATTGTAAGAGGCGGAGAAAGGGAGGAGTTCTAGGAAAGTCTATTTCTTGGATAGGGTGACTCGCTGAGAAATCAACTGGATGTGTGTGACTTCCAGGGGAGTATGGGTGTATGTGAGGGTGTCACGAGACAAGGTCTGGCTCACTTGCTCAGAGAGTGTGTATATGTGTTGTTATAATTTGAGTCTATTAATAACATTTGTGAAAATTTACTTTCTACCTTGTCATATGAGTGTCTATATAACCTTCTTGACATATGAGGCTGAAATTATGTAGTATTTGCCACATCACAGAAAACAAACTGCTCCAGATAATGAAACTGAGCAGCCAGCACGTGTCTCAAAATTATAGGGAAAGATTAACTTTAAGATATCTTAGCAAAGGCTAGTATTCTCATGTGAAACTATACTAAAAGTCTGAGATTAGGATGGTATGTTTTGGGAGAGCTGAGAAAAAGTTAGGATAAAAACAGAAACAAAAGCTGGAGAAGAGTTGGTAAGATACCTGGAATTTGGTGTGGTTATGTTTAGATGAGAATCCAGAGTGAAAGTTTATTGGAACTTCTAGATGAAAGGGCTAATAACTCCAAAGCCCTCAAGAGACCCCAAAAAGGCCCCAACCTGTTGGCTAATCTTATACCATGACAGGCTTCATTTTCAACTTTGCCTAACTAGGCTTGAGTTTCTGTTTTTCAGAACATAGAAAAAGAATCTCTGGAAAAACCGAAGCTCGTTGGCAGCCAATCAGCTTAAAGGTTAACACATGGGCTTGAGCTAACTATAGTGATTCAGCAAACCTGAGGAAAAGACCTTAGCAACTGCAAAGTCCCTAAATGTTTAGCCAATCCTAAATCCCTCATACCTCCTGAGTCATTACTAACTAATCAAATGAAAGGTTACCTCACTCCTTCTGTAAATCATCCTAATTGCCTTTAAATTGAGCCTGCACTCTCACTTCGTTTTCTCCATTCTAAGGAATGACAACCCCCGCAAGCTGGAAAATTTCTGCCGAATAAATGCTCCCTGCTTTTGCATCCTACCAGAGTCTGAGGTCTTCCTTCTTTGATGCTCGGACTTAACGCAGAGAGACCAAATGAATGAGAATGGAAGAGACACCTAAGACCCGCAGATCTTAGACCTAAGAGACCTAAGATCCCGTTTCAGAGGGTGATAAGTGCAGACATACCTCACATCTATTTCTGTGGCTATTTTAATACAGAAAAGAAAGAAGTGGTCTAAAGCATCTTACTTAGAAAGATCTTCTTAAGTAATTAAACACAGGGAAGGCAAATCTTACTTTTAAATGAGATTTTCCATACAGATGCTAGTTCGTGCTCGTCTCCAAAAAGTTGATGTCTGAAAATAGCGACAAGGCATCGTTTGGACCATTTGTCCGGCTCACCTGCCCAGGTGAGAAAATGAATGTATAGTTCTGATTGATTGCTGGTGCGGCGGGGGGTAGTTCTGTTCCTACTGTGAGATTCAGTAAGAAAGGTCCTTACTAAAGTCGAAACCTTACTAATTAATCTACATGATCAATGTTTCTGAAGTGCAGCCACCTCAGTTAAATATAAGAAGGAATTTTATCATCAAAAGTAAAGTGTGCGTGTTTGCTGGTGAAGAAGGTTCCCACTGAATGATAGCCCCATTCTCTCTCCTCCCTTCTGCAGGGGTCACGACTAAATCAGCATCATTAGAAAAGAAATAACTTCTAACGTTAGCCTCCACTTCTTTAAGGTAAGAAATGAGGCAGACAGGGGGTCTCTTGATGTGACAAGCCTCAGCTTCAAGAAATTGAGGGATGAAGTTGGTGTGGTGCTGAAAGCTGTAATCCCAGCGCTAGGAAGAACAAGACCGAAGATTGGTGAGTTTTAGGTCAGCTTGAGCTATGAAGACTTGTTTTCAAACAGACAAAACCCCACAAGAACATAGCGAAAACAAAACAAAATCAAACAAAAACAAAAACAAAGTGAGCATGATGGTACATGCTGACATATATTCTCTAATTTAGACAGAAGGCTCATAGTTTTAGTCTAACCTAGGCTATATAACCAGACAGACTCCAGAGATATACCAACCAACCAAGCAAAAACTTCAGGTATGCATGATTCCTAAGGAATCACACAAAGGGTGGCCTAGGATTCAGGTGTCCCAAATATATCCAATTGAGAAGTGGAAAGAGCGAGTTGCAGCTGGGCGTGATGGCACACACCTGTAATCCCAGGTATTGGGGAGGCAGGGGGAGCTCTGTGAGTTCACAGTCCAGCCTGGTCTATACAGCAAGTCCAGGACAGTCAAGGCTACACAGAGAAACACTGTCTTGAAAAACCAACAAGAGGACAGGATGCACTTCTGACTTCTGACCGCCCTCTTTTTTTTTTTTTCTCATTCAACCTTTAAAGAACAAAAACCTAGAAAAACTCCAAGCAGGCGAACTCTTCCCGATGATTAAGGCTATCTCCCTCTGTGACTCCTTTTCTATCCCTGGTAAAAATCCCTCGTTCTCAGCTTCCATCCCTCGTAACAGCCTAACTTTAGCCATGTCTCCTTGTTGAAGAACACTAACAGCAACCTTTCCCTGCCCCCACCAGAGACCTCTAATTCCAACTTTTCATCTTTAATCAAGGCATTTGAGCAACATATGGAGCAGAAGGAGGCCTTCTTGTCATGAAAAAATCCCAAGTGGCATCTGTGCCCGTTATCCCCATTGCTCCTTGACAGGTCACTGTGCTAAGTAAGAAGCGGCCACACAGGGGAGGGCTGTATTCCACTACTTCCTCCAGCGATCGCTTCCAGATGTGAGGAAATCTTTAAAGTGAGTGGCCCTCCGCACATCATTAGGTCCTTCCCATGTTTCAAAAAAACCCACACTCACCAGCATGGTGTTCTGTTTCCAGCCATGGGGAGTTCCCAGAACCTAAGCGCTATGGATAAGAGACTTCACACATCACCTCATGCCGAAGGGAAAGTTATCTGTAATGCTCACACAGAATCATTCAAGTTTCTCTGCACAGTCTGTACCTTTTGATTTCGTAACTCCCATCCTCAGAGGCCCAAGCGCACACCCACACCATGAATATTTGATGCATGCCGTGGTTTCTAGTTTGATTTTTTTTTTTTGTCAGTGTTATTGATAGCAATTTTCCAGGGCCAACTCTCTCACTGCATTCCATAAGGAAAACATTTACGTCAGATTAATCCCTGACCTGGGCCCGAACCCAGAACACCTTGGGAAATGTAACAATTGAGTGAAAAGTGAGGTACTTTTGAGATAGTTCGTGCTTCTACTCCCCCCTTGTATCCCTCACAAGACAGAGTAAAGCTATCAAAGAACCCCTTTGCCTCAAATGTGCACTCGTGTCAATGAAGTTGAAGCATCAAGTATAATGACTTTAATTGTTCACTTCCGAGAACAAAGAAAACTTTGAATCCTGAAATTGTCCTGTGAAGGAAAACTATTTTTCTGCTTAAATCAACCTGTATCTTTACTACGTCATTTGACGTTTAGGAAGTGGTAGGGAATGTGCAAAGAGTATCTAAAATGCAAAAGAGGGCTGGGAGGGTTGTTAGGCAGAGATTCCAGACTTGCCCTGAGCCAACTTCTCCTGCTTGGGGCACAGACTCTGGCCTTTATCCAAGGTACCTGCTGCCCTGGGCCACGTCTCACTTGTCTTTACACTCCCAAATCCCAAACGCAATATCCACAAGACACAAAGGGATGGAAATGAAGCTCCATCTGGAGAACGGGTAAGGAAGAGGGAAATTGTCTTTTTATCTCTCTCTTTGATCTTCCTTCTGGTAACAATTTGAGTGAGATGTCTGTATGCAGGATTTTACAGAAAATGCCCCTTAAAGGAAACTGCCAGTTTTCACTTGTCAGAAGTGGAGCAGAGGCTTATAGAGATGCCACAGTTCAAGCACAGGCATGAGGTTATCTGATTGTCACCAGCTTATTCTTGTCCTCCCCTGGGCTGGGCTACTCTGACCTTGGGTATAACTTCTTAGCAAGAGGGTAGAAGATATGGCTTTGCGGCCATTTTAAATAGAGAATGTTGGGAACAGAAGTGGTGTATTTGATCTCTATCTGCAAAGTTTCACTAACACAGAGCACCAGGCTGATTTCATGTTCCCACGAAACACAGCTTTGTTCCCCTGTGAAGACCGAAATATGATTATACTGAATACATGATTCCTTGAGTTCTTCAATATTTGTTTTCTCAAACACCATTTACAAGTGGGTATTAAAACCATGTGTGCTGGATAGTTTTATGTCAGCTCGACACAAAGTACAGTTATCTGAAAGGAAGGAACCTCAGTTAACAAAATGCCTCCCTAAGATCTGGCTGTAGGGCAGTTTCTTAATTAGTGATTGATATGGGAGGGTCCAGCCCATTGTGGGTGGTGACATCCCTGGGCTAATGGTCCCAGGTTCTATAAGAAAGCAGGCTGAGCAAGCCATGAGGAGCAAGCCAGTAAGCAGCACCCTCACTAAGACACCTAGCCAACTTTTTTCTTTTTAAAGGCAAGGTATTATGTAGTCTAGGTTGGCCTCATAGTTCTGTATTTTGGAGGATGACCTTGAACATCTGATCCTCTTGTCTTCACCTCCTGAATGCTAGGATCACAAGCATGTGCTACTATGCCCAGTTTATGTGGTGCTGGGAATTGAACCTAGGGCTTTGTGCATGCTTGGAAAGCACTCTACCAAATAAGCTATGTCCCCAGCGCCACGCAAACAAACGTAACTGTCAGGTTTACTATTCTTCCATAAGTCCATGAAGAGTTTGAATATACAAGGAATCTGGAGTGATTACGAATCCAAAAACTAGAAACATAATTCACCATAATCTGACTACTAAAACATTTAGGGTTCTGGACACTTCCCTGTGCTCTCCTCCATTAAACATCATCAAATCTCATTCATAATCAAAGGAGTTGAAGTCTTTCTTGGCATGATATTTCAAGTGTTTCCATCTCCCTCTATTTATTTATTTATTTAGCAATTGAGTATCTAGTTTTAACCCTGAAAATCCCATCTCTTGAGAAACCCCAGTCCCAAGTAAACCAGATCCCAAGCAGTTGGTCACTCTTAGTTGGCATGCAGGATTTTTTTTTTTTTTTAATTTCCTCCTTTTCAGAGTTTAGTCTCAAGACACTAACCAAGACAGCTTGATGTTTTGGTGGCAACTAGGCTACCATCAATCTAAGCCATGTCCCCTGAGAATTTTTGACACGTTTTCTCCCATTTTGCCACTGAAGGGGACCTAATAAGAACAAATGGTCAAGGTCCATGAGAGGTATAGTGTGTGTGCTCGTGCTGTCCAAGGTGGTAGTTTCTAACTGACAGTAAATAAGCATTTCAAGTCAAGTCTAGACTGAATAGTCACAGTGAAGACATCACACAGAATCCTTTCAGAAATGCACAGTTCTCCAGCAGTGTCAGACGCATCCCTGGGACTGAAGGTTTCTTCCTCCACTTTTGGTGGAAACCTGACCATTACTTTCAAGAGACACTCGTGGTTTCCAAAGACTGACCCACCAAGATCGCTGAGACTTCTGGGAATACAAACACCTGCCTTCCCTTTTCTCAGACACTTGGTCAAAGGGCTTGTCCTCCTTATGCTAAGATTTTATGGGCTGTCATTTTTGCATAGCCCAAGTCTTGGACAGAAAAAACATATTGCTCTGCTTTCAGGTCAGAAATCAGTGCTGAGAACTTACAGGTTGCCTGAGGAGTCTAAGGAGGTTTCAATGAAATGATCAAGAGCTAAGATTTCCTGACATAAGTGAAAATAAAGGAAAAAAAAAAGGAGCAGGTGGCACTTTTGGAACTTTACTTTAGGGACTGTGAACAGCACAGGGTCTCATCTCTCATCAGAACACCTTCAAGAAGACTCTGAGTCAAGGCTGTACAGTGTGGGAGACAATGGTGGACAGACCCTATCAGAAAACATGCTGCTTGATGAGGAAAACAAACTGAAGGCATGCCAAGGCCAGGCGCCTCAAAGATGTCCTAAGCAGAAGCAATCTGATGTTTTCTGGGCAAATTAAAAGCACTTTTGTGGCCAGGGTACCACACCCATCTTCAAACCAAGCATGTTCTGCTAGGTCATTCATCACATTTTTCCTGTGTTTACTCTTCAACCAAGAGACTTCTACCCGCTGACATGACGTAGTTTTAAAAAACCTTGGTGGGGCCCATGGCTGCCTTACCTTTAGTTGATCAGCCTTTGTGTTCCATCCCTTGTTTCCGAGTTCTAACACCATTTGTGCCGAATGCTCTCATTGGTGACATGCTGGTCCCTTTGGAAGATGCACGTACACAACAGTTGTGTCATTTGCACAGCATATGGCAGAAATGCGCTCTTGTTGAGGATGCTACTCTAAACTGTATTATGTTTTGCTTTGGCAAGGACACCAGCTGGATGCCTTTATGATGAAGTGAGTCTCCCCAGACTTCTCTTTCATGCAGGTCTCCAACAGGTGTTTCCTCTAAGGCATATCTGTTTTCTATAACATCGGAATGAAGAAAGATGTAGCCCGTGACAGATTGTATACATAGATCATATTCATTACGACAGAGGAATGTACAGTGATTGATTTACTATTCCAAGTCCAGTTAAAATGCGCTTTAGAAAGGATCATCTCTGTTTTCCAGGAGGGCATTTCATTAGCGGACCAAGGGTTCTTTGTTCATCATGGGGAAGGAGATAGTGCAGAAGGAGAGAAAGTAGGCAAAAGATGAACAAAAGACCAGAGGGAAAGTTGTAGCAGTCCCTGGAGATTTGAGTGCTGAGGCAGAGAGCAGGCAGCTCTCTCCCTGGAGGTAAGACAGTGGTTTCTAAAGTGTTTTCAAAGTGTCAATAAAGACACTCTCCCCCAACATGAGTGCATTTTGTAAACATACATTCTAAGAACCCAGAGGGCAATGTCTAACTAGATCCTTCTTGAGAGAAAGGATTCTGTGAACACGACAGCTACTTGTGGGGGTGGTGAGACAGATCAGTGGTTAAAAGCACTTGGCATGTAAAACTAATGACTTACCTTTGATCCTCACAGAACTCATGTAAAAAATGGCTGGATGTGGGAGCTTGAATCTGCAATCCCAGCACTTCTATTCCAGATAAGAGGCAGAGGTAGGAAACTTTCCACATGCTCACAGGCCAGCTAGCCCAGAGTACAAAGGACTGAAGAAACAACAAGAGATCCTGCCTCAAAGACATGATGGAAGGAGAGAACCAACTTGAAAATTGTCCTCTGACTTCCAAGTATACTGTGACACAGACACAGACACACACATACACACACACACACACACACGCATGCTCTCATGCGGGAATTCTAGATTAAATTTTAGATTGAAGCGCTCAAATACCACTCATGGTTTCTGCCAAGGATTGGCAGCATTGTGACAAAAACAAAATTAAGAGCAGAAATAAGAGGTACAAAGTGCACCTCTCTCTTCCCATCCAAATGCCTTTCCTCATCTATGTATGTGTGTTTGACTATGATATAGATTAGGAATCTTAGTCCCTGACACCACTCAGACATGAACCTCTAGTCTAGCCCTAAGACATATGATTATTGTCTCTAATTAATCTCCATCCTTGATTCATGGCTCTAATGAGTTTTATAGCTTGGTTTTCTCTGTGAGTTCCCCAGATATTCTTGGACTGACTCCATTTTTCCTGCTTAGGAATTTCTTGACTCCCTGGACAGCAGTGGCTTGTTCCATTGGTGCAAGTCTGTAGAAGATAGCTGTGATGGGTGACCACACCTCAAGACTCCAGTCCAATAAATCATCTCCCGGGGTTAGGAATGTCCTTCTGTGGATTATAAGCAGCCCTTAGTTCTCTTTGGGAGGGAAAAATGCCATCCACATGAACAACATGTCACAAAAACATGACATTTGGTGATGACTGTGAGGGAAATGGCTGGGATTTCAAACTCTTGAAGACAGTTGTTTCAAATGGCCCTGAAACTCTTAAGTTTTTTAGTGAGTTTAACATACTTGAATATACTAGTAAAATTCTTTTTTTTTCTTTTCTTTCTTTTTTTTTTTCTTTTTTTCTTTTTTTTTTTTTTTTTTTTGAGACAGGGTTTCTTTGTGTAGCCTTGGCTCTCCTAGACTCACTTTGTAGATTAAGCTGGCCTCAAACTCACAGAGATCCCCCTTCCTCTGCCTCTCTAAGTACTGGGACTACGAGAGTGCATCACCACGCCCACCTTGGTTAAATCATTGTCAAGGACTCTGAAATCATCCTTTTGTTTTAAAAACAAACCCTTCTCTTATTTTGTGCGGGCCGCCGACCCCTGAGCACAACACCTGCTGTGGAGTACGGTGGATGTGCCAGTTATTCTATTGAAGAGAACGGATTTTTCCCTCTCACAGTAGATATCCATTGGAAATAGCTTCTTAGGTAGGGAATGGGACTTTGTGCCCTCTTCCCTCTTGAATCTGTGCTGGTCTTATGCTGGCCCAATCTCTGTGAGTTCACATGTGTGTAGCAGCCCTGCTGTGTCTGGAAGACATTGTTTCCTGGGAGTCATGCATTCCCTCCGCCTCTTACAATCTTTTAGCCTCCTCTTCCACATAGATCCTGAGTCTTGAGGGGCAGGAATTGATAAAGGTACCCTCATTTAGGGATGAGTGCTCCCGTTTTTTGTTGTGTATCTTCTTTGCTTTTGCTTTCTTCAGAGAGAGAAAGAATATGAAATTGAGAGGACTGGGAGTTTGAGGAGGATCTGGAAGGAATTGGGGCAAAAATGCGACCAAAATATATTGTATAAAAATTTAAATAGAACTTTGGGTAGAATGCAGGGAATCTTATATAAGAAGAGGGGGACAGAAAGACTTGGAGGGGACAGGAGCTCCACAAGGAGACCAACAGAACCAAAATATCTGGGACCAGAGGTCTTTGCAAAGACAGATAGTCCAACCAGGGACCATGCATGGAGATAACCTAGACTCCTTGCTAAGATGTAGCCCATGGCAGCTCAGCCTACAAGTGGGTTCCCTGGTAAGGGGAGCAGGGGATGTTTCTGACATGAACTTAGTGGCCGGCTCTTTGATCACCTCTCCCTGGGGGGAGTGCAGCTGCAACAGGCCACAGCAGAAGACAATGAAGCCAGTCCTGATGAGACCTGATAGGCTAGGGTCAGGTGGAATGGGAGGAGGACCTCCTCTATCAGTGGACTGAGGAAGGGGCTTAGGTGGAGAAGAGGGAGGGAGGGGACTACAGTTAAGATACAAAGTAAATAAACAGTAATAATAAATAATAAATTAAAAATTTAAATAAATGTGGAAATAAAGACAATAAAAAAGCTTCTCTATTTTGTTGATTTTAAATGTTGGACTCTATAATATTTCTTTTATGCAAGATAGCTATACTTACATTTAGTATATTAACAACAACAGCAATAAAATAAATACTGCCCACAGCCCTAAACAACTGGGGTGAAGCCTTATAGATGCAATAGATTTACCCTCTCAAGGGACCAGACTGACTCACTCACTGAAATGCCAGCAGCCACACCATAGAAATTCTGTTCTAATCAGGTGCTGACACCTCATTTTCCCGAGTTAAAAGTGCAAGTACAGCTTCAGCTATTTTCCTTGTAAACACTTTCTGGTAAATTTAACTAATAAAAATGATTTTTACATGCTGTATGAACCTACACAATTTCATCTACGACTAATTAAAAATTGCAAATATTTTCTTGCTTTGCAAAGCCATTTTCATTGCTTTCTTTCTAACATGCGCGCGCGCGCGCGCGCGCGCGCACACACACACACACACACACCACATAACCCTTCCTCCATGTGGCTTAGTGCCAGTAGTATGACAGAATGCATTCTAATTTTTATAAGAGCATCATCAATCATTTGATCAGAAGCACAGAATTATCTTCAATAATTCTATCATAGAATTGTCAGAGCTGTCACATCAACTAGAAGGCTATGGGGGCTGCTGAGGCACCGTTTCGCTGATTGTGTCTTAGCCTAAGCTCTGCAGCATAAGCATCTATTGAGCAGTAAACCAACAGGTTTTCAGTGCGAAGCAAATCTTGAGGAAGAAGGTAGAGAAGTCAGAGGCAGACTGGTCACCCAAGAGACCAAGATAAAGGAAGAACAGCAATTTATTACACCGTGTTGTTAAGCTACTGTGACAGACATCCTCTTTACAAGAGTAGGTATGTGATACAGCAACAACCTTTGTAGAGTTTAGAGGATCTTGTGGCTCAGACATGTTACCGTTCTGAAATTTGTTTCCCCAAGGAAGAAACAGCTAGATTGCCAAAACTCAAAAGATCCTTTGACCTTTGCTTCGTTTTGTGGAAGGGTCAGGTAGGAGAATGACATTCAACTGGCTTTGAACTCATAGTGTATCCTCCCTCCCCCCGACAGGCCCATGACACCATCTTTCCACAGTTTGTTGGAAAAAAACCGGCTTTTCTAGCTGTGCTTACCAATGAAGCCTACCGCGTATCTTATTTTTTAGTTCTTTAGTTATCCTCAATGGAGTAATTTTGGGTCTTTGGGTATGCTACAAAAAATACCTGCCGAGGCCTCATTATTTAAGTTCAAAACTGTATGAAAATGCGTAAGTATTCCAATGACATGTGCATTTTGCTACAGCACACAGCTGATGCAGTTTTCAGGGTTTTCTTGAAGTTCTGGTTAGCAACAGTCTCGGCAGCATCAGAGCTTTTTGCTTACTCATATAGGCTAATCAGAACCAAAATAACATGCTTACTTCATCCTTTCCAGCTGTACTTTAGACATGGGATTAATCTCTCTCTCTATCTCTATCTATATGAAATTAGAAAAATTAAACACCCATCTTTAAA
This sequence comes from Meriones unguiculatus, assembly GCF_030254825.1. NCBI lineage: Eukaryota > Metazoa > Chordata > Mammalia > Rodentia > Muridae > Meriones > Meriones unguiculatus. The sequence continues at coordinate 18,309,472 of NC_083352.1, forward strand.
AAAAGAAACAACTACCAGTTAGCAAATGTGAAAATGAACTGAATAGACAGTTTTAAAGAGAGGAAGCACAATAGCCAATAAACATTTAAAATATGTTTGACGTGCTTAGCCATGATGGGAATGCACTTTAAGCGTGTGGGGAAAGAGGAACTCTTCCTCACTGCTGATGGGAAGGTGAGCTGGTGCAGCCACTCTGGAAATCGGTGTGGAGGCCTCTCAAAAACCAAAAATAGAAGCACTGTAGGGCTCAGCTATATCACTCTTGGTGACACTCTTTATTGAAGTCCATGTTGCTGCTCTATTAACAATGCTAAAGGAAATTGAACTAGATGCTCAATGGGAAGAGTGGGGTTTAAACTCAGAGTTTGGTTCAGGCCACCATGCTTTATGGACTGTGTACAAATGAGAAAATTTCCATGTTTTCGAGCCTGCTTCTCCTTTATTGGTTAAATCTGAGCTGGTGCTGCCTGGGCCTTTGGGCTCTAGCTTTCTCATCTTTTCTGGTCACATCTTAATGGAACACAACTTCACGTGGGCACTCACAGGGAGGGTATGGAGAGGAGGGGCCGGGTCTACCTGTTGAAATGGACCTGTGGTTGGGATGCCATTTTGCCATTGTGACTCTGCTGAGAGGTGGGACCTAAAGGAAGTGATCAGGCATGAGGACTCTTCCCATGAATGTGTTAATGCCGTGACCACGAGAATGGAGCTAGCTGCTCCGGGAGTGGGTTCCTGATGTAATGGGAAGTTGGCCTCATGCTTTGTCCTGTGTGTGTCATGTGGTCCCTCCACCACACTAAGGTGAGCAGGAGGGCCCTCAGAAGATGTAACCCTTTAGCTGGGCATGGTGGCGCACACCTGTAATCCCAGCACTTAGGAGGCAGGTGGCTTTGAGAGTTTGAGGCCAGCCTGGTCTACAAAGTGAGTCAAGGACAGCCGAGGCTACACAGGGAAACCTGACCCTTCAAAGTAGTGTTTCCTAGAGTGAAGAATTATGAGAAATGAGTTTCTTTTCTTTATAAATTACTGAAGTCTGTGGCATTCTGTTACAGAATCAGAAGAATGAGCTGAGACAGACTACGGTGTGTGTTTGTAGTATTCTAATTGACATTTTATTTATATCTAACTTTCATAGGTTCATACTCCAAGCTCCATCAGCATTTTCCTGGGTGAAAAGCCCACTATATGAAGTGTCAAAATGCACCAAAGCATTTGAGTTTTTATGAAATCATACTGGCAGTGTTATGGAAGTAGTATTTTTTTTTTAAACCTCAAAAATTGCAATTCCTTTTTAAAAATTCATCATGAACTTCCCTAATCCACATCTCCCCACATTTCAGCCCATAAAAATAAAGGAAGGAAAATGGCCAGAAATCTCTAGAGTTACTTAGTATTAGGAATTACCAACCCCTGACTCATGCTTCCTGAAAATGGGACTTACCCTATTTTCTTTCTCCACCAAAGGAAGGAAACTTCCACTGTAATGCTAGTTATGTGGGAGGAGATACTTGGAGAAGGTTACTAGCAAGGTCAGTTCAAATGGGGAAATTTAAAATATATATATATATATATATATACATTTGGAGGATATATATATTTTTTGTACACCGTGTATCGAAATGTTGATTTCTGTGCCCAGAGATCCGGTTGCAGTCTGGACTTTGGCATTGCCATTATTAGGAGACATCTTCTGACTTGGTTTGCTCCATCACCCTTTGATTGGTTAATAAGGAGCTGAACAGCCAATAGCTGGGCATAGTTAGATGAGACTAGCTCAGTGTCTGCCCAGCTGTATTGCCAGAAGCCTTTAATAAAATTGAAAGGTTTCTGTGTCATTACTGGGGAGATAGGCTGGGTATAGACAAATCTTGCATTTTATACTATACATAGTATAATATACAATATTATATTGTAATAATATCATTATTGCATATTGTAGTGTATTATTTATACTATACATCATTGTAATAATAGTGTATAGTTACACACACACACACACACACACACACACACACCACATGTATTATTCTCCTCTAATTCCACTCTTCTCTGTTCCATCCCAACTCATCCACATTTGTTCTCTGGGAATGGTGTATAAAATCACTTCACAATAAGATACTAATGATCGTTCAGGAAAAACATGTCAAAGACAGGCCGGTAGGGAGGCTTTAGCTAAAGACTGCATCACCTACAAAGACTGCCACCATGAACCACAATACCCATGTGACAACCCCTTCACCGTGTGGAATTCTCTGCTTAGGGATCTGCACTCTATACTGGAGACCTGCATGCAGTCAACATAGAACAGTGTTCCATGTGCGCTCTCTTAGCCACCCCGTCCAAGCCACTGAGCAGCCAGTTCCTGGTGGACACTGAGACTATCATGGCCACCCTCAACATCCAGTCCTTGAAGATCATCTTCTATGCCCAGATGCCTACAGAGCCAGGTCAGAACAACTCTGGAGCTCAGGGAGAGTCGGATAAGAAAGAGAGTTAAATCCTCTCTGAGTGATTTTTCAAAGGTGAAGAAGATGAAGAGGAGGAGGAGGAGTGCTGGGCCAGCTGTCTTCTGAGACTTTTCTACTCAGATTAAAACCCTGGATGGTCTTGGGCTCTTGGAGGGAACACTGTCAACCCAGATGAGAAAATCTTACTTGAACTATATCTGTATATCTGTTCACAAACTCACATGTATTATAGGATGTTTTTGGTATATAGTTAATAGTATGATCCCTTCTGACTTTCCCAGACATCCTTGCCATTATTTTACTCTACCCTTCCCTATTTAGAACTTTCCCCTTTTCTGTTCCCCCAACCAGATCACTTGCATCCTGACATTCCCCTCTCTATGTTTCTCCACCCACCTACCCCAGCTATGGCCCCTTTCACTTCCCTGGTTTCTGAAGGAACTGGCAGGATAGGGCCTCTTATCTAAAGGTTTGGAGCTAGGAGCCTCAGATATGATAGGATTTATTGATCTGGAAATGGTGACACAAGTCTGTCATTTCTATAGTACTGGAAGCTGCTTGCTCTGTGTTTTACATACTTAGGTAATATTATTTCCTTCTAAGGTCTCTGGTGGGGTTGAAGACTAAATAGTCACAGTCTTACTACAATTAAGCTTAGTTGTTTAGGAACTAAGACCATGTTTTAGGCCTAAAAAGATGTTTTTAGATTGATGAATGTAACATACAAGAAAAGGAGTTAGGCATAGAATTTTGGACTCAACAGGATAGGACAGACAGTGAAACAAACTGCCAAATACAAATGGACTAGACATTGCAAATATAATTTCTACCTGATAAATCTCATAATTATTCTTACTGTGTATAGTCTATTAATGTTAAAGTAAAAGCCATTTTTTTAAACAAAAAAGGAGACATTTAGTGGAAATTTTTGGTTTCTTTAAAAACTCAGTTATGTTATATAAGCAGGTTTTTGTTTTACTCCCAAGTGTGGGATATGGGATTGCCTTAGTTTGTCCACAGCTGATAATTGACTTGGGCAGCATGGAGAGGGGTGTGGTCTTTGCCAACTGCAGTTAGTCTAAATACAAGAGACCAGAGAGAGAAGGTGCATTGGCTTGGAGGAGGCAGACAGAGAAAATGCTTCAGTAATGCTGATAATGCTTGGAAAAGAGAAGGCCGCTTGCTACGTTTGCTGGTTACCTCATTTCTCTAAGTGCTTGATTTAGTAACCAACACTCATTAGATACATAACCAATGTCTGTAGAGTTGAAGCAAATGAACCCACAAGTTGCATTCCCAAAAAGCTTCCAGCTGTTTGACCACACTCAAAGTGTATCAGAGAGTAATCCCCACTGCAGAACTGTGATTTTTCTTCTCACCACCAAGTGGGAAAATGCCTATACATTGGTTTATTCATTGACAATAAACAACTCATTTCATATAAAAGTGTTAATAGTGAAGAGTATTCTGTATCAAAAACAGATTTCTAATTCGAGAAATAAAAGTAAACCATGATTGAAAAATCTCTGGACCCAGCCATCTTCCCTGGGGATGACTGATGTTTTGTACCAGGATCTGGACCTGAGTTGCCAGGTCACATGGCTGCTGACCACAGCTCATCTACCTTGCGTGGCTTCGAGGAATCAGATGTCACAGGCGAAGATCTCTATGACTGTGACTGCATGCAAGTGAAACTATCAATGAGTCAACCTGGGATGCCAAAAATTGGTTGTATCTACTCCTTGCAGTTTTTGCTAGGAAGAAAGCATGCAAAGCTCTTGGGACAAAGGAGTAAAGGAGCCATCTAGGCTTTGGTGAAAAGAGCAAGCTACTCAATGCACTCCTGCTAAGCAATCTGACTAATTCAGCATCCAAGGTTTGGGGGTGTTCTTCAGGGCAGAATTAACACAAAGCACTTCCTGAATATCAGAGGAATGCTAATAGACAGAGGAGAAGGAATGGAATATATTTTTCGAGTCCTGGACTACACGCAGGCGCTTTCCCAGAGATAAAGAGAAATCACAGGAATCAAGCAGGGATGCCCCAAAGGCTGATTCATTTCAAATGTTTAGGTTGTGGGGGACAGAAGTAAGGACTCTCCAAAGGATCCTTAAGAGCACCAGGCCTTCTGGACGTGGCTCTGGAAAGCTTGAGTGGTTTCCAGTAATTCTGTAATTACTACCCTGTCACACTGCGAGGGGAACAGGTTGGCAAACCTAGGTAGCGAACTAAGTAATCTGTGGCGTAATCTAAACATATAACGGTAATTAAGTCTGACAACTTAATTTGCTACTGAAATTTAAATGTACAGTAGCAATCTGCAATTAAGCAATCTTTTGTAATAACACCCTGCCACCCTGGAAAATTTCAGGTAAAGCACTGTGTACTATTAGGTAGCAAAAATATTGACACTGGTAAAGCATATCCGGGCTATGATCTGACATTTATTCAAATTAACTATTGCTTTGCAAGGGAAGAGAGGTGGGTGGAGATTTAGTTGCTGTTCTCTGTCAGCGTCAACTTCTTCAGACACTTGGAAGTTCCTTCTGCTGATGTGAGTGTTTCCATGCCCAATTAACACTGGGCTCTGAATTCTAGGTCCTTGAGTCGAGGCATTCATCAGTTGGGCTCAGAAGGAAGGATGGCCTACAGAGAGGTTTCCCCTTTGAGGGACTTTGATGTTGGTTTTTGTAGAAATGATACACACCTGACACTTTAAAAGAGGGACACATGTTACCCTAAAAAGGGCTTGAGTTTTGAAGAAGATGCTGATCAGGACATGAACCTTGTTGTCTTGGCCAAAATGTGTAAGTGCTTTCCTTATTTTCCAGAGTGACCTGACTGTACTAAGTTGAGGGATAATGTGGCAGCTACCTCATTCTTCCTGCCTGCATATGTCTTTTGCTAACCATCACTAGTGGGGTAGCTTACCAAAGTCCATCAGATGATTGTCTTACTCCCTCATTTAACCTTAAACTTTCTTCCTTAAATTCTGTAATGTTGACCCATTTTAGGAACATCATACAGGGCATTGCAGGACATAGGAAATTTGACTCTTTAAATTTAACTTCTAAATTTAGCTAGTTCATTCTGTTTATGCTGGCTCATTCTTGCCTTGGCTTTCTTACTCCATTTGCTTGAATAGTTTTTTTTTCCTCATTTTTTTGTTCCTCATGTCAATTAGCTGATACCTCTAAGCTTGCCTTTTTACTTTCTCATATCAGTGACTACACTTTAGAAAAGCCTGAGGCATTTCAGAGATAGGTTCTAGGTGGTGTGTGTGTGTGTGTGTGTGTGTGTATGTGTGTGTGTCTTCTGAGGAGCATAAAGGAGATACAAAGAAGAACTTCTATCATGAGAGGCTCTTGGGAGATGTTTGGAGGTCTTAGAAGAGGAACACAGCTCTTCATATACCCTTGACAAAACAATGGTCCTCTTCTATCAGGGAAGGTAGAATTCTTCAACCAAATGTGGAGATTCAGGAAGAATGTACATGGAGGGGTGAGGGAGATACCCCTCCCATCCTCAGCTAGCCAGATCAGTCAAATCAACTCAAGACAGGATATTGAAGGAGCAGATGGCATTAAGAGCAAGGAACCAATTGCTATGTGTCAAAGAACATTCATAGGATGGTACCCAATTTCTTTTTTTAATTAAATTTTTATTTTTTAATATTAATTACAGTTTATTTGTTTTATATCCCAGCTGTAGCCCCCTCTCTCATATCCTCCCAATCCCACCTCCCCTCCCTCTTCTCCTTGCATGCCCCTCTCCAAGTCCAGTGATAGGGAAGGTCCGCCTCCCCTTCCCTCTAACCGTAGCTTATTAGGTCTCATCAGGACTGGCTGCATTGTCCTCCTCTGTGGCCTGGCAAGGCTGCTCCCCCATCAGGGGGAGGTGATTAAAGAGCCAGCCACTGAGTTCATGTCAGAGACAGTCCCTGTTCCCCTTACTAGGCAACCCACTTGGATACTGAGCTGCCATGGGCTACATCTGAGCAGGGGTTCTAGGTTATCTAGGTTATATCCATAAATAGTCCTTGGTTGGAGTATCAGTCTCAGAAAAGACCCCTGTGCCCACATTTTTTGGTTCTGTTGCTCTCCTTGTGGAGTTCCTGAGAGGTACCTAATTTCTTGACAGTTCCACAAAAGAGCTATAAGCAAAGTAATGTATTTTGAGACCCCCAAAGTCTATTTATTACTCAAGCACTAACATTCTATGGGGCATCTTATGGATGATGTCAATGACAATGAGAAGTCTGCTGCTTTTGTAATTCATTTGAATGAATTAAGACACACAGTACACATGCACATACACAGACATGTATGCACACACACGCACAAGTGCATGCAATCTCAAAAGAAAACATGGAGGAGACTCAAATACAGCCAGCCCTCCATACTGTAGCTTCTGCATCTAAGGACTGACCCAACCGCTGACAGAAAGCATTCAAGAAAAAAAAAAAAAGTGTATCGATACTAAACACGTACAGGCATATTTCATTGTCGCTTTCTAGACCACAGTATTATGCTTATTTACATAGCATTTACATTACAGGCAATAGAAATAGTCTAAGGTAATGTAAAGTGGGAGCATATACATAAGTTATATCCAAATGCTATGGCATCGTATGACAAAAGGCTTTCTCCTTCTTTCTCCTTCAAGAATTATAGCAGCCTCGGGTGCTTCTGGTGTCAGTTCCTGAAGATATCAAGGAAAAAAAAAATCTTTTTTTTTTTTTCTAGCTCAGAAAAAGATTTGGGATGGTACCCTCAAGTACCTTTGCTAGGATAAAGTACCAGGCCACGTACGTTGTTCTCACACATCCTGATCGAGCAGTTTATTTGCTTCTATCGTCTTTTATTTTTGTTGTTGTCTGTGCTTACAGAAGGCATTTCGCCTGACTTTAATGAACATGTTGGGAAAATAAACTATCAATGAGTCTCCAGCCACACATAACTGAGTAGGTTGTGTTTTAAGGGTGGGGGGAAGGGAAGTCAAGGGCGGGATCTTGATGATGCATAATTGATGTCCCAAGGTTCTTCTTTAGAATTCACGGTCAAAGGCCTAAGGGACCAGAATGGGGCCCAGAGAGCTTAAGTGCTCGGCTAGATGTCACACTGGGCTTTTACCCAAGTGGTGACATCATCCAGCGGAGCCTATTCTATCTGGTTGTCAGGGTGCAGGAGTCATTTCTGTCTTTCCTACCAGCCTGGGTTCTGGGAGAGGGAGGGAGGCCAGCAACCGCCACTCTCACTCGAAGAGAGTAAGATGGATTCTAAGGCTGCTTCAGACCTCTCCAGTGCTGATTTATCTGTCCATTGCTGGCCTTGGGGCCAACCTTCTCCTTTCCAGTGGCCACAGAAGGGTCAGAACTAAGGTGAGGCAGGTGATGCATGCTTGGTGCAGCCGTCAACGATCTATGTCCCTGTCTTGGCGTCCTTAAATTCTGTGCCCCCCCCCCCCACCCCGCTGTTTCCCTTGCATGTATCTTAGTTCCAGCCTTGGATGATATACATCTGAAATGCAAACGCCCGTGGAGGAATGAAGAAGTTACTGTCTGTTGCTAACATCTATGGAAAACAGTGCCTGTGAAACTTTCATAGGTACAGTGATCTCTGGGAGCAAGAAACAGCGAGGGGCAAGACTGGCTAGAGAGCCCTCTGTGAATTTGGTGGGTATTGGTGGAGTACCCTAGGACACACTGGGATTCACTGCTTAAAAAGGCTGTCAGAAAAGAGGGACTGGACTCCAGGAGAATTGACACTGATTGAAGCACTTTGGTAATCTCTCAAGGCAGAGTCCCGGAGGCATGCCATTTGACTTGGTGCAAAAATGTAGGAAAAATGCTCACTGGGCATTTTACGATTTGGGAGATCAAAACCCAGTGAGACTTATTCCAAAGCAGATAAACGGATCTGTTCATGCTAAAAACCACGTGGCTCTCTGAGTAAGCAACCAGCATAGCCCCACGGTGGGAGCCCGGATGGACAGAGCTGCAGGCAGGGAGGAGTGCTGCACTGGATCCTGGGTCTAAGACTGTCCAGATCTCGCTGTGAGCACCTCAGACTCTTCTTCCTGACCAGCACCTTCGTAACCAGCTACTCTTAACTACCTTGAGGCTGTTGGCTCCAGGTTTCATGTATATTTAATTTTTTCTCTGTTTTGGAACCATTTTTAACTCCCCATGTGTCGATTTGCCTCTTACATGAATTGGGAGAAGACAGTAATTTCGAAAGGTGGGGAGAACATGGGTCAGCTTCTCCCTGGCACGCAGGTGACATCATACTAGATTCCTTAACATTCCGTTTTATTCTCCACACACACAGGAGCATGTCCTGGTGGAGAGTTGGGAGAAAGGCAGAGATCACCATTGCTCCCAGGCAAATAAGCATTGCAGTTATGGGTCCCATGCTGTCCTTCCGTCTGCCGCACCCCTATGATGACATCAGTGAGGACCTAAGCACTTCTCTCCTAGGTCATTCCTGACTCTATCTGAGACAGACTCCCAGGTTCCGTAAACTCTGACATTGAGTGACCTCAGTAGCATCCAGCAACACCAGCCATAGGGGGAGTAGCGGTATCTCTAAGACATTCACATTTAGCATTTTTGTTTGTTTGTTTGCTTGCTTTTGGACAGTGTTTCCCTACGTAGCCTTTACTGGACTGGAACTCCTTTGGTAGACCAGAAGACCAGGCTGGCCTGGAACTCACAGGAACCTGCCTGCCTGTCTCTGCTGGGATGGAAAGCATGTGCTAAGACACACCTTTTGCCAGTAACAAGGTTGGCTTTCAGCCCCACACTTACCTGTTTCCAGAGACAGATGTCATGACCACAGTCCACTGCCCCTCCAGGAACCCGGATACCTTTCCAGTGCAGTGACTTCCTGGTTTTGCTTAGAGGAATCTGCCTCTAAGTGTGTAACACTTGCTGAGGAGACAGGCAGAGAGGAGGAGGCAAGGCTATACCTTCCCCCCCCCTTTCTCCTCCATCAGAGCAACACTGCTTTCCTCTATGGCATATCTGAGGCACCTGTGTTATGGGTTTAAAAACCTCCCTTGATGTTAGAACCAACAGACATGCATAAAGAGCATTCTGTTTCCCTTAGTTTCAAGACAAGTTTCCAAGTTCCAATCAAGAGCTCCGGTTACAAGGGCAGCCATGCTCCTCCAATTGTGCATTCCTTTTTGGTCCTCAGCACCACTCTCCAAAGATGGTCTTTCTAATGTACTTCTGACCTGTTGCCTAGCTTAGTGCACTGAGACCCAGCAACCTTTGCTGCACTGTCCATGGCTGTGATTAGACCCAGAACATCTATTTTCCAGATGTGCACACTAACAGGAGAGAACAAGGGTAAAAGCAGGAGCCTTAGACGGCCTCTCTCAGGAAAATGGGGCTCACACCTCAGCAGTGTCTGGAGGACACTGAGAACAGCAAATTTGACTCTAATCTTGGGGACACACTCTTTCCCATACCATTTAAGTGGCCTCTTCATTTTCACATATGCTCCGAAACTTTCATCATTATTTCTACCTTCCTTTTCCATTTGCTCCTCATAAATGAGGAGAGAATGAATGTTCAGGCCCAGAGGAGGCAGCAAACTCCAAAACAGTGAGCTTTTGAGCTTGCCACTCCTTACAGAAACTGAGACAGATCCTTTTTTCAAATATGGCTTAAAAGTTCTATCCCCTGATAAAAGTGTGATATATTCAGTGAAATAGAATGAGTTTTCCTTCCAAACATCTGACCGATACAGTTGACATTACAACGCCTTCATATGCCCCCTGGTTTACTGCCTAGACTGCCAGCTGGAAGAATATGCCAACAGTACAATGTGATTTGCAAACACTTTAAGTCTGCTATCAGTTCAGTACTACAAAGATTAGCAGAGGTGAGGACCTGGTTGGCTTTATGACAAAAGAGCTGGAGGAATAGAACTTTGGGAGACTTTCATTTTCCGTGAGGAACCTGAAACTTTCAAACATTAACTAATAACCCCCCATCTCTCTCATTCCTCTTTCCCACTCTCTTCCTCTCCCCGTCTTTCTCTGAGACAGGGTCTCACCATGGAGATCTAGTCGGTCCCAAACTCAGAAAGATTCACCTGGGATCAAAGGCATGTGCCACCATTCCTGGCTAAGTTTCTTTTTTCTTTTTTTATGAATGACATTTTCAAGCCACACCTCCCCCCCCGCTCATTACATCTTTTCTACCACACAGCTTCACTCTGAATTGGAAGAGTTTCTGGGAGATGCTCGATCTTCAACTTTCTGGGGGTTCTCAAAATAAGCAGCAGCATGGCTGCAATGTTAGTGTCTACACCATTGGGTGACACTCCAGATGGTGAGGCAACCCTCACGCTTCATTGCAGATTAAATCTAAAATGCTTCTGGTTGCAACATTTTCTAACACTGGGATCCAAATTTGAGTAAACATTATGTTAGAAAGTTAGTCCAAGTTTAGAAGTCCAAACATATTTCAAGCACATTTCAACATGCATACTTTCTTGAGATGAAAAAAAGAAAAAAAAGAAGGGAAGATGGGAGAAAAAAATAAAGGAGAATAAAAGAGAAAGAAAGGAAAGGGAGGTTGAGAAAGGCCAAACCCAGAGAACTCTAAATAAGAGTATGAAGATGAGCTCACAGAATAAGGGTGATCTCTAAATCCCGTTTCCCTCCAATATAGTATCGGAACCCTTTTAATGTCAAATATGAAGTGATGTATTCAAAAGCTAAGCCCTCCAGTTAAATATGTAAAGCACACGTTTCTAGACACATCAACAGCAGGATAACCTTAGAATTTACACCTTTTCTTTAATCAGTGGAAAATTATTCTAATAGTATTATGTTTGATCCCTCTTCATTCAGGCCATGTGTTCTTAGACAGATTGTAGCTCAACCTGGATTTGCATATTCTATTCCCTCCTGAGTGTTAAGGGACTGAGTCCATAAACAGCCTTCTGTGTCAGTAGGAAGAAGGGAAGAAGAGAAAGAAATGCCAGGGGGAGATTTTTCCAGCTTGAAGACTTTGGGGATGTAAGGGGAGTCATCATTTCACCTGAAAATTTCATAAAATTATATGGATTTTCTTTTAATCAATATAAATCATATTATTCTTATGTTGATTTGTACCAATGCCCTACCTTCTACTAGCAATATTTGTTTACTTGGTAACCTTTCACCTCCCCATTTGCAGTCAAAACAGGCAGAGTCCATGCATCTGTCCTGAGGATCTCCAGTGTCAGAACTATCAGGGGTGCTCTTTAAATTCTGGTTCCCACTTCTGTCTGTGAGTTCAGACCCATTAAATCTGGGATTCAGAAATCTCTCCTTAGTAGAACTCCTGATGGACAGATGCATGGGAACAAGCTCCTGATGACGCAGATGCATGGAAACCAACTCCTAATGACACAAATGGGGACCAATTGGTAAAGGTAAGAGCACTTACTAATGGGTGAGGCAGAGAGCTCATGGTATCCTACCAGCAATGCAAGAAAGTGCTTGCTAATATGTCAGATTTAAAGACTGAAATTTTCAGAGGGAAAAAAAAACCTGTATGAACAGTCATAAGGCACTCAGCTAGGATGTGGCAGTTCATGCTTCAAACTCACGCATGTTTCATGTCAACAGCTAAGTATAAAGTACAGAAGAATGACCTGGAATAAAAGCCAGCGGCTGTGAGATGGCAGAGGGAAATATCCATTCAAAGAGGCCCAGACTGCTGAGAAATAAACCAGATGCCCAAAAGCACAGGCATGAGGAGCAAGCGGAAAAACAGCCGCAGGCTCACTTGCAGTGCAGCAGCCAGTGCTGGGGATGAATCTGGGTGGGAGGTTGGGATCTGAGGCCATAGGAAGGAGTGTGAGCTTAGTTTTACAGCAGAGCAGTGTCAGTTAAGGTTGGATGCAGTGGATGGCAGAATCTGTCTTGTGAGCGTGGAGTCATTCTGTAAACATCATCAACAACAGATGGCCAATGAGAAGAGAGCTAAGTCAGAAAAAAACAGGAACGAGAAACTTGAAATTATCCAGAGGTTTTTGGAGGAGTCCTTGGATTCAAGAGTAGGGAACATAATTGGTTAAAAATTCCAGAACAACAACATTCTTATTTTTCAAGAATACAAGTATTGCTTGTTGTGGGTAATGTTAAATAGCGTTTTCATTTCTACCAGACTAGAATTCCAACTTACATAAGGCAAAGAAAGGACACTTAATAGTGTCCTTTCAATAAATAGTGTACGTTCAATAAATTTGAGAAAGCTCACCAGGAAGAACATTTCAATGCCATTTACACCTGTGTTTTGCCTCCCACAAACTGATAGCGGAGAAAAGAGTTTACAAAGGCGCGTCGGGCTGTTTAGACTTATCCTTGTTTGAGATAAGAGTTTGTTCCGCATTTCCTCTTCTGGCCTCAGCTGGATGGTGCAGATTCTAAAACTGTACTTATTTGTTCATTTAGTACCAGAATGATGGGAAACTGAAATATTAATAGGACCTACGTCCACCCCACACAAGAAAAGATGACAATAGTAACAGCAGTCCTCCAGAGAAAATCTATAGTAAGTCATATTAAATACATATATATTTCAAAAGTGTACGTTGGTAATATTTAGGGCATTGTGGCCTGACATACTTCTCTGATCACTTGCGGAGGAAAGGAGCCTTCTGAGGAGGGTTAGTTGTGAAGGAAGTGGGAAGGGATAAAGGGAAGGGCATAGTGATTCTTTATCACGAGGAAAGGGGAAGTGGATAGATAGAGTTCCAGGGAGATGTGTGCAAGTTGAGACTTGACTTAGCACTAAGTGCATAACCAGTGCAGAGAGGAGGTGGAGGAGTGATGCAGTGTAGAGAGGAGAAGAAAGAGTGATACAGAGTTGAGAAGAGGAGCTAGGAGGAGTGATACAGCACAGAGAGGAGGTAGAGGAGTGATGCAATACAGAGAGGAGATGGAAGGGTGATACAGCACAGAGAGGAGATAGAGGAGTGAAGCAGTGCAGAGAGAGGAGATGGAAGGAGTAACACAAGGAGTTGAGAAGAGGATATAAGTTCAGATTGGCTGCTGGGTGGTTGTCATGGGTACATGAGGCAATGGGAGACTGTACACTCAAAGGACCAGGGACTTGAAGTCCTGATGAAGTTAGGGAGGAGATGCACTCAGAGTAAGGGAATGGAGAGAAAGGGATGGTGGGAGGCTGTGGGTGGGAGTGATTTACTGAAGCTTAAGATTTCTGACATGGGACAGTGTCAGGGACTGGTAACATTCTGGATGTGCCAGCAAAGTGGTCTGGAGATGGAGGACCTTTGGGTAGCAGATGTCAGAGAAGTGAGCCTGGGTGACACAGTTGTAGACTACACAGACACTGTAGGTATGAACAGGTGTGATGCAGCTAGAGTTAGAAGGAAAATGTTATCCAAGTGCCGAAGACCTAAATAAACGTGGTGGTCTGTGGTTGACACTGATGTAATAGAGAGGGTTAAATGCTTTATAAAATTCACCTCGAAGGCTGTGTGGGAAAAAGCACTTGCCACTAAGTCTGACCACCTGAATTCGATCCCTGGGCCCCACATGGTGGCAGGAGAGAATTATCTTCCCTTACAAGTTGTCCGCTGACCTCCTTAAGTGGGACATGGTACCTGCACAGGCATACACACATTAAATAAGTAAAATATAATACAATGAAAACAACTAACTAACCTCAACTATGGTGGGGGAAGAGCAGTGTTCCGGGATCAGCAGTAAGGAACATAAAATGATTCTGGTATAAAATAGTTCCCTACCTTGCTCACCTGAACTCTAACCTCTGTCCCCAATGCCTCTGGGAAACCAGTGGAATATGCTTTTTGGAAAAATATACAGCTTATATTTGAAGGCGTTCAGTGTAGGAAATGACACTTTTTTTTTTTTTTTGCTTTAAAAGGAATGTAGGATCATGATAAGTAGAGTTTAGACGATAACATGGGTTAAAGTGAGACAATAATGAGTAAACTAGGCACTAAACAGGGTTGATCATGTGTGAAAGCAGTTATCAGAGGAGAAGATGGAGCATTTGTAGACACTGGTAAAGAAGAAGTGGAAAGAGTGAAGAGCTGGAGGAGGGAGAAAGGTGCTATGAAATAATATGAATATTATGGTATATTAGGATGGGGGGGTCTGGACAAAATCTGGTTGGTTGAAGTAAGCAACCTTCCAAACCCCATCATTCAGGAATAGTGATAATAGCAAGAAAGTGTTGAGACTTTCCCCATATTCCCTGTTCAAAAGTAAACCAATCCACTGCTCCACAAACTTCATCTTCAGTGCAGACATTTCTGTCTGGGCATTACCCTGCTAATCTAAGAAGAAAAGCTCAGCACAACTGGGAACCACTTAGGCCCACTTGTGGTCTTAACAATGATGAGCTTGGTAAGTACAGCCTTCTCACATCATCAATGCAGCACAGGTAGGAAGAGAAGAAAGCCAAGCATGTTCCTGCTAAGTTGCTTCATTCAGTGGCTATGATATCCCTCATCACAGTAGCCAGGATAGAATATACACTATCACTGAAGATACCAGATACTTTGATTGCAGGACAGAGAGAAATCAGGCTAGGATTGAGTTGAAATCTTCCTTCCTACTGGCTTGCATTCATATTGATTGAGAGTGCTATATATCTGTACTCACTAGAGTTTTGGCAAAGATGAAAAGAATATACTTTGGAGAAAGGGTAGCATTATCAACAAATGGTGCTGAGGAGACTGGATGTCTCCATGTAAAATAATGTAATTAAAACTTTAATTTTTACCCAGTCCCCCTAATAAACTCTAAATGGATCAAGAATTTCAACCTGAGACCCAAAACTCTGAAACTGCTAGAGAAAACAGATGAATGGGTGATACATATACACAAAGGAATTTTATTTAGCTGGAAAAAATGAAATTATGACATGGAAAATTGATGGAACAGAAAGCTATTATGGGGACTAACGTAACCTAAGTTTAGAAAGACAAACACCATACTTTATTTCTTGGTGTCTATACTAGTTTTGAAGTTTTAGAATAAAAGCAAATGGGAGTACCAGGTAGGAGGTTTGAGCTTGGAAGGGTGAACTCTAACCTCTGTCCCCAATGTGATGGGGGAGGAAAGGGAAGTGGGAGAGAGGGACAGTCAAGAATAAGGATGTCCGAAAGAGTCTATTAAAAATCTACTGCTTCATAAGCTGACCAAAATATAATTTATTTTTAAAAAGCATTTGGAGGAACTCTGCGTGAGAGGTAATCCTGCTGTTATAAGCAAAGGGTTATTAAATGAAAATCTCAGTGCCATGTGTGAGTCACCTCCAAATGAGGGGTTTGTCAGTAAACCCCAAACAGTACAGACTATTTCCATTTCTCTTGGTTGCCTGCCAGAACTATATGGTAAGACCCTATCACTGAAGAAACCAGATGTTTTGATTGCAGGACAGAGAGAAATCTTCCTTCCTACTGGCTTGAATTCATATTGCTCGAGAGTGCTATGCAGAATGCTGGGAGGAAAAAAAAAAAGCCATCAGTGTTCTTACTCAGCTGTGGATCCTGCATTGTACAATATGACCTTCCAGGCAAGGCATGGCTACTGGTGTAATAGTGGCATGACATTATGGGGCAATCCAAATGCTTTCTGATTGGAGTCTGCTCCATAGGAGGGAATTCATGACTGCTACTACAAACCTGGAGAAAAAGCCCCAGTCTGGGGAGGGCCCAGGGCCCAGTAGTGAATCTGCTACAATTGTTTTACTAAGTGGACATGTTGCCAAAATGTCTTTTAAACATTTGTACTTATATTTATGGTTGTGAGCCTAGCCTTTAACGGCTGAGCCATCTCTCCAGCCCACATTTGTACTTATATCCTTAGATTGTGCTTCGAGCTGTCTCTGTCAGAGGGGTGTGATTTGCACAGTCAGTGCAAATTCATAACTGGTCAAAGTGCTGAGAACAAGTGGCTATGGCGTGTGAGATGTCTATACCTGTTAATTCCACTGAACTACAATAAATACCATCACCTGAATTCTTTTAGCAAACTTTATTTTCTGTCAAATAGCGCTGTCTCCCTAAAGTGGGGTTTGAGAGAACAGCATCAAACACAGGAGAAGGTGGAGTTCATTAACCCTCAAACTACAAGACAAGGGAGTTCCCAAGTGGTTTTCATTATGTAGGAGCTTGGAAGAGCCTCTCAAAATTATTTAACAGGGTGGTGGTCATGGTAAAAGGTATGGAACATGTCAAATTCCAAAAAATGAGTCAAGACATGGTTAAACTTAAGTTTAAAAAAAAAACAAAAAACAAAAAACAGGAGTAAACTAATTCTGACTGTGTAATAAGATGACTTGTAATTGTCCATCATTTCCCGCTTGATTTATGTGTCCTTTTCAAATCCTTGGTAGGGAATGGTCATTTTTGGTTGTTGTATGGTATGGTAATGCTGGCAGAGGGAAAGTATTTTTAGCATTTTTTTTTTAATCTGGTGGAAGACAAAGTTCATATCATGACCAGGGTCTCTTTAATTATGTCTGTTGGTTATCACAAAAGAATAAATTTTTCTTACTCAGGTAGGGTTTGTATGTGCCACACCCCTGACTCAGCCTCCTGAGTATCTGGCATTGGGACCAGCCAGAGCTAGATATTTTATTTTATTTTATGGCAGTAAAGAAAAAAAAATTTAGAAAAAGTTGATTCTGAGAGGTTTTGATGGATTTTGTTTGCTTTGCTTTAATCTCATCCTGGGTGAAGTATACTTTCTTCTTGATTGTTCAAATGAGTCATGTAAGAACTAGATTTAAACTATCAACCTCTTCACTTTTTGTTGGTAGTCAGGTTGATTAACATGGCATTAGGCAGTGTTCCTAAGGCTACGTTTTTTTTTTTTAATTTTTTATTTAACTTTTATTAATTACACTTTATTCATTTTGTATCCCCCCATAAGCCCCTCCCTCCTCCCCTCCCGGTCCCACCCCCCCTTTCTGCATGCATGCCCCTCCCCAAGTCCACTGATAGGGGAGGTCTTCCTCTCCTTCTTTCTGATCTTAGTCTATCAGTTCTCATCAGAAGTGGCTGCATTGTCAGGGTTCTAGGTTATCTCCATGGATAGTCCTTGGTTGTAGTATGAGTCTCTGGGAAGTTCCCTGTGTTCAAATTTTCTTGTTCTGTTGCTCTCCTTGTGGAGTTCCTGTTCTCTCTAGCTCTTACTATTTCCTACTTCTTACATAACATTCCATTCACTCTGTAAGGCTACATTTTAATCTTCAATAAAAATACTTTTACAAGAAAAAAAATTTTTTTTTCTTAAAGCTCTCCTTCTCTTGTTTTGCATAGGAGCTAGCCAAGCGCCCTATCATACTGTAGAACTATTTCAATGAACGAATTTATCTGTAGATAGATCTTGGCCCATTTGTTTCTAACAGGTACCTTTTTGATAGTGAGAGAGCCTGGTGTGGCAATAGGCCCTATATGCATCCTTTTTATCCCCTTTGCCAGGAGAATTTTCTTTTGGATCTAACAGCACAGTGTTTGTTGAGGATGAGAGAGCAACATATTCTCTGCTGTAACTGCATCTTGGCTGAAATCAGGACGTTGTTGTCGTCATGGCCCAGGAAGGCTGGACTGCTAAGCAAAGCCGGGAGGGAATTTGGGCAATGAGACATTTGTCAGGAGCATCTGGTTCGCTGACCCAGCTGAAAAGATAAGGAACAATTATGCCAGGTGGACTGGTTCACATCAGCTTTCTGCAAGCCCAAGGCTCTCTGATTTTGTAGGACTTCCTGGGTCTTTGGAACAGTTTGTAGTCCACA
This sequence comes from Meriones unguiculatus, assembly GCF_030254825.1. Classification (NCBI taxonomy): domain Eukaryota; kingdom Metazoa; phylum Chordata; class Mammalia; order Rodentia; family Muridae; genus Meriones; species Meriones unguiculatus. Next base: position 18,327,742 of record NC_083352.1, read on the forward strand.
GCTGATTCCCGGATAGAGTCTGTCAGCCCAGTGGAAATCTTTTGGAACAGATAGAGACCAGAAACAGAAGTTAAAATTAAGAAACTCAAAGGAAAGTCTTACATTTGGGGCTTTGTTACTCATGCTAACAGGCTTCATAGTAAAGGGTAAACAGGTTTCAGATGTAACTTTTTTTTTAACTGTTTCTTTATTTTAAAAACTTGCGTTATAGCGACTGTTCTCAGTAATCAACCACTGGTGTCTACTGGTAAATAACTGGATAAAAAAAAAATTTAAGGAGTATATCTTATAAAAGTATAAAAAATCTTATATTTTTGGAGTCCATCTGACCTGTGACACGTGGATTCAAGTTATGACTCCCTGAAGCTTATATGAAGTTTTAAGTTTACAAAAGTAAAAGTTTTAGATACATTATCTTTACCATTATTTATAATCTGTACTGAAATCCACACTGTGGAAAAAGCAGCTAACAGGTGTCTGTAGAACAGCTGGAGTAGACTAAAGCCTCTGAGTCATAGCAGAAGTTATGGCTTTGGGTTGAAAAGCATGAACATTCTTTCCTCTGTCCAGAGGGCTGGACATATAGATTGGACAGAGGTGGACGAGAAGCACCTGTAAGTCTATACTTAAAAGACAACCAAAGAAAATTTAACATCTAGAGCTTATGATTAATAGTAGCAATCGGTGCTTTGCCAGCTTATCAGCATCATTGATCAATGTTAAAACTTTGAACTTTTGAAATCCTAGTATAACAATAGCACAGAATGGGGAAGTAATCTGAAGCATTTTAAAATTCACATTATTTTCATACCTTTATAATTTGTATTTATAGATCTGAAATTATTTTCTTAGGCCTTTATAATTTATCTAAACTTTTATATCCTCAGATGTTTATAACTTGCATATATATATTAATAATTTAAGGCATATAGCTATATCTTAAATCATTTTTAATCTAGATAACCTAATATATACTACATATCCTTAAATTATTTAAATTCATTTGTAAACATACACACCTTTGTTGGGGTTTGGCCTGGTACTATGCATTATAAATGTTAATTACTGGTCCTTAAAAATCTTGACCCTGCTCAGATAAGCACATTCTCACATATACCTGTGTTGTTGCTCCACCTAATTTAAAGCTGATTGGTTAACAAAAAATGCTGAAGCTTGGGATTTGGCAGAAAGAAGGGAGGTGGGGCTTGGGGTTCACTGGCTGGGGTCGAGGGACCATGGTGGGAGAGAGAGGAAGGGGAAGACAGGATCACAGAAGGAAATGGACCAGAGCCATGGGTTAGCATGAGGAAGGAGGGGTAGACAGGATTGTAGAAGGAAATGGACCTTGGGTTAGTGTGGGAAAGGAGGGGGAGACAGGCTTGGAGGAGAAGGACATGGACCAGAGCTATGGCTTAGCGTGGGAAAGGAGCACATGGCCAGACCAGCGTGGATGGAGAAGACGGAGGACATTAATAAGTATTTGGGGATCATGGATGGGAGGTAGCTCGAGATTGGGGCTGGGAGATAAAGTTAGTTTAAAGGGTTCATATCAGCAAGACCCCAGGTAAAGGCTATTTTATAAAATACAGCGGAGGTCTATGTCTTTATTTGATTGATAGCAGGTTAGATAATACCACCATAATAATTATAGCCTAATAATAAACATTTATTAGGTCATATTTTTAAATTTTTCACAGCCCACCTTAAATTTTTTATCCAATTATTTACCATTAGACACAAGTGGTTGCAAAGTAAGTTCTTTTAAATAAAGCAGTAGTAAAAGGTTACATTGAAACCTGTTTATCCTTTAGTATGAAGCCTGTTAATAGGGCAAACAAGCCTGTTTGTGAATTTGCCAGGAGACCTAATAACTCTAGAAAAGCAAGGCTTGATTTTTTTATAAGTGACATGCCTTGAACAGATAGGTGCTGTCCCACTTATAAAGCTACAGGTAGCCATCAATACCACTGGGGATCTGAGAAGGATAAATTACAGCAGAAGGTATGAACTAAATGGTCTCTGTATCCATTAGGACAGAGACTTACCAGCTACCAGGATGATTACTCTGTTGTGATCTCAATAGCTTCATTAGGGGTGAACAGAGGCCATCGGTCTTTGGCTGTGACATAGGTGACAGCATAGATGGCTGCAAAGGACATCATAGGCCTATAGCTGCCAGACCCAGGAGATCTGAGAGATTTTCCTGTGGATAAGGAACTTAGAAAAAACTGGCCTATGTGATGGTTTGAATAAAAATGGCTCCCATAGGCTCATAGGGAGCGGCACTATTAGGAGGTGTGGCCTTGTTGAAGTAGGTGTGGCTTTATTGTAGGAAGTGTGTCAACTAGGGTGTAGGCTTAGAATTTTCACCTAACCTACTTTATTTAGGGTTCCTAAATGCTTCTACCTCCCTTCCACCCACTGACCAGAGGTAGAGGAGAAAGAAGGTTATTAGGTAAAGAGGGTTGTAGACCTTTTCAGAAGTAGTTCTTCAGGATGAGTCCACTCTTTGTTGTCCAGATACGAGCAGTCCAGTCCAAAGGCCAACACCAAACAGCAACTCAAATCAATGTGATTCAGAAGACTGGAACAAGTCGGCAAAAGCCACAAGACTCAGTTGGATTGCCCCAAGAAATTCTCTGGAACATTTCTCTCTATGAAGTCAAGGATCAAGTATGAAGATCAGTGCAGCGATGTCTATCCAAAAAGTGATCTCTCTCTGTCCTTGGGTTTCTATGCATCTCCTCTCCTCAGAGTTCACCCACAGATGTTCTCAGCTGGCCAAAGTCATGCCCCTCGCATAAGAGAGCACACAGCAAAAACATCACGTGCCCTCTCACAAGCCATCCTCCAGCAAAACTTCACATGACTCAATCAAGTCTTCAAAGACACCAGAAACTTCCACTTCACTAGGGGGTGGGCCTTGAGGTCTCAGAGACTCAAGCCAGAGGAGAGCAGTCAACCTACCACGTCCACAGTTTTTGCAGCGCCTCGGCAGCAGGTGAGGGATGAGGGATGTGAGCATCATCACAATCCACATCTGTGCCCCATCTGTCTTCTTTGGAGACCTTAGGGTTGCCTCCAGGAGCTGGCATTTTTGTCTGTCACAGGAATTTTTTCTCATTAAATATTTTAAATGTCATATTCAGCAGATCTACGAAAAGTTTTGAGGGCCATCTGTTAAGTATACCTGATTTTAAATAAACTTTACTTGTTTTTAGTTATTTGTTTTAGGTTTAACCTTGAAAACAAATAGAGGAGGCTAAACAGAACTTACTCCTATACATAAATACCATTTTTACTTAGCATGACTTCGGATGCTTGGCACACATTAAAGAATTGAATCATTTATAAGGTGGCTATTAACTTGAATTTCTTAATCATTAACAGTCTACAAAAAGTTAATGGCTTTTATAAGATTAGGGTTTTGATTTTTATCCTTGTTAAATTACAATTTTTGAATTGAACTCTTAGTATTAAGATAAAATAAAAATTTAAATCATAAATGCAGTCCATAGGGAGACTGGCAACTTCCTGGTCTTTTGCACGAGTATAGAGCATCACAGTTTCTTGTATGACTCAGTTTATCAAAATAGCTAAAGCTTTAAAAAGTTAGCAAAGACAAAGAGGCTAGACATATATTTATAAATTGGTTTCTGTTAGCCTGAATAGACTTTAGGTAAGGACAATTTTATAGATGGTCTTGCTATTTCAGAAGATAGGAATTTAGCTTTTTGTTTTTGTTTTGGCTATTGGCGGTGACTGTTGATTTTATAGTCTGCATGGTACTTCCATCATGGAGTTAGTTGTGCTAAGGTCTGGGGGCCCTGTTATACCTCTTAAGAAGAATGGAACATGATTAAAATCTGGACAAGGCATGATCAAATTCCAACAATGGAAACAATTCAATGTTCAATATCTGGGATTTATTTATGACCCTTTGGGTTCTTCTAAGTGGCCTGAGTCATTTCTCTGGCATTGCCCTCTGTAATATCCATACCCTGTCCCCTAGGTTCCTATAGCATTGTAGCTGCTGGTCTTGCTAGCCAGCCATCACATGGCACTGGTATGTCCAAAATTGCTGAGGTCCATTATTGCAATTGGCCTGCATTTTCATCAATAGCCTTTCTTGGGTTCTCTTCAGAAATTACAGGCTCACCATACAATGCAAGGGTTAGCTGCTCTCTATGACTCTTCCAAGCTTTTAAGACCATCTGGGTGATGCTCACATTACAATATTTGGCTACCAGCATGAGGTACATTTTTTTTTATATAAACACATGGAGGTACAGCTTTAATATTCTATTAAGTGAGTATTGGTTAATCTGGGTATAAGTAGCTGAAATGGTTAGTAGAACAATTATAAGAGTTTGATGTTGGGCCAGTCCTTAGGCATTGGTTTTTGTCCATACCTCTGAGAACCTTTGTTGTACAGTCCAACCGTATCTTTTGACTAGGAACAGGACTTTCAGCTAGGAGATAATCTTTTGGCAGAGGGTAACAAAATTAGGTGGCTAGCCTGACACAGGACAGTAAAGAGCCAGCTTTTTAACAAAATAGAACAGCCTAAAACAATATTTCAATATTATCCATATGGAACAACCTGAGAACAGAGAAGGCTCAGAGATAAAAATTCCAAGCTCTTGTTATCAAAGCAGCCACGGCAAGCAGCCAAAGCAGTCTTTGCACTGTTTGGCTGGTTGGTCTTCTCCCACTGGGTTGCCTCTGCCTTGGACCACAGTTTCTTCCCTGCACTGGGGCAAGAGATTATGTTGGCTGACCACTGGTGAGCCAAGGATTTAAAAGGACAGAGACAGCAAAAATGATATCAATAAACACAGAACATGGAATGTTCACACAGTCAGAAGAGACTGGTCAAAATAAGCATGTGGTGGCCACCTTCCTTCATCCATTTAACTGGGCTTGGCCAATTTCCATCTCATCTCTCAGTACCCAAGAACCAGGTAGACAGTGAGACAGCTCACTAGTGCCCTAGACAGGAGTGCCTCATCAGTTATCTCTCTGCCCCCAGAAGGTATCTCACCTGAAACAAATGTAACAGAAGGAGACACAACTTACAGTGACTTACTGATGGAGGCCTCCTCAGATGGGGGCTTTATGGTTTCTTTTCAGTGCGGTGGTTCACTCCAATGGTCCAGAAAACTGAAAGCATGTCTGTGAGCTTCAAAACATCTTCAAGGTATGCACCTCCTGGGGTAGCATTCTGGTACCAGAGTCCTTGAGTGACCGTCTGGCTTCACAATCTGGGTGGGTGGTCTTCATCTTGCTCAGGCCCCCAAATGTTAACCCCATGAAATGAGAGTAATGACAATTACTCAGATTCCTTTAGTCGACTTAAAGCTTTATATTCTGTCAGACAGGGCTGACTCTCTAAAGTGGGTGTGCTGGATAGTATTTTTAAAATTTATTTGTTTATTCACTTTTCATCCTGATTGCAGCCCCGCCATCCTTCCAGTCCCTGACCCAGTGATCACTGAGTAGGGCATTGTTCAGTTTCCATGAGGCGGTAGGCTTTCTGTTATTGTAGTGCAGCTTTAATCCATGGTGATCTGATAAGATGCAAGGGGTTATTCGATTTTCTTGTATTGGTTTTTTTTTTCTTTGAGTCTGAACTGTCCTTACACGTCTCTTTTGATTAATTTTGGTTCAAAATCTATTTTATTAGATATTAGAATGGTTACTCCAGATTGCTTCTTGGGTCCATTTGTTTGAAGAACCTTTTCCCAACCCTTTACACTGAGGTATTGTCTATCTTTGTTGCTGAGATATGTTTCTTGTCTGCAGCAGAATGATGGATCCTGTACACCCATCCCTTCTATTAGCCTGTGTCTTTTTACTTCTTGATGTTGGGAGATATTAATGACCAATAATTGTTAATTCCTGTTATTTTATGGTAGTGGTGGTACTGTGTGTGCCCCTTTGGTTTTGCTACAGTGGAGTTATTTATTTCCTGTGGGTATTTTTTGGGTGTAGTTAATCTCCTTGGGTTGGAGTTTTCCTTTTAGCATCTTCTATAGGGCTGGATTTGTGCATATATATATTGTTTAAATTTGATTTTGTCAAGGAATATTTTGTTTTCTTTATCTATGATGATTAAAAGTTTTGCTGAGTATAGTAGTCTGGGCTGACATCTGTGGTCTCTTAGGGTCTGCAAGATGTCTGCCCAGGCCCTTCTGGTTTTTAGAGTCTCTGTGGAGTAGTCAGGTGTAATTCTGATAGTTGTGTCTTTATATGTTCCTTGGCCTTTTCCCCTGGAAGCTTTTAATATTCTTTCTTTGTTGTGCACATTTAGTGTTTGGATTATGTGGCCAGAGGATTTTCTTTTCTAGTCCAATCTATTTAGTGTTCTATAAGCTTCTTGTATGTTTATAGGCATCTTTTTCTGTAGGTTAGGGTAAATTTTCTCTTTTTCAAGACAGAGTTTCTCTGTGTAGGATTGACTATCCTGGACTCACTTTGTAGACCAGGTTAGCCTCGGACTCACAGAGATCTACCGGCCTCTGCCTTCTGAGTACTGGGATTACAGCGTGTGCCCCTGTGCCCTGCTAAGGGATTTTTTTTTTCTCTGATTTTGTTGAAAATATTTTTTGGTTCCTGAAGTTTTGAATTTTCTCTTTCTTCTATTCCTATTATTATTATTACTTTTTTTGAGACAGGGTTTCTCTTTGTAGCCTTGGCTGTCTTGCACACACTTTGTAGACCAGGCTGGCCTTAAACTCACAGAGATCCTCCAGCCTCTGTCTCCCTGACTGCTGTTATTATAGGCATGAGCCTTGGTGCCTGGTGTATTCCTATTATAATTATGTTTTATCTTTTCATAGTGTCTCTGATTTCTTGGATGTTTTGTGTCAGGAACTTTTTGGATTTAACATTTTCTTTGACTGATGTATTGATTTCTTCAGTTGTATCTTCTACGCCTGAGATTCTCTCCTCCATCTCTTGTATTCTGTTGGTGATGCTTACATCTGTAGTTCCTGTTCTTTTCCCTAAGTTTTCCATCACCAGGATTCACTCAGTTTGTGTTTTCTTTACTGTTTCTATTTCCATTTTCTGATCTTGAACCATTTTATCCTTTTCTTTCACCTATTTGATTGTATTTTTTCTATGTGACTGTATTTTTCTGTATTTCTTTAAAGGATTTATTCATGTTTCCTCTTTAAAGGTCTCTATCATCTTCATTAATAATAGATTTAAGGCTATTTTCTTGTGTTTCAGCTATGTTTGGATCTCCAGTGCTTGTTGAAATAGGGTAGCTGGGTTCTGGTGGTACCATATCGCCCTGGCTCTTGTTAGTTATGTTCTCACACTGGCCTTTAGCCATCTGGTTGTTTCTCATGTTGATTGGGTGTTTCTGGTGCCTTCAGGACTCCTTGGAAAGGTAGGTAGAGCCCTAGGCCAGAGGCTGGATGATCCTTGGGCCAGGGACATGCTGGATAGTGTTATGTCAACTTGGCGTGTACTAGAGTCACCTGAAAGGAGGGAACCTTAATTGAAAAAAATGCCCCCATAAGATTCAGGTATAAGACATTTGCTTAATTAGTGATTCATAGGGGAGGGCCCAGCCCATTACAGGTGGTGCCTTCCTTGGGCTGAGCAAGCCTGAGAAGCAAGCCAGTAAGCAACACCCCTTTATGGCCTCTGCATTAGTTCCTATCTCCAGGTTTTCTGCCCTGTTTGAATTCCTGTCCTGACTTTTTTCCATGATGAACAGTGATGTGGGAGTATAAGCCAAATAACTCCCCCCTCCCTCTTTTTCCAAGTTGCTTGTGGTCATGGCGTTTCATCACAGCAATAGAAACCCTAATGAAGACAGTGGGGTTTAAAAGAACAGCATCAAACACAGGAGAAGGTAGGGTTTATATTAGCTTCCAAACTGCAAGGCTAAGGGGTTTACGAGGGTTTGGGTTATGAAGTAACTTTGCAGAACCTTATCAGGGTGGCAGTCAGGGTATAGAACATGTCAATTTCTAGAAAGTGGGTCAAGACACAGTGAAACTTAAGTTTTAAAGAAATCGGGAATGGACTTATTTTGACCTTGTAATAAGATGGCTCGTAATCTTAAGGCGGAGTCAGGGTGGACCATCATAGAACCCTCTCCAAAGTTCAGGGACTATCACCGAAGAGAGGGTAGAAAGAATGCAGCATTGGAAGAAGCACTGTGAAATGCTGTGGTCTGGACTGGGTATGACACATCTGTTGTAGTCAGGAGCCCATCAACATGGGTAGGGTAGGGGCTCATAATGCTGTATTCCTCTTTGAGAAATGGTTCCTTTGATGGGTTCCCAGAGGTGGTTCATTTTCCTATAGAATGTAACCACTAATAAGTTGCCCAAACTGCTGTAGATAGCCTCCCATCCATGCTCATGCAAGAATCCCTAATTAAACTAGTGGGTCCTCCCTAAAATGAATAAATCCATCAAAGAAGGAGGGGAACTACCTGAAAAGAAGGGGTTCAATAGGAGAGAGATAAAGACCAGAAAGAGTAACGGGTGAATCTGATAAAAACACAACATATGTATATATGGAGTTATTAAAAATTTCTCCCATTGTATACATGTACGAGATGGCTAAAATAATACTGATAAAAATGGCATAATTAATTATAAACTCAAGGTGAGTACCATCAAACTGTAAAGGAGTTTAGGGAGATGGGTGCATGCTTTCCTAGGAGAACAATAGCCTATGCTCTGATTTTAAGGATTGTTTCTTCCAGGCAACAGTGACAAAAGACCTGCAAAGGTTACATTTCTTCAGCTTCTGATTTGCATGCCTAAGGAGTGCTGGCAAGAGAGGGAAACCTAGGGCTCCTGGGCTGAGAAAGGGAGGGTGAGAAGGAGGAAAGGCCTTAATGCTAATTAGGCTTGAAAGACAGCAGGATGGGCCCAACAGTGGCATACCAGGAAGACAGGAACCACAGCAGCTGATGCTAAGTTTGGACTAAACTCACTGCGAGTCCCTGGGGAAAGTCACAAGGTAAACCTGTCATTTACAATCATTATCAGGCAAGCTGCTTTCTGTAATTTTACTGGGGAGCCAATTAACAGCTCCCTGAAGCTTGCAGGGAGGATTTCCCAGCCCTCTGCCTGTTTTGAAAAGAGAAAATAAGGACACTTTCAAGTGCTGTCTGCAGATGCTGTCTCTTCTAAAGGCGCAAGGTCTTCATACAAGGTGGTCGCTTCTCAGATCAGACAAATGGTCAAAGCCAATTTCTCTGTCTTAATGTACTCTTTTCTCCAGCAACCTAAATGAGCTTCCAGATAGTCCAGTGAGCCTTGGTTCCTTCTTTCTCAAGCTGTGGCGATGCTAACCTAATCTTTTTACCCTACCTTGCTGCACATCATCTTGTAAAGAAGTTGGGAAAGACCAGTTAGTTAATGAACAAAGAAGAAAGACAAGGAAAACCATGTGCTCAACTTCCTTTTTTTTTCTCCCCTGCATCCTTTCTCTTGCCTTCCTATCACAGTGAAAAAAAAATTATAAAATTTTACTTTATGTGTTTGGGTCTTTTAACCTGAGTGTATGTCTTGTGTCTGTGCACAGTTACAGTCACGTGAATTTATTTCTAGTGATTTTTAAATTTTTTGTTTTTTTATTAATTACAGTTTATTCACTTTGTAGTCCAGCTGTAGCCCCCTCCATCATTCCCTCCCAATCCTATTCTCTCTCCCTCATCTCCTCCCATTTCCCTCCCCAAGTCCACTGATAGGGAATGTCCTCCTCCCCTTCCACCTGACTGTAGTCTATCAGGTCTCATCAGGACTGGCTGCACTGTCTTCCTCTGGTAAGGCCACTTTCCCCTTAGGGGGAGGTGATCAAAGAGCCAGCCACTGAATTCATGTCAGAGACAGTTCCTGTTCCCCTTACTAGGGGACCCATTTGGACACTGAGCTGCCATGGGCTACATCTGTGCAGAGGTTCTAGGTTATCTCCATGCATGGTCCTGGGTTGAGTATCAGTCTCAGAAAAGATCCCTGGGCCCAGATATTTTGATTCTGTTGCTCTCCCCTGTGGAGCTCCTGATTTCTAGTGATTTTTACCAGCACTTAAGTTTGTGTTTTTTCTGGCACCTTCAGCCATCTTCATGTCTCTTTCCCCAACAATGTTGGGATTATAGGTGTGGGCAGCCATGTCTGTAAATGGCAGAGCTTTTTATATATCAATGAACATTTGGTTTTATTCATCATTTCAAGCAATTATGTATATGTATACTGATAAGATACTTGTTTGAAATAGTATAAAGATGTAAATACAGAAATAAGAAATGTGGTTATGGAGTTATAGACTATGTGACCAACATCCTCTCCACATACAACACATGCTTTTACGTTCTCTCTGGGTCACTGGTGCTTCAATAATTTCAGCATTGCATCTCTTGCTTATTTTTCTTCATGTTTTTGTAATGAGTGATTCACTGGGCCTTTTGAATATATGGGTTTTTAAAGTTTTTTTTTTTTTTACAGTTTATAATACTTTGTTTTGTCAATTTCTTGTCCCCCACCCCACTCCACAGATACTTATTATATGTGTTTTAAAGTCATTGAAGTTCAGTAAATATGGTATGTTTCTTTGTTTATGTGGATATCTTTTTAAAAAAAATTTTTTCTTTTTTTTTGTTTTAAAATGGTTTTTAGTATATAAAATCACTTGGCGCAGGAGAGATGACTCAGCAGTTAAGAGAACTGAAGCTCTTTCTGAGGACATGGATTAGATTTCCAGGAACCACATGGCAGCTCATGATTCCAATTCCAGGTGATCTGACCCCTGTTCTGCCTCTGTGCACACTGCATACGTGTGGTACACAGACATACAGGGAGGTAAAATTTTATTTACATAAAATAAAAATAGTTACAGAAATTTAAAAAAATCATGCACACACTAATTCATGTATACTTCATGATTTTTGATGTGATGATAATAAGCACATTTAAATTTTAACTACTCATTGTCTTCTAATAGCTGGTACCAGTGATCTGCAGACATTAACCCTGGGAACTTACAAATTCATCTATTCATTATGTTAATATTTTTCAGATTTCTTGAAACTTTTTACATAGGTATTTACGTCATTCTCGAATAAAAGCTTTTCTACCTCAACTCTACTTCTTGTTATGCCCATTTTCTGCTTAAGGGAACAGCTAGATCCTCTGATACAACTTGGAAAATTAGTAGTGAAGACTGGTTTTCATCATAGTCCTCTAAAGATCTGGCTCCTTGTCTTCTGGGTGCCATAACTTCTAAGAAGGAGCCTGCTGTAATCCTTGTGTCCAGTCTGCAGTCTGTGGTGTTTTTCCCTCTAGCTACCTTCATTAAACATAATAATAATAATAACAGCAACTAATTTTCACCAGTTTTACGTGAGTGTGTATGTGTGTGTAGCTGTGTGTCTATGAAGGTATGTTTGCATAGGTGTGTGTGCATGTGTGTGTGTGTGTACTCTGCTTTTCATTCTCTGGAATTCTTGGATGTTGTCACTCATTAAAAATTTAAACTTCTTATCCATTACTTTGTCAAAATTCCTTCTCTCCTACTTCCTCTCTGTCTTCCATCTTGGATCCAAAAATACACATAGGTTAACACAACACAACACAACACAACACATTGGTAATCAATCATCAGGGAAGCTCAAGTTCCTTCCATAAAATGGCAATTGTGTATCACCTATTCAGGTTCTCCTGTCTACCTCCAATCATCTCTAGATTACTTATAACACGTCGGACAGCAAGTCTGTGTGTGTGCATCCTGCTGTTAGTTGAATCTGGGGGTGTAGAACAGATATGGGCAGCCAACTTTTCTTGTAAGCCGTCAACCGGCATCGTCATAGTGCATAGTGGCCTGTGTCAGATCTGGTCCTAAGACCAGAGCATAGGCGCCTACTATTCATTCAGAGCAAAGTTACCATTATCATGATAAGATGAGACAGATGGAGGTGCCTGCCTGTTCTCCTAGCATTTCTCCTACTTCTCAGAAGAGATTTTTGCTCTGTCACTTGGCTGAGACTAGTTCGAGCCCAACCATTTTCAAATGAAAAACATTACTAGTTGGTGGTTGAATTCCTTATTTCTTATTGTCTTTCTCAACTAAAGTTGATCTTTCTATTTTCTAACTCCATAGAAATATTTCTTGTGTATGTCATTTAAGGGTGGGAAGACTTTTCTCACCTTGATTCACTTAACCTCTCAGTAGAATTTTACGTACATGCTCTTTTTACAGACGTACTCTGAAGACCCATTCTTTACTTTCATGCCCCGGCACTCAGCCATTTGTTTTATCCCTCTCCATCACTCATAACTCCCAAGAACATTGGGCACATTCTGTTACCCAGTCTTTGGGTTTTCAATATTCCAGGGCTTTGCTAAAGCTGTTTCTTCTCCACAATTATGGTTTTTCCTTGGCCATCTCCTCCAAGGCTGCACATTTGAATATGTTCTAGATGCAGATGACTCCATCAATCAGTCTCTAGCCTGAGTTCAAGGTGTCTAATGACTTTAACACTGTGAGTTCATATAACCAAGAAAGAACAATGAATGGATTCCACATTCCTTTGTCCCAACTCTCTTTCACCTCAGTTCATGCCTTTTCATATTCAGTTGTACCACATCAACAGAGAGTGACTTTATTGTTGTTAGTATTTATTTAAAAATGCTGCACATACAACAGATCTGATATGAAAGAGTATGATTTGGTGGAAAGGGAAGCAGAAGAGAGTTAGGACCTGAGTGAGCCATGAGGGCAGAGAGACAGAGAGAGACAGAGGGACAAAGATGCTGGGAGAGGAGGTACCCCAATGAGAGGGTCAGAGCATGAACCGTGCCTGCCAGGTGCAGTTGCTACACACCTGGTGGGCGACACATGATGACATCAGAGGTTACTAGGCAACCCAGAAGCAGGCTGGGTATATGCTAACAATAGTTCCTTTACTGAGCTGTGTGTTCAGTCCCTTAGCAAGTCTGTTCAGTTTTGTCTCTAAAGCTGTTTAGACATCCGGTCTACTCATCACCTTTGCTTCATCAGCGTCTGTCTGTTCACTCTGCTACATCATTTCACAAACATTATTTTTCTGACCTTTTGACAGTCTTGTTGTAGGTTTGTTTATTATGAGTGATATTTTGTAAAAAAAAATTCATCTCATATACTGCTATATTCTTTTTGTTGTTGCTCCAGTATTCTCAATGCACCAAACAGTAAAAATATTGAATTTTAAATAGATACTAATTGAATAAAGAATGAATGTGAACTTTTATAGTAATCTTTTTAAAGTTTCATAAAATCTCCCTTAACTAAGTCACATGTAAATTTATAAATTCTTTATCAGAACATATGTCCTGCAGTTTTGAATCATAGACATGAATAAAAACAGTTCCAAATAACAGTGGTTCAATATATATATATCTTACATTTTTAAGCATCTTCATGAGCAACACTCTAATATGAGACTGGGAAGAAATCTCTGTTAGCCAGCTGCTTTAGGAATTAACACTCTAAGAAGTTTAAAAATATTAATATTGTTCTTTGAAAAGATTCTTCAGAAAGTAGGTTCCTTCTTAATCCATGCATTTAGAGCAGGCTATTAAAAGTTGAGTAGTTAATAGAATTTACTACTTAAAGTTATTCCAGCATTTCCTAAACTCTATCCTCACTGCATAGCTGCATTGTTATTTTTAATCCTGCCTTTTGGTAACCCCCCTAGCCAAATAACCAAATCCAACCTCATTAGAAAAATGTACAAGCCAGGTAGTGCCATATGCCTGTAATACTAAATCTTGGGAGGCAGAAGCAGGGGAATTGCTGAGTTTTGGGTTAGCATGGGCTGTCTCAAAAGCAAACCAAACCAGCCAAACAAACAAAAACACCAAAAACAAACAAACAAACAAACAAACAAACTAAACAAACCTAAACAACAGCAACAAACTCAACCCCCACCCCCAACACAAAACCAAACAAAACAAGGAAGGAAAAAAGAGGAGGGAGGGAGGGAGGAGCGTGGTGTCTTTTGCCTGGGACAGTGAGAAGCTCTGTAACATACAGGTAACTCCTGTATGGGAAACACAGGGTATAGCAGAGATGCTCAGCCTCCTGTTGGCTGTGTGGATTCTTGAGTGTGGACTTAGAAAAGAAGCCTCACTTTCTTTCTTTCTTTCTTTCTTTCTTTCTTTCTTTCTTTCTTTCTTTCTTTCTTTCTTTCTTTCTTTCTTTCTTTCTTTCTCTTTCTCTCTCTCTCTCTCTCCTTCCTTCCTTCCTTCCTTCCTTCCTTCCTTCCTTCCTTCCTTCCTTCTTTCTTTCTTTCTTTCTTTCTTTCTTTCTTTCTTTCTTTCTTTCTTTCTTTCTTTCTTGTTTTCTCCACCCCAGAAAGATGGCTAACAGTGCCCCTCCTTCATGGCATCTGGGGTGGTGCATAGCACGTGTCTCATGCCTGGGAGTATCTTGAAAACCGTTCCGGGTCTTCTCTGAAATGATTCCTTCCTGTGTGAAGGAATGCTGCTGTGACTGGAAAGCAAAACAGGAGGGGGTGGGCTGTGAGTTCAGGAAGGGCCGAGCTTTGATTCTGAAGAGAGGATCCTTACTGGGTCAAGGCTGCTTTTGCATAATTCTATTATCACCAGGGAGAGGAGAAATAATCACATTAGGTGTGTGCTGTCCTGCGGGATGTGGCTTGTCTTACCTTGCTTTTGAAGTCACACAGGTTTAAGTGCTTTCTGTGAGTGACGCGCTCAGAAGGCGCCAATCAATAAGGCAGGTGCAGCCAAAGCAAAGCTGGGGCGTTTTTGATGTTGACAATGACATGCATTCCTGTGCAGAAAGAATAATCCTTTTGGACACAGTTGTGTGTGTGTTGCTTTCTGCAGCAGAGGCAGTTCTGTCTGGACAGTCACCTCCAGGCAAAGTGGAGCACCGGTCTTTTATCCACACAGCAGTGGGAAGTCCCTGGGTCTAAGCAGCTACTGTGCCTTCCCGTCTTATGTGTCGAAATCAGGCATTTGCTCATTAGGCTGCTGTCTTTGTCAGGGTTTGCACGGCTGCGATGAAACACCATGACCAAAAAGCAAGTTGGGGAGGAAAGGGGTTTATTCAGCTTACACTTCCACATTGCTGTCAGGATGCGAGCTCAAGCGGGGCTGGAACCTGGAGGCAGGAGCTGATGCTGAGGCCTTGGAAGGGCGCTGCTTACTGCTTTCACATGGCTTGCTCAGCCTGCTTTCTTACAGAACCCAGGACCACCACGGTCCAGCGGTGGTACCACCCACGACGGGCTGGGTCCTCCCCCATTGATCACTAATTGAGAAAATGCCTTACAGGTGTATCTCATGGAGGCGGTCCCTAGCTGAGGCTCCCTCTCCTTTGATAACTCTTACTTGTGTCCAGTCGACACACAAACCCAGCCAGCACAGCTACTAAGGGCACAGACTTCATCTGCCTACAGGAACCAGGCGCCTCACCAGTCTGCACTGAGTTTCTAGCCAGTTTGCCTCTCCCTGGAGAACAGCGCGGTCCAAGGCAAAGTGTGTGTTCTTCTGACTTGACGTGGGTCTTACCAAAAGATTCTCTTATGATGGCCTAGGGGTGGCTAGGGAAATGTTACCGCTCTTGTTTCACTTATTCAAAGTGGGTGTGTCCATGATAGAGGACAGGTGACAGAGACAGTTAAGGGAAGAGGACCTCTAGGGAGGAAAATAAAAAGGACTGGATTCTTTTTGCTCTCCTCTTAAAAAAAAAAAAAGAAAAAGAAAGAAAAAGAAAAAAGCCAACTCTTTGTAAAGATTCAAGCACTCTTTTTAAAATTAGATTATGTTAATTTTACATAATTTGAATTTTGTTATGACATTTTTGTACATAAATATATTTTTATATATGGGACTTTCATATATATATAATATATTTCAATACCTGTCCACAGGACCCCTTTGCAACTCCCCTCCCTCTTTCTTTATCCATTTCTCCTTCCCACCTATTCCTTATTCTGTTTTCATGTCATTATTTATTTATGTGTTTATTGATTTATATGAGCCAGTGGGTTTCTTAGGGTTGCTTACAGGGTCCTGAGTGAGGAATTGTTTATAGAAGCAGGGGCTTTTTTAACAGAGCTAAATCTTTGAAGAAAATGTCTGTCCCTCCCTTAGCAACCATTACTGCCCAGACACTCAGGAACACCCCCCCCCCACTAGCTACCGTTATCTGCCTACAGGTCCCCGGGGGTGAGTCAGGAGCCTTTCTGTTTTCATGACAAGATATCGGTGTGCCTAATCTTGCTCAGGCCTTGTGCTGGTGATCACAGCTGATGCGAGCTCAAGAGCACAGCAGCTGTGCCATGTTCTGAAGATGATGCTCCACTCCTTCTGGCTCTTTCTTTCTTTCTTTCTTTCTTTCTTTCTTTCTTTCTTTCTTTCTTTCTTTCTTCCCCACCTCCTGCAGCACTCCCTGACTCTAAAGAGGATGATGTAAAAGTTCCGTTAGGGCTAAGCATTCAGCAGTCTCTGGTTCGTGACGCTCTGTCCAGTTACTGCCGCCCAAAGTACTTTGAACGAAGTTGACAGTAGCATGAAATACAACTATTTATGTGGAAGTTTGATGGGCACATCAGATCCATTTAGCAAAATAACAACAGCAGCCTCCTCACTGTGGCCTATATCCTCCCCTACCAAAGGTTTTTTTTTTTGGGGTGGGGGAAGAAGAGACTGGGTTTGTAGTATTGGGTGTGGAATTCTGTCTGTGAACAGTCATTTAATCTGATCAGAGAGTAATTACCTCTATCACTGACTTGCGCTGTTGCACCTCAGCTGGTTGTGTAGCACAACGGATGTACAGCTGAGTAAGAATCTTTGTGATAGTTCTCCCCTCTATGGCACCTTCCATCGTGATGAGCTAGCCATCAGGGAGAAGGCTTTCAGGCCAGGTCTTACCTATGTCTTGTGACTAAAGCATAAGATGTCTTCAGCAACAGAGTTTTATCGTGTGGTTATCAGACAACCAACAACCATGGCAAATGTTGGCATCATGAACTTTCCTGCCCTGACATTTTCACTAAATAGCTTTGCTTCTGGGAGCAGCTTTATCTGTTCACATAGGGAACTTTTACTAAAACTCTTTTTTAAGCTAATTTTTTTGAGACTTACTATCAGGCTTTCTTCTGGCCTTTAACACATCTGTAGTTTTTGTTGATTCCCAACCCCTTCTCTCCCTCATCTTGACCCTCCTCTCTACATAAATGTCCCTTCTCCCCACAGTGGTCCCTCTTCTATTTTCATATTCTACTAGTCCTCTTTTCTTAAAAGCTTGTCACACAACTCCCACAATTCCTTTTAAATCATGTGGCGTTTGCAACTAAGCTACTGAAGTATTACAACCCTGTGCCCTTCTTAAATCACAGGACGTGCAGGCTTCACCCAGTTCAGGCAAGAGCTTTGTCTGCAAAGGTGAGGAGCTTCATTAATGTAACCTTTGCATAGAGGCCCCATGTAACTGGAGATCTCCCTAGAGATCATCACATTAATTGTTCTACAGATTAAATAAATAAATAAATAGATAGAAAATTAAATAAATAAAATAAACCAGAAGGGGAACATACAGCTATGCTACCAGTAGGCAAGAGTTCTGAAACACACACACACACACACACACACACACACACACACACACGTGTTCCTGGCACCTTAGGCTTTCCAATATGAATAAGGGTTAGAGAGTAAAATACCAGACCAAAAAAAAAAAAAAAAGGAAAAGAGAAAAAGAAAATCATACCTAGGCTAGGTGTGGAGGACTTTATTCTAGAATAACGAGTTTCTTATTCTAGAACTTGTAAATGATTTCCTAGTTGCTTAAGGAATCTTGTATTCAAATTAGCACTTATAGGAGGCATAGTAAACCTATAATAAACATAGTAAGCATATATACACAAACTGTATACTATGCCTGCTATATGCTAGGTAAACAGCATACTATACCTGTTAGATTCTCATGCTCATGGCAGACATTACGAATTGATTGCAGCTTTGTGTTCTTTGAGCAATTAAAAAACCCTCCCCTAAAGCCTTTGGGCAGCTATGAACAACAGCTCACAGTTTTCAGAACTTAAAACCTGTCTATCCTTATCAGTTCACGAGGAAAGCTATGCTATAGAAGATGGGAGGGTGACTGAATGGGACCCTGGGGTGGTTGATGAGGCAAGCACAGTAATGTATTGAAACTGGCTTGTCCAGAGCCACCAGAGCCACTTGTACACATTTCCTCCAAAACTCACTGTCAGCAGGAATTCTGAGTGGGAATTGCACCTTTAACTATGTGGCTCTTTGGCCAGTTCTAATGAACCAGAGATGGCGTCTCTGTGCCGTGGAAATCAGTGATTTCTACAAATGTGTGTGTGTTTCTGGGGGGTGGGATATTTGTTTGTTTGTTTGTTTGTTTCTGTATTTATGTGTGTATTTATTTCTTGAATGAGTTGTTAGACATTTGCTTATGCAACATTGCCTGAGGGCGAGGTACCAGAAAGAGGTAAATGGAAGAGAATTGCAAAGCTTTTTATTACACGTGACGCTAGCCAAGCATTGTTAGATAAATACCCAAGATGACCAATTTACAAAGAGAAAACTTTTAATTTGGATCAGTTTTAAAAGGTCTAGCCTAAGATACTTATCTTTGTTGCTTTGGGTCTGTTGTAGAATATCATGGGAGGAGGAAGGTGAGCAGAAGAAAGTGGTTCACCAAAGCCAGGGGATCTGATGCCCTCTTCTGACCACCTCAGGTCCCAGACATGCATTTGATGAGCCTACATACATGTAGGCAAAGCATTCCTACACACAACGACAATAACCCACAAGTAATACAAAATGGAAAAGGATGAATGTGGTGGCATATTCCTTTAATGCCAGTAGGTAGGGGGCAGACACAGGCAGATATATGAGTTAAGCCCAGTAGACAGAGAGGAAGAGACCTGGATCCCACAACCCCGTTCAAGGACATGCCACCATTCACCTGAAGAACTTACAACAGGCTTGCCAGATAGAGGTTCTGTGATTTTCCTACAGCACCAGGCTGGAAACCAAACCTTTAACCCATGACCTTTGAAAACATTCTAGATGCAAACTGTCATTTGCCCTTCTTTTATTCTTCACTGAAGTCCCTCACGGTGATGGCCACCACAAGCTCTGTCTGTCCACAGAAGATTAATATGTGTCTTTGCTTCGAGTCAGATTCATACTTTATGAAAGCAACCCTGGCTGTGGCGTATCAGACAGAGACAGACTGAAGGGTATGGCATCAGAGATAGTATTACAGGCAAGGAAACCAGATGGTAATCTAACTGCTCTTGTCTAAATAAAAGACGATAAACTCTGAACTAAGGCAGGAAGTTACGAATGGGGAAGGGGGGACAGATGTGTCATATATTTGAGAAACAGCTGGCAGGACTTATTGATTGATTAGGTGTCAGGATGCGAAATGAAAACACAGGTGATCCTGTCCAAGTTTCAGATGATTCCATCATTCACCCCGGTAAGACCTATGGGAGGAGTGGCTGCTTGTGCTGATTTAAGCTCAGAGCATGTTGAGATTTCCTGGGTGCCAGGTAGATGGGACTAAGGCTGGGAAAAAAAAAAAAAGGCAGAGTTGATCAAAGTGTGTTTTGAGTAGATGGAAAATGGACACTAGGTCATTAGGCTTCATCACGAAGACAGACTGTAGAAAATAAATCGAAAATACAGTGTTTTAAAGGACATACAAAGAAATAAGAGTTGGAAAAGGACAGGAGAAGGGTTGGCTGGCCTAGTGGGAGGAGCTCTGGAAGATTGGTGAGCCTATTGAGCTGGTGCCCGGTTTTAAGAAGTCAAAGATGAGGTGAGTGTGGTAATTTGAATAAGAATGTCCCCTATAAGCTCAGACGTTTGAGTACTCGGACCTCAACTGGCGGCACTGTTTGAATGGGTCTAGGGGGTGAGGCCTTGATGGAAGAATACTGTCACTGGGGGGGGGGGCTTCTAGGT
Source organism: Meriones unguiculatus (assembly GCF_030254825.1). Classification (NCBI taxonomy): domain Eukaryota; kingdom Metazoa; phylum Chordata; class Mammalia; order Rodentia; family Muridae; genus Meriones; species Meriones unguiculatus. The sequence goes on from NC_083352.1 coordinate 18,347,733, forward strand.
GTCAGAGCCACCTCCACTCCTAGTTCCCTCTCTCCGCTTCCTGCTTTGCGGGTTTACAAAGCGATCTTCTGTTCCCGCCGCCATACCTGCCTGCTGCCATGCTCTCCCACGGTGGTGGTGACGACTGTCATTTCCCTCGAGCAGAGAAACCATCCTTGTAAAGGTTGCCTCAGCCGTGGTGTTTAATCACAGAGCCAGAGAAGTAACTAATACAAGGGGCGAGAACAAGCGCAAACGGATCGATTTTAATTAGTTAGAAACTGAAGTAAAGCCCAGCATTCTATTTTCTCTTGAAGTTTTGACAAATTCAGGAGTGGTTGTTCTAGTTAGGTTTTTTTTTTTTTTTTTTTGTTTTGTTTTGTTTTGCTTTGACAAACAACGTGACCAGTTCATCATCTGTCATCTGAGGAAGTCAGGGCAGGTGCCGACGCGTTTAGAAACCATGGGGAAATACTGCTTACGGGATGGCTGACTGGCGCATGCTCAGCTAGCCCCCTTACGCCCCAGGCCCACCTATGGCTGGTACTGCTGGGCCCTGTCAGTCATCAATCAAGACAATCTTTCACAGACATGCCCATAGACCAATGTGATCTTGAGGCTCTCCATTTCTAGGCTGCAGCGAGTTGACAATAAAAGCTAACCAGCATGGCGATAAGATCTTGAAAGAGGCCATATGGAGAATGGGAGACAGCACAATACTCTGTTTTAAATTTATAAGCTGAGACTTGTGGCCTATGCCACGAATTCCAGCACTCTGGAGGCTGAGGCAGGATGATAGTGAACTTGAAGTCTTTATAGGCCACAAAGGGTTTTCCAGTCCAGCACAGGCAACACAGTGGTACCTTGTGGCAAAATAAGCTGGTAAGTAAGTAAATAAAATAATTCTGTATTACCGTTTGATTCGGAGTACAGTAATACATCACACGTGATGTCTCAGTAGCTGTGTCATCAGAGTCCTAACCCGGAAGCATTACTTTTAACAAACTGAGTGTAGGAACAAAACTTCTAGTCCAGAAAAGCATCTGAAATAGCAGCTGATTCATAAATGTTTGTTGAGTGGAGATTGAGTAAATTATTCAATTAACCAGTCCATTCTCTCCAGCTACACGGGGTAAGGATTGTATCTTCAGTTTGGTTATTTAACATGCTCAGTCCATGGTGGTGGGGGTGGGGGTGCATTAAAGTGAGTTTAGCTACTCAGAGACCAAAATGTTGATGGAAAAGTAGATCCTCAGATTGGATGGATGTTTTGAGGTGAGTTTAAAATTAGCTAAATTAGCTAAAGAAGATACAATTGTCTCATTCTATCCACTAGTTCCTGGTGATTGGGGGGTTGATTGAAGTTTTAAGCTAACATCCTGCTATCTGGTGTTTTCCCTTTCTTAGCGCAATGAGCAGATCATGAGAAGAGATTCCCAGAGTCTCCCATTCAAACAGATTCTTTAGCTGCTTGAGCCTTAATCCTTACAGAGGTGGGGATAAAGTAACCAATTAGCTGCTTTGCTTTGTGGTTTTTCTAGTCCTGAAGCTGCTCCCTGCCCTGTGTCGCGGTGGGCACAGCAGAACCTTCAGGCAAGCAGCTCCTCTCCGCTCTTCTCTGAAGGGTCCCATGGCAAATGACAGTGGCAGGGAAACGTCTTAATTTAGAGCGTTGTTAGCATAATTGATGTTCAGATGCAGTCTGTAGAAACAAGCTCCGTTAATTGGTCTCTCAACCTACATTAGCTCTTGTGCTGCAAGCAATTAGGCAGGGGCCAGAGGGCTGGAGTTGCCGTGGTTGGAGCCCTGCTTGCTGGAAAGATGCACCAGCAGGCCTGACGTTGCCTGCTGCTTTGCCATAGGGGAGCCATCTGGCCAGTGAAAAGCACGCGCCCTTCAGTGGGTTAAGAAGAGGGTGATCTAAGCCCAGCCTTTCCCAAAGGGGTGCGGTCTTTGAAAGGGTTCTGCTTGAAGGGTTTAAACCTTCTGAAAAAGCCCTGGAAGGGAAGGGAAGGCAAGACCCTGTAGCTCCCGGCTTTCAAAGTGAGGCCCGCCAATGAGCAGCTGCCACATTCTCTGCTAGCCTATTTGATGGAATGCAGATGACCGGGCCTGCCTGCCTGCCGCTGAGGCTGCGGAGTTGGAATCTACCACACCATAATATCTCCAGGTGTTTCCCATGCTCATTATAGCCCAGCAGCCATAAAGAGCTTTCCGTGTGGAAAGCACTCACCCATGCCTTTGCCTGTGGGACCCGGCTGCTTGCTGTCTACCAGGGCAGAGCTTGGAAGTTGCAAGGGTGGGTGACCTACTGGCCCATAAGCCTAAACAACTTGCTCTCTGGCTCTTTGCAGGAAAAGTTTTGAGGACCCGGACGGTAGCCTACACAGAAACTCAGGTGATACTTCTGTTCTTGAGAACAATCTGTACCAGGTTTTTAACTTGTCTCAGTATTGTCACAGACATTGTAGACTTGGGTTAATGGATGTTACCGGATAATGATCTCAACTGGAGGAGCTCAGAAGGCCGCTAGGACCTCAGTGGAGGCCAGCAAACACTTTCAATTTCCTCCTCTGACCGAGTCAAATGCTAAAACATCCTTTTCATCTATTTCACACAGTGAAAGAAAAATGACAGGCTGGCATCAGTGAGTTTTCTTCTGCGCATGCTTGGGAGCGTAGTTGTGACCAGGAGTATCAATGCTCCGAAATATACCCCAAAAGTTACTTTCACTCTACTGCCACACGTTGGAAAAAATTTTTTATTCAACGAATTACTTGAAATGACTGACTTCTTTGCCTATGGTTTTCCACTAGTGTGAAATGATGGAGACATAGGTTCTGGCTTCGGTTGTTTGTTTGTTTGTAGAGGAAGATGTATGCTAAAACCACATGGCTGAAATATTTTGATAAGAGTTCCAGTTTTGTAGTCCTGTAACAAGAATAGTAAAGAGGCTTCTTTCTGTGTCTTCAAAACACTTGGAGTTTTGCTCTCAAAGTCTGTCCTTCACACACACACACACACACACACACACACACACACACGCACGCACGCACGCCATGTCACATCACAGAAGCTGGGCCGTAGTCTTATGACTGCAGACACATGCATCAATCATAATTCCAGTACCGCCAGCAGTCATGTACCTGCATAAAGATCTCAACAGCCTTCTGGCACTTAAAGGAAAAAAAAAAAAAAAAGCCCATCTAATTAATCACAGGTGAAATAGCTTGGACTGTCTCCAAAAGCCCCCGAATTTACTGCCAAGCTTTGATGCTAATTTTCTTTCTAAGTAACCCCCTAAAGAAATTTACAATTAGGTAATTAAAGTAATGAATAAAGATATACTTAGATAGAAGGAAGCGGGGACTGGGCTGGGGGGATTTCTACATTTACATCCGGTTATAAATGCACGGGGTGTGCTTCATTTGTGAACCCCAACTTAAAGGTCCCCAAATGGATTTTTTTTTTTTCTGAAGAATATCTGAACAGTCGATATTTGAGAGCCACTGAGGTATATAAATGAAGCCGGGAGCAGGTTTTCAGCTACAGCCTGGAAGGTAGGGAAGGAAAGACGCTTGTTGCCAGATCCTCGCTCGGACTTATTTTTAAAAAAGAAAACATGCCACAGTTTGTGTGCTTTGGGACTGGGGGTGGGAGGCCAATAGCTTCCCCACGTGAGCTGATTGGGTAGCATTGCCGGGTATCACAGAGACAGGCCATCTTCCTCCAGGTTCTCAGGCTTCTGCTGAGGTAGGCCTTACATTTCCGGTTTTGATTGGATGGAAATTGCTTCAGTGGCGGTATTTATTAATTTTGTGTGTGTGTGTGAGTATGTATGTGTGTGTCTGTGAATGTGTGTGTACCTGTGTCTGTCTATGCGAAATGGTCAAGAGAGGACATTGGGTTTCATAGCTTCGGTCCTTCTATCTGCAACTTAGCATCTGACCACCGCAGGAATAGGGAGGGGGAGGTGCTGGCTAATAGGCTGTTTTCACTTTACAAAATTAAATAGAAGCATTTCCTATTAAGCAGTGCATTAAAGACATTCCCCTAAATCCCCAGCTGCCTGGAACTTCAATCCTGCTGGAAAAATTTTGCAAGCAACCCTTTTTTGTCTTAATAAATCAAGCGTGATACGAATAACAGTTTCTTGATAACTCAGATTCTTCAGGTTCTTGCGTGCAAAAGTTCTTTCCCCTGATTTGTACTAACCCTGTGGGAGAGTTTACAAGCTTTCTGCAAGCACACTCAGAGCAGGTCCTCGTTACGGCTGCTATGTCAGGAGGCTGGTTGTTGTGTGCTTGCATGCTAGTTTCTGTAAGGGATGGCTGGCTGGCTGTGCCGCTCAGTGCTGAAGCACCCAGCTAGCATGCTGGGAGCCTGGTTTTACCTCCAGGGCTGAGAAAACAAACAAACAAACAAAAACAAAAACCGGGGTGTGTAGAAGACACAGGGAGCTCCAAGATATAATTAAACATATTAAACACAAATCCTGGAAATTCAGTGTTGTTGTTGTTGTTGTTGTTGTTTTTTCCTACTAAATTACTTAAAACGTTTAGTGTTTAATTTTTTTCTCTTCCTGAGTGTGCAGGAGAGAAGAGATTTGCCGGTCCGGACAAGGAAGAGGGGAGGTTTTACAGTGTCAGGCTTTATTTTTGAGTGGAGGGCACTGAAGCTCAGGGGGGAGAGTGATTGGGAAAGACACACAGCTGCCTGATGGGTAATTAAGATAACAGGCGTGGAAGCCAGACACGTCTGTGCTTGTGAACTGTGCCTGCTGCTCTCCAGCTAGGGACCCGGAGAAACTGCCCGCCTACTGAGCATCTCCTACAGATCAAAAAGAACGAAGGTAACATCCTTGAGGTAGAGATTCATCTGAGATGCTCCGTGTTATACACAGGATGTGAAAACACTGACAGTTGGTAAGCTCTTACTAATGTCATCATTCATTTATCTGAAGGAAACCCTTGGGTTTCCTTTTAGCCTTATATTTATTTGATAGATTTGTTTCTTGGTCACAAGTCCTTATGCTGTCTTTAGTCAAAGGTGGTATTTTTTTTTTCTCCCAGACCAATGGGTTGGATGGTCCATTCTAGAGGAACTAGGTCAGAGTTCAGTTCCTCAGCACTGGAAAAAAAAATCCCTTCATCTCAGGAGGCCTCTTAGGTGCTTTTCCTCTCCCAAAGCTACACAGAATGATAAGCACTTTGCAACTCATTTCTAACCAAGAACTAAAGATGCCATGCACACAAAAAAGAATTTCAGAACATCAGTGGGCCCCACTAGGGAAGCAGAGACTAAGAAGGAGAGTCGTTTGCGGTCAGTGTAGCTCCCCAGACCTTACTAGCCTGAAATCCAGTCCTTTCCTCAGCCCCAGTCTCTTCCTGGTCCCAAGAGGCCCAGGACTTGGCTTCCCTCTGAGCCTCTATCTATAAAGGCTAGGAAAGTTGGAGAACCTGCCAAATCGGAATTAAAAATGACAAAACAGCTGATTAGATCTGAGGTGACAAGAATGAGAAATAAAAGCCATTAGAGCCCATTTGCAGCGCGCCTGCAGCCAGCGGAGTCTCAAGGCGTCCCCCTGAAAATTATTAACGGCCCGAAAGCATTTCCCCCCCACCCCCGCACCGGAATCGGATGCATGAAGTAACACCCGGGTCCACACACTGCATGGGGGATGCTAGGAGGGACCTGCCCTCATTTATTCCGCTTCACAGACTTGATGAGACACCCTAATCAAGCTGTCAGGGTGAGCGCCGCCGGAAGCGGGCCGCACTGAGGGGCAGATGTCCACGGAAGACGGTTTTATTCTGCGGCAGAGGTCAGCCAGCAAGCTGGGGACATAGGCCGAGTTTGGTTGGTCGCCCAAGCTTTGTACAGCCAACGAGCTTCAAGTGGGTGTTTTTATATCTCAGAATGACTCAGGAAATTAAAAGACTATTTTGTGATACATGGAAACGGTATAAAATTTAGGATCAGTGGAGCATAATTAAAGTTTTATTATATTATTATATTTGTATTAAAGATTATACTCAGATCCACTTATTTGCATATTATCTACCACTATTCTCGGGCCTCAGTAGTCTCAGCCGGCCTACATTATTTGCTATTTTGAGCTTTATAAAGAAACTTTGCCAACCTCAATAGTATCTATAGGTTGGCTCAATCAAACCATTAAAACTAACATTTCTAACTCAAAAAGAAAAGTAACCGGAAATTGGGAAATGCTTGAAGAAGATTCCTTTGCAAAACTGTAGCCTAGCTTTAGACTCAAAGGGTGGAAAACAGATTCTCTGTCACGTCCCGGGGACAAGCCACCTAATTCTGAGTGGATTCACAAGGTTCACAAGGATGCACAGGGTTCACAAGTCACTCTGGAGGAAAGCTTGCCAGGTCCCAGCAGGCCCGCCCTTCAGCAGTTTCTAAAAGGCAGTGTGAACATCTCACTGTTTTTTAAGAAGTTGGCTCAGGCTGTCAGTCAGGAATCTCCTTCAGCTGTTACTGTTGTGGGCAAGAGATACGGTCAGTGAAGAGCTGACATAGATCCTAATTATTTCCTATCTGCCTCTGACTCAGCAATATTTAACAAAATGAACCACCACCGCCTTTTCTCCTCCTCCTCCTCCTCCTCCTCCTCCCCTTCCTCCTTCTGTTTCTTGAGATAGGGTTTCTCCGTGCAACCTTGGCTGTCCTGAAACTTGCTTCTGTAGACCAGGCTGGCCTCAAATACAGAGATCTACCTGCCTCTGCCCCCTGAGTTCTGGGATTACACGTGTGTGCCACAACTCTTGGCTCAGGACTTTGCTTCTTTCTCCACCATTTTCTGCTTCCATAGATGTGGCTCTTGCCCGCCAGTACAAGTCTTTTGGAGACACTTGAAATCGTACCATCGCAGATCGCTTGTAGCTATTATCCGATCCACTTACAATTTTCATTCTCTTCCTCTGGCATTTTATAAACATGTCTTCTCGAGGTTAAGAGATCTGTTGCTATTGTTTGGACTACAGAGTGGATGGAAGTTGAAAATGAGCTGAGGAGACACGGACACCAGCCTTCACAGGGCCGCCTGTGACATCATTCACTCCAAAGCCATGCTCAGATGAGCGCTCCCGTTCTTGGGAGCCGCTAGAATTATGGTCCCCCCAGACAGATACTCAGACACTCACAGGCAATATTCAGCATGGGTCAGACCGAAAAGACCAGATGAAGAAGGCTTCATGAATTAATTCACTGGGTAACTTAATGGAACGGGCAAAAGTGGAATTGAGGGTGGGGGGGAGGGGTGGGTGGGTTCGGGTTATACTAGTTAGAGGGGCAATCGGCTGAGTTTGTGTGCTAAGGAAAAAACCACTTAAATTACCGAGTCATTTGATTAATTCATTGTAGTAATATCTTAGCCTCTTCTAACTGCAATAACAAAATACTTTATTTACAAACACCACACATTAAATTTTCATAGTACCAACAACTGGGGGGAGGGGTGTCCATAAGTAAGGGGCCAGCAGGTTCAGGGACTGGGGGAGAGCTGTTTCCCACACATGGCACTTCCTTATGGAATGTGAGCAAGGGGTGGAGGGGCAAGCCCAGCCCTTCAGGCCTTTCTGTCGAAAATTTGTATTCCGTTTATCACTGGGGGGGGGGGGCGGGGGGAAGGTCACGTGGCCTGGTCACTTTTCAAACGCCCTACTCCTTAATCACCAGCTACCACATTTCTCCGTCAGTTTCAACACATGAGTTCTGGGGACAGAACTGTGTGTGCTACCCTACAGCTGACAGCCTGTGCTAAGGTCTGACAGTGTGAACTGGAGACTGAGCACCTCTCTTTATTTTCAATGGAATTTCCCCTTTAAAATAAAGACCATTGAGCTGGCTCAGCAGAGAAACCTGCAGTCAAGCCTGGTGACTTGGGTTTGATACCCAAGACCCACATGGTAGAAGGAGAGACAGAAGCTCCAAAGTTGTCCTCTGACCTCCATATGATCACTGTGGAATGTACACACACACACACACACACACAGCATGTGCACATAAAAATAAGTCAATAAAAAATTGTCTCATTTGCATAAAGTAGGAAGTTTTGTCCTTTATTGTGTTTTAAACATAAATTGCTGCTTGGCTCACTCACCCTACCTTAGGAAGGATGGGAGGAGGGAAATGGGAGTTTGAAGCCTGCCCTCTTGTTAGAAGAGGTGAAATTTGGACAACTTCAGCCTTTGAGTAATTTAAGCAAAGCACCCTCCATTTTTAGGGCACTTTGGCAAGATAGATAACCTCTAGGCTGAACTGTGGAATGCAGGCCAGCTGTCACAAAAAAAAAAAAAAGCCAGATCACAGAACTGACTTGTCTGCTCCTTTAATCTTCAGAGTGATTTCCCTCACACAAGCTTTTTTTTTTTCTCTCTCTCTCTTTTAAAGATTTATTTTATACATACCGCTGTTTGCCTGCGTGTTACGTAATGCACATGCAGTGCCCGTGAAGGCCAGAGGAGGGCGCCAGATGCCATAGAACTGGAGTTACAGCCCCCTGTGAGTCCCAATGTGGGTCCTATGAACCCACATTGAGCTTTTCATCACTGAGCCGTCTCTCTAGGCCCTCCTGTAAATCCTTGAAGTGTGTTTTTACTTACCGTTTCATAGGGTAGGAGCTCTTATCTGTGGGTTCTGTGGTTCCCTTATCTCAAAAGGATGAATATTTCAGAAAGCTCATTTAGCTGGGGTCCTCGTGATGGTCACGAGAAGGAAACCAGGCTGTTAAATGATGTTTAACGGGGTACTTAGTTTTCTCTGGAGTTCACTCTTTGAAGGATGCCGTCATTTCTGAATTCTAAACAGGGTGGAGCTGTCAAACTGGATAGGAATGTTAGAGACACTCAAGGTAACTGCTTTGCGAAAAAGTAAGCTGTAGAGAAATCTGGCAGATAGAGCCTAAAAGCAGGGACCGCGGCTGACATGCTACAGTCACTTCAAAGCCTGGGTCCTAACCCAAAGGACCCTGTGAGGGAGGTGAGGGAGGTGAGGGAGGTGTGGGAGGTGAGGGAGGTGAGGGAGGCACTCCCTCGCGGTGGTGCCTGGGCCTTTCGCTGGTCCATCGGTAACACTGATGTGGAGGTTTCCTCGGGGGAGGGCTCCTTATAAGTTCATGTGCTGTCCAGCACCTCCCCCTGAGAAACACGCAGGGCTGCTCAGGTCGGAGGTGATGCCTAGCGCTTCAGGGGGAATTTCTAGTGACTGAGACCCCTGCCTGCCTCCCCACCCCCAAACCTGGTCATCCTGTTAACAGAAGTCGGTGACTTCACTAGAGTTCAGCAGGAGCTGCGCTGTTCTGCTTGTCGCCTTCCCAATAGCCGGAATGAATCTTCTAAGATGCACAGGACCGCCTCCAGCCCAGACGATATCAATGGGGGAGGGGGGCATGTAGGTCAAATGCTCTGATAAATGTGGACTTGTATAAAGAGGACAGATCCATCCTCCTCCATTACGCAACCACAAGTGTATGTGCTGTATAGGGTAACTACCCTTCAGGAGAAAAGAAAATAGCCCTAATTGGCAGCGTGCTCTTGTTATAATTAAAAGCCTCTTTTAACTAGAACAAAGTTTATTTCTGTAGAAACTCATGAGAGAAGGTGGCTGAGTTCTACCCAGAAGTGTCAGCAGGTTTGAACTAGTCTTTCTCTGGCTTCTATTCTGACAGTCGCGGGAAGCCTGAACCCCTTTGACACTCACCGCAGGATGACAGATCCTCCCCAAGGACTCGACAGCAGCAAACACACGCATTGTTCTTCTTGTCAACCCACTATTGAAAGGTGATCCACAGCTGAGCTGCACTCGGCCTCATTTGTGAGTGTTAGCAAGCCAGGAGGCTGAAAGCTTGTTACCCTAGAAAGCGAAAGCCAAGAACAAGTTCCTCAAATCAGGCTACAGTGTCAGGGAGCTGTCAGCAGCTCAGAGGGAAGGAAGGCGCTGCCTCCAGCTGGGGATTGAGGCCCCTCAATCCAGCCTGTGCTTCTTTCCCACCCTCTCTCACCCCAGCTCATCAGAAAGCAGAGTCACAGAGGTGTGCTGGGTGAGGAAGGGAGGATTCTCCTGTAGGCTAGTCCACTTGGCTTCCATTACCATACACTGCCTCAGAGGGGACAAACAAGGCCTTTCAGGGGTTCTTCAGACATGAGCCCTGATGGAAGAAAGGGTCCCCCAGAAATCAAGACGTGACCCGTTTCTCCATCATCCATCTGGCAATGTGCGGTTGACTCAACTTTATTTGCTGATCTGCCTTCACTAAACCGGGGACCTCTTAAAGACCCACTGAGGGCAGGAACCCTGGCTCTGGTTGGATCCAAGTGCTGACTTCAGCTTATGCTCAAGGTCAGCTCTAAGATCTTTCCACAGCTCAATTCTCTAGAAATGAAATTAAAGAAAGAAATAGGAGGTGGCTTTGGCTGAATTCTATGCATCTAAAATTTATGTTTAAATACTGACTCCCGGCTGGGCGGTGGTGGTACACACCTTTATTTCCAGCACTGCGGCTAAGGCAGGCAGATGTCTGAGTTCAAGGCCAACCTGGTCTACAGAGCGAGTTCCAGGATATCCAGGGCTACACAGAGGAACTGTCTTGGAAAAAAAAAATGCTGATTCTATTTCCTCATATGTGGCTGAATCTAGAGCTATGCTCACTGAAGAGGTTATTATGAGCAAGCGAAGCACTATTTGACAAGTAGAAAACGAGGATCCGTGCACATCCAGAGGAAAGAGCACATGGCCATGCATGGAGGAGAAGCTGACTGTCTCTCAGCCAAGGAAAGGGGTCTCAGCAGAAGCCTAATGACACATTGGTTTTGGACTTCCAGCCCCCAGGACTGAAAGAAAATGAATCTCCGCTGCTTTTCTTTCCTTAGGGCTCAGCATCTTTCCCAGTTGATACACAGCACTTTGAGACAGAGCTCCTTTAGCAGGAATGAGCTCCATTCCAGTATACAACTGAAAAGAAAAAATGCTTAAAAGGGGTGCTGGGGGTGTTGGCCAGTGGTTAGAGCACTTGCTGCTCTTGCTGAGGACCACAGTTCAGTTTCCAGTATCCACACGGCAGCTCACAACCATCTGTAACTGGGGGAATCTGAGGACTTCCTCTCACCTCTGTCGGCACCAGACATGCAGGTAGTATGCAGACATACTTGTAGGCAAAACACTCATTCACATAAAATAAACAATCTAGTAGAAAAACAGCGCACGCATACACACACACACACAAAGTTAAAAACCATTCAGGCCTCCATGGTATGTCTGTGGTTCAGAATGTTCCAAGATCTTGGGAAGCAGGTTGATGATTTTGAAAGAGAAAGAGGATATAACGATCCAGGGACAGAGTTTCTGAGGAGATTGGCCGTCCAAAGAGTCTCAGGAGAAGAATTATCCATCATTTGGGAAAGGAGAGCAGTCTCTGTCATCATTAAATATGAACTTGTGCTCTGATATTCAGGGAAATTTCCCCTTCCTGCTCAGATCTGAAGAATGAATCCCATCTTATTCCAAGGAAAAATGGTAGATGATGGGCAAGGAGTGAAGTGCCTTGGCTTCTGGTGACAAAAATGTCTGCTGCTTTCAAAGCCACTCTTGGAGAGCCACAGCTCAGACTTTGGCTGGAGCATTCTAAGCAATCTTGACATGTTTGCCTTATTCTTTCCAGCTCGAATGCTCACCCATCACTTGAAACGGCACAGTCATGGATTCTGGGTGTTTCTAGATTTAAGCATCTCTCCGTGGTCTCTTCTCCCCCCTCCTTCTCCACTTCACCGTGATGTAAATTCAGCAAGTTGAAAAGATCTTTGTGGTCCCTTCTAACTTAAACACAAATTTCCTCTGATTCTCTGAATCCTAGGGCCAAGGCGGCTCTAAGTCCAGGATTGACTTGAGTTCTTCAGCTCTCACTGCAGAGCAGGAGAATGGCTTATAATGGAAAATGCATCCCAGACAGTGTCATCCTGAGACCATGAGTAGTTAGCACAGAGCACAGCAGTCTGGCTGCAGCAGGGAGGAACACTGCTGGGCAAAGCTTTGTTTGGCCATTTGGCTATGGGTGTAATGACAAGGCTGGAGTAGGAGCGTGCAGAGCAATGGCAGCTCAGGTTCTGAGCATTCTGCTAACGTTTTCTGCCTAATTTTAGCTGTTAGGTTGGGTAGAGAGCTATGTTTAAGTTTTGAAGAGAACAAGTTGGCTTCCTCAATTACTTTATTGCAGAAAAGAGTTCACTCACCGATGAGTTGAGTACATTTTTTTTTTCTTAAATAAACAACCCTAAAACACTGGGGAGCTGTCGGTCTTGACAGGAAATGGAAGGTCATTGACTCACCCTTTCTCTTCTTGTGACATGACATGGTCTACCAACTGTAGCAAATGGAACTCAGAATAGGTAACACATGCACGGAACCAAATAAGATAAAACGGGCAAATGTGATTAGAAGCCGCTGTAAGCCAGTGAGGTAAAGATGGGAGAGACAGAAGGAAGAAACAGCACCTAGACAGATGAACAGGGGCAAAGTCTGGCTCTGGACAAGGCTCTGAGGAGACCTTGTAACCCACTCTTAAAGTCATGCTTTGGCTAATTTCAAACCAGCAGAAACTTTGTCTCTGTAGAGTACTGACAGGGTGAACCAGAGGTGGGGGTGGGGAATAGCACTAAGAATTTTCTTTCGAAAGAAAATTGGCCACATTTCCCCAAAACGTCAGCTTTGTCCTTAGTCTGGTGGTTGTTCTCCTTGAAGGTCCCTCTCTGCGGAGTTGGCTGGGTTAAGAGTGTTCCGGTCACAGTAGAAAATGCCATTTTCAAAACTAAACAGACCCTACTGTCACCTTTAGAATCATTCACTCTGGTGTCACCAGGGAGCCACTTACTTTAAAAAAAACAAAAAGTACATTTAAGGAAGGAATGGTCAGACTTCTGTGAGGCTGAATAAAAATAATCGGAATCCTGGCAGAGATGTACATATTATAACTATTATATGTTGTGGAGATACAGTGGTATCAGTGTGTGATGGAATATGCTTGACTTTTGCCATATTCTCTTGGCAGTCTTTTTGATGAACTCATATCAAGGATGCTAATTATGTAAAGGAAAAGCATTTTATGCATCATTAAAAAAGACCCCAAAAGAACACACACACACACACACACACACACACACACACAGAAAGAGAGAGAAAGATCCGATAGGAAAAAAAAAAGCAAAAACCTTCTCCTGGAGGGGCACAGCCAAGAGCCACACCCTCTAGGCTACCAATGGCTTTTTCTTTTATTCCACACTTTTTAGGGATTTGATTTGTTCTTTGGGTTGAGAAAAGAGAGAAAAGCAGCAAAAGGATGAGGCGGGCAACAATGCCTCAGCCTGCTTCAAGTTCAAAGGAGGAGCCCACAAGCCCAGTTGTTGCTGAATGCCAGCCTTGTTTTCCAGGCTTCATGGCAGACACGCGAGTGATTTATTGCTCCCCGAGTCTTAGTTTGTAATAAGGATTTCAGCAGCTCTTTTCAGCTGTTGTAACCTCTGCCCCTGCATGTTCTCTCTCTCTCTCTCTCTCAATCTCTCTCTCTGTGTGTGTGTATGTGTGTGAGTTCACTTTGTTTTTTTTTTTTTTTTTTTTCTGACATGAAATCGACTCATAAAGCTTTCATCAAGTCAACAAGATGGGGCGAATTCCTTGCTGAAAGAAAGCTGCATTCATCCGGGTCTGGGTGTGGAGGAAGAGCCACTGGGCAGGAGCCGGGGTGGGCCAGCTAAGGTGAGAAGAGAAGCAAGCACACGCAGCTGCTGCTGCTGAGCAAAGAGCTCTGCACAAGGAGGTGGAGTCCAGCTTGGCAAGGGCACGCCCCCTCGATGAAAGGTCTTCTCTGCAAGCCACAACAGCCGGGGGCCAAGGGCTGACCCATCTGTCTTTAAGACACTGAGAGATGGAATTGATCACAGACATAGTCAAAGAAGCCAAGCTTTGGCTCTAATGCTGGCTGCTGATAAGAATGCCTGAGCCAAGGCAGGAGTTTCTCCTCCCTGTTTCCCACTCCCCCTTTCTTCCTTTCAAGGCCCACTCACTTCCTGCTTCCCATCTCTGGCTGCCAGATTCCAACCTACTCCCTAATAGCAGCGCAACACCCTGGGGCCACGTGGGAAGCAAGTGTTGGTAGAGAAAACATATTTGGAGAGTTAATGTTTTGAGGGATCAGGGCCACAAGGAACAATGGAGTGAGCTTGATGTCATCCCGTGTTTCTCAGAGCTTCCTGTTAACACACAGATTAAAGACTTGGAGTGAGGGCCGATACGGTCCTGGAGCTCAGACTTCCTGGTTTATCTCAAAAGACGCTACTGTAATAGGTATTTCCTATGTTCCCAGTACCCTGACGAAAGGATAAACTCAGTTTCCAGTGCACCGGAGAGGCACCTGACCATCCCTTCCGGCCTCTGAATTCTGACTCTCGATCCTTAATTATAATACCCAATGTGCACTGAATACTGAGTGTTGTGTAGCTAGAGAGCAAGGCATTGCGGGGCTGCACCCTCCTGTCCTCACCTCCATCTCCTCAGCGGGATTTCCCTGAGATGATGCTTCTGGATAGTAACGTGTTTCTCTCTTCCTTTGATTTCAGCAATTAAACATAAAATGTGGTTACTTTTGTCTGCTTTGTTTTGATATATCCTGCTGGGAGCATAAGTAACTCAGCTTCCTGATTTAAAGTTACATATTTTGCCTTTTTTTTCCCCCGGTGTGTATTCTCTGCCCCCCGCCATTCCCTCATTTTTGGGCTCCTTAATTTTGGTAAGATCTTTTACCATAGGTTCAAACATCATTTAATTCTATTTTATGTATATATCTTCTCTAGTATTCTTATTGGATATTGACAACAGTTTCATTCACCCTTCTATGATCTTCAATTGGCTTTTAAGACTCTCTTGCAATTTTTTTTTTCAATTAAAATGCTTTGAGTTCTTTGAGAATCCCATATGATGGTAATTTGATCATATTCTTTCCCTCCCCACTCCTCTTGTATCCCCCCCTTTTTTTTACCCACCCAACTTTGTGTCATGAAACCTCAAGACAAAGACAACTTACAGAAGGAAGAGTTTATTCGGGGTTCCAGAGGAATAAGAATCCGTCTTTATTGTACTGGCAAGCATGGCAGCCAGGGCAGGCTTGCTGACTGAAGCCAAGAGTGGAAGGCTCACATCTCAAGCCACGAAAAGGAAACAGAGAGCGTGAACTCAAAATGGCAAGGGTCTTTAATCTCTCAAAGCCCAGCCCTAGTAAAATATCTCCTCCAACAAGGCACATCTCCTGAGACCCCTCAGTGACACCAAGGATTCAAACCACCACAACCCATAGCATCCGGTGAGACAGAAGCAATAACTAAAAACTTCCCAACAAAAAGCCCAGTGCTGAATGACCATTCAGGCCTTTACAGCCATTGAAGCAGGACAGTCTCCCCAAGCATGGTTGGCTACCATAAAAAGCCAAAATATTACGCTCAGGATGCGAGGCTAAGCACTGCACTCAGGGTCAGCCACTTTGGACCCAGAGAAGAGCATGTCTGATTGCATGCGGGTTGATGCCCCAGGTCCCGCCTCTGAGAAAAAGGTATTGGACGGGTCTGATGCTCTTTGGGTGGATGACACCTAAATGAACATTGGTACAAAGTCCCAATTTATTTCTAATATCAGAGATCAGACCTCTACTCTTGCCTGATGCGTCCAAAACAAAAAGGGGGAACTGTAGAGAGCTGTGGAATTACGCGCCTGAAAGATGGAGCTGGTTTCCACCTTCCACCTTCCCGATGGTGAGTGCTCTCTGTCACAAACAACTCCACATTTGGCTAAGGCTGAGGATCTGGCTTGCTTCCATGTATGTGGACCTATCTGCATTGCCCACGTGGCATGCTGAGGTTGGCTACCCAGAGGCTATTTAAAGTGGGCTGGCTTTACCCAGGGTCAGAAGATTGTTCAAGGTTCCTGAATAAACTGCATTGAAAAAAAAAAAAAAAAAGGTTTTTCATATAAGCAAAAAAAAAAAAAAAAAAAAAAAAAAAAGCCCAGTGCTGGATGGAGTCAGTACAGAATGAATACTCCTCAAATTATTTCATGAGCTAGAAAAGGACAAAACGCAAATTATTTTCATGAGGCTGGTTTTACCTGATACTAAGTCAGACAAAGATCCAGCAACAAAGAGAATCATAAGCCAGTCTTGCTAATGAACCAAGATTTAAAAAAAAAAAAAAAAAACTTGCAAATTGAATTGAAGAACATATCAGAAAGATTATCCATCATGATCAAGCTGGCTTCATAACAGAGATAGAGGGACGGTTCAACATTTGTAAATTAGTAATTGTAGCCTACCACATAACAGATTCAAAGACAAGCCTCCTGAGCATCTCATTACATGAGAAAAAGCCTTTGACAAAACTTCATGAATTTTTGAAAATCACTTTTTAAAATATTCTTTAATAATTCTAGACGTACAAAGATAGCAACCAGTTTTTTTTTTCATTGTTAGTATCATTCCTTATCACTGTGTGACTGCATATAGCTCAGTGGTAGAACGCCTGCTTAGCATGTAAGAAGCCCTAGGCTCAGTTTCTAATACTGAAAAAGTACCTAGCAAAGTGGTATTGATATACTTCTATTTACTGAAGTCCAGACTTTGTTTAGATTTTGGCAATTTCTCCATTCCCATCTCTGTCATTCCAGATCCAGTCCACGGATATATAGGATGTTTGGTTGTCAAGTCCATTTAGCCTTTTCTGCTTTATGGTAACTTCTCAGTTCTTGTTCTTTTGGTTCCTTTTCTCTGCCCCCCTCTTCCAATTCTTCTTTCTCCTCCTCCTTCTCTTCCTCTTCCTCCTTCTCATTCTTTGGTCTTGCAGCTTGGCCAGGAATCCTATAGAATGCCTCCATTTGGATCTTCTGATGTCTTTCTTATGCTTAGAATGGGCTTCGTGTGTTTTGAAAACATAGATAAAATGTGTGTCTTACCACAGCAAGCGCAGGCCACCTACACTACGCTATGAATGCATACTGGCACTCATCCCTTGGCTAAAGTCCTGCACCAGGTTTTTCCACTGTCAGATTACCGTTTTATGTTATTTATAGTTTATTATTTGAAAGCAAGTTATTAAATATTAAATATATCATCCTTTTGATGATATATTTAAACTCTATGTTTTGAATGGATTATATACATATACTGATTAGAATCTGTCCTTTAAGGGTGATTTACCTCATCTCCCCCGAACTTATTAATTCAATCATTCATTGATATCAGTTGGAATCATCAGTATGTATTTTAAATTTTAAGTTATAACTTAACATTACCTTATTTTGTTGCTAAATCCTGATTTGGCCACGAGGAGCCTATTCTATTAATATGAGTTTCCTTTGTTTTTGTATCTAAAATTAATTAGTATTCAAAATTAACTAATGGCTAATAAACACCCTTAAATTGTTCAAAATCTTTTATGCTTAGCCCTGCTGTGACTTGATGTGCCAAGGTGGGTTTGGACCCATTCGGCCTCACCTTCCCTGAGAAAGGGGAGGAGGGAGAGGGCTGTGATGTGATCAGGCTGTAAAGTGATTAAATAAATAAATAAATGAGAAAAAATGTTCAACATCCTCATTGATCAAAGAAATGCAAATTGGAATTACTTGAGATTCTATCTCACATTAGCCAGAATGCCAAACACATATACATGGCATTCTAATATATTATATTTTCCAATATATAGATAATTATATAATTATATTATATCTAATATATATGTATATATAATATATGGATATATATAATATATTAAGACATAGCTCATATATTTATATATGGATATATAACATATCTATTTACATAGATGATTATAGATAGATAGATTATACATAATACATTAAACATATATGTATATATACATAATATATCTAATATATACATATATATATATATATCAAATGAGAGGAGATGCTGGTGATGGGGAAAGAGTAGCCTTTTTCACTGTTGGTGGGAATGTAGCCTGGATGGAAATCAATGTGAAGGCCCCTCAAAAATCTAGTAATAGAACCACTATATGAGCCCAGAGGAACATGAAGTCTAGGCTGGCATTTTTTGTGTTACCTCAATTCTTAGAGCTTGCCATGGGCAAAACTAGTACCACAAAGAGGTCTTCAGCTGTCATAAGAACATTTAGGGGGAGTACCAAGATTCATGTACACTTCCTCCCAGAAATTCTATGTTTGCTGTTATTCCTATCCCCATGCCCGTTCTCTAACACCCCCAATTAATGTTCAGGCTAAAATTCAGCACAGAAAAAAAGACATCACCAAGACGAAGAACTTGTCTCCACTTGATTGATTTCACTGCGATAGATCCACTGAGGGCAGCTGTTTTTTTTTTCCTTGTTCTCTCTCATGTAATTAGCTGCTTACCAGCATTACTGAAGTCTTGCTGTGCCTCGTGACTTCTAGCCAGCAGGACATAGATGCTACCCTCACAGAGCTCACAGAGCAATTGCAGGATCCAAAGAAATGTGGCTTCCCTGTCCCCGGCGTTAAGCCCCACTTTCTCATCTCTGAGAGAGCTTCCTCTGTCCCCCTGAGAGGGAAAACAGCTCCGCTGGTATCTTCACAGCGTGTGCTGCATTGAGGTAGGAAAAGTAACCCATGGGGAAACTGTCTTTACCTTTTCTACTCTGCCTCATTTAGCAGTCAATAAGCTAGATCTAAACTATTTGGATGCATTAGGCAATTTTCTACCAAATGCTCTGAATTCCTAAGAGACCCCTAACATATAATGTGATGAAATACCCTCCTCTTGAGAAAATGGCTAGGTCTACGGCTGGCAAGATGGCTCAGTGGGTAGGTAGAGGCTCTTGCTGCCAGGTCTGGGAACCTGAGTTTGATTCCTGGAGCCTACACAGTAGGAGGAGAGAACTAACTCTCAAGTTGTTCTCTGACCCCCACATACATGCTGTGGCACACATGTGTACATGTGAACACACACACATAGATAAAGAAATGTAAATATGTATGAATATACTAAGAGATCCAAAAGAAGAGGCTAGTTCAGTGGTTCTCAACCCTTCCCAAGGCTGCGGCCCTTTAATACAGTTCCTCATGCTGTGGTGACCCCCAGCCACGAAATTATTTCATTGCTACTTCATAATTGTAATTCTGTGACTGTTATGAATTGTAACGTAATTTTCTTATATTCAGGGTATCTGACATATGTCCCCTGGGAAAGGGTCATTTGACCCTCCAAAGGGGTCCTGACCTACAGTTTGAGAAGCATTAGGTTAGAATGAGGGAAATTGTCCTTTTATGTAAGAAGAAGCGAGAGTGGGTAAACCCAGGAGTTACATGAGAGTTCTGAAGTTTTCAGGATGGACTCAAGCTCCCTCTTCCAACTTTCTTTGCTCCGTTGGGCCAAGGCGGTTGCCATGACTGCAGCTATCATATTTGTTTCCTAGTAGTAAAACAAAGCATTACGAGAACATGGTCAACCACTTGTATCCCATCAGTCAAAACAGAAAAGCAAAGCCACACTTAGAGGCAAGAGAGGCAGGAAACTGAGGTTTGGGTTGAGGGAGTAATGGGTTAAGTTTCAAATTACCTTTGAAAGAGGAAAACCTGGAATGGATACACACACACACACACACACACACACACACACACACATTCACACACAATATAAATTTATTCCTTGACAATTTCATAGAGGTCTGTAATGAATTTTGTTTACTTTTGTCCTCCACCTTTCTTTTCTTCTTCCTATTTCACCAACCCCAGTCCCTACAAGTCACCCTTCCATGTTTTGTTTTGTTTCCTGATGCAGTGCATTTAAAACAAGCTATCCGGCCAGTCGCTGAGGAAAGGAGCAGCGACTAGCAGCCCAGAGGCCGCCGAGCCAGCAACGCCTGAGCCAGTCGAGCTGCCGTCGCTGCGCCCCCATGGCGGCCGCCAAGGACAGTCATGAGGACCATGATACCTCCACAGAATATGCAGATGAGGCCAACCATGACCCCCAGTTCGAGCCAATAGTTTCTCTTCCTGAGCAAGAAATTAAAACACTGGAGGAAGATGAAGAGGAGCTTTTTAAGATGCGAGCAAAGCTGTTCCGGTTTGCATCAGAGAATGACCTCCCAGAGTGGAAGGAGCGAGGCACTGGAGATGTCAAACTCCTGAAGCATAAGGAGAAAGGGACTATCCGCCTTCTCATGAGGAGGGACAAGACCTTGAAGATATGTGCCAACCACTATATCACACCAATGATGGAACTGAAGCCAAATGCTGGCAGTGACGGCGCCTGGGTCTGGAATACCCATGCCAACTTTGCTGCTGAGTGCCCCAAGCCTGAGCTGCTCGCCATCCGCTTCCTAAATGCTGAGAATGCACAAAAGTTCAAAACAAAGTTTGAAAAATGCAGGAAAGAGATTGAAGAGAGAGAAAAGAAAGGACCAGGCAAAAATGATAATGCTGAAAAGGTGGCTGAGAAGCTGGCCAGAGATGAGGCTGAAGAGAAGTCTGAGGAGAAGCAATGAATCATTCTCTGTCCATTTTCTTTCTTTTTCTTTTTAAAAATTTGCCCCACCTTTTAAGGCTTGGTTTTTTTTTTTTTTCTGTTTTGTTTTTACAAGGGATTTTATAAAGAACTGAATTCTTCAGGTTGTTTTTTTAAATTTTTTTCTTCCCCAGTTTTGACGCCATTCAACATGACTTCAGAAATTCATTCCCCAGTCATGAAAATGTACTGTGCTAACTTTCTTTTCCATAGTGGAAACACTTATTTATAGTCATCAAAAATAGTGAATAAAAAATGCCTTTGAAAACCTGGAAAAAAAAATAAAACAAGCTATCCATATGAGCACAGTTGTAGAACTATCCATTGGAGCCCAGTAGGCTCATGAGTGGGTATACAACAAAATCAGTGACTTTTTGTCTCCTGGCACCCTGCAATCGCCAATTCTTCTCCAGGGAGAGGGAGGGTCCCATGAAACCTTCCTTCATTTATGACTGAACTGTTGGCAGGCCTAGTTGCAGGGGCTATGAGTCCGTGGTGCAATGGCCGACTGAGAATGCCAAGAAGATAAGACTTTCTCAGCCCTTCTGCCGGGCACCTGGCTCTTCCGTTCTCTCCTCCCCCTCTTCCGTGATTAGATATTTTCAAAGGCAAAACCATCAATTTTTACTACAAGGCATATCAGCAAGATACCGAAGTGCTGGATGACAACTCCTTCAGGGCTATTTCGTTTCCCGGGAACTGTCACTGCTTCCCCTGCCCAGGAGAACCCTAATTCGTGGCGAGTGGTTCTCAGAAGTCAGCATGCATCAGAATCGCTCGAGGACTGTGGAAACAGAGTGCCTCGTCCTGAGAGTATCCTGTTTGGTGGGTATGAGGTGGAAGCAGAGTATTTGCATTTTGAAATGTTCCCAGGTGGTGATGGCTCTGCTGGGAGCCACACCTGGTAAAAACCACCCCAAGAAAATGGAACAGGAGGGATTTTTTTTTTTAAAAAGGCTAAAAAAGTGTAAGTGTGCTATTAATGATTGTGTGATGAAGAAAGTAAGCAACAGAGAATAGAATTCACAGAAATAGTATCAAGCCACGAGGATGGACATTCTGCAACCTCTACCCACCCAGTACACCTCTGCAATAGCCTTGCAGCATCCCAGAATGTCTTGGCGCACAATGCAACCCAGATGCTATTGCTCAAGAGTGCTGGGTGTGACTGTGACCTGACCTGCCTGGCTTGCCTTTTTGGAGTCAACAAAGCCCACACTTTATCCTTCCAAATTGCTGAGACCTGTTTTCTTCCTCGCTTCCACTGCATCATCTGCGGTCCCTTGGGGGACTGTTGGCCTATGACCTGCCTCAATTGTTTGGCTCAGGTTTCCTCTGGGGGTGGGGGGGTAAGATGCTGATGGTGGAAGAGCCGTAATCAGGTTCTTCTGTGAAATCCCCCTGAAATTAGTCACCTGGGAGTTCATTGTCATCTCTGCAGAGCCCCCCTAATCATGACAGCTTCCTTTTGTGGGGTGTCCAGTGATGGTAAGTCAGAAGTTTCTAACCGCTCATCAAGAAAGACAATATGTTCTGGTTGGAGGAGCAACATGCTTTGACATTCAGGCTTGCTTTTCCATTTGTGTCTCATGTTTTCTCCTCTCCAACATGATTTTACTCGTGGCTACATACATGCAGTCTTGAACCTGAGCAGCTCTCTACTGCTCCGGTCATATTCACACATCTTCTCTCCTCTGGCCAGTGAGCATCCGAGGACTTCAGTACACAGTACTCAGCATCTAGGCCATCCCTGAGGGCTGCTGCGTGGTGGATGCTGTTCTTGCCTTCCTTCCATATCCCATGTACATACTGTCCACAAGGCTGTGGGCCTCCTTGATACCCCTGCTAGAACCCCGTGGGCCTCATCTCCATCAACCACAGGTTCCATCCTGTTCTCTCTGCCTCTTCCCTCGCCTGAAAATAAGTATCATTCAAAATCCTGGGCACATTGCTTATGAAAGAGTGCCAGGCTCTAATGTGGGCTCTTGGTACTTGGTAGGCAGAAACTAAGATAAAGATAAAAGGAGGAAGAATATAGATTCCTGAAGTTTTTGTTTGTTTGTTTTCAAGAGGAATAGCAGGTACCTGCACTCTACCAAAAGGATCCTGAATGTGGCAACCGAAGCAAGGACTGAACTTGTGGAGAGTGCCAGCCCACATCACTGTCTGGGTGTGTCTGCCACAAAGAACAGAACTAGATTTTTCGGCTTCTGTTCCCTTCTCATTGGTTATGTCGAGTCGTCATCTCCCTCACTGAGAGATCTTTGAGGAAGGTGCGCACGCGCGCGAGCACGCGCACACACACACACACACACACACACACACACACACACACACACACACACGGGAGAATATGAATGCTCTCAGAAATGTATCCCTCCTCCCCAGTTTCTCTCCTTCCACTAGCCCACCTCCCCTCCTTTTGGCATTAGAAACCTAAGACTCATCCAGAAAGCACAAACAAAGGAGGATTTAGCCACTCACACCTCAGGTGCCAGGCTGTCCATGGAAAAGGAAATTGATCTGTTTCATAGACTTGCTTGGGCTTAGAAGATAGTTCCCCACGCTCATTCATCTGCCTTCATCAGGCCCTTTTTTTTTTTTTTTTTTCAGTCTCATTTAACTTTTCTTGCCAAAGGGATAAAATGAGTGTGAACAATAAGAGAGGGAGGGAGCAATGAAAGTGTAGAAGGAATTAGAGGGCTCCTGAGTGAACAGGTAATTTGACTCACTGTGTATATGTCCCATGGAGATATTTAAGATACTTAAAGAGTTGGCCTACCGATGACCTTTCAGAATTAAGATTTTAGAGAAAAAAATTAAAACCATATAAACACCGGAGCAGTAAAAGGGGGCAAAATATATTTTAGCCTCCACTCGAGGTGGCCAGGGTAGGGACAGGCTATGGTCACTGTTGACCTGGGGAATTCCAGTTTTTCTTTCCTCTCTTTAAGAGACCATCAAAAAGTTATGGCAACCTACTATGTGCAAAATAATATACTGGGTGATAAAAACAGAGTTGGAGCCACATAAAGTACAGCGTCCACAGAAACATTTCGCTTTGACTTCGGATGCTCTGGGGGCCAAACGGTGTGCCCGAGAACAATGTGACATGTTGGAGGGGTGGCATCACCTTGGGCGTGAGTCAAGGAAGAGTCCTCCTGGTTGGCAAGGCCCTAGCAAGGTCTTGTGTGGTATGGTAAGCTCAGAAAGACAGAGAGGAAGGGATAATTTTGGGAAAAACAAGCTGTGGGAGAGAGAACAAGGTACCAGAGGCTTCTGGGTTAATGGATGCTTAAGGAAATGATGGGGGAGGGGGAGGGGGAAGGAGAGAGCTTTTGGGTGAGATGCAACACTAAGTGAAGACTTACAGCTTCTCCCTCCTACATCCCAACAGGAGAAACAAAGAAGGAAGAAAGGAGCAAAGCTACCGCTGACTGTTCAGACTCAGGGTTGGTCATTATTTTTCCATCCCAAACGTAAAAGTATGTGCGAGGTTGGGTTGCTTCTCAGAGAGCAACGGAAGTGATGTGGGAGGGTGGGGGGGGGGGAGAAATTCTGAACAATAGTATTTAAAAGCCTCTAATTCAGATATCAGATGATTTATTTTTACTTTTAAAAATAAGGGATTGTGTGTGTGTGTGTGTGTGTGTGTGTATGCGTGTGTGCGTGCAGTGTTCACAGAGGCCAGGAGATGGCACTGGGTTCTCCTGAACCTCTTTGGTTGTGAGCATATAGGTGCTGGAAACCAAACTAGGTCCTCTGCAAAAGCAGTGGAAGCTCTTAACTGTTCTTCTAATTCAAATTTATTAAGACAAAAACTTGGCATGTAAACAGACCATGGGCAGAGCAAGTTCTTTTTCTGACATTCTTGCCTCACCGAGATCACAAGTGTCAGCCCAATAGTTAGAACACAAACTTCATTGTCTTAGTATGCCTTCGCTCTTTTCTCTGACATGACTATTTAGTGGTAACAAGCTAGCATGGTAATAAAGACAAGACTTTACTGACTGCTGAGCATCTTGCTGGCCACCTTCCATGCTACAAGACAAAGTGTATGAGGTATAGTGAGTAGTTTAGGTAACACACATAGAAACCAAAAATGGAAAAAGTGAACCCATCTCACCTGGGGAAATAGAACAGAATTTATTTTACTGAAAAGTGGTGAAAGAGAAAATAGTCATCAGGGAAAACTAGGATTTTGTCAAGAACCTTGAAGTAAAAAAAAAATTTGCAGGAGCAAATTGATACCCTATGGCAAATCGCTCAACCTGGCTGTCAATGAAAGTATGCTGGACTTTGTGTCACTAGCATACAACATGAGAATTTTTCCTGTGCTGCAAATCTGTCTAAACAATTGTCGAGCTATATTTTAGGTAATTGGACTGGAGAATTCGATACTACGATGGAGCAGCTGAGAGTGGCCATTGTCACAGTAAATTCTACCAGAGTGGACGCAGGACTAGCCACAGGATTATCAACATGGATTGCTGCAGCCATGAATCATCTGAAGGAATGGGCGGGCATGGGAGTGTTAGCAGGCCTTCTGGTGTTGGTCTCCTTGGTTTGCCTGTGGTATATATGCAAGATTAGAGTCTCACAACAGTGTGATGCAGCCATGATCATTCAGGCCTTTACAGCCATTGAAGCAGGACATTCTCCCCAAGCATGGTTGGATACCATAAAAAGCTAAAATGTTACGCTCAGGATGTGAGGCTAAGCACTGCACACAGGGTCAGCCACTTTGGACCCAGAAAAGAGCATGTCTGATTGCATGCGGGTTGATGCCCCAGGTCCCGCCTCTGAGAAAAAGGTATTGGACGGGTCTGATGCTCTTTGAGTGGATGACACCTAAATGAACATCTGTACAAAGTCCCAATTTATTTCTAATATCAGAGATCAGACCTCTACTCTTGCCTGATGCGTCTAAAACAAAAAGGGGGAACTGTAGAGAGCTGCGGAATGCTATGCCTTAAAGATGGAGCTGGTTTCCGCCTTCCACCTTCCCGATGGTGAGTGCTCTCTGTCACAAACAACTCCACATTTGGCTAAGGCCGAGGATCTGGCTTGCTTCCATGTATGTGGACCTATCTGCATTGCCCCCGTGGCACGCCTGGGTTGGCTACCCAGAGGCTATTTAAGCTGTGGGCTGGCTTTCCCCGGGGTCCGAGGATTGTTCAATGTTCCTGAATAAACTGCATTGAAAAAAAAAAAAAAGGCAAAAAAAAAAAAAATAAAAAGGCAAACACAGAGACAGATGTGAATGCAGATTGTAAAATTTAAATGAGATATATCATTTGAAATATGTTGTAACAGTTATTTGCAAATTGAATTTGATAACATCACAACCAAACAGGCTTCATCCTAGACTGACTCAACATACCAAATTAATAAATATAATATGCTGTAGGAGTAGACCTGAGGATAGAAATCACAGTTCATCTTGATAAGTGCAGAAAAGGCACCGACAAAGCCCATCCTGTGTCCATGAGAAACATCCCCATGAAACCAGGCCTAGATGAACACTCCTTAACATAATGTGGCCACATACAGCAAACCCATCTCCAACACTCTGCCTTTCTCCAACATAGTGCTCAAGGGCCTAGCTATAAAGGGGAGATAGACAGACAAGGAAGAAGAGAAACTACCTCTGTTTGCATACGAAAAAGATGCCATGAAATGCACCAGAAAACTTTTTAAATTTTATTTTTAGAGAGTTTCATATATGAACAGTTGTATTTACATCACTCTTGCTCCACCCTCTCTTTCCTCCAGTGACCCCACCGCAGCTTCTCAAATTCATGGTCTCTTCTTTAAACAAATAAACAGACAAATAAATATTTAATGAACATATAAATACATATTTGATATATATCCCGTATATAATGTATTTATAAATACATATAAATACGTTTAAATGTGTATCATAATATGCATATACATGTATGTGTATAAACACAGACACACGAACTATGGAGTCCATTTAGTGCTGTTTCTATTTGTGTTGGGACTGACCACTTTGGTTGGATAACCTGCCAGAGAGCTTGTCCTTGGAGAAGATTGATTCTCACTCTTAGCTGTAGCTCTTCATCTGGGTCCATAAGAATATTTCTATATCTCATAGGGCCTCCCTTAATCCAGCTTTTGCAGAATTAGTGTTGTAGTCTACATAGTTAATGTAATCCTCATCAAAGTTTCAACAATGTTTTTCACAGAGGTAGAAAAAAAAAAGCAATCCTAAAATTTATGTGGAGACACCAAAATGCAGGAATATCCAAAGCAAAATCCTAATAAAAAAAGAACAATTCCTGATAATGGCCGCGTGGCGTTGCCACCAAACAGGTGCGGAGATACACCTTTTGTGTGCGAAAGCTACGTGCTTTTAAACGCTGATTACCCAAAATGTGAAGAAAATTTAAGGACATTAAAAAACAAACAAAACAAAAACCACCCTAATGTGTTTTTCTAACTATAGCACAGCGGTAGAAGAAATAAGTGACAGCCGTCCAAATAACTGAGAACCTGAGCTGTTTTACACTCCAATAAAGACCTCAGATCAAGGAGAATGTCAAATCGTAATTTTACAACAGTCAGTGAGAATCACGCTCAGGAATGCAAAGAATGCTCGGGAGAGAAGGCACACAGCCTTCAGCCATGTCGTTACTAAACAAAACTGGTCTAGGTAGTATTGGGTTTGAGGAGAAGTAGATAAACTAGGGAGGAAACCACAAATTTACACATGAAAGCCAAAAGCAAATCAGAGTTTTGTGAGATCTGAAGATAAAGCAGGTAAATAGCTACCGACAAGTTTAAAAACTGCAACTAGGCAATACTGATTATGGCAAGAGAAATATGAGTAAATACACATCTCAAAATCACACGATGCTTAAGCAGACACAATTGTTAATGATTTTACTTTAAAATGCATTTAATTTATGTTTTAAATAATTAACAGAAACCAAAACTTTAACCTGAAACTATACTGGTAAACATAGAAGATAGGTAAAAATGTCCTGCAGAAAAGTGTTTCTCAAAATGTCTCAACAAAAGTAAGAATATCTGAATAGAATTATAATCATGGCAGGTAGAAATTAAGAATGCCACAGAGACAGAAGTAAGCTCCCTTGCCCTTACACAGCTGCAAATGCTTTTAACATGAATCATGGGAGCTCAGCAGTTTTTTTTCCTTTTAAATGAAATGCCTAATTCTGGAAAATGGGGGCTCCCCCCCCAATGTTTTCTTGAGGCCGAGATCTGGGGACAGCCTTGATTCTTGTATCTGAATTCAAACAAACCAGATACACATTTGAAAATTTTTGTTTTCTCTAGGCATGAGGAGGAGGCAGAGGGAGGTGGGCAGTTAAATAAAACATCAATTGACACCAATTAAAAGCAGCAGAACAGGGTCTGTGCCAAGCTGGCTTGAAGGAACCCCGTGTGGCAGGTATGCTTTGGCTATGCACCTGTTTCTTTACCTTCCTGTTTTAACTTGATTTCTCTGGCAGACTGGAGGCTCCTTGGCCTGGAGGCAGTCTGCTTGACTGGACAGTTGAGGATTCCTTCTCTGTATGGGCAGAAAGAGGATCCAAGGAAGAAGGCATTGCTACCACTGTGCTTGGCTGGGCCTGGCCGCATGATGTCAGGGACAGAGGGCTGTGCCCAAGTTAGGCTTAGTTAAAAACAGAGAAGTCGAACTCTGGCAGCCAGAGAGACTCTCCAAGCGTCCCTGCCAAGGGCAAACACATCTCACTGGCACTGGGAGCAGGGCTGACACTTCTTGCTTAGTTTTAGGGAGAGCTGGGATTGTGCCCTCAGCCTTTAGCGTTGCCCACATAGAAACAACCCTTTTACATAACACTTTCATGTCCATTTTCTCCCCCCAAACAGGATCGACATTCTAGCTTCCTGCAGAATGTGCCACCAAGCCTCACGCAGGCGAAAGGGATTTCTGAACATGCCTACTAGCTGCCTCTTATGGCTCTAAAACTACCCACAACTGACTGGCTTAAAATACAACAAACTTTATTTTTTTATTTTTTTAGCTTTACTCTTTGGGAGGTCAGAAATCCAAGATGAGTCATGTGGGCTGTAACTTGGGTGATTGCAAAACTGGATTCTTCTGGCAGTTCTAGCGGAGTGTGCACTTCCTGCCTCTTTCAGTGTCTAGAAGCTTCCTACAAGCACTGTCTCTGGCACACTCCTCCATCATTAAGGCCTATCTTTCAACATCAGTTTCCATTACCACTCTTCCCCTCCTTATGTTTCTCCTTTGGCCTCCCTCTAAGAAGGCCTTGTGTGACTGTATCAGGGCCATCTAAACTACATAGGATAAATTCCTCTCTCTAGACCCTTGACATAATTACGAGGTCATGGGTGTCTGGGTACTAGGGCTTACGACCTGGACATCATTCAAAGGGCACTTTTTTTTTTTTTTTTTTGGCCTGGTATGTGGCTAGCCTGTGATGTTTATCCAAAGAGGTATGTATGGTGGCCAGCTCATGTGAACCTAGGCAAGAGCTGTCATAAGGTCATGTGTGACTAAAAGCCAGAGAGGAGGCAAATTCTCAAAGGAGGAGAGGACACCTTGTTTGGAGTGTTTTGAGAAGTCACCACAGTGGTAGGGGCCAAGGAGTTGAAATGGATTTTGAAAGGTGAAGGGAGAAGTATTCTTCTCTGTGTCCCTAAGGAGTTTTAAGGGGAATTTGACAGTTACACATATTAAGTGTCAGCGCTTTGCTCATACTTCTTACAGAATAGAAATATCTTTGGACATGCTGGCACCAAGTATATGTCTGGGGGGGGGGTTTGAATATTTGTCTTTAGTTATCTCTCTCACACTTCCATCCGTATCATTCCTGAAAGCCCAGTGAAATCTGTTTTGTTCTTCACAATGGACTGGGCTAATGGAACCAGAATTATAAATACATAGAGCTCCCCAGTTAGTGAAAGAAACCTCCTTTCTTCCAGTTCCTCCATTAACTGGGAGCAGAGGTGTCCTGATTTTTCATGTTTGGACTCACGATGTTTTCCACAGAAGCACTGTTTGTGTAAAGACCGAGCATGGCTGAAGATATCACAGAATCTTCCTTGCAAGAGTCTAGGAAGAATCCAATCTTCAATTCTTCTTTTGCTATCCTGTTGACAGCTTTTGTTGGTGTTGTTAATTTCTACTTTCACTTTATTTCGGAGCCATCCAAACCCTTGCCATTCTTTCAACAAAGATTTATTAAGCTAGGCACAGAAGCTCACATAGGCACTATCAGGAAGAATGTGAGTGGGGGAAAAATGTACATATGGACCACAGCCGTTCAGCTATCAAAGGCTAGGACTCCTGGGAAACAATGCCAGTACTTTTGGGCTAGATGCTGTGGACAGGAGAAAAAGCTGCAGTCCTGGTTCAAACTCTGTCAGGGAGTTTGAAGTCTTGTCCGGGAGACAATATTAAGCAAACATCCACGCAAGTGTTCACTCATAACTCCCTATATTGCTAAGAGTTGCCAGTAAGGAACTCATAGCAATAAATAAGAACTAGCAAAGGACGAGGTTTAAATCGGGGTGTCAGGGGTGGCCACGGCGACAGTTGAGAAATGACTGTTTAGTACTAACTGAGCAGCAGCTGATGAGGAGAGAGGGAAGGAAACATTCTTGGAGTAGCTATGTCAAAATTATATAGCCCGTGGGTTTGAAGACCTAAACCCAGCTCAGTGTGACTTCAGGAATATATCTGATAATAATTCTCTCTCTTCATGACTCCTCATGTACAGAATTGTAATCAAGAAGTCTGTGTATGGAAGAAGGAGAAGATAGACCTGGAGGGGACAGGAGCTCCACAAGGAGACCAACAAAACCAAAATATCTGAGTCCAGGGGGGCCTTCGGGGACTGCTGTGCCAACCAAGGACCATGCATGGAGAGGACCTAGACCCTCTGCTCAGTCATAGGCAGCTCAGTCTTCATGTGGGTTCTTTAGTAAGGGGAGCAGAGGCTGTCTTTGGCATGGACTCAGTGGCCAGATCTTTGATCACCTCCCCCTGGTGGGGTGGGAAGCCTCACCAGGCCACAGAAAAAGAGGATACAGGTAGTCCTGATGAGTAGGGGAGGAGTACTTCCCCTATCAGTGGACTAGGGGAGGGGCATAGGGGGAGAAGAGGGAGGGAGGGTGGGACTAGGAGAAGATGAGGGAGGAGGCTACAGCTGGGATACAAGGTGAATCAATTATAATAAATAATAAATCAATAAAAGGAGTCTGTATAATGCTTTATTACTGTTTTTCCATAATCTGCTTCCCTAGGAAAATAGTTCCTCTATCCTGTGGAGCTTGTGTTTACCTTTGGGATGAAAAGCACCATCTATCCTCACCTAGTTCCATCCAACTCATCCAGGGAATGCTATGCCAACCCCTTCTCAACCAAGCCTGGTACTGACCTTCCTCTGGATGTTTCCCTTTGCTCCCCAGAGATCACAGGCAGGAGGAAGTTGCAATAGAGAGGAGGTTCAGAAAGGCAGCCAAGGCAAGAGTGTCAGACTCCACACTGCTGTGAAGAAATAACTGAGACAACACACGGAGAAAGGACTTATTTCAGCTCATGGTGTCGGAGGTTTTACCCCATCATGGCAGAAGGAGTGTGACAGAGAAGCAGGAAACAGAGCAGCAGGGGAGTTATAGGAAGGAGTTGGGGAAAAATATAGCTGCCAAGGACATCCTCCAGTCAGGCCTGCTACAGTTCCATTACTTCTCAATAGTCTGCTGAAAATATACACCCATCTGCGTGTTAAACCGTCATCACATCAGAGCCCTCCGGCAGTCTCTGGAGATGATCTCGTGCTCACCCAGAGGTGTCCTTGACCGATCTCCTAGGCGTTACTCAGGCCTATCAAGTCGCTAATATTAACGATCACTTCCAGGATGAGAAAAGCTCTAAATGACAAGGGACAATAGTTGCCTTTGCATCCATTGTACCTCATTAAACCTAGAACCAGCACACATAGGCATTTTGAACCTGTGTCACAGGTTGACGAGCCCAGTGGTGTGAGCTGGTGGGCAAGCTGTTCATGATGATAGCTGGGTTGATTGCTGTGACTTTAAACCCAGGCTTGTTTTCAAAGTTTTTGCTCTTCCCTCAGATCCTATACTGTGCATCGCACCTGTGCTAAATCATGGAGCACAAATTAAACTCCACTTTGCTCCCTGGCAGTTAGTTCTTCTATGCAACGGCTTTTCTCTTCATGTGAGCAGAATACATCATGATAGGGTCTGTGAGGTCTAGTCAATGAATAGCTAAAGTGGAATCTGGGCCCTTGAAGTCAGCCAGAGGCTGTTTCCAGCAGGAAACCAACTCCAATTATACTGAATATATAGCGGGGGGAAAGAAGGCTCAATTGCTGTTAGCACCAGACTCCTCTAGTGTGACACTAGCACCTTATCTGTGGAGACTGCTGCCCAGACTCTGCTCCAGTGAGGAGATTCCCCCAGGGCACTATCACATCTTGCCTCCATTGGTTTTGCAGAAAAGGCTAGTATTGCCCAGCAGCTGAGCAGGGCTGGCAACGCGAGGCTCTAGACAGGGCTGAAGTCTACATTTGGAGTCAGTTTTCCCTTGGTTTCCTTGTGAATAGTATTACATTCCCCCTCCCCCAGTATCTTTGTAGCTGCTTAGAATGAAAAATGATACTTTAGCATAAAGAATAGATAAAGGTGGACTGGAGAGATGGCTGGGCTGTTAAAGGCTAGGCTCACGACTGAAAACACAAGAATAGATGGAGATGCCAATGGGTACCTGTACATATGTGAGGGAAGAAAGAGGCATTTAGCTAGGCCAGTGGGTAGCATTGCTTAAGTATGTGAAATATTATTGAGTCTTTTTCGAATGGGGGACCACCTCATCTGAGTTCTTATTATTCTCTAGATTTTAAGCATGAGTATGCATCTAACAAGGCTCTGTTTTTAAACTCCAGAATTTTCTATGCTTATAGAAGTGTTCCATATCTATACTATTATACATGGCAGCCATATGTGGCTATTGAACTAGTGTGATAGAAACTGTAAAATTTAAATTTTATTTCATTTTAATAAATTCAAATGTAAATTTAGAGGGCCACACATGGCTATAGCCGTTGGATGGCACAGCTCAGTTCTAAATACTCAAATGGCATAAAGGCAGCAACCTGATTCATTCAGCCAGTATCCACAGTGTGGTCCCAGTGCCTGGGACTTGTTTTTAAATGTTTTCTATGTGATCGAAGGAAGAGAGAAAAAGAATTATATTGAAATGACCCCACTGTGTGAAGATGGAAAGAATAATTCCCTGTCTGAATTTTATCTTTTACTAAACTATACAAATATTGCAAGTCACGGTTTTAAATGACGTATAACAACACTGAAAATAATAAGAGCTACCATGTATGAGCTGATCAGTGTGTAAGTTACCTTATGCAAATCAGTTTAATTGATCCTTACAATAAGCCTGTTTTTCATTTGAGGAAACAGACTACAGAGAGGTTGAATCAAGGATTTCAAACTAGAGGCCACAACCTGTTGCTGGATGGAAAGTTAAATTGCTCTCACTCTGTCTGCATATATAGACCACTTATGTGCATTTGCATGTATGCACGTGTACATACTTATAAATACATCTACATGTACACAAATTATGTGTTTGTGGGGTGTGTGTTTTCTTAGTTAAAAATTTGAAAACCAGTGGGTTGAAGTTGCTTTGTCAAGGCTATTAGGCTTGCAACAGTGGGCTGAGATTTGTACCCACCCCAGACTGGCTTCAAGCTTTGTGCCTGAACTATACGTTCTACAGATAGAAGAGTCTGGGGGCCCACAGAGTCAGGACAGACCCAGATGCCAAGTTCTCAGCACAAAAGAGATTTCTTACCTGGAGGAGCGAGCAGTGTGTGTGTGTGGCTGCCTTTGGATCGGGCAAAAGCAGATAGTAGATGGCTGCTTTTTTTTTTCTTTTTCTTTGTGTTGTCCTGTTTTTCACAAATGGATTTTTAAGGAGGAAGAGAGGGGTCCGAGCTAGAGGGAGCTGATAAGTCCTGACTGGACAGTGTAGCCAAATAATGAATTTTGATTGCTGGACTTTGATGTGTAGTCTCAGGAATGAGTCAGTGGCCAAATAAGGGAAAGGACCTTGGGGGCTGGCTTTGGGGATGGAATCTAATGGTTTGTAGCAAGGGAGAGGGAGGGAAGAGGCAAGGCCTGTCTGTAATGCTTGGTTGGGCTTCTTAGAGAGCCCTGTAATAGCTGCCCATGGCTTTGTAAGAAATCGTGGGGTGGGGGAACTGAATCACACCTAAACCGTGAGGATCTTATTCACTCATAAGGCACCACACCACATTTCTATCATCATCCCCATCCCATCGCCATCCCATCCTCCTTCTATTGTCATCCCATCCTCATCCTCATCCCCATCCCATCCCCCCCCCCACACGTACTTTGAGTAATGCCTAATATCTCTTAGATTTAGTCTTTGGTCTCTGGCTATTGAACAAGAAAAACTGATCCCAATTTAAATGTCTCTAAATCAACCTAAAGGACTCTGCTTTGGCAGGGGTTGCTGCAGCTCGCCAGTGTGTGCGCTTTTCATTGGCATGCTGACTCTACGTCTAGGCTGCATTTCCCACTTGTCCTGAGCTCAGGCCATTAGGGTGTGGGCGGAAGAGTCGTACACCGCTTCTAGGGCTAGCCTCTAAACATCCACAGGACTCTAGACCCTGTTTTTGCCCACAGGCTGGGTGGATAGAATAAAGTGGGTTCCTCAAAGGATGTCAGAGCCACAAGACTGAAGAAGCTTTTTAAGAAAGCCACACACTCTAACATTTTTCATTGGGATCCGGTAGCTGTTTGACCGGGGGTGGGTGGGAGAGGGGAAATAAAAACATGGCTACTGTCAGGAAAAAGTGTGGGATCGGTGATAACTAAACATACTTTGGGGGTAGGAGGACAAAGTCATAAATTCCCTCAGTGATTCAATTCAAGAAGAAATAGCAGGCCTTTCTGGGAGGAGGGAAAGAGGAGGCATGGGTAAAGCAGAGTAAGCAGACACGGTGCTCTGGCTGACAGGCGGCCCCACAAGGGCTAATCCTTGGAATCTGTTCAAAATTGATTCCTTCAATGACCTTGGTAGGAGAAGCTATGCTGGCTTATTCCGTTATTCTCCAAATGCAAGCACATGCGTAAGTGCAAGTCGGAGGCAGTTTTGAGATAGTTGTTCAGAAGAGAAAGGAATGTGAAGAAGGGACACAGAGGGGTGACAAGCCAAGGCAAGCCCACAGTTCCTAGAAGTTGGAGGAAGGAGACACTAAATGGACTCACGCAAAAGAGGGGGGAGGGGACAAAGCCCTACAGACTTCTTAAAACTCTGTTTTCTGGCCTCCAGCACTCCGAGAGAATACATTTCTGGTGTTGGAGGCTCCAGCCTTGCCAATGTCCAGGTTATGGAGGGAGCAAGATCGTCCAGTGTGCAAGATCACCAGGACTTAAGCTGGTCAGCACAGGGGATGATTTCAAGTTGGGTCCCCTTGTGAAACTGTGCTGAAGATCAGAGAGAATCCAGGTCGGTTTGGAAGCTGGGACAGTCAGCAACAGAGCCATGAAGCTCTGGAGGCTACGAATACAATGCAACTCGTTCTCTACAGCCTTGCCCTCAACAGAGGTAGGCACATCCATAGGTAGACTCCAATGCTATATAACTTTCGGTAACTAGGAGAGAAGTACAGGAACCTGAACAATGCAGATCGGTGAAAAAGGAATTTGGAACGTGATCCAGAGTGTGCAGGTGAGGCTTGCGGATAATTGTGCTTTCAGCATAATAAGGTCCAAATTAAATTAGTAGGAAGAAGAATGTTGCTTCATGCAGACACAATGAAGTTCTTTGGGTAAAGAACTCATCCTTGCTCCATGAGACGTGACCATTTTTACAGAGATATTAGAGGTAAAAATGAACTACAGTCTAGAAAAATGTTCTCTGTGTGGCTTGTCCTGTTCCACTCCCACCAGCCTTAGGTACAGAAGTTAGTGCTCTTTCTTAGGAGCAAGAAAACTAGACAGAAGAAAAGGGAAGATACTAGATTCACAGTCAGCACTAAGACAAATAACAGGATTAATGATTTCCAAAGGCAAGGTAGTGTCAAGAGTGGGCAGGAAGATGTGTGTTTGCAGGGTGCATTTAAAAGGCAATCAGAGAATGCATGGCCCTTGGGGGAGGAGTCTGTTTTATCCCCGGAAGCTCCCCAAGTCTGACATCTGGGACCTGAACAGGGAAGCTTGGCTGTTTCCTACACGAAAGGGAACCTGAACATCCATCAGGCCTTCAGTTCTTGGACCACCTCTGTGTTACACTGAGACCGTTATCTGTGAGTGAAAAGCACCTGAGCTATGGAGAAGGGGTGTGTGCGTAGATGCTTGCACTCCAGGGTGGCCGAGTCAGTGTCTACAGCAGAAGGTATCAACCCTCCCTCCATAGCTTGTAGAGTAGATATGAAAGTGATGTGGGAAGGGGCTTCTACTCACAGTGATGCAGTCGGAGAGACCGGAAGGCCAATGCTTTGACATTGCCAGAAAATAACATGAAAGGGTCATTTTTCACCGATTACATGGGAGCTAAGTGGTCCTCAACCTCGTCTGGGTTTTTTTGGGAAAAGGGAAGAAAGCCCCTGAGTAACTTTACACTCACTCTCTTGCTCCCACTTTCCTCTTCCTCGAGAAGAGCTGGCGAGTACCCCACAGGGTGGGAACTAAGTGAATGAATGATTCAGTTTGCTCAATCTGGAGAGACCGATCAATGCTAAATCTCATGGAGAACAGCAACATTGGCTTTGGTACCCTGCAGAGTCCAGCTGATACCGGAGATGGCCTTCCTTTAAATGAAGAACTCAGAACTGACTTGGCTGTTTTTAATCAACGGCAGCCACTTCCTTCAAGCCTCTCAGTCCTGATGCAGATCTAAGCCTACCCATTCACATCCTCAACTACACCTCATGGAACATATTTTCCTGACTGCCAAGAAATTCCAGAGTTAACACTGGCTCACATATCCTTTCCATTTAATGTTTCCATTAAAATTTTATATTTGCAGAAAGCCTCGTAGTCCTTCAAATCGGAGCCCGGTACAGGGAAGTTACAACCTCCCTTTGGGGACTGGGCACAGCAGAGGCAGGGAAAGCTAGGAAAACTTAAGAGCCCAGAATTTACCCTGTGGCTGCTCTGCCGGCCCCTCCTGCCAACGCTAACCTTTCTTGCTGCCAAGGAACAAGCAGGGCTAACAGGCCACAGTGGGCCTCCAAGTTCAGCTTCCAGCATGAAGAGAAAAACCCAGCAAGATCACCAATGTTGCCAGCTGTCCCTTTCCATCTCATTAGGTCACTGAAAAGCAGAACCCGAGAAGAACAGGTTTTTTTTTCCTTTAATTTTAATATTGTCAATTGCAATAAATCCAACTAAGTCACACCAGCAGACTGTTTTTCTGTTTATTCAGGGAAATTAAGTTATAGCCTTCAGAGCTGGCCTCATTCGATGCTTGGTTTTGTAATAAGACTGTAGACTCTCACTATTCTAATGAGTTCCGATAGCTGCTAAAGATCTGGAGAGAAGCTGATTGCATGGGATTCATTTAACACCAGCCTGATCCCATCTGTAAACACAAGGACAAACACCTTCCGAGGTACCTGACAAGACAGAGCAAGTTTGTTGATGCAAAGCTCACCTGAACAGACACGCTTATGTTTGGGTAAGCGTGCAGTGGAGACTTCAGCCTTTCTCAGATAGTTGAGGTGAAAGAGTGTATTGTGCTGGGGCTGAGCATAGGGCAGATATACAGAGTCTTGAGTATTAGATAAAACCAAAAGAAAAAGAAGCTTCTGTTTCCAGGGATTCCCTTGTCTCTTCCCAGGTTTTCCTAACCCAAAAGTGCTCTGTGGGCTGGTGGCCTTCTTGGAGTGACATCCATCGACTGGTGTCCTGGACATGCATCAGTCAGAATGAGAGTAGAAACACAATCATCCCTGTCAACACTTGTCGTTTCTAGGTTGAAAGAAACAATGCAATGCAAGGAGTCTGAAAGACCACAAAGCCCCAAGCTTAAGAGAAACACCTTCGGGAATGATGGGGACCTGGTGGCTGCTAGCTAGGACATCACAGGTTTTTTTTTTTGTTTTGTTTTGTTTTGTTTTTTCACCTGTGGTGGATGTCTGACTTGTGTTTCTAGGTTAGATGGTTTAGAAGGTGATATCTGAGGGGGAGAGACTGTCAAACGCCTCCATGCAGCAGATGGGAGCCCGTGAGGCTCTTACCTGTTTGTGCATGTTTTCCCTCCTTCTTTAAAATTTATTTATTTATGTACTCACTTTACATCCCAATTGTAGTTCCCTCTCTCCCTCTTCTCCCTCCCTTCCTCCTCAGAAAAGGGGAACTCCCTAACCCATCCCAGCACATCAAATGGCATCAGGACTGAGCTTCTACAGTAGCCTGGCAAGACAGGCCTGCCAAGGGGAGGTGATGGAAAAGCAAGCAGCAGAGTCCATGTCAGAGACAGCCCCCCCTTTTACTAGGAACCTCCCCCACGAAGCTGGGGCTGCCCATCAGCTATATCTGGGGCCTAGTTCATGCATAGTCCAGTTCATGCATGGTCCTTGGTTGGTGCTTCAGTCTTTGCAAGTCTCCCTGGGCCCAGGTTAGTTGGCTTTGTTGGTCTTCTTGTGTAGCTCCTGTCCCCTCCAGGTTTTTCTATCCTTTCCCCCACTCTTCCATAAGGTTCTTCACAACCCAGCTAATATTTGGCTGTTAGTCTCGGCATCTGTTTCGATCAGGTGCTGGGTGAGGCCTCTCTTATTTTAGTTTTATTCCAACTGGTGGTCTCTAACAGTGCCATTGTCTAGGCCAGTGGTTCTCAACTTGTGGGTGGAATTACCCTTTCACGGGGGTGGCTTATCAGAGATTTACATTACGACTCATAACAGGATCAGAACTACAGTTATGAAGCAGCAATGGAAATAATTTTATGGTTGGGGATTGCCACAACACGAGGAGCTGTGTTAAAAGGTCTCGGCGTTAGGAAGGCTGGGAACCACTGTTCTAGGCTTTCTCTCCTGAAGTCTCTTGAACGGTTATGCTTTCCAACAGAGCCCATCCTTTTCTCAGACACAATCTATTACTTACTCCTGTTCATCCAAATATGGGGGTTTTCTTGCCTACCCAGTTTCCACTGTGACTTTCACAGGAAGTACAATTCCATCTGTAGTACCTCTAGTCTCCAACTTGCAGCTTTCTTTAGAGAGACTGTGAAACTCAGGAACCATGCTTACCCATCCCTGGACATAATCCTGGTACTTTTCAACAGAAATGTTTGTAGGTAACTGAGAACTAGTATGTATGCACTTGAGGCTGAGGGTAGGAAGGGAGAAGGGAGCCCCCCCCAAAAAACAGGCAGGTTTATTCCCTGGCTGCTAGCTGACTGTTCATTACCATAAGCTCTACGATTATTAATTTATTTTAAATTCTGCATTTACTGGTGTTTTGCATGTAGTGGTATTTTGCTTGCATGTATGTCTGTGCATCATTTTTACGCCTTGTGTCCACGGAAGCCAGAAGAGTGTGTGGTTTTCTTGGAACTCGGGTTACTGACAGTTGTGAGCCACCTTGTGGGTCCCAGAAATTGAACCCAGGTCCTCTGAAAGAACAGCCAGTTCTCTTAACCTTTGAGACATCTCTTTGCCCTGCCTGCCACCAGGCTTTGGAGCATTTGCAGTATTAATGTGGAAACACTTCTTTAGTTGTTTAAAGTGTCCTTGAGAATAAAACAGCAGCTTTCCATCCCGCCCCTCTTCCCGAGCCTTCAGGAGCGCTTAGCTACAGTCCTCACCTGCCTCAACTCAGGGTTTTCCCTG
Source organism: Meriones unguiculatus (assembly GCF_030254825.1). Lineage (NCBI taxonomy): Eukaryota > Metazoa > Chordata > Mammalia > Rodentia > Muridae > Meriones > Meriones unguiculatus. The sequence goes on from NC_083352.1 coordinate 18,387,177, forward strand.
TGTCTCAGCATTGTAACCTTCTCCCAGTGCTTGGGTCATCTCTGCCCACTTTGCTTGATTGGCTCCACAGGTTCAGTTCCCGCGTTTTGGAATTGGCCTCTATTTTTTTGGCTTAGGCTGAACATGCAAGATTTTCCCTTCATCAGGCTAATGAAGTAAATGTCTTATGTCATCATTAGCGCTGGTGCTAATCCAAGCAGAACTAATATTGGTGCTGCTCCAAGTCGAATTAACCACGCCCAACCCCCAACAAGCCAGATGTTTGTCAGGCATTTCTTACTGATGTTAATGAAGAACTCCCCGAGGTTCAATAAACAGCTGAGTCCGCCAAATGAACTTCAGGGATCCAGAAACAAACTGCTTGCCTAACTGAGGTCGGTCTTAGGGGGCTAGCCAAGGCCTTAGAATATCTGAGCTGAAGGCAGGGAGTGGTTTCTTTGATGGCAAAGGCCTGTGAGTCTCATAGCTATCCTGAGAGCTGGACTTGTGGGCGCAGCTTACAGACACAGGGGATTTTCTGTGGCATGTCCCTTTGCAGACCCTCCTTTTCTCAGGGGTCTGCACAGACACCTGGGTTTTGTATGCATCTCTCTATTCTGGAGGGTGGGAACTCGGAGGATGTCATAGCTCTTGACTCTGAAGCTTGTAAGGAAAGGAGCTAGCTGTCGTCTGGGCAGACTTTCTAGTTGATGTCTTCCTGAGGTTGTTTCTTGGTCCTCCAGCATCAGGTAGGTTTTCTCTCACCCATCACCAAGTACAGTGTATCTGTTTCATACCTTGCTCTCTTTGTACTGGATTGATGCTCCCATAGGAATACGATAATAAGAATAGAAACCATTTGTGGCCTGACAATTTACATAGAAATTTGCATATGTTTTCAACAAAGCTATAAATGAGGACTTAATTTTTTCTCTCCCTCCTTCCCTTTCTTTCTCCCTCTCTCTTTTTCTCCTCCTCTCTCCCCCCTCCCTTCCTCTCCCCTTCCTTCCCTCTTCCTTTATTTCTTTCTTTGTAGTTCTGGGTGGTTGAATCCAAAGTGCTCTACCACTGAGCTACACATCAGCCCCATATCAGAATATTTTAGGAACAGGGATTTAAACACCATGCTTAGGATACTAGAACTGGACCAGAGAAGACCCAGACTGGAAACAAAGGCTAGTTGGTGACACACTTGTCCAGTTGGTCAACAATAAGGTCACTTGATTAACAGATCACTCACTTATTCTGGCAGAAGAAAAAAAGAAGACATATATATATATATACGATATTATATTATATATATATATATGGATATATATATATATAATATTTCCTACTTAAACCGAAAAGTCCATATAGTAAAAGATTTTATAAATGAGAGGCTTAAAATATTGTAAGAAAGATTAAATAAGAGGGACAAAGCCTGAATAGAGGGCTTTAAGGGAATTTTTAGATTTGCTGTAATAATGAAGGCAGTTCACTGAAAGAGATTATTGAAAAGCCATTTGCAGATGCTTAATTATTACAATCGGCTGTTCTACAGCAGGATTTATCCAAGCTGTCTCTCCTCAGCATGCTACATTGTCTTTAGGCTCTCCCTTCCTCTCAGCTACACTAAGATGCATACAAATGCCTTTTAATTACCATCTTCTAATGCGGATACCAAGAGAGGCACCCCCTCCTTGTGACTGTTCTTCCATCCAGATGTTCAAATGTCTAGGGTGACTCCGTTATCAGCTGCCTATCCTTGGGCCCCTCCCCCCGTGAGCCCCACCATAGAGCCAGAGATGAAGCAGGATCTGGACTTCCACCCCAGAACAAGTGAGGCTCTCTCGGTCACTCTCACTTGCTGGGGCCTGGCTTCATCCTAGGTGGGTTCACACAGGTCCATGGCAGAACAAGCTGACCTGCCCCTGCCCCTTTCCAAGTCTTACCTCCCACCTTGTGTGACCACAAGAACATGTCCTAGGGCCAAGTCTGGTCTGTCTCCAGTCCCTTTTCTTGCATACAGCTCAGACTCTTACTGTTGTCTGCTCTACTTTGTATCTGTTCTCTCTCTGCAAGCCGCACTTCCGTTGGTCTCTGAGAACTCTTCTTAAGAGTGACTGAAACTTCTAGTACACTCAGTCCCTTGCAGGACATTGAGGGCCTTGTCCCACACTCCATCACTCTGTCCTGCCTCATGTCCACCCCTCTCCTTCCTCGTGTGACCTAATGAATAACAAGATTAGGGGATTTCTGACAGAAAAGCCTCTACGGTGTCTTCAGTTTTCATATTTACCCTAAAGGGCTTCTTTTTATTCAGCTCATAGAAAACCAAATACTTGGTTTTCTAGCCTTCAGTTGAGACACGGTCTATAATGCTACATGATGCTTGTGCAGATGAATGAAAGATCAAGGTCTTTTTCAAAGGTCTTGTTTCTTGGGTAAGCACAGAGATCTAATGCTATTTAAAAAAAAATACAACAAAAACTCTAGCAGGATTTTTTTGAAAGCCGTGGATCCTGTGAGGTTGAGACGTTCTTTGAGCATCTCTATGTGCCAGAATTTTTGCTATGTAATTTACATATGTCATCACGTCTAATCTTCACAACTTGAATGAGTAACTATAACTATCCTTTTTTAATTGATAAGAACACTGACACTTGAAAGGCTAAAAGAGGCAGGAGCTGACATTAGAGCCCAGTACTGTCTGACAACAAAGCCAGTAAATGGGGGTGGCTCAGGAGGTCTAAACTCTCGACAAGAAAGACATCACGTCTCTAAGAGAATTCTTTGTCATGTTTATTCTGCATCACTTGGAAGCTGACGTCAACTTTTTCTTCTGGCGGCCTCTTGGCCTAACACAGTTGATCTAGACGTTGGATTCATTCTGGCAAGGAGCATGAGACGCCACCATAAACATCTTGTTATCCTGGTCTAGCCTCACCCTGACTTGGAATAGCCTGTGTTGTAGGATATTTAGCAGTCTGCTGCCATGACACAAACACAGCCTTAGGCTTTAGTAATGATTATCGAGACTGTTTATCAGCCTCCTCCAAGGTCATGACCTGGAGCTGGCAATACCTATGGGGTTGCAGAGAAAAACAGACTGCTAAGCAAAATCCCACATACCCCTTCCAGGAGAGCGGAAGGGTCCCAGAAAGGAAGAAGAACAGATGTTGGGGCTAGAGCTTGATGCTCAGTCTGCACGAGCAGGCGACTAGATCCACTCCATAGCTGATGAGCAAGAACGAGGCTACACCTTTGCCATCTTGCCAGGGAATGGCATCGTGCTACAGGAGCCCAGCTCGCCAGACCATCGAGGAGAAGATGTAATGATGTCAGCATGGCAACAAAAGAGCATGGGTTTTTCCCCCTCCATCTATGTTATGAATGTAAAGCAAATGATGCATCCTGGTTGTCGGTCCCCAAAGCAGATGTCTGTAGAAGTTCATTCCAAAGCTTAGAGTTATATGTGTGCATGGCTGATATATCTTCGTTGGATGCTTTGTTCCTCCCTCCTGTATCCTACTCTGGGTTGGAAGGAGAGAGCATGAGGAGTGTTTACTGTGCAATCCCGTGCCTTTCTCACCTAATACTCTTAGTTGAACTACACCTACGCACGAGTCCCTAGAAGTAGTTTAATCGACGTGAAGGAGCATCGCCTTTCCTTGTTATTTAATACTTGGCAACAACATCGCCAGTTATACGTACAAAGCTGCAATTTCAGGCAGTGCTCTGGTCATGGAAATAACCATGTGTTGCTCCTCCATGTGTGTGTAGCATCTTGGTCCTACCTAATCAAACACATTTTCCATTTTTATCTTTTTGTTCAGCAACAACAAAATTCATCTCGATGCAGCAACACACGCTTAGCTTAATGTATGGAAGCCTGTGGTATCCCTAACCTATCCACACACATGAGAAGCAGCAGCAGCTACCTCCGTGCGACCGACCTGCCCACAGTGCAGTGTCCCTACCCTCATACCCCTGTCCCCTCCCCCCCACCCCCGGTTGATTCTTACACTCATGTGCCCTTGGCCCCTCTCGCATCTTCTCAGACTGTCAGCTCACCAGCCTCCTCTGATCTCTGCCCTCCTTTCCCTCCAAATTAAATTTCAACTTTTTGTAAACCTCTGTGAAAATGACAAGCCAGTGCCAGAGCTGTCTTTTAATACACAAAAGCATAAATAATGCCATCCATCAGGACTGTCACTCAGAAAGATGGATTGCTGGTTGTCCAGACCGCCAAATGACACCAAAGCCAAAGTTAGAAAATGTCTCACATCTTTGCATGTTCTCTCTCTCTCTCTGTCTCTGTCTCTGTCTCTCTCTCTCCCTGTTTGCTGGACTGCTTGATTCTGATTAATGGTCCTGTCAGGGCGGGATTCCACTTGCTTGGATAATGAGTCAAGAATGTATTCCCTGTCACAGGCACAGCAGATGTCAGGGGCAGAAGGGCTCAGGGATGCCAGAAACAATATACAGTTTCCTCCTAGTCCCCTGACAGGCCAATATGCTGCACAAGGTCTAATTTATGTAGACAAAATGCAGGCAGGGCCATAGCAACCAGAACTGCCCCCACAAAGTCCTAGCTACAATGATGCCTGCAAACAGGGCCACTGGCCAGGGTGGACAGCATGCAGCTGGGTCATGAGCAGACTCAATACTGTTGTCTCCAAAGGCCTGGACACGCTGAGAGGCTCGGGACCCTTTGACTTCATTAAGCTGCACTTTATAGCATCATAGGAAGGAATCAAACAGGTCAGAGGGCTTCTGTGTCCTTTAACAGCTCGATTAGGTTATTCACGGTTGGGCTTGCCCATTAGCATCCCGGAGCTGCTGAGAAAAATGTCAGGTGCTCCAGCCGGGTGCCCTCCTTGCTGGGACTGCACTTGCTTCATCTCTGACGTTCGTGCACTAACACTGAGTGTTTTGAGTCCCCATCTTTCTCCTGGTGCTGCAGGAAGCAGAGCGACTCCGCAGCAGGACTGAGGACGCCGCTGTCTCCACCCAGAGGGGCCGTGCTTGCACACCATCAACCTGTCCACATGGATTTTGCGCATATTCACATATTGCTTTCTTGAGGAAAAATCTCCTGGGCTGTTTCATGAGTTATGACATTACAGCAGTATGTGTTTTCTCTTAGATATTAAAATATGGCCACATTCTCTTGACAAACAGCCTGAGTAGTTAAATGCTAAGGACACAGTGGAATCAAGTAAATCAAAGCCAGGCAGGGGAATGCCAACTCACTCAGATTGGGAAGATGAGTCTCTTATGTTTACACATCTCCATTTTAATCTGAACCATGTCTCCAGAGTTTTCTATTAAGAACAAATCTTCAAACTCTGTGTTCTTGAGGCTCTGCCTGGCCTCTAGACATCCTTTCGACAGTGAGCTTCTGTGACAGTGTCTCTGGCTTCATGTCTTCCATTGTCTCAGGTCCTGCACATTAAAACATAGCAAGCATCATGACTGGGCTTCAAAGCCTGATTAAATGGCATAAGCTCAGCTAACCTTTCTAATGGCGCCTTTCCTGTGTTTTGTTTTTTTATTCTTTTGGTTTTTTTCCAGCATGCTTCTACCCTCGCAGAGTTTCCATTTTTAATTTAAAAAGCATTCACCTGCCAATATGGAAGTTTGAAGTAGTGTGGCGGGGAAGGGATGAATTCCAGAGGGGGTTTGAATAAGGCTTTGCCTGGAATGAGGATCAAGCCTTCAGGCCACTCACTTATTCTCTCTGAGTTCTGTCTTTGTGAAATGCAGCCAACGCTGGCGCTTTGCTACCTGGTGGTGGCACTTGAGATCACACACATTCAGTGCAGGGTGCTTGGTCTGCCCTCCATTAGCGTTTCTGATAGCCAGGTGGCGAAGAGAAGGCAGCGTTTTTGGTATGTGCGTTGCCCCAATTGCCTAACGTTGATCTTTCAAAGGCCAAGAAACGTCAGGGCAAGCTGAAGGAACGGTGTAGCTCTAAGCAGCTGTCTTGTGGTAGTGCCCGTCTCATTCCCACAAGGACCCTCCAAAGCCCATCTTAGCTCTGTCATACTTCCCCACTTCTGCCTCTTTCCTATTGATGTTCCTTCCTGATCCAGAGAGTCAGCTGGATCTAGCCACTAGTCATTGAAGTGGCTACTTACCATTTTCACAGCGGAGAGTGCTGGGAAAGAGATCAGAGGCACCCGAAAGACTTGACAGTACTGACCTCTGGGAAGTTATCTAGAGGGGGATCACAGTTATCATGACTATGTATTGTTTTTGTATCAAAATATAATTTAAAAATAAAACAAGAAGAAATTAGAAGACCAAATTAAGCAAAACAATTTGTTTAATTTGAACTCACCTCAGCATAAACACTCACTAGGCTGGGTACAGCCTAGTGGCAGAGTACTTTGTTGGTAAGCCCTGGATTCCATCCCCACAGAAGCAAGTAAACACCTGCTCATAATGTTCCAGAATTTACCGGGAGAAACATCAGGCAGGCCAAAGCCAAGATTACAATTTAAATGAGCTCTACTTTATGAAATCCAGTGTGTAAAAGCCGAGACATCAGATAGTGCTCCAGCAAGAAGAAATTATGGTAAAGGACCTCTCAGTAAAGGAAGGGCAGATGTGGAAACAGTTGACAGGGCACAAAAGTCCCGGGGAGAGGTCACAAAACAGATGTGCACGAGGCTTTACAATTACAAAAGGATTTTCATGATACAAATGGTTCTTTCTCAGCTTCAAGTTTCTGCACCGTGTTCCTGCATTTGGAGGCCTCACAGGGCGGGGGGGAGGGGGCTGCAGCAGGGCAGGGAAATCAGAATTTGTAAGGGTTGAGGCCTATAGCCACATGGTGAATGGTCTGGGAGCCAGGTCGGCAGCCAGTGGCCTCCTTCTTAAAAAAAATAAGCCACAAGAAGCAATTTGTAGGCAACTTGTGGGAAATCACTTACTTTGTAAAATGAACAGCTTTTGCACCAGCTTGGCCTTTGAGTATGCCTGTTTTGGTTTGTCTAAGTGGAGGTCATTCATCACAGACTGTGAAATTCCGGAGCAGAGGCGCTAAACAAGGTCAACAGAAAGACGCCAGGGTGAGCACATTGGAATAAAAACCAAGAAGAGCGGAAAGGAAAATTTATTTAAAGTCCCAGTTTCTGAACTCTTTCCAGTGCCCCGCCTGGCCCAGGTGGAAAAGGATGGCGTGGAAGCTGCTCCCATTGACATTAGGCCCCTGTCCAGAGTGGATAAATGCTTTGGGCAAGGTACTGTGTGCTGGAACCACATAGGTATTGGATTGGCTTAAAAGGCTTAATAAAGCATGACAGGGATAAGGACCTTCTGTTTGTCAGTCGGTTTCCTCTGGTCTCTGAAGTGTCCCTGTGAAGTCCAGTCTAGGAAAAGGAGTAAACATCATCTCAGACCCAACACAGCCGATTAATTAACTTATTCGGAAAGGTTTGAGGTCCCTATTCCTTGGATAAGGCAGAAAGAACCAAATAGAAAGTTCCAGCATGTCTTGCTACCTGCCTCAGCTTGGCCTCTGCAACCTAAGGACTCCCCTCCCCTGGTCATGAAGACGGTTTGCCAAAAGACAGCATGTTTATCTTTATAGGCCCTTGTTCCCACTCAGAAAACCAGTGATCAACTCTTAAACTTAGAAAAAAAATTAAATATGCCAATTTCTTTCTGCTGAGTAGAGCTTTGGTTCTGTTCTATCATTCACATTAAAAGCCTTGGGATCCTGGAAAACACATCCCAGGGCTCCTGAGCCTCAGCCCAGCCTGCAGTGACAGAGAGGTGCAGTTCCCAGAATGACCTGAGAGGTTCAGTTCCCCAAACCTAGAATAAGCACAGGCACTTAGAGCATATGGTCCCAATGCTTACCACTAACATGTCTGACTGCTGTGAATGTGCATAGATGTCCGATGCTTCAGACAGATGATTTAGGACATAGGAGGGGGGTTCTGTCAGCATAGACCTCTTTGAATGGATGCCAGCTATCAGTTTTATTTTTTAATTAATTAAGCTATTTATTTACTTTACATCTCAATAGCAGCTTCCCCTCCCTTCTCTCCTCCCAGTCCCTTCCTCTCCCTTCCTCTGCCCCACACCTACCCCTCCTCCCTTTCTCCACAGAAAAGGGGAGGCCTCCCTTGGCTATCAACCAGCCTTGATGCTAGCTATCTTTATACATTAAAAGCCACTGTGGGTGGGTTGCTTCTTTGATTTCACTGTAGAAGCACCCAGAATATCTCCACTCAGTTACAGTAGAGACAAAGCAAGTTCCAGAGACAGAGAGACAGAGAGACAGAGACAGAGAGACAGAGAGACAGAGAGACAGAGAGACAGAGAGCTCTAGGGAGAGAAAACAGTAAGAATGAGAGGCACTTACATATTTTAGAACCAGAAAGCATCTGGTTTATTGTATACACTATATAAATGAGGAGAATGGGTTTCAGGGACATCCTGACCCCTAAAAGGAGGTAAGAACTTTTCTGTGTCATTTTGTCCTTACTGGCTGGAGAAGGTATGAAGCAGCAGGAAGGGTCAGAACTAGGCACAGTCTCTGGCACAGGGTAAATAATGTGAAGTCCGTGAAAGAATGCTCAAGGCAGCTCTCAGTGGGATAAAGAGCCCAGTATTTGCACTGCCTTCTGGCAACTCCCTGCAAGGAAAGTCTGACCTTTTTAATGATCTATTTTGATATACTTTCATATGTAGACGACATTAGAATAGTAAAAAGAATCACCCACCTCTTATCCTTTTTTCTTTTCAGTGATTTTGAATTTTTTCCCTTTTCATTGTCATTCATTCATTCATTCATTCATTCATTCATTCATTTTATTGTACTGGTGGTGGCATCCAGGGCCTTTCATGTGTCTGGCAGGCACTCTACCACTGAGCTAAAGCCCAGCTCCTAGATTATCAGTTTTTGGACATTTACCATATTTATGATCCCCCCAACTGTGTGTATACACACACACAAACACACACACACACACACCATGCCATTTTAGCCTTATGTGAATAGATTTCTTTGATTCCCTCACTCCCAAAAGGTGTTAGATATAGGGCACTCCAACCAAATCCGGGGAAGTTAACATTTATGCACAACTGCTTTCTAACCCACAGCTGGACGTGATCTGGGATAAACCCTTTCTCCCTTAAGTAGCACTTGTCAGAGTATTTGTATCACAGCAACAGAAAAAGAAAATAAGATAGTCATTGTGGGATGCCATGAGATCCTTCCCCCAAAAACAGGATAGGCTAGAGCGGCCCTCCTATCTTATTGGCCTATTGTTTCCAGGCGGTTAGATGGAGGCTGTGCCCATTTGGCTGAATCACTGTCTGAGCGATGTTGTGTTCTTCTTAGGGTACCACAGGTGGGATGCAGAAAATCTTGTTGTTCCTAGTAACAGTTTAATCCTGACCTGTGGCTTTCCCACCTTATTATTGCTGTCTTTCCCTTGGTAATCAGTGAGTAATTTACAAAGCTCTCCTTCATGTTCTGGCCAGCATTTTGAAAAGGCAATGTCTCTCCTTTTGGCAGTTAAAGGTCTTGAAGGTTTTCTTCCACTGTGTCATACCCCTGGAATCAGTGTTTCTCCAGTGACTTTTTCTTTTTTTCTTCTTTTTTTTTTCCATGAGGGATATTTTCAAGAAACCAACGTCATGGTGTTTTTCTTGTTGTTGGGATGGCTCAGAGATAAAGGACTATTGGCAGACAGTCTTGACCAAGACATCATTGCAATAATCTGCATCTATAGCCTGACTCCTCAGTGATGCTTTCAGTTTTTTCTTATGTCAGTTTTGTATCTTCCTCCTTTCAGAGTGAGAACTCTAGCTCACAAAACAATGCAAACGCCGTAGTCATTTTCTCAATCCAAAAATTCACAAAAAGGAAATTTAGAAGTGGATATTAATATTACTATTAAAAGTGACAAAGAGGAGTTAGGATGTTTGCTTTTTTTAAATTTCAGACGGTACACATAGTCACAGAGCTGGCTAGGTTGGAAACTAGTGATGTTATTCTTCCCTTTGGTGTGGTTACAAAACCCTACTGAAACAGCATAGTGTACACTTATGCTTCCAAATAATGAGTCCTTCCACTCATCCTCCTTAGCTTTTCATTTTTAAAATTTTAGGAAAAAATGTGACTAAGTAGGCTTAGCGGAACACATCTATAATCCCAGTATTCAGGAGGCTGAGCTAGGAGGTTCATAAGTTTAAGACCAATACATTACACGCTAGTCTGCCCAACACAGCAACACTCTAAACCAACCATTATGTCATCTGACAATTATTTTTCCAAAAAACCACAACTTCATGGGAAGGTATACTAAAAAAAGTATCATCCTGGTACAGGCCTCATTTTTACTCCTTACAGCCAATTTCATTAGTTTCTGATATTCATACTTTCTGAATATCATTTCCTCAAATAAATAGGCAAAGTATAAATTATTTTAAGATAAAACTTAAAAGCAATTATGTTATTATTCTTTCTCCTTTTACAAAAGTCACATAATTTCTGCATTCTCTTGCATTTTCCATCAACAAGGATTCATCTTAAGATTTATCTCAGATCAGGCTATGGAAAGCATCCCAATTCTCTTCCGTTTCAGGTTCTTTGTCCTCAAATGTGTGGATATGGGATTTTATTCAACCATGTGGGCATTTACGGACTTCCCAGTGTTTTGTGCTGCCGAGCAGAGCTTCTGCGAACAATCTGAGGTGATCTTCTGCTGGGAGAACATCTTAGGCTGTGCTGTTCCTCAGAGGGCACGGCGGATGCGGGAGTGAGGTTATCATGGGGGTGGTGGCAATTGATGTGTTAGGGCATGCTGTTCCTCAGTGGGTCTCGCAGGTGAGGGAGTGAGGTTATCACAAAAGAGTGGGACAGGTGACATTAGCATCCTCACAGCAGTCTACGTGACTGCTTCCACTAACAGAGTGAAGTCGGACAACTTTTCATGTGCTCGTGAATGCGTCTCTACATGTGTGGCCTGGGCATTGTCTTTTTATACTTTGCCTTTTAATCTATAGGCCATGCTCACTCAATTTTAAGAGTTCCTTTTATGTTTGCCCTTTTTTGTTTTTGTTTTTGAGACAGGGTTTCTTTGTTCTTTGTCCATTTTTGTAGTGTATATTACAGATAGTTTCTGATAGATTATTATTATTATTATTTTTTTACTTTGATTATGGTGTGTTTTTTTTGTTGTTGGTTTGTTTTTTGGTTAATTTTATATGTGTTTTGTTTGGGGAGTTGTTTGGGTTTTGATATTTTGAGTCAGGATCTTACCATGTAGTTCAAGTTGGGTTGGAGCAGCCCAACTGTATAGTGATGAATCAAAGAGATGTGGCTTTGTCCTTATGGAGTTTACTATAGACAACAGGAGGAGTGTACAATAGGTAAGCAGATAGCCTAAGCCTATTTCAGATGGGACTCAGGAGACAAAAGGAAAGAGTACTCTATAAAACAGTAACAATTTCCTGAGTGCATCTTCCCTCACATCTATAGAAGAGGCTAGATCAGAGTAGAGAGATGGCCTGGCCTTCTGGCTCTTACAGTGTTTCCTTCCTTCTTTCAGCAATATTCCCTGAGCCTTAGGTGTAGGGGTTACACTGTGGGTTTATCAATTTGAGTTGGGGAAACCCATGGTCAGTTATTCTCTTTATTTTGACCAGTTGTGGATTTCTATTGTGGTCACCTTCTGCTGTGCAAAGGTGCTTCTTTGATGGGGTGTGAGAGCTACTCTTGTCTGTAGGCGTAATGATGACTATTAAGGATGCACTTAGAAGTTATACTGGTTTGAGAAAGTGGCAGGAGGTTCTCTTCTATGTTCCACGGCTCACCAGCTAGCTAGGTTTACAGTACCAGGCATAAATTCCATCCTGTTGAGTGGGCTTTAAGCCCAATTAGACAGCTGTTGGCCACTTCTAAGATATAAATATCACTGTTATACCTTTGGAGATTTCTCAGCCAGGCTAGTTATTGTGGTTTGTAGAATTTACAGCTGGGTAGGACTATTGATTGCCTTTTTTTCCTTCTTGGCAGCTTCCATAGCACCTTCAGACCCTATGAGAGCTAGGTTTCTGGGTCAGTTCCTGCTCGATTTCTCCAAAGTCCTGTGTCTGAAGTATGTGGCTTCTTCAGCAATAGGGCCTTGCTGTCAAGTTCTCAGAGGCAACTGAGGGCAACAGGCAATAGTCAATATTATTTTGTGAATCTCTTTGACTCTCATGACCAGCCACTCCAAGGGATGTTTCCCATGGCATTGTGGCTCTCGTTAGATAACCTATGGATCCTGAGGGGAAGCATCACCACTCCAAGTAGTTTAACTTTATTCAAACTATACATACATGCATACATATACCACACGTACATAAGCATAAGTATGTCTCCCTGTGGCTTTCAAAAACATCACAAGTCTTATTTATTCCCCCTCTCTCCTTCTGTACTGCCCTCCTTTCCCTTTTCAGTTAGCCCTCCAAACTTTTGTTTTAAATCTCCCTCCCTAAAGGTTCAGAGCTGAGATCCACAAGCAATAGAAGACATGTGGTGTCTGTCTTTCTGGGTCTGGCTTACCTCACTAAGTGTAATATTTTCTAGTTCTACCCATTTTTTTCCCTGCAAATCCTGTGGTGTCATTTTCCTGTAAGGATAAGCAGTATTCAATTGTGAATGTGACCAAACCTCATTATCCATTTGCTGGCTGAAGGACATTCGTGTTGCTTCTGTTCCTAGACCCTGTGCATGGAGAAGCAGTGAACGTGGCCGGAGCAGGGATCTGTAGAGCAGGACTTTGGTCCCTTGGGTGTATGCCACAAGTATAGCTGGCTCATGTGGTAGGGCAGTTTTTAGTTTTTTGAGAATTCTTCACACTAATCTCCAGAGTGGCTGCCCCAATTTACATCCCCACCAATAATTGAATATGGGCTCTCTTTCATCCATCTTCCATCCAGCATCTGTTGTTAGTTATTTTGTTGATGTTAGCCATTCTGATAGTGTTCAGAGGAAATCTCAAAGAAGTTTCAATTTGATTTTCTCTAATTGTTAAGTATATTGAACACTCTATGAGACATTTCTTATTTTTTTTTTAATATTTATTTATTATTTATACAACATCTTGCCTGCACACCAGATCTTACTATAGATGGTTATGAGCCACCATGTGGTTGCTGGAAATCGAACTCAGGACCTTTGGAAGAACAGTGAGTGTTCTTAACCTCTGAGCCATCTCTCCAGCCCTATTTTTTTTTTTTTTTTGAGACACCATGTAGCTCTGGCTGTCTGTCTGGGAGCTAGCTATGTAGACCAGGTTCACCTCGAACACACAGAGATCTGCCTATCTCTGACTCCCAAGTGCTGGGATAATGGCTTGCACCACTATGACTGACATGTAGCCCATTTAAAAAAAAAAACAAAAACTGGTGTTTTCTTTCTAGGTTATGGTTGTTTAAACAAGACCTGCACAATGACAACAATAGTTGGCATGCCAACATCGATGGGGGAAATCTCACAAGGTCCCACTGCAGATGATTACACAGACACACACAGACACACACACACACACACACACACACACACATACACACAGCTGTTGAGTCCACATGGCTAGGAAGGACTGAGCTGAACTTGCCAACACTTCCAAACCAAACACTCTATCATCAACCAGAATCTCTTAGGCCTTTGAGTCACCAGAATCACACTGCTCAGGATGGTGGTTAAACTAAGGAGGCGGTGGAGACTAAAAGGCAGCTTTCATCTTTCCGGGTTCCACGGACCTACCCACTTCCTGATTCATGTCGCATTAGGAAGGCAGATAAGGAAAAATGGAAGCAAAGTGAATAGTTTTGTAGAGTTGGTACTTAACAGGTGTTGTGTTTGACCTTATGTATTTACAAGTCCGTGTGATTTCTGTAAAAAATTTTACTTCCATTTCATGGGTTAAAAAATATGATGTTGCAGGGCTTCGTTTGCAAGCCCTGATTTGGATGGGCTCAGGTTTTCTAGCTAGCTAGTGCATGCTGTTCCGGTGGGACAGAGCCGCACACTCAACATTGTCCTTCGTGAACATTGTTCTTTTGGAAAACATAACGTGTGGCTCGGTGGTAAAGAGGTCTTAAGACTCTGGGAGGAAACCTGCTTGGTTTCTAGCTTCCATGTCTTGCACTTCACAACTCCCTAACTTACTCTAGCGTCAAGAGATCCATCACCCTCTTCTTGACTCTGTGGGCTCCTGCACTCATCTGCACATACCACCCCCCAACACACACACACACACACACACACACACACACACACACACACACACACACCATTTAAAAATAACAATAAAATAAATCTTTAAAAATGAATACATACGCAAACTGTGTTAACTTTCTGTTAGTAAAATGTCTGAGGTGGTCAATTGTGAGGAGGAAAGGCTCATTTTGGATCGTAGTTTCAGAGGTTTCCGCTGACAGTCACTTGTTTCTTTTGGGTGGGGTAGTGCATCATAGAAGCAAGTGTGTGGCAGAACAGGGGTGTTCACTCAAAGTGACCGAGAAGTATGAAGAGATATGGAGATAGATATGGCTCCAATATCACCTCAATGATTTTCCTTCCTCCCTCTATACCTTACTTCATAAAGGTTCCATAACATCCCACTAGAACCACGAGCTGGTGACCAAGTTTTTAACTCATAGATATTTGGGGGAACATTTTGGAGTAATCTGTTACACTGTTACTGGGATTCAGTGAAATCCTGTAACTGTGACTAGATGCTGCTCATTCGGAGATTCCTGGAAACCTCAACTTGAAGGAGCTCGTCTTCAGTTTCCACAGTATCTGAGAAAACGGTGGAGATGTTAGTGTTAGCTCAGCCCAGCCCAAGCGCCTGGCCCCTGGGTCCTCAGGTGAAGCTGAACAGGCACCAGACTTTACAGTATGACTAATGTGGGCTGAAATAGTCTGTGTGAAGGTCAGCCCCATCTCAGCTAGTATGCAAATCAGAGACACCAGAGAATCTCTTCACAGGCTTCCCTAACATTCATTATACAGGCGTCCCAAATGGCAGGTGGCTATTAGCTCATTGTGACCTATATAAATGTCAGATGCAAAACTACTGCCCTAGCAAACATCTTAAAATAAATAACAACAGGAGGGATGAGAGTCTGTTGTCATCAATATTTACAGTTTATGCGCTCTCAAGCTGGCAGAGAAATACATTCATCCCACTGGGGAATTCAATTAGCGAGAGCAGCACAGGAAGTGGACTCTCACGAGAATGTTGCACACAGATGAGGAATGCCTGCCTTTATAAGGCAAGCCAGCGACCGAAAGGATGGGACGGCCCCGGGCAGCGCTCAGCCCATACTTGTCTGCAGATTTGTGTCCTCATGGCCAGGCTAACTGAAGCAAAAGGAAAGATGGTCTTCTCCATCCTAAGTATCCTAAGTAGGTGCACGCTTTTTGGTCACAGGAAAGCTTGCGGAGTGCTATGAATATACATACAGATATATGGCATGTTAATTTTGCTTGAAGCTTAGAGAATCAACTTCTTTCTCATTTAAAATGCACACAGGCTTTGCCTGCCAACTTCCAGCATTACCAAAAAAAAAAAAAAATCTTTTCACCATGATCTGTTTGTGTGGGTGTATGCACATGTGCACACACGCATATGTGTGTGTATGGTATATACACACAATTTATATATACACACAGTTTTAAAAGACATGGGGATATATTTATATCTTCTGAACATATCGATGTGTCTAACACAACACAATTTAAATTTGGTTCTCCAGAGAAACAACTGGAAAAAAAAAGTTCCATCAATCTGTTCACTGAACTGAAGTCAGCCTACATTGTCTTGTTGAGTCTATGGCGTAAGGCATCTGTTTGGATTGTTTCCTCTTATATTTCTGAAGAACAAGATGGCCGCAGAAGCTAGGAAGTAAAGCCGAGTGACAGAGAACAAGGAGGGATGGATGGAAGGGTTTCATGTGAGGAACTGCCTAAAGCCATGAAGGCCATCCAGGTTTTACCTGGTGGCTTATGATTCTTAGGGTTGTTTGCGTATGTCAAAAAGAGTTAAACTTTCTGCCAGTTTAATTTGCTCTGTGTTCTTAATGCGTCCAGTAAATCTTGTCATGTAAAAAGTTGGAGAGAAGGAAAAAAATGAAGCTGGAGAATAAACAATTGTTCCTAGTGTAGCAGTTCTCAACCTGTAGGTCCCCCCTCTCCCCCTCCTCCGGGGAGTGAAATGATCCTTTCACAGGACCATCCCAAAGCATGGATTTTTACATGACAATTTAAACAGTAGCAAAATTACAGTTGTGAAGTTGCAACAAAAATCATTTTGTGGTTGTGGGGTGGGTCACCGCAGCATGAGGAACTGTAATCAAGGGTCGTAGTGTCCGGAAGGTTGAGAATCACCATCCTGGAGCTTGGGAGTGGGCTTCGCCAGGAAGCTTTGGACTGCGGTGGCCTGAGGGTTCTGAGAGGTGCTTACCTAATTTGCCCCGCCCCCAGCCTGGGGAGTTCTAAAAGCAGGGGAGGTTACAGTGGCTCATCTTGAGCGTCAACTGTCAACTTGATCAACTTGATGGGTTTTAGAGTCGTCGTGGAAACCAATGGGTACATCTAGGAGGGAGCTTCCAGGCTGGGCTAGTTGAGGTGGGAAGAACACCCTGAATGTAGGAGGCTCCATTTCATGGGGCGGGGGTGGGGTGGGGGTGGGGGTGGGGTGGGTAGACGGCTTGAACAATGAGCCCAGAGTTACCAGGCATTTCTTTGTGCTTCCTGATTCTGTATGCAGTGTGGCCAGCGATCTCCTATTCTTGTTGCCATGCCTACCCTGCCATGGGGACTGCGCTCTCAGACTGTGAGCCAAAACAAATCCCTCCTTTAAGGTGACTTTGTCAGAGCCATGAGTAAAATAACTATGAGAGCAATGCTCTGAATAACTCCCCCAAGACAATGGAAACTACCCGTGGGTGTGGTAAGGTCATCTCATTCAAAGATGTTGTATAGACATCATGGAGACCTTATTTAAACATTGAATGCATTTATATAATAACAGTGTTCATTATAAGAAATAACTAGAGCAGGAAGGCGTCAGGGTGTAGAAGAAATAACTTTATAATTTGACAGCACTTTGTTTTAAGAACTGGCTCTTTTCTAACTTGCTATGTGACTTTAAGCCTCTAATTTCTCATTTGCAAGGCAAGAATAAAATACCTTGGAAAGCTGTTGTCAGAATTAGACAAGGTAAAAAAAAATGTGAAGTGTCTAACATGCTGCTTGGCTAGAATAGGCACAAAATTTTTATTTCTCTTTCTCAGGAGTGTTCAGGCTTTACTTAAACCTGCTCCATTCTCTTAGTCCTTGGTTTTAAATCAAAACTATTAAAATACCTTCATCAATTAATTTCCAACAAAGCATTTATTCAGAAATGACAGCTGACCTACTGTAACATGGATACCCATGTATTTATTTTTGTGAGTTCTACTGTGAAATGAAGGCTCTCTGATGCAAGTGTTATTTTTGTTTTCGCATTTGAAAATTACGAGAGGTTGTGCAAATAGAACCTGGGCAGTGTCGAGCCAAAGTTCTGGTTAGCAGCAGAGGTGTTCATTTCTAACGGAAGCCCCTAGCTCACAGAAAGTGTGCTCAGTGCAAACCACAAGCCATGGATTGTGTTATGCGTCTACTGCCATGAGATGGTTGTTAGTATGGAAGGCCTGGGTAGCATCCCACATGTACCTTCCATACATTGCAGATAGAAATATCTTACAGTAAAAAGTCAGCATGCGATATTTCATTTGATTCCAAACATGGTCCTCAAATGGCTTAGAGTATATCATGTTGAAGATGCCACGGCTTAACGTGGCTCCTTTGGTGCCCTTTCCCCAGATCAACTTACTGAACAATACATTCTATATGCAAAAGAGTGGAGCAGAGGACATAGAGGCAGGCATAGCTGTGAGACTTGGGATGGGAACATGTTTTGAGGGAAAAGAAGTGTAGAGGAATTTTAATTTAGAACATGGCTGCTCTGGCAAGAGATCACATCCAAAGTCCTTTTAGGCCTGTGTGATCTGCTGGAATACAAGCACACCTTTAATCCAGGAGACAGAGGCAAGTAGATCTGATTCAAAGCCAGCCTGGGCTTTGAACTCAGATCTGTTTGCTTTTGTCTCCTGGATTAAACTCAGATAGAGCAAGTTTCAGGTAAAGAAAGGGCATGGTGGTACATGCCTTCATTCCCAAACAATGAAGGTAAAAATAGTTTGTAGAAGGAAACACCCATGTTTGAAAATGATATCTAATGAGTGGCAGAAACAGTGACAAATCAGAGAAAGACTTGACAGAATAAGATATGACCAACTCTCATGAGAATAGAGAGGAAAGGGAAGCTACTTTAGGTGTGTGTGTGTGTGTGTGTGTGTGTGTGTGTGTGTGTGTGTGTGAAGGGGGGGAGCGAGGGAGAGGGAGGGAGAGAGAGAGAAGCAGTTTTACCTGGAGAGTTTTACAGAGACAGGTTGAAAAGAAACAAACTAGGCACAGGTGAAGTCTGAATGAGCCAGAGAATGAGAGTAGGAGATTAGAGCAGAGTGCTGGAGTTAATTGGAGGCCAAGCAGGGCAAATCAGGGGCATAGAGAGAAGCCAGATTGAATAAGTCAGCTGGGAGAGGAGTTTGTGTCAGAACAGCTGAGTTGAATCAGCCAACTATGCACTCAGAAAGAACAAGAAAGAGCAAGCTTATTAAGCAGTAGGTCTCAAAGGAGGAAAACATTCTAGGACCAGGTTAGATTGTATGGAGGCTGGAAGCTTCCAGGACTAGGCCTAGGTTAGCAGACAGAAGCAGCCTCCAAGATGACAATGAAAACAGATAAATAAAAGTTCCTTTTACAGAGAACCCTGGTGGTCTTCATGGCACATGTCTCTAACCCTAGAACTTGGATGGCTGAGAAAAAGAGGACCATCAGTTTGAGGCAAGTGACTATGTAACAAGGGAAAACTAAGGCTATAGCTCAATTCAGCATTTTCCCAGGTTGTGCAAGGCCCTGGCTTCTATCATCAACACTACAGAGAAGGGAGAGAGGGGAGAAAGAGAGGAGGAGAAGGAGGATGAAGAGGGTAGGGAAGAGGAGAAGGAAAAGGAAGAGAGGAAGGAGAGAAGGGATAGGAGAGAAGAGGAAGAGAAGAAGAGGAGGAGGATCAGGAGGAGGAGAAGGAAGAGGAAGTGGAAAGTGGGAGGTGGAGACAAGGAGGGGGAGAGGAGCATGGGGGTTAAGAAGGAGGGGAGAGGAAGGGAAGGAAAGAAAAGAAGAGAAAGAAACGGAATCCATCCTTAGCTGGGATGAAAAGCATCAAGCAGGCCAGTGAAGGAAGGCTCCCAGGATTCCTCCCAGTTCTTGGCTTGAAGGTTCTATGAAATGTGAAGCAGAGAACAGATGGAGAACAGGAAAGCCTCAGCTGAGCACAATGGTCTACAGCTCAAGAGAGACATGGAACTCAGCCAGGTTCAGGAGATTGAGGAATGGAAGACCTGGAATGAAGCTACTCAAGGATCGCGCTCAGAGTGTGAAGAGAGTGAAGGAAGCTTGGTGGCTGGGAGACCTCAGGGTGTGACTGAACCCAGCATAGCTCTGTTTCAAGTGGCTCACGCATTTTGGTGGCTGTGCCACTTTATTCCGTTCAGTAAATGAATTTAGGCATTAGCTTTCTCAGCTGTCACTTAGAGTTAATTGTGATGCCCTACAGAGAACCTGCAAAATTTAAACAGAAGCCAACCGCCAGGCCTCAGGAAGGAGGGAGCGTCGAAGCAACACTGAACAAGATTGTCCTTCGTTTTACCCTATCAGACAGAAAGAAGCCAGAGCTGGAGCAACTTCAGGAGGGCAGAATCATCAGCCATAGAGCGAAAGGGGATTTAGGGAAGGCGGGAGAGGTCAGCAGCATGCAAACCCACAGGCAGAGTGAACACATTTCAAAGATACTCCACCAGGAGTAGCAGACTGAGGTGAGCAGGCGGGGCAAGGAAGGCAAAGAGCTGGGGACCCTAGGAAGCAAGGCAGCCTCCCACTATCACTCAGGCCCCAGCACTCTTCCTCCGTATGATCTTGGGGAACTGCTCTCCTTCACTGTCCTCTGTAGAGTGGAGACACTCCAGAGCTTATACGGTATGCGGGCAATGACAGGTGACAAGATTAGCTGTCAGTCGCCATTGCCTCTTCTCTGCCAGGCAGCTGTTACGATGGATGGTGTGTCCGCACCATTACACGTGGATGGAGTAAAAACACAGATGCACGGGAGGAAACTGCACATCTCAACAACTTAATTTGCATATGCTGTCCAAACGAGTTCGAAAATAACAGCTCACTGTATCCTGCTCTCTTTCCGTTTTTCATTTCCCTCAGACTGGGTGTCCTCATTCCACAGGGACTGAACTCATCCCTAAACGTGTTTTCTTCGCATTGGTCACGAGCAAAATTGAACAGCCCTTACCCAAACCCACACCCCTTTGAGTGGAAAAAGGAAGTTTTGAGTTTGGCCACAAATAAACATTTTAGAGACAGTATTAGCTTCTGGGCCCTGGTGTATTTCTTGCCTAGGTACGTTAGCATCTTAGAGCCAAAAGGCTCCAGAGCCTCCACTCCCACTTAGTGTCCTGTGAGATTTCAGTTGCAAACTTAGGAGCTGTTTCTCTCCTCCAGAGTAGAGTCTCACGCCTTCTCTTCCTGCTCGGCCTCCACCTGCAGACAACGATGGCTTTTTTCTTTTAGGTCTTTAGTGGATGAGGACAGAGTTAACATGACCCAGAAGAAATTCCATAAAGGCTTCCTTCTCTTGCTACTCCTGCGTGCCTGCTCGTCCCTTCCGTCTGTTTGCACAACCATAAACCGTGAGCTCAGGAGGATAATCCTGGCCAAAGTCCACATGTGCCGGATACCTTAACATAAGCTATGTGTGCTGAGAGGAGCGGTTAAATGGGGCTGGTGAAGGAAAATACAGGCAGCTCCATGCTTGAGGCTCTGGATTCCTTCTCTGCAAATCAAATCCTTCCACTCTGACTTTCTCACATGCCCATAAATAAAAGCTGTTTTGGCTAGGAGATCCTCTTGAATTATTTAGGACCAGGCTCAATGCCAGAGTCAAAGGCCAGGCTCTGTTCTTGGGAACCAACAGCAATGCCCACAGCTCTGCCTCCTCCTTAGAGTGAACAGACAGCAACGAGCCCCAAATGGTGCTTAGAGAGAAAGACCGCATTGCCGATTCTCTCAGGCCCTCACCCCTGCCTTTTCCCCCTGTCGCTCTGTTCTCCCTCTAAGGAGAAGTGGATCCAAGCGGAAGGACACACCCGCTCAGCATTGGTCTATCAAGGAGGGCTCCAGCCCATGCATTTAATTTGAGAGTAACTGAGCCTCTTTTCCAGCAGGGGAGCAGAAAGCCACATGAGTTGAGTCAGCTTTCCTGGCCCTGTTCTGCCCTGCGTTTCACCAAAGTTCAATGTGCTATCAAAAAATGAGGGATAGTAACGTCAAAACCAAGCAATACTGAGACAGCAGAAATCTGGACCTACATACATATGGACCCTGATGTTCTTGGGTAGAGAGCGGCCATGAAATTTCACATTCTTTCCATCTCTTTGCTATTGGTCAATGCATGGTGATGCTAAACCATCCATGTGTCCGCATGAGCCTTTAGGCTCCTGTTTCATTTTCCTACCTCTATTTGGGGTAGGTTGTTTGCAATTCTGATCTTCCCAGGTCCCTTTGGCTTCTAAGAATTTCTGTAGAAATTACTTTTTTGTGCTGCATTCACCTCCTCAGCCCCTGCTCATAAATCAGTGATCTGCTAAATCCTATATCATTGTTTACCTGCCACCCTGAACCCCAGGACAGCATTCAGTGCTGAAGTTATGGCAAAATGACTGTTGTCCAGTAGGTGTTTCATTTAAGAGAGAAGGAAGAATTCCTGAAGGCCAAATGTAAGTCGCTCCCCAAGCTAGGAGTTTGGATTTCTGTGATACATTGCTCTTAGCATTGCCACGTCTCACACTTTGCTCTTCATCAGCACAGGTCTGAAGGTGATTCGTATGCTCCTCTTTATGCTAGAAGAACTAAAAAGTGATGCATTCTTAGACTTTTGGTTTCTATTGTTTAGGAACAGGTAATACTGGAAATTTGTACTCACTGGGAATCCTATAGCACTAAAAAGAACAATACAAATGCATTATACATAAATATAAAGAAACTATTAACACATCGGTAATTTAAAGTATTTCACTGACCAGGCAGTAGATCTGAACATATTAATGCCATACCTCAGGAACGAACTATGGCATGTGAAATAGCCAGTATTCATAACCCACACAGGGACAGGAATCCAGAAAGACGCAGATTTTGAGTATCAGAGTCTGTAGAAACAGCTATTAGATTAGTTTCCCACAAGGCCAGAAAGCTAAGATGGCTCATCAAGGGCTTTACCAAGCACGGCTGCAGATATGCTTCTACTACCACGGCCCCACAGCCTAGAAGAACTAACACATATGCTCCATCACAGTGTTAGCGAAAACACTAGTGAACATGTCAGCTCTCTCTTCTCTCAAGGCTGCTCACGCTGTGCATTCTTCTTTTGGTCAAGTGACTTGAAGAATAAATTATTCAAACCTCAACAAAGCAAGAACACAAGGATTAAGGGAGGAAAAGAAGCTCACTGTGGAAGCACAGTGAGAGTAACTGAGAGGATTTCTCAAAAGGATGAGAAACACCTTTCAGAAAGGACAAATAAACGTCACTTAGAACTTTGCAAGCCAGAGCTACTACAGCTAGCCCTTTTAAGTAAAGCCTCACCAAGATTTGTTTATTTCATTTTATGTGTGTGAGAGCTTTGCATGCAGGAATGTTTGTGCACCACATGTGTGCCTGGTGTCAGAGGAGGCCAGAAGAGGGCATTGAATCCCTTGGGGATGCAGTTACAGATGCTTGTGAGTTGCCTGTGGAAGCTGAGACTTGAACCAGGGTCTTTTGCATGAGGAGCCAGTGCTCCTAACTGCTGAGTCATCTCTCTAGTCCCTCTCCCCGACTACTCCCAATTTTAAGGAGTATGTTCTTCCTATTTTACATCTGAGGGCACGTTGTGTTTGCTTTCAAACCTCATGAATAAGACTGGAGTCTTGGTTTAACTCCCCTTGCATGTTTAGCATTTCTTCACATGCACTTTCAATTATTGATTTCAGCAGTTTTCCGGTGATGATGTTCTTTTTCTCTTTTGAGACATGGTTTTTACTCTGTAGCCCTGGCTGGCCAGGAGCTTTCTATGAAGACCAGGCTGAGCTACAACTCATAAAGAAACCCCGCTCCTGCCTTTCCAGTGTTGGGAGTAAAGTTGCACTACTGTGCCTGGCTCAGAGATGGTCTTAATATATGCTTGGTACACTGTGCCTATAAAGAAAGTCTGTCTTCAGGTTAGTTACCATGTCTGTTACACACGGCACTATAATAATATTATGACGCCCATCTTACTCACAGTTAATTATCTCCATTTGGAAAACATCTAAACAGTGAAAAAGCTTGAGCAGTTCTAAGCAGCTTGATGTGTGATGCCAAATTACCCTCTAAAAATAATTCCAACAGTCCACCAGCTAGTTTCGTAAAATGTGATTTGGTTACCTAAAAAACTCTCAATAAATGAAAACAATGCTCAATAGTTCAAAATCTAACTGATTACTAACTGTGATTACTATATCACGATCCCTTCAAATGTCTGTTGCAACCCCTAAAACATTGAAAAGCTGTCTTATTTGGAAAATGGGATTTGCAGGTGTAGTTGTGAAGAGAATGTCAATCACAGGTGCCCTCACAAGGAAGAGGCAGCTGATATCTCTCCCACAGAGGCAGAGGGATGGAGGTGATGTGATGATGTGGTCAGTAGTTAGACACCACATTCCAGAGGAGACAAAAGGGAGTCTCTGATACCTTCAGGGGAGCATAGGCCCTGCCTCCACCTTGATGTTGGCCCAAAGAAACTGATTCTAAAATTGGACCCCAGAGCTGTGTGAGAAGACTATGCCTGAGGCTGGAGAGATGGCTCAGCCATTAAAGGCTAGGCTCACAACCATAACTATAAGAGAAGACATGTCTGACGTTTTAAGCAGCCAAGATGATGTGCAATAGTTACAGTCCTTAGAGCATGTTCACATGTATTCATTTAACTACATTTCCATGTTAAAAATGCTTGCTAGTTATGTATGTTGCTCTTTTTTTTTCTTATTATGAGACTTTTTTTCTTCTGGAGTGTTCAAGTACATTTATAGTTATGTCTGTATGTACTTGTTTTTATACAGTTACAGCTTTGTCTGCCGAGGTTGTACAAGTAATTCCCCAATTTATAATATATTTTTTAATTTGCTTGTAGTTTTTGGATAAATATAGATTTAAAGTATTTTTTTTTGTTTGAAAATTCTTCAATATAGTCCTCTATAATCTCATGTTTTGCTTTATATGAAGTTATATGCCTGACTTCATTTTTTTCTGAGTCACTGCTTTTTTAATTCTAATATACTTTATTCAGTTATCATTCTGTGGTGCTAGAGATAGAATCAAGAGCCTTGTGTACTGGAGGCAAGAGATCCGTGCCTGAGCTGTATTTCTAGAGTTAATATGCAAGTGTTTAAGTTTCCATCTTGCTTGAAAGTTAAAAACTGTACTTTAGAAACTATAAAACACTACATAACCCATTTCTGTCAATGCTGAAACTGCTATCTGTCATCTAGGTTTGAAACTGCTGTTTGTAGGACTCCTTCTCCCCATCTCAAAGAGGTCCCAGGTTTAGAAACAGGGCTTGCATATCAGGTTTTTCTGCTTCTGCTGTCACTAACCTAGACTTTTGTTCCCTGCAGTGAAACCTCATGTTCTAACTTATTCCTAGCCCTGCTACCCCCTACCCCCGCGCCCCAGTCTGCCCTAGATCTTCCTAAATGTCTCGAAGCCACCAGCAGCTCCCATTTTGAGATGGATACAATTCCTGTGCCTTTAAACGTCTCGCTATCCATTTCCTTTTTATTTACAATCTTACTTCCACCAGCCCCTTTGAGTCATCTTCACCTGCCACTACTGTGCCTGGGGTAAGCAGTGCTTGACATCAGCTCCAAGCTACTTCGAGGCTTTGCAGCCCCATTGATGCCTTCCTCGTCCCCCTGTGTTAGAATGTAACTACCAGAAAGATATGGTCACACCTGCCATATTTATCTTTCTAAGACCCACCATACCTCGGTCATAGTGTTACACAAATGCTTAATGTCATACTAATTCCTGGCTGTACAACATAAGCTGTGGCATCCATTACAAATACTCAAGGCTTATCCATTGATCCAGCTTCATGCTTTTTAAAATTATTTTTAAATTTATCTTTGGGACATAATGTAGATCAATATTTCATAAATGTTTTATTGATGTTGAAAATAAAGGATATTCTCTATAGAATGAAAAGATCAATACATACACATTTACACATAGAGCTTTATTAATTATATTATGCAGGACTTTCATAATTGGCTTGTTTTTCTATTTGATCTAGAACAGATGTAGAAGTGTGTCTTTGAGGCTTCAACTACCATTCCGATTCTGTTCATTTCATTTCTTTCCCATTTTCTAAAACCCATTGTCTATGTCGATTCGATCAGATTTCAGTCAGATGCAGGATAACTGTGATTTCTGACTATGGCTTTACTGTAACTATCAGACATTCCTCTACTGTTAGGGAGCTGGTGACTGTAGTCCTGAAAGACTTAGAATGTCAGGGACGTCTCTTGTGTGAGGCCACAAGGACATCACATGGATCTTATCTGTACTCATGGCCGCGTGCCTAGCTACAACATTGGATGTTCACGGAAAGTGGACAGGAAGAGCTAAAGGTGAGATGGAAGGAGTCAAAGGCAAGCCGGAAATCTCCGGCCTCCCGGAAACTCTTGCCACAAGGGACCATAATCTTGCAGCTTCCGAATTTCACGTAAAGACTGCTTTCCTGTCACTAACTCAGATGAGGAGTTGGGAATGTTAAGCAAAACGGTGGCAAAACAATCCGGGGAGGTCTCAGCCCTAGTCAATATGACATCCACACACACATATCTTTCAGCCATAATTAAATACATAACTATATTTTAATGGGGACAACGTACATACCGTAATAGGACACAAACAGTTCTTAGGAGACTCTTTCAGCAGCAGCCCTGCAGGGAGGTATAATAGCACTTAAGGCATGGCAGTCTTGGAGGGGACAACATGCAAATCATCTCAGGGGTCACACAGGAGATGGAGATGGGCATAGCTGAGCTCCTCTGCAGCATTTGACATTGCTCTATGTACTGATATCACCGGGAAAGAGAGAAAACAGCCGCCTACATTGCCTTAGTTTTCACGTCTTTGTTCAAATGATAGTGCTGCTTTCCCCATCTCCCCGATAGGTTTCGAAATGCCTTAGAGGCAGAGTCCCCTCTCATTCATCTGTCTATGCCAGCCAGGCTCAAGACAGACAGAGCACACTCATTTAATTTGCAAATAGAACATCTTCATAGTTCCTTATTTGCCTTTCACGTTTAATACGTACCTTTTTTTTTTCTGTCCCAATTAGTCCAAAATGCCTAACAGCATCAGTTGTGATGATAGAAAATAAACATCTCCTGCAGAGGTCCACGGATGCCATGAGAACGAACTCTGCTAACTCTCTAAAACAGGAGGTCACACCTTATCTCCTTTCATCTTTACGCGGAGTTTCTTCCGTGAGAGTGTACCCTAGCTATCTTTCGGATGAAGTCTGGAGAAGTCCGACAATCTGTCTGGGGTTCCATAAACTTTGAGTGAAAGAGGTAAGCCTAGACTTTAGGGTGTTAATTGCTAGCCCTGTTCTTCGTCATGACCACACACTGCATGCCTGACGAATCATGTTTCTGTCATCGCTGAAGACTGGCGGCAAGAGCTAGGTAGGTGAGTATAGAAAGCAGACCACATGCTCCCTTTCCATTTGCTCCTCCAGCGACGGCTTTTCCTAACCTGCTGCTGGCTTCCAATGATTGAAATTTGAAAGCATGTAACTGCTAATCTGTGGGTGATTAAAGAGTTTCATTTCTCGGAAGACTCCGCACTCATCATCAGCTGTGACAAATGAGCCTCTAACATCCCCTCGGCCCATTATATTGTGATTAATTGTGCCAGTTTAAGTCAATAATTCATTTGTTAAAAATAGGCCTGCGAAGTATCATTTGTCTCATGGGTGATATCAGAATAAAAAAAATTCATTTGATAGTCCTCATTAAATTAGTGTTGGGAGTTATATTGGAGAACACTGTTCATCAAATTCTTATTGCCAGCATATTTGATAAGAAGCTGTACTTGCCTAAAATTATGTCTGCTAAATGTCATAATGGGCTTCATGTTCCCTATGTTAATAAAGGAATAAAAAGTCTAAATATGTGCATGACTGGAGAAAAGGATGGGACTCAAAACCAGAAGTAAGTTAATTCCTTCTCTCTTGAGAAAATAAGTGTAAGTGATCTTCTGGTTTTTACCGCACTAAGTTTTAAAAAGAAAAGGAGAGGAAAAGCAAAAGGGTTTCTTTTTTTTCTTTTCTTTTTTTCTTTTTTTGAGCTCAGAGACCGACCTGGAAGTGTCAAGCTGGTTTCCAGAGAGATGGATCTTTCCTATTGCCACTTATCCAGAAATTGTTACAAACATTGCTTTTGGCCTTGCTGGACCATTAGCGCAGTTTGAGCTGTAAGTGAGGCTGCAGAAACGCAGAAGCAAAGAGCAGCTCCACAGCAAATGATGATGGTCAGCGTCCTGGGAGACACGGGATTAATACCCCAGCCTTTCCAGAGCTCCATCTACATGGTCTTAGAAAGACTCCCCAAATGCTCCTGAAACACTTAGATATGAGGGTCGGGTAGATGATTCACGAACACTCAGATGCCCTTAAAGAACATTTGTTTGTTTACAGCTTGCGGTGTCTGGCTCTGGTAATGACAGAGAAGGGCTGAACTGGGGTGATACTGGCACAGTGCATTGGGTCAGTGAGGGCAGAAAGTCAAGTGCCAAGATGTGAATAGGAAACTTAGTAATGATTAGAGAACAAGTGTAAGAGAATACAGCAAGCAGGTGAGAAGCAGGTGAGCTGGAAACAGGGAGAGGGAAGGAGATGAGAGAACAGGGGAGATTGTCCTGGCTGTAGCAACAAAGCATCTTCCTATAGCAGCTTCCAAGCTCCCCCTTCCCCCCTGATTCCTGATTGCAGCAACAGCAGCCTTTAAATCTCAGAGCCGTAGGCTCAGCATCAACCTCCCCTCACCCAAGTTCTTTTTATCCCAAGAGGAGCCATGTTTAAAATATGCCCCCTGTCATCCCGGAAATGTAAGAGCAATGTTTACATGCCTGAAGAATCCTCAGACCTGCCTGGTAGGAGGTCTGCAGGCTTTCTACCCATGTCACTAAATACAACCGCTGTGAAGATGGCAATGTGCCACACAGATATAAAGGGACAAGTGAGAGAAAAGTACAACCTGGTTACAAAAGATGAGAGAAGAACCCTTTTCTGTCCTAGAGCTCAGGCAAATCTTCCTTGATGAAGTAGGACCAGTTGGATTATTAAGTCACATTGAAACCAGAAAGAGGGGATTTATGTTCATGGTTGAGATGTGAACACAGATCCTGAAATCGGGAATAAAAGAGGAAGCTAGGGAAACTTTCAGAGCTGTAGGAAAAGTGTCCACAACCAGTTGCAGCGGTGGGTGGCCAAAGACTAGTAGGTTTCTGGGAAACTTCCTTGTGGCCAGAAGTCTAAAGGCCTTTGTTATAGACTAGCACTTTGTTATAGTATTGCCCTCATCACAGCAAACATTACTCTCTCTGTGGTACAGATCATGATGGGCTAATGGTACCCAATCGCTGAACAAGGAAGAGTATGCCCACACATGAGGAAAGCTACTTTCAGGCTGAGTGTCCTTTATCTGGAATGCTTGAGACCAGAAGTAGTTCAAAATTTGAATGAAAAAAAAAAAAAAAAGAAAAGAAAAGCATTCTTTTACAAGTTCATGCATTATATATAACTATTTATATATAATTATATATATAACTTTGATAATATTTTCTTCTCACAATATCCTGTCTTATCTCAACTTCCTGCAATCCCCCTTTCCCCCCCCCCCCCGACAAATCTTCTTCCCGCTTTCAAGTCTTTTTTCTGTTCCCACTGCATTTATGGTTGTTTGCATGAGAACGGATGATGGTGGTATTAATTTGAACAAAGGCAGCTCACCATTGCCTACGACACTGAGGAATAATGACACCCCCTCCCCCAGCAATAGTTAACTGCCAAAGCTCCCCAGGGAGGGGTGGAGCTTCACCAGTCCTTCTGGCATCTATGACATAGTGGTGATACATTGGCCCAGTCTTGGGCAGGTTACCACTTCTGCTGGATGCAATAGCCACATCATGCCTAGAGACAAGTTTTCACAGCCCTCCTCTCCATCGTCTGGCTCCCCTGCTCTTTGCAATGTTCCCCGAGCCTTAGATGGGGTGATGTGATGTCCCACTTACTGCCGTCTTCTATTTGTGCTGTCATGTTGGTTCTCAATAAATTCTCAACTTATAATGAAGAGAGATTTATTTTTTGGCCCACAGTTTTAGAGAGTCCAGCCCATGGTTCCTCGATCCTGACAGTCTGGGTATGTGGTGTTAGGCTGAAGGGCGGCAGGAGTGAATGGCAGAGGAGGTTTGTTTTTGCTGTAATCTCTGGGACGCAAAGAGAGAGTAGAAGGAGCCCAGGCTCCCTTCTTCAAAGGCACACCTCCAGTTCCCTAACCTCCTTGCAGTAGGCCTCACCCCTGAAAGGTTCCATCGATATTTTGTAAAGGCCATGGGGAATTCTGAGGCCTATTTGCCCTGCAATCCTAAAAAGTGCTGAAGTCCTTGAAAATATTTGAGACGATACAGTTCTGCTGTAGATAATATAGAAGTATGGTTTAATAATGTTTATTATTAGCCCTGTAATTTTTATGACGGTATTATCTAACCTGCTTTTGTAATCAATGAAGGACACAGACACCTGATAGATATTAGAATAGCCTTATTTCACCCGGGGCAAGGGAGATAGTACCTCCTAAGCTACCTTTACCTCCCAGCCCCCACCCCATGCCATCTTCTCTAATAACTTCTGTCTGGACTACTTCCCATTCATAATCTCATGCTCATGTTCTTCATCTGCGCTGCTTGCCTCCATCCACGCCCTATCCGGCCATGTGCTCCTCTCCACCATAACTCATGGAAACTCTCCTCCTCCTTCCTCTTCCGGTACCTGTCTCCTCCTTCCTGAGATGCTCCTGTCCTCAAAGCACTCAAACTTTGGCCACACCTACCCGACTCTGCCCTGCCCAGGGGGGTAGGTCTTAATTCAGCCAATCAGGGATAACTTGGAGGCAAGAATTACAAACACCGCCAGTCATTTTGGGTCACATGAGTGTCTGCTAGTAAAAGACAGCAAGCAGACCTGGGGGAGGAGGGGAAGTAATTAACAATCAAACACAAAGCGTCAGACCGTGCTGTCACACAGTTCCCTTAAGTAATCCACAGGTTAGTGTGCTGGGTAGTTTTGTCAGTTTGACCCAGGCTGACGTCATCTGAGAGAAGGGAGCTGGACGCCTCCATGAACCTGTGCTACAGGCGAGCCTATAGGGCATTTTCTTAATTAGTGTTTAATGGGGGAGGGCCCAGCCCATTGTGGGTGGTGCCACCCCTGGGCTGGTGGTCCTGGGTTCTATAAGAAAGCAGGCTGAGCCAGCCAGGCGAGCCATCTAGTAAGCAGCACCCCTCCATGGCCTCTGCATCAGCTCCTGCTTCCAGGTTCCTGCCCTGCTTGAGTTCCTGTCTTGTTCAGTGATGAACAGTGATAAGGAATTAAGCCAAATAAAGCCTTTTCTCCCAACTTGCTTTATGGTCATGGTGTTGCCTCACAGCCATAGAAACCCTAACCAAGACAACAGAAGGCTCTGTTGCCTTCACACAGGATTCATTTAGATCAGTTTGCTCCTCTCACCTGAAATTCCTTTGAAGCAGCGGAAGCAGACAGATATGGATGCCACCTGAAACATCTAGGACCCACTTTTCCCAGGCTCACAGCTTTCTCAGACATCTCAGTAGCCATCCCTTATTTCTTTATAATTCATTTAAAAAAAATATTCTTAATCCCAAGAAGGGGCACTAAAAGTAAATAAACAATGTTTATTAAATAGTTGCCTTTTAAGATTACCATTCCTACTTGAACCAGATTTTAGTCATTTTAACTGTCTGACAGAGAAGGGGCACACTGCCAGTGTTTGTATTTCCCTTCTGCAACTTCAGGCCCGGGCGCGGAACTCCTAGTATATGAATTAATAATGCTGTTTGTGCCTCCCGCCAGGGACAAAGGATGTTGTAATTCTTAATGAACCTTAGAAATGCCATTAACCCCACCACATTCTCAGTGTTTCTTGAGACTGATCTGTAACTTCTGCTTTCTTTCTTTTTTTTTGAATTTTGTTTCCCTTACACAGTAGTTAGCTTTGAGTGAAACCTAGCCTCATTATCTCTAAAGAAAAAAAGGGAATTGTAGAATGTGAAAGCAAAATAGAGCTTCAACAACTACCCTCTGGGAGCCTTTTTGATTTTTGGGGGGTCTTTTTTCTAATTTGAGCGTTTTATGTGTGAATGCACTGTTTGCCTCCTTTCCATCCCCTCTCCCCACTTTGATTGCCCTGTGACCTTCCAACTACCCTTTCTTCAACTCACGACCTCGTCTATATTTATTTTTGTTATATATGTACACACACACACACACACACACACACACACCTGCTGGTGGATGGAGAAACAAGCTTTTTTCTTTTCAAAGATGAGACCACAGTTCAAAGGGGTCATTTTGTTTGTTTGTTTGTTTTTGTTAATGTGTGGGATTTGAAGCTCACATGTCTGAAGCACTTTGACTAAGGTTGTTTATTTCTTGGGTGTCATGATGAAGCTCACGACACATGAATCTCCTTTACCCGTTGAAAATATTTGTTAATAAAATTCCGTGTGCCAAGTCCTTTCTAAACACCGACTTAAAAGAAAAAAGCCAAACAGAGTAACTTGACCCAAATTCCTTTTAGACAGAACACAAATGCACAAAGACCTACAGTTTCATAAATATGGTTTTCAATTACCTTACCCCTCATCACAATTAAATGGTAGTTTTCTGAAGCCAAGAGTAGCTAATGACTCACATCTTCACCCCGTTATAATTTGGGTATGTCAGTAACTCATTAGTATATAGTTTGTTTTAAGAAGGCCACCGGTGTGTAGATGACCACATCTCTTTGTGGAGTGACAGAGTCGGTGACAATTGCATTCCCAAGGCCATATTTTTCCATCTTCCCAGAGCAGAGGGTTCGGAAAGGAGGATCAGTTGGGTCCTGAGTTTAGGTACTCTGCCACAACTAGTAGCGATGGAAGGGGGGGGTAAATGTCATTGTTTTCAAGGCTGTAGAGGTTGATACTACATTGTAAATCCATGGAGATTCTGAAGGCTAATGTAACCTAATACCTGGGGGCAACTAGAAACTCTGCTATGCCCCCGCAGAGCAAGCCTGCAAACACAGCTGCTTAAATAGCTGGTCCCTAGTCCCTTTTGGCACAGCTCTGGCATGGCAGTGGTTTGCTAGTGCCAGACAGATTTCATGCCTCCTAAATTAGATTACTTGGGATCTGCCCAAGCAGGCACTTAATATCCTGCACAGTGCCTTCATTGTCTGGAAAGGACCCGCCTGCATATTGATCGAAGGCTCTGAAAACAAGTCCTCTCCCTCCCCACCCTACCAAGAAACCAAAATGCATTCAGATCTCACTTCTCAAATGAAGTTCTACCCAAGAGAACTTGCGGCACAGAGCTTTGAGGGTGGATAGGAGTGTTTGGTCATTGGGGCATGGCCACAGAACCACTGGCTCAGAGGTAAAGGAAGGCATGAGTGGCCACTACATTGTGTGGGGACAGGGATCTTGATTGTGGCTGCTCTGGGGGCACTCATAGCCCTGGGTCCTTGGCCTTGTGCCAGAACAGAGATAGCCTGACGTTTTACTATGTCATAGATCTCGTTAGCTTGTAAGTCATCTCCAGCAAATCCAATATACAAAGGAATAGTCACCATGTTTGGACCAAGAGTAGACATGAGATGAAGCGGTCTAGTTCTTTCCAGCCCTGGAAACAATCTTTTCCCACATGGCTAAGATCTGGAGGTGCATCTCTACAGAGAGGGTTTGTTACATGCAGGACCAGTTACCTACTGTCCCTTCCAACCATTCTTTTAGAATAAAGCCAAGCTATGCACATTTCATGTAGATACATTCCAGGAGACTTGAGACCTTTCATTATGACATTTGTCAGTCTGTCTTTTGGTCAAAGAATTATGTCACACATGGGCGTTATACCTTGTTTCATTGGCAAAGTCTATTCATTAAAAATATTTGGAGGGCTTCTCATTGTTATGACCTCGGGCTAGGACACATGGAGCCTTGCTCTCTTTCCAATGATACTGTTTATCTGTGCTGTGCCATTAAAACAAAACAAAACAAAACTTTTCAAGAGAAGTGTGTTGACTTCAGAGATGGTTGAGGCAGAATTGGAACAAGAGTCAAATTCTCTTGTCCAGAGCTGTCGGCCTGTCATCGGGAATCAGGGCCCAATGGATCTGCAGCCAGTCCACTTTCCTGTCAGTGGTAAGCTTAAAGGAGGGAGGGAACAACACGAGAAGGTGCTGATTGTAGTGTGTGTTCCTTGCTTACGTTAGAGAAAACGAACTGTGGCCTTTATAACCTCCACAGAAGGATCTTGCTGTAGGAGATGGCGATGGGGTGGGAACAGGTCCCCTGAACGTACATGAGTGTGTGCAAATACCAGGGAGTGCTGGGGGAAGAAAGAGCAGAACTGTTTGCAGAATGGAGCTTCAGCTTCTAAAGAAGCCCAATAAGTAGTGACAATGTCTTTGTCTTGCTGTGCATTTACTTTTTGGGGACTGTCATTTTCGTGTTTTTCTCTCCCATTTATTCATTTTGGGTCTGTGTGGAAGCAAGACAAAGGAAGGAAGTCAAGAGACAAGTGGCAGGATTCAGTGCTTCTAGATTCTAGACCACATGTCTTTCTGATGGCTAAGATTTTCACCAAAGGGTTGAACAGGACATCTGTTGCTGGACCAGATATGTCCTCAAGCAGTCAAGTCCTGATACTTATTAGTTCTGAGTTGGGTTTGTGCAGCTTCATCAAAGGTTTGCATCCTTCGCGTGGAGAAAGATGCTTAGAGACCCAGCACTGGAAGAATGTGAAATCACGCCTTTGATAAATCTTGACAGCCCACGGAGAACAAAGGTGCCATAGGAGCCTGGCCTGCCATTTCCACGGTGTGGTGTGCCCCCAGCCTTTGTGACTGATTGCTGTGCTTGGTGTCCACCATACCCATGTGACTAACAAGAGTTCCTTCCTGCAAGCCATGGCATCTGAAAAGGAGATAAGTCTTGGGTGCTTTCAAAGTGTCAAGATACTTTCTGTTGTTTGGTTGGTTTTTGCTTTTGTTGTCATTGTTGTTTGTTTGTGAAGACAAAGACTTGCCATGAAGCCCAGGCTGCTAGCCCTGACCACGTGGGATCCCATACCTCCTTGCATTAGCAGCCTGCAGAACATGCCTGTCTAATGCTCATTTCCTATAGAACATTTTAATCCATGATTTATGGTCATAACTGATATAAGCTGCCTATAGAGATGGTTTAACAATTTCATAATGCTCCTTTTTAGAATATAAAGATGAAATACAAAGAAAGTCTTGTAGTTTGAGTGTATCTCCCAGAGTTTCAAGAGATAGACCTTTGGTTCCCAGAGTGGCACTGTGGCAGTGCTGAATCCTTTGAGATATGGGACTCAGGAACGTAGCTAGGCAGTTGTGGCCATGCCTTAGGATGAATTGGTGTAGTTCCCATGGACCTCAGTTCCAGAGAAAGTAGTTTGTCATACTACCACAAGAAGAGCTTGTGGATATTTTGGCCTTCTGTCTCACCATATGACCTTTCCATATATGCTCCCACCATTGTGAAGCCAGGAGCTTCACAGATGGGGGCATCCAACAATGAGATGGTCAGCCTCCAAAACAGTAAACTACGCAAACCTCTTTTCTTTGTAAAGAATCCAGCCTCAGGCATTTTTGTTACAGAGGTAGAAATCGATTGAAACAGACAGGGTTTCGCTATGTGAATATTCAAGCATTACATCATTGATAGGCACAAGGAGGTCACATGTTCTACATCAACCCGGGAGCATACCAGTTGATGGTAACATATTTTGTTGTTACTTAAATAATGCAATGATGTTGTCATTAATGACATATTTTCATAACTGATGAACAGGTCTTACCAAAGTTCTGATAAAAAGTAGATTCTGTCAATTTATAAATGTTTCACCAAATTTATGATGTTTCACAGAAAAAATTAGTGAGTTTAAAAACAGAATAAAATGTTTTCATACTTATACAAAATACAGATTTAGTCTGACATAGTGCCACTCTGTATCCAGTGGGAGATTTGAAAATTATATGTGAGGCCAGAGAATTATCTGATATGTGGGTTTGACTTGGTATATTGGCAGCATCTGTGCTCTTGGCTCTACCTATACTCTGAGAAGCTCCCAGCTGCCCAGGGCACAGTGTGCTCCGTTCTGCACATGCTCAGAACCACTGCTCCACCCATGAACAATTATGAGTCCCTTTCCTGCAGCCTGAGCTCAGCTTCTTGCCACAGCCCATCCTGGCCTCTGTCCTCCTTGCTTCTTCTCTACCTGTACCTCCTGTGATCTGGAACTTCAACTTAATCCAACATATCTTCCTGTCCTTGCCTTGCTTCTTTAGTCTGGAAAAATTGAGTTCTCCTTAAACTATTGTGCTTTGAATTCAATAGCTGGCTTTCCTGGAGGGCTCCGTGCAGTTCTTCAAAGGAACAAGTCACACAAAAACCATTGATTTCAACCTTCATTTTATAGGTGATCAAATAGAAGCTCAAGGATGTGCCAAGGCTTGCCTGAGCTCTCACAACTTGTGAGAGGCAGCCTGAGGAAAAAAACTTGAATGTCTTCCGTAGCTCCATCCCATACTTTGCCTTGATCCATAAGCCAGCACACCAAGCAACAAACAATAATGTCAAGATCAAGGGGCTGTGTTAGGAAAGCCTTAAACTTCCCGAGTTGAAGGTGTAACTGGAGAAGCATGAAATGGCAAGAAAAAGCAACGATTGCTTTAACACGCATGCATCTTACGCTTCTGATTTGTTCCCACATCCTGTGCCGTGTTTGAAGAACTTCAAGAGCAGCAGGAGCTGCCATCTCCCCATTGCCTGGGGTATCTATCTGGTCTGCTAATGAGGTAAGACCGTACCATAATACAAAGCAAAGCAGCTGTGTCACACAGGGAAAGGCAAGTGCTTTAAAGAAGGGCGGGCCACAGAAACGCACTACGGCCACCTCTATGATGGATCTTGAAGGAATGGTGGTCCTTGGTTGGTATACTACATCACAACTGCCATTTTGTGCCAGTGCCCTTCCACAAGCCCATATGCTCTCAATATAAAGGGCAATTAGGGCTCATTCGTATGTACTCTCCTTTCAGCTCATTGGTTGGATAGCACTCTCTAGCCCTATGCACTTGGACGAACTCTGGGTGGAAGAGATGTGGGCTAGCAGAAAGAGCCTCGCAACTTTTTCATGCATTCCTTCCCTGTTCTGGCAACTGAGTTCTCAGAGCCCCACAGATGCAGAATGAGGTATGTTAACTGGGCATGGAAAGGGTTTGTAGAACAGAGGAAAGCCTCCGTACTGTCTCAGACCTTTTGTGGGCCATGACCCTGTTACGCTGGGCCACTGAAATTTTGGAATTGCGTATTCTAAGAGCTAGCTACAACTCTGTATGAGTGACATCAGGCCTTACTTCATTTGCCTACCTACAGGGAACAACGCAAGACCTAAATCTGTTGAGATGTATGGGTCATGATTGGACTTAGAGAGCAACGTGCAACGAAAAGTGTATTCTAAGACATAAAAGAATACATTATAAAACGTTCTTCGTTATAAAAAGAAGACTATATCAGAACAAAGAGAACCTCAAGATGAAGAGATTATTTATGAAATGTTTGGCTTTTGATAGTAGGCATCCTAATACGGGTGAGTGACATTTCATTGTTTGTGTGATAAGTCATGTTCATGAGTACACACACCTTTGGCCTTGTGCACATTTTTCTCAGAACAATGCTTATTAAATTCCTCTCCTGTTGTTTACCACTGGGTTATTCGAGCCTTGGCTAATTGCGTTCCTTCCTTCCTCCTTTCCTCCATTCCTCCTTTCTTCCTTTCCTCCTCCCCTCCCTCCCTTCCTCCCTTCCTCCCTCCCTCCCTTCCTCCTTTCTTCCTTTCCTCCTCCCCTCCCTCCTTTCCTTCCTCCTTCCCTCCCTCCCTTTCCTTTCTTTCCTTTTGCAGCCAAACTGTAGGAGTTCTCTAAGTACATTGGATACACATGTCTATTTCAAAGAAAACCTTTCCCTCCTTTGGATCCTTCCCTCTACCGCGTAGAAACATGGAGTTTGCTGTCATAGCTCTTCCCCGGTTTAGTTTTTGTTTTCTGTGCTTTCCGTGTGTCACATCCAGAGCATTCTTGGAAAGGTCAGGGTCAAGAAGTTTTTCCTTCTATCGATTTTATGGTTGCAATCACTACATTTTCATTGACTTAAACTTTGAGTTTACTTTAATATTCAGTATGAATTAAGAGTTTCCCTTTATTCCTTTGCTTCTTCTTGTCTATCAACCGCCCCCCAAGTATCATTTGTTGAAGAGGCTCTACCCCCTCCTCTTGCGTATCAGCTTTTTTGATGTTTAGATTTACTTCTGAGTTCTCTTCAATGTACCAGAGGTCTACCTATCTGGTTTTTCTCTGTGTATCATTTTATTTTTATAGAAGTGTGATGTTTCTGGCTTTGATCATCTTTCTTAAGATTGGCTATTTGGAGTCCTTCATAATTCTGTAAAAAATTACCCATTTTAAAAGTCATTCGTATTCTATAGTTATCTAGTTTTGAGCCCCATCAGAGACTTGGGAAGAAATAAGATTATTACTTGCATAGGAAGTGCAGGCAAGCAGATTCCAAAACCGAGAGATGACAGAGACAGTTTACTGCTTAGTCAGTGGCCTCCTTCCTGGTCAGTCATCTAGACAGTTACGGTTTCACAGTTAGGCTTAAGTTGTTTAGGATTTTAAAAAATGTTTCAAGGTCTAGAAAGATGCTTTTAAAAGTTGATAAATACAAGATATGATGGAGAAATTTAGGTACAAAACTTTAGACTCACCTACATAGGGTAGATATTGTTTTCTTCAAGGTTGCCAGATACAAACAAGCTAGGCATTTTGAATGTAACTTTTACATACGGCTTTCCCGATTGTTTCTTACTGTATTCAGTTTATTATAAATAAACGTTAAAAGCCATTAGTATTCTGATAGATGTTACAGAACTCTAGATCACCACGGGTAGCGCCGGCATTGACAATAGTAACTTGTATAATCCACGTGCATGGGGTGCCTTTCCATTTCTCTTTTAAATTTTCTTTGGGAATGCTTTTAATTTCTTAATTTATAAGTCCTTTGGTTCTTCCACTAGGTGTGCTGGCTATTTATTTATTTATTTTTGTCTACATGACTCAAGCTGGGGTCATCTGGGGAGAGGGAATCGCAGCTGAGAAAATGTCTGTGCTAGACTATAGGCCTATAGGCATGTTTGTGAGCCTCATACACCCTTTCCTCCTCAGTTTGGTTTTGGTGGGTATTTATCACAGCAGTTAAAAGCAAACTAAGACAGTGAACTAACCCCTGTTAGTTCATTCCTTTTGTTGTTAGTATAAGCGGGATTCTTGGGATTCTTTTTTATCTTTCTTTCTTTCTTTTTGTTTAAGATTTAGTTGGACACTAAAGACGCTTTAGGGGAAAAGTGGATTCATATTATTCATTCCCCCTGCAACATACTATTTTTATTAATTATTTGGGAAATGGAAATCCTGTATATGGCTGGTAGAAATTTTCACGTGTACAATGTAGAAAAATTTTAATTCAGAACATGGCAACTCTGGCAAGAGATCACTTTCTAGATCTATGTGGTCTGGCTAGAGTATATATCCGTCTTTAATCCAGGAGACAGAGGTAAGTAGATTTGAGTTCAAGGCCAGCCTGGTTTAGAGCAAGTTTCAGGTAAATTAAAGTTTAGATCCAGTATGGTGGCACACACCTTTAATGCCAAGCAATGAAGGTAAAGTTAGTTTGTAGAAGGAAGCAGCCATGTTTGAAAGTGCTGTCTAATTGGGAGGCAGAAACAGTGATAAATCAGAGAAAGATTTGACAGAATAGGATATGCCCAACTCTCAGGAGATGGGAGAGGAAAGCTACTTGAAAAGGGAGGAGGCATCTTCACCAGGAGAATTTTACAGGGAGAGGTTGAATGAGAGAAGAAGCTAGACACAGGTGAAGATAGAATGAGCCAGAGAATGAGAAGGAGCCTGAAGGTTAGAAAATTAGTTGCTGGAATTAGCTCGAGGCCAAGCAGAGTAATTCAGAGGCTGAGAGAAAAGCCAGATTGAGTAAGTTAGTTGGGAGAGAAGTTTGAGCCAGAACAGCTGAGTTGAACCAGCCAGCCCTGCGCTCAGTAAGAACAAGAAAGAGTGAGCTTATTGAGCAGAAAATCTCAGAGGCTGCAAACAGTCTAGGCCTAGGTTAGATGTCATGGAGTCTAGAAGCTTCCAGGACTAGGCCTAGGTTCGCAGCCAGAGGCAGTGAAACTAAGACAACAACTGAAACAGGCGAATAGAAGCTTCTTTTACAGCACAATTCTGTAGAAAGCATCTAACACTGAGGTTCTTCAAAACCCACATACAGCGCTATCCTACATGCGGCCCGTTTGGACTGTGATTCACCAGGATCCGTAAGCCAAATAAATCCTTTCCTCCTTAAGCTCCTTTTGGTCTTGGTGTTTTGTCACGGCAACAGAAGGCAGAGTGGAACACTCACGTGTGTGCCTACCCGAGGCATTTGGCAGCAAACATGAAAAGGGGGAGCCATGCTGCCGTGTTCTCTACAGTGTTGTTCACAATCACCAGGAAGTGGAAGGTCTAATGACGGGCTAAAGAAAATGTGCACTCGGAGGCATAACGCCATGGTGTTTTAAGAGAAGGAAACCCTGTGATTCACAACAGCGGAGATGAACCTGGAAGCAAGTATGACAAGAAAACTGGCAGACAAAGGCCCTCGAGACAGAGCAAACACACCGGCAGGTCACACTTGAGCAATCCACAACAGGCAAGTTCAGGTAAGCAGAAACTAGGGTGGTGGCTGCCAAGTGATAGTAGGTTAGGCTTATCAAAGACTGCAGACTTTCAGTTGTAAGCCTCAGGTACTCAGGGTTCAGCATGTTGGTTATAGCTAAGTATGTGGTATAGTGGACTGGTGTCCGTCAGGAGAATGATGTTTAACACACACACACACACACACACACACACACACACACACACACACAGTGTCCCGGTCTCTACTGCTCTCTACTGCAGTGTTAAAACACCATGACCAGGGGTAACTCGGGGAGGAAAGGGTTTATTTACAGATCCTGACTGACCACAGTCCATCACTGAGGAGAGTCAGGGCAGAAACTCAGACAGGAACCTGGGGGCAGGAACTGAAGTGGAGGCTGTGAGGGGGAGTTGCTTGGTGTCTGGCGCATCTTGGTTTGCTCAGCTTTCTTACTGCACCCTGGATCTCCCGCTCAGGGGTGGTGGTGCCCATAAGGTGATGGGCTCTTTCTTATCAATCAGCAATCAAGAAATGCCCCCCCCCAACCTTCCTATAGGCTGATGATGGAGGCATTTTCTCAGTTGAGGTAACCTCTTATCAGATGACTGAAGCCCAGCAGGTCTCAACCTGTGGGTCACAGCCCCTTTGGGAGTCAAACGACCCTTTCACGGGGCGAGGGGGTCACCTAAGACCACTGGAAAACACAGATATTTACATTATGCTTCATAACAATAGCAAAATTACAGTTATGAGGAACTGTAGCGAAAACAATTTTATGTCGTCACAACACGAGGAACTATATTAAAGGGTCACAGGAGGTT
Source organism: Meriones unguiculatus (assembly GCF_030254825.1). NCBI lineage: Eukaryota > Metazoa > Chordata > Mammalia > Rodentia > Muridae > Meriones > Meriones unguiculatus. The sequence goes on from NC_083352.1 coordinate 18,428,349, forward strand.
GAGAACCACTGCTCTAGCCTGTGGTCAAGCTGACAAAACTAAATATAAATAAATAAATAAATAAATAAATAAACAAACAAATAAAATAAAATAAAATAAAATAAAATAAAATAAAATAAAATAAAATAAAATAAAATAACCAGCACGCGAAGGTGCAGCTAACGAATTTTGTTTAGCGTGATCTGGGGTCTCATGTGGTGCGGGTTGGTCTGACCCTTGGGCATTTGCTGACTAAGCAGTCACACTGGCACCGGGACGGTCGTTACCAGGATCTAGTGAAGTGTCGCCTACTGCAGGGTTGCACGCAGAATGAATGCTAGGCGTGAGCCGCTCAGGACGCTCAGGGTATTTGTGTGTCCGTGTGTGCGCTAGTGTGTGCCCGCGGGTGCGGGTTCGTGGACACCCCGGCAGCACGCGGCCAGAGGACAACCGTGGACGCCGGCCCTCCTCTCCCACCCTGTGCGAAGCGTCCTGTCTGGTTGCTCACTGCTACGTCCGCCAGGCTCGTTGCCATGGCTTTCCGGGGACCAGAGGTATGAGGGGCTGACATCCAGCTAGCCCCGGGTTCTAGGCACCCGAACTCTTGTCCTTACACTTGTGTAGCAGATATTTTGTCCACTGAGCGACCACGCTGTCCTGGTTGTTGTTGTTTTATCAGCTTCACGCAAGCTGCAGTCAGCTGGGGAGAGGAGTCTCCCAAGGCAGAGTTCCTCTTCGAGACAAAGGCTGAGACTTCTTTTGAGGTGGATGAAAATAAGCCATAAGTTGGGGGGGGGAAGTTTGGGTGTAGGACCATCGGTTTTATGCAGGGTGGGACTTCTGGGGTTCAGGCTGGAGGAATCCCTGAACGTGAGGCCTGTAGCTCCACACGACAACCAGCAGGGGGAGCTGCAGCCCATTCTTCACCTCACACCGCCCAGGTGAGCAGCTCTGGTTCCCAGGATTCTAGTTACCATTGTGGGGCTTGGTTAAGCCACTTAACCGGTCTGTTCAGGGGAGGTGAGAAAGTGGAGGTGAGGGCAAAACGAGATGCTACGCGGAACGCGCCTCTATATAATGTGGCTGCTCAGTGTAAGGAGAAGACATCAGACATTCAAAACAAGACCCTGAGCCTCCTACACAGTGGTGCCTTGCAAGGGGTGGCCCTCGGTATAAGGAGAGGAGCCGTTGCAGTTGCTGACCACTTTAGGCCTTTGTCTTGCAGAGCACCTTGTGGCATAACCCGGTGCCTCGCTCCTTCGTATCCAGAAAGAGGTCATATGTAGGAAATCCAGGATCCAAAGTTCTGCACCTTTAATTCTGCAGGGAATCCCCACGTGAGGTGTGATCCTTCTTTCCCTGCCTCTTGGCAGAAGCTAGCGACATAAGCTGGGCTCAGGGTCTGGAAACAGGGTTAGGCGTCTGACCAAACTGCTGTCTAGCTGTCCCTGAGGTTTGGAGACCTTTCAGCTCACGTATGGGTAAGGACCACAGAGGGCTTGCACACCTGGAGAGGTCAGGGTCAGGTTGACCACATCGAAGTGACCTCCTACCCAGACATCTCTCTTTTTTTTAATTTTTATTTTTTTAATATTAGTTACAGTTTGTTAACTTTGTATCCCAGCTGTATCCCACTCCCTTTTTCCCCTCCCAATCCTACCCTCCCACCTCCATCTCCTCCCTGCCCCTTTCCAAGCCCACTGATAGGGAGAACCTTCTCCCTTTCCATCTGATACTGGTTTATCAGGTGTCTTCAGGACTGGCTGCAAAGTCCTCCTCTGTGGCCTAGCAGGGCTGCTCCTCTCTGGGGGGGGGGGGAGTCAAAGAGCCCCCTGGTGAGTTAATGTCAGAAACAGTCTCTGTTCCCCTTATTAGGGTACCCACTTGGATACTGAGCTATCAAGGGATACATCTGAGCAGGTGCTCTAGGGTGCATCCATACAGGGTCTTGGTTGGAGAAACAATATCATAAGAGACCCCTGTGCCCAGATATATTTGGTCCTTGTGGAACTCCTGTCCTCTCCAGGTTATACTAACTCCCCCTTTTTGATTCCCTGCACTCTGCCAAAGGTTTGGTTATGAGTCTTCATACCTGCTTTAATACACTGCTAGGTAGAGTATTTCAGAGGCCCTCTGCAGTAGGCTCCTGTCCTGTTACTTGTTTGCTCCTACATCCAATGTCCATCCCATTTGTCTTTCTAAGTGAGGATCGATCATCATGCCCTGCATCCTCTTTCTTGTTTATCTTCTTTAGGTGTACAGATTTCAGTATGTTTATTCTATCTTATAGGTCTATTTAAGTGAGTATATACCATGTGTGCGCAGACATCTCTTAAGGCACAAGTCCCGTAGCCTTCATGCCTCTGCCTCCCTGAACTTGGAAGAACAATACAATCTGTCGTGGCCACTGCCAAGGCCTGGAGGATCATAGAGAAACTTCCTTAGGGTGGCTATTGATGGCTGGAGTGTCTTTGTAGGGGCCTTGGACACTCATTATCATTTATTACTCTTCCCTCCTCAACACCCTGAGGACTTTCCCTGGAATAAATGAAAGAGCGGTTACTTTAGAAATAATACATGTTTTTCATTAAAACCCTTTTCTGGCCCCTGCAGCCCCAATGATGTGGCTTCACCTCAGTGCAATCGGGTTTCAAGCTAACAATTCAGATATTCTACTATGACGTGAAGCATGTAACATCCTTGGGTCTCTCTATAATGCCCGCCCCTTCCACCAGCAGTCCAGGGAACCACCCTGTGGGAGGGTGAAGAAAAACAGAAGTGGGAATGTTGTTCGCAGCCTCCTTTCCTAGTCCTGGAAGTAGAATTTTCAGCTGACCTGAAACCTGGAGAAGGTATCTTCGAAGGGAAGGCACTAGCTCTGCTGAGGTTAAAAGGAAGGAATGTGGACATGGACCAAGGTTCTACAAGGGCAGTGTGGCCTGTTAGCCTGACTAAATGAGAGATAGCCAGAACTCATTCTGGGAGCTCACCAACACTCTCAGAACAGAAACTGTAATGGAAACACTCCTGAGCCAGCAACATCCGTTGGAGCGCCTGTCTGGTGTGTGGCTAGCTATAGCTGCCCTCCAAAGGATGTCCTCAATATGTCTTCATGTAGGGAGTTTGGATACCTTTGTTGTTTTAGTTAGTTTTATGGCACTGTGGAATGAACACAGGCCCTTCCACACGGGAGGCAAGAGCTCACCCCCAGTCCCATACAGAAAACTACCAGGATGTCTGATACCAGCGTCTCACACAATAGATGTCATGCGGTGTAGGAAAAGGTCACCTGAACCTTCTATACATTCCAGAGAATTTATGTATTCAAGGGCCGTGCTCTATGAAACACTGGCTACGAGCTACACGGCACTCACTGGCAGCCTCAAAGTGAAATGATCTGAAATTAGGCAGAGTGAAATTGCTAAAATTACAACTATCACACACCTAGCTCAATAGCTCGGGGCCAGTATTTCCAGGGACAGACACCAAAACTCTTCAGTTCTTCCACTGACCCCTGAGGACTGAGGTTATTTGTCTCATGCTCTTCCTGGATCTGTGAACCTGTGGTTCAAGGTCAACCATCTGGGCCTGCAGGGATCCTAAAAGAACTGACTACACCGAGATGTGGGTGGAGCCTCTGTGCCCATCACCAGAGATGACTGGCTTGCTTCAAATAGCAGAGCTGGTTGGTGGCACAGTAGGGATTTTAGACTAGCCTCGTCTTTTGCCAACTCAGGCTTACTTCTGCTGTGGGACCTGTAGCCAGGTCACAGGTTTCATCCAGTAAGAAAGTTCCTGCCGAGTTCTTGGTCCATCACAAGGCTTCTGTATCAACCAGCCCTATTTCCCCATCCTGTGCTTTCTCACCCTTCACCCCTTACCGCCACCACTAAAGCCAGGGGTAGCAAAGAGCATCCCACAGACTCGCTGTAGTAAAAGTGCTTCCGTGGCTGAGGGTGAAAGGGCAGGGTCGTGCCTGGCTTTGTGAAGGGCTTTTCAGAGTGTCTGGTAAGGCTAGCTGCAGGGCCCAGGGAACCTTGGACACAACCTCCATCAGGACCACAGTAGAAGGGATCTGCTTTCAAGGTTGGGTCAGGAGTTCAGGCAGCCTTTTTGTCCAGGCTTCCCAGAGAACGCCCACAGATTTGGGGTCACCTGGGGTCTTGTGGCCTGAAGGGCACTACTTTATTTTTGTGTTCACCTATAGGAGAAACGCATCTGGGCTACCACTGGCTTGCTTTATATTGAAGGTGTGTACCAGCATGAGGAGGCCTCTCCTCTCTCATCTCAGCGTGTCTGAATCTCTTTGTGCACAGGCATGCAGGCTCAGGTAAGGCTCCTGTAGTGAGAAGGGAAAGGATTAAGGAGGGAGGACATGTGAGCTAAAGTTTCCAAGCTGGGAGTGGTGGCATATGCCTTTGATCTCAGCCCTGAGGAGGGGGAGGCAGGGGAATTTAAGGTGAGCCGGTTCTCTTTACTGCAAGCGGGTTCTGGGGTATGTAACTAATGTTGTCAGGCTTCCTGACCCTAGACTGTTTCTAAACAGGACATATGTTTACATTCTAATTGTTTCCCTATTACACTGTAACAGAGTATCCCAAAGACCCAAGAAGACATTTAAGGGTTAAGCTTAAGAGTAAATTTACTCTAAACCAGCGGGTCTTAACTTTATTAATGCTACGACCCTTTTAATGCAGTTCCTCACGTTGTGTTGACCCTTAACTATAAAATTATTTTCTTTGCTACCTTATAACTATAATTTTTCTACTGTTGTGAATTATATTGTAAATATTTTTAAGGACAGGGGTTTGCCAAAGGGGTTGCGACCCACAAGCTGAGAATTGCTACTCTAAACTGAAACATAAAAAGCTCTTATGGTAATGGGCTCAGACTACTGACTAATGCATGTGAGTGCGGTCCAGAACTTTCCATGCTTCCATAATTGTCTTAGGTACAGGTACAGCTACCCCGAATCAGCACCGTTTTTTTATCGTCACCTTTTACAGCTTACTGTGTTGCCCAAACAATGAATCCTGGGCTGGTAAATGGGCCAGTGGCTTCTGAGTATCCTGGCTTTGTCCCAGGCTGCCTGGCACTTCTTCTATTAGACAGCACAAATCTTTTTCTTGTACACAATATTAGAACCTTGCATGGTGTTTTCTTGTGTTAATGTCAGGCTTATCATTCATATTACTATTTTATAAATCAGGGCTTTTACCCCACCAATGCTGTCAGCCAGTTTTGATGGTGATTTCATCCTAATGGACTAATATGGCCGCAATTGTGATATAAATAGACAAAGGCACTTGGTTAATTTTTACAAAAATCAGGATAGCGGCAAGAGCAAATGTTTGATGGAAAGATACTGCATCCACTTAGGCCACAAGCCAAGGTCTTTATAAGAGCATGAATTGGAGGCTAAATTCCAAACCTTCCGCTAATGGCATAATTTTACCCTCCTCTCTTGATGAAGGCTTTGGACCTGGGGATCAGCATACGGTGGGTCTGTGTGGCACTTCCCTTCTGCCCGGGGCATCTCAGAGGTCCCGGACAGCCTGAGAGAAAAGGTGAAGCCCGCTGTATGTGGGGTTCACCTACAAACCTAGCACCCTGTGCCAGGAGGTGGGGCAGGTTTTTTGTTCCTTCTTGGTGACTGCCACTTCTGAGGGCTTGCTCTTTAACTCCACCATGCAGAAGACTATCATCTGCTCTGGGACACAGAAACACCATGACCATTGTCACTCACAGCTTGAGGGAAGTACAAGGTACTTCCTGGGTTGTTGGCCAACTGTGGAGATATTATGTGGAGCTTAACAGTAAGGATAGGCCTAAGACAGGCCAGAGGCATGGGGGGGTTCATGAAATGTATTTGGGGTGCTTTTTTTTATCATCCCAGCAGATACCCAGGAGAAAGGGGGTAGGGTCACACTCAGAGAATCCAATCTGGTTTTTCTAAAGTGGCCTATTAGCTCTCTTGTTCTAACAGCCAAGTCAACCCTAGTAGGCAGAAATGCATTGATTTTTTTGGCACTGCCAGAATCAATCTGAACAAAGCCATTCAGTGCTACGTAGAAGGCCTACGGAACTCAGACAAGTAGGCTGAACTCTTTGCTTTAAGCTCCTGGGCAATACACAAAATGACTTCGATGCTGTCTCCACTGGGGAAATTATGTATAAATCCCCACCTTCTATTTCATCCCAAATCCCTACACCCCCCCCCCAATAGAATTCCACCTCTAGTTTCCTGAAGCAGGCATCCCATTTATACCTCCCAAGCCCCTGAGAAGATATTCACGATGGCAGCAGACAGGACACAGGATGGACAGGTTCATGTAGGCACTGTCAAAAGCCTCTTTCTGTGGGATTATGAAACCCCTGACCTCTGACCCAGGGTTCAAAGGCAGATTGATTGCTTCCTTGAATAAAATTGATCACTTGGGCTTATGTTAAATGGATATTTTAAGACATTTGTGACTAATACCATCTGACCGTCAGCTTACTCCCTCACCTCATTGATAGGCATAGACCTTTCTAGGTGCAGCCATGGTGTCTGTTAAGATGGTTTGGGCTTTTTTTTTTTCTCTTCTTCTCTGCTCTCTGAGGTAATATCTGGATTTATCCTGAGCTATTTCTCAGTACTCCCTGAACACTGGCCGACCCAGAAGGCCAGTAGATGGTAGTATTCATATCTTCCAGTGTCGTTTGGTTACCTTTATGCAGTTGTCACCAAAACACCCAAGAGAACCACCTACCAGAGGGGAAGAAGGCGTAAGGGTATGCCCCCATGACCCACTAGCTCTAGCTTTAGGCTCATTTGCTAAAGTTTCTAGAACACCTCAAAATACCACCAGTTCTTGGGGGTGAAGCGTCCGTCAGATGAGCCTGTAGGGGGAACGATTTGTATCCAAACCATAGCAGGACGTGACAGGGCATTTCTAGCGGCTGTTTGTCTGTCTGTTTTCCTGTTGGCCTGCCCTCTCTGTTCTGTCAGTTTCCTCACCAATGGGACGGACAGGTGTGAACTTGGTGTTCCTCGGGTCCCTTCTTCCACTGTTTGCTTTTAGCGGCATGCTCTGCTGCTGTCTGTGTCTTCTTCGGCAGTTTTGTTCCTGTTCTGAGGCTCTTGAACAGCACATTTTAATTTCTACCAAAGCACTGCCCTATCAGATGAGAGAGCGCCCCAAAGCCCCTTCAGAGTCAGCATGGTGCGAGGTTAGCGTAGAGGCCCTCATGCTGGCCATTGCAGTCCCAATGGATCTAGATTCTTCGTGCCCAAGGATGCCCTGCTGGTGCAAGGGTTAATACCACCTGCCAAAGTCCCATGCGGGCTGGGCTGTGTCTGGAGGTAGAAAGTTTTAAGCATCTTTTGCTGGAAGGCAGAACTTTTCTTCCTTCTAGTTTAGCTTTTATTAGGATTTTACTTTAAATGTAGCCAAGGCATGAAAGAAAGAGGAAGGGGGAAAAAAACTTGGAAAGCTTTTATACTTCTTGTAAAAGAAAAAAAAAAATCATTCCTTTTTTTTTTCTTTTTTTTAACCATTACCCAAATCTCCTCCAAACACACAGACCTACAGTATCCCTATTAAATTATATAGAGCGAGTCCAGCCCTTGACTGTCAGCGGGGCCCATCAGTCCTAATTTATCGCCCCAGGAAACACAGTACAATTATGGTAATAAATAATAATAGGATTCAGTACATGACAACATGAATGATGGAGCCTCTCAGAATTCATTTACATTGCTTTGTGTTGCAATCATCGTGCCTCTAATGTAATGCCAAGCAAATGAGCCCCTTTGAATATTGTGCAATCTATTGCAAGTCAACTGGCACAAAACTCACTCAATAAATCATGTTCAAACACATGCCTGTAATGACAGGTAAATCAACAATGAAGTAATTGCATTTAATGTATTGAAATACTGGACCAAAAAAAAAAAAAAAACCAAACAGTGACCTCAAAGTGACTTTTTGTAAAAGGTATGATATAGTTGCAAAGGGAGAGAGCGATTCCTAGGAGGCTTGCCTTGCTCAGATGCTCACGCCATTGCTGAGGCTGCTGTCCCTGCGCAGGCCCTGATTTACTGCGCTCACTCTGCAGTGATCTCAAGCGCAGGCTGCCAGACACTTTGAGAAGGTGTTCTCCAGCCTGAACGCGAGAGTCACAGAGTGGAAATTAGCCTTGAGCAGAGCAACGGCTCCTCCACCCGGGGCCATCGCCCACTCGGAAAACCTCCTGAAGGGGTAGGGAGGGCATGGGGTCAGGAGTCGGAAGGGACGTGGCTCTGAGCCTGCTCTGGGACTCGCTAGAGCCCTCTACAGCTTCAGCCAAGCTCTTCCGGCTCTCAGCCCTTTATGAAATGAAGCATTTGGATTGTCATGTCTGAAATTCACTGAGATTCTAACATTCTCTGAAGCTCTGATTCCAATTAGGGGCCTTTGCTTTTAAGCGGAGAGAAAAAAAAATAATAAGAAAAGGCTGGGCTCTTTTTGCCCCTGAGTGTTGAAGGCGCTGGTTTGAATCAGCATGTGTCTCTTCATCATCGTTTCTGTCGCTGAGGCCCTATGTGCTTCTAATTTCTGTGAAACTTGGGCCTGCCCCTTTCTGGGCAAGCAGACAAGTCTGAAAATAGGTCCCCGGGGGCTATGTGGATGAATAACAGACAACATGGAAATGACAACCTTCCCTCCATTCCTCATCCCTTCCAGGCCAGCTCCCCTCTTCCCAGGGACCATGTCAAAGAGAGATGAAGCAGAGCCTCCACTAAGGCAAAGGCCACTTCAGGAACTCTTCCGCTCTTGCAGAAAACTCATTCTTGGCTGAGAGCTGCTCCAGATCAGCCCTCCCTGCAGAGTGCCTGTCCCTCCTCTGGTCTCAGTGGTCTGCCCGGGTCTTCCTAGGGGGCAGAGGTACAAAGAGGTTCAGGGGCGTGGGGAAGAGGCTCATCACACTTGGAGCTCTCGCTCTGTGATTTACTGAAAGGTGGCTTGGTGGATGTCCTGTTGCTCCATGCACCTCCACTGCTCCATCTGTAAGGTCAGGCTGATACCTGGCATGGCCCCCACCAGGTCTTTGTAGGGAGTGCCACTGATGTGAAAAGGTTGTGTGTGGGTTGTGAAACACAACACAAAGCTAATTTTTACGAAGATAAGGAAGGAAAAAAAAACTTTCCAAGACAAGGGCTGCATTCAATGCTTCTTAGCAGAAAATGGTCTTGGCTATTTATCTAAATATTGCTCTTATCTGAAACTCCGATGGGGAGATGGGGGGCGAGTAGAAGTGGGAGGGGCCCTGTGGGGATCTGGTTCACATCATTCTTAACAGCCCCCAGAACAACAATAACCAGCATTTCCTGAAAGAATTGATAAAGGATGTGTTTTCTCTCCTTGAGTAAATTATAATAAAACACTTCAAGGTGGTTACCACAAGCATGTCTGATACCCACTCACCTCCCTGAAACACTTGCCTGCTGCATTCTTTCCTTGCTAAAATGGTGTGGTTTTTGTTTGTTTGTTCGTTTGTTTTTAGTCAGGAGAAGTCTTCTTCACCAAAGGCCTCTCCTGGAATGGTAGCAATGGCAAAGCCTTTAATTCTCACTCAGATGCCTTCCAAGACCAAACTGGGCCACAGTTTTCCCAGACAACAACAGTGCAGAAAAAAGACAGCTAACTCATTTCCAAGAAGAAAGGCGTCCAGGGAGCTGGGAAAACCCACAAGTATTCATAGTGGAGAAGGAAGGAAAGCCATGCTTGACAGAGTAAAAGCCCTTGAGTAAATGCCAATGGGGTCCTTAGTATCATGTGCCCTAAACCATGCTACTCTCTTCTATACATGGTTCCACCATGGACCCACACAGGCTACTCGGGAACTGCCCACTTTACTCTTCCCACAGCTGTGTCCTGAGCTTGATTTGACTAGAAAGACCAGCTTGCAGAACGAAGAAAGACCTGGTGAGCTGAGTTGGTAGATGGGAGCCAGCTTCCCCCCAACCCTCGTGCCAGGAAGGTTCAATTCTAGAAAATTGTTACCAGTTTTAGGAGGTAAATTTGTTCCTTTAAGAAGGGAACTTCAGAAGCCAGGTGCGGTGGCCCATGCCTGTAATCCCAGCACTCAAGGAGGCAGAGGCAGGTAGATCTCTGAGTTGGAGGCCAGCCTGGTCTACAAAGTGAGTCTGGGACAGCCAAGGCTGCACAGAGAAAAATCAGGAATGGGGGACCTGGCTTCTTTAGCTGACCTTAAGGACCCAGGAAAGTTTCTTCTACATTGCTCTTGGGTGTTCAACATTATGTAGGATTCAGTATGGTTTTGCAGGCAAGGTCACCATTTGGCAGCAGAAAGAAACAGACAAATAAACAAAACAACAACAAAAAACCAAACCAAACCAAACAACAACAACAAAACCTCTAAAACAAAACAAAAAAACACATACCCACTCCCTGCTTCTGAGGAAAGCACCACCAGCAAGTTAATTTAGGGCTAGGAGGGAGACATCCCCCTGCAGCCCAAGTCAACTTTGAACTCATGGGACAGACTCCTAAGCCGGCTTCATCCGAACAGATTGTACATATATATTTACAGAGAGCCTATCAGTATAAGTGTCTGGTAGATGCCCTCTCCCAAATCCCCACAATGCCTTGCTTTACTTGTTCCTATGGCTCTTGGCTCAGCCCTCACCCGCACCATCTTCTCTTTCCGCTCAGGATAGCAAATGAACTCCTGCCTCTTGTCATTTTATTAGGCAGCTCCCAAGAGCCACGAAGCTGCAGCTCCGGCTGTGAAGTGACTCTGGCGCAGGCAGCTTGATTAATGGCTGAGGGTCAGCAGGTGCCACCTCTCTCCCTGGATCCTCCAGTGCATGCACAGCCAGCTGGAGATGAAGGAAGAGGCAGAGCTGAAGGGCTGAAACGCCTCTCCTGGTCTCCTTTTAGAGTGAGTGAACAAATGGGGAAGACGAAGTGGAAAAGTTTTAATCCAGAACCTTCCAGGCAACATTAGACAGAGTAATAGGATGGCAAGAGGACAGCTCTTCCTGAAAACGCCGGGAGCAAGAATGAAGACTGGACAGAACCTCTCCAAAGCTTCTTACTACACGAATGTGGGTTCTGGGTGAGGAGCAAGTAGGATCCAACATCTCACAGAAGCCAGTGCTTGGGCAGGTACCCAAGCAATCGCTGGAGGACATTTATTCATTTGAATGGACATTTTTCACAGCCACGGTCATTCGGTCTCTGCTTGTTTTCTGTTGTAGTAATTAGCTTTTCATCCTTTTGACTAAAATACTCAACAGAAACCAGCTTAAGGGAGGGAGGCATAATTTATTTAGTCCATGGTTTCTGCAGTGATTAATATGCATCGTCAACGTGAATGGATTTGGGAGAACCTGAGAGGAATGCACCTTTGGGTATGCCCTTGAAGGGATTTCCAAAAATATTTAATTCAGGAGGGAAGGTTCATTCTGAATGAGCGTGGCACCAAGCCATGGCCTGGGGTCCCTGACTGAACACAGAGGGATCAGAGAAGGAGCCAGCTCAGCAGTGGCATTCACATCTGTTTCTTGACCGACCCCACATCCCCCAGATGTCCTCTCCCATGCTCCCACCGCCTTGCTTTTCCACTGCGATGGACTTCATCCTTTTAAAACTGTGAGTCAAAATAAATTCTTCTCCCTCAGGCAGTCCCCATCAGGCATTTTGTCAGAGCACCCAGAAAACTGACCACTAATATTTCAGAAGCTTCAGACCCCCAAGCAAGGAAAGCATGGAGGAACAGTCCAGGAAATGGCAGCAGCAGAGTATGCAGGCTGTTCCTTCTTGGTGGAGAGCTAGTGGTGTGCCCAACGGGAGGAGGCCAGAAATAAGATACCCCTAGTGCCCTACGGATTCCTGTAGCCGGGACCCACCTGAGCCTGCGCTGAAAACTCCACCAGCTGGAGACCGCACTGTCAGCCTGTGAGTCTGTGGAGACAGTTCCTAGGTAAATCACGGGGTCTGTGAGCACCTTATTCCCTCTCCCCCTGTTCTCAGAAAAGGAGCTCCCCCCACTCCAGCAGATCAAGTCCCATCTGGACTTGAACTTGTCCTCTTCCATTTATATAAGTGCCAGAGAATTGGCATTATTCCACAGAGCATACATTGGGAAATGGTGAAGGAGATGGGCCAGGAACGGCAGGATGAACTCCTGGACACAGGCAGAAGGCAGCCTTCTCTGGGCAGATTCACTGTGCAAGCCCTTGTGACAGGTCATGGGACCCCTCCGGGTCCCACAGCTGGGGCACTGCACCATACAGTTCAACTATGATTTAAAACCAACACGCTCGTGACCCGGCTTGAGGTGAGGAAAGAAAAGGCATGACCTCTGCTAGGGATCCTCCAGCTGGTGGTGGTCAGTGCCACCACTGCAAGCAGAAAGCCACGCTCATGTCAACTTGATAACCAACTGTCATTCATCCAAATGAGCTTCTTTCTCAGAAACTGAAGCCTTCCCGTAAGGTACTAAACAAAACCTTTAACTCAGGAAGTCCTTCTCTCTTGTGCCAAGCACACAGGGGATTTCTCTTGGCTTTTCTACAGGATCAATAAGACCCTTCCTTTCAAACTATATGCCCAAGTTTTACATTTTGTTTCAATAATTATCAGCCCTCGCCCCATCTCTTTTGCAGCAGGCCAACATCCTGGCTAAGCGTCAGGCTTTCATCACAACATCTTCCGGTTTCCTGAGTGGTCCTCACATCTGCCAGAAAAGCCAGGCAAGGAAGTCGGTTGCCTTGCCTCCTGACAGGCTCATGTACTGGACGACGGACATGCTTTGCCCTTGCCATGGAAGTGGCAAAAACCTGGAGCAGTGGAAGAAGAGAAGCCATGCTGACAGATGGAACGACAAATAGTCTACGAATTCACATATTTTTTTTTAATCCTCCAAGCAAAAGGAAACTAAAAGCAACCCACTTTCCATGTACACACCAAAGGATTGTTTTTCTAAGACAGAGAGGAGGGAAACTGGAAACATTTTTGAAGGCAAGAGACTGTTTATTTTTGCCAAAGTGTAGCTTTTTTTTTATTTTTATTTTTTTCTTTTCTGCCTCTGGCAACTGTATCAGAATCGGAGACTTCAGCAAAGAAATCCATTCACTTGTCATCACATAAAACCTCTGTTCCACAGAGGAAATGGCAGAGTTTCCCCCTTAACTGGATTTGTCACCAGAGGGGTAAAGGGAGTAGAGTGAAGAGGCCAAGACATCTTCCATGCAGGGACACTTAGCGACCTCAGTGTCATGCGAAGGGAAGGCTGTTCCTTTAGAGAGGTCTTACATCATCCTAAGACAAAGATAGGAGAGACTTAGGCCAGGGGGCCCCAAATTCCCAGCCCAGGCCAAAACAGATTTCACCCACATCACCACCGAGGGCCATCGGAGTGTCTCTGAAGAGGCCAGAGCACAGATCCTCTCCTGCCTCTGGAGAGAGCCTGGTGCCTGTTTTGTAATGATCGGAGCTGTCTGTGACTGAGCTGCTCACAGGCTGTAGGCGGTGTGCTAAGCCAAGCGTTCATTCCCCCCTCTCTGTTTCCTGCCAGTGAGTTTTCTCCATACCGCCTCCTGCTTGTCCAACTGGACTTAGCCCCATCTGCAAAGACAGTTAGATGACAGAAGAGAACCCCACATTGTCCTTCTGCAACACTTACTCTGGTCAGGTCAGAGGTTCATCATGACTCTCCACGTGGCATGTTTTCCCACCTCTCCTTTCAACTCTCTTTTTTTCCCCCATCTGTTTCGCCTGCGGTGACCTGAGCATCCCTTGCATCAAAAACATCTGAATTCCAGAGGCTGAGGTCAACATCCAGGAGACTCAGAACCAGAGGAAATGCGTTGCCAGGATGCAGGACTGTTTATTATGCTCTCAGCCTTAATTAGGTGTAAGTAACATCTTGTCAATGTTCTGCCACATGTGCTAATGCTGTTGGGGCAATTTGACCTAGACTGACAGCTTAAATCAGAAACGAGAGTCAACATGTCAGTGACGGGGCCAGACGGGATGGGTGTATTAAGAGAAGCCTGGAAAATTCTGTACTTCATTATAGTGACCCTACTTCTCAAATGTTTCTGTCAAAAAGAGTTTCAGCCTCTTTGGGGGATTACTCCAGCCACAGGGCTTCCCACAGCCACCTGGACACAAGGGATTTTCTGCAATGGAGACTTTGAAGAAGTGATTGAAGGAAGATGAGAACAGGGAAACTGCTGATTTGGGTATAATTTCTACAAATAGATCTACTGAAATTTAAGAGGTGCAATAACGACATTTTGGGTGAGTTAAAAACTGCTTAAAAATTGGTTTGCAGCTGTTTCTTTTTCCATCTTCGCCCAGGGCTATTTTCAAAATGAAAGGAATGAGATCAGGTCCCGAACAGGGAGGTAGAGTTGAAAGCAATAATAAAAATTTAAAGACCTGAAAGAAGGAAGTGATAATCTTAGGAAGGTGTTAGAAGAATATTTGACTTATTCTCCGAGGGATAAAAAAGCGTGTGGGCCATGGCAAAGAATGTTGGCTCTCAGGACTGGCACCTGAGCAGGTTGACCCACACAGGAATCCTTTTGCCAGGTCCCCAAAGAGTGCCGTCTGGAAGACATCTGTAGCCAAGACCCCAAGTAAAGATATACCATGAACCCCAATTCGCCTGCCTTTGTAAGTGCAAGGAGAGAAGGGAGGAATGGTGTCAAACTTGGCCGTGCCAAAAGGTTCTGTGATCCCTGAGGAACAAGGCCAGGCCCAGGTACAGGGTTGTCTCTGCAGGGTGGAGGGCTTATGTCCACAGCAGTGGAGAGCATGGGCCAGGGCTTTACAAAAGGATCTCACCCCAACCCTACTTCTTACCCTCTTCAAAGTGAGAAATGTGTGCTCACCCTGCTGAGTGGGATATGTTATGAAAGGACTCAGGGCCATGGAGGAATGAACGGCCAACCCACAAGGAGGCAGACTCGCCCTAGATTCCAACAGGCGGTCATCAGTGGTTTTACAGGGGGACTTCTCCAGAGATGTTTTTCCTGATGGCTCCTACATTCTCTTTGTGACATTAGGAGGGGTTGAGTTGTTGAAATGGATCCTGCCTGAGTTTTAAAGCAATGGATAAACTCAGACACAAAAGTATTTGCACAGAGTCTGGTAAATAAATATTCATGCCTTTAGTGTTGGCTTTGATTACAATTGTTATTACCATGTTCCCCCCCACACACAGAAAAACCTAAAAGGTCTGCCCCTTCCATTTGCCTGCAAAGCACTCTGCCGCTTATTTCTTTTTTGATCTTTTTCCCTTTTTCGTTGGTAAGGATGCACACACTGTTTTCCCCCTCTGTCTCAGATGTGGCTGGAAACCTCTTTCCGATCCACATGGAGGCGGGGTGTCGTCAATGCTGCCAACTGACCCACGCTTGTCGACCGCAGCAGGTGTGTACCAGGCCTTCTCTAACAGCCTTCCCTCCGTCTCCTGCTCTAATGCTCCTGATGAAAGCAGCCAGGAAACAGAACAAGAGAACGTAGGGACTTTGGGCCTGCTCCCCTGAGCCCAACTTTTCCCTTAAAGAAAGCACAAGGTGCTGGGTGGTGGTGGCCGACATCTTTATTTCCAGCACTCTGGAGGCAGAGGCAGGAGAATCTCTGTGAGTTCCAGGAGAACACAAGCTTTCACTAACAAGAAGATGGACGTTCCCTGACATCTTCTCCCTACATCACTCGGGCAAAGCATAATGATGTCACCAGATTTTTTTTTTTTTTTTTTGCTGTTCAAAATGTTTCCATTGAGCTAGGCCTGTTAGCATAGCTATATAATCCCAGCTCCTTAGGAGGCTGAAGCAGGAGAATCATAAGTTCAAAACCAGCCTGAGTTGCTTCAGAGCCAGTCTGAGTAACTTAGTAACGTTGTGCCTCAAAATAAAATGTTGAGAGGGCTCTCAAAAAAATTGAGACAGATAAATTTGGGCTTAGTAGCCCAAAATTATAATACTAGCACTGGAGAAATGGATGCAAACAGATCTCTGGGGCTCAGTGGGCAACTAATCAGCCATCCTCAGTTCCCAGTGAGAGACAATGCATTCCCCAAACCAAGGCGAACAGTTTGGAAGAGGGTAAGAATTTTAATCCATCTCTCTCTCTCTCTCTCTCTCTCTCTCTGAGAACCTGACAACACAAAATGGTACTCTAGCCAGAAGCAATCCAGAAAAGCCTGCAGCCTACACAGTGATGTGGCCCAAGACCTTTATTTAGAAAGAGCACGTCACAGCGGACAGTGGCTTGCTGAGTGGGCAATTTTCACTTCCATCTTGATTGTATCCAAAAATCACCTAAGAAGAGATAGATGAGGCACACCTCTGGGCGTGTCTGTGAGAATATTTCCAGAGAGGATTAGTTGAGCCTGGAAGGGGAGAAGACTGACTCCTATGGCTGTACCTCCCAGACTATGACCTCAAATGAATCTTTCCCTCCTTAAGTGGTTCTACCTGGTACTTCAGTGATGAAATTCACAGTGTGGCCTATCATACTGTACACCCCACACTCCAGTCTGAGGATGGCAGGCAGGGGAGAGAGAACGGTAGAGTCACAAAGTAGGGACATGAGCTCTGCTTCCTGTAACCTCAGAAGACAGAGCTCTCGCTGAAATGTTTCCAAAGCCCGGAGTTGGGAGGCAAATACAGCTCTCCACAGGACCCGGATGTCTGCTAACCCTGCCTCCAGGACTAGCTCACTTAGTCTTAGTAACTAGCCTTCATTGGTTGTTTTTAATGCAGGCTGAGAGGGTTCCTGTCTGAAAAGCCAGAATTTTCCCATTTGGTCAAAACAGCATACACAATACAGTTCACATACTGTGGAAAACCAACACAAGATCCTTATCTACTTTCTTAGTCATTATAGCATCTCCTTCTCACATGTGTGTAAATATGTTTCATATGTGTGTACACATTATGCATTAACAATACATATATCAGTGCATATATATGTATATTTGCAAATGCAGGTGTGGCTTTTTCTCATACTAGATAGAATTTGCAGGGGCATCTATGACTATTTACATTAGTAAAATTACAAATCTGTTGGCCTGCTCCTTTGGTATCACGAACAGTTATGATGGTGATAATAGTTATAGCCTTTAGCATTATTCATCTAACATACTACTAGATAGGTTTTGCAAGGAAACAGAGTTAGCATGCTGAAGAGATACATGATTGCCCATGATTATTGCAGCGGTCAGTGGTCATGACAATTGAGACAAGGAGTCACCAATCTCAATAATTATCTAACAGTTGAATGAATAATGTGATACACACAGTGGAATATGATTGAGCCATAAAAATTCATGTCAGTGGTAGCAACAAGATGATTCTAGAGGGCGTCATGGTAAGTGAAATAACTGGACTCAGATCAATGCCTCATGTTCTCACTCATCTGTGGAAACTACCGTGGTTCATTGCATGGAAGTAGCATAGAAGGTGGTTACCAGGGTCTGGGAGGGAGACAGGAGGAGGGTGGGATAGCTAGAGGTTGGTCAATGCGTATGAAAATCACAGTTGTATAGGAGGATTTTATCTAGTTACTTTCTAATTTATTTATTTTTATTTACTTTACATCCTGGTTGTAGCCCCATCTCTCCTCCCCTCTCAGTCCCACCTTCCCTCTGTCCTCCCTTCTCCCTCTTCCCCCTAGCCTATTCCTCAGAAAAGGGGAGCTCCCTTTTTCATCCACCCAGCTTATCAAGTTGCATCAGGACTGAGCATGTCCTCTTCCCCTGTGGCCTGGTAAGGCAGTTCCACCATGGAGGAGTGGCCAAAAGGCTGGCAAGTGAATCCCTGTCCAATGCAGTCCCCTCTTCCCTTACTAGAGGACCCACAGGTTAGGCTTAACCTGTGCATCTGCATCTTTGTAGGGGGCCTAGGTCCAGTTCATGCATGGTCCCTGGTTGATGCTTCAGTCTCAGCAAGCCCTTCTGGGCCCTGGTTAGTTGGCTCTGTTGGTCTTCTTGTGGAGATCCTGTCACCTCCAGGTCCTTTTCTCTTTCCTCCCACTTTTCCACAAGATTCCTTTAGCATCATCCAATGTTTGGCTGTGAGTCTCACCATCTGTTTTGAGGCACTGCTGGGTAGAGTCTCTCAGAGGACAACTTTGTCAGGCTCCTGTCTGCAAGCTTAGCAGAGTATATCATTCACAGTGTCAGGGGTTGGCACTCTCCCATAGGGTAGGTCTTTGGTTGTGCCAGGAGTTGGTTGGGCATTCCCTCAATCTCTGCTCTACCTGCTTTATCTTTACCTCTGCACATCTCGTAGGCAGGGTAAATGTGGGGTTGAAGTTTTTGTGGGTGGGTTGGTGTTCCTCTCCCTCTGCTAGGAGGGAGTCTAGTTAGAGGATTCCTCTTCAGTCTCTATGGCCTCTGCTACTAGAAGTCTGCTTGAATCCCCCTCATATCCTCCCAGGAGCCTACCCTGACTTAGGTCTCCAGCTTGTCACAGAGATACCCCCAACCCTCCATTTCTCTTTTCTCTACAGGCCTCTGGCCTCTCATCCTGGCTCTCCTCAGGTCTGATCTCTGCTCTCTTAACTCTCTAGGCCTCCTCTCCTACCTTGTTCTCTCTCTTCAACAGTTACCTCTGTCTATTCTATCTTTCCTTTTGAGTGGGATTTATGCATCCTACCATGAATCTTCCTTGTTATTTATCTTCTTTGGCTCTGTGTCTTGTAGTATGCTTATCCTGTACTATATTTCTAAAATCTCCTTATAAGTGAGTGCATACCATGTGTGTCTTTCTGGGGCTGAGTTTATAGGAGGATTTTAAATGCTCTTCACATATGGGAATAATAAATATTAAAAATAATAGAAAAGCTTTTTATTCTGATTTTACTATTATATAGAACGTACATGAATCCAAACAATGCACCAAGTGCCACAAATATGTGCAATTATATGTCAATAAAATAAAGATTCAATAAAAACACATATGATTGGGCTGGGGTATAACCTCAGTTGAGAGATTGCTTGCTAAGTGTGCAGGAAGCTCTGGGTTTCATCCCCAGGACAGTACAGAAAGGTCATAGTGATACACACCTGTAATTCTGGCACTTGGGAAGTGGAGGCAGAAGGATTGGGGGTTTAAGGCCATCTTGTCCTGGGTGAGGCTCTGTCTCAAAAGCCAAAACAAACAACCAAGCAAAACAATCAAACAAACAAAAGCACACCATAGAAAAAAAAATTCTCTCTCTCTTTTTTTTTTTTTCCCTTTGGGCTTTAGGTCCATCCAATTTAGTCTTTCCTACTGCCTGGGAGGTAGGTGCTATTACTCCTCTTTTATGGATGAATAAAGCTGAAGCGTAAAGAGGGACTATCTGTTCAGCCTGCCACTCAGGGTTAGATAAACCTGAGACTTGAATCTGATGCAGAACAAATGCTGTTCCTGCCTTCCTGTCATCTCTGTCTCAACCACTATGGACCTTTAATTCCTAGTGGTAACGTGGGTGCTGGGGACCCTTTGCCTCACAAGTCTCACTCCCTACGTAATAGTGCTGAGTACCCAAGGGGCCCTGGTGAGGTCTATTGGCTGAGGTGATGGTGAAGTTTGAGTGTATTGTCATCATCTGCCTCCACAGCTCCTGCTTTCAATGTCAGCTCCAGCTCTGCCTGAGCTGTACGCAGCAGACGTCCCAAGCCTCTCTGTGGATGACCCCCCTCCTGTTTCCCACATCCATGTAGGGTTCTCTTGCTGTTGGCTGTTCTGGTCGTTTCAATTAGAACCAGCGAGAGCAGGACTAGCACCCTCCCCCCCCCCCTCCCGCCAAGGAAGGGCCACCATCTTTCTAAAAACCTGGACAGAGAAGTTTAGGAGTTGAAGCAAAAAATCATTACAGTCCATAAAGGGCTCAGAAGCTCACCTGAAAACCTAATTAATCATAGGCATGCTCCAGCGTTCCAGTTAATCAGGGTCTTTCTGTTCTCTCTCTGTATTGCCAACTCCCGCCTCTAATGCACCATTCAGTTTCAAGTGGGGGCTTTCAGTTGATATTTTTGACTGACAAAAGCAATTAAAAACATAATACAAATTCCCCTCGAACCTTGTTATTATTGTGAAGGTGTTTCACTTATACGAGGCACTTTTAACAATCCTTTTGATTAGTCATTTGCCGAAGTATTTGACTAAACATTTCAAATCAAGTCAAAATAATCGCAGAGGATAATAGCACTTATGGCATCGCTTGGAGAAATTGTGATCACAGTGTGTCATTTTCTTTGCCTTTTGGAATTGT
The DNA here is from genome assembly GCF_030254825.1 of Meriones unguiculatus. NCBI lineage: Eukaryota > Metazoa > Chordata > Mammalia > Rodentia > Muridae > Meriones > Meriones unguiculatus. The sequence goes on from NC_083352.1 coordinate 18,448,598, forward strand.
GTAAATAAATTGTCTTAGTCCATTTTGTGTTGCTACAATGGAATAGCACCAACTGGGTAATTTAGAAACAACAAAAACAAAGCCCATTTGGTTCATGATTCTGGAGGCTGCAGCTGACTTTTTATTGGATCTTAACATGGTGGAAACCTCACAAGACAAGACAGAACAAATAACTTCTGGATACAGAGCCCCAGTTCTATCCCAGGTCCCCACTCCCATGACCACATCGAATCCAGGCTACTTTCCAAAACTCTCACCTCTCAGCACCATTAGCATATGGCTTTGGAAATTAAGTAGGTAGGGCTTTTGAGGGTGACAGTTCAAACTACTGCATAATGCTGCCCCCTCTTTCTTCTCCTCCTTCCCACTTCTCAGCTTTAAGAAGCAGGATCTGGCATTTTCCCTCAAGGGCAAGGTGCTTTCCAACTGACTGTAAAGAAAAGGCAGATTTTAACCCCCTTTAGTAACTAACAAAGGGAAGGAGGGGCTTTTGTGACAATAAACAAAAAAAATGCAGCAAACATCTCTAAGGAGTGAGACAGAGGGAGGGAAGCTGAGAGAGAGAGAGAGAGAGAGAGAGAGAGAGAGAGAGAGAGAGACTGACTACTCATGAGTCAGCCAAATGTGGTTAGGGTTTATCAGTTACTTACAGGATAAAGAACAGGGAGATCTAAGGATGGCAAGAAGTAAATAAATCATCGATCTGGGCATGCATAACCAGATTTCACCTCTTCACAGGATTCATGTTGAGAAACGGGCAATGGAAGAGGCTTTGAGGATGGAGCTTTGGACCTGAGGTGTAAAAAGGTGAACGAACCCCTTGTCGCTTGCACAGGCCCCAGTGAGGGGTCAATGGTTTCAAGTGGTCTGATACAGATAAAAAAGAATCTCCTAATTCATAAAGAAATGAAATAAAATAAAAACCAAGTTAGGCAACTGTTACCATGGTGACTCAAATGACTGAGGCATTGTCTAGAGCAAAGCTACTCCACTTAGCTTAAAATGGGTGATAAAAGCAGGGTTAAAAATAAGCAAAGCTGCGGGGTTTATTAGGGTTATCCTTTAGCTTCAGAGGAATCTCTTAGTCACTCGGGCCAAACCGGGGTGTGAATACTTCCATAATCTGTTTGCCAGATGGCCACCTTTGCTCTCGGCCTCAGCTCTTCTGACCTGGTGCAGAATATGCAGACAGTAATTGCCATCAGCGATCACAGCTTACCAGATGGTGTCTTACTAATGAACCACTTGACTCTGGATGGTATCTGACATCACGCTTTGAACTTCTTCTGGCTCTCACAGCTCCTCCCTTCCCCTGTTCCTGTCCTTTCCACCTGCACTTCTTTCTCTGCACCTCCACACCTCACCCCTTGCCCGTGTGAGCCGTCTGACCTTAGACTCCTTGCCCATCTTTTTGTTTCTTTCATACCATCCTCAGCCTAGAGCACTGTAGAAGGCATGAGGTCCTTCTGCTCACAGACCGCACTCGGGGAAGCCAGGAACGTGAAACTTGCAGGCTTTTCTCCTCAGACCAGATTTACACCTGTTTCCTCCCAGAGAGCTGGGAATGAATGTAGTTAATACTCTGGTTATCTTTTACTATTGATAGAGCCAGACCTCACCCAAATCACCCAGACTATTATGTTTATCCTAGACACCTGAGCATTGCTTCTCTGTCAGCAGAACCCATGAAAGAAGTCCCATGTACTTTGCAAAAGAATCTACCTAGTATGCTTATTCCAGATCGTTCCTCCCTAGAGCCTAATCCTACGCATTCTCAGTCAATAGAACCCATCTGTATAGAAGGTGGCACAGGTACTTTGCTAAAGATGTGTACTGTATAAGTGAGTTTTGATGTAGCCATGGCTTAAGCTTTGTTGTAATAATTGCCTCTAGGAAACTTTTTTCCTAAAGTTTTACTCTTCTTAAATATGTCAACAAAACAAACAAACAAACAAACAAACACAAATCTGCTTGGGGTCAGACTCTCCAGGTTTGAACCAACACTGGCTAATTAAGCCTTGTTAAGCTGGATTTCTTTCAGCCAGTAGGACACCTTCTCCCTTCCCCTAGAACACAACATCCACCATCCACTCCTGAGCACTCCACAGGTCAGTCAGTGAGCTCACATCTCTCTCAATAGCTGAAGAAGAGTCTTGGTCCTGCCAGACCCTAAAAGCACAACTTCTGGAACCTGAAAGATGGCTTAGCTGCTAAGAGGTGAGCATTGCTAAGGTTGCTCTTGCAGAGGGCCTTAGGAGGGGTGTAGGACAGAGATTCCCTTAATGGCTGATCATTCTGTAGCCTCTTCTCCTCTGCACCTCTGCCATTTGTGTGTCTCTCTGTTAATTGCCATCTACAGCAGCAGAAGCTTCTCAGATGCGTTGATCTGAAGGTATAAGACACTAGGCATTGGCTTAATACTATGCCAGTTTAGCAAAGTAATAGTAGTAATTTCTCACAAAGACTATGGCCTGTTCAGTTGTGGGTTCTTGTTACATAATGGTGCTGGGTATAGGTTTCATCTTGTGGAGTAGAATTTAAATTCAATTCTAAAGTGGTTATAAACTTGTGTGATTTTAACGGCACCACTGCACCAATGGTATACCTTACCAAGCCAGTGACTGTTGTAAAATGGTTTACAGTAGTAGCTTACATGGCACCTTCCAGTACTCTGAAAGCTAGTTGGTAGGGAAGAGCCTTGAACCAGCTTGATTTTGTCACATTCTACGACACAAGTACATGGGTATCTTCAGCAACACAGTGTTATTGTCAAGTTCTGGAGGGTAACCAAGAGCAATGGCAAAAGCCTGTAGTGTTTGGGGATCTATGGGACCTCACTGGAATACAACTCCCCCCAAAAATAACCCATTTCTGGCACTGCATTTATTTGTTAGCTTCTGGTTTTCAGTGGCAACGTTGTTGTCCTGTCATAGGGTAACTACATTTTAACTCTTTTTATACACACCCTTAGCTTCTATAGTACATCTTTTAAAAAATGTTTTCAGTGTTATTTATCCTTTACCATCCTCCCTTCTCTACCTTACCCTCCACTTTCCTACCAAAGTTTAACCCTTCTTTGGCCATCATTCCCCTTCAGCCCTTTATATCAGTGCATTCTATCTCCCATACTTTAAAAGCTCCTTCCCATGGCTGTTTATTAACTTTATGACCTGTGTGGATGTTCCAGCCAACGCACACACACACACACACACACACACGCACACACACGTTGCAGGATATCAGATCACACTGTGAAACTAAGATTGTGTTGTTTACTGAAAAAAAAAAAACCTGTTTCTAATTGTGGTGTGGCCTAGCCCTAGCAAATACTTTTAAACCAAGAGCTTCCCGCTTGAACATTGTAAACAGGATTAAATAAGGTCAACTATAGGTCAGGAGGCAGAGCAAGCAACCAGTTGACAGGAAGTGAACATAGACAATAACAATAGAATAAGAGAAAGTCAGGAGGGTGGATAGAGAGATGGACAGGAAGTAGAAAGGAGGGACATTGAGTTTGAGGGGGTTTCGAGATGGTGTGGAGAAGGAGAGCTTATTTGGGGAGACGTCAGCTGAGCAGGAAGGTCAGCTGGGTGCTTTCTTTCACTTTTCTGACTCCAGGCTTTCACCCCAGCATCTGGCTCCTGAGTCTTCATTGGCAAAAATCAAACAATTCACACATGTGAAAATGTAAACAAAGCATTCACAGATGAGAGAAAATATGCTACATTTTTCTTTCTGGGTTTATGTTGCCTCACTATAGCTCCATCCATTTACCTGTGAAGTTTGTAATTTCACTTTTCTTGATAGCTATATTCCATTTATTAAATTTATCACATATTCAGTGTCTATTCATCGGTTGACGGGCATCCATACTGTTTCCATTTCCTGGCTACTGTAGACAGAGCAGCAATGATTATGGGTGAGCAGGTATCTCCATAGTTGGATATGGAGTCAATTTGGGTGTACACCTAAGAGTGGAACAGCAGGATCATGTGGTAGGTCTATTTTCAGCTCTCTGAGAAACCTCCACAGTGATTTCCGGAGTGGCTCCACCAGTGTGCACTCTCATCAGCAGGGAAGAACTGCTGATGAGGAAGAACTTCCTCAGGTCCAGGATTTCTCATTATTTGTTTTTTGACCTTTGCAATTCTGACTGGGTGAAAATGAAACTTAAAAAAAAAGTTTTACTTTGCGTTGCTCTGATAAGTAAGGATGATGAACATTTTAAAGTGTTTCTCAGCCTTTTTATTTCATCCTTGAAGAGCTCTTCTTTCATTTATTTATTTATTTGGTTCTATGCCTCACATTTTAATTGGGATACTTATTTTCTTGTTTGTTCATTTGTTTTTCTTGTTTTGTTTTTAAATTTTTTAAAAATATATTCTAGGTATTAACCTTATATCAGATGTATAAGTGATAAATATCTTCCATTCTTTAGGCTGCCTCCTTATTTCAGTGATGGTACTTTTTCTTTTATGAAGGTAGTATTACCCTGATACAAAAACCAGGCAAAGACTCAACCAAAAAAATTGTAAGCCAGTATCTCTATGAACCTGGATGAAAGCTTATTAATAATTGCTTGAAAACCAGATTCAAGCACATATCAAGAAGATAATTCGTCACTATCAAGTTGAGCTCATCCTAGAGGTACAGAAATGGTTCAACATATGTCAATCAATAAATACAATCCACAACATAAATAGACTAAAGGACATAAACCATACAATAATCTCATTAGACAGAGAAAACGCCTTTGACCATATCCAATACTCATTCATGATAGAAGTCCTGGGGAGAACAGGGATATGGAGGACACATATCAACATAATTAAAGCAACATGTAGGAATCCATGCTGTAGCCCCCCAGCAGAGCCAAACAGTTCTTGAGTGGGGAGTGAGGATTGAAAGAAAGTTAAAAAAAAAAACCCAACACACTACACATGGGAACAGTTCGAGAGGGCTGCCAGTAGAAACTGCCACATCAGTTTATTCCACAGTCCCTTTTTGTAGTCGGAGCAAAGTACCTCAATACAGTGAACGGGTTCATCAAGAAGTCAAACTTGTTTACCTTGACCACTTGTCTGTGTGATCCTCACACAAACAAAGGAAGTGAACTTGGCAAAACATCCTGCCTATCCCTGTTTCTCAAGACAGGCCAAGCTACAAAAAAGACTCTGAGACCAGCTGAGTTTCCTGAAAAAGGTTTAAACTGAGTCACTTGGAAGGGACACTCTCTAACCTCTTGAGCACATTTCCATGCTGTGAAATGTGCTCCAGGTTATCAGCTTTGTGAGCTGTCACTCATGCTCACTTTGGTGATACAGGTGACCTTGACTCATTTCTTTCTCCTCTAAATAACCCTTTACCCATATTCTTGTAAGTAACTACAATAAAACTTGGTTCCCCAAGTTGAAGTTTAGTGGTATCTGTATTTTAGTCTGTCATGAGTATCTTATCTAGGGTAAATAAGTTGTAGGGTCCATTTAAATCCAACATAAATCCAGCACCAAGTCAATGTAGATGACAAAATTTCTTATAGTCAAGCCACTACTGGTTGATCAGGGTTGAAGAACAGATTCAAGAGCTGAACTATGACCCTGAAGGGACGTTGTACAGCCTATTTAAAGTATGAAACCATAATGTGATGGGGAGTGGGATGGGCTGCTGTATTGTCCAATCATATTTTGACATAAGGGGTTGAGCAAGTGAGTTTCCATCAGTCAAGATAGAAGGAGGTTCCTGGGAACATGAACTTAATTGACCCTGTCAGCAAGATGGAGAAGTTCTCCTTGAACTGGCTGGACTCAGACAACTGTTTCCTTACAGCAGAAGCTGTTCAGCTATTGGGAAGTCCCAGCTTCCCTGGGACCTGGGACCTTGAATCTAGTTTCTCTTTATGATTAAATGAAGTCTGAAAGTGAAATGGTAGTATTTAGAATAAGTTTCATTTGCTTGTTCCCAACAAATACATGTCTGTGTTTCATCTCTCAGGAAAAGTCTTGTCACACAACAGAAACCTCATGAATATAAACACTTTCTGTACTTCTTAAGATGTACCAAATGTCTCCATATATAAATATAAAATATGTATATAAAATATGAATATAAAATGTAGAGAGAATGCTATCTACAGATTTACATCCTCTAAACTTTGCTCATATTCTCAGTACCTCTTTCATGGCAGTTTCACACCTTTGCTCACCTAGCTGAAATACACATCTGTCTGTGTGCTTTTGTTTGTTCGTTTGTTTTGCTGTGTCAAACCTCTGACTCCACAACCTTTCCCACATGTTTCCATGGGTTTGATTCATGCTTAGCCAACTTTGACTAGTTTTTTCAAGGATACAGTTCAAGTGTCACTCTCCAGGAAATTATCTCAAATGGACTTAATGGTCTTTAAGCACAACTTAGCGTGTTCTTCTGTGCCTCCTTCTATACGACATGGGAATCATGGTGGCTGGTACTTCTGTGCACACACCTCTAGCACACATTTTCCTTACAAGATATGGCACACAGCAAATAGTTATAAAGATTGGATGAATAATGCTTACAGTCATACCAAAGTTTGCACAGCATAAATTTGAAGTCAAGTAAGTCTAAATTGTTGCTTTATTTCAACACAAGATGTGTTTTATCCTCTCAAACGTGGAGACATACTGTGAACTCACAGACTGACTTCAGCAGACATTTAATTGTATGGGAGATTTTATTTACTAACAGAAGCAATTTTATGGCTATTCCCCATGACTTGATTATATCGATGCAATTCTACATATAACTTCTTTTTGTGGTGCTAGGATTAAACAAAGCATATGTTGCTACACTTCAGCCTCCACTTCCTGTGTGTCACTGGGGGTATTTCACCTGGGTATAAGACTCCCTTTCAAGGACTAGCTTCTGCTTTCATCGTCTTTCGTTTATGAGGGTTGAGGTGTGGGTATGGCTAGAGGTTAATTTTCACCTTATTTCCATGGCTTTAGTAGAAATGTTGACATATCAGAGAGCTCTAGGACTCAAGACACTAAAATGATTGAACTTCGACCCCCATTTCTAGGTACAGCAATTTCCTCAAGTCACCCAAGCTGGAAACATAAGCTTGCACTATTTAGCGGTCCTCATCTTCCATTGGAAGAGCTTCCTGGTGTTCTGTCAGATGTCTTAGAAAGTTTTAGTTCTAAACAATGACCAAGAATTATCCAAAGAGGTTGCGTCCTTTCCAGCAAAGGTATTTTCTGGAGGCAGGAACAGGTTTCCCTGTTCTGTCTGCTTGGCAGGAAGCACCATTTGACCCCTGTGACTGAGAAGAAGGGGGATGCTGACAACTACACCAATCTAATTGGTGCAGAAGCTGCTCAAAGACTTCACTCATGGGGAATAAAAGCACACTCATTTGATGTCTTGGTTTATCAGTGGAACAGAGGCGATGTCACTTATTTCTGACGTTTAACTGTGAGTCAAGAATAATTTTGCAAAACATTGATAAGGCAGGAGTCTTATGACACTGCTCTGGAAGATTCCTTACCTTTTACTTGGGTGGGTGTGTTACGTCTTAGTTAAGGACTGCACAGTTTGGGGTTGTTCTGGTGAATGTTCTCCTGGCTCACATTCTTAGCAGCAATTCACAAAAATAATGAAAGTCTCAAATGTCCCTGTGGCTGTTTCCCTGACCCCGCCCTTTTCCTCTTACTTATTTGGAATTAGAACAGCACACAAAAGACGGATCTTTGAAGTGTATTTAAGTGATGTTTATGAGATGCCTTATTTTTAATAGGAATTATTGTATTTTGTCTTCTTATAGTCAGAATAATCCCATGGAGTAGATTTTTTTTTTCTTACAGATCTGGAAACTGAAGCCAATATAGTTAATTCGGAGGAGGGGGGGAGCTCTAAGTTTTAATCAGCTCTGCATTCTTAAGTCCCAGTAACTTTCATAATTTTCTTCATTTTAAGATTTTTTTTTCATCTTAAGAATATTTTAGTGGGCATGAGAGATGGCTCAACAAGTTGGTGCCTTTGCTCTCCAGACTGATGATTTGAGTTCCATCCTCAGGACCCACACTCTGGAAGGAGAAAAAGAACACTCACTAGGTGTCCTGTGGTCTTTGCATGTGTGCCATGGCATGTACATATGCACAAATAAATGTTAAGAATCAATAAATACTGATCATCAAAGTTGTACATGGTGGCATACACCCGTATTCCTAAGCACACAGAGGCTGAGGCAGGCGGGTTATAAGTTCAAGCCAACCTGGGCTACATAGCAAAGCCCTGTCTCAAACAAAGACAAAAACCAAAACATTAAAGAACAATGTGTTTTGATAAAGATGGAGGATGATTTGGAGAAAATCCTTAACTATAAACAAATGACCCTGGGACTTAACTATGGAACTCAACCAGGACTAAATAGGGATTTTTTTCCACCAAACCGTAGTTAGTCCTGAAGTTCTGGCCCTACTTTGAAGTCCTCTTTGTGAATTATGACTCATCTTCCACACTTTTCCTGTTCTCCTATTCTATCTTCCCCAGCAGGGAGCTTTGGAGCGAGGAAGAGTAAACAGCAGATCAACCATTGCTAACAGCTTTCTCTAAACTGGTGGAAGACGAAATGATAACCACTTTACAGAACTTAGTAAAATGCAGAGTATCAGTGGATGGCAGTCAATGTTTGCACTAAAGTCACTTTAGGAAGAAAACAAAACTGCCCTTACATGTGTCCTAGGTCATCAACCCAAACCTTTACCATATTTCTCTCTCTGCCAGCAGAGGGCACTGCACAGCACAGACTAGGGAAAGACGACAGCATGAAGGTACGTGCACAGTAGGTCTGACCTTAGCAGCCCTAGTTCAAGTTACATTCAGTACTCTTATGTAAAGTACTATCACATGGCTCAATTCTTAGTAAACTCTCAACAGCAAAGAGCTCTTGAAATATGAAACCCCAAATGCTTAAGGTTTGACATAATTAAACATGCAGCCATTTGTTTGTTCTTAGTAATACATGTCTGCCCCTACCCAGACACCGTGGTAGGACTTTTGATGGGGAAGGAGGGAAGGAGGGAGAGAGAAAGAGAAGGAGATAGATAGATAGATAGATAGATAGATAGATAGATAGATAGATAGACAGACAGATTGATATAGAGTCTCCACAAGCACTTATCTTTATGGTCTACTGATTTGTATAGCCTTGTATTCCTCAATCTAGCTCAAAAATGTCATCCTGGAATTTTTTTTTTTTTTTTTTTAATCTCGGAAGAAGAGAAGAAAGCACCTGTGGTAAAAGTTAGATGGTGGAAAGACTTGGTAAAAAGTAAAAGTGTCCAGGGTGCGGTGGTAGAAGTGTGTAATCCCACGTGGCTAAGATGGAAGCGTTGCTGTGAGTTTGTAGCCAGTCTGGGACACATAATGAAACCTCACGACGAAAAGAGTTAAAGAGAGAAAGGAAGACAAAATAGAAGGGAGGGGAAGAGAGAAAGAGGGAGGACAGAGGAAGGGAATGAATGAGGAGTGGAAGAAGGAGAAAAAGGGAAGAGGAAGAGAGGGAAAGAGGCAGTTCAGTGGTATTTTAGTTTTCCAGACAGTTCTCTGAAGTTTCTCAGGGAAGAACAACGCTGAGAACCCACTGAGGTTCACTTCAGCCATTTCCAGGTCGGCTTCTGGGTTGACTTTATGTGGTAACGCCCCATTTCCACAGTGTGCATTCTGCTGAAGGAGCACAAAGCTTCATCTTCCCTCCATCCTCTGACTGAGCGCTAGGCAGTCGCTGAGTTTGTATGCCTCCTTAGCATACAAGCCTCCCCAGGCCCCAGCTCAGGTTCCCTTCATTGGTCCTACCAGTCTGCAGTCTGCAGGTCGGCTAAGCCTTTGCTGCTGGAGCTTTCAAAGCTGCATGTCAGTCAAATACTAAGGTCCAAGGACCTGACATTCCTGAGAGGTGGGTACCTAGCCAAGTGTTTTCATTCCCTCACGTAGGTGCATCTGGGTCTTGTTATTCTAGATGTTATCTTAGGGATTCAGCATGCAGTAGGGAACACAGAAAAGAAGGGAAGGCAGTCTTCTGTGGGAGCTGCGTCTTCAGAAGGGACAGGAAGGTAAGTAGATACCTGGTTTGTCTGCCACATAAAAAAGGAGCAAAGAAAGGAGAGGTGGGGAACAGGTAGGTAGGTGGCTGTGAGGGGTACAGACCTCATCTGGAAGGCGACAAGTTAGCAAAGATGGAAAGGAGTTACCCAGGATGCTCTTTGGGGGAGAGAATTCCAGCTTCCAGCTTCGGGGAGGAGCTTATGCAAGGACTGCGGTGGGTGGCGCTTGCTAGGAAGCTCTCTCTCTCTCTCTCTCTCCCTCTCTCTCTCTCTCTCTCTCTCTCTCTCTCTCTCCTAAACACTGGCTGTGTTAGTCATTTTAACACACTGAACAGAAGCACCTTAAGGGAGGAGAAATTATTTTGGTCACAGTGCAGAAGAGAGTCAGTCCATCACGGTAGAGAGGGCGTGGCCACTGAGAACAGCACTGTCCATGGAGCTTGAAGAACATCTCCTCATACTTCAGCTGAGCAGATTGGAGCCAGCGCTTGCCCTAACTCCATCCCCAGGCCCCAGAAAACAGTGCTCACAGCCTGGCTGGAGCCAGGTGTTCAAACAAATGAGACCTAAATCTTGACGCCAGAGCTAGTTTTCTCCCACCAACCACTTAACCCTTCTGCCAAGTTATCTGCAGATGGTGGGACCGAAATAAACGCTATTGCTCTGTTTCCTGGGGTCGGCCCTAGCACTGTGCTGTGTGCTGGGAAGTTACAACATAAAGGTGTCAACTTCCCCGAGTTAGACTTTGGGCTCCCACAGAGCTTTGTAAGCAAAGAATCCTTAGGTAGTTATCAAACATTAGTATTGCTGTATGATTATTAAAAAACCAGGAAGCAACGAGCATCGTTAATGGGAGTGGCACCGAATCTCACTAGGTAAAGCCCATAGGGATTTTTTTTTTTTAAAGAATACAAAACTGTCGGGATAGGGGCCAGGGTGGTGGTGGTGGTAGTGGTGAGCAACTCTCAGGGCCCCACCAGTGCCTGACAATACTGTGGCCATCACACATGACCTCTTCTTATTTCCTTAAGAGGAAAGATCTACACCCCCTGCCAGGCTAAGGGATGCTCTGAGTGTCTTTTCCCCATTTCCTGATCCAAAACCTACCTCCTCCCAGCCTACAATTCAATTCTGGGCCAACCTGAGGTTCCTAGGCAGGGAGGGGAACACAAAGGCCCTTTCTACACCATCTGTCAATTTTTATTTCTTCCAATAATATAAACCCTGTTAAAAAAAATCAGCCAAAAAACCCCCAAACAAACAAACAAACAAACAAACAAACAAAAAACCACCAAAAGCAGCCAAAAGAGAGACTTCTGAGCTTGGTGCTGGGAGTGGCCCTTTGCACGCGTGGCCAGCCCTGTTTCCCAGTTGGGCTCTGAGGTCTCCAGGCCCAGCCTTGCATTCCTGAGCCAGTTCTCAGAAATCCCTCCCCTGCAAGCTGCTCCTCCCCTTTCTGACGTCCTTCCTCCAGGCTGAAGTTTAGAAGGTACTTACTCTACCCTGCCTGGCTTTCTAAAGGAAGCCCTTCAAGGTGTCTGCCGCCTGGCTGGAGGCAGTGTGGAGCCCCATGAACAGACTTGTGGCATTTATTAGCGCAAGAGGGAAGGCGCTTGGCTCATCAGAGAGCAGCTGGAGACTGGCTTTTCAAAGGCATTCACTGACCTCTGGCTTAGCTGCTGGGTGCCTTCAGTTGCAGACTCAGAGGATCAAGACCTCTCCCTCTCCTCTCCCTCTTTCCCTCCCTTCCTCTCTCTCTCTCTTTCTCTCTCTCTCTCTCTCTCTGACTCCTCCTCCATCCCCTCTTTGCAGGAGTGTCCTGACCTTGCAAGGCCTGGATCCACCTCCACCCCCCCCATCCATCTCCCTACATTGTGTCTGTCTGGTGAACTCATGCTGGGAGATTAATTGCCACTATCACCCCTAATCCATCACACTTCCCAAAGATTGTTTTGACATCTAGTTAATTTTTGGCTGATGATTTATCAAATTCTTATTACCGAGCTCTGAAGGGGCTCATTTATTGTGTTGATTCATGGTAATGATAAAGGGGAAGCATTTTGAATTTTAACTACATTTCCCTCATGCTTCTTCTACCCGATGTAAAAAAGAATTAAAGGGGAAAGGGGAGGGGGAGGCAGAGAGGCAGAGGGGACTATAGCCAGGGATGTCTTAAACAATTCAGAACGTGAATTCAGAGGGTGAAACTAAAGGGAGGGAGGGAGGAAAATCCCACACACACATATGCACACACATATGAAGTATTTTTAGCATCTGGGTCTGAACTGCTTTTGGAGAGCTCATACCCCTTAGGCTCTTAAACATTTATTGCTCTGTAATACTACCTAAATGTCTACTAGCGTTTTATTCAAATAGAACTTAATGGCAAATGACTTGAGTCATATACCAGTAGAAATGTAAAGTGGGTGTCTCTGCTGTGCCAGATGGCCACCCCACCTTTAAAAGTGCAATTATTTTTTTGTTGGCCACTCTGGTCACTCCCCAGATCCTTTCAATTTCTCACCCACACTTTCAAAAACTGAGCCAGATGGTGGGAAGGAACCCCAAAGCCAGTGTCTACCCTGTTTATAGGATATAAGCAAAGCTGCTGTTTCCAGGTCCGTTCTGAGAGGTGACAACCTGAAAGAACAGTTGCTCACCAGTCCAGGGGCCTTGAGAGACTTGAAGCCTTCATGCTCAAAGCCTAGGGTTCAGAGCCACAGCAACAAACACAAGGGGAAAAGTTTGTTCATCAGCAGTCTCCAGCAGGACAGTTTCACAGGAGGAGTCCACGTTGGGTCTCTCTGGATGAGCAGGCCTTGCTCTTATCAGCTGTACCTGGCACCCAGAGTACACTGGGGGAAGTTCCTATCTCATTCTCTCTCCACATTCTGCCCAGGTTAAGGCCCGGGTTCAATTTTACTGGCCCTCCTCCCCTTACTATCTCTCCATCCTTCTGTCTTTGGTCTTTGAAGTCTCACAAAGTCCAAGGACTCAAAGTGGGGAGTCCAAATTGCCCACAAGTCTTGGCACTTAGGGTGGTGTGACTTGGTGTTTAAACATGTGAGAGGATGGAAGCATTAAGATTTCCATGGAACCCTTTTAAATAGGCAATATTTCTCATTCTCTATTTTCTGAAAATACATAAAAATTATCTCTTAAAAATAGTGTAATCACAATAAAAGAATCTAAGGTTAGAAATAGTTACACACACACACACACACACACACACACACACACACACACACACATACACACAGACTCCAGAGCTAATAATTGAAGTTATTTAGTTTTTAAAATAGTCATTGATTTTTTTTCATTAATACTTTTTGTTCATTGATGAGTTCATACATGGTTATGATGCATTCAGGTTATTTCCTCTCTTTTTTTACCCCTTGAATCCATTTCATGAACATTTTGCCAATTGTGATAGTTCCCCAAACCTCCCATTGTTAGTGTCTATACTGACTTGTACAGTGGAGCATCCCAGATCTAAAAATCTGAGTTTGAACGCAGATTCTGAACATTGATTGCCAGGACACCATGATGGAAAACTCCATAGTACGAAACTATATTTAATAAAATGACCTTCTGCCTGTGCGTATAAGGTGTGCAAGGAACATAAATAAACTCTCTCCCTAAGCACTACCCTCTGGATAGCTAAGTATTTATTCAGTTTACATCCCTATTGTAGTCCCCTCATCATTTCCTTCCAGTCAGCCCCTCTTTCCTTCCCTCTTGCCCCCTCCCTTCCCCTATCCTTAAGAGAAGGATGCCCTCCTCCCCCACTATACCATCTGTCACCAGCCTAGCATGTCTCATTAGGACTACTTGCCTCCTCTTACTCTGTGGTCTGGCAAGCCCCCCAGCTCCCACCAGGGCTAGGTGATCAAAGAGCAGGAAACAGAGTTCATGTCAGAGGCAGCCCCTGCTCCCCTTACTAGGACGTCCACATGGAGACTGAGCTGCCTATCGGCTACATCTGGCAGGGGGTCTAGGTCTTCTCCATGCATGGTCCTTGGTTGGTGCATCAGTCTTGGTTGGGCCCAGATTTGTTGGCCCTTTTGGTCTTCTTATAGAGCTCCTGTCCCTTCTCGAGTCCTTCTATTCTCACATTCCTTCCTGTGCTCTGCCCAAAGTTTGGCTGTGAGTCTTAGCATCTGCTTTGATCCCCTGCTGGGTGGGGTCAGGACACATTTTTCATAATGGAGACTGAAGCCAGGACACATTCAAGGTCTAATCTAGGGTAGGGAAGAAAAAACTGTGAAAGGTGCACTGTGGGCTGCAGAAGAGATGAGCTGTGAAAAGGGCAGGCCTATCACACTTGGCCTGGGCATCACACTTGCAGGTGGGAGAGGAGACACTTGAAACCTTGCTGTTTCTCTATTTCTTCAAGGAACTTATTATTTTACCCATCAGTGGATTCTGAAAAGATTGAACCTGGTTTTCACAGTCCTCCTCATTCTGTCTATGAATAGGTAACCAGCTTTCACCATGGTAGCAAATTACCTGAAATATTCAGTTAATAGAAGAACAAGTTTCATTTGGCTCATGTTCTCTGGAGTTCTGTCCATGGTCATTTGGTCCTATATTGCCTTAGATCTGTGTAATGCACATCACGGGACAGAGGGCGTGGTAAGGGAAATATTTGCTTCATAGCACCCAAGGAACAAAGAGAGAGAAAGAAGCACACCTTCCTCCGAGAGCACTCCCCATGACCTAACCCCTCCCACTGAGCCCAGCTCTTAGGGGCTCCACACCTCCCTGTATCGCCACAGATCTGCATTTAACACACAGGCTGTGAGTGGGTCACATTCAAGATACAGGCGGTGAGAATCCACATGTCATGAATGCCGCTGGAGGAATGTCTCCCTATGTTCCCTTCTCATCTAGCGTATGATCACTGGCAACCACACCTGCGTTGTGTCTGAGACGAAATGTACCACACTTGAATATCGATTTTCCCCCATTCCTGCCCTTTACCTGATCGCTGTTCTCATCTGCGTTTCCTGCTGTCACACAGACCTGCGGCTCCTCACATCTCTGCTGACACTTGTGGTTCCTCATCAGCGTTGAAGATCTAAGCAGACCTGATGGAACACGCCTGTAACGCCACCGTTCAGGAGGCTGAAAAAGGTGCATAGGATTTCCAAGCTAACCTGGATCACTTAGCAAGACCCTGTTTCAGAAAGAAAGAAGAAAGGAAGGAAGACAGCCTGACAGGAAACAAAATAGGAAGGAGGCATCAGAGGCAGAGGAAGACTTAGAAAAATTCTCCTTTGGGCCCTCTGCTTCCAGCTACTTAACGAAAGCCTATGTTCTCCAGAGGAGTCCCACTTCCTTTTCCCTCTCTCTCACCTTTCTCCCTCCTCAGTGGACTTTGGTCAGACTTCCAGCCTCCATCTCATCCTGTCACCTAATTTTTTTCTAAGTCCCAGCTGCCTCCTTGGTGGCCTGCGTCTGAGGCTCTGTTTCATGAGAGCTGACTCTCTGTGTCAGCATTGCCTGCCAACCTGGCTCTCCTCCAGCACAGACTGACTGTATCCTTCAGTACCGTCACTGCTCTTCTCTTTCCTTGGATGTCTCTGTTCTGCTCAGGCACTTTTATGGTGTCTTCTCCTTCAGCCCGTACAATAGTACCTCATAAATGCCTTTTTTTCCCTCAATGTCTGGGCTCAGCCCTCTTTACAAAATCACACTCTGTAATATAGATAACTTCAGTAACTATCTATATGTTGATGCCTTCCTGATTATGACTATATTATAATTAAAGTTATAAATTACTTTGCTATTTCTACCAAGTGAATCTATATTAATTAAAGCTACCTTTCACATTCCCATAGACGAATGACATTTTCTTCATGTAGCTCCTGTTCATTTAAGAAAAAAAAATTAACTGAATTTTATTTTTTTTTACTTAATTCAAAGATAATTACATCACCCCACTCCCTTTTAATTTCATGGCCTCTTATTCTTTAATTATCATTGTTACATATATCTGTGTGTGCAAAGAAATATATTAATGCAACCTTCTGAGTCTTTTTAGTGTTGCTAGTATGTATACATTTTTTAGAGCTGGCTTTTTACTTAATATTCATATCAGTCATTGCATTACATTTTGGGTTTAGTGATAATTATATTTTTAATTAATCATGGATAAAAACCAAATTGTACAAATTCCCTTGGAGTACCTATCAATGTTTACTTTTGTTTGGCTATTTGTAATGGTGGGTTTTTGTTTGTTTGTTTGTTTTTGTTTTTTTTTGATTGATGTTAAAACATCTTTGCATTCTAGAATAATCCTTTCTTAGTCTTACGTAATAACCCTTAAATATTCTGCGGGGTCTAACCTGAGAATGGTTTAGTAAGGGTTTTTGCTCTTACAGCCAAAGGGGAATGCCATATACTCTCTGTACGTAAAGAACCAGTTGTGCTATTTTGGTTGGGGTTTTTGAAGAAAGACAATTGTGAGACTTTACATGTTTTCAGATGGTTTACATAATATAAGATTGTTTCCTTGACTCTTTTTCGGAAGATATTTTGGAGGATAATTCTTCATTAATATTTTTTTTCACGAGCATCCATTGTTCATTGGTACCTCTCTAAGCAGAATATAATTACACAGTTTATTTGCTTTTTAATTCTGCATAAGTGTTTCCCTTTTCTGCTAATACTTAAGTAATATGGCTATTTATGCATACACTTTAGAGTATTAAACTATTAAAACAAAAAAATTCACATCCTGATCAGACACTGGGTTCTTTAAAATTTAGAGTCTTTGGAATTTATTGAAGATTGCTTTATCTAGGAGTAGGATTAACTTTCACAAATATAGCATAAATGTTTCAAGAAAGATGTATTTCTATTTATGGAGAACATGATTCTGTATATATTAAGAGATAATATATGTTTTATTAGATCTGATATCATTATTTACCCAAACTTTAGTGCACTTACATGCTGGACTATAGATAATATCCTCCTAGACTCTGACACTACTCTACCTTTTACATATTTTAAAAACTTATTTGGCAACTTTCATAGTATTCATGGAGGCAGAAATTAGACATTCATAATCGTAACTCAAGTTTTTATGTAGAAATCCGCACAGGAATCTTTCTAAAACGCAAACATTGTCATAACAAAACCTTTTTTCCCCGAAGCCATTTAAAATACCCCATTTCCATGTTCCACTCCTAAGTTTTTCCTCCCCCATTCTTGAAATGACCCTCAGTTCTGGGGCTGCTGTTTGCTTCTGTCCTCTTCTTTCCACCAATCATCATGTGTAACCATTTATGCATTAGAGCTAAACTGTCAAGGTTCATTTTTCTCCCACCTTTGTTTCAGAATCTTGGTTCTTCTGCTCAGAGTTCAGAAAATATTTCCACACCCTTTAAATCTTACTTGTCCTTAAAACATAAACTTCACTTTCCGTCTTAGGTAATGACATTGTCCCGAGAGGCCCTCTGTATCCCAGGTAGATCTTGTTGCTACATTCGGTGTCTGTATCATTGTGCTGAACATCACCTTCATTCCTCATTAGGCTGTAAGCTCTTGTGTCCAGAGTCAGGTACTGCCTGCTTCTCATGAAACTAATGTGTCATGGAACCAGGGCCAACATCCAGTTGCTAGGTTAATGTCAGCCCAATTCATTCTTGTGAGTCTGGACCAGACTGAACTTCCAGGATGAACATATTAACAGGCGTCTCTCAGTGTTTCCTAGATTTCAGGCACCAAGGAGAGACAGTAGCAGTCATGAGTGTATAACTAGTGACGTTTCTCAAGGTGCCATGCAGTGTGTTTACAGTGTGTTTACACTCTGTGAGTGCCATGTTGAAATCTGTGAGCTCTAAGTAAGACCTGATGGGATAAAGGAATACATGTTGGAAGCTGTCTAGAGATTCGGCCCATGCCGGGTCCCACCCACTCTACACCTCTATGGTAGATTTTCAGACACCCACTCCCCCACCCTTGACCAGAAAGTACAGCAAACAACATGAATCAGGAAAAAAGAAGAGAGAGATGGAAGGATGGACGAAGGGGCAGAGAGAAGGAGGACTGGAGGGAGAGAGAGAAGGGAGGAGAGAGAGTGTTCTCCATAGGCTCCTGTATTTGAATACTTGGTCCCCAGCTGGTGGTGAGGTTTGGGGTAGCGTAGGAGGGGCAGCCTTGTTAGGGACTGTCTGTCATCTGTCACCAGAGGCGATCTTGGAGAGTTTAAAGCTTCTCACCAATTCCAGTTGCCTCTCTCTGTTTCGTGCTTGCTGTTCAAGGTGTTCAAGCTCTCACCTTCCCCTGCCCACCTCCACACTGGTACCCACCTGCTACCTGCCACCATGCCCTTCCTACCATCATGGACGCTAACTCTGTGGAACGTTATGCCAAATAAACTCTTTCTTCTCTAAGTTGCCTTGGTCGTGAGGTTTTATTACAGCCACAGAAAAGCGACCACCAATATACAGCCTCTGCTGTTACTGTGCTTATTCCAAAGACAGGGAAAACAGCTGCTTCTTTCTATTCCTGTAGGGAAATTCTGAAGGAGAGGCTATCCCCTCAGTTTCTGTAAATTACAAGTACTCAATCATACAAGCACTCCTTTTCTTACTGGATTTCAACATGGCCACTTTGTCAGCATGCCTCCTTGTGAGGCATAAAGTATGCAGTCATCTTCAAGGAAACAGGAGGTATAGTACCCAAGATAACAGGGCCACTAGACAGCACTTTAGTGTCCAAACACAATTGTTCTGGTTCAGGCATCTGTACTTCAATACATGATGAATTAAAGTACTTGATGGATATATAACTGAAGTATCTCTTGAAGTACAAATTTCTAGGTTTCTCCTAATACTTTAGACATCAGGATGTCTAGGGAAGATGTTTGGTAAGAATGTTATATTTTTAAACAAGTACCAAAAATGATTCTTGCTATCTTATAATTTATGGAAACATTGCTACGCTCTGTAGTATGTCTTTAGATCCTCTGAGTCTTTCATTTGCCAAGGACACAAGAAGAAAGTCAACAGCAGATTCAGATAGGTAAAAATAAAAAAGAAAGATCATAACTAGTGTCAATGTCATCACAGCTCTGATTTTGCAAGTTCCTTGAGATGCACCTAGATTTACAGTGAGGCACCACCTAACTATCTGATGCATCCTCAGGAAGATGTGAAAGACGCCGTCAGGTGATTCCTCTTTGAGTGAGCCCCAGTGAATGTCACTAAGACAACTGCAGTGGCAGGAGGCAGTATCCCCTTACAGGATCACTCTCACGTATGTAGCTCATCATTGATGCAGATGTTGCTGGGTAGTTAACACATGCCTGTACATTATTTTTGACAAAGTGCCATCTCTTTGCTGGAACGTAATTTTCCTCCAAATTGAAAGGCAATAGGAAAGGATGAGTGAACTTTTCCCTGTGCCCATAATGAAGCCCTTGGATGAACTGATTTTACCACTAGAAAACTGAGCAGCACATAAGAGACAATCGCCGTCAGATGTTGTCCAGCAGGTGGTAATGTCTGTTCACCCAGGAAGAAAGGGCGACCCTCTCTTGTGAGCCTCTGCATCCTGTGTTCTGCCCAGAGGCATTAACGCTAAACACCAGCCAGAGGAGAAGAAGCTTAAGATACTCCACAACAACACCAAGCTAGGGAAAATGAGACCTGAGCTCAGGGTCTAAAGGGCCTGATTTAATAGGAGTGCTACCAAGGAACTGCACACAGTATGAACTCCAGAAGTCGATGCAGGGAAGGCAGAGCCTCTGGAGAAAACCAAGCTCACGTTCGTAGGGTGAATACAAGGCGGGTACAGAATGGAGATATGGGACATGAAATCTAAACAGCCATTGAAATTCACAAATAAAAGGGACATGTCTGAGTTACAATCAACCAGAATAAATAATTGACCAGAATAAAAGAGAATTATTTGAATACTGAAAAGATGCCAGAAAGGTTGGGTTACATTAGCCTTTGTATAAAGCTTATTCAAACTTTATTACAAACAAAAATGAGACACAACAAAATAAAACAACAGTTAAGTCTCCCAAGGACCAAAATGATCCATTAATAAACATGACATGTTAGAATAGAACTTAAAAGATGAAAAATAAAGTCAGACACTCCACAGTGCAACAAGTAGACTATCCAACATTTGATAAAAATTACTGGACTTATAAAGAAGGGAATACAGCCCGAAATAATGAAAAATATCAGTAACACAATGTCAAAAAAGAATTATCAGATGCCTTTGTTAAAATTGGTCAAGCTTCGAAAGAAAAAAAGATGAGCATAATAAGGAGCCAGAAAGCTAATTTCAAAAATATAGCATCTGAAATTAAAAAAAACAAACCAGGGCTGAGGTTCTTGCCCAGGATTGTGAGTCCCCAGATTTGATCCTCAGAAAGGTAAAGAAGGAAGTCATTAAATGCCTTGAGTTCTTTGTCTATAGGTAGGGTCCCCATGAGACTTTCTCCTTTTCCTGTTAACACATGTATCGGTACAATTAACACAAGATTAATGATGATAAAAATGATATACTTGAAGACATAAGAATTATAAAAACCTAAGCACTTATAAAAACAACTTTTGTTCTCTCTACTTGTTTCCTGTTTTAAAAAAATAATTTCGTTAGTATCTTGAAATGCTCATGCAATGTATTTTGATCATTTCGGCCCCTTCCTGCCTTCTCCTGGATTTACCCCTTACTTTCCCACCCCTTCCAACTTCATGTCCTCGTTAATTTTTAAAACCCTTTGAGTCCAGTGTATGCTAGCCATAGACTCTCTTTTTGTTGCTGTTAGGATTAGCTCTTTTTCTTCTTTTCTTTTGTCTGAATCTCCAGTCCATGAAATGTTCTGTCCACAGGTAGGGTGTGTATTCCCAGCTCAGTTAATCTAATGTAGAATACCCTTCGTGGACATGTTTCTACACCGACTCGAAACCCCAGCAGGTGGAAAATCAATATTAACCTTCACAATTCTACCTTCTGTCCATATGTCATCTAAACACACCACTTTTAAGACATAACCTTCTATCTTTTGTCCCCATAGGCTCCCTGGCATCGCATACCACACAATTCATTTAGTCTGACTTTAAAAGTCTTGTAGTCTTTAACAATTTGAACACTGTTTAAAAGTCTACAGCTTCTTCTGTGATTCAAACCCACCTTTTAACGGTGAATCCATGTCAAATAAAAAAAAAATAAAGTACATAATTACAATATGCAATGGCACAGAATAAATGTGCTCATTCCCAAAGGAAGGGGTGGGACATAGCAAGTAGTTATTAGATCCAAACAAGATGTACACCCAACAGGGAGAATACCTCATTCTTCAGGTTGACAGTAGGCTCATGCTGGATTCATCTGGGCTCCACAGAGTTTTCTGGCCACTGCCTGCCCCTCACTGCTACCCAAAGTACAGGCAGCCTTTCTGTTGGGCTGGCATTCATCAGTGGACGTCCCATGATTCTGGCATCTCCAACATCCTGCTGTCACTATTGAAACTAAGCTCTATAGTTTCGTAAAATGGCATCCCATGGCTTTCTTGAAGGGACTCCAACCCTGCCTCACACTGATTGGTCTTGCAACCATGATGCAGGGTTCCATAAAACTCTTAATTCTGAGTCTTTCATGACACCTAAACTAGTACCTCGTAGACAATGGTGGCAACTTCTGCTGCCGGCTCGTGGGGGCTGACCTCCTTGGACCAAGGCTGTATCAGAAAGCCATATCAGCTTCTCTGTGCCTCCCTAAGACATGCTCTCAGGAGCAGGGGGGCCTTCCGAGACACTCAGCCCCATCTCTTTCTTTTGATGTGAATTTGCATGTTCTCAGGATGGAGCCTTTGATGAGACAGGTCCTGCCCTCAGGGACACATTTCCCAAGTCTCAGTTTCCTATTGCCACCAAATTTCCCTTTAATGAGGTTAATGTCGTCAACAATTACAGCAGGTTTCAACACCTCCTATCTGTGCAGTTAAACTGGCTCACATTCTTTTCCTTCTCAGACTGCACAGTCTTAATGAATCTTTCTGGTTCACTTTTAAATTACTTATTTCATATTTGTAATTAAAAATGTAATTACACCACTCCCCCTTTTCCTTTCCAGTGTCCCTTCCATGTTTGCCCTCATGTTCAAATTAATAGCTTCCTGTTTTGATTATATATAAAATATAAAATATATTTCTTATTTATATAAAAATATATTTATTTAAAATATATATACTTATATTTATGTGTATATAATATGGCATGTATTGATAAATATATAACTATAACCTGCTGAGTCCATTTTTATTGTTTGTGATGTTTATGGCTTCAGAACTGACTACTTTGTATTGGATAACCAATCAGGAGGGCTCATCTCTGGAAAAGGCTGATTGTCTCTCTCTGTGGTCATTAAATGCCTTTAGTTCTTTGTCTAGAGGTAGGGCCCTCGTGAGACTTGCTCCTTTTTGTGTTAACACATGTGTTAATACTGTTATTGTTCAGGTCTTGTTTGGGCAGCCATTTTTTTAAGGGAGGGGGTCACACAGCAGATTTCCTGGTACTCTGGCTCTTATCTTTCTGCTCCCCTTTCCACAATGTTCCAGGGGCTGTCAATGCAGGAGCTGTGACACAGATGTATCCCCTGGGGATGGGCTCCCCATAACCCACTGATCTTTGCATTGTGCCCAGTTGTGGTTTACTGTAACAGTCTCTATTTGCTGCAGAGAAGCTTCTTTGATGCGGTGATAGCTATCTGCGAGTGTAAGGGTAAGATTTAGCATGTAGTAAGGAATAGTAATTGTGCTGGTCTAGAAAAGTAGAGGTAGTAGTTTCTCTTCTATGATCCATGACTCCACCTTCCATCGTCCCTTTATGCTTTCCTCATTTCTGCAGTTACTCTAAATTATATATATACACACACACACACATATATATATATATACATATATATGTATATATATTTATATCTGAAGATCTAGAGCTGGAAACTATAGAAGAGGAAAAACATGTGGTATTTGTATTTCTCAGTTGTTACCTCACTAAATATAATTTTTTCCTAGACTTACCATTTATCTGCAAACCTCATGATTTTATTTTTCTTTACAGCTGAATAGTATTCCATGGTGTATATGTGCCACAATTTCATTGGAGGACAATTAGGTTGTTTTCATTTCCTAGATATTGTGACTAGGATAGCAATGAATATGGCTGAGCAAGCATCTGTGGAATACAATGACAAGTCCTTTGGGTGTATGCCAAGAAGTGGTATAGCTGGTCATACGGCAGTTTTATTTCTATTTATTTGTTTATTTATGTATTTATTTATTGAATTCTCCACACTACTTTCTGGAGTTTGCAACCTCATCAATAGTGAACAGGGGTTCACCTTCCCCCACAACTTTGCCAGCACTTGTTATCAGTTGTTTTCTCTATTTTAGCCATGCTGACTGGGTGAAGAGAAATCTCCAAATTGTTTCAATTTGTGTTTCCCTAATTGTTAAGGAGGAGGAACACTCTTTGTGGTTTTTATTAGCTGTTTTTATTTCTTCTGTTGAGAACTCCCTGTTCTCTAAAGGTCCATAGTCCATTATTTTAAATCGTGTCCTTTTCCTGGACTCTTTTGTTTTTTAGTTCTTTGTGTACTTTGGATATTAATCGTCTACCAAATGTAGCCTATTCTGTGGATTTCCTTTTCATTCATTTTATTGTTTCCTTAACTGTACGGAAGCTTTTTCGTTTTGTGAAGCCCCACTTGTCAATTGTCTTTGACCTTAATTCTTGGGCAATTGGGGTCCTATTCAGGAAGCCCTTTCCTACACATATACCTTTTAGGGTATTGCCTATATTTTCTTCTAGAAATTTTCACATTTCAGGTTTCAAAGAGAGGTTTCTAATCCCTTTAGAGCTAATTTTTGTGTGCACCGGCGTGTCTAATTTCACTCTTCTACATGTGGACACTCATTTTTCCAGCACTGTTTGCTGATGATGTTGCCTTTTCTTCAGAGTGTGTTTTTGGCCTCTTTGTCAAATATCAGGTGACTGTAAGTTTGTAAACTCATATTTAGGTCTTACATTTCATCCCATTGGTGTTCATGTCTGTTTTTGCAAAAGTGCCATTTTGCTTTTATTACTCTAGTTTTATGATACATCTTGAATGACAACTCATATACCATTACCGTATTTTCTCGGGATTGTCTTGGCTGTCTGTGATCTTCTCTGGCTCCACATGAGTTTTAGGATGCTTTATTTATTTATTTATTTATTTCTGTGAAGAATGTTGTGGGTAATCTGTAAATTGCTTTTGGTAGGGTGGTCATTTTAGCAACACTAATCCTGTGGATCTATGAACATGGGGTACCTTCCCATTTTCTAGAATCTTTCTAACTTTCTTTCTTCAGCTATTTGATTTTTCATTATAGAGGTCTTTTATCTCCTAGGTTAGGCTTACTCTAAGATGTTTTATTGCCTCCGATACTTTTGGAAATCTGAGCGTGTCCATGATCTTAGTGTGTGTCTTAGTTACTGTTCTATTGATGTGAGGAGACACCATGGCCAAGGCAACTCTTACAGAAGAAAGCATTTAAATGGGGGTTTGCTGACAGTTTCAGAGGATTAGTGCATGATCATAAGGGCAGGAAGCAGACAGGCATGCTGTTGAAGCAGCAGCTGAGAGCTCTCCATCTTGACCCACAGGCAGCAGACAGTAAGCAAGACACTGGGCCTGGCTTGGGCTTTAGAAACCTCAAAGGCCACCCCCAGTGCAATAAGTACATACCTACTCCAACAAGGCCACATCCACACCCCTTGGTTGAATGAAGGGCCCTTCTTTGTCTCTTCTGATTCGTTTTAGTTAGAAGTCTATTCCGGGAGACATTAGGATGACAATATCTAATGCTTGTTTCCTGATCCCATTTGCTTGGAGTGCTTGTTCCATGCTTTCACTTTAAGGTGGTATTCTCTTTAAAGCTAAGACAGGTATCTTGTAGGTGGCCCAATATGGACTATACTTCATGATCCATTAAGCCAGCCTGCGTCTTTTGATTGGAACATTGAGACCATTAGTATTTAGAATTATTATTGAAAATATGTGTAGATTACATTTTGAAGCATTTTTTTTGCTTGCTTTGTGTTCTTTGTTTGTTTGTTTTGCTTTTTTTTTTTTTTTCAAGACAGGGTGTCTCTGTGTAACCCAGGCTGTCTAGGAACTCACTTTGTTGAACTCACAGAGGTTCACCTGCGTCTTCCTCCTGAGTGCTGCGATTAAAGGCATGCGCCACCACTGTCTGGCTTGTTTTCTGTTCTTAATTGTGATATTTCATTAAATTATATTTTTATATTTGTTTTATCTATATTATTTATTTATATTTGCTTATGTAACACACACATATAGATATACATACATGTATATATACATAGTATATACATATATATACACATGCATTCTTATATATATATATACACACATATACTTGGCTGTATATACATACATATACATATGTATATACATACATATACTTGGCTGTACTAATCCCTTTCTTCACTTTGGAGTATCGTTTCCAGTATTCTGCCCAGAATTTTTGTTTTTAGATATGAACTTTTTGTGGCTGTTAATTTCACAGAAGGTTTTTCATTCTCCTTAAATTATAGCTGATTGTTTTCCTGGGTACTGTAGTCTCAGCTGGCAGTCTTGGTCTTTCAGAACTTGGTGTGAATTGTTCCATGCTCTTCTGGCTTTCAAAATTGCCATTGAGAAATCTGCTGTTGTTCTGGTAGGTTTTCTTTTTTTATGTGACCTTCTTTGCTTGCAGCTTTCAAAAATTATTCTTGTTCTGTATATTTAGTGTTTAAACCAAATTAGGTCTCGGGAATGTTCTTCCCTGGGCTTGTCTGTTTGGTGTTCTGTGTTGTTCTTGTATGGGGGTGTCTTTCCTTAGTTTGGGGAAGTATTTTTTTTCTCTCGTCTCAGATCTAATCTGTTTCATTATCACCTGTGTGTATAATTAGAGGATTAGGTCTTTTGATGATATCCCACATTTCCTGCATATTCTTTTCCGTGCTTAAAAAAATAGATTTTTGTGTGTGTGTGTGTGTATTTTGTCTAGAACCTTGCTTCAGGTTCTGATAGTCTATTTTCTACTTAATTTGTTTTACTTATATGGTTTTCCCCTGGGGTTTTCTAATAGGGATATACTGAGTTTTTCAATTCCATCTTCATTTCAATTTGTGTTCTCTCCAGTGTTTCTATTTCCTTATTGAATGCAGTATTCAAATCCAGAATTATCTTCACCACTTAGTTCAGCTGTGCATTTTCATGTTATTTGACATCTCTTAGGCATTTGTTGTTATCCTTTGGAGTTTAAGAAAATGTTTGTTCATGTCTTGAGTTCCTTGAGTCATCTGACAAAAATCTATGATTTTTCTTTTAAATCCTGTGGCTTAGGATTCTTTCAGGTCTTTCTCACTAGAAAATGTTTTGTTGTTGTTTTGTTTTGTTTTGTTTTGTTTTTTTAAATCAGGCTAGTGGATTTGATGGGAGACACTGTGTCTCGGCCACTTATGTAGATTATTTTTTTCAGTTTTACTTGGGGATATGGAATTCTTGCTTTGTGTTTGTGGGATGAGAATCTGTCCTGTCTTAGACTGGGCCAAGGCAGGGGCTGCATGGCTGGAGTTAGACCAGGTAAAGTTAGCAGATGAGACACTTGATCACACCAGGCAAGGGCAGCTCCCAACCAGAGCTAAAGGCCATGTTTGTTTTTAAGACCATCAGATATTTTAAAGATTTTATGTACAGTTATTTCTTTTTTTTTAATCATAATGTAATTATACCACTTTCCCCCTTTCTCCAACTCCTTCCACGCCCCTTCCCCTCCTCACTCCTTCTCAAATTTATGGTTTCTTTTTCCTTTATTACACATAAGTGTATTAAGTTCAGCCTTCTGGGTCTGGTTAATGTGGCTTGTGTGTGTGTGATTTCAGGGCTGATTTCTTGCTGCTGGATAACCAACTAAGGGACTCATCCCTGGAGAAGACAAACTCTTTCAGTCTAACTGCAAGTAACCAAGGACTTCTTAGAGTGGGAGAGTTTGCCTTCTACTCCATACTTAGCAACCACTAACCTACTTTCTCTTCATATAGGTTTTCTGATTATGTATTTTCATACTGGCGGAATCATATAGTGTAAAACACACACTAGCTTCTTTGACTTAGAATGGTTTTATGATTCATCATAGTGTGTCTGTAACCAGTTAGAGAGCCACAGAAACAGATAAACTGAGTAAAGTAACTATCAATCCTTCTTTTAGACCGGTGGAACTTGGCCTGTGGTTTGCGACCCCTACAGGATCACATATCAGATATTTACCTTATGATTCATAAAAGTAGCAAAATTACAATTATGAAGTAGCAAGGAAATAATTTTATGGTTGGGGGTCACCACAACACGAGGAACTGCATTAAAGGGTCGCAGCATTAGGAAGGCTGAAAGCCACTGTTCTAGACAAAGGCTGAATAACCTAAGGCAAGATGAGGGAATCAATATTTACTGGCTGCCTCATGTGGGCCATGGTTATTACTGTTCAATTTCCCCATGAATACCACAGACTAGAAGACAATCAAAGATGAACAGAGTAATAAGCTGTATCAGATGCCCAGTTCATTGGGCCTGGTAGACTATTTCGTAGAAGAGTTTTAAAAAGAGATCCAGTGCACTCAAACTTGAAGTAGCTATTGCTGCTTGCACAAGATCTGTATAAGATCAAGGCAGTCCACATTCTAGCATGGAGAGGGCATTCACAGGTCCCTCCTCTGCCAACTGTGGAGCTAGGGTGGGGGCAGGAAAGTGCGAGCCAATCTTGGAGGAGTTAGGGAGAGGAGAATATTCTCAATGAATTAATAAAAGAATAGGGCCTTAGTAGCTTGTCTGAGTCCTATGGTGTGTTGTGAATGCCTTGAGGTGCAAGAGAGTCTAGCAGCTCTGAGTGATTTCAGACTGACGTGTAAATTGGATTATAACATACTTGGTTGCCAACAAAATCAAGATGGGATGAGACAGAATAGAAAACATGCAAAGGGGCCTGCCTTAGTCACTCATGGCAAATGAGGTAAAATTTGTGTTGAGCTGGAGTTCCCAGGGAAGAAAATTAAAAAACAAATGTGATGCTAGAAAGCTTCTGCACAGCTTTTGTGCCTGAGCATAACCATTGTTCCTGGGAGACATAAATAATAAAAACAGCTCAGGTGAAACAAATGAGGCTAGTGGTGGACAATCCTTCCTCCAGGGCAGTGGGTGAGGGTTCGTTCACCGTCGCCAAGTATTTCCAGCAGCTGTTTGTGGCCAGTGTACCACCCAGCTTTCTTGGAGACTGTCAGTCTAGGGAAACAGAGTCCACTGCCAGGCATAGTAGCCTTCAGTGCAGGGCTATGTTTTCTTAGGGTGATCAGCTCAGGCCTTGTTGAGCCCGTCATGGGTGGGGAGATGAAGATTAGCCCTGTGGTTAACAGCGGCTCACGGCATGAGGAGGACTAAAGGCTCATGGGAAATGACAGCGAGTTACAGAGGTGGAGATGAGCGGTCTCCCATCGGTCTGGCTGTATCCAAATGTTGCTTTTATTAACATCAGTTTACTTAAAGACCAAATAACCACCACCTCTCTCTGGCCCCACCCCCCACAAACTGGAAAGACGTAGTCTTGAGCGGTAGAAGGGGAGACAAGGAATCTCAGAGTGTACATAGATAGGATGCTTTTGCCACTGGTCATCCTAGAATTGCTGAGTCCAAACGCTAAAACAGCAGGCGGGCAAAGACCACGAGAAGTTGGAGGAGGCTTGCTCCACCTTCAGTATCCCAGTCCGGACTACAGTGGAACAAGGCTGAACAGGTAGGACACGGATTCCCCATTGTGGGTCCTTCGAATGGCCTCAGCCAGGCTCATTGCAATGTCAATCACCTGAATCTTGGAGCAGTGTTGCGTTTTGTCCTCTTGTGGAACCGTGTTGGTGGCGACCACAGCTTCAAAGGCAGCATTATTTATTCTGGACATAGCTGGCCCAGAGAAGATTCCATGGGTAAGGAGAGCATACACTTTGGCAGCACCTGCTGAGAGTAACGTGTCTGCAGCATGGCAGATGGTATCACACGTGTCCGGTCCTTCACATCACCCACCAGAACCATCCAGTCCACTTCCGTTGCTTCCTTTCTCTTTGTGAATCAAAGCAAAGTCCACATCCGGTCTGTCTGCAATTGATGTAAAACCCTTTTGGCTCCTCCAGCATCTGGGAAAACGATGATACAGTTTCTCCATTCAGTGATGTTCTCCCGAATCCACTGAGGAACTGCGGGCTCTGCATATAAATTATCCACAGGAGTATCAAACAATCCCTGGATCTGAGAGGCAGGTAGGTCCACAGTGATGACCTGATCAGCCCCAGCGACTGACAGCATGTTGGCCACAAGTTTAGCAGAAATCGGAGCACGACTCTTGTCCTTTTTATCTTGCC
Organism: Meriones unguiculatus; assembly: GCF_030254825.1. Taxonomy (NCBI): domain Eukaryota; kingdom Metazoa; phylum Chordata; class Mammalia; order Rodentia; family Muridae; genus Meriones; species Meriones unguiculatus. The sequence goes on from NC_083352.1 coordinate 18,478,161, forward strand.
AGGCATAAAGGAAGCAAGGTTTCACGGCAGTTGCCCTGGATGAAGATGCAGTCTTGCCTGCGTTGATCTTGAGCTCCATCAGGTTGTCATTAATTTCCCCGCAGCCGCTCTGGATAATGTGGGCATCCTCCCCTCTCACACTTTCGCTGATCTCCACTCTGGTCTCCCTGTTGCTGAACTTCTTGGTGATCACCTTGGCCATCTCCAGGCCCAGACGATCGGTCACCCACTGGGACAGATCCTGGTGAGAAGTCCCCCTGAAGAGCACGGTGTTGGGCATGGTGACCTGCGCAACCTGAGGGGCTTGCAGGGAAGGAGTAAGTGATGCACACTGCTGCTACTCTTGCTGTTGCTGCTACTGCCGCCGCTGTTACCAGTCCCAGTATCACCTTTTAAATGAAAGTGTTGCGGTACGGAAGGATCATTTTTATTGTATTGGACTTGTAGAACATTTCTTTTGTAGTATCTCTGTAGCCATCTGTCTAGGTTAGTTTTTATTTTCAAATCGAGGCTACCTAGAATCACCTGAAGAGGAACGCTTGATTGAAAAATTGTTGGGATCAGACTGGTCTGTGGCCATGCTTTGGAGAGATTGTCTAGGTTGATGGTTGATGTGGGTAGACCCAGCACACTGTAGCAGTACCGTCACTGGGCAGGCGTGTCTGGGCTATTAGAAAGCCAGCTGGAAACCTTAGGGTGAGCTAAGCAACCTTCCTGTGGTTCCTGCCTCCAGCTTCCTGCCTTGAGTTTCTGCCCTGCTCTCCCTCCATGATGGAGTATGATCTAGAAGCGTTATCCAAGCAAATCCCTCCCTCCTGAAGCAGCTTTTGATCACAATGTTTTTTCTTTTTTAAATCACAGCTACCACAACAAATAGAACACCATTTAAGAGCAGTTGACACTTGCTCAGAGTAGAGGGCAGTGAGCCTTCAGAGAATGTGCCTGCTTCCTCTAAAGAGATTCATGATGAAATGCTAACTTTTGAGAATTTTGCCGATTTGGAAAGCTACCTGAAGGACATAACTTACACTAGTTAAAAATTTTAAATAAAGGCACCATGCATGTATTTAAAAACAATCTAAACCTTCCCAGGGCTGTAACATTATTGCATTCCAGGAGACGGTACTCCCCTGTGGGTTGTTGACTGTGGAAATCTGTAATACATCCCAGCCATGAAGGCTGCTGCTCTAGCTGCTGGTTTCATCTAGAACTAGGTAGTAAGATACTATTGATGAAGACACTGTGCTTTGGTTTTGAGATAAGGAAAATAAGGCTGTTAGATGCCTCTTCCTTCTTAAATTGCTTTTGCAGTGATGTAAGGCCCTATGCAGGAGAAGCATAAGAATTGTCTCCAACAGTTCTAATTTATAGTGACTATTACATACTACACTCTCATCATGCTGAGAAGTATGTGCAAGAAGTTGTGCAATAGTGACAAAACTGATACGGGTGCAACTTACTGCTTCTGCTTGAACTCAAGGCCCACTTTCCAGGAAGGAATTCCTATCTGATACTGTAAACCAAGACAGAGATCTGGGTCTGGGAAAGTCCATAGGCCCCAGCTGAGAGCCTACTGATATTGTTTGATAAAGGGGTATGATGTGCCTGCCAAATGGTCCACTAAACATTTCTCTTTATGCCCGTAGATTATTTCTGCTTTTGGCCTTGGTCACAGAGGCAAAGTTCTATTTTTGCGGTTGGCAGTGGTTCCCACAGAGATCATCATTAATAAAGCTCCCCCAAATACATAGCATTGCTCAGCCGTAAATGGAAGACAATATCCAGGCATCTATGTCACTCCTTCCAAGACTCATGAAGCAAAACGGAAGAGGGAGCAGAGAGAATGAAAGAGCTAGAGGACTGGGTAGAATGTTGTGCATTTATTTCCTTTGAATCAAAGCATTGCCTCCTAAAGTGAGGGAGAGGGTTGTAAGTCTCAAGACCCGAAGAACACTTGCAGGCTCATGAAACTCAGAACGTGACAAGATCCATGAGCCCTCTCCCTGGGTTTATAAAAGCAGTAAGCAATTAGAGGGTAAGAAAAGACTTGCTCGAGCAAACTCTAAGTTGTGCAGGGAGCTCTGGGGATGCAGTTTTCATGAGCTGTCACCATGCACAGTGAACTTTTCAGCAATGCAGCTGATTTTGAATCACTCATACTCCCGTAAGCAACTCCAATAACTCATTGGTTCTCCAAACTAGACTTGAGGTACCTGCTTCCTTGGCTTGTCATTGTACCCTATTTAGGATAAGTATACATTTGGTCAGCTCTCCCCATTACAAGAATGTGCACACATACTCTCCAGAAATTAAAATGATAATTAACAGAAGCATAAAATGGGAGGTGTGTCATGTTCAAACAGTTCCGTAGTGGCTATCAATTTCAAAGTAGGCTTTAGGATAAAAAGATTACCATATGTAAAGAAGGAAATTTCACAATAGTAAACATCAATTTATTATGATGACATCACAGTCTTATGTGCATATGTCCTGCTAACAGTGCTTAAAAAGGTATAAGAAAAACAGTATCAGAAGTGGAAGGCAAAGTAGGCAAATCCACAATGACACTTAGAACATTCAACAATCCTCTATCAGTAGACAGTTACCGGAATATAGAAGAGTAGCAATAATGCAGAAGACAGTATTATCAGCCAAAATATAGCATATTCTGCTGAAAAGCAACATAATAAAGATGACAGAAAACAGCTCAGAAATATAAAAATGCCTGGAAATTAAGTGCCGTACTTAACAACTAATGAATAAGAATAAAGCTTATATGAAATATCAGAAAATATTTTAAGAGTGGTAATGAAACCATCCCAGCAGCGTAGATCCTGGCACTAAATCTAAATGCAATGTAAGACAGTGATCATAGCAAAATTGTACTAGGTGATTTTAGCATATGGATATGTACGACATCTCAAAAACGAAACAGGAGAAGGATTGGAAATATTCTATTATAAGGCGTGCACGCGCGCACACACACACACACACACACACACACACACACACACACACACACCACATGAAACAGTGCTCTGGTATTTGAAGATGAATTTACATTACCTAAAAAGGTTCACTGCAAGTTTAGCGAAACCCTTCCAAAAAGATGAAATAAATAATGTTGACACACTGAGAGAATAAAGTGGAATTATGCAAAATGCTTAAGTGGAACCCCAGGAATCAGAAAAACAAGGGAGAACTAGGAGACAGTAGAGGCTGAAGAGATGCCTCAGAAGACAGGAACACCTGTTGGGTGCAGCTCACAACCACATGCAAGTCCAGTTCCATGGGATCCTGCGCCCTCTTCTGGCCTCCTCGGGCACTGCATGCACAGAGTGCACATATAGACATAAAATAAAATAAACAAAAAAAATTAAATATTGGAAGTAGCTTTAAGCATACCAAATATTAAAACTGTGTCAATTTTAACATGTTAATGGTTTATTTACATCAATTATAAAATAAGGATTGTGAGCTTGGATTAGGAGACAAATACTCTTTCCATGTTCTTCAAGGGAAACACACTTTAATACAGATATTCAAATAAATTAAATCAAATGGATGGGCTCTGTAGAGGGGTCATGCTTGCTTAGCACACATGCAGCCAACAACCAAGTAAATAAATAAATGGATGAAGAACTATGTAATGCTACGATACTTACCACATTAATTAGTCATACTCATCTCTCTGGATGAGACTGACATTCAAGTTGGGAAACTTTGAAAAGGCAAGAGGCTTTCGATGACGCGAGTGAGTCTCATTCAGTCAGCACAAAGCCAGGATCAAGCAAATGACCGGCTTTCTCCAGCAAGGTGGGATTCCAGCGTAATTCTTCCAGAGTCCGTCTGCACCCTCAGCATTCCTGAGCCTCCAGGAACTGCAGTATCAGCTCTCCCGTGTCACCAGCCTGCTAAACCACAGTGCAGGCTTTGAATTTGCTAGTTTTCATAACCCTGTGAGGCAATGACATGCAGTAAATCTATTTAAATGTGAACACACACACACACACACACACACTCACACACCTTGTATTCTGCTTCTGTGAAGAGCCTCAACCAATACAGATTTTGCTATTGAGAGCAGAGAAGCAAAATCTTAAGACAGTTTCCTGAGTTGCCTTTGGAGTTTCTGGAGCTGGTTAGTATAAAGATGCTGGTGGCTATGAGAAGAGAACAGCATTGCTGTATGATCAGAGTGTACATTTGTGCAAAACACCACAAGAGGACACTCCTAATCAACTACATGAGCAAGGAGCCGAGTGGATGTGTCTTGGACATATTCTGTCACACTGATGGGAAGGCGAGATTAACTGGTTGCTGCTCAGGTGGCTGGACCAGGGAAAGGATGAGCTCAGAGATCCAGGTTTCCCACTCAAGCAATACATAACTGACTGGACAGTCAGCTCTAGGAAGATCCTGATAGGCTGTAATCAGAGTTCAGAGTGATGAACAGCAAGCCTCGAATAGCATCTCGTGAACGATGGAGCTACAGAGCAAATACAATCTCTAGCTTCTCGGTGTATCTGCTATTAAAGCACCTTTCTACAGTGGTTTAGTTTGAATTACCACCACCACCACGGACACGTGTGTTTGATCCTTTGGACCCTAGCTGCTGGTTCTTTCTTGGAGAGATTGTGTAACCTTTTAGACATGGAGCTTAGCTAGCAGATATATGGCCAGTGAAGCAAGGCTTCAGGATCATAAATAAATGGATGGCCCTTCTCTCAGACTTTTTTTCCTGGGGAAATGCAAAGCACACATCAATTCACTTCTGATAGGAAGCCCACAACAGATCAAAGTACAGGTGCCAAGAAAGTCCAACTCGGTGAACCAGTAAGTTTTATTGAGGTTACTTACAAGAGCATAAATGACTCAAAGACAGCTGCACCGCCAAAGCTAGCATAGGTTCACAAAATCTGGGAACCTGGAGCATATGGGCAAGCTGCAGGCAGCTTGATAGGTTGCAGAGTGTCCTTTCCAGGTGGCTCAGTTGATCGGAGCCTCAGTCAAGCACCTTGGCTGGTTTTTGTTTCTTCCAGGCATTTGGTCTGGTCTCAGATTCTTCCTTATAGTTTGGCTCATCTGAGCAACTTCTTTGCAGCTTCTCTTGTTTGAAAGTGACTCTCAGCAGTTTTTCTGTTTACCCCTGGGAGGGTGGGGTCTAGTGGATCTAGTTGGCTTCAGGGACTTCCTGAAGTATTTTGGGTTGTTGACCGTCTGTCTTAAAGAGATTAATGGCTGGATGGAATGTTTCCATCATGGAGAAAACTGCTACACAACACAGCTTTAGTCGACTCTGCTCTTTGCCTGTTAGCAGGATGTAACCAGCTTGGGCTCCTGTTGCCACAGTGGTGAGCTGTTCTTGCCATGGTGTCTTTCTACCATGGCAAACTATTTCATGAAGCATGAGCCAAAGTGAATTCTTTTTCTCTTAAGGTGTTTCTATCAGGTGCTATTTAATGAGAAAAGTAACTCATGTTCTCAATGTGGCCAGTCAGCTTCCTATTGGAAAACTGATTTCCCTGAATAGTTTCTTTCAAGGAAGAGGCAGGCTTTTTTCCCCTGTTATTAGACTAGACAGTTGATAAGGATTTGCTTTTCTTGCAAACAATGGCCTGCCAAAGCTGCCATCCATGAGCTATGGTATGGCTTACCCACCATCATGTTACCCACTCATCACTGCTTTGATTAAGGACGGTGCTTCACACACTGAAAGAAAAGGATTCCCCAAGTGGAAGTGTTGTAGTTCTGAAGGGAAAGGTATTCTGGCAGTTAAGAGCCAAGGAACACCACAAAGGAATACAACAAACCTCACAGAAGAGATTTACTGGGGACGACACAGAGGATGGCTGCCCCTGCTTGGGTAAGAGAGCAGAGAGCTGAGCAGGAGACAGGCTTGTATAGGGTTTCTTAGGGTTCACGTTTTCAGGGTGAGGACTGATGGGATTTCAAGTCCTGAGCTTGGGAAAGCTCAGGGATTGGTTGGTTTCAAGCTTAGGGATTGGTGGGTTTGCAAGCACAGGGGTTGGTTGGTTTTCAGAACCTGGAAGCAAGCCCTTACGTTTTACCCCACAGCCAGTGCAGTAGGTATGCACGTGTGTTCACAAGACTCACTGCTATTACTGAGCTTCCCATCAGCCTGAAGCAGTTGGTTTGATAATGAGATATAACAGTAGTTATGGCATGAGCCTGGGGCATTGTTTTCCAGGAGGAGGCTCATGCTTTTAAGAGGTGATACTTGTTCTAGAACCAGGGAGCGAAACGGCTCACCACCACTGCCAGTGACCACCAGAGGGATGGTTGCTTCCCGTTCCTATGACCATGTACTATAGTTCCCAAGGGAAGACGTAAGATGAGGAAACACACCAGTGATCACATTAAACCAGATGACGACCACTCGGCCATTTTTAACTCGATTGTAGCTCTGAGTGATCAGGGAGATTACTGTGAAGCGTGGAGAGGCTAATCCTGACAGCCAGGGAGACAGACACCGAGCTGCCACTCCCCAGCAGAGGGAAGAAAACTGTGTCTGTAATGCATCAGCCTTTCTGGAATGCCTTCTATCTTTCATCGTGCTCAGGAGGCAATAGAGAGTCAACAACTCGATTCAGGCAGGACAACTAATGCCCCAGACCCTAGTCATTATTCCAGATGAAGAACCACACCAGCTGAGCTGACGGCTGAGGGAAAGGCGGATATGAAAGAAGAGTGGAAGATGCCAGTTATCAATGGCAGCCATGACTGCATGACAAGTTAGGTATGAAAACTGTACTTGTCAAGTTTTTTTTTCCTTGTAATTTAGGTCATGTGACTGTGCATATCAGATTCCTTCTTTCCTTCCTTCTCTTAATGTCCTACCATGTAACATATATCACAGTATTTAATTTATAGGATACCAAAGAGATGAATAGGAATTATCTAAGGACACTGTGCCCTCTGGGGAGTTACTGTTGATACCTAAAATTGATACTGTGTTAGGAGCACATGACTTTGAAATTACATGTATTTGGTGATTCATTAAGGATTAAAGAGGTATGTGTGGGTTCTATTAAAGACTGGAGGACTGTGCCTTTCCAAAACTCATATACTGAAGCCTTAATCCCAATGTAATGTTGATTGGATTTAGGGCCTTTGGAGGAAATTAGGTTAGATAGGGTCCTGCCCAGTTTTGGGGATGTTTTAACGAGATACCCCAAGCCAGGTGGTCTATAAACAGCAGACATTTATTTTTCATGCTTATGGAGGCTGGTAAACCCAGAATTAAGCTATAGGCAGATGAGAGGTTTGATGATGGCCATGCTCCTAGGAGCATCTTCTTACTGTGTTCTTGTGTGGAAGAAGGAGCAGGAGACCACCACAAGCTTCTCCCACAGGCACACTAATCTTTCCATGAGCACTGCATCTTTACCATCTAATAATCTCTCCCCAGTCCCCTCCTTCTGATACCATCACATGGGGATTAGGATTTCAACCTGGGAACTGGGAGCTGACGTACTCAGACACATAATGCCATGCAGGCTTTAGGCTGGCCCTTCAAGAAGAAAAGGAAGAGATGCTGTAGCATTGTCTTCTCTGTGCACAGTCAGATGCAAGGAAGAAAGACAGCGCACAGAAGCACTAATGAGGGCACCTTGATTGTGGACTCCTGGACCTTTAGCCCTGTAAGGAACAACTGTCTGCTGCTTAAGACTCCCAGTCTATGATCCCATCACACTCAGACTGGCAGGTGTCAAGGTGTCATGGTATGTATGATAAACAGTATGTGGTGAATGTTCAATGATTAATTTTATGTGTCAGTTTGGAAAGTGTTTTTGAACGAGATTTGCGTTTATTTCAGCAATTTTTTCTTTTTTTATTAATTACACTTTATTCACTTTGTATCCCCTCATAAACCCCTCCCTCCTCCCCTCCCGATCCTACCCTCTCTCCCTCTTCATCATGCATGCTCCCCCCAAGTCCACTGATAGGGGTGGTCCTCCTCTCCTTCCTTCTGATCTTAGTCTATCAGATCACATCAGGAGTGGCTGCATTGTCCTCTTCTGTGACCCGGTAAGGCTGTTCCCCCCACAGGGGGAAGTGATCAAAGAGCAGGCCAATCAGATTATGTCAGAGGCAGTCCCTCTTCCATTACTATGGAACCCACTTGGACACTAAACTGCCATGGGCTACATCTGTGCAGGGGTTCTAGGTTATCTCCATGCCTGGTACTTGGTTGGAGTATGAGTCTCTGGGAAGACACCTGTGTTCAAATTTTCTGCTTCTGTTGCTCTCCTTGTGGAGTTCCTGTCCTCTCCAGATCTTACTATTTTCCACTTCTTACATAAGATTCCATACACTCTGCCCAACAGTTGGCCATAAGTCTCAACGTCTACTTTGATAGTCTGCAAGGCAGAGCATTTCAGAGGCCCTCTGTGACAGGTTCCTAGGTTGTTTCCTGTTTTCTTCTTCTTCTGATGTCCATCCTCTTTGCCTTTCAGGATGGGGATTGAGTGTTTTAGTCTCTTTTGATTAGTTTCTTTAGGTGTACAGATTTTAGTAGGTTTATCCTATGTTATATATCTATATGAGTGAGTATATACCATGTGTCTTTCTGTTTCTGGGACAGCTCACTTGGGATGATCCTTTCCAGGTCCCACCATTTACCTGCAAATTTCATGATTTCCTTATTTTTTCATTGCAGAGCAATACTCCTTTCTCCACAACCTTTCTAGCATGTGTTGTAACTTGAGTTTTTGATCTTAGCCATTCTGATGGGTGTAAGGTGAAATCTCAGGATCATTTTGATTTGCATTTCCCTTATGACTAAGGACATTGAACATTTAAGTGTTTCTCTGCCATTTGATATTCCTCTACAGAGAGTTCTCTGTTTAGCTCTGTTCCCTATTTTTTTAATTGGATTACTTGGTTTGCTGCTTTTCAGCTTCTTTAGTTCTTTATATATACTGGATATTAGCCCTCTGTCAGATAAAGGGTTGGTGAAGATTCTTTTCCAATCTGTAGGCAGTCATTTTTTTTTTATGACAGTGTCCTTTGCTTTACAGAAGCTTTTCAGTTTCATGAGGTCCCATTTATTGATTGTTGCTCTTAGAGCCTGTGCTGTTGGTGTTCTGTTCAGGAAGTTGTCTCCTGTGCCAATTAGTTCAAGGGTATTCCCCACTTTTTCTCCTAACCGATTTAATGTGTCTGGTTTTATATTGAGGTCTTTGATCCACTTGGACTTTAGTTTTGTGCAGGGTAATAAGTACGGATCTATTTGCATTTTTCAACATGTAGACATCCAGTTAGACCAGCACCATTTGTTGAAGATGCTATCTTTTCTCCATGGTATGGTTTTGGCATCTTTGTCAAAGATCTGGTGTCCATAAGTGTGTGAGTTTATCTCTGGGTCCTCTGTTCAGTTCCATTGATCCACCATTGTGTTTCTATGCCAGTACCATGCAGTTTTTGTTACTGTTGCTCTATAGTACAGCTTAAGATCAGGGATGGAGATACCTCCAGAAGATCTTTTATTGTAGAGGATTTTTTTTTAGCAATTCTGGGTTTCTTGTTATTCCATATGAAGTTGAGAAATTTTCTTTCCAGGTCTGTAAAGAATTGTGTTGGTAATTTGATGGGAATTGCATTGAATCTGTAAATTGCTTTTGGTAAGATGGCCATTTTTACTATGTTAATCCTGCCAAGCCATGAGCATGGGAGATCTTTACATCTTCTGATATCTCCTAATTCTTTCTTCAGAGACTTGACATTTTTTCATACAAGTCTTTGACTTGCTTGGTTAGGGTTACACCAAGGTACTTTATGTCATTTGTGGCTACTGTGAAGGATGTTGGTTCCCTAATTTCTTTCTCAGCCCTTTTGTCTTTTGTATACAGGAGGGCTACTGATTTTTTGAGTTAATTTTGATTCCAGCCACTTTGCTGAAGGTGTTTATCAGCTGTAGGAATTCCTTGGTAGAGTTTTTGGGGTCACTCACGTATACTATCATATCATCTGCAAATGGTGATAATTTGACTTCTTCCTTTCCAATTTGTATCTCCTTGATCTCCTTCAACTGTCTTATTGCTCTAGCAAGGACTTCCAGAACTATGTTGAAGAGATATGGAGAGAGTGGGCAGCCTTGCCTTGTCCCTGATTTCAATGGGATTGCTTTAAGTTTCTCTCCGTTCAGTTTGATCTTGGCTATAGGCTTCCTGTATATTTCCTTTACTATGTTTGATATGTGCATTGTATCCCTGATCTCTCCAATACTTTAAACATGAATGGATGTTGGATTTTGTCAAATGCTTTTTCAGTATCTAGGGAGATTACCATGTGGTTTTTTTTCTTTCAGTTTGTTAATATGGTGGATCACATTGATGGATTTCCATATATTGAACCACCCATATGTACCTGGGATGAAGCCTACTTGGTCATAGTGGATGATATCTTTGATGTGTTCTTGTATTTGGTTTGCAAGTATTTTGTTGAGCATTTTTGAATCAATGGTCACAAGGAAGATTGGCCTGAAATACTCTTTTTTTGTTGGGTCTTTGTGAGGTTTAGGTACCAAGGTGACTGTAGCTTCATAGAATGAGTTTGGTATTTTTCCTTCTGTTTCTATTTTGTGGAATAGTTTGAAGAGAATTAGAGTTAGCTCTTCTTTGAAGGTCTGGTAGAATTCTCTGCTGAAACCATCTGGTCCTGGGCTTTTTTTTAGATGGGAGACTTTCAATGACCGCTTCTATTTCCTTGGGGGATGTAGGACTATTTAATTGATTTACCTGGTCCTGATTCAGCTTTGGTAAGTTGAATCGATCAAGAAAAATTTCCATTTCATTTAGATTTTCAAATTTTGTGTCATATAGACTTTTGAAGTAAGTCCTAATGATTGTTTGGATTTCCTCAGTGTCTGTAGTTATGTCCCCCTTTTCATTTCTGATTTTGTTGATTTGGATGGTGTCTCTCCGCCTTTTAGTTAGCTTGGCTAAGGGTTTGTCTATCTTGTTGGTTTTCTCAAAGAACCAGCTCTTGGTTTTATTGATTCTTTGAATTGTTTTATTTGTTTCCAATTGATTGATTTCAGCCCTGAGTTTGATTATTTCCAGCCGTCTACTCCTTCTTGGTGTGTCTGCTTCTTGTTTTTCTAGGGTTTTTAAGTGAGCCATTAAGGTGCTTGAATGAGCTGTCTCGAATTTCTTCTTGAAGGCACTTAGTGCTATGAACTTTCCTCTTAGCACTGCTTTCATTGTGTCCCACAAGTTTGGGTATGCTGTGTCTTCATTTTCATTGACTTCTAGGAAGACTTTAATTTCTTTATTTCTTCCCTTACCCAGCTGTCATTTAGTAGCAAGTTGTTCAGTTTCCATGTGTGTGTAGGCTTTTTGCTATTTCTGTTGTTGTTGAGGTCCAGCTTTATTCCATGGTGCTCAGACAGGATACAAGGAATTATTTCAATCTTCTTGTATCTGTTGAGGCCCACTTTGTGACCAACTATATGGTCTATTTTGGAGAAGGTTCCATGAGGTGCTGAGAAGGTAAATTCTTTTGTGTTTGGGTGTAAGGTTCTGAAAATGTCTGTTAGGTCCATTTGATTCATGACCTCTGTTAGAGACATTGTTTCTTTGTTTAATTTCTGTTTTGTTGAGAGTGGGGTGTTGAAGTCTCCCATTATTAATGTGGGGAATCTATGTGTGGTTTAAGTTTTATCAATGTTTCTTTTACAAATGTGGGTGCCCTTGTATTTGGGGCATAGATGTTCAGGATTGTGATGTCTTCCTGGTGGAATTTTCCCTTGATGAGTATGAAGCGTCCTTCCCTATCTCTTGTTATTAATTTTGGTTGAAAAATCTATTTTATTAGATATTAAAGTGGCTACTCCTGCTTGCTTCTTGGGTCCATTTGCTTGGAAAGCCGTCTTCCAACCCTTTACCCTCAGGTAATGTCTAGGTGACATTGGGTGTGTTTCTTGTATGCAACAGATTGCTGGGTTTTGTTTACACATCCATTCGGTTAGTTTGTGTCTTTTTATTGGAGAATTGAGTCCATTGATGTTGAGAGAGATTAATGACCAGTGGCTGTTAGATCCTTTGATTTTGATGTTGGTCATGAGGTTGTGTGCTTGGTTGCTTTTTGTTTTACTGTAGTAAGGTTAATTTCATGTTTTCTTGAAAGTAGCTTGCTTTCTTGGGTTGTATATTCCCTTTTAGTGTCTTTGGTAACGCCAGATTTGTGTGTAGGTATTGTTGAAATTTATTTTTGTCATTGAATATCTTGTTTCCTCCGTCTATGAGGACTGAGACTTTTGCTGGGTATAGTAGCCTGGGCTGACATCTGTGGTCTCTTAGGTTCTGCATGATATCTGTCCAGGCCCTTCTGGCTTTCATGGTCTCTGTTGAAAAGTCAGGTGTGATTCTAATGGGTTTGCCACCATTATATGTTACTTGGCCTTTTTCCCTTGCAGCTTTTAGTATTTTTTCTTTGTTCTGTATACTTACTGTTTTGATTATTATGTGGTGGGAAGATTTTCTTTTCTGGTCTAATTTATTTGATGTTCTGTAGGCCTCTTGTATTCTTATTGGCCTCTCCTTTAAGTTGGGGAAATTTTCTTCAATGATTTTGTTGAAAATATTTTCTGGGCCTTGGAGCACGGAATCTTCTTTTTCCTCTATTCCTATTATTCTTAAGTTTTGTCTTTTTATGTTGTCTTGAATTTCTTGGATGGTCTGTGTCAGGAATTTTTTAGATTTAACATTTTCTTTGACAGATACATCTATTTCTTCTATTGTATCTTCCACACCTGAGATTTTTTTTCCATCTCTTGTAGTCTATTGGTTATGCTAATCTCTGTAGTTCCTGCTTTCTTCCCTAAGTTCTTTCTCTCCACAATTTCCTCCTTTTATATTTTCTTTAATTTTTTCAATTCTATCTTCAGATCTTGAGCCATTTTGTTGATTTCCTTCACCTATCTGACTGTATTTTCCTGTTTTTCCCTCAATTCCTTCAGCTGTTTGTTTGAACAATCCTTTGTTTCTTTTATTTCTTTCAGTGATTTAAGCATTTCCATTCTAAAGGCCACAAAGTGTTTGGCCGCAACTTCCTGCATTTCTTTACGGATGGCCATTAGCTGTTTGTTTTATCTTCCTCTATTTCTTTATGGATGGCCATAATCTGTTTGAGTTTATCTTCCTCTAGGTCTTTACACATTTTATTTGTTTCTTCTGTTATCCTCTTCATGAGCATAGATGTTAGGTCATCTTCTTGAATTTCCATTATGCTGGGGTGTCCAGGGCTACTTGCCTCTGGATAACTGGGTTCTGGAGATGCCATATTGCTCTGTCTTTTGTTGGTTGAGCTTTTACGCTGGCCTCTACCCATTGGGCTATTTTAGGTTTTTGGAGTTAGTTTCTGGTGGTTCCTGGAATCCTGTGGTGGAGAGAATCCCCTTGGCAGGAAGATGATTTTTTCTTTAAGGAAGCCTTCTTAGCTTTTTGGGCATAGTCACTGGATGGTCAGTGTTTTTCAGGAATTGCTGCTGCTCACCTCAGGCATAGAGACCTGAGTGGTAACTGTGGTCTTTGTTAGTCAAGAGGGCTCTCCTCTCACCTGGAGAAGTCCTGGAGACAGCTGCCCTGCTTCTGGGTTTCTTGCTGTAAATTTAGTGATCAGCTGCTGTAACCTGTGTGTCCCATGGTTTGGTCAGTTTTGTTAGGGATAACTGGTTGCCCCTTGGAGCAGTATCTGGGGGTTGATCTCGGGGGTTCTGGGCTTTTGTGGGTCTGAGGTTGGGGCTCTGTGCCCCAGTACCCAACCGGTAATCTGTGGCGGATGGGTACTGCTCTCCTGGTTAACAGCAGGCTATCTGGTGCACAGCAGGTCCCTGGGTTGGGCCAGTCTGCGGGACCTTTTCCAGGGATATACTGGGTGGCCTAAGTCCGTCCCCTTTCCTTCATTCCCTGTCAGTATTTCTCCCGACAGTGACTCCCAGTCTCTGGTGTCCTGGGGCGCACAGCTCTGTCTGTGCTGGAGAGCTGGGTGTGCAGCAACTGTCTGTGTGGCTGGAGCCCAGTTCAGTGATGGCGGCTCGTACCCGCCAGTCTGGGAGACTTTTTCCAGGGAGAGACTGGGTGACCCAAGTCAGTACCATTTTCTTCCTTCTCTGTGGGGTTTTCTTTCGACTGGGACTCCCAGTCTCTGGTGTTTTTTGTGCCCACCCATCAGCCTGGGAAGGTAATCAGGACATGCAGGCTTGTGGCTCTGGTCTGGCAACCTAGTGCTTGCGGGACCCAGGATCTCTTCTGGGTTCTGGCTGGGTGACCTGAGAGTGGACCCGACTGATTCCCACGCCGTGGGGGTTTCCTCTCACCTGGGAAACATGATCACTGTTGTTTTAGGGCCCAGAGTTCAGTCTCTTGGTTGCTGCACAGAAAATGTTGTCCTGCTCCTCAGATGCAGTGTTCTCCTGGCGTCGTCATCTTGTCCCTCCCCCTCAGCAATTTTTTTGGAGAAATCGGAATGCCCTGCTTCATATGGGTAGCAGGTCCCATCCAATAAATTGAAAAAGGGGAGAAATGAAACTGCCTCTGTCCACAGAAGAAATAATTATCTATATACATAATCCCTCAAAGCTATCTACACTAAAAAAGAATAAGTAAGTCTAACAAGGTTACAGGATGCAAGGGTATCATCCAAAAGTCTGCTGCCTTCTGTTATAATGAACAGTTGGAGTCTGAAATTTAAGCACAGTATCGTTTGCAACAGCACTAAAAAATACTCAGAGATACTTAAGCAAATGTAACAAGATATAGATAATGTATACAGTGGGCTCTGGGAATACAAGTGGGAATCAGGTAAAAACTAAGGAAATATGAGTGAAATAAAACTTGTTTCATTAGCTGGAGCCAATGTACTGAGCTAATGTGAGGTGTTAATTATAAGGGAAATCAAGTGTGAATTAAATAGAAGAATTTGATGCTTTTTAATAATATCCTGTAAAGCAAAGAATGTTCTAAATATTATTTTATTTGTAAAAAGAGTGTCTATTCAACCCAGGCCCATGGGGGCTTACAGGCATTGAAGCACCAGCCGAGGAACATGCCTGGACTAGACCTAGCCCCTGACCCATATGAGCACTGATGAGCATCTTGGACTTCGTATGTGTTCCCTAGCAAATGGAACAGGGGCTGTCTCTGACATGGACTCTGTTGCCTGCTTTTGGATCACTTTACCCTAGCTGGACTGCCTTGTCTGGAATCAGTGAAAAAAGATGCCCTTGGCCCTGATGCGACTTGATGTGCGAAGGTGGGTTGGTATGGAGGGAGTCCCCTTTTCTGAGGAGGAGCAGAGGGTGAGGGGAAAGAGGGTGGGACCAAGAGAAGAAGAGGAAGGGGGCTGTGATCCAGATGTAAAGTGAATAAATAAATCAATGTAATCAAAAATAGTGTCTATTCAAGAAGTTGAGCCAATAACCAAGAATTGTCTAAAAACAGCCTCCGTTTTTCAGACTATTTCAGCAGTCAATTCAAGCAACTATGTTTTAAGAGAGAAAGAAAAGAAAGTACGTATGATCTTTCCCTGGAGACTGAACAGGATGGAAAATTCCTGACTATGGTCTGAGGTAAGTATGATACTAAAATTAGGAAGGAAAGTCAAGAAGGAAGGAAAGACAAGAACATGATACCACAGATAGATAATTCTCATGGATATAGGTTATTTTTAAATATTAGAATATATTTATTGTAAAAGTGATGGGTTTTATTATGATATTTTAATGTACACATATTATATGCCTTCATCTTATTTACCAATTGCCATTCTTATTTATCTTCCTCTCCCACTGGCATATTGTCTTTTACCAAATAGTTCATTTTCCATTCTTATGTCATAGGTATACACTTATGTACATTCGATCTGAGTTGTGCATATAAGAGAAAACGCGGTCTTTGTTTTCTGACTCTGGCTTGTTTTGATTGACATGATGATTTCATTCCATCCATTTCCCTTAACATGACATAATTTCATTTCTTATGGACAAATGGAGCTTCTCTCTGTGTGTGTAGCACATTTATGTATCTGTGCATACATTGATACACATCTAAACTGATTCTAGAATGTGGTTGTTGTGAATTACGCCGCAGTAAACATGACTGCTCCTCCATAATACACTAGCCCTGTAGAGTATATACCCAGGGATAGCAGAGCTGGGTCTAGCGTAGTTGTATTTTAGGTTTTTAAAGGCCCTTCATACTGATTTCCATAGAGACTACAGTAACTTACATTCCCACCAGCAGTAAGTAAGCTTCCTTCTTCCCTTCTCCTTACATCTTCAAGGGGGCAAATGCTGGTTCCGGAGACCACCGACTCAATGCCTGTCTCATCCTTACATCCTCGATGGCACACTCAGAGTTGCTGCTAAATCTTGACACCCTGTAGCCCAGTCTGGGTGGCACAAAAAAATCAACCATTCCAGCCCTCCAGCTCTGACTTAGCAATGTCCTCCAGGCAGCATGCTTGGGCAATGTTAGGACTCATGTCATTTGCTGTTTGCCTCCTCTCAGAGGTCATTTTCCAGATGGTCAGCACCTTGAGACCCACTTTTGCATATATTTTGTCTATTTTATCAGTAGTTTCAGGGTAAGAGTTTAAATTTTATTTCTGTTATTCTTTCTTGGGCAGGTCAAAGTCTCTAAAGCTTACATTTGATTTAACTAGACATATTGAGCTTTTGCTATATAACTGGTATTTCGACTTAGGAATTTGTTTTTACACTCAGCCCACCAGGATTTCATTTCTATGTATGACAGGAGCAGGTTTCTCCATTTGTGAGCAGTTTTTGCTTACATAAAATCAGAGAGCATTCTCATTTTGCCTCTGTCCTACCACGTAAACATAGGAGGTTTGCTCCCTTCTCTGAGGCCAGTGTCCCCATTGGTTCAAAGGGGACATTGATCTTTACCCGTCTTAAGGTGTCTATTGCTGCAATGAAATGCCATGACCAAAAAGCAAGTTGGGGAGGAAATGGTTGATTTGGCTTATACTGTCACATTGCTCTTCACTATTGAAGGAAGCCAGGACAGGGACTCAAGGAGGACAGGAACATGGAGACAGGAGCTGAGGCAGAAGCCATGGAAGGATGTTACTTACAGGCCTGTTCCTCTTGGCTTGTTCAGCCTGCTTTTCTATAGAGCTCAGGCCACCAGTCCAGAGACTACACCACCCACAATGGACTGCCCCCCCCATAGATCACCAATTAAGAAAATGCCAGGCTGGAGAGATGGCTCAGCCGTTAAAGGCTAGGCTCGCAACCATAAATAGAAGAAAATGCCCTACACGTAACCATTTTGCAGAACCTTGGACTTAACAGAATAACATAGGTAGTGAGACACTGAACTAGCCAACTGGAGACAAGCTGCAATACTGATTGGAGATCAGTTAGAAATGTTGAAAGAACAAATGAAATTTAAATGTGATTGGAACATTATATCTTATTGTATTACACCTTTAAGTTTTAACGACAGCAAGTACGACTAGGAAAAGGTTAAAATGCATTTGTTGGGCACCTTAGTTCTTTTCAAATGATTTATGATTTAAAAAAAGAAATTAAGGAATTTTTTTTTTCAAAAAAATTACTTGATATGACTGGATGTTATGGAAAGCACTGTAGATACTTTAGCTTCATTCAGTTCCATGTAGAACTGTTAATAGATTTTTGGCTCTAGCCATTGTTTAAAAGAAAAAGAAAAAAAAAGAAGATGCTCCGCAGCCAGATCCTATGGAGGCATTTTCTCAATCGAGGTTTTCTGCTCTCAGATGACTTTAGCTTGTGTCATGTTGACATAAAACCATCCAGCACACTACCTCACTGCATTGTTACTTAAACGAAACATTTTGTATCGCTTCTTCAAGACAGTGGGAGATATTGTGCAGAGAAATGGATCTTCTCTGCTCTTCCCCTTCTAACAATATGAATTGTTTTTGTAATACATCTATTTTTATGGCATTCTGCTTAATATTTGCCTTCTTAGGATGCCACCATTGTATGTTTGCTGTATTCATTTATTTTTATAAGGGCCCAGTTTGTTGCAGGCTCTTTATAAAACATATTTCTACTCCAGGAGTACTATCTTCCAGCTGACAGACACTTTAGTGATTACTAATATAGCTGCTGTAGTTTGAGTGTGTCCACTTCAAAATCCAGATAATGGAATGGCATTATGGTGAGACCTGCAAGAAGTGATTGGCCACGAAGGCTCCTTTATCCAAAATACGGTCAGGAGCGCTTATTAGAGCTCCATCAAAGGGGTGTAGAGATGGCTCAGTGGTTAAGAGCCCTGACTGCTCTTGCAGAACACCCTGTTTCATTTCCCAGCAATCACATAGCAGCTCACAATTGCTTAGGGAGTCTGAAGACCTCTTCTGGCCTCCTAGAGTATTGCAAGTAAATGATGCACAGACACATGTAGGCAAAAAAAAAAAAAAAAAAAAAAAAAAAAAAAATCCATACACATAAAAAACAAACAAACATAGATAAATGAAACAAAAGGAGGATTCCAGCAGCATTTTTAATTATCCTCCCCTCCAGAGGAGGTAACAAGATGGCATCTTGGAAGCAGAGGCAGACATTCAACCTGCCGACCCCTTGGCCTTGGGCCTTGCCCCCTCTAGAACTGTGGGAAGGAAATGTAACATTCTCTACAAGTTTCCCCCGCCAGGCATTTCTTTCTTCCGAATTAACAGGAAAGACTCAGAAATCGGCATTTTTATAGGATTGGCATAATTTTATTCACAACCTTTAGAGTCGTAACAAAGGCTAAAAGTGAAAACAAAGCCAAAGCAAAGCTTCCAGTAGTTCCTATCAGCGAAAGTCCTTTGCACCCTGTCACATGATACTTGATCTGACTGCACACATCCCCATGGAGTAGTATATACTAACCATGAAGATCCTACTGGATTCGAGAAGGAATAGGCTTATCTTTTGCTGAGAGAGGTGTGTATTTACCATGTCTGGAGACTGGTTGGGCAGCCATGGAAAAGTCCAAAAGAAACAGGAACAACCATGACACTTTCTTTTGATCCTAAACGCAGTCTTAGCAGTGTTAGAGGTGTACCCAAAGTCACTGAACATCTAGCCAGTCAATTCAGAATGAAGAGGGACATAGATGTGATGAAAAACACGGAAACGAAGGCTAAAGAGTGGTGCGTGTTTTTTTCCCCCCCTTAGTTAAATATCAGTTAAGAAGTAAGATCTGAGGCCTGCCTCTCTCACATCACTGACAGACGAAAAGAAAATTATGAGGTCTGTAGGAAGGGAGGGAGAGAGGGAAGGAGAGGAAGGGGGAGAGTGAGGGAGCCTGATAGGTTTGGATTGGCTGCAGCATGAATCATTAATTTTCTCAGGAATGATCAAGAGTGTCATTAGGATGCATTAAGCATCCTCTAACAGGGTGCGGGTTTAGGGAGGAAGACGGGCTCTCTCCCTGCGTTATTGCATAATCGATGCGGATTACTCAAAGCTGCTAGCAGAATCTCCTCACTCCATTAGCACAAGACCTGGCTCGGTGTTCCACCTCTTCCTCGAGTCTTTCCTCTGGGGACGGAGACCTAACCTACCGCACAGCAGCTTTTTATGAAGAGCCCCAGGCTTTTCCTAACAGCCACACTGGGACACCGATTTGGGGTGGGGCCACGCGAAACGTGGAAGAGTCATCTCTTCCCTTACTTTATCAACAAATTGCCTTAGGCCTGGAAGGTAGGGTTGCCTCTCACCTGATGCCCGCCTCCCGTCCCTTCTTTTCTTCTTTTGAATTCTCCCTGCATACCCATCCCTGCCTGCCTCTCTCGGGGCCAGCCCTCTCTCCTCCACCTCCTGGAAGGCCCCACACCTCCCCGTCCTCTCCCGGCTCCCCATCTCATTTTCTGTCCCTTTAGATGAGGTCACCCTGACTGCATGAAGGACATGAGGCTCAGAAGAGGTCAGGCATTAGCACAGCTATAACTGCTCTGCTACTGAATCGGGGCCAGCCCATCCATCACGGCTCCACCACTCCATTAGGCCTCCTGTGAAATATGCCCTGCTCCGAATCGCACAGCCATACATCTCCCGGTCTAGACACCTTCCTGTTGTGTGAAGATCAATGCCGCGCGGTCATGCATCATGTGTCATCCAGTAGCCCTCACTCTAATAACCATGTCTATTCTCTAGTCTGCAGTATAAATTATAGCACTAGGGAAGTACTATATTATGCAGCAACCTTGGTTGCTAATGGATTATTGGGTTTATTGGTTGATAATGTAAGCTCCCTTTCTTTCCTTCTCTCTTTTTTTTTCCCCTCCCTTCCCCTTTTCCTATTTTTGGCAGAACCTCTCTTATTTATTTATTTCTCTATTTTTATTTTATTTGGTCTAGGTTTGAGTGATGGCTGCTTTAGGCTTCTGTCAACAGACTCCTCTATCAAAGCTCTAAAATGATGGTGCCCTAAAATGAGCCCAATTAGAAAGAGCTCTCCAGTGGTGCCTATTAGATAATGGATTAAGCCCACTGGCAGTTGTTTATCCTTCTATTTTCTGAGGTTTCTGTTTTGGTGCCTTTTATATGAGGGGTAGCTGTGGACAGCCAAGGGCAGAGTAGGCATCCAGGAATTCCTACAGGCCCGTCTCCACACTTTATAGTGCTTGTCTCACCACGTACATAGCCACTACCGTCCTTCTGGTCCCCAGCTTTCCTTCTCCGAGCAGACAGAGGGAAGAAAATTATAATTATGGCAAAGAACTCTGAATGTCAAAAATAAATAAGTAAATAGCCAACAACTCAAAAAAAGAAAACCCAAACAAACAAAAAACAAACAAACAAAAAAACCCAGCGCATACTGGGTGTGGTGGTCTGCACTTGTAATCCCAGTGCTCAGGAAGCTGAAGCAGAAAGAACACAAGTTCAAGGCCAGCCTGGACTATATAGTGAAATGTGACCTCAAAAAAAAAAAAAATTCACAAACTAAATGTTTTAATTGAAGAAAAAAATTAATTGTGGCACTTTAAGGGAATGGCCCCTCTTGGGGAATGAGATGGTTACGACCTCCCATCATGCTTCTTTTCTTCCCTTTGAGACAGATTTCCACTCACTGTGTTGCTCAGGCTGGTGTCGAACTTGTGAACTCCACTGATTCTCCCATTCCAGCCTCCCTGCTGGGTGGGACTATAGACGAGTATCACCACGCCGAGGTCACCCAACTTTTCAAATGCACTGAGACTTTGTATTGACAGTGACATAATATTCTGAGAACACAAGCTTCTAATGCTTGAGCTGTCTGGGGCTAGGCCATGCTACCTGAGCAAAGGCTGGACTACTGGAATTCAAGGGATGTCATAAAATGCACCTTGCCACTCCACACTCCAGAAAAGTCAGCTGAGCAGGCGCTGAACCGGATCCATTCTCTTGGGTCTAGATGTTTATGATACTGGATGTTGATGATATTCTTGTATGGCGAGAAACACTGTTTTAAGGAAGACAAGAGATGACACTAGGAGAGTTGGGAGATCAGAGACCACAGATGGGAACAGTTCTCCTTTCCAAGACAGTTCATACCTGGCTACAGCAAAGCCAAGCAGTAAATTCGACTTTAATTTCTCCCTCCCCTCTGTCTCCTCCCCCTTTCCCTCTTTCACCCCTTAGCTCCTGTTTCTTCTTTCTGTTGTATCCACGGACCTGGTAATAGTTTAGAGTTAAGCCTTGAAGTCTTAGACCCTTGCCATGAGAAGAGGTAAGAGGAGCTAGGTTCAGAGATCAGAGATTCATCCAATCCTCAACACTTAAAAAAATCAGTGTCTCCAACTCACCTGAGACCTAACCCTTCACAGAACACTTTTTCCTGACCACACAGTTTTCTTAGTTCTCCTAACACCTAGACCCTGAAATCCCAGATGCCATCTGTAACAGAACCATCCAGGCCCCTGCTCCAGGCCCTGAGGCTCTAGCTGTGTTTGAATATATATATATATATATATATATATATATATATATATATATATATGACCAAAAAGACCAATGACCAAAAATGAACCAAAAAGACCGAAAAGAACAGAGAACACCCCTATGCCACCTAATCCATTCCCCAGTCCCCATGCCTTACAGCAGCACACTGCATTTGCTAACTTTGATGAGTGGTGTTGACACTCAGTTATTAAGGCAAATGTGTAGCTTACATGACATTTCATACCTCGTATGTGCTGCAGGTGTGATTGCACGTGTATACAAATACTGTCAGAATCACTTCCCTGCTTAACAACCGGATCTGCTCTCTTACCCCAAACTGTCCATCACTGGCTCTTAAACCAGCTTTACAGTAGGCTGTACTCATTCTAAGAATGTTATTTTTTCCCCAGAACTCTTTATTTTTTAGGATGTTGCACCCACAGGCAACATTCCTTTCCAGGAGGTTCTGTCTTCACAAGCTAACGGCCAATACAAGGCTTTCCAAGACAACCTCTTCTGGCTTAGTGATATGTATTTAGCTTCTGTATTTGCTATGTCTTGATAGCTCATTTCCCCTTGTTATTGACTAAGATCTTATTGTCAGCCACTGGAACGTGTTTTGGTTGCCTGTAATTGAGTTTGGGCAATTATTGAGCAGAGTTTCTGGAAGCATCCACACACAGGTTTTCGTGCGGATGTAAGTTTTAAAGGCAGTAGGTAAGTGTCTTGGAGTATGATTGCTGGCTCACACTGTAAGGGATTGCCAGCCCATCACCCCCAGAGCCTGCCCCTTTGCAATAAATGAGGCTTCACATTGCCTGGCATCCTTGCAGTACTTGATGATTTAAATGCGTTGCATGATAGTTCCCTTTGATATGCAATACTGGGCATCTTTTTATAGATGTTTGTGTTTTTATTGTCATTGTCTATATTGCCACCTCTTTGATAAGGCCCCAAGAGTGTCTGGGGCACTAAAAGATAATTCTTTTGGCTTTATTTTTATTATTGTTGTTGTTTTAGTGTTAAAGGAACCCTTCTAGGTACACATTGTTATCCTTATTTAAAAAAAAATCCTAAATTCAAATTAAATAGCTAGCCACAGGGCCTAGCGATTAGGCTAGGGCTCTGTGCTCTTGTTTCCTGTATTTACCACAAGCTTTTTCCAGAAGGAGACTTGCATGGTGCTGCCCCAGCTTGGGCACCTGTCATGGTTGCCCAGAACTTGCATGAGGCACAAGACCCAGGAACAGTCTCCTCTCCCTACCTCACCAGCCCTGAGGTCCTTTTCTTTAGGAGGCACAAACCTTGCCGCCTCCCTGTCCAGGTTTCTGAGTGTCAGAAGCGCCTCTGCAGAGCTCCTGAGATGCAGAGCTGATCTGTTGGACCACAGATGCTCATACCCTGCAGACCATTTCCCTGCTGGCTACAGCTACCTCCGGAGTCTGGAACCACTTCACTGTTTGTTTGAAAACGGTAGTGTTGTGTCTACCTGATTAGGAGATGGAGGAGCTGGGATTTCCTGATACATCACAGACACACTTCGTGGAAGCACCTTCTTCTACAGTGAGAGATAGAGAGGTTCTGGGACCTTTTGCCAGTGACTCCTCTGCGTGCAGGGTCTGGCTGCAGCCCTTTGGTCCTGCACCTCTTAGATTTTCCTCCTATTAAAATGTTTTAGAAAGAAGCACCTATAATTCTCTCTCTTGCCTCCACACCAGAACAGAACCTGTCACGCGGCTTGCATTTCTCAGAGGTGACCAACAATGTCAGTGTAAACTGCTTCCTATAGGGGAGCAATTTCTGTTTACATATGGGATCGTCACCCCCTGCAGGCATGCTGGCTGCCCGTGACCTGGCAGAGTTACCAGGAGAATGTCACAAGCTATGGTTTCCATCCCCTGCCAAGGGAACAGATTTGCTGGCTTCTCTGAGGACAAATTCTTCGGCTGAGGTAAACCCTGATATGGGTTCTCTGAGAAAAAGAAATAAATAAATGAAGGAAAGACTGGACATGAATCATGCCATGAGCAATTAAAGCAAAATCTACCCCAGGACAGGCTTTGAAGTGATGAGCCACATTTTTCTTCCTTTTTACCTAGGAGAAAACATAAACCAGATGATGTCATAGTGGAAGTGGGAGCTGAGGACCAACCTGTGATGTCATGCCCCTGTGAGTACTTAAGACACAATCTACGTGAAGCACTGAGGCATGTGACCGATCTCTGATGGCGATTCAGAGGAGATCAAGGCCCAACAGAGAGAGTGAGTGTCCACCTCACACAGTCCTGCTTTCAGGATGTCCAAGCTCTCACCTTTCCCACCTCAACCCCTTGATGAGTCAGGATATCTGGGGTCTGCCATCCTAGCCCTGGAATTCCTCCTTGGGACTGTTTCTAGCAAATGGTTGGTATTTCCCTGTGGGGATCCAAGCAAGTGGGCTACATGGGCAGGATTGGCTGGTTGTTCTCTCTGCCCACTTCTGACGGGGGTCCTCAAAAGGCAGGGCTTGAGTATTGAATGATCCATCAAGGTAGTTTTTCTTCTCTATTTCCCACTCCATCCCCCGGCTCTTCTGTCAGTCAGCCACATCAGTGATTGGAACACATGGGCACTCATGTGCACACACACACAACACACACACACACACATACACACACACAGAGGAAAGAGAGCAAGAGAGTGAGCTATCTCATACAAGGGAAAATGGGTTTACAAATGCTCTATACAATCCAGCATGAACAAGGGTGACTAAGAGCAAAGATCTAGGCCTGAGAAGGAAGGGTAGGGATGAAATGAGGACACAGCCCTTCTGTGGGGTGTGTGCTCTTTTATCACATTTCATAGAGAGGGGAGCAGATTTATCAGATTGCCTTTGACCTGATGAGCCCCAGTTCTTGCCATGACCGTGTGGTCTCCTAGTTATACCTAAGCTCAGGGCTGCCTATATGATACATGCAAGGTGTTGTCTAACACGGCTGGAGAAGAAGAGAAATCACATAGCTCCTCTCCTTTGGCTGCAGTCTAGGGCCTACTTTGTGGGCTCTGAACACATTTCCTCTTTACACCTATATTTAAGAAAATAAAAAGCCTCAGGCAAATTATTCCCTGTGCACACTGAGTTTCACAGTGGCTCTAATTATTCTTGGCTTAATCCTAGGTCAGAACATTTCGCCTTCAGTTGGGCTTCTCTGTACACATTCTCACACCCAAAAGTGTTGTGGTAATATGTCTGCCTTGCAAGTTGACCTCACATAAAATAAGTTGGGTCAGTGGAGAGACAAACAACTCTTGGTCTGCTCAATTTTACTGGGTCACAATAACACTCCAGGAGTAAACATACAGAATTAAATCATATTTGTGGAGGACTTATACCTAGGATAATCTTTTTTTTTTTTTTTTAAATCCCATAAAGCTGTGTATGGTTAAAAAAAAAAAAGTTTTGCAAGAACAACCTGGAAACCCGATGTTACAAATGAGCCCAGTTAAAAATATAGTGCTGGATGTTTACAAACAGATACAACTACACTGAGCATCCTTTCCTGCACCCTAATTGAGACAGCCTTATGGTACTCAGAGAATGTGAGTTTCTAAAGCTTATGGACAAGACTGACTTGGGTTCTTACCTTGGATCTGGTAAGTTCTACTTGTGTTACCTTGAGCAAAAGCTTGGATTTTGTTTTTTCTGCTTCTGAAGAGTGTGACAAGGACAGCAATGCCAGTTATGCTGGACAGCCTAACCGCAAGGGTGCTGCAGCCCTGTCAGTTACAAGGCAGCCTCCCAAAGTGGAAGAAAGAATGGCCACACAGACGCTGGAAGGAAATGGAATGGAGACTAGTACTATACCCTTGTTTCTGGTCACCCTAATTGCTCTGAAATAAATCTCAAGATCAGAGGAAAAAACATTTCAACAACAAAAAATAAATATGTAAGTAAAGAGAAGATGTTTTAAAATTCACATAAGTCATATCAAAAGTTGTTTTTCAAAAAGACATGGAAATACAGAGGATCCCCCTTAGTCAGCGCTGCCAAAACCACTATTTTGTATTCACCCAACTGGAGTTCCTTCTAACAAACTGCCACCGAGCATATGGCTACCGTGGGCATTTTTTTTTTTCATTATCTCAGAGTGTGTCTACAGTCCCATGTCGGTAAACTCCATCTGTATCTCTATCAGTGGGAAAAATTTCCATCAGGAAATATCAGCAGGCACCAGGGAAAACCTTTCCAATTTACCCAGATAGAAGGAAGTAACGGCAGGGTTCCCTCTCCTGCCTCCCTCTTCTCCAACTCCAGCCAAAAAAAACAAAACAAAACAAAACAAAAAAACCCAAAAATCTTGTTTGCTTTCCCAGAAATTAACCCATCACCCACCCCTGCCTGCCCAGTGGGAGGCTCTGGTGGTGCTTCCCAGGTACCTGGGATGCTGCTCGCCCCAGGTAAGTTCAGGTCATTGCACCATGCCTCTTCACCTCCTCAGCTCTCCACGGAGCAGTGCAAACAGACGAAATAAACCTCTAACTTGTGGACACTACACGGAGAGAAGTCACACAGTAGCCTCTCTCTTCAGCTCTGCCGCTGCTCTCATTTCAATCTCTTTATTCTACAAAGCACCCAGTGACAGGAGAACAGTCAGGATTTGATAGGAAAGGCAACGAATGTGCCTCCCCGGAGGGCAGGGCAGGGGCTGACCAGGCGAGAGGGAAGCATGCAGGCGCATTAGAGAAATGTGCTTTCAGGAAAAGGAGTTCTAGAGGATTCTCAAGAGAGGACTATCGAATGGCAGAGAAACACTTAAAGAAATGCTCAACTTCCTTAGTCATCAGGGAAATGCAAATCAAAATGACCCTGAGATTTCACATTATACTCATGAGAAGGGCTAAGATGAAAAACTCAAGTGACAACACATGCTGGAGAGGTTGTGGAGAAAGGGGAACCCTCCTCCACTGCTGGTGGGAATGTAAACTTGTACAACTACTTTGGAAATCCATCTGGTGCTTTCTCAGACAATTAGGAATAGCGCTTCCTCAAGATCCAGCAATAACACTCCTAGGCATATATCCAAAAGAGGCTCAAGTACACAATAAGGACATTTGCTTAACCATGTTTGTAGTAGCTTTATTTGTAATAGCCAGAAGCTGGAAACAGCCCAAATGCCCCTCAGTTGAGGAATGGATACAGAAATTGTGGCACATCTACACAGTGGAATATTACTCAGCAATAAAAAACAAGGAAATCATGAAATTCTCAGGTAAATGGTGGGAACTGGAAAAGATCATCTTGAGTGAGGTATCCCAAAAGCAGAAAGATACACAAGGTATATACTCACTCATAAATGGATATTAGATATATAACATAGGATAAACATACTAAAATCTGTTCACCTAAGGAAGCTGAGCAAGAAGGAGGAGCCTGGGTTAGATGTTCAATCTCCATTCAGAAAGGCAAAGAGGATGGACATTGGAGGAAGGAGAAAACAGGGAACAGGACAGGAGCCTACTACAGAGGGCCTCTGAAAGCCTCTACCCTGCAGGGTTTCAAGGCAGATGCTGAGACTCATAGCCAAACTTTGGGCAGATGCAGGGAATCTTATGAAAGAAGTGGGAGATAGTAAGACAGGATAGAGGACAGGAGCTCCACAAGGACAGCAACAGATCCAAAAAGTCTGGCCACAGGGGTCTTTTCTGAAACTGATAATCCAGCCAAGGACCACTCATGGAGATAGCCTGGAACCCCTGCACAGAGGTAGCCCATGTCAGTTCAGAGTCCAAGTGGGTTCCATAGTAATGGGGACAGGGACTGTCTCTGACAGGAACTGATTGGCCTGCTCTTTGATCACCTTCCCTTGAGGGGGGAGCAGCCTTACCAGGCCACAGAAAAAGACAATGCAGCCACTGCTGATGAGACCTGATAGACTAGGATCAGAGGGAAGGGAAGGAGGACCTCCCTTATCAGTGGACTGAGGAAGGGGCACAAATGGGGAAGAGGGAGGGAGGTACAGGGGGGATACAAAGTGAATAAACTTTAATTAAAAAAATAAAAATAATTAAAAAAAGAAGAGTTCTTCTGGCCATTAATACTTCGGTTGAATATTGAATATAACCCATTCAAACCTGGTTGTTGAACCAACTTGTTTAAAAGTGAATACGGGCTCCTTCTCTTGGAAAATTCCTTGCCCTTACTTTCCACACACGGAAGGGCAGAACGAAGGCAAGATTGAATGGGATGCATATTGACTTTCGTCGGTATGACTTCTGTGCACGCATATAGTCAGCTGAGAAGATGTAGTCACTTTTAAGTTTACTCACATCCTTTATTTTCAGATTAACCAAATCAAGGTTATAGTTTTCCATCTGCCTGAGAAAATGCCATGGAACAAACTGTCATCATAAAAACAAACAAACAAACAAAAAACAAACAAACAAAAAAAACCCCAAACCTTTAGTAACACAGACCTTATTCAGATGGTATTTGCAAAGAGAATCTCATTGATTAATGAACCCCCCAAACTCTTATTTTTGTTCTTTATAGAAACTGGAAAAACAAAAACTACTAATTGCAATTCTTCCTGAGTCTGCACAGTGCAAAAGGAGAACCTTGATTGAATCTTGCAGGCTTATCTATTATAAGCTTATAATTTAGCCAATGACAGTGTGTGCTTATGTGTCCACATCCATAAGTCTCCCAGACGAGAAAAATCATAGGCCAAAGCTCCTACCAAGAATGTCTAAGTTCTTATCATGTCTTTTCCATACAACCTGAGACACAGGACTGAATACAGTCTCCGCTGTCATCTCAGCCTTTGTAGACTCCATTCTCACAGTCCACTCAATTCGTCATGACTCCCCAGCAAGGTGTGCCAGTTGGATATCCAGAGTCACAGACTGGAACATTCACTCTGTACCAAAGCACATCCCTCATGCTAATAAAGACCAATGCATTTTGTAGGGAAGAGGGCTTTTTTTTCTTGTTTGACAAGATCTTATTGTTCTAGCCAGGCTGTCCTCAAACTCATGATGTGCCCCTCAATGCTGGGATTACAGGCACATGCTAGCATGCTGGCTAGCATTTCCCTTCCTAATTGTCCAAATTCTATCCCCCTCATTTTAAAATAGCTTCTTCTGACAACTCTATGTTCAGTTTACATACCATGTTTCACTCATCTCTTTCTCTGTCATGCTACATTTACTTAGGAGAGTCTGGTCACTTGTATGCTGGTAGCATATTCCATTTCTTGAAGATAATATTCATGGCTAATCCTTCTCTTTTCTCCCACAGCTCCTAATTTTCTTTACTACATACAAGGTAGCGAACAAATATTATTTGTGTAAGCTAATAAATAAATTACTTCTAATTATGATAAATAAATACAAGATATCATTTGTAATGCAGACAAATGCCTGTGCGATTTCCCCACTGATGAATGTAAGAAGATGGTGTAAGGAAGAACATGACCTAGGCATGAACCAAAAACAAATGCTGGGGGATCCCAGGAGAATAAACTGCAAGATCCCAGTCTCTGCTCTGTCTGCAGCTTTCCCTTCGCCTGAAATGACTTCTTGCCACGATGATATAGAACTCACACTGTTCATCCGGATACACAATCCATCTTCAGATGTTCATAGTCACAGACAGGGGCAAGGAGGGGAACACTCCTGAGCATGCTCCCCTGTTGGTTTTGATCCCTAGCCAAGGCTGTCCACCTGCAGAAATCCCCCAACGATCACATTTCTACCACTCCGGCTGATAACGAAGATAATTGTTTCATCCAGTTTGTCAAAGCTGAAATGAAAAGAGGGCAAGGCAAAATGATGCTGCTGTAAATCACAGGGCCCAGACAGCAGAAGAGGGACAAGATAGCGACTTCATTAAGGGTTATGTATTGTGCCATTAAGTTGGCAGGGGGGTCACCTTTCGTGTCACACTCGGCCTCTGTGATGCATTGCCAGCTCTTCTTTCCAATAAAATTAAACGGAGATGTAAAACTGATTAGGGGCCATGTTTGCTTCAGCCCGTGGCAAAGGGAATGGTACAGGGAATAATTGATATAAGATTGTAACTGATGCATAATGGCAGCAATTTCTCTTCTTGGTCATTTCATTGCTGACCTTGCCCATTAAAATAAGCCCAGCTGCCTCACAGAGAGACATTTTGTTTCCCATCAGCCCCAGACCCTATGGCAGCTCCCATTCCCCTAGCCATTGGCCTCTCACTGAAACAACATGGCTATAAATATTGTGAGCCTGAGTTTGGGAGGAGTGGCTGGTTCTCATATGGGTAGGTCCCTAATGCTACTGTGGGCATGAGTCTAAAATCCCTAATTCTTCAGATGACATCTGCAGATAACTGTAAACCTCACTAGTGTTTAGACACTGCCATGGTGAAAATTACTGTTGACCTTCTTGGTCTGAGTCCTAGGCCTACAGCCCAGGCCTCGCTGTAGATGCCCAGCCATTTGGTGGTAGGTAAACTGCCATAAACAATGAAGAATGGATTTTACCTTTGCAATAGAAAATTATATTTTAGCAGGCTTTATGAAGTCAACAATTTGGACAATTTCCACGAGCTACATTCTGTCTATTGTTCAGTCAACAAATATTTATGAAAGGTCTATTAAGTACTAAGGATGGTAGTAAACATTGAGGGAATACAGTTACCTGCCTAGTTCTTGGAGCCCACAACTAAATGGTATTTTCCATTGGAAAAATTATGGCTCACATTCATTGGAGATTCACTATGCATCCATATTCAGCTATACAAATATTTTTTGATTGTCATCATGGCAAGAGTGATTGTTAACAGGTTTCCCATTTTATATGTGGAGAAAAAGGAGAAAGCACAGGTCAAGTACTATATAGGACACTTGGAGAATAAAAATTTGAGCCCATATTTAAGATGTCACAAGTTGATGCTGAGACCTAAACCCAGAAAAAACTATTTTATTCACACTGTTGATCAATTTTATCCAGCATTCAAGATGCAATACTATATGTTTAACCAAATGAAATTCAGAGTCTGAATATCCTAAAGGTTAGGACAAAGTAAGTGAAATAGATCCCAGGTAGTAAGCATTAGATATCACATGGCATAAGATCCTTTTCAAAATGCAGCATCCGAAATAGGTGTTTTAGGGTGAAGAAAGGAAAATGGGAATGCTTCTCTGTCTTTCCTATAACCATATCCTCAGCCAACTGTTAGTATCAAGATCATGGCAAATAGCGACGAATAATAATAATAATTAAAAAAAAAAACAATCTGAGAAACAAGGTGACAGGGAAGGCTTTTATCATGCCTCTGGCTGCCTACCTGCTTGGTGTTGTGTCCCTGTTCCCACCCCAACAGAAGAGGGGCAGACTTCACGAGTCAAAGTTCCTTTTCTCTTTGTCTCCAGGAATCTCAGCAGTTAAACCTTGATGTTTATGAGGTGTGACCCATCTTCATAGTGATCGTCACAGCAGTGACCTAAGGGATATTTTCTCAGACTCACTGAAAGCTTGCTGGGTAGATGTGTTAGCCTGCCTGCCTGCTTGTCTGTCCATCCGTCCGTCTGTCTGTCTATATCCTACTACTTCCTGTGCTCTGACAGACTCCAGGGAATGGAGCAGCTCTGGGTGGGAAGGCTATAAATGACAAACAATGGTTTCTCTGCCAAAAATGTGATTAGACCAGAAGTGGGCTAAGTTAAAGCAGGCATCTCCTCCCACCACATGGAGCCATGACCCCACACATGGAGAAGGAGGCAAATGCTCTGAGCAAATGAAGACAAGAACTCTGAACACTTCCTCTTTCACGACTCCGACACTACAGCTGGAGAGGCCCCATCTATACATAAACAACAGATAAAAAGGGAAAGCTTGGAGCCAGAGGACACTTGTCATCTTGTCCTTCCTTCCTGAGCCTCCTCAACCAGCCCCCGCCCCCAGATCCCCGAGCATCTGGTGAGTGCTGAGCCACTCTGAAAGAGGCAGCCTTGGCCTCAGGATTCCGTTTGCCACTCTAAGGAGAGCCACTGGGTCTGAAACTTCCCTGCGGCTCTTAGGATTTTTCACACAAGATGAGATGAAGAAAGAGGAAACTCCCACCTTGCAGCAATTGCAATAGTGAAGAAATCCTCCCTTAACATGATATAGACACACAGTGTGTCTGTAGCCATAATGATCATCAACCCTTACAACAGTTTTCTGAGATAAATGGTGGTTTTGTCACTTTGAGGATAAGGAAATCCGGACTCAGAGATATGCTGAGGTTGCCAAACAGGCTTGAAGGGATGATCTGTTCCCAGTGGAGTGAGTTTCCGTTGCTCCTCGGGAGAAATGGCAAATAATGTCGAGAAGCAGTTTGCAGCGTTGACTCTCTCAGGCCTTGTCATGGTGACTTTCCAATAAATGGTCAAGGGAGTTGGTGGGAGCCCTAGCCAGCCTGCCTGTAGCATTCTCAGGAGGCTGAGGCAGGGAGGGGCCTTCTAGGGGCAGAGGGTAGAGGCAGCCCAACCAAGTAACAGCCTCAGTATAAGTTTTCAGGGGCCTAAAGTGATGCTGTAGGAAGATGTCCCTTCTTAGGTCCCTGCTGAAGAAATATGGTCCAATGGGTAAGGTGGTACATGCCTGCATTTCTGGCACTGGGGGGACTAACGGGGAAGGGGATCAAGAGTTTAAGGCCAGTTTGAGCTATGTAGTAAAGTTTTGTCTCAATTGGGGCATGGGGGGTGTCAAGCTTGCATCTGCAGAGCAATGAAGCTTCAATAGAGGTGGGCAGCCTCTTCCCTTCCTTTATCCGTGATATAGCTCCTTACCCTATCCCAGCTCACATTACATGAATGAGTAACCGTGAGTCCGTGAGCATCCCTGAAGAATGGAAGCCAAGCAGATCTGCTGGTTGTGATCACTAGGTCTGCAAGAGCCTTCTTCGAAACTGGGTTGGGCATCCACAGGGGCTGGGGAATCTTGCTCTCCTATCCCTGTCCATTAGCCATCTCTATGTATTACCCATCCGACACCGGGAACGAAGGCAGGGAGTAAAAAAATTCCTGAGAATTTTCAGAGAAAAGAAACAAAGAAAAGAAGACTTGGTGGTATGGTAGGAGATAATAAAATATTTCCACTTGATGAGCGAGGTGGGGTGCTATAGTAACCCTAAAAAGACAGGTGCACACCTGGGGCTTCATGGCTATCGCAACTGTTAGATCAGGCTGGCAGACAGGCCCTTGGGAGAGACAGTACCTCCTGACTTTTTTAGGAGAGCATTAGCAAGGATTTATGTTTCTGCTCAAGCCCCTAACTCACCTTCTAACATTTGGAGAAGACATCACATGGCCAGCCAAAGCCCCAGGGAAATAGCAGCAGAATGTGGAAAAGACAAAGAGAGCTCAGTGACAGGTGACCAGCCCTCTCCCTGGAGGGTTTCATACACACACACATGCACACACACTCATGCACACACACACACACACACACACACACACACACACACTCCTTTGCCATTTAAGGCAGAACCAGGAAACAAAAGGGAATGCAGCAAGTGGCTGAACTGTTAACAATCCAGGGATTACTCTATCAGTCTGTGCTCAGAGGCAGGGAAACTGGGGGTAGCCTCCCTGGCAACCACGCAGTTGGTACAAGTCAGAGGTCACTGGCTTGCTCTTTCTGAGTGGTCTGCTCAACAGGAGAAGCTGTGCACACTACAACCCATTTGGTCAGGGACATTGCTTCAGGGTTGTTCTTGCTGATTGCCTCCAGGGCAACTCAGCTTCTCCCACAATGGCTTTCTAGAAGGGCTTCTAGTGTATGAATGAGCGAATGAATGAATGAGTGGATTTGAGGGAAAGATGCTTCATTATAAAGAACATTCTTTCAGGCACAGTACAGAGGGGGAACAGACCTAAGGGGGCGGAGAAGCTGGAAACACTGAGGTGTCTGACGCTGCTTACACAGAGGCAAAGCATAAGGAGCTCCCTAGACATGCCGACAACGACATCACATCCTCTGCCAGGATCAGTGCACAGAGGGACAGCCCCAAACAACAAATTGTGGGCAACAGGACTCCGCAGCAGGGGCTTCCGGATTGTGAGGGTGTCTAAAGCTTGCACCAAAGGCACTGGAGAGCCAGGGCAGCACAGCCATTAGTGGCCATGGAGCTCCCTTCTCTAGGCAACAGGACAGCCAGGGCCCTCCTCACTGGCTAGATTTGCAGAGCCGCCCACTGGGAGCGGAGGGATTTTTTCTTAACGTCTTTATAGAGACCGGCTAATGTAAAGCTTTCCAACATAAGGTTGTTTTTCTGTTCCTTCTTCCTGACCTTGGCATTTTCTTTCTCCATTCCTTGGCTCGGCGCTGTCCTGTGGCCAGGTTTGCCTCTCATTTGTCAATGTTATTATTGAATTTTCAAATGCCAGTAGTACACATAAATCAATGGCTTTCTTCTCCCTACTGGCATATCCCTGCCACATGTGGTCATTCATTTTTTTAATAAGTCCCCCTCTCCTTTCACCCATTTATAAAAATGCATCTTGTTCTCCCACCACCGTCCATCACTGGCTGAGCCTAGCTATTTGTTGCCCCTCAGTGCTTATTCATCAACGTTTTCAAAAGCAAAATCACTCTTCGCCTCCTGCTCTTATTGTGCCATCAATCTTGACCAGAGGATCAATAAACTTCGCTTTTGCAATTTTCCCCCCCTCCAGAGCTGACTCTCTCCAAAGTGCCGTCTTTTTATTTACATTTTTAACTGATCATCAGTAGGGGAGGGAGGTGGCAGTGTCAGGGAAGCAAAGGGCTTTCATTTGCTCCCGAGGCAGCAATAACCATCCATGCATCGGTCATTTAACACGGTAACCCAGCGAAATTGATACCCGGCTCTTCCCTGCTCTGCGTCCACTCGCGTAAATCATAACCCAGGGAAACAAAAGCCTGGCCTAGCATTGTATCTGCCAAACAGGCAGGCGAGGAGGACGGCAGAGCGACTCACCCACTCCAAGCCTTGTTGGAGGAGACACATGCTGACGCCCAGGAATTCCTCTGCTTTGTTTTATTTGTGTCCAGGGAAAATTAAATGGAAAGACACGGCGGCATGGGTCAAAGGAAAGAAGGCTGAATTAATGACCAGCAGACATGTAATACTGACCCAGCAAATAAGCCTGGAGCTGACTGGGTCATTAGACTTGTAGACCCGTGGACACATCAGGTTCATGGGCGTCTAGCCTGCCATCGATGCTTCTTCCAGCAAGGAGGAGCAGGGTAAGAAATGCAAAGCCACTTGGATGCAAATGAGTTACCTGTGAAAGTCAAAGGGATTTTCTTTTCCTCTCTTTTTATGCCTGTATTTAACAACACTTACTCAAGGCTAAACTAGGACACGTACAAATTAAAAAAAACAAAACAAAACAGAAACCAAACCAAACCTATAATCAGTAAGCATTACAGCATACTGTCCATTTCCTCTGTATTGGGGTACCTCAGAGCCTCTGGGTGGTGTATCTATTAGTCACAAACCACACAAGATGGCCACGAGGCCCTGTGAAGGGATGGCAATGATGTCTTCCCTCTCACTGCTAGTTTTAATTAAGACTCCCTTTGACTAAGGGAAGTGGGGAAAGGATTTGCACACTTGAGTACTGTTCTGCATCTAATGATTGATAGAAAACCATCCTGCTAGTCTCACAACAACTTACTAAGGCCAGTTTTGCACTATGTTTCAAGGATAACTAAATTGCCATGCAAGAGACCAAGTTTCTTGTACATACCATAAAATTTGGATACAGCTCTCTGATTCCAAATTCAGACATTTTCCACTTCCTGATGCCAATTATTCCTCAGGAATAGGTCAGGGAGACCCAAAGGGTTCTGTGAGTGGCACTTGAATCTGGGGGAAAAAGACTGTTTTTTCATCCCCCAAAGCCACCAATCTCTTGTCACAGGCCTGACAATGGGGGTACAAAGTTCAAGAGACAAAGCAGACCTGAAGGTCTGCCACCAGATCTAGCAGGCACAGAAGAAAGAGCCATGAACGCAAGACCAGAGGCCCGTTCCCAGCTGGGAACAGAAAAGTCATTACTCTTGAGGCAGTTCCCTCCGTCTTTCTCAACCTCAGTCTCCTCAACTCTGAAGTTAAGGAGTCGCCTCTGAAATGTCTAAAAATCTCTCTTAGATATGCTCATCGAAATCCTTTCCAGCATCAGCAGTGGAGGTCAAGAGCCCCGAAACACCACCCTGGCCAGGGTGAGGCACCGTATGAAATTCTGCCTGTCCATAGCACTGTGCAGGCCTGTGGGTGCACCTGGACCAAGCAGCTTGCAGCGGACATTTGGTACATATGCTTTGGCCTCTCTTTAATCTCTGTAGCTGTAGTAGGGGAATAAAATAGGATTGGATGAAGACACTGGTTCAGGGCTTTCAATACTTGGATTTCATGGAGAAGTGGAATTTCAGATAAAAATATGAAATGAAATCTTCTGAACCATACATAGTGCCGTCAACTTTTAATTTCTCCAAATAAGATGACAAACCACCACAATTTATTTTTGCCATTATGTCATGGACAAAGGACACCTTGGTGCCCAACGCTTAGAAAGAAATCATTGATAGGGACAAGTGCATGTCTATCTGCCGCTGTCTGGACCTGGTATGACGTATGATGGCCCTTTTGCGTATCAAATTAAATGATACGTTATCTCCAAGCCACAGTGTTATCTCCAAACCTCACCTCAGACTTGGGCATTCCCACAATACACAGATCAGTTACTAAATATGTGTGCATTGTCCTGCGGGTCTTAACTGTTAGGTACATAAATCTCTTTCCTGTCAGTGAGAGTATGCACTCCCTAAGTACTGGGGCCATTTCTTACCTTTTCATCAACAGGTAGAATTAGTTTAGCCATCTGTTTGTGTCTACTTGAGATTCGAGTATGGCACTGTTTTATAGCTAATCTGGGCAGAAGGCAAGAGTCAGCTGAGGTAGGAAAGTATGGGAAGTATTTGGTGGGGTCACATCAGAAGAGCCTCTGAGATGCATAGGTAATCCAGATCCAGAGCAGTGTGGATGGGCAGAGACCTCTAGGCACCTTGGGCCCGGATCCCTGAAGCCCAAGCTGCAGTGAGCTGTGCACATCTGTTGAAGAGCCAAGGAACACAGAGAAAAATAGAGATTCTGAGCAGAGGATTCTAAAAATCACCACTGCCCGTGCTTTCCTCGCCTCGTGAGAGTAACACGGCAATAACCAAGACTCCCAGTCAATTACTGCAGGCCTCAAAATGGCTGGCCTTAGCGGACACTGAAAAAGATGCTGGCTGGCATATCAACTGTCCTCTCTTTTAAGCTAATCCCAAGAAAGGCACCGGAGAACACACAGCCCGGCTTGAACGGTAGCCAACCTGTCAATCTCAGGGTGGATTCGGTTAGTCTTGGGCATCAGGCTTATGTAACTTCAACTGTTTTGCTAACAAGCCAGAAATAAACAATGAGTGACCGGTCATTTTTAAAAAGCCAGCTCCCCTGCAAGAAGAAGAGAAAGGAAGCCAAGAGGCCGAGAGGAAGTGCCTGCCAAGATAATAAATACAACCCCAAATCTCCAACATTTTGTGGTTTGACACTTAATTGATTAACTAATTTGAGGCAACAAGATTTAGTGTTCCTGCAGATTAGTGTCTGAGGAGTAATTAGAGCCATGGCTCCCATCTCCGAGGAGCATGGAAGCTGCAGCTTTTCACAGGTCAAACATGCGTCAGAGCCTACATATTACTGCAGATACAAGTGGGCTTTTGAAACACGTCCCTTTCCAGCTCTGCGTGCTGGGATTGCTCTGGAAAGGTCATTTGGCGCCGTTATCAGCACAGACAAAATCCCCTGCCTGTAATGTATGTGTTTATTCTCAAATTAAATATATTAATGTATTATTTGTTCTTAAAATGTCATGGAATAGATAGTGAGCTTAGCCCTCCTGGCAGACCTTTGAAGCTTAAAGAGTAATGTAATAATAGTACATTAATCCATAGGCCGTTCAGTCATCTCCCTGTGGAGGCCCCAGCCGCTGTGCGTGCTACAAAACGCTGGATTTGCAGCTCATGATTGTAGGAGTCCTTTTCCTTAACAATGGGAGGTTTGATAGAGGGCTTCTTACTGAAGCCTAGGAAGGGCACAGGTCCTGTGTTATTTAAGTGGGGGAAAAAATCCTACTGAGGACTTAAAAAACTAGGCAAAGGCCAACGTGGTCCAGGGTTAAAAATAATTTCAGGGAAATTGGGGACTGAGCCAGAGAATTTCGTTTTTTTGCTGGTCTCCTTTGGCTGTGTCTTCATAGCAAGCGAGAAGGGATCACATTTAGAGACCCGGCACCATTCCAGAAAAGCGCCACTGCGGTCAGCAAAGGTGGGGCTTTGAAGACAAGGAGCACCAGCAGCCCCGTGAGGTGAGGGCATAGGTGGGAAGGAAGGTGGGGAGAGAGAAAGACCGATGAATCCATGTGCCGTTTTACCTCCGTTTTAGCCCCCTCCCTCCACTCCCAACAAAGTCTTCCGAGGAGGTGTCCGGGAAGAAATTTTACATGCCTTCTCTGTGTGTTTTGGATCAATGGCTGGTCTCTCCTCCAAGTAGCTGTTGCCGTAGCGGGGGGGGGGGGGGGGGGGGGGGGGTCCCTGGAGGCTGACAACACGGGCTGGTCTCAAGAGGTGACCTCTGGAGGCGTGCCCTCGAATTTAGAAAGGCCCCGCTGGTTAATACAGCCTCAGCCAGTCCTGAAACTTTGGATCTTGCATGGCCCTTAAGAGTTATCACAAACTGAAGCAAAGAGCCAAGGCTCCCATGCCCCTTCTCCCCCCCCCCCCCCCCCCCCCCGCACTGGCCAATCATTATTTGTCTCTCTGGAGAAGAGAGGCATAACCTTGGGCAAAGAACAGTTCCCTGTTCTTAGCAACTATGCATCTGCAGGCTTTCAGTAGCCAGTGTTCCCAGCGTCTGGGGACAGATGCTCTGGCCCCCCAAGGAACGAGGACCGGCTTTGGCTGGGAGAAGCATTTCAGGCAGTCCCCTGGGGTGTGTCTCTTCATTTCTCAACCTCTTCCTGAGAAATTAACTTACAGCTATTCTCACCAGCTGTTCTGACCCTCTGCTGCCCTCTGGTGGCTACTGGCACAACTACCCCAACCAGGGAGGCCCCTTCGATCCCTCCCCTCTCACACCCCGCCACGTCAGGGTATTGGTTCATTCCCACAAACGAGTCATCCTGAAATGTTCCTAGTACTCAAGAAAGACCTTCTTTCTTTTCTTTCTTCCTTCTACCTTGTCAGTACGAAAATTAAATTCTGACACAATACAGACTTCTGTCTGTTTCCATCCTGAAGGTTTTCAGGGTCTTCAGGTTATTGTTAATTATCATTTATTAATTATTGAGTATCTCCTTGGTATGGTCTTGTGAGAGCAAGATCCTTCAGGGAATAGTGGGTGAGCTGTGAGGGTAGAGAGGACCCAAATGGAGTTGCTCATCCCTTCTATATGGCCTAGGGTTGGCCAAAGGTCAAGGACTGACCTTCCTTGCCTCGAAAGCTGGTACCAGCTGGCCCAACGGCAAGGGCAAAGACTCTTTCCTGAGTGTGAATTAAGGTCCTGTCTCTGGAGTTTGCTGCTTGAACCTCTTCTCTAAGGACCAGTTTCTGCACCTGTGGAATGTTCTAGTGTGGGAACTGGGATGCGGGAGGGGTTGAGGGCGATGGAGTCACCAACCCTGGACACAGACTCCAGGGACCAGCATCGAGGCCCAGATCTATTTTACTGAGTAGAACTAAGCCTTTTTTATATATACGCTCGCTTGACCAACGGTGTCAGGACCTATGGGGTTTGGACACGAGCTGTTGTATAGCTAACCACTGTGAAGTCCAGTTGACCTCACTTGGCACTAAGGTGCCCGGGAACTTCTGTGAGGATGGGGGAGTGGCCACCGCCCTGTTCCGAGCCCTCCCACGAGGCTCTTCTGCTGTGCCAGGGGCCTTCTTTTTGTGTCTGGCAGTTTTCTGCCATGCAGGGCTCCATCGTCTGGGTTATGACACCCTTAGCCTCACCATCCACAGGTGCCCCGCCCCCGCCCCAGGAACCCCACATTCTAGTATCTACTGAACAACTCGTTTGCAAAACATTGAATTTGGTGTGCCTTCCAAAGCACATTGCAAGCACTGGCTTTGTTCAGGAGCTTATCAGCGTTACATATGAGTTTTAAGAACCCTTGAATGTCTTTCCTGGTAGCATAAGGGACAATAGTGACAGAGAACTATACAGATCTCAACCTGCCACAAACTGTACTCTGGGTGCATATAAAGGCATCCAGCAAAAGGAGGATCTTTTCAGAAAAATCACAAAAACATGAAGAAAGTGCGGTACACAATAAGTGAGCAGGGAGATATGAACTTCACCGCAAACCTCGGTATACCCCTGTATGTTCACAAAACGGCTCCCTGATGCCGAGGCTGAAGGACATGCCTGGGGGCGGCACCTGTTCTGCCAGACCTGCCCTGCAAGGCCCATTGCCTTAGACACAGCCTTCCTGAAGAGACAGCAAGCAAAGGCAGCCAGTGACGGAACTGAACCCCCAGACTGTGGGAACTCACGGAAAGAATACGTCTGGAACAGGTAAAGTCAGGCTGGAGTTACGTCCGTTACATCCGGGAGACTAGCTCTGTGGAAGTCAGTCCCACCAGTACTGAGAGTTCCTGAGAATATTCCGAAGCCCTTACAGGCACAGTGGCATAACTACCTCAACTAGAGAATGGACCAGCGGGGCAATGCTACATTCCTCTTAAGTAGCATGCTTGTCAGAAATTTTGCAAAATTGAAAAACTAACATGTAAGCAAACGTGAGTCTATGTCCATAACATTCGCTCCGTGTGTCAGTTTGTGTTCAACACTTAACTAATAGCGATAAATATCAGCATGGGAAAGGCTCGGGAAGTGAGGGGAAAAGTAGCACACAAAAATCAGCATACACATCCCAATATTGAGTTTTTGACATGGTTGTACAGTGTATTTGGTATAGCTACTAGAGAAAGAACGGAGAATTAAAACAATAAGGAAAAAAAGACACCCCCCCTTCTGTGAGTGTGTGTGTGTGTGTGTGTGCGCGCGCATGTGTTACACACGCGCCTGAATCATTTGTGGGACTCAGAAGGCAGAAGATTTTTGGAGTCTGAAGAGCAACAAGAGCTCAACAGTGTCACCCAGGGAAATAGCTGTCACACAATAACTTTTATACAGTGTGGGGAACTTTAAATACTTTTAGTGCAGGGTACTTTGTTTGGAAAGAAATGTAAGCTGAGTAATTTTCTTTAAAATTACACTCACCGAGAACGTTTGATCTAGGTTTTTAAGTTTGTGTATGAAAGTGGAAAAATAATCACTTCAGATGTCAAAAAAAATCTTCGAGTGTAAAATGTTCCCCAAAGCTCTGGGCTTTGTTTTTTTGGTGGAAGTCAGGAAGCAGTTAAGTGTCTTCCAGCAGGAACTGGAATGCTCATTTGGTCAAGAAGAGTAAATGCTGATAAGTTGGCGTCCTCATTCTCAGAAGTCCCCAATGCGCACCAGCACAGGATTCACAGGATGTGGTGGTGTTCAAGAGAAAACTGGCCATTTTGTTTGAATTCACAGAAGCGGGAGCCTAGCTCCTTGGCCTGGCCTTCCCTGTCTTCTGGAGACCTCTTTCTCTTTAAGTCACTGGGGACACACCTGGAGGCAAGGTTCTATTTTAATTGCCTTTTTCCACCTTACAGAGACCACCAGAAACAAAAGATCCCCTAGCTCCAGGCTCATGGCAAACTTTCCGTGGAAGGGATCTCCCTACTTCTCAGTGTCTACTTCCTTGGGACCCAGAGGGGGTGGAGCTGAACTCTGGCGGAGGTGGGTCAGATGGACAGTGCTACTTTTAATTTTAACATAGAGAACAAGGAAGCATGGGAGGGAAAAATAACAATCCTGCTCCTCCCACCCCTTGGTTAGCAGGCCTTGCTGAATCTGAACCCTGAAGTGTGATGGGGGCTGCAGAGCAATCTAAACCAAAGGCACTTATCCGAGGTCCACAGCCAGAAAGGTTTGAGAAGAGATGTCCAAATGAGCCAAGATGGCAGCGCTATCAGGCAGGCAGGACAGCTTGAAGGTCTATGGGAGTGCAGAGGTAGAGAGGGACCCTTTCCCCTGTAACCCTCAATTGAGGAACCACAAAGGTCACAGAGGGAAGGGGCTGAGACTCCTGCCTTCTGTTTCTGTAATGGTATTAGCAATGACTCTTTCTTACTCAATCGCACTCCCAAAGGATTGTCAATAAACTTTTTATGTGCCATAACTGTTACATTAAATAAAGCTGAAAGTATTGAGTAAACCGACTGTAAATCACTTTAGATGCCTTGGAATTACATTAAGTGTGAGAATTATGGATCTTTTGCTGCTTGCAGAAACAGAGAAACGACAGAGCCAGGGGTTTTTACGCTGCCAGCCTTTTGAAGATTTTTTAAATTATTTTTTTATGCTCCACGACAGCCATCTCTTGTAAATGACTTGTTCAGGGGCAAAGGAGGAGAAAGGCAGAGAAAAATAGTGGCTGAGTGAGAGTGGAAAGGAAAAAGTGCCTTGCAGTGAGGGACACAGCCCAATTTCCTTTCCCTTTTGCATGTGTCTAAAGAAATATTTTTTCAAGATTTTTTTCCCCATATTTGTACATTTTAAGTAAACAGTGAGGGGACGTGTCCAAACACAGATTTGCAGGGTGCACACACATGTGTGTGAACAAACCCCTTCTTTGAACTCCCTAAAACTTTGTCCAGTTTCCCCAGATGTTGTTTCTGTGTTGTTAAGCTCTTGCTTTTATGGTGCTGGTGTTCATCACTCATCCCAGGCCTTCACAGGGCCAGGCCTGTGTTTTAAACAGAGTTGCCAAAGGGCTGGAACTGGAGGAAGTTTGTAGAAAATGTTGATAAAAGCAGAACTCACCCAGGCCCCAGGACCAGTTTTGGTGTCAGAACGGGTTTGATTTTGTTTGGGAGTCGAGGGGTTAAGGATGCTCTCCACCTAGCCTGGTGTGCCTGGTATGTCCACTGACCACTTACAGCAACAAAATCGCCCTCTGAGTCTGGTGAGGACTACCACCATAATCATCAGAATGGTGTTGGTTTTCCTCTTAGAAAAGGAAGGGTGAAAAGAAGTCGTGGTACTTCCAGGCCAGGAATGGGTGTGGCTGCTCAATAATTCATAGGAAGTCATAAAATGGGGGAGGGAGGAGGCAGAGTACTGCAGAGGGAAGTCTGCCCTCAGACGCCCAAGCCTAACCCTTGGAGTTGTGAGAATCCAGAGGACACAATCTGATGGCAACATAAGACCAATTTGCTTGTCTTACCTGACCACTAAAAACCCATTATTATTTTAAAATCTGTTATTTTTAAAAGAATAAAACAATAAAAAAATTTTTTTCAGCTAACCCGAAACATCAGATCTGGGCTCCCGGTCTGGCTAGGGAAATGAGTCAGCCCAGTCTTATGCAACAGAAAACAGTGTAATGAGATCCATAGCTTAGAAAGGATTGAGTGGTATAACACAGTGGAATTTAGAAGAGGGAGACCCAAGAGGCCCTCAGGATTAGAAATGTTGGAGATTCACAAGTTTGTGCTCTTTGAGAATGTGGAATGGAGAGGGCACGCCCAAGTGTTGTGAGAGACAGAGAAGAGAAAGGAGCCAGGTTGCCCAGCAGGTAGAGTGGGTTAGGGAGGGCTGTTGAAAACCAGGCAGGTAATATAGTCTCTGGAACAGTTTTTGCATAATGGTCTTCAGAAAATTAGGGTCTGTATGAGTGTGTCTGGGCAATTTGTCAACAGCCACAGCCCTTGCTACACCATCCTAGAGCTGCAGCTGGGAATGTGGAGATGAGATAGCAAGGGCTGGGTGAGTCATAGCCCTGGGTGGCATTAGAGCTGGCAGACACATGCGCTGCTGTGTTTCCTTCTGCTGTAAGCTGAACAGAAGCACCACTACCCTGTCACACAGACTCTCTTGTATGTCAGGACTGGACACCCCCAATTCTGGGTTTTGACCTTGACGTTGACCCTTACCGGTCCTATGGCACAGAA
The DNA here is from genome assembly GCF_030254825.1 of Meriones unguiculatus. NCBI lineage: Eukaryota > Metazoa > Chordata > Mammalia > Rodentia > Muridae > Meriones > Meriones unguiculatus. Next base: position 18,522,190 of record NC_083352.1, read on the forward strand.
CAGCTTCCCTTAACTCTCACGATCTTGGGAGGTGACCTAGGAAGGTGGAGGTGGATGATCTGAGAGTCATTTTCGACTCTAGTTGTTCTGACTGCTGTGGCTTTTTCTATATTGCTTTCCTTGTCACTAGACAAAAGGTCAGGTGAGAGTCAGTGCAACCTGCTTCCTTGGCTGTGAACAAAGACCACACTGGAGCTACCAGCCAACTCACCTTGATGCAATCAGAGGAATGACTCTCAGTCAAGCTTTCTCCATTGCTTAAACGACTGGGCCAAGGTTGAAACTGATTAATCTCCCAGAGCTTTGAGTCCCATATCTGTGTAGTGATGAAGCAAATGAACAGTGGGTTGTGTGTGTGGGTTTGGGGGGGGCAGCAGAGACCCTATTCAAGTTCATTCAGCAGCCTGGGCAGGGTATAATTAGGCTCACGAGCTCCAATAATCCTATAATTTAGCCCAAAGAGCAAAAAAGCCTGAGTTTCAGGTCATCTCTGACTGTTCCTAGAGAGGGCTAGTCAAACAACATTGTGTGTATGTGTGTGTGTGTGTGTGTGTGTGTGTACAGAGGCTTCAATTTTTCAAATACCTACTTTATTTAATGTTCTCAAGTGCCTCTACCTCCCTTACAAAACTCCAGCTTTAGGTAGAAGATTAGTAGGGAAAGGAGCTGTAGACCTGTTAGCTATTTCCTGCTGATGTGGTCATTGGGTTCTTTGGGGATATACTAATCTAGTTTATCAGGACACCAGCAGTCCAGTCAGGCAGCAGAGCAGCAAACCACAACAGCAGCAGCAAACAGCAAGCAACTGCAGCAGTGGTGGTATCACTCAACAGAAGAGGCAAACCTGCCAAAGCTTCACAAAAAGTTCTCTGGAGCATTTTTTTTTTCTTTCTCTGCGAAAACCAGCAGAGTGATCCGAACTGTTGCAAAGCGTAGTGATGCAAAAACATGGTCTCACTGCCTGTGGGCTTCCATTTACCCCTTCTCAGAGTCCACACAAGGGTGTTTTCCAGGTTGCAAAACCCGTGCTCCTTGTGTGGGGTAGTTTCCAGCTGACAAACGTCACACACCTTTTCACGGGGGCTGTGAAAGCATTTCCACATCCTACACTTGGAACCAAAACAAAAAACATATTTACCTGATACAAATGAGTTTCCAAAAAGAACAGAAACTTCTGTTGTGTATGTGTGTGTGAGTGTGATCATAAACCATGAATATAAAGGTAAATTGATGTCAATCTTTCTTATTCCCTCTTAATTTTTGAGACAGTGTCTCTTGCTGATCTGGGTCTCATAGATTGCCTAGACTGGCTTCCAGCAAGCCTCCATGATCTACCTGTCTCCCTTCTCTGGGCACTGGAGAGAGATGGTGTCATCTCTCACGTGAGTACTGGAGATCCAAACTCAGGCCTTCATGCTTGCACAGCAATCCCTTTGCTCAACTGAGACATCTCCCCAACACAGCCAAACAATATAATCTTGAGCTATGAAGCTAACTGCTTATAGGGAGACTTTATAACATACTGTGGACATACATATTAAAATATTTATAGACGAATGAATACATAAGAGGAAAAAACTCAGTGGTGGGTTTTTTAATTGAACAGATGTCAAAGATGACACCTACACTTTACTTCCAAGTTGAGATGGAGACAAAATGTGAAAAGATATTTATTGAGGTCTATTTGGGCCAGGAACTCTGATCTCTGATGAGAAAATGGTGAATAAAAATAGGCAAACTTATTACCACAAGATAGCCTAGGGGGAGACAGCCCAGGGGGATGAGAACTGCTGGGCCAGTTTAGTAAATTACTGCAACCATTTCAGAGAATGGGCACTGAGGTGAAGATGCCAAAACCCAGGTTTGGAGTATGATAGCTAATATTGATAGGACCTAGTGTCACAAGCCTCTGGAACTACCAGTGTGATGGGTCAGCTAGCTCCGGTTGTCTGTGGGGATTATCTTCATCAGGTTACTACCCTCCCAAGCTCTGGCCCTGGACTACTAAGGGTCAAGCTCAGGGAGCATCTCATTCATTCCTGACAGTGGGTGAAATGTGACCACGCATCTCAAGAGTGGCCCCTGTCTCCGAGACTCCCTGGACAGGAGGGATTGACTGTGCCCTTGAGCCGTTCGGCCAATGAACTCTCCCCTTCCTTAAGTAACTTTATTTCAGGGGGAAGGGATAGGGGAAGTAGAGTTAGCACAAGCATCAAGGAGAGGATCCAGTGACAAATGACAGGCATGTGTGGGAGGAACCCCCAAGGTCACATCTGAGCTGACATACTTTATTTGTTTATTTATCGTTTGTTTGTTTGCTTGTTTGTCTTTTTGATCATTTAATTGTTTGCTTATGCCGTGGTGCATCTGTGGAGGTCAGAGGGCTTGTGGGAATTGATTCTCTCCTTTCACCATGTGGGTTCTGGGGATCAAACTCAGCTCAAGCTTGAGCTGTCTTACTCACTGAGCCATCTTTCCAGTCCTATTCTTTTTAATTATTATTATTCCTTTTCCTTTTTTGGGGTGGTGGTGGTGGTGGTGGTGTTGTCAGAGTTGTGTAATCCAAGCTGGCTTCAACTGTACTCTGTAGTGGAGCTTGACCTTGAACTCCTGATCCTTGTGCTCTGTCCCACAACATGCTTGAGCTCCAGGCCGGTACCCTCACGCTCAGTGGTGGAGATTAAACTCGGGAAGACTTCATGCATGCATGCTGGGCAAACATTGTACCAACCCACACAAGGCCCTAATGACACGCAGATTACTAATCCTCGTCTTTCACATCCATGTCCAGGGCTTGATTTCCCCTTCCAGAAAGTCACTCCAAATATTTGTTTCAGTTCTCCTGGCCAGCCCTATCATCCCTGCATGCGGATGACACACTCAACCCTTAAATCGTAATTTAAATAAACTGTGCAATAATTATGAGAAACAAAAAAGTAACTATTTTTTTTTCCTCAGTAAAAATACAGATCTGGGTTTCTGCTGCAAAAAGTAGATCTCCACCCCCCACTCCCCCCAAAAAAAACCTCCTTAGTACCCTGCAGGAGCTGGGCTGGTGTGGGCCTGTGCCCCTCCAGAAAGGCAACGCAAACTGCCTTACCTTGCCGAGCCAGGCTCTGATGAGAAAATCATTACTGGAGATGCCAGGTGGGACCCCCTCTGTTTTGCTGATCTTGTAAATTGTCTAGACTCAAGTGTCACAGGCATGTCTTACAATCCGGAAGATAACGCCTACATTTTGTAGAGCAGAAGCATATTAACCTCTGTGGGCTCTAGCAGGGTTCCGACAAAGAATGCCTGGTGAAAACAGCAGTGCTCATGGTAATTGCTTGCCATGCGACGGGGGAAAAATGATCCAGAGCTGTGTGAAGATAAGGAAAAGTGGCTGGAGGCAAGTCACCTGGGTTTTATTATGCTTGCCCTAAAAAATAATTAGCATAGCCTGTGAAATCATCTCCGGAGAAGTATGCAGGGCTGACTTTTGCCCTCAGAAGGAAATGGTGACCTAGCTTGTTTTTCTGAGAAGGGGGGGGGGGGAGACTGAGGCAGAGACAAAGAGAGAACTTGCCACGCGTCTGTGATGGCAAACAACAAATGAAAGATCCAGCTTTAAAATAAATGTGTCGGGAGCCACAAAGGGCCCAGGGCATAAACGTTCAGAGCCAACAGCTGTCTCGGTGGCTCTACCCAGGTGGAGCCATGCCTTAGCAACGGGTGCTGCCCGAACGAGAGCAGAATTATGACTTATTACTGTAAAGGACTCTAGGCTAGGCGAGCTTGTTGAGTCCTCTCCTTATGGCCAGCTGGAAGGACACAGAGTCCAACCCTGCGTGAACACACAGGCCTCATGCCCCATGCTCCTGCTGACCATAGCCAGAGCCACAGCAAGGGAGCAGAGTGGTCCCCTAACCGTTATCAATCAGTACTTCACAGCCCAGGCTTCTGATTTGGAGCAACCCAAGGGAGCTGTGTCTGGCCTGGTTCATCATGGGAGTAGACGCTGAAGAGAGAAAGAGCAACATTTTGTTCTTCCTCATGGAAAAGAAAATGCAGTATGCCTGTGCAGGAATGTCAACATGCACTTCACTAACCAGGCAGGAGCAAGACTGTGTAAGATGCCCCTCGGTCACCAAAAAAACTTTTCAGTTTCCTCTCAGGGACTAGAATGTTCCAAAGGGACAGTGGGTTTAGAATCATGAACTCAGTGAGCCAAGGTTAACCTGTTTGTTCCCTAAAACTCAGGGATGTTCACGTCTCCAGGGAGGTGACTGCTTATTTGAGAAAGTATCCAGCCTCTTTGTTTCTAACAAAGAAGCAGGAGGCAGAGCCTTGTTTCCAGGCAGCAAGTGTGAGGTAGGTATAGCTAACCCCCTTCCTTGGGGCTGGGGCTTTTCTGGGGAGGGAACATGCCCTTTAGAGCAGGAGCAGAATTAGCCAGGTGTGTCAGCACTGGCCCAGCTTAGCTATATGGCCTCTGGTTGTTTGAATAGGAACGGCCCCCTTAAGCTCATGAGTTTGAATGCTTAGTTATCAGGGAGTGGCACTACTTGGGAAGGACTGGGAGGTGTGGCCTTTTTGGAGCGGGTGGGCTTTGAGGTTTCAAGGGCTCAAGCCAGGCCCAGTCTCTCTATCTCTCTGTCTCTCTGCTGCCTGTGGATATCTGGATGTAGAATTCTCAGCTACTTCTTCATTATCATGTTTGCTTGGGTGCCATTACGCTTTCCTCCAAGATGGTAATGAATGGATTTAACACATGAAAAATGTAAGCAAATCTCCGATCAAATGCGTCCTTTTATGAGTTGCTGTGGTCATGGTGTGTCTTCACAATGGTGGGGAATGTGGATTCAGACGGCCTCTCAGCGTCTTCTGGCTCCAGATGCCTCCTGAGTTCCAAAGGTTAGGGCTTATGGCATCATGGTGATTCAGATTCGCATCATCCATAGCCATTCACTGCCACCTACACCTGCCTTCTACCGCTTGCTTCTTTCGAGCAACTTGGCAAGCTGTGTAAGTCACCTTGAGGTGATGTAACAAAAAATACAGTAGATCAAGGACTTCACAGGAATTTATTCCTCACAGCCCTGGAGGCTGGAAGTTAAAGTTGAGGATTCTGGCACCTGGGGCCTGGTGGGGTTCTTCCTGTTTTGGAGAGGGTGATTCTCCTAACCTCTCCCCAGTGCATGGAATAAACAAAAGACATTTCTCCTCCCTTCTCCTAAGGGCAGCAGCACAGTGGGACCTGGCCCACCCTTAGAGTTCATTTGACTCTAGTTACCTCCAGAGAGCTCTAGCTCAATTACAATCCTGTGGGGACTGAACTCTATCCTGTGGGTTAGAGAGGGAAGACACATCTAGTCCATAGCAGAGGCAAATGTTATTACTGTTGCCAAGGTAAAAGTCATCATCAGTTTCCAGATAAGGTCCAGAAACCCATTGATACCACCACAGGTCAGCCAGCAAGAACACAGTGAAGCAGAGCTTCAGAGCTCATCCCCTGCACCATGGTGCCTTGTTCCAGATCAACAACTACAAGACAAGACAACAGTTTTGCCATCAGGTCCTCTGGTCAGTGCAACGAAGCCCCAGGTCTTCTTGCTACAAGAAGAAGAGCAAGGAAGAGGTCAGCCTTTTGGATTCTCTGTCTGCCTGTCCACCCATCCCTGTCCCCAGCCTCTCTCCTCCTCCCATAGTCTCTCCCTTCCTTCCCTAGCCTCTTCCCTCTTGCCCCAGTCTTTCTCCTCCTGCCCTAATCTCTCCCCTCCTCCTATAACCTCTCCCCTAGCCTCTCAGCTCCTCCCCTAGCTTCTCCCCTCCTCCCCTAGCCTCTTCCCTCCTCCCCACTCCCCAGCCCATGACTTCAGCACTGAAGATAGCCTTACCCAGCTGCACACACTCCCCTGCACTGCTCTATGAGAGCCTTTTCTCATGGCCCAGCTGATAATTTATTTAGTTTTGCTAAGTGTTCCTTTACAGGGAAGGAGAAAGGGGAGGGGTGAAGGGGAAGATGGGTTGCTGTCTTTGAAAAGCCGACTCATAAATGTTCAGGTACGTTCTTTTTTTCTGTAGGCTAAGCAGCTTTCTCAGCCAAAAAAATAATCACGCTGCAAGCATCTCTGAGGTCTGGAGAGAGCAGACGTATTTTATCTCTCCTTGGTGATGGCTCTGAGCGGTTAATGCTCTTGCATTTTAAGCTTGAATGGATTTTTGTCCAAGGCAGCTATAGGTTTTTTTTTCCCCTCTTATAAAGGTCTTTGTAGCCCTAGAAAACAAGTACCCTTTAAGCAAGGGGAAAGCTTCTTCTGCCTTCAGGTACTGTATAGGATGTGGGATATTCTATTATTTGACCCTTCAAAGTCCATCCTTAACATTTTCCCCTTCACCCCTTTCTAGTCCCTCTAGAGTCCCTGTGACTCAGGACTCACACTGACCCGTCAAGTGGAAAGAGAATTTTAGGAAAGGAAGGGACTGTAATAAGTGGAGTTTTATGAGGAAAGAACAAGTTGCCATGATGTGTATTTCTTTTGGACATGATTGAGAGAGTTGGCATCACAGCAGTCATCTTGTAGCCATGAAACAAACACAAAAAGCCAATGTTCTCAAATTGCACAGTAGAAAGGTGGAAAGCATCCTGGATTTTTAGACAACAAACTGTTGAATCAGCTAACTTTAGACTTCCCTGCTAAGCCAATAATAAATGTTTGTGTCATAAAGGCACTGTTAAGTGGGATTTGGGTTATTTGTAGCCAAAAATCACTCCTAATGGACACAGTAGATCACAAGGTTGGTTCTGTCAGGTAGAGGCCGCTTAAAAAAAAAAAGGCTCTTGGCATTTTTTTGTTCCATGCTGAATCTACGAATGGAAAATACCAGAAGGTAAAGCAAAGCACTCATGCCAGCCTTCTTCTGCATGACTGGGTACTCTTCAGCCTTCTTCTCATGCCTGTGGAACTCTTATTCTCCTGGGTACTTTGGGAGGACACACTTTCCCTTGGTTGTCCTGAGGAAGTCCCCTGTGTCTTGGTCACCAGCTTCACAGAAGGGCTACAGCTGAGGTCAGTGCCCTTTAGGTCTTCTGCATGAGGACTTGGAGTAGCTTTTCCTGGGTTTGGTCACAGCAAGCCACTCCTCTTCCAGGCTGGAGACCAGTCCTTAGGACTGAGCCCTTAGCAGTTGTCACCATTCCCCTGTCAGGTTGAAGGTTATTCCCTGGGAGGGGAAAGTCTTCCTCAGGGATGCTTCCGGATCCATCTTCTGCTAGCTAAGTGGGGTAGACATCCTTCCCATCATGCTCCACTGACCTACGCCCTCACACCAGGCCCCTCCTCCCACCCTCTGCCACCTTCCCATAATCTATTCAAATTGAATTCATCAGTGGATTAAAGCATTGCTTATACCTTAGCTCTGCTGCTAATCATTTCCAGAAACACCTTCACTGACTGAGACACGCCAAAGTGTGCATCGCTGACCTCCTAGACGTTTCTAAATCCAGTCGAGTTGACATTCAGATTCACCACCGAGTATCTCTCCCACAGACTCGACTCTGCTTCGGTTAGTTTGATCAGCTGTAATTCGTTGTCTCCAACACTGTGCTCTGTTGTTTGTGAGAGGTTTGTCACACACGTTTGCAGACCCTTCTGTGCTTTAGAACTGTGAGAGGCCATTCATGTGGCAGATTAGGAAAGAAAGCCTCCACTGAAGAAGTAATAGAGGCACCTACGGGTTCAGCCCCACCATTGGGGCCTTGTCTCCAATTCCCACCAGGTGCAGCAGACACGAGCTCACAGAGTGAATCCATTTCTACTTGAGTCTTCTTGCCAGACGTTGAAGCATTGAAGACAGGTCTCCCTCTTGCTCTTCCAGAGTCCCAAGGGCTTGCCTGCAGCAAGTCCTCCCTGGTACGGTCTCCAGACAGCTCCCCCCATACCCATCTTCAACATGCTTCTTCACCACCTTGCTTTCCTGGTGCTTTCCTTGCACATTACATAGTGGTCATGCAGTCTGAGGACCATCCTGAGATACGGCATCCAGGAGATCTTGTTCGTGCGTGGGGTGGGAGGTAGCTGGATGCAGAAGAGAGTTTGCATGACGGGGGCTCTGTGTTCTTAGAACACATACGGCCCTGGGAAGAAATGTCTCAGAGAAGATGAGCTCAGCAAACCTCACAGGAATGGCAGCTGCACTCATAAGAGCAACATGTTTCTTTAAGGCTGCTAGAAGGAACCCTGGATGACCAGTCCCACCTGCTTGCCATCCCCTTGTCACTGTGCCTTTCCTGGGACCCCATTCTAGCACTGAACAGTCTTCCTCCTCTATGTTCTGTACGCTCCCTAAGCCCGGGGTCTCACGTGTCTCCTCTTCCTCATTTCGTCTACTCAGCGGTTCTACTTGTTAAATGTTTCTTAGGCCTGTTATTTCTCTCCTTTCCCCAACACTGTTGGTCTCTTCCAAGGGCCTCAGCTCCCCTTCTGAGCTGTGCTAGGTGTTTCTTTCTGACCTCTGCCTCTGGCTACTTCATCCTCTCCTTTTCATATGGCTCTTCCAAAGCCATTGGGGGTTCCCACTGTTACTAGTGGTTCCCAGACTTCTCTGTGGAAGCTCTCTGAAAGCAGAGGTCAGGGTGCTAGAGATGTAGGTTGTATTCATTACCATTTTGTGTTGCGATAATATGCAATGGCCAAAAGCAAGTTATAAAAGAGTTTATTTTGGCTTATTGTACCAGAGGGAGAGTCCATAATAGCTGGAAAGGCAATGACATGCCAGCAGGAACAGGAAGCTGACTGATTACATTTCCATCCACACACAGGAAGCCGAGGGAGGAAGCAGGGTGATCCTATAAAATGTCTGCAAGACATTTTCTTAATTTGTGATTGATTGGGAAGGGCCCAACCCCTTGTGGGCACTGGCTTGGTTTTCCTGGGTGTTAAAAGAAAGCAGGCTGAGCAAGCCACGGGAAACAAGCCAGTAAGCAGCACCCCTCCATGGCCTCTGCCTCTACTCCTGCCTCCAGGTTCCTGTCCTGTTTAAGTTCCTGTTCTGACTTCCTTTGGTGATGGGCTATGATGTGGAAGTCTAAGCTGAATAAACTTCCCAACTTACTTTTAGTGATGGTGTTTCACCATAGCGATTAGTAACTCTTAACTACAACAACTACTAACTGGGGGCCAATTGTTTAAATATGCGAATGAATGGGAGACATTTCTCTTCCAAGCCACCACAGAGGTTCATATTTGCAGAGGTGTATTGTGAGCTATAAATGGCTATTTTGAAATTATGTCCAAACTGGTACCGTTCTTAGGTACAGGGTCACAATCTGTGTCTCAATAAGCCAGGCTCTGCCACCCATCGTTGATAAGATAATTAAAACACCAAAGTAATAGTGAAAAGCATGAAGATTTATTCAATGTCGTGCCACACTGGAAAGAGGTAAAAAGACACCAAGTGACCTTCCTGAAGTCCATTTTTGGGGTCCTCAAGTGAGGTTAAGCTTCAAGTAGGGGCCAGAGTCATATGTCTAAGCTGTCATCAATCAGCAGGTGGCTCCATCCACCACTGCTCTATTGTCATCTCTTCTGTAAGGTTGCTAACAAGTTGTGAATCTCTTTCTGGGAGAAATCTTTCTTTTCTTGTGGGTGTTAGGCTTTCTTCTCTCCTAGTATGATAGTCCAGAGGAAATTCCATTTTTTTTGGGTTTGTTATTTCCATAGTCTGCTAAACAAAGTGAAGGGTACCATGTCTCTTTAGAATATCCCCATCTCTTGTGGTTACAGTACCACGTATGAGCCTGAGGATACTCTGGTACCTACTGCTACGAGGGAGAGTTAGTGTAATCAATAAGTAGTGTTGAGCAGATAAATGAAACAAAGAGTGCACATGTCTTTTCCCAGCTAAAGGCAAAATGGCAAAGCTATAGTCAGACAATGTGTTCAACATGAGAGAAAAGCCTGTGCAAGCAAGGCCAGCCACATTGCTGCAGGATGCTTGGTGATTCGGTATCTTACAAATCAGCTTAGAAGGAGAAAAGCTTTCCTTTGGCTTTAGCCCTGGTCTGTTGGCCCCACTGCCTTTGGCTCATTAACAAGGTGGCACCACAGGGCAGGACAAAGCCATGAACAAAACCTTTGTTCCATGTGATAAAACAAATCCACTCATTTCAAAGGGCTGAGGAACAAAAAAGAGTGAAAGGGGAGGAGCTGGCATTTCCATGACTGCTTCCAGAACACACCCCAGTGATGTAACTTCCCTTTACCTGGTCCCACCCATTCAGGTTCCATCACTTTCTGATAGAGCCCGGGGCTGGGAATGAAGCCTTTGGCATATCAAAAGAAAAGTGAGTGCCCAAAATGGAGGATGCTAAATGAGAAATGAATTGTTGGTTGGTTCCTTTGTTCTATACCTCGACTCTAAACCACAGTTAGGAACAGGCTTCCTAAGATGGCACCAGAGAACTTCTGCCGACATTCACTCTCTCCACCCGAATTTCCGAATGAAAGTACAAATGAGAAGATCCAGGGGCCTTCCCAAACCACAAGGATTCAATCTAGAGCACACCCTTCCCACCAAGCCTCCTCTCCTCTCTCCTGCATGCCACAGCCTGCCTTTCAACACAGCTGGGCTCCCTGAAGTGGAAGCACCCAGAAGAGCAGAATAAAGGGAGTATGGGAGGGGTGACACAGGAGTAGCTCGTGGGTCTCAGGTTCAGTGGGCCGACTGGTAGAAAAGAAACAGAACATCCCCAAGATGCTGACGAAGAAAACAACAAGCAAACAACCCCTCCCCCGTACACACATTATACACAGTCTCACACAAACAGCAACCAGGAAGCCGTGTAGGGCTCCATTCCAGGTGAAAATGGTTGTCCAGGGAAAAATATTGCTGAATATTTTTTCCCACCTCCCACAACTGAGATCCCAGTGAGATACTGGACCCAGGTGAGAATGGAGCACAGCCTGTAAGGCCAGATCCTGTCCGACTTCCCAATTCTGGATCGTCTGGGGCAAAGCTTCCACCACATAAGAACTGGGTTGTCTCCCATTATGATAGTCTTCCAAATTAGTAAGAGGAAGAACAACAACAGAATACTAAAAACAGCCAGGCGTGGTGCCACACACCTGTAATACCAAGATGCTAGAAGGCAGAAGCAGGCAAATCTCTGTGATTTTGAGTCTCATCTGGTCTACAAAGCAAGTCCAGGGCAGCCAAGGCTACACAGAGAAACTCTGTCTTGAAACACACACACACACACGCGTGTGCACACGCACACACACACACACACACACACACACACACAGTTTATGTAGAGAAAGGGAACCAAGGTATATTAGCAAAGCCACACAAACCAAAAGCCTAAAGCCAGATAAGAGAGTAAAGAAAAATTATGGTACCAAAATAAAAAGACGCACAAACCCAAAGAACCTCAAGCCAGATGGTGAGAAGTGAAAATTGGTGCGCACAGGATGAAAAGCTATCGGTTTACAGGAAAGCACTCTCAAATTGATCCAAGTGACAAAATCTACATAATTTTGCATCATTCAGGAGGTTATTTGCGATGTAAAGGGGATAGTTTTAATGTAGCTATATCCCCCAGTTCCAGGGCCCCATGCCTATTTCAGAGGCGTGTGGTCGGGCAAGCTGGTGCCTCATCTGCTGCACAGTCACTCCACATCCCAGTGGTTCCAGACTTCGACAGAAACCAGGCCCGTGGCTATGTATCACCGAAGACAAAAACCTGAGAGCCAGAGATCAAATTTATAATTCATAACGAATTAATAAACAATCCCGCATCCCACATGCAAGAGCCCAGAGCCGTGCAAGTTAAAGGGACAACAGCAGAGCCTGCCGGAAATACCCGTAGAAATGAACAAACCCAGCTTGGGTGTGATCTTAGACATGCATGTGAAGGTATGTCATTCTGTGACACAGAGAAGAGAGGACAGGATCAACACAGGCTCTCTAACCTGCTGTACATATAAGTTCCCTTATGAAATAATTCTGATTACGGCTCCCCCCCAAAATGGTTTTTGATTCAACAAAATCTAGGTGAGCAATGAGAAGAAGCAATGCCTGTCTAATGTTCAAGTAAATCTTAGAGCTTCAGTCATCAGAGGAATGAGAACCTGGTGAGAGAAATCAAAGGCAAATGAATAAAGAGCAGAGAGTGTCAAGTATCATGTAGATTTAATTATTAAATTTATGTGCTATTGAATAAACTCAGTACAATTAGCAAATTTATTTAATATTTAATAAAAACAAATAAGTAACTGTATCAATAAGATAAACATCCACACAGTGTATGTTAATATTTAATAAATTTAATATAATTTTTAAAATGTAATAAAAAAGCAATTGAGAACGTAATAAGTAATAATGGAGAAAAATAACTGAGTTGGTTGAGTGGAATATCAAGTTAAAATTCTAACTTCACATTAAGTGCCTGATGCATAATTAGAGCAACATAAATGTTTGTTAAAAGAAGAAATTAATAAATGAATGAATAATATATTGAATTCTAGATGGGTTATATACATGACAATCCATAAAGCAGTACAAGAAATTACGAGCATATTTTGCACTGGTCTCTAATTGAGAAAGGCCTTAGCTACAAAAATGACAGATAACAAAGAAAGCATTCCATGGCACTGATTTCAGTCATTTCTAATGTCTCCCTATGAAAAAAACCTCACAAATATGACATGCGAGGATTAATTTCTTTCATTTATAAGAAGCTCCTGTGAGTCAAAAGCACAAAGACAAATACCTCAATGAGCATGAGAACAAGGACATGGAAAGACAAGTCTCACCAGAGAGACGAATGGCTGATAAACGTATCAGAAGTGTTCAACCTCATTTGTTATCTAAGACATGAAAAATTAAGCAAAACATAAGAAAAATACAATAAAAATCCTGTCATCAAAAACTCTTTTCAAAAAAATGTCTAGACTCTGGGTGTCATGCAAAGATTCATGGGAAAGAAACTAGGTTCTGAAATCCTATGCTTAATTGGTAGGGAATAAATCATGGTGGTGGTAGGAAGGATTTTTTTAAAATATATTATTAGTGAAGATATATATTCATGATAATAAGAATTAAGGGCCTCAAAATATCTAATGTTTATTCTTGGTATAAACACTTGTAAGATCCTTTAAAGAAATCTGATAAGCGTGCAATGATACATATGCATAGAAGTTGATGCTAGCATTAGCTATGTTAAAAGAAGGTACTTGCAACTTAAATTTCCAAAATAAGTAAATGATAAAATCCTGTGCTATATTCCTAGGATGCGCTGTCATTTCACACAATGCTTCTCAAGAATAGTTATTGTAATGGAGAACTACAACACATAAAATATGTACGAAAAGGATGCTACAAGAATAATTGTATCCGCTAAAAACTGAGAGGGCCCTTGGCATGCATGAGATCCCAAGTTCAGCATCCCCAAGCACACACACACACTGCACATATGCACAAAAACAACCCAAAGAATACTTGCATTGAATATGAGTATATAGGAAAAGTTAGAGGAAAATAAACCAGAGTGTTAAGAATTTTTATTTTTATGTGCAAAGGGGGGTTGTGTATTTTTCTTATTCTTTACTAACCTGCAAATATACTTTACATCCAAAAATATTTAAAATGTTTAATACCAAAAACATCATTGAGGAAATGTGATTTCAATCGGAAAATCTAAAAGCAGAAATGTAGGATCCTGAACTGTGACTTAGGCCCTGGTGACAGTGGTCTTGCCTCTTAAAGCTGTCCCCAGGAGTGTATTTCACAAAGGAAACTCCTCTCTCCGTGTTCCTGGGGGACAATGCTATGTTTGTCATTTGGGAGTGACTTATATCCAGAGACACAAATGAACACCTAGTTACAACCTAGTCCATAATTCTCCTTCTGTTCTTTAGTTTTTCTGCTGTGTTGAAACACCATTCCTATCCAGGTTTTCTTGGATTCATATCTGGGACAGTTTGTACAATCAGCAAGTGAGAAAAACAGAAAACAAAACACAAAAACAAAAAACCAATGTCTCTATGAAGCCTACACTAGACACTTGAAAAACTCATATGAAAATGACACACATCTGGTGTCTGGGGTTGAAATCTGGTGGGAAGCCATACCAGATTAGGACCAATGGTGATGTAAACTGCGGTGGGTAAACACAGCACCGGGATCAGACTGTCAGAAGATTCAAGTCCCAGTTCTGTCGCTATAGGTAGTGTGACCTCTGAATCTTGATCTCCAAGTGGGTAACATAGGGTGAGCCTTACTTCACAGGGCCATGGCTACAGCTCAGTGAGATAAGAGCTGCTGGAGAGGAGGCATGGGCAGTCTCCCCATCCCCTTTTTTATTCTCTCTGATCCCTTTCATTTTAAATTAATGCATTCTATAGATTACGGCCCTGTGGCATGGCCCCTTTTGGTATTGAAATCTTCCCATCAATTGAAGTCTTGTATAGAAGAACTAATGTTCACAGAGTGCCTTTTATTTTTTCCCTGAGCTGTTACAACTGTCTTACAGGTAAAACTCTTCATCGCCAATAACCTATGCCTAAGTCCCATGAATTCAGGGTATTTACAGTTTCTGAAATCATAAACTACCCATACATTTAGACAGCTTAATGAATCCACATTTATTTATGACATGCATTATTGTCCATGAGCTGGAAGAAAGACTTAATGTGGTGACTTATGGGTTCCTAAGCTTTGTATTATGAGGTACCACCATCTTGTATGGCCTCTCTCAAGACCTCTGTTGGGACAACTGTGTTCAGCCTACTGAAGCCGGCTGTAGTGACTGACCTCCGGACCTGAAGAAAATGCTGCCTGTGATTGTCTCGCACTCTGCTGTCTGGATCCAGTCACAGATCCCTACTTGCCCTCACGATTACAGACTGTGGCATTCCGTAAAATCCTGGAAGGAGAAGCATCTTATGTTCCTGGCAAGTCTCAGCCATGTCTCTCTCGCCTCAAATGTCTGGGCTGGGTTATGTTTCAAAGTTGGTGTATATTTCTTAAATTCACTGGACTTGATGGTGAACGCCTTTAATTCCAGCACTGGGGAGGCAGAAACAGGCAGATCTCTGAGTTTGAGGCCTGCCTGATCTATAGAGCTAGATCCAGAATAACCAGGGATACACAGAGAAACCCTGTCTCGAAAAACAAAACCAAAATTTACTTCTAACTCTTGCTTCATTGGGTGAAGAAATAATTTAATTTTGTTTGTTTAACCATAGACATTAATTTTTACATATAAAAGTTAAAAGCCTTTTTTTTTTTTTTTGCAAGATATTGCAGAGAGATTAAAGGAAATGGTATCAGGACATTATCCCTCAAGTAGAACAATAGATATTTCTAGAAGGAAATAAAGACTTGAGAAGGGCACAGCTTGGGGCTGAAGCACACCTGGACTCACAAGGGGAGATGAGATGGGGAATGAAGGAACAAGTCGGCAAGAAAAGAGGAACAGCTGAGCAGCCAGGCTTGGAGCACTTACAGGTGCTGAGGACTGCCTCCTTCCTCATCCCTCCAAATCCTTTCTTGGGTACTTCCCCAAATTGCCAAGTCTGAAGGTCAAAAAAAATACACTTTCCAGACTCCCTTGGGTTTAGGCTCTAGCAAGGTGAGCACAAGCTCAAATGTCTAGAGAATGGAGATGAGGCAGGAGAGAGCAGTGTGCTTCTGGGGTCAGTCTCTGATAATTCAGGTTGCTCATGAGGCCATCAGGGCTTCTGAAGCAGCTGTGACTGAGTTTCTTGTATCCAACATCAAGGGCCAAACTGCATGAACTGTTTTGCTGGAACATTGTTGCATGATGGGAGGCATTCTCTGGCTGTTTTATTCCTGGCTGTTTCCATACAGGCTCAATTTTATGGCTGGTTAAAATCTCTACAAACTGGCATACTATTAGCATACATCATATCAGTGTATTTAAATATGTAAACACTACAATTGTTATATTTGTTTGTAGGTGTATTTATTTGAATCTGGAATGGTCCTTGAAAGGCCCACTGGAATGTCTTTGAAAGTCTAGTCCTCGGCTTAGAACTTTTGGGAGGTGGTGGAACCACCTTTAAGTGGGACCTAGTGGCAGGTCTTCAGGTCACTGGGTACATGTCCTTGAAGAGAGTTCGGGACTCCAGTTCTTTTCTCATCTTCTTTACTCACTTCGCAGCTGTGATGTGCTACCTCACCACAGGCTCCAAAGCAACAGGTCTGATTCATGACAGATGGAAACCTCCTACAGTGATGAGCTCAAATGAGCTTTAATTAATTCCCTGCAGTGACAGAGTTGATACAAGCCTTGTTCTAAGAAGCAGCTCATAGTAGTGGACACTAAGATGACAATAAAGATCTATAAAAACCCAAGGACACCGGCTTTGGTGCTTCATGGCTTCCAACCATCCCACCTGGCTCAGATGCTCCGAAGGAAGTGGTCCAGGAGAAGCAGCCTGCCTTGGCACTCATGCCATGGCGTCTCCTTATAGAGCGCTGGTTCTGAACTGTTGGGAGGACCCTGCGTTTGAGGTTGCAGTCCTCCCAGTCTGGATCGCCATTCTGAGCTTGGCGTCAAGGTGCAGGACTCCCTCCCCCCAGCAGGGCCTCTTGCTCTCTGCCTGGCTTTAGACATGTCTATGTCACTAACCACATATGGTATATGGCCTTTGACACAGCTACCTGCTAGCTTTCCCCTCCTTGTGCCTTTAGGATAATTAGGTACTGTGTTCCCATTCATATGGCAGGAGACTGATGTTTAGCTCAAATCAAGCATCCTCCAAGTGCCTAGTCTTAACCAATTATATACGCCTATCCTTGGAGCCCCCACCCACTCCCTAAGGGGTATGTAGCCTTTATTCTCCAGAATTAAAGTTGAACTAGTTCCCTGAAGTGGTTCCTGGAGTGTCTGATCTTCACTATGCTCGCTGGCCTTCCAAGCTTTGTGCCTGGTCTTCTGTACCTCCTGCCTTCCTGGGCTGATGGGAAACAGCCCCCACCCCCCACCCCGCCAGGCAGGAGGAGAACACTCACCCTTCCTAATGCTGCAACTCTTTAATATAGTTCCTCCTGTTGTTGTGACCCCCAACCATAAAATTACTTTTGTTGCTTTTTTTGTAACTGTAATTTTGCTACTGTTATGAATCGTAATGTAACTATCTGTGTTTTCCTATAATTTTCCTTGAAAAGATCATTTTCCCCACCCCTTCAAGAGGTTGCAATCCACAGGTTGAGAACTGGCACCTGTGGTAAAAAGCAAGAGCATTGAGAGACTAAATGTCTTCAAGTGGCCTGGGAGTGAGATCAGGAAGCTGGAGAAGGGGTGACTTTGAAGCCATGACAGGGGCAAGTTCCAAAGGTACAGCCGTCAAAGATCACTCATCCACAGCCCAGGCCTGGATGCACCGAGGGGCAGGGCCAACTTCTGTGAACTTCGGGCTGGCCAGAGTTCTAATGCGCCTGTGAAAGCAGGGAGTGAGAACTGTCCATTGCACAAGGCAGTCACGCTGATCCAGGCTTTCGATAACTGATGAACACGGGAGGACAGGGCCGCAGTGGCCTTTGTGTGCTTTAACTGGACTGAGTTCTGAAGAAACTCTAATGCACTTTCTGTTCTGAACATCTGAGTCAGTGTACAAGCACCACCCGGTGCTCCTGTGAGGCTGGCCCGTTACATACACAGGGCAGCTAGAGGGAAAGTTTAGGAGAAAAAAAAAATCACAGGTTATGTTGGTGTGAGTTCCAGAACACATGCCACCTTATAATTGGTGTCTCGCTGTTCTCAATTATTATACACTGAGTCACCTCAGATTATCCGGATGGTCCCCATTCGGCCTTCAAAAGCATTATCTTTATCATTTCAGTGTATTAATTAGGCCGAGGAAGAAAGTTTGACCCTTGTCCTCAAGTTCCTATTCTCAGTTCCAAGATCCTGAGAAACTGCCAAGTGGTGCAATCAACAATCCCTTGGCTGGCGAAGAGGAAGAGGCTGCAGAGGCTGTGGTAGGAGGGGCTAGTGACCTAGGATGCCAAGACACAAGAAAAGGGAAAGCAGATTAGGAAGAGAGCCAATTAGCATGGTTAGGGTATTGAAAAATCAAGTGTTTATCCATTAACCACGCAGCCGTTGGGCTCTCAATATGTTAATTAGCTACGTGGCTGTTACTGTGCGTTGTGCGAAAGGAGGATCCTGGACAATTAGAGCTAGGAAACACGGGGGTTAAACACAATAGAACGATCTCTAATGTTACACATCGTTAATAGATTATGCAGTAGATTCACAAAGCAAATAACATAGCACTTTCCAAAGCCATGTGATTATTGGACCCTCTTATCTATTGATCATGGTTTAGAATATGAAAACCACAAATACCCGACGAGGCCCTGAGGTCCCACCTTCTGCAAGTGTAGGAGAAACACTCAGAGAGGCAGAAATGCTGAAGACAGTGGGAACTGTTAGGTCTCAGAAACCTGGACAAAAGGTTAACTGAGGTGTTCATTAACATATCAAAGTGGATGCTGGCGGGCTTTCCCAGCATCCTCCAGTAACTGTGGCTCCTCCCAGCACTTTTTATCCTTTTGCTTACCTTAAACCTCTCACTCCCAGGGCCTGGGCTTCTGCTTCCCTTCCCTCAGCCTGATCCCTATAATTCAGCCATTTTGTCTGCTGCCATGTTCAACCTTGACTGAGGTAGTTCCCTCTGCCTGCTTTCTCCCTTATACCTACAATAAAAATCGTCATACTTTAGGGGTAGTCATGTCCTCTTTTATTTCTTTCTTTCTTATCTTTTTACTTACCCCCTCCCCCCCCTTGTTCAGGAACATACTCTAGAATGACCTGGACAGATGCTTGACCATTGGGAGAAAAAAAAAAATCATAGCACAGGAGGCTTTTCCCATCGGCCAAGTGGATTAAGAGTGAAACCCCAACATTCTGCCTTTTAGTAGTTTGGGGGAGTCGTCTTAATTCAGCTAATTGATCACTAAGCTAATTAGTGCATTAAAAATCTGCTTTTCTCTCATTTGTTAGAAAGAAAAAAGATAGAATCCATTTATAGAATGTTGTTGTGCCTGTTTTAATTTGGAGGCAAAGTGACTTGGCAGTAATAAGATCTGATGTTGCAGTTTCTAAGCTTTGACTTTTTACTACCAAACCCCAAATAGTCGCTTTGAAATCACATGGTTTTCAGCTCTGAAATTACAATTCCTGTCCTGTGGCTACTAATACCTTCTAGTAATGACGAGTTTTCACAGTCTGGGATGAGTGTCACATGTATAATTTGTTCTAGAGTCGCCGTCTTCTGAATTTATGAAGCTCACTCATCCATCCCCTTAAAAGGTCTAGCTGTAAAAACAGACACGATACTTCCTCTGAAGACAGGGCAGGCAGTGGCAGAAAGAATGCAATTGCTTTCTGGGTTTTCCTTGCAAAGGACGTGACAGTTATGCAAAGAAGGCTTTTTAATATTCATCAAAGGCCTTGGAACCCTGAGTTCCATTCCACAATGTCTAGAAGATTTATGGAACCAAAAGTTCTTCTTGCTCAGTTTCCTGGAAGGCTTTGTTCTGGGAAACTCAGGCAGAAGGAGATGGAAAAGCTCTCACAGTCTCCTTTGGTTCTTAAAAAATGTGGACATCAGCTTCTAGGCAGGTAATTTTAGAGAAATCACCTCTGCTGGGCACAGGGGAAGCCTGTTTCCCTTTTAAATGACTGTATCATTCCTTCTAAGTGTTGTGGATATAAACATGTTTTTGTTTTGGTCCCAGGTATGGGATGTGAGACTGATTCAGATGGTTTATAAAAGCAGACTATTTGCCTCATGCGGGCTCTGAGAGGAGCTCTTTGCCAGCTGCAGATAGTTTAAATCTGAGGACTCTGGAGAGAGAATAAATGCCAGATCCCAGAGAGTGCAGAACTCTGAGAAAGAACAAGGCTGCTCCTGGTTGCTGTTGTGAGACAAGAAGTTGGAGATCTCCTGAAACAAGGATTGGACTGGCTCCAAGGAACCTGACAACCCTAACCAGCAGGAAGCAGCTAAGAGAACTATGACCCCTCTCCCACTAACGCTTTCTCTTTCCGACCTGGTGTTGGAAGGCATTGGAGTGAAGTAGGAAGAAAAAGATTTAAGAGACTTAAATAAAATAAAAGAGTTTTTAAAAAAGTATGCCAACATCCAAGTTTTTTTCTTGTTTGTTTGTTTGTTTCAAATAAGACCTTCCAGACAATGTACAATGGCCAGATGAAGTCTCTAGATCACTATCACTATTTTTAGGTCAACTGGAGTAAATTTTATTCGTCAAAAGTTGCTAAATTTCTATTAGCATATATTAATTATACAAAGTAACAGGTGTCTTGTGATGTTTCTGTGTATGCGCCCAGTGTGCTTGGGTCTTCCATAACTCTCTATTCCTGCCTCTTCCTCCGTCCCTTTCTCTTTCCACCCCCCATGCAGTCCCCTCCCACCCTTTTACTTCCATGTCCCTTCCTTTTCTTTTCCTACATTTCACACAGACAGAACACATGGACCTTGCCTTTGTGGGATTAACAAAGTTCTCTTAACAGAGGCTCTAGCCAGAGGCATTCTTGTCCACCATACTTTCGCACATGTGATAGGACCTCAAACTGAATATGCTCAGGCATGCATGCCCACCTGAACACGTGACTAGGATAGTCTTTTCTAGTGAGCCCCAGTGCTTTCTTTCTCCAGGAGACTCTGCCTTGGGACTGAGCAGTGATGTCATCAGGTGCTGGAGTCCTGAGCGTTTTCCATTCTGCTGATTTGACGTACTGGCTTTATGCTCCCTTGCTCTCTCAGGGAGCACACAGCATTGGCTGAATTGCCTGCCAGTAAATTGCACGTTTAGTGGCATTCACTTTTTTCTCTCCAGAGCGACTGAGGATAAGAAAGTACTAAACAACTTCCAGGCCATATGTTGGCAGAAAGAACTTTCGAAAATGGGATGTAAACAGTGCTCCCACTGAGATGGGATTTTTTAAAGAGATCCAGTCAATTCTGGTAGGTATACTTACATGCTAGATCTGTTCCAGACATAGGAAAGGAACATTTGGAGGCTACAGGAGCAACTTGGGAGGCACTGGCCAGGATCCTGTGGTTCTATTAGTCTACCAGACTAATTCTTCAGCCTGAAGAATAACCGGGCTTCGCAGAAAACTATGAAAAAACAAGTGCTTGGAAGTGTGAAGCAACCAGTGGCAGTAATTCAGGAGGCAAGAACTGCATGGAGGAGGTTTGTGGGGGGCAGAGCATGGAAAATGAAGAGCAAGGTACCCCTGAGAAGGATCTGAGGGAATCTGCCACTGCTGCTCTGCGAAGAAATGCCACAGAACACCTTGTCAGCACTAAAGCATGCACATGAGATTGACAGGAAGGATTGCAATCTCCAAGTTCCTGAGGAAAGACCCCCATGGGTCTGTTATGCATGGTTGAAGGGTTGTCAAACAGTCTGGAGGGCTCTGCTAGTCCTGATGTATAGAGTAACATTTTAGTTGCCAAACAGCTCTCCCCAGGGATGGGAAATCAGAGGCAGAGAAGGGTTATAAGGAAGAAAGAAGGGGTCCTAGAAACAAAGACTAGACCCCAGGGTAAGGAAAGGTGTTTGGGGGGCAGGAAAGAGATCCTCCGGTAAGGGAAGATACCCCAGAAGGCAAAGAAAGGATCCCAGAAGAAGGTATGGGGTCCCAGCAGCAAGGAAGGAGTCCCAGAGACTGGGGACAGGTTTTAGGAGAAGAGAATGAGTCATAGGGTTGGGAGCAGGCCCTAGGAGTAAGGAAAGGGTCCTAGAAGTAGGGAAAGAGTCCCAGAATATTGGAGAAAAATAGTCCTAGAAGCAAGAAAGGGGTCCCAACAGCAGGAAAGGAAGCCCAGGAACAGGTAAAGAGTCTCAGAGGAGAATGAAGGGTCTCAGGGACAGGTAGGGCCTTGAGACTCCTACATAGGCTACTGCTGGAACTTCTGTCCATTTTATAGTACACAAGAGCTAGAGAGAATCTGCTTTTTTCTATTATTTGTTTATCATATTTGAAAATTTAACTTGAAAGACACAAAATTGCTGAGTCCATCTCTAAACAGGGGACCTTAAAATACTTTGGATAGAGGGTGTAATGAGAAATTTTAATTTTTTTAAAAACACAGAAATATTATGTAAATGTTTTTGTTTCAGCCCCAGGTGTGGGATATGGGGATGCTTCTGATTGTCCACAGCAGCTGATGGTGATGTTCCTTGTGCTCTAGCAGGGATGTGATTTTGCCGGCTGCAGATAGTTTCTGCAAGTGTATTGTAATGCCAGGTTCACAGGACCCTCAGAGACCACCAGGAGATGACTTGATGCAATAGCAAGAGAGCTTTATTACGAGATCGATCGAACTCGGGACCCAAGTCTCACTGATGCAGCAGGAGAGAAATGGGACCTCGAGCCCTGAGTGAGCAGGGTTTTTAAAGGAAAAGTCTGTGAGCAGGGGGTTTCCATGACAGCAAGCAGGGGGCACATGTTTCCATGACAGCAAACAGGAGGGCACATGCCTTGATTACAGGATTAGGTAAAAGTTAGAGGGGCGAGGTGACCTTTTCTGTGGCACAATTGCCACAGAGGCATATGCCTCTTCTGAGGCACAATTGCCTAAGACATATGATCACAATGGCTATTCTTTTAAACTATATCTGAAACATTGGGGAGATTTTTCCCACCTGATTCTCAACTGATTCTCATTGATTATTGCCAGGGAGATTGTTTCTATTTTCTATGAAGTATTTATTCTGTGATATTTCCTGGAGGCTGTTGCTAGGAGAGTTAACTTTGTTTTCTGCCAGGTGCACATTTTGTGATATTTCCTGGTACCTGAATTCAGCTCCTAGTCAAGATGGCTCTTTATTTCAAAATGGAGTTATACTCAGGCTAACTACACCCAGGCTAACTTAAACTCTTCAGTATGACATTTGGAATTCTGGAGGGTCTTGAGAGGTTATATAAATGGTAAAGCCCTGAGAGGGGCTGTAGTTACTTCTGCTTCTGTTTGCTTATGTTGAGCTTTGTCCAGTGGTCGTGTGCAAAGAGACAGAAGTTGACTATCCTGACGACAAAGATCAAACTTGCCCCAAGGAACTAGAGGCCCCTAATCAGCAGGAAGTAGTCTAACAATAATGATAATGATGCCCCCTTTCCCCTCTATCCTTCTCTGTCCTCTCTAGTGTTGTGGGGTTGGAAGGCTGGATTAAGGATGCAAGAGAGTAAGGAGCCAACAAAAATCGTAAAATGTCTGGCTACAAGAAGGTAAGCTTCATTGTAAATAATTTCATCCAATCCAAGCCCCAATATTATTATCTAGCTCCTTCATTATATCTCCACTCATGGTTTTGAGGGAGCAAAATCTACATCCTGCATGCTCTAATCATGCATGGCCTGAGCACACCAACAGCTCTATACACACCAAGCAGAGCAGTCATTTGAAGGGCGGTCCTGAACAACCCAACCAGGCCTTGGTGAAAGTAAGTGCAATCAGCTTCTTTTGGCTTCCAGAGGGTGATCATCACTTTGTGGGGAACAGTTAAAAACAAAACAAAGCAAAACAACAGTGGACTCAACAAAAGAGAGGTAGAGAAGTGGTTCCTCCTGGCTCTGTGCCCTCTCTCTTCTCTTTCTCTTCTCCTTACCTGCTAGCTCCACCCCCATGGCCATGCAGAAGAGGTCACTGTGTACCAGCAGAGGAGGAACCCAGACCAGCATCACTAGGCAGTGTTTCTCTGGTCCTGGCCCTGTTTCCAGGGATACAGATGAAGCGTGGCTACATTTCTATCCCTCCTTCCTATTTCTTCCCAAGGTAGTTGCTATGACAGAGCAAGGGCAGCAAAAATGAATCTGGTAGAGATAAGGTGAAGGTGAGTTTAGATGGAGGGGGAGGAGGATGGCTTTGCAGCCAGAAGAGGCCAGTTGACCATAGTGGTACACTGAAGACTCCTTCTCCACAGCAGGACCTCGGTATCCTCTGACCTCTGAGACCCTGTCACATCACAGTGACATGCTCTTTTCAGGAACCAATCTCTTGGCTGAGGATCCTGCGTCTAGTAGTCATGCACAGTAAAGCTGAGAGTACCCTCAAGGCCACCCTTCCCGGTGCGTTTGGCCCTTAGTTCATGAGTCTCAGGGGTTCTGAAGCAGGGGAAGCCATGTCCAGTGAGTAAGGTGAATTTTTCAGATAACTCTGCTGTCTTCATGTTTTAATCTGTATTTCCTATGATTTCATTTTTAAAACATCCTTCTGTTTGAACAAAAGACCCTCCCTCCAATAAAATCAGAAAAGTATCCCTCTAGACTAACCATCTACAAGTGAGAGAGTAGAAACTGTCAAGAGCTCGTGGACCAGCCCGTGTGGGCCACCTGGCCACTCAAAGCAGAGGGAGATGAGCTAATGTCCTCCCAAGAAACACCAAAAAGGACAGTATCAACAACAGAAAGCCAGGACAGATCACAGACATGGATGGAGTCTTCTGGACCCCTCCTTGAGCTCACCACCCATGTCAACCCATGTTCTCTCCCTGTCCATATGAGGACCACAGCCATGGTTCTCATCCTTGAACCAAAAGGACTTCAGAAGTCTCCACTAGAAAGAGCTGCAAAATGCTGGCACATGTTTCCAGAGGACAGGGTGTGGAAACCCTCTCAGCATTTACAAGACAAAAGGCAGAGGCTCTGCCCGAACTCAGCTGCTGAAGGCCCAGTGAAATGAGTTCTAATGGACAAGGTAAATTATTTTTATTCTTCTAAAGCACTTTTTTTTTCCTTTCTCATTTTGACATGTACAGTGGAATAAAAAGAGAGGAACTGGAGGGCTAAGACCCAGGGAGAATGGAGAAATGCTTAGACCTTTAATGGAGGCTCATTTTGGTGAAGTACCCAGAGGTCCCATGGGCCCGGAGAATTAAACGCTGTCACTCAGGTTCCAAAGCAGAGTTGTCCAGTTTGCAGACACTTGTCATAATTAAGCTAATGGCTCTGAAAATGTGCCTTGATATTAAATCTATCTCCTCGGAGGAGCAGGGCTGATTAAAACCGCAGCTTGACAGTTAGTGATGAACCTCTGCTTGCTGAGCTCTGGGATTGAACTGGCTAGTTCAGACTACCCCCTACTCCTCCTATCTGGCAGCTGGAAGCAGGCAGCACGAACCCTTGCCTACCCTTGCCTCCTCCTCAGACTTTTCTTCTCCAGCCACATCTTACACGCTCCATTCTGCCTTCAAGAGAATAGAGCTCTCTGCTTGAAGGATGCTCCGGGAGCTAACACCAAGCTAGAAGCATGGAGGTTCTACACAGTGTTGGGGCAGGGGCAGGGGCAGGGGCAGGGGCAGGGGCAGGGGCAGGGGCAGAGGCAGAGGCAGAGGCAGAGGCAGAGGCTGCAGCCAGCCTTTCAGGAGCATGTCTGGGGAGTGGCCATGCTCAGCCTGACCTTGGCGTCAGAAAAATTCAAGTTCAAGATGCTCCGCTGTCTGCCTATCTCCTGAATCTGATTTGGGGGTTGATTCTGGGCGGCATCAGAGCAGAGTCTGCTCGAAGTCGCTCATTCTGAGCTGAGTAGAGGCCGATAGATGCTTGCCACTCACACAGCCGCTCTTGCCAGAGAGAAACTTGAGTGCTCCTTGGAGGGGAAAGGCGAAGACTGTAGATCTATCCTTCCTGCTCCTGGATTCAGCTTCCCCACCTCCCCCAAAGTGAGAACCCAGTTATTCTGAAGGACTCTTTCGCACCCAACAGTGCAGAATTTTAGCTTTTGGGCCGTGGCATCTCTTCATTGCATCTGGTCCCATTCTGGACTATTATGCATCCCCAAGGACTCTGGTTTATAGCTTTGGTTTTCTCAACAAAAAGATGGATCCTTAGGAAGAGCCGACTGGCTGCCTCCATCCCAGGACCTTCACAAATAATAGCAACCAAACCAACAGTCTGAGATGTGCAGAGTGGATCAGAGATCTGTCTCTCTGTCCTCTCCAGTGTGACGCTTGAGTCCCTTTAGAAGATATAAGACACTGTACCCTATCCCCAGCTCTCCAAAACTGCTTTACCTTCCAACACCCTCCCTTTTCAAGCTAAGAGATCCCCTGCCTAGCGCTGTGGAAGCACTTGCTGCTGCTTTGGGTGCACCTAGCTAAAGGAAGGAGAGGGCTCCAAGTGATCTATTGCTCACTGTTAAAGAGAGCGGCAGCCCTGCAAAACTGCGTGAGCAGTGACGTCACCTCGTCACCTCTGGCTTGTTGCTCCGCCCCCTCATTAGTTGAGTGTTGTATGTTAGTCCCTGTTGATGCCTCCCTTAGTGGTTTGATTGACTGGTCTGCTCTGTGTTATTCTTCCCAGAGCACTCTCAAAGGTTTCCTGTGATCCTAACACCAACTCTTGTCAGTTGTTTCTTCGTTCTGGGGAGCAAAAGGGCTTTGGCCCTGGGACTTTTGAGTGCCGGAGCTGAAAATAAAGCTTATGCTGGCTGATGCTCCTGCCGATGAAGATGACCACCCCGTCGCCGAAGTGGGAGATGAACTTTGAGTTTGTACCAGGTTTCAACTTCTTTTTGCATGAATTTTCTCGTTTTGCAGTAGAGAATTTCCCTTTTCTTCGTCATTTTGGAGTGTGGAAGGATTGTTGAGTGCTGTGCTTTCTTCTTCCTTACCTTTTTCATTGCTGTTTGCTACTCCTATAAAAATGCCCAGTTGCAGGTGCAGTAGGGCACAGCTGCTAATCTCAGCTAGTCTGGATGCAGAGGCAAGAGGGTCATAAGTTCAAGGTCAGACCCTGTTTCAAATTTTAAAAGCTTTGAAGTGTTTTCATAGTGTATCCAAGGCCCCCAGGCTTAACCCAAAGTACTGTACAAAGACATGAGCAATGGAAGGGGCCTCTCAAGCTATCTTTAAGGGAGACAGGGAGAAAGAGAGACTGGAAAAGGCTGGCAAAGCCAGAGAGATATAGAGCAGAAGTGAAGATACAGAAGGAAACTAGGAATCAGGACTGGTGAGAGATTGGTGACACAAAGACAGACATGACAGGAGTCTAGCTTGCTTGTCTGCTAGCTCCCCCCAAACCCCAAGGTCAGACTCCTTCCAGGCTCAAGCCTTCCCACCCTCCAAGAGGCTGTCACATGTTAGAACACCATTAGGAAAGTGACACCCAGTTAAAGGAGTCCCCTGTCCAGTGACCCGGCTGACTCTCCTGTCTGACCCGTCAGGGTCCCAAGTGACAGCTGCTCCATCTCTGGGATGAGTGAGGCCTTTAATTGTGCTGAGTGGCAATGCCTCCGATGCCCGGGCAGCCTCACGCGGCTCACTATCATTAGCTTTCTTACGGTTCTGAAGCCTTCCGCTGCCACAACAGTAATTACCAAGAGATTAGGCAGGCATTAAGCACTCCTTAATTTGACACATTGCAATGATCTCCATTCAGCCTTTCTGCTCGAATAACTCTCAACAAATATTTCAGAGGCTACCAAAATAAACAGAAGCACTGTGTTTGCACAGCTGAGTCCTTCCCACTTCTCTGAATGCCATCAATTCCAGGTAGGGGTAAAATGTGGTACTTCTAGGAGAAGGGCCGGCAGGGAAGGGTGCAGAGGGGAGAGAAGGGAAAATGATGTCTCCTGCAGGGTGCCAGGGAAGCCTGAAAATGTAAGTCCATACAACGGGAAGAAATCAGTACAGCATTAACATATGGCATACTATGACTGATGGTGCCCCCCCCCTTTTAGGCAAGTGGTTACATAAGAACCTAGTGAAAAGATAATCAGTATTTTTATAAAAGTCCACCACATTAGGAAAAAATAATAATTACAGTGAAGGGAGTTGTCACTGGATTTTTTTCAGTGGTTTATTATCTTAAGTATTATTCATTAGGTTGCAATGGAAAAGCCACTGTTAATATGCAATAAATCTCAGTGGGACCCATCATGGGAAAGATAGGCTCGTTTGGTAATTACAACACATTGGAAGTTCAGTATTCCTTTTTATGTATTGTTTTACATCACACACACATACTACCTTAGACTACTTAAATTGGAAATAATTGGATATGGATGGCACTGTATTCCAGAGCTCTCTACAACCCTCTTAAGCATGATGAAAGAGAGATAAAATGGGTGCCCATAAAAATTAGAGCTAAATTTCCAGAGTAAAGCATCTTATGGGAAGAAATGTTTACTTTGGCTCATTTCAAAGCTTCCAATCCATTGTTGCTGGGTCCCATTACTCGGGGCCTGTGGCACTAACAGAAAATCCTGGCGGGGAGTGTACAGAGAAACAAACCTGCTGAGACCGTGGTGGACCTAAAGCTGAGACAGAAGTGGACAAGGATAAGATACCCTTCAAAACCATGCTCCGCTTACCCACTTCCTCCAACCAGGCCATACCTCCCAATAGACCACTGTCTGTGGATTGACACTGTTTCCATCCTTATGCTCCATGTACAGTGTGCAAGGAAGGGAACAGAACACTTAAAAGTATGGTTGGAGAGGAAACCAAGTCTGAGAGTCAGATCATGAAGAAATGGAATTCTTCCATCATAGGAGGGTGTTCAAAAGTCAGACGCAGGGGAACAGAGTGTAACTGGGCATCTCACAGGTTTCCACAGCATCCCTCTCATCCTCTTTCAAGCCGTGGCTGACTTCCTGATGTATGTCCAGGAGCCCATCATGGCCAACAGCATTATTAGCTCAGTGTCATTAGCTCAGTGCTTGTAGAGCTGCTCCTTAGAAGGCCCAGCCTGCGCTCCTCCCTGCTAGAGAGGCATTACTCTTAGCTACTCTGCTCCTTCGATTTTGGGCAGCTTGATGTAAACTAGAGTTACCTAGGAAGAGAAGCTCAGCTGAAGAATTGACTTCACCATGTTGGTCTGTGGGTAGGTCCATGGGGCATTTTCCTGATCGATGAATGTGGGAGGGCCCAGCCAACTGTGGGCAGTGCCACCCCTGGAAAGTTAGTCCTGATTTATCAAAGCAAGCGGGCCAAGAAAGCCATGGCAGGCAAGCCAGAAAGCAACATTCCTTCATGGCCTCTACTTCGGTTCCTGCCTCTAGGTTTCTATCTTGGCTTCCTGAGATGATGGATCGTAATCTGTGAGGCACGGAATGCTTTCCTCCCCAAGTTTCTGTTGGTCAGAGTGTTTTGTCACAGCAGTAAGAAAGCAAACTTCCTTATTTATTATTATTACCTTTTTATAATGACTACCTTTCCAGCAAGAGGGTTGTGGTTTATAGTTGTAATGAGTCATGTTGACTTCCACACATAACTCTTCTCCCGAGCTTCCTCAACCAGGAATGATGCTTATTGAACATTTATTTTACTTAAATGTAAACAGTAATACCATACAGATCAGCAAACTATACCCATGGGCCAAACCAAGCTCATATCCTGTTCTTTGATAGTAATTCTTATTAGAACACAAATGCACTCAGTAGTTTACATATTATCTATACCGCTTTCACACAGTGTGGTGGTTTGAATAAGAATGCCCTCCATAGCCTTATATATGGAAACGTTTGGTTCCCAGCTGGTGAACTGTTTAGGGAGGATTAGGAAGGGTGGCCTTGTGAGAGGAGGTGGGTCACTAGGGTTGGGCTTTGAAGTTTCTAAAGGCTTTGCCAGGCCCCAGTCCTCTCCACCCACCACTGCCCACCTGCTGCTTACAGATCGGATGTAGGCTCTCAGCCACTGCTCCAGTGCTGTGCCTGTCTGCTTCCCACCACGACGGTCGTGGACTCACCCTCAGAAACTGTAAGCAAGCCCCCAGCTAAATTCGTCATTTTTGCAAGTTGCCTCGGTCATGGTGTCTCTTCACAGCAACAGGACACTGACCAAAGCACACAGCAATGAAATACTAACCTGGCAAAGAAAAGTCAAGAACTTTCTTCGCAAGCCATATTTGGAAAGGATAAGGTGTTAAGCAAGGGGAAGAGGAGTTGTCTTTCAGCTGAGTGGGAGGAACGCTGCTGAGTTTATCTTCAGGTTCCCTCCCTCCCTCAAATCCACACCCACCTTCCCCCTACCCCAAGTTCCTCACACATGGCTACACACAACCACTGTGAATACAACTGGTCGGTAGAGTCAGGCGGGTTAGCTGCTTTAAAAGCCACATCTAATTCTCTGGATGGGACAGCAAACGTGTCCATTTCTCCCACCAGTCAGAGCCCCCATGTTTGCAAAGCCCTTCACAGCCCCACACGCCTTCCACCCTGAGGTGGCACTGTTCTACTCAAGAACAGCATCTGTAGGTCGTTGAAGCCTTCTGTCTTCAATACACAGGAAAGGTTGGCTCACACAGGGAAAGGTTTCCGGGGACTCCCTGTTCTCTGCTCACATCCTACTGGGCAGTTCATAAGCACTAGGAATCCAGGGAAATGGACATCAGGTCCCAGAGAAGAGCTTAACTATGGGTGTGGCCAAGCACTCACCTTGTAGCCTACAATCAGAGCTTTTAGAATAATCAGTGGCCCATCAGGCCTTCATAATGGATGGTTGGTGTGTGAGAGTCAGCTGTCAGGACCCCAGAGATAAAATGGCCAATGAGTTTTCAGGTTCTATGAACAACTGAAAATACCCAAGAACATCTCATAATGTTCAGCAGGGGCTCAATCAAATATTCAGGAGTTAGCACAAGCTTTGTTAGGACGAAAGAAAACGGGAAAGGTTTCAGGGCAGATCCCAGCTAAGGAGTAGGAACGCATCAGGCAAACAAACAAACAAACAAACTTGTTCAGGAAGGAACAGCAGAAAGAAAAGCACAAGGCTTGGGAGAGCTGGGGTGCTCTGGGAGACACAGCCGATTTAAAATGACTGAACAGGGGCCCGTGGGCCACACGGCAGGACATGGGCTAGACTAGTACTGGGCTCGCCTCGAGTTGTAACCTCTAGTTTCAACTGTGTGGTTGGAAGGTAAGCCGAAAGGCTGATTCACAGCAAGCAGGACTGTCAGCTAT
Organism: Meriones unguiculatus; assembly: GCF_030254825.1. NCBI lineage: Eukaryota > Metazoa > Chordata > Mammalia > Rodentia > Muridae > Meriones > Meriones unguiculatus. The sequence continues at coordinate 18,553,140 of NC_083352.1, forward strand.
GCTGGCTGGTGAGTGAAGGTGGGCCAGATTCTCCACAGCTTTCCAGGTGACTCAAGTCACTCGTGGTCAGTGGCACAATAAGTTAATACTGCGATGTTTAAGCCCAGGTTTGTTAGCTTTGAACATGGTCCCACCATAGCTCATTCATAATTTGCTTCTCCAGGGCCCTCACCTGGGAATAATTTAACCTAAAAAAATCTGCTTCTCAGCTACTTTTGTTCATTATTTCTGGTCCCACTCACTGCTTCTCAATTGCTCCACTGGGGCTCATGAAAGCCTCTTATTACTGTGTCCAAAGACAGACATATTGGCAGCACCTCACAGCTTCCCCTGGGCAGCCAGAATTCTCCATGGTCCTTCCTTCCTTAGAGACTGCAGACACCTGAGGGATTTCCTACCCTCTACAGAGCTTCAGGGTGCAAGTGTCCATGAAAGAGGCTCACACACTTGCAACAAAGGAGCTGAATCCCACTCTAAACTCTCTCTGGCCTTCCCCCCCCCTTTTTCATACAGCTCACACATTGACATAGCCTGACATACAATCCTCACTCTCCCACAGATCTCTGTCATCCTCATTACCTTTGATTGTCAACTTGATATAGCCTGGAGTCACCTGAGGACGGAGTCTCAGTTGAAGGATTGCCGAGATTAGATTGGCCTGAGAGAATTGTTTGGCTTCCTAACTCATGTCTTCTAGCCCACAGTGGGCTGGTGATCCTGGGTAGATAGCTAGCTAAGCATGAACAGGAGAGCCGGCCAGCAAGCAGTATACGACCATGGTCTCCATGCTGCTTCCTTCGGTGTTGGATGATAACCTAAAAACTGAAGTAAACCCTTTTGTCCTCTAAGTTGCTTTTGGTCAGTGTTTTACTGCAGCAACAGGGTGAAACAGAATTACCTCCAAACTGTTTTCGCCCCATCACGTATATAAGACTTGGCCCACCTCCCAGGACGTACAGAGACCTTGACTCTGCCCATTAAGGCTCTTCTGTGCCTTTGTTACTGCTGTACTGGGTAGTAGTGTAGAAAGCATTCCCCTTTGTTACAGTTTGAATAACATGTTTCCCCTACACTCAAGGGTAGGGCACTTGATCTGCAGCTGGTGAACCTTTTGGAAGGTTCTGGAAACTTTAGGGGTGGAGCTTGGCTTAAAGAAGCAAATCACTGGGGGTGGGCTGGTGAGGGTGTGTTATCCCTGGCCTCTTTGTGCTTTAGCCTCAGCTTAGCCTTAGCCATGAGATGAGGATCTCTTCTCTCAGTTACTCCCACCGCCAAGGCGTTCTGCTGAAGAGCATGGTGACAGGTTACCAAGGATCAATCCTTGTGCAACCGTGAGCTAGAGTAAGCCCTTTCTACCCTAATTTAGTCTTGGTGAACATTCTATATCACAGAGGCAAGAAAAATAACTACCACACCCTCTCTATGCTTTGCCACACCCACCTTCTGTGTCTAGAGAGGAATAAAAGGGGAAGAGTTAGCAAGGCCTTGCCACAGCACTGGGAGGAACGGGGTGGGAAATGGCAATGCAGCCCAGAGAGGTGGAGATTCTGACACCCCCAGCGTTCTTTTCTATTGGGAGCTGGAAAACTGAGACACAAAAGGGGCAAACCATAGGAAAACATCTCTTGTTGTAAACGGGGCTAGAGGGCTATATGCCTCTTTGGAGATGATTTCTAGTGTTCATGGACATAATCTGGGAAGGGAGATCGTCACAGACTCGCTGAAGAAGACCAAGCAGTACTGCAGATACTAAAAGTAAGGGAGGCTGCCATACCCACCTCCCAGCCTTGCCGATGACTGAGCTTCACCAAACAGGGGTGTTCCTGTCTGTAAGACACAAAGCAAAGGCAGCACATGGCACACCTTCCTTGATGAGCTGTTGGCAGGATAAGGGAAGAAGGGTGCTAAATGCCATGCTCTATCTCCAGTGGAAGAATGAGGCTACAGGAAATCGATCCAGGAACCAGTAAAAGCTATATGCAGACAGATTTCACCCCTGAGCAAGGGAGACCTTTTCAGCTACTGCTGCTACCAAAAGACGAGGTGGGGTATTTCTTGACTGTTGGGTCCCATGCTACTGATGGTGACCAAGGAGATGCAAGCTAGGCACATTCCCAGGCAGGGATGCAGGAATTCCTGCATGGCAGAGCAGATGAGTTCTGAAATCTCTCCTTGCTTAAAGCTCCTCTAAACTCTGGATTTTTCCCTGGCTAAATGAAACAGTGAGAGCCAGAACCTCCACTAGACAGATATTTGCCACCCTCTAATGCCCGGAAACTGAGGCCCTGACTAGCCAACACCTAAAATACAATGGACTAAGGCTTCTCATTGTCGAGTCCTGTGCCTAGCGATTGCTTGCCTATAGTTCTGTGCACTGGTTCTTTTTTTTTCTTTTTCTTTTTTTTTTTCTGGTAGGGAATCAGAAGGAAGCAGATCACTCGAGGTTTGTCTCACCAACTTCTGCAAGCAGAAACTTTTCATCTGTGTGAGCCCCTGAACTGCCAGGAGAGCCTGTGCCCTTAAATAGTAATGAGATCTATGGCTCCCCTTTAACAAATGCATCTTCCCTGAGTGCTAAGTAAACCATCTCCATTTGCAGTGTCAATATCAGCACAGGCCTTCTCTGCCTCTCAAGCAGCCCAAACAGATTACAATTGGCTGCCAGTCCAGGGTCCTGTGCTCAGTGAGAGCTGTCAATGGACATGTCAATAAGATACCGGGACTATTGATCAGCATAGGCATTTAGGGGTCATGGGTCGATGAGAACTCATGCCAAGAGATGTAGAAAATGATAGCTTTCAGATAAAGGCAGCAAAGTGAGCTTCCCAGAGGAGAAATAATATAGCTCAATTTCCCCTGTCCTGCCGCTTGTCAATTTCCCTTGGTTTTCTTGGAGAGGGGAGGAGTGGGCAGGGAGTGACATGGAGGAAGGGAGGGAGGTGCGGGATGCAAGCAAGCAACTCAAGTGTTTGACTGAAAACACTTCGAGGAATGAAAAATCAACAGCTGCTATGAAACCATGCATCATCCAGCATGCCGCTATCTGCATCAGAAGAGTAAGGAGTAGGAGCCTGGGAAGCAGGATTTCTCAAAGAGATGGGTTCAGAGGGGAGGAGGAAGATAATGATGCAGAAATGGCTTTTGATGGAGTCACAAAGCCCAGTTCAATAGTTGTTGTCTGGTCCCAGCTATGGGATGTTGAGTTAGATGGAAAAGATCCCCCCCCCCACCGTGAGTCTTTTGCTACCTCAAGATGACGTGAGGGAGGGGACAGGCACGGGTCCTTTGAAGTAGTGTGACATGTTATCACTGAAAGAATGCCTGTGAGATGGCTGAATTCTGGTTCCCCTGCCTCCTCGCTAAAAATTCACACTGTAGTCCCGTATCCTCTGAACATGACTACACATGGAGATGGAGCCTTCGAAAAAGGTGATTCACCTGAAATGAGTCTATGAGACCAGGACCTGATCCACACATGATTGGTATACTTAGAAGAAAGGTTGGGCACACAGGGGATACCCAAGAACCGTGTGCACAGAGAGAGGACCAAGAGAGGACACACAGAGAGGAAGTCTGTGTGTTAGCTAAGGTGTGGCCTCTCGAGAATGGAAGGTGCTGAAGCTTTGATCCTGGCTGTGGAGACCCCGGAAATACAACTCCCAAATAAACCTCTTCTGCATGAGCCACCTATCTGTATAATTCTGTCATGGAAGCCCTAGAAAATTAGTGCAATGTGCTGAAGGTTTCATCTGGGTGGATATGGGGAGTGGCACATGGGTTGATCATCATTTTGGCTATTCCGTGCCCCAGACTTTTGAATATTTTCATACTGTAAAAATTGCCTATCACTTTCAACCAAGAGCTGACTTAATGCAAATTAAATGACTCAATCTTCTGATAATTGATTTGTATGGAAATATGCATTGTTCACAAGCACATTTTAAAACCATTTTTTTTTGCTCCCCTCTTTTCCCTCATGCCCCTCTCCCCCGCCAGTCCTAGGTTTGAGGGAGAATTCTAGTCACAGAAAGAAAAGTCAATAGCTGTGTCTGAAGTAAGTAATCGTCAATAAAGTGGCAAAAAGTCAGTTTCAAGTCTATGACTAAAAAGCCAGAGACATAAGTCTCTGTGACTTCTTCCTGGACGCAGCCACCCACAAAGATAACTCAGGCACATCTTTCACAGCAGAGGTCTGTGGTGACCTCATATATTACTTTGGGAATTGTGTCACTCTCTTGATCCGGATTCACATTCCAGCTTGCCCCCTGATGGTGATGTTTATCTCAAGTCCTGCCCGTCAGCCCTTGCACTTTAATTAAACTCTGAAAGTTGCTTAAAGCAGTAATTCGGCATTTTTGTCTACAAGTTTAGGTGATGTCCCAGCGACTAAGGGGGTGACACATTTCAGTGAGGCAGAGCTGTGTCACATTTCACACCTTGTGATGGATCCTCACTGTGTGTGTAAGTCTGTTCATTCATTTCAAAAGGCAAATGTTGAAGATACATATTTCATTGTGTTTGACTGGTAAAATGTCATTAAAATGACAAAATTATTAAAATGTCAACAGAACAACAACAACACCTTCGCAAACCCTGGGAGAAAACAGGAGGAAAAGTTGGGATGCCGAGGAATATCAATATAGTTCTGGGAGCAGAGAAACAAATAGATAAGTGACAAATGGCATGCCACACAAGAGAAAGCTGTGCTCTGTGCTGGCAGAGGAGATGGCAGTGAAGTGTCCCCAAGAACAGGACACTTCACGTGTAGCCCCAAAGACTCAGGAGTCAGAAACCCAAACATCTCTAGGCAGGGGTATAAGACAAAGGTAAAAGAAAGAGGATTGGTCACATCTTCAAAACCAGGGCTCTCTCTCTCTCTCTCTCTCTCTCTCTCTCTCTCTCTCTCACACACACACACACACACACACTCATGCATCCAAGATACACAGACACACATGCACATTCAAACACACACATGGGCATACACACACACACACACACACACACACAGTGTGAAGATGAGCAACTCAGTGGCTCTCACTGTTTCACTGTTTCACTCACATTGGACATCAGGAAAGGCTGTGAAAGATGGCCTCTCTCTCTCTCATGAAGTTATGTCCACACAAATCAGACAGGTGCCAAAGTGCTGTTGGCATGAGGAGTTAAGAAAAGTAGGTGTGGCCTGAGTGTGTCTGGAAATATGAAGACAATATATAGAATTAAATATATAAAACAATTTTCAAGGGACTCTTCTAAAAAGAGTTGTGAGACTTGATTAAAAAAATTTTTTTCAGAAAAGATGAGTTGGAAAAGAAAGGTTTGAGAGAAGGGGCCAGTAATGGAAATGTATGTGTGTGTGTGTGTGTGTGTGTGTGTGTGTGTGTGTGTGTATAAAACTGAAGTTATAGTGAAAACGTGAACCAAGTTTAAAATCATGTCAAGAGTTTCCAGGATGTGAAGCAGTATAAACCCATGTCTGTAGATGGTAGGGTATAAACTGGTGCAACTAATGTGGAGAATACTTAGGTCCTAGACAGGCTAACGTACAGGGTGTGATAAGCTCCATCTTGGCCGTGGCCTCTAGTCTTGTACCGTAGAGAAGTCAGGCACACACATCAGGCAGTAATGGCTGCCTTAGCCCTCATAGGGAAAACCTGGTGAACCAAATGCCTGTCGGCCGTGCAATGAGTAAATAAACCGTGGAGTAGTCACACGGTGGAATAGAGAGCAGTGGGAAACAGTGAAGTACAGATAGAATTATAACACGAGCAGCCACAAATGCATAGAATTTTAAGTAGTTATTTTAAAGAAGCTCTCACAGTCTCAGCCCATTCATATAAAGGTCAAAATTAAGCAAAACTAAATATGTCATCTGGATACATGTTAGATGGTTTAAATGTATAAAAACAAATAATTCAAACATAATTTAAAATTGTGATCATTTCTAGGAAGTGGGAGAATGGGGTATGTCAGGAAAATTCACTCATGGTGCTTGTGAATTGCTGATATTCTATTTTATGGTCATGGCAGGGAGTGCCTAAGGGAAGATTTTTATTGTATTCAAACTACACATGTATGTTTTTCATAAAAGTACATAGGTATGCTGTACTTTACAATAAAGCCCACAAATGATGAATTTCTGCTATTATAGAAAAACTATGAAGGGTATCAGATGGAATGCAGCAGAGCACACGGAAAAATCTGGAGTGAGATGTGATAAATCTTCACACAACAGGCAGTGCTGCAAACGTGAGTGGGTAAAACTCATCAATCAAAGACGTTTTTATTTCTTGTAGTTTAAACTTTCAAGTTTCAAGCTGGATTTTACAACTGACCAAGTAATGTAGTGTCTATTAAAAACATACTTGGAACAACAACAAGAAGGCAAGGTTAAAATGTGAAAAAAAAAAAAACCTCAATAGCATTAGCTGTTTGCATATGCTTAATAGCACACAGCTGGCACGGGAGTTCAGACGTGGATAAAATCTCTTTACAGTATGGGTGTGGTGGCACATGCCTGTAATCCCAACACTTTGCAGGCAGAGGCAGGTGGATCTTTGTAAGTTCCATGCCAGCCTGGTCTACAACGTGAAGTCTAGGACAGCCAAGGCCACTCTACTCAGAGAAACCTTGTCTCAAAAAAAAAAAAAAAAAAAAACAACAAACAACAAACCAACCAAGCAAACAAAACAAAAACAAACAAACAAACAAACAAAAAAATCTATTCACAGAAATAGTAAGGGGTCAAAACAAAACAATGTCATAAGTTAAGCACTTTAACCAAAAACAGACCTAACAATACGATCTAAAAATATTAAAAACAACAACGGACAAAGATTGGAGAAAATATATCAAATAAAGTTGAAGCCTTTATTAGGTTCTTAACACAAACAAACCACGGAGACTCTTGGCATGAATGGAATACAGAGGATCCCAACAACGGAGACAGTAAGGCTCAGGTCAGCAGTCACAGAACCCCACAGCCGTGCACAACTGAATGTTGCTCTGATCACACAATGTTTATAAATCGAACTTGTGTGTTGGACCATAAAGTAAACCTAACTTCATTTTTTCCCCATTATATTAGTGAAGTTTTAAAGTGGTAACACATTAAAAGTTTCCAACAGTTGCAGTGTGAAGAAGTGAGAATGACCCCTATTCTCACCCCGAGACCATATGCTACGAATCCCAGTGTTCAGTGCCTGCATCCTCCTGCCACAGCTGCTATGCCCAAAAGAAAGGCTGATGGGGAAGCTAAAGAAGATGAAGCCAAGGTGAAGGATGAGCCATGGGGTGTGGTGTTTTTAACAATCTTTAAGATTGTTGGCTAAATCTGCTCTTTCACTGCCAGAGCCCAAGCCTAAAGGGCTCCTGCAAAGAACGGAGAGATGGTACCAGTCCTGGCCAGCTTTATGCCAACTTGAGTTATTGGAGAGGAGGGAGCCTTCCCTGAGAAAATGCCTCCATAAGATCCAGCTGTCAGCAAGCCTGTAGTGATCGATGGGGGAGGGCCCAGCCCCTTGTGGGTGGATCCCTGGATTGGTGGTCCTGGGTGCTATAAGAAAGCAGGCTGAGTGAGTCAGTAAGCAGCACCCCTCATGGCCTCTGTATCGGCTCCTGCCTTCAGGTACCTGCCTTGCTTGAGTTCCTGTCCTCACTCCCTTCCGTGATGAACAGTGATGGGGAGGTGTAAGCCAAATAAATCCTTTTCTCCCCAACTTGCTATTGGTCAGGGTGCTTCATTGCAGCAAGAGTGACGCTAACTAAGACAGTACCCAGGGGAAAATGGAGGAAAGCTGATGCTGGAAGGATGGAAATAACTCTTCAGGAAAGGAAGATGCCAAAGCAGATTAGGCACAGAAAGGCCAGGGTACTAGAGATGCCAAGTGAGTCTGTGCATTTCTGACAACTGTGTACTTGTGGTGATTCTACAGTTTGAAGTGCTATCTTTTATTAAGTGTTATACAAATGCAGAATTTTGTTCTCCTTTAAAAAAAATGTGTTGTTAGCACATAGTACACTTCATTGTTTTGAGGAGAAGGAATATGTTTCACTAACAAAATGTCTCCCAAATTGGACGATGAGGGGAAACACTTTCCCCTGCTGATTTTGAAAGACCCCTTTTGGCTTCCAGAAGGGACTTCCTGATGTTGACATACATGGCCACCATGGCAAAAAATGCCTCGTGCTTTTTAAAAACTGTAAACTCCTTGTATACCCTCCTTTGCCCTCTACCATCAACATAAACTTTACTCCTTAAAGCCAGAGACTAGCTGGCCTCTGACTCCCTAAAATTAGTGTGTTAGGCCATCTGGACTTTGCAGTGACATCACCGAGTATTCCTCAAAAAAAAACAATGGTTCCTTTTCCAAAAGACTTCTTTTAGATTTTTCAGATTGATAATTCTGCCATTTTCATTTCATTTCCTGAAATCCAGGGCCATCTTGTAAAAAGTTGTTGAACATCATCCTTAGTGTGAAATGTCAGCCCTCACTCTGACCTTCCCTGTTTCAAAGCATCAAATGAAGATTCCTTGGGTTTTACAGTGGCCTCTGGTCTTAGTAATCTGTGCAAAAGAGAGTTTAAAAGTTCTTGTTTATCCTTAATGATTGTCTGCCCATGTCCTGCCTCAAATACCATAATCATTTATGAGCTTGAATAAATATGGATACAGTTTGTCTTGGAAAAATTATATCAATAATAAACAATCTGCTTGTAATCCCAGCTCTTGGGAGGCAGAGGTAGAAGTCTTCTTCATATTAATCTGATCTATGGCCTCCTCCACAGGGTCCTTAATTCCTGGTGCTATAAACTTAATCAAAAGCCATCTCTGGTGAGTCCTACAGAAGAACCCCAACTAATATTATTTTGTTAAGCAGTCATGTTATCAACTGTCTCCTAAGTAATCATGTTTGTGACTGTAGACCTGGGCTAGTGTCAACTTTGTTCAGGAAGAAAAAAGTTTCTTTTTGCAATGGGCAGCAGTTAATTCAGAGATTCCTAACTGGTCAAGGTACTGAGAAGAAGTGACTATGAGTATCATCCCTAAATGGGACATTTTTTATTGCAACACGTCCTGCCAAGACTCAGGGGATATTATGGAACAGGAGGCAGAAGGAAAGTGAAAGCTATATAACGGGCAAGAGTGACATGAAATGCTGTCTTCCGGACATTACATGGTTATTGCACTCATGAACTCACAGCATCTGAGGTTGCCTACACAAGACCTGCACAAGGTCAAGCCACTCAAAACTCTAGCATGGGGGGAGGGGAGAGGTTCAGCAGGCCCCGCCCTTAGCTGAGGAGCTGCTGGCAGTTGATGGCTGCTGGAGGAAGGATAGTAATTTTCCTTTGGGGGCTGTGGCCACACTCTGGTAGATTATCCCCACACGCATACATAGACAGCATTTAATGAGATGCAGAGGTATAGAGGAGCATGAAAGAAATCTTTAAAAGAAGAAAGCATGAAGTTGGCAGTGGACATGTTGGGGAGATCTGGCAGAGGTGGGGGAAGAGATAGGGGTGGATACAGGCTGAATAGTCACATACAATATTCTTAAAGAATAAATTTTAAAATGTAGAAAACAAAGTAAAGCCTATCTTTTTTTTATTTTTTCAAATTCTGTATGTTTGGAAACTAAATAGTATACTACTAAATAGTTATTGATTTAATTTTTGTATTGAATAAACTATTTAGAGCTAAAGAATGCAGGAATTGCATGCCAATGTTATAGTATTAGGTAATAATATTTAGAAGGAAATTTATAAATGTATTAGGAAACAAGAAGACTAGGAAGGTAAAGAAGTTAGAAAATAAGTGAGAAATAAGGACCAGATTAAACCAAAGAAATGAGAAAGGAAATGACAAAAATTAGATTAGTCATGGTCCAGTTAGAACAAAATCCCAATCACCAAGGATTGCTTAATACCAACAGTTATAAACCATTTGAAAGAAATGACACATTGCGGGGAAAGTTAGAGGATGCCTCCACTCCAAAAGGACTAGCCAGGGAGTTCACAAACTTCGGAGAGTTCATCCTCAGAGTTGGCATTCTGACCTCATTAGAGAGGGAAGTGCCAGTTCATCACTGGACACTACAGACATTCTGTGTGTTTCTATGGACACATTCTTGTCTCACCTGTTAAGCTCAACTTGGCAAGCATGGAGCCCAGAGCTGAGATTAGTAAGCAGGAACACAGGGAAAGTGTGGAAAAACTGAGGCCTGGCAGGCAGCACACTGGTCTCAGAGCTGGCAACAAACTTGAGAAGATGAGGAGGAGGGGAATGCTGCTAATCTGACTCCTGGTCCTTGTGCACCTTGCTAGGGCCTCTCGAGTACTTGTGCTTATAGTCAGAATTAAAAAAAAAATCAATAAAGCTAAACAAAAGTGGTGTCTTAGTAGAAGGTTAAGATATGCATGATTTCTGTTGAGTGTGTCATGGCCGAGTTGTAGCTGAGGAAAACTGCAAGAGTGTACTGTGGTGAGGCCAGAGGAAAGCAAACTGATACCCGTGGTCCTTCAGATTGGTACAGAGGAAGAAATAAAGCACCACCCACATCAGTGCTATGAGCCAAATGCCGAGAATGGGGCTGATCTGCTCCAGCAAAGACACAACAGCTGCGTTTGGATCACTACCTGAATCAGTTTGCTCTCCCAAATCCATCCAACTGCAACATGGGCCAAACAGGTGAATTGAATAGGAATGTGATAGCTATTACTGCTCTTGTCTCTTTGAGTGCTTGTACGGTGGCATAAATCTCTAAAATTTTGCCCCAAATGCAATATTGCCTGTGATTTACTACCTCTGTGTGAGGAGATGGTCCAGGAGGAATGAGGTTCTATTTAGCCCTGCCAACAATGATAGTCCTCATTGCACGGGTCCAAGAGCTAATGTGAGAATATTTCTGGTTTGCAAGAACATGGATACAGCGATTCATTCAAGACCAGGAGATTTAATGCAACTGGCAGAGCTGTGAGCGAACTGGGCCATCTGTGATTCAAACATCAGCAATGGCTCCAGCTATTACCGGGTCCCCATAGCTCTGTCTTGACTAGAGATGGGAGACATATTTGAGTTCTTAAGAGTTTGTGTCAGGTCATACCCATTGTTTAGTATCATCAAAATTCTTTGTATTTCCTCTTTCTCAGTGACCCTGGGCCCTTTTGAGTTAAACTTGGAAGAAGATTGCGAAAAGTTTTTTCTGTTCTATATATCAAATTATACTTTGGTTAGCTGTCCGCCACCAAAGAGCTCCAAAGAGGCTGAGATTTCCCGATAAGATGGTGGAAGTTTGCCAGGTTATCATGAGCTACAGTTCACGCTACAGCCTTTGGACAAAGCCAGCGGCCAGAAAAGCCCAGGATTTAGCAAGGGGACTCAGTTGTCTAGAGTCTTCTGGAAGCTGCTTGGGTGGTTGCTGCTGACCATCTCACCCAAAGCCAGCTGGAGCACCCATGATCCAAAAGGGAAGTACCTACCAAGGAACTGCCAGGTCTTGCTGGGGACAGATCCCACTGAGTGTCTTGCAGAACAGCTGGGTACCACCAAGGTCAGGAGTAGAAGCACAGTGGAAGCAAGGGAAACCCCTTCTTGCAGCATGTCCCTTCAGCACCCTCTCCTGACTATGCTGCTGGTGTGTGCCAACAAGATACGTAGAGGTCTGCGTCTGTCACAGGAGGGGAAATGGAAGGTGGACTCAGCGGTGGGATTCAGCAAAATTGAACTGTCGCAAATTGAAGAGAAATAATAAATGAAACAAAGAAAAATAACAACCCAAAAGATCATTGCTTGAGAAGATTAAAAGCTAGAAGTTTTAGGCACATTTAATCAAGGTAATAAAAGGGAGAGGACAAAGTCAAAGGAACAGAGAACAATAAAGAGACTTTATAAATTGAAAATATGATTGCAATTCAATTTAAAAAAAAATCCCCCCCCCAAAATGTTTTCCAGAAATTAGAACAATCAAATAAGAAAAGAGACCAGGGAGGTGGCCCAGCCGGGAAACTACTTGCCACATAGCTTGATGGTCTGAGCTCAGATCCCCAACACCCACGTGAAAGTCCGATGTGGCAGCATAAGCCATCCCCGAGCACGGGAGGTTAGAGATAGAAGGATCCTTCAGGCTTGAAGACTACTCAGCACGGCCAAATGGATGAGCTTGAGGTTCAGTCTCAAAAGACATGGTAGAGAGGAATTGAGAAAGACTCCCTAATTAGACCCCTGGTCACCCACATATGGCATACACGCCCATACACACCTTCACAAAGCAACACATGTGTACACACACACACACACACACACACACACACCACACTAAAAAACAGTAAAAGCGAAAAGAAAAGAAAAGAAAAGAAAAGAAAAGAAAAACAGAGGAAATGGCTGGTAAGGATTTAAACATGTCCCTAGTCCTGTGTGAACTCCTAAAGTAGTTTTTTTTTTTTTTCTTCCTGAATCAAGTAGCTGAGGGCACATTTGTACAGCTCGATGCTGAGCTGGGCTCATCTTTGACATCATCAGAGGAGAATCTGTGGATTCTCCTTGCGTCTGCACTCCATGGCTCCCTTCCCTCCCTGCGTCTAGGTACCATAAGAAGCTGCCTACGGATCCAGATGGTTTTCTTCATTCATCCATTCATTGATGGTCTGTTTGGTTTTTGGCACTCGAATGCCTTGGGGTTGGTTGTTGTGCTGTGTATTTAACATCACTGATGCTAAAGCGTTTTTCTTGTTTTTATCTGCCTGCTGTCTCCTACATTCTTGGGCAGCCTTCTGACATAGGTGCTTCTCTTCATAACCGCCCTGCTAAAGAAATTAAGTCACCAGATAGAATTGGCAAGTCTCACACTCCAGAAAGGTATATGCTTCTCACCTCAGACTTTCTCTCCGTGTATAATGATGATTCTCCCTCCATTTTTAAAGTTTCCCTTTCTGAACTTTTCACAGAAGGTGGAAATCCTGCTGAGAAGTAAATCTTGAAGCTGGACAGGGCGGACTAGGAAGCACATTTCAAGGAAGGGCAGTCACACAGCTAAAGGCAGTTGGATTTGGTTGGAGCAGCGTCTTTGTGGGAGAGGCCAGTGAAATGACAGCAAGTTAGTTTAGAAGATGGAACATCTCAAATGACAAACCAACACCCCTGGAGACTTAGGAGGAAATGTTGTTGAACACCTTTAATAGGAGGGTGAGGCAGGCACTCTGGTGCCTCCAGGGCATTTCCCTGCTAGATTAGTTCCCAGCCCTTCCACTGGTGATATAGGTCTTGATGCTAATGGCTCACACAGGAAGTTTCATTTCAAGGTGTTCTTGTGCTTTGGGAGCAGATGGCCTGTGGGCTCACTGCAAGGGAAGTAAGCAGCTGTCTTCCTGTCTTCAGATGGAACAACTTCCTTGGTGTAAATTATGCTCCTGGGGCGATTCAGCTGAGGTTAGACAACCCCTGAAACCATTATCCATGCATGTCTTCTTTCCTTCTCTCCTAAGAGGCTTCTGAGAGAACCCTGTTTGGTAACCATATGTACAAGAGCCACCCTCCATCCCCCATCTTGGCTTCCATGTTTGGTTATCCAACATGGGGCAGAGAATTGAGTTGATGAAAGCTGTATGCCTAGGACAGAAATCCAAAGGTGGCATTTAAGGTCAATGGATCAAGGAGGTTAAGAGAAGCCAGAAGCTTAGGGAGAATCTAAGTCAGGAAGGAAAAAGAAATTGAAGCAGAGAGAGGAAGATTGTCCTCTTTAGATGGACTCCTGTGTCCTGAATTAACATGGCAGATGAAACAGAATCACATTAAGTCCCAGTGGCTGGAGGAAGGCAGCTCCCCATACAGGCCAGACGTCAGGTAGGCAGAGACATCACACCCGGAGGAGCATGTCTGGGAGGGTATCACACAACATCTACCATCAGCCAGACACTAAACTTAGAGCCTGTTCACATAATTCTTTGTGCTCAGCATGTGTGGTGAGACAGTTCAATGAGTATTCCCAGTTCTTTGATGGTTCCCTCTCCCGTGTGGCCTTGAAGGAGCTCCCAACAGAGGAGAAGGAACTACACCTTCTTGTCCATTGACTTTGCTCTCGACCTTGCTGTTTTGGTCAATGTAGCGTTTAGAAAAGTGACACGGGCAGAGGCGTCCCTTGTGCTTCTGTAATTTCACTTACCTCCTGTGTCTTCATCATCCATTTACAGAATTATAGGGCCAGAAACCAATCCAAGGAGAACGAGACTTAAAGCCAACCTATAGCATAGAGCCCCATGTAGCTAGCTGATTCTCTCTGTGTGTATCTGTAAACTAGAAATAAGTACTTGTAATAATAAGTCACTTTTGTTTGAGGAAATGTTTGTTATTCGGCATTATTGCAGTAATAACTGACCAATACGCTTAGGTAAAAACAGGCATCATTAAGTTCCCTATGAGACAGGGAAAGCTGTTGAGATATAGAGAGGTCAAACATTTGCCCCAATTCACAGATCAAAGGAAAGGGTTAACCATGCTCTTATCTACCTATTCGATGGAAAAGCTCTGTAAACGTTGACACATTTCACAGCTTAGAAATCTAGCATTCAAAGGAATAATTTTAAGTGCTTTTTTTTAAAAAAAGTAAGTACTGAGTTTGCTAATAACCTAAGAAATGCATGTTTTCATATATGCTGCCTATTAAGTCTGTTCATATAGTATCAGCAAACATCATGTCGCCTTGGAGAGGTTCCTAGTTTTTCCTGTGAAATGTTTTTCAACGCCTGAGTGAATCAAAATGAATGTAAATGAGGTTTATTAAGTCAACCCCACATGGTGCTGTATTGTCAGCATTTGTAGGGCTGTGACAGGTTAGTTATTGCAGTTTGAAGGAAATGTCACCAACACAGCAGTCTGCAGAATTAACTTAAAAATATATATGTATAAAATGTCTTGGGATTTTCCACCCTTTCAAGAATCATCTCCTGGAAAGGTGACAGGGGATGGAGAGAGGCAAAGGTCGGCTCATTCTTTTTTGTCAAGACTTGGTCTCTTGCTACATGATACCTAAGGCCAGGGGTCAGGACTGTGGGTAACCTTCCAAGATTCTGAGGGCTCTGGTTAATGGGCTGTGAAGAGGAAACAAAATGAGGTTGACTGGAGTTGACAGAGAATGACAGGAGCCATCGGCAGCAGCCCAGAGTGCCCTCTGTACCCAGAATGAGTGCAGATTGTCTCAGCGGTGTGGCAGGAACGAAAACAAGAGCATGGAGAAGGCAGGGGGCAGGCGAGACAGCATTGTGAATGCTCAACTGTGGTGCCTCCAGAAGTGCCCTCCTCTCTGTCGCTCAGTAAGGAGCAGGCTGGAGAGCCGGGGTCCCTTAGGAGAATCAGAAGTGGAGTCTGGAGGGTGCTTTTGTTCAGAATGCACATACTCAGCAGGCCTAGGGGCCTCCACCTTGATAAGCACGCTCCTCTCATATAAAAATGCTTCACAGAAGAGGTAAGTATTCAAATTCTTGGCTTAGGAGCTCGAATTTAGAAAGCACACCTTTTAATTGGCTCCCAGATCTGGAGTGAAGGGAGCCAGAAGAAAGAAAAATGAAATGAAAGAAAACATAGTGAGATGGGATGGAATTTGGTGTCCCTGGTCTCTCTATGGACAGACCATCCCAAATGGGCTCCAAATAGGGTCATTCTCCACTCCTGTTCTGTAGCTACACAGGAGAGAGCCACTTTCCCTCCTCCCCTGAGCTCTGTCTATAAAGATTCCAAGTCACAGAATTTTAAGGAACTGCATATTTAAATGCTGTGCATTAGAAAGACTTAATGCCAGGAAGGAAAAAGTGAATTTCTATCTTTACCCCACTGAACTTTAAGAAGTTTTATTTTTCAGAATCCTATATTATTTCTACGATGCCATGCTATGGATTCCCTATTTAAGCACAAGTATCTAATGTCTAAATGTATCTTGACCCAGGCTAGAGTCAGAAGCGCTTGCTAAATGAGATTTGCAAGTAGCACCTGTTTGTGTGCTTTTCTGCACATAATAAACTTAAGTCAGTCATTGGAAAAATATTTGTTGATTGACTATTGTCCTGCTTTCTGGGCATCTCACAAAGACACTGAGGGTAGGCAAAGTCCTCGGAGGGTTAAACGTCAGCCCTACCATGGAAATAAAGAGGATAAGCATTCTTTCCAATGATTCACTGTATGATATGAGGAGTGAGTGAAACACAGACCCCTGGGGATACAGCACAGTCAGAGAGAAACCACACCCTCCTCAACAGGCATGTGAAAACAAAAGAAGCCCATTGTGCTTGGCTAAATCCTCTAGGAAAAGACCAGTTCACACAGCCAGGTGGTGCACACTTTAAATCCCTGCACTTGGGAGGCAGAGTCAGGCGGATTTCTATGAGTTTGAGGCCAGCCTGGTTTACAAAGCAAGACCAGGACAGCCAGGGCTTGAAACATGGGGAAACCCTGTCTCAGAAACTAACAAATATAATATAAGAAAAGAAAAGAAAAGAAAAGAAAAGAAAAGAAAAGAAAAGAAAAGAAAAGAAAAGAAAAAATAAAAGAAAAACAGGAGAAGAAGAAATGCCTCACAGACATGGCTACAGACATATCTGATTGAGACAGTTTTTTAGCTGAGGCACTCTCTTCTTAGGTGTGTAAACTGACAGTGAAGTTTCCCCCAAAGGTTCACAGTTGCCAAGTGCTGGAGTCTCTTGGAATGGGGTTGGGGGTGGAGAATTTGGCCAGCCTTTGCTTCAAAGAGACAATCAGAGCAAGTGTACCTAGAAGAACTTGCTTGTCTAAGAATCACCTGTAGTATGTGACTTGGGAGTACAAGGTTCGAAGCCAGAGCTGACTCGGAGTGTCTTCTTTTAGCGGGAACCTTCCAAATAAAAGTGCCGCAGCATGCAGGAGTCCTTCAGGTCTTAATCCAAGAGGCCCCTTCAGGATACAAGTACTTTTGAAGTCTTACAGCATACCTGGAGATCAGAAAAGAGTCTTCTCTCCGGGAAGCAAGGCCAGTGCAAGAAAAGAAGCCAGAGACTGAGGCACATCCCATGCACAGCAGCTAGCCAAGGAGCCAACCAGCTAGCCAAGGAGCCAGAGGGAAGTTCAAGAAATGGGATGATCCAGGACTCTCCTGCCACGAACCCAAGGAAATTGCAGATACTGGCAAAGACCTCGCTGGATCCCTTTATTTCAACCCCTTGTCCCAAGACATTTTTAGCAGTTTCCTAAGGAGACCTGATCTACAAGAAATATCAAAGGGCTTTCTTCAGGCTAAAATTGTAACTCCCTGGATGAGGGACAGAATCCATGGAGTCTTCATATAGCTCACTGCCTCTATCCAATGTAGAAGACAGTGACAGAAGGCAATGCTTCTGAGGATGCAATCTGTATCAAAATAGCACAAAAAAGAAAAAAAGAGGGGGAGAAGTGTGTTATAGTGGAGTAAATTTCCTACAACACATGGAAATTGTGTTTGCTAAGCTTCACTCGATACATGAAAGAGGGGGTTTGTATTTGAGGAGAGAAAGGGGATCTGCATGTGGGGTAATGTGAGAGGGTTGTGGGAGTGAGCGTGATCAGAGTGAGTTACGTCCATACACAACGTTTATTATTTTTGTCCTGAAATTTGGATCCTCCAGATCCTATGTCAGAAGTGTCTTTAGCAACAGGGACATACCTTCTCTGGGAGGCAGCTGAGGGCAATAGAAACAGCCTGTACTGTTTTGGGAATCCCTGAATCCTCTGACCAACATCTCGTAAGCTTCTCTCATACCTGGTAGTTTAAATAACAGAGTTTTTGTTAGATAGTCTATGGCTTTTGTGGAGAACATTGTCAACCCTGGTGTGATCACTTCACTTTGAGTGTTTATGTTTATGTTTAGGTATAGGAATAGATATGGATAGATGCATATTTGTATAAGTATTATATACAGTTTTGGATAAATAAAATGTGATATAGGTCTTTGTGGCTTTCTTCAAACATCTGTAGTATTATTCCCCCTCCTTCCCTCCTCTGCCGCTGGAGCGACCTCCACCCCCAGTTAGGGCACACCCTCGGTTGTCCCTGTTTCCCCTTCATGCCGCTGCATCCTGCTGTGAGCGTCTCCAGCACGTCCTCCCCACTGCGTTGTACCTTGTTATTCTCCCTGTCTCTGCAGTTGATTTAGGTTATGTATGCACATCCGGAGATTTGCAGCTAGGAATCTCAAACGAGAGAGAACATGCAGCCTTTGGCTTTCTGGGTCTGGTTTATCTCACTCTATAAACTATTTCCTTGCTTTGTCCATGCATCTGCCAATTTCACGATTTCATTTGTCTTTACAGCTGAATAGTATTCTAGAAAGCATGCGTGCCGCTCTATTCATATATTGTAGGACATTTGGGTTGTTTCCATTTTTTTTTTTTTTTTTAGCTATTGTGAATAGGTGAGCAAGTGTCTCCTCATCACTTGTTTCCTTTTAGTTTTATGAGGTTCCACTTGCCAATAGTTGGCCTTAATTCTATGACAAACAGAGCCCTACTCAGAGAAATTTTCTTTCCCACACCTGTATCCTGTAGGGTACCACCTTGGTTTTCTTTGAGTAGTTTCAGAGTTTCAAATTGAGGCCTTTGATCCATTTGGACTTAATTTTTGAGAAAGTTGATAGATATGGGTCTAATTTGATTCTTGCTCATGTGGGCATTCACTTTCCTGTTATCTTCAGTGCTTTTGGCATCTTTGCCAAATATCAGATGGTTGTAGTTATGAGCACCAGTGTTTTGCATCTTCCATTTTGTTCCATTGCTCTATGTGTCTGTTTTTTGTGCCAGTACTGGCTGTTTTTATTACTGCGGCTCTGACTGACTTTTATAGTCCTGGAAGGTGCAATGTAAGCTACCAAGGGATGGAAGCAACAAATAGTCCTACATAGCTGTGAAGCCCACGAACCACACCAATGACTAGCATGGCAAGAAATCCATAAAGGGTCAACAGCGCCGCTCATATCTTGGTTGTAACCAGCTGCTGTCTAATCGGATTTAAGGCTGGCTCAACAAGTGGGAAACCGTGCCGGGTACCGGAAACCCAGCCAACTATCTGGGGCTAGTGAGGCCATGGATTTTAAGGGAGAACCTACTCTCTGCTAGATCAGCATAATACATAACTGCCTCCTGAGTACTTATCTGCATATCTACAGATAAGCATAACTCACCACTCTCACCAAAGAAGCTTCTCTTTGCTACAAAGACCATTACAGAAAACCACAGCTGTCAAGATGAAGAGATCATGGAGTGCCTAAGGCCATTTGATGCATTACCCACACAATTCCTACACCTGAGGCTCAGGAAACATCATGAAAGAGGGGTTGAAAAACCGTAAGAGCAAGAAAACCAGGTTTTCTTGTACAAATTATGGCTGTGAAATTGTGGCTCTTAGAAATGAAAGGAAACCAACATCTTTGTGCTTTATCAGAAGATATGAACAATTTTAGTACCAGCATACATGCTAGAGCGGGGGAGGGGGGGTAATCTGACAGGGTCCAACCTCCAGACATAGAACTATAGAGAATTAGTGACTGCTGAGAGAGGGAGAATTACCCTTTCCCAGGGATGAGGTCCCTAACTGGTTCTTCAGTACTAAGTGGTAAGCACTAATATGATGTACATGCCACCAATACTGAACAGACTCACATAGTTATGTATTTATTTATTCATATATAACACAATTAAAGAAGAAGAGGCCAGAAATTTGAGAGGGGTGAAGGGGGCCATGAGGGAGTTACAGAAAGAAAAGGGGGTGGAAGGAAATGATGTAATTATATTTTAATTTTAGAAGGCATATTTAAAACCTCAAACTTGAAAGGGCTGAAATCATAAGAGTGTATTCTTTGATGATGGGATTAAATTAGAAATCTAGAACACAGGAAAAATTGTTAATTAATAAATATGTAGAAATTAAATAATACAATCGTAGGTGACAAATGGATTAAAAAATAAATCATAACCAAAGTTTGTTAAATGCTGTTAAATTAATGTTTTTGTAGAAATAGCAGCAAATAATTACTTTTAATAAAATAAGGAATATCTCTTTAAAAAGTAGAAGAAGTAAAAATAAAGAAGAAAAATGTTAGACAAAAATAATCAAGGAAGGAGAAAATTTAAAGTTATAATGAAGATAAATGGAACAGAGACCAGTAAAATGGAGACGCCTGAAAATGAAGGGTTATTAGTTTTTGAAAGGTCAACAAAAATGACAAAACTTTAGCCAGACTTACTAACAGAAAAGAGATAAGAACAAAGTAAATTTTGTAATAAAAGATGAAATATTAATATTGACTTTATAAGAAACAAACAATTCCAGGGGAGCTCTGAACTGACTGTATGCCAGCAGGCTAGATGGTGTAGACAGAATGGAGAAATTCTCCAGAAATGCAGACTACGGCAATTGAGTCAAGACAAAACATGATAGAGAGAGACACATGAAGAGGCTGAATGCAATCCAAAAACCTCTCTCAGAGTAAATACTGGGCCCAGATGGCTTCCATGGTGATTTTTATTAAATATTTAAAGAACTATTGGTAAATTCTTTGTGAGTACTTACTGCACAAAAAAAAAAAAAAAAAAAAAAAAAAAAAAAAATGCAGGGAAGATGAAAATACTTCCAAGGTTGTTCTTTTGGTCCCATGTTGCACTGATGCCAAAACCAGGCAAAGATGTCACAAAACTACAGACCACCCAAAACTATAGACCAATATTCTTCGTAAAAATAGACATACATATCCTCACCAAAACCCAGTAATATGTGAGGTAGATGGATTTTTGCACTATGGCCTTACCATGGTGGATTTTAAGGCTGGCTTAATGTCTGAAAATCATCAATGGAATACACAACATTAACAGGATGAAAACAAAATCCACAGGATGGCCCCAGAATGGTCAGTAAAAGCATTTGACAAAAATCCAGTATCATTTCATGATAAAAGCATTCATAAAACTAGGAATAAAAGCATTTCAAATTGAAGAGAAGCATCAGTAAAAGCCCACAGCCAGCATCATTTTTAGTAATGAATATTGAATATTTCCTCCTAAAAACAGAAACAAGCGTGTCAGTCAACCTTTGCTACTTCCAACATTGAACTAGAGGTTCTAGACAAGGAAATGATGGCGTGAAAGCCACCCAGACTGCAGAGAAAGGGATAGAATTATTTTTTATGTTTAGTCAACAGAAGCACCTAGAAAATCTTACGAAATCAACTAAAAATTTATTGTCACTAATAAATGGGTTCTCTAAGATTGAAAGATCAATATAAAAATAATTTCAGGTACTAGTCAGGCTGCCAGGGGAAAAATAAATTAATGATCTCAGTGTGGACCCCTGAATGTTATAATAGCCACCTGCCTAATAAGAATGTGCCCACTGGAACAATAGTGGCATGAAGGTGAAAGGGTAACCAATGACTTTTTGGTTGGATTTGAGGTCTGGTGAATAGGAAGGATTTCATGTCTGGCGCTGTAACCCTGGTCAATCACGGGTCCTAGGGAAACCTAATGTTGTCATTGTGCTACATAGTCATGCTATCAAACTGACTTCTAAGCATCTTTTTAAAAAAAATCCACAGATTCGTATTACTCTCAACTTTAGTTGGAGACCCTCCCCCCCCCCTTTTTTATAGTAAGTAGCAGTTAATGCAGAGATTTGTATTTGTAGCTGGTCAAAGTGCCAAGTATAAATGATCCTGAGTGTGACGCTATGAACGGATCATCTATATTCAGCTCCTCTCCAAGGCTCAGGGAACATTGTGGAAGAGTGGAAGGAAAAAAACATCAAGAGCTGGCAGACGAGGAAAGATGGCATTGCAGACTTCTGGACTTGACATGGCTGCTGCATACAAGTCAGCCATGGTAGCTGTGGGTACCTGCACAAGATCAAGCTGGTCAATTTCCAGCATGAATGGCTCTGAGGCCCCAGCCCCAGCTGGAGGAGTGATTGCCAGTGGACCGTTGCTGAGGGAGAGAGAGTCAGTCACTCTCTTCTGGGGATGTGGCTGCCGGTACACGGCCCACACCCCATTGGATGACCCCACACCCATACCATATGAGCTGGTCTAACTGGACTCAGGTTATTAATAACGAAATAAGGGCAATGAGAATTTTGGGAGGGTGATAGAATGGTGACCACTATAATGGTCGTAAGAAAGTAATGGTAGATGAGTACAACCAAAATATATTGTTTAGGTGTGTGAACCTTTCAAAGATTAAATAAAACCGTTTAAAAAAATGAAAGTGTGCTGGGTGCAAGGGTGCATGCCTGTAACCTCAGCACTCAGGGAGGAAGAGGCAAGAGGATCTCTGTGAGTTTGAGGCCAGCCTGGTCTTCAAAGAGAGTCCAGGACAGCCAAGGCTACACAGATAAACCCTGTCTCAAAAATAAATAAATAAATACATAAATACATAAATAAAGTAAAAGTGCAATCTTTTAAAATTCATTATGTTTCTATAACTGAACAACTAGATTAAAATTAGAAAACAATTTCCTCTATAATGGCAACAAAAGGATAATCGTCATAGAAAGTGAGCTTAACAAAGTAATTTCAAACTTTGAGCACTGAGAACTACAAATATTTTAAATTGAAGAGTAAATGAAAAATGTCATCTTATGGATTGGAAGACTATTATTAAAGTGACATTATTCCACATGTGAATCTAGAGCTTCAGTGAAGCTTGTACATAAGTAACAGCCTTTTGTGAAGAAATTGACAACCAAATTCTAAAACGCATGTAAAGTTTCAGTGGACCTAACGCAGCCCAAGCAATGTTTAAAAGGGAAAAAGAAAGTTAAATTATTTTTATAGCTTGACTTCAAAACCTAGTATATATACACACTTATGTATCTATAGTGACATATATGTATATAGTCATATGTACACACACACATACATACTCATAAGGCTAATGCGGTTCAGGCTAAGTATAGACATTAGTAAATGGAATAGAGTTGAAAGTTCAGAAGAAGTCCTCGTAATTATAAGCCCAAAGGCAGATTGTCACAGCTGATACAGAAAGATGAGAGGCCACTTAGGCCTAATGAGCTGGGAGGATGAATCAGCTGTGATCATTAATGGGTTCTGGATTTTGTTAGAGAGTTTAAGATGTTCTAAATATGAGTTTAATTGTTTTTCAACAGTGTGAATATAGCAAAAATAATCCACTGTGTGCATGCTAAATGGGTAGTTTTTACAAGCTATGAATTACATACACTTCAGCAAAAGCCCGTGAGAACATACCAAAAGGTCTGTACAGCGGCTGGGAGAAAGGGTACTCATGGTGCCCAGCCTTTAAGAATGCAAGGTTTTCAAAGGGTGTGTGTGTTACTCTTTCCCAGGAAAAGCAATTCCTTCTTTAGAGAACTATTCACAGTAACTTTTGCACGCCTTTTTGCACGCCTGTGTCCTGGTGCACTCTGGAAATAGCTTCCCTGAACCTCGGATGCTCAATTCTCAGATGCCTGTGCCTGGCTCCTCTTGACGTGACAGACGCTCCTCATTGAGTGGTTCAACCTGTTGTTGCAGAACTGTTCCCTGTTCTCAGACTGGGGAGGCGATCTGGGCATGAGGTATGGCTGCAGAGAAAACAGACAAGAGGAGGCAGAACAGACAAGAAAGTTCTCACCAGAGAGATAGGGGTCAGGAGAGAGCAAGGGTGGATTCCAATGGCAACTAGTGATTGGGATCAAAAGAAAGAAGACGCAACCAACCATGAATTCAAAGCTGTCTCTTGTTTTAACCTCTCCAGGGAGGTGGTCTTCACCAAGCGTAATTTTCTTCAGAAGAAACGATCTATCCCTAAGATCATTGATTCTCCATTTGGCTTGTGATCTGTGTGAGCGTCCCTTTGCGTGTGTGTGGGGGGGTGCTTTTAAAAGATCCTTTTCTCCAGTCAAAAGACTGTATTATTTGCTCTGTGACTTAAGGAGAAAATCCATCCACTGAGAGCCAGGTCTTCTCAGTGGCCGTAAGACAAGCAGGTGGCATTCAGGGAGGAAACCCACGGGTACCCACCCACCTGCAGAAGGAACTATGGTCTCCTCTTGGCACCCTTGGTTATTTTTGAGCTGTGTGTGTGTGCTCTGTGGGAGCTCAAGTCTTAGAAAATCAGGCTGTGGCTGGGCCAGTCTCTGTCAGAATGGTATCGGTCAGAGTGACCAAGAGAGTAAAGGTACAATTCACAAAGCCTTGACATGAAAACTGACCTGAGAATTGTCAGGTTTAGCCTTACTTTGCTGCTGAGAAACTCGGCCCAGGGAGGACAAGCGACTTGTCCAAGCTCTCTCAGCCAGATGGTGGTGGAGAGATTGGAAATGAAAACTCCTGGCTTCTGTCTCCCCCTGACCCAGAGGCACAGCCTCTAGTCTATCAGGCTGTATCTCTGGCAGAAGCAGAAGCATGCTTGTACCTGCCTTGGCACACCTCACGCTTATATCAGAAAACCTTCTGCTGCGACCCTGATGAGGAAATTAAATTAGCTACTAATTGGCTAATTGGCAGCAGGCTCTGTAAGGCGGTAAGGAACAGATTAAGTTGGGTGGAGGAACACATCCATTGGGTCAGATTGTCTTCATTATCGTCTCTGTGGCTCACCAGCTATGCTGCCCATCACTGCCTAGGGGCACCTTAGAAGGACTGCAAGCCCCTTTGGTTGTCAGAGAATTTGTCTCTGCATTTCCTTTCTCTGGCCCACGCCACCACCTTCTTGGTCCTACAAACTAGAATCTCAGAGTCTCAGTTGTAATCCTCAGAATTCTGGGGTAAAGAATTTCAGTTTGTAGCATTTAGTGATCGCCATGGTACAAATGTGTCCTGTTTATGGTCCAGTCCCAAAGCATCAATATAACACTCAGCAGTTCATGAAAGTCCCTGAAATTTTAACAATTGTCTCTCTCAAAGAGGCTATACCTCACCTGACAGTGTGTGGCAAGGTTAACAGGGCCATAAGATGGGTCTCATGATCAACAGAGAAACACAATTCTGTATGTTTTATAGATGCCGAGAAGTTCTACAGGGAAGAGACATGCTTACTAAAGTCAGTGCTTTCCTGTCATCTGACGAGAGAACTCATATTTCCTAAGACCCACCAGATGACTAGACTCTGAGGACTCTGACATCACAGAAATCCTGCCACACTGTCCTGTCTACCACACTGTTGTCAGCACAGGTATTTTGCTAAGAAGCTCAGAGAAGAGGCATGAGAAAATGTGAGGATTGTTCTTATTCTCAGAACAACCAAACCAAGGTCCTAGGAGATAGGTACAAACCACAGTACTATACAGTTTCTGAAGCTAAACCCAATCATCAGGCCATGATCAGCATGAGGGATGCGCCTCTGCCAGGATAAGAGTCTTCCAGGAGGGGAGAGCTTTTACAAAGATGAAGAGCTGCAGGTTCATCTGTGAACCCAGAAAAAGTTAGGGTGTTGGTTCAACCGGGATTGAAGGATATAGTAGGAGAAATGGAAGATGGCACAGTTAACTGGGAGAGAGACTGTCTCCCTGCAGAGGCTAGCAATAGTGTGGTTTTCGTTTTCTATTTACTACTCTGACAAACAAAGAAGGTGGTATAACCTCCGCTCCTGGTTTCAGAGGACTCAGTCTGGCTGCTTTGGCTTTGTGGCTTGGACAGACATCATAGAGGCAGGAGTCATTGGCGGATGGAGATATCCATATCACATCAGCTAGGAAGCAGAGGGAAGCTAGAGCCTCAAGACCATACTACTCCTACCACCTCCTACCTTGAACCCATCCTTAATAACGTCATTATATTATAGACCCATTATGCTATATTACAAGGGCTTAGTCCATTTATTAGTTTGGACTCTTCACTTTATGATGGTAGAAACTCCACCACAGACACAATGTGAATTTTACTAGTCTCCCTAAATGATTCCTAATCTAATCAAACTGACAAAAATTAGCTGTAGCGTGTGGCACTGTGCCAAAGAAGAGACACATGGGACTTTAAAGTCATTTGGTTTCTTCTTATTTACAGGGAGGAGGAAAGTGGACATCCTTGGCTTAGAGCTGGAAGGTGCCAAAGTGGCCTGCTTAGCTCTGCTGGGAGGCCGTGTGGCTCTACCCCCTGACCCGTGCATTGGTTCACAAAGACATAGCTGTCAGCTGTGGGTGTTTCCCTTCTCCCAGTCATGTGTAAATACGTGATATTTAAATGTATCTGGAGTTCCTGGCGTATCTCGGTGGCATGTTTAATACTGACTTAGCATCCACTGAGTGGGACTTGATGTGCGATGCTGCTGAACACTGGATGATTTAAGTTCCAGAGAGATGGTGACTGGTCCAGGAAATGGGAACTAAACAGATGACGGGGTCATGATTAATGTTTCTGGCTCCGGAATCACCAACTACTACCTGAATCCCAAGCCCACAGCTATTGCAGTATCTTCTAAACACTAGCATGCACTGACTATATACTTTCTAGTAGATAAACAGCAACAGCATGAAGTGGGTCTTTCCAGGGAGAATTGTAGCCTCGCACCCTGAAAAGAACCTGAAGCTGGAGGAGTCAAGCTCTGATTTGGGGGTTTCAGGTTACCCTGAAGACCCGAGTCATAGTATTTCTAGAGTGATTGAGTCCTGTTAAAGCTCAGCACACCGTGGGAGGGGCTGACTATTCCATTTAGGGGAAAAGTTAGTCTTGACTCTGCCCTTCGTGGCCTGTCACTATCCCCACAAGCATTGTTCTCTGGTGCTCCCAGAAAAGAATACATACTTTAAAAAAAAAATGACACAGGGAGTGGCTGCCAGGCCTGGTGACTAAAAAGGAGGAAGATAGAAGCAATGTGGCTGTTATCCTGAGTTATAATCACAGCTACATTACTTTCCAGCCTCACGACCTCCGGAAAGACACCTTTTCTGGCCTCTGACAGAGACTGGCAATGCCCCTCTGATTTTGCCGACACATGATGGCAATGGACAGCGCCCCAGAATAGAGAAGGCCTTGAAGGAAATACTTACGCCTCAACCTTTACTGGGAACAGAACCTGCCAGAGACAGCTTTCTACACCCCCACAACCTTTCCTGCCCGTGTAGGTTATTATTTCTTGCAGGGGCTGCCAGGCCTCATAACAGAACTCCACAAGACACCAAAGTTTAGGTAAGGACAAGGCTTCTCTCTGGAGAGTGCTGGACTAGTGTTGATTGGTGCTGACAGCAGGTGTGAGGGAGACATCTTTACCCACCATCCAACATCCATGGTCCTCTGGTAATTCAAATTATTTTCCAAATGTCACTGCATCTGTCTGAGCCTGACAGCTCTTCAAGCCAGGGCTCTGCATCTGAGTCTGAGGACCTGGACATATTCCTGAAGGGGCTTTTGATCTTCATTTCTTTCAGTGTGGGAGGGTTCTTTGTCAGACAAGGTCCAGATTCATGAAACCCACAGACGGAAAAATCCAGTGACAGGTAGTCTGGCAGGTGAAGGCAATAGCACATCCAGTGCAGAGGACCCAGCTAGTTGGATACGACACATGGCATTCTCGAAAATGAAGTCAGGAGAAAAGACTTATACAGCTCTTCAAACCCACTGTAGCATCACCCCAACTTGACTTGAAGTCTGACTTCTAGTAAGTGCCAAGGTGTGCGAGCAGAGAAACCTCTGGCTGTTTAAAATAACTCCTGCGCGGCTCTCTACCAATGGCATCGACTGGCTCATTTAACGGCAGGACCCAGCCTCTCGCTCCAGGCCCCTTCACTCTTGCTTACATAAAAATCTAACAATCCCTGTTGGTCTCTCAGTCAGTCAGACTGGATGTAGCATGTCCAAGACGCTCAGGCGGAAGGAGAGGGAAGCATGAGGCACGGCTCAGTGGCAGTCACAAGAACTGATAGCAGCCTGACGGTGGAGAAAATGGGCAAAGTTAAGCGAGGAGAGGAGTTATACGCGGCGGCTGGTTGCGCGAACGGGTCATCCTGAAAGGGTTAAACACAGTTGTATTTCTAAGAAGGTAAGGCGGCGCGGGATGCACTTTAGAAAGTCTTCCATCCAGAATGGCTAAAAGAAATGAAATCTTGGCTTTAGAGCGAGCAAGCTTGGGATTTCAGGGAAGTTCGCCTAAGTGGAACGCTGCACTCCCCTGACAGCCAAAGATAAATGAGGCCGGACTACACCTGCAAAGGCCTTAGACGAGTGAGAAAGGCAAATAGACCTTGCTGACCTCCCCAGCAGCTCATAACTGCCGAAACCTTCCTGTGTTCTCTCACGGCACCTGGCCTGTGTCCCGTTAAGGGATTGGGTCTGTGTGGACTGTTGTGCAGAACAAAACGTCTCCCTTCAGCGCCCACTCACAGAGGGACGCGCGGTGCCTTATGGGAATGGCTGTCATGGGGACATGATTGCTGTTCTGTGTCTTCTGGCTCTCCCTGCCTTCTCTTCCTACCTCCCCTTCTGTCCTTCACCTCACTTTTCAAAGGTTCCACAAAGCTGTGTGTCCGTTTGTCTGACAGTGAGTAACGGTCAGAGGGTGCTTGTTTTTCACTTCTGTGTCGAGCAGCAACGTACATTCTTAGAGGGTTGACCCAGCAAGCACCTTGCTTGTGCCATAGCACTGTGTACTCGCAGGCTCCAGCTGCAGCCTGGAAATAATTTCAGACCTTGCTGGAGACTGAACTCTATGCTAATGGTTGCTCTCAGCCTGGGCTTGCACGTGGGGCCATCTGGATAACCTTACGATACCCAGATATCCACGGACCCCTCTAACACCAAGCAACTGACTGGGGGTGGAGCCAGCACTTACTTTTCAAGTGCTGCCCTGTGACTCAACTGTGCACTAACTTACCCAGAAACAAAATAGGAGTAGATGTTAAGGGTGGGGGGAGTGTTCCAAGGAAGAATTTCATTTCCTGACATATCTGCCCTGGTGGGTTGGCCATGATTTTTGAGGATAACTTTGAGCCAAATAAGAGGTCTGCCTCTTAAAATTCAGACACTAAAAGAAAGAGCAGAGAGGGGGGGAAAGACTGTAGGCCGTACATGCATGCAAAAGCACTGACAACAGGGGCCAGGATCAAATTGCAAGGGAAACATGCAGACAGATGATTCACTGAAAAACGATTTTGAGGAATGGGGTCAGTGGGCTCACCAAGAAGAGCTGAGTTCCTCAGGCCTAGTGGCCATCAGTGATGCTCATTCCCTGGTGACTGGAACAGAAACAGCTAGGCAGCTCCTGTTGGCTTGCTCTTCCTCCTGTGTTAGGGAAGAAGGAGCCAGATGGTAAAGTAGGATTTACCATCTAGGTGAGCTGGGCTTTTGGGGTGAGCAAGATAGACTGGACCTCACAGGGTTCCCTCTGGGGGCTGACTTGTTACAGACAGACAACACATATGAAATAGACCTGACCTAGTGTGGGAAGTTCTAGGGCACAAAACCATCTTCTCACGAAGTTGTTTTTCACCAGAAAAATCTTCTAGATATAGAGTTCCTTTCTCAGACTGCTTGACTGTCCCACCATGTTGGCCTCAAAAAATCCAAGAGTCCCAGTTCTTCACCCAAATCAATCACTTCATTTACCTCCACTCCCTACCTGGTACCAGCAAAGCTTCATGAGAGCCTCTAGACAGAATACCTTGTCTTGGCTGTAACTGTCATAAAACAAAACAGAAACCCCTGAACTCCACAGGATAAAAGAATTCTGAAAGAAATAAGTCAAAGTAGAAAGTATGAACAGCGAGATGAACACCAAAACATAGGCTTGTCTTAGGCTTGGAGACTTTAGTCAGTAGGCCATAGCAATTTGCTCAGGTACACCCTTCTTACCAGCGTGAAGGAGTTCACAGCATCAAATCTAAACGGTCATTGAAGGTAAACACAGCCTTTCCTGAAACTCAAAGCAGACAGTGATATCTCCTCAACCCCTGGCAGAAAGGACTCTGATTTAGTGAGCAACACTCTCAGAACAGCACCCTTC
This sequence comes from Meriones unguiculatus, assembly GCF_030254825.1. NCBI lineage: Eukaryota > Metazoa > Chordata > Mammalia > Rodentia > Muridae > Meriones > Meriones unguiculatus. The sequence goes on from NC_083352.1 coordinate 18,583,072, forward strand.
TATAAACATGGCAGTGAGTTTCATAGGTCTATTTGTAAAAACATCCTTCAGTGTAGACTGATGTCATAGTGCCAAATTGTTAGCCAATTTTAAAACAAAACTCCGCACAGGAAATCAACACACATGTTCTAAGTACCGAAGTCTGGTCTAATTAAAAAGTCGCTTTTAGAGGAAGTAGACTGAGCAGAAAAATTCTCATTTTACATGTGAGAAAAGTGAAGCTCCAAACGCTTGCCAGATGACGAAGCCCAGTGCCTCTCACACAGGCTGCATGAAAGAACAAGAGTTCCAACAAAAGGTTTTGTTTGTTGGAAATGAACTTTTCCAACAAGCCTTCGTTCTAATCCAAACAATATGACTGGAGGAGGCTGCTGGGTGAGAAGATATAGCAGATGCTGTCTACGGGATAAGAGGAAGACCTCCCGGTTGGCGATTGCAAACTGGGCCTTCCAGCTGCCAGAGCCATGCAGCCCTTCCCTAAATGGCTGCCCTGCTTTACCTGGGATCAGATGTCTGCCTGGATAGGCGTCTGCCTCAAGGCGGCTCCTCGCCCCTGCAACACGGCACTTTACATTCTGCATTCTCCCACCCCCGCACCCTTGACTCTCCTGTCTGCTTCGGGTGCATCTGAGCCTCGGGAGTGGGAGGAGGGCTGGAGCAGGTCATCTGTCCAGAGAAGAGGAAGAAAGAGAAGAAAAACGGCCCTCACTGAAAGCTTTCCAATCACTCCAGCCACCACCATCTCTAATTCTTTTCTTAAAGTATAAAATCATTCTTCCACTGATCTCACTCGTGGTCAGAGCTCAGTACAGGCCCATCCGTCACGGGGCTGATTTGGTTCAGCAGGTGTTGGCTGGGCAATCATTCATTTCGGGCTAATCTGCTAGCGGCTGTCAGGGGTTATGGAGTATTTATTGAGTTTGTGTCAGGTCCGGATGACCAATAGCCAACAGCCGGTGGATACGCACTGACATTGATGATATTGCTGAATTAAACGAGGTGATGTATACTCAACTTGCTTAGAGCCAGACTTGGACCTTGGGATCATTTTATAACCTCATGCAGACAATCCCTGGGCTTTCCTTTACAAAGAAAGCATTACACACATGGCATTTCTATTTAAGGAGATAAATACACGGGCCCCAGCAAAGGTAGTCATGTCTGTATTTAAATGAACAAGAGTGTTTCTTGGGGAAACATGGGGGAACAAATAAGATCCAGGCATTTGGCAGATGGCCCTGGGTGTACTGCCAAGGCCTGTTGAAGTCACAGAATCTAGGTTACAGGCCTCAGCAGAAGGAGACATACACTGGGAACCTGCAGTAAAAGACCAGGATGTAAATCTGGCCAGCATCTACCTTTGGTGTCAGAAGATGTGGCAGACAAGACACTTGGGTTAGAGTTGGCACTGGACTTAAAAGAGCAAAATCCTAAGCCTCTCACATTCTCTGGGGGATTGTTTTTATTCCACCGTGATACAGAGTTCTACTTGAAGGGCCAGTGGGAAGCCACGGGAGCTGTGTGATGCTGCTGGGGACTCTTTCTCACGCCTGTATCTTCCTTTGCCTCCCCTAGAAGCAGTCCTTTTCTTTCCCCACTCTGCGTCTCATCCTCACCCAAACCAAGATACGGTATTTCCACCATGGCACTTATACCAGCAGGGAGGGAAATGTCATAAGACTATGGGATGTGGATGGAGACAAATATAGGGGGACAGGGAACTGGGGAATAGAGCAAAGGAAGAGGATCAGCAAGACCAAGATGTATGAAGACCAAGATGTACGAAGCCTGTTACTTCCTGTGCTAACTTTAAAGCTAATAAACCAAAGGGGACGGGAAATGGAAAACAACAATGGGAGGCCAACACAGCAAATGTCAGCCAAAACTTAATATTTTATATATAATTTTGAGCACATCAGAGTTAGTTTCTTTCCCTGTTGCTGTGACAGAAACGCTCCTATGAAAGCAATTCGGTAGAGAAACGTCTTATTGTAGTTCACAGTTCAAGCACCGCCCATCGTGGTGAAGGAGTCAAGGTGGCAACCACCAGAATCAGACAGTTAAATCAACCCTCAGATAAGACACTCTGGGGGGACAAAAAACATGCTAGTGTTTAGCTCACTGTCTCCAGTTTACATACTCCAGGATCCCTGCCCAGAGAATAGCCTACCTGCAAGTGAGATGCGCCTTCTCCTCTCTGTTAACCCGGTCAAGACAAGGCTCACAAGCAAGCCTAAAGTCCTGTCTCCCCCGAAATTCTAGATTTCGTCAGCAAGAAACAGTGACCGTCACGGTGTCCATCTCATCAGGAGATGTATTCGCTTTCATCTTTAATAAATGATAAAACCATAGGTCTGCAAAACAATCTCATGGGAGTGACAAATTCTTTTTTTTTTTTTTTTACATGTGCATTGGTGTTTTACCTGCATGTACGTCTGTGTGAGGGTGTCAGATCTTCTAGAACTGGAGTTACAGAGAGTTGTGAGCTGCCATGTAGGTACTGGGAATGGAACCCGCATCCAGTGCTCTTAACTGCGGAGCCATTCAGTTAGGCAGAACCTGAATGAAAGCCTCAGGTTGACCATTAGCAACAGTTAATGCACTGTCACTGCCATTCTTGTAGCCTGACCCCAGAGTCACTTCTTCGATATCTTCTCTTAAGAAGTGAGCAGAGGCCTTTGCCTCCCACTCTCAGCCATCCAGCCAAGACACGCTGGTGTTGTGTGAGGTCTATACCATCATGCCATTGGGCAGCATTCTTGTGCTGTCTGGGCCTCTGCCTTCAATTAGAAGAACATCTCCCTTCATCCTCAGGCTTTCCAGAGAAGCACGAGGAAGCACAATGGTGGGTTGGACACCTCCTCCCTCTCTCACACTTCTTCTCTTCCATCTGTCCCTCACCACAGGAACGAGAAGAAATAACCCAGTCAGTGAAAGAAGAAAGGACAGGACCCTGCATAATGATTCCCCCCCCCCAATAATCAATGAGAAAGTGCATTACATTTGTATCAATCTGGTAGAAATGGCTGATGTGCGGTCTGACTATCTGCACGCACGCGCGTGCACACACACACACACACACACACACACACCCTAGTTTGCTAGGTGCTCTTGGCAATGGGGTGACTGTGATGTTTCCCCATGATGGAAATTGAATTTAGGTTACAGAACATCATCTGGCCCAATTGCCACTGAATTATTCCACACAAAATATCAAAGTTAATTTTTGGGGCTGTCAGCCCAGTTGATAAGTTGGGCGGCTGTCAGCCCGGCTGCTCCTGCCTTCAGTGCCAGAGAAGAGTCTGAAAGTCACACAATCCAAACAGCGACCTTGGCTGGGGACAGGGGTTAGATTATGAGGATGATTAAATGCCAAGGCGAAGGTTCTGGAGTCAGGATTTGAATACCTGTTTACATGGGGGATAACAGATAGCCACTCACTGATAGCGAGGTTGTAATTCACTCCCCACCCCCACTCCCACCCCCCACCCGCAGCACAGCCACCACCATAAAACATCCCGGCCCTGCTCGGGAAGTCTGCTCCTGGCAGCCAGGCCTCGGCAATGATTTAGGGCAGGGATCCATTCACAGGCTATCTAATCTATTGTCTTTTATTACATGCACTACTCAGGCTCACTCTCTCTCTCTCTTTCTCTCTCTCTCCATGTTCCTAGTTGCAACTTTGTTTGCTTCAAGAAGCACCAGGCGATTCAATCTCCCTTAAAGGAATGCTCTTGTAAAGTGCTGGTTTGATTTGAAGACCGTAAGGGTTCTTTGTGTCATCGTCCAATAAAACAAAATCCAAATGGCTGCCTCTATAGAACTATGTATCTTCGCCCTCAGCCTTACATATCAGCCCTGGCCTATGTCTTTTCCCATCCCAGTCTCAAGCCATTCTATCTTCCACCTTATAAATGCCCCTAAAAATCTCCCCCTCCAGGAAAGCAGCAGGGCCACCTCTTTGCTTCTCTTCTGACTAATTGTCTTGGGCCATCTGATGTTGAAATAATCCATAATTGCTTAATCTATCCGCGTCCATGTGGCGAGAAAACGGAGAAGCACTTTAGAAAGATCAATCATCTAAAATCATTGAGCAGCATATTGGAAGAAGAGTCATCATCGGCTCCCGGCTGAGAAAATGATGGTGGGGAGATAAAGGCTCAGAGAAAAGGCTGGCTCTGTCTGCATAGCTTTTTGATTCCGAGATAGATTGCCAGGAACACTAACTGCCCTCCGTTTGTGCTAAACAAAGATAATAGTGTTGGAAGTCACCGACACATAAATGATACAACAATCAAATAAACGACCCCTGCCCCTAGTCTCCTGCCAGCATTAGCACACTGATAGATTAGGCGTCATGGTAGGAGGAAAAACTCTTTACCATGGGGACCAGGATCACCAGCAAGTCAGTGGGAAAGAGAAACTGGAGGTCCCAAGCAGCTGAAAAAAAACAAAACAAAAAACCAAAAACTTGAAAAGGCTCCACACACTCCCTATAAAGGAGAGAAATTGGAACTGGAGAAGGCTTAGTGGGATCCGGTCATATCTGCCCCGTGAATCAAATGAGTAGCCATTCAACTGGTGTGCATCAGGCTATGGGCCCATGGCAGTGCAGCCTGCTCATGGCGAGGGGTTCCTCTTTTTGCTTCGGCTGCTGTGATGATGGTCTCTTTTCAGAGCCCTAGTCTTCCTGAAAACTAATGGCTCACAGTCCCAGATTCTCCCCATCATCTGCAGATGAAGTGATGCTAGAAGGAGGAATGTCTACAAACAAAAAAGGAGCCACAGGGCTAGGCGTCCAGGTAGCCCTTCAATGCTCAAGCCAGTAGTAGTGGCTCAGATATCATGTTCCAGGTAAAATGAAACCAGGAGAGATCCTCAAACAATAAGAAAAACCCTAGAAATAAAGCCAAGGGCTCCGCTTCAGCCAGAAGTCACACAAATCACTTGATATGGACACGGAGAGCAGATACTTAGATACCAAAAGATACCTAAAGCTACCTTGTTCCACAGTGTGCCCACTAGTCCAATAGCTCGATAACAGATCAATAAGTGAGACGAGCAAAATGACGGATGGTGTGGTTTGGGCTAGGCTGTCTGGTTCTCTGGCTCCCAAACTGGTGATGCTTTTGGGATGGACGCTATGGAGCTTTTAGAACATGGGTTGCAGCGTAGCTGGGGGAAGTTGGTCACTGAAAGTGGAGGATGGATTTTTGAGGGCTATAGCCTGGGTGCCACCTGCTTTCCTTTCTAACAGCCCCGTGACCCCCCGCAACACAACCAGGAACTGCCCCTTCCACCATGCTTTCTCCACCACCATAGACTCCCCAAACCTGAGCCTAAATAAGTCCTTTCCCATAGGTTGCATTAAAAAATCATAAAGTCAGCTGAGCATGGTGGCGAATGCCTGCCATCCCAGCACTCTGAGGGGCAGAGGCAAGATGTTTGTGAGTTCCAGGCTAGCCTGGTCTAACATAGTGAGTCCAGGACAGCCAGAGATCTGTTACACAAAGAAACCCTGTCTCAAAACAAACAAACAAACAAACAAACAAGCAAAAACAGACCCCCCAAAACCCCAAAGAACAACAACAAAACAAAAACAAAAACAAAAACAAAGCATAGTCATAAAGTGAAGACCTTTGCTCAGATCCCCAGTTATGTATAAAAAGCCAGACATGATGGCACATCTCTGTAACCCTAGTGTTGAGGTAAGGGAGAGAGAGAGAACAGGAAGGTTTTTAATGTTCACTGGACAGCCAGCCTATCAGGAAAAAAAAAAGTCAATGATTTTCAGACACAGAGAGAGACCTTATCTTAAAAAAGAAGATAGTGTCTGAAGAGAGACACCCAGTATTGACTCTGTCTTTTACATGCACTTCTGAACACATGCACACACACACACCCTAACAACTACATACACAACAACTAAATGCAATGGAGAGAGAGAGAGGCAGAGACAGAGAAAGAGAAAGAGATAAAGAGACAGATAGACAGAGAGGTACAATAATCATATAGCGACCACAAACTAAGGACTGTTGGCGAAGGTGGACAAGATGCCTGGACTGTGATTGGTAATCAGATCATCAGCCTTTGCAAAGGAGGCAGAACAGACAGGGGAGCTGAGTTTCAAAACTAAGGGGGACACATTCTGGGAAAATACAGAAAAAGAAGAGACAAGACATCGGGGCAAATCGAGAAAAGGGGGTGAGCAGAGAAATTACCCTTCCCATCTTCTCCCAAACACAGAAACCGCCCTGTGCTCCTCAGCCTCTTAGCCCAGCCTTAGCACAGATACCCCAGACTCCTCATCATGCCTTCAGGATGCAGCAACTTCTCCAAGATGAGAAAGGTGAACATGAGAAAAGCTTAAAATAGTAGGGCTAACATATGATGCTGTCCAAAATTTTGAACTCGGAGTTTTCTCATCATATTCTTATTGAACAGACAAGGAGATCCAGAGGTCTGGGTGTGACGTGCCGTGTTTTGATGTGTGACACTGCAGGGAGGCGTTCTCCCTTCCCTAGATTTTATCTCACCTTATCCACTCTGGGCCAGCGGCTAATGAGGAGTCTTCTCTCACGTGTTCTCGCCTCCCAGCCTATCACATTTTGTTTATTTTGCTGAGGCAGGCCATAGAATTGTTAAATTTCAACTATAAAGAGATTATGGCAGTTACAGAAAGAAATAGCAAAGTATCTAAGATATACTAACAGAAAAAACCTAATGAGGAAAACTATAAACTCAGCTAAGAAGAAAAATGTTTGTCTATAGATAAGAATATAAGACATGTACTATTTTATGAATGAATTTTTATTTATTTACATATTTAAAGATGCTAATAGTAACTGTATTAATCTATCAATTTAAATCTGAATAATATTTCAGCACTTTCAGGAAGTAAACATCATGAAACTATATAAAAATAAGAGTATAAAGATGCCTAAGTCAATTTTGATAATAAAAGAATAATACAAAAGAGGAGCATAGCAAAACTAGGTAAATATACTCTAAAACAATAAGGACTTCAAGTATATGTATTTATGTATGGAAATGTGACATATGATAGAATATTACTATAGACCAGTGGGAAATAATGGCTTTAAAAATAGATGTTGGGATGTTGCCTTGCTCTATGGAGGAAAACTTAAATACAACAAAATCTCTGGATTACTTATGGATCTAAATGTGAAAGAGGAAAGTATAATTACAATTTTTGTATGTGGAAGACTGTTTGTGGTCTGAGGTGAAGAACTTAAAATCCCAGACATATAAATTGTAAAAATGTTTTATAAATCCAAGTATTGTAAATCTAGTCTATGAAAAATATTATATATATATATCCTAAAAAATGGGTGTGGCAGAAAATATGGTCATGTTTAGTGTTGAAAATTAACAAATAGGTTTTATAAGACCAGTTTCACAAATCAACAACAAAAACAACAACAAAAAACCAATATATGTTGAAAAAGAGAGACAGATAGACAATTCACAGTGTTGAGAGGCAGGGCAGCCAAGGCTTTTTCAGCTTTGTCCTGATGAAAGGACAAAGAGAACTTAGTTCTGTGTCTTTACCCAGAGGCAGACTTGGCTAAGACCAGTCTGGGGCTGTGGTAAGGGCCTTGAAGGATTTATGATTTCAGTTCTTAGGAACTCCTCCCACCACCACCACCAAAGAGACTGGATATCAACCCCAAGGCTGCTTTGTGCTCTGTCTCTGACACATGTGAGATATCCTGTATGTTTTAGTCAGTGTTCTATTGCTGTGAAGAGACACCATGATCTTGGCAACTCTTATAAAGGAAAACAGTTAATTGGGGCTCCCTTACAGGTTCAGAGGTTTAGTCCATTATGGTCATAGCGGGAAGCATGGTGGCATACAGGCAGACACGGTACTGGAGAAGTCGCTGAGTGTTCTACACCTATATCTGGATTGGCAGGCAACAGGAAGAAAGAGTGATGACTGATCTAGCTTGAGCTTCTGAAACCTCAAAGCCCAGTCTTAGTGACATACTTCCTCCAACAAGGCCACACCTCCTAATAGTGCCATTCCCTATGGCCCTTGAGGGCCATTTTAATTTAAACCACCATACTGTTCCTCTTGTATAACACTGAATGATTAGCTTCCTGCCTACTCTGTCCCATTATATGATAGCCTTCTGCTGACTCTATCCCATCTCTCCATTAAAAACTGTATATAAGATGCTGTACTTCTTAATAAGCTTGGTTGCCTTAATATTTAGCTTGTGCAATGCCTCCTGAGCCCACCTTTCCTATCTTATTAATTTCTGATCCCTTGGTCCTTCCTCCTCATGACTTTGTCACTGAAAGATAATGCAGTAGTTCATCCAAACCTGTAGAGGAAATGCAAATGGAAACCTCATCCAAAGGATGGCCAGCTTCATTGTAACTAAATTGTACCAGTAAGATGGAATTTTTGTTTGTTCTGGAACCCCATGGCACGTCTATATGCTGGGTCACCACCTACCACTGAGCTACATCCCCAGCCCTCGAAACACTGTTTTTGGCAATTCAAAATGCCTCCAACTTAACATAAGATAACACCTATTGGAGAGACAGGAAGAAAACCAAACTTTCCCATACTTTTTCTAGAGTATGGAATGTTTGATTTGGAGGCCAATGTGGTGGGATTTAGTAAAAGTAAAAAGAAAAAAAAATGTTTTATAAATCCAAGTATCATATATCTATTCTGTGAAAAATATTATAGATAACATAATAAATGTTGAAAATTTATAAACAGACTTTAGTAAAAGTAAAAACAATATTCTTGGATTCTAAGATCCAGGAATTGTCCAGTATTTTAATCACATATTAATAGCAGGGAGCTGAGGCCCTGGGAAGAGTCCATCTTATGGAAACAGATTAACGTGCGGAATAATACCATAGAAAGCCATGCACCAGGGAAGAGCAATGAGCTATAGGTGCACAGTCATCCAGAAAGATTTTCAAAGCCAAATGTTGGCTCCTACCCCTGGGTGTGGTGGAGTATCTGAGGTCAGACACCACCACAAAGAACAACCAGAAAAGCAACAGTAGACAGCAACGACCATGCCAAGTGCTCCAAAGGCTTTGTAATGCAGCCACTGAAACATCTTGATGGGATGGACAACAACTCTACGCATAGCTTTCTCCTCAGTGGATACATGCACATATGTGTTCGTAGCACCGCTGTGTATAATCACCCAAGCTGTGTACAACGGTGCGTGTCTGAATCCTAACACTCAGCAAGCTGAGCTGGAGGAGCTTGAGTTTGCCCTGGATTAGTACCCCTGCACATTGTCAACAAGAGCAGAATGAGCACGCTTTTGGTTTACTCCCCATCGAAATCAATGAAAACAAATGAATGTCATGTCACAAATGCAACATTAAAAATGGAAGTCAAGGAAGAAAGCAGGGCATTGCAAAATTATAAAAATCAAAAGCAGGTAAAATTAAGCTAACTTGAATAACTGTGAAAATTTACTTAACTGGAGTCCTTATTTGTGTAGCTTTCTTAAGGACGTTATATTTCAGTAAGAATTTATATAATAAAGCCCAGCATTTTGGTACACCAACATATTGATTCTACCTCGTATTACTGAAATTTCAAAAAGAAGATTAGGTAAATGAAAACCGAGATGGGGAATAATTTAGAATAAGAAGTAGAAACAAGCTGGGTGCAGTGGTGCATGCCTTTAATCCAAGCACTCAGGGAGGCAGAGGCAGGTGGATGGATATGAGTTTGAGTCCAGCCTGATCTACAAGGCCAAGGCTACACAGAGAGTTCAGAACAGCCAAGACTACAGGGAGAAACCGTGTCTCAGGAAAAAAAAAAATAGAAACAAGAAACAGAGAAGAGCCCATTTCAATTCCATACGGCAAATAGAGAATGGAGGCAGGGAGATGGTGATTTCAATATTAGCAGACATGAAACACCTTTAAACTATAACACTGTCACTGCTATTAATCCCTTTCAGTAATGAACCTGATTTCATAGAGCAAGTAGCAAGGAAGGATTAAAAGAGTTGGGGAGGACAATGGGAGCCAGGGAAGGACAGGGAAAAACAACAACAAAAGAATCACCAGACATTTGACTTTTAAAGACATGTCTCCTAACTCAGTGTTATTTGATCATATCTTTAAGAAGGCAGACCCTGAGGGAGGCAAGGTCTGGTGTTCCCTGATTTCCCCGGGGTTAGCAGTGTAATGTGGGCTGGCTGGACTCGTTAGCAGCTGTACGTATGTTATTTTTTTTTTCCTCAAAATCTTCTAAGCTCTTTCTTAGTGCACAGCGGAAAACAGCCTCATTCAGCAGGAAATGACCCAACACAGGCAAGAAAATCACTGATTACAAGAAAATACGCTTCTATACCAAAGACATAGAAAATATTTTTAATGAACTCATAGAGGAAAAAAAGAGATGTCTATCTAAGCACATAAGAAATACAGAACACCAAGTAGAAAGACAGTGTCAGAAAAGAAATGCCCCACATCTTATTATAGTTAATACAAAATGCACAGAACAAAGAATGTGTATTGAAAATCACAACAGAGAAACACATAAAAGCAGCCTGTTGGCTAGCTCTCATAGATTTGAATGGTGCTTCTAGGGGAGAAAAAAAATCAATTGTTTTACATAACTATGGACACTGGAAGCTGTAATACAAACCTGCCAGGCAACGTGTACCCCTTGGCAGAACATTAGCATGACTTTTATGAGGTTAACCAACCACTTTCTGATCAGATCTTAGGTCCACTTCACAGGAAGGAATCCACGTCTGGTACTGTAAACCTGGCCGGTGGCTGAGGTCCTAGGCCTTAGCAGGGAAGTTACTGTGATTTCTATGGTACTTGGACACGAGGTGCCATCAAATCTTTATGTTTACACCACTATCGGAAGTGGCCAGAGATGTTCGTCATGGCAGTGGACAGAGGCAACTGCAGATACTTGCAGCTGGTCAAAGTGCTAAGAACAAGGAATGGCTGAATACTCAGCCGTAAGTAGACTTCCTGTACTGCACCTTCCATGGCTCGGTGAATGCTTGGAGGGTTGGGTGGGAAGAATATAAAGAAAGAACAGAGTGGAAGACATGCTCTCTGTGGAACATAACTGGAATTGCCCTGTTGTTCTCACAGTAGCTGTAACCACCAGTAAAACATCAGACCTAGCAATGCCCTGTCAGATGTAGGTAGACCGAAGTTCCCTTAAGCTCTGTCCCCAGGAAGACCTGTAGGCAGATAAGCTCAGGAGGCCTCTCTTTCCCCTGAGCATCTCAGAGGCATCTCTTTCCATAGGCGAGGGAAATCTTCCTCTATGAGTTTTTAAAAATTATTTTCTATGCTTTGGTGTGAAATTATTCTCCTCCCACCCCCATAATTCATAGATTTTTGTCTTTTCATAGCTTCCTACTTACAGTTTTAAAAAGTTAGCATAGACCCTGACTGCATAATCCAATTCCTCTCTCTTGTCTTCAAGCACTAATACTCTGTCTTCCACATGACCCCATCTTTTATTGAGGTTATACTGAGGTGCTTGTGTGGTTAACCGGTTTCTTCTCTTCCAGTATTATTTCATTTTGCACCCCCCTCCTCAGTGTTTCTGTCTTTGCTGAATTCTGTTTATATGTTAAATTGACTTATTTCATTCAGCTGTTTGTGTTGTAGAATTTGTTTGGGAGTTTATTTGTGTCTCCTTTGAACTCTTCAAACATAACAAAAAAACTACCAATGAAGTAAACAGACAGTCTAAATAGTTAGAGGAAGATTTTTAACCAGTTATATTTCAGATAGGGGACCAAATCTAAAATTTACAAAAAACTTCAGAAATTGGATACCAAGGAAATGAAACTAATGAAATCAACAAATGAGCTAATGAAATGAAGAAACAACTTACAAAAGAAGAAATGTAAGTAACCAATAGCTATTTTTAAAAGTGTCCATCATTCCTAGTCATCAGGGATATGCAAATTAAAACTACTGATATAACCCCTCACTCCAGTTATAATGCCTATCATCAAGACATAACAACAAATGCTGGAGAGGACATAAGGAAGCAAAATCCTTAATCGCTACTGATAGGGTACAAATTAATATGGTCATTATGAAGGTCAGTTTGGATGTTCCTCAAAAACTTAAAAATATAACTGTTATAAGACTCGGCTATTCAACACCTGTGCATATAGCTAGAGAACATCATATTCTATCATAGAGATATTTGCACATCAATGTTTGTTGTTTTTATTCAGATAGCAAAGGAATCGAGGCAGCCTAGATATCCATCAGTAGATGAATGGATAATGAAGATGTGGTACATATACAAAAAGGAGTCTTATTCAGCTATAAAGAAAAATGGAATCATGAAAATTTCAGGAAAATGGATGGACCTGGAAGTATATTAAACAAGGTGACCCAAATTCAGAAAGAAAGAAAGAAAGAAAGAAAGAAAGAAAGAAAGAAAGAAAGAAAGAAAGAAAGAAAGGAAGGAAGGAAGAAAGAAAGAAAAGACACATGTTCTCCCTCATATGAAGATGCTAGTCTACAATGTATACATATAATGTATAATGTATATGTACATTATAATGTATAATGTATATGTATATTATATGTATACATTGTAAGTGTGGCAGTAAGATTCAGAAAAGAGACCAAGAAAGGTAATATTTGATGAGGAGGAAAGGCAGAATGCAGGCAAATCGACATGTGGAAGAGGATTTGAAACTAATTTCTCTAGTTTCAACTCTCTCACAGCTTTTTCTCTTTTCTTTTCTATGTATGGATTTTTGCCTGATGCATGTCTGTGTCCCTCATGCATGCCTGGTGTCCACGGAAACCAGAAGACGACAACAGATCCCCTGAGAGTGAGATGCTAGAAGGTTGTGGGCCACTATGTCAGTGCTGGGAAATGAACCTGGGTCCTCTTCCAGAGCCATCCATCTTCTTAGCCACTGAGGCGTCTCTCTCACTTCAGGTTTTTTCTTTTCTGTTTGGTGGAAAAGTACCTAAACCTACAGCTGATGATCGCCGTGTAAAGCCGTAAGTGAATGGCCACAGTCCAGAACGTCCATTCTAATGGAAAAGAAGTTCACAGAGCTGCATCGAGTTTTTGACTGGACAAGTGTTTGTCTGGATGGCTACCTTGGATTTAGTTTGTGGTATTTTTATTAGTAAGTTCATTACAATAAAGTGATTTCATACACATGATTTTATCTAAGCCACTGTCATTGATGGGCCATTACTATGTGGTTATTAGTTTTTGGGGCGGTGAATAGATTTTTTTTTCATGCTATTTGTGTTTTTTTGAATGGGGACTCAAGCATCTGGAGAGTTATTTTTGAGAGGTTTTGATTTGGGTTTATTTAAAGTCACCCTTATTTTTTCGGTGGAGATGTTTGCAATGTTCAAGGGGGATTAAGTTGTTACAGGGTGAGGTGTCATTTTCCTCTGTTAGAGTGGTATCCTCACCAGGCTCTTTCCTCAGTTCTTCCTTGAGAGAATATTGTTTGCAACACCAATCACTATTCAGGGGTAAACCCACCATGAAAACAGAATAATAGCCAGCTACAGGTGTAAACAATGTACCTTTAAGTTCTCATTGTTTTAGGAAGTAAAAGGCACTCACAGTATCATGTGTTCTATTAATATAAAACCAGACGCACTAAACCGCTTAGAAGAAAAAGTGGGGAAGAGCCTTGAATTCATTGGCACAGGAGACAACTTCTTGAACAGAACACCAACAGCACAGGCTCTAAGAGCAACAATCAATAAATGGGACCTCATGAAACTGAAGTTTCTGTAAAGCAAAGGACACTGTTGTCAGAACAAAATGACTGCCTACAGATTTGGGAAAGGATCTTCACCAACCCTATATCTGACAAAGGACTAATATCCAATATATATAAAGAACTCAAGAAGTTAAACAGCAACAAATCAAGTAATCCAATTAAAAAATGGAGTACAGAGCTAAACAGAGAATTCTCAATAGAGGAATATTGAATGACAGAGAAACACTTAAAGAAATGTTCAGTGTCCTTAGTCATAAGGAAAATGCAAATCAAAACGACCCTAAGATTTCACCTTACACCCATGAGAATGGCTAAGATAAAAACTTAAGTGACAACACATGCTGGAGAGGTTGTGGAGAAAGGGGAACCCTCCTCCACTGCTGGTGGGAATGTAAACTTGTACAACCACTCTGGAAAGCAATCTGGTGCTTTCTCAGACAACTAGGAATAGCACTTCCTCAAAATCCAGCTATACCACTCCTAGGCATATATCCAAAAGAGGCTCAAGTACACAATAAGGACATTTGCTCAACCATGTTTGTAGTGGCCTTATTTGTAATAGCCAGAAGCTGGAAACAGCCCATATGTACCCAGTTTTTTAATTGGATTATTTGGTTTGTTGGTGTCTAATTTCTTGAGTTCTTTATATATTCTGGATATTAGTCCTCTGTCAGATGTAGGATTTGTGAAGATCTTTTTCCAGTCTGTAGGCTGTTGTTTTGTTTTGCTGACAGTGTCCTTTGCTTTACAGAAGCTTTTTTGTTTCATGAGGTCCCATTTATTAATGGTAGATCTTGAGCCTGAGCTGTTGGTGTTCTGTTCAGGAAACTGTCTCTTGTGCCAATGAGTTTGAGGCTCTTCCCCACTTTTTCTTCCAACAGATTTAGTGTGTCTGGTTTTATGTTGAGATCTTTGATCCACTTGGACTTTAATTTTGTGCAGGGTGATAGAAGCAGACCAACATTAGCCATATGATATAGGACAGCCATCTACAGACCTAAAGAAGATAAACACTAAGGAGGACTCTAGGGAGGATGCTTAAATCTCATTCAGAATGGCAAACAGGATAGACATCAGAAGCAGTGGAAAAGAGGAAATAGGATAGGGGTCTACTATAGAGGGTCCTCTGAAAGGATTCACCCAACAGGATATGAAAGCAGATGCTGAGACTCAGGGCCAAACTTTGGGTAGAGCACAGGGAGCCTTATAGAAGAAGAGAGGGGTGGGATTAGAGGGACATGGAGGGGACATGGCCCCACAAGTAGACCAAACAAACTAAAATATCTTAGCCCAGGGGGTCCTGCATAGACTGATGCACCAACAGAGGACAGTGCATGGAGAGGACCTAGACCCTATGTTCAGATGTGGCTGATTGGCAGTTCAGTCTCCATGTGGATCTCTGAGTGAGGGGAGCAGGGGCTGCCTCTATCATGAACTCAGTTGTCTTCTCTCTGATCACTTGCCCCTTGTGATGCAGCCTTGCCAGGCCACAGAGGAAGAGAATCCAGGAAGTCCTGATGAAACAACAAGCTATGGGCAGATGGCAATAGAGGAGAACTCCCCCTTTCAGTGGACTAGGGGAATGGGTTGAGGGGAAGGAGTAGGAAGGGTGGGACTGGGGGGGTTGAGGGAGGGGGCTTCAGTTGGGATATATAATGAATAAATTGTGAAGAAAAAATTAAAATTAAAAAAAACTAAAAAAATAATAATCCTGAGTTTAAGTGAGTAAGCCGATGCTCCAGATGTGTCATGATGGCTCAAGGTCAGAGGTAGGACTTCTGCCAGCCTGAGTCTTCTGCCAGAAAGCTTGCTGTGTGGTTTGAACATGAAATGTCCCCTCCAGGCTCATGTGCTGAATACTTGATCTCCAGCTGGCAATGCTATTTTGGAACATGGTGAAGTATTTAAGAGGTGGGGCTTATCTGGAGGAAGTAGGTCACTGAGACCATGCTTTGAAGATATGGCTGGCCCCTGGTACGGTCCCCTCTCTCTGCTTCCTGTCTGCTATGACGTCAGCAGAGTTTAATAACATGTTCCTGCCGCTGTGACCATTTCCCAAAGGGAGTGGGGATATGCACATACTGAGCTTCTGAAATCATGAGCCAAAATAATTCCTTCATCCTCTCCATTCAGTTGTGTCAGATATTTTGTTACAGTGACAATGAATCTAACAGAGACAAATGCCTTGTTGTATCAAGTAACAACCATTCTAATGATGAAAGGAAAACACTCATGAGCCATTAAGCTCTATAGAGTAACTGAAACATGTAAAGCCCCCATCCCCTTCATTCCAGATCCTACAATACATTCAGTTACACCAATGAGATATTCTGAATGGGAAGGACATCTTTCTTCTAATCTACTTTGCCAAAGAGGCCAGAAGCACAATTTCATATTTGTTATTTAGTGAAAAACACTATCCAGCTTTTGAGTGGTCATTTAGCCACAGCGATTTAATGACATTCTCTTCTACAGGTAGCCTCCAATTTTGCAATTCAAAATGACAGATGGACATCTCTGTAACAAGCGAGAACTTTCCAGTTTCCTGTCACTAGATCGTGCAGACATGTATCCTACCAAAACTCTAGCTTTCGGAAGCCAGGATCAACAGGTGTGCGTGTGTTTGCTTGAAGCAGATGCTGAACACCCTGTGCCAAAGGGGAAGGACTGTGTTGATCATGCTTTTGGCAGGGTGCTTGCTAGCATGAAGTTCACTTCTCAAGCACCCTCCCCAACTCCCCATCCCTTCACCCTCCCCACAAATGGCCTGGGCATTCCTGTGGCTGCTTTGGTCTTAGTTCCACCTAACAACTTCTGGTAAATTTAAGTCAGTCAACAGCATCCTGAATGTTAACATTAACATTAAGGTCCTTTCTTTGATGCAAGTAATAGCACTACCATGGGGTCACTGCAGTTACCAGACACTTACTCTCTTTTGACTGTGTCTGCTATCAAGCAGTTCTCCACAGAAGAACTAGGACAGATGCTGACAAAGCAACCCATGTTTTCGCCCCCAAAATACATCTATCAATAGAACCCATGATCCTTTGAAAGCCTGCCATAATCAAGACTGAACGAGGCATTTTGCATGCATTGTCACATTGTCATTCTTGCAACAACTGTTTCAAACAGCGGTTCTCAACCTCTTGGTTGTGAGCCCTTTGGAGGCTCTCATATCGGATATTCTGTGTAGCAGATATTTATGTAACAGTAGCAAAACTATAGTTATGAAGTAGCAACAAAATAATTTTATGGTTGGGGGGATCACCACAACAGGAGGAACTGTATTAGTGGGCCCCAGCATTGGGAAGGTTGAGAACTGGCTTAAAGCTTTTACGGTTTGAATATATCTGTCCCCTAGGCTCATGTGTTTGAACAGTTGGTCCCCAGCTGGAATAGTTGTTCCAGAAGGTTGTGGAACATTTATGAGATTAAGTAACTGGCAGAGGCACACATCTGAGGGCAGGCCTTGGGCTGCAGATCAGTCCTGCTCCCATTCTTAGTCCCCTGTTTCCTGATCCACCATGTTAGGAACCGGCCTCATGACCTCACAGCCATGCCTTTGCTGCCGTGGTAGACTCTGCCAGAAGCTAAAGCAAATCCTCCCTTCCCAAAGCTAGTTCTGTAACCAAGGCAAAGATGAACACCTTTAACCACCTTTAAAGAATACTCTAGAGTTCAGCTAGACAAAAGACGCGGCCCACCTGAACGATGAGAGTACGCGACAAGGCTAAGACGGTACAGTGATCGTTGATAGCAAATGGCAGCACTAAAATTGTACGGTGGATTGGGGAGAAACAATGTGTGTTATTTTCCAGAGAACACGGTGGTGGGTTCAGCTGGCGTGCTTCTGCAACTAAGCACTCTCTTATGGCACAAGCAAATGGACTTCAATTACCACTTAAGGAGTATAAAAACCAGGAGCTAGCTGGTGCTGGACTAACAAGAAATCGAATAATTGGCAGTCCTGGCTGGAGTGAGCTAGAAGTACGGCTCTAAACTTTTTCTTTTCAATTCATCTTGGTCTGAATCATCTTTATATTCCCACAGCATCTTGCACAAGGCTTTGCAATTATTAGGTGCTAAATAAATATTTGTAGAGGGAGGAAAGGAGGAGAGAAACCGAACTATTTCTGCAACAGCAAGAAAGAATAGTAGGAGAAACAGACAGCGCAGGCTTGGTAAGGGGTCCTTCACCCCTTCTGGAAGTGCTGTTCCCCTGCTTCGGTTCCCAGCGCCCTTTCCTCTGGAAAACTGTTGAGAGTCTCATTTCACCAGCCTCTAGTCCACCTCTGTGAACCAGCGTGCCTATCAGATCATTTAATAAATGGTCCAGAGAGGGACCATTTCCTGTCGATCCTGTCACGCAGCTCTCTGCCTGAAACTTCCCCAGTGACGGCCTAAGGTGAGAATGGAGGGAAACCAATGTTCTTCTTCTCTGGATTCTTCTGCATGCCCAGGGCCACGCTCCGTTTCGAGGCTGGGTCTCGTAAACCTGGCTTCATAAACAAGCTTCTCTAGAACAGGCACTCTGTAAATCTGTAATGGCCACCTGTCCCGTGACCCACGGCTTGCTTCGGACGCTGTAAACAACAGCCCCACCTGCAGGTCAGATGGGGGTCACTCCGGCAGGGTAGGGACACGGCTCCCCTCCCACCCCCTTTAAAGAGTTCTTGAGCCTGGTGAGGGGACTACAAGAACTTACTCTCTCCTCTTTACTGGATACCTTGATAAGCCCCCTCGGGGAGGGACCCAAGCTGAAGTGATAGCCTGTTTCCTTTAAGTGAGAGTGAAGCCCTGCTTTGAATGCTGCAAGAGTTCCTTGAAGCTTGAAGTGTTCAATTTTACTTTGCTCTGCCCCCAGTATAATCCATTGAAAGGGCACTGTCCTTCAGGCCTTTCAGCTGGGCTGACAGCTGCCCGCTGATTAATTGACAGGTTAAAAAGATTGATTCCACATGTCAGAGCTGTAACCCTGCCAGAACAATACAGCTGTCACTTGGGCTGTAAAACAGACGCTTGCATTAGCAGTCCTGACAGAGCCTGCGTGCGGACACATGCACCTGCCTTTATGGAGAGCCTGAACGCACGGCCAGGCTAAGATTAATGATCTTGAAAGCAACCCTGGAAGATCAAATAAATGTTTCTGATGGAAATCGTGGTGGCCATGCCGCCTTGGCACGTCCTTGGTCCACAGATGGTGGCCAGTGGCAAGCCATCAATGGTGCAGGACACAAGGCAGGGTTTCAACAGTTGTCTCCAGTCGCCACCTGTACTTCTAAGCCCTGGTCACTCTGACACATTTGCATGCGGCTCCTTGCACCCGCAGTTAGCCTCGCCATTTGCTGGAACCATCTCTTATAGCAGGGCTGGGCCTCTGAAGGGCAGCAGTGTGCACACAGCCGGGCCACGGTCGGGCCAGGGTGCTTATAAAATGATTATTTAAAATCTCAGTGAATGGGAACACCCACTACGCAAAATGACCGAACCCTGCGAATGTCAAAGCAGGACAGACCCCCCCGGGCCTGCAGAGAACTGTTTTCTCACTAGGAGACTCCGGGGCAGCAGTCTTCCTAATGCGGTGACCCTTTTGTACAATCCATGTTGTGGTGAGCCCCAACCATGAAATTGTTCTAGTTGCTGTTTCATAACTGTAATTTTGCTGCTGTTATGAATAATAATATGGATATTTTTGGAGCTAGTGGGTTGGCAGGGGGGTCGCAAACCACAGGTTGAGAACCCCTTCTCTGGCTCCACCAAGGACCCTGACTATGCATGGATTCTTCTGCAGAGCATTTTAAATGCCTGTGAGGAGCTCCAGAAGAGAACTACTTAGCCTAATTCTTGTGTATTCAAAATTGAAACAGCCTGAAGTACCCACTAGGTACTTAGAACGGCCAGGGTTCAAATCTCCAGGAAGACTTCTGGAGACTGCTTTTAAAAATTTTTCTTTCTCTCCTCCAGATCCAGAGAGGAAAGCAGGTCTCACATCCCTCCCACTTCTGTTCTTCTTTCAGATCCACAGAGTTCCCTTGTGGGGAAGTGACCAGGTGACTGAGCCACCTCAGCAGGACAGAGCAGCTCAGGTCCGTGAGAGCACTGAATGGAGGTTGTTACTCCCTGACTTCAAGTGCTCTAAGTGCCCCGTAGTTTCCCATCCTGGAAACGGAGCTCCCCTCAGAATGTAAAGTTCTGTGGCAGAGAGCAATGTTTTATGAGCTTGGCTACAAACTACAAGTATTTGGGAAATGCTTGGAAAATTTAGTACTAGGCTCTACCAGGGCTTGTAAATCGGAGTTTTAAGCATCGGGTATGGGAGTCTATATTTCTACTGAACTGCCCAACCGATTCTCATGCATCCTGGTAGACTCAGATGCCAACTCCAGTCTAAAGTCTCCCTTGATGAACCTTCTTCTATGAGGGACAGGCTCTGGGCAGAGGACTCTGGGAATGTTTTTGTTAGCAAAGCTCCCAGAGAACATTCATGCTTCAATACACCTGGCAGAAGATCATTGGCATGGCCAAGCTTCTGAATGGTGGAGAAATGTGTGTGAGTGTGATGTTTATTAATAATTTAAGATATGATGAATGCTTTTGGTTTTAAGAAGAGACCTCAAGAAGCGAAGCATGCCCTGAAAATTTCAAACGCCAGCGTCTAAGCAATCAGTCAAGACAAGAAAGAATATGAGCCTTCTCCAAGTCTGTCTACCTTCATCAAAAAGTAAAGAAACTATGACACCATCTTAAATTGAGAGAAAGAAGTCCTGGGTCCCAGAAAAGGGAGACAATGGAGAGTAACCAAGAAGGCGCTTCTACCTGGGCTAGTCCTGAGGCATGATGATGGGTTTTCTAGAGTGGATCAGTCTGTAAGAAACTCCTGCACCCTTATTCCCACCCCAGCTCTCTTCATCCCTGTGACAAAGGACAGATAGAACCAGCCCTTGTGTGTTAGACTTCTTCTGCTGTGGCAAATATCTGAAATTATTATTTATTATTTTGTGTGTGAATAACATGTATGTATATGTTATTGTGGGGAACACACTTTTGTGTGGTAGTGTGTATGCACATACATGTGCATACAGGTGTAGGTCAGGGGTCAACCTTAGGTGTTTTTCCTCAGGCACCATCAGCTTGTGTTTTGAGGCAGGGTATCTCGCTGGCCTGTAGCTCACTGAGTAAGGGGGACTTGCTGGAGCAACCTAATGAGAGTTATGTAAATGTTCCCTTCTCTCCACACAACATATTGTACTTTTATGTTTTCAGTTAAAGGAAGTGCTTCATGTAGATTGCTGATGTCACCACCATTCCTGGATGCAGTCGTTATTAAATGGAATAAGGGCCACCTGGACACAAGCACTGCAGATACACAGATACTGTGGCAGGCTGGTAGTCATGGCAACTTCTACATAATAGCTGTGTACCGTATACAACATGGATACCCTGAGCAAAAGGATACCCACATCCCAGACAGGACAAAGCAGGAAGATACGTTTCTGTCCGGCTATTCAGAAAAGCATTCAAATGAAAAAAAAAAAAGTATTTATTTCTGGAATTTCTCCATTTAATATTTTTGGATCATAGTCGAATCTAGATAACTGACACTACAGGAAGTGAAATCTCAGATGGAGGATGTTGAATGGTATGTGGCATTGCTAAAAATACTGCCAGTGTGAGACACAGCCTCTTCTGAGCCCCCCTCGCCCTTTTCTTCTCCACACTAAACCACCATGCTTCCTATAGCGTCACTGCACACAGCAGTTTCAAATCCCCACCGGCCTGTCATTTAATCCTAGCTGCTGTCCAGAAAATTGGGGTTGAAAGCGGGATGCGCTAGGAGATTGAGTACAGTCAGAATTTTCTCCCTGCTTTCCACTCCCCAGCCTGAGTTTCTCTTTGGAAAGGTTCTAACCCCGGCTGGGTGGCCCCAGAGAAATGAGATTTGGGCCTGAGCAGGCTTCGACATAAGTCTCTTCAAAGCTTTTATGGTGAGATTCAATATAGATATACAGATCAATTATCTTAAAAGCAGTGAGGAGGCCCATCAAATATTTCTAACTTTAAACAGGTTTATTTCCATCTGCACTTATCTCTGCTATTTAAACTCCATTGCTTGCAGTTAATCTTATGTAATGCAGCATAAGAGGGCTTATTTACTTTCTAATGACATCAATTGGCCATAAATATCAGACATCCAAGGTTCGTTGAAGCTGTGGGGACAGTTTTCCATTCTTCCTTGACATTTGACTATTTGCAGAGCTTTCTCTTCTGTTTGTTCTTGTGTGACTCACTTATCGGCTGTCATAGGCCCATGTTCGATTTATTTAAATTGAATGAATAAGTACATTAGGCAAGGCTGTCAGGAGGAGAGAGAATGGAACTTAGTGGGATGAGTGATAAGTCAACATTTCGAGAGCGAGTCTCAGCAAAAGTGCACAAATCAAAATACTAACTGGGGGCGAGAGACAGCACAGGCCTGGCAGGTGCATGGACATCCGGGGCTCCGGGGATGGGTGTTCTCTATATCTGAGGTTTCTATAAATCCCAGCAGAGTGGGATTGGATCTACAGATGATTTAAAGCTGCCAAAAGGAAAAAAGCTAGTTAACATCTGAGCAGGTTTAGAATTGACTATTTTGTTCACGCCACCAATTGAATCCTTAGTAATAGTCCTGCACTTCCCCCCACCCCCAGTTTTATAGGCTAGCATCTTGAGGCTCAAAGCTCTACAATCCCACCTAAGGTTACAGGACCCTGGACCCTGAGAGCTCATGTAGCTTTCCTTTCAACAGGTGTCTGCTGCACAGAAGCTAGTTGTCCACAATTACATTTTCTAAATGTTCCACTTCCTCTTAAGGAGGTCATTAGAAGTACATGGCTATCACTGGGGAATGTGCCAATAATTCAGACCTCTAACTTTCTCTGAAGTTTTTGATAGAAGGGAGTAGTGACAATCTCTGCTGCGGATAAAGCTGAGTCTCTTGCTCTCAAGTGACAATCTATTTCCTTACACTCACTCTTTCTTTTATTCCTTCGGTACCCAAGTACTGCACTAGATATTGGAAATTCGATGGCAGGGAAAACAGCCGAGATCCTTGTGTTTAGAGAGCTCCCACCTTAGGCAAGGAGACTGACATGAACTCAGTGGTCACCGTGGTGAACAGGCAGTGACAAGCCAATCATTTACCCTGTGGAGCAATGTGCCCCAGAGGGGAAGTGAAAGAAGGCGAGGATCAAGCGTGTGTCCCTCTTTAGCTTCAAAGCAACAAGCTCCTTGAAGAACTAAATCATATTCAGTATATGAAGAGGAATATCTCAAAACAAAGAATTTATTCAAGGAGCACAAGCCCAGGGAGCCAGGGACAGTGGCAGCAGACAAAGCTGATCAATTGTGCAGGTGCTGAGCAGCAAAGGGCCTCGTAGGCTAGCCATTTCTTTGTTCTTTAGCAAATCAATAGGAAACGACTGGAGACTAAAGCAATGTGAACAATGAATGCAGGCAGACAGGGCTTGCAAAAGCCAGTTAGGAGGGTCTGTAGCAGCTGAAATAAGAATGACAGTGGCAGTAGAAACCTGGGTGGTGGTGGTAGAGATCAAAGGCAGGAAGGTGGGTAAAACCAATAGGACTTAGCGATGAACTGTATGTAATATGGGGTGTCAGAAAAACATATCTCAACAGAAGCCAGCTAGACATTGTTGGTCAGTGGGTCTCCTTCGAATAGGCTCTAGGAAGCTCTCAAGACTCTTAGTAAAATCTTCCAACAGTGCATTGCTACTGCTGTGAATTCAAACAGTATGAGGACTACAGTTGCCCCCACCTTCTTTTCTCTATACAAATATATTTAAGATTAAGGATGCCTGGCCCATAACAAATAAAAATAGCCTTTATAAAATCACATGTCTCAAAATGTGCATTCTTCTAGCTCCCTGGTGGAGGTGCTCCTTCATCCCTCATCTCCCTGGGAGAGGTGCTCTCCTTCATCCCTCCTCTCCCTAGTGGAGGTGCTCCTTTGTCCCATACAACTCCTACTGGAGACCTGTCCGAACCACACAATGGCTTCCATCCTCTAGGGAATATTGCAAACCCCAAGTGGTTGCTGACTGATAACCAATGACTGTCACACTTGAGCTGATCAACAGCCCAACAACTCGTTTCCAACAATCTGAAATTTATTTAAGAGACACGAGAACTAAAACAGATGGACTCATGCCCCCTGCCCCCTTTTAGTAGCAAATTGGATAGAATTTCTGCCAAGTCATCCCACAAGTGCCCAAGACAAACTGTTCAGATCTTTCAGGTAGAAAAAAATCATGTTAATCCCTGATGAATTTTACTTTTATAATAAATCAGCAAAATCTGGATTTTTTTTCACTTCCCAAAACATAGATGGGGAAGATTTTGAAAAGTTCATCAAGTTGTGTGAGTGTGTACTAAGATTTCCTGCTGAATTGTTCTCCTGGCCCTTTATAATCTTTTAGTTCCTTGTCTTTGATGATTTTTGTTGAAGGTTTCCTAGTTGAAACCTACTTGATTGTTCATTTCCCCAAAAAGGTAGTTTACAGATGGGCTGTTGCTGCATCAAGAGGTCCTATGAATTGCCAGAAGATTCCTGTAGGTGGATTTTGAGATTCACTTAGCTAGGATTATGCTTTATCTAGCTAGTTCTGGTTATGGAAATGAACCTGTATCATTCAATGCCTGATAAAAAGCCTTGAACTTCAACCTATAAGCTTTAATAGCCACGGAATGACCGGAGCCAAGTAACACATTGCTCAGATTACGGTTTCTACCTTTCCCCACCCCTCCAGCATTTAAGTCCCAACAGCTGATCAACTTCCTTCAAGAAACCACCGGTACATGACAGCCTTGGTGCCAGATGTAGACACGAAGATTCGAAGATTCATCTCAGATCTCAGGCTGTAGACAAGGAGATTCATCTTAGTCAGGGCTGACAGCCATCGTCATGTGTGTGGAGTATTTTAGGAGGAGACCCAAGCCTCCTCAGCTAATAGCTGTTGGGGATAGTATCCTCCAGCACCCGGAGAAGCGGTGCTGAAGATGCAGTACCAACAGCTGCTCTCAGGGGCTCAGCCACAAGTGGAGAGGCTGTCATTGTCCAGCTTGATGCCCCAGGAAACAGAATCCTCCGGACTCTGCAAGAGTTAGAGGCATAAAGCCTAGCTCTCCGTATTCACCAGGTAGAAAAGTGGGAGAAGGGAAGACAAAGAAGGATGTATTCCCCCCAAAAAAGATTAGCTCAGCATGGAATACAGAAGATTTAAAAGTCTCGGGATACCATTCACAGATGGACAGGCAGTAGGAAGTCCTTTAAAGAATATGGAATATGGAACGAAAGAGCTGTAGATGGGGAGGAGCAGGACCCTCTGACCATATGCTTGCCTGTACTTTCCCAGCTAAATCAACGTGGTAGGTGGTTTAGGAGACAGAAGCCACGCCCCATGTCCTACTTGGGAGAGAAAAGGACTAAGGATGCTGACTAAACTGGATGAGAATAGCAAAAGATGATTATTTTCCCCTCTTCTCTATTTCCATCTTTTCTTTCTCCTATCAGAGGCTCACCATTCCACTTCTCCAAACTCCAGGCTTCTGATTTTCACCAGTTACACAAGAAACTGGTGACTTTAGCTGTCTGGGATATCCACCAAATCCGGGAATTCCTCCATCCTTCCTCACAGAGGGAGATGGAGGCAGGAAGCAAAGGAATCCACGTGTCTTGAGCAGCCCTCCCCACACCACCTGGAAATGCTGGCACCTCCCCAGAGGGCTGCCTTCCTAAGAGCCAAGGAAATCCCAAAGCTGTGCCTTCCGTCCACAAATCAGGCAGGCGATCTGGCTCTCCTCCCTCTGTCACTGGGCTGAAATGCCCACTGTGACCTTGGCATTGCTAAAGTCGTAGGTGACCCCAAACCTTTCCACATCCCTCCCTGGTTCACTGTCCTCTAGAAAAGCAGCCCACCAGCTGGGGGGGACTCTTGCCTTCTCACCCTTTGCAGGCTCCAGGCCAGGCGAGGACGAGCCCCCTGCAAGGCAGGCTCAGGATCCGAGCCAGGGGTGTGCACACACTCTTGGGAGACAGATGGCCCGGCGTGTGGGCCGGCAGATAGAGGCTCCTGCTCCTTGTCAAGATGACACTCAAAAGTACATCCCCGTCATCGCAGGTTGTCAGTGGTGCGTCAGCGCAAGATGCCGCGTGTGTTTTTGGACACTCTGTAAGTTCGGGAGACTGAGCTGGATCCCACTTCCATAGCAACGACAACATTCCAGGCCCAATCTCTGACTTAGTGTCAGACAACACGGGGGGGGGGGAGTGGCAGGCAGGGAGGGGTGTCACTTGGAGCAGAGAGCAGCATTGCTGTGGCGAGGGTGGGCAGGAGGCCTGTTTCTGGAAGTCTGTGCGGAGACCGTGTGTGGGCACAAAACGACAGAAGGCGGGAGCTAATGGCTGAACTCGGGGGAAATGCAATCCGCTGACTTGAGCATGCTGGGGATATGGGGTTTCCTGAGCCCTGGAACCTTTCAAAATCCCTGAGGGTCTTCTGGGTTCACAAGAAAAATCCCTGTTGGTTCAAACTTTATGAAACGCGCTGGAGTAGCTGTCTTGAAGACATAATGGGACGGAGTTGAATATGGAAGGTAAGATACTGGATTCCCCCAGGACAGTAACAAGACACAGAATGACAAATGTTTGAGCCTCTTTGCAAAGGGAGTTAACTGTTAAACTAACTCTAGAAATAGGTTTATCCATGTGTGCCTGGCTACGGTTTTGTGCAGCCATGAAAGAAGGCAGAGGTCCCATCCAGAGCTTCTTTCTCTGACCCAGTTTGCCACTCAATCACCAAGTCATTGAATCCTAGAGTTCTAGGGGTCAGGCAGCTCTGTGTAGTCTGAGCTCTGCCAACCACCGGTTCTGCCATCTGGGGTAAATCACTTCTCTCTCCAGGCCTCACTTCTCTTATCCCCAAAGAAGAAAGATTCTGAAATGGAAGAATGGCTTGCTACATAAACTTAGCTGTGGGAGTGGTGGCAAGGGTTCTTCTCTAGTCAGACAAGGCTTATTTTATCCTTGAAAGTATAGGACTGAACGATGCCCTTGTTTTCCATGGGTTCATGTCTTGATCACAAGAGCAGTGAGTGGCAAAAAAGTAGACTCTGAACATACGATTATATGCTTGAGGTGGGAAGTGTTCCCTCCTTTATCTAGGCAAGCCCAACATAGTCACAGAGACTTTTGTAAGTGAAAGAAGGAAGCAGGAGAAACAGAGGAAGAGAGGATGTGATGAACAGTAAAGGTCGGAATCATGAGAACACTAGGGCCATGGGCAAACGAATCTTTGCAGCCAGCAAAAGCTGGTAAAGGCCAGGAAGCAGACATCCCTAGAGTCTCTGAAAGTAACACAATTCTTCAGACACTTTGATTTTAGCAAGTAAGGTGGACATCTACCACCCAGACCCCTAAGTTGCTTGATTCTGCCATTGCAGTAAGCCATTATTCTGTACTCATGGCAGCAATAAGAAAATAACACGCTCTTCCACAATGTAGTCTAGCCAGCCCCTCCCCCCTTCCTGGCTCTATTGCAAATGGGTGAAGAAGTAGGCAAAGGCTGGTGGGCTCTTTGTGTCCTGCGGAGCCCCTGGCAGTGTTTTGACAGAGACAACATCCAGCCACTACCTTTTTTTTTTTTTTTAATTTAGGAACAAATAAAGAAAACAGTTGACAACACTCAAGGAGGCAGAGGCAGGTGAATCTCTATGTGTTCAAGGCCAGCCTGGTCTACAAAGCAAGTCTAGAACAGCCAAGCTACGCAGAGAAACCCTGTGTAGAAAATACAAACAAACAAAGAAAAAGAAAATAGTTGAGCAGTCTCACATTTGCAGAGTTTCCAAACAAGTATAAGACGATTCAGCCAGAGAGGAAATCTGGTAGTGATCACCCACGTACTTAAGATGTGAACTGCAAAAAGTAGGAAGAATGTTATTCTCAGTGTTGGTGTTTATCTGTCTAACCACTCAGGGAGCAGCCAAGCCACCTCTGTTGCATCTGCCTGGGCTTCTTCATGGTGTCACATGTTGGATAGAGATTGTAGCTCTTTCCTTCTGCAGTCCTTCAAGTGAGAGCTTTCAGTCCCTGAGGAGGAGCTGAGATGTCAGAGACTATTTCTCAGCCAGTATTCTTTCAGAAAACATTTTTCATAGATTCTGGGGTTAGTGACATGAGCAAGATCATCTCCACTCCACACTCAAGGAATTTGACTGTCAGAGGGCAAATGACTATGAGTCAAGATTGCAAACACAACATTTATGCAAGTTAGGGAACTTCCTCAAGTTAAGCCTGAGGATTTTTTTTTCTCAAAGAATCAGGGTGAATAAATATTAAAATGAAAAGGAAAAATCTAAACCAATCACTAATCAGTAATATAAAATTTCTTTGGTATGTAAATTACATGAGGCCCCGAAGAGAATTCCCTCAATGTCACAAAGGGCATTTATGAAAAAACAAAAAACAAAAAAGCCAAACAAGCAAAAAACCCAATTAGCACCATTCTTATTAACAAACAACTGAATGTAGTCTTTCTCTTGAGGTCAAGAAAAAGATAAGGATGCTTATTTTCAGTGTGACTAATATACAACCAACAAGTTATAGCTAAAATAATTAGATATGGAAAAAGTAAAAAAGCAATACAAATTAGAAGTAAATAAATAAAACTGAATTTATCCAGGGACAATGTAAATCTATACATGGAGAATCCAACATCTCTCTAAAGAAGCTAATATGACGAATTAATTCAGCAAAGTTGTAGGGTAGAAGCGAGCATGCAAAATTAGTGTGCTTTTGTGCACTTAAAGAAAATCCTGAAAAGAAAATTAAGGAAGCAATTTTATTTATAATATTATCTAAAAAATGAATTAGCCCTAAATAAATTTAGGTAAGTAAAAGACTTGTGCACAGAAAGACACAACATATGACTGAAAGAAATTAAAGATCTCAGTAAATGGAAATATAACCCACGTGTATGAAATGAAAACTTAAGACTGTGAAAATGTCAATACTCTTCAATGTACTCTAGATCTATGAAAATCCCCAACAATATGAAAGCTAACCCTTTAATGCAATGGGCTTGTAAAAGGCTATAGACTCAAAACAGGCTTCGGTGGGAAATGAAAAATGTGAAGACTTACAATTTCTCATCTGAAACTCACTATGAAGGTTTATTACTCAAAGTGTTTGTGATACTAGTATATACAAGATACACATACATGCTAACAAAATGGAATTGCAAGTCTGGAAATGGGTACATTCATGTATTATCAGTCAAATCATGTCAAGATTGCCAAGTCCATTCCATGAGGAAAGAATCAACTCTTCAACAAATGGTGAAAGGCTTTTGCCTAGAAGAATGAGACTTCAGCACATTACGTACTGTATATAAACATCAAATAGATGAGCCACTTAAATATAAGAGTTAGGACTATAATGCATTTAAGAGGAAAAATAGGAGGCACTTTATGATTCTAGGTTTCATAAAAGATTCTTAGACATGAAACCAAAGTCATGTGCAACAAATAAAACAGAAAACTTGCATTTTAGTCACAATTTTAGAACTTTATACGTCAAACGGTACTATTAAGAAATTGAAAATATAACCCACCAGAACAGGATAAAATATTTACAAATTATATATCTAAAAAGTACTTAATATCCAGAAGGCATAATGAACCTTTACAATACAATAGATTACATGATCTAAAAATAGAAAAAGGACTTGAATAGTTATCTTTCAAAGAAGATATTAAAATAGCAAAAAACTGAAGGGAAAATAAGTGAGATACTTAGAGAGTAAATATACACAGTGGTTTGAATGAGAATCTCCTCCACAGGCTAGGATATTTGACCAAAGGATCCTCTTAAAAAAAACAAAAACAAAAACAAAACAAAGAAAAAAGAAAAACAAACAAACAAACAAACACTGATGCATGGTGGCTGGGTGGTTCTAGAAGCAAAGATTCCTTCCTGCACAGCCCATTCTGGGAACCCAGGTCAAGTGTCAGAAACTCTGAGACCTAACATATAGAATATCTCTAGTCATAGAAGAAAAACTTTGAGTAAGAACTTCAGTGTTTCAGTTGGCAGAAGTCCAGGCTGGGCTATGGGCTAAAGGAAGACTCACTAGGCTCCTGGAAAGGGAACAGCAGTGTAAAGAGCTTAAAGGTACTAGGGTCTGAAGGATGGGGACAGGGTTGGGGAGCGATGACCTTCCTTATAGCCCTACCAATATCCAGAGAGAGAAAAACAGAAATAACAACCACCACTGCCCTGCCTTTTGGTTGTAAAGCAAACAAGACAAAGATCAACACAGACATAGAGACCACAGGGCTCTGCTTTTGTTAGAAGACATCAACCCAGATAGCCAACAAAGAAAAGTCAGGATTGCATAGAAACAAACTCTGCACCTATCACCCGACAAGTGAGGGCATAGGGACGGAGTCTGCACATGTGTCCTGCTGTGACATTATGCTGCAAGGTAGGGGCAAAGGTAGGTGACTTAGACTTTCTGGCTCTGGCCTAGCTTTTGATTGGCTCCTCCTCTCAAGTAATTCTGGACCTTTGGGGTTTGTCTTTGTGTTTATACAACTCCACTGGAACAAGAATCCTAAGTTAGTGAGCACCCTCCACTCTTGATATCTGATCGTGTCCTGCTTCAGCAAGAGTCCTGGCAACTTAGTTTAAGCAGAATCTCAGCCCTGTGGTGTTTTCTCTTAGAGATTTTTCTGTGCACTGGACTTTTCTGTATTTTCTCATCCATCCTTGCTGTATTTGTGATAAAGAGCATCTCTCTATATGGTCTGTACCCCTGGAGAATTAAATCCTTAACTAAAAAAAAAAAAAAAACAACAAAAAAAAACCAAAAAAAAAAACAAAAAAAAAACTACAAAAATATACAGACTCATTGAGATTGCACAACATACTCTTAAGTGATAGTTTATCAGAGAGATCAGGAGGGAATCTAAAAGTTCTGTAACTGAATATTAATAAAAACCTAACACATAAAACCTGTAGGATAAAGATTAAAGCAATTCTAAGAGGGTTGTTGATAACTATAAATGCCCATGTTAAAATGATAGAGAGCTCTTAAATCAACAATGATGTAACTCAGGATGTTAGAAAGAGAAGAACAAGCTAAATTCAAAGGCACTAGATGGAAAGAAATAATAAAGAAGCAATCAGAGAAATTAATGAAATAGAAACTAAAGAGTCATATAAAAACATCAGAAACTAAAGAGTCATATAAAAACATCAATGAAACAAAGAGTTGATTCTTTGAAAACATAAACAAGGTTGCAAATCTCTTAAGCAAACTATCCAAAAGAATCAATGAAGACCCAAACTAATAAAATTAGACATAAAAGTTGACGTAATAAAACAAATACCAAAGAACGTTAGAGGATCATTGAGGTATATTTTGAAAATCCATATTCTAACAAATTGGAAAATCTTAGGATAAATGGATAAATTTCTAGCAACATCTTTCCCACCAAAATTAAACTTGATGATATAACTAACTTAAGCAATTTTGTAGCAAGTATTAAAACATAATAAACTTTCTCAAAAAAAGTACGAAAACGCCCAGGCTTAGATAGATTTACTGCTGAATTTTACAAAATCTTTAGAGAACTCCTGAAACTTCTCCAAATGTGAACAAGGAGGAACACTACTAAATTCATTTCATGGAGTCAGTATTGCTCTACCAATGCTATCTAACTGTTTAACATAGAAAAATTAGAAGTCCCATCTCCCTTATAATCATATAATCATATATACAAACATCTCAACAAAATATATACAAATCAAATTCAATAACACACTGAAAAGATTATTCTCCATGAACAAGTTGGCTTTCGTACAAGGATTGGAGAATAGTTCAAATATGCAAGTCATTAAATATACCGCATAAATATAAACTCAAGGAAGGTTATAATAAGCAGAAATCATGTGATCAACTCAATCAGTGTAAAAAAGACCTTTGACAAAATTCAACATTTCTCCATGATTAAAAGAAGTGTAGTAACTAAGAATAGAAGGAATGTAACTCAGACAAGAAAGGTCGTATGCATCAAACCTATTGTATACTACCCTTGCACTTATACTATATAAGTTTAATCTTATGCTATAGGAGAAAATGCAACACATTACCATTAATGCCAACAATGAATTAGACATGACTGCATTCTTCACTTTTATTCAATATAGTTCTTGAAGACTTAGGTACAGCAGCACAAGATAAGGAAATAAAAGTCTTTAAATGGGAAAGAAAGAATTCAAATTATGCTATCTACAGAATATGATCCTATACACAAGAGATACTAATGACTTCATTGGAAAAGGGATAAACACTTTCTTCAAAGAAACAAGATACAAAATCAACTTGTAAAAACCAGTAGCTCTTCTATGAGTCAATAATGAACATGCTGAGGAAAGAATCAGGGGAAATCTCATTTACAGCATCATCAAAGCAAAAGCATATAATTCAAATACTTAAGCATAGGCCTAACTAAGGAAGAGAAATATGTCTACAACAAAGTTTTTAAGTGCTTAATAAAGAACTTGAAGAAGACACTATAAGATGGAATGACCTCCCATGATATTAGATGAGCAGAACTTTTATTGTGAAATGGCTATATTTTCAAAAAGCAATCTACATACACTTCAATCCCCATCAAAAGTCAAAGGAAATTCTATCTATGAATAGAAAAATACTCTTAAAATTTATGAACTACCAAAGCAGAAAGAGCAATGTTGAAGCCATAGTAACAAAAATAATATAGTACTGGCACCAAAACAGAAAGACAAGCATGGTATATAATCATTTATAAGTGGATATTAGCCATATAATACAGGAAAACCATACTACAATCCACAGAACTAAAAAAGCTAAGTAACAAGCAGGACCCTAGGGAGGATAATTAATTTTCAGTTAGAAGGGCAAATAGAACAGACACCAGAAGTGATTGAAGAGAGGGAACAGGATGGTAGCCTACCACAGATGTCCTCTGAAAGACTCCACCTAGCAGGGGATAGAAGCAGATGCTGAGATTCTCAGCCAAACTTTGGGCAAAGTACAGGGAGTCTTACGGAATAGTGGGGGGATAGAAGGACCTGGAAGGGACAGGAGCTCCATAAGGAGAACAACAAAGCCAACGAATCTGTCACAGGAGGGCCTGCAGAGACTGGTGCACTAACCAAGGACCATGCAAGGAGAGGATTTAGATCCCCTGCTCAGATGTTGCAGATAGGCAGCTCAGTCTTCATGTGGGTTCCCTAGTAGGGGAGCAGGGGCTGTCTCTGACATGGACTCTAATGCCTGTTCTTTGTTCACTATCCCCTGGTGGGGTGGCCTTGCCAGACCACAGAGGAAGAGGATGCAGGCAGTCCTAATGAGTCTTGATAGGCTGGGGTCAGATAGTAGGAGAGGAGGGGTCCCCCTCTCTGAAGAATAGGGGAGAGGGAGTATTTTTCTATATGAGGTCAAAATATCAAATGTTGATAAGGACATGCTAAAACACTGAGGAATCTTGAAAACTTTATTATAAATGAAATAAGCCAGAGATGGAAGGACACTATTATTACTCCACTTATATAAAGTGTCTAGTCTAGGTCATTCATGGGGAAAGCGGCATAAGTCCTCACAACTGAAGGATGGAGGTAGAACACATTGCTTCAGAAAAGGAGTTTCTGTTTGGAGTGCTGAAAAAAAAACTGAATTAGATAGTGGTGACAATTTCACAGCATTGCAAGCATAATATATACATTTTCATGCACTGTAATTAATGCACTTGAGTAAAACATGAAAGCAGAGATTTTATATTGTATATTTAACTATGGTTAAAAAAAACTGTTACAGAACTGTAGAGGCAAGAGGACAAACAAGATGCATGTGACCTTGGAGAGCTGAGTGTGTATAATGGATGGTCCAGCCTGGCTAACATCTGATTGTGTGTGTGTGGGGGGGGGGACTCAGAGCGCTGCTAGAGAGTAGGGCAGAGAGTGCCTGCTGTAGGCTCTTGCCGGTGCTGCAGGCATAGGGATCATTGAAAGGCTCTTGGAGGGAAATACAGATCAGACACAGCAAGTCCCTGACATAGGACCCAGGGAAGTGAGGCTGTAGAAGGTGGGCTGCAAGGGAAAGACAGAGACCACATCTGCTTGAGCTAGGGCAGCAAGGAAGAGGGGTAAAGGGAGAGCAGTGGCTGAGGATGACTCTCCAAGATTCCAACTCTCTGTTTCTTTCCTATTTGAGTAACTCTGGGGATTGGAGCAGAGCACCTACTGAATACCAAACTGAGACCCAAATCCAGTTTTCCTTACTTCGGGGACCTTTTGCTTGCCATCCTTACATCATGTGATTTAAGTTTAATTTTTCTAGAAACCCATTATACAATCAATTCGATCACTTGGAGGCGGGAGATGTCCTATCGGATAGCTTAATCCCTTGCATTTATACTCCTTCAAGCGTTACATGGGACTTCCTTCTCAGAGCAAAGGCTTTGCTCCGGCTCAACAGAGCCTCCAGGGTGCCTGCCTTTTCATGGTCCTCTTTGTACCCCTGGAAGCAGATCTCCTGCTTCCAAAGTGAGCTCAGCCGGGTCAAGAAAAGCTTGTAGGGAGTTGTAAATTAATTGCCATGGTTTCGTCATTACTAATCTTGTCTGGTTTCATGATTAGAGGCCAATGACATATTAATTAGTCACTGTAATTAGCAAGTGTCAGTGAAGATCTGGGGCTCCATGGCGTAGACATAAGGTTTCCATTTGATAGTGGGGTCATTCCAGGCCAGCCTGCCTTCTGTCACATCTGTCTTTATACAGCCCATTATCCAACCCTGGATTCATTGCATGTGTGGCACAGGTTTAACCCCTGCTGTGTAAACAAAACTTTCCTTATTTATGATATGCAAATAGAACGATTAAATGATCAGATGGGTGACCTGGAACAGAAAATAATAGGAGGGTAAGAGCTTTCAGGGAATCCAGAGACACTTGAAAACTGAATCCATATCACAACTATGCCATGGCTGGTCATGTCACCTCTCCTGACAGAGCTGAGCTTCTGTATCTGCCAGAGCCATTGCAAGGGGTGTCACTTTGTTGCAGTGCTTGCTGTTTGCTGACCTCTAGGCCATCATCTCATAGACCTGACAGTGAACTCATGAGGTTACCCGATAGAGCTCCAACTTAGACCAGCTTTACATTTGCCAATGAAGCTAATTTATTAAATACTCAAGTAAATATACATATATTTCTCTAGAATAATTTTTTCTTGCAAATGAATATTGACCACCATACTGGCTGGTTTTGTGTCAACTGGACACAAGCTAGAGTCATCAGAGAGGAAGGAGCCTCCGTTGAGGAAATGCCTCCAAGAGATCCAGATGTTTTATAAGTGAGGTCACCCACAGTCCACTGACCATTCGCTTTCCTATCCCACCTGATCAAGCATAGGAAAAAAAAAAAATCCAGATAGCCTAGCAGTCTATTGAGCTCCATTTGTAAACCAGGCCGGCTTCGAACTCATCAAGATCCATGTGCCTCAGCCTCCCAAGTGCAGGGATTAAAGGTGTGCACCACCACCACCCAGCTGAACCCAGCGGTCTTCAAATGACTGTGTTATATAAGAACCGACTCTCCTGGGCCATGCGTGCCCAAACACTTGTCTCATTCTAAATGACACCAGGCCCTAGCCCCTTGAAGAAATAAAGCCCGCTGGGACTTAATCGTTAAGCTCAAGCTTTAATTTCAGGCTAATGTGCTCTGTTGTATTCTAAGTCTTCTAGCCCTTGAAATCTTCCGCCACTTGCCTTTTCCTGTGATCAGAACCAGTTCAGCCCTTTGGTGCTGTCACTTTTGCTTATATCAGCTTATCCTATCATTTCTGCCAGCAATGTAATAAGATTCTCTTTGTCTCTCATGACATCTCTGTCTTGAATCCTAATGTCAGATGCTAAGATCGCTGTCCCAGCTTGCTTTTTTTAGATATATATTTGTCTGGATTATCTTTTCTCATCTATCCTTCTATTTGTGCTCCTCCTGTTTCATTTATGTTTGTCCCTTACAGACAGTAGGTAAGTTGATCTTTTAAAATCCAATGTGAGAATTTGTCTTTTGAAAACAGGCAAATCCATAACACAAAACTTAGCATTGTAACCATTTTTCAGTGTGCAGCCAGCTCAGTGGCATTGTGTCTATCTGTGCTGAGTGTGACCATCACAGCCATCCATTCACAGAACACTTTTCATCCTCCGAACAGAAACACGATACTCTGGAAACAGCAGCAATCCATTCACCTTCTGTCTCTATAAATTAAATTTCCCGAAGTTCTCAGAAAAAAGGAATCATTCACTTTCTGTCATTTATCATGAGGTTTATTTATCATAAGGTATATCCACAATGTTTACATGTGTCATAAGCTTGTGTCAGATTTTACTTCCTTATAGAGGCAGAATTAATTGACCATTGTGTACATGTCCACAGTTTGTTTATCTGATTAACCATCAGTGGACATATGGATCGCTTCTACTTTCTGATTATGATAAGTAACATTACCCTACAAATGAATATGCAAATGTTTTTCAAGGCCCTGCCTCTGACTCTCTGGGATACGTACCCAGAAGAGATTTTTCCTGGATACTTTCAGTTTTTAGTCTTGTGGAAAGTTGCCATACTATTGTCCACAAGGGCTGTATCATTTTATACACTCACAGTTTCCAGTTGCTCCATGTTCTCATAAGCATCGTCACTTATGTCAATCACGGAGTCTCCTATTAAATTACGCCATTTTTAGTTATGGTTTTCATTTCTCTTAGCATTGGGGGAGAAAGTTCTCACTGTATTTCCCTTCTAACCCTGTTACTTCATTCTATATGTTAGATTCTCTACTTCACAAATACATTTTGTACATAATTTTCCTTTTTTTTTTTTGCTAGTATTTTTCTTTATTTTAGAGATTGCTTGTTTAGGCCCTTTGTTCATGTATTCTAGTAATTTCACTTCAATTGATATGTAGCTTTCAGTTTCTTCCTTTTGTTTTTAATGGTTGTGTTTCTGATACTTCACTGTTTTAGCATTTAAGCTTATTTTCCAGTGGGGACTGATGCTTCTTACTCTGTCTATGATATGTCCATACCAAAGGCCAGACATTCCGCAACTCCAGTCAACCCATACGTCTATCTCTGTTTCACTTTGTCCAAACGGGGACATCACCCTGTGGGAGTCTAAGACTCTAGCTTTCCACTTGCTGTAGCGGGACAGGAGACACATGTTTCAGGCAGCATACAAGACAGACAAAAGCAGATGTTAAATGATGGTTTCCCATTATCTCCTCTTCATCTCCATCCCAGAGACTGACTTCCTTCCCAACACACACACACACACACACACACACACACACACACACACACTTTCTCTCTCACATACAAATACACACATACATATACATGCACACACATATAAATGCATACATGTATGCACACACATACACACATGCATATACATTCACTCACACACTCATACATATGTACATACACATGAACATACACTCACACTCATATACACAAACGCACATACATGTGCACATACACTTTCATGCACATATTCATACACACTGTACACATAAGTACATGCACACACACACACACACACACACACACACACACCAGCTCACCATCACCTTCTATCCTCCCTAATTCTTATATTCACAAATCCTAGGTCTTTACCTTGTATTCTGCTAGATCTATCTTGAGCCACAATGGCATCTTGACCCAAAAGGCTACTTGACATTAGTTGGCAACTAATCACATTCTTGAGCATCTATCTTTCTGAGCAGAAATCCTTAGAGCTTGCCCATGCCATTTGCTTCTCTTGTACAACTTGTATGCTAATTGCATTAGTGACACAACACATTTCTCTGTGTGTTCATATGTGCCAAGGTTCTAAACACTACTGTATCTCTATGTTTTTTAATCACATACTATGTTTAGGGATTATCTCATGTGGTTCTCACATGAACTAGGCAAGAATAGCAAACCAAAAATATGGTCCACTTCTTACCTGAGTCAGAAATAAA
The DNA here is from genome assembly GCF_030254825.1 of Meriones unguiculatus. NCBI lineage: Eukaryota > Metazoa > Chordata > Mammalia > Rodentia > Muridae > Meriones > Meriones unguiculatus. The sequence continues at coordinate 18,620,983 of NC_083352.1, forward strand.
GGCCAAAGAATTAAAAAATTTATACAAGGAATATACAAACACAGAAGGTTTATTCATTACTTTTCTAGGGCTATGATGAAACACTATGGCAAAATCAGCCTATAAAAAGAAAGGTCTGTTGGGGCTTACAGTTCCAGAGGGTGAAGAGTACATTACCATCATGGCAGGAGGCATGGCTGGAGGCAGGCATGATGGCTGAGCATCAAGCGGAAAGCAGAAAGAGCAACTGAGAATGGTGTGAATCTTCAAATTCTCAAAGCCTGCTTCCAGTGACATATTTCCTCTAGTAATGTCACACCCCCTAAAGCTCCCCAAACAATGCTATCAACTTGGAAACAATTATTCAAATCCATGTGCCTGTGAGGGATGTTCTCATTCAAACCACCACAGTGAGTTTGCACTCTGTGGTGACTTAAATCCAACCTCTTTGGACATTCTTCAAAGAGCCAGGTTTCTAGGTTGGGAAGTTAATTTTAATTGTGTTGGCCATGAGGAGAGCTCACAAATGTTCCTCATATGCTCCCAATTAAGCTAAAAGTAATTGATATCACAACAAAACTCTGGGTCTCCTATTGCTGAAGACAACACACTACACTTCAGTTGTAGTGACCAAAGAAATCAATAAAGTGAGCTAGAAGCTTCATCCTTGCTGGCTAGATTTCACGGTGCAATAAAGTGTGAGGCAGGCAGAAGGGGGGGGGGGGAGACAATCATAAACAGTCTTTCTCAGTTGTGGACATTGCAAGCATAATGCTAATGTGCCAAGTAAGATGTACCCGCTGGCGCTATAATGGCATGACTGTTAGGCGTGTAACCAACTACTTTCTACTTAGATCTGAGGCCTGCTCCACAAGAGAAAGCTAACGCCTAGAGAGATGAACCTGGTAAAAAGCCTGTGGCTAGAGAGATCACAAAGCCAAGGGTGAGCTTGCTGCTTTGGCCCCATTAAATGGACATGTTGCCGAACTACCTCCTAAATGTTTATATTTGTACCTGTAGATCCAATGATCTCAACGTCAGTTAGAGAAGCTTCTTTATGCAGCAACCAGGAGTTAATGTAAAAACTTATGGTGTGTCAAGGTATTCCAAATAGGTGACTGTTGAGAGTTGATCCCGAATTCAGCACTCATATCATGCCCTCGAAGGCTCAGGGAATATAATGGAAGAGGGGTGGAGAGAATGTAAAAGCAAGATAAGGAAGAGACTATGAAATGCTATCTTTCTAAACATGAAATAGATCTTATACAAATTCATAAATTCTTAGAAACTGCAGTTGCCTACACATGGCCTGCACAACATAGCCTCTCCACAACTGCTGAGGACTGTTATGAACCATAGCTCCATTATACCCATTGCTGAAGCCTGGGAATCAATCTTGACTCTTCTCTTTCTGCCACACTTCAGCCCAATCCGTCATCAAATTGTACTAGTTCTGCTTACAATGAATAGTCAGCATCTGAATCACCATTGCCATCCCAAGCACCTACCTGGCTTTTGTAATACACACTTTCCTGTACCACCACCTAACATCGACGTAATAGCAAAAAAGAACATTGTAAAGAACAGTCAGATCCTGACACTGTGCCACTAAAAGCCCTCATGTCATTGAGGAAAAGCCAGCTTTCTAACTATCGTCTCAGATGCCTTACATGTCCTTACCAACTGTCACTTATATCTCTACCTTGTGGACCACTGTCATAGTTACTGTTCTGTTGCTGTGAAGAGACACTATGACCAAAGCAACTTACAAAAGAAAGCATTTAATTGAGGGCTTACTCTGTCTTATGTTGGTCAATTATTTCTGGGAATGGAGCCTGCCCTAAAATGTGCTTGCTGAACTCAGTAAGACTGTAGTGGAGAAAGCTGATTTTCCCCTACCAGTGGGTGTTATAGTGAGAATTTGGTTTTCTTAAAAACAACAACAACAACAAAAACAAAAACAGTTATGAGCCAGGCACAGTAGTGGATGCCTGTAATCCCAGTACTCAGGGAGGCAGAAGCAGGAAGATTTCTGTGAGTTCAAGGCCAGCCTGGCCTACAAAGCGAGTCCAGGACATCCAGGGCTACACAGAGAAATTCTGTCTCAAACAACAACAACAAAAACCCAACCCAGTTATGTTGGGAATATGTTTTTGTTTCCATCCCAGATATAGGATATGGGGCTGCTTCAGAGTGACCACAGAAGCTATGATTTATCCCATGTTCTAGCAGGGACATGATTTTGCCAGCTGAAGATAGTTTACATTTGGAATTCTAGGGACTCTTCAGAATATGGAATAAAATGCTAGAGTCCAAGAGGAATTCTGGCAGCATTAGCTGGTCCTGCTTCTGCGAGGGGTTCCTGCTGCTGCTTTTGTTGGCTGCTGATTGCCATTTGCTATGTGCTGGATTGCTGATTGCTGGTAGAGCTATCCTAACAATGAAGACTGGACTTTCCCCAAGGAACTTGACACCCATAATCAGCAGGAAGTAGTCTAAAGAGATCTACAACCCTTTTCCCCTCTCTCTTTCTTTCTCTCCTACCTATTGTTGGGGGGTTGGAAGGGATTGGAGTGGAGAAGGGTGGTAGGGAAAAGAAGCCAAAAAAATAGCTAAAAAGCTTAACCACAGGGAATCAATTACAGATAGCTTGTTGGTTAAGGGTGTGATCCTGGGTCCATTTCCCCCTCTTCATGCTGGGACTCCATCTGGCTTGAACCTGTGCAGGTTCTTGCGCATGCTGTCACAGTCTCTGTGAGTTCACAGGCAGTCCTGCTGTGTCTGCAAGATACTGTTCCCTTGGTATCATCCATCCCCTCTGGCTCTTACAGTTTTCCTGCCTCCTCTACATAGATTCCTGACTGTTGAGGGAAAGAATTTGATGAAGACATCCCACAAAGTTTCTCATTCCCGGTCTCTGTGTTAATTTCCATCTACTCCAAGAGGCTTCTTCGATGTGGATTGAGCCAGGCACTGATCCATGGATATAGCAGAATGCCACTGGAAGTGATATAGCCACTATTTATGCTCATTGTTTTCCTTTCTGCACTAGGATCAAACTCCAAGAAGGCAGTAATGTCATTTGCTGTTTGTTTCTTTGTCTGTGTGTGTCTATGCGTGTGTGCGTATGTGGGATTGTTATATATGTATATGGTATATGACACATGTGGTTGCCGGCCTGCCTACCTCTGCATACATGTGGAGTCTAGAGGAAAGCATGGGGTGTCCCCTTATATCGCCCACCATCTTGTTCCTTGGAGGCAGGTTGCCTCCTTGACACCCATGCATTTCACAGCTAGACTGGCAGCAAGCCCCAGCGATCCTCTTGCTTTCATAGGGCTCATTGCTAAGCACACATGGGCTCGTGCCTAGCTTCTGTGTAGGTGCTGCTCCAGCCCTCATGCTTGAACATCAAGAGCTCCTAACCCCGATCTATCTCTCCAGTTTGTTTTTGTTTGTTTAAGATACGGTGTATATTTTCTAGGTTTAGTTTGGATATGGTGTCCCTTTGTGTACTAGGTTAGCCCCAAACTTACGACATGTCCTTCCTGCTTCAGACTCCCAAGGACTAGAATTAAAGGCACATGCCCTTAGAATGCCCAGCTTAGAGGGTTGATTATTTTTAATTCACTGCTGTATCTTAGTGTCTAGAAAAATTCCCGTCACACATTGGTCGATCAAGAAATAGTTTTAATTAATGGAGGAGTGAACAAATGAAACTCTGAGAGGCAGTTATCTGGAAATAGTTCATCTAAGCCCCTGGAGCACATCGCTTGCCACTCTAAACCAGACTGCAACTTTATTTTCATTTGCATAATACAGAAAAAGAAAAAAAGAAAGAAAAAAAAAGAAGACCTGTTAACAGGCCTGGGAGATTATTTTAATTTTAATTTAAAAAATGAATTTTCTACATTTACAAGATACAGCGTGATTTTGGGTGAGTTTTCCACACATCTTTGCCTCACATGGGAGAATTTCATGTCCAGGGCTTCTGCATGCTTGTTAACAGATGTTTACTCCTTGTCCCCATTCCAGTTCCTTTAAAAGGTCCTTATTTTCATTCTGATTCATTCTCTCCTCTCTACCACCATCCCAGCAATTCAGCTCCACTAACATCTGCAGCTTAAGCAGGAATTCTCCAGCATCTTTACACCCTAGAAGATTCCCAACATAGATCAAAGCCTACCAGCCACACTTCACAATGAAGATTAGATTCTCTTTTATATTCCTGTACCAAATAGATCCTGCATTCCCCATCCCAGGGAAAGATCAGCTGTTTGCTAGCCCTTCCAGAGACAGCCAAAAGCTGTCATAGCGACCCTCAGAAAGAGGTAGGGGTGTCTTGGGGAGTCAACGTGTATGCTGCGAGGAGAAAGAGGTAGGGCAGATTGATGCAAGCCAACATCAAAAGCAGGCCTTTCTCCCAACACAGGCACAGGTTATGCTTTCTGGGATCACAGGAGGCAAATTCCAGGCTGCCCAACCCAGCAATGGTTTCAGAGCAGTCGGCATGCAATGCTCTACGCTAGGGAGATCCCTCAAGACTTCACTGGCTATGAGTTCCAGATACTTTCATGGTAGTGCATAGGTGTTTTTAAAATAAGTTACCCCAGAGCAGGTACCATGGCATGTGCCTATCACCCCAGCTATTTGGGAGACTGAGAGAGAAGGCTTTTAGGCTCAATGCCACTCAGAGCTAAATAGCAACTTCAAAGGCAGCTGAGCAACCTAGGGAGGCCTCCATTCACAATTTAGGATTCTTGTGCAGTGGTTGAGTGCTTGCCAAGAATACCCAGGCTCTAAGTCCGATCCCAGTACCACACATACAAACTTATCAGCTTAGCTGCTGGGAAGCCATTTTGTCTAAGACATATTTTCACAATGGCAAAGAGATTTTTCTTGCAGATAAGTATCCAGAAGCACAGGAAATATCTGGGGGAGAAGAACTGAAGACTATAGAGAAAAATATGTAGTTTTCTCTCTATTAGAAGGCCAAACAAGCAAAAAAAAATGTACAAATTACCCATCATATCACATAACACTTCACAAAACGCCAGGTCCACGTACATCATCTCATTTGATGCACACATAAGCGAGGGAGGGTGATGTGATTATACCATCGGATATATAGCCATATCAGGGTCAGAAAGAAACTCAAAGTAAATTCCAGCTCAAGCTTAGGCCTTGAGATGCTAAGTATGTTGTTCTTTCCACTGTGATTATCTATGTTGCCATCCAGGCTGACTTCAAGACTGTATTTTCTGCTTAAATATATTATATAAAATGATCTTTAACAATACAATATAGATGGGGCAGAAGCTGAAAGCCTGAAGAATTTAAATGCAAATTGATGCTAGTGTCAATCTTGCTTGCCAGAGAGAATTCTCACCAGACAGGGTTGGTGACAGGACCTGATCTCTCCTTGCCTTTGCAGTCAGTCTCTGCATGCTGCAGAAAAGGGCTTGATGGACAGGAAAAGAGTCTGGGGCACCAGTCTGCACCTTTGCAAAATCTCTAGAACAATAATTCTGGGGGCTGGGGAGAGCATGCATGCTTCGAACTTAGGCCTACCTTTGCTGAGTCCTACACTGTCTGCTGTTAAGGTCTGCTCTCAGGCAAGCTGGGTGGCTCCTCTGAGCTTCCCTTTACTTGACGGTAACATCGAGCATTATTTTATTTCATTTGTCTCAAAAGGGAATTGCAAGGCTGGTACTTAGCCTAGTGGCAGAGCACTTGTGTAGAATGGATGAGGCCCTAGTTCCCATTCCCATTACTAAAAGGGCACAGGGGAGGGTGGTGGTGGTGGTGGTGGTGGTGGTGGTGGTGGTGGTGGTGGTGATGGTGGTGGTGCAATGCCTAAGAACGCATTAGGTTTGAAGGCTCAAGCTTTCAGTCTAGAGCCCTAGTGAGCTCTTTATTTATGACCTTAAAAATTAATTCACACATAGATTCGCTGTGTGAATCTAGCACACGGCATGGGGTAATGGAAAGCAGTGACCTGGGATCAAGGGTCAGAAACTCAGCTTTGTCACCTAGACACAGAAAACTTCAGTTCTCTCCTTTGTAGAAAAGGAGTGACGCTCTCAACCTCCCTGGAGAGGATGTGAGGAAGTGGGATGGATAGGACGGTGGGGGTGGGGGTTGGGGTAGGGGTTCTGCTTAGATGAGAGCAGGTTTCTTTGCAGTTCCCACAGAAGCCTATTCTAGGCAAGCCTCTCTTTGGTTAGCTACACCTTCTCTGAAACCTGAGAGGGCTGTTCCCAAAGCCACTGGAGCTGGAGATGTGGTAAGAAGCTCTAATGCAATGACAATGACATGGGAGATCGTAGGGGGAGATCTCAGCCCTTTCCACGCAGCTGCTAAACAAGAGTGGGTTTATCAGTCCATGGTGTGGGCCCAAGGAGAGCAGTGTAGGCTCTGCTGGGCCCGTGTAGACTGTGTGGCTTGAGACAGACCATTGCAGAGACAGGAAAGCTTGACAACCAGTTTGGTTCAAAAGACGAAGCCCCTAAACAAACTGCCCACAGGACTACAGCAGTAAGGATCCGATGAGCAAGCTGGAGTAAAGGCCAGCAGGACAGTCCTTGGCTGCACACACAACACTTTTTTCCAGAACCATGGAGAAGAGAGGCCGGCCCTGCATGTATAGATGGCTTTGAGCTGAGTTCTCCTCCCATAGATCCACTTTATTTCGCTGAGGTGAAGTCCTGACTGACCACTGCCGGCACAGATCCTTTACTGTACTCCATTTGATGGGGGGTGAAGGTGGGTGGGAGGGTCCCGACGGCGGCTGGACCCTTCTGAAAAGCAACGCAGAGCCTGAGAAACAGGGACAGTGATGTAATCCTCACCCAAAAGCCACCCAGAAGCCTCCCACCCTGGTAAGGAAGCAGCCAGATGCCTGGCCCCATGCAGAGCAGGCAGAACCCTGGCTGGCTGTGCAGCCCGCCCCAGTGCAGGGAGAGCAGGCACAGTGGCCCTCACTTAGAGATGGGGCACTTGCTGCAAGCACCCAATGTCAGTTCACAGGCAGGGCCACATTCCAAGACCCCAGCAGGCTGCACAGTGAAAACACACTTACACAACAACACTTGCAGAGTTAGCAAACACTGGGAGGAGCGTTGAAAGCCTCCAGAGAGCTCTGCCCCATACCTAGTTCAGTTTCCTTAAATAGGAACTCCATGATACAATTCAAACGGCTTTGGCAGGGGGTGTGGGTTTCAGAACAGTCTCTGGTCAAAGCAGCTGTTCCTGTCACAGGGTAAGAGCTACTCCAGCTGTCCCTCCACCTCCCCTGCCTCCCTCCTCCAAGCTGGGCCCTTGTGGCTTCTGGACACCACGTGGGGAGGGTGATAGGGTCACCCTCCCAGGACTTCATTGGGCACATGCACTTTCCTACCCACCTCTACAACTACTGAACAGCATACAGATTCCTAATAGGCAGGCCAGGATATGCACTATCCTTGCCAAACAGCTTCCCTGAGGCTCACTGGGGCATACGTCCGAATATCAGTATGGATGTGACACATCTGCCTTCATGTCAGAAGCAGGACGGAGAGAGGCAGCCAATAAGCAGGACGTTTGTTTCTTTGTGGAGGAGAGGGACTGTCATGTAGCTGCAGAAAAAAGCATAATCCAGCAATTCTCTTTTTTGAGCCTTCCTAGCCTTCAGCCAGATTCAGCATAATGTCAAGTCTAACGAAAAAAAGTTCAGGGGAAGGGAGAAAAAGCAATTTTTTGCTGGAGGCTTTAAGTTGACCCCCGTTTCCGAAAGCCACCGTGGCTGTGGGCGCCCTTTCTGCAGCCCACCCTTTCACCCCACCTGTTTACTGTCTCGTTATGATCATGGAGCCACGTGGTTACTATTACTGCAATTTGAAGATGCAGAAGAGAAGAGGTTATCATGACCTTCATGCTTCCCTGCTTAGCTAGAAATGATGGCTGGTTCTGCGGGTCCCACCACAGAGTCATTGAGTGCCAGTTCATCTGCCCAGAATTTGTTTAAATCATAGTGTGAGGCATGTCCCGCACCCTTGCCTCTGCTAACCCTGTTCTCTCCAGGAGAAAATAAACCCTTGTGTGTTTATTTTCTTTATCCTCTACATTCTGTACAGAAGCATGTCCTCAGCCTCGCTTCACTCATGTGCACTCATGTGCCTCAATGTACTCAGTAAAGGCATACGTGTTTACACAAGTCCAGAGAAGATAGCTAACTATCAACATGGTGGAGTCATTCCAGAAGCCCCAGAAACCTCAACTATGAAGGCTCAAAGACATGAGAATTATCTTCATCCACCCAGTGACGAATCACTTGAGACTCCATGAAGAAGACCCATTTGTTTGTCCAGGGCTCTGCTTGATTGATAAATTCTACAGTGAAGAGTTCCTCCAGGCATCCCCATTGTGCTGGCTTTAGACAGAGAGGCAACGTGGAAGATCTGTACTTTACAGAGAGCATTGGTTCACGTGATGTAAACAGGTTGGAGAGTAGGCAAGGCAGGTGATAAAGGCCTGGGGTAGCGTTGTCCCTGTGGAGCTGGGTGGGATCTGAAAGCAGAGATAGTGGTGGGCGGCTTAGGAGAAGAGTGGCCTGTCCTTGAGGTGGCTTCAAAGGCAACGTGACGAAGGTGGCTTGAGGAAGCAAGGGAAGAGAAGGGCCATGAAGTCTGAGGGTGACAGTAAGGTCACCAGAAGAAAGCCTTTTGCCCAGCAACAAGTCTGGAGGCTGTACCTCCATATCCCTGGGGACATGTGGACTCCTAGCGCCATCCGCCTTTGCTGAGGCCTGACAAAGCTTGCAGCTGCCCTAGGCATTAGTTGACTATGCTCTAAGCCACATTCCCTGCCTTTTCCCCTCTGTCTCTATATGGAATAATCTGTGATTAATTGATTTTCTGTCACTCTTTTAGTACAGAAAATTAATTTCAGAGCAACCTTGTTTTTGCAGGGTATGAATCCTCCATACGCGGAGTAATTTGGTTCCTCCATTATTCATGAGAGGAAATAGTGACAGAGTGTGCAACAGAGACTGCCCCAAGGCCACAAAGTGATAGTCTGTGTTACTGATACAACTGTATTCCACCAGTGCCTCTAAATAATTCACATCGACAACTCAATTTGGGTCTGCACAAAGCTCAGGATGTGGGCCTGGGAGGCATGGCTGTAAGATTTGGGAGATTCTCAATGACAAAGACACAGGCAAGGGAGTCCAGAAGCCACGGTGCTTACAGGATGACATCGTGTGTCTGATGTTGCAGCCCGTGTGTCTGGGAAGCCTGCTGGTGAAGGTCACACTTAATCGGAAGAGAGCCAGAAGCACAGGGTAGGACCGCAGAGGGGGGACTGCGAACAAAGACCCAACAAAGGCAAAGCCAGCTCCAAAGAGTCGAGAGTCAGGGGCAGCTCTGACCCGGTTCATGCCCCTCCCCAAGATTTGAAGGGCTCTGTTCATCTTACGCTGCTTGTTTTAAATCTGGCAGCCAGTTGCCCTCTTCCGGCACACTCATGGGATGCTGATTTCAGGGCAGATGATGTGGCTCAGGATGCAAGGGGCTTGCCGTGCAGGAAGGGCAACCTGAGTTCTATCCCAAAATTTATGTGAAGTAGGAGGGAGAGACCAAGCTACACATGAACACCATCGGAGCATAATGCATGGACACACACACACACACACACATGCTCACACTCACACCCTACCAACATCTCAATGAGCTTAGAAGAGGATTCTGAGCCTGAGCTAATATCCCAGACCTATAGACACCTTGATTTAGCTTGGGGGGAGCCTGGTGAAGGACCCAGGAAACCCAAGCCTGGACTCCTATCCCAAGAACTGAACTTATAAATGGACATGATTTTAAGCCATGGTAACCTGTTAGGCAGCAATAGAAAGTCAATATACTATTCAACTGAATGAATCAACGGTGGTGCCTGTCCCCATTTACAATGTTTACAATCCTGCAGCCTACCCACCACAGCATGCCAAGAGCCGCTCCTTCCCAACATGCTCGATTAAGTGTTCCCCAAAGGACCCTTCGAAAAGCAATGTTTAGGGCTGGAGGGAAGGTTTTGTGGATTTCTACCATAGTCAGGGGGACTGAAGGACAAAAAGCTTATTCAAGGTCACACAAAGAGCCATAGCAGAACCAGGATTCTTGGTCTTGCAGTGCCAAGAACAGAGAGCTTTCTTCTACGCTGTGTTAAGCTGTAACACCCATGCCATCCTGGTCCAGGAAAGAGGTTGTTTAAACCTTAACTCCCTGGGGCTTAACTCTTGCTTAAGACTATTGGTCCCTAGAAACAAGAAGGGAAGCCAGAATGGTTGAAAGGTGGGTACCAGCAAGCTTTCGGTTCCTGCTGCGGCTTGAATATGGGTGTAAAGGCTTCCACCCCACGGGGGGGTACATAGGGAGGGGCTGTGGACCCTGAAGACATGGGGGTGGATGAGAGGCCTAGATCACTGGTGACTTGCCTCAAAGGACCCTGTGGGGACCCAGGTAGTTTTCTTTCTCTCTCACTTCCTTCACTCTTTTCTCCTTCACTCTTTTCTCTGGCTTGTGACCAATCCTGTCAGCACAAACATCTGCTCATCAGAGTCCACATCCATAAGGCCATGATCTTGAATTTGAACTAGAAGCTAAACAAACCCCTTTTACTATAAGTGAAATACCCAGGTATTTCACTGTAGGCCTGTGAAGCTCATGAATATGTAGTCCCCTTGCTTCCTCCTCTCAATAGTCTTTCCCAAATCCATCCTTCAGTTGAACACTGGGAAGGGCAGGGCCATGAAAAGTCAGGCCTGTTCTAGGATCCAAGTCTCACTCCATTCCAGGACGCCCTGCTGAGTCCAAGCAGCTGAATGGAACCAGATTTCCTGCCCTCCCTTGACCCAAGGAGAGTGACATCCAGCCAGACTGCTCACCAGCACTCCCTGTCATTTGTCACTCATGAAGTCAGAGCAAATCCAAGCAACAATTAGGAAAGCAGATTGCGACATTGCTGGTGTGTCTGTGGGACATGAGCAACAAGAAGTCCCTGGAGAGGAACCGTAAAAGAAAAATGAAAAGGATCAGAAAAGAAACAAGAAACGTACTTTTTCCCTTGCCGTGATCTTCACAGCACAGCCATTTTGTAACAAGCACAGTGTGCGCAGCCATGCACAAGCCCAATAACCCCTTTCCAAATGGTAATAAATCCCCCTGGACCCTGACACACTTGTAATTTACAACTTGGCTAAAATGAACATTATTTCAAGCTAAGTGTATTCTCAGAGGTGCCGGAGACTGTGGCGGCGTTCCTGCTGACAGAGGGGTTTCTTTTTAAATGTCATGCATTCACTTTCATTACTTCCAAATAATTGCCCGGAAAGAACTGCTGCTGGACAGAAGGTCCACTTTACATCACCATGAGTCAATTCCATCATCATCAAGGGAACCCCGTGGGAGCTGGTTTCAGCCTGGGGAGGGCTGAGCTCTCAATACTCACCTTCCTTTTGGTCTCCTGGTTGTGCAGAAATGGCAGCTCCATCACTCCATGGGCAAGCTCCAGGGGGGATGGAACATAATCTAGACACAGATAACACAATCTGTCGCCACTGCTGCCATTAGACAGTACTCTTCTTATCCTGTATGTGGCTCTTGTTTGGCTGGTGCTCACTGAAGGACATGTGTTTCTACCTCATGCAAACTAAATCTATGGTTAAAAATGGAAGAATAGGAAGATGTCATTAACTGGGCTCAACAGGAGAGTTTTCCTTCCTGGTCCCCCAAGCACACTGTAGATTTTGGAAAGCATACATTCAGATCAAATGGTTTTGCTTTTAGAGATCTGCTTTTGGTCATGCATTAGTTACACTAGTGTAACAAATCACCACAACATGTAATGGCTTGCTTACTGTTTTATGAATATGGCGGTTTCAGTAGTGTGGTTGTTCTTTCCAATGTGACATTACCTGGGGCTGTAGTCATCTTGGGGACTGGACTGGGGTCCAAGGTACTTTTTGGCTCATATACAGATCTTGTGCCTGTGTGCAGAAGACAAGGGGCCTTGACTTAGCCATGTAAGGCAGAAGCTTGGACCTTTCCTACATGTGGACTCATGTCTCCATATGACCTCTCCTTATGGTCTTAGCATGTGGAGTCTTCTACGAGGCAGTTAGACGTCCTACCTGGTGGCAGAGAACTCACAAAACCATGTGGAAATAAAATCTACCAGGTCTAATGCAGGGTCACTCTCTGTCATACTCTACTGGTTACACCTAGTCATACAGAAAGTTTAGATTCTACATGAGTGTGAGGAGATGCAGCTTACTCAGGCAAGTTTTGAAAACTAAATTTTGTTGGGAAGATGAAAAAAAATACATATCAAGAAACCAGATGCTCTCTGAGAAATATCTCACATGACTGCCACCAGTTCTAAGCCCTCTTCAGGAATAAGGACAGACTCTGTTCTCTAAACCATAATCTAGATATGCAATGGACACTGTGACCCTTAGATATATGTTGCAACTCTGAGGTGAACACTCTGTCCTAAGCAAGCAGGTGACAGGTTCCACGAGTCTAGGGTGCCATTGTCTGAAGCTCTTCCCCAATCCTCACAGCTCCTCCTACACCAATTTCAAAACTCCCTGGACCTCATACAGTTTCTGAAGGGTTAAAGACTTGAATATTAGCCATCAGTTCAGCAACAGAAGAATATCCTGTCCCCCTGCCCAGATAAGTCTGGATTCCAGTCTCTAGAGTTTTCCTCTAGCCTCATGTTAGGTCTTTTGAGCCTGAAACACGAGTCTAGGCCTTAAAATCCTCATAGATCTTGAGAGCTTTAGGCTGGGACCGGCCAGAGTCTTGAGGAATCTGTCCTGATGCTTTTAGGTTCAGCACCCCATGCTACAGAAATCTGCTTGCACTTTGGTGTTTTTTTCCTCTGAGTTTTACCCTTTTGAATATTTTAAATTTATTCTTAAAATTTTCATATATGTATACAGTGCATTTTGATTGTAACCATCTCTTATCACATCCCTCCACCTCCCCTCAGTGCCCCTCAACCCATTACCCTCCCAATTTCACATCGTCCATCTTTTGTTAATAATAACTGCCTGAGTTTGATGAATTGTACTTTGATTTTGCACACCATGATAGTACCCACCTCTTAACATTAGCTGTATAACCAGTTTTTGTCACCTAACTCTCTCTCTGTCTTCCTCTTGAGTCTGAGTCCCTTTTCAAGGAATCAACCTACAATTTCAACTGATTCAAAACAGGAAGCCAGTCAGTCACTCTAGGAATGTTCGTCCCCTAGGAGGCTCATCTTTTCAAAGACATCTTGTTTTGGAGTCTGTCTCTACATGTTCTGCCTCCCGTTGGGACTCTGGCATTTGTAGCTACCTCCCTTGTAAATGGCTGCACACGGTGTCATAAGTGTAGGTGATGCAGCAAAGCTACTGTGTAGCACACTCAGCAAACCCAGCTGCATTCCTTCCCACGCCCCAAATGTCCCACGAGTGCATCTAATTGTCTGGCTCTTAACTTCTACCCTTCTTTTCCTGTTTGCCACAGGGAATCTGGCTGTATCACAAGATGGAACTCTTCAGGGATTCCTCCATCACCCTCCTGTTCCTCCTGTGTCTCCACACCATCGGGAAAGCTGCAATCATATGGTAACAGAAGCATGCCCTTCCACTGCCAGGCAGCCAGTAAATATGGAGTGTAATGAAATCAGGACTTGAGTACAGCCTGTGACATGACTGATATAGCCAGTTCCTTAGGGATCCTCAGGCCATGGAGATTCGAGCATGAAGTGGTATTTCTTCAAAACGTGACCTCAGTCGTAGAAGGTTTTATCCTCCCTCCTGTTCCTTCAATTTTCTAGGCAGATATCCTATCATTCTAATCATACTCACTAGCTAGAATAGTCTAATCCTGTACATTGAATGGTGTTAGGGAATTATTTTATTTACATGGGATTGTCGCTTTGTGATTGCAAAGAGTATCCTTAATTTTAAGAGATGATAGTAAGTTGTTCAGGGATGAAATGCCATGACATTGCAATTTGCTGTGAGTTAGGTACAGGAGAAAGAAGGTGAGAAAAAGAAAAAAGCTTGAGGGAGTGATTGAGGAGAAAGGGAGAAGGGACACAGAAGGACAGATGCGGAGCACACGTTTGTGAATGAAATAATTGGTGGATTAGAAGGCGACTAGATGAATATTCGTTGCTCTGTTCAGCATTTCTGTATATCTTAGAATTCTCGTTACCATTTATATCTTAAGTATGCCACCAAAGCAGCAGTTCTCAATCTGTGGGTCATGACCCCCACAGGGGCTGCATATCAGATATTTACCTAACAATTCATAATCGTAACAAAATTACAGTTATGAAGCAGCAATGATGAAAATTATGGTTGGGAGGGTCACTACAACATGAGGAACTATATTAGAGGGTCACAGCATTAGGAGGGTTGAGAACCGCTGCACAAAAGGTTCCTGTATTAAAGGCTTACTCCCCAGCTGATGAGACCATTAGAGAGTAGTGGAACCTTTAGAAAATTCACCCTAGTGGAAGGAAGTCAAGTCACTGGGACATGTCTGTGAAGGGGATATGGGCCTCTTCTTTCTGTATCTTGGCTGCTCTGCTGTAACCAGGCTTCCTCTGTCCTAAACTTCCAACATTATTTTCTGCTCATCACAGGCCCAAGAGCAATGGCGTCAAGTGACTGTGAACCTCTGAGACAGAGCCAAGAGAAACCTGTTCCCCTTCTAGGCCTTTGCTGTAGGCATTTAGCTACAACAACCACAACTAGTCCAACAACCACAACTTACATTAAAAAAAATCAAAGAAGAAGTCTAACCTATTTTATCATTTCCATTTTATTTCCAAAGAAAGTTATAGAATTTTCTCACAGTTATCATCGGTACAGTGCGGGCTTGGGGGCTTGCAGAGGAATTGGGACTTGGTATATCCGCATAACTTGTTGAAGAAGAAAGCATACTTTTGTCTAAATATGTAATCTTGATTCTACCTGCACTGTTTCCTTGCTTTCCTGTTCTTCATGTATCACAAGGTACAGCTTTGACAGACTCTGCACGGTCTACATTTCACACCTTTTTTCTAATGGGCAAAGGCCCAATATTAGCTCTCCTACCTCCACAGCAGCCCAGCCCTGTCCTAGCTTCATTTCCATTGCTGCTAGAACATACCCCTACCAAAACAAAACAAAACAACCTTAGGGGACAAAGGGTTTATTTCAGCTCATACTTCCAGGATACAGTCCTTCATATTAGAGAAGTCAAGTCAGCAGGAACTTAAAACAACATGTAATATTGCATTCACAGTCAGCAGCGGAGAGAAATGAATACGTGCATGTTTACTGTTCTGTTTATTTTCCACCCTTTCCCAGTCCAGGACCCACCTCAGTGGGCGGTGCAGCCCACAGGAGGGCTGGCTCCTCTATCATCCATCAACATAATCAAGAAAAATATAGGCCTACCCATAGGCCAACCTGATCTAAAATGTGACATCAAGGTGCTTGGTCATCACAGTATGTAGCACATCAGTCTTATAAAATGTGCCAGTCAGTGTTTTCTGCATTCAGTTGTGGACTTTGACCATTGATTTGAGGGCAATGGGGAAGGTTTTACTTCCTATCCTTTAGGAAGTCTCAGACCATTCAGCGTGCTTGGTATGAAAACTCAAGCTAACAGTCCAACCGTCGCTCACTTTCCGCGTGAGCTTGCATGATTGCTCAGTTTTTCCAGTCCTTGAGGTTGGTGGGCTATCCTTCCAGATGAACATTGCACATTTGTGGCCTTACTATATTGATGTCCACACCAACTTGACCAAACAGTAGAGTCAGGATAGCTAGGGAATCAGTTTACTCTTCCCATCTGTTTTTGACACTGGGTTTGGGTGTTTTATGTGGAATGTGGTTTTTGCCCTAAAAATGTTTGAGAGCTGGTCACTGCTGTAACCACTCCATTTAATTGCCATGGAAAATACCAGACTCCAGTCCGGGTAGATCTGGGATGTGCTGAGCTGATGTTTAAACAGCTGCTGGGGTTCTGATAGAACTGGGTGCGAAGACAGTTTCTAAGTTAAGAGCAGAAGAAAATCTATTGAAGTGTTGTTTCCAGTGGAGAAGTGGACGAGGGCACACACACGCTCCTGTGTGTCTGTGTGTGTAGGCAGTGGGTGCACAATCACTTATAACACACTTGTAAGCACCTGTGCTTACATGCTTCTCTTGCTGTCTTATCAATTGATTAATGGTGTGGCAGGATTAAATGTAAAACTACACAAGACATCTTAGGCAGGGCAATCAATCACTTTATCACTACCGCTGGAGAGAAGGACAGTCATAAGACTGGAGGGAGGAACAAGTAAGAGAGAGATAAACTTGATGCCTTGGTCTCAGATGTGGACTTCTTCCTTTGCTGCTCACGGGAAAGAGAGTGAGCAAAAGGAGCTTCCAAAGAAGGCGGAAGGCTACATTCACTCCAAAAGAAGCCAAGGGTCTAGCCCAATCATCTGGTGCTGGAAATCTTAGAAATGAGAGGGATCAAGAAGATGCTGGCTAGAAAGAGACATACAGTTGCCCCAAAGCTCACTGCATGTACAAGTGCTCCCTCAAACCACTTCAGGCAAAGATGGGTGCTGTACATGAGGTAGTCCTGTATTATGCATGTCTAGGAACGCAGCCCAAACATTAAGCAATGCATGACTTCCTTGTTTACCAAACTAACCAAGAGGCTCCCTGCATGGATTCTTGGTTGCTCTTCCAATAGGAGAAGCAGTGGACACAGCAGGACCTCAGGGCTCCGACCATATTCTGAGCTGGGCCGTGCTCAGCCTCCTTCAGAAATATCAAGGCCCCAGGCTCTAGCAGGAGAGACTGCAGTCTATCAACTGTGAGTGGCATCAGTAGAGTACCACGTTCCCGTGCCCCGTGTCCTCTGCATAAATGCAATTTCCCCAAATGTCAGAAGGAAAGCATTACAGATAACACATTGTGTGTGTCTTTGACCCAGTAAGTGCTGAAATCACAGATCTCATTATTCTGACATGATAGAATTTTCTCTCTGTCTTTCTCCCTCTGCAGGCTGGCTGCCTTTGTTTTTGATACTGCAGATCTAATTGGCAAAGGTGCAAAGCCACCACAGGAAAATAGGCCTTACCTGCTTTCTACCTCAAAGAAAATATCAGGTCTCCCTGAAAAGGAAGCAGATGAACTATAAGGTAGCTCATAACAAGATACTAAAGATAACTTGGCCAGAGCCTGATGGAGTGGATGAAGACTAGATAGACAGCATTTGACCTTGAATGCAATGCTGCCATGAAAGAGTCCACCTTTAGCTCAGCACACAAAGACAGGCTGCCTTATAGGGAGGAGCAAGAGCCCAGAATAAACAGCAATGACCTTGGATTGGAACTCCAGTTCTGATACTGTCTTTCTGTGCAGCCGTACGCAAGAGGCTGAATCTCTGGTGTCTATCTTGTCCTCTATTGAGATAGGGCATTAGCCCTGAGTGACAGAATGGATGTAAAGAATGGAGACATGATGACTGACCTTTGACCATCTGGCAGTAACCGGTGCTGAAAACATTCATAACAGTTAAAATGGTTTCCATTTCAGAGGCATAGCTGATAGATGATTCATTCAATTAGCAAACAAGTGTTTGCTGAGAGCCTATTCCTGAAGACAGAAAACACGGCTTACTAAATAGTTGTTGAGTGAATGAATTTCTTTTCATCCATCACTGGGTGCTTTGGACAAGCCACTGAATGCCTCTCGTACTATTTTACAACCCATAAAGGCCAGAGTATCAAGCATGCATCTGCCTTCTAGTTTTGAGTTTTCATGACTTGAGAGGCCAGTCAGAAAGCATAGAGATGGTTAAGACAGAGTTCTGCCTCTCTAGAGTTGTAAGATTTAGCTAATGAGCTGTCTCAGACCTCCCCGAATGAAAACAGGCAGTAATAAAGGCAGTGTGTAAGCAGCAGTGGAAAAAAGCATGTCACAGATTTTCAGAAGATCATGTCCAGGGACCAGTACTGGGAAAAGTGAGGCCCAGCCTTCGCTGTGGAAATGTAGACTCAAACTGGCCTCAAGAAAGACGGTGCCATTTTGACAAATCACGCAGACACGCACAGCTTTAGCCAGCATGTTACAGATCCCTGGACTATTAAAGTCAAGGCAAGTTAGAAGAAGTGGAGCCATAGGATAGGAGTGCCAGACACTGGAGACAGCCACACAGTCCCTCCACCTTCCACGGCAGCCTTTTGGCAGAACAGCTCATTTTGCAGCTGCATCTACTTGCAGGCGACCATCCCAACATGACCCGTTGTTTGGTGATGCTCTCTCAGAGACAGGGGTGGGGTAGCTAGACCCTCACCTGAGACTCTAGTCATTTTCCTAGCCATTTGGGTAGGAGAGTCTGCCCTAAATGCCTACACGGTTCTGGCTCTTGGTTGCCGATAGAGTATCTGGGCTGGGGAAAGCTCACTGAGGGGCCCTCTGTCCATGCTGTCTGAGGATTTTGCTAGTGCAGCACTTTGTGTGTGGGAGGACCTTACACTTCTGTAGGTAGCCTCTCTACCCATGTTTTGTAGGTAACCCCAGTAAACTAATTGGTTCCCCAGGGTGAAGTTAGAGGAGTCACATTTTGGTTTGTTGTCGGGAGCCTTATAAGGAAGGGGTAGATGTGGTTTAGGTGGCCCTAGGGAATTAATGCTCTCAACAATCCTGAAGGGCTGTATTTGTGTAGACCCGGAATATCCCCTAAAGGTTGTATTGAAGGCTCAGTCCTCAATGAAATAGTGTTTAAAGGCAAGGATTTGGGGTGATCATGAAGGCTCTGACCTCAGCAATGCATGGACCTATTTCATGAGTTTCTAATTTGATGGGCAGTGGGTAGGTGATGAGACTTAGGCTGTAGGAACTAGTTGAGAGAAATGGGTCTTTCGGAGTATACTGCCGAAGGCCCCCATTTTTCCCCAGTTACTTCCTGCCTCTCTCTTCTACCGCCTCCCTGCTCTGTTTCCCAGGTAACTAACCTGCTTCACATGATCCCACGAATATGTTCTCCCTTGCCGCAGCCCAGAAAAAAGAAATAGAATCAAGTGGCCAAAGAGACCTCTACACTGTGAACCAAAATCTGTCTACCCATCTCACCCTCTTCCTTCTTCCCTCTCCCTTTCCCTTTCTCTCTCTCTCTTTCTTTTTTCTTCCCTCCTTCACTTATTCTTTTCTTTAAGATAATTTCTCACTATGCAGTCTTTGTTGACCTGGACTATGCAGATTGTGCTGACCTCGAACTCGCGAACACACACCCGCCCATCCTCTGGAGGGCTGGGACTAAAAGCATGCGCCACCACATCCACCATTAAACCTTCCTTCTTAAGTTACTTTTCTCAAGTATTTTGTCACCATTGTCTTATGACTTTTTAGTGTCACACCGAAGTGCTGGTGAAAGCCTGTCCCTTTGACCCGACTTCTCAGTTACCTCTTCATGGAATCTTTCTGCTAACACGTATCTCCTCCTGTGCTCAGCTTCCTCTAGGCTTGAAGGTAGTGCTTCAAAGGACCATAAGTACCAGGAAGTTCCTCTCCTAGCCAGGATTACCTGCCTGCTTGGATTTAAAAATGTGCTCTGCTACTGAAATGGTACAAAAATAGCAATTGCCAGCACAAAATATAGACGATAGATATTAAAACTCGATATACAGCTTTATACTCCACTTGTTTGTTTCATTTAAGGTCCGAGCATGAGTACTTTCAAATGCCTGTAAAACATGACTTGAAAACATGATTTTCAATGACTATGTAATATTCCACTGGGTGGACTTAACAATAAATTACGTGAAAATCCCTTGTCACTGGACTCAAGCTATCTCTAATTTTCAGCTATGAATAATGCTGCAATTAACATCTTGTTAATAAACTCTGCTCAAGGTTGAGTTCTCAGAAATGGAACTTCTGGGTCAAAGTGTGTGAAGGATCTGAGGGTCTTGTTACAATGCCTCCACCTCTATCTTTAAGCACAGTATGCTGCATTTATTAGCTGATTTGTTGTTGCTAAATGTTAGTGTCCTTCACGGGGCTAAGTCTCGTCTCCATAACTGCTGTAGACTGATTTCTGTTGCTGTGACAAAAACACGCTGACACAAGCAACTTAGGGGATTAAAGGGTCTATTTGGCTTTACCTCCCAGTCACAATTTGTCACTGAGAAAGTAGGGGCAGGAACTTAAACAGGAACTTCAAAGAAACACAAGGGAGGAAGGAGAAATACTGCTCTTTGGGCCTACCCGCTTGATCATGCTTAGCTAGTTTTCTTATGCAGCCCAAAACTACCTGCCTACGAATGGTGCCCCCCACAGTGGGCTGGGCCCTTGGCATCAGTTAATAAAGCACTGCCCACAGGCCACTCTGAACTAGGCAGTTCTTCAGTTGAGGTTTTCCTCTCAGATAACTCTGTGTATGTCATGTCAACTAAAACTCACCAGGGTGCTAACTAAATCCAGAACGCTCCGAAAACAAGGACTGGTTAGCTGTCCCTGACAATATCCAGACGCAGTGGATAGCGAGCAAACCATTCAGGGTCACTGAATCTCAGTCCCTTTTCTGCTAGTGAGCCAGGGAGGTTCAGCATCACCTAGAGTCCTCCCTGACGTCTATCACAGGGAGAAGAGATGTTCCTGAACCACAGAAATGTACACTTTGGTGTTCCCTACAAAACAAACACATGGCATAACTTCTAGGCCCTGTGATTTCCTCACAGCCTAAAGAGGAGCTTCTAGCAGTTTGAGTTTCCCTTAGTTGAAATGAATTTCCCTGGGAGAACATAACCAACATGGTGCTGAAGGACAAGATGGTACAGCAGGATAGGATCCGAGCAGAATCCAACCTTAAGGTCCAGGGGTTCCTTTCACGAAATTCCCCAGCCTCAATCTGGGCCTGGGCTTTTCTCAGTTCGGAGCCTCCTCAGCCCCAGTCTAACCCCTATCATATAACAGTGACAGTAAGGACTTTCATTTTAAACACTGTTGTCAAAATTATAGCCTCTTTACCAACCCAACAGCTAACAGAAGTGGTTAGGAGACAGAATTGACGGTGTTCACAAATCCAAGGGACTTTGTTACATGATGGCTGTGAAAACATTTTTAATTTAAAATAGATTTTAGTATTTCATCCCAGTGTTGACTTTCATTTGCTAAATGCCGCCTAAGGAATATTCATACAACAAGGACCATGGAGTCTCATGTAGAGGCTGTGGTAGCCACGTTTCCCCAAGGCAAGGCTTTGAAGCACAAGGTGTTCCGCTATGCATGCTAATTCAGATTAACTGAAACCAAAAAGAGGGCACATTATCAGTTGCCTTTTTTATTAATTGACTGGCTTAAAAGCTTGGAAGTACCAGTGGCCAGGGGCAAGTTAATGGCTTTCTTGGCTGGGAGGTCCCCAGGGAGCCTGGCCCAGGGTAGAGGCCATTGCATGCAGTGTGCCACCCAAATAAGTGGGTGTTCGGGAATGTTTTAGGGTTCTTCTGACATCTCACTCCTCCTGTAAAGATCGCTACCGAGGATCAAATCCAGTACTTCACATGATATTGTATGCTATACTATTGAGTCTCACCGCAAACTCCTCTGACGTTTTAAATCCCCCCTTCTACTTTTTAAATCTCAGGTCCGTGGGCACCACCTGGGATCCCCATGTGCCATGAGGCCACAGAGAGAGCTGGAAAGCTCTGTTCTTCGGATTGCCATAGCAAGGTGGAAGTCAGGGTTGAAACCTTTCTAAGCCTTTGAAGAAAGGAGCTCGAACGGGATCCCAGGTCCTAGGTGTGGACCCTATGCTTGCTCTCCCTGGAACTCCAAAGCCTTGCTGACAACAAGAGACTGGGAGTTGTTTTTTTTTCCACTTGTGGGGTGGCATTATGCTTCAGGAAGCCAGAGGGGATTGGGGCATGTGAATGCAATGGCGGCCCTTATTCCCATGGGCAGAGCTGGCAAGGGAAAGGAAGGAACGATCAGCTGGCGTTAATTAATAACAGCTTCAGCCGCTCGCCCCTAGGAAGGCCGGCAATCAAAACATCTCAAGCTTGAGGCATTTCAGGTGATTGCTGGGGCTCCTCCATCTTGCTGCCTTTGTTCCAATCCCACTTAACTATGTAGAGAATGAATGACGTGCTCTGGGTAGCAATTTTGCTGCAATTTCCTCAAAGTCCAAGCCCCTGGGGACTTCTGATCTTCCTGCCAACTATCTCAGCCCCCCTAGTCATCTTCAGAGTTGCATGGGGACATCATGGCATGTGCTTCTTTTTTTCCGCATCTTCCTACCTTTCATTCCGCAGCCCCCCACCTCCACCAGGAGCACCCATAACATGTTCATTAATGAATGCATTTAATCAAGTTTATGAAGTCGCTTTATTATCAGTAACCCTAATCGCTCTTAATTGCTGCATCATTAGTTCAGCCATGCTCACATATAGCAGTTAGGCGGAGCGGTGCATGACAACTTCAGGAAAAAAAAAAAAGGCTCGGTGCATGAAAGCCTGGGAGGAAGGAACTGCCAAAAGAAGAGGCAAGGGAGGAGGGAGAGAGGAGAAGGAAGATGGTGAAGCTGTGTGGAGACCTGCTGCTGGGCAGAGTGTGTGTGGAAGGGGGGAAGCGACCATTAAGAGGTTCGACCAGGTGTAAAGATGCTGGTGAGTCGGTTTTGCATATTCTGAAACTTTGGGGAGCTCTGCCATCAGCAGCATGAGCAAATGTTCTGCTTGACAAAAGTTGATGTTATGTTAATATGGAGCACCTGCCACCCTCGGGGATCTCCAAACCTCTGCAAGCTCTGTGGTTGTGTTCGAAGCCAAAGGCTCGGTGGATGCGGGGATGAAAGGTGTGCCTCGTCATTGGGAAAGCAGCGAGCGGTGGCCTGCAGTGTCCTGCCGTGGGTCTCTACTGAGACCTTACCTCCTCTGCCTGGTGTTCCCAAAGGGTGTGCCTAGCTGAGGAGACCTACTGAGATGCCTCCGGTCAGAAAAGGAGAGGGCCAGCTGCTGGCTTGGGTGTGAGTGCACCTCCCTGGGAGGCCAGGGATCTGATTCCAGAGTCCCAGTGCAAGCTAACTCACCATCTGCCTCAGTTTCCGACCCCTGACATGTATTTGATAATACAACTTTGAAAAGTCGCTGAACAGCTCATGAGAGTATGTGTGTAGAAAGGACCCACAGAAACCCTTGGGCTGCTCGAGAGTGGTGGAGAGAGAGAAATTGGAGCTCACATACCAATGAGTCTCTATTTTATAGGTCCCTTGTTCTTGCATCCCCCACTGCTGCCTGCCTCAGTCTCGTGATGTCTAGACTATTGTGGGACTTAATTTCACATACAGAAAGTCTCACTCCTGGAGGCACAGAATTTTACAAGCCTTCAATTTCTGGGAGCCAGTTTTTCTGAGGCCCACACCCCCTCAAAAAAATACAGAACCAGCCTTTCTTCCACCATTTACATGGTAAATTTCTATCTGTACATGTGGTGTTCATTGAAAAAACACGTTTTAAATATCAGCTATGTGCTGAGCACTGGGGAGCAACATGGAGCCCATTTTGAAGGAATTTATGGCTTAGGAATGAACCGAAGCCACTCAGATATAACTATATTCCAACTCCACTTTCCACCTGACTGTTAACTATTCCACAGAGGAAAGCTGTCTGTACTAGATAACAAGCCAACAGAGAGGACGCATGCAGAGCTGTCACCAATAAGTCTATGGCCACTTGTGGCAAGGCTGGGGACAGCTAAATGACATACAACTAGAATCAGCTTTGCATTTTGCAGAGCCAAGTGTAAAATGGAAGAATGGTTTCCCTTGCTCAACAATTATTCAGAATTTCAAGACAGTGACAACAGGACATGATGAGCACAGGGCACTTGGAAGCCCAGGGCCCTGTGTCTGTTCAGCTGGCCCTGCCTGTGCCTGCAAAGCATCCTGAAAAGTCAGAAGCCCTGCTAGGGTGTGCATTTAGAGTGCCTAGCACACGCTGCATGAAAGGCTCTAACTAAACAAACAAACAAACAAAAAAAGAGGCCCTCAGGTTATCCTTCTCTACTTTGATTACTGGATCATGGCTCTGAACCAAACTTTAAAAAGCTTCTTTGTCTATTAACTCATCCCCATTCCCTAGAACACAGTTCCTTTGGTGTTTTTGCATCTGCAGGGCCAGGCATAGGCCTCGCTATGAATAATAGTCCCTCCTTGGGTAGTTCTCAGGTACTACTAGCAGGCGTATCCTTAGCAAGAACATTCTAGATGCTTTGTCTTTTACAGAAGGAATCAAGAGTTCTTAAGGCATAAGATCAGCAAGTTGCAGCCTGTCTTAGAGTTATTATTTCTGTGAAGAGGCAATGAGACTGTATTAGGGTTTCCATTGCTGTGAAGAGACACCATGACCAAGGCAACTCTTATCAAGGAAAACATTTAGTTGGGGGTGACTTACAGTTTGTGAGGTTTGATCCATTATCATCATGACAGGAAGCATGGCAGTTTGCAGGCAGACATGATACTAGTGGAGCTGAAAGTTCTTGATCTGAAGGCAGCCAGAGAAGACTGGAATTCCATTCTGGGTGGAGCTTAAGCCTAGGAGACCTCAGAGCCCACCTCTACAGTGACACACCATCTCCACCACCTCCACCAAGGCAACATCTCTTCCAACAAGGCCACACTTCCTACTAGTGCCAATCCCTGTAGGCCAAGCACTCAAACACATGAGTTTACGGGGTCCAAACCTATTCGAACCACCTCAATGACCAAGTCGACTTTTAAAAGAAAGCATTTAATTTGTTGCTCACTTAAGGTTTTAGAGTGTTGGTCCATAATCAGCATGGCAGGGAGCAGCATGGAAGATAGGCAGGCACGGCACTAGAGCAAGAGCTAAGAGATTACATCCCGATCCACAGGCAGCAGGAAAAGAGAGAGGTGGGGACTATGGGCTTTTTAAAGCTCAGAGCCCACCCCCAGTGACATAACTCCTCCAACAATTCCACACCTCCTGATCCTTCCCAAACAGTTCCGCTGACGGGATGGGGGGAGGTGACCAAGCATTCAAACATACAAGCCTATGGGAACCATCCTCATTCAAACCACACACATCCTTTACCCCAAACCCTTTCTCATCTGTCCTATCCACATGGCTGTACCTCTTTCCTAAGTACTGATTTCCCAGGGTAACTACAGGCTAGCTGCTGGCTGAACCCAGTTCTGAAGCCCACCTAAAGCCATAACACTGGTTTCCTTTCCACTAATGGGGTACCAGCTCTGCTCTGGCCTCTAGAGGCTGCTTGCCTGAGACAATATGGCAGCAGTATGCAAGAAATTTAACTTTGCCAAAGCACTATAGGATCTTTGAATGTTCAGAAACCAACACAACATGGGCCCACCCTAAGCACTCATGCTCAGGACTTGCCTTATCAGGCTTCTTTTAAGCCTTGTCGTCAAACACTACAAAGATGGGTCTAGATGCCAGAAAGTGTGAGGGTTGTTTCTTTGCTGAAGGGCCCTGGACCACAAAGATGACTTCAGTGTCAGAAGAGCTCAGAGAGGAGCAGGGAGAAAGCAAGTGAACAGGGAAATCAAATACAAGCGAGAATTATGTTGAATTAGTTTGTTTCCTCTGCCGAAATAAACATCATGATCAAAAGCAACTTGGGGAGGAAAGGGTTTATTTGGTTTTCCTGTTCCAATCTCAGATTGCTGAGGGAAGGCAGGGCTAGAATTCAAGCAGAAACAGAGGCAGGAACCAGGAAGGAACGCTCTTACTGGCTCGTTCACCAGGGCTTGCTCAGTTTGCCTTCTGGTAATGCCCAGGCCCTCCCGCCCAGGAGTGGCTTCACCTGCATTGGGCTGGCCTGCCCACTCTAGCCACACAGATTTGCCCACGGACATGTCCAATGGAGGAAGTTCTTCGATTCAGGTTTCCCTCTTCCCTGGTGACTCTAGTTGTGTCAAGTTGACCCAAACTCAGCAGCAGGACAATCAAGCCACCTGATAAACAGGAGTCCCAGCAGGCTGCTACAGGGCCGCCATCTACAGCAAACACTTTTCACCACGTAGGACTCCAGTCTGAAGAAGTGATTAAAAATATAATATAGTAAGCACGCAAGCCAGCAACATTGTTGTCTATTTCCACATCCAGTGTTGTTCCTGTACCCAGTTACCTGTGCTGCACTTCTGTAGGACAGGCGGTACAGTTCACACAGAATCACCATTTGAAAACGGGCAAAATGTTGTGTGCTATGATGTCCAAGGGCTAAGGATGTCACTAGGAGGCAGGGGGTTTTCCATTCTCTTGTAATCTCAAAGGACCATTACTAACTACAACATCGTTTGCTGCTGCACATGACTGTGTTGTGCCCTTGTGTACCTGGAAAGGTAAGGAACGGGACCAGCTCTCATCATTTCTGTGTAAATCTAGATACTACTTTGAAAGGCAGTGAACATCAAGATATAGAACAGCAATTTGTATGATAAAAGTGATGTACTCTGCCATCATTTTTGGAGAAAAATAATTTATATATGCCTGCCATTTTAATGTTTGAGGAGGATATATAAAATTCATGTTCGTTTCTGAACTTATGGATTAAGACTGATATTGGCAACTCCAGTTGCTATTTAAAAAAAAAAAAAAGCCAAACTTAAACTTATATAAGACCACATAAGAATTATAGTATCAGTAACAGTGGCTGCAGAAGGTTCACCTGTTTAGAATCATTGATAAAGCACAAATTGTTTAAAAACAAAATTCAATTGTAAAAATGCAGTTATTTAGTGAAATAAATACCCAGAAATGAGTTTTATAGCATAAACACATAGATTTTAAGAATTGGGCATTTGGGCTTAGAGAGAGAGCTCAGTCAGTAAAGCGCTTGAAAACAAATGTGAGAGCCAGAGTTCAACCTCCAGAACCTACATATAAAGGCTTGTGGGGTAGCCTGTGTTTATAATCCCATTGTTGGGGATGTAGAGACAGCAGATTTGGGGGCTCGCTGGCCACCTAAGCCTAGCCTACTTGTGGAACTCCAGGCCTGTAAAGAAACTCTCTAATAACAAGGTACACGGTTTCTGAGAAACAAGATTCTGATTTTCACATACATGTGCACTCAAACAGATGCAGGCACCACATTCACACACAGGTGAAGTAAACCTTTGTGTTCCCGGAACTGGACCCCACAGCCTTGGGCATAGTAAGTGAGTCCTCTCCCCCCAGACTCATTGCTAGTTGCTTATTTCCCGTACTCGTCCAAACACTACTGCCCAATCACCAGAGGACCAGGAAATGTACAAAATTAAGGTCATGATCTTTGATATTTGCTCAGTTTCAGCCAAATAAAATGTTTAGTCATGTTTGAACATGGATTTGTCATGGTAGACATTTTTGTTTTCTTTTTAATTTGTGAGTTTTGGTAGCTCCTGGTCTGTGCTTTGGCCCTACTCTTGAAATATCAGACGTGGGCATCCTGCACACTGACCTCAACCTAACAAGTCTGAATTAATCAAAACACACTGTAATACAGCTGTAACTAGTAAGCTTTAGGTGAGCTAAAATTCTTTGCTGCTGTAAGTTACAAATCAGTTAACATTACGTATGGTTTTTGGCAAACTTTAAAGATTATTTCCATGGAATGGGCATACAAACGCATAGTTGCTAGGCCAGAGAAAAAGCCTTACTTTAACCTGGCCAATTTTGTACAATTTCTTTTTCCCAAGTAGAAGAACACCATTCATATAACTCTAATTAGGTTGCATATGATATTTCCTTAAACTTTTTTGATTCCTTTTTAATTTTTCCTGTTTTACTGAAGGACAGCTGACCACCAAAAACTCTTCATATTTAAGATGTACATGGTAATGTTTAGACAGGCACATTTAATTGTGAAATGACTAGCACAACCAACCTAATTGCTCCATCATCTCCCATGGTTCCTTATCTATAGTGAGATAGCGAATGTTTATACTAAATTAACATTTTAAATATTTCATTTGAAAATATGTAGTTGAAGTGCCGTAGGCTGAATCCTACCCCCACCTGCCAATAAATTCATATCTTAATTCTCAGAAAATGTAAATCTTACTTTAGATGGCAAAAGGGCCTTGCAGCTGCAGCTCAGATGAGACTCTTTGTCATTCAGATGGATCCTGTGTCTGTGCTTAAGAATGAGTGTGCTTGTGGCATGGTGGAGCGTCTTTCGGTTGTATGTCCACTGGCATAGCTGGGTCTTGGGGTAGCACTATTGCCAGTTTTCTGAGAAAGAGCCAGACTGATTTCCAAAGTGGTTGTACAAGTTTGCACTCCCCCCAGCAATCCTCTCCAGCATGTGTTGTCACTTGAGTTTTAATCTTAGCCATTCTGATGGGTGTAAGATGGAATCTCAGAGTAGTTTTGATTTGCATTTCCCTGATGACTAAGGATGTTGAGCAATTCTTTAGGCATATCTCCACCATTCCATATTCATCTGTTGAGAATTCTCTGTTTAGCTCTGTACCCCGTTTTTAAATTGGAGTATTTGGATGGTGGAGTTTAATTTCTTGATATTCTTTGTATATTCTGGATATTAAGCCCTCTGTTGGATGTAGGGTTGGTGAAGATCTTTTTCAAGTCTGTAAGCAGTCATTTTGTTCTATTAGCAGTGTCCTTTGCTTTACAAAAGCTTTTCTGTTTCATGAGATCCCATTTATTAATTGTTGATCTTACAGCCTGAGCTGTTGGTGTTCTGTTTGGGAAGTTGTCTCCTGTGTCAATGAATTCAAGGTTCTTTCCCACTTTTTCTTTTAACAGATTTAATGTGTCTGGTTTTATGTTGAGGTGTTTGAACCACTTGGACTTTAATTTGTGCAGGGTGATAAATATGGATCTATTTGCATTTTCTATATGTAGATATCCAGTAAGACCAGCACCATTTATTGAAGATGTTATCTTTTTTTTCCATTATACGGTTTTGCTTCTTTGTAAAAAATCAGGTGTCTGTAGATGTGTAAGTTTATTTCCCATACAAAAGAACATTTAGGCAAATATTTTCATAGCAACTTTATTTGTAATAGCCAGAATCTGGAAACAACCTATGGACACAGAAATTGTGACACATTTACACAATGGAATACTACTCAGCTATTAAAAACAAGGAAATCATGAAATTTGCGGGCAAGTGGATGGAACTAGAAAAGATCATCCCATGTGAGGTAACCCAGAACCAGAAAGACATGCATGGGACATATTCACTTATAAGCAGATATTAGTCATATAATGTAGGATAACCATAGTAAAGTCTACAGACTTAAAGAAGTTAAGGAGGATGCTTAATTCTCAATCGGAAAGGCAAACAGGATAGACACTGCAAGTGGTAGAAGAGAGGGAATAGGATAAGAGGCTATCACACATGTCCTCTGAAAGACTCTACCCAGCAGGGAATTGAAGCAGATGCCAAGACTCACAGCCAAACTTTGGGCAGAGTGCAGGGAGTCTTATGTAAGAAAGGGGGCATAGAAGGAGCTGGAAGGGACAGGAGTTCCACAAGGAGACCAACAAAGCCAAAAATTTACTTTTTTCACTTCTTTCTTTTCTTCTTAAGGTCAGTAGAGGATGGGGAATCATCCTTTAGAAATAGATTTTGCTGTACTGTGTAATTTTTGATAGGTGGGCTTTATACTTTTCATAATTTAAAACCATCTATCATTTCAGTTTTGGCTTCCTCTCTGGTCCATCCTTGCTGGCAGAGGATTTTTCTAACTTTACAGAATTTGGCAGGGACTACTGATAAATTTTAAACTTAATGTATCATGGTCAGTGGATTTGGCCAGTAAACTTCCTACTTTACGAAGTTATTTATACAAACACTCAGCTTGAAGATACTGCATTGGCCTCGCAGCCTGGGGCAGTGGATCATACTCAAAAATAGATCTATCCCGTTATCTCATTGCAGCCACTGTCCTGGTTATATGGCTATTCTTTTAACTTCTCCGGGCCTCAGTTTTTTCATTCAGAAAATGGTAACAAATCTGGGTGGGAAGAAAGAGTTGATATACGTACAGTGCTTTTAACAAGGTTTAACAAGAGCTAGCAAGAATTCAGTGTGTGTCAGCTTTTATCAGAAGTATAATAGCTGTCATCAGGCTAGTAGCATTCTTATCTGAGCATTTTACCAAGGCAGACTGCCTGAGCCATACAGCCGAGCTACTCCAGATCTGGGCGCATCTTGTCCTTTCTGCATGCTGCAAGTTAATACTGCTGACAGTGTGATGAAATAAGACAGATCAAGAGCAGAATCTTACCTCTGTCCTAAGTTCAGTTTGATATGTTGGACTGGTCATTTAGGATTTATCATCTATCCATGAGGACAATAGCTCTGTCCCCCTAGAGTCAACAGATGCACTGATGTAAGAAAGCAATTGCAGGGCTGATTGAGAAGATTCAAACGGTAATAGCCCTTGCCACACAAAGAGCAACTGGATTCAAATCATCATGTAAAAAGTCCGGTGTGGTCATGCAGCCAGCTGTAACCCTAGAGCTGCAGTGGTGGAGACTAGTAGGTCCAAGTCCAGTGAGAGGCCCTGTCTAACAGGAATAGAGCAGAGAATGATAAAGCAGGTCACTAAACATATTCCTCTGGCCTCAGATGTGTGCTCCCACAGTTGCCTGCCTGCCTATCTATCTATCTATCTATCTATCTATCTATCTATCTATCTATCTACCTACCTACCTACCTATCTCTCTCTATCACTCTGACACACACACAGGCACGCACAAAATAAAAAGAAATTCCAGCGCGCTTCAACACTCATCATTACCAACTTCTGTCCTTCCAAATTGGCTTATCCTCCTAATCTGCTAGCTTATCCTCCTAACTCTTCGAGAGGTTGGCAGTATGCCAAAATGGCAGCTCAACATGAGAAAGGTCCTAGCTAGGACAGAAGCCACATCCGTGGGCTGAGAAGCAGCGGTAAAGCTGGTAATGCTAGGGGAATCACAGTCTCCTTGAGCCACTGATTTTTAATTTACTCGATAGGACCCACAGTGATGGCTGCCTTATTGGAGGGATTGTAGCCCTTAGTGAAGAGCTACATAGAGGTTAGCCTCCTTCACTTACACATTCACAGCAGGTACATGGAGCAGGATTCAGAACCTGATCCTCTGAATTCTCTTTGACCTGGGTCTTGGACTCAGAACCTCTTCATGATTAATTGAGGTCTCCATCATCTTTTTTCCCATCCTGTTATCTCTGCACCTTGGTTACAGCATTCGACACACTATACGGATGTGGAAGTTTCAATTGTCTATTTCTCCAGTGACCTTTAGAGTGCACTCCATCTCTTATTCAATTGCTGCTCCCTGGTGCCTGGTAGAATGATATTCTTTCATAAGTATTTAACAAGTGCTAAATTTAGAAGACCAAATTGTGACTGAGTAGAAACGCATGAGCAAGGTACTCTGAGGACAATGGTTCTATTGGTTACATGCTGACCTCACCATACCCTCCGAGTACAAAATGTGCAAATGATTCCTCAGGGGAATCAGTTAGGAAGACAATTCCTTCCACACTGCTTATCTTCAAACAAACAATACAGTCAAAAGATGGGCCACCTGTCTTCTGGATTTGCTTCTGCTCATCTCCACGGAGGCGGCTCTCAGGCATTCTGTTGGATGCACAGTGCCTGCAGACTTGGACAGAAACCTTCTGAGCAGGAGGGGCAGTCTGTCACAAAGTGGCCCACCAGATGGCTTAAGCCATACTAATGCCCAAGGCAACCAAGAGCTGGAGCAGCTCCTGGAATCAAGGGTAACAGAGTTACAGTTTGTGCCCCATGTAAGGCAGCCAAGTTTTTCAGGGTAGATGAGAGGAATATAAAGGCAATATATATTCTTATTTTCTTAGGCAACCGCCAACTGCTTAGGCAGTGCTTTCAAAGTCCTACAACGTTTTCTAAATGATAGCTCCACATGCTTGAAATTAGATAATTACCCATTGAATTCCAGCTCTGCCATTGGCTAGCGACAGCCATATGATTTTGCTCTTTGAGCCTCACTCAGTTTCGACATTTATAAAGTAGTAGTAGTTATTGTGATGTTAATATGTGTCATCAAAAATGACCCATTAAAGTCCACACAGGAAGGCCTGATATGTTGACTCACGCCTGTAATTCCAGTTGTTGGGAGATTAAGATGGGGAGAGCTCAAGCTCTTGGCTCTCCAGGGTTAAGTGGAAAATTCAGTTTCAGAAAGCCAACAAATTCAGAAGACCTAATACATTGTGGATCTCAAGAAAGCACACTGAAGTACTGAGGACTTTTTAATATTCCGGACCCATTCTAACACATCTTCACTCTCCTAATCCCCCGCAAAAAAACTTATAAGTAGGTAATTTAAATAAGAAACATACAAATAATATGTATAACATGAACATAAATTATTTACAAACATTGAATAAAAGACAAAAATATTAAAGCACCAAGATGCTAATTGCCTACTTCAGACAATAGGTGCGATGGGTCAGCTGATAAATCTGGGTTTCTCTGCTTTCCTCTTTTCAGGGGCCCTTGTGCAGCCAGGTGATGTGGGGTACATATCCTCATCCTTATCCTCCCTGGATAAAATGTAAAACATCTGCGTATTATCCTGTATTCCAGGCTCAGTAAAGGAAACCCTGGGTGAAGAGGCCAACTAGCAGCATTGAGAAGCAAGCATGTTTCGGGATGATGAATCGAAGAATCTAGCAAACCACACAAATGACATCAGGCCTGAGCAAATGATGGAGAGGAAACCTATCCTTCTGGACAACACAGGCTCTCTGGCTCACAGAAACTTTAGCCCAGAGCTTTAAGCTAGAGAGAGGCAGAGCTGGGGGCAGCCTGGGATGCTGTGGACACTCTTCTTGGGTAAAGGTTTGGACCAGTGACCCAGGCAAGAATTGTTGCTTCCTTGGGTGACAGATCAGGAAGTTCTCAGAAACCTCACCTTCACTGAAGTGTAGTGAGCCAAAGAGCAAGGATGACACTCATTTCCCTTCCTAGCTGTGGATATTACGGGATGACTTGGCTGGCTCTGGTAAATTCTGCTCTCGTGTCTCTATTTTCTCACTCTTCTCACCAGTTTGAGAGGGAGAAAGGAGATCTGTCCACAACTCCCCTCTCAGCACTAAATAGAGTGCTGGATTGGCCCCCTTCATAGAGCATGGGAGAGGAGTCTGTTGGAAGTAGAGACCAAAGGTCAAAGGTCAAGAAGTATCATGCATAAGCCATGGCAAGCGGGACAGACATGGATTTCTTCTGTGGACATTTTCATGTCATTGGCTTCTAAGACACTAGATAGTCATCTTTCAATGCCTGATGTCTTTAAGCCCTAAGTAAAGGCATTCTCTCCAGGCTCTGCTATGTCCTAGAAGAAATGTCACCAGACACCCTGAGAGTCAGGCCTGGCCTCTGCAGGGACCACCCAGTTCTGAAATGCCTCCCTCTTGCCAGACAGAGTGAAAGCTGACCTGAGAGCTGAATGTAGCTGTGGCTGTTGCTTAAAAGCTTTCCCACATGCAATAACCTCTCATTATATTTTAATGTTGTTGTAACTTTATGGCTTAATCAGTATTTGCAATTTGTTAGTAGCCTGGGCGGCCATAAAATTGTTTTTCAGGTACTGAAACATCCCATCAAGGTTTGTAAAGCAGTGGTTCTTAGTTTATCACATCCATAAAATGCCCTGGCAATTTGACAGATATAATAACTTTTTTTATCAAGTGTCTAATTTGAGAGGAAATTAAGCCATATGTTACGCGCAGCTCGTGCTGGGCTTGGGAGCTGTTCAGCTGCCCAGGCTCCTGGGGTTGCCTTTCTCCTCACCCATCTGTCCTCTTCAGGCAAGGGCTAGAGTCCTTTTGTGGCCTGTGTACATGACCACTATCACCTTCCTAGGCTATGAGTGGCCTTTGTGAGTGTCGCTGAGGGGATCGTGTGTCTACCTGGAGACCCTCGCAGTACCTGAGAAGTCAGACCCCAGTGAGACTGTCAACCCATTATTCCTCTAGGTGACTCTTCCTGCAAGTAAGTGTGACCCAGGCCATGTTCCACCAGGGGTCCATGTATGAAAGGAGCAAAGGTAATTCTCCTCCATCCGCTTAACCCCATCTCTGCTCTCCACATCCATTTAACATCTCCTGTTACCCTCCGAATGTTTTCAAGTCACACGGAAAGCACAGTTACAGAAAGAAGAATTGCTTTTCAGTGATATGAGTATGCCCCCTGCTCCTGACTCACACAATTTCAAGGGGCTGTTTCTCTTGTCTTAGAGAAATGTTGACCTGAAGAACGATTGCAGATAAGGATTGTCATGTGTTTCTGCACTTCCTTTCTTCATCCAGGGTCAAGTTATGACTGGCCCATCAATGCCCACAACCAGCCTCTTACATGATCTAGAATTGGGTTAAACTAATTCCTGAAGCTCAATTATGTTCCATCAGGAATGACAGTGGTGAAAAGTAGGTCTCATCTGGCTTCTCAACACCTACCTTCAAGGCTTTTCTCTCGCTGGGACACTAACCTTGGCTAGTCATGTTAGTAAATGGGACCTGGACCACCAATGACATTGTTACCACATGCACAGCATTTGCCAGACAATCAACCAGGTAGCATTCAGCATCTTAAGTGTTAAGAGAAGAGAAGGACAGGATCTCTGCCCCTCTGAAGAAACTGTCCAAAAACAAAAAAGCAAACTTAAGAACTACGACAGAGCTATGAGCTCACAGAAGAGGAGAGCTCAGTCTGAGCTGGGGCAAGTTAGCACCACAGAAGGTGCCACAACAATGACAACCCTTGAAGCAAGATGGGGGATGGGAGATATAGGGAGAACCTATCAGTCTACGCAAGGGAAACTCAGAGTAGGAGAAAATACAACAAATGTGAGAATTGTCCACCAAGCAGGATCACAGATCAAAGCTATATGTGGCCAAGAGACAGCTTAGAAGATAAACAAAGGCCAGCTTCATGGTTATCTAGTCCTGGTTCGGAAGACCAGGGCAGAAATTGTTGAAGGCTTTCAAGAGGATGAGAGTTATGTGGTCACGACAGAAGTTTTCTTCTCAGTGGCGTCAAAGTATCAGACCACTGAAGACACAAAGAGAACCATGCCGTAGAGAACACTTGGCTCATTTTTGTGGTTGAGGCAATCCTCTTCCTGTCCCTCTTTCTCTTAGCACCCTGGCAATTCCTTTTGAGGGAAGCTGCATTTTATTCAGTTTTGGAAGGAGAAGGTTGATGTTCTCTGTCACCTCTCAGCTGAGATTCTTGGTCTCACTACCGTGGAGTGCTAGAAGCAGGCTCAGGCAAGCAAGAGACAACCTGGTACTTTCTCATAAGGACTGAATTTGAGAGGGCCACTACATAACACAGTATTTCCCAAGAAGGGCTACAACAGTATTTCCAATTGCCAATGCTTTCCAGAACCCTGCCACTTTCCATCAAGAGGTGAGTTCTGTTTCCTTCCAGAACGGTCCACATCAGCAGTTCCCTCTGGAGTAGAAAATATAGATGTAGCACCTCAAAATGTCACAAAAGTGAAACAATTCCCGCTCAAGAGGGTTTGACCATGGAACCATGCATTGTATGGAAGCCTGGACCACACAGAAGGACTATGTGTAGGTTGATGTCCAAGCCAGTGGCTCCAGCTAAGATTCCAGCTGACAGCTAGCCTTGGCCTTTAGACATGTATCTCCAGTCCACAGCCTTTGAGCCAGCCCAGCTGACAGCGAGTAAAGCAGAGAGAGAATGTTCCCCTCCAAGCCATGCCCAAGTTGTAATGTGCTGTCATTCAAAGTTACCGAGTTTGGGGTAGTTTATTGCAGAGAGATGCAATAAACATCACTGAGCAATGATCCTGCCTGGGGAGCGAACTGCTTTAGCTCTAGAGTGCTCATGACTCCCTGTCCAGATTCCTCACCTTGGTAGACACTGCCTCGGTGGACAGCAGCAAGAGTGCATCTGTGTTGTTTGTGTCTGCTGTCCCCACAGGAAGCATTGGTATTACTCTGGTCCAATGGAGGAGTGATGAGAGCCTAGAACATCTATGAAAGTGGGGAAGGGTCAGCGCCAATAAATACACAGGACATCGAATTAACCAGACTTGAAGAAGAAGGACAGGGAGAGAGGCAAGTCTTCTCGGGCCTCTGGACAGATATTTCTACCATGCAAGGAGGGAGATAATGCAAAAAGAAAAAGTAGATTTCGGGAAAGAAAAAAGATGCATGCTAATTATAAGTTCGGCTATTGACTTGGATTGCAGAGATGCTTGCAGGAAACGCAGAGTATCTGTGATACATGGGACCACAATCACAGCTCTCCATCATCACTGACAGCTCAAGCAAGATCAGCAGAGGCCAAGAGAGAAGAGAACTGAGACACAGGCAACTGAGCAGAGTGCCTGGCTGCCAATGTTCAGGCTGACTCTTTAACCACCAAGGTCTTCCCAGGGAGATGAGGTGTGTGTGTGTGTGTGTGTGTGTGTGTCCCTTCACATCTTTGTGTGAAGGGCCTACCTGTGGGTATCCATGCTTCCCACGCTGAAGCAGAAAAGGAGCCGCATCTTCCATGCATCCCATGGAAGACCAGCCCATATTCTCATAGCCAACTGATCACAAGCACAATAGTAACTGCATTGACGCAAAGCCTTTCTCACGGGAACTCTCAGAGTTCTGTCACTAATGGGGCTTATTCGTCCTCAGAGCACCTCTGTGAGGCACACACAGGAAAGCGGTAACCAGACACACACAAACAACGTCAGGATGAGCATGAAGCCAGACTGCTCTGTAACCTGGTAGCCTTAGGTCAGATGGAGCGGAGAAATATAGATGGAACAAACTCAGAGAAATACAGATAGAACAAACATTCATGCTATGGTGGCATGACTCATTCTCTCTGAATGTCCCCTCAGCTTGCTTGGACCTGTGACTGGTGGGGTGAGTCTGCGGTTCTAAGGAATTAAGAAGTAAATCCACCAGACTGACTGGTTAGGACAAAATAACAGCTCCTTGGCCAGTCAGGCATTTCCTTTCATGCCAACAGGCACCAAATGGCCATTTGGGAAAACCCAGAGACATAGTCCACACATGTAATGGGTTACTGGCTTGGCCAACTCAGCTTTGAAATATATTCCTACAATGAGCAATTGCAAATCGATAGAGAGAAAATCGCCTCTGCCAGCCTCACACAGAGCCCCATGAAAGCCAGGGCACATCTGTCATAAAAAAAAGCCTTCTCCTGGCCAGAGGGGGCCGGCTCAGAAGCTGCAAGTGCAAACAGAAGTTGAATAAGAGCTGTGTACTGTATTTGTTTAAATTTCATCCAGTGAATGCCTGTGACGCAGGAGACAGGTTTATGGAGAGAGAAATAAAATGCTGACAAATGGCCCTGTAATCAACTGGAACACGCAATAAATCATTAGAATGCCAATAACACTTCCAGGACAAGCTTACAAAGGTCATTACTGTGTCACAATACATCTTCCCGCACCGAACAAAGCAAACAGAACACGTTGGGAATGGGATTATGGGGGAAGCATCTGTCAGTCCTAATTAAGAATTAACTACAGATCGTATCTTGGGAGATGTATAATTTATTTTCCCTCTTCTTCCTCCCAACACACTCACAAGAAGAAAAATAAATCAATAAAAATGTTAACCCGTTCTAGAGCAGAGAAGATGTCAAACAAGAACACCCTAAGCAGAGGCGGATGAGATCTGGGACCCAGGAGAGTTAAGCACAGGGGTGGCCGAGGACTAAGAGCAGGAAGAGAAGGCTGGACAACTCTCCTAGGCTCTGGAAGCTTCAGTCTTTGCCCCTGCCCAAGCCAAGCCATTCAGTTTTCCACCATGAGGAGCAGCAGGGTTATTGAATACTTCAGCAACTCCTTTCATTCCCTGGAAAGAGGCATCAGGAAGGTTAGAGATTAAGACACGGTGGGGCCGAATCCTTTCCATCGGGATGTCTGCCTGCAAACATTAAAAGCTCGGCTCAGGATAACTTGAAGAAGTGTTTCTTTTTCTCACATAACAGAAGTCAATGGCTGGAAGGTGCTGGGTCTGCCTTAGAATTGTTCAGCATTGGCTTTGTGTGTGTGTGTGTGTGTGTGTGTGTGTGTGTGTGTGTCCTCTTTGGCTCCATGGTGACAGCGGGACCCTGCAGCTCCAGGTCTGCCCATGTTCCAGGAAGCCTTTGAATTTCATATTCCCCGCATTAAGAACATCGTAGTTTCCCCAGAGGCCCCGACAACCTTGCATTATATATCATGCCCCCCTGCAGCCTCCAGCAAAAACCCAGGGAGAAAAGGATAAATTGTCGTCCCGAATCTGACTGGGGTTCTGATCATGAGGAAAGCCGAGAAGAATGGTACTGTGTTACCAAGTAATGGGACTTGGCATTCAAGGAAGATGGGCTTGGGATACTTTGCAGGTTCATATGATTTGCCTCCTGCCATCGCCAGGAAGGTTCTTCTTTGTCCAGGGAGGAAGGCACTGGCCAAAGACTCTCCATCTCTCAGGTCTCCTCTGCATGTCTACCACCACCAAGCATGTGCCGCCAACACAACCCCTTGTCGTCTAATGGAGCTCTGCTCTTCTCTAAAGAGGGCAGAGTCCCTGGTCTTTGTTCTGTCTTAAAGGAACCTCAGGTATTCAGGGAAAAGCCAGGCAGGCCACCTAAGAAGCACCAAGGGACAGATGCAAATGTCCTCACCCCTTTCTAAGATGTTGCCATCCTCAGAGATGGCCTTGGACGTCATTTATTGTCTATCCGCAATTTGCTTTTTTTCCGTGCAGCTTACCTGCTCCTCTGGCTATGCGTACATGTGTGTGTTTATTTCTAATTGCTCCACCTTCCCTTGTGAGCCAGGCCTGCCACACTGTGCAGGCACCTTCCCTGAGCTTGTTCGGGTTCCCACACACTGCATGCTTTTTATGTCCTGACGGCTGCTTTTAGCCTCGTCGCTGGCATCGCTCTTGTACCTGCCCTCTCACTCTTCCTGCCTTCCCTTCTCGGGTCTGTTTTCTGCTGGAGTTGCATTTCTCCCTTTATTTTATTTTATTTTATTTTTTTCTGCTGACAGAGACAAGAGCTCGTCCTAGTTCCCCACTTCAGGATTTGTTGCAAACTTCAAGGTACAGGTTTACGGCTGCCCATGTCCTGGTTATAGCTCAGCTCTTATGGGTCCTAATAAACCCAGCTGCTCTGGGGGCCTCTTAAATTCCGGCAGAAAGACGGAGAAAAAGCATTGCTCAGTCCCGTGCCATTCGGAACTCCTCACCCTTCAAGGATGGCGATAATGTTTCTTTCTTGGGGGAAGCAAATGCCCATAATTTTTAGATGCTGCCCAGGAACAAAAGGTGAAAGGCAAGTCATTCTCTTCTTTCAGGGTGGAGGCTGATAGTAGGTGGGAGACACTGGTAGGGCTTGGAAGACAGACAGAGCGTGGAGTAAGATGTGGAAGGATTTCATCTAGCCCCAAAGCTTCCAGCACTAACCATGCGGGGCAGACTGGGATGAGTGGAAATCACACAAGCAGACTGTTGTCCCTAAGGCCTTGAGGGTGTCCCCCGAGGCCTGCCTGAAGACAGCATTTGCATTCTTCACCACAGCTGAACAATTCCCCTTCCTTTTGCGATGAGACCCTTATAATAAGTCTGACGTCTATTGGTTTCCATGAGAGATTGGTTTTCATTGTCAAACTGGCACAAGCTAGAATCATCTCAGTTGAGAAACTGACTCAGATTGTCCTGCGGGAATGTTGTGGGCCTTGTTTTTGATTTCCAGCTAGACAGTATGCCCTAAGGAGGCGGGGTCCGGGAGTATGCTAAACACAGCTGATCAAGCCAGAAGAAAGAAACCACTAAGCTTCGTTGCTCCACGTTTTCTGCTACCGGGTTTCTTGCCCGACTTCCCTCAGTGACGAACTCTGACCTGGAAGTGTAAACGCTGAAATAAACCCTTTCCTCCTCAAGTTGATTTTGGTTACTGTTTTAACACAGCAACACAAGCCAAGTGGAACACCAAGTGAGTGGTTTGATTGTTAAATGTGGTTAAGTGTTCCTGGTCACAGAGCTGCTTACAAGACAGCAGAGACTGAAATCCCAGTTGCTGTCAAGTACCCCATGCTCAGCTCCATCTCAAGCTGGCCACTTTCAAGATTAACAGCTGTGAGATGGCAGGGGAGTGTCCACACCTATGAAAGTAGCAACAACAGCAGACTGCTTTATGGAAACAAAGGAAAGCAGACCCTAAAGTCTGTGCACTCTTCAGAGAGCCACTTAACCTCTGGGGGCTTCAGTTCTCTCCTTTATAAAATAAACATCAGACATCCCAAGATGCCTTGGGGCATACGCTGGGAGCAGGTTGTTCTGAGTGCCCACTTACGACTTACACCTTGAAGTGTGCACTATTCTACTAACATGAAAAGGTCTGAAGGATTAAGAGCACTTGGTCCAGACCCCGGAACCTTTAGGAAGGTTCTCAGCCTTCCTAAAGCTGCGACTCTTTAATACAATATTTTATGTTTTTGTAACCCCCTAAACAGTAGAATTATTTCCATTGCTACTTCATAACTGTAGTTTTGCTACTGTTGGGAATCGTAATGTAAATATCTGAAATGAGACCACTGAGAGGGTGTTCAACGCTCAAGAGGGTCTAGAGTATTTGAGAATCACTAGTCTAGACTGTCTGAGATCTGTCTGAGATCTGCTATACTTTGGGTGGGTGTGTCCCCTTGGACATTTCACATGCGGGGTTGGTCTCCATGCAATGGCATTGAGAAATGGTATTTTTTTAACTGGGTCCTAATGGGAGGTAGTGATTGGAACATTACCCTCACAAGTGAATTAACGTCTCTCTGGATGGATGGGCTAGGTCATGAAGTACTAGCTCGGTAACTACGGGAGTGGTGTGTAGTGACTGCCATCTGTCTGCCCTGATCATCTCACACATCCCTACTGTGTGATACCACCCCCCTGAAGCACTTCACTAGAAATCAAGCCATGCCAGAGCCAGGTACCTGGACCTTCAAAATCATGACCTAAACAAGCCTCTTTTGTTTACAAGTCAACCAACCTCAAGTACTTTGTTAGAGCAAAGGAAGTCAGACTAACTCTGGTGTTGGTGTTCTACCCATGCCCCAATCAGCTTCAGTTAAGCATCTAACTTGTAACAAGAGAGTTCACCAAACACATGGCGTATAACTGGTGCTCATAAATGATGGCAATGACCTATATTACTCAAGTTTCTATGACTCAT
Source organism: Meriones unguiculatus (assembly GCF_030254825.1). Taxonomy (NCBI): domain Eukaryota; kingdom Metazoa; phylum Chordata; class Mammalia; order Rodentia; family Muridae; genus Meriones; species Meriones unguiculatus. The sequence goes on from NC_083352.1 coordinate 18,662,250, forward strand.
GGGAGACTTTTGTTTGTTTTGTTTTTCGAGACAGTGTTTCTCTTTGGAGTAGTGGCTGTTCTGGACTCACTTTGTAGACCAGACCAGGCTGGCCTCTAACTCACAGAGATCTGCCTGCCTCTGCCTCCCCAAGTCCTGGGTTTACAGGCATGCGCCTCTGTGTCTGGCTTCCTGGGAAATTTCTGAGGGCGATGTTGAAGGATGATTGGGGATATTGATTGTCCAGAAGTAACCTTTTCTTTCTGTTTTTCTTGAGGATTTAGCAATGCAGGCCATAACATTGGTACCGCAAGAGACCTGTTTCCAGTAATCTCAAGCTCTTTGTTCCCCTGTCTTCGGCATGGATTGAGAGAACTCAAGGCGCGTTGCCTGCAGTGTCCTTTTTTATTTATAAAGCTGAGCAATCTAGAGCAGTATTTCAGGTCACCTTAAACTCTTCCCTGCAACCCAGGTTTTGCATTAAATGAAAACTATTAGTATTCGGAAACGCTTTACCATGAGGGCAGCTGTGTGACCATGACCTCTGTGTTTATGTAAACGTATTTTCATTACCACCATGCCAGGGGTGGACAAGAGAGGCAGAGGAAGAGAAAGCTACTGCTTATTAACACGGTTCTTGTAAATGTTCTCTCCTCAGTGGCTCAGCTCTCAGGGGCGGAACCTGCCCGCTGGTCTGAATTGCACCCTGCGCAGCTCATGTACTTGTCCAGAGGTCCATGGTAGGGGCTCTGAACCAAGACGATTCTGTGTGGCCTTCATTGCCCTCTACTTTGTACTTGTCTCCAATTATCATGGATTTGTTCCTTCCTGCCCTTGACTCACTTCTTGCTCAGCAAAAGACAGCTTACATCTAGCCCTCCTGGCTATTTTTATACTTTCTTCAAGACCAGCCTGAACTACACAGTGAGACCATGTCTAAAGAATCTTAGATTCATGGTAGAGTCCTTGCCTAACATGTACCTCAGTTTCCCTTCCATCCCAGACATGGTGGTAATGAAAACACGCTTATAAAATGTACGGAGGACGTGGTCTCACAGCTAGCCCCATGGAAAAGAGTTTGCAGGTACTGCCAGTGTTCTTACGAAATTCCAGGTTCAGTCCCAGCATCACAAAAGAACGACATTTTACCCCATGAAAATTCTTTGTAATTCAAAAGTCAGTGCCTGTTAATAAAGCTTTGTTGGAACACAGCTGTTGGCTACAGCTTTTACACCACGAAGGAAAAGCAGAGTATTTGTGACAGTGACATCTAAAACCCAAGTTAGGGCCTATCAGATATTTGTAGAAGTGTGTTTTCCTTGGGTTGCCCGGCTTTGCCTCCTCTCTCAAGACTTCCACCATCAGTCACCAAAAACTTACACATTCATCTTTAACAGTTCTATATTCTCCTCCCTCCTCCCATTGCTTGTCTAGACCACAGTACTTCTCAACAGGACCCCTGCAACCACCCCAGAAGGGTCTTGAGCTTCCAGACTCCTTGCTAGGACACCCACTTGTGTTGGCAGAGTGAAAGACTGGCTTCGTATAGATCCTGGAGCAAAACAAACAAACAACAACAACAACAACATCACAACTGGCTTAAATCCCAACTCCTCCCCCATTCCACACTATTTCTTCACAGCCCTCGCTCAGCCATTTCAATGTAAGCCTCCTTTAAGATGAGCTTAAGTTCCTACCTTATGGAGTTATCTCGAACACAAATTGCCCTTTAAACAGTGCCTGGAATAATATCTGTATTTGCTACAATCATTCATGAAAAATACAAACATGTCCCCACCATCCCCCACCTGGAATGTACCAGTGGCTCTTCACCAGGCATTGGATGGAGTCAGCAACCCTCAGCCTGGCACACAGGTGTTCCGTGTTCTGCTCTCTGTTAGCTTCCACTCAGCTGCATCTTGCCCCACCTGGCATCATCCTCCTGTAGCACTATGTCGGGGTGCCTCCTGGTAGCTTGCCCCACTGTTTTTACTATTGCTGGTCTCTGCCACCCCTTGCCCTATCTCCTGCTCAGATCTACTTCCTTCAGGAAGCCATCTCTGACTGCACCACATGCCTGTGCAGGATTCCAGTAGCATTTGTACATCACGTGAAATCTACTCATGCCTCTCAGCCACCCTTGACTGGTGAGCCACCTGGGAAAATAGACAGGATGGGATGAGATAATGTAGGAAAATGAGAGGCGAACCTACAGAGGGCATGGTACATGGCTTCTTGAAGAAGGATCTTTGTAAGGTGAACCTTGAAGGTTTTCTGGGACAAAGATAAGTCCTCAGCTCAGGGGTTCCCAGAACCTGGCTTATTTACTTTTATCCTTAATGTTTGTTGATTGACTGGCTGGATTCACTTTAATGCACTCACTATTCCAGAAAACTACAGGTTTTTTTTTTTTGTTCAAGTCCCAGCTCTATCCCCCGTGTGCTGTACTCTTGAATTGGTGATTGCAGTTGGACGTACACAGATGGTAGGAACAGAGCTTGGACAGGAGTATTCTTAAATACCCTGGCCAGACTCACAGATAAGCACTATGTTGATGGATCCCTATTTGTCCTGCTTGTCAGAGCCTGTCTGAACTCCCAGAGATCCTTGTGCCTTCAAATGGCAGTAAAACTGCCTCCATTTGGCCTCCTTCCCACCTTGCATCTTCTCAACCCACCCAAGAATGCTGCTGAGCAGAACTGCAGGCCCTTCATCATTCCTTTGAGTGCAGATGAGTGAGTGCATTCCGGTGAGTGCAGATGACATACACCACGGAGAGTGCTCTTCCAGGTAAGATGTGGTGACTAGAGTGGGCCAAATCAGACCATTCACATGGACACACTGTGTTCCAGTTCCAGTGACTCACACTTCTCCCTCTTTAAAGGATGCTCCTCCTGACTCTTTCCATGTTCATCCTCTGCTTGTCTTTCGTAGTCAGCACAAACACCAGCTCTTCCGGAACTCCCCTCCACCCACTCTTCCTCCCAGTAGGGCTGACTATTTCTTCTCACATAATCTTTGCTTCCTATGGCAATCCCTGTTGCTCCCTTGCTGGCACAAGAAGGCAGGGTCACATCTGACTTTGAGACCCATGGCCACCAGTAAGCCTGACCCTGAAGGACTCTCAGCATAATGAATGAGTGACTAAAAGTCCATTGCTCTCCACCAGGACCCCCAGAAAGACGGCAAATTCTTGATCAGGTTACTAAGTTGAAACTTCCCCTTGGCACCAAGGCACCTGTTCTACCTTCCTATAATACTCTAAGTTGACTTGGAAAACTTGTATTCAAGAGAAGTGAATTTCATAATGGCTAACTTGTTCCAGCTCCCCCAGGTAGTGAGCTGCAGGACAGGAAGTACCTGCATAGCTCATATCGGCTCCACTGTTTGTCTTCATGGTCTCCATCCTCGTCCTCTGTGAGGCCACTGTCCTGCCAGTCCACAAGCCAAAGATAATTACTCTACTTGGACTTCTAGTACCTACAGGATCACTTCCATAAAGAGACACAAAGATAGTTATAAAAAGTCTGAAACTGAGTTAATGTGCAACTGACGTCTTAATCATCTTGCTCCTTCTTCATTTCCACCTTGCACTTGAAAGCTGTTCAAGGTGAGTCATGTTTGTACATAAGGCTGTCATTATTGTTACGGATGTTTGCAGCAGGGTCTTAGGACCCATTTTTTTTTTTTTTAATCACCACCTATGTTTACATAGCGCCTATCCCAGCACATCAGCAGGTTTTGACAAACAAGCTGCATAGTGCAGGAAGGAAAGGAAAAAGATGTTTGTGAATGATGTTGCTAATTATCACCTCAATGTACCCAGACAACTCTGTAAAGTGGCACATGGTTGCTTTGGCTGCCTTTGTGCATGTGTGTCTCTGAGAAGACCATTCCTCACCACCACATGATTTAAGTATCATCTTCATATACCATATCTAACTATCAGCTTGTAACATGACGCAAAACTTTTCAGCTCTCACCCATGGGGCAGAAATACCACACAACCAGTGTGGCTGCAATAAATGGAAAAACTTTTTTATTACATGATAAGGATTTTAGTTCACTACACATTTAATGGGAGCTAAAATCACAATGTGAAGGCTAAACAAAAGCAAAGCGGAATCAAATTTTGGTTTTCTTGATAGAAGCAGAAAGCGCAGCCCCAGGAAATAAAGAACCTACTGTATTTAGTGATGAGAAAGGACCATACTTGCTGAATCATGTAAGACCCCCAAGAAACACATAAAAACCCTGGAGGTGCCTGGACCATGGTGAACAGAATTGTGGTAGGCCTTGTAACTACTCTAGAGACTTATAGAAGGAATTGAACATGTTTGCTCTGGAACACAGATGCCCCACAAGAAATGGATCTGCGTCTTAAGATGTGTATTTCATGACTACAGTGACCCTAAGATGACACATCGGAGAGCAACATGAGACAGTGAATGTGCAGTGTATCCATTGGCAGGTGGGCCTGCAGTTGAGACCCTAAGCAATTTACCTGCTTCCTAATGTTTCAACCTCTCAGAAAGACTTACTTTTCCTAAGAGGTACCTAAAAGCAAATGTTACTTGGGGTTGGTTTCTAGGGATATTGTCTGTTCTCTATCCACAAAAGCTCTGAGCGGGAACAACATTCTTCTTTAGTTATGAGAGAGAGAGTTAAAAAGAACATATATAAAATACTACATACGTGATAATAGTATATGCCATATTGTAATATCAATGGCTTCAAATGCCCAGCAAGCCTCTTTCTCAGAAGTCCACGCTGGAATTTCTTTCAGTCTTGATTCCACCCTTCTCAATCCCTTTCTTTCTGTCATTTTTGTCTGTCTGTCTGTCTCCCCTTATATGTCTCTACCTCCCTCCCAGGAACCAAAATAATTCATTCTTCCCATTGCCTTGTGCATTGTAGCTTCCCCTCTTGATGTCTCAGCATCCAATGACAGCCATGCTTAAAAAGTCGTCTACACCTCAGCCTCCTTATCAAGATTGTCCTTAAAGTTGGATATTTTCATTCACATGGGAATTCTGCTGTCAGATGTTAAGAGACCAGAATTTCACCCTCTGGGACCCTGAGAAAGGAACTGTCAATGAACAAGTGAACTGGGAAGTTGGGTATACTAGAAACCCCTCTTGGAGAGACACAGTTGCTTGTTTAAGTCCTTATAAACTACCCCAGTTAAAGGCGTTTACTAAGGTCTTTGCAAGCCAATGTTTCCACAGTTTACTGGGCTACAGATTAACAAAAACACCCTTCATGCCCTGTGAAATGTATGAAGGTGTATGCACCCAGAACAATACAGGGACCATGTGGCCAGACCCTTGGAGCTGAAATCTCCTCCTTGCAGCAAGAATGTTTGTCCTTTGCACGTCTTGCTGGGTGACCTTGGGCCCACTCCATCTCATCCAGGGCCTCAGAGTTATAGGCTCGCCCGGCTCTGTGCTGATCCTGACATTGTTTATTGTGTGAGCCTGGTCACCTCTGTCCTGTAAGTGCCTCACAGAGGTGCTCTGAGAATAAATAAGTCCATTAGCTTCAGAGTGCTGAGAGTCCCTTTGAGAAAGGCTTTACATAAATGCAGTTATTCTTGCGCTTATATTAAATTGACTATCAGCCTCTAAGCTGGACCATTTCACTGCACAGTTTTACAGAGTAATAAGAAAGAAACAAGTGATGTGGTCTCTGGCCACATGGCACTTTCAGTCCGGGTTGAGATGATTAGCTTGCCCTAGTGTGGGCACAGATCCTGAGCAATACACTGGCTGCACCTCGGCTACATGCCCTAATCCCCACAGACTTTCATTCCCACGGAACCCTCTTTATAACATATCCGTATGCATCATTTCCATAAGGGAAAATGGAGGCCCAGTGAGACAACACCAAAGGAAAGAGGTAGTATGTCCCTCAGCTCCTAGTGGCTGTGGAAAGTCTACGAAATGACCTAAAGTGCCTGAAACAAATAAAGCAAGAAGAGGATTATTGTGGACCATGGTTTCAGGCCCTGGATCCTTTGCTTTGCCACCTGTGGTGAGGAAGGACATCACGGAGGGCAGCACTCAGGGTGCATGGCTTCTCCCTTCAGGGTGAACAGAGAATAGACAGAGATGAAGAGACTGGGCCTCCACTGTGCCCTTCCGGGGCACTCCCCAGTAATCTGATCTCCTCCCCCTAGAACACAGCCCTCAAAGGTTCTACCGCCTCCTGCAAACTGAAAAGAAATGTTAGCATAATAACCTTTGGAAACACTCAATACCCAAATCGTAACATGCAAGGCCCTTAGCTTGTTGTTTTTAACCAACTTGTATTAGGTGTCCAGACAAATCTCTCTTAAAGCCTTGCCACCGTTGTATACGTCCGTGTACGGGTCTTTAAATTGAGGTTGCACAATCGTAGGTGTTGAGTTGCCTGTGCTTACAGGCGTTGAGTCAAGGCTGGAGCCTTCTAATAGTACCAGGGCCAGGTAGACTGAGAACTGGATGCTTTGCTAATCCAATCATTCAGTTTCATTTCTCATGTTCCACGGACAGCACTGTCTTCCAGGTGGCAATGAGCAAAATGAAGGTCCTATCTTTATTTGAACATGTGTCCTAATAGAAATGGACCAATACACACATGTGATAAGGATATGGATTGAATAAATGATATGAAGAAAATTAAAACAGGATGAGAAGATGGAATTTTAGAGCTCATGAGAGAAGAGGAAAGGGGTTGTAGAGAAAACTCACTAGAGAGAGATGCTGAAGAAAGAACTGTGAATGAGAACAAGATTTGTAAATGTGGGGCAAGGAGCCTTCCAGAGGAAAAGGTATGTGAGAAGGCAGAGAATGTGGAAAAATAATGGTGGGAGATGGGTAAATGCTAAGAGGAAGCAGATAGACTTTAGGCCACGGAAAAGACTTGCAAGGGTCCTTTATAAAGCTGGCTCCATGAGCACATCACTAAGTCATAATCTTGAGTCTCAGTGGTACCCACTCTCTGTACTGACTTAAGTTTTTTGTCTGAATGACAAATACCATTTGAAGCTAGAAAACCGCTTTCCACGTAGGATGATCAACACAAAAGCCAAGGCAAAAAGTCTTCTCTGGGGCACTGCCATCTGTAGAAATGGCCAGGTAATCCTTCTCTCTCATCCCTCAGATAAAAACACCAAGTGCTGTCTAAATTGCATCAGTACTCACAAACCCCAGTCATGCTTGCCTTTCCTTCGGTTCGGAATTTTCTTACTTTCACCACACAGACCAAATCAGAAATCTGCTTCCCACAAGTTTTGGGCATCCTGTGTCTAACAGGTAAGACCCAAGTCTTAGCACCCAGAGAGAAAAAAAAAAAAAAAAAAAAAAAAAAAAGGTGCCTAGAACAAAAGGACATGAAGTTCCCAAAAAAGAAACAGTGATTCCTGAGTATGTGTGCAAAATCAGCTAATAGCAGGAGCTGAATCTGAAGGCTTCTCCCCAGGGCCCGGCTTTATTACTGTCTAAGCACAGGTCTCACAGGTGGGGAATGCACTGTCCCTCCAGTGACCAAAGTTAGGGACCGAGAATGTCAGGGAGTTGAGTGAACAGCTCACTGCAGGAGCCATAATGTCTTCTCAGTTCATTCCTTGTCTCCATCAAGTTCTTTACATATCACCACCATCTTGCTACACCAGGCAAAGGTACGTTTCCCTGTAAGTGCTAAATGAGGGATAGCAGAGCTTGGCTTTCCAGACTGGGGTCTGAGCCCTTGGAGGATGACAGAGAGGAGCAAGGTCACTGGAGAAATAGGAACTGAGTTAAACCTCTACTGTTCCAATTTTTTTTTTTTCAGTAATGAACTTGCATGTAATGGATCTTCCTCTTATTTTAGGTTAACATTTAAAAAGTATATGCACTTATTATATACAATTTGATATTCTGATATATTGCATAATGAGAGAATAAGAATAATTAGCATATCCATCCCCTTACACATTTATTGTATCTTTGTGATGAGGTTATTACAAACCTTTTTTTCCAGTTCATTTTGAAATGCATTCTTACATTGTGGAATTTTTCTCCCTGGAAACACAAACTATCAAACGATGTCTAAGAAGAATGCAGGACAGAATTGCATGCAGTGCACTGTCATGACCTGCAACATGAAATCCTCCTCAGAAATGTTTGCTGCATGTAAGGCCCCTATCTACAGAAACTAGATTTTAATCTCCTGGCTCATCTTTACTGCACATGATTGACACCACTCCTTGGAGATTTTCTACAGCAAATCTAGGATGAGAATGATGGGAAATGTTTATCCAGAGAGACCCCTACTTGTTTGCTCCCTGAATATTTTTGTCAATATCGATCAAAATCAGAAAACTATCCTGGGGGGAAAGAGCCTATAACTGAGTCAGCTCCTGTGCCTTCAAAACAGCTAACGCCTAGAGCTGTGGCTCCACCTTTGCCAGCGGCGCATCTGACTGTGGACCATGCGAAGTGTGTCTGGTCTAAATCCAGACATATGATGAAGTAAAAAGTAAACACTGCAGTTTGAATGTAAAATACCAGGGCTTCAGAGCTGGCTCTGAAGTTAAGCGCTTTCAACTCTTTCAGAGGATCCGAGATTGCTTCTAAGCACCCACTTTGTTCAATTCACAATTGCCTATATATAACTCTAGCTCCAATGCCCTCTTCTGGCTTCCATAGGCACCTACACATATTTGGCCTACATACACACAGACAATAGACATACTTTTTAAAATTAATGTAAAATAGCTCACAAATATTTGTATTGCTTTTATCACATTGTCTACACATTAGATGCTTTGGATTAAAATATCATTCTAATTAATTCCACCTATTTGTTTTTATTCTTTATAAATTGTTAAAATCCTTGAAATTAATCATAGAGCTCATATGGATAGAACTGTGCCAGTTCTATGGTAATAAAACAACGATGGAAGTAGATAAGGGCCACTCATTCTTTCTGAAGTCCTCACGAATGAAAGAACAGAGTACTGAGTTGACTTAATTTATGCAGCAAGTATAAAGGTCAACACAGAGAAAGCGATAGGCTACTGATCCACAAGTCAACAGTCCACATAGGGAGGGGTGCCCAACCAGCCACATGTATGGAAAGAATTATTCTGGCTCATAGTTTCTGAGATTTTAATCCATGGTCTGTTTTCAGGCCTTTATAAGCATCATGCGGTGAGTGTGTGTGGAGGAGGACAATGTCCATACAGTGGTTTCTAGGAGGATGAACTCAGGGGCAAAATTCTGTGGATGCTCTAGGAAGCCACATGCTCAAAGGTGTCTTCTAAAGGCAAAGCTATCCACCTGAATTAAAAACCATCACACCCTTGAGCCTGCTGTGGGTAGGGCAAGCTAACTCCTGAGATACATCGAGGCATCTTTTTCATTGTTCTGATTCAAAGTATTTGACGCTTTTTAATGATCTTAATCTTGCCAGGAGCCACATTTTCTTTGACTCCCTAGTTTACATGTGCTCATGTTTTGGCCAAACTGCAGGTTTCTCAAACTCTTCTGTTCTGTCTATTATAACCATATATCACCATTAATCTAGGCAAAAGGACCTAGCAATAAATATATGCGCCACATCCTGAAGCTGGGATGCCTTACAATTTCACCTCAACATATTAGCTAAGCTGTCATTTTAAATTTCAATCTCATGCAAAGTCTCAGGACACAGACAAAATACAGACAACATCTTTAAAAGACATAACATCCGTACCCTCCATTCCAGTTCCCTGCATAGTCATCATGCCCCTCTGAAACTTCACAATGTTCACATTCTGATCAGCATCCTGATCTTCAGAGACCCCACCTGAATTGCCTGTTACCTATGTTTAAAATGTCTGAACTTCCTCTTGCCTAATTCCCCAACATTTTCCAAGTTTTTCCAACAAACCAATTCCAATGACTTCTCACCCTTTGCAGTGTCCAGGAGTGATATCATTTCTCTGTGATATCTGACCAGTCAGTATTTTGTGTTAGACTTTTGCTCCAACGACAAGATACTTGAACAAACAACACAAGGGGTTAATTGTTAATGGTTAATATTTTAGTCTATTACACCAAGGAGGAAGTGGAGGAAAAGAGCAGCTCATAGTCTAACAGCCAGGAAGCAGCGCAAGAAGGCTGAGCTAAAGTCATGCCATCTTATCCAGACTCCATTTTGTGTCTTCTTATACACTTCTTAGTCCTCTGTACTCCCAACAGCCACATCTGCCTCGATAACACATTTAGGATTTCCATGACTGTGCCCACGGTACAGATAGATTAAGGGAAATAATAATACTTATACACACGAAACATAAACTAGAACAACTAGAAAAGGTGTGAATCAAAATTAATTGTCATGTTGTATCTGAAATAGCTACTGTGTTCTGCCTAAACAAATGTTGCAAGGTTACTCTGACCCTCATCTAACATTGATTTAATTTTTTTTTTCTTTTAATGCTGTACCCTTAAGCATCAACAACGATAGACGATAGACGCTCTGGAACATTAGTCTACTCTTGGTCACCAGGCAAAAATTAAAGGATGCCTATACTCTTAATTGGATTAATTAGCATGGTGGATTCACATTCACATTCAAGCATTCAAGGTAGGTCCCCCACCCTTGCTCAGTTAATCCTCTCTAGAAACGTTCTCATATCAATGTGCTAGGAGCTCCTAGGCACTTCTCAATTTAACCAAATCAAAATCAAGATTAGCTATTACAGAAGTCAAGGCAGCTAGAGCCCCCGTTTACTAGTGGTGAATGGAACTGCTTCCCCACACCTTCCAGGAAGATGTGAGCGTGCCTGATACGAAAGACCTCACAGGCAGCCTTTTCTGTCCTATGCACTCAAGAGGATAGCTGTCGACTTCATGATGTAGACCCTTTCTGGGTATAGTGGGAAGTGTGAAACATAGGGTTGGAAAATTCTGAATTCAAATTTCAGTTTCGCTGTTACCACTCCCGTAATTTTACACAAGAAGCTCGGCTTCCCTTACTTGTGATCCCTTCATGTGCAAAATCTTTTTTTAAAGTTCCAATAAAAATCTCCCTGGATACGTTCAATTGCTCATACAGAGCCTGGCGCAGAAAGAGTAGCTTATTTTTGTCCATGATCCTATAAAACTCTAATTTTCATTTTGTCAAGTCAATCCCATTTAGATGCAACAGAGTAGCTGGATGTTGAAAGAATGCCTGTTTTAAACCTCTTTACGATGAGTTGAGTACCCCAAAGAAATGAACTCCCTAATTGGGAAGCCCTCCCCTATCACCAGTTTGCTCTGTGTGATCCACAGTTCTCAGCCCTGTGCTCTCAGTTTCACCAAAGGTAGGATGACTGTGTGCCTACCCACAATCTGGTGCAACCACAAGGTTTTCAGCAAGAGCCTTCCCTTGTCCCAAGTGGCAATGTGTAAAAAAGCCTAAACTTCTAGAGGAAACAGTTTGTTCATAAAACCAGGTAGCTAAGAAAAGATATGACAGGAAGGTGGAGAAAGCGGGGAGGGAGAGAAAACAAACACTGTTTTAATTAAACATAGCGTATCTAAATCAGAGAGGTATGCCCAGAGAGCAAGGAAGGGTGAAATGGAATTTTCAGAAGAAAACAACTTTTTCTACTTTCTTAGTCTCATTAACATCAAAATGAGTCCCAGAGGAGGCTACATTTGCTGCAGACCAGGGTAGAAAAGCTATCCTGAGTCACACAGGATTTGAGGTCCCCTGGAACTGCCCTCTACCCAGGACACTGTTCTTCATCCTGCCCCAGAGGCCATTGTCCCTGCTTCACTTCTAGGAGGTGAGAGAACTCCATGCTGGTCAAACAAACCTATGAGAGAAATGCAGCATTTTCCAGGCATATGTGCTTCACCTTTGATCTTCGAAGTTTTTCCCCAGATCACCCAGTCCCTGTTCTCCTTTCAATCACCACGTTGACAACCCTGGAATGTTTCATCTCTTGCAAGGCCACCAGCCTCTGCAGCTCTCATCTCTCCGAGCATCATCAGGAAGCCCTGTTTGGCTTCAGTCCCTGCTTTTGCTCAAACTAATGAAATTTAAAAGGTTCTAGGCTCACCACTGGCCTCTCACTATTTTCTTGTTGGCTGGTAATTTCACCTTAAGTCTGACCATTGAATAGCTTTACCTGTGGTCACTGGGTCTACCCAATACCTACTTCTTATATCTGAGCGTTTATGTCCTCTACATAGTGTCCAGAGCCTTAATGACATGGCCCCCTAGCTTTTGGTTATCACTCTTCAGTGTTCCTTGAACATAAGTTTTTGCCAAGAAAATTACCTTGTTCCCAAATTCCTCATTCTAATACCACACACACACACACACACACACACACACACACACACACACCACACTACTGAAATTGTTGAAAAGTTCCAATGTGGTTGTTACATGTTACCAAGGAAATCAAGGTCCTTTCTTGGGGCTATTTGACAAGTTCTTAAATAAACAAATTAAGAAAAGACTCTAATAGAAACTCAAGGACAATGTTACTTAAATTTAAAAGAAAAGCCCCAGAAAGGCAAGCTATACACATTAGCAGCTACCTGGAGGAAGATGGAGATGAAAATGGCATTCCATTTGTATTAAGCTATCATGGAGGTCAGCTACATGGTAAGAGGGTGAGCCTTAGAGAAAGAATGTAGTCTAATGTCTGAGGGAATGCACGCTTAGAAAAGAGTTAGAAGAAAAAAGTTAACAATTTCTGAACAGAAAGCAGACATGGTTATGGAGCTGCTTCCCTGCAGGTCTGCAAGCAATCACACTAAGAAGCGAGAATTTAGGGGTAGAAACACACATCATCTCACTAAAGGGGTAATTATTCTTCCCCTCTGTCTTAGCGATCTGCTGCTATGAGGAGACTCCATGATCAAGGCAACTATTATAAGAGAAAGCATTTCACTGGAGGCTTGTTTACAGTTGCAAGTTTAATCCATTATCATCATGTATGGGAAGCATAGTAGCAGGCAGGAAGGGGCTGGAGCAGAGGTTGATAGCCTTACATCCTGATCTGCAGGTAGAGCGAGCAAGAGCAAGTGTGAGAGTGAGAGCGACACTCTGGGCTCTTGGCAGATACTTTTGAAGCCTCAAAGCCCATCCCAGTAATACACTTCCTCCCACAAGGCCGTGTCTCCTAAGCTTTCTAATCCTTTCAAATAGCACCTTTCCCTGGTCTCTAAACATTCAAATATATGAGCCTATGGAGACCATGATCATCATGGTAGACAACATGGCAGTAGGGTTCTGGAACAGTAGCTGATACCTTACATATGATCCACAGGCACAAGGCAGAGAGAGGGAGGGAGGGAGGGGGAGAGAGAGAGAGAGAGAGAGAGAGAGAGAGAGAGAGGGAGAAAGCTACCTAGGAATGCTGTGAGATTTTGAAACCTCAAAGACCACCCTCAGTGGCAGAGCTCTTCAACAAGGCAACAGCTCCTAATTCTTCCCAAACAGTTTCACCAACTGGGAACCAAGTATTCAAACTTCTATGGGGGCCATTTCTATCCAAACCACCCTACCTGGACAGCAGTTTGCAGCCCAATTGCAGAAAATAATTTTAATCAGGACCACCCAGTATTCAGCCAAGTAGAAACTTGGTCAAAGCTGCAGCTGCCAGGGCAGCTTAGGCATAGGTTCCAAGCCATGTATCAGCAAGCATCAGGCAGAGTCAGCATCCACAGATGGAGTCCTGAAAGATGGTCCAGAAGTGTGACCAGCATCTGTAAATTGACCTGTAGAAACCCATCCAATAACCAGACAAGCACCCCAGATACACTAATCCTAATACAAAAACATAAGAAATAAAAAACAGTCAAAAGTCCTCCAAAAATTACTAATCCTAAATAGTGGCCTCCAATTAGAATGAATTACATGAAATTCTAGACAAATCAAAGCAATGAGTACATTCAAAGAAGACACAAATAAACTTCTGAATGAATGTCAAGAAGATGTAAATGGTTAAATTAAATAAGAAAGTCAACCCAGGGCATGAAAGTATAATTCAATAAAGAGACAGATATAAAAATAAATAAATCAACCTGAAATACTGGAAATGAAAATTTAAGAAGTCAAAAAGTCCCATGAAAAGCCTCCCCAGTATAATGCACCAAGACAAGGAAGAATATGTGGACTTGAAGACAAAGTTAATAAGTTGAAGATCTCAGACAAACTCTTCAAAAGATGAATTGGTAAGACATTACAAATAGAACATCAGAGAGCTATCAGATACTATTTTTAAAAACAAATCTGCAAATACAGGAAAGAAGGTGAAAAGGTTCATGCTAAAGGAATAAAAAAATATTTTCAATAAAAGTATAAAAAGAAACTTCCCAAATAGGGAAATGGGTATAGGGAACACTTGAAACAAAAAGCAGAAAGGCCAGAGAAGAACCTCCTCACATAATGTTATAGCTAGAACACTAAATACACAGACTAAAGAGAGTATACTGGAAGCAGCAAGAGAGAAACACCAATTCCATATAGAAGCAGGCCAATCAAAATAATAGATTTCTCAACAGAAACTCTGAAATATAGGTCGTCTTAGAATAACGTATTTCAAGTTCCAAAGACAGCCCCCCACCTCCATCATAGAAAGAGAAACTTTCTATGTTGAAAACAAGTTAAAGTAATTCATAATTTCTAACCAGCTCTACAGAAAATGCTTGAAATAATCCTTCAGCATCCATAAGGCTACATGAAAGAATAAAACACACTAAAACAGTAGTTAAGCAAACAAGGACTAGAAAAATACAAAGCAAACACTACAAAATCAACAAGATGACATCAATTAATATATACTTTCCAATATTTCTGAATATCAATGATCTCAATTAACCAATGCAAAGATGCTGATGAGCTCACTGTATTAAAAATGGAATCTGTCTCTTTGGTGCCATCAAGAAACACATCTAACCATCAAAGACAGACACTGCCTTAACATGAAAGGATAGAAATGTGTGTTTTATGTATTGAAACCAGGAACCAGACAGGTGTCATTGTCCTACATCTGACAAAACAAACTTCAAACTAACACTATCAGAAGGGATAAAGTTCACCTCCTACTTATTAAAGGAAGGCTCCATCAACCGGACATTACAATTCTAAGCATATATGTGCTAGAAACTGGTTGTTCTAGCTTCCTTTCTGTTACTGTGGTAACACTGATGAAAAACAACTTGAAGAGAAAAGCTTTATTTAGTTTATATTTCCATGTTACAATCTATCATTGAGGGAAGTCAGGGCAGGAGCTCAAATAGGACCCCAAGGCAGAAACTATTGAGGCACTATGATTCTTAGCTCACTTGCAAACTCTTGCTTAGTTGATCTTTCTCGTACAGCTTAGGACCAATGTGCTGGATATTTTTATGTCAACTTGACACAAGCTATAGTCATTTGGGAAGAGGGAGCCTCAATTAATAAAATGCCTTCATAAGATGGGGCTGTAGGCCATTTTTTAAATTAGTGATTGATAAGGGAGAGACTAGCCCATCATGAATGGTGTCATCCCTAGGATGATGGCCCTGGATTCTATAAGAAAGCAGGTTGAACAAGCCATGAGGAACAAGCCAATAAGCAGCACTCCTCCATGGCCTTTGCATCAGCCCCTGCCTCTAGGTTCCTGCCCCATTTGACTGCCTGTCCTGACTTCCTTCAGTGAACATAAGCCATATAAACCCTTTTATTCCCAAGTTGCTTTGATTATAGCATTTCATCACAGCAATGGTCACCCTAACTAAGACAATTACCTTCCCAGAGAATAGTGCAGCCCACAGTGGTCTAGGACCTCCTCTGTCCTCAGGTCAATTTGATATGAGCAATACCTCAATTAAGAAAGGCTCCCTTCTCACATGTGTCTAGGTTGAGTCAAGTTGACAATTAAAGCCAGCTATGACACGGTAAACTCAATTTAATTAAGCAAGTACTTTTAAATGTAAAGTCACAGTTCATCTATGACAATAACAGTGGCAAAAATTTAATATCTCACTTTTACCGATATACAAGTTATGTGAACAAAAATTAACAAAGTTGATGGCATCATAGCTAAAATAGACACATCAAAAGGAACATATCTCCAAAGGATGAAGGTGATATAAAACAAACCTTTTGCCAGCATTGTACTGAACCAAGAAAATCTGGAAGCATTTCCACTAAAATCAGGAAGGAGACTAAGGTATTTCCATTTTTATTCAGTTTAATCTTTTAAATCTTGGCTAGAAAAATCAGACAAGAGAAAAAAGTAAAATGTATATAAATAAGAAAGAAAAAAGTCAACGTACCCTTATTTACAGATGATATGATTTTATTTGTGAAAGCCCCAAAAGATTCCACAAGAACTCTCGAGGAACTGCGAGATTATTCTCCTCAAAGTAGCATGATACTTTGTGGCAGCCTTCATTCATAACACACTGAGGACAAAAATAAAGAAACAATCCCATTCACAATTACCTATTAAAGATATCTTGAAATAAATCCAACCAAGAAAGTAAAAGACTTCCACAATAAAAACTTTTAAATACTGAAAAAGGGAATTAAAGAAGACACTAGAAGATAGATTATAAGAATTACTATAGTAAAAAAAATGACTACCTTGTTCAAAACAATACAATTTCCACGAAAATTCCAATAGTACCCTTCACAGAAATAGAAAAATATATTATAAATTCACATGGAAGCACAAAAGATCCTTGGCAGCCAAAAAAAAAAAAAAAAAAAAAGCTAAGCAAAAAGAATAATTGGATAGATAAGGCCATATCCTTCGAGTTATACTAAAGGCCCACCATTCAAAAACAGACATTCAAATCAATGGAATAAAACAGAAAATCAAAAATGAAATTCACCAGAACAATTCCCTGAATCTTTGGTAGCAAGAATTACAATGTATCATTTGATAATTATAAAACACCACATTCTAATAACCTCTTCTGCCTTCCTAAATTTCCCTGAGAATTGGTAATATCTCCTGAGATGAGTATAAATTATCTAGGATACTTAGTCAAGCTAGCTACATCTCGGAATCACTAAAAAGGATGTTACCCTGCTGCATTGTGGATAGCTTTTAATGTTACACACATTGGAGGAAAAGGGGAACCAAGCAAATAGGGGTGAGGAAAAGCCCATGATCTCCACAGATTTGACCCTCCTCAGACTGACCCTAAATTGCATTTCCAGTGTTCCCGGATTCTTCCAAGAAGAATCCCCCTTGAGGCATTGTCTCAAAACAGGGTATCTGAGGCTCCTTTAAGGACCTGGCTTTCCCCACAGCAGGCAAAAGAACATCCATTCTAGTGAAAATTAACTACTGAGACAAAAAGATTGTAAATCACTGTAGGATCTAATTGGATCCACTGTCTTGATTTTTATATAGTATCAGTAAGATCAATGACATTTGTTCTACTTTCGGCTGTGTATTAAATTCATTTCATGGGGCTTACTTTATTTGTCCAGTGCACGTGCCTAACAATAATTGAGCTCGGAGGAAATCCAACTCTCTGTCTGAGTTCATCTCCACTGGCTAGAGATGAAGCACAAGCTATTTCTTCCTTGCGTATTCCCGCACTTGGGTTTCTGGAGCCTGCATTTAGAATGGCATAACATGACAGGGTAGGGTTAGAGTGGACAGGGAGAGAGACAGGGATGCATGATGGATTAAGTGTCTACAATGCAGCAGTCACTGTGTGCTTCATCTTCATAAGAACCCAGATGGGTGGGTTATATTGCTCATTTTATAGATGAAGACACTGAGTATCAAACAAGTTATTTGCTTCGGATGGCATAGCTAATAAATGATTGAACCAAGATTTTTTTTTTATTACAAACATTATTTTGTACTATTCTGCACAAAATAAGTTTCATCGTGACATTTCATGCACACACATAAAGAGCCTTTCTTGACTATGCTCACCTCCACCATTCCACATTGGTCCTTTGCTTCTTTCCAAATAATCCCCCTTTTTACCCTCATGTCTTTTTAAAAGTTGACTGCCTATATGAGAGAAAAGGAGGTATTTATCTGATTCCATGTGACTCTGCTCTGCTCAGCGAGGTCTTCAGCTCTATGGACTTTCCTGAAAAAGGCATGATTTCATTCCTTTGTATGCTTAATGAAAGTTTTGCCATGAATACATGCTACATTTTTTTTTTTTAGCCATACATTTATCGATGGACAGCCAGGCTGATTCCATAACTGCTATTGTGAATCAGTTGCAGTAAGCACGCGTTATCAGGCATTACTACCGTATGCGACTTTAGATTGCTCCTTATTGGGAATAGGAGTAGAAAACTGGTCTAGAGGCAAAGCCTTTAAGTCTTCTCTAGGGCATCCTTAAATAATCGTGTGAATGTGTGAGTGTGCGTGTGTGCACGTACATTCACACATGTGAATACGGATGCCTGCAAGACCAAAGGCAGTGGTAGATCTCTTGGCCTTAGAGTTACCGGAAGTCAAGCCATCAGTCACCCAGCGTGGGTGGTGCAAACCAAACTCTGGGCCTCAGCAAGAGTAGCAAGCAGTCTTAATAGCTGAGGCATTTCTCCAGTCCCTGTGTTCTCTCCTTAACCCTCCACCACACACTCTGTAATTCTTTGGGAATAATACGGAACTGCCTCTTTGTGGAAAAATAAATGACAAGTGACTGAGGTTAAGAGATGTTTAAATCTGCATATTTTAAAATGGAACGTGACTCTCTATGGAGATGTTATTAAGGGGAGATATAGACATGCCTTCATATCCTGGGAAAATCTGAGGAGTCTGGACACGTCTTGGCGCCTGTGTTTTCTAAAGCTGTAGAGTGCAAAGATGTAGGGAGTACTTCACAGCCAACGGCTACACTGAAAGATGTCAGGGATGCACAGAGACACAGCACATGATCAAAATATCAGCCCTGAAAGATACTACAAAGGAAGACTCACGTGAGAGTCTTTAGAAGGTTGTGTGAGAGCCGGTTCAGGCTGGCAAGTCTCCCATCCAAGTACTAACCAAGCCCAAGCCTGCTTAGCTTCTGAGATCAGACAGGATCTGGTACACTCAGGATGGGATGGCCAGCAGGTCATTAATTACCACAGAGAAGGGAATGGATTGGTATTAGAATCTGGGTATTAGGAAGGATCGGAACACTTACCATAGATTATGGAAGGCCAGATTGTGTTTAAAGAAATGGTTAATGAAAGAATAATAAAATTTGGGAATGAATGGTATAGGACAGAAGGAAGCCAGGAAGCCAGGTTATGTACATGTCCAAAGATGGTATTTCTGGCCAATCTATGCACACAGACATAGGTATACTTACATACATACATGTATATTTACGTAGAGACATGTATTTTATATGTGTCTGTACATTGGAAGTATTCTAACTAAATAAAAGTCATTTTGAGGGCATAGGCCTTACAATATATTAGAGCTGTAGTAAGTACTCAACAGTTCTCTTGAATTGCAATGTTATTGTCCTTGAAGTGGTATCCTAACAGTGTTGTGTACTGTTGTGTGTGTGTGTGCTCTACAGGAAGGAACATGGGAGCCTTGACTTTCTAGAAATCCGGATACTTCGGGGAATGGCATGACGTCTCCAGTTCTCCGCATCAGTTACTCAGGCCCAGCTGGCACTGGGACAGGGCTTACTTCCTGCTAAGCCTTCCCAAGGTTTTTATCTGAAAGAGGCTGGGGGTGAGTGGGGGTGCTGATGCAGGGGTTAACATGACCTCTTCGTGTCATGCTTCTCGGGCCAGGAAGCTCCTTGGAGTGAACTCCCTAGTGGATGCGTCACCAGGCCCAGAGGCCAGAGCCCTGGCATCTAGGAAGCACCCAGGGTGCCACATCTGAGCATTCCCCTCCGGCAGGATGCAAGACAGTAGAGTCTACAGCTAAGGGCGAGAAGGGCGGGCTTCAACTGCCGCAGAACGGTCAGCAAAGGTGCCTTTGAGAACAGAGATAGAGGTGCTGCTAGCCGCTTTTCCTGCCCCAGCCTGGCTAGGCTACTGGGGATAGAGATAGATTCCCCACCACCGACTTATCCTCCCCGCCAGGATACTCCTTCTGAGAAATCGCCATGACCTGCCCCCACCCCCACCGCTAACCTTCCCACCCCCACGTCCCCCAGCAGCTTTTAAACAATAAGTGACTCTGGATGTGCCAGCGTTTGCCATACGGCTAAAGGTAAAGGGGAAAAAATATAGAACAAAAAGAGAAGGGGTGAGGTGTGTGTGTTTGTGTGTGTGCGCTCGCTCATCTGTGGTGGGGGAGTGGGGACAAAGCATTATCAGCAGCTTTGATCTCAAGGCTGTTTCCTTGCTGCACTCTGGCTTAAAAGGATCAGAAAAAACAGAAAGCAGCACTTCAGGCAGGAAGTGTCTATTATTCAGAAATGTAATATAATTATGTGTCTGCATGGCCCAGTTTATCAGACAGCTTTCTCTGGAAGGATGTGGTGGGATTAGACACGCCACCTCCTCTCCTCTTCTCCCCAGCTCCTTCCCGCCCCAGACTCCTACCTCCCCCTACAACCTTAACACACACACACACACACACACACACACACACACACACTGCCAGCCCTTTCTTCTTTTTTTTCCCCTCCTTCCTCCAGGACACTTCCAATTTCCCAGGTTTCGTGACCACTTACATGTCTTTCCTGAGTGTTTTTATATAGCGTAGGAAATTGGGTAATGAAAGCCGAGTCATACATTTCTGCTTTATGTTTCCAAAGAAGCAAGTGTGACTGTCAGGTTTACAAAAGATTGTTTATGTTCACTGGCGTGAAATGGGGAGCTAGCGTTCGGAGCAGAGAGAGAGAAAGGCCGGCCAGGCTAGGATGACAGCAATGCATTCATCCTCCACGCTACAGCAGACAAAGCTCGGTCCCCGCCTGACAGGGACCATAAATCATGGGCAGGAGATGCTGTACCTACAGCTTACACCATTCCAGATGACAAACACACAGTAATCCACCAAGCACAGCACTTTCGCTCTCCTTCTCCCCTCCCAGAGCCAGCCTTCTCCACTCACCTTCTCACCTCCCTCCCCCCCCCTTTCTTCTTGTCGCACTGGCCCTGCCTGTCCTTCCCTCCCCTGACCCCAGATCTCCACGATTCCCCCCCACTCCCCACCCCCGCCCAAGGTTCCTCCCACCTGCTTGCTCTTTACCTTCTGGCTGGTGGTGTGCTTGCTCATTTCTTTTCTAAAAATGTCTTTTGTTATTTCCCTGCTTTCTTCCTCTGACCACTGCTAACCGCCCTTTGTATCTGGGGTTGTTAATTTCCCATTATGTAATCTGCCCCCCCCTTCTGTTCTTCTGTTTTTAATTTTATTTAGCTAGTTCACTTATGTATGTCTGTATGTATGCATGTATGCACTTATGCATGCATGCACGGGTATGTCTGGGTGCTGGGCACGGAACCAAGGTACTCACACAGGCTAAGCACACACTGTATTACTGAGGTAGATCCCAGCCCCATAGAAAACAGAATTCTTGCTTCCTGATGGCTCTCCATCTCTCCTGTCCTCTCTCTTCTAGCTGCCTGATCCCACCTGGCTGCCCTGGAGCCACGTTCACTAGTAAGAATTTGATCTGGATCTGGAAACCCTCTTGGTATAGAAGCAAGGAGAGAACACGGACAGCACATGTTCTGGAATGGTTCTCAACCTTCCTAGTGTTCAGCAATACAGTTCCTTATGCTGTGGTGAGCCCCCAACCATAAAACTATTTTCACTGCTGCTGTTATAAATGGTAACTCAAATATCAGTGTTTTCTGATGCTCTTAGGTGACCCTTGCGAAAGGGTCATTCGACCCCTCACAAAGAGGTCACGGCCCACAGGATGAGATTCACCATTCTAGAATGTGTGCTCCATCTGCAGGCGCTGTGGACCCCTGATAGGGACAGTCTTGGGGACAGAGGCCTCTGGTCTGTGACCTTGTGATCCAGGGTCAGGCTTCCTTCTTAACAGTTAGGGCTACAGGAAAACACAGGGTCCATGCTGAAATATGCTGGTCTCCTCACAGAGCGAGGCTGCATGTATATGTGACTCTATGCACAGTCTGAGTTCTGCTAATGAGTTAATTCATCCACAGGCCTGAGAAACCCCTCACCTTCTTGTCCCTGTTTCTGTAATGTCAAAAGTTTACTTGGACTACTCCAAGTAAACACATCTTAATAACGGTTGTTATTCATGCAGGTGATCAGGTATAGGAACTTTGGAACATTAGAGGGGATGAGTATGTACCTCACAGTCCTCCCTTATAGTCAGTTGTGCTCAGATGTTGAGCAAGAACCCAGATATAAAAGACTGAATCAGAGAAGCCTCTCTCCCAGAACTCTGTCTATGTATAACTCAGCTCCTTCTGAAATCTGAGCTCCAAGGAAGCCTGGCTCCCAGAACTAGGATGCCTGACAGTTCATTCTTGTCACACTTTGCATTAACACCAGGATCCTTGCGCAGCACAGGCAGCTGTGCAAACTGAGATTTGCATAAGCAATACCAAAACATACCAGGACATAATAGTGTCTGTTTCTCCAGTTTGCACTCACCAACCCAGAACTTTCAAATGCCAACCCCCCCATTCTAAAGACCAGCTCCATTTAGATTCAGCCTTCCCAGGTCTTTGTGAATCATCAATTTTCACTCCATAGAAATGAAATCCTAGCCATGCAGTTGGCTCTTCGGGCGCTTGGGACCAAAATAGGCTTGGCTGGCGGTACTAGGAATAGTTTTCATGGATGATTTTTAGTCAGCCAGCCCAAGAACGACCTCTATTGACTGAAGCTGGGGTAGTGGGGACTGCCCAGGTAACAGGTCAAGGGTCCTCATTCTGTGCACCACTGGGGCTTGGAGGACCTTTCAGAGTCTATTTGACACTGGGCCATTCATAGCCCAATGACAGTCAGTATGACTGGGGGGAAGGGGTATTCCCGAAGGTTCTTCATCCAGACAGCACCTGAATTATTCACTCCTAAGATATAGGTAAGAAAGAAGTTGGTGGCTCACTCTGGAGAAAACCAGAGCAACTGATGAAGTAAGAGACTGGCAAGTTTGGAAACATGCAGAGAGTGCCATGCCTCACCTATATCCTTTCTCTGCTCACATTTGCTTGGAAGAGGGACAAGAGCTCTCTGCCTGGACAACCCTTAAATCAATACCTCCTAGTTAACACAGGATTTCATTCATCAGTGAGACGGCAACTCTATTTATATCATTTCCTTTAACAGGGCTTGGGAGTACTCTCTCTCCGCCCCTCACCTCAGCCTCTCCAGTTTGCCCATAGCAAGGTTTAAGGAGGAAGATAATTTAGTCATCTCCCCATTGTCTTCCTAATAGGGCCCTAGGCCCTCCAGTTGGCCTTCCAGGCCTAGGGCAGAGGCAAGATGATAACAGAGACCTACCAGAGTGCTGGTGGGAGAAGAGCTGGGCATGCTCTATCAGGAGTACATCCCATATGCCATCTTGGCATTGCAGATCAAACGGCTACCCTGGAAGACTCCATCTCATTTTGTGAATAAGATGCCAAGGTTGGGAGAAAGGGATGCCAGGCTCAACATGATGCAGATGTTAGGGCAAGACTCAACCTGTCTGGAATCAGGGATCTCTAGAGGATGTGCCTCACTCTGCCAGCTCCCTCATTTGGGCTGAGGCATTCTCTGCTCTCCTCATTTTGTATTATGATTAGCTCAGCTCACTGCCGTGATTAAAAATGGTCAACATTTATTAAGCGCTCACCAAATGTGCAGCACTTACACCTCGTGTTCTAAGTGAATCTTCTCAACAGCGTAAGGTGAGTGTGGCTCTTCCTTCAGACACAGATTAAGCGACTTGCCCAAATAGAAGATGACAAACCGCTAAGCCTGTTCTTTCAGCCACTAGCTATAATGCCACTTTCAAATTGAAATTACTCCCAAAGGGCATTAAATTAAGCTCTTTACATTTTAGCGTGAATGAATTTAACTGGGACTTTGTGTTCAAAGAGATATTTCCCCAGCCCAGAGCATTTAGAAGCTATAGAGAAATGGAAGTGCTCTTTTTGCCCGGTTTACCCCTGGCCCCAACTCTGCTTCCCCATCCCAGATTCCAGAGACAGAAGATTTTGCCTTTGAGTAAAGTGTTAATAATAGCCAAGGCCTCAGTTTGGACAGAAGCAGCTATCCATCAAGAACCTTCCAGAAAATATCTGCTTTGGTCCATTTCATTGCCTCGGATATAGAATTCCACTCAGGCTTTTCCTCATCTCGAAAGGCCTAATGCTGTAATTGTAATTAATTGGGCCTATTAGAATCCCAAAGGGAGGGACAGAAGGGAAGAAAAATGAGCCCTGCAGAACCCCTCCTACCCTGGCCATTAGTCACTCGCTGCAGAATGTGGGCCCAAAGAACAGTAGGTTGCCTTGTCCAGAGAGGAGGGGACATGGGAGGGGCACAGAGCAGAAAAGCTGGGAGGTTCTTGGTGAGAGCGGCCCCTTTCTAGTCAGGTGGCGCTTACACCCATCAGTCAGCGCGAGATGAAAGGCTATAAAACCGACGCGGTGCCAAGACCGTAAGAAAATATACATCCTGATGTGTCAGGAATACCTGCGCGCCTTTAACCTCAACTTCCGATGAACCAACACACCTCAGAGCGCATTTATATGCAAAGGCATATAATATGTCCCCTGTATCTAATTATCTGTCAACCCGAGGCAGTTTGTTTTCCAAATCGGCCTCTCGGCTGTGACTTTACGAGGTCATAAAGAAAACGATGCCACTCTGCACTGAAACGCAAGGAGAGCCCAGATCAACAAATTATCCTCTTTAATGGTGTCTCTCGGCCTCCAGAGCTGGGCCTGGAGAAAGAAAGCAGCCCTGTTCTCGGCCTTCCTCCCAACCTTCAGAGAAAGGGGCGCAAACAGCTGGAAGCGAAGCCAAGGGGGCATCGGGACACAGGACACAGCCGACAACAGATTTCCTTTTGGCTTGTTCAGCTGTCCTCGGCTTTGTGGGTCTCCGCGTAAGCCACATCAGTCTGCAAAACTGTCAACTGGGGCCTCCGGTAACAGGACGCTGCCCGTGTTCCCGCAGGTCTCAACACCAAACCCTGCCTAGCCGAACAGCCCTGTGCTCCAGAGTATCTTTAGCTCCCTCCCGGCTAGCACTAGGACACTTGTGAGAGAATTTAGTCCATCTTCCGGGAGACAACTCCTTCCTGAATGGACCCTTGGTTCCCTGGGAAGAGTGGGCAGCAGATGGTCTACTTGTCTGCTGTAGCTGGGTGGAAGCAGTGGTCGCTCTTTTAAACTTCTAAGCGAGAGAAAACAAAATAATCCTTCTCCCCCAAATCGGAAAGGTAGGTGGCAGCAGCTGCAGCAAGAATGCTTTGTGAACTGCGAGGGGCTGAGCTGGGCATCCTAGCACTCAACACTCATCCGCAAGTGTGAGCAAACACACCCACACAGACACACACAGACACACACACACACGTGCAGAGAGATGGTCCCAGCACACAGTCTTCAGCTCCTATTAGGCCTCTTCTGATCTTCAGCAGATTAATTAGGAAGTTTGTCAGGAGCCAGCCGTGAACTCCAGCCGCTCCTCTCTGGGAGCGGTAACAGTGCCAGCGAAATCCAAGCTGCAGGAATTCCTACCCACACGCTCCTGTGATTAATGATGGAAAGGAGTAAAAAAGAGGGGTCAACAGCTGAGTGCAAGGCAAGTTGCTAGACAGGGAGTAATTAAGATACTTGGGTAAATATGATTAATAAGCTCAAACTGGCACGGTGTGCCGTAAACACGACTAAGCAGATGGCCCCCTCTCTGCTGAGAAGGCTGGGCACTTGCAAACAAGGAGAAGGGAAGGGAGGGTGGCTCAAGAGGCATGGCTGTGCTTGCTCGACTCAGCTGACCCTGCCAGGGAGACCGGTTGAGCCGTCAGGGAGAGGTAAGGACGCGGAGGCAGCTTTAAGATGCTCCACCACGCCTCTTACCTAGGCACAGCATAGACAGAGCGTGAAGGTTCCTGGCTGGGCTCAACGCATCCCTTCCAAAGCTCCTCTCTCCTTCTCCTGACATCCCCAGATCAGAGATGGTGTACATTTGCTTCAGCTGCTGCCGTAAGAGCACCTCACACGGCACAGTGGGGGTGTCTTAAAAACAGAAATGGGTCATGTCTCAGATCTGGAGGTGAGAAGTCCAGAGTCAAGGGGTGGACAGTGTTAGGTCCTATTTGGCCTGTGAAAGAATCTCTTCCACATTTCTCTGGCTTCTGGTGATTGGTGGGCAATCCCTGCTTACATTCTCCTCCCAAATAAGGTCACTTTGTGAGGTCTATGCTTAGACTTTAGCATCAAAAAGTTGAAAGGATGAAATTCAACCTACAACAGCCTACAACTGTTGAGCTAGAAAGCAAATTCCTTATCAGAAGGAACAGGAGCCTGTGTGTGTGTGTGTGTGTGTGTGTGTGTGTGCTCATATAGCACTATTGAGAAGGCAGGCATGACAGGGACTGTCATTTCTCAGCTCAGCACATTAAAAAAAAAAAAATAGTCCATGCCTGATGTGGTGGCATACACCTTTAATCCCCAGAGCTCAGGAGGCAGAAGCAGGAGGATCTCAGTGAGTTCTAGGACAGCCAGGACTACATAGAGGGACCCTGTCTTAAACAAACAAACAAATAAACAAGCAAACAAGATCAAGATCTTAGAGCTTGTCCGTGTGATGTAATGAGAGAAGTGGAGGCTTTGAGAGAAGGTGTCCCCCAAAAGCCTGGTTATAGGGAAATATCTTTAGGACTTAGAAGAGAGAACTCTGAAGACTTGATTTAAATAGTAGTAAGGTACCAAAGCATCTGTACCTACAGACAAGGGCAGCAGAGCTGCATTCACCTGAAGGACAAAGCCCTGAAGGAGAGACAAGATCAGAGCTCAGAATGTTGATTCCTATGTGAGCTCCCCGTGGCTTTGGCAAGAGATGATCACAAACATGGTGGCTGAAAACAATAGGACTCTCTTACAATTTTTTGAAATATAAATTCAGGATAAAATTCCTATACCAGTACGTGGTGCTACCTTCAGAGGACCTAGGGAGGAGTCTGGCCCCTCCTAGTGTTTTTGGCTTGTTCTTGCATTCTTCAGTCTTCAAGGCCAGTGCCTTCTTATCACTGTCTGTTGTTTTACATGGCCTCTATCTCCTCTTACAGGGGCCCATCAGGATAAGCTAAGCCAATTTCCCATCTTGAACTACTTAATAACATCTGCAAAGACTTTTTTTTTTCCGGCCTACTGCAATTCCCTTAGAATTTGCCTTTCTTAACCACTCTCTCAATTAGTCTCTGTGAAACTAGACACCCTGGCAAGCAAGCAAAGCATGCACAGGTGTGGCAAAGCATACCTCTTCACACCGAGCCAAAAGTTAGCCTCAGGTGATGACTATCTAGGCTGCAATTTGTCCCTACAAATCGCTTTTCTATGGTGTATAACATTCATATATTTAAAATATTTTGTTAATAAGAGGGATGTTGCAAATTTGAAGTTGTCATGTTTTTTTTTAATTTGGCCAAGTAAAGGACATCAATACTAAAACTTACCCTGTATTTGTATTTCATGATAGAAGGCACGTTGATGCTACGAAATATCACAGTGAACAAGCTTGGTCTCAGGACAGACCACAACCTTTCAGAGAAGGCCATTGGCAACACCATAACTGGGGTGTCCCACGCTGGTCAATCCTTCTCTGTACCCAAGGTTTTAAGAATCCCTCAAGACCTGCTGGGGAGGACTGCTTTATTAGAGTAGGGGTCTACTCTCAATGGATGACTTGGAGGGTGTCTCCCAAGTCTCACACCAATGGAGTGAGCCTCACAGAGACTAAGTTGGGAGAGGAGCTGAACAGGCAGGACTAAGAAGAGGCCTCAGCTTTAGGCTAGCCCTGCAGCATCCAGCAATGGTACATGTTTAAAACTTAATCTCTAGCCCATGACACTGTTGTTCTGAACAATAGAACCTTTAAAAGGCAGAGTCCAGTGGGAGGTCTTAAGCCACTAGTCATGTGTTCTCAAAGGATGCCGTGGTCCACCTGTTAGGGGTTGGTCTGGTGCTATGTAATCTAACGTTAATTACTGGCCGCCAAGATCTGGTTGCTGCCCAGAGGAACACAGTCTCACTGTACACTTGGCTTTGTTGTGTAAACCTTGTTCTACCTAACTTAAAGTTGATTAGTTAATAAAAAATGCTGAAGCTTGGGATTTGGCAGAAGAGAGAGAAGCAGTTTTTGAGGTTTCCAGGCCTGGGGTTGGAGGACGATGAGGCAAAGGGAGAGAGGGTGAAAGGACAGAAGATGGACCAAGAGGAGATCCTTAGATCCAGCACATAAAGGATGACTTATTGGCAAGTAACTTGAGAGATAGCTTAGAGGGTTGAAATCTGCGCAACTCTAGTGCTTTAAGCTTGTAAATAAATCATAGTCTCAGTTTGTTTGTTTGTTTGTTTGTTTGTTTGTTTTTTAGAAAAATTGCTGGTTGAAGAGGAATTAAGACTTTACTGATATATGGATGAACATTAATTTACAAAATTCTTCTACAACCACCAGTCTTTTCTTCTTTTTCTTTCACATTCTGCGCATGAAATGAGTGGTCGTTCGCCATGTGCTCCCTGCTATGATGCTTCCTGGTTTGTTTTATGCTTTCACCTGAAATTAAGTGAAGAAAAGGCAGTAGAGCCCTCCCCATCACTGGTGAAGACACATTCCCAGACATCTCCCCACGACAGTGAAAGCCTGAAAGTAACTCACACCCTAGCTTTATTATAGTTCACTCCTGTACACAGATATCTATAACAAAGTCTAATTGGTCCTAGGAAGAGATATAACTAATAACTAATAACAAGTTAGATGATAATAATAATAATAAACTATAATAACGAATAATAAATTAGAACTATATGCAGTACACCCTAATAAAGATTACCTGAATGCCGTCTCACTTGGAATAGCCTATTGCACTGTACTTAGCTTTCCTTTCATAGTATCAGATGACACAATGCCTCTGTGGAGATGAAGTGCTGTGGGTGGCAGAGACATTAGGATGTGGTATTGGGTGACTAGGAAGAGTCACGTGAGCACAAGCATTACTACGGCAGCCAGGAACTAACAAGCAGGAAGTGCTGCAATGGAAGTACATTGGACAAAAGGATGACCCATGCCTCAGCCAAGATGGGGGCAGGCCAGTGTGAGAATGTATCATGCCACACAGAACAGTGAACAAGTTAAGACTTGTGCATTACTTATTTATGGAAATTTCATTTAATATTTGCAGACTGCAGACGGCTACAGGTAACTGAGGACATGTACTATAAGGCCATTAATGGGACAGGATATTTTTGTAAACAACAAAACCATAAAATGAGCAACATGATAGTAGACTAATACTACCACGGAGATTCTCTGTTAATGACATCACTCACCACGTGACATTTTGTTCACCACATGCTCTTTGCTATGATGCTTTCCAGGCTCTTTTACTCCTTCACGTGAGATGAAGAGAAATGCCTAAGATGTGGACCAACCTCACAGAATCTAAGATTATAGAATCAAATTAATGGATAGAGAAAATACGGTACACAAATACAATGGAGTAATATTTAACCAGAAAGAAATTTAAATCTTGCCATTTACAGCCAGATGGGAACAAAAGGAGTTCTACTCAGTAAGTGAAATAAGCTGACTCACCAAGGCAAGACGTACGAGCTCACTCAGGAGCAGAAACTGAAAACAGTGACTGAACATGCAACAATGATTAATATGGGCTGGGAAAGGTGTTGGAAAGGGGAGGAGTGAGCGGATGGATGGAAGAGCAGCTGGATTTGATGAGTGCACAATTTACATATGAAAATATCACACCAAATTCCATCAATATATACAATTAACATGTTAATGAAAGCAAACAGCCAAGTAAAACAGAAAACACTTCCTTTGAGGACTTTATTAGCCTTTCCAAAACATGGTTCTCTATCATTTCTTGTGTCCACTCTTTTCCCAAGCAGGATAACAACGATGCTCTTGGGGAGCAAACTCTGCCTGCGGCGCATGCACCCACAGCGCATGCACCCGCAGCTCAGCAGACTTCTAACTTGTCCCAGTGACTTAGCAGCTCCATCCTCCTGCCACTGTGACATTAACACTTGACAGAGAGGACTATCACCAACAGCTCATTTACTTCCCTCCCCATTTCTCCTCTGAATTTGTAGAATCTGATAAAGGAGAGACCACCCCGAGGAATATGGGACTCTGTGACCAGAATTCCTGTAGAGTCCCACAAGAGAGGCAGAGCCTGCAGTGGGAAGTGATGTAAAGATGGGTGGTTCTCTGATGCAGGAGAGTGCTTACCCGCCATTGTCTTTACAGAGAGATGTAAGAGATACATGAAGGTGTGCTCAAGATAAGCTGAAGGAGAAGGTCAGCACTGGGCTCATGTTGGGTGAGTGTAAGGCACACAGAGTTTCCAGGTGGCTGCAGTAGAAGGGGGAGGTGAGGACAGCGCACTGGGAGTGCAGTAGGAACTGAGACAAACTCCTGGAAAGCGCAAACATGAAAAGGCTATCCCCAGGAGCAGATCATTTTTTCCCCCAAGCAAAGATTCACTACAGATAAGTTGTCTGAAGGATGACTTGGGGAAACTGATGCTGGAGTGGGGAAGCCAGCCAGGGGAGGTGTAAGACAATGTCCCCTCACTGTGACAGGGAACTTGAGGAGATCAACTAAAAGCAGGTTTGCCTGGCTTCTAGTGTCACAGGTTTCAGTCCGTGGTCACATACGCACACGCCAGGGATAAGATAACTTCACCAAGGCTATGAGTTCTTTCAACAAGGCCCCTGTATCTTATAGTTTCCATTAATTCCCCAAAGTCCATTCAGCTCCAAGACTACTGCGTTGGTCAGATCCCTCAAATCTGGTCATTTCTTATGAACCTATCACTGAGCAATCAGGCCATTAGCACAAAACCTTTGAGGGCTTTTTATAGTCTCAACATTAGCAGAAGGGAAGGAATCTACCAAGAGTGTGTGATCATCTTCAGGGAACAGGGGAGCTGATGACAGCACAACACAGGCCCCAGAAACAAGCAGGCCAAGGACTAAGGGACCATCAGCCCGTTGGTAGACAGCTACTCTGTACACGTCACACCCAGTACCTCTGTCACATGCACGTGGACAGAGGGGCCAACCGGGAGCTATGGAGCTGGTACTGAAAGTCATGTTGGCACAGGCAAACACAGCAAGTGCCAAGGGGGGAGGATGCCCATGGCTGGCATGGCAACCCATGGGTTCTAACCTAAAGTATCAAAGAAGAATGGGCATTTGCACTGGGGCATGGCAGATACTTAGGAGTTTTCTGGGTAATGATGGGCAGAGGCTGTGTGGGAAGGGGAAAACCATGGAAAAAGCAGAAGGAAATAAGTCACAGACTGCGGGGCTAGTTTTAGTGGCTTCGGGTGACATAGGCTGCCACTCTGTAGACAGGAGTTCTAGAGAAGCACCTGGAGAGGCCATAAGGGGCCAGCCTATGATGCCACTGAAGTTGGCGTTTCCTAAAACATGTGGGCAGTGAATGGTAATGATCCAAGATTGAGGTGCTCTAGGCCAGAGGCTACTGAGGAGTCAATAGCTCCAGTGAAGCTAGCTCCTCATAAAACAAGTAAATGAATGAAAAGAAAATAAACCTGCCAGTTGATGGTGTAGGTTTTGTTGCCCAGGATCCACACTCCTGAACAATAGACTCCAGCTTCAACACTGCCACAGCTGTCTCCCCGGGGGATAAGTGCCCAGCCAGGCCAACTGGACATGCCTTCTCTGTATGTAGTCATCACCACTTGAGAGAGCCAAGATCAAGCAGGAGTATCCAGACCCGTGGAATGCACCTTAGCCTAGCCTTGGCACAATGATGGTTCTGCCGTTGTTTTTAAAGGTGCACCTCTACGCCGTTGTCTTTTGAGGCAGACTGTTACTACACAGTGCTAGCAAACCTGGAACTCGCTGTGTATTTGAGGCTGGCTTCAAATTTGTGGTAATCCTCCTGCCTCAGCCTCCTGAGTGCTGGGATTATTTTTTGTGTCACCACTCTCTGCCTTCCTGTACTTTCATATATCGTCAGACTCACCTGCGTAAGGAAAGAGACAACGAATCGAAGCTTTGGCTAATGTCAAGGCACGCAAGCTCACTCTCCTTCCTTCCGGTTGACCTTTGGAAACTGGCAATGTGCCCAATACGTAATTCACTGTGCTTCATCCTCACGGGGTTGGTGGGCTAGGGGCTTGATGCAAGGGAACACCCTCACCAAGGGACCTTTAACCGTTAGGAGGCATCACCAATTTCAAAACATAAACTGGCCAAAGAGGATACAAGAGACTGCTTCCCTGCAAGGACATTTTGTGGTAAGCAAGCTCCTAGGATGGTCACAATACCTTCTGATGTGCGATGCATTGAGCCAGTGAGTGTGGTGATAGACTGGCCCATGTTTAATGAATGGAACGCAGTAAAAGTCGTGGACTGTCTTTCAAAGATTAGCTTACCTAAGACTGTCTCTTCGGCCTGCTGTTCTTCCTTTTCCTCCCCATCATCCTCTTCCCCTCCCCCTTCTTTTCTCTCTTCCCTTCTCCCCTTGTCTCTCTCCTCTTCATCTTTATAATGAAGCAAGGCATATATGCCGCCATGTGGAGACACTCATTTAATGAGGAACTGAGGTGTCTATTCCAGCCAGTAGGCACCTGGAAACTGAGGCCCAGAAAGCTGAGTCCTACCTCAAATACTTGATGAGCTTGGAAGTGGACTCCACTTGAGTTGAGCAGTCAGATGGCAGGCAGCAGTCCTGACCATGATGCCTTGGTTTTCTGCAGGCTTAAACCTGTGTCTGAGCAGTCTTCTCGGGTGACTCCTCCACACACTTCATATAACTCTTGCAATTAAGAGGGTTAAATGAGGTAATGGAGAAGAGAGTGGTTTGGTTTTGTTTAACTGTGAGGAGCTCTGCACAAGAAAGAGACAACACTAGTCTCTTCGTGGGCACTCCCAAATGGGATACACTCTGAATGCAAAGGCTCAGAAGGAGACGTTCCTTAAGGCCTTTTCTGGAGGCTGTTTTCAGAAAAGAAGAACCGGAAGAAACAAAGGCGCCAACAAGAGACGAGGCCCACCTCATAGCTGGCAGATCCCTAGCCCCGGGAAGGGTACTATAAAGCTTAGGTAGCTGATTCCAAGGTCCATCCTGGGGGGCCTTTTCCTCATCCCAAACTTCATGTGGCCCCAGGCCTACCATCTACCATGCACAATAACATCACATGCTCATGCCCAGACATTCAGGCATACTAATTTAACCTTCCCGCAGCCTATATGATAATAGCTATCATTACTGCCTTTTAGGTATGTTGAAACAGAGGCTTATCTAGGCAGTACAGCATGAAGTGCAGGCTGTCACACATCCAGTGCCGGGCCAAGCTCTGCTCAGGTAAGGTACCTTTGTTGCCCCTTCCATTCTGCATCTTCCCAGGGAGTGATTTCTCTTCTTTCTATTTCTCTGCTTCTATCTTCCTATAAAACATGCTGTGACACTTCGCACAAAGAGCCACATATACAAATCAATTGCAATCAACTGTATTTCTTTCCCAATGTTAAAAGACTCATAAAGGAAAATGCACTTGTTTCAAATACCCTTTTCTGACACTAAATCAACTCTCCACTTCTTGGCGGTCTTTCTGCACAAATTGAGCTGGGCCCGCAAGAGACCACGATTTACCCGAATAAAATCCTGCTTTGCCGGGGCTGTCTAGTTGTGTTAATAAAGATAGCAGATCTGGCGGCTGAGATTTCGGAGGAGTTGGTTGTATTGTCCTGACTCTTAGTTCAAATACTAAGGGCGCTGGGAAACTCACTCAAGAGCTGGTTTCCGGGGGGTGGGGGAGGGTGTATTATGACAGAGCTGTAGTCAGACGTCTTCTGCACCTTATCATACCCCATCCTTATCCCCTCAAGGGACTCTTCAGTCGCAATCATCTGAGTTCATGGAAATACCTGTGCAAGCTCAAACCAGACAAACATCCAGCACAGAAGTTGGTCGTTCAGCCCCACCCCTCTCCGAGAAACTGTTAGTAATTGATGGCTACCAAGAACACCTGAGAGTCTGTTTTCCTTTAAAGGTGTGGCCCTGGGTAGGTGGGACACACACCCTGGTGGATCACACACCCAAGAATTAATTAGGCAAGATGGAGTTTTAAATAAAATGAAAGAGGACGCAGAGTTGGGTGGATTTAGAGCGGAAAATGAATCTGGGAGGGAGTGGGGAAGGAGGATGAATAAAATGTATGAAATTCTTAAAGAATTAATAGGATGTGTACTAAAAAGTGGTAAGTTACATAGGAATGGAGCTTCTCGTGGGATACTCCTCAAATCCATTTGACCCCAAATGACTTAGAGTCTTTGATTTCTGTTAGGTCTGTCACCACTTACTGGAATTTTACAGGCTTTGTAGCTGTGGTTGCAGAATCACTCACTGGTTCAGCTTCTGTTTGGACTTAGTTCCTATAAGGCAAGTACTAATGCCTTCTTCTTTAGGAATAAGGTTGGAAACCCCAGCCCTTCCTTTGTAACTACCACTCAGCCAAGGCCATGGCAATTTTCCTTCAGCCCCTTTTCATAAGTCTTCACTAACCTTTCTTCCACTGAGCCACGGGGATCGGTGGCTGAGAAACCAACCCCACAATCAGATTTGCATTCAGAAGACAGACTGCCAACTAATTTTGTTTCTGCGTGAGCATAAACAAAGTCCTAGGAGACATAATGAAATCAAGAGGAAGACACCTGATGTGGTTTACTTTTTGCTATAGAAAGTAAATCTATGTGCTGCTTAAAAATGAAGATTGATGATGTCACCAAGGGAGGGGGCGCAGATTTATGTTTACTTAGTTTAAAGAACTAACTTGCCAAGAGACTCCACTACTACCTTGAAGGCTCCTGCTGGCTGCCTGTGGAGCTCTGAGAAAGATGCTGTCATGGTGCCAGGCTTTCTGGTTTGGACTCAAGCAATGGAGAAATGGGTAGACACAGGTCAGTAGAGGTTTGGGGTGGCAGAGTCAGCATATTTGGGAACACAGGCGCGTGATTTATCCTAAGTGTTACTCAGCTATTTGTGAATGTTACCGATTCCTGAGAGAAATCGATTTAAAAAGAATAGCTAGTTGTGGTTCATGATTTCAAAGATTTTTTTAGCTCACATTGCTTTGGACCTCTGGTACTGCAGGTCAAACAGAAGTGCTCAGTGGAAGAGATGGGTTCACCTCATGATAGGCAGGGAAAGATGGGGAGGGAAAAGAACAGAAAGGAGAGAGGGGAGAGGGATGTGGAAGGTGGTGGCTGAGGGTCTGCTCTCTTTGAGTAGGTGTAGGTAGGTATAGAAGAACCTAACTCTTCCCAGTAGGGCCCTACCTCCTAAGCATGACAGGGTGAGGATTGCATTCTTATGAGCATTTGGGTCCCCACCGAACAGCAGGGAGGTTGAAGGTTTCAACTCCAAGGAAGTGTTGGAGAGACTCCTTCAGAGATATGTGTGATTACCAGACAGGAGGTGAAAGCAGACAAAGCCCAAGATAAGAGAAGCACAAGGAATGCTGGGAAATAGCTAGAGTCTGGTAAGCTCCAGCACGGACTCTTGACTGCCTCACCAATGTCCCTACAGGCTTCTTACCAGGCAACAAACGATATAACCAGAGCCACATTTAAGACAGAAGCTGAGGTGGTGATCGGAGCAGTGAGCGGAGGCAGTTTTGGTTAGAATCCATGCTTACCTCAGGCTAGACATCCCTTAGTTACAGGTGTCCCTGAGAACCAAATAGCGACTAGACTCGCATCTTTGTTGTTTTGAAAAAAAAAAGGCAAGTTTCATAAAATTCTCTGACACACAAGATTATTCAGCGTGTATGATTTGCTGACTGCTCTCCTGGAGTCGGAGGCATTTAGTTAGCACAAACAAGACGGATCGACAAAGAGTGTGTAGCTAGGTGGTGAGTTTTGCAGATGTACTGATCTTCCCATATGTCTGCCCTTAGGTACCTTGACCACATTTGCTCATGTCTCTGAAAGGTGAAAGACACAGCATGGGAATAGCTCTGAATGTACAAACTAATCAACCAGTTATTTTGTATGCCTAGAACATTGAAATGATCGTTTAAAATCTCCTCCGGTGTTTGTCATGGCATCGAGTTGGTAGATGATAAACTTATTCCCTTCATCGTTGCAAGGAACTGTAACAAAGTGCTAGTACCATCTTTAAAAAATGCTTCGGGAATGGTTACGAACGAGAAATGTGGGCTCCCCTGGAAACCAAGGAAACTCTCTGTGCTAGCGGGAGGGAGGCGGGCAGAGATTGAGGGCCAAATTGCAACTCATTGGCACAGCACATATTTTTCCAATATAAAAGCAAATGGAGAATCCGTAAATAAATTGACTATATAAAAGTGTCCCTTTGTATTACTGCCTCACCTTCCTAAGAAGAAAACAAAAGGGGGAAAAAAGGCATTGGGTGTTTTTTTCCCCCCTCACAGCCCTGGTATAAAAATATCATTTCTTCTGGGTGATTTTATAGTACCAACAGCAGTCCATATCTATTTAAACTACATATGCAGCCCCAGTGCAGACCCCCTTGCACATATGATCCAGGAACTAGCATCATTCCAACTGCAGAAGCAGCTGCCACGTAATTACAACCTCTCATCACTCGTGTGGGGAAACAAGCTGTGGCGTTTGGGAAAGGTCTGCAAAAATAGGTGTCAGACCTTAACTAATAGTGATTGTCCTTCCATTCTACTGTAATTTACATTTAATTCACACATTTCATTTCCATTTAAAATATGATTACAGTGTTTTGAAGCACATCTCACCTGTCCCCTCGAATTATAGGGGAATGAGAATAACAGGGAGCAGCAGGCACCAGGAAAGCGTAGGAGCCCTTGGCACTGGGGTCGGCACATGCGCTGCATCTCAGAGGTCACAGGGGAGAGCTGGGGATGAGAGGAGGGAAGCAGGATTGGAGAGAAAGGATAGGACTCAGGGAACAGGGGGTGTAAGGGGCTGGCCAAGAGGAGTAGAGATCACATCTCCAAGGATTCCTAGCATACTTGTATAAAGCCGTTATTTTCTGGCAGAGCGCCTGCCTTTCATTTCATTTATTTCAGGTTCGTGACCTGCTACTAAAGACGTGCAGCAAAAAGCAGGTGCTGCTATATCTGAGGTTTAGGCTTCTCTGTATTGGAGGCAGCCGAACGAAGAGAGGAAGCAAAAAGGCTGGGGCTTCCTATGTGTTGACTCAGAGAGGCTGGAATGCCGAGAGCAGATATTTGACTTCATTCATGAATCACCTCTTTGGGGCTGGGAAGATGGCTCAGTGGTTAAAAGCACTGGCTGCTCTTCCAGAGGACATGGGTTTGAGTCTCAGCACCAACATATATCATGACCTTTCTTCTTCTTCTTTTAACTTTACTTTTTTCTAAGATTTTATTTATTTAAAGTATGAGGGCTCTATCTGTGTCAGATCCAATATAGATGGTTGTGAGCCACAATTTTGTTGCTGGGAATTGAACTCAGGACCTCTGAAAGAGGAGCCAGTGCTCTTAATTGCTGAGCCATCTCTCCAGCCCATTGCCTTTCTTCTATTGCAAAGAACTGGTGACTTATTTTCCACCTCCCTTGTATCTAGCCACGGTCATATAACTTGTTTTGTCAGTGAAGTATAATCAGAAATTATGTCTCAGTTCTAAGCAAAGATTAAGATACAGCCTTCTGTATGCTGCTTTTCCTTGGACTAATCAGAGAGGAACAACTGCAAGAATGATACAACTAAATGATAACCACAACCACCAAGAAGATGAAGGCTACTTCCCCGGACCACTTCATGAAGGAAGTCTGCCCACTAACCAAGAGCAATAAAGCATAGCAAATATAACAACATTCTATTTGGGGAAGGCACTGGAATGCTGAAATGTGTTTATTGTAGCTTCTAGTATTGGCCTAACCAATGAACTTGCGCCTACCAATCATTTTTTTCAGCTCACTAAAATCTTGTGTAATTAATTCTTAAAAAATAAATCTCTGCAGTCAAGCACGGTTGTGCATCCTTGTAATTTCAGCACTTGGAAGGCAGAGGAAGTGCAGTCACTTCAAGTTTGAGCAAAGAGTGGCCCACATAGAAACTTTAAGGCCAACCAAGGCTATACAGTGCAACTCTCAAAAATCAAAGGAGAGAAATAGATTTTTAGGAGGGTCCAGTGTTTTCTTGTTACCTGATGCAATAGGTACCTTTTGACCTATCTACTTCACCCCTCAGGAGTGTTCCACACAGTTGTACACACCTTTATTCTTAACATGTTTTTCCTCTTTGGTTTCCAGGGCAGGATAAATTGTTTAAGCTTCCGTCCTTCTACCTGTTTCTGATGGGTCTCGGTTCTGAATCCTAGTCTGTGAGCTCTTCAAATTAGACTTTTACTTCTATCCATGCTGAGTTACCTGGGACTGAATTTGCATTCACCATAAACATTGGAAAAACAGGATGAAAGATTACATTAAAACTACTTTGAAACATTTCAAGACAGGCACTACAGACTGAGATCCTCCTTAGAAATGAAAACAAATAAGGTGAACCTGCCAGCAACCTAGCTTTTTCCAGGGGGCACCTTTAGCAGTGCATTACGGTGAAAGAAAATGCTATCCAAACACACTACCGAGTTCGTGAGGCAGAAAGAAAGGTAGAAAACTCGAGGTGACTTAGATATACAGCGTAAAATACCAAAGAAGAGGGAATTACATACAGAAAGAGATGACCCTTAGCTAGATGGTAACGTGAAGGCAAAAATTGCTGACATGGGGTAGGCAAACATGGTAACACCGGGTAGGCAAAGAATGACTGTTAGAGTAGTAGAAGATAAACAATTCCCTGAGCTCACAAAAGGCGAGGGGTACGTGAAGCCCTAATCAACAAGGTTGGCAAGGTCTGAATATTCAGGGCGTTCAGTAGAGACTCCAAAGAGATCTCACTAAGCAACTATGAACACACCAGTTCTAGAACAAAGCCTGCTTTAAGCCCAGAGAACTGAAACTCAGATAAGCTTTAATGAGTTGAGTATATCAAGAAGAAATTTTAACTTCTTCATATTCTAAAAGTTAATACAGTGACATCTAGAGAGTTACCATTAAATGGTGAATATCAGTCATCCAATCAAGAATTATTATGCCTGACACCAAAGAAGCTTCTTTTTGAAGCAGACAGAGGCTGTTACAGAGATCCACAATCAGTAAATATGTGGAAATAAGTGGCTGTGGGGTCTCCAGAACCAGCTGGTATAACTGCATCACAGCATGGATGCCAAAGGCTCAAATACCCTCACAGAGATGGAGAGACTGTAAGAGCCAGGAGAACAGGCTACCTTCTGGGAGATAGTTATCTTCTGGACTTGGCATGGATGCTGTATGTGTGAAATCACCCCAATGTGGTCACCTGAACAAGACTTACACAGAAATAGGACCAGCAAACATGGCAGTGTGGATGGGGGAAATTTTCCCAAAGCACTTGCCCCTGGATGAAGAGCTGTAGGGGGCTGAGAAAGCAAAAATCAGTTTTCTCCAGGGATTGAGTCCGAGTAGGTTATCCAGTCCCAATTTGTCACTTGTATATGAAATTCTCAAAAATAAAAGTTAAATTAAGTTTTATAAAAATTAAATAGTAAGAAAAAGAATAGCAGCAAGAGCATTAAGGAAGCAGAGCATGAATACCATTGTAAGCAGGGAAAGATTAATTCCTACTGCAAGTTACTCATTAGACATAGTACCAACCAGAGGGGAACAGAACTTTTGTGTACTAAAGATACTCATCGGAGTAGAATTAGATACACAGACGAGAGTAATTCCAAGGTAATGACGTCACACAGAAGTCACCGCTGGAACTGAACGACAACAAGAGCAAAAGAAAAGCTTTAAGGCAGAAGTGAGAGGAAAGCAGATCTGCACAAAACATGCAAAAATCCCAGAATAGATAAATGTGTGGCTAAGTACGAAAGGCATAAGTAATCAAAATGGTTTTTGAAAGATAAAACCTCACTACAGATCCTACAAATTTTTAAAGAAAATAATAATTTGGAATAACTTCATATAAAATTAGACAACCCAGATAAAATGCTCAAATTCATAAAAATATGTAAACAACTTTACATTGCTAACTGCCAATAAGTTAATTTAGCCAAGTCGAACAGTTCAGGCTGAAAATACAAGAACCAATTTTACATTTTATAGTTACTAGTACAATTTGAAATTAAGGTAAAATGTAGTGGCACACATGCAAAAGATCACAACAAACTACTGTAAAATTTTGTGATAAATATGGAAGACTTAGAGGACATAAATCACTGAACACATTCAACCTACTTAAAAATATGTCAAAGAAAACACAGAAAAGCCAAATAAACTAATAACAAGTAAAGAGTTTAAAGCAGTAATCACAAATCTACCAAAGGAAAGTTCAGAACCTGATGGCTTCACTGACAAATTTTAGAAATAATTTTTAAATTAATTAATTCCAGGGTTTCAGAGATGGCTTGGCAGTTAAGAGCACTTGTTGCTCTTGCAGAGGACCGGGTTCAGTTCCTAACACTTACATGACAACATACCATCATCCTTAATTTCAGCTCTACCATTCCCTTCTGACCTCCATAGCACCAGGCACACATGTGGTACATACACATATGCACACAAAACACTCATACACAGGAAAAAAAAAATGTAAAACCTATATAAAGGAATCTATTCTAGTTTTTAATCAAACTATTTCCTCCTCTCCCAAGTTGGGGGACTGAAAAGGAAGAAATTGGACCAAAGTCAATTTGGTAAGTGGCTGTGGGGTCTCCAGAACCAGCTGGTATAACTGCATCACAGCATGGATGCCAAAGGCTCAAATACCCTCACAGAGATGGAGAGACTGTAAGAGCCAGGAGAACAGGCTACCTTCTGGGAGATAGTTATCTTCTGGACTTGGCCATAAATGGCTTGCTTCAGTTACTTTGTTCTCTGTAAGAACAAGCTTAACCCTGATTCAAACAACAAACAATAACAATCAGAAAACTACAGAACAATGACCCCAATGAACATAGATGCAAAAATTCTCAGTAAGACACAAAGCAAACCAAATCTAACACACACACACACCATGCACTAAGATTATGTAGAGTATGTTCCAGAATACAAGCAGCATGCAATGTATGCAAATCAATAAAAGTAATAAAGATAATATATAACAGCAACAGAATGAAGCTGTTTGATCATTTTAATAAATGTAGAAATGGTTTTTTTATAATGTTCAACATACTCTCAGGATAAAATCAATAAGCTAGCTATTGCAAGAACATAACACAATAAAGGCTATGTATGAGAACCTCACAACCAACATCATATTTCATGGGAAAAAAAAACTGGAAAGCATTTCCTCTAAGGTATCTATTTTCATTACTTTTATCCAACACAGACTAGAAGTCTTAGTGAAAGCAACCAGGCAAGGATAAATGAAAGGACAACTGAGTGGGAAAGGAGGAAT
The DNA here is from genome assembly GCF_030254825.1 of Meriones unguiculatus. Lineage (NCBI taxonomy): Eukaryota > Metazoa > Chordata > Mammalia > Rodentia > Muridae > Meriones > Meriones unguiculatus. The sequence continues at coordinate 18,703,789 of NC_083352.1, forward strand.
TATTCTTGTCTCCAGAATGACTGTATATGGAAGAGTCATGCCAACAGAACTCCCATTCAGCCGCTGGGGAAATGATGTACTCTATAAGACTGGATTCTTCTAACCATGTGTAAAAATCAACATGAAATAGGTGTAAGACAACACTTCAAGTCATCCAAAGTTTGGGCATAAGACTCCAAAAGCACGGGAAACAAACAAAAACAGACAAAAGGGATAATTGTCAAGCTAAGAACTTCCTGTCTACAAAGGACTGCAATCAACCTAGTGTAAAAGCACAAAACTTCCTGGAGACAACCTTAAACAGTTTCTAATGGACTGGATTTTATCAACACTACAATCTTTTATGAGATTAAAAAATCAAAAACAGAAAGACTAGCCATAAATTGACAGATTTATGTAACAATACACTTATGTAACAATACATTTATCCAGAATACAATGCAATAGCAAGAAAAGTCTCAATGAAATAAGGGACTAAAGGACAGGTCACACTGTTCATAGAAGACATTCAACACCATCGGTTGTGGCAACAATAATATTAAAACAATCACCAATACACACAAAGGAGAAAGACTAAGATTGAAAAGGTTAACAGGTGCTCTTAACTACTGACAGTTTTCTTTAAATTGACTTAACAACAAACAAAAAATTATTCTTCTCATTCTTTCCTATATTTTCAGAATAAAGATTAATGTACTGAATGGTGAATGGTCAAAACTGAATAATGCTGGTCCCACAAGGCTCTACAGCCTACCTCAGCACCCATTCCTCTTTGCATCTCAGGCATTTCTCTCCCTTGGGAACAGTTGTAAGCTCTCCAATTTCCAGTACTGTTTTTTTTCCCAACCTGAATTAATCATTAATTATTGATTCATGACATTCTCTCATTGTGTGACATGCATAGTCTACATTGTTTAATTAGGTAGTAAAGTTGTTGTGTCTTGTGTGTTGTTTTTTAGTATTATATTGAGGTTTTGGTAACAGTTTTCTTGTAGCCCTACTGTTTACTTCTGGGAAATCTTAACAGCTACCACAAATTCAACCCATGCTGAATTCCATGACATCTTTAGCTAAGTCACATCCCAATCAAGTTATAGGGCTCTGTGTATTCAGCAGTCTGACTAGATATATCAAAATCATCATTTTGATATAATGATGATTTGATATAAGAAAGTAAATCAACCAAATTTACTTTCTTCCCAGAACTCAGAACTGTATCCACCATTCACCTACTTAACAATGAAACAATCATCTCTTCTCCCACCCCTTTTCTTTGTTCTCTATATCCAATGAAACAAGAATCCCCCTCTTCTATCCCTCTTCTTTATTCCCTATATCCAACTCAACTGGGTGAACTTGCTGCCATTTTAATTTTTCTACTCCTCATCCTCTCATCTAATCCAAGTGTCATGTCACGCTTTGCTCATACAGCTACTTAACCAATCTCTCTCTGTTGTTCTCTTATTACCTGTAGTGAAATATTTGTGGTGCAGTCAAAATGAATCTTTTTATACAGAGATACAAGTATGTCATCAGGCTACATCCACATACACCTCCAAGCCCACCCATCTCTCTCTACTCCATATATTTTTTTCCTTCAATGTATGCAAAAACAATTCTCTCTCTAAGTGCAAGTCTTGTTTTCTAATCTCAGTAAAACAATCAGAATCTTAGCGGGTCATCATTGGCCATAAATGGCTTGCTTCAGTTACTTATTTCTTCACTCATTCATTGATGTATTTTGATCTGAACCATAATATTTATAAGCCCATGCCAAACAAAATTAAGAAGTCAAGTCTGGTGGTGCAGGCCTATAAGCCCGGCTACTCAAGAAGCTAAAGGCAGGAAAATCAAAGGGTCCAAACCAGCCTTGGCTATTAAGTAAGTTTAAGGTCAGCCTGGGTTACAGAGCGAAGTACATACTGGCCTCAGAATGAGTTCAAGGCTAGTCTTTATGACATAGTGAGATCCTGTTTCGCAATAAGAAAGTTTTGTTGTTGGTTTTGTTTGTTTTTTTTTTAGTGGTCTTAGCATGTATGTACTCAGTGGTAGAACACTTTCCTATTATATTCAAGGCTACAGGTTCAATTCCCAGGACTGAAAAATCACCATCATCTACAGTCATCTCACATCAAAACTTCTTGATTACCAGCCCCAGGCAATCATCACCTTGAACCTTGTCTTTTTCATTCTTTTATCTTTCTAATTAGTTTATCATATGTACATAATACACACATATATTTCCACAGCTATATTTCTATAATATTTATACATGAAAATACATATTCCTAAAACCCTTATCTACTGCATAATACTAGAGTCATACATTCCTAAAATAATTTTAGTTGTGGTCTACTTCATAATAATAAATTATATTATATGTGCTTTCATTAGACTTGCTTTTCATTCGTCTTTATATGAAGATTTTAAGGACTTAAGATTGTTTCATATCACAGTCAGTCTTGTAGTTTGATTACTGCATTGTTTTCCATGTATGAAATCATAGTCCAGTTGCTGCTGGACTGAGTATTTGAGAGTACATCATCTCTAAGAGTCATTAATTGGACTCATGGTTCTGTAGAATGGAACATCGTTCCCAAACCTGTCAGGAAAGCTTTGAGCCACATAGTTCCATGGAGGAAAATGGAAAGGGAGAGAACACAGAAGACAGGAAGTAAATGGAGACTAAACTTACCCTTTGACCAGAACAGCAATCCTGCAATTCCTGCAATTATTGTGTTATTCCATTCATGACAGCACAGGATTTCTGGTATAACTGTGGCTCAAAGGCCCATCTCCTTATAATGCTACAATGTCAATTCAATTTGATGTGAATTTTATAGAAGACATTAGATCTATATCATGTGTATATACCTGTAGAGGTGACCTTTATTCACATTGTATTAAGGGGAGACTTGGAGAGACTCCCTGAAGATCTTGACTGCAGCCAAAAAGAAAGACATGAAGAAGCCCAACAAAACAAGTGACATGTATTGCTGATCGCTCTCCATGAGAACAGCTCTGAGACTGACTGAGATAGGAAAATGCTCCAGCCAGGACTTCGATTATACAAAGCCATCAAATCTTGTTGCCTACGAAGTTATCTACCATCTTTTCATATGACATTCTACATTCCAAACTGACTTATAAAGAAAGAGAGATGCCTTTCACCTGCTCAAACAAAGAGCAGAGAACCATCTTTAGCTGATTTGTGCACTGTGCACATTTTAATGCAAAAATTTATATTACCTTTAAAAGATACCAAAGAAGTTAAAGGGTGACAAGATTCGCCCTCAAAGACTCTGAAAAGGATGCTGAGATGCTGCAACTTATTTATTCCAGCATCTTGCTTGATTCAGCCTCACAGATGGACTCAACAGACATTTCCTCAAAACTCTGCATTAAAAAAACAAAACAAAAACAAAACAACAACAACAACAACAAAAACCTTCTATATGGCTAGCTAGATCATCCAGCATTACAGATATTCCAACCAGGGCTTCAGGAAAGCCATGAACCTTCCCATCACACAGAGACTAGACAACAAATAATACAGCTAGCTCTCCTAGGACTTGGCCATTATCCCAATTTTCTTGGGGCTCCCAAAACATTACCACAAAATAGTAGAAAGCAATTTTAAGAGGATGACACCCCATTCCCTATATTTGGGGTGGGTGGCTTTGGGTCATTCAGTGGGTGATGGATGTTTGTCATCATTAAAAAGGGAGCTTGTTGAAAGCTGTTAAGGGTCTTGTTGGGAGGAAACAAAGTAAAGGAAGTTAGATTCAGGGATTTCTTTTTCTTTCTCTTTTTCTTTCCTCTAGCCTCCTTTCTCTCCTATTTAGCGGTAAAGGGAAAAGTGGAGGGAAAGGGATGAAAATGAAAAAGAGGGGATATAGGAATAATATACGAATAATAGGGTAAAAGGGTAAATTATTGGATCTACTTTTAGACTAAAAGTAGAGCATTAACAAGCCAAATATTTTATATTTGGTATGATATTTATATATTGATACAGATTTAGGATGATGTCTTGCTACAATATACTGTGTATATGTGTTTCCACTCTTGGATAAAATATTGTACATATGCAACTCCATTACTAATGCAATATGAAGTTCTACTCCTTTTGAAAGCTGCTTTTACAAACTGTTTACAATAATTCAATAATACAAGTTAGCAGTCAGTCAATCAAACTCATGGTCATGTTAGATACTAGTTTAGTTAACTACGGAAATATGTTTTCTAGGTAGAACAGATAGTACTAGCTAGAAACAAGCAATGTTTGGATATTCAGATATTCTATAGATAAACAGATGGTCTTCAAAAACCTCAGAGATCCACAGACTATAGCATTTAAAGTATTTTATTAATAAAAGGCTTTCTTTTTGACAGTGAGACATGTCTTCTCTTTGCAGCACCTCCCATTCTACTTCAATGAAGATGATGGGCATTAAAGAACCTCCATGTGGAGTTTGCTTCTCATGTGGCAAGCTAGCCACTGAACACAAATTGCTCTTGCCTCAACTGCAGACAGCACGCTGTTCAAAGTGGACAATCTGGACTCAGCGAGGTTGATTGCCAAACCTTGCCAAGAGAAGGTAGGTAAGTCCTTCATAATTCCTGCTTCACAGAAAAGTCTGTCACATACTAGGCCAGAAGGCTGAAGATGATGCCCCAATGTTGCTGAGAAATATTTGGTGATCATCCAGGCAGCCAGCTGTCTCTGTCATTTCTATAGTTTTGGAAGCTGCTTGTTCTGCACTTCCTGTCTACTCAGGTAGTATTTTATTCTTCTCAGGCCTCTGAAAGGGTTGAAGACTAGACAGTTATAGTCTTGCATGAGCTTAAGTTGTGAAGGATTAAGAAAGTGTTTTATGGCCTAAAGAGATGTTTTAAGATTGGCAGTTGCAAGTTGTGAAAGTTAAAGGATATAAAGGCTTGAATGGCAATAAGAAAATGATTTAGGTAACAGAACTTTGGACTCACCAAGACAGATAGATGATGAAATACTTTCTCCAAGGTTGCCAAATACAAATGGACTGGGCGTTGTGAATGTAATTTTTACCTGATAGTTTTCATAATTGTTCTTATTATACATAGTTTATTGATGTTAGAGAAAAAGATATTTCTTGGACTAAAAGGGGGAGATGCAGATATGGACTTCATTCACATTGTATTAAGGTGTGTCTCTGTATATTAGATTGCTAATTGCTGAACTAGCAGTGAGATAAATGCTAATGGATTCTGGTATTGTCATTACTACTGAAGAATCTCCTATCTCAATGTTGTGTAAAACCTGTTCTCCATCATCTCTAATTGGTTTATAAAGAGTTTAACAGCCTACAGTGAGCAGAGAGTTAAGAGGGACTTGCTATCCCAATTGGGGGATGGTCCCAGATAGAGAGAAGGTCACCAGGCCATGAGGACAAAGATGGAGCAGAAGCAGCCAGGGCAAGACTAGAGAACAGGTAACTAACTGGTCACATGGCTGGGAGGTAGCTAGGTTAGTATAGGGGGGTTAGACTATATGAGAATCTGCTTAGCTATAGTGCTTTAAAGTTTATTAATAAATGTAACAGGTTTCTGTCTTATTTTTTGGGAGCTAGAGAGGATGCAAAAAAACATTAATTCAACATGTACCACAGTTTATCAGCTTTCCTATGGACCACCAACCGCACTGTATCCTGTTTTGTTTTGTTTTCTTTTCTTTTTTTTTTCTCTTACCAACAGTACTGGTATGAACATTCCTAAATATGTGCCTTTCATCTATATTCCAAGGTATAGGAAAGTGTAGTTTAGGAAGCAATCCCTAGTTGATTGCCAAAGCCCTTGTCTTCACACTCTCACCCTACTCTATGCAATATTTGGTGTTTCTAGTCATTTAGTCATTGCCAATTAAACACTATAAAATAGTATTGTAATCACCCATCCACTAATTGCATTGGACAAGCTCACAGGTTTACTTTATCTTTTTTGAAATGTCTTTTGGTGTTTTCCCCCCATTTTCATAAAATTGCTTCTACCTTTTTTCATTGGTTCATGAGAGTCCTCTGTGTACTCCAATTCTAACTCTGTAATCTGTGTCTGTTATAAACCTTCAATCCATTGGCCTTTGTATCCTACCTGGACAGAATGCCTCTTCCTTCCCTTCTCACTTTACCTAATAAACTTCTGTTCCTCCTCAGATCTTCACTCCACTATCACTTCCTCAGAAAGATCCTTCTGGCTTTTTTAATTTGATCAAATCCAACTATTTTGTGTTTTCATGGGCCCAGGTGATTCTTCCCTTTTCTCCAGTTCTAGTCTTTATGTGTGCATTTCTAGAATGCTTTGGGACAAGCTTAAAGATGAAGAGGTATCTCTATTTTGGTTACAGTTTATCTGCTACACCTGACTTTTTAATGGTGCCAGGGATAGAAGCAAGGGCCCCATGTACGGTAAGTACATGCTCCACCACTCAGCTGTACCCTACCCCAACAAGTAGTCTTAGATGAACAAATAAATGCTGCACTTTGCATACGTGTTGTTTCACATCTGTTTAAACTGCAGTCTTGGCCAAGCACCTAGCCCTTTCCTTTTCTCTCTACATCATCCATTCCCTGCCTTGTTTCGCTCTCTTCACTTTCCTTTCTTAAAAATAACACTCGTGTTTTCTATCAGCAGTCCCAGATACAACATAACAAGTTAGTGTTTATATGCTTTCTTGAGAAACTTTTAATCTCATGGGAGAAAGGGGGTAAGATAAAGAGAACCAAGATCTAAAAGACACCCAAGAAGGTTAGTAGAAACAACCCAGTCCCTAGTTCACAGGGCAGCTAGGATTCTGTCTAATTAACATATGACAAGAAGACCATGTGAGAGGTATTTGGTTTCATGTTCCAAATGCTGTTTGATTTTATGGGCCAAAACCCCAATTGGAGGGATATGGGAAGTGGGCTCCAGAAAGGGAGGGGCAGACATAGGCACACCTGTTGCATAGCTCTCTCATTAGCTGCAGAACCAGCCCTCACCACTACTTATTTGGAATGTCCTGGGCATGCCTCCAGTCATATCACTTGCTGCCTGGCATTGCAACCCGGTCCTCTAGACAGGTCTTGGGAGACCTCTCAGGGCCCTCTCTGACACCATCCCCTTTTGCCTTTATATCAGCACTGTATACTGCTGTAAACACATTTGTGGCCTTTCTACAGACATTGATTCTTGGGTTCTTTCTCATTTGTGCCAAGAAGAAAAAAATAGTAAAGATATTGTCAAATTCTATTTCTACCAGGATATCCCTCTGGGGGACAGCTGACCTGGGGTGGACAATCAATAGAGAGGCTGACTTTCTCACTTCAACTGAAAGAGCTCATCTCAGGGTGTCTTTACCATCTCCTTCTCATTAGGTTGGCAAACATTTTGGCCATTTTGGAGTATTATTTCCCCCTTTAGGACAATGTACTCGAGTTTGGGTTCTCTCTGCTTTGTTTACCCAGTAATCATTTCGGCAAGAGGGATGCATGCACCTGTTCAACAGGCCCATTAGGCTCGGAATTGCTTTTCTCCTGAGCAGAGCACAGAAGAAAACTAGCCTTGGCACTCAACACACATTGCAGCAGAAGAGAACATTGCAAAGAAGGCCAGGCAAGATACAACCTCAAGCTGTAACCAAGGTGGCTGAGGGTGAGAGAGGATGGGGCAGTGTCTGGATGACCCTAGAGTTCCCAAGAGGAAGGGAACCAGCCCCAGGTAAAACTGCCAATCAGTTAGTTGTAAGCTGGACATAGGATCACAGAGAGCAGGTCTGTGTGGCCCCAAGCCACACTTGCCTCTATCTTGTTATATTAGGAAGCAGCTAAGAAAAAAGAAGGGTAGAAGCAGAGGAAGAGGATGAAATGGCATGTTCAGAGAGGTCTACATACCCTCTATGCTAAAGGCTCTCTTTGCATCTTAGCACCAGGTGAAAGAAGCCGGCAGAAGGCCTCCAAAATGGGGGCATGACAAACTCAGGCTCTTTTCACCAAGGCAATGCGCTTCTGTACAGGATTTGTTCTTCCTTCTCATATCTCTTTCCATAAATCCAAAGAATGTTTGGATTCTTGGAGAAAAGGGATAGACAAATAGCACCTTCTCCTCAGGCTTCCTCCACCACAATGCTCATGTTGAAAATGGAGAGGACACGCAGACAGGACCATCCAGTCTTTTGTTCCAAGCGTCAGAGTCACAGCCCAACACAGAAGCTGCTCCTGGGCCCTAGTGACTTACTTTGTCATCTGCTGCCTCTTGTGCAGGTGCGTGCATTTTAGCTGGAGGTGCCCGGGCATGGCAATCGCTCTCCCTGTGCCCATACATTATCAGTGTTTTTAACATGTGGCTTTCCAAGCAGGTAATGCATTTGCAGAGACAGTGATCTTTCATAGGGAGATTACAATGATTTGTGTTCCCTGTCTAAACTCCAGCATAAATTTCAGAGGCAGCGAGGCATTGGCTTGTGTCAAGAGCTGCTTTTGGAGACGTGGCAGGCTATCTCTGCAAAGCTCAGGCTCCAAGCCATTTGTCCTGGTTAGGAAACAGGACTTGAAAGTCTTTCTTGTGCCTCACTTTTATTTTCTTTCTTTGAAATTGCTCTTCCAGCCGGTCACCTTTGTCATTGGATTCAGCCCTCAAGTTGTTTCCTGGGCTGGTCCTTAAGCGAAATAGTCAAGCAAACCAACCGCCAGAATCCCTGGCCCCACCAAGATTCACAGCCTGTTTCCTCATCAGCAAATTGAAAATTGCAGTCTTTTCTTCCTGAGGCAAATGGGAAGATTAAACAAGGAAGCATAAATGAGAATTCCTCCCACACACCTAGAAAATTGTAGGTGAAACCCAAGCAATTGTCCCCAATTACATGCCTACCTCAGGCCCTGGTTGGACAGTGCCTTCATTATACCCCACCATTTCCAGATCACACTGAAATTCCCCAAAGTGTCTGTAAACGAGATGAGTAAGTCCGTCTGTCATGTGCATTAGTCTGCTAGGGCAGATGTAATAAAGCAACATCTGCTGAGAGGCCTAAACAATGGAGACTTATTTCCTTACAGTTCTGTAAGCTGGGGACTCCAGATCGCAGTGTAGGCAGGGCTGGTTTCTTCCGGGACTTCTCTCATCGGCTTGCAGATGGCCACTTTGTTCCTGTAACTTCACGTGACACTCTGCTCCGTTAACCATCTGTATCTTCTTCATATTGGATTAAGGTTCACAGGGCAGCTCATTTTTTGACTCTGTCAAGCCTTCAGGGACTACATCACCAGGTAGTTGCATACTAAGGCACATATGATTTTTGGAAGGGATAGTCAGGAAGGCAAATTTATCTACACCATCATGCAATAGTTGATGTATAACTTCAAGGGCATCTCAAAGTCAGAGTAACAGTGAGGGATTCCCTATCACCAAAATTACAGTGTAGTCTGTGTCATGACAGTGCTTTGTTTTAAGTCCTGTCTTGGTCATCATCTGCCACTCACCAACCATATAAGGGGTAAGAATACAGCCCATGTCTATAGTACAGAGTTATCCTGGGGATCTAGTTCCCTCACTCACTTTCTGCTAGATCTAGATCCCTATAGTTTGGCCCTCAGCTACCCCAGGGTAGTACTATAGACAGGCTGGTAGACACCCTGCCTAACTACAGAAGGCTGTCACAGCATGACTCAATACTATAGACATGAGCTGGATATTCACTGCCTGACTAACTGATATAGTTCAAGAGCTCTACTACCCTCAAACAGTAAGAAAAAAAAAAAAAAAAGAAATCACTCACAACCGGCTGGGACTAACACAGCTAATCTAGATGACCACTGAATGTCCTTTGCTTTATTTTAATGGCATCTTTGTATCTATAGTTTTGCAAAACGCCCAGCTCCCATCATGCATCTGGTACAAATGTATACCCAAAAGTCTTCATAAGACTAGAAAAGTTGAGTAAACCTTCTTCTGGGAAAATCCCAACCCATTCCTGGAATTCCTCTCACAAAATTCCCCCTCCTTCTCTTTGCCTAATATGAGAAACAGCACCCTACTCCCACCTCCAATCAGCCCAGCTTACCAAGATCCTCCATCTCTCCCTTAAGGAGCCTATACCATTCTCACTCCATGATAAAATTTTCTCCCAATTCCATACTTGGTCTCATCTCTGAATATTTTCTCTGACCTTGACAAGAACTCAACTCACCCCCCCACAAAGTCAATGAAATAATTCCTAATGATATTCTGCTATACTCATTGATCAGTGCCTGGTCCAGTCCAATCACCATCACAGAGGCTTCATCCAGCAACTGAAGGGGGCAGATGCAGAGACCCACAGGCAAACCCATAGGCAGAGCTCTGGAAACCCCACAGAAGAGGGGGAAAAGGGATTGTAGGAGTCTGTGCGGTCAGGGACACCATGAAAACATGGCCACAGAATCAACTAAGCAGGGCTCATAAGCGCTCGCAAAAACTGAAACAACAGACAAGGACACTGTACCACATCTGCGCTAGGTCCTCTGCCTGTCTGTTATAGTGTGTAGCTTGGTGTTCTTGTGGGACTCCTGACAGTGGGAGTGGGAGGTGTCTGAGACTCTTTTACCTGCTTTTGAGATCCTTTTCTTCATCCGGGGTTGCCTTGTCCAGCCTAGATATGAGGTTTTGTGCCTAGTCTTATTGGAAGTTGTTATTGTAAGTGTTTACTTGACATCCCTAGGAGGCCTGCTCTTTTCTGAAGTGGGGGAAGGAATAGGGGGCTAGGAGGTGTGGAGGGAGGGGAACCTGTATTCAGGATTAATGTGAGAGAATAAATTAAGAAAAAAATAACTTAGAAATACAAGAAGAGGCCCCAAGGTTTCTCTATCTCTTCCAGCAAAAGTGTTGACTTAGAACGGTGTTTGCCAGTTCTAAAGCACCATGCTGACAGAGGCAGATTGGCTCCCACAGCAGATGTGTAGAGAAAGCATGTTACATGTGGTTGTCCTCCTGCGTGGCCATCTCCCTTTGCCTCCTTATGTCTGACACAGCAAATGTCACCCACCAAGTGGCCTCTGGAAGATAATGCTGATGACTTCAGAAGTTTCCCCGTGCTAAATGTAACTGAACAATTTCCCTGCCACTTAGATTTGTTTAACAGGAGACCCTTTGTACCCTCCCTGTCGGATGCAGACATTTGTGCTGTCTGCACATGCTCAGGAAAAAGATAACTTAGTTGGTGACCTCAATGGACTAAGAGGCCAACCATAAAAATTCAGAGCTAACAGAGATTTGCATCAAAGCTCCAGGGGAAATGGTACCAGTAAGCCAGTGGAATTCTCCCTAACCCAACTCCAAGGACCACGGCCAATTGTGTGTTTCCAAGCAGAACATACACAGGTATATCTACATATAGCTAGCTAGACTTACATGATTGATCAGTAGAGAGCTAGGCAATATAAATGATAAATAGATATGGTAGATGGATGATAGACAGGTGACATAGAAGGACATGTGATAGATATGAAAGATGATTGAGAGAATAATATGATAAATAGATGATAGATAGACAGACAGACAGATAGATAGAGCTCCATTCTGACACCACTTATCCACATATTTTCCAATGCGTTTTAGTCATCAGAGTGAGTAATTGTTCTGGATCCAGAAACTATTTAGTGGTTTTAAATAGTTTTAAATAGTTAATGGTTTTCCTCTGAGTCAAGTAGAAAACAACATAATGGAGTAGAAGAGCAAGTTCCGTGTCCAGTTCCGCAGTTATTTGACGATAACACTGGTCAGGCCTCTTTATTTTCTAAAGATACAATCTCTCTATGTAACCCAGACTTTCCTTGAACTCACAGAATGGGGGGATTGCAGGTTTGTGTCACTACACCCAATGGCCAAACCCCTTAATGTCATATTTCCAGCTTCCCCAGAGAATGAGAAGTAGTCTGATGGGATTTTGAAAAGAATGGCTTAAATAAAGGTCAGGTAGACAGGTAGACGTCATCTAAATCACTTATGAAGTATGACCTTAAGTTTATCTGTCATCCTCTCTAAGGAGCTCTCACTGGGGCTATAAGCAAACATGATGATGCCCATTGACCTCTTAGGGTACTGACAGCATATATACAGGCACTCACAGCCTTGCCTGGCATTGGTTTATCCTCTTGCAATGGAGCAGTCAGGAGGGATGGTTGGTTACAACCAACATCTTAGGATCCATGTACCAGATATGTCACTGGAACTACCACCGGCCCCAGCCACTCTCAATATGAAAAAGTCCCATCTCCCTCATTTCTGTTCTCTCTCCCGTGGGACCAGGCAGAGCCTGCAAAGACGGATACTCAAGGGTCACTAATCACCTACCAGCTAGAGCTCCTGGGAAGCATAGAAGCTGGTTCTTTAACTGTGGCCAGGCAGCTGGTGCTTCCTCTAGGGCCAGCTTTGGCTAGCAACAGCAGCATCCCTTCCACAGCTAAGTACTTTCCCAGCTTAGCTTCTCCAGCCTCCAAGTCATGGAAGAAGGCCCAGCATCACTAAATGTGACTTTGTCTTCTTAATGTTCTCTGTGGGCACATCAGCCTTCAGTGAGGCTGGATGAGAGCCTAAAGTGGGGGACAGACACTGGAAGGGAGAGTTGAATGGAAAAGAGTAGGTCCTGTGAATCCATCAGCCCCAAAGCACCAGCAGAGGGAGAAGATGTCACCTCCCTGGGGTTCAGCACCTAGGAAGAAGCAAGGGTTCTGAACTGTTGATGAGTGAATAAATGACCACCCAAGACCCCAAGCCACTTCAAAGATTTGTCACAGTTGAACTCACTAGCTTCTTCTCTCATTTTATTAAATTTCTCTGTGCCTATGTTGGCCTGCCAAATCAGCGGAACAGCCATTCATCATGATTCTCTAGTAGCCTATCAGTACCTCCAAGGCAGAGACTGCTTAATGCTTAATTCCTAGTGCTTTGAAACTTACAGAGAAATGGCTCCATAATTGTTTGCTAATTTGATTGAAGATAGAACACCCGCTAATGCTCTGCCCCTGGTTTCAGACACCAAGGTTCCTTGGAACATTAAGATCAGGTCAAAGTCATCCTTTTATCACCTCCTACTGCAAGGGTTAGCTTCATGTCCAAAGGGATAGATGCTTCAGGGCCTCCTGTGTTATGTTTGTTGTGTACTGGTCCAGGATTTGATCTAGAGCATAGTTCACTCCAAAGGTCTTCTCAGGAGTTTAAGCACAGTAAGGCTGCTACCGATGCTAGGGCTAGGAAAGACTCATTTTGCATGTAGGAAATATTTTAAGAGCAACCCCAATTAACACTGGAAAGCTTATAAAAGTAAGAAATAAACTCAGAGACTTTCCAGGTCTCTAAGTGAGCTTTTTTGTATATTGTTACCACCTACACTCTGGTCTTTCAAAAAAGAGAAAAAGAAGGAAGGAAGGAAGGAAGAAAGGAAGGAAGGAAGGAAGGAAGGAAGGAAGGAAGGAAGGAAGGAAGGAAGGAAGGGAGAGAGAAAGAGAACAAGAGAGAAAGAAAGAGAAAAAGAAAGAAAAAAAAGAAAAAGAAAGAATTAGATAAAGAAAAAAAATACACAATTGGTCCCTACCACCTTTTCTATTTAAACACAAAGTTCAAAACAATTGCTATTTAGAGGCTGCTATCATTCGTGAACCATCATGAATGTGAAAAATATGACTGAGCAAAGCTGTTCCTTATCTAATGACAGAAGCACACAGGCAACAGCAGAAGCTTGCTCCCCCCCTCCCCGCCCCCCAACCCACACTACCTCTCTTCACTAAAGTGCACTGAAGAGACTCCCGGGGAACTTCTCAGGAAGGAAAAAAAAAAGATACTGCTTTAAGACAGCAAAGAATTCAACACCCAACCCATGAATTCCTGTTCCACCACACCCTTGCAGAAGAAAGCTTTGATCATTATCTGCTCTAAGAGGGAGGGAGGTGGCAAGGAGGAAGGAAGGGAACTCTCAGTAAACAGTATTATTAACCCATAGGCTGGCGATAAATCAGGGCGGGAAGGTGACCTCAGCGGGCTGGAGTAATCCTGCATGTCGAGATGAATTTATGAGGCCAATTTTATTGGCCTGCGTGACCCAGGCTCCCTGGAGATGTCTCAGTAACAAATGCAATCCACTTCATTTATGAGCTGTGTGTAGTACCATCTATGGGGCGAGACACATCACCTAACTACCTCTCTAAAAGGGCACCCTGAGCGCGGCTCCCGGGAGCCTGAGTTGCCGGCCTGTGCAGGCAGTCCTGCCGAGGACTTCTCCTCTCCAACTGTCCTGCTCTCTCTTATCTCTGCCTTCTGAGCCAGGGCAGCATGATTCCCTGGCCTCTCTGGGCTTGTTTCCTTCCTGTAGAAAGAGAACGTGGGGTTTCTTGGGCTTCTTAACAGGGCACTAGACGAGTTTGGAAGAAAATAGATCCTATTGGCTGCCAAGACTGGGGGGTGGTACTGATCCCAGCTACTGGCTGCCATGATTTCTATTCCATTACCAAACTGACCGGAACTGCTCCAGCTGTCTAAATGCTCTCACACGGTACCTACTGGCCAATGATGCTGAAGGTCCATCCCTGAGCACAGACATCCAGGTAGGTATAATGATCTATTTCTTGTCTATGCACACACTAAGAGCAGAGAAGCAGACATTCTCACCAGTGGCAACCAGAGGGACCTGGAATTCAAACAGAGGAGGCAGGAGGATCCACTAAGGTTCTGGGCGAGGGGCCTGGCTCATACCTGGCCTTCACCTGCTCTCTGTTGGCTCCAAAAGCTGGGCGGAAGGCAGTTAAGTCTATTTGACTGTCCCTGTCATCATAAGGTTTACGGATGGTTAATTTATTCTTTATAGCACAGCCATTGATGGCTGTTAAATCACAAATGAGAGCCAATAAAGGGTGAATTGCAGCTGAAATTACACTGTTTATATGACAGCAGAGTGCCGGCTAAAAGATTCATATGCTGCTGATGAAGTATGTTATAAATTTTAATTACCATAGTTTGTACAAATGACATGTTTGAAATGCTATTGAGTAATGTGACCCTGATAATGAAACTATAAAATAAATCATTAACTTTCTGAATGAGCTTTTTTATTTCGGTGCTGCATAGGGTAAACTTTTCTGTTTATTCCAGATCAGTCTGTGCCCCCGTCTTCTGCCTGGGGGCCTCACAAGCACCTCTCCACTCTTGCTGGGACAGAGAAGTTTCGGGAGCTTGCTGGGGAGCCTCTTGGCAGGCCCCCCATCATGCAGCAGCCCAGGACAAGGTGGAAAGCAGCCGGAAATGAGCCTTCAATAACCTGGTTAGGCTTCCCACCCACAGGGAGACTTCCCACCACAGGCAGACCCTCCTATGACCTATCTTTTAGCTATGGGGCACTGAAGCTGGATCTGCCAGTAGCAGCACCTGTGGCAAAGGCCTAGAAGAGTCAAACTCTTGGTGAGTGCTGAACTGTGCAAGAGGGTCATAAGGAAACTGGTAAATTTTCCTGGCCCACAGTCCAATTATGAGTACAGAAGAGAACAGGGACGCAGTTGTTGAGTAGCTTTTCCACTGTCAATACATCTTATGTCAAAATCCTGGCCCATGTATTTATTAATTTGCCTCTAGCAGCACTCCCAAGGCACAAACCCCTTTGGGGTTTCGGTGGAGCTTTTTCTTTTCATTGTTGGAGTGGAGATTCTTTGTTTTGAGATAGAGTTTCACTAAGTGGCTCAGGCTGGCCTCCAATTTATGATCGTCCTGCCTCAACCTCCCAGGTGCTCGAATCACAGGCATGAGCCACCATGTCCGACCAAATCTCCATGATTAAATAAATGTTACACGTAGAGCTTGAAGCTTCAGGGAAGGCCTGGAAAATGGAGCCACCAATTGTTATTTAGGGTGGTTCTCTACTTCCAGAGCCACTGGCCAAAGCTCTTAAAGGAAGATGTGTCTCTCAGCCTTGAAGGACGAAAATCACACTGGTAAGTCGAGTCAAGACAAAGTTTAGCATATCAAGTAAACTGGAAAACCCTCCATGTGATACAAAGAAACAGTGAGAGAAAACATGATAGAGACTTAAGTTGTTGTCTTAGTTAGGATTTCTATTGCTGTGAATAGACACCATGGCCATGGCAATTCTTCTACAGGGAAGTATTTTAACTGGGGCTGGCCGACAAGGTTTAGTCCATTATCACCAGCATGGCAGGAAACATGACAGTCATGATGCTGGAAAGTAGCTGAAAGTTGTACGTCTGAATCCATAGACAGCATGGTGGGGGAGGGGAGGAAACTGAGCCTGGCCTGAGCTTCTGAAACTTCAAAGCCCACCCCCATAACACACCTCCTCCCATAAGGCCATAGCTCCTAATCCTTGTCTCTAATGACCAAGCATTGAGGTCTGTGATCCTGTGGGGCCCATTCCTATATAAGCCACCACACTTCTGGATATGTGTAAATTCCAGAAAAAAAAAAAAAAGTCAAAGTTTGGAAATGTCCCTAGAGATTTTTCTTCACATCCAGCCTAGCTATCTCATGATGCATCTAAATGGAGGGTGAGTCGGGATGGTGGCAGAAGGAATTGTCACCTGCATAACCAGGCTAAACAAGGGGGTGGGGGGAGGGATGGGACTTTTCTATTTCCATGAGTACAATACCCCAAGATAAGCTCTGGACAGGCTGTTTCACATAGTTGATGATGAAAATGCAGTGAGCGTCCTCTGATTCGGAGAAAGGTCACTGGAGAAGGCTTGGATTGCTCAATTGATAAGGCTCCTGACCCTGAATATGAGAAAGGTCACCGGTTATCTACCTCCCCTGCACAGACAGGCTGCACAGGCTGCCAGGACTAATGGAAAAGCTTGCTACTGCGTCTCCTCTTCACCGGGAGCAAACAAACTGCCCTCTGGAGTGTGCTGCGTGGGAAGAGTCAAACTCAAAGGGCACACTGTAGGTGGGCGGCAGCATCCCGAAGTTTCCTCCAGGTACTCGACAGTGGATTCCGGCACTGGACAATGTGGCTGGATAACAAACCCTGTTGTTTTCAGAGGCATCTTGTACCTCAGAGGTCTTCAGCCACCAGGTGACAGAAGGGAAGGGACAATGAATGCAATCTTCCATACTATGGAGGAGCAAACGGGATTCATCATGGATCATAGAGTATGCAGGTGGCTGGAGCAAGAGAGGCGTCCAGGTACATTTTATAAACAAGCTGAAAAACCTGAGATGTAACTGGGTATTTGGCTTTGCTAAGGAATTATCACTATGTTCTAAAGACCTGACAGAGGTCTTGTGGTCTTTTCAAAAGTCTGTATTAAAACAGATGGAAAGATATGGTACCCATGGCTGATTCCAAAATAACCCAAGGTCAGGGTGTTGGATAACCCACAGTGAGGGGTATTGGATAAAACAAATAAATTGGGAGTTGATATTTCTAAAGCAAGTAATGGGTACATTACTTGAATGAGAAGAGGGGCAATAAACTATCCCTCTATATATCCTTTAACTATCCCTTAATAAATAAAATTTAAAAGTAATCGTCTGGGTCACCAGGATCTATTTCTCAATACAGTCCATGCAATGCCCAGCTGCTATATAAAAGCTGTCCTCTATGTCCCAGAATATGCTTCTATCTAGTAATGTGTGGAGGGAGATGAACTTTCTCCCTCCCTGTGGTGTGGGAGAAAGAAATAGCATGGCTTTGGGGTACACGTAACTGGAGAAAACAGCTCCTGGGCCTGGAGCTAACTAGCCCAGATGCCTAGCACATGGACAGGCAAAAAGAGAGAATGCAACCAGCAGGACTCAGCCATATTGCATCTACTTGATGCAATATAATTAGGTCCCCATATCCCTTCCTCAATTGGAGACCCAAAAAGATAGCTTCAACCCACCTATCTGTAAGGATGTAGCAGTCAAGGTAAACTTGAAGAGGGCCTTGTGGGGAGAGTCAAAAGGGAGACTAGGAGCACAGATGTTGGTCTCTGCAGCAGACTGTGCCTTAAAATGCTAATAAGAAGTCCCCAAAACAAAATAATTCATGTGCTCTAAATTGTGCATCACTCTGAGTCATTTGGTGAACTCTCATGCTGTCCAGTACCACCTTATTTGAGGGATGAAAGGCCACTGTTTCCAGTGTATCCACATTACATAAGCTACCCAACGTTTGGCAGTGAGAAAGAAACATTGCATTCATATCACTTTTATGAGAGCATTGTTATAATCATTCTATCTCATCATTAGTTATTGTTCTTAATTTTCTTCTCAACTAACTTATCACAAGCACACATGTACAGAAAAAAAAAAGCACATTGAATGTGCAGTTTCAGGCATCCACTGGAGGGGTGGTGGTCTTAGAACCTATCCCTTTCAACAATAAAGGATGACCCTATTCAAATCCCAGCTCTGCTTCATAACAGCTCGGAGGTTCAGTCAAGTTTTTCCATCTCTTCTGCCTCAGGGTCCTCTACCACAGAAGAAGACTGTTCCAAAGATTCATCGAGTTAATATACATAAGCAACTAAGAACCATACCAAGCGCTGTTTAAGTTATATGTATTGTTGCCCTATGACAGAGGTTCTCAACCTTTAGAATGCTACAAAACTTCAATATAGTTTCTCACGTTGTGGTGACCCCCAACCATAAAATAATTTTCGTTATTGCTACTTTATAACTGTAATTTTGCATATCTCAGTCTCTAAGATCATTGGAAATACGTGTTTTCTGATGGTCAGAACCCGCAGCTTGAGAGCCGCTGCTCTATAACAGTGCGCTATCTTAAGTGGCTAATATTGCTATTAAAACCTGAGTATGTCGTACCAGAATGAATTCTGACTTATCTGCAGATCCACCTTTCAGGAGCACATAGGTGACATACCACCTGAAATCCTGTGGCAAGCACATGTCCACTGAGGTATATGTCCACTGTATATCCTGCCACATCTGTTCACTAAGGTGTCCATACAAAGAGATGATCAGGCTGTGTTGCAGCCTAATCCAGAACCTCATGCTGGACCAGGAGTCTGAAATCTTACTGGTTCTACAGGGCTTCAGAAGGTCCAAGAGAGCTGAGGAGAATTCCCTGCTCTGTGAACATCCCTGGTCCCTCTGGAGCAAAGGCAACTGAGATTGCCCCATAAGACCTTTACCTTCCTTGGTTTGGTCCCTGGGTGGGCAGTCTTTCCCACACCTCCCCTCAGAATTATCAGCCACCACAAAAACATTTCCAAGGCAATGGTGCAAGCTGCCCTACTTACCATTAAGAGAAAGGACCACATTATTGCTGTTATAAACCATTGATTAAGGTTTATAATAGCAATAATCCCCTCGAAATTCATTGTTACTGCAGTTAATGACCAGTTTATTAGAGCGTTAACCATCCTTGGCAATGGGCTGAGTCGTTTAATGTGGGTAACGACCAATTTCTCAAGGATTATTGCTTAAATAACAGTTCTTTGTGAGATGTGTGAGCCACCACAAGGTGCGGCTCTGGCTGCAGGCTTCTCCTCCGAGATAATTGTTAATTATTTCCTCAGAACCACACCACACAGCACCATACCTCACCAGTCCAAAGGATGAATTCCCTGTGATGTGCTTCACGGCTACCACCAATGCGTCAAAACGTTGGACTCAACCTGAGTCTTATGTGGGGACTGTGCCCTTCCAAGAGAAAGCCAGACATGGAGATAACCATCTGGATAGCCTCAGACCTTCCAAACAAACCCAGTGCCGGGAGGCGGTACCCAGTTACATTGCTTCTCCCTTTCCACTGGGCTGTCTTACCAGAATGTTTTTCCTACTCACATTCTCCACTCACCCTCTTGTCATGAGGGGGAAAGCAGAGCCAGCAAAGGGGCTTGGGGAAAGGCTGAAGAATGGGAAGCATGATAAAGCCGACGTCGTACAAGTTCACCTGCTCCACCTGGCCACCCAAGCCCTGGGAGACCTGGAATGGATGGTTTGTGAGTCGCGGATGGTATCCAGCAGCTCACATGATGCTGAAGGGTGTCTGGCAGCCACCAGGCTTTGGAGTTTGCATTTGTGCTTGTTTCAGGCGGACAAACACAACTGGGGACAGCGTTCCATGTTTCATGGCTTGGCTTAGGCTCTGGGAAGCCGCAGCACTATTAAATGTAACGACAGAGCCAGGAACCTTGCAATCATTACATACGCTCCTTGCTCTACCAGCAAAAGCTAAGGGCTATCACACAGCTATTTAAAGAGGAGTTAGAATTAGATCTTTGTCTTCGCTTTCGATTACCAGCCTCCAGACCACCTTTTTAAACAGATCCAAGTCAGAAAACTTTTCCCAATAAATAGTGTACCAATCACAACCTTATCAGGAAGCTAAGTGAGAGATGAGGTACCCCTTTCTCAGCACTTAAAGATTTCCCTGAAGAAGGGGAATCTGTGCCCCAGATTCCTGTCTAACTCAATGCAAGTATTTCATTGCATTAACCAATTTCTATCACTCTCCATTAGCATTAGCGTTTCAATAACTTTTATTTTTCTTACATGATCTGAAAGCTGCTGATATGATTATATTCTAATTGCATTATATTAACCAAAATAAACACTAATAGGGTGTGAACCCAACATAATGAGATAGGAAATTGCTATCTCAGTTCTAGTGTAGGCTGGAGAGAAGTCTGGTGATTCGTCGACAAGCACATATTAATGCCCTGATGCCCTTAGCACTGTGGCAACGTCCTGGTTTTTATCATTTCCAATGATTAACTTAGCCCCCACATAGAACGTGAGCCTTTCTGAATCTAGGAGTCCTTCAACCTCTCTGGTTCAATTTAATAACAAGAATCACTATCTCAAGATAGCAGCAGGGGAAAAGATTCCTCCCCACGGCTCAGTGAAACAAAGCTGAGGAAGCTATCCAGCCATGTTGCCATGGCCTAGAGAGATTTTCATTGAGCTTTGACACCTGGGGCCCTCTCACACCCCCATGAATCAGATGCAAGAACCCAACTGATGAGAAGGTTGGGCTCCTTTTCCCAACTTCTTCCTGACTGTCCTGCTTAGGCACCAGATCCACCGTAGTGAAAACGGTCCTTTCTTCTATAGTTCTAATGCTTGCAAGCCCAAATGGGAACAGTTCTTTAAGTCATCACCTCAAATCCATGATGGTGCGGAATAGAAAGACATTCTTATTAATCCGCAATAGCCAGGCATCTAACATACATATTTCCAATTGCTCTGCCGGTGGTTACCTACAACCATTGGGGAATTTCTTTTTTGTAATCATGCAAGATGCTTTCAGTCCTGACCCACACTTAGCTTCCTGTAGGTTCACTGTGGCAAGTAAACAAGTTAATGTACATAGCGTGTTTTAGAGTGTGCCTAACACATAGGAAGAGTTCCCCAAGTGTTAGCAGTTATCACTGTTGACTCTTAAGCAATACCTAATACTAAATGTGATGAAAATCTATCATTTTCTGTATATATTAATCAGAAAAGAAATAAGCACGGCCAGAAATAGAAAGGAAAACAATATAATTTAATATGTATAGTAACTTTCTAATCTAGCTGATAAGTTACAATTGTCCTTGACTTTAACCACAGAAGACAACCAAGAATTAGTCTTTATACGCCTAGTAATGGGGGGGACACAGAGCTTGAACTGGCCATCCTCCGTAACCAGGTAGGGCCTGAGTGGAGGGATCGGGATACCAATCCAGGCATAAAACCTGTGACCAGCAGGATGTGCTAACACCAGAGCCTAGCACCATCATCATCAAAGCGACCAGAGAGACTTCATCCAGCAACTGATTGGAACAGAGGTAAAGTCTTGCAGCCAAATATTAGGTTGAGCTTGGGCAGTCCTGTGGAGAAGTGGAAAGAAGAACCGGAGAAGCGATAGGGGTCAAGGACCCCACAAGAACAGAACCAACTGACCAGGATTCAAGTGGGCCCACAGAGATCAGGGAGCCTGTTTGGGTCTGACCTAGGTCCTCTACATGTGCATTATAGTTGTATAGCTCAGTGTCCTTGTGAGATTACCAACAGTGGGAAGAGTGACTTCTTTGCCTGCCTTTGAGACCCTTTTCCTCCTACTCAGTTGCCTCTTGCAGCATTGACATCATGGTATATCCCTCATCTTACTGTAGATCATTATGTCATATATGGTTGATGTCCCCAGAAAGCCTGCTCTTTTTTGAGGGGAGGTGAAGTGGGGGAGATGAGGGAAAAATGAGGCGGGGGGGAGAGAACGAGGGAACGGCAGTTGGGATGTAATATATGAAAAAATAATAAATTTAAAAAATACAAAAAAAAAAGAAAATTGTGTTGCACCACACAAATTTTTTTAAAACACTTCCTTAAATATTCTGAATATGTGTTAAAGAAAAAAAAAAAGAATTGGTCTTTAGTCCATGATCATACTTTTCTCCACCAAGTCTTCCAAAACCTACCATGGTTTTCCTGATTCTTTTCCTTTTTCTGCTTTGAACTCAGTTTCTTCTAACAACAATCCTGGGGCATCTTCAGCAGGCTGGGAATTGTGCTAAGTGCTTGGAATTCAAAGAATATCAGAGCTTTTCTGCCTTGCAGACAGATCAAGGAAGGCAGGGATTATGACCCTAAATCGTGATGTAATGATGCAACAAGAAGGAAGAGAAGATGCAATAGCACAGGCCCTGTGTTGATGCAGTGCACACAAGAACAGTTGTTTCTGCCTAGTGAGGGGGGATTCATCAGCATGGAGGTGACATTTGAACTGGATGTAGAGCTATTTTACCAATGTGTCAGTCAGGTACTTGTTTAAGGCTAGGAGGGGAAAGGAAGAGAAGAAAGCGAAAAGAAAGGGAGAGAAGAGAAAGAATGGTTTGCGTTTGATAGACTAACTCAAGAATTTGCTTTAAGTATCAGAGAGGTCACACTAAAAAGTTTTCAGAGCCTGTTAAAGGGTAAAGGTCAACACTTGGGTCTAGAAGGTGTTATGCTGTCATTGGTTCTTCAACTATTGAGATGAGATGTTACAGGGAAGAGACAGAAAGAATAAAGCCAGCGAAAAGGGTATGTAAAAATGCAGAGAATGTTAAGGCTTTGGAAAGCATGTAGCTACTGCTCCTTCCTATGAAATCCCAGAAAGACCAGCCCAGCCCTTGTTAGTGGCACCTAAGGCTTGGCTGTCACCGTAAGAGCGGGAGTCGCAGGGTTGGGGACGAGGATTCATTCCTTAGGTGTTTTGTTCTGTGCACAGAACATTACCACTTCTGGTACCCGTGTGCTTCTTAACTTAAAACAAAAATCATTTCTGTGTTTTTATCATCATTATAGCTATGTTGGCCCCTAAGCCTCCCTGGCTTGCAGCGTCAGTTTGTAACTGATGATGCCACTGCCCGCCTTTCACTTCCACCCCCAAGGAGACAATCATGTTGCAGTGGCCCATGCCAGGAGGGACAGTGGTTTTCTGCACTGGGGCCCACTCTGCTCTGAGTAGGGCACAGAGGCATTCTCGGGTGCTCAGAGTTCTTCTGAGTTCTAGCAGTCCTTAGGTTAACGTAGGTGGGGGGTGAGAGGTCACAGCTAAATTCCCATCCAGCAGGTTTGACAGGTACATAGCATGTAGCAAGACTAAAAGCCCCAATTCCACTCCTTAATTAAAAACATTTTTCATTGCGAACCTATAAAAGGCAGATGTGCGGCATTCCCCCAACCACAGATCGCTGCTCTATATTGAGTTCTGCAGCTCCAATTCTTCTTTCCCAGGGCTTGGAAATATAAGGCCATCAACGCGCAGCGTAGCGGTGCTCTTTCCTCCACCTCCTCACCCCCTCCGCTTCCCTTTTCGCTGAGAAACACTCATTTCCATCTTTGCAGGGGTTATGTGTTTAAGCCTCCTGTGACACCTCATTGCTGAAATGGAGTGGGATGCAGGCAGCCGTCTTCCCAGATAGACAGGAGGCAGCGCTGATGGTTCATTGTTCTCAAATGCCTTTTAACCTGCATTGTAGAAAAATAACAAAAAGCAGCTTAGGCAGCGGCAGTCCTGGCTTAATCGGCCTCTCTGACTGTGGATGACTCAGGTCCTCTACTCTGGCACCCATAAGGCAATCCTGGCTTACCGTGTTTGCCTGCCTTCCCGACCCCTTAGCTTATCAAATCTCTGCAATTACCACACTCTTTTGGTTTTATGGTTCAGAAAGTTGCAAATTAAGTCCACCGGGTAGCCCATGCCTAAAATCCTAGTACTCAAGAGACTAAGGCAGCAGGATCATAGTTTTGAGGCTAGCCTGGGTTGTATAATAAAACCTCATATTTAATTTTTTTAAAAGAGCTCTATACATAACTCATGAATAAGAATGTTTTTAGAAAGAAAAGTGAAATAAACAAAGAGGGGGAAGGAAGGAAAGAAGGAAGGAAGGAAAGTAGGAAAGAAAGAAGTTGCAAATTAAATTTAAAATGTGCTGCCTGTGTTTACTGGTTGTTATAGTTTGGGTCTTGCATGTCTCCCCTAACTGCCCATGCGAAAAAATAAGTGGTTCCCAGCCTAGAGAGCTATTGGAAGGAGTGGAATTTTCAACAGACGAGACTAGGTAGAGGAAGTGAGATTGCCGAGAGCATTGGCATGAAGGGGATTGTGGTACCTTCTTTCTTTCCTTGTTGGTTAGGGGGAGACAAGAAGCTTACTCTGCAGTACACTCCTGCCATGAAGAGCTTCATCTCAGCAGAACCAAAGGAACAGAACCTGCCAATCATGGACTGAGGTCTCCAAAACTGTGAGCCAAGATCAATTGTTTTTCTCTTCTTAACTTGATTATCCCAGGTGAGAAACACTCTACTAGAGCAGCTATGCAGAGAAAGAGAGGAGTCTCACTGTTGGTCAGCTGTCTTCATAAAGGTCCTCAAGCCTTACTGGCTTGACGTCTTCCAAAGATAGCCTCTGCTACTCAACGAAAGGCACACCAAGCCATCCATCGTCTCTTTCTCCACTGGGTGCAACCAATGCCCTCAACTCAAGCAAACCTTCAAGGTTGTTAATACGTGAGTGTGAGGTTTTCCATGCTGTAGTTTGGGATTCTCAGTTGCTTTATAGACTGTCTGTTTCTGGGTTTCAAGCAAATGTTGTTATTAAATGTTTAAAAAGAAAAAAAAAGCGCTGGGCTTTGTGAGTAATATCTAATACAATCAATAAACTTGAAAGAAAAGGGAGCCCAGAGCACCCACAAGACACTTTTAAGATTTAATTGTTCCACAGAATTTTAAGCAAGTAGTAGAAAGAAAGTAAAATTCATGAAACCAAATATTTTGCTCCAGGTTACTAATTCATCTCACTTGCCAGGTCCCAGGGGCTAGTGCCAGCGCAATAGAGCTGGGGACTTTCCAGTGCAGACAAGGATTGTACTTCATATGCCCTAAAGAGCCTCCCAGTCTCTCTGAAGTGGGCATAGTTCATCAAAGTCTTGCTTGTCATGAAATTACTGGTTTTCAAGGATGTAGCTGGCTGAGCAGGTTGAAAGACATTTTGCCAAACCAAGGGCAAGCTTTCTTGCTAAAATTCAGCAATTAAAAAAAAAAATCAGGGCAGGGGGAGTGCTGGAGATATGCAGTGCAAGAATGAGGACCTGAGTTCAGGTCACCAGCACAGGGAAGAAAAGCTGGGCGTGGTGGCCAGTTAGTTCAGTAAGTCAGCAAGCTCCAGATAGGTGAGAGAGCCTGTCTCAAAAAATAAGGTGGAGAGCGACAGAGGAAAGTCAACCTCTGAGTTCCAGATGTGCACGCACACACACACACACACACACACACACACACACACACTTACACCAAACACATACATGCAAATTGATTTAAAAAAAATTATGGGAGTAGTTACCCAAATGGCAAGGTTATGGCAGATTCAGATCTTCACTGGTATCCCAGAAGAAGAGTTGAATGCAGACGCCAGCAGGAACCAAAAAGACGTGGCCATTGTCCCTGCCAGTTGCAGTCCAGAAGCCTCAGGATGTTTCTTGCATGCTGAGGGGAGCTTTAATGAAGCGTGTCTGCTTCCTCCCAGCTAGACCACCCAGGATAAGAGGAACCTCTCAGTTACTTGGGAAAGCCTGCCATGAATATTCCATAGACACATACACACCAAGCATGGGCCACATACCTCATGCCCACCTCTATGTAGAAGCCTTTGTCTCTCCTGACCACAGGTGTCAGAAGGCCAGATGACCTTTGACCGGAAGGATTCCCTCCTGTCTTTGGAAGCACATTGCTGCTGAGGAGGTTTAGAAAGCATGAGAAAATGGGAGAGAGCAATAGGTGTCTAAGAATAGTGGGGAGCTGAGGTTGGTAGACTTGGCACAGCCTCTAGGCCTGAGAAACAATTTCCTTCAAGCCTCGGGAAACTGTCTCATCCCCTCTAGGCCTCTGCTTCTTTCCCCATAAACAGAAAGCAATGGTAGTTCCGACAACATGGAGTCACTGTATTAACTGAAGAAAAATTCATGTGCTAATTACAACTGGGACTTCCCTTGGCACTTGGTAGGTGCTCACTGACTTATGTGTATTACTTTGATAACAATAATTACTAATTGTGGGGTAGAAGGCAAGAGGCTATGGAAGAGCTCCCTGGGCCAGGGATCAATGGTCTTGACTGTGTTAAAGGAAAGTAAGGGTCTTGTTGCCTGCCTGGAAAGTCCTCCAGGACTGATTGGTGGGCATCCCCAGGCATAGCTCACTTACAACTCTATTCAATGGAACCTTTGTGTCTGAACTTGGTCCTACAATCTTTCCAGAAACTCAGTTTAGAGAACATTACGGCAGTATCCCAGCTCCTTGTGGATGCCAGAGCTTGATATAGAAGAAAAATGTTCTGTGAAATAGAAGAAAAACCTAATATACAAAAATGAGTTTCTGACCAGTCTGACAAACACACTGCAGTCTCATGCAGTTAACATGGACCCCTCTAAAGTCACATAGCAAGGGGTCTGAGGCGCCATGATACAGACTGTGGTCCTTACGCTCACCATGTACCCCAAACCAACTGTGTAGCTTTGGCAGGAGTGTAGGTTTGTCACCAACTTACAAGAGGAGATTCTTGTAGAATGCATGGCAAGTGCTCAAAAAGTAGCAGCTTCGTGACTGCTGCTGTTGCCTTCACGAAGGCCTGTGTAACAAAGACCATTCAGTGTAACAAAGATCCATTCAGTGGTCTTTTTGTGAGGTCCTGGAACCTTTTGGAGGTGGGGCCTTGTGGAAGGAAGTTAGCCCATTGTGTAGGCTCTTTAAGGGGATAATATGACCACCCTCCCCGCAAAAAAACCTCTTCTCAACATTCATCTCTGCTTCATCACCTCAGGTATTTTATCATAGTCTAAAACTCTTCCTCTTCAATAATTCTGAGGTTGAGACACCCGGTGTAAACAAACAAACTTTCAACCCTGGTAAAAGAGAGAGAGAGAGAGAGAGAGAGAGAGAGAGAGAAACATCATAAAGGGAAGCCAGCCACCAGCCTAGCTAGAGCTTCCTTCTCATTTCTTGCCTTAGAATTTAGCCTGAGGAGTTCAGTGCCACAGCAAGTTACACTTTAAAGTCTGGCACACCTCCCTGTAAGGGGCTGAGGAAGCCCTAAGCGATTGTCCCGATGTCATCCGGAATATCTGTGTGTTGTTGACATGAGCACAGCCATATCAAAGACTCTAATGCCTCACCCCCATGGAAACAGGACCGCCTTCCCCAGGTTGGGCTCAGAGGTATGGCAAGGCTTTTCTCTGGTCTCTGCAAATGTTGAGGGGGAACGTTGAAGGTCCAGACAGGAACCGGCAAGCACAGCTTTCTCTTCCAGGGCGACTGCTTCCTTTCAGAGACTGCTTAAAAAGATTAGCTAAACCTGCCTCCCCACCCAGCTGTGCAGCAGAAACCTGCCTCCTCAATCCAGATGTGTAGAAAAAGCACAGTGGGGTTGCAGGTTGCTATTGTTGATGCACATCTGTCTGAACACACCAGATCCCAGCTTCTCTGTACACGTGTCTGTCCTTTCTTCCTCCCCTCATCACCCCAGTTAGGTTTCCAGGACCAAGCAATGCAGGCCACTGTACTTCCAAACCAGAAATGAGTTGTCTTGCTGCAGAAGGCCAAGAGGGTTCATGGAGGGTCTGCATTTAACTGTAACTCAGTTGGTCACCCCTCTGCTTATGCATGTTCAGGTATGCATGCTCACACACACTCTCATGCATGCATGCACGCGCGCTCACCCTAATCAGTGTTGCTAGGAACAGGTCTTATTCAGAGGTTTCTAAGCCCTGCCCTTGCTCTAACTCTGCTGACATTGAGGGTCCCACCAGGAACAGCAAAGAACACAGGGACAGGAAAGACAGATGCCTCTATTATTCTCAGGTGGTCGAGGTCCTGACACAGGAAAACCTATGTCAGGAGACCTGGAGCATTTTAATACCAAAGCGAGACTTCTTCAAGCAAATTCCATGATCTGCTGCTAGTCAAGGCAGTCCAGGGATTAAGTCCCAGGAAGCCTCCTTACCATAGCTAGCTCTTTGTGATCCTAACACTAATGGTGACAGTGAGCTTTGAACTGGATTTTCAATTATCCAGCGCTCACTTGTACGGGGCCTGAGTTTCTGGCCCATCTGGGGAGCATGGCTGTGCTTAGCCAGCTTAATGAGGAGCATCAACTAGAGCCTGGTACAGATGTGCCCCCCAAGACCACCCTTTGGGCTCTGGCTACAGCTGCCCTCCACTGTCCCTCCATTTGTTCTGAGTGGCTGCTTCCTCAGTGCCCACCTCTCCTCTAACCTGTCCCCCAAGTGCCGCCAGCAATTTTCCAGACCACCGAGGAACCGATGACTTGTTTGCATCACGATACGTGTGCTTTCCATCCCCACTTTATTCCTTATCTCCCCGGACAGCTAAAGAGGAGACACAGCCTAGGGGAGCCTTCCCTGTCCCTCTTGGGTTTCCTTGCAGAGCAAAAACTTGAATCCTGGAGAAAAGCGTGGAGGGAGGGAGGGAGGTGCTGGGATGGGTGAGTGACGGGATGGGGTAGTGGGAGCCACCTGGGCCACTTCTCTGAGGCCGAGAGTTGTTATCTCAGCTGCGTGAAAAAGGAAGGAGGGTGGTTCCAGGCACCTGGCTCGCCTACCCAGCACTCAGAGCAGCCAGCCTGCTCGCTGGGGAGCTGGCCCTCTTTTCCACCTACATGTTATTCCAGCCATAAATCCAAGTGACAAGCTTGAACTTTCCCCAGTTGACATGTTTACAAGGGAAGTCCACATTTGACAGGAAAATTAAGCCTATCAATCACCTAACGAGCTCGCTAATGAATGGTTCTCTGATCTCTGGTAGCAGGATTATTGATTAGAGGTGAGCGGTCCCAGCCCCCTTCCCTGTCTCCACTCCTCCCCGCCCCAGACCTCCCCCCCACCCCAGCCAGATGTGGCTGCCCTCTGACCCCCCTCTGCCACCTTTGTCCCTCCTCCCAAAACTCGAGGAGGGTTCTGGTTCAGGGTTTATCGAGAGGTCAGCCCCCCCTCCTGGCTCTGCTCTCTGACAGAACAAAGGGAACAGATGCAGACTGGGCCCCAGCACCCACCGGCATATGGAAGCTATCTCCTCTGTCCCAGTAATTACCCAGGAGCTTGCTTGTTCAATGGCTTTGGTTTTTATTGCACAGAAACCAAGCTATTCCCCAACATAAAACATTTTAACGGTGTCTCCCTCCGGGGTTTCTGGGAGAGGTCCTGTCAGGTATAAAATGTGCAGAACCCCCTGACAGCCCACAGGGGCAAGGGCTCCCACAATTAAAGGAGGGGGTGGTAGGAGCTGCTGAGATGTTGGAGACCAAAGGAGTCAGGGTCCCATCTCTTGTGGAGAGTCCCGGAGTGTTCACGTAGAACTTTCAGGCAGGCGAGAGGAAGAGCTCCAATTATTATTTTTTTAAACACACCAAGTCTTCTCTTGTTGCAAGTATGCAGTCGAAAGTATGGGTCAGACAACAAAGATGTGTAAGGTTTTCTAGAAGAATGGGTGGCTAGTACATAACTAAAGGCCTAGCACCCACTAAATGCCAATTTAATAGAAATGATGCAGTCCTGCTTGATTCTTCTCTGGGAAGCTGGGTGTCACACGTTCACTGAAGGCCATGGACTTAGAAGTAAGAAGCGGACAGCAGAATACTAAAGAAAATGAGCCACCGGATGCCGACCGGTGACGTGAAACGACAGAAGGTTTGAAGGGTGTCTCCCATAAAGCGTGTCCTCAACCACGGGAGTAGGCTGGCAGAGTCCTAAGTGATCTGAGAGGCGGGTGTGTTTCTTTCCTAGTATCACCACAGCACATCACCACAAGCTGGGGCTAAAATGGTGCCAGTACACTTGCTCTACCAGAAGGCTCTCGGGAAGACTTCTCTTGCCATCACCAGATCTCCTAGGGTTCCTTGACTCGAAGCTTCGTCACTTATGTCCCCACCTCAACGTGGCCATCTCTCCTGTGGATCTTAGCCTTTTCCTAGAAAATAGACTAAGGGCTGCATTGCTACAAATTACATATCCAAAGACCCTACTTCCAAGTAAGGTTACATTCTGAGTCTCTAAACAGACATAGTCTTCAGAGAAATTCTCTTGAGCTTAGTCCACAGTGTAACGTGGCAGAGAACACGGGACCACTCTGAGCAGCAGACAATGCCCCTGACCTTCTTCGAGCTCACTGTAGAGATGCTACTGCCAGGGCCTTTGCAGTCGGAAAGAGTCCAAACACTGAGGAGACAGTGGTGTGCCAGGGAAGGCAGTAGAACTGTACTAAGGAAAATTGCAGATGAAAAAAAAAATGAAGATGGCAATTTGAGTGTTTAATATGTGCTCTGGGTAATTCCAAACAAATTTGAAAGCCATTTACCGACCATAAAATCTTCTAGTCTAAATCAGCAGGTCCCAGGCAGGCCAGGTGCTCAGGCTGCAGAACCTCAGCATGGCTGGCAAGGGCAGGCTTGGGAGTCTCCTCTGCCTCTGCAAGAGGGATGGCAGGGGCGGGGGAGGGTCTGCTCCCCTTCTCCAGGCTCCTGCTCACCAATGTGCTGTTACTTTGCATCCTCCTCTGGGGCTCTTCCTAGCAGGCAGCTAGGTCACTGAAAACACAAAGGTAATCAGCCACACTGGCCAGAAGCTTCTTTCGGCTTTCCATCCCCTTCTAGACAAGAGAGAAAGAAAAATGAGGGAATCTAGTTCTAAATATCCCAAGTCTGGAGGCCATGGAACCTTTTGAATGGGGCAGCATTGAATGTCCAGAACCACAGACATTGAGAGGCTCGTGGGTTGCCTGCTTCTAATCCCCACTTCAGACAGGACTACCGTGTTATGCTGGGGCCCTG
Source organism: Meriones unguiculatus (assembly GCF_030254825.1). Taxonomy (NCBI): domain Eukaryota; kingdom Metazoa; phylum Chordata; class Mammalia; order Rodentia; family Muridae; genus Meriones; species Meriones unguiculatus. The sequence continues at coordinate 18,735,080 of NC_083352.1, forward strand.
AGAAGAGGCTTGGTACTGGACAGACCCACATCAGGGCCCGAGGACACCTTAGAATAAGACTGGTATTGATCCAGAAATTTATTCAGTGGCATCTTATAAAATAAGTTTAAAGGGTTAGAGGGGGGAAAAAAGCAGATTTGGCGGTTAGCAGATCTGCTTTCTAAACACGCCCCTGCCATTCCCCAGCTACGTGAACATAGGCTTCTATTTCCCATCTCCTAGCCTCAAACATCCTTGTCATCAAAGTGAAAATTACAGCTAGCAGCCTGTACCAGACACTGGCCAAAGAAACAAACAGACTGCTTGTCTCCCCAGCAGCCTGAGGGACTGGAAAACGCACTTTGTGCATATAAACTGTCTCTGGTGTTTGGTGGAAGGGAAGAAGGAATGACGGTCCTAAAGAACTGTTGACTGAAGAGTTGTCGCCCTGCCTGAGCTGCGGGAACCAGTTTCACAGAACTCTTATCCGAGAGCTGGCTTTCCAGAACCGAGACATACTCCGCAAGTTTGTGCTTTAACTCAGTCTTTCTCTGTAGTTTTGCCTAAACCGGGGAGCAGAGACCACGCCCTGTTTTTCGTGTTTGCGTCTCAGGCGCGACTGAGGATGCCCAGCACGGAGGGAAGTCCTCTGCCCTTCAGTTGTCCCGGTTTAGATATTTCCCTCCAGGGTCCCTGATGCCCCTACCTGTAAGCTCAAGAGAAGCTCACTTGGGAAAGCTGTGCCAAGCGAACTGCATCTCCACCTTGTGAAGGACTCCTCCTCCCCCACCCCACCCCACCCCACCCCCCCCCGTAGGGGTCCTCCAGGACGGGCCTGATCAGCCCCATCGCCTTCCCGCATGCCCGAGCTGGTCTTAAAGTCTGAGCTCTGCTTTCTAGTTTGTTCTTGAGCCTTTTTTTTTTTTTGTTTTTGTTTTTGTTTTTTTTTTATCTCTACTTAACATCACATTTCTGTTTCCAACTTAACCTCCCTTAAGCACAGATCTGAGCTCACAAAAAAAAAAACAAAAACAAAAACAAACAAACAAACAAACAAACAAAAAAAAACCCTCTGTAATCATAACACCCTTCACCTATGGAATAAACCCATGCTCCTTAGGGGATACTGAGCTACTGAGGACTCCGCCATTTGTTCCCAGTTTGAACTACCCAGCCTTGTCTCCTGATTCCATCCACCATACCCTGGGGCCCCAGCAGACAGAAGTGAGCAGCACAGGTGCCTTCATTCTTTGCGCAGAGCACTAGTCACAATCAATGGCTTGTTTATGTATGTTAAGCTGCTAAGGGGCATGGATAAGGTACTGGGCTTCGCTCCTTCCTCGGTGTCCTGGCTAACAGTACCTAACCTGTGCTGGGTGCTGCTCGCTGGTTGGGGTGGACCTGAAGGCAGACTGAAATTAAAATCAAGCTAAGTTTAAATCACAGGATTCCTGGGGACCCAGAACAGGAAGAGGGAGGCGGGGGGGGGGGGGTTGGGAGTCCATGCTATTCAGTAGAGCCCCAGAGGGGTGAACAGGAATTTCCTTCCCTCAAGGCCTAAATGGCCTGCAGGCATGTCCCACCTTTAGACACTGTCAGCTACAAAGTTCATACTCCAAAACACTACAACTCCATCACCAAAACAAAACAAAGTTCACAAAATCGAATCTCAGAACATTTTAAGGAAGTTTGTGATGTTGTGGGGGCCTACATTCATGGCTGTCCTGGGGTACGTGATGCCCATGGGACACAGGTTGAACAAGCCTCCAAGAAAGGGACAACAGATCCCCAGAGCCACATAAGAGAATGCAGAGAGCCAAGGAGCCCAGAAGATCTCAGGAAATCACCCAAAAGGAGCCTAAGATTGGCTGCAAGACTCAACTCCAAAAGCAGGAAGCATGTAAGGACAGGTGAATTAGAAGGATGACTTGAAGGTAAATAAAGAATAAACAAGTAAATAAAATGGGTGCTAGCATCATCCTAGGCATCTGCTGAACACATTCTCCAAAGAGTGCCTGGACACAGGTGGACAGTCCCTGAGCAGTCTGCCGTCCTCCCAACTTTGACCGGAACCTCCCTCTTTCCCAAGTCCGCTTCTAGGCAACCGGTCCTTTGGTGAAGTCTGAACTTCAGGTGTTTGTCTGGGCTCATCACGTGCTGCCTGTCCTTACCCTCAAGTTCAAGCAAACGCAGCCGCCTCTTCCCTGCCTCCTGGGTTCTGAGACCCAGGCCCTGTCTTGGGGAAGCTGTCTTCCACTTGTTCTTTTCCTCTTGCGCCCCTTTCTTCCTCCCCGCCCCTTCCCCCCTTTCACCAAACAGATGTAACTATTTATTCCTTATGTCCTAGTTTTCCTGTAATTTCATAAAGTGCAAATTTGCTGTCCTGCTCCCAAATGCCGAGTCGGTAGTTTGTCATAACAGTCATCAGTAACTGTCGCTTTCTGCCGCGGGCTTAATTAACCCACTCTCTCATTAGCATGTCCGTGCACTTGTAAGGAATGAAAGCCTGATTATTTTCTACAACAGTCGCAGCCAATTACTGCATCCAAATGGAACCACATTAATCAAATCTTTAGTACGGTGGCAAATTCAGAGATATCAGATTGCAAAAGACCGCAAAACTAATATGTCACTGTCAGCGGGGCTGCGCAGGCAGTTAGCGAATTGCATTAAATAGATGGCTTCGCTGAAGCCGCATGAATTTAATACGTGATGGGATCTGGAAGCTATTAGTGTGACATGGCAAAGTAGTGGGAGCTTTGGCAGTTCTGGACTTTATCCATGAACTCGGGAAACTAATATGAAAACTTGTGTGTGTGTGTGTGTGTGTGTGCGTGCACACACGCGCGCGCGCACATGCTCATAGTCTCAAGCTTCAGTGAGCGCACGCATGCGCTTCCTGGGGTATGTTCTGCAAATAAGAAAGAAATCTCAGAGTCTGTGGACTAGCAACCATTGTTTTATTTGCTCACAACTCAGATCAAAACAGAAGACATCTACAAACAGAAAAGATGGCAGCAAGCATAGCCCTGATAAAGCGTTTTCAAATTCATATGCCAAGTGGACTCAGGGTCTTGTGTTTGTAATTCTCCGTATCCCAGGGCAAAGGTGAGGTCAGGAAGACAGAGCTGGCTATGACTGTAGGCTGCCACTGACCACTCTCTAGTCTGTTTACATATTAAACTGAAGGAAGGTGATTTATGGATAGTCCCACCACAGATGTCAAATCTGTGCGTATTCAAGTCCCTTACAGAACACGGCACAGTACCTCACGTTCCCTCTGGAAATCATCTCTCCATTACTTATAATACTCAGTGGGTAAATACTGCGTAACTAGTTTCTATGCTGAACAACTTAGAGAATAATAGCAAGGGGGAAAGTCTAGCCATGCTCCACACAGGCACAGCCATCGCCAGCCTAGCGACATCTTTGATCCAAGATTAGTTAAATCCTCAAATGCTGAAGCCATCTGCATGTGGTATATAGGTGCTGATGGACACTGGTCTTCTTATAAAGCAAGAACTTTTTCAGGTGTCTGCCCACATGGATCCACGCCTCTCCCCTACACTCCACCTTTTCCCCCACTAGACTTTCCAGTGACTGAGGAATGGAAGTGTCCACCCACAACCACAACCACACCAAAGACCTATATATATCAAAGACCTATCTATCCTCAAACTATAATGTCCTCCTATAAGGGATGGAAAGTTCTAGGAAACAAGAAAGGGTTCCCGGGTGGTAAAACCAAGACAGGACACCAAGGCCAGCTCTCTAGAAGGTCCTACCTGAAACACAACAGACTGGGACCCTGTCTGTAAGGCTCCTGACCTCAGAGAACTAATAAAGAGACTCTCCTAGGAAATATACTTGTTTATTTAGCAAGTGTTCTTGATCATCAGTGGGCACCCCTCACTATGAGAGCTAAGCTGCCCCCTCCACCTTGGACAGTCATAGTACAAAGTACTCATGTACCTGCTTGCTGCCAGAGGTCCTACTGTGCTGTAAGTTATGACCATCTTCCTGGCATACTGGGTATCCTGGCGATGGTTCCTTGACTTTAAAATGGTGGGGAAGTGATAACACTCAGTAGAAGCTGTATCTTGGGGTTTGAATGAGGATCTTTCCCCAAGCTACAATGCACATCGAGAGGCGGAGCTCTAAGCAGCCCTGTCGTCACGGGCGACATAACCCACACTCTACACGGGCTGCTGACGGGCTGCTCAGCTGGGATGGTCTGTGGCTTAGGAGCTCTCCACCCATTTTTTACTTCTGATGTTTCAACTTACACTGGGCCCAATGTAAGTGAGAAAGCGCCTGTGTTCACAGTTAGATACAACATGGTGTAAAAGGGGAGTGCCCGTTATCTTAGGATGGTTTGGAGGGGTTGGTAGTTGTTGCTTTCAAGTACAAGAAGATGGCACGGAGTTTGTGTGTGTGTGTGTGTGTGTGTGTGTGTGTGTGTGTGAAAGAGTCAAAGAGCAAAAGCAAAAACTATGTCAGACATTAGAAAGGAGAAGCAGAATCACAAAGAATTGCCCCTTAAACACCCCCATGTCACTGGGGGCTCACTAGGAACCTGCATTAGTGCTGTGCCTAGGCCAAAGGCTGGGAACTGAAAAGGCTGAGGTATATGTGTGCGTGTATGTTTGTCCCTCTGCTCCCCACAGCATGGGGACATGGGATTTCTAGGCAGAGATGTTGGTTGAAATGTTGGTCAAGAATGAATGGTTGCCAAAAAAAGGTAGCACTCTTTTTTGGTAGGCCTTCTATGGTAAAGCTCTGGGTTTCTGAAGACTGTGGGGGTGATTTTCACAAGGTCATGCCAGGGCACAGGACAAACAGCTGGCCTTAATATAGCCTTTCTCCTGATGTCCCTCCAGTGGGAACCTCTGCCTCTGGGGGGCTCCCTGAGGCAGGATTCCTGCAGAGAGGGGAGACAGGAGGGAGGCAGACTTGGTGAGCCCAGAGAGTTCACTGCTGCACAGGCAGTCATGGGGAGAGTGACAGCGGAGACAGATGAGCTCAGCAGCTAGGGCCTGCTCTTACACAAAATGCCTTCATCAGCAACTCACTGCAACCATCCGTTAATCTTCTGGCAAAGGTACATCTGTGCATCTCCTTCCCCAGTAACCCAATCTACCATCTCCTTTATGCATACATGCTCGGAGGTTTTGGGTTTTTTTGTTTTTTTCTCCTTAAGGGGTGTCACCGGGGGTAGTGTACTCACCAAGAATCAATCTACCCAGCTACATACTGGAGCAGAATTTAAACCCAGAGACTGCATCAGAAAGACTGAAACAGCACCAGGCAACCTGTCCTCCCCACCGGTAAAACAGTGGATCCTCAAATGGCCTAAAAAGTACAGACAGATGGATAGATAAAGTCTATTATTAGAAATAATGTGTAACTAATCAAGACAAGCAGTTTTTCTACATCTGTGTAATTTCTAAGATAACTTACGAAAATCATTTTAGTTGCAGCAGAAATAGAACCAGAGAAACCGAGGTGGAAGACATCAGTCTATTTATACTCCACCTCCAACTACAGCCCAGGACACGGATACTTGCATGCGTGCAGACACGTGCTTGTTCACACACACACATGCACAAACACACAAACACACACATGACTAAGTGCGTTTGGAACAGGTCTGATCCTTTTAATTCATTTTTAAAAACAACAACAACTATTTGGTGATAATATTGTCTAATTTTGAAAAGCTCTTTCTGCTCCCAGCCTACAAAGACAGATTTTTGAGCATGACTGAGACAGGCATATTGGCAAAAACATGAGCATAGCACACATGCACACAAACACAGACCTCCGCACTCCCACTCAGCCGCCTGCCCACCCTCACGTGTCCCATGCGCCCAAACAGAAACACAAAGACACAAACATTCTGACATCACTGGGAGGCCGGGCTGCGCTTCCTGCAGCGTTAACTGCTGTCTCCAACCTTGGAAGTTTCCAGCCACATAAAAAAATAATCCGTGCTTCTCTGAGCAGAAGAAGGCATTTCTGTAAACACTCTTTCTGATCAAGCTGAAAACAAGGGTGGACAAGGACAGAGGACACTGGGATAGGAAGGGTAGACGGCACACTTCGGCTGCTGAGCAAGTCCCTCTCGAACCAGTTCCTTCCCTTCTGCTCTGTTGGTTGCTTGTCAGATGGGGCTGAATAGTTAGGCGCTAAGTGCAATGCCCCTCTTCCTTCTGTTTGTGCCTCAGAGCTGGGCAGATGGCTCCCCGCTTTGGGTGGGTCCTATTGTACTACTCTTGACTTGGATGTGCAATCTGCTTTGACCTATATTGGACAAAACTGAGTGTTTCCATTTGTGCTCTTGTATTTTGGATACATCCAAGACAGGCCACTGGTCCCAGGAGGAAGATGACAGAAGTAGAGACTAGAACTGAGGAGACATATGAAAACCCAAGTTAGGTCAGTTTACCCACCGCCAATCTTGTCTGAATGATCTGCAAGGCAGAGAGGGAGTGGTTGCTCTTTGCAGTCACTTACTGTGGGCAGTGGCTGTGGCACAGCGCTTTAAGGGCAATGGCTAACAGACATGGGGGCCCTCAGGTATACCTTCTTCCTAAAGATGGGACAGCTTCAAAGAGCTCATTTTCCTAAAGGAGTCTCAAAGTGGGGAGGAGAAATGGCAGCAAGCAGATCCTGTATACCAGGAAAGAGAAGAGCCTGTGGCTGGGAAACCTTCCTTTCATACTTCCTGCTACAGCACCACACAGGCATGACTCAGAAGGAGCCAGGAGTCAGATGTGTGGCATATCCCCTACCCCATGCATTTGGGGACTTGGTTTGTATATACACTGGGCCCTAAGGTGTCTTTCTCTACACAGACCATTAACCTTCTTTAAATGTGTGTATTTTGACTAGAAACTCTTGTCAGTGGGTCCAGTTGCACCAAGACCAACACCTGCCCTGCTCCTCAACAGGACCCACCTAAGGGTCAAGACAGGACAGGACAGGACAAAAAGTAAGAGGAGCTCAAGTCATGAAACCAAACTTTGACCTGATGCATGACCTCTGGCCAGTCCTTGCTCAGGTTTGTGTGGGGTTGCAACCAAATTTCGGAGTGGTATTATTGTGAAAGACCAGAAGTAGGCATTCTGCAGCAAAGACAGGGTTCCCAGAAGAGCAGACCAGAAGACCACTTCTGCCTGCCTCTGATGAATGAGGGGTCTTTTATTGGGGAAGGAGGCATACCAGTAAGGGGTGGGCGTGTTCTCCAGGGGGAACCACAGCATAGCTGTCTGGGGTGCCAGGGTTCCTAAGATTTTGCCTTGGCCCAACTTCTTTTCTCAATGCCTCAAGCACACTTTCTAACATATGAAGAGCTCAAGAGCAAACCCATACCAGGGATACCAGATAGCCAAGAGTCTTTCTCTTTTCTATTTGTTTTAAAAGCAATTTAACAAAATGGTCTCAAAAGAAAGGCAAGAGGAGAAAGAGGAGTGAGGGGCAAAAGGGACAAGACAGATGGAAAGCCAATACGGGAGGAGAGGAGAAAAGGGAAGAAGTGTCACTCAGGCAAGAAAACCACAGCTGGAGAAACCATACTGCTTCACACTGTGATCTCTAGAGACTATGTCAGAAGAAAATGGCATTGGGGAACTTCAGAGGAGCTGTGATCCTACAACCATATAAAGCGAATGCTTGAGACCTAACAAGCTAACACTTGAAGTCTCCGGTGTGGGTGTATTACAAGATGGCATCTCTTCGGAAGTAATTAAGGAAAAATGAGGTTATGGGAGTGAAGTGCTGGTGGGATCATATCAGACTTCTTAGAGATGCCAGAGTGCTCTCTCACTTTCCCATGGGAATACAAAACAATAAGGGTGGCTGTCCCCAAGCCAGGAAGATAGCCCTCGAGAGAAAACAGATTTTTCCAGAGCCTTGAGCTTGGGCTTCCCATTTCCAAAACTGTAAGAAATGAATTTCTACTCAGTCTATGGTGATTGTTATAGCAGCCCAAGCTGATGAATATATCTACAGGTCCACAAACTTAAATTTCTTGGATTGAAATTAAATTTCAATTTCATCTCAAGGCTGGCTCCTAAGCTTCATATGTGAGTGCATGTGCATGCTGTGTGTGTGTGTGTGTGTGTGTGTGTGTGTGTGTGTTTACATGGAATTACTCTAGTACAGCCTACACAGAAACTTCCATTGCTACAAAAGCAAGCCAACATGGAGGAAGCTTTTCAGATGGTACCAACTTGGTTTTTCTCTGCTCTTCCCAGAAGTCTCAGTTTAACAAATAAAAATCCCAGTGTCAGGTATGGGATATCTTCCCTCAAATTGTTTGTCAGGGGCATCCCTGAGAGCCCCCCCCCAACAAATAAAAATCCCAGTGTCAGGTATGGGATATCTTCCCTCAAATTGTTTGTCAGGGGCATCCCTGAGAACCCCCCCCCATACACAACAATACAGGTCATGCACTGCTTTTGGTCATCAGCTCTACTAGAACTGATGATAAGAGCTGGTTGCTGAAGTCACCCGATGCTTTGGTCACAGGGTGTTGGTACCAAGTTGGTACCAACTATCTGTGAAGCCTCCTATCTGTTGGCTAGCTTTCATAGTACTAGAAGATTCTCCGTAGGCTGCTGATGGAGGAGGTTATGGTTACCTGGTTATGAATGCTGTGAACTAAAACAATAACTCTTATTTCCATGAATACAGTGGTAGCATGAATCTTATGGAGGCAACCAACCACTTTCTGGTTGAATTTAAGGTTTTATCCAATGAAAGAAATACATGCCTGGTACTGTAAATCTGGCTAAGAGCCCATACCTGGGGGAAGAAGAGGGGGGACTCATAGGTCCCAGGTATGAATTCAGTCTAAATGGACATACAATTAGACTGCCCTTGAAACATAGTGTCTATACCAATAGATTACTTTAGTGATCAGAGAAGTTTCTTTATGAAATGAATGGTGGTCAGTGCAGAAACGCACAACAGATCATAGAGCAGAAAATGACTATTGGAGCACTCAGTGTGGAGTGCTCAATCTATATCACCTCCATATAACCTGAGATATGCCTTATATCAAGGCTCAGGAACCATTTCAAAAGAAGGAGTAGAAAACTGATAGAAGCCAGAGGGTGGAGAAGACCAGTAGTGTTTTTCAGCCACAACAAGACTGCTGCATTCATGAACGCACAGCATTCTGATTGCCCAGACAAGATCAAGCTAGTCAACATTCAGGAACAGTGAGGAAGGAAGTGTTGACAGTTGATGCCTTTGTGGAAAGGGAGAGACAGTTTTCTTTAAGACTTAAGCTCTTGGTGGATAACCAGGACCCAGTGAATGGGACCCACACAAAACAAACAAACAGAAAACAAAACACAAAACAAACAAACAAACAAACAAACAAAAACATGGGAAGTTAAGAGAAGATAGGAATGTGAGGGTGTGTATTTGGAAGAATTCAGAGGAGGGAGTTGGAGGGTGAAGATGATCGAAATATCTTGTGTGAAATTGTCAAAGAATTAGCAAAAATACTGTATTTTAAAAGATCTGGAGCTAGGGGTGGTGGTGCATGCCTGTAACCCCATTACTCGGGGAAGCAGGGGCAGGCAGATCTCTGTGAATTCAAGGGCAGCCTGTCCTACAAAGCAAGTCTAGGACAGCTAAGAGTACACAAAGAGACATAGTCTTTGGGGTAGGAGGAGGAAAATCCTGGTTCCTTCAGCATTTGACCTCCTTATATTGATGGGTCTTGAGAAACTCCTTCAGATGCCCCAAGAACCACTTACAGAAGCATTTCTCAACCTGTGGGTCATGACCCCTTTGGGGCCAGATTGTCCTTTCACAGGGGTTACATGTCAGATATCCTGTATATCAGATATTTATGATTCGTAACAGTAACAAATTGACAGTTGTGAGATAGTAATGTAATCATTTTAGGGTTGAGGAACTGTCTTAAAGGGTCGCAGCCTTAGGACAGTAGAGAACCGCTGACTTAGGGACTTTCAGAAATGGCAAGGTTTTTCCAATCCCGAATGACAAAAGCAGAGGAAGCCACTGACAGTCAGGATGAGGTCTCTGAGTGGAAAAGACGTGTGAAGAGATGAGAAGCAGTCCAAAGATGAACCAGGCAGCACTTGGAGAGCAAGGATCACACCTGACAACGTATCCCTAAGAAGAAAGAAAAGCATCAGCTTTGCTCAAATGGCCAGATCTGCAGACCTGTGGTCCAGCTTCCCTGACAAGTCAGTTCAGCACAGAGATTTTCTTTCTGCATGTTCCAGAGTTCAAATGTATTTACAGTACTCAACCACGTGGACCCATTCCCACATAAAAAAAAAAAACAAAAAACAAAAAAAAACACTAGATAAGTATTTTGTGTTTTGATTTATACACTAGATTTTCTAACAACTGGCACATAATTAAATATTTAAAGCCAAACTGTGTCAACCATGGCCCATAAAGCAGATCCAGCCCTCAATGGATTTTTACGCGGCCTAGGAGCCAAAAATAATTTTTACATTTTTAAGTAGTTGGGAAAATCAAAAGAAGAATGATCTTTGTGACACGTGGGAACTGTGAAGTCCACATCTCCACATTCACAAGTGAAGGCTCATCAGAATAGAGCCTGGCTGTCTCATCCAGGAATTGGCTGTAGCTGCCAACACACCATCACACCATAACTGAGAACCCGTGGCAAAGATTGTCAGGCCACAAAGACTGAAGTTCTTCCTCTCTGGCCATTTACAGAAAACGTTTGTTGAGCTTGGTTCTGGAGATACTAGAGCAGTTGCACAGAGCTGAGCATAGTGACACATACCTAAAATCCCAGCACTTGATCATCCAATGCAGGAGGACAGTTAGCTCAAAAAAATGGGCTGCAATAGCAAAACTCTCAGAGAAAGACAGACAGACACACACACACACGCTCACACACACACACACACACTCACAGTCACACAAAGAGACAAAGAGAAAGATAGAGACAGACAGAGACAGAGAGACTCAATGGGAACCCATGAATATACCTTCCCCTGAGGTCTTCTCCAGTTCCGGGATGCTTTGGCTCTTGAGTCCTGTTAAAATGAGCTGACCCTGTGTTTATCATTCGCTCCCATCCACAGTGATGGAGTAGTAGAGTTTTAGTTCCATGTCATTAGGAAATCAGTTTGTGTGGCAAAGCCATCGGTATGTTCAAAATCTACCATTTTAGCAGTAGAAATAAGCCCTCCATTCTAGACAGGGAATAGTGAAGGGTCCCCTACAATCACTTTCTAGGGTAGAAGTTGTCTGTCTTGAGTGGCAGGTACCTGCTAAGACACCGTCTTGAAGATGCAACACAGAAGCCAAAGGACATCACTGGAGACCAGGCCCATCTAATTTTACGTCATATCCACCAGTGGCTGTCTGCTTAACTATCTTTCTGAGCTTATGTGTAAAATGCAAGCAACACCTGACTCTTCAAGTCAGGGTGTCAGTGCTGTGGTGAGAAGATACGCTATAATGGCATGCCCTGCTTAGTAAAGAATGCCTATCCTTCGATGGTGGCCATGATTACAGTCACTGGGGCAGATAAAGAGAGCCTGGCTCTGCCACATACAAGCTAGACAGGCTTAGGCAGGTCTCCTGCCATTCTATGCTGCAGTTTCCTTATTGGTGGAATATATGTGAGGAGAGACCTTCTCTGAAGCTTTTCTGTGAGGATCCAGTGATGCAGCAAGAACCACCAATGGCGGCCCAGGAAAAGCATTCCTCTATGTTTTCTGTAGAGACATGTTAGCAAGCAAATGAGAAGAATACAGAGGTGATCTTGGAAGACTCAGTATGGCTGAACATCATGGGGGGGCGAGGGAGAGGGGAAGCATATCAGGGGCCCAGTTTAATTTGAAAATGTTTTGTGGAAACCCCACAGCTTCCAGATGGTCTTTTGTGTCTAGTTTCAGTCTTCATTCGCTGCCCAAGTTACAAGGTACTAATACACTTGCAGGTAGGTCTAGAGTGTCCCTCAACATGTGTATACGTAAATGCTATCATCCTTACCAGTAGGTTAAAACAGAACTATGCAGTGCCAAGGAACAGCATGGAGAGTTCAAGCACAATTGTTTCCTATGAGAGGTCAAGTTCACCTTGTATGGGCACCTGGGCTAATAGTTATGGATTAAAGAAGACAATGCGATAAATTTTGCTGGCTTTTTCATTCCTGCTATGCTTCTTGCCTTATTTGATTGTAAAAATGTTCCTAGGCTTTGGAGAACACAAACTCCTTTGCATGTGCTCCCACACCCCCAAGGAGTGTGATACTCCTTTTATTCTGTTAAGCGCTTCCTGAGGAAGGCCCATTTCTGAACAACAGCCCAAGTCATCTCTGGGTATGATATTGGTTGTTTTGTTTTTATTTGCATTTCTTATTTTGAAGACGGCTTTTTTCATTGTGTGTGTGTATGTGTGTTATCATTATTATTCTTTTAAGTGGCTTGGTTGCAGTCTGCTGCTGGGCCAGAAGGGGGAGGCTGAGGGAAGTGGATTCAAGCCTATACAGGAAGGAGACCCATAGAGAGGGAGGGAAGAAAAGTAAGGGAATGTGGGAAGGAGGGAGGAGAGGGGAGGGTTGAGGGAAGCAGAGTCCTGCAGATTTATAAGAAAAGCAGCTGGTGGGGGCAGTGAGGAGAGGAAGGTAGTGAGGGAAAGGGGATGCAAAAGGGGAAAGAGGAGGAGTAGGGAAAGAGGGAGGAGTTGGGGGAAAAGGGAAAAATAGGATGAAGAGGGAGGAGTGGGGGAGAGAGGGAGGAGTTGGGGGGAAGAGAAAGGTAGTTGGGGAGAGGCACTGAGAGAAGTAAGGAAGTCAGAGGGAAAGAGGAGGGGTAGTGAAATCAAAATAATTATAATAAAATAGTAATTGCAGCCATCACTTTCCCGCGCTCTATGCTCTACAGACAGAGTGGCACTTAATCTTCACAACAACTCCAGGAGGTAGGTATTAATATCCCCATTTTTCAGATGAGGAAATCAAAATGCCAGAAAAGAAAAGCCTTCAACTTTTCAATTTGTGCACTAATTTTCAGGCAGCCTGCCTGGGCTCTAACCAAGTCGTTCCATAAGTAAATACTGGCGGCTTGTTTTTTTTTTTTTTTTTAATTTTTAATGTTCACTATTCCAAGCCTCGGGTCAGTAACAGAATATGTGGGAAGTCTTTAAAAACACCAGTGAGAGCTTTTGAAACGCCACCACCGAAAACCGCCGCTCTCACACTGGGCTTCATTCAGAGTTCAAGGTTGTACATTTTTCTCCCACACAAATTCAACAGAACAAGAAACCACAGGAATTGAGTGTTTTCCAAGTCTGATCTGGGGAGTATGAACTTTCAGAAACAAGCAGCAGGAGAAATTTATTTGAAAGCACTTCTCAAAAGAAAAAAAAAAAAAAAAAACCTGTAACCCCTCAACCCTTCCTTGAACAGCTCCGGGTTTTTAGCATACACCAAACCGCTGGTGGTGGTTGGTCAGCAAAGAGTCAATAATATGAACATTGTGGTCAGTTTCCTGATGGATCTTAGACTTGTTAGAATCTCCCAGTTCAGCCTCTTGTTTGATCCAGATTGGCTACCATGACCAACCACCTCAAGCCCACAGATGACAGATGGCGTCTAAGCTCTGAGAGGGTCTGAATCCATGGATCTCTGCTACCAGGTGCTTGCAGTATAGGGATTTCTATAGAGCGAGTACCCTGAAGGAATAAATAAATAAATGAACTGCACAGCCTGTCTCTATCTACATTTAGGGTTTGAGGTTTTACCGGGGGTGGGGAAGAAGGATATTTTTATTCTTTTTCCCCATTGTATTTCAATTGAATTTGTCAAGAGGCTCAGAGTTGTATTTTTCCAACATGAATCACTGATGATCTAACAAATTAATTACCCATCCATCCTGCCCCGTTTGAGTGAGGTCATGGGAGAATGGATGGGTTCTGCTGACCTCCTCTGGACTGGAATGTCACAGCCCCCATTTAAGAACTCAAGTTCAATACCAAAATTGCCAGTTTAGGTTAGAATCAGACCTAAATGTATCTTATTATACACAGAGGCACACAAATGCAATATGTCATCTTTAATGGTTCAGAACACAGCCTACAAAAAAAAAAAATAGTGTCCTAGCACAGATGAGTTTTATAGCCCTTGATATATGGCTTTCATTATTAACAATAATTTCTGTAACTGCATCCAAATTCGGGAAGACACACAATGAATATTAATTGTATTTTTTATTTATTTTTCTGCTCCCAGTGGCTCCCTCTAGGGCAGACCTGCATCCCTGGTGTCTCTTCGGCCCTGAGATCGTACATTCTCCTGAGAGGGATTCTCATGGTTCTGGGGGCAGCCCGCTTTCAAGAGTATTGTGAACTGGGTTTTTTTTTTTTTTTTTTTTTTTTTTTCTGTTGAAGAACAGAGTCTTTGCTCACTGGGTTTTTTTTAGCTATTTCTATTTTACAAAGATTCCCCCCTCACATACCCTTTGTCATTATATTAAAATCTAATTGCAAGACAACCCTCCTCACCTAAGTCATCAACAAAGCCCAATTATTTCTAATGCATGCAGAAGGGGGGAAGTGCCAAACAATAAAAAGGCATGCAGTAACCTAAGCCTTTTTCACAGTCAGGCTTCAAGTTCACATGTGAATTTATGCCAGTTTTGACATTAGCCGAAAAAATTAACAGTTCTCAAAAATGAAACTCTCACAAAAGGGGTTTTGTGTTTCAAGCAGAATAAATTATAGTGTGATGTTATTAAAACACTTAGTTGTTAAGTTGCCAAGAAAATCCAGTATATTCACACAGACTCGAGGACCTGTCTCCATGCAAAGTAATTAAATTAGATTTATGGGCTGCATTACATCAGTGTTTGATAGTTCATTTTTCCTTTCTTCATATTTTGCCCTGCTTTATTAGAGCATGTGACAGATGGTAAAAATAGTGTGAAGTTTCTTGGCCCTGTGCTAAATCCCCTTTCGGTTGTATATCTCTCTCCTGTCAGTTCTCCCCAGCGATGATAAATTAACCTCTCTCTTTGTATCCCAAGTGTGGCAGTAAAGCTCTCTTTTGACACAGCACTATCACTTCATCTTAATCTGTGCTGTTTCGAGGAGAGAGGAAGATGATGCAATCACTACCATGAGTTTAAAGAGAAGATTTATTGTGTCAGAAAAGGGGACGATGATTAATATAATATGCATCATTATATTTTTTATTTCGTCTCATTTGTTGCCTTCTCCTCGTTGAAGTCAAGAAGTTCGCCGGGGTGGGCCACCTTCTCGACTGCCATTAGCCTCCAGCCCTGCCTAGTGGGGTGAGCCTGGGGCCAGCAGGGAGAGGGTGACCAGCTCCTCTCTGCCTTTACCCTGTCACTGTGGAGAAGGTGGGAGGTTTCTCCCTGGTGACTGAAGCCAGCTTCCTGCCTTTTGCCAAAGAAGATCATTGGCACCTGGTTGGTTGACTGACCCAAGACTGCCTGTGAATAGGGAACATAAATAAGCTTCAAGCCATTGTTTGAGATGGGTCAAAGTCAGGGTGTTCCATGAAACTAAACAAAACGTGAGGTCATCAAGTCCCCAGAGACGCCGCTGGCAGGAACAGAAGAAAGAGTGTCATAGGAATATTTGAGCAAGGAAAAACATATTGTTATGATTATTTCTCTTATTTATAACAAAGCTATAGTCTCTTTGAGATGCTCCTTGGCTGTAAATTGCTTACATGCATAAACTGACTTTATTTATTCTGGTCAAAAAGCTTCCATTAATATCTATACTGACATCATGCATGCAAAGATGAATTGAAATCTCTCCTGCTCCAGACAATAGACACCACTGACTGACCTCAAAGTCCATCTTACTTTCCCAGGACCTCCCAGCACCTAGGGTACCAGATAGAGGGTGAGCTCAAAGAGAACTCCTAGTCCCTACAACAGGAAGGTGCTTCAATCATGGGGAACAGAAGCATTGCTGATACTGTGAGCATAATTAGAGGTGTGATGGGAAAGTATTCAAAGCTGAAAGACTTCCTGGTATGCTTGCCCAGAAGTCAATAACCTTTGACCACAAACCAATCTTTCTTTTGTAAAACCCTAGATTGTTCAGTGTTTGTTGCAAAGGAGGTACCTGCATCCCAGACAACTGAACTGCTTTCATCCAGTTTTCTTCAATGACACTGGAACACCCAAAGAGCATTCCTGTCCAAGATATTCTTACACATTGAATCAGCTCTTCCCAACACATCCTTCTAAGGCACCCTCTCACCCAAAAGGGGCATGGCACCTGTGTTTGTGGTTTGTGCTATACTGTGTAGCCTTAGCTGATAATTGATTGGACTAGACATGTGTCTATCAGGTTCTTTCTCCACTAATAGTATGAAATTGAGGGAGGAAAACAAATAATGGTCAGGAAAGATAATGAAAAGAATTCAAGATGCAGGATAGCTATAACATGCTGTAAGAATACAAATCCAAGATGCTTACAACAGAGGCAGATACAGATGTGGAAGAGTGAAGATGAAAGATACAATAAGGACTTCCTGGTCCCTGACATAACCTTCCTCATACACTCTTTTTATTGGCCCCGTGGTATGCCCTGGATCTTCCAAATAAACCACCGTTCATTGTTTTGATTTTTATGGTTTCTGTTTTTCAATTATGTGTCTGTGTGGGTATGCGTACATGCGTTCAGGTATCTGTGGAAGCCAGAAGAGGTTCTCAGATCCACCAGAGGAATAGGTGGATCCTCTAAAGGAATAGGAAATTGTGAGCCATTCCATGTGGTGCTGGAAACCAAATTGAGAGCCTCTGGAAGAACAATGGTTGCTCTTAACACTGAGCTATGGCTTCAGCCACTCATCTTGTTCTTAAAGTAGACCTCATTATTTCCTTGTAGCTCAGTCTTGAAGCACGTCTGTTTCCTCCAAGTCCTTAGCATAAATCTTTTCTTCCACCTAGGCTAATTCCTTTTGTATCACACAACCGTGCCTTAGATGTGTCTATATTCTCAATGTGCCTTCACCCAAAATGTTCTCTCTCTCTTTTCCAGAAACCGGTCCTGCCTGTCTCAGATGCCTCATGAAAACTGCTCCAGTCTTTGTCAATGATCTCTCCCTTGGGTTTCTTTTAAATAATCTATGAAAGAACATTTAACAATTCAGTGTATTATGTAATGTGTGTTGTGTTGTAATGTTAAACACATTTGCCATATAATGCTAAATGTTGTCTCCCCTGGCCCCATCCCCCCCCCACGCACAACTGCAAGTTGGTGAAAGGCAGCAATGAGCCATACTGGTGCCATTGTCAGTGTTAATACCTGGGGTATGCATGGGGCAAAGTGGGGGGTTTCCTCACATGGATCCCTACCTCTGTCAAGGCTGGGTAGAGGGACAGAAAAAGTAGGACAGGAAAGCTGTAGTTTAGATAAAGCCAGAAGTATCCTCTGTCTCCCTAGCACGGTAGAGTTTTCTTCTCTGAGGTGAACAGTGTGTGGCCACATGTTCAGTGGGATGACAGAGTGAAAGCACTGCTCTGGGATATGGGAACCATGGTTCCACTTACAAGAAGATTAAATTTATGGCTGCCAGAAAAAAAAAGTAGGGTCCCCTAGCAGTGATCTGGGGTGATATGTATCAACCCAAACTTTGGATGAACTAAGCATGATTTCAACTTAATTTCGGAAATCTAAATATATGGAATGCATTAGCTGATTTTATTTTTGGCAGCAGACTTAACCATCCTAATCATGTTTTGCTCCAGCGAATTTTAAAATTAGTTTGCATTTCCTAAGCACACATCAGCTGAGTGAGGGCTGGGGGAAGGAGAAGAAAGGGGGATGCTAGGAGAACACTTGGTAGAGATTAAAACTTTGTTGGCAGATGCTTCAGCAAATGTATAATCCTTATAAGGTATGTAGAAGCTGACTGGAATTGAGTTCTTGGGGCTGGATGAATGTGGTTGGAAAATAAGCATGGGTCTGCCATCCCACCTTATAAATAAGGTGTTGAGCTGAGGGAGGCTGAAGAAAGGTACCATTTACTGCCTGCATTTCTTCTGGGAAAAGTTCTTAGCGAGACACAAATCCACATTTTCTGTGTGGTGGTAAATTACCTCTGCTTACTTGTAGAGTTGATTAATATGCTATTCTTCCTAATGAAGGGACATTATTAAAGGAGTAAAAAGAAATCTGCTTTTTCCAACAGCTGGGACTCCTTTATCAGCATCATTTCTGTATTCTTGGTTAGACCTGGGAGGTCAGACTAGACATGAGTCTCTAGAAGGCTGACATAGGTCAAAAACTTTTCCAAAGACTGTATTACAGTAATAGTAATTGCCATCTGTAGGACTGACTGATGTGCAATAGAAACTTTATGTTCTACACAGGATATCCTCATCACTATCCTGAAAGTCCAGTTGACTAGCTCCCATCATTGTACATCTGAGGAAACTGAGTCAGGACATTAAGTACACTGGAGGTATTCACACAGCTGGAAAGTGACATTGCGTAGCTTAAGCCAACAGTCACAGAAGCACTTCTTAAGAAATACAGGCTTTGGCCTGGGCAGTGGAGCATTGGGGCTTCAGTCACAAATCCATTTCAGGGATGGGGGTAAGGACTTGAAGAAAGGCAAAAGTAGCATGCTACCCAGGACTCCTGGGATTCTTGTACTGTCTCTTGAAGGGAGCATAGCTCATAGGGATCTAAAAAGGGTAAAGGATTCTAGGACTCCAGAGAAGTTGAGACTGTGTACAGTCCCCAGAGTTGCTCTGAACCAGTTTTGAAGGCAAAAACCACACCCAGCTACCACACTCTATGTTTCATATCATGAGCCTCTGTACAACTCTGGACCAATGGGAAGTAGAAGGTGTCAGAGGGCTAAGATGCCCAGAGGAATGACATCACGGGAAGCATATAACAGCCTGTAAGAGAACTGTATATGATTAACCCAACATTAAGTTAAAACTGTCTAAAGGAGAAAAGGATAGTGCTATATAAGTCAGGTGTGTTGGTAGCCTTTCACTTCTGGGAGAAATGTGGGCACCTCAAAGGAAGAAGGATGTGTTTGGTTCACAGTTTCAGTCCATGGTCACGCCATTGCTTTGGACCTTCTATGAGGCAAGAACATCATAGCAGAGAGGACAGGAAGATCAAAGCTGCTCATCTTATTATAGCTACGAAGCAAAGAGCAAATCAAAGACATGAGAGAAGAGACAGATCCCAAGATATGATCCATGTCCTCCCACTGAGCTACACCTCTAAAATTCTCTGTAATTTCCCAATAATACCATTAAATTATGAGTCTGTCAGTAATTTGTCCCATCTGTAGACCAGAGCCTTCATCATGGCGTCACCTCTCATTAATTAGGCCCAACAATTAGCGCACAAAACCTTCAAACCCTTCTACAACAATACTGTCACTATGATTTTCTTAGTTAGCTGTAGGCCAGTCTGATGAAATAGCATGACCAAAAGCAACTCGCAGAGGAAAGGTTTATTTCATCTTATGTCTCGTAGTCCATCACCCAAAAAAGTCAGATAGGGGCAGAAACTTGAGGTAGGAATCTGGAAGCAGGAACTGAAGCAGAGGCCATGGAAGAATATTGCTCATCAGCTTGTTCTTCGTGGCTTCCTCAGCCTGCTTTCTTACAGCACCCAGGATCACCAGCCCAGTGGTGGCACCGCCCACCGTGAGATGGACCCTCCCACACTGACCATCTATCAAGAAAAGAAACACAGATCGGCCCACAGACTAATCTGGGGCAGGCATTTTTCTCAAATGAAGTTCCCCCGTTCCAGATGACTCTAACTTGCCATCCCAGTGACAAAACACCTAAAGAGCAGTTTTAACAAGGGAGAAGGTTTATTGTCACTTATGTTTCCAGTGCTTTCAATTGCTGGTTGCTGGGCCCTGTTGCCTCAGTGACACAGTACATCACAGTGGGGAATGTTTGGCAGAAGAAACGCCTCAGCTTGTAGAAGAGAGAGACAGAGAGAAAGAGTCCAGAATCCCCATATAACAGGGACATTCTTCCAGGCATTTACTTCTCCTCACAGGGCCCCACTGATGACAGGCTCCATCTCCTCCCAATTGTGGCCCAGTCGAGGAATCAAGTTTTAACTACATGAGCCTTGCAGGGACATTTCAAACCCAAACTGTAGGACCTGAAGTAGCAAGCAGTTTTGCAGAAAAACAAAACCACTAAGGGAGTATGTGGTGCATGTTTATATATAAACAAAGAGGTATACTGAATTGGCAAAAACTACTGAGAAGGATGGATGGACTATCTAAAACCCTAGTGCAGGCTAGGGGGCTGAGAACTCAGGTAGCAAGTGATGCTGCTGTCTTGAAGGAGAACTTCTCATGCTGCGGGAGCCCTCACTCGCTGTTCTCAAAGCCTTTGTGGTCCATTCACGTTACTGAGTACAACTTTCACATGAAGTCAAATGATTATAGGTGATCACCACATCTACAAAATACTGGTGCAAAAAACACCTAGGTTAGTGTTTAACCAAATTACTAGGTACTATGGCCTGACCAAGTTGACATAAAATGAACCATCACAGTAGGATTTCCCTAACACATCTATTTTCACCATGTTCTTTTCCAATAACTATATATATTTTGCATAGTTGTAAAAACTGTATTACAAGAATTTACTACTTTTATTACATGTATAACACATGTTCATTATAGAAAATTTGTATACATAAAAATTTGCTGTTCTAATTTCTTATGTAATTTGTAAACTCTTTCTCACGTTCATAAGGCTGTCTCCTCCAGGGAATTATAGACATAAGCTCTTCATCCTTTCTGGCCTACCATTGGCTGTGAAGCCTGGTATTTACCAGGTGTTCATACATATTGTTCAAGAGAAATGGTTTTTGCTGCCTAGTGCCAGCATTTATTATTTGTAATAACTGCATAATAGTCTGAATTGTCTGTTAAAATTATCAGAGCACATTACCTATTATTAAACATTTAGATGGTTCACAAGCATGCTTCTGTGGGTTTTAATTCCCGCCCCTAAAATAAGTCTTTTTTTGTAGTAACTTGTGTCAGATACATCTTTCTTCTATTTGAATAATTTTTTAAAAACCCTTATTTGTATGTGTTTTTCTTGAGGGCATTTTGATCTTAAATAATCATACTGATTAGTCCAAGCACTAATTAGTTTAGGAAAAGTATAGGTCTTACAGTGATTGGCAGGCCCATTAAGCCTTATTTATAACAGTATCTATTACTCACAGTCACGTAGTTGCTTATGAAACTCAGCCCCCAACAAAAGCTGAGCTTTGACTAGCGTGTGTCTTAGTCACTGATCTGCTGCTGTGAAGAGACGCCATGACCACAGCAACTCTTATAAAGGGAGGCATTTCATCGGGGATTGCTTACAATTTCAGCAGTTTAGGCCATTATCATCATGGTAGCAGCTGAGAGTTCTATGTCTGAATCCACAGGCAGCAGGAAGAGAGAGGCTTTGGTCTTAGCATGAGCTTCTGAACCTCAAAGCCCACTCCAATGACATACTTCCTCCAACAAGGTGGTGTCTTCAACAAGGCCATGCCTCCTAATCCTTTCAAATAGTACCACTCGCTGCTGACTAAACATTCAAATCTATAAGCCTATGGGGGGGTCTTTCTCATTCAAACCACCAGAGTGTAGTTCCACAACTTCTTTATATCACAATAGGACAGCAAGCCACTATCTATATTTCCCAGGTGTCTCTGGCAATTGGCTTTCCATTACATTTTCACTGAATAGCAGACAAATCCAGAAGAAAGGAAATACATGCTTTCCCCCAAAGAACACTAAAAGGCTCTGGTTTTCCCTCATTGCTGTCTCCTACCCCCTGACCAAACTCTGCTGCTCCCCCTGTGTCCCTGTGTGGTAGGCAGTGATGTCTTCTCTGGCACCCGAGAGCCGTAGGCCCTTTTCTCCAGACCCCACTGCCTCTTGTGACCATGTGATTTCATCATCCCCACCAAGCTTGTGTCTTCTCGAGAACAACAGTGTTTCCAAAACTCCACTCCTCATGTTACTTGTATGCAGCAGGATTTCAGTGGGTACTTCTGAAAGAAGGGTTCATGGTACAAAGCATTCAGGAAATGCAAAGTTGAACAAGGTTCAACTCCTTTACCTAAGGACCTCTCAGAGTCCATCACACATGAATACTAATATTAATTTACCCTTTGAATCTCTCAGAGGTTTCCTGTTTTTTGCAGTTGTGTAGCCATGATATGTTCTTATATATCTAGGGACAATAATCTTCCAAGGAAATGCCTATCTATGTCAATATTTCATCAAGAAGAAGCTATCAAAGGATTGTTGATACAGACTAAACTCTTATTTGGTAGTAAAAGCTATGCAGCCCCAGTACTTGGAGTTCCAATTATATTGGTATATGCTGGACAGCAATGTTTATGTCAGAGTTCAGCTCCTCTTCTCTGAGGATGTGGTGATAACCCACAGCCAGATTTTGGTCTAGGCAAAGCTTCATTCTGCTCCTATCACTACCCTCAGGCCACAATGTCAGGGAACCTTTCGGGAAAAGTGTTCTCTACCTCAGCTTCTGGAGCTGGTTGAGAGGAGTGTCATCTCTAAAAATGAAGTCGTTATTCTAGTACCTTTTCTTTTCCCAGGAGGTTAAACAGGAGTTAGTTGTAACAAGACAAGCTGAGCCTTAAGCAGAAGTTTCTGGAAACCCAAGGAGCTGACCAACCTTGGGCTCACAGGAACTGGAAAGGAACTGTGAAAGCACCGGGAAGTAAGTGTGTTCCTTTTCTCCCTCCCCCTCTCTTTCTTGTGCTGTACCCACTTCTCTCTCAGGCTGCTGTGTTCCTTTTCTCCACCAGCCCATTTTCGCTGAACTGTTATGTACACATGGCTGCCGGTGGCTAACCCAGGCCTGGCTCCGCTCTGCCAGCTCTAAACTGCTCAGTCTCTCAGCTTTACTATGGTTTAATTCCTAATGGTGGTTTCATTTCCTCTTTTGTTCGGCAAAACACTGACTGTAGTAATAAGCCTTCATTCCAAACTGAAAGTCTGCATTGTAATAAAAAATAATAAATAATAATAATTTTAAATCTTGGGTAATTAGAGAAATGTTGAATTCTTTCACAAGAAGAGCTGTTCTGTTTTGGTTGTTTTTGTTTTAACTTCCAAATTAGAGTTTAGTTAAAATCCAATGTAAACTATTCCTTGGCATGGTCAGTTTTATCCCTACCCTTTCCAATGGCGATTTCTACAAGGTTCTGGCTCTACCTCACTCTCTCTAAAATAGCCTTCCTGGAAGTCTCACCCTACCTGACTATCTGCTTCCTCTTACTCCCAGCTTAGTTGACATTTCCCCCTGGAAAACTAAGCATCCTGAATCAGGCAAAGCCCCACTCATTCATCACATGCACCATCCATCACAGCACACTCAGCTGTAAGGCCGTTGGGGGTGTTGTTCTATGCCTTTCTCCCTGTTAGTGAAGTGGGCGATGTTTACCTATCTGTTGTGCCTCATGGAGCTTGCACCTGTCGAAAATTCTTACTGTCCCACTTGGCCATCAGTTTATTTCTTGGCCTTTTAGTAAGATAATGTATTCTTGTTTTATCACTTCATGAGTATGATGTCCTCTTTAATTTTCCCAAGGATATGAGATACACTGTTCTTGCTTTGGAAGGCCTGGGCTGCTGGTTCATTACAATCGTGTTTCTCTCTTTGTATGAACTAACTTGTTTATCATCATTTATTTTATGCCTTTCCTCAAATGTTTGGGTTTTTTTCTTTTTGTTTTTGTTTCATTCAGCATTCATCTTTTATGGAAGTTTCTCCCAGGTTACTAGACCTACTGTCTCAGGGCAAGGTCAGTATTTACTTACCTCATGCCTAAGATTCTACAACATAACTTTCACGTACTTCATCTTAATTTATTCTCGGAAGAGTTCCAGGTGGTAGGCTGAACATGTATTGTCCTTATCTTCAATTTACAAGTGAATAAACTAAATAGCTGAGATATTATCTTTCGTAAAAGTATGCGGTTGATAAACCATACTCATACCTGACCTTCTGGCTACATAGTCCACATTTTTAGCCCCATACCCAGCTGCCCTTCACATGGATTTGCTCAGAGATCGGTATGCCAGTAAGAACTTCCAGCTATTTGCAAACCACCCCTCCTGCCCTAAGCCAATACAAGCAAAGAAAGCCATTTATATAACCTAGGAAAGGTTGAACTTGACCTTGGCAATGGCCAGGCTGTAAGGATTCTCTTTCTGCACCTCATGCTTCTGTGTGTGTTGGTGTTACCCTGTTCTACACATTGTATTCTCTACACGGAAGGGTACTTGGCCTCCAAGAGTCCACACCCCAACAGTCCTGCTAACCCACCCACTCACACCCTTTCCCCTAGAAGAAAAGAGTTTTCCACTTCACACTTTCAGTTTTAAAAGACTTTAAGGTGACTAGGTTGGCCCAGCTCGCACTACAACCCTGAACTCCTGTCCAAAATAATCACTGTAGTCATGAAGATACGATATTTTCATTGGTCTTATCTAGGCTAAAACTCACCTATGGCACTAGAGAGCAGAGTCTGAATGCTGTCTCACTCCCCAAATCCTGAATGACACCTCAAAAAGGCAGTCCTCCTCTATGCTTATGACAGTACACAATCCAGCAGAGCGGCACAGATAGGAGCGCCTGTTAGCAAACAGAGCCAGTCGCATGCTGGCCGTGCTGTAGCCTGATGTTGGGGGTCAGGGATCAGATAGCATCCAGGTTCACATCCCAGTGTTTTTACTTAAGAGCTGTGTGACCCTAGGTGACATATTTAGCAAGACTAGCGGGTATGCTATTCTCTTGGGTGATATATTTAACGGGGGCAGATATGAAGCACTCAACAACTGCACAGCTAGCCTCCCTAGCTATATTGTGTGTGTCTCCTTCCCAGAAACCAGAGTTTTCCAGCCAGCAGATTTTTTTGAGTTTTTTAAAATTTTTATTTTATTTTATTAATTACACTTTATTCACTTTGTATCCTCCCCCATAAGCTCCTCCCTCCTCCTCACCTTCCCCTTCTTCATTCATGCCCTCCCCAAGTCCACTGATAGGGGAGGTTCTCCTCTCCTTCCTTCTGATCTTAGTCTATCAGATCACATCAGGAGTGGCTGCATTGTCATCTTCTGTAGCCTGGTAAGGCTGCTCCCCCCTCAGGGGGAGGTGATCAAAGAGCAGGCCAGTCAGATTATGTCAGAGACAGTCCCTCTTCCCATTACTATGGAACCCACTTGGACACTAAGCTGCCATGGGCTACATCTGTTCAGGGGTTCTAGGTTATTCAGCCAGCATCTTACAGCATTCCCAGGAAAATCTTCAGTTACTTCAAAACTTTGAAACAGAAATTGAACTTTGAAACAAAATTTGAACAGAAATTGCTTCAGTACCTTTCACTTAAAAAATAATTCTACTGGTGTATTTCTTTAGGAGAAAGAAGTTGTGTGATATCAAATAAAATCACAGAAGTCACATGGCTAAATCATGGAATCTTCAAGAGTCACATGTTAAAACCTTAACTCCAATTCATCAGAATGTGACTACATAGAGAGACAGGACCTTTAAAGATGAAAATAAGGTTAAATTAACTCATGGGTACACGTTAATCCAAAGTGTTGTCCTTATAAGAAAAGGCAGTGACACAAGGGTCCCTGGGTACTGAGGGACAGCCCTGGGAACAGGAGGTCATGCACTGGAAATCTGACATCTTCAAGTCTGCGAAATGGGAAAATTAGTATTCATTTTATACATGTGTTATGAAAGCTAAGTAAGAGACTCGTGGTGTTCATGGTGTTCTATTCATGTCCCATCAACTGTTTCATCTGACAAAGAAAAGTTTAAAAGAGATGAGGAAAGGCAAAGGAGAGCATGGGAGGACATAGGAAGAAAGAGAAGGGGAAAGGAAATGAGAAGCAAAGGGGAAAGAAACTTCCCAATATCACAGGAAATGGCCAAAATGCTTGGTGTAGGAAGAGTTTTATGTAAATTATATGACTTGTACAATCCATACCAGAGAGCTACCAGTAATCACTTTTACTTATTTAACACAAAGCGCTTACGATGCCACTCACCACGTGTCCATGCTACTGTAAGCACTTTCTAACCATTAATTAACTGACTCCCTAAGGAACTTTTGAGGTCCGGTCTCTTCTCAGGCTATTTTTCACTTAAAGAACTTAGCACAGAGGGATCAAGTGGTTTTCCCAGGATCATGAGACTAGAAAAAAAAAAAAAAAAAAAGACAGAGCTGGGGTTCAAATCCAACCTCCTGCAATTCTCCAGTCCTATCAGAAATAACATCTTGTCCCAGAGGGAGCCCTAGAAGTGACTACTTCTTGAAAGATATCTCTTTGTCTCAGGCTCCTCTCCAGGCACAGTGGAGCAACTTGACCCTGGCAGCTGTCCTCAGCTGGGCTGCCTGGGACAGAGCAAAAATGCAATGCATGTGTTAACTGCTAAATGCAGACATTAAAATATGATTAAATAATAGAGTGATTAGCCTCTAAAAATAAAATAAAAGGAAGAAAGGAAGGAAGAAGGAAAGAAAGAAGGAAGGAGGGAAAGAAAGAAGGAAAGAAAGAAAGAAAGAAAGAAAGAAAGGAAGGAAGGAAGGAAGGAAGGAAGGAAGGAAGGAAGAAAACAAGGGAAGATGGGCTGCTGTACCAGACCTCTGGCCCTGCCATCCGAAGCCTCCTTCTCTCCCCTCAATAAGTGTAGCTTTCAGAAACTAACAGCGGCCTCCCATCACCAGAACCATAACTAAATAGCACTCCGGTGCCACAGGCAAGCAGATAATTGCTTCTTACTGCTGCCAGGGACTCACGCAGGCCCCTGCCATGCAGGAAGGGCAGAGAGGCAGCTCCTGCCATTGGTCCACGTGTTACTTTCCTCCATGCAAGCGCGAGCTCAGAGTTCATCCCCATGTGCATAGAGGGCCTCTGGCTATGAGAAGAGAACCAAATTCAGGGAGGAACAACTGAAAGTGGCGATCTCTGGGTCAGTTGACTTTTCTTTCCGCCACTTATTTGCTCAGCAAAGAGGCTCAAGGTTTCTCATCTTGATGCTATGGGCAGGCAGCTGAGAAGATACAATACTGATATAATACTTTGAGTCCACCCTGAGCTACACAGCAAGACTCTTTCTCAAAAAGAGAAAAGAGAGAGACAGAGACAGAGGGAGGGAGGGAGAAAGATGGAGAGAGAGATAGACAGAGAGGGAGCGAGGGAGTGAGAGAGAAAGAGAGAGATCTCGAGGAGGAGGAGAACACAGAAGGAGGCACAGTCTTGATGTTTTTGAATTTAGACATTTAAACAAGGGCCCCTCGGCTAGCGGTGATGCTGCTGAGGAAAGCAGAGCTCTAAGACCCAGAGCAGCTGGGGAGGGTCTTGGGTGTCCCTTTCTTGATGGCAGAAGCCACCTGCTCATGTAGGAAGAGCAGCAGGATGGGCAAGGAAGCCTCAGGTGTAAAAGCCCTGAGCTGCAAGAACTGTTCACTGTAGCTGATGTTACCTGGAGTTTAACAAGAAGGATATCACGGAGAAGAAACTAAAAGGGAGATAAACCCGTGCCAGTTGGTAAGTTTACCTATAAGGAAAAATAATGGACAACTGTGCTTCTAACCCTGGTAGACAGAATTCCAAATTGGGAGGCAGATACATCCCACTACCTGATCAAACAGACTACTGTCTTTCCTTTTTTTTCCCCACCGAGAAAGAGGGAAAGCAACACCCACTAAAGAGGTATTGGTGAGGAGTTGACACAACAGACCACAGAAAATCACCAGCTCCTCCTCCCACACACCAGGCACTAAAATACTGGGAGCTGCTGACATTTTGAGATGAGCCTTGCTCCTTTATGAGCAAGTTTCCTAGATAGAAGGGACAATTGTCCCTTACGGAGAAGCCACATGTGGCACAGCCTGTAATGGATGTGTCCATTTCATGGGTGGCCTCTGATTCCTCAGTTGTGCAGTGATGGAGGAATACACAAAGATCCTGAAGTTGGAAGCCCACAAAAGACAATTTTTGACGAGGGTGATGGGTGACGGGCCCTGTAGAAAACAGAGTGAAGAGGATCTCCAAACCAAGGTTATGGATTGCCCATTCAGAAGGGAGAGCCAAGGCCACCTACCATGAGAAGGACCTGGCTCCAAGGAGACCCAGAACTCAAGTGCTACTTCAGATGACCTGGAACACGGAAGCTGTGAGAGTTCCCAGAACTTCCCGGGGTCCTCACAACTTTTGTGGATCCTGAAGCCCGGTGCTGCATCAAAACGTAACAGCTGCATGTCTGAGCCTGCAGATGTTGTATCTACTAATACGTTCTTCAAGTAGCTTTTCATTCCTCTCAGCATTTCTGTCCCACACGCCCACCTGCCACCCAGTTTCATGGTCAAACCGCGTCTGCCAGGCATGCACATTTTTATAATGGTACTATGTATGATCTTGATTTACTGGGTAGGAAGCAGCCCATGAGTGAGTGCCACCACCCTATTCCAGGCCCAGGGCAGGTCTGGACCTCAGTAAGCACCAGCCATCAACTTGGTAATAAGCAGTCAAGTGAACGCTAAGCATGTAGAAAGCCTGTTCATCCTGCTTTTTACATGGCTCATCCATTGTCTGTGTCAAAAGCGAGTCTTTTGTAGACTTCCTAAGTGAATGGGATGGGGAAGGGTATGCTGTGGCTGGAGAGGGCATGGTCCCTTACCTGAGGGGAGGCATTTGAATTTGTGAATTGAGTTTGTGGTTTTGACATACTGTCGTGATGGTCTCAGATTTGTGATGTTCATCATCCTCTGCATCCTACATACTCACACTCACATACACAGACACACCACACACACAAACACACACACACACACACACACACACACACACACACACGAGTCTTACAAAGCTATTTCTTGAATTTCCTCTTTTGGCTCTGTGTATGTGCTAATACACAGGAAACAAGCTTCCTTCATGCATTTAAGAAATGTCGTCAGTGACGGGTCACAGTTAACATTTCCTGAAGACCTGTATATCTGTAATTTTTTGGTTTGTTTGTTGTTTTGTTTTGGGGTTTGAGTTTGTTTGTTTTCCAAGATAGGGTTTCCCTGTATAGCCTTGGCTATCCTAGACTCTTGCTTTGTAGACCAGGCTGGCCTCCTCTCATGGACACATGGACAGACAGACAGACAGACACACACACACACACACACACACACACACACACGTTCTGCTGAGTTCTCAAAGAGACCACACCCACCTTAGAACTACCTGTGCACTTAGAACCAAAGGAGGCCTTAACGCCTCTCCCATCAACCCTTGTTTCAAGGGTTGAAGAATATGTTCAGCCCAGCCTCAACCCCACTGAGCCTCCTCACTCTGCCTTTGTCTTTCAGGCTGCAAGCGTTGTTTAGCTTGGCAGCAGTCCTGGGAGTTTCCTCACCTGGAGACATCCTTCCCTTCTTTCCTCCTTTTTTCTCTCTTTACTCCCAGGCTCCCTTCCCACCCTCCCTTTAGGCAACTCTTCCTGGCTTCTTTACAACAGGAAATCTGGGGAGGGGAGAAAATTACTCCAGCCCCACCCCCACCCTCAGGCTCCCACCCCCTACCCCGTACCCTGCTCTGCTCTTCCTAAACCTTGGGAGATGGTTTCCCTCTTCACCCCCCAGGGCTTCTCCCTGCTCCACTTCCCCAGCCTTCGCAGAAGAGGCTGCTGGTGAGGGTTTTCCATTTAATTTCATTTTTCATCATTTTTACCCCTTTTGGATGGTTCACATCTGAGGGTCTCGGTGGATTAACTGGCCAATCAGATTTCATTATGAGCCCAAGTAGTTCTTATCATTAAACCTGTAATTTATTTCTTCTGTGTTTCATAAAATGTGAAATATTACCATTCTCCGGAAGCTTGAAGAGAGCAGGGATGCCCCATTAAGTTCGACACTGCTCCTCCGTAAGAGGCCCTAATTATATGTGAATTTTTTTTTAACAGCTAAGTTTCTACTTGCAGATGCTAACAAAAGAAATAAGCTTTTAATCCAAACATAATTAATATGAATTACCTCCCCAGCACACACTGGCTTTGCACCATTAAACTTAATTTTTGTTTTGCATGATAATTGTGTTATCATTACCGTTTATAGGAGAACTGAGGGACCCTCACTTTGTTTTCAGTCAAGACCAGAGGGACTGGAAATGACTTCCTGCCCCTGTGTTAGTCTAAAGCCTGCCTGCCGGCTTCTTGACTGGTCCCTCACCGACCCTGTGGCTTGAGGGGCCTGGAACCATGAGCCGCACTGTTAGCCACAGGCCTTGCTCACCGTCGGCATCGCCATCCTCATCATTGTAATTGTTATTATTGTTCCTTGGTATAGTAATGAATGCTTCACAATTGCTCTGCAGCATGTTCCAGCTACGCTGCTATTGGTTATTTCTCCCAACCATCTGGGGATCACAGATCTGAATTATTTAATCAAAGTCCCAGAAAAACCTTAGATCCAACACCAGTGCCCCGAGTTTTATTACAGTTTCCATTAAAGGCCCAGTGGTAAGGCAATTGCCTTTGGGTTCAATCCCCAGCAATACACATACATACACACACACACACACACACACACACACGTACCCACGCACATGGGTGTGGAGGGGTACTGGTGGAGGGGAGATTGGTTCCATTATTATTATTCTTTTTTTACACTAAAGACTGTATACCTTAGTCTCTTTATTTACAGCTCTGTTGTATATTTTTCTTCTTGTACCAAGAAGGAAAGTAGGAATGCCCTTCCTTCATCCATCGAAGAGTTATTAGAAATTGGGTATTTCCAAAAATGACCTCCAACATCACACACTTTACCATCTAGCTGGGGGAAAGAGGAGTCGAACCACAGCAGTAAATTGCAGTACCTAAGATGATAGCTAGAGCATTAGTGCATGAATGAGTGGAGAGAAAGGAGGGGGGGCGGAAGCATCCTGTAAGAATGGACGAGAGGCTGGGTGGATCTTTAAAGCATGAGCAGGATGATATGGAAGTGACGCAGAGAAGTGGGATGCTAGGCACAGGCCTGGAGGGAGGACCACACAGAGCCAGCCTAGTATGGTAGGGAACCAGGCTGTGGGGAGCTAGCTAGCGAGCAGCCAGACAGCAGCTAGAAAGGTCATCTGGAACCAGAACACGGAGCATCCTGAATGCTAGGGCGGGTCATTGAACTGCATGAAATAATTTTTCCATGGAGGTGAGGTAGGGTGAGGTTGCAGCTGGCCAGTCTGCTGGCAAACTGAGGGAATCTTGCATTAAAAAGAGCCAGAAGGTATGGAAACCAGGAAAGCATGGAAGCACCAAGGTAGGATAGCAATAGAGAAAGAAAAGAAAAAAGTCACCTAGAAGAGAATCCATATAGCTTGGAAAGAGAGAGCGAACAGAAGACAGAATAGCTGCTAAACCCCCCCCCCTTTTTTTTTTCATAGAAATTGTCACTAGACCCCTGCAGTGACTCAGGTCATGACACAGTTGTGACTTGCCTAACACAGACTTACACCTGATCAGCTAATGCCACTATTACTGTTTTGCCTTCTCAACATCTCTGCACAATTGTACAGGAGACACTGTTGCGAATAGCATATGGTTGGACAAAAGAAAGACACTGAGGGGTTCAGAAGATTTTAAAGTGTGACGTTTCTCAGAGGTCAGGAAGAACCACTGGTCTTCATACCGTTTTCTCAGAAACGTTTTAAAAGTTATGAGGGCAGGGCTGGGGAGATGGCTCAGTCAGTAGAGTGCTTGCCTTTCGGGCCTGAGGGACCTGAGCCCAGTCCCCAGAACCCACATAGAAGAGAAAGGTTCCCAAGGGATGACAACGTTCAAGGTTTTCCTCTGGCCTCCAAGCATTCACACTCACAAGCACATGCACACACACACACACACACACACACTCACAGGCATTCTCTCTCTCTCTCTCTCTCTCTCTCTCTCACACACACACACACACACAGATGCACACACACAATTATGACAATGGTAAGTACCACCAGGTAAACCTCACAGTCAGTGTTAAGGCCACAAGTGTCCTTACATGATCAAGCCATCTCTATCATTCAGAGAGGCTCTGGCTTCAGGGAAAATCATTCTTTGAAAGGAAAACTCATGGATGGCCCAGAGTTACGCACAGGAACTAAGTTTTAGATGAATGCAAAGATCCGTTTACAAATTGTGTCCTTGATCCAAAATAACCCACTGAAGCTCAGTTATGTAGTCAATTTCAAAATTTCAACCTACCAGAAGGGAGGAAAGAAGATATCAGATCCGACCCATTCAATAACACAGATAAGAAGAAAAGGTCAAACGGGAGTGGACAGCCACACCTCCAGTGGGAAAAGGTGAGCACACTCAGGGAGACACCACGGAAGTGGATCTGTGGAGGCAGCCCTGTATTCGGGATACCATGCATGAGAAACTGAGTTAAACAACGTGGATCTTTAGCAAGTGTCCAACCCATGACGTGCTAGTCAGATGCTTCTGAGCCCAGCAGTCACTTAGCAGCAGTCCATAAGGTGGACAGAAACATGACCTCAGTGGGCTCAGTGGGTGTTTACAAGAATCAGAATCCAAGAGCTGGAGGCGGGGGGGGGGGTAAATGGGGAAGGCTTCAAGACAGCGAGAGGCACCCTTCCCTGAGATTCCACACCAGCTGCCCTTCTCCAAATCCCCTGAAGAATGAAGACCAGCATGGTGCTCGCCGACATGGAGCAAGAACATGCCAAGTCCAGATTTGTCTCCTTGTCATCATGAATTTTAAAGCTCATGAAAACCAGTTTTCTTCTCTGGGTTGTTTGAGCTTATCTACCTGTCTCTCACACCTCGGAGGTAGCTTCCTTCTATAGTGCAACTTGCCTCAGCCACATTGGTTTTGACACTTGATATCTCAAACACGCTAGGAGGCCAAGAAAGGAAGTGACCCTGAGTACACTCTCAGCCTATCCCTCTGCCTCTGGGCATCTCAGCTATAGAAAACCAGTTTCTACACTTGGTGTGATGCTTAATTTTAATTGTCAACTTGATTGGATTAATAAATGCCTAGATCAGTAAAGCACACCTCTGGGTGTTTCCACTGACGGCGGGATCATGAGGACTCTGACCTAATCAACAAATTAATACCTGATGCATTCACAACGTAATGGCGTTATTGGGAAGTAGTGAAAGGGAGGAGAAGTCACGGCACAGTTGGATGAAGTAGATCAGTGCAGGGCTTTATCTTGCCCCGGCTTCTTCCTGTATGCTTGCTTTCTGTCCCCTGTGAGCCCAAAAGTAAACACTCCTTGACAATTGCTCCTGATGTCATGATGTTCTGCCCACGCACACAGGGCCAAACTGCCATGGATTTTACCCTCTGAGACAGCCAAAACAAACTCTTTCTCCTTAAGCTGTTCTCACGGGTGTTTCTGTCATCCGGACAAGAAAGGTAACTAAAGAAGTTCACACTGCCAGTGGGGACACAGCCCACCTGGAGTGAAACCCCATCCAAAAATACCTTTCTATATATCCTACCCTCAACCTTGTAAAACCTCCTTTGGGGCTCAGCAGGTAAAGGCATTTGCTGCCCAGCCTGCCGACCTGGGTTCAATTCCCAGGACCCACACAATAGAAGGAGCAAACCTATTCGTGTAAATTGTCTTCTGGCCTGTGCATGCACAAATACACACAGACAGACATGCATGCAGGCATACAGGCATGCAGGCAGACACACACACATGCACGCACACACACAAATAAATGCAATGCAAAACTTTATAAAAACACATATTTAAAGCCCTTTTAAACGGAAACAAACAAAATGAGAAGTATAAAGAGGAGTTAAAAATACAAAAGAGATATATTGGAAAGAGGCTATAAAATATATACACAAAGGGTATACACAAAGAATATATACAAAGAGGTAGAGAAGCCAGGCTAACTCCTGGCCAGCTACAACCTACCAACCCAAACTGTTGCTTTCACGGGTAGGAATGGCTTTCTATCCAAGGTGAGAGCCCATCTGTTGACACCTGTGCTAGAAGACTCTGTGATTGGGAGACAGGCCTGGACAAATGTCAAGAGCTCCACCCCAGCTCTGGAAACAGACGGCTTGGAACAGAGGACAAGTCACCTGAGCTCTCTGGCTTCTTCACTCAGCTGGGAGATAGGGAGTAATCGAGTGCCTACCTGTGGAGTTGCTATGATTGGGTGTCTACCTACGGAGCTGCCATGAAGATTGTCAAAGCTACCGTGTGAAGAGATCTGACAAGGCCCTGGCACACCCTTAACTGTTCCATAGTTATCTACTAGTTCATTTGTTTTGGTTTGTTTTAAATTAGTATAGCAAGTAATTGATTGCATTATGGCATTTGAATATTTTTCCATTGCTCCTCCTCTTCTTCCCCATTTCCCTTCCTCCCCCACCCCTTGTTCCTGTCCATGCCCAGTTTTCTCCTTTTCCTTTTTACACCACTTCTCTTATTACTCTCTTGCCTTCCTTAGCATGTCTTTAGCCTCCCATGGTCCTTTTCTAGTTTCATGACCTAGAGCCACACGTACATGCACAGAGACAAAAATGACAATCTGTTTTTCAAAGGACCTGGGTTCAATTCCAAGCACAAACATGGCAGCTCAACTGCCTGTGTAACTCTAGTTCCAAGGGGTCTGACACCAGTACACATAAAATAAAATTAAATAATATTTTTTAAAAAAATGAAAAGCTCATATCTGTAGTGAGAGACAATATTTTGTTTTATTTTGGAAGTGGTAAGCTAGCTTTTTTTTTTCAAGTTCATGTTCATACTCTGAAATTTTCATTAGACTAAAGAGTTATTAACCACCACACCCTACTTTTGTCACATATCCAATTGTATGGACACTTTCTTCACTGGTAGAAAACACGCATACTAGGGAGGAATACATAGATCAAGATACACTAATGTATGAAAAGGCCATAATGAGACCCAATGCTTTGCAAGCTAATTGTAAACATTCATTTATAAAAAGAAAAGCAAATACACTCTGAAACTTACATTATAAACTTGCTTATACAGAGATCTTTGTAAAATTATTTAATAAATTAATATACAAATATTGAAAAATACACAAAATCGAAAAATCTTTTACTGTCATTGCTACTCATGGCTCTTGCTTCCATTTTTATAATTTTTTTTCTTCTAGTCCTTTCTCTGTATGTTGATGGACATTTTGACCTAATAACCATTCAATGTGTAACCATTTTCCAAAACTATTCCATAGACCATTAATGTCCATGGTGGCTAAAGAGACATCTCAGAAATTAAGAGCACTGTCTGCTCTTAGAGCAGAGCAGTGTTCAATTCCCGGTACCCACATGGCAGCTTACAACTTTCGGTTACTCCAATTCTGGGAGCTCTGACATCCTCTTATGGCCTCCACAGACACTGAATGCATGTTGTACACACATCGAATGCAGACAAAACACTCATATACATCAAATGAAAATAAAGAATCTTTTAAAAGAATGTTAGTGCACAAGGATGGCTATAGATGTTGAGGATTAAGATCTCCAGGTGACGGCTAATAGATTAAACCACAGAACTTAGCAGAACTTATTGGTACTGACAGCACGGGAAGCTCTTCAAGAAACTAGATGTTTCCCACACTGGACAAACACACACTTAGAAAAATATTGATTGTTTGGTGTGTGTGTGCGCTCTCGTGTTTTTAAGTCAATGTATGCATGAGTCAGGGTCTCACTCTGTAGCCTTGGCTAGCCTGGAATTTGCTATGTAGGCCAGGCTGGCCTCAACCTCAAAGATCTACCTGCCTCTGCCCCCCACCCCTTGCCCCTAAAGTGCTGTCATGTGCCACCATGCCTGACTTACGATTTCAAATTCTTCTTTGGAGTATTTCTACGCTTTCATAAAATTATTTCCTATCCTTTTAAATTGCTTCGTAATAAGAAGACATGTCCTAGATTCCTTAACCATTCTGTCTGCACTCAGTTAACTTCAACCTTATGATAATAAAAAAAACGAAACTTCACTGACCTTTCACCTTGCAGGTTGATAGAAGTGAATTGTGCTCAGGCTCCAATGCTCAAAACAGTCTCCGACGCAGAATTACTGGGCTGAAGGGCAGGAATGTTGAAGTTCATCATACACAGTGCCAATTTGTTTTTCAACAGGTCTGTATCCATTTTCACTCTCCATCAGCTTGTGACAAGTGTCCAACCAGATCGAGGCGAAGGGCCAAAAGGCTAAAAGTGGGACCGCTGACGGCTTCTTTCAGCAGCCTTCATTAGCACACCTCCAGTGACATTCAGGGCAATACTGGGTCCGGTGCCAGCCCCTCTGCTCTCTCCCTCCTTCATCTCCCTCCTCCAGCTCATGAAGCACAGACTCCTAGGGAGCTCAGGTTTATCTCATATTCCTGATAGCATCATGGAGCAAAGCCCAACCAGCATTCCATTTGCTACCAGAAACGTGAAGGCCTGAAAATGTTTAACAGTCAGAAACTCCAAGGAAGAAGCCCATGATTTGTAGCGCTTGTCACTTGCTGGGGTATGAATACTCTCAGTTGGGGGTGGGTTTAAGTTAGCAGGTTGCCAATATAATGCCACTGAAGTTGGAGTTGGGAAGATAAACCCTGGATGCCACCGTCTGCTTCTTGGCATGACCGCAGTTTCTGGACACTGGATTTCTCTTCTCTCCTACCTACATAACTTCTCAAGCTTGTATGGAGTCTTCTCCTGATCTAACCATATGTAGGACCCAGTATAGCAGAGGCCTTTCCCAGTGCATAACCAGCTGAGCGCCAGTATCGTCCATACCCCTCCAATTCTAATGCTACAAGTGGTTGGCATCTGAGCCAGGTATTTGCAGGTTCTTGACCCCTTATCTAAAACATGGGCAACAAAGGCTCACGCCACTTTGCCAAAGTGAGCTAACTCTATCTAGAGCAAAGAGACAGCACAGGCTCTAGAGAGATAAGCTGTCAAGGTCCACAGTGGGCCATTCTAGTAAGCGCAAGAAGGGCCCCAGGCTACAAGCGGGGTCTTTTTTTATGAAATCTAAATGAAGGAGGGGCTTATTACTGAGGTGTGTAGTTTGGGTGGCTCTCTAGTTTTGATTTATATATTAGGAGATGTAATAATTTTTCCTACTGCTCATGTTCCTTCCCATAATGAATAAACATATAGGATGGTTAATAGGGGATTTCCCACAGAAGTTCATTTAAAGGACACACTTTGCCTTACTGTACATGCACCTAAAACCAGGTTAGGCTTGGTGTGCTTTTCTATTATTTTTCATCCCAGATACACCAAGAATATACTTAATAGTGTCTGTCTTAGTTTTATTGTTACTGGGGACAGAGAAATCTACTCTATTGTTCAGAAATGAGACACTGTGTGCAGCTCAATAAAGAAAAAGGTTCTGAGGTTGCTCCGTGCATTGTTTGGTGAGGGGTGTGTGTCTAGAATGTGTGGGTGAATAATTAGGCTGCCAAGAGCATCATTATAAGAGGGGTGTATGTATAACCAAAGCCAGACGGGGTCCCAGGCTAAACTATTTCCTCTGCTTACCTGCCTCACCAAGGTTTTTGCTTCACCCTTTGCTGAGGTCGGTGAGATTCAACTATCAGGTATCCTCCTTGTCAACCGATGTGTAACTCTGTGCCGTCAACTTAGGTTGATGTTGCTGAGCAGCTGCTCCCTCCCTCTCTGCTCTGGCTACAAAGCAAGACTGTCTTGACTCATGTACTTTCTCCCCTTAGGCATTTACCAGACTCCTGGCCTCATGTTTAGTCTCCAATTTCCCATCCAGTAAGTACCCCAATGGATCTAATAACAGGCACAATTTCCACATTAGTGAACCACGGTGGATGTGATCATGAAATCAATCCCTCCTGCTTTCCCCTTCCAAACCTTCCCCTAACCATCACTGAGAACTTACGGTTCCAAAACCCCACAAGTTAGCCCCGAGTGTGACCAGCCGTCCAATCCCAACACCAGATAACTGTTCCCCTCACTGTGTCCTCAGTACTCTGTTGGTCAGAGATCCTTAACCCTAGGCTCAAGGCTACCGGACCTTCATGCCAAGCTTGTCAACAGAATGTCTTGCTGTGTAGTCTAACCACCAGACTAGATAACCCATGACAGCCTTTTCCAAGAGGACACGTGGGAGTCTAAAGTCCCTTTGATGATGCAGCCACCACAAAGCTTTGTCACAAGGGACATGCACAATCTGTGTTTCTCAGGGTCAGGCGTCTCAACAGGAAACACTTGTACCCCTCCGGCATGCAGTCTGTCTTGGACGTGCTCCTCCGCCACGGCCTCCCACTCACTCTCTTTCCTAAAGTCAACACAGACAACCCCAGAGCCAAGTGTCAACATCTGCCAGGAAGACTGAACAGAAAAAAAAGGGGGGGGGGGACAAATGGGAAAACTTCACAAAGAAAGAGTATAGCAAAATGACAGTAGGCAATGGAAGGTTTGAGGGCAGGGTTGACAGGATGTTGCATGTTGTGTTTTCCAACATTTTGTGGGGAGCTGTAGACCCTAAAAAGTGATGGTTATCTACAACGGAAACAAATAGGTTACTTTCACGCTCTATACCAGGATCATGTTCCAGCCTAAATATACTATTACCCCATGTAAATGTGTATGAAATAGTTAACAGTGATATTCCTGAGCTGAAGCTAGGAGGATGCTTAACAGTGTTACAAAGAAGCATATGGATCCCCATATTTTTTACCATAGGCAATCTATTCTAAGCTTGGACTCAATCTGGAAATTGCTTTCCCCCAAATGAATTGAGCTCAAATGCTTTCACCCTCTCACACTGTGGGGCAAAATGATGGATCCAGGAGCAGCAGGCAGGGAGGAGGCGAGGAGGAGCATTCA
This sequence comes from Meriones unguiculatus, assembly GCF_030254825.1. Lineage (NCBI taxonomy): Eukaryota > Metazoa > Chordata > Mammalia > Rodentia > Muridae > Meriones > Meriones unguiculatus. Next base: position 18,773,978 of record NC_083352.1, read on the forward strand.
AACAGAAAGCCCATATTAAGTAAAACTGGCAGTTTACACTTGGCCCGTCAAATTGGGAGCAAGCACCCCTCCTACAGAGCATCAGCAGCAAAGATAAAGTCAACTTTGAAGAACTAAATAAGGGAGTGATGAGGATCCTCATCCAAGGAGCACAGAATCTCAACCCAAACCAAGTACAGCTCACAAGCCATGGTGTCAATGGGCATCCACTCCCGAGGACCACATATTGAAGGTTTGGTACTCAGCTGGTAGTGTGAGATGCTGGAGGACCCAGCAAAAAGTCATGTCACTGGGGGAATGGATTTGAAGGTGATACTGGGACCCCAACCCATTTCTCTCTCTACTCTCTAACAACCATGCATGGTGCCAGTAATTTACCATTCACTCCCAGCTACTTCACCACAGACTCAAAGCAACCACAACAGCCAAAACACCAAAACAATGAGCCACAATAATCTTTCCCTTTTTAAAAAACTCACTTACCCAAGGCGTTTGTTACACTTACGGCATGTGAGCTAACATAGCGTAGGGAGAAAAGATATATAATCCAACAGAAGAAAAATACAAATTAAATCACCTTAACTCATCCCTTTCACCTGAATCCCAGCTACACATGGTTTGGTTAATTCTTTAATGAGGATGGATCATAATTAATATAGAACTACATAGTATAATTATTGCATATAATTATGCTTGAGTTAACAGCAGAGTAAATCACACATAGTTTTACACTACAGAGTGTGAATTTTCAGGTAATGTTTTTTGAGGGAGGGTGTTTCATAATAGCCTTCAATAAAGGACAGGCACCTCCAGGAATGTGTCCATCAGATGAATCCTTCTGGATATTTAAGGCTGTGATCCTCAGTTTACCCATGCTGGCAGTTGTATTACAAAATTCTGCCTGGCAGATGATCCCAGAAAAAGAGCAGCAAAAAGCAACACAAAAAAAGAGTTCCGGCTGGTCGAGAGCCTCCAGAGTCAAGGGTTAAGGCCACCTCACCATCCCCTGGTAAGGACTCTTATGTGAGCTCTGTTTCTGGGGGTCCTTGAATCCAGAGGCTGCTTGTCATTAACCTGTGTGTCTCTGGCCCCCTTTCTGGAACATCCCCTCCCACTCCTTTTGGTTCTCTGAGAATAGAATCAATCTGTGCTCCATGGATGACCATTAGGTTCATCAGAGGGTAGAATTACAGGCCTCCAGCTGCTCCAAAAATGCAAACAATATGAAGTTGATTAAATTTAAGGTAATACATGATATGGGTCGTGTTTTGTATGTACTCATATGGGTATGGGGAGGGGGCAGACAGACACGGGGTAGGTTAACAGTTAGGTTAACAAGTCTTCTATAGGAGAGTCCTAAAGTTTTGGGACTGAGAAGAGTTGGCCCTCCTCGGTCTTGCTTCCCTGTCTTGCCACTCATATTCTGTGTAGGTGTTTCCTACGTACGGCCTTTGGCACCACCTTGGACCAGTAGCTTCTTCTAGGCCCTGTTTCAACCCTGGTACTTCCTTCTTCTCAGTGCTATATATCCCAGAGAGGCTGACAGAAACCTCTCCAAGAATACAAAGCTTTCTCTCAGGTGAGAAGACACCATTAAAGCTAAATAATCAGGTAACCTTGGAGAAGCCTCTTCCCCTTCATTGACTCAATGGGTTCCTTCCATGGCTTCTCCACAATGCTCTCCAACTCCCCATCCACCAGACTCTTGAGCAAATGCCCTTCTTGCGGGGACTCACTCCCGTCTTGAGTTTCCCCACAGAATGGAGCCTGGATGGCCCAGCTTATAGCTCAGCTTCCCTAGCCCTGTCCAGCTCTTTGATACTTACCAATGACCCCAATGATGTGCTCTTGACCCTGCCCTTCCCCCCAGAATAGACCTCCTTAAAGAATTGCTCAGATCCCCTTATAGCTCTAGAGGGAGTGGAGGGTCCTCTCTTAGCATTCAAGCTCACACTAGGTTAGCAGATAGATCCAAACATGGCCACCAGGAGCCCTTGCATCAAAAAAAAGCAATCCACCCCCACCGCCAGTCTCCTGTCCCCCTCAGGCAGCTTTCAAAGGCCACCCCGAGTCAAAGTAAGTGACACTAAGACAAGAGAGTCTTCCCCCCCATCCGCTGCAGCCCCGCCTGCTCGCTGATAATAATGGGCCAAGACACTTTTATTATCATTATTAATTAGCACTTTCAAGCAATGGAATTAAATCAATATGGTGGACTGAAACTAATTTTAACAAGCCATTGAGATCAATCATTGGGACTTTTATCTACATAAATGCCACTAAACTCAGCTCGTTAGTGTAACATTAGCTGGAAAGAAAAAGAAGGGAGACTGGCGGGGTTTTAATTAGGGAGACATAAACTGAGCCACAATTTTTCTTCTTTGATTTGCTTTTAATCTCGTCTGCAGAGCTCTTCCAGTGCTGCTCTGGCTGATTTTCAGTCCCTGGCCACTGGAACAAGAAGGGGAGGAGATGGAGAAAGGAGATGTGAAGGGCAGGCAGCCAAGAACACTGCAGATGGCCCCTCTCCTGAGCCCACCCTGACATGCCAAGCCGTTACCCAGTGGCCTCTTGATCTCAGCTCTCTTGCTCTTCGTCATGCAACCAGGGTATGCTTTGCATTCACCTTCACTTATCACGTATCTGTTTCTGCATTATAAGAAAATAATGAGTGCATGCATATGGACTTACAAAAATAATCAGTGGATAGCAGATGAGCACTGACTACATGTCAGACACCCTACTCCTAAACTAACATTTAACAACAACAACGAAAATTAGCAATATATGACCTATATCCTCAAAGCCTGCATTTGTTCTTAGTTCTCCTCAGGGCCCCTGGAGAGCAAGGACGGGAATTTATTCTCTATGTGATCCTTTCCTGTCTATCTCTATTCTCTGCATCTATTCAGAACCTAGAAATGCTTGGTGTGAATGCTAATCACCATCACTCTAACAAAATACCTGAGATATTTAACTTATAAAGAGAAAAGGCTTGGGGTTGGAGAAATGGCTCAGCAGTTAAGAGCACGTCTGTTTTTCCTGAGGATCAGAGTTTGAGTCCCAGCACCCGCAACTGCCTGTAACTTTAGTGCCAAAGGATCTGACACCTTCTTCTGGCTGCCACAGGCACTTCCCTTATACACACATATACACACAAAGAGACAAACAATAAACACATAATGAAAAATATAAAAATAAATATTTAAGAAAAGGGTTTAGTTGGCTCAGAATTTTGGAGTTTCTTATCCAGGACCGATAAGCCCGATTGCGTGGGACCTGTGTGAGGCAGACCATCCTGGTAGAAATACATTGGGGAGCAAAGCCACTTACCTCATAGGCAGGATGCAAAAGAGAATGAAGATGGACACATGGTCCCCTTTGAGGGCGTGTTTCCAATGACGTACAGACTTTCTGGTAGGCTCTGCCTCTTGAAGATGCCATCATCCTTCAGGAGCAACATCGTGGCCACCAGCCCTTCAACTCACAGCCTGTGGGGACACCTGTTCAAACCACAGCAGGCAAGTAGCTAAGACTATTACCCGCATTTCATTTCTGCCAGTCTTCAGACAGGGACACCTCAAGTCTTCTCTAATTCTAAGGCACTTAAACAACCCTGGTGGGCTTGCCTTCACTGAGTCTCACACTTGTGTTCTAGCCTAGTCCCAGACAAACCATGGCTTCTTATTCTTCCAGGCCCAGTTCTAAGCCACCAGTGAAAAGCACTATCTGAGTTCCCCCAGACACTCCATTGTGTGTGTGTGTGTGGCGGCCATCACCATGGAGTCCTGCACCTCCCTGCTTGTTTGTATCTTCAACTAGCTGTAACCACTTTGAAGGTATGGACTAGACTCCAGTGACTTTACCATCCTCAACAGTGCCTGACACAGGACCGGAACTCTCCTCAGAGTTGTACACCCGTGTGCTACCGTGCACTGAGAAAAGCCACAGGCACTGAGTAGAGTGAGACCATAAGATACGCTGCCTGTGCTACAGGTGGTACAGCTGGAAAGAAAAAGCTGTCCAAGGTCACTGGAACCCAGATTATTCCATCAGGAGCCCCAGATACCAGACATGAGCTGCTGGACTTAGGGTTTGCCATTCTGGGTTTCAGTCTTGCTTTGGTATGATCTTTCCTTAGTATGTATGACCTATTCCTCCTTTTTGGATGGTAAATGTTTACTTTTGCCATTGTATGTTGGAAGTTTGTAAACTTGTATTTTCAATTTTATTATGTGACCACAATAATGAAATTGTCCAAGTTTCAGGACAGATACTTTTGAATAGTCTTGGGACTACTGAACATTATGAGATAAACATGAGAATTTAGATGCCATGCATGGAACCTTATAGTTTAAAGTGATATGTTCGGTTGTCACATGAACAAGGGTGAGCTTGTAGTGGCTACTCTTTTTTTAATTAATTAATTTATTTATTCAGTATACATCCTGAGCATAGCCCCTTCCCTCCTCTCCTCCCAGACCCACCATCCCTCCCTCTTTCCCTATCCTCTATTCTTCAGAAAAGAGGAGCCCCTCTTACCCACCCACTCCACATCATCAAGTTGCATCAGGACTGAGTTTGTCCTCTTCCCCTGTGGCCTGCTGAAGCAGCCCCACCGGGCAGGAGTGATCAAAAAGCAGGCAATAGCATCCATGTCAGAGACAGCCCCTGCTCCCCTTACTAAGAAATCCATATGAAGGCTCATCTGCTGCCCATCTGCTACACCTGTGTAGGGAGCCTAGTTCCAGGCTATGCATGATCCTTGGCGGGTGCTTCCATCTCTGAAATCCCCTTTGGGCCCTGGTTGGTTGGTTCTGTTAGTCTTCTTGTTGAGCTCCTATCACCTTCAGTACTTTCTATTTTTCACCAGACTTTTCCACATAACTCCCTAGGCTTTGCCCAATGTTTAGTTATTAGTTTCATCATCTTTTTCAATATGCTGCTGGGTGGAGTCTCTCAGAGGACAGACCTGGGAAGACGAGGGGTGGGGGAGAGACAAAGGACCTACAGAGAGAAGAGAAATCATGGGCCACTCTTAAGTCAACTTGACACGGGTTTGTATTCACCATCAAAACATATCCCTGAGTGTGCTTTGTATGTGGATGTCTAGAAAGGTTTAAGTGAGAAGAGAAGATCCTTCTTTAGCTTGGATCACACCATCCCATGGGCTGGAATCCTAAACTAAATGAAAAGAAGAGATCTGGCTGCATCTTCCCCCCACCCCCGCCTCTCTCTCACTCTCTCTGTCTCTTCCTGAATACAGCATGACCAGCTGCTTCCCCACCACAATGGACCATAGCCTCAACTGAGATCCAAAATGAACTCTTGCTTGCTTAAGTTGATTATGGTAAAGTATTTTGTCACAACAATAAGAGAAGTAACTAACACACCATCATTGCTGTAATTCTTCCGATGTTATCAGCGGGTATGCCCCGACATCATCCTCACCTAGGAAATGATTAGAATCTGGCCTTCGTACAAGAGATCCTCCATGGTCTAGTAACAATCTACTTTCAGATACTGTTCACAGTATAAATCAATACATTCTATAATTTCTATAGTGTGTATATGAGTCTCCCATAGGGTATCTTAGAGCAAACCAATGCCCGTATCCAGTTCATGCCCTGCAAATACCAGAGATCAAACTTAAGAGACAGAGGTCCTGGATCTCGGTAAGCATCCCAAGGCACCCCAGCTTAGGACATTATTTATGTAGTCAGCGGGGCTTTGTGAGTCCTGTGTACTTCAGCTTCGTTGTTTATCCTTTTGTAGTGATTTCCTTTTAAAAATCTCTAAGCTTTAGTTTGTTCATCTGTAAAATGGAGGCAAGGGTGATAGTAACTGCTGGAGTCCATGGGTGTCTGTAATGACTGGCTGAGTCTAGGGATGGGACAGGCATGGTCTTGCACACAGAGGTGCTAAGTAATCATTAACTCCAGGAGCTCTTATTATTCTACCTGACCATAGGAGAGCATTGCATATACATTATCTACTCCTGATGACTAAACATTCCCATCAAACAGGGAAGACTGGATACAAAGTCATTTCTTGAATGGTGGTTTGTACCAGCTGGAGGTGTAGGAGGTTGGAAGTAAATTGGTCAAAAGGCACAAAGTTTCAGTTAAACAAGGATGAAGTCTAGAGAGCTGTGTCACAGCATGGTGACAATAGTTGATTGCAGTGTATCCTGTTTGAAAGTGTCCTGGTATGGTAAGAGCTACACAAGTTGATGAGCATATTAATCAGTAATGGCTAATATTTACCAGTATCTACTCTAGTAATCATTTTGCAATATATACATATATTTAACATCACATTGTATTCCATAAATACCTACAACTCCATTTGCTGATTTTACATTCATGAAGCTAGAAAAAAAAATGAGGTCACTTTTTATTTTTATTTATGAGGTTAGACCTCAAACCCAGGGTGTCACCTATATTCCAGTAATAAATCACAATAAAACTTGATTATCTTTCATTACACATTAAGATATTTCGGGATTTTGGCCTTACGTTAGATTTCCTCCCATGCTCTGCCATCTGTGGTTCTATTAGTCATACAAATAAACTGCCCATGTTTTTTAATCCTTGAGTCATAAAACTAACCCATATGCTCTGTGGTGACTGCCCAGTATTGACTGTGGGACTGGAATTATCTACGTCTCGTGAGCCTTTCTCTGGGGAACCTTGTCCCAGGGAGATCCACTTTCTTAGTTAATCAGAGGAGGAAGTTTGTATTGTAGCAGACTATGTGCAGACATCAGAGATATCTTTGTCATTATGAGAGCTTATCTACTCTGTGTCATGAAGCAAGCTTCTAAGTCACAGCATCTTTAGAGTGGGGATTGCGTCATAATCCCCTCTCTCTCTACATGACTGTGCACTGTGAAGTGGTTTACACTGAATAGTTTCCATTCTGGAGGCCTGCTCTATCTGCATCTCCCTAAAGTCTGTGCTGAAGCCCACAGCCCTCAGCGGTGAGCGTCCTGAGAGAGCTAACCTGCACTCTCTCCCAGGGGTTCAGGCCAGCGACTCCTGTGCTCACCCAGCCTTGCTATATCTTCACTGAGAGACTAGACATCTCTGGTCCTTTAAAAACATCCGACACCAAATTAATCACCATCCTCACGTCTCACTGTCTCCATGCCCTCACCCCGAACAGTCTCAATTTCCTGGGATCTGACAATGAGTCCACCCTCTCAAGGGCCTCTGGCCTCAAGGCCCTGCGGCTCCTTTTCAAGCTGCTTCCCTGTGATTCTGCAGACTCAGACAAATATGCATATTCCATTAATGAAATGCTCCATTATAAGGCTTTAATTTTTCCCCCAAATGCCTGCAGTGAACACACACTTCCCTGTTAGTTTAAACAAACCCTGGCATTTTAAGCCATCCCACAACCAGACAACCTAGTCATGCTTCCGTGTCACCCCTGCCCAAGGGAATTCCCACACCAGGGGATTCCCTATTGCCAACTTTCTGCTCCGTGCCACCACACTCACACCCACATTTCGAAGACTGTGTTCATTCCATCCCTCTTTATATTTCTAAAGCAAATTCTATGGCTCCTGAAAGAACAGAAACAAAACAATTTTTCAGGTATGGGTCATGGAGCTCAGTGACAGAATGCTAGCCTGGTATGCCTGAGGAATGGGTTCACCTCTCAGTGATACAAACAGACACACACACACACACACACACACACACACACACACACATACACACAGACTTTTCTAAGTTTACTCAACAACGCATGTCTCAGTGCTGTGATATGCTTCCAGGTAGGGTGGATTCAGTCCTACTTGCTCCTGCTCCTTTGGTGCTCAGCATGAGAGACAACCTGTCTCACAGCTAGCCAGTGGGCTTCCTTTAAGCAACAAGGAGCCCCTGTGTCTCTTTCTTAGTGGCACTCCCTCATAAAATGCCAGCTAACATGCACCGAAGAAAGTCTAGCCTGAGATCAGGGCCCACTCCTTGTGCAACAGACTCTTGAGGAGTCTAGAAGCTTCCAGGCTCTGCTTCCTGGTCTTTTGGTGGAATCTTGCCTCACATCTCTTTCCTACTTACCTACTTTTTTCTTTCCCTCTTAGTTTGTTGCTTTTTTTTTTTTTAACTTTTAAGCCAAGAACATGTGGCCAAGACTCAGGGCAAGTCAAATCCATAATCAACAAGAGTTATGAATCAGAACACATCAGGGACCTTGAAAATTGCTCCCAAACCTGTGAATGTCAAAGCTGAAATGAATTAAATCAGGTTCTTGCCGCTCACAGGCAGCCCTCTCCACAGTCAAAACACCAAGTTTCAACCCTCAGTACGCTGTTCTTCTCATGGCCACATTTGCTCACTGGTATTTCTCAATAGGCTTACAAATCTCTTCCCTCCTGAGTCCTCATAATGGAGTCCATGATAAAGTATCAAGTGTTAACGTGGGAGGCTTAGGGACATAGGTCGCTTGGTAGAATGCTCGTCTAGCATGCATGAGGCCTTGGATTTGATCCCTACCACACACACACAAAAACTGGGTTAGGCACTGTGTGTCTGTAATCACAACAGCACCTGGGAGCTGGAGGAAGGATCAGAAGTTCAAGGACACCCTCAGCTATATAGAGAGTTCACAGGCAGCCTGGGATACAGGAGAACATGAAAGAAGAAAGAAAGAAAGAAAGAAAGAAAGAAAGAAAGAAAGAAAGAAGAAGAAGAAGAAGAAGAAGAAGAAAGAGAGAGAGAGAGAAAGAAAGAAAGAAAGAAAGAAAGAAAGAAAGAAGAAAGAGAGAGAGGGGGGGAGAAAGAGGGAGGGAGGGAGGAAGGAAGGAAAGAAGGAAAGAAGGAAGGAAGGAAAAAGGGAAGGAAGGAAGGTAAGAAAGGAAAGCAAGAAAGAAAGGACGGAAGGAGAAAAAGGAAAAAGGGCTGAGCATAAAGTTGAGGTAGAGAAAACAGTCAGAAAGTGCTTTGCAAAACCTAGGAATAAATGTTTGAATCATCCCTATGCTAAAAACAGATGCCCTTATTAGTCTGTTTTGCTAATAGACAGCTGCAAACTGAAAGGTGTTCATTTATTCAGTAATCAAATAGATATCGAGTGTCTACTGTGTGTCAGACTTTGTCCTTGGCACTTAGGGAAATAGCAGTGCACAAGGCAGGTAGATAAAAGCCTGGCCCTGCGAGGGCTTACATTACTCATTGACAAGGAAGTAAATAGGTCAAGTGTGTTTTACATCAAAGGGAGATCTATGCTATGGTGAAGGGTACAGAGGGGAGGACATTAGAAGTGTCAGAGCTTAGGGTAGACAGGGAAGTCCACAGCTGAGCACAGCCACCCTGTGAATAAAAGCAGGGATACAGAAAGAATAAAGATGAATGCAAGGCAATTTGCCTGTAGCTCCTGGGTAGCCCTCCAGGCCTGATTCCTTCAGATTTTCTGTGAACCAAGAAGATAACAACAGAGAACTGGCAAGAGTTCCTCTAAGGTGCAGAAGTCACATGGCTGGCATAACCTGGCATGAGCAAGCTGAAATCAAAGCTGGCAAGTCTTGTCTTGCAAGAGATAAACAGTAGGAATGAAGGCCTCGGGAACCAACTGTCCACTTTCACAGCGGTCTTTCTAATTCCTTTGATCATTTCTCCCCCCTGTAGATATTACACGCTACATCCATACCAGTGTTTGTGTGTGCATGGGTGTGTTCAGGTCCTCAGGAACCATCCACCTTGTGTTTTGAGACCCGGAGTTTGCTAGGCTGGCCGGCCAGTGAGCGCCAGGGCTCTGCCTACCTCCCTTAGTCCAGAGTTTGAATTAGAAAAGCACACCACCAAGTCCAGCTTTTTGCTTCAGTTCTGGGACTTGAACTCAGGTCCTCATGCTTTCACGGAAAGCGCTTTACCAACTGGGCTGCTGCCCCAGCCATACACACCAGTGATTGACAGAATCATTGACACAGCCACACTTCCCTGCTGGTTTTGATAGCACGGAGGCAAGTCTTAGAGCTTCAAGCACTGTCACAAGTGAAATGACTCTGTCAAGGCCAAAGACACTGGTTGGAAAGTTAGGGAGAAAGCTACCAGAACATGGGTAGTATAAGGCTCTACACCTAAAAGAAAAAGAAAACATGCCCATCAAAGTTTCTAGGCATTCTGGGAAAGTCAGGTGTCCCTAGAATTCAGGTAGATCATGTGACGCCATTTAGGAACGGTCTAACCATTAATAGGTGCTGACCGTAGAATCTCACTTCTCACCATCCTCTGAGTCCACATGTGCCTCTTATATTTTCTAAGGGTAAAGCATGAGCTTAGGTCAAGTATTAAGGTCATAGGGTGGAGTCCTAGACTTATGAGGGATGAGAAACTTTTAAACCTTTTCTTCTTGTTCTTATTTTCTTACAGTATGCTCTCACTGACTTCCCACATATCCCAAGGGAAAGATATGGTTTCTCAAAAATATTATTTTGCTAGGCATGTTTTATGAGGTCTGGAGCTCCAGCAGAGGACATCACACTGTTTGCTAAGTACCCCTCTGTCTCCGTCTATTGTTTCCTCTACCAGACACATACAACTCTGTCATCTCAAGAAACGCTCTCCTGCCGTACCATGTTGAGCAAATTGGAATATTCATTCTCTAGTACTTCACTGCTCTACTCAATAAAGGCTGGGCCTAAGATGGTTGTAGAGTTGGAGCCACTGAGTCTGTGTTATAGATCATGAGAAGAAAAGGTGGCAAGAATGGAAGGTGAGTCAGGTTCTTCCAAGGAGCCTGACCAGAGGGATCTGAAGAAATGACTCCATTATGCATTCAAGCAAGAGACCCTGCCTCAGAGTATAATGTGGAGAGAGATTAAGGAAGACACCTAATGGCAACATCAGGTACAGGCACTCATGCTCAAGTGCTCACAGGCATGCATGCACACATACCACAAAAGGTGGAGAAGGAGGAGCCACCGCCAGTTCATATGCTCTGCTTTATACATTCACTTATATCTCACTGACTAGAAACAGAATGCAGTTACCATGCCATGCTTTGCTCCAAGAGAGACAGAAAACTTTGCCCTCTCAAAAATGAAACCCTAACCTGGAAATGAGCATGTTGAGTGAAAGAAGTTGGACTCTGAAGGACAAATACTACGTTTTTCTCTCATAAGCAGACCTCAAATTTAAGTAGGTACCAGAATGTTTATGTCATAAAACTAGAAAAATGATAGTGAGTGGGTAAGAAGAGACCCTAGGGAGGTGGAAACAGAGAGGACAGCTGAATATGTTTCCCCCATATGTTGCTCTCTGTCTTTGTTTACAGAACCACCTCTGTGCTGCAGTACATGCTAGTCATTTATGATTACTTTTTATTAAATTTTTATTTTTTAATATTAATTACAGTTTATTCACCTTGTATCCCAGCTGTAGCCACCTCCCTCATTCCCTCCCAAACCCACCCTCTTTCCCTCATCTCCTCCCATGTCCCTCTCCAAGTCCACTGATAGGGGAGGTACTCCTCCCCTTCCATCTGACCCTAGCTTATCAGGTCTCATCAAGACTGGCTGCATTGTCCTCCTCTGTGGTCTGGCAAGGGGGAGATGGTCAAAGAGCACCTGAGGTTCATGTCAGAGACAGTCCCTGTTCCCCTTACTAGGGTATGCACTTGGATACTGAGATGCCATGGGCTACATCTGAGCAGGGGTTCTAGGTTATATCCGTGAATGGTCCTTGGTTGGAGTATCAGTCTCAGAAAAGACCCTTGTGCCCAGATATTTTGGTTCTGTTGCTCTTTGTATGGAGCATCCAGGTCTTACTATCTCCCCCTGCTTTCATAAGATTCCCTCCACTCTGCCCAAAGTTTGGTTATGAGTCTCAACATCTGCTTTGATATACTGCTGGGTAGAGTCTTTCAGAGACTCTATGTAGCAGGCTCCTGTCCTGTTTCCTGTTTTCTTCTTCTTCCAATGTCCATCCCATTTGTCTTTCTGAATGAGGATTGATCATCTTACCCAGGGTCCTCCTTCTTAGCTTCTTTAGGTGTACAGATTTTAGTATGTTTATCCTATATTATATGTCTAGTATCCACTTATAAGTGAGTATATACCATGTGTGTCTTTTTGCTTCTGGGATACCTCACTCAGGATGATCTTTTCTCGATCCTAACATTTGCCTGCAAATTTCATGAGTTCTTTGTTTTTAATTGTTGAATAGTATTCCATTGTGTAAATGTACCACAATTTCTGTATCTATTTCTCCGTTGAAGAACATCTGGGTTGTTTCCAGGTTCTGGCTATTACGAATAAAGCTGCTATGAACATGGTTGAACAAATGTCCTTGTTGTGTACTTGAGCACATTTTGGATATACACCTAGGAGTGGTATAGCCGCATCTTGAGGAAGCACTATTTCCTCTTCTTTATTCTCTGCTTTTATTTGCTTCTTAAAATGTTCTCCCATTCTCTTCTCTCTACTGCCCATTTCAGCAATTACATCTGACTATTTGGAAATAATGCTTAGCCTCACTCCTCCTGTCCTCATGGGAAGCAGAGGGCAGAATATCTAGTAGCTGCACATCCTCATGTGCACACAGAAAGCCACCGTGACGCCTCAAGGATGCTGATGCTCCTATCACTACTGTAACTCGTTATCTTCCCCTTAATAAAAGGGAGGGCTCCCAGGGCTTCCTAAAGGCTGTAGTAAGCATGGGTTAAGTGTGAGAAAGGATAAGCAGTTTGCTAGTGATTATCTATTCTAAGATTCCTATCTCATCAGTCATTTGGAGTCAGTATTTTTCATTATAGCCTCACTGGATAGCTACTGTAGAGTCAAAGTTTCAATAAATAGCAAGTATTGGCAGAACCACCTCTAGTATCAGAAACATCATCTCTGTTGGTACAGGGACCAAATCAACAAAACTTCATCCCTTTTACATTCTGTCCTCATTTTTATACCTAAGGAATTAATCCCCACATGCATTTCACCTGATGCATGCTGATGTAAATGAACACTATCTTGCATTCGTTTTGGAATGTACAAGGTTTTCTAGATCAGATTAAAAAAGCTTGAGGAAATTGACATCCTTTATCCAGGCATCTTCACTGTGCAGTTATTATTACTGTCTCCAACAAAGCCCTAGAACATGGGGCTGCTCCTAAGAATAAGGGAGGCTTAGAGAGACTAGAGGGTTCATAATTTCAGTTTCAAAAGGCCAAGACAGAAACCTAGTATGACTGTCAACTTCAAATTATGTTATGATTCAGCAATCCACACAGTTAAAATCCAGGTCTAATTTTTCATCAAGATAAGCCCTATCCAACAGAAAAAAAGCATCTCAAACAGAAGTGTAATGTCTGGTTGAATCTGAGCTTGCCACTGTCCATTATAAATTCTCTGATGTAAATGGAAGCAGCCATTGCTCTCCACCACACTTGCAGGTGTTGTTATAATTACTGCCACATTATTCAACCGCAGTGTCCTCAGGCATTGGTTCCAAGTAACTACAGGTGACAGGTTATCCTATTCCTACTGCATGCAGTGGGTTAGTATGCAGCACCATTGCCAGCAGCAAGGAGTTCTGCATGAGGTTATGTGAGGAAGAAACTAAACCCAACCCAGACATGGGAATGATCTTTTTCCTGTGACTATTTTCATTACCAAGTATTCTCTCAGTGTCCAAGGCAGAAAAAGGACTTCACTGGGTATAGTAATAAGAAAACACTGAGGTGGGCAATGACTCTTGGAGTACAAGGAAGGAGTCTGGCTGTCATAAAGGCAATGACCAGGCACAGCAGCTACTATAGCTAGTGCTGGAAGGCAAAGAAACAGCTGACATTCTCCAACTGAGAAGCTTGGGAGTTCTAGGGATCTGAGTCTACATCACTGAGGAAAGAATAGGACTGGAGATCATGAGAATGGGAAAGCTGAAACTCAGACCTCAGAAGAGGTACGTTACACCTTTGAAGAGACAGGCACAGGCTGGTTCTAGGAAAGAATCCAAAGGGTAGAACTATTGCTGCCTCACAGGTGCAAGGTTCTCAGTGAGCACCGCCTTGTTATCTTTCACCTCTTATCTCCATGCATGGTCCTTGGTTGGAGTATCAGTCTCAGAAAAGACCCTGGGCCCAGATTTTTATTTCTGTTTCTCTCCTTGTGGAGCTCCTGTCCGCTCCAGGTCTTTCTATCTCCCCCTTCTTTCATAAGATTCCCTGCACTCTGCCCAAAGATTAGCTATGAGTCTCAGCATCTGCTTTGATAACTGGCTGGGTAGAGTTTTTCAGAGGCCCTCTGTGGTAGCTCCTGTCCTGTTCCCTGTTTTCTCCCTCTTCTGATGCCTGTCCCGTTTGCCTTTCTGAATGAGGATTAAGCATCTCACCTCTTTCTAAGGTCTTCCACCATATAGCCCACTAGGAAGCCGAAAACAAAAGAGACAAGCTGAGGAGTCCTGGAGCTGGCCTGACAGCAGAAAACAAGGATGCACTTGGAAATAAAAGGGAATAGCCTAATAAAGAGTATAAATGAATCCTGAAATTTAGAGGGGGAAAATATGGTATGTTCTGATCATTATATAAACTGAATCAGAAGTCAAAATCTTTCCCCAGTACTGTCTACAAGCCCAGATGACTCTACACTTGGATTTCATATGATGAAAGGAATATAATCATTCTAATTATATTCCTTCTCTTCCTCACTCACCTCTTGAACTGAGCATCAACTTTACTCAGAAAGGATACTACAAACAACACTATATTTCTACCTCTTTTCTAAACATTGATTAAAAAAAAAAACTAAATAGGCTTTAAGAAAGGGTGGTGGAGAAGGAAAGAGAACATCTATGATATGAAATGGAGAGGGGAATAATGAGAATGAAAAGGTATATGCAGAATCAGAGACAGGCAGTCAAGCTGCTGGTCAACCAAAACCAACTATGTGTGGAATGCCATGAAGGAACCCATTGCTTTGTATTCTAATTAAAATAAAATAAAACAAAAACGTCTTCAAAGAATGGCTGTGGGATAAAAATAATTAGTATGCGCAGTATTCCTAACTCTTTACAGATCTTTAAATAAAAGTTTATTTCCTCTTCTGTACTAAAAAAAAGGTTGTAATCAAAATGCTACCTACATGAATCTAGTAATATATTAAAAGAAGGTTAATAAATCTAACAAAATTGGATGTATTCAAAGACTACAATGTTGATAAAATGTTACAAAATTAATTAGTATAATTCAACACATTAATATATCAAATAAAACATCATTCAACACTTCAATAGATGAACTAAAAGGTACTTGATAAAATTAATGACAATTCATAATTTTTGAAATATTTTCAGTGCCAAGAAATATGAGTAATCTGCTTGGTACGGTAGTTTATTTAAAATTGCACAGAATATAGCTGTATCAATCAGCATTACTTTACTATAAGGAAATGGCTGAGGCAACTCAATTTATAAACATAAAAGGCTTACTTGGCTCACAGTGTGGGAGAGTCAAGTCCAAGAGAAAGTGAATTCTTGGTTTAGCCTCTGGTTAGGGTGACACATGACATCAAGAACACATACAAAAGTGAGCATTGCCACTCTAAAACCAAGCCATTGTGTATATCATTAGAGAACAATGCACATTAGGTTCTTTTCCTGGTGCTCTGATAAAACAAAAGCAACCTAGGGAGGAACAGCATATTTGGCCCACAATCCTAGTAACGGTCTATCATTGTGAGGAAAGTGAGTCAGCAGGAACTTGAATCAGCTGGTTACAACACATCCACAGTCAAGAACAGAAAGCAGAGAATTAACACACGCACACTTGGGTACACACTTGGGGACAGAAAGCGTTTTAACAGTGGTAGGAACCGTAGGCAGTTTGGTAACTTCATTTGGTAACGTCTTGTATCTTCAGACCCGCCTAAGTGAGGTCCTGTATCTACCACCCCCATTTGATGATGGATTGCTGCTATATAATCCACATTTATAGGTTTGTGGGTCAAATAACACCTAACTCATGATGAACAGCTCAGGTCACGTGATAACTAGTAGTCTATTGTCAAGCATTCAGTTTCCACTAAGACTCAAAAACATGTCTCTCAAATTGAGAATAATTTGTCTGCAGATAAAGAAAAGCTTTGCTTTGAAATCTTAAGGCATTTTTGCAATTTGCCTATAATGGCCTGCCAAAGGCTCCAGACAGCATCTCTCTCTGTCTCTGACACCTCAAGTACCATCGGGTCTGCTGGATCATATGGTAGATGTGACCTGGACTTGTTGAAGGGCCTTCTCTTATTCTGGACCCCATTCAAAATTAGTATTTCTCTCCTTTTTTTTTTTTTTTTTTTTTTGGTATATGGGCTAGAGTAACACACCAAGTGAAGGATAGGCTGCGTCCCAATTGAAGCTGACCAACTAAGTTTTGTGATGTTCATAATGGTGGCAAGCTGGCCAGCAAGGCAGGTAGGTGAGGTTCAGATCGTCACCTTCCTCTCCTTTAAATCCAGCCGCAGTCCCACCCCAGCTCTGTGGCAGACTGCTGGTGTGGCCTCCCTCACTCTCTGCCCCCATTCCCAGAGGACTAAGCAGATCCTGGAGGAACACCCTGCTTCCCTCTCTCCTGTGGACCCCTTCGGCACTCCTCCTCTCTAACTGATCCTCATTCCTAAATGTCAGCTCCCAATACCTAGACACACAGGCTACCCAGAATCCCCAGTGTCCACACCTGGCAAGATCCCAGAAGAACTTCCTACCAGGCAACACACAGCTACCACACCCTCCTAAGAACTAGAAAGAGCAACAGAAACCAATGGGAAAACAAAACAAAACAAAAAACACCTGCACAACAAACACAACACCACATATCAACTCCTAGAATTACAACCATCCTAACCCCAGATGCCTAGATGCCAGTATAAAACACAGTCAATAACAGCCAGGAAGATACGTCTCCACTGGAGCCCAGCAGTCCTACCACAGGAGGTACTGAAAAATGCAACTTGGTACAACACAAGGGCCTTAAAATAGCCTTTGTGAATATAACAGGGGTCCCTGAAGAGGAAATTAATAAATCCCTTAAATCTATGAAAACACAAACAAACAGTAGGGGGATATGAATGAAACAACTCAAGACCTGAAAGTAGAAACAGAATAAATAAGAAAATACAAATTAAAGAAAATTTGTAAATGAAAAAAAAAAATTTGTTTAGGAACCCCAACAGGAACCTCAGAGGCAAGCATCAGCAAGAGAATACAAATGATGGAAGAGAGAATCTCAGGCATTGAAAACAAACAGAAGAAAGGAATGTATCAGTCAAAAAAAAATGTTAAATCTCAAAAATTCCAGTCACAAAACATTCAGGAAACCTGGGATGCTATGGAAAAATCAAACCTGCAAATAATAGGAATAGAGGAAGGAGAAAAAAAACAAAGTAAAAGACACAGAAAATATTTTCAACAAAATGATAGAAGAAAATTTCTCTCACCTAAAGACGAAGGTGCATGTCAAGGTACAAGAAGCTTACACGCCAAATAGACTGCACCAGAAAAGAAATCCCCCTCAGCACATAATAATCAAACACTAAATACTAGAATACTAAAAGGTGCAAGAGAACAGAACCAGATAACGCATAAAGGCAGACCTAATAGAATAACACCTGACTTCTCAATAGAGACTCTGAAAGCCAGAAGGGCTGGGACAGACGTTCTACAAACTCTAAGTGCCATTCCAAACTACTATACCTGGAAGAACTTTCAATTACAATAGATGAGTGTGTGTGGGCAGGGGTAGATTCCATGATAAAACCAATTTAAGCTAAAAGAGACGAGATAGTCCAGGAATCTAGGGTAAAACCAAATACTAGTGTTCTATTAAAGGAAAGTAGTAATAAAATGCTGACTCCTAATGACATTCTGCTATCATTAGAGAAGCAGATGGGAACAAATACAGAGACCCACAGCCGGACAACATGCAGAGGGTGAGGGACCTCACAATACTCAGCCCTAAGCAGGATGTCTCCATCAAATCCCTCCCATAAGGGCTCAAGGCATTCCAAGGAAGAGGAGGCAGAAAGAGTGTAAGAGCCAGAAGGAATGGAGGACACCAGCGCCTTGTAAACACATCAGGACCAACACACACATGAATTCACAGAGACTGAAGCAGCATGAACAGGGCCTGCACGGGTCTGCATCATATAAGATCCTAGAGCTGAAAGGAGAAGCAGACACCTGCCCAATCCCTAATCCATAAGCAGTCTTCGATGATAACCACTGGCAGATGAAAATTCAGATTTCTCCAATGGTCTACCTTGGGAAACAAATTACCCTTAAGGGTAATTGTCCGCCAATAGATGGCCAACAGAAAACAAACAAAACAGCATCTATGGATGTTTCTTGTCTCATAGTGTCATGTTGGTGATTTTTCTTTTTAAAATTCTTTTTTTTTCCCCTCTTTTTAATACTACAGATTCTTTTCATATAAATAGTATGGCTTCTGGTTTGGTGTTTTTCTGGGATTTTGGTGTTTATATATGAGTGGGTCTCTGCATAGATATACAATATATTATATATATTTAGATATATACTTATGCCTTGGGCTCTTTTTCTTCTGCTTGTTTATTTTGTCATATTCCTCTATGTTTGTTTTTATTTTATCATTTTATCAATATCCCTAGAATCCTGTTTGTTTTCTAATGATAGGCAGATAGGGTGTGGATCTGAATGGTAGAAGAGGTGGGGAGGAAGTGAGAGGAGTAGAGAGAAGAAAAACTATAATCATAACATATTATATGAAAAATCCTTTCAATAAAAGAAAAATATACAATCTCAGAAAAAAAAAGAATACTCCTGTATGCTCTATACCACTGGACTCTTAGAAATGTTAGTAAAGAAGAGGCCTTTGAATTTTAGTTGGATTTCTTTCCCATCTCTGATAGGCTTGTGCTTTCCCAACTAGTTCAAAGTGGTTGCTATCTCATGCTTACTTGATCCAATCAGCATAATGTCATCAATACAATGGACCAGCATGAGGCTCTGGGAAGAGACAAGACAATCAAGATCTCTTACAAACTAAGATATGACACTGGCTAAAGAATTAATGAACTAATAAAGGTGTACTGATGGCCTTGCCAGCTAAAAGCAACTTGCTTCTGGTAGTACTTATGAGGAAGAATCAAGAGAAAAGCAACTGTGAGATCAATAGCTGCATTCTGGGAGATGTGTTAATCTGCTCAAGTAAAGAAGCCACATAATGCTGAAGCTGTAATTAGAGTCATCCTTTGATTAGGCTTGTGATAATCAACTGTCGTTCCCCACGATCCATCTGTCTTCTGCGCAGACCACATAGAACAGTCAGAGGAGTTGTGGTGGGAACCACCACCCCAGCATCTTCCTGGTCCTAGATGTTGATCCCTCTAGAAAGGCAATACCATTTTGGGTTTTCTATTTTCCCTGTTAGAAGCTGCTCTAACGGCTTCCATTTTCCTCCTCAATCCACCAGTTAGGGAGCCACTATGGATATTCCAAATGCACATTCTGAGACAAAGAAAATGACCAGAGCATGAATCTGAGGATCCACTAGACCCACTGTGAGTCAGACTTAGGCTAAAACTCCATAGATCATCTGACTTTCATTTGTTATTACTTTAACTGTAAGGCCATGGTGCTTTGGGGGGAGAGGGGGCTCCTGAAATCCATGTCAAATTCAGAATTAGTTTCTAGTAGCCCCTGAATTGTCTGATTATTTCCTTTTCCCTAAGAAAGTCATCCTGACAAGAGAACATGGATCCCTTTGGGGAAGGATGGGCAAAAAAAATTATAGTTGGGGAAGGATGGGGGAAAGATTCATAGTAAAACTGTTCAGTGTTGTAACATGGTCTTCCTGAAGGGGACCCAGCCTGGCCTTCTCTCCATTAAATGGGTTCTGTATTTATAATCTGGCACAAGTCTGGAAATTGGATAATGGGCCCTGAGTCACTGTTGCTGCATTTTAAGTCAGCCCTTCATTAATTTGTTCTGGAATTTTTATGCTTATGCATATCAAGCAAGAACATAGTAGGCGTCCTACCTATTTCATCCCTGGGAACACCATGATTAATAGCCAGGGCCAAAGGTCTATACAATTTACACTATTATAAACATTACTTCGGCTATACGGTCCCTTTCCATAAGTACACTCACCTTGCCTTTGATGATTCAGCGCTGCCACTTGGCCCCTTGCTACTCTAGGATCCAATTAGAACATCTGCATTTTATTCATACAAATGAGCACCTATACCTCAGGTGTAAGGTCTGGCACAAAGAGAAGAACAATGACAGAGCTCTTCAACTATGCTGGTGCCCCTCACCAATGCATGCTCCTTAGCTTCAGCCAAGAGTGTATCTTTCAGACCCTTCCATTGGGTTTAAAATAGCAAACCCGTTCAACCTTGAAAATTCCTCCATCAACATCAAGCCAAGGGATATCAAGTATCTCTAACTTATTTCACATCAGGCCATCTTTCAACCTATATGTCGGCTAGTCAGTCAAATAAACTCTGCACCTTTTGTTAACTGTGTGAGCTATGACATTAATCCTAGGCTCTCTACTCAATGGCCCCATATCAATAAACTCAGACTGATCCATTCTTACGTTCTTTCCAGCATTATCCTCCATTGTTAAAATCTACTCCCATATATATTCCCCAGACTTCTGTTTGAATACACTAGAAAACTTATTAAGTTCTTTAGAGATACAGCGCAGCTCCTCATGGACCATACTTTCTACCTCATCTCTAGGGGTTTGCCTAGCATTGAATCTTATTTTAGGTCAGCAGGCAAAGATGGGCACTGAGAGACATCAGCAATGACTTGCTTTGCATCTTCTTCAGGAAAGGCTTCTGCTTGTTCCATAAACCATGCATGATTACTCCCCCAAGTCAAGGGCAGCAAGGACAATACTGCATGGCGCAGAGGCGGGAATGTCTCATCTGCTAAGGGTGTGGGGGGATTATTTCCTCAAACTGAATAAACCCCATCTTCACTAGGGACCTACTACACACGCCCACCCTAAGTTACAGGCGCCTACACTTTTCTCAGCACTCCCCTCACTTTAAGGGCTGACATCCTTTGAGGCTGGGACTCAAATGTGTTGTAAGTCAGCCTATCATGTGATGAGGGCTTGGGCTTTATTTTTAGTAGTGCCAGCACTACAGCTGCTGGAGATTTTTTTTTTCCCCAGGGTACACCTAGAAACCTTTAGGCTGTTTATACACATCTGAGTCTGGGTAGTTTCTGTCGCTGGACTCTTTCTGCTCCTTTGTTATCCTATCTGGAGATTGCTAGAAGCTACGAGCCAGCATCATTACTTTTGTTTGCAGTCACCAAATTCTAGTACCTCATAAGAAGCGAGTCAGGACTATCAAATGAACTGAGCTCCTACAGTTCTTTAAATAGTCCACACTTAACTTCCAGTGCTCTCCGTGCTCCCAGAGGAGTCTTTAGGAAACTGTAGCATTCATGGAATTGAAGAGCCAGCTGAAAATACCACTGAGTCTACTAGAGAAATTCATCACTGCAATTCTGCTTCTCTAGAACTAAGCTCCGCATTACTCTAGGTTCTTTAGAGACACAGAACTAATAAAATGGGCTTTACTGGATTGGCTTACAAGATAGGGTCTGAGCAGCTCAATGTTATCTGTCTCACACTGGAGATGTTACTCCATTCAAGAGGATGGGTACCTTGGCATCCCCAATCTGGTGATGGAGGGCTGTAAATTCCTGCTGAGTGACTGACCTTCCATCTTGGAAGCCCAAAGAAGCTGAGTTCTGATATCAGTGAAGGAATCCAACAGCAGCAGCAGCAACAGGACAGATGAACTTGCCATTGAGAGCAAAGGCAAGGGGCAAAAGCAAAATTTCTTTCTTCAACCTCCTTTTACCTGAGCTGTCATTAGAAAGTGGTACCCACATGGAGGAGGGAGTCTCCCCTCTTCAAATAACCTAACCAAGAAAAATCCCTCTGGTATGTTCCAGGTGGCTTTCTTGTTAGTGGATTCAAGATCCAGGCAAGCTGAAAAACAAGTTAAACCATCACAGAAAACCCTTTTGAAACCATAGCAACGATGTACGGATGAAAGAGATAAGAGATTCTTCTATAGCCACTTTTTAAACAATGATCTAGAGGTGCCAGACCAGAAAGAGACAAAACACATAACTGGGAGGGGAGTGAATTAAAAAGAAGAAATAATGCTGTAATTATGGACAAAACACGGTGAATATTAAAACCTTGAAAGAATCTGTAAGTTGTAAGAATTTTAAAGAAAAAAATGGTTTTACAAGGAAGTGGTAGGTAGGATAAGACAGAGTCATTTGTATTGATGTAACACTCCCACAAATAACATGGATGACATACATTTTACAAATCTAGTGCTTTGGAGGTACTAAAAATATGTGTGGGGGGGGAACAGTCGCAAAGAGCCAAACATTAAAAGAAGAGAACCACCTGGGTATTGCTTTCTTTCTAAGTATACTGAATTATCCATACTGTAAAAAGCAGCTAAAAACCAAATAGAAATATTTCTGGTTTATTGATATGAAAAGTCAAGAAATGAGGCCCAGAGCAGCTGCAGGGTAGTGGGAGATCCTGGAAAGAGGGACACATGAGGAGAGAGTCCTTGAATCTACACTTAACTCCACCCCAATTCTTGACACTTGTACTGAACTTTCACATACTTCAACATAGGCAGAAGTTCCTAGGCTGGAATTGCTGAGCAAGTTTCTACCTGTGCCTCTTTCAGGGAGATAGCTTGGAATTTCATCTCAGCCAAGCTCAACATATGTTAAGGCAAAAATCAAGGTTCTTCAGAGGAAGATAGCAGAAGCCAGAATGGCTACAACTTATTAGCAATGTTTAATACATCATTAGAAAATTGACATGGGGGAAGACAGAGAAAAAAAATGTGACCTAAAGAAAAAATGAGAATAAAATTTGTTTATAGGAACAAATTTCTGTGCAACTCAAGGTTTGCATTTGCAAGTAAAAACCTGGGGAAGCAGGAAAAAAAAAATGCTCACAGACAGTAAGGAATTAGGGTAATCATGAAGACGTAGATCAAAACCTTGGCAACAAAAATAAAAACTATAGAAAGATCAAATGAGAAAATGAGAACAGAAAAGCACAGTATCTGAAGTGAAAAGATAATTCAATAGGTTTAAATGGTGTATCAGAGACGGGAGAACATTTGGCCAGCGAGCTTACTGATAAATCACTAGACAGCATCCCATGTGAACAAGAAAAGCGAACGATTTAAGAAAGATACAGAGATGGGCGTGGAGGCTCATGTCTATATTCCCTGCACTTGAGAGGCTCAGAAAGAAGGGCTATGAGTTTTAGACCGGCCTAGGTTGCAGAGAAAGTACCAGGAGTATCATCTGTTTCTGTGAAAGACTGCCCCAAAATTATAGAAAAGATCAACCTCTATCCTGCACAGGTGTGCACATATATAAACACACACATATACTCTCTCTATATATATTACTAATAATGATAATGTCTAGAAATAAATAAGAAAAGAACAGATTTCAAAATAATCTGACAGACAATATGTTCTAAACATACTGTATTTAGAACTCTAGAAGGTAAAGAGAGAAAGCCAGCATGTCTGAGGATAAGGCAGGATTGTGAGTCCAAGGCCAGCCTGGGCCACATAGAGAGACACTGTCCAAACAGAGAAGGAAGACAAATGTGCTCAGGCATTGCTAACTTTGGGGAAAAGCTTGACCTACAGGTAATGGGAATTTAGCAAATCCTAAGAAGCTTGAATACGAGCAAGAGAAAATAAAACATTATTTCTAATTCCTTAAAATTAAGAAATCCAATCCATCAAATGGTGTCACAAAGGTTCTTAAAGGACAAGACACAGTGTCAGGACAATGGATGAAATCAAGGACACGCACCAGAAATACATAAACATTCCCATGGACCAATCACAAATAAAGCCTACCAGGAAGTGGGAAAAGTCTTAGACACCACAAAATAGAAAAGCTATATGACAGATAACTTGTGGAAAGAGCTTGGTTCCTTCTGGAATTAACTAAAACCCAAGTGACCGAGAACGCGTGTGAGGGATCTTCTTTTTTCTTTATCGCATCACTTGAGGTAAGAAGCTCCATCCTTAACCCAGATCGTTTGAGGGGGAAAGGTCTACCTTAAATCTGGGCCACACCTTCTGGTGGCCCACCTTCTATGTAAAGGCCATGGGAAAAAACGGGGGGGTGGGTCCACTCTGCCTGCTTGCCCTCTCTGTAGCGTCAAGTGCATTCTTTCACTGCCATTAGAGCATACTGCCTCTGGATCCCAGGGTATGCTGATGACCAGCTGAAACATCCAGCCTCAATGACAAAATAACTAGATCCTTGGACGCTCTGTCAGGGGAAGCCATTGTTAGAATAGTAGACCTGTAAGGCACCCCAATTAATCCTGTGTGTGTCTATTCTGTAAGTTGTTTCTCTAGAGAACTCTAATACAAGGAATCAAAACTATGATGAAATATTAAGCTATAAAGCTTCTGCAAGTATATTCTATCCCATATTATCATTTGAAGATACTAGCCTAATACATATATAATATTATATACATTCATGTATAGTACATTAATATATATTAGGCTAATATCTTCATATACATGACTATATAAGTATATACACTAAAGATACATGTATAAGTATGTATATATATATATACATATACATGCATAGTATATATATGTATATACTAGTATATATACTAGGAGTCTCCCCTGTTTATTGCTGAGTGCTATTCCATTGCATGAGTGCAACAAAGTTTATCCATCAACTTCTTGTCAGACATTTGGATGGGTTCCATCGTTTTGTAATTATGAGCAAAGCTTCCAGCACATACTTTATGAAAATCTCTTTTGTAGAGACAGACTTTCACCGCTCCTGGATAAACGTATAGGAGTGGTATCACTGGGTCATAGGGTAGGTGTAATTTTGATTATAAAAAAATAAAACTGTCAGGAGCATAGATATATATGCATAGATCTAAACAAATGTACCTGTCTGTGCCCACAGTATCACATGTAGAAAGGAGAACAAGGATGAGAGTAGGTGATGAGAAAGAATTACACACAGATAAACGACACATAAGCTGTGAAAGAGGACATAAAGCTAGTTGCTTTTTTGGTATTAATTCTGTTGTGAAACTTTTATTTTTGATGGCAGATAAAAGTATAATTTTGTTGGCATAAAAGATATTTGATAGTGAAAGTATGAACTGTAGCGTCAGGTTCCACAGCTTCAGAATGGCTGTTCTAAGTGTGTAGAAGTTCACAGAGATATGCAGACTGCGGGTCTGTCCAGTTTCACTGTGCGATTCAGCGTTTCATTTCTAAGTTCTTTATAGTAAAGACTTAATTTAAAAATTTGAAAAACAAGCCTTCAGGAGTTGAGGTAAGCAAAAAAAATATTCAGAACACAAAAGGCGCAATCAATTCAAAAGATTCATAAATTGGACTTCAAAATTTAGAACTTCTCTTTAATAGGTACTTTTAAGAAAATAAGAAAATTAAGACATTTCTTGAAAGAACGTATCAGTGGACTATGGCTGATGAGGAGCTTGTATCTGGGATAAAGAACTCTAAAGATTTCATTATATATAAATAAACAACTAGACTTAAAGAGACTTAAGAGATACTTCATAAAAAGATTCACAAACTTCAATATGTGTACCAAAAGGTACTAGCCAAAAATTTGCATTATTTAACTATCAATTAAAAATATATTCTACCACTCCACATAGTAGGATTGCTGAAAAGTTTAGAGACTGACTGTACTGTGCTTTGGCAAGAACGTAAAACAGCTAGGGTCCCCACAGGCTGCTGCTGGGTCAAATGTGAAATGCAAAAACCACGGTGGAAGACTGTTGTCTGTTTTATTTTTTTATAGTCAAAATTACACCTACCCTATGACCCAGTCATGCCACTCCTACACATCTATCCGGGAGCAGTGAAAGTCTGTCTCCACAAAGAAGATTTTCATCAAGTCTGTACTAGAAGCTTTCCTCATAATTGCCAAATGATGGAACCCATCCAAACGCCTGTCAGAAGTTGATGGATAAACTGAAATGCATTAGTGCGATGGAATAGTACTCAGCAATAAACAGGGGAGACTCCCAAAACATGCAAGAACATAGCTGACTCTCAGAAGCTTTATGCCAAGGGGAAGAAGGATATATATTCTGAATGAATCATCTGCTAAACATCTGGAGAACAAAACATTTTAGTAATAGAAAGCAAAGAAGCAGTGGTGGGGCAGGCCCAGGGACCATGAAAAACTTTTGGGGTGATGTAAATAATCCCTTTCTTGACTGTGGCGGTGACTGACTGGTGGTATACATCTGTCAGAACTCCCTGAACTCCTCATGTCAAAAGGAGAAACACGCCTTTAATCCCAGCACTCAGGGAGGCAGAGGCAGGCAGATCACTGTGAGTTTGAGGTCAGCCTGGTCTACAAAGCAAGTCCAGGACAGCCAAGGCTACACAGAGAAACCCTGTCTCAAAAAAAACACAAAAAAACAAACAAAAAACAAAAACAAAACAAAAAAGGAGAAACATTTCACTTTGTATAAATTATGCATCAATAATTTTTAAAAAGCTTTAGGGTTTAATTTAAACAGTTGTTATTATCTTATGTTTCTGTGTGTGTGTGATAGAAGGGGTGTGCTCATGCCACTGCCTGCATGTACAGGTCAGAGGATAACTTTGTGGGGTCAGTTCCTTCCTCCACATTTTTATAGGTTCCAGGGATGTAAGCAAGGTCTCCAGTTTAGCACAGAGCTTTCACTCATTGGGCTAGGGTTTCATTTTGAATATTTAAGGGGGAAAAATCTACAATAATCTGCCTTAAAAACTCACTAGGATGACAAAATTTTAAGTCCTTCAATGCCAATGTTGACAAAGGATGAAGAGCTACAGGAATGTAAGCTAGGTGCTCGGCATGAGAGCTCTGAGTTATCTTCGTAGAGGACTTGCTTCTAGGGATCAAGTAAGGAAAGCAAAAAAAAGGATACAGGATGAGGATAAGGAGTTAAGGTATAGACAAGGGCGAATCTAGGTGGGTGCTCTGGAGTGAGGAAGGCCCACTGAAGACAGCCGAATGTGGTCCACAGTGGCCAAGCCTGTTAGCCTCCCTCCACACAGCCATCATCTGTTGGGAAGCTGCAAAGGTAGCTGTCCCTGAAAGAGCTGAGTTGGCAACACAACTTGAGAACCACCACACAAGCACACACACACTTCAGTGATAGTGACACAATCCTGTGGGTACAGCATGGCAAAGCGGGAGGTGTGAGTGCCCTATGAGCCAGCATTCTGCTCCTGAGAGTGTCACCTACTGAAATGAGTGACCATGCATACTCATGCTATAAGCCACTCAAAAGTTCACCGTGTGCCATCAAAATCACCATCTAATACATGCACAGAACCGAGCATGTCATGTGTTGATAGAAAGCAACAATCAAGAACATGAATAAGCCTCAGGTTTTGATCCAATATTTTATAGTTATAACAGAATCTCCAAGATTGGGTAATCTACAAAGAAATGAGGTTTATTTTGGCTTATAATTTCGGAGGCCAGTAAGCCTTTGATCTAGAAGACTCATGATCCTCGTGAGGGCTCCAGGCAGAAGAGCTAGAGGGAGGGGGCAGCCTCTCTGATAGCTTACTGAGTCTTGTAACAGAGCCATTAACCTGCTCACCAGGACTCCACCCCCTGACCCAGATTCCTCCCACAAGGCCACACTGCCAACACTGCTCTGTACAATGAAGGCTCCACCTCTGACCTTTTGAGGGGTAAGCTGCCATCACGGCACTTAGAAACAGTATGTTAAGTAAAGAAGAACGAACAAAGAATACATCTAGTCTATTTACAGTGTATGATTTACCATCAGCAGAACCAAGACCTGTGCAGGAGTACGGGCACGCCTCGTTTTAGCATGCTTTGCCTCTCTATACTTCACAGATAATTTATCCACATTGAAGGTTTGTGCCCACTCTGCTTCCGGCAAACCTAAAGGCACCTTTTTTATTGACTCAAACAATGATTAGGATTTGGGGCAAATTAAAGTATCTTTAATGGTGTGCACTGCATTACAGACATCATTGCATGCAGAATAGACTGGACTGAAGTGAGGAAAGAAATCTCATGCACACTGGGAAATCAAGCTCTTGTGCAACTTCCTTTCTTTGGGGTGTTTGCTTTGTTGCAATAGTCTGGAGTTGAACCTGTAACATCTCTGAAGAATATCAAATATAAGTTATAGCTCGCTGAGGAAAGGAAACAAGAGATTTGCACAACAGCCAGGGTCACTGAGGTTTTTCTGCAGGGCAGGGGGAGTTTCGACCCACAGAGCAGCACCCAGAGGATGTAACTCACTCCCAACCCTTGATGTACGCTGTCTTTCTGCTTATTAGTCAAGCTATACCCGTAGGTTAGAGTGCTTTTCTTTTTGCATGTTTTATTTCACAATAAAAAGAAAAGGCAATGCTACATACTTAATGGTTAAAGGAACTAAGCAAATTTAGCTTGAAAAAAAAAAGGCTTAAGGGTTAGTTAATGGTCATCAATTGGGGAAAGAAAGAAAGAAAATAAATTTGCCATGAGTTTTCCACAGGGCGCAGCTGGGACCTTTGAGAAAAAGAGTCTTCTAATGATTCAAATACATGCATCGAGTGCCTAAGCTCATACTCTATGCTGGGCAGCTCCATCCCTGGCTGAGGTCAGGTTGGTACTCTCACCCCTCTCAGCTCTGAGACCTCCAGAGGGAAGTAGAAGAGGGACAGGCTGACACCATTCCTCATAAAGGAACAAAGAATAAACGAGGATGAGTTTACTTTTTAAATGTCAGCCAGCTAAGAACCTGCTTTAAGCTGAGGCATTCCTTTTGCCTTCCTTCCTTGTTGGTTTTGAAGGGCGGTTTTTTTATTGTTGTTGTTGTTTTGTTTTTTTATTAATTACACTTTATTCACTTTGTATCCCCCCATAAGCCCCTCCCTCTTCCCCTCCCAATCCCATCCTCCCTCCCCCTTCTTCACGCATGCTCCTCCCCAAGTCCACTGATGGGGAGGTTCTCCTCTCCTTCCTTCTGATATTAGTCTATTAGATCACATCAGGAGTGGCTGCATTGTCATCTTCTGTGGCCTGGTAAGGCTGCTCCCCTCTCAGGGGGAGGTGATCAAAGAGCAGGCCAACATAGTTCTGGAAGTCCTTGCTAGAGCAATAAGACAGTTGAAGGAGATCAAGGGGATACAAATTGGAAAGGAAGAAGTCAAATTATCACTATTTACAGATGATATGATAGTATACGTGAGTGACCCCAAAAACTCTACCAGGGAACTCCTACAGCTTATAAACACCTTCAGCAAAGTGGCCAGATACAAAATTAACTCTAAAAAATCAGTAGCTCTCCTGTATACAAAAGACAAAAGGGCCAAGAAAGAAATTAGGGAAACAACACCCTTCACAATTTATAGCCACAAAGGACATAAAGTACCTTGGTGTAACCCTAACCAAGCAAGTCAAAGACTTGTATGAAAAAAATTTCAAGTCTCTGAAGAAAGAAATAGAAGATATCAGAAGATGGAAAGATCTCCCATGCTCATGGCTTGGAGATTAACATAGTAAAAATGGCCATCCTACCAAAAGCAATCTACAGATTCAATGCAATTCCCATCAAATTACTAACACAATTCTTTACAGACCTGGAAAGAAAATTTCTCAACTTCATATGGAATAACAAGAAACCCAGAATTGCTAAAACAATCCTCTACAATAAAAGATCTTCTGGAGGTATCTCCATCCCTGATCTTAAGCTATACTATAGAGCAGCAGTTATAAAAACTGCATGGTACTGGCATAGAAACAGAAAGGTGGATCAACAGAACCAAACAGAAGACCCAGAAATAAACCCACACACTTATGGACATCTGATCTTTGACAAAGATGCCAAAACCATTCAATGGAAAAAAGACAGCATCTTCAACAAATGGTGCTGGTCTAACTGGATGTCTACATGTAGAAAAATGCAAATAGATCCATAGTTATCACCCTGCACAAAACTAAAGTCCAAGTGGATCAAAGACCTCAACATAAAACCAGACACATTAAATAGGTTAGAAGAAAAAGTAGGGAAAACCCTAGAACTCATTGGTACAGGAGAAAACTTCCTGAACAGAACACCAACAGCACAGGCTCTAAGAGCAACAATCAATAAATGGGACCTCATGAAACTGAAAAGCTTCTGTAAAGCAAAGGACACCATCATCAAAACAAAACGACTGCCTACAGATTGGGAAAGAATCTTCACCAACCCTTTATCTGACAGAGGGCTAATATCCAGTATATATAAAGAACTAAAGAAGCTGAAAAGCAGCAAACCAAGTAATCCACTTAAAAAATGGGGAACGGTTTCGAAGTTTTTGAAAGTGTTGGGATTGTACTTTCTTGATGATTTGTGTTGTCTTGTGTGTGTGTGTGTGTGTGTGTGTGTGTGTGTGTGTGTGTGTGTGGTGCTGGGGATCCAACCGGAGGGGAGGCTTTACTTGCTAAGCCGCCGCTGCACCCGGAGGGAGACCCCACTGGCACCCGCCTCCTCACCCCACCTCCCGCCCTCCACCTTCCACTTTCACAAGGGTAGATTTGTTTTCAGATTCTGGTTCCAGCTAAACTTGTTCTGCCATGGCCCTCTAGGCAAGGACCTTGGGAACTCAACAGCTCTTTAGACCAGGAGGGGCACTGGGGCTGCTCAGTTCTTTGGCCGCTATGGTGAGGTTCCCTAGCTTGCATCTAGACGGATGAGAAGCACGCTCTGCAAGACAAGAAGTCACCGCCGATAAAGAAACTGGGCAGGTGGGGACAGGGGCGGGGGAGGTGGAAACACCCAGCTGAATCAGGCAGGAGACATTTGCACAGAGGTCATAGGGCACTACACCATCTTCAAGTTGTCCAGGATGAAAGGAGAACTCTTTATTGATTAGTCAAAGCTTGTATTTCCAGCCCTTGCGCTCAGAGGATGTATGAGTGTGATTGGCAGGTGAATACTAAAGTGCTTTCTGCTTTAGCAGCATGAAGACTGTGCCCAAGAGGCAGGAGAATAAGAAGCAGGTTGTTTGAATGAGGTGTGCAGTTCCATTGTGCTCATGAATTTAGCTGCGTAAGACAGCCACACTCTACCTGCAACCCAGGCCTTTGCAGCCGAACCAGCGGCAATGATGGAGGAACCAGGGCCAGGCTGTGATGCTCAGAGCCAGTGACCAGTGCTGTTTCCAGGGTCCTCTCTGGCCAGAGAGTGGAACAATGGTTTCTCTCTAGAATTTGAGAATAGGTGACAACCAGTCACTCATGCCAGGGACCTGGAGTCAACATAAACCATTTCTTCTCCTTTCTGGTCTCTGATTAGTATGTATTGCAATATCTCATTTAAACGACTAGGCTGTCTATATGCTTTTAACTCACACTGCCAAAGCCAGCATGACTCGGAAAACAGATCCCGTTGCCTTCACCATCCTCAGAGAGAAAACAGCTAGAGAAGGTGAGTACATCACCTCCATTGGGACCACCCTCAAGGAGGGACGCAGGTGAGCTGGTCCCTAAGTGAGAGAAGCAGCCCAGCCCATCTTGCCTCATTTCCTTAGCTGCTCTCTTCCTCCCTTTAAAGAACCTTCCGTGGAAATCATGACTAGCATCCAACTGCCTGGACCGTGAGTAACCCATGAACCTGGAAGCTTCCTGTGGATGCTCCTTTTACTCGGCGCTGTTTTCTTGATCAGCAGGTCAGAGCACAGAGGGTTTTAGTACCCCACCCGGTCTCCGGGGAAAGAGAAGAGAGAAATGAACCAGCTTCTTCCCCGGTGTTTTCTTGAGCCCCGCCTGGTATGATTATGTCCTGCATTATCTCATTTAAACGACTAGGCTCTCTATATGGTTTCAATTCACACTGCCAAAGCCAGCATGACTCAGAAGACAGATCCCATCACCTTTACTTGTACATAGCGGCCTTCCTTTCCCTCATGCCGTTTCTTCTCTTTAACTGTCAACCCTTTTCGGAGGGTCTTAATGAAACCGAAACATCTTTCTCTGACCTGTGGAGAACTGTAACTCACTTCTCCCCAACCCCTGCTTGGTGTTTCTCCTGCCTGATGTTTATGATAGCTTTGTTACTAAAGAACCAGTTTCTTTCTCAGACTCCACCCTTCCTCATTAGCATACTTGCTTGGGCTTTGCAGCCAATACAATATGGTGGTTATAGGTGTACTGTGGCCTCGGCCACTCACGCCACAATGGATAAGAGCCATCACAAGCTCAGAGAGGCTGCTGGCTTGGGAGTGGGGAGCTATTTCCCAGAGCACATCACATGTTATGCCTAGTTTACTGAAGCCAGGGCCCTGCTGGGTGTACTAGGCAGGGCCCTGGCCCACTTCACACACTGTGGGTATTTCTCAACAGGCACTCTCTGGCTGGGAACTTAATCCTGCTGGAGCCTGGCTGGGAG
This sequence comes from Meriones unguiculatus, assembly GCF_030254825.1. Taxonomy (NCBI): domain Eukaryota; kingdom Metazoa; phylum Chordata; class Mammalia; order Rodentia; family Muridae; genus Meriones; species Meriones unguiculatus. The sequence goes on from NC_083352.1 coordinate 18,806,462, forward strand.
TGCCCCATGGGCACCCTCCCGAGGCCCAAGTTCACATTCATAGAGATTGTCACACTACCAGGCGGGCCCTGAATCACGCGTGTGACTCACTTGTCAACCGATTTCTCTACAGAAACCTCTTAGCAGTTAATTTCTGGCTAATTTATTATCCTTCAGCTTAGCCCTACAGCGCCATTAGCTAGGCGCCTGACACGACTGAGTGAAATATTGTCTAATTTATTATCTTATTACTCCTCTGGAACAGGATCAATTAATTACCCATTAAAGTATTTCAGCTGCGGAGATTTATTAGCGGCCCTCTGCATTTTAACAGATGATTAGTTATACATGTTTGTTTGCTTGAAGAGCAGAGACTAGCAAATGAACGGGCAATGGAGAGGGGAAAGGACTGCAGAGAGAGGGAGCCGGTGCAGCAGCAGGCAGCTAATGGGGCTCCTCTGCCTGGTGAAAATGGAGCAGTCAGTGACAAGAATTATCGACTCATTCACTTGCGGTTTTGAGATAACCATATGTACAGGGGAAGGGGAGGAGGTGGGGGAGAAAAAACCCTCACTCAACTGCTTTTTCCATTCAATAAATTCGCTTCAGAATATATTGGATTGGGGTTTGATGGCTATTTCGTGTTTTGCAGAGTGCTGACACTGGTATGATTCAGTAATTATTGTTTCTTTTAAGTTATTGCTGTAATTTTGCTCTCTAAGATCCCAATCAATTTCTGCCTCTCAAGGGCACGCTTGAAAAGCGATATTTGAAAACAGCCCTCTGATAGATTGTGCTGCGAGACAGTGGCGGAGACAAATGGCCTAATCTGGCACAAATTAGCTTGGCTTCCACAGATAGTTTTATACAGCAATGTAAATTATATTGTCAGACCCAGTCACTTTCCTGCTTAGAGTGCAGCTAACAAGGAACCATGGAGACGTGATTGGTGCTGCTGCGCCCTCCCAGGGCTGCCGCAGAGCCATTTGTAAGGGGAGAGAGAGAGAGAGAGAGAGAGAGAGAGAGAGAGAGAGAGAGAGAGAGAGAGAGAGAAAGAGCATCAGTGCCTTGGGTAACAAAAACAAGATGGTCCAGCGAGCTAGAACAGGAAGTGTGGATTGGACAAGTCCTGAGCACTCTGGGCAGCATGGAACTAAGCCATTGGAAGGAGAGGCTCTGGAATGTGGACTGGGGTGGTCCAATCCCTGGGAGAGATGCTGGTGAGAGAGAGGCAATGCTCTGTTGGTAAGTAGCAGCAGAGAGGCCATGATCAACCACAAACTCCTCTCCTCCAAGAGAAATAAATGGTTTCAAGGGTTCTGGGTGGGGGGAGGAAGGAGATGTGCTGAGCTGAGCTGAAGTGAGAGCTGTGCTGAGCAGAGCTGGATGAAAATGTGCTGAGCAGATTGGCCAGCTGGCTATGCTGACCATTGGGGGGAAGGGCCTGGCGGGATGAGCTGACCAGCGCAGGGCAAGAGCCTCAGCAGGTCTGTGTGACAAAATGTCTTCTCTGCTTTTACCCCAAATAGATTCCTCTGGACACCACTCTGAGCAGCTGGCTAGTCCTTTCCCCTTTCTGTCACATCCACAGCCCTCCGTCTTCTCACACTACAGATTTTTCTATTTCTCTATGCTCCTTTACCGCCTATGCCCTCTCCAAGTTCACCCTCAGACTCCATTCTTGGACTCGGCTTGGAACACTTCCTTGCTGTCATTTCATATCTGCCTGGTTGGCTCTTGAGTTCTCAGGGACCCCTGAGAGAGGAGCAGCACCTTACCTCGAGGACAGGAACCGCAACTACTAAGCAGCCCCCAGAATTCTCCTGGACCAGGAACTCAGAAGCCAATCAGCGGTCCTCACAATGATGCCTCGTGAGTCAGGGGAGGAAAAATAAAGTGGCAGCAGAGGCAGGCCATTGGTGTTACAGAGCTGATACACCCAGCCTTCATGTAGGGACAGCAATGCTGAGGAAACACTGTCTATTCCCTGAGCTCTTGTACCTAAGGAATGCTGAGTTCGGATATTTGCTGCTGTACATCCTCACATCCTCCAGTCCCAAGGCTGTACTTAAGCAGTCCTTCACAGTCAAAAGCTCATCTTCACAGAATGTCTAAATAGTACTCATGACAGAAGGGCTCTAACAGAAACAGTTTCTCACAAACAAATGTCCCAGCCTCCTCGTCTAATAATGGCTTAAAACCCTTCTCTGATTTCAAGAAAGGCCTTGTAGTTGAACTTAGTTCCCCCTGCCTGGCTAAGCCATCATCTGTTACTTCTGGAAACTCTTAACCAAGTTCTTTCACCTTCTTGCTCAGTTACTTCTTTCTTACTTCTCAATGCCTCTGGGGGATCTGAGAAGTTGTATTACTACTTCTGCCTCATCTACGGGAGAAATGAGGATCACAGGAATGCGTGACAGAAATACAGCCTTGGCAAGGGCAATGTAGCCATCAGATCTGATTTTAAAGACTACTGTTTGCAAGTAGAAGAGCACTTTTACTTCTTCAGTCCTAGTAAGTGACAACTGACCCATGCCAGACGCTCTGCATAACTTGTGTTCCTAAATTAACTGGCTAGTGCTCTAAATGAAAACACTAAATGCATGTTAACACAACGCCACATTCATTTATTTGACACTTCTACTAATTCCAAAGCGGCGCCCCTAATAAGCAGCACAATTCTCTGTCAAGCAGCGATAAAGGCCCAGCATCCTTCCACCTCGTGGCTCCTTCATCTTCAGCTTATCTACATCATGTCTTCTAAGAGGAAATACGTAAATTTGTCCATAGAAGGGTAGGTGTTTCTCTAGGGCACAATGAGAACTATTTGTAAACTGGCTGGGAAAGTCACATAAATGTGCTTGTACCACAGAAAAGAAGCGAGAGTGACATCTGGTCACGCCTGTCATGCCGTCTCAGTATTATCTCACCCCAGATCAGGTGAGGAAACTGAGACACCACGTCCAAAGCCACACAGCTCTAGAAACAGAGATATAACTTAAACATAGTTATTCCACTCTGCCAATTTTTACCACTCAAGAAAACAAAACCTAACCAAGAACAAAGATTTTGGACAAATGTCATCACTCATTTTCCCTAAGACTCAACTTGGAAACGTAGGGTTCAACCACCTAAACAGAGCACTAAATAGACCCAGGAAACAGAGTTTGGTTTATTTACTTTGAGAGCATTGGCAGAGACCATGACCCAGTGTTCCATATGATGAACTAAGGCTCAGGAAGGTTAATGACTTGCTTAAAGCCACACAGTTAAGTAAGCGCCAAGCAGGAAGGCGAATAACCCAGTATTCTCTGTCTTTGTCAAGGGTATAATCCTCAGCTCCACAACCTTCCTACCCCATGGGGCTTTTCACATCATAGCATGAAATGAAATCAGAGACCATCACACTCCCCACGCCAAGTCTGCTTGGGTACCCATGCCTTAGCTGCTTCACCTGAGGGAAACAACATAAAGGAGGAGCCTTCTTTTGACTCATGGTTGGGGAAGCTCTGGTAGCAGCAGTTTGTGGCAGTTTGCATTACATGTTCTGTCAGGGAGCAGAGAGAGATGAACGTTCATGCTCAGCTAGCTTTATCCAGTAAATGTAGTCCAGGACTCAAGACCAGAGAATAAGGCCTCCCGCTCTTAGGGTAGTTCTTCCCACATCAATGAACCTAATCATAGCCATAGGCTAACCTAATCACATTATCCCTCATGATTGTACGATGGCTTGCCTCCTTAGGAGACTCCAAATCCAGTCAAGGTGACACTATCACCATCACAACCTGGTACCAATTGTCTGATTCTAGAAAGGTGAGTATTTTGAGAAACGCACTGTTTCTTTCCCCTGAACAGATCAAACAACAAGATGAAAAGTTCCACAAGTGTAGAGTGCATAAATTCATGGGTAAGAAGGACAAATCTCTTTGAGGGGAAAAACTATGCCCTATTGTATTTACATCCTCAATAGCTAATGTAATACCTCAAATCCAATAAATATCTACTAGATAGAAGCATATCTGAATAAGTAAATTAAAGCATTCTCCTCTTTCCCACCAAGAACTAGAGTCTAGGTAACACCCAGGCAGAGAAAACCAGAGAAAGACTAGCCTCTCCTGAGGGGCTCTAGCCGGCCCAACCATGGCAAACATTACCTTTTACCCTTCTTCTCCGTTCCCTCTGTCTTGCTAAAATATAAGTGTTATATTACATTCCTAAAGCTGGCCACCAAGGTGTATTCCTTTGGCTGCTTCCTCCTCCTGAGGCTGACTGCCAAGGAGCAATTATCAAAGTATTGAAGTCCAGCAATCAAACCCTTTTGGCTCTCCTAACTAACATGCCCAAACAAAACAAACCAACTCAGCCTAACATGATTTTCTCCTTGTGCCTTTATAAATTGCCATTTGCCCCTGGCCCATGTCTGTCTCCTTTTTATCCCTCTGGGCACATATCCTTTTCCTCCCTCCACTGTCCCTTTCCCCTTCTCCTTCATCCTCTATCTCCTGTCTTTGTCTCTTATTACCTGCCCTTTGCTCCTCTGAAGCAAGCAAGTCTCCTTTGTGTTGAGAACTTGGTCTTCAGCTGTCTTGTGCCAATAGCGGGCCTTTCACCCCTTTTCCTAGTAGCTGTTTTCATTGCGCTTCTTTTATCTTTAAAGTCGCACAGAAGCAATTAATCAATATGATTTGCAATGAAATCATCATAAGTAACTTCCACATAAGCTCCTTTATGGAATCATTCTTCTTTTCTCTAGACACTAAAATGTCTTCTGAGAACTATTATTATACTCTTCATGTAAAAGTTAAAAATCATGGCCACTATTTAGGCCCCTGAACCACCTCACTCCATTGCAAATGTTGAGTCCACCACCCAGATACATTTACTATACCGTAAACACTATAGGACACGGCTATAATTTATAAAAGTGGGATGCGCATTTTAAAAAATAAAATATGCTGCTTTCTATTTATACCAGCTGTTTACCATTTTGAAGTTCTTCCTTCCTGAAGATCTACTTTCCCATATGGTAGCATCACTGTTGAATCTAAGGGATGCTGTCACGTCTTTTGTAGTGTGGGTGTGTTAAAATTCCATTTATACCTGAGATGAATGAATTTAAAAGTAGGTTTTGCCTTGGCTCATGGTTTCAGAGATATCACTCTGTGGGAGTGGCAGCATGGCCCCATTGCTTTAGGCCTGAGATGGCACACAGTATGTCATGGTGGCTGTGAATGTTGGATGCAGTCTATTCACCTCATGGTAGCAGAAAAGCAAAGACAGATACAGGAATATCTCAGTATACCCTGCAAAGCCACGCACTTGCCTGGACCTAACTTCCTCCCACTAGGCCCCACATTTTAATGGTTCAAGCAGCAATCAGTACTCAAACACTGGAGGCCACACCTTCAGCGTACGAGCCTTTAGGAGACTTTCAGGTTTTTCTGAGTTCAAACGATCTTGCTTCATCTAAAAGGGTCTCTGTGCTGCCTTTGTTTCTGAATGAATATCCACACTGGATGTAATCTGGGTGAACAGGTCTCTTGTTTGCTTACACACAGCATACATTTGGGGACGGGCTTCCATCATTGTCTGGCCTCCAGTGAATTATTGTTTTACACGTAATATGTCTTTTCTCTCAAGATTTTCAAGAGTTCTCTCCATTTCTCAAGGTCTGTGGACAGTTAGGCTGTGAGGCTCCATATTCTACATTTTCTACATATATATCTTGCTTTGGATTCACTAAGATTCTTAAATGTGTTAACTTTGATCATTTATCAAATTTCTGAGGATTGATTCCTGCTTGTCATTTTCAAGATTTTAAATTTCTATTCATGTGACTTTTGTCATTTTTACAGCCCACTTTTGCTTATTATTTCTTTTTTCTCATCCACTTTTGCAACACTAAGAATGTGTTAGACATTTTGCCTCACAGTGTTTAAGAGCCTGTCCATTAGTTTGTTTGTTCTTTTCTATTCATAGGCCTAGAGACTCTTACCTTGCTCTGTAACTTCACTGAATCTTCCTATGCCGTAGCCATGCTTCTTAAACAGTCACTGCATTTTTGCGTATAATATCCTGTTCTGCAGTTTTATTTAGTGGGTTGTAGCTCCACAAAGATTTTATGTTGTCTTCATTTACTTGAGTCATACTTTCTCTTATTTTAGTGAGTGCGTATTTAGTATTTGGACTGAACAGCCAGTCATTATGGACCGCATTTCCTCCAGATCTTTCTGTGTTAAATTTTTTTGGATTATGTTCTAGACGTTGTGAGTATCATGTTGCGGTTCCTCGGAATTCTGTCTTAGTCTCTGAAGATCACTGAGCCATTACTGCTGTAGTAGTGGACAGTTTGGTTAGACTCAGATGACAAACTACCTCATGGGCAGCCCTTTACGTCTCACTTCAGTTGTTCTATCTTTAGCTGAGCTGCTTGGATGCTGCCCCACATGCATTGGATCCCGAAGTTGGCCAAAGATTTGAACAGGTTTTATATTTAGCAGCTATAATTACCCAAACCTCTGTTACCTGGCTCTTCAAGCCAGAAGTTCCACAGGTTTCCTATGGGCACTGGAGCTTGCTACCCCAGTGTGATGTTAACTTCAGATGTAGTCATAATAACCAGAAAAGTTACCCAGTCTTCTTCTTTTTATCTAAGGAATCTTCCAAAATCAAGATGTAAGTACTTGGGTATTTAATTTTTTTTTAAATTTTCTCTAGAGCTTACGGTTATTGTTTATAGAACGTTGGTATGATATGAGCCTACCTTTCCATATCATAAGGAGAGCTTGCCACTTCTCAACTACTTACCCTACAACATTATTATAAAATCTCTGCTCTCTTCACAATCGCCAGGAAATGGAAATGGCCTACGGATTACTCCTACGGGAGTTGTTGGACAATGACCCTCAGCTATTGCTGGTGATTGTCATTATTCTCGGTTATCTTTTAGATTGTGATGGCAAGACCATGTTGCTGAACATACTTAAGCCACTCAACACGGAGAACTCAAACTGACCTGGAAGCTTCATCTGCACTGGCTAGCTTGCGTAGTGCTGGAAGGTGTTATGCATGTTACTGGATGAGAAAAGTAGTTGCCAATCTTAGCCAGCCGTCAAGCATGTTTCTATTTAGACAAAAACATACTCAAGATTTCCTGATCCTCACCATTTCATTATCACATTATTTCACTATCACTCATTGACTACTTTGCCTCTTCCAACTTGACTTTTTCCCCTTAAACTACTTATACCTTTTAAGCTAAGGTACACAAATAAATATTTAAAAATTAAAGTTAAAAATTCTTATCTAGATATGAGCTCTGTGAGTTATAAGAGTCATAGAATCATAAGAACCTAACAAAATATGCTCATTGATGCAATAGTGACACCAAGGGCATGGGAGTTACCAACCACTCTTTGATTGAATTTAATGTCCAGTCCACAAAGTACAACTTATACCTTGCACAGTTATAGAGGCCTATGGAGAACCTATAGCTAGATAGGTCCTAGGCCCTAGGAGAGAACCTACAACTAGCCCTTTGCTAATAAGGCATAGTACTAAACTGACTCTTAATGGCTTATCATTATACCCTAGTGCATCTTTCAGACCTCATCAGAGAAGCTTCTTTGGGCAACAGATAGTGGTTAACACAGAGACACACAACGGATTGGGGTATAGAAAGGATTGTAAAGTGTTCAGTCTTAAATTGGATATCCCTATCGTTCACCATTTCTCCCAAGACTGGGGGATCATGGCAGAAGAAGCAGCAAGACTTTAAGAGCCAGAGGCAATAAATAAGTACAAGGCAACATTGTTTTCTGAGCATTGCAGTGCAGTTTTGCCTGCAAACTCAGAGCAGAATGTACAAAATTAAGCCGCATAAAATTCCAGCATGGAGGTGGAAAGTGAGCAGGAAGTACAACCTGTAGCTGAAGAACTATTGGTAATTGAAAGCCGACAGGGAAGAAGAGTTAGCTTTCTTTAAGGGTGTGGTCACTGGTATATCTAACATGCCCCAATGAATGACCACATACCCAAGAGTATATAAGCAGCTCTAACAGGACTCTATGGGAAGTTCTTTTTTGGGAGGGATGGTTCTTTTTTCATGAAAATACAAAGTTAATTGAGTATGAAGTGGAGAATAGATCTGGAAGGAGATGGAAGAGGGGATAAATGCAATCAAAACATAACTTATAAAGTTCTCAAAATTAGTTAACATAGAAAACTCTCCAGAGCTTTCAGAAGCTAATGGCATGCTTGTGATAGGAATGTGAAAGGACAGCCTCTAGTTAGAAGTACAGATGATATCAGGCCTTTAATGGGTATCAATTGCAAAATCTTTGACATGTCAACAGGCATTTATTGATTTTCTACTATTTGCCAACTAGGAAATTTCCAACCAGAGCTCATGATGGGTATCACATGTTAAAACTCTTCCAATACTAATTAAGGTGAATAAATAAACCATTCTAAACATACTTAATAATAATATCTACAATTCCGTGTGCTGGACATGTGCTGTACGCTCTGACTCTAATCCTCACCATTATCCATTTCTCTCACCTCTACTTCACACACCCAGTGTCATGAAGTAGAAAATAACCAGATTCCAGTCATACAGGCTTGGATTTGTCTTAACATTGATGGACACTAGGTAAATAATACCTCCAAAGACAAATTATTTACTATGTATGAGCCTTAGTTAACTCACTTATACCGCTGAGCAGTCAAAATTGCAGTGCTAATAAGAAATAAAATCACTTGTAGGGAACCCTGCTCATCACTGCTTTTACAGATTTAAAAACAAAAACAAAAACAAAAAACAATTCCAGATTAGAATGTTTAGATAACTTGCTAATCTTCGGTTAGGATGCTATTTTGTCATATAACTGGAAGGGCTGGATTTCAAATTTAAACCTAAGTCTTTTCTTCCCTGTTGGCTGCATTCTTTTCATAATCGTCACTAATTATCGAACACCTGTTGTGTCCAAGCCCGATCCTGGGGTTTTGTATCTCATGAGTCAACCCCGAAATTGAGCAAATATTTGAAAGGCAGGATTTATAGTCAGGAGAGGCTCATTTGGTAAACTGCTCGCCATGCCAACATTCAGACTTGAAGTTCAATTCTTTAGAACCCATATTAACAGGCCAGATTTGGTGGCACACATTTGTAATGACAATTGGTTAGATGCAGACCAGTAGATCCTGGGGTTCACTGACCAGCTGGCCTAGACTAGAATGCAAGGTCCAGGCAAGTGACAAAGGCTGTCTCAAAAGTCTCAAAAACAAAGGACAGTCCCTGAATAATGATACCCAAGGTTGCTCTTTGTCATGCGCACATATACATACACACACACACACACACACACACACACACACACACACACCTGCAAACACACATGCACTGGCATACACATGAACATGTGCAGATTTCATCTGTTTAAAGTAGCAAGCTCTTCATATCAACACTTTTTCCTTCCCAGAATCAACAGAACTACAGATCTAGAGGTTAATTCTTCCTGTTGCAGAGTTAAGGTGTTCCCTTGAAGGAAGCCGTGTCTGGAATGAAGTCCACAAGACTAGAGAAAATCATCCTAGTTGTTCTATAGGGGCAGGGTTTGTAAATGACTACTGGTACCCTCTTCATTTTAGGACACATTTAAATGCCCACATGGAATAGAGGAGAGAACAAAATTTGAACACACAAGTATCTATGGCACAGTCCTCCCAGCAACAGGGACAATAGAGTCCTCTATTCCTTTTCATGCACACGAGAGTCAGGCTGGGTATTGCTCACACATTTTATGTCTTGCGTGTCAATCAAGTCCCAAGTTATAATAAAGCTTCCTTTGTCAACCCTGTCATTAGTGGGTTCAGGATTCTTGAGGAGTGTATACAAACCTCCCACACCCACACAGTTATTTAAAGTGATTGCTGAAGTCACTTAAAAGCGAATATCTAATCTGTTGGCCAGATTCCACCCCTTCTCCTACACCATATGACATAGTTTATTTTTTTCTGCTTATTATCTCATAATTGTTGACTTATAGGTGTCTGTAAAATCTTAGTAACATTGTCAGACCTGTTGGTATTTCTATTCATACGTTTAGATATTTAACAAATAATTACCAAATGACTGCCTAGACTAAACACAAACTCAGAATTAGCAGAATTGTGCTTCTTATTCTGTGTGTGTGTGTGTGTGTGTGTGTGTGTGTGCGTATTTGATGTGGGTTTGTGTGCATGCATGTCACAATACACAGGTCAAGGTCAGATGACAACCTCAGCTGTCAGTCATCATATTCCAATTTACCTGAGATGTATCTTTGTTGTTTGCTGTGATTTGCCAAGCATGCTGTCCTTTGAGCTTCCAGGGGCCTGTCCCGTCTTCTCTTTGCCCTCCATCTTCTCATAGGACACAGAGACCACAAATGTAACCTACTGGGGACTCAACTTTTTTGCATGTGGTTCTCAGGATTGAACTTAGGTCCTTATGCTTGCACAGTAAGCAATTAACATACTATCCAGTAATTTTTATTTTCTGTCATAGCCTAGTATAAGGAGCAAGGTCCTGGTTCTGGACTCAGAGATCTGGACTCAATTCTGGCTCCTTTGTTTATTCAATGGAAGATGTGTTATTTTACTGAGTCTTAGTTTGAACACTTGTAAAGCAGTATTAGTTTATTTGACATCTCTGAAAGGGTCTTACAAAGATCAAATTAGGTTATATAATTAAAACCTTAAAATCGGGTCTAACCTGTCACTTGTGTTTACTACTAATTCTACCCCCCCATTACACCTTTCAAAGTATTTCATAATCAGAAGCTGTTGTTGCTGTAATCGCTGTGTCTAAGCAGGACATCATTACTCACTGTTTTGTGAGTCCAGAGGCAAAAGAAGTCTTCGAAGTTAGCATATTTCCTCCAAATAATCTCATGTGTTTCATTTATCAAATAAAGAAGTCCCTGGCCTCCTTGGGGCACACAATATAGTCATAGCCATTTGGCTATTGATTGGAGTTAGTAAAGATAGACAAGGTAACGTGGGAGCACAGAGCAGGAAGAATAGCAGAAAAAAAAAAAAGCACGTCTCACTGACAAAATCCAGCCTGAACAGAGCTCTCCAGAGGAGAAACAGAAGTTTACCAAGCAAGGGAATGGAGCAGGGGGCATGCTTCTGCAGAGAGAAGTGGGTATGGAACCCCAAAGCTGATGGACGGCACAGCTGATGTTAGCAGTCATGGGACAGCAGTTGGGATTGGAGAGGACCAAAACCAGAGGCATGAGATAATCTGTTGAAATCTGCAGAGGACTTGCTCTGTTGGGTCAATGCTAGGTCTTCTGAGCATCTGAAGAATGCGGGTGTCCATGCTGCAATCCTATTTCCATTATTGTAGCATACCCTTAAAGTCACTGCACAATGCCATAGTTGCACCAACCCTCCCTGGAACATCCAGAAGCTGAGCAGAGTGTGGAAGAGAAATAGGCTCCCATTCTACCTAAGCCATTGTATTTTCTATTTTTGAACAATGTAGCCAAGGGAAGCTGTGTGGTAAGAAGTTACAGAAACTCAGAGCAGGCTCTTTGGCAAAGTGACATAGAGGCCACAGAAGCTGTTACAATGCAATGAAATGGTTTGAAAAAGAGAGAAACCGAGTAGAAATTCAGATACTTTGTCAAAACCCTGAAGACTTCAACAAAAGGACCGGTCATCAAACCTCAAACTGACAAAACAAACTGAGAAACTGCCCGAAAGGTGAGCAAACCCTGGGAGAGCATGTTGTTCTAGAGTAGAGGGGTTCGCTCACAGGGAGCACAGACAATGCCTGTTACAGTCAGTGTCTGCTAGCTCATCCGTGGCCACAGGATGAGCCACTGTTCCACAGGGAACAGTTTCAGTGCATGGAGTGAGGCCAGAATCCACCCCAAGTGGGCAGAGCTGTCAAAGGAGGGACTGGCTTCTCAGAAAGGGTGGCTGAAAAAAACACAAGAAGTAGTTGGTCCATATCTAGCCTGTCTTTTAAGTTGGAGAGATTCTGGGGGTGGAGAGATCTTGCAGAAGACCTAGGTTTTGTTCTCAGCATCTACATCATTTAGTTTACAACCAGGGGATCTGATGTCTCCTTCTGGCCTCGTGGGCACAGCTATATGTGAACAAACCCAACTCAGACAGACACATATACACGTAATTAAAAACAACAATGAATCTTTTTTTTTTAAAAAGAGATGGAGAGATTTGATAAAGGAGTTCATGATATAGCATGGATTCTAGATCACACAAAATTTAGGAAGAATGAAGTGATTTGCATCTAAGTGGAGGAACTGGCCACAGAGAAGAGTATGACAATGGTGGCCTCTGCCTTTACAGAGAAGACAGAGTTCATCTGACCAAACCTCTGGCCAGCAGAAATGAGGATGTCTCATTGACAAAGCCCAGCCTTGGGCAGAGCTCTCTGGAGGAGAAATAGAAGTTTTCCAGGCGACGGAAAGAGGCAGGACTGAGGCTGGCATAGCCCTTTAATAATTGTGTAAAAGAGTAGCTCTCTTTTACAGATTTGGAAACCAAATTGGCAGGAGTTAGATAATGACACACTCCACATTTTATTATGCTGCTAATATGTTTACCCAGACTACATACAGATCTCACTCAAGGCTGCTCTGCAGAGAGCTCTCTGAAGGCAAGCTTTCGCGGATGCTCTAGAATTAACCGTACTCCATAGACAGTCTAGGACTGCATGAAGCTGAAACGGGAAGCTTCACCCAACACCTTTGTTTGTTTGGCTGCTTGATAGGTTGGTTTTGCTTGCATTTGTTTGTTTGCTTGTTTGTTTTTGTTTGTATGACCAATACCTTCACTACGAGGAGGTAACAGTATATTTAAAATATGTACATTCAAGTTTTACAGATAAATACATCTGGACTTTTGAACAACTGCACAAACTGTGGTGCACACATTTTGTAGTGGGGACACACAGTTGGCCCCCCAGTGCCCATGAGGTTTATATCCATGGATCTGACTAACTGTGAGCTGACAGGGTGGGAGCTGGGCTGTCTTCCCTATCATCGTTCCTAAGCCACACAACATGACGACTGTTTACAGAACATTTTCATTGGAACAGGTATTATAAATAATGAAGGGATAAGAGGTGGGAAGATGTATGTGAGTTAATATCTAAGAATGCCAGCTTACACAAGGGATTGGAGCATGCATAGGTTTGGGGTTCTTGGAGGTCCTTGAACCTAATTTCCATAGAAGAGGCATGCAATTGGAAAAGATACCAGGAGCAGGGGAGGTTCCTGAAATTTCTGACCCCGGAGGCAGAAGATAGGTAGAAAGGACTAGAGACTGACTCGCCAGTTAGAAGAAGCTTGCCCTGAGCTTCGGGCCATTTTGATAGAACACTTACCTTCTCAGTCTATTGTGGTTGACCAAGTGTGGGTCTGCCCCGTTCATCCTGCTCTTGCGGTGATTTAGTCAATGTTCTATTGCTGTGAAGAAACACCATGACACATGTAAGAGACACATAGTGACTCTTACAGCAGAAAACATTTAATTGGGTGCTTGCTTACAGTTCAGAGGTTTAGTCGATTAGCATCATGGCAGAAAACATGACAGGACATAGGCAGACATGGTGCTGGGAAGGAGCTAAGAGTTCTACATCCAGATCTGCAGGCACCAGGGAGAGAAAGAGCCACTGGGCCTTGCTTAGACGTCTAAAACCTCAAAGCCCTAATCCTTGTAACACCCATCCTCCAACAAGGCCACACCTCCTAATCTTCTCAAGTAGTGCCGTTGCCTAGTGATGAAGCATTCAAATATGTGAGCCTAGGGGGGCCATTCTTATTCATACCACCACATGAGCTGAGCTTCTCCTGGAGGCCAAAATACTTGTGGGAAGAAAGAAAGCAGCTATTTACATTCTTACCCAAGTTTTCATCGGGTTCCTCTGTGTAGCCTTGCCTGTCCTAGACTCGCTTTCCATACCAAAGTGGCTTCAAACTCTCAGAGATCTGCCTGCCTCTGCCTCCCGGAGGGCTAGGGTTACAGGAATGCTCAAGAGCACCTGCCTCTACATTGGCTTCTAAATTATGAGACTATTCATTTGCTTTGACTCCATCAGGAGAGAGAAGTGAAGGCCACTGACAGTTCCTGGAGAGTGTATCTCTCTATTCTGTGTCATTCCATATGGCACTTCTGTGGGCTGAGGAGGACCCCAGCCTTTAGTCTTCCTGTCTCCAAAACAGCAGAAATGAAGGACTTGGAACATGGAACATCTGGTTCCAGAGACCCTACACAGCCCAGTGCCTGAGACTGTGACCTTAGAGACGATGCAATTACCCAGGGTTTGAAGTCCTGGCTCATGACCGCAGTCACTGGTATCAGAGATCCTGATTCTGGTACCAATGTTTCTCTTACACACTGTATCAGTTGCTGCTGATACTTTCTGCTGTATGCTAAGACACCATGACCAAAAGCAACTTGGGGAAGAAAGAATTTATTTGACTTACACTTCCACATGACAGTCCGGCAAAGAAGGAAGTAGGGGCAGGAACACAAGGCAGGAGTATGGAGGCTGGAACTGAAGCAGATACCTGTGGAGGAATGCTGCTTACTGGCTTGCTCCCCCGGCTTCCTCAGTTTGTTGTCTTAAACACCCCAGGACCTGCCCAGTGACCACCTGGGTCCTCCCACATCAAACATCAGTCAAGAAAATGTTCTCCACACTTGGCTACAGGCATCCCAATGGAGGCCTTTCCTCCGTTGAAGTTCCTCTTCCCTGATAAATCTAGCTTCTGTCAAACTGACACACATACAAAAAACAAACTAGGACACACATCTTCATCTTCATATGTCGTCCCTTTTCAAATAGCTTGTTCTGGCCATTTCCGCCTTTTCTACGTGGCATAGAGAGGGAAATAAGTCCTATATCACTATCATAAATTCTACATTTTTCTAAGGTACACATTTATTTAAGGCAGGATCTGTCCCTGGAGGGGTAATATAACTTCTCCATTTTCCATTTTATCACTTTGTGAAGATGTCACTCAGAAATCTTAAAAACCTCAGTGTGCCAACATCCTGGAGAGCATCACTTACCACTGCTCCCTCCTACATAAAAGAAACCGCCCCCAGGGTCTAAACTGCCCGGTTGCTTTATCCCCTTTGAGAATTCATCTTCTCAAAGTAGGGGAGAGAAGCCAGGGAGGTTCACCCCATCCAAAGCTACACCTTGTCGCAAGGAAGCCAGCAGTCCTTGGAAGTGGTCTCTGTCCTTAGAAGAGTCATATCTGCACATGTATGTGTGTGTGTGTGTGTGTGTGTGTGTGTATGTATGTGTGTGTGTGTATACATTCATAAACTGGTACACACCTACACACACACACACACACACACACACACACACACACACAGCAGCCCACATGCCCAAAATGAGAAAAGCCCATGCAAGAGAGGAGGAAATGCCCTTTATATCTACAGGCTGCCTCCAGCAAAAGCATGCCTAAATGCAATAGGTTAAATATATTGCTGCCATTACACTCTGCAAGAAACACATTCCATAAAAACGAAGGTGCTGTAAATTATACAAATATGATGCTAACAAGCCAGGAAACGCTCTGCTAATGAGGTCAGCTACAGAACTCCTGCAGCGCTGCAAATCATCTGCCAATCCTGCACATGAAGTACCAGAACGGCATTGGGTCAGCATTTTCTGAGCGGGCTCGCAACCTGCTGTTTGGTGTATGGTTACACAGGTAGATAAAAGGCTTCAGGGCTGGCCCTCCCCGTGCCGCCCTCCCAAGTTTATTTGTGTGTCAAATATCCAAGTCACCAGATGAGCACGTTCTGCATTAATGTACCTGACTATTATGCCCATTGTTCTCCCGCTCAGAGTGGAGAATTAGTCACTCAAATGTGTAAATATTGGTTACGGTGTTGAAGCGTGCGAGCTTTGTGTTTTTCTATCAGGCCCATATTCCTGGAGGAATTATGCATGCTGTTGGCACCGGGTTCTGTACACACTGTATTTGCTAAAGCTCTAAAAATCAAATAAACATGTTCCCAGCTCCTGAATTATTAGTCCATTCACCATCTTTCCCCGTTAGGGGGAGGGGGGCAATAAACACGACGAAATGTGGCATTTAGGAACCGCAACAAGATTTCTGCTTGGCATTTACAAGTCGGAGAGCAATCGGAACACCCTTCCTAAGCCTTTGTCACAGCACTTTCAGCACGGAGCCGAGACGCCTTTGTTATCACTCTTAACCCTTGGCCAGCAAGATGTTCATCTGGGCTCAAGGCTTGGGCTCCACTTCTGGACAACTGTCCAACATGGAGAGGAGTACTTGTTCCACGGGCGAGACAGATTCAGCGGTAAACAATCTCTATCTGAAAGCCAGTGCTCGCCAACTTCAGAGGCTAGCCCAGCAACCTACGGTAACCTGGATTCCCTTTGCTCTTGATTAGGAGGAGGCGAGCAGCGTGGAGTGCCTGGGACCCTGTACACCATGCCCGGGGGCCACCCAACATGCCAAAGATACCAGACCGACAGCCATTTTGAAAGCAAAGAGGGCTGGTAGTTTTATAAGTTAATCCTATAGTTTCTTGGCACATTTTTTTTTTCTCTACCAGGATCCAGAGCAATTAAGGTTTAACACCACTGAGGGTGAACGAATAGAAATTGCAAGAAGTTTAATGTGAGGTGCTCAAAAGAATCCAAGTGAGCGCTGAGTGGGTAAATATGATTGCAAAGATGCCTGCAACCTCCTCAGCACTAAGCATAGTGCTGATGGTAGGGCTCCATTTTAGAGCCAACATGAGGGGTAGGGGGTAGCGTGCACCCTATCTGCCTGGCTTAGTCCTTGTCGAAGACACCTGTTTATACTCCATCTCAAAGGCTTTATTGAGTTTGTGTTCTCCCCAGACTCAGGGCCCTGCCGTGGATCTATTTGTATACACATATCACAGGTTTTGGAAATAACTTCAGCACATAAATGCCATTATTTCCAGCCGAGTTGGTGTAAACCATATTTACTACCCAAACACTCAGCTAAAAATCGAGCTGCAAGGAAACGGTAGCAGCAGCAACAAGAACAACAACAACAAAGAAATCAGTGGCAGCTACAAACCACGGCCACAAATCAAAACAGTCCATAAAGTGGCCTTCAGGTGGGAAACACGGAGCAGAGGCAGAGGAAGAGAGCAGCCTGTGGTTGGGTCCCACACATGTGGGAGAACACCAACTCACCAAGTCCCTGCTCCAATTTAAATACAGCCTGTATACGGGAGCCTGAGGGATGCAGGGGGTATGAAGGAGGGGCCAACAGAGGGGCACAGTGAGCTAGCCTAGTGTGGCAGGAAATCCAGGGTCCATCAACACGCTTCTAGGCAGTTTCTGGCACACAATAGCTAGTTAGGCTCCTGATTCAGCCAAGTGAGAGGAAACACCTCAGTGCCCAATGCCCCAGGTCAAATGTTCTCCCTTGCCTTAGAAATGTGAACTGTTTCGCTGACTATCAGACCTAGAAAGATTAGGCCACACCACCACAGCCATACTCACACCAATGCCATTGTTTCGACAGTCACTAAGCACCTACTGTTTGCTAAACACTAAAAGCTGTGTGTTTGGCAATGGGAAGGAAGACACCTTTAAGACATTATGGCCTAGTAAAAGAAGTTAAAAAATGCCACAGCCAGCCTGGTGGCACACACCTGGAATTCTGGCAGGCGAGCTGAAGAAAGTGAATCACTGTAAATTCAAGGCAATCTCAGCCTCACGGTGCGCACTAAGCCATCCTGGGCTCCATTTTAAAGCCTTGTCATAGTACAAAAATGAGAAGGAAGAGAAGGAAGGGAAGGAGGGGTGAAGGCCAAAGCAGAATGGTTACATAAAAATAATTAACAATAGCCATTAAAAAGCAGTGCATGACTAATGGCCAAGAAAAGGATGCTGGGAGCTATGATCCCAAATTAAGGGGAAAAATAGGTATTATGGGATAGTACAATCCACAAAGTCTTGAAGGAGGAAGTGAACCTTGAAAGTAGGCAGGACTGAGCTGGGAAGAATACAGAATGGGCCAGGTTCAATGCAGAAGAATGGTATGGCAGAAAGGCTAAGGATAGGAACAAACAGTATTTTTTGTTGTTGTTGTTGACCCTTTGGGCTGACATGGAGAGGAACAGAGGCAGATGAACATGAACAGTTGCTTTGCTGAACTGAATATCAACCAAACTAATATTGTTGAAGATCTGATCATGTAGTAGGAAATTACCTATGATAAACACAAATTCAGTGACAGGATACCCGGGGTATTCTGCACACATTTGCATAGAAGGGGAGGGAACTGCAGCTGGAGTGAGAACGGACATCTGAACATTGCTCATGAGTATGAAGTAGAGTCATTTATGCTGAGGTGGTTTATTTTCCCCCAGAAAGCACCAAACCAGTGTAACACACTTAGCAGCCGGCCCCACTTCCTCGCAGGCAAAATGGGTGCAAGAAGAAGGGACAGGGAGAGGGAGAGGGAGACAGAAATGCATCAAAACCTCCAGCTTGGCAGAGGGTGCTTAAACTCATTGGGAAGATCAGACATTTGTATCAGGGACAAACAGAGGATCGCCATAACTCAGGGCAGACAACGTATGAAATATGCATTTTTCTTTTTTCGTTTTATGCCATTTTATGAGACTTCTGTGTAGATGCAGCAAGCAAGGCTCTCGGCTCGAGCCCTGCAGGGTTGGCAGATTTATTACCAAATTAAAAAAAATGAAAACAGTTCAGCTGTCTGGCCAGGTAGAAGGGATTATCTCTACTTGAAAGAAACCAGACAGAAAGGATTCTCACTAGCTGCACGTGGGGGCCCTGCTCTGCCCAAAGCTGTGTACCCGCTGCGTACCCGCTGAAGCAGCTCAAACCAACTGCTGATTCTCCACCGGATCTAAGTCCTCCAGCCTGGCTCTGGGTCCATCAAGTGACCAGCCTCATGTAGACTTTCACCAGACATGGTGGGTAAGGAAAGGTGGGAAAGGGGGGGCAGGCTTAGGAAGCACTGCCCATCGAGACACCTAAGAGTCTCCAGCTGGAGAAGCCACTGGGGCCCCAGACTCCCCAAGAAGGTCTCAGTCAAAGCCACCTGTCCTTGGCCAGGGCTATTCTATACCCAGGGCTTCCCGCCACCATGGGCCCCATATCCCACTTTCACAAGTGAAAACACTGAGAACCAAAATATGCCGTCACAACCTGCAAATGTCCTTCTGCTCACTCATCTCCATTGACCAATTTCCACTCAACAGAGTTTCTTAGACTCTTCCTATACAGCCAGCATTGTGCTGAACACAGGAAGCAAATGAAGACGTGGCTCCTCCCTGGGGACTCTGGCAGACCAACATGTATTTGCTTTTAGAGTGTTCACAATATACCTTAGGCTGGACAATTTATAGGTAACATAAATTGCATAGTCATAGTTCTGGAGATGGGAAGTCCCATCAAGATGTCAGCAGACTCCAGTGTGACACTGATGGTGACTTCTCTGAGTCCTTGAGTGCCAGTGTGCACACACAATAGAATGCCCAAGAGGTTCTTTCATGAGATGCCACTCTCCTTACCAAAGCACCACTTCCTAACCCTATTACACTGGGGCTGGGATTCAGCAAATGAGTTTTGAGGGCATGCAAACTGCCCTTCTCTGCCCAGTTAGGGGTGGATGGGTGGATGGATGGATGGATGGATTAGCCTTTGGATGGTTTTAGAAACTGTGGATTAGGAAATTTAAATTCTAGCTCAAGGCTAAAAAGCCAAGGAATCTCTGCTCCCTGTCTTGCCCTCACTCCTCCAGCCATCCTTGGATCACAGCTTCCTCTCATGTCCCAGAAGCTGTAGGGCAGCATACATGTTAAGGTCACATCACTCACGGGAAAGACTGGTACAAAGAGTCTTCTTGCTTCAGATCATCTGCCCTCCTGCTTCCCAGTACCTGAGATGATCATCTGTTTATTGCTTCTTGTAGCTTGTCCGGAGGATGGCTCTTCCCTCCCCTGGCCTAGGAAGTATGCTAACCCTTAGCTTACCCTGGAAACCAAGATCCAGTTATCCCCTAGGTAGGACTTACTTCCTAAGACCTTTGCAAGAAGAGAGCCTTTATTTTGCTATCCAGTCACCACTCTGCCCCCACCCCCACAGCTGCCTCTCCTTTGTGTATCCGACTCCACTCTCCTCCTCTCATTCTAGCACCCAAAAAAAAAAAAAAAGGAATATTCGTGTTTGTGAAGTGCTTTGAAGAGGAAAACAGTTAAGTGCTTTCCAACCACAAGAAGAAAGCAATTTTAATTGAAAAGTAAACTCGCAGATGACACGCAAATCTTTGTTGGTGAATTTCAATTACTGACACATTCGATGCATGGCTCAGCTAAGCATCCTCAGGACAGTTCACTCATTGCTCCCTGAGTGTGTACACTCATTGGATGGAGCATGAGAGATGGCCTGCTGCAGAGTGACCCCTTAGGAAAGCATTTTGGGACCTTAGGTTCTGGCTTCCTGGCAACCTCACAGTCAGACCTTAAGCAAGGTCATCTTGGCTGGCACGAAGCTCTCTTAGAAGAGAAGGGAGGAGTCCTGTCCAGTTTTCCATCTTTCAAAAGCAATGGCTCAGTGGCTAAGAGCACTAGCAGCTCTTACAGAGGACCCAGAAGCCATGTGGCAGCTCATAATTCTCTGGAACTCCAGTTGGAGGGCATCCAATGTCCTCTTCTGATCTCCATGGACACCAGGCATGCAAGTGATGCACAGACATACATGCAGACTCTTACAGCCATACACATTAAAGAAAATAAAAATAATTTATCTAGAAAGGCACCGGCAAGTAGAAAGTTAAAAAACATTAGGATAGCATTAGGATATGAAAAATTATACCTCCAAATAAGAGTGTCATCCCTTTGCATATTATTTTATAAATGAGAAACAGTAGGTCTGTACAGTATGCCTGCACATGCCATCCAGGTAGCCAGGTTATACATGCCCAGAACAAGACCATTTATAGTGTGCACTGTCAAGTCTGGATCACCACATTAACCCATACCCTACAAGCCTAGCGGCAAGGCTGTATCTATATCAGCCTTCCACTCTCCATTCTCATCTTCTCCATGCGTCGACAGCCATGTCCCTACCGGATGCTGCTCAGGATGACTCAACCGCCACACACGCATGAGGATTCACCACGCTCCTGAGGACACTGAGGGCTGTGGCAGTGAGACTGGAGACGACGTGCCTGCTTTTCCATCTGCCCCAGATGTGGTTCACATCCTGCAAGCGCTCTGACTAGCTTAGACGGCGGGTGTGGCTGTCACCCAAGAAGGCTTAGGAGAGTCTTCCCAACAACAATGAAAATACCTGAAGCGTGGGCTACGGATGTAGCTCGATGCTAGAGTAGCTGTCTAGCTTTGTACAAGGTCCTGGGCTCGATTCCAGCACCGTGGGTAAACAAATAAATGGCTTAAGAAGAGAATTGGGAATAGGATCTATGCATCTCTACTTTCCCAGGCTAAATTCCTTTAGAACTTCCTTCGGTGTCTATTACAGAAAATAGCACATGCCTGAAGAACTATACGGCATCAAAGCAGATATGGTTCACAGGCTGTGGGACACATGTGTGAAGTTTCCCTGAATTAAAGGGTGCTTTTAGATCAGTTCATCTTAAGAAGAGCTTTATCACCAGGAGATTATCTTCTGTTGGCATCACCCAAGTCTCTAGAACATTCCGAGGAGGTCTGAGCTAAGAGAGACCCATGCCCCTCCCACCACCAGCTTGGCTTGGAGACTTCCCCATTATACATATTAGATCCCTGTACCCTCTGTACACCTTAGAAGCAGAGTATAAGAAAGATGTAGTCTGTGGGCCCGGCCCCATGTGGTTCCATGAGTGGGAACAGCTTCTAGAGCCTGCACCTCGGCCCCATGGCCTGGAGAGAGAAGCCAAGAGCATCCTGATAGCACCCTGGTGGAGAGAAAGTCCCCCTCAGCAGGGCCTGGGGCTGCCCAGCTAGGTTTGTCTCTCACTCTGACTCCTCATCTGCAGAGCATGTGGGTTCTCATGGCCTTATCTGCCAGATGGCTCCCGGAGGGGATGATTTATTAGCTGCAGAAAGCTCACTGATAAATTTTACTGCAAGTCCCCGGCAGAAGACTGGGGGTAGCAAGAGCCCGGCACAGGCAGCTCTAATGGAAAGTGCCGTCACCAAAGAGCAAAGCATTATTTATGACTGTCTGTAATGCCGTTCGGGGGAAATTCATCATCGCCTCCCTGCTCCGTGCATGTGGGGACAGCAGCACCGGGGGGAGGGGGGGAGCAGGTGGGGAACAGAGCGTCACTGGGAATCTGCCAGTACAGAGCAAGTCCATATTTTCCCTGGGTGACCCAAGTCCCCTTGTCAAGCTCTGACCTACAAGTCCCCTCATTGCCCAGCTGCTCCCCCACGATCTCCCCCACCCCCACCCACCCTCTGCTGTTAAAACAGAAGAGGGAGAAGAATGGTAGTGCCCCCCCCCCGTTCTCTGTGTGCGAAAGTAGGTTCTCGCTGCTGAAAAGAACAGCACTGGGGAGCAGGACAGCAACCTACCTGTGTCAGTGCGGTCAGAAGCCAGCAGCTCTAGAGGCTGGCGTCCCTTCCCTGGTGAGCCTTACACTGCTTTTCCTCTGAATGCCCAGCATGGCTCATGAGGCAGAGTCCTGTCCCTAATGCCAAGTGTCCCGCAGCCTCGGTTAGATAGAGAATTTGGGGGGAGGAAAGGGAGGGATGCCTCTCCTAGCCTTTTAGCTGGTCCCTTTCTGCATGGCAATGAGTAGAATCTCAGTGCTTGCCCTTCCTTTTCATGTGTAGAGGACAGTTGTGTCTGGCCATCTGCCTTGCACTTGAACTGTTCACGCGTCAGTCTATCTCAAATAAGTGCTCCTTCAAGGCAATGTCTGTATCCTCATCACTTCCATACTCATCCCAGCAGCAAGGGAAGCTCCTGGCACATGGTGGCGTTGATAAATGCTTGATAAGAAAGTTACGCCAGTAGACTTGGGTGTACTGGGATGCTGTCCCCCATGTGTTTGCAGGCGTCTGTCACCACGCTGGCATTCATAACACTACAAAGGCACTAGTCTCCACCCACGTGTCACGTAGCCTGGCATAAGGAAAGAGGAGCGCATTAGGAGTCAAGAGGGTTGGGCTCCAGCAGGCAGTAGTCACAAACGCTCTTTGCGGATACAGCCTGGTCCCAGTTAGACTCCACCATTCACGTGATTCCATTGCTCTGCTCGCTTCTGTGCTGACTGATATTCCAGAAAGGGCAGGGATGGTTAAATCTGTTCCTTCTAAGAGGGCATCTATGGGAACATCATGGTGTAAAGCAGATCTGAGTTCTAGAACAATGGTTCTCTACACCAAGAAAACATCAAAGTACTTCATATGTGTTATCTCTTCTAAGTACCTTCATGGTGACTCTATGGGTAGGTTCTGTTATTACCCTCACACCGTGAACTGCAAAGCTTTACTGTCAACTCACTTGCTGGCTAAGTGTGCTTGAGGTGAGCCACGTCTCATGAGGAAATAAGAAGTAGGGCTGCATGCTGAACCAAGTCCCTTCAGCTTCGTCTAGTCAGACTGTCACCAGGGTAGCACCAGCGAACGCTTTACCCACTGGATGGTTAGTCGGTCTGAGGCAACCACACAGGTCCATTCACGTGTGTCCTTCAAAGGCACACACTGACTGAGCAGCTGAGCTCTTCCTCATAAAGCCAGGCATGCATGGGTCAGGTTGGTTGCTTTGTTCCCTTCTTGAATGACAATGGCTATGGGGAGTCATTTGGGGCTCATGGTTAATCAAGTTTAGCATGCTTGTTTCTATAAAAGTAGGCAGATAAAAAGCCTGGGAATCAACCTGGATATCCTTCAAGCCCATGGGAACACCGGAGTTTGAAACCACTATTACTGTTAGTGTACTCAGTAAGAGGCCTTCTCGGTTTTGACTTGATGTTTGCAATGCTGATGCTTTTCGATTTGGGTTCCAGCAAATCTCACCCAACAGCATATTTCTTAGAAACAGAAGTAAGAAGTACTTTAGTGACAGACAGCCTGGGTTCGAGGCTTGCATTCATATATTTTGCTGTCTAGACAAGTTAATAAGCGTTTCTGAGCCCACATTTCCTTTAACTTGTTCACAGGACTCCTTTAAGGACTTCACTAAACAGTGTTATATGACCACATTGACATGACCAGCACAGAATAAATATATAACAGGTAGTACTAATTTCCATGACTACAACTTTCCGGAAGTCCAATACACTCCCACACTGATCAAATGGCCAGCACTGTGGTTCTCATCTTTTTGTCCCCACTCACACTTGTGTGGGATCTTAATCTTAACAAAGTGTTATCATTCGGAGGTGGTGCTTAACGGGAGGTATTTGGGACCGTATCAGGATAGACTGCCTCCACCGCATGTCACTCTTGCCAGTACAAGATTGCTGTCTCACCCAGCAGCCAAGCAGGGTACAATGTGTGTCCCCCGTTAGCCCTTTTGCCATCCACCAAGTCTGACTACAGCAATACGGCTCCTGCCATACATGAAATACAGACAAATCATTTTGTCTTAATCAACAGGAAAAAAAAATAAGTTTGCTTCCTTCTGTAGTCTTCTGAAAGTCAAACAGAAATGACAACACAAATACATAGTAATTCAGATACATTCTAAGCAGTGATCTATGCGAGTGTGGCTCACGCTTGCTAAAGGCCAGTCCCTTTGGAGATGGTGACTTTGTTTCCAACCTCATGGAAACTGTTTTTGCTTTTCTTGATGCTGTGACAAACACCTGACAAAGGCAACTTACAGGAAGGAGGATTTATTTTGGCTCACAGTTCGAGGGTGCAGTGAGCTCACCGTGACAACAGGACCAGGAAGCAGATGCTCATATTGCATCCACATTGAGGAAGCAGAGGGAGATGAAAGCTCCCTGTTTTCTTATTACTCAGTCCAGGACCGGAGACCAAGGGATGGTGCCACCCACATCCAAAATGAGTCTTCTCTGATGAATCAAACCTTTCTGGAATACCTATATATATACATACATATATATATATATATATATATATATATATATATATATATACATATATATATGGTTAATATATATACGAGTCATGTTTCCATAGTGATTCTAAGTCCTGTCAAGCTGACAATCAATATTATCTACCACGGGAGCTCACCCTCAAGAAATGAATGTTGTGCTCTGTGCCAGCCATCCAAAGAAGGACAAAAGTGAATACTATAGAAGATCCGATGTAGGACATATTTCTAGGAGGATCAAAGAGAGTGTCTACTGAGCATGCCCATTTCTAGGCTTCAAGATCAGAAATTCTTAATATAAATGAAGTCCAGAAATCTGCATCAAGAGCAAGTCAGAGACTTGGATGTAAGCCAGGTGAGAAGCACTGACAATTATAAGCCAATGGTTACTCTTCTAAATACAAGTATGTATGTGCACATGCACACGTGCACACACACACACACACACACACACACACACACACCCATGCATGCATGCACAAGCACACACAGTACTGAGGACTAAACCCAGAGCCCTTTACTGCCTAGCCATATACATGGCCCTGTTTCAGTCTATCTTACACATGTCTTCTGTGTCCCTGAAACTAATACTTATGCAATTAAATCTCAGGAAGGTTGGAGCAACTGAAACATCTCTATGGCGATCTCAACGCCCCAACCACAGCTTCCATTTGTATTTTGGCATTCTCACATCACTAGATCTTATTTTTCTTTAAACTCTCTGCTCTCAGTGTTGCGGTTTTCATAAAAACGCTACTCGGTATTTAAGACAGTAGTAAAAGTTTTAAGACTTCAAACGGAATATAGCAAATAGAACTTATGTGGTATCATAGAGCTGAGTGATTGGCAGGGGCTGCCTGGAATGCCTGGATGCTCTCTGTGGAGGGCTCAGCTCATGTGAGGTACATAAGGTTCAATTAGTGATTTCTGGCAGAGGAACAAGTCAAGGCTGCGGTTAGGAAAATGTCACTTCCTTCCAGCCCCACTTCACATTAAGAACCTGCAGAGGAGGAAGAGGTCTGAATTGATTTGCAAATGATATTCATGTGAAGTTTTCACTTAGGTTTGTGTTGAGAGCCGCATTTCTACTCTGGCTGTCTCCCTGCCCCAGATGAAGATGCCTTCTAGAATCTTCATGTTCCTGGTCCAAAAAGAAAGAAACCATCTGAAATAAGACCAGAAAACTGTCTGGACTCTTGGTAATAACTGAACTCCGGTGTAAATAAAGGCATCTTGAACTATTCCTTCTACTTAAAGGTTCCACCTTCTTGTATGTACGTGTGTGTGTGTGTGTGTGTGTGTGTGTGTGTGTGTGTGTCTTGAGACAAAGGCTTGCTAGAGATCCCAGGCTGACCTCAAACTTGCAATGCTTCTGACTTAGCCTCCAGAGCACTGGGATTACAGACATATACAAGCATGTCTTGCCCTTCTGATGTGTCTTTATTGCAACCCTTTCAGTCCTTTAGGTCCAAATCAAACCCTGCCTGCTTCCTAACAAAAGATCTGACATTTCTCTTCCCTAGTGGAATTATTCCTTCAGACCATTACAGACTCCATAAAAGCATTCCTCTCTGCCTTGTTGCCTGGTTCGTAAAGTGCCGCCTCCCTGTTGCCCTAGGCTTCCAGCCTTAGCAAATAGGGCATGGCTGCATCCACCATCCCAGGACCCAGGGCAACAAGTCAGTTCAGTGGGCATTTCTTTGTTTTACAAAACTATGAAAACAAGGTAGGGAGTTGCTCTGATTTGGGACACACACACACAACCTCTATGTTTAAACCTTGTGGTACTCTTGGGAGTGGGAGAAACTGTATGAGATGGAGTCTGGTGAGACGTCTTCTAGTCTTACTTGTCCCTTTGTAGTATATTGGGACCCTGCCCCCACCCCCGGCGTCCCCTCCCCCTCCCCCTTTCAAGCTGACATAGCTAAGCTTCTCTGCTTTGTCAAACTTGTCTCTCCTATGTATTTTTTCACAACAACACAACAACAAATGACTAACACATTAATAACAAAAAACCCTAGAAGGAGATATTAATACACTGTCTTTCATAAAGGATAAAGTGAGGCCACAAACATGTTAATGGAGTAGCCCAAGAAGCAAAGCTTTTAAGTGGTAGAATCAGGATTTGAACTCAGATCTCTCGACTCCCAAGCTGCCATCTTTCTACTACTCCATGCTGCTACTTTTTAAAGTAGGTTTGGCCTGTTGGGGCCAAAGAGTTCACTCACATCAATACCTAGGTGGTCAAGGTGATTCCCAAGGGTCCTGTCCCTGTTCCACAGACTCACACAAGGATTGGTGGCCTCCATCTCCCAGAGCCAAGACCTCTGAGGTATCCAGCCTCAGGGTGGCTGTGACTGATCCCAAAGCCATCTCCTACCCTGTAGGTAAAGTGGAGAAACACACAGAAGAATGAGAGGGTGTCCCGGGCACACCCAAAGGGGCTTTTATGTACAGAACAGAAAGGTGTGTCCTGTGTGTGCACCTGTTATGTAATCCCCTATTTAGAAGGATATAAGGACAAATGAGGTAATATACCTGAGTGTTCTGAGAGCTTCCTAAGTGCAGCATAAACATCACAATGGAGCTGCTGACGCTCATAATAATAACAGTGATGACGGGACTACATCCATGGCCATAATTTAAGGGAATATTCAGAACGAGAAAGCACCACCAGAATCAATCCACTGAACTTTATTTAGAAGAGAAGCTGCTAATAAAAATGTTATGGGAATGTGAACTCTTGGGAAATAATGATGATTTTCTCCTATTAAAAGGCTCATCAGACCCATTCCAAAGTACAGCTCCGTTATTTGTGGGCTCTTTGCCACTGGGTGCAACAAGGCCTCTGTTTAGAAAGCAGAGGCGGCTGCCATGCCACGTGCTGAAGCCCTGGGCTCTGGAGAGGTGAGGAGCCTCGGCTTCCAGCCCTAGTGCAAGACACCTCCATCTACTGAGAGAGCTAACGTGGGTGAAGCATTTTTCCAATTTCCTTCTTCCCTCTTGGGCATTCTATTGTGTGTGCACACTGGCACTCCAGGACTCAGAGAAGTCACCATCTATGTCACACTGGAGTTGGCAGCGACTGACCATCGCCGTCACCCTGCTTGGTAGTTTTGATCAAGGAGAATACTTGAATGGCATTTTCAACCTCAGAATTGTGAGAGGCCGAAAATGTGCATAAGCCTTTTTCAGGAGACAAAAAGACAACAACTGTATTTGGAACTTTCTAATGCACCTTAATTCTTAGTTCTTTGAAATATCACCCCTCACCCTCCCCACCTGCCAAATACTACCATCAAGTTGTGGATTCCAAAGACAGTAAAGGACTACAGATGAAAACTGTTGGCTACAGATGAAAACTCACCATCTCCATCTTTCTTAAAGGGTAAGATTTGTTACCACCTGCTGAACAAGAAGCTGAAATGGAGTAAAAGCCGGGCTGCTCATGAGCAGCTGGGGACTGCAGGCACCTTGTCAGTCACAGGGTCAACACGGCAGCTTTCTGCATCCTTCTTCTCCTACGGGGGAGGCCGAACCATGACAGGTAACGGAAAGGTCTCCACCCAGACTCTGGTACCCTGATGTGCCGTTTCCGGACTTTTGTAGAAAAAGAGAATTTGCTTCCTGTTTTTCTATGTTCTGAGTTCCATAACAGGTTCAGTGTAAAAACATGTCTCCATTTCATTGAGTGAGCCAAGGATTGTATATGCATTTTCCTGGTGGTAATTCAAAACAGTTTTCACACGGGCCTCCATGTACCAGTTGGAATGTTGGTCCTCTCCTCTGCCAAATGGGTCAAAGAATGCTACCAAGATCTCACTGTTCACCCTCCCTCTCCCTGACCCCGTCCTTGTGTCTTCAGTTACATGAACTGTGTGTCATATAGAAGATAAATGTTTATTTCACAATAAAGCGATACACCCTCAAGGAGGAGGGTGTGTGATGACCACCGGGGCCAGCACCTAATTTCTATTAAAACAAAACAAAACAAAACAAAACAGGTTTTTAGACTATTTCTTAAAGTTTCTGGACATGGCTTCCTGGGAGGCGATTTTCTGTCCAGGTGATTGACGGCCCGTTTGAATAAACTCTTAAGGGAAGAGGCGATAGTGTATGTGTGCTTATAATTTGGAGGGAAGTTTAGAATTCTATGTCTCCACCCAAGCAGGCCAAAGGCACGACTCAATTCCCATGCTCTTCACCAAAAAAATATGTAACAGAGCAGATTAAAAAAAAATAGAGAAAACCACAACAAATAAATTTATAAGACAGACATGCTTCATCTGGAAATAGCATTTCATCAGCGGGTCTCAAATCCTGCTACTCTACCTCCTACCCCTCCCACCACACTCACACACACACACACACACACACACACACACACAGTGTGTGGCGCTGTAAGTCTTGAGGGACAGCTGTGACACTCTTCCCCATCATGTGGCCTGTCAATCTTGGAGCAGGAATGGTTGTGATATTTTTCTCAAGCAAACCTACAAACAAACCTCAACAGGTTACCAGGAAAACAGGAGGTGGGTTCCAATGCTGAGCCTGAGGAAGGCATCCATTCTTCTATCCACAGTGGCCTCCAAGCCCGCTAAGGTGTGGCTACCTACCCAACAACAGTGGAGACGGCATCCATCTAACTCTTGGAGGTAGGCTGTATGGATCATAGCATCAGAAAACACCAGATATTACCATCATTAAACAGAGAGACAGGGACAGGCTCATGTTCAAGTCACTGACACCTCAGGATAGAACTAGGGTTCTCAACATTCCCCTTATCTCAGTCTCCAAATTCCCAGACGTCAGCTCTACCCGCCACACCACCACAACCACCGCCTCCAGAAACTCTTGCAGGCATAGTGCCTCCTGTCCCACTCTAGCCCCCTGTGGAAAGAGGGGTCATACTTTTAATCCATGGTCAGGGGCCTCCAGCCACCTGCAAGCTCTGGGTGCAGAACACAGACCCCCAGCCTCACCCCTGCTAGATCCCTGTCCTCCCTACCCCACATCTGGGTAAAGTCCTCCGCTCAGCACGCATGTAACTCAGAGCCATACGACACTGAAATGCTAAGTGAAGAGCAATTAACTTTTGCTTCTGAAAACCCACTTTAGCTTTCCATAACTCTTTGGGGGCCATTTCAGCTAAGCCAAACCTCCCGCACATTCTCCCTCGGCAATAAATTACCTTCCTGGCTTTAATTAGCTGCTGGAGTGCAAAGCAGGGCTGGGTGCTGACGCGGCAGCTTTCCCCACAGGTCCCATTCTGTCAGACTCCAGGAGAATGTCAGCTGCAGGAGCAGCCCGGGCCCGAATGGGAACACCGCTGGCTAGCCGTGGACCCTCACCTGACCACAGGCCTAATGGAGGCTAACTTCTAGTGGCAATGAAATCAGCTGGACTAACTTGGGTTCCTGCTGCACAGCTCTTGGCCTCTGTTCCTGTGCCCCCAGGGACCAGACTGGTTTTCTCCCGCCATGTACATGCTAGCCCCAGGAATATACAATCTTTACCTCCCTTATTCTTCTGTGAGAGAGTTTACCGACAGAGCTTAACATATAAGCTCCCTGGGAAACTCTGCTGTACAATTGTAAGCTAAGCCTGAATCAAAATGGGTAAATCTCTTAGGAATGAGATTTTAGTAATATCTGTGGGCCAAGATGGTAGCAGTTGGGAGAGACATGGAATGGTATTTGGAATCCCCCAACATATCACCTCTAAGGCCCGGTTTAAAACTGGAGGTACACAACCCTACCTCTAACTGGAGCGACTCTCCGAAAGCCCTTCCCCATAGCCCTTCTACCTGTGAGGAAGGGAGGCCATCATAGCTGTTCTCGGACCTCCTAATGTGCATGTGTGTGCTGCTGCTTAGAGGCTGCAGAAGGACGCAGCAAAGTCAACTCTAACTGCTTCGTGGAGTCTGAACTCGCCCTCGGGAAAGATAGCTTCCACAGGGCCCTGGGTTCCTGCTGGGCAGCCACCCATACCACTCAGCCTGTCCATCTGGAAATGTGATCCACTTTTCACCTGGGAGGACCTGGAAAGGCCTATAATCTGGCTCCCCTCGTGAGGGTCATTTATGCAAATGCATCTTCTGGAGGCCCTGGTTTATACGTCTATCCGTAACACCCACCCCCCCTCCCCAAAGCCCAATTACAGGCTGGTTTCCTCCTCCTCCTCCTTTCTTTTGTTAGGATTTAAAAACAAAAACAAAAAACAAACAAAAACAAAAAACAAGGATGTTCTACAGCCAGGCTTTGCTTGTAGCCCTTAGGCCGGTGACAGGCTTGGGGGCCCTCACAGGCCTCTCTCTGATTAAGACTGTGAGAGCATCACACAGGGCGCTGAGTCCCAGCAAATCTCCTCCACCTCCACCGCTGCCCTGATTTCCCTTGCGCCTCCCCAATTAACAGGCAGCCTGTCAGCGAAGGCTGGGTGGCGCGGGCAGAGGCCAGCAGGCAGGTACCTGCTGTCACAGCTGCCAGACAGTAAAACTCACCATCCCACCCTGCCTGCTGGTGCCCACCCCCGCCGTCTGTGTCTTCCCTAGCCTGTCACACACCCCACGTGGTTAGAAGTGAGCAATTCCCTCAGCTGATACCTCTCCCTGAAGCCCTGGGGCTGGCCTGGTGCCAAAGCGGATCAAAAGTCCACCCTCAGCCTCTCTCTCTAAACCTAGAGATCTCCCAAAATGATCTGTAGTGGAGGAAGCAAACCAGAGACCCACAGGGCCTCCCCAAGGAAGGACCTGATTTCATATAAGAGCAAGAAGTCTGGCCCCAGGTCACAGGCATAGCCCTTGTCATCCTTCTGTTCCCTTGCCTCACTCAAGTCACTAGGATGACGCTCAGGGGACTAAGCCCTCGGAAAAGCCCATTCCCCATGGTGAAGTTGATTCTTTTGCTTCTACCTACTCAGGGATCTGACTTACAAATCCTTTCCTCGAGGCTTCTCTTGAACAGGACCCCACGTCAAAAAAAGCATTCTCCTGCCCATCTGAACAGCCAAATGATGATTTCAACACCTCCCAATGGCTGGAGGAAACCAATGTTTTCTTTGGGAAGAGCACCTGCCATGCTTTTTCCAAACCTCGTGATGTTTTCTCCACAACCATGGGGAGCTGCCCTTCAGTGTGGTTTGGCATGATGGCTCTGCCATTGAGCTGAAGAGCAACCCGTAGCTGTTGTCCTGGAACGTTCAGGAAATGCCTCTGTTTTGAGTCTCACATCTTTCTAGAAGGAAATCCATTCTTCCTGGCACAGATGTGCCTATCTGACCATTTTATGGAAAGCAGGGGAGGTGCATGCGTGCCCATCCTGAAAATGGAGAAATCGCTAGGGATGTGTCAGTGTAAAGAGAGGAGAGAAGGTGAACCACACTGGCATGAGATATGGGAGAATGAGAAATGAGGCTGGGCTCAGTAACTCCTGAAATGAAGAAACTGCCTTTAATGCTCTCCTACTTCTGGTGATGACCATAGCAGACACTCAGTTAGAACATTCTCTAAACGGAACAGAATCTTGTAGATTCTTCTACAACAGATAGGATTTGTCCCTAGCACTGTAGGTTGGCCATCAGTTCAGCTATAATCACCTTTATAGACTGAATAATAAGGAAAGAGGGAAGCAAAAAAAAAAAAAAAAAAAAAATGGAGACATTAAGAGAGGCAAGAGAAAGCATAAAGAATGTTGAGGGAGAACACTGGAAACAAGTTGAGCAGCGTTCTCTCTCCTCAGTTCCAGGCACTCTGGCATGTACAGCAATGTTCTAGAAGCTCTGGGGAACCATCATGTTGCAAGATTTGTAAAACTGGTGCCGGAAGGAAGGATGAAAGAAAGAGAGTGATGTGGTGTGTCCCAGATTGCTCACTCTGAGACAGATCTTTCAACCAAGCAAATGTCCATCTACACAAAGCAATACTTGCCTCCGTCTAAAGAATATAAAGTCACGGACATGTTGACAGACAGACTGTTATCTTACCAAAGCAAGGAGAATGTATATCAAGTCACTAATTATGACCCAATTTGTGCTTATGCTACAAAATATAATCATTCTCCTTCAAAGAGATACCTGTCCCTTATTGCAGCCTTTGAGACTCTCAGGAGGTACTCATGGGGTTTATTTAAAATCCTGTATTTGAATTCCACACATGTCTTTCCCCTCTGGGTTCAAACCTCAATCAATATGTTAAAGGTGTTGATACCAACATTCAAGCCACAGGGGTCTTCACTCCTCACAGGAGGCCTAAGCAAAGGCCTGGTTAATAAATTTGCTAATTTTTTTTCTTAGATTTGTGTGAGCATGCATATGGATAACACATGTGGAGGCCTAGATCGTTTTATGAATGGAGTTGAGAGAGAAGGATAAAATGGCCCAGTCTGAGTCGAAGAAGGAGAAGAGCCAACCTCATTCTTCTCAAATATCGAAGGCCTGGATGAAGGCCAGATAACTAGGAGTGAAATCCATGTCTTCACTTTACTCTTAAAGTCAAAGCAATGTGAACACAGGGCTTAGAGACCATGTTCCCTCTCCATTGTAGGGTCTAGGCCAGCAGTCCAGAGAAAGCTTGAATCAGAAGCCACAGTTCAAAAGGTCAGTGGATTCTAAAACTTTGAAACAATAAGTCCAATTTAATGCTTTCTTTAATATGTTGTCCTGGTCATACTCTTATGTCACAGCAATAGAAAAGAAACTAGGATAGAAGCTGGTACCAGGGAGTAGGCTATTGCTGTGACAGGCAGACCTGACCATGTGAGGTTTTTTGTTTGTTTGATTGTTTGTTTTGTTTTGTTCAGGGGGGTATTTTTGTTATTTTGCAGGAATGTGGAAGACGTTGCAACTCTGGACATGGAAAGTGGTTGAAATGTTCTGTGCAGAGCTTAAGGGTCATCATAGTAGGAGATTGTAAGACAGTAGTGCTGGGAGAATGTGGACTCTGGAGGCCCAGCTCAAAAAGTTTTAGAGGGAGGCAACATTAGCAAAGGGACTAGAGACCAGTCTTGTGATATTTTAGCAAAGAATGTGGCTCTCTGCCATCATTCTAGGAATTTGCTGGAGTCTAAATTGAAAATCAATTGACCAATTTCTTTGGTGGAGGAGATTTTAGGACAGCCTAATATTGAATCTCTTGTGTGGGTATCAGTGATTAGTATTTTTTTAAATTCTTCTCTCATACAACCAACTATGGTTTCCTTTCCCTCTACTCCTCCACCTGCACAACTGACTGCCACCTCTCACTCATCCCCAGATCCACTCCTCCTCCATTTCCCTTTGGAAATGATCAGGCCTCCCAGGGGTAGCAATGAAACACACCATAACAAGTAACAACCAGACTAGGTATAAACACTCCTATCAGTACATATAGGCTCTGTGATTGTCACTCTGTGAGCCCCTGTGAGTCCTGCTTACTGACCCTGTGGGCTGTGTTTTTATGGTGTCCTTGACCAACGTTCCTACAGTCATCCCCCCTCTCCCACAGAGTACCCCAAGCCTCACCTAATACACATTTGGCTGTGGGTCTCTGCATCAGCTCCCATCACTTGCTGGATAAAGTTTCTGTGCTGACGGTTAGGCTAGGCACAGATCTAGGCATTAAAACAAACATGTTGATCAATGGAATTGAAGACCTAGACATAAATCCACACGCCTATAAACATCTGATTTTTGATAAAGAAGCCAGAATTCCATACACCATGGAAAAAAAAGAAAGCACCTTCAACAAATGGTGATGGTTTAACTGGATGTCTGTATGTAGAAATATGCAAATATATTCTGTAGCCCCTGAACAAAACTCAAGTCCATGTCAATCAAGGACTTCAACATAAAACCAGATACACTGAACCTGATAGAAGAAAAAGTAGGGAATAGCATTAAATGCATTGGCACAGGAGATAGTTTCCTGAACAAAACACTTCAATAGTGTAGGCACAAAGATTGACAATTAATAAATAATGATTACTCTTTTGCAGGTCTATAATGAAAAAGAGCTAGTGGTGCAAAAAGAAATACAAAATGGACAGTTTGAAGAAAAAAAAGGAGCACCAAGAAATCTGGTGTCAGGGCAAGGCTTATGCTAAAAGAGATAAGCAGATTAAAACATGTTCCCTCTCCATTGTAGGGTCTAGGCCAGCAGTCCAGAGAAAGCTTGAATCAGAAGCCACAGCCTCCCTTTCTGATCCACAGAAAGAAAGGGGTGCACTCAGGGCAAGACCCCACCAGCTAAGCTTCTACCTTGTGAAAGGAAAATTCCTAAGTCTTGTTCCTAAAAAGCAAATAAAAGCTGCTACAAATGTGATTCAAGGGGAGCATTTTCCACCCCAAACAAGCAGCAAACATACACTTGTACACATGGTTCTGGCTTTAATGTCATGAAAGAGTGAAGGAGTTGTGGTGGATTGAATAGGTTTGGGCCCCCCCATACACTCATGTGTTTGAATGCTTGGCTCATGGGGAGTGGCACTATTAGGAGATGTGGCCTTGTTGGAGTAGGTGTGGCCATGTTGTAGGAAGTGTGTCACTGTGGGGGGCGGGCTTTGAGATCTCCTATGCTCAAGCCCCACCCAGCATGAAAATCCAGTCTCCCCCTGGCTGCCTTAGGCTCCTCCAGCATCAACCACAGCTGTCATGCTTCCTGCCATGATGATAATGGACTAAACCTATGAAACTATAAGCCAGCCCAACTAAATATTTGCCTTTCTAGAGTTGCCTTAGCCGTAGTGTCTCTTTACAGCAATTGAACCTTAACTAAGACAGAAGTTATGGAATATCCCTCTGTGATTGAGAGCCTCTGACACCAAGCATGGGGCAGGGGTGTCCCCACACATAGGCCCTGAGAGGCAGTTTTGTGAATCTGTAAAATTGGAGCCTGAATTGCACTGAAGGTGGTGGAGATGCCAGAGCCATGGGATATGTGCCAAGGAGAGTTGCACAGAGGGAGGGAGTGGAACCTAGAGAGTGTGTGCTTCAGACAGCAAAGCTGGAAGAGCCATCTAAGCTCTTTGACATCAGAGAGAGCACTACAGTGTTTGGTGTTTTCCCTGTGAGGTTTGAATCTTACTTTGGTCCAGAATTTCCTCACTATGCCCACATTCCTCCTTTATAAAACGGTAATGTATATTCTGTGTCACTGTATGTTGAAAGTACACAATTTACGTTTTTGTTTTACAGGCAGTTATAATTAAGAGATTTCCTTGAGTCTCAAGAGAGACTTGTGACTTTTAAGCTGTGAAAGACTATGAGACTTTCAAAGTTGTATTAAATGCATTTTTCTCTATGATATGGCTCTAAGCTAATGGGGGCCAGGAAGCAGATTGTGATGGTTTGGATGAGAACGAAAATGGTCCCATAGGATGAGAATGTTGAATACTTGGTCCCCAGTTGGTGGAACTGTTTGAGAAAGATTAGGAGGCATGGCCTTGTTGGAGGAGGTGTGTCACTAGGGGGTGGGCTTTGAGGTATCAAAAGACTCAAGCCACGCCCAATGAGTACCTCTCCATGCTTCCTGTTTTCTGATCAAGAAGTAAGCTCTCGGGTGTTCCTGCCACCATGCGTTTGCTCCACCATCATAGATTCTAACCTCCTGAAATTGTAAGCCCAAGTAAACAGTTTCCTTTATACATCGTCTTCATCGTGGTGTTTTGTCACAACAATAGAGAAGAAACTAAAACACTTCCAAGAGCTGTTCAGAGAGCCTTGGTTACGAGTTGCCTCCCATCTCTAGCTCTTGCTCCAGGATTCAGGCTAAACTATAGACGGACATTGGACACTAGCACACGAGGTGCTCAGTGAAAGTAAACTGAACAAAGTTGATGACATAAATGAGATAAAATGAGCTGGAACAGATAGAATGTATTTTGGGAAAAAGACCAACTACCATCCAAAGAAAATTTTTTCTTACTCTCTCCCCACTTCCAAAAGCAGAGGACTTTCCACAGAATAATAGTGCTCTTTAGAGTAGACCGTCAGCAGAATATCTCACACATAATCTACGACATACAGCTTAATCTGTAGCAAACAGTATAATCTACAACATACAAGGCATAGCAGGTACCATATTATACAGCATTGCTGACAGCATGAAGCACATATTATATAGCCTAGTGTGTTACGTGTGTAGCATAGCATGTGCCACAATATGTAGTATAAACGAAAGCATGTAGCGTGTATGGCATATTAGCACGGTGTATTGACTATAACACATATACCACAGTGTCTCGCGTACCTATAATATGTGGATAGAACAACTCTTTAAACTATGGGTCATGACTCTACATGGGGTCTTACCACTGAATGTAAGGGGCATGCACCATTTAGCCACAGTAAAAGGTTTCTGAATGCACAGTGACCAGAGGTTAATTTAAATCAAGCATGTAATGAAATCTGGCATGCTCACCCATGTTTCATTGTGTGCTTCACTAAAGCCTCAGTTTAGAATGAGCTCTTGCTTCTTGTGATTTCTCTCACTGTGGCACCAATGTCTGGGTTATATTAACAGCTTCCTTAGGATAAGGCAGGGGAAGCGAGAACTGCAGTCAGCACGGAGGGGAGGCTGAGGCACAGTCACAGAGGTTGGGTTTGTCACTTTTTCTTATCAGACAAGATACCTGAGCAAATCAACCTTTAAAAAGAAGGAAAGATTTCTTTTTAGTTCAAGGCCAGAAAGAGTTTCTTGTTCTTGTCTTCTCTCTGTCTCAAGGCAGAAACATCATGGTGAAATGGCATGGAGGTGGAAGACTGTTCACCTCCCAGCAGCCAGGAGGCAAGAGGGACTAGAGACAAGAAAAACATTTCCAGGATACAGTCCCAACAACCCAATGGCCACTCTACTTGCCAAATGTTTGCGCCACAACCCAACAGTGCCATCAAATTTAAAATCAAATTTAATCTGCTCGTTAAAGCCCTCATGATTTAATCACCTCACAAAAAACTTTCTGAACATTGCTCTGAGGACCAAGCCTTTTAACACATCATCCTCCAGGGAACAGTTCACAATGGTCATACCCACACTAAAGGAGTCAGCTTCTCCCATCCCCAGCTCATTCCCATGCCCTGTACAGCCCTGCTTTTCCTCTTGCTCTACAGTACAGTGTGAAGCCACAGACCTCAGAGGTCATATGCTCAGATAGACACCCGATTGGACTAGTAATGTGGAGTGTTACAGATGGCAAACCAAAAAACATTCTACTTATAAAAATAGAGTAATAAAAGACTAGGAAAGTATGCAGTGCGCCCCAGAGACAAGAGACACCAAGGCCATTGGGATAGAGGTTGCTCAAAACACCACCTCCAGAAAGGCAGACTTCTGTCTGAAGCCACAAGCCCCACCTTGCCCTCATGCACAAGGGCTACATGGCAAACACCATCTAGAATCCTCTCCCAACTTCACAGGTGAGTTATTTTTATTTATTTAAAAACAATTTTTTCATGAAATATTTTCTGATGTGCTTTCTCTTTTCTCTCTTAAAAAAAGAAAAAAAAAAGAAATATACACACACGTACAAATACCATTGAAACACAAAAACAGAAACCAAAATATATAAGCAAAATCCAACCAGACCAACGAGAAGGAGGAGCAGGAGCAAGAGGAGAGAGAAAGAGAGAGAGAGACCCAAATAAGGCAAAATGAAACAAAAGTCTACAAAAATATAATTGGGTTCTTCTGTGTTGTGTCTTTTCTGCTGGGAATGGGCTCTTCCCTGAAGTATGGTTGATATACCCAGTGAGATTCTATTGGAGAAAACTAATGTTTCTTTTGTCAGCAGAAATCAATTGCAGATACTTTCTTGGTTAGGGATGGAATCTCGTGTCTGCTTCCCCATCTAAACACAGAGAGTCTGTCTGGCTTGAATCAGTGTGTGTCCCTGTGCATGCTGCCCCTAGGATGACCATTTGGTATTGGGTCACTTAATGGTATGTTCTTTCCTGGGGAAGTCTACTTCACCTGTAGTTCTTGTCTAAGATTCAGGTTTCACCAGCTTTTTCGGGTTAGCATGTTTATTGGTCTTGTCCTTGTTCAAGTCATGTTTAGGCAACTGAGGCATGGACTACCTGATTTTGTAGTGGCAGAATAAAAACTCTTAATTTAATAGAGTATAATTCCCACCAGTATGGAGCCTAGTGTCTAGAATGAGGTGGTGTCCTCTGGATGCTTGAGTAGAAGTGAGGGTTTTAACTGGGGAGTGCATGGATTTTTGAGGAGATCCTGTAGAGCACACAGGGTCTTATTTTAAATGTTATGCAGATTACAAAACAAATTCCGTGTCTCACTGGCTTACTATCAAAGTTTTAGAATGAAGTCTAATGGGAGTTGGTAATGAGGAAGTGAGAGAAAAGTCCTGTTTAGAAATCACCTTTAGGAACATAGCAACAAAATGAGCCTTCGTCACACTCGGATATACCCACAGTGTCTCACTCAGCCATCATCAGAGAAGCTTCTTCTTGCGGTAGATGTGAACTGACACAGTGGCCCACAACTGGACAATGAGCAGAGCAGGAGAGGTTTTGGACTGCCCAGTCCTAAGCTGGATGTCTCCATGAACCCCCTCTCATCAAGGATGTAGGCAGAAAGAAGGTGGAAAGATTTTAAGAGCCAGAGGTGATAGACGACTCCCAGGAAACAGTATCTTCCAGACACAACCAGATGACGTACATGTCACCTCACAGAGACTGTGCTGAGTCACCCATCTCTTTAGGTGCTGTTTCACCCACGCTCCTGTAAGTAACCCCAATAGACTCACCAATTCACTGAGATGAGCTCCCATGGAGGTTTTTCTTTGGTCTACTTGCACCCTATCTGGGATGAATAAGCGTTTCTGTGTGCCCTTCAAAAAGGCTTTCTCACTAACCAGGCACCAGGCAAAAGATTTAACAAACATTTATTGGGCCTCTGAATCTAGTCTTCATGAGACACATTGTTAACTCCATAAGGAATTGATACCTTTAGCCCCCAACAAAGGGTTGAGATGGACTGAAATCTCTCCCTCCAGAATGCAGTAGAATCATTCTGAGCAGAGTGGAGAGTTGAATCACAATAATAATTAAATAAA
Organism: Meriones unguiculatus; assembly: GCF_030254825.1. Taxonomy (NCBI): domain Eukaryota; kingdom Metazoa; phylum Chordata; class Mammalia; order Rodentia; family Muridae; genus Meriones; species Meriones unguiculatus. The sequence continues at coordinate 18,846,590 of NC_083352.1, forward strand.
CTGTCAGGAGCAATTTACACAGCATTTACTGGACACGTGGGAAAATCCTGTTGGGATTGTGTTAATGATGACAACCCTTTTTTTTTTTTTTTGAGAGCAATGTGGCAATATTGATCAAAATTCTAAATGCACAAAGCCTATGTGCCACAGGTTTCATTTACATGCACTTATCCAACTATATGAAGATGCTCTCCAGGGCACTGTTTGTAGGAGGAAAAGCTGGAATCCACCCAAGTGTCCATCAACAGAGAATAGGTTAAATCTACTGGTTCATCCTGAAATTAAAATATCAGTACTGTCATATGTTAAGAAAAATGAGCTAGGGCTGTAGGTTCTTACACAAATACAGGACTGTAAAGGATTCCTTAATAAAAATGAGAGTTGCAATAGCATGAGTATTGGATGAGCCTGCTTGCATTTACAAGCCTTTTGCACTTAACACACATAGAGTATTCACAATGGAAATGTCTAGAAGACACACATATGAACAATAGCTGCTGCCAAAAAGGAAGTATGGAACAGAGGTGGGGGTTCTGCATTATCTGGGCAGCTTTTCTAGATCGTGTGCTAAGTGCAAAGGTTTTTGTTTTGTTTCAATATTGGAGCAGGTCACTGTGTTCATTATCTTTCTACCACTGTGACAAATACTGACATAAAGCATTGAAAAGAAGGATGGTATGTTTTGGTTCTTAGTTTCAGGAGTTTTCAGTCTATGGTTGGCTGGACGTGAGGCAAATCAGAGCATCACAGCTAAGATGCTGTGGCTGAGGGTATGAGGAGGCGGAGACACTCACCTCATGGCAACATGAAGAAGAGTGAGACAGAAAGGGGATAGGACAAGACATGGCTGCCAAGCCACACTCCCTGTAACCTACTTTCTCTAACCAGCGCCCAACCCCCAGTGTTTCTACCTCTTTCCAATAATTCCATCAAATTATTAACCTGGCCACAAATTAGTCGAATGATTAGGTCAGAACCATCATGATACAGAAACTTATCAATGAAGGATCACCAGCAGGGGCCAAGCCTTCAACACCTGAGCCTCCGTAGAGAGGTATGCTTCATATTCAAACCATCACTGCCACCCACCACAAAGCTGTCCTCAAGAGACAGAAGTTAGTGAGGACAAGAAATGAAAAGCATCACTAAGGATGGACCTGACCACATGAACCCAGAGCCCCAGATGTGAGTAGTGACCTTGGTAACAATGTACTTTCTTCTAAAGACTCAGGCTCCCTGCAAGAGCTGAGAGGCACCTGAACAAACATAGGAAGACCATAGCGGGCTGTGTGTGACACTCCAATCCAAACCTGCTCCCAGGAGCTGATACACACTGCGGCCTCTCCTGGAGCCCCGGTTTCCTCATTAGTAAAGTGTGTGTCATCCTAGCACCCACCAGGGATCGATGAGAGGGCACATCAGTACAGAGTGGAGAAGCTCCTCCTGACATCACCCCGGGGATGGAAAGTGACAAAGGAGACAGAAGCTACATGGAATTGACCCTTTGGGAAAACTGGCTCATCAGAGGAGGGGACATTCCCACTCAAGCCTGACATGGTCCCCTCTCCCCACCTTCATGTGTGTTAACTTGGCAAAGTGCTAAAACTGCTCTCACAAGCTGTCTAAAGAGCATGGCCCACCTCCCGGGGCTTGAGTGCTAGGGTTCTGTGGCCAGAGAAAATGGCGGCCGTCCTGTCACATGCCCTCCAACAATAAACCTTCTGCGTCCATTTCTAAATCCCCAAGTAAATACTGGTTCATTGGTCCACTGATGAAAATCACTGATGGAGAGGCCGATGGCTGCCTAGAGACCCAGGCAGCTGAAACAGCAGCATGTTTCCCAACGAGCCTCCTGTGATCCTAAACTTAGCCCTTCCCTCAAGCCCTCTTTCCTTTCTTCTGCCTCATTTTCTTACCACAATCTCCCCACATCCAACCCTCCCTACTCCTTAGAAATTCACTCCCTCAAGAATACTCCTGGGCTGGGGGAAATAATCATTAACTTAATCGCTTGCTATAATTACATAAAGCATGCTGCTTATAATAAGAACGTAGACTTTTAGCGGAGAAAACTGACTTGGAATTCTAACTCCACTACATACTAGATGAGTTATCTTGGGTCAGGGAGCCTCGGTGTCATAGATAGGGTTACTATCGCTGCTATGAAGCCCCATGACCAGAGCAACTTGGGGAGGACAGGGCTTATTTCAGCTTATGCTTCCCCAGTACTGTTCATCATTGAAGGAAGTCAGGACAGGAACTCAAGCAGGGCAGCTCCTGGAGGCAGGAGCTGATGCAGAGACTGCTTACTGGCTTGCTCCTCATGGCTCGCTCAACCTGCTTTCTTATATAACCCAGGACCACCAGCCCAGGGATGGCACCACCCACAATGGCCTAAGCTCCCCCCCCCATTAATGATGAAAGAAGAAAATACCTTACAGCTAGATCATATAAGCAGCATTTTCTCAATGGAGGGTCCCTCAAAGGAAGGGAAAGTAAGGTTCCCTGGAGTGCTCAGCCATTTCTCAAGTCAGTCAACTGGTACAAGAGACTCTTGACGTTTTCTGACCCTGAGAGCCCAGTGTCCTCCCAACATGTCGAGGATGGCTGCAGGGAAGATGGCATTGAAAGGCCCCTATTGCCTAACTCCAGGGCAGGCAAAGTCAAGTATGTGGTTCTCTGCCAGATTCCCAACCACTGTTCACGCTGGCATCACTAAGGGAAGGCTTCAAGTGCAATTCAGATGATGTACCTGGAGCTGGGAAGTAAGGCCAAATCAAAGTTGAAATGCAATAAGATAAGACATGTTGGGCCAAAGGGGTTCAAGAATTGGCTGACTGGTGCCGATTCTACTGCCAATGCTAAGGCTGCCTTCAGCCCCTCCCCCCTCCCCCCCCCCCGCCACCACCATGAAAGTCCCCAAGTCTTCTTGCCTTCTCAGCTGGTGTTCAATGAACCTCAACCTATAATACTTGTTGAGCATTGATTCAGGTCAGTGGGGCATTGAGAACCAAAAAACAAAAGGTGAGTGTTCTGTGTTCCACTCACCCCTCTGTACATTGCTGCCTGATCTCCTCATGACTATGATCTCTGTGGAGAGGCACAGGAGGAGGGGAGAATGGAAGAAGAGGTGGAATACACGGTCACTGTATGCAGATATCTCGTCTTTTTTATAATACTTTAAGTATCTCTCAAGAGAGAAATCATGTCTTCCACTAACTTCATATACTACCCTCACTGGGCCTGGGAACAATGTTGTCCACATGGTAGATACTTACTTAATATTATTCCTTGACTTGGACAACATGTTGAATAAAAGCAAAATACCTGATATAATGGCTTACAACTATAATCTGGGGCAAAAGGGACACTGCAAGTTCAAGGCCAGCCTCAGTTACATAGTGAGATCCAGGCCAGCCTGAAGTACAGAGTTAGATCCTGTCTCAAAAAGGAAAAGAAGGAAGAAGAAAGAAAGAAAGAAAGAAAGAAAGAAAGAAAGAAAGGAAGGAAGGAAGGAAGGAAGGAAGGAAGGAAGGAAGGAAGGAAGGAAGGACAGGAAGGAAGGAGGGTAGGAAGGAAGAAAGAAAGAAAAGAAAGAAAGAGAGAGAGAGAAAGAGGAACCACTATTGTGCATTGCTGTGTATGAATGCAAACCAGCACAGCTCTATAGAAAACTATATGGAGTTTCCTCAAAAACCTTAAAAACAGAACCACCACAATACCCTGCTCACAGTTGCCCTGCTGAGTATAAATCCAATGGAAAGGAAATGAGTGTGTCAGAGACATCTGCACTTCTATGTTTACACAGAAGAAATAGGAACAACCAATATGTATGTCAAGAGATGGATGGATAAAGAAAATATGCTACATAGATACATTAGAATATTACTAAGCTACAGAAAAGGGAAAAAATTCTGTCACTTGAGATGACTTTGACAGAACTGGAGGTCATTATGTTAAGTGACATAAGGGAAGTACCATATGGTCTCACTTAGACATAGAATCTAAAGGACTAGCCTCACAGAAGTTGAGAGGGAAACTGTGGTTTCCAGAGTCTTTGGAGGGTGGATGGGGAATGTTTGATCAATGAGTAATTACAAAGGAGCAAGACGCCCTAGGGTGCTATTACACAGTGCATTACTCTTCTGTGTTGCTGTGCTTTGTTTTGGGAAGCACAGTCTCATATAGCCCAGGCCAGCCTTGAACTGATTCTCGACCTTCATCTCCCAAGTGTTGAGATTGCAAGTGTGTACTGCTGTGCCAGGCTTCCCAGTAGGATTACTATAGATGACAGTGGTACACTGTACACTTCAAAGGGCCAGAAGAAAATATTTTGAAGGTTTTAGCATAAAGAAATGCTGAATGAAGCAATAGTATATCTGTGTAGTGTTAGCAATCCTGTTGTCTTATTAAAATAACTTTGTTTTGTATATTAATTTATTTTTAAAAAGAATAAATTAATAACACCAACAGCATCCACTTCTTCAGCAGTCTAACTGCGTTAATAGACAACACAGGCCGCGAGTGTTTTGTGTGCGTAGTCAGAAGTCTGCCATGGTTCATGTTCATGCCACAATGTTGGCCACCATCTCGAAGTCTTTAATAACTTTTAGCAAGGGACTGAGATGTTCACTTTGCACTTGGTCCTGCAAATGACACTCATGGTCTTAGCCATATCTGCAAAGAGCCATTAACAACTCATTTTTACAGTGCACTAACTTTCAGAAGTTATCTGTTGCCAGATATGCAAAGATATGCATATAAGGATTTTTAAAAATCTGGTCAAGACCAAAGCTTCTTGTCTAGCAGGAACTACCTACATGGAGCTGCCAAACCATGGTCCTATTAACAGGGCTTAAACTGTCATTGAACTTCAGTTGTGGGCAATGAGAACTTTGTAGTCACTGAGGATATTTTTCTACACACAGAGACTTTTGAGATAAGAAGCTTAAACAACCTACCCACAAAAGGAAGGTAGGGGAAAGGTGAACACAGACTAACTCATTCCTTTCTTCCTACAAATAGTGTCTAAGTACACACACACAGGAAAGAGTGGGTGAGAGAGCAAGAGAGAAAGAGAGAGAGAGAGAGAGAGAGAGAGAAGGGCAGTCCTTTGCCTCCAAATCATATCAGATGGTTTAAAAGTACTGTTTGTTTCATGAGGTCCCATTTATTGATTGTTGCTCTTAGAGCCTGTGCTGTTGGTGTTCTGTTCAGGAAGTTTTCTCCTGTACCAATGAGTTCTAGGGTATTCCCCACTTTTTTTTCTAGCCGATTTAATGTGTCTGGTTTTATGTTGAGGTCTTTGATCCACTTGGACTTCAGTTTTGTGCAGGGTGATAAGTATGGGTCTATTTTCATTTTTCTACATGTAGACATCCAGTTGGACCAGCACCATTTGTTGAAGATGCTATCTTTTTTTCCATTGTATGGTTTTGGCATCTTTGTCAAAGATCAGGTGTCCATAAGTGTGTGGGTTTATTTCTGGGTCCTCTGTTCGGTTCCATTGATCCACCATTCTGTTTCTATGCCAGTACCATGCAGTTTTTAAAACTGTTGCTCTATAGTACAGCTTAAGATCAGGGATGGAGATACCTCCAGAAGATCTTTTATTGTAGAGGATTGTTTTAGCAATTCTGGGTTTCTTGTTATTCCATATGAAGTTGAGAAATTTTCTTTCCAGGTCTGTAAAGAATTGTGTTGGTAATTTGATGGGAATTGCATTAAATCTGTAGATTGCTTTTGGTAAGATGGTCATTTTTACTATGCTAATCCTGCCAAGCCATGAGCATGGGAGATCTTTCCATCTTCTGATATCTTCTTCTAATTCTTTCTTCAGAGACTTGAAATTTTTTTCATATAAGTCTTTGACTTCCTTGGTTAGAGCTACTCCAAGGTACCTTATGTCATTTGTGGCTATTGTGAAGGGTATTATTTCCCTAATTTCTTTCTCAGCCCTTTTGTCTTTTGTATACAGGAGGGCTACTGATTTTTTTGAGTTAATTTTGTATCCAGCCACTTTGCTGAAGGTGTTTATCAGCTGTAGAAGTTCCCTGGTAGAGTTTTTGGGGTGACTCACATATACTATCATATCATCTGCAAATAGTGATAATTTGACTTCTTCCTTTCCAATTTGTATCCCCTTGATCTACTTCAACTATCTTATTGCTCTAGCAAGGACTTCTAGAACTATGTTGAAGAGATATTTGTAAAGCAAAGGACACAGTCATCAAAAGAAAGCGATTCCCTACAGATTGGGAAAGAATCTTCACCAACCCTTTATCTGACAGAGGACTCATATCCAGTATATATAAAGAACTAAAGAAGCTGAAAAGCAGCAAACCAAGTAATCCACTTAAAAAATGGGGAACAGAGCTAAACAGAGAATTCTCAATAGAGGAATATTGAATGGCAGAGAAGCACTTAAAGAAATGCTCAACCTCATTAGCCATTAGGGAAATGCAAATCAAAACAATCCTGAGATTTCACCTTACACCCATCAGAATGGCCAAGATGAAAAACTCAAGTGACAACACATGCTGGAGAGGTTGTGGAGAAAGGGGAACCCTTCTCTACTGCTGGTGAGAATGTAAACTTGTACAACCACTCTGGAAATCAATCTGGCGTTTTCTCAGACAACTAGGAATAGCACTTCCTCAAGATCCAGCCATACCACTCCTGGGCATATATCCAAAAGAGTCTCAAGTACACAAAAAAGACATTTGCTCAACCATGTTTGTAGCAGCTTTATTTATAATAGCCAGAAGCTGGAAACAGCCCAGATGCCTCTCAACTGAAGAATGGATGCAGAAATTGTGGTACATCTATACAATGGAATATTACTCAGCAATAAAAAATAAGGAAATCATGAAATTTGCAGGTAAATGGTGGGACCTGGAAAGGATCATCCTTAGTGAGTTGTCCCAGAAGCAAAAAGAGACACACGGTATATACTCACTCATATAGACATACAACATAGGACAAACCCACTAAAATCTGTGCATCTAAAGAAACTAAGTAAGTGAGAGGACCCTAACTAAAATGCTCAATCCCCATCCTGAAAGGCAAAGAGGATGGACATCAGAAGAAGAACAAAACAGGAAACAACCTAGGAACCTGCCACAGAGGGCCTCTGAAAGCCTTTGCCCTGCAGACTATCAAAGCAGATGCTGAGCCTGATGGTCAACTGTCGGGCAGAGTGAATGGAATTTTATGTAAGAAGTGGGAAATAGTAAGAGCTGGAGAGGACAGGGCCTCCACAAAGAGAGCAACAGAACAAGAAAATTTGAACACAGGGAACCTCCCAGAGACTCATACTCCAACCAAGGACTATTCATAGAGATAACCTAGAACCCCTGCACAGATGTAGCCCATGGCAGTTCAGTGTCCAAGTGAGTTACATAGTAATAGGAAGAGGGACTGCCTCTGATATAATCTGATTGGCCTGCTCTTTGATCACCTCCCCCTGAGGGGGGAGCAGCCTTACCAGGCCACAGAAGAGGACAATGCAGCCACTTTTAATGAGAACTGATAGACTAAGATCAGAAAGAAGGAGAGGAGAACCTCTCCTATCAGTGGACTTGGGGAGGGGCATGCATGCAGAAAGGGGAGGGAGGGTGGGATCAGAGGGGAGAAGGGAGGGGCTTATGGGGGGATACAAAATGAAGAAAGTATAATTAATAAAAATTTTTTTAAAAAAGTACTGTTTGATAAATGAAGGAGAAATCACTACAGAAATGATGTGGAAGGGAGCAGTGCTTGCATTGAGCATTCAGGGAGATGAAGAGGAATCATTGCTTTAGAAGTGAGCTGTACCAGCAAGGCTCTGGAATGGCCATGGCCTTGTCTACAGGGAGCAGCACCAGACAAGTGTCTGTCTTAGTTAGGGTTACTATCTCTGTGATGAAACACCATGATCAAAGCAAGTTGTGGAGGGAATGGTATATTTGGCGTTCACTTCCATATCATAGTTCATCAGGAAGTCAGGACAGGAACTCAAGCAGGGCAGGGACCTGGAAGCAGGAGCTGATGCAGAAGCCATGGAGGGGTTCTGTGTATTGGCTTGCTCAGCCTGCTTTCTTATAGAACCCAAGACCAACAGCTCGAGTGTGGCACCACCCACAATGGGCTGAGTCCCCCCCCCCATCAATTATTAATTAAGAAAATGCCCCATAGGCTTACCTACAACTTAATCTTGTGAAGGCATTTTTCCCAACTGAGGTTCTCTCCTCTCTGATGATGGTGTCCTTGGAGGCGAACATCAGTATCTTGTAGGGGAGTAACAAAGAATATGAGCAGAACCCTAGAGCCAGGCCAGCAAGATGGCAACAGTTGTTCTCACGGACCACAAAAAGCAGAACCACCCAGTGCTTGGTCCCACCTGAAACTAGCAAGCCAGAGAGAGTCTCTGGTGAGCTTCCAAGAAAATCACACATACCCTAGGAAGCATGTGCCTGCTCAAAAGCTGCACAGGGCTACATCTGCATTTGGCACCTTCGGTCAGGCCAAGGGCCATGCACATCCCCAGGGAAGGAGCCAGCAACAGGGAGATTCCCACCTCTGTCTCTGGGGACTCTCCCTCCAGCTCAGACCTGGTGCTTGCTGCCTCCCATGCTCCTGTTAAGAACCCAGATGCCCGGGAGGCTCTGCGTGCCCTGACCAGAGGAACCACATCTACCCTGCCTCCTTCTTAAGCTCTGAAAATTACAACTGAAAAGGGATATATCACAAAGATTGTTCCATTAAAGCCTCAAGGGTCACAGGAGAGGCTGACTTGAGAAAAAAGAAATGCAGTGGCTAGAGGGAGGGTTCGTGGGGTTGAGCATCTCGTTCCGAGTTCACTACTTTCCTCAAGCCAAGTACAAAGAGAATCTTGGCTGTTTACCTTCTTCATGTGCCTGTGTCTCCATCTGTAATACAGGGATAGTGACGGCACCTCCCAGGATGAGGTTCTTAATAAACACAGTGCCCTTCACATAATGTCTGACCACAGAAGCATGAGCTCAGAAGATACTAGCTCCTGTTAGCTCCTGTTAGTTATTCATCCTATGAAGTTCCATTCCCATGGTTGTGTTATGGTAGAAAACAAATAAGGCATGCTCCCTAGGGCACAAACTTAGTTTGGCTTCTGATAAAATGTGAGGTTCTTCCTAAAAGCTGCTAGGTCCTGAGAAAATGGAGGTCGTGTGAAAGGAGAAAATTTGATAGTGGGACATGTTCAAATGTCCCACAGCTGAACAGTGAGAATGGGCTTCTCCAAAGCCCCTGCCAGCAGCTATAACTCTCACCCTGCTTCTCATCTCCTCTGCACTAAGAACGGAGGTTCCTTTAGCCATGGCATTATCCACATTAAACATGTGATGGTTACAGGTGAGACCTAGAAAGGTCTTGGAGAAGAACTAGTCCAGCCCTCTTGTAAAATTGAAGAAGTAGCTCCAATCAAAAGGTTCCTGAAGGCCTCAGAACTCAAGACCAGCTTTCCTGTCACTCAGCTTTGGTGGCAGTCTGTCCTAGTTTGATGCTATTGTCCAGGTTTATTTTGCTTTCTATAATTCTTTAGTATTTCTGTATTATGGTATTTTAAAAACATACCATGATTTGATTTTTCTGTTGCTACTTTTGTTTGTTTGTTTGTTTGTTTGTTTGTTTGAGACATAGTCTATACAGTCCAACCTGGCTTTGAACATGCAATTTCCCCACATCTGTCTCCTCCATGCTGAGATTACACGCACATACCACCATTTCCATTATCCAGTGAGATCTTTTTCTTTTTAATGTCAAATTCAGAAGGCAGAAATGCAGAAATTATGTAATTTGTGGGAGTGTGATTGAAATGAGGATCATCATGTTAAGTAAAGTCAACTAGACTTAGAAAGATGAATATCATATGTTCTCTCGCATTCAGAATCTAGATTCCTTTAGAAACATGAAAGCAGCCAGCCTACTTAGAGTAGGGAAACAAGAGAAAGTAGAATGATATGATTATGAGCAAAGCACATTGAATACATGTGTGAAAATGTCATGAGAAACCCACTATTTTTACAAATAATATATCCTACATGGCAAGTGGGGGTGATAGTTGAGGGAAGAAAGCCCCTCTAGGAAGGCATTCCTCCAAGGGTCCCCCGCCCTCCTACAGATGAGGGATCTTCCTTCCCTAACCCCAGATGTTCTTGAAAGTGTGAACCAGCACTCCTTGGGGAGAGGCAAATAATGCAGACAGCACAGTAAATGTAAGAGAGACTTTGATGTTCTCTCTCTCTTATTCTGCCTTTTTCTGTCTGTTTCTGTTTCTCTTACGTGTCTCTTTCTCTGTCTTGCTGCCATTCTGTCTCTCTCTTTTATTCTTTCTATCTTCCCTAGCTCTTCACTACATCTAATAGTCCCTGTGTGTTTTCTTTCTCTCTCCATCATTCTGTTTTTCTTTGTCTCTGTCTCCATCTCTCTGAACCTCTTTTATATTCTTGCCTCTGTCTGCCTCTCTGTCTCTGTCTTTCTCACACACACACATGTGCACACTTAAATACTTTATAGTGTTTCCCTTTGTTTGAAAGCCCAGCTTCGTCCCACAGTACAGCCCAAAGGCTCTCTTGACCCTCCTCCTCAGCAACTGTTCTCCTAACCCCCAGGGCTTCAACAACACCAGGCTACTTTGCACTTCCCCAAACCCATCACTGTGTCTAGTATCTTTGTGCTTTTATGCCCTCTATCCCCTACCACCAAGAACTCCTCTAGGCATCCCTCCATGATCTTCTTGGACATCAGCTCTACTGATCTCCCTCTCCTCCTCCCCTATCTGAAATACAACAACCACCCTGAAGATTCTGTTCAAATACCCTCCCCTGTGCGAATCAAGCTTGTTCTTCTATGGTGTTTATACCTATTACAGCACGTAGGGCAAAGTTCTCCAAACCACAGTTCAAACATAATATTTTGTGAACGTAAATATACTTGGAAAAAGACAGTAAGATAACATGTTTACAAATGGAACTAGCTTTATAAAATGCAATAAAATCCAAGACCAATGGTCATTATAACTAGAGTATAATGGTCTGTCACAGTATTCATCATGTATCTCCCTCAATCAATGACCTCTAATGTGACATTGGTCTTTAAATGCCCAGCACCTATCACAGGACCCAATAGATTGGACCTACATAAATGATCAGTTAGTTGACTGGTTGTTTTACGTCTTATCTTTATGTCTTATCATCATTACTATAAGGTGCAGGTAATGCTGACTGTGCTCGAATGTATTTAGAAAGGAGGTACAAAAATGGAAAGGGCAGAAGGAAAAAAAGGGAGGGAAAGAAGGAGGTGAGAAATATATTCAGCTTTCATTCTCTGTTCTCACATTTTCCCTTTTCCTTCCCTTATTGAATCCTGGAACAATATGGTCCTCAGGTATTCCTAAACATTTCAGCCAGTGATGGAGCATATATGACAGAGGTCCCATAAAATGACACCTCCTAGTTACTTTAGCTGCCTTAGTTTGTGTCAGTACATTCTAAGATGTTTGCATAACAACAATGAAACTGCCTAACAACGTCATGGCTGAGGATATATTCCCATCATTAAGCAATGTGTGACTGTACTCTATGAAGGCCATAACACCTGCCCTATATATGTACATACGTCACAGGATTGTGTTAAGATAAACAACTATGATAAGGTACAGTGTGCAAATGAGATGCTACAGACAATGCTGGAAGGATGCCTTATATTGGACAACATTCTTGGTCAAGCTACAGTGGCTCAGTAACCAGAATGGAGGCTAGAGGGAGTGTGACATGGGAGACACACCCAGAGACCATTGGACCGCCTCTGACCTGGATTCTCAGATAAACCAAAGGCCTCTCTGACACCAGCACCCCCACTTGTGTTACCCCTGGCTCCGCAATAAAAGTTTGAAGAGAAGGTTCTAGAAGAGCTCCTGCTTGTGTTTCTTTTAATTAAGCACATAGAGAAGAGAGCCAGCCCTGGGTTTTGTCTGTTGTACTTTTGTTCCTGGGTCTGTTTGTACTTATTCAGAAATTATATAATTAAAAAAAATAATATTAAGTAAATGTGCACATCAGCCTGTCAAGCTGCCTGGGCAACCCCCACTCGGGAAGCACAGTGACAGCCCTTTATTTCTCTTACTTGTTTTTAAGCACAAAATATGTCACACCTGGAAGTAATTAGCATAATTTTACTAATTTATAGCTAATTACACAATTACTTTTCTATGAAAGGCTCTGGAAAGACACTTGAAGCAAGTTTCACCAAATCTAGTGGCACAAAATTGCTTGAAAACACACTGTTAGCTTCAAACATTTCTGGGGGGGGGGAGAGTGTACAGGGATGCCCAATAAAATAATTCTTTCCCATTTTCAGAGTGTTCAAATATGACAGAGATATAATTTCTCTGGGAATTTACGAAGCAGAATGCCTGAATGTCCTGCTATCCCTGCCCAATTAGAGCCTGCACTGGGGAAGAGCTCCGGAGAAGAGTGGTATCAAGGCAGACTCAGGGCAGACTCCAACAGCCACAGCTTTGACTGAAGCACCTAAGAGATTCTGATACGCTGCAGGTGTCTAGCACTGCTCTAGAGAAAGATCTGTGTTGGTGTCAATGCCCAGGGTCATACAGTAGCTCCTAGGACTCAGCATCCTATGAACTATTCATTTATTTATTTATTTATTTATTTATTTGTGTGTGTGTGTGCCTGTATGTGTGTGAGTGTGTGAGTTTGTGTGTGTGTGTGTGTGTGTTTGCGTGTGTGTGCCTGAGTATATTAAAGTGCGTCGTGTATACACAGAAGCCTACAGGGGTGAAGGCACTTGGGTGCGCACCACATGGGTGCTGGAAATTGAATCCAGGTCTTCTACAAGAAGAGTAAGGCTCTTAACTGCTTCACTGTCTCTCCAGCTCTGTGAAATGTATTTTTCTGAGATAATGATATAACTGCAACATTTCTTCCTCCCCTTCCTCCATCTGAGCCCTCCCATTTACCCCTCCCCAGTCCCCTTCAGATCCATGGTGTCTTTTCTTCACGATTTATTGCGTGCATTCATAGTGAACTTCATTACCCACAGACACAGAAACCACTCCCAACCGAATATGTTCAACTAACCTTTAAAACCTTTATTTATTATTGGGAGGTCAGAGAACAACTTTGTGAGTCAGTTCTCTCCTTCCACCTTTACGTGGAATCCAGCCTTTCATCGCTGAGAGCCAAATGCCTTAACCCACTGAGCCACCTCCCCAGCCCTCAACTAACAATCTAAAGGTCTCTCTCAGTGCTTTGTACCCAACGGAAAATTTTACTAAAGGAATAGTTCACAGTGTCCCTAGTTAAATCCCAAGCAGAGGAGGGAGATATGTCAATCAACCTGCTATTTATTTATTGAACACTCATTTAGGCAAATGAAGAAACAAAAGTAAGACCCAGGTGGAATCCCTGTCTTCAAGAAACTGACCAGAGCCACACTCAGAAATCAGGTGGCTTAGGGTAGCATCAGTCCAGTGGCAAGTGGCATCCAGATAAATAACATGGGCAACAGGTGCTGCTAAGATAGAAAGAGGGGAGGCAGAAGCAAAAGAAGAGATGATGGAGTCTGCCCCTATATGACATATGGGGGAAGGGAGCTGTCTTGTTTATTTTTCTATCGCTGTGAGGAGACACCATGACAAGGACAACTTATAAAAGAAAACATTTAACTGGGAGCTTGTTTACAGTTTCAGAGGGTGAATCCATTAACTGTCATGGCAGGGAGGTAGTGGCAGACAGGTAGGCATGGTGCTGGAACAGTAGCTGAGAGCTTTACATCATAATCCCAAAGGCAGAAGATAGACAGTAGGAGAAGGAGCCTGTTGTGGGCCTTTGAAACCTCAAAGCCCACCCCTAGTGATACACCTTCTCCCACACAGTCACACCTTCTAATCCTTCCCAAAAGAGTTCCACCAACTAGGGACCAAGCATTCAAAAATATGAGCCCATGGCAGTCATTTCCATTAAAACCACCACAGAGGCCAGCTAGTTTTCATGAAAATAGGAACGTTTTGTCAAAAACATGGATCACATGGGAGGAATAAAGAGTGATGATGATGAAGGAAACAAAGGGGCCAGGAGCTCCGGACCATCAGGTGAGCCTTGAAGAGGCCTCCTAGAACTCTGAATCATGTCTTGTGTCTGCCTGGCCAATGTTTGCTAATCCTCATGAGAAGGGAAGGAGCAAGGCCACTAGAATTGGTTGGAGCAGCAGAAAAGCACGAAGCTGTAGCATGCATTCATATGAAGGCAGCAGTACTCCAACAGGAACTCCAACTAGTCCTTAAGGGTTCACATTATAATGTCGCCATGACTTGTGACCTTCTCCAAAGCCACAAATACAAATAGTTACATTATAGACGTATGGTATTAATATTTTGGTATAAGCAAAAACTTTCTGCTGCAGAGTATTGGATCCCATTGTGAACCCTGAGAACGTGAACTGTAAAAATGGTGTCTTTTGTTTGGTGTGGCTCAACCCTAACATCTCTAATCCAAGAACTTTCTGTTTTTTTGTAAACAGGTGGTTATGGAGTGGCTTAGCCAGCCCTAGCACACACCTTTAATCCAAGAGCTTTCTGTACACAGGATTTAATAAAGATTTAACAAAGTTACCCCTAGGTCAAGAGGTGGAGCAAGGGATTAAGTAGGAGGAGGGACTTAGAGTTGTGGGGTGTTTAAGACAAAGTGGAACAGAAGAAGGAGCTCTCTAACTCTTGGGCACTTCAGCGCTTTGGTCTTGAGCTTTGGCTTTCTCCTCCCACGCTTGAAGGTCTTTTCCTCCTGGGCCCTCAGCTGAGCTAGCAAACTTTTAGCTTTGGGCTTTTGGCCTTTTCCTTCTGGAACTTGAGCTGAGTAGGAAGATCACTTGGGTGCTTTCTCCGCATCTCTGAGCTAGTAGGTTTTCACACTAGCATCTGGCTCCTGAGTCTTCAGTGGTAAAATAGAATAGTTGGGATTTTCATTTCTTTATACAACAACTTTCTGAGCAGTACTCCAGCAGCATAGGAACCAGCCCCAATAAATCAAACTACATGAAATCTAAAGGCTTCTGCAGAGCTAAAGAAACTATCATCAGAGCACACAGGCAGCCCACAAAATGGGAGAAAACCTTTACCAGCTGCAGACGGGGAGCAAGTATCCAGAATTTACAAGGAAAGGCAGAAATTAAGTGCCAAGGAAGTAAAACTGCCAGCCAAAACAGGCAGTTTTCAAGAGAAGAAGCACAAATGGCCAGTAACTGCCTTGTAAAGCAGTCAGCAGTATGTTATGAGGGACACACAAATTAAAACAACTTTGAGATAATCCCTCACCCCAGTCAGAATGGACATCATTAAGAAAACTAATAACAAACATTGGGGAGAATGTGGATAAAGAGGAACCCTTAATCACTGCTTCTGGGGTGCAAATTAATAAAGGCATTATGGAAATCAATACAGAGGTTCCTCAAAAACATGCAAATGAAACTACCATGTGACCCAGCCATCTGCCTCCCTGACACATACCCAGAGGGCCTCATGCCCTAGCATAGTGATGTTTTCATATATATGTTTATTGATGCTCTATTTGCTATCACCAAACAAATAGATTAAAATATACATATAAACTGGATGTGATCGTGCATGCCTTCAATCCCAGCACTTAGGAGGCAGAGAGATGAGTCTCTGAACTCAGTATCTATAGAACAAGTCTCAGGACAGCCAGAGCTATACAGAGAAACCCTGCCTCAAACATATATATATATATAATTGGACTACATAATGGACTATTATTCAAGCATAAAGAAAATGAGATCATGAAATTTTCAGGAAAACGTAATCAAGGTGACCCAACTCAGAAAGAAACAGACCACATGCTCTCCCTCATTAGCATATCATTAGCATTTTATAAATGTATATATAAAATGTATAAATATCTACAGGTGTAAGTGTGGGTGTATTATAACATTTAGAACAGAGACCAAGAAGGGGTAATATCAGTGAGGAAGGATAGAATGCAAGCAAAACATGCGCCATGAAAGATGAGATGAAGCTTTTTTTCCTATCATAGATTTTTTTTTCCATTCCATTGTGGATATGTGGATTCAACTTTTTTGAGTATCAAGGCAGAAAGAGCCATGTTGATTTCTGTAAAGAATCCAACACATGCTCTTCCTTTGATGGTGCCAGCCAAAGTTCGACTTTCTTTGTCAGTTCGTTGACCATCAGTGCACCAGAACTTGGACAGGAGTGATCAGAGCACATCTGTCAGCCATACTGACCCACTTAAGGAAAAACGGGTTTTGTTGTGTGTGTTTTGGGAGGCCAGCTTTGCAACCTGAAAATTTCCCATGTTTAGATCTGTACTTAATCACGCTGTTATATTCTACTATAGTGCTATTGTATACATAAAATAAACTGTTTTTTAAGGTTTAAACATTTTTCAATTTTCTTGTGCTAGAGGTTGAAACTAGACAGTTTCAAGAGAAATTGTCTAAAAACCCACCTGTGGGAAATGGCATGCACGCATGCCTGTGTATGTACATACGTGTGTGTGTGTGTGTGTGTGTGTGTGTGTGTGTGTTGATGAGCAATAAAGCAGAGGAGTACACAGTTCTAGGAAAACTTTCTCTGTTCCTAGAAGGGCAAACCTCCTCTTCCAAATGGTTCTTCTGTCAGCTTCCTGTCTTTCCAGGGCAAACCACTCCTTTCTTGCAGCTCAGCACCAAACCTTGCCAGGCCTGTTCCAAGGACTGCCTGAATTAAAATGTTTTAGTTTGCAAATCGCCCTTGACCCCAAAATGTGACTGCCCAGGGCAGAGACCCAGTGATGCCTTTCTGGCCCACTGTCTCCCAGCCCAACATGTAACAACAGACACGAAAGAACCATCATAAAAGAGAATTGAGTTACTCTGGGACCCCAGGGTCTGGCTTCAAGGGTCCCTGTGTAGGTGGAGACCTGGGAGAGGTCCAGTTTCTGCCAGGCTCAACCTCAAGGCTATTGAGATATTTTGGAAAAAAAAAAAAAAAAAAAAAAAAAAGTCCTCTGCCTCCCCTGGGAGAGGAATGTTAATAGCTTACACTTGGCATATTTCTTTGCACATTTTCAAATTACTTCCACAGCTGCCATTAGTGACCTTTACAGAAACCAGAGAGGCAGGTAGAGGAAGCCATCAATGGCCATTCCACACAGACTTCTGTATTCAGCCAACAGGTGGGCACAGCACACATGTACTACATGACAGAGGGGCACAGCAAGGGAAGGGCCCTGCCCTCACCTTCCTCAGTCTCCAGAGGAAGAAACACACAGCAAGGCAGTTAGCTTCCTAAAAAGGGTTGACAGTTTGAAAAAGAAGTAGTCATCAGAGAGAAGCACCTCAGTCTATGCGCTCTGGACAGACCTCTGTGGAGGTGCCAGGTGCAGAAGCAGCCTGTGCTGGTCACAGGAAGGACAGTGGATGGAAACTGAGGCCCACAGAGGCTAAGCGGCCTGCCATCAAACCTCAACCCTCCGATTTTCAAAGCAGAGACTGGGGAGCTCACAGAAGGGTATGGTAAGCGTGCATCACACAGGTGCACATGTCAATACACACACATGTGCACACACAGACACACACACACACCATAGTCTGGAAACCCAAAGGACAAACAAAGAAGGAGTTTGGGCCAGCCCAGTACCTATGCTTGGGCAGCCATAGGTTTGGAAGGACGCAGGGTGAGAAGGCAACTCTAAGGAGGCCCTCCCAGGATTCCATTTCAGACTTACCCACCTCTGCAAACCATGCTTGTTATGTTATGAAGCTTGATGTGACTGCCCTAAGACTTCAGAGTCGGTAGGTAGCTTCATCAGAAGCAACCAAGGAAGCATCTGACAGTTCACAGGAAGGTTTGGACAGACGGAAGTGCGCAATCCTGGCACAGCCTTCGATCACCCATGCCCAAGCATTTTCTTTTTCCAATATCCGTCTCATGATGCAAACGCCTCTGACCTAAAAGTTCCTCTTGACCCTCCATAAATACAAGACCCTTCAACTCCACGGTGTCTATAACTCACAGACATCCTCCGGCTGCTCTGCTCTGAAGAAGGTCGGGGGATGGACTTGCATCACCCACCACTCATGGGTAACAGGCTGTGTGATTTGGTTCATGGCATGCTTCCTGGGTGCGTTTGAGCATTCTACATAGTGTACATGCATTTGTCTCCTCCCCACTAAAAGTCTATGGGCGGAATTGGAAGAATCCCCACTTTGCAGTTAAGGAAAGCAGGGCCAAAGCTTCCTTCTAGGAAAAGTCCTGAAACCATTCAGTGGCTGAGCTAAGATTCAGGCTGCCCTCCCTCTGGCTCAGCATCAGCCATGTTGGCATGATGGGGTGAGTGTGCTGGCTTTGACCTCCACATACTAGGATTCCAGTCTATGGGGTGGAATGTTTCCAGCAAGAAGACATCTTGGGCACCCCAGCATTGAGCAGGATGGGGTGAAATGCCCCTGGGGGTGCAGGGCCTAGAAGCAAGCAGGAACATAAGCAGCGGTGTATGTCTAGGACTTCTGTGCTGGCCAGCAGGTGACTTACCAAGGGTGAAGCCAAAACCTGCCAAGCAGGATTCCTTCCTAATTCCACTGCCAGGCCCCTAAAATTTGAAATCATGAAGTTTGACCTTGTACCTAAACTGTGACACTGAGGGAAAGGCCCTGTTCCTCCAGACCTTTGTCTTCCATCTGACAGACGGTGGTGAGGACAATGGAGGCGTCTACCTCTGGAATCCCATCATCTGGGTCACCAAAGATGGTGTTTCCCTCTGATGCAAACTTAGAAGTAGCTGTCAGGGAGGTGAGAGGGAAAAACACAGGCAGACATGGAAGTCTGCAGAACCAGATGGACAGAGACAGCTCGAAATGAGGGAAGCTACCTAGCCAGAGACAGAAAGAACAGTCTGGCGGTGTGGAAGGAGGATGAAAGCCCCCATGCAAGCAGGCTTGTGCCAGTATTGCTGGAAACAAATAGTGACAGATTGCTAACATGCTACAGTGAGAATTACCAACATCATGAGGCTTTTGCACCATCACCGGCACCTCTTGTTATCCCATTAACAAAACTGAAGAGACCAAATTGCTAATAGGAGAAAATGTTCATGTTGTATTATGTCACACCTCTCCTGCCCAGAGAACACAATCCAAAAAGAAGCCAGGAGGCACCTAGAAAAGTCCCCAAGGACCAGTCTCCCTTGGATGGAATTAGGGAAAGCCCTAGCCTGCCCCATCTTCTTCTGCCATATCAAGAACACCTGCACATACCACCACCACGACGTCAAACCGTCAGTCAGTCATCTCATAGGACAGGAGCCAGCGACCTTTGCAAAAACTACAAGGTACACTGACAAGGTCCAGGGCGGGGAGGGATGAGTTGGTGAGTCTGCCGGACTGCGTGTTTCTGAATGTACAGAGTGCTGGATTCCAGGTCTTTCCATCTGCTCCTAGAACAACCAATGAGGTAAAGCTCATGTAGTCTTACATTTTTACCACCCTGCCCACCCTATAGGATGATCAGAGAAAGCCTCCATCCTAATTCCATCAATCCAAGAGTCTGAGCTGTCCTGTGTGCCCAGGGAGGTGTCAGGAACAGGACACATCTGGTCCGGGCATTTCAGGAAGATCTTTCTTCCTTGCGCTGTGAATGGATTTCCTGCTCAATCAGCTGAGGCCCAGAGAGCAAGCAACATTAGAAGCTTATTCTCCTCTCTCGGGAAAACCCTCCGGTTGCCCAAAGCCCTTAATGTTTGCTCCAAGTTTTCCCCATGGGGTAATCACTGCCTACCCCAAGCCCCCTGCTACCAGCCCAGAGAGTGGGGCCAGCTGTGGGCTGTACGCCCTGCTAGTCACTCAGAAAAGCAATTGGCCAAAGATTGTACTGAGTAATTGAATGGTAAGGGCTTTTGTAGACCAAGCAGGGGCTTGTCTTTGTCAGGGGAAAAAAAAAAAAAAAGAGGGAGAAAGAAAGAAAAAAAAAATCTTTACAAAGTACCCAAGTGCTGGGTGTCAGACAGGACAAGTTTTTTAATCATGTTAAAATGATTTATTTAAACGTCAAGGCATGTCACCTCACTTCCTTTCATTTTTCAAACTGTTTGTGTTTTTTCTGGATGATAAATTTATCTTCAGACAGCCTCAATATGACTAATTAACTTTGAAATATAAGAACCAGATGTGTGAGTTGGAGAGCTTTCTGAACTAATGCCAGACGGGCTGGTGGGTTTTTTTTTTTTTTTTTTTTTTTTCTTCTTCTTCTTCTTCTTCTTCTTCTTCTTCTTCTTCTTCTTCTTCTTCTTCTTCTTCTTCTCTGCCTTCCCCCTTCTTCTACCCCCACTCTTCCCTGCTGGCCGCCCTGAAATGATGCAGAGCCACACTACAGAGATGAGGGCTCAGGGCTCCAGCTAATAGAGAGTGCCCACTGCTTTCCTGTCCTCCATGTGGCTTTCTAAAACCAATTGTGAAAGCAACCTGGCTTGCCAGGCAGGGTAGGTCTTTGGAGGAGGGGCTTAGAAAATTCCCCTACTTTAACCTTTGACCTAAGGTAGTTCAGGACACTGCCAGAAAGCATCTGCCACACAAAAGCTAGTGGCACACACCGAGCTCTTTTAAAGAAAACCATCCCAGGGCTCCTGGGATGTTTGCTCCTGCCCTCTTCCTGTTTACTGATGCCAACAACTGGTACCAGCCGAGGAGAGGGAGCAGACGGGGAGGGGACATGTGGGTGAGTCTTTCAACTGCATACTGAAGCAAAGGCCACTGGGATTTGAAACCCACACACATACGTGTGTGTGTGTGTGTGTGTGTGTGTGTGTGTGTGTGTGTGCCTGTGTATGTGTCTGTGTTTATGTATATGCATGCACGTACCTGTATCTGTGTCTTTGTATATGTCACTATGAGGGATAGGATCCTAACCCACCTTGATTTTCCACAACTCAGGTATATCAGTAACAGAGGCCAGAATGAAAAGTGTAAGCTCCTATGCTTCAGTTTCTGCTGCACAGCCACTCCACAAGACCCACTAGACCTCCCTGCCTACAGAAGTAGGTTGGGGTTATGTGAGATCATAAGCAGAAAGTGCTTGAAGCATCTGAGAGGCTGACACACACCCGAGGGATTATTAGGGTAATTCCCACAATTACTCCATCATCATGACCATAATCATTATGCTGTCTCTTGATGTCTCAGAGTATTCACCTGAGATAATCTCACACCCTTGCCAGGTCAGTAGCATTGCTCACCCGGCCACACCCAACTAGAACCATAAACAGTGGACTGGATCCTTCTCCTACTGGGGAGGATAAACACGGCTGCCTCCTGCTCCTAGGGAGAGGAAACTCCCTACCCCGCCTCAGATTCTGCTGCTACCAAAAATGACTCAGTCACCAGTACACCTGAGTCTGTGTGCACTGTTGAAGGGAGAGGCTTTGTCCCTTCCCTAGAGAGCAGGGCCCTTTGAAGTCTAGAGATAGCTTTCTCACCTGCCCCTCTCCCTCTCTAAAACTAAGTTATGCCCTGGGCTCTAGAGACTGGGTAGGGATGTGCCTTGACAAAATGGAGGCTTCCTGGGGACTTCCTGCTTCCCTAGCCTTGATCTTGCCTTCTGCTCCATCTCCCCAGGATTCTTTCTTCCTTTTAGAGTGTCACCCAACCCCCAGTTAAAAGTGTCACCATGCAAGGAGGTATTTGCATTTTAGCAGGAATTTCTGGATACTTGTTGAAGAGAGAGAGAGAGAGAGAGAGATCAACAATTCAATGTCCAAAACAAGGAAAAGCGAGTTGGGGGTAGGGGCGGGGTTGGGAGTGGAGGGGGTAGTGTTGGGAGCGGAGAGTGCAAGCCTCAGGCTTCTCAAGTTGGAGCAGGCCTCAATCCTAATGCTAAGGCCACAAATCCCAGAGTGAGATATGGATCCCAACAGGTCCTCAGATGGCTATACACCCCTTCACGAGGCAGACTGAGGAGGAGCCAGAGACAGGTGTTGTCAAGGTCCCTACCTTGACACCTACTTTCCAGAGTCTTCATTCTCCTTCAAGACAAACCTCACGGAGCTCCCCGGAATTCACAGGGAGAGAAGTTGTGTGAATACTGAGCACCAGATAAACACATGAATACTTACGAAGTGTGCTGGTCCATGATGAGCTTCTGGGTCACCACTTCCTCTCCACTTAGACGTACAGGCCAGCACTCCCCTGCCTCCTCAGAGGGCATCCTCCCAGTGAACCAATATGCACACCCATCCGGGTCCCTGTAATCTGTCACAAACCAAAAGCCACGTGCAGTACCATGGCTGGCAAGTTCTACCTCTCTCTCTTGCCCCACACCAGGCAAGACATTCAGTTCTCTTTCTGACTATTAATAACATTTCCTGCCATGTCAAACTAAGATAATTATGGAGCTTGCAGAATCACAGCATCCTTGCCTAACAGAAGGCTGGAGAATGGAAACGTATAGGAAGTTTGGGAAGCACAGGTTGGGGAAGGGAACCTTGGGTCTTCTAGGACCGTGTGGGACTGCCATCTCCTGTCACTGTGAGAGAGAAGCAAGCCCTTTGCCACAGGGCTATACCTGAGAGATATCATCCCCCGCTTCTAGTTCCTTCACAGTGGAACTAGGAGACCGAACTTACGGTCGGAAGCTAGCCTCTACTTCTGGCCAAAGGAGCCCACTGCACACACCTATACAGTCGCCAGAGCCACCCAGCATCTGATGAAACCCAAAAGACCTGGATTTGCTCTGCTCCCCTACACAGCCACACAATTACCCCCTGCCCCTCATCTTCCGCCACTAAGTGAACGTAACAAGCAGGGAAACTTGACACTGGGAACGACAGAAGCCATCGCTTGGGAGCCGTCAGACTTGATGTCTCTGAGACCTGGATCTGAAGGCCCATCCCCCCCGTACAGCTTGAGATATTTAATAAAGTAAAGCCCCCAGGATCAAGGGCTGAAGTCCCTTCAATGCCTCCACGGAGCACGATGGAGTTCTCCAAAGCCTGCCTTGCGTCTGTCTCTCTCCAGAAAGCCTTTCATGCTGCCTCGCCAGACTGACATTTTGACAAGTTGCCACGAGTGACATCTGATTTGTACAAATTTCAAGACTAATAAATCTACCTGTCAAAGCGGAAACTTTAAAAGGAGCTAAGCCCAGCGGGTATAGTTTAACAGAACTCAAGTTGATGAAAGTGTAGGATGGAGAAATTATATCTGTCACAATCCACCCACATTAGTTCTGCAGAAATGTTGGCAACTGAAACAAACGTCTTTCACGGGTGTTACCAGAAAAAAAAATTAAAAATAAAAATAAAAAATTTAATCCAAAAAGAAGATTGTTAATACCCTGAGTAACAAGTAACAGCTCTATTTGTAAACTAACAAAATTCTATTTATTTAATTTTTAATTTTCTTGCAGATGTTAGAAGCGGCTCTCCCTCCTACCTCCTTTGCTGTCTTCCTTGGAATCCGGACTTTCCACTCAAGCTGGGGCCATCAATCATACGGTGGCTCCCAGCTGGCGGGCAGGGTGAACAGAGGCGGTAGCACCAAGCCTGCAGGGTGAGGCAGGAGGCAGTGCCCTCAGCTCTTGAGTCCTGGGGAACCTGCTGGCACCCTGATCCCTCTGGGCAGGCATACAGGGCCTCACTGCCCCCTTCACCATGCCACCATTTAACCCAGAGCCCCAAGTCTAGCACCCATTCTGCATATGGAAATGGGATTTCTGTTTGCAGTTTATGGGTATTTGCGGGGAAATATAGAAAAAGACGGGAGAGAGAGAGATGGCTCTTTTGTTTTTTTTACTTTCCTGTATGGGGGTCCACTTTTCATCCTGCATCATCCAGTCAGAAATGATAAGTGGCAGAATCCTCTGGACAGCAAAGAGAGTGGAAGACGGGGGTGGGGGGGGCCTTCTTAAGATTCAATTATATTTAGGGCACTTGCAGAAGAAAGTCTGAAACAAACCTCTTTGAGTCATGCAGCCTTCTGCCTGTGCCATCTTCTAGAAGTTCCTGCTGCTGCCCTTCAGGGTAAGAAACCATTCAGCACAACCTCAACCAGCCACAACAGCTACAGGCTACTATTTATCTGCTTCCTTTTTCTCTGAGTTCAAAATGGAAGCTGGCGTACCCTCTTTCTCTTACAGGTAAGAAGGAAGAAGGCAGGGACAGACAGACTGTTGTCTCTCATGTTTAGGTAGAGAAAGGGGGCCTTCAGCTCACCCACCCTGGGACCCAGAGCTTGGTGGCAATGAAGCCCCAATAGGAGACTATGTAGGCAGCACCCTCCTCGTTCTCGAATTTCTGCTTGATTTTCACTTGACTAGGACCGTGTGAATCCCCCAAAAGTCTTCTTTTTTTATTTTAGGGTGCACCTTGGGAGCTCAACATGGCACATGGTAAGGGAATTCTGGTGATGCAGACACAGATTGGGACTAACAGGGATGTCCTGTAACCGCAAGGGACCCCAGAGACCCACAGCAGTCCCCTTTAAGATTAAGGACACGGTGCCAATCTTTCTGAAGCAAACTGGAGCTGCCACAAGCTCTGCCCAACCCAGCGTTTCCCTGTCAATTAAATATTTGTGAAGCAGATTCCTCGTCCACGACACTCCGCTCAGCATTGTGTGAATTATGGAGAAGTGCAAAGTATGATCTTGTCCTAAAAGAGTTTACAGTCCATATGGGGTGTTGAAACAGTGATAAACAATGTGCCGCAGAAGAAAATAGAGCCTGGTGGAGAACAGAGTTCAAGTATAGAAAGAAAGCCAAAGACAGGAGGGGCACCAGACCTTGCCCTGTCTACTGGCTTGGGGTACCACTCAGAGTGGTCCTCTGTTGAATGACACAATTGATGCTCTGTATTTTCTGTTTTGTTTTTGGGGGGTTTATTTGTTTTCTGGGTTTTTTTTTGTTTTGTTTGTTTTTTTTTTTTTAGAAGAGGCTCTGGGCAGTTTTGTGCTCAAAAGATCAGAATGAAGAGTTATGCAATGGCTAGTTGTTGTCTTCGCTCTATGGGTTGGGCTACCCAAGCCTGTCTTCACTGGGGGAATCAAGTTTTGAGCCAGCACCAAGCACCAGATGAAGAACATTTTGAAGAACACCAGACAAAGAAGCATTTTGGGTCTCCATAGAAGACAGGAACTCATCTCTATTCTGCTCCAACATAGCCTGTCCCACCTACAGCCTACACCACAGCAGCTCCTAGCCTTCCATCCCCACGCAGGGAGCCCTGGATTACCCCTATCCCGTGGAAAGCAGGCAAGGGCAGCAGACAGTTAGTTCCCTGCAGAGTAGAGAAAAGCAAGCAGAGGCTCACAGCAAAACACCAGCATTGCTTTGCCAGACGGTTCGGCTAAAACCACAAATGAGGACAGCATGTCTTGGAAATGGAAGACCCTAGAATAAGAAGACCAAAATGCTGTGGTGGGATCCCAGGTCACTGAGCCGCTCCCGCCCAGCCACACTCTGAGATGTGAGGCACAAAAGCAGTCTTTCTGTTTATACATGGAAGTGGTCCCCGGAGCCTACACTTCCTTCCCTCTGGGCCTTGCTCTGGGCCTGCCCTGGACAGTTAACCAGCCCTGACTAACGTGGTACCTCCACCTGAAAGCCAGGGTCTGAGAGCTTGGAAGACGTATCATCCTTAAGGCTAAGTGTTCAGAGGAAAGGAGACAGCTCTAGAGAAATTCGTCAAATGGACCATGTATTGGCTACAGAGAATCCAATGTTCCCATTACAGAGAGCTCCATTTTCTGGCATGGATTACCAAAAGCACAACCCCCAACATATTTAATCCATATACGTGGATCAAATCAGAGTATCTCTTGAAAGGGGACAATTAGCAAGCCAACGCATAGGAAGGTTCGGTATCTGATGTACAGTCGCACAGGTGCCAGCAGATTTAAAAACTGCTGGTCTCGCTTTTCCTTTGAGACAGTTGCTTTTTATTTATTTTCCCTTGGCAAGACAGTCCCTTTGGAGAAAGCCTTGGTTATTCCAAATGTGACTAATTTAAAAAATATTGTTTAAAGGTCCTCCCCCCCTCCCTGCCCTAAAATAAGCTCTTCACTTTACAGTCATTGATTTGGTGTTTGTTCAACTCAAAAGTCCCTTACCTGGCACACTGGAATCTACTTACTTCCCTTTCAAAAATGAGCTTCGTCTGGATTGGCAGGAATGAGTCAGGTTCTTAAGAGGAACAGAGGCACCACTTGAGGCCTAGATAACAGCCCAAAGCAGGCCTACAGGGCTGAAGCCTGCCTGGGAGCCGCAGCCTCCAAGGGCACTCACTCACATGGAGAGACTGCCTCGCGCCTGGACAGTCCCTCTCCATGCAATTCCATAGCCCATTGCCTCCTGTCTGGGGCCCATTACCCACACGGCAGGAGAACTTCAGCTTGAAAGAATGGAGGCCCAGCTCTTTCTACTGCCTCCAGGCAGCATTCTGGGTTTTGCAACCAAAGAGAAAGAAAAAGAAAAAGGAAAAAAAAAATAGAAAGAAGAAGAAGAAAAAAAAAAAAAAAGCTTGAACTGTTTTTCAAATGTTCTGGGTCTTGGCAAACCCCAAAATGCCTTTTGCCAACTGCTTTTTCCCTTAATTTTTAAACCTCGGGTGTATTTCCAGAACGATCCGATCCATCTGCTTCTGATTCGTTTACACTTAACTCATTAGGAGGTTGTTGCGTAAGAAGCAGTTTGACGTCCCCAAAATCCCTAGTGGGGGTTTCTTCTTCCCCCTTTTGAGTCCCACAGGGGCATCTTGCCAGCAGAGCATGGCGCACCCCCATCCCCCCGAAACTAGAAAGCCTGCTTGGAACTCCAACTCCCTGGGATGAGAATGGGCTCCCTTGATGCCCACAGCCATCACTCATCCTGCTCCATCACACCATTATCACGGTTCTGCTGTTACTGTCATCAAGGACACAATGGCCGGCCACACATTAGTGTAAAAGGCTGTGTGCACTTCCCCACCGTTCTTCATTCCGGCCTTTACACTCATCTGGCAAGGCACTCACAGACACTCCCAACCCACCACAAACTCCCAGCAGGGCCTGAGGGACCTCACGGTCAGCACTTACCTTTATGCACCAATGCTCATCCCCACCCCCACTGGCCTTCTTCATGGACTAGGAGCTCCAGAAGGGTGGGAAAGGGCAGTTTCCAAGGACAAAAGCAGGGCTGGGCTGCCAACAGCCCAGACAGAAACACCAAAGACAAACCTAGATTTCTAGAGTGCGAGCGACTGCCTCTGCTCTGTTCTCTCATTTACCAAAAAGGACTCTTTTCTCTTGTCTTCTGGCACTTTGTTACCACGATGTTTAATCCCGTATTGATTTTGTTTTTAATACATAGTGGATTGACTAACTCCTGAATGTTCAACAGGACTCTTCAAGGAGGAGCCAAGGGGAACAAAGGCAGATGAAGGGGCCTTTTCCAGAGGACCTTGCAGCCATCTAGAGACACTTTTTGTTTTCCTTGGGGACCTGTCATTGGCCCAATGAGCAAGACACAGAAAGTCTAAACAAGTTCCACCCAGGAGAGAGCTCAGATGCTGGGCTGGGGAGCACCACTTTCCTTCCGGGGACAGTTTCAGGGAGAGGCATGCTGAAAGCACTTGGGCCAGGGGGTGAGGAGGAGAAGGCATGGTTCTGAAAGACGATGTGAGGGAAAAACCTCAGCGGCAGAAGGCATGGCCTGCAGGTGGGGCAAAGGCTGCTGCGTGGAGGAACAAAGCTGATCCAGGGGAGTAGGCTGTAGGGGATTCAACTCAAAGACCAGGCCCAACCTCAGTGCCCAGGTGAGTTAGTGCGGGGTCGGAGAGAGGAAGTAAGGCCAGGAGGGCAGTGCTTTGGGAGAATAAATCTGCTGTGAAGTTAAAGGGTGTCAGGATGTGATGACAGGCAGAAGGCAGGAGACCGGTCAGGAGTCTGCTGTAATCACACGGGCATGTAATGACAGCAATCTCAAAGCGGGTGGTGAGAGGAAAGAAAGGGGGAAAAAATGAATGCAACGATTGGGCTGGGCGACTCAGTGTCAAGGGCCCTGAGGAAGGGGGAAGCGCAGACGTGACACGGAAGCCTGGGAACGTGTCAGCTGAGGGCAGAACGTTGGCAACTATGGATGGCATTTATGCGACAGATGATAAACAGAGACACAGTCTAAGTCCACACAGAATGATCTCTGTCCTTCCCAGTGACGCACGGCAGATGCTGTCACTGCTGTGGGTTCAGCGTCCCTTCCAAAACTCATGTGCAAGTCTACCTGCTGCTATAACAGTTAAAAGAAGTAAGACCTTTAAGAGGCAATTAGGTCATGAGCAGACCAATGCCTTGATCACAGGAGTGGATTCCATGCTTTAATAACATTTGGCTAGCATACACATGACCTGGGTCTGAACCCCAGCACCAAGAAAAACATACATTCATATGTACGTACATACATACATACAAACGTACACACACATGCACACACGTGCACACATATATGGAACTGGAGAGATGGCTCCATGGTTATGAACCCATACTTACAGAGGACCCATTAAGTTCTCTGCACCCATCCATGTAGGCAGCTTACAACTGCCTGAAACTCCATCTCCAGTAACTTTAAATTCCTCTCCTATTCTTAATAGCATCTGCAGGCATGCTCAAGAATGTGTGGGCACACAAACACACACACACACACAAATACACACAGAGATAAAGAGATTAAAAATAATAAAATAAGAAAGCATCAGTGTCAATGTGCTGGTCATGGTGGTGTGCACCTGCAATCCCAGAAGTAATCAGCAGGATGAGGCAGGGGGATCGCAAAGTTAAAAAAAAAAAAAAAAAAAAGGTTTGGTCTTTCTCCCCGTCTTGCTGCCATAATTGTATTTCTGCCTTCAAACCTAAGATGACCGTCACATTTGACACTGACATGCCTCTAGACTTCCCAGCCTCAGCACTGAGAGAAAAATGGCCTTCCATTGTACATAAACTATCCAGCATCAGGCATTCTGTTAAAGTAAAAGGAAAAAAAAAAAAAAAAAGGCCTAAAACAATAAGCTCTGTTTTTCTGTTGATAGACTGGGACTTAGGACAGGTTTAGTCATTCCCTACCCCCGCCAAAAAAAAAAAAAAACATACAAAGAATGGATGGGGACACTGTGCCTTCCTTCCCACTAATTCTCTAAGCCCATTGTTCTCTGACCTCCTTCCTGATCCTCACACACCTCACACTCACTCATATAATTCAGTCTATCCTGAAATACCTGTATTCACCTGCCTGAATCCAGACCAAGTGTTTGCTCCTTCAGAAACCCCTGCACCTTCTCCTCTTCCGGACCCTCGAAGAGTCACGGTGGCCTCTGCAGACATGTGTGCCTGATTTCATGCTGCTGCCTGTAGCAGCTCATACTTCAGTGTTTCCTGACAGCGAGAGTGCAGGGCGGCTGTGGAGACCAGGGCCCAGCCTTGCCGCTGAGGTAGTTACATGGCCTTGGGCGAGTTACTCAAGCTCTTTAAGTCTGTTTCCTTAGTCTGTCAGGTGGAAATAAAAGGGTTATTGTAGAGACTGGATGAGAGCACGCCTGGCACATGAAAGGCACTCTATGAACATGCCCATCAATATAATGACAGCTGTTGTCAGCAGCAGTCCTGTGATGGAAGCCGCACGTTCAAAGCCTTGGCCATAGCGGATGCTTAAGGAATGTTGTTCCACTCAGTTCGAGATGATCTCAATGACAATGGACAGCCTTTCAGTACTGAGTGCTTATAGTCTTTAAAGTATTACATTTATTTGATTGCAGTTAAGCAAATGGGTGGGGTGAAAGGATTCCACTCCAGCATGCTTCAGATATGGCATGTTTAAGACAAGACAGGAACTGAGAGGCCAGACTGGCAGCCAGGACACCAAGCAAGTCATCCTCAGCCTCCCCAGAGGAAGGGAGCCTGCTGCTCACCCCTTCTTGGTTTCATAGGCTCCATCCATCCTACTGACAGTTCCTTGTCTTGGCAATAATGGCACCCTTCTCAAAGCATTGCCCTTTCTCCTTCCAACCCTAGCCAAGGCAGCTCCAGAAGAGACAGTGCGGAAAGAGGAGGAGAAGCAGGTGGGGCTCGTCATTTAGAGTGTATTCGGGGCTGCACGTGGCTTAGCCATAGAGCCCTTTGCCTAATATAAGTAAGGCCCTGCATTGGGTCCTCAGAACTGCAGGTCATATTAATAGAGGTTTATATGATTAGGAAATGAAATGGACACATTTCTCATCTCCTCTCTTAGTCAGACCAAGCCCTCCAGGCATTGTACATGGTCACCTGGAAGCTAATACACAGAATCCCTTGGCAGCTCAGAGCATGTCCCCCAACTGTCTCTCTGTTCCTATAGGCCCACCCAACCCAGTTCTGTTCAGCCATCACAGGGGCAATCGAAAATGGTACCTGAGAGTTTATTAAGCACCTACTCCAAAAGGAGGGAGAGAGCCTTAGACATCCTTCCTCTGAAAAATAAAAATAAAAATAACCGCTGCAAGTTCAAAAAGAAGGAACAATGATGGATGATGTTCTACAGACAGAAGGACCAGTATTCTGATGACTAATATCAAAAGCCAGCATCCCGTTCGTGGTTATACTTTCTTCACATGTCCGTATTTCAACAAAAAGAAAGAAGAGACTTTCTCGGTGGCCAAACATAAAGATGGAAACCCGAAAGGGGGGCCACATCAGAGGCCTCTGGAAGTGAAGGACTAAACAAGGGCATCTGAAAGGAACCTATTTGGGGATCTGTGCCAAGCATAGCCAGAAGCTGCCCAGCTCACCACTGTTGTGGAAACCCTTCCTGCAGCTAGCAGAGTGTTTCTGGCCCTTGGGATCAAGTACTAAGCTTAGCTGGGACCAACTAATGCTTTACTGTGTCTGGGAAGTAGAAGAGGAGAGCCCAGGAGTAAGCAAAACCATCTTCCTGGGGTCATTGGACCAGGAAAAGGCAGAGAATACTTGCAGGGGAGGCCTGGGGCCATTTGTCCCCAAGCAGAACAGTGAGTAGAGAAACCTCCCATCATCCCCAGCAACCCCCAGCAGAGTGTCGGGACTTTCAGACGGAACGATTTAAAGTACTGATGGATCTGTCTCCATCCAAGTGTAGCAATCAGTGGGTCAGTGGGGCCCTTTGTTGGGCTCTGTGAACCATGTACCAACCCAAGGCCCTGGCTAGTGACTCTGTTTTCCTTTCTATTAGGGATTCAAGCCCCACATCCACACATGCACAGGCACCATAGGAGGAGTCAAACCCCCGAAATAAAGCCTATCTGGGGCTCTCAAATGGCACAGGCTGTGCTTGGGGAAATGTCACCACTTGGCTGGGAGCATGGAGCACTGGCAGGCAGGGAGAGGCAGAGAACGGAACCGAATTTAGGAGTGACTGGAAGGTCGACAAGAAAGAAAAGCCAACGCACAGCTTATATACATAGAAACAAGCAGCACTTCTGAGCCTGGCTGCAACTCTTGCAGAGCACCCACAGTTCCTCTGGGCTAGATGCTCTTGCAAGTTCCACACGGTCTGTGTGAGATGAGACCGACACCAGGCTTGTTTCTGCATCTCAGCCTTTGTTTCTGCTTATTCCCACACTTGGCATGTAGCTCTGCCACCTCCGTGAACAATATCACTATCACAGAGCACATGCATGGGTGTGCACACACATACATGTGCACACACACATACACACACTCCAGTCTCTATTTCCATTCACACGCCTTCCTGTAAAATTATGGCTCTTCCCCAGAATCTGAACACTTGAGCCAGGTTAGTCTTTGATCCCACACTGTTCCTCAGTGCTTTCTAGAGATTTGAGTATATCTTACATACCCCCACCAAAGATGGCATGACCCCTGAGTTCAGGAATGTTGTCACTTACTCCTTTGGCACCATCCTCTAGGTTTAGCCTGTGGCTAGGGAAAGAAAACACAGAATGGTATGGCATAGAGCTGATCCTACAGTGACCCTATGTGCCTGACTAGCCACCAAGTATAAGTGGAGCCCTCAGACTAGGAAAATACCCATCTGACTTTTCTTTCTTCCTTCCTTCCTTCCTTCCTTCCTTCCTTCCTTCCTTCCTTCCTTCCTTCCTACCTTTTTTCCCATGTATATCTGTCCCACCCAAAGCTGTTATTAAAAACAGATCTTTCTTTTCCAATCTGCTCAAAGTAAAGTCTCTTTATCTGATGTCTAATCACACCTAGTGGCCAAGAGTTGCCACTTCATATCAAAAGATACCAAAAGGTTCACACTCAAAAGAAAACCACAGCATGCAGACGCTCGATCCGTAGACTTTAACTCACTTAACTGTGATAAAGTCTGGACATGAAGATGACAGCTGTTTGCTCAGAAAGGAAATACCTAGAGCCTAATGTAGGTCAGGAGGAGGGATGGTCTTGTCTGGCAATTTTATTATCTTGCAGGAAGAAAATAGAGATGGAGAAAGAGGGAGAGAAAGAGAGAGAGAATTGATGAAGTGATGGTCTCTGATGCCAGGATCGCTCTTGTGTCATGGCACATGCCAGAAATAAAACAGAACCACCCTCACAGTCACTGAGAGATTGTGTTGAGACCAGAGGGACACCTGCCTGCTATCCTGAAGACACAAAAGCCCGGGGTGGCTAGAGACTGCAAGATGAATGCTCTGGCAAAGGAACTGGAGGTAGTGTTCCCTGAAGAGATACAGGCAACACAGAAAGGCTGTCTTGTCTCCTCTCCCAGACATACATCTATGCTTAGGCTGCACTCACCTTAAAACAAAGACAAAGTCTAATCATCAAGCAGAGGGGTTCTCTATGGCCAGCAAGAGATGGGGTGAAGAGTGTATGGCCAAGAAGAAGGTGGGGGGAGACAGATGTACAGTGTGAGAGACTGTTTTGTGACTCTTCAGAAACATTCCAGTGCGTTTAGACTCTCAGCCTCTGCACACAACACCCAGGAGAATTCCTTAGTTGATAAGCCATAAATATTTCATCTAGTCATAAAGATACCCATTCTGTCCCATTTTCCCAAATCAGTGACTGGAAATTTAAGGCCCAAAGAAGGAAAGTGACTTACCAAAGATCATATAACTGTTTTGGGTTTTTGTTGGTGGTGGTAGTGTTGTTTCTGTTTTTGTTTTTTCTTTTTTTAGCCAATCCAGGGAAAAACACAAAATTGCAGATATTTGTGTATAAAGCCATCATTCTTATTGCTCTATGTTCTTAGAATGCCCAAGACTATCACCTGAGGTGTTGCAGTGTCAGGAGATAACCTAGAACCCTTCTGACATTGGATTTGACATTTGGCTTTTCAGATGGCCTGCTTTTAAAAAGACCTGAGCTTAGGTCGACAAAATCCTTAGGTTAAACATAAATACGCTTTCCTTGACAAGCCATAGGTGAACAGTAGGATCTAAATGATCTTTCTACTGCTGGTGTAACAAAACACCATAAACAAAGTGGCTTAAAACAGTGTCTTTATCTTATACTTGTAACAGCCACAGGGCTAAAATTGAGCCATGAATAGAGCAAGTTCCTCTGTGGATGCTCGGAAGAGGAGTTAGAATGTCCCTTCCATCTTAGAGATTGCCCATGCTCCTTGGTTCGCAGCTTCCCCCATCTTCAAAGCCAATAATAGTTACTGTCTTAGGGCTTCTATTGCTATAAAGAGATGTCATGACCATGGCAACTCTTATAAGGAAAGCATTTCATTAGGGCTATCTTATAGCTTCAGAGGTTTACTCCATTAACATCATGGAGGGAAGCATGGCGGCAACAGGCAGAAATGGTGCTGGAGAAAGAGCTGAGGGTTCTACACCCAGATGGGCAGGCAGCAGGAAGACAGAGTGACACTGAGCCTGGCTTGAATTTCTGAAGCCTCAAAGCCCACCCCCAGTGACACACATCTTCTAGTAAGGCCACACCCACTCTAACAAGGCTACACCTCCAATAATGCCACTCCCTGTGAGTCTACAGGGATCATACTTAGTCAAACCACCACTGTTAGTCGCTCTTTCTTATACAATGTAACTGACTCTGGTTCCCTGGTCTCCCTTTACTTCACAGGAATCCTTTACTTCGAAGGATTCCTATGATTACATTGGGCCCACCAGTATTCAGGGCATACACTTTCATCTTGAGGACAACTGATCAACAGATGGAATTCCATCTGCACCCATAACCGTCACAAACATATATCAGAAAATGTTTGCAAAGCTAAGACAGACATGTCTAGAGAATCATTAGTCTGCCCACCGGGGCTCATTTCTCCTGATTCGTTCCCTGGTTATAGGCTAATATCAGTAGCTCAGAACTCATTCCTGCCTCAGATCCAGGTTCGGCTTCCCATTGAACAGGTTTCTGCAGACACAACGAGTCAACTGGTCACGGGTAAAAAGCCAAGTGCCTTTACTGGCCTGGTCACCACTGGTACACTGGGGATTGGAGGTAGAGTTACCTCCATAACCCATCAGAGTTGGGGCAGTTCCTGATGAAGAGAGATGTTCATAAAATGTCATTCTTCACTTGATTTCTGACATCAAAGCAACTTCACTAGCTTTGTGGGCTCCTCCCAGTCTTCCATCTAGGGACACTGTTACCAGGATTCTCTTGGTCTGTTGTTTCTAGGGAATTTTCAGCTGTGCACTAAGTTCCCTATGTGGACAATTATTCCACTTGTTTCAGGGTCACTACAGCATTCTCTCTCTTTCTCTCTTTCTCTCTCTTTCTCTCTCTTTTCTCTCCCTCCCTCTTTCTCCCAACTTTCATTTGATGTTTTGATTTGGGGTTTATTTGGTGGGGGTGGGGGTGAGTTGAATTTTATTTTTCAGAAAAATCTATATAGCCCAGGCTAGCCTAGTAACTCACTATCCTCCTACTTAGGCCTCCATTATGCTGGGATTACTGGCACCTGTCACATGGCTGGCATCCAGGTCACTTTCTAGCTGGGCCCAGCATGGCCTATATTCCTCACAGAGGTCATGTGCTTTCCCCAGAACTTTCCCCATCACCGCCCTCAAGAAATGAACAGCATTACAACCAAAGCACCCAGGAAACTGGCTAAAAGCCTGTCTATCTCCCTTACCCTTGCAGGGATAATGCCTAATGCCCTAAACTGGTAGATGGCTTAAAGCTCTACCATGTGTGATCTCAGGAAAGTAGTGGGTGCTTTATCTACCTGGTCCAAGGCAGGTATACGTAAAGGTCATAACAGAGGGAAAAGCTTGACTGTCCCTTAAACAAGGTTCTTGCTCTTCTGAAAACTGCATACAGACTTTGGACAAGTTACATCAAGCCACTTTTAGCCTGATGTTGATCTAGTCTATAAAAGAATGTTCCTCTAGACTCACTCTAGAATTGCTTGTGACCTCTCCTGCAATCCATCTTGGTTTTTTAGTCTGGAGTAATTGCAAAAAAGAGTTGCAAGACTATTGGGGACTCAGAGCTGTAGGTTTCAGGAATCATCTACCATTGGTAAGCCAGTGATGGTCTTCCCATCACTGGTCCATGAGCATCCTATCACATGAGTAATGATGACTTAACTTTCTCTGGCTTACTTAGGGTTGAAGTACCTCCCTATATTTCTAGAATGCCTAGAGGATGTACAATGTATGCTCAGGGTATAAGTCAGTTTTCTGGTAACTTACCTTTAGATTATACATATATGGAATATATTTATTCCATTCTTTGAGAATTCCATGCATGTATACAATATATTATGATTATATTAATCCTCTACTCCTCCTCCCAACTTCTTCCAAATCCAATCTATACCTATTCCCCCTACCCAAATCCCAATTTCAAATTCTTCTTTTCTTCTTTTTTTTTAACCAATAATTTACAGGATTCAATTTCCATTGCCCATATACCAATGGGGTGTGGCGTCCATCCATTGGACTATGGTTGATCTACCAGGGGAACACTCTTAAAGAAACTGAGTCTCCCTCCCCTGCCAGCCATCAATTGTTTAATAGCTCTCTAGCAAGGAGTGGCAACTCATGAGCCCCTCCCCCATGCTAGAATGTTCACTGGTTTGATCAGATTCAAAGCTCATGCCGCCAACCTCAGAGGTGAGTTCCCACATGCAGTGGCCTTCTGGCTTTTACAATCTTTCTGCCCCCATCTTCCAAGATATTCCTTGAGCGCTGGTGGAAGGGGATGTGACAGATGCTGCTCATGAGGACTGAGAGCTGCACAAACCCATTTACTCACCATTTTGTCCCCTTGGCTTCCTTAAGTTCCCTTACTAGGACCCTGGAAACAGCCATCTCTTGCTGTGTGCCAAAGTCCCTGTAATTTCACAGGTGCTAGAGGTCAAAGAAGCTTGGGCTCCGCTGTAAAGTGGAGGTAGGACCTCTCTCTACTTGGTTTAGTTTCAATACTAGCCCTGAGATCACTTCCCAGTGATTGCCATGCCCTCCTTTAAACCACAGTCTGTCTGTCTGTCTGTCTGTCTGTCTGTCTGTCTGTCTGTCTATCTATCTATCTATCTATCTATCTATCTATCTATCTATCTATCTATCTATCTATCTCCTACCCCCTCTGTCTTCTTCCTCATTCCCTCTCGCTCCTGTACACATTCTACCCATTCCCCATGTCTTCTAAGAAGTCCAGCTGGGGCTGAGTTATGAATGAATGCAGTTGTGGCCACTCCCCAAACAGTGTTCAGTTTCTCATTTCCTGATGCAAGCAACATCCCATTACCAGGCCTGGGTTGTGCCTGATTCTTTCATCCTTCCCAGGAGGCTCCACTGTCTTGGGCATACATAGGTTCCTAGCAGGTCCACACTGCAGTTCTTCAGGCTTGCTCAGACATGTCTAAGCTAGGCTGAGGCTCAGGCTGGGACTCCCTGAACAGTTAGTGAGTGACACGGTGCCCCAGAGCAGGGGCACTGTGTTTATGCTGCCCAGCCATGTCAAGACCAGTGAGCAAAAACTACAAAGAAGAAGAAAGATTGCCAGAAGGCTATACATCTGTCGGTACAGCAATGAAATTCTTCCAAGGGTCATGAGTACCCTGTAATGTGAACCGTGAAACCATTTACTGAGATGCCCAGTGACATACATTCAGTGCTGGGAAATCAGTATGCCTCTCATCTTACACAATGCAATAGCTGATGGAAACATGCCTCTTGGACAATCCTGAAATAGAAGTCCCTGGCTTAGCCACCAGCTCTGGGGCCCAGGATGAATACCCACCCTGAATTCCTCTCTACAACCCAGTTCTCAGGGCCGACGCCTTCATGGTTAGCATTTGGAAGACCTTCTGCAACTCGCAGGTCTGATACCATGTGACTCGCGGTCCAAACAAGATGCATGGGTGCCGTCACATGTGCCGGGTCAGAGCAGATGATTCGGGAACTGTGCCCTGAGATCTCATGAAGCAGGAAATCCATGCTGTCAGCTTCGCAAGGCAAAACACGCGTGGAGTTGAAGTGAAAGCACTTGGCCTTGAGCTGTAGCTCCTTCAAATGCAAACTCACCAAGCCTTCGTGTCCTGAGCTGTAAAATGGTCCTAATGACACAAAGTTGTGACAAATCAAGACAACTACACGAGCATATGTCGTGAGCTGTAATTAGTGTTTCCCAGCTGAGCTCGCCCCATGTGCCTTGTTCAGCTCTCTGCACCCAGTGCCTGGCACCCTACTGCTACAAGAATGCCAGTAGGCATTAAGTGGCTATTGAGTGAACTTGATGTTTGTCTGGAGAACAGAGGCAATCAATACTTGAACTGTTTCAAGGGAGGCAAACCTTTCTTTGACTTACAGAAGTTCTCTCAGAGTAGGTAAGTCCACGGGGCTGATGTGGAAGCTTTGCTACATGAAGAGTTCAATCCCAGATGCCCTGTCCAGAATAAACTTGCTCATCGGCTGTCAGAGGCAAAGTAGCAAAGCCAGGCTGAGAAGCTCAAGGGAATTCGATCATGAGGACAGCACCTTCAAGACCTCTAAGGCTATATCGCCCAGTGTGGGTAGTTATCACAGGGCTGTGTTTGCTCAGGATCAAGCTCGACTTCTTTAGTGTTCATACTCCCACACTCCTCTACGGAACTCCTTTGCCATGTGACGCCTTCTATCAGCATGGGGTACAGCACGGAGCCCCTGCCAGATGCCAATACTGCGTAGCCTCCAGAATCATGAGCGATATATGTATTTTCCTTATAGGTTATCACTGTGATATTCTGCCAAAGCTGCACAAAACAGACTAAGACATGGAAACACAGATACCATGTTACAAGCACACAAATGAGGGTGGAGCTATGAAGCAGGGGGCACAGTCAAGAAGAGGCCTCTAGGAGGCGCCACATTCGAACCCAGACCCTAAGACTGAGTACATGTGAACCAGCTGGAAAGGAGAGTGAAGCCATTCAGGCAGCCATGGGGCTAAACAGCAAGCTAGCTACTCCAGGGGCAGTAAGAAAAGTGTGTGGCAACAAATCGTGGGCAATGGGGCAGAAGTGCAGGGTCAATACTGCCTCTAACTCATCCCTAATGCAAGACATAACAAGCAAAGAGTCAGCAGGAATGATGAGAGCAGGTAGGTGGCTGTACAGGATAATACGAGCAGAAGGGACGTCGCGTCAATGCATCTTAAATTATTGTGGTCTGGAAGAGGCAAACGGATAGTGCCAAGCTCAAACATGAGGAGGTAGCATGAAGGCGTGAGCACGTATCAACTCCGCTTGAGCTACCCCCTCCAGCAGAAGGTAAAAGAGCAATGGGAAAACAATCTTGAGTGCTGGGGGGCAAATTATGGGAATCAATTTCAGGCGATCTTAAAGTCTTACGGCATCTGAAGAGATATAATTAAAGTAGAAAGATAGATCTTGAGCACAGATCGTTCACAAAGCCTCGGGCTACTACTTAAAGAAAAAGGAATAGAAGGAAACACACCAATATGTTAACAGC
This sequence comes from Meriones unguiculatus, assembly GCF_030254825.1. Classification (NCBI taxonomy): domain Eukaryota; kingdom Metazoa; phylum Chordata; class Mammalia; order Rodentia; family Muridae; genus Meriones; species Meriones unguiculatus. The sequence continues at coordinate 18,885,517 of NC_083352.1, forward strand.
CATTTTCTAGGATTATGGCTGCTTTTTTTTTTTTTTTAACTTCCGTCTTCGTATTTTTGTTAGTTCTAAATGCTCCAATGTCACTTGTGTGTTTCTTCTGTAACTGGGGGAAGGGAGCAACAACAGTCCTGTTCACTTGTAAAGGATAGTGCTACCCTCTCACCTTCTGAGTGAGTACAAGAACATTTATAGTGTCCACTGGTTGGTCAGTTGGTTGGTTGGTAGGCTGGTTTTGAGGCAGGGTCTCATGTAGCCCAGGCTGGTCTTGAATTCTGATTCTTCTGTTCTGCCAAGTATAGGCCTGGTATTTCGTCTTCCTGTGGAAATCATGTTCCTTCTTGGGGAAGACAAGAAGAAGCGTGGGGCACAGAAAGAACAGACTCATCTTCGCAGCAAGTCCTATTCCTAAAACAGGAAGACAGAGCAGGCAATAGATACCTTTGGTGGACCTGGCCTGTCCCAATATGGCTTCCTGGCCCTTTCCTTTCAGAGAAATGGCTCTACTCTGAACCACCTGCTCGTCCCCAGTCTTTAAGCTGCTGCTGCTGCCCACTGGGCCAGAAGTAAGTGACTATGTTGGAAACGGGTGACGGTTCCTCAACACGAGTGTGGTCCTCAGCATCGGGCACAGGTACCTGTAGCAAGCAAGTGCCATGGGAAGGAAAGCTGTGAGGAGAGAAGAGAGCAGCACAGAGGCATGTGAAGAAATCCTGGGTCCACGAGGGCTACAAGAGTCAAGTGTTCTGCAGAAAGTACTTTGAATGTTGAGTTTTTGTTTTTTCCCAGGCTAGCGGCAGAGGTACCATACTTACTTAAAATGTTAACAGCAGCAGTGAGTCACAGGTTCCCGGGCAGCTATGCTGTCAGAAAGGGAAATTGTCAATATCATTGCTGCTAGGCTGTCGCTAGGTTGTTAGGTAGGCTGGGTATATCCAATGCTTTTCCAATTTAAGTAGATTTTCAATTGATAGTTAGGATTATAAGTCCACTGTAAGCCAAGGAACATCTGTGTTCAGCTACACGACTGCCATTCTCTGTTAGCAGATTATCTACCCTGACAAATAACGCCCCCTACCATCTGGGGGCCCTATCGAAGGCCAGACCCTCTTCCCCTTAGTAGGACACGATCCACTCAAGGACTCCACCACCCTGCCACGTTCAGCCATGTTGTCTCCTGCTTAAGCTGGTCCCAGGAACTGACTCTGCAAACTAAATAAACTGGGGTTAGCCTGCAGCACTTCCAGGGGACCAGCAGAGTTGCACAGTGCCCTGTAACCACATGTACCCTCCAAAAGGCAAAAAAAAATTTGCCGCTGGGAGAGAAGCCCCCAGAGGAAGCCCAAGGAGGACTCATCAGCTGCTGCCTCGAGCCAGAGGAGAGAGAGTTTGACAGCTGCAAGGTAAAGCCTCATTTTATTAAGACAACACAGCAAACTTTTTTTAACCACAGCTGACATCACTCTAATAAATCACCATCATGTCTTGTGGGATAGAAAAAGCCAAAACACTGTCACATTTGATTTTGCTGGCTACTCTCATCTCGAGAACAAACCATGTGTTTTTAATCAACAACACTTTGTTTTGCATTTCTCATACCCCAATACTCTTTAAATAGTCGCTTTTACCAGAGGGCTATTTTAAACCCAGGACCAGCTCCTTTGCAGAGGACATTGAGAAAGAACAGCATGTTACCGGCTCCCCAGGCCGATGCCCCACACTTTCCTTTCTGTCACCATTAGGCTCCATGAGTATGATCTGTATGTTTCAAGGGGGATGGGAGTGGGGGCTTCTTTGGGAATTTAATTAGATGTCTTCCCAGAGTTGGAGGTTTTGGGTTTTTTTGTTTGGTTGGGTTTTTTTTTTTTTTTTTTTTTTTTTTTTTTGGTTTTGCTAACATGCAACATGACTGGGTTATGGGAAAAACGACAAATTCCCAACCAAAGAAGAGAGAGAGAGAGAGAGAGAGAGAGAGAGAGAGAGAGAGAGACATGTGGAAATAGGATTCCAAAGGAGGGCTGGAAGGGTGGAAGGGGTGGGCTGGAAGGAAGGGGTGGGAAGGGAAGGGACCCCCGGAGGGGAAAAGAGCAATAAAACAAGATATGGGCAATGGAGCATGTCAGTTTCTGCCTGCAAATAGGCCCCATACTTTTTAGACTCTAAGACAGAAAGGCAGACATGCTCTGCCCAGGCTAGCCGACAAGGGCTTTGTTTTCCTGGCATGAGTGGCACCTCAAGACGAAAGTTGATAAGGAAAGGGGTCACTTGCCTAGGGGCCGGTCCTGCCAGGACCTTTGACAATGACTGGCAGTGAGGTTCATCTTGTGCAGACATCTGTCTCTCAATAATCCCTATTTCACAAAGACCATAAGAAGGAATAGAGATAGATCTCACCCTGAAGTAGAGAAACTGCTGAGCAGTTAATTTAGCCCTGCTTTATAGCCCAGTGAGAACTGAAATCATGAGCCAAGGGAAGCCTACAGACCTACAAACCCTGGGAGAATGAGGAAAGGGGATCATGACTTCAAGGCAAGCCTGGGCTACATAGCAAGGGTCTAACTCAGAAGAAGGGAAAGAGAGAAGGTGGGAGGAGAAGGGCATGAGAAGAAAAAAAAGTAAATATAGGCATGCCTGTTGTGTTATTCTAAGGGTCAACTACCACCTTTCAGTCAAATGACAAACTCTGGTTGGATCATTTCCTGGAAGAGTGAAATCCTGTGATACAGGTTGCTCATCTGCTAACCAGACGTCATGAATGCACACACTCAGCCTCACTGCATGCCAGGCCTATGCTCTCCACAGTTTTGCCCCTGAGTCTAGTGACAGAGGGTTCTCAATTCCACAAAGTCCCATCCTTATCAAAGAAGTTCTATTAGATATGCACTGTTATTTACTTTTCTGTTTATTATACCATAAACTCACAAAATATGGCATAAGCACGATCCTGCCTGATGGAAACACTCTAACAACGTCCACTGTAATGCCCCCAAGCATGGCTCTCTGCAAATGTATCAGGATAGGGCCATTAATCTGTGTACATTCCTGTCATCTGTGGTGAGGAGAGTCTTCTGGATGAGGACTGCCAGAAACCCTGTGTTCTGGTCAGTGGGTCAGTTCTGCATCCCTCTAATTCACCCCAGTCTCTGCCTTGCATTCGACGCGTCACTGGGTTTTACTTCAACGGTATCCCAGCTCTGGGGGCTCTATTTGGTCACCTAACTGTCCTGGGGCTGTTTAAAAGTCCAGCCTAAAAACTGTTTTTCCAGTTTAGTACAAATGCATATACACACTCCCACCTAGGTCTTCCATATTCTGTGGCAATGCCTTTGTTCATTTAGTTGCCTCCAGAATAAACTAGAAAGTCTGAAAAGAGAGTGAACTTCTAGAAACCATCTTCTAGTCACAATGAAGACTGGGTTCAGAAGAAAGGAGAGGGAGAGAGAGAGAGAGGGGGGCATTACAGATTCCAGGAGTGGTGCCCCGAAAGAGCAACCTTAAGTGGACCTCAAGTGCTGCTCCGGTGTGTCTTTGTGTGACAACTGCTACTTGCTTCAAGATTTAAGGACCAGGAAAGAATGCAGATTAATTCTCAAACTGAGCTCCATTATGTCACATTTTGTGACAATAGTAAAACTGTTAAAAATGCAGAAAATGAGGTCAGGAGAGATGGCTCAGCAGTTAAGAGCACTCACTGCTCTACCAGAGACTGTGAATTCAGTTCTGAGCACCCACAAGTGCCTCTAGACCAGGGGAACTGATGCCCTTGGTCATCTACAGATGTCTGCAATTCTCTCTCTCTCTCTCTCTCTGTCTCTCACACACACACACACACACACACACACCTACACATAATTTAAATAATAAAATAAATGGTTTTTAACGTAGAAATTCTCTGTCTCATACACACTGACACTCAATCTGTCTTTTTTACAGGCTCAGATCCCTACCTATTGCAAATGGGCCTTTACACTAAGAAAAACTAATATTTAATAATCCTGGCAAACCCTAGGAAGCCAGTAGTGATGTTAAGGTTCCTACACCAGCTCAGAACCAAGAAGACCAGAACACAGGCTCTGGGTTTGACCTACTCTCAGTAATTTCAATTCACCATGCATCCTCCATCCATAAAAAAGAAAAAAAAAAAAAAAAACAGTGATTGAGCATCTCAATCAGTGATTGAGCATAAAAAAAAAAAAAAAAAAACAGTGGCGTGCTTTCTTTATCCTCATCACAACACTAGAAAGGCAGCACTGTTCAGTGTCAGAGATGGCAGAGCTTAGGTCCCAGAGCAGTCACTTAAAACCAAAGCCTAGAGCTCTAGGCTCCACCCTACATAATGACCCCATATCCCCATACCAGACTACTACCTACAAGGAGGAACAAACAGCCTTGAAGCTGCAGGAAACCCAGACTACGTGGAATGTAATACTCAAAGCTTTACACAGCAGCTGAAGTGGGAAGGGAGCAGGGAGTGGCAAGGACCCCCATGGAGGGTGGGTACCGGCACTGCGCAGTTGAGGACTCTCAGGACCAGGTACAAAATTCCACAGTCCAAGAGACTCTCCAGGGCTTCTTACTTCGTCACAGCCAGAAAAGCCATGCAAGCCTAGGGAAGGGCTTCAAGCCCAGCTTAATAGGACATTTATGAGCAAAACATACTAAACAATAATTACAGGCGAGCAGACACCCCAGGGGAAGCAGGTAGCATGTGAACCCTTTTTTCTAATGCCCTCCATGTGCAAACCCTTTCTGAAATTAAAACATCCCCGCTGTCAACACGAGTATTTAAAGAGACCTGGATTTCTGTAATATAAGCAGTAATTCTAACACCAACTGTTAATTGAAGGCTTCATCATTTACAGGGTGCTTTCGCATAGGCTAAGGCATTTAATCTTTGTGATGAGGAGGCCGTGAGGCAAGGATTTTTCTTTTTTTCATGAATTCACTTTCTCCATAAGGAAGCTGACACTCAGTGGGTGTATGAGGTAGCAGGCTCAAGGTTACACAGCCTGGGACTGATTCAAAAAGCTGCAGTTTGAATCCAGACTGTCGAGTACAGACTGGGTGCCCTGTGCAGGGCTCTGGGGCTGCCTCCCAAACCAGGCTGACTTCACTCAGTCAGAACTCCAGTCCTAAGAAAATGTGCATTGCATTTCTGGAATTCCTCTGCTCCTAGGTCATCAGAGCCTGCTTCCCTAACAAGCTACATCCTGAGTCCTGCTGAGCACTTCAAGACAGTCCTGCTTCCCTTTTCTTTCTTTTTCTTTCTTTCCTTCCTTCCTCTCTCTCTCTCTTTGTTGTTTTGTTTTTGTTTGTTTGCTTGCATTTTTTGTGTAGCTCCCTCTGGCCTTTGAAGTCAAGACTGACTTCCTCACGAGCCTTCTGCCTCTGCCACTGGAGTGCTGTGCTTCTTATTCCCATGTGTGTCTTTTTTTTTTTTTTTTTTTTTTTTTCCTGATACTTGTGACTCTGAACAGCAGCTTTACGGTCCAAAAAGGAGGCTAGAATTCGAAGAACTGAGCATCCGGACACTGTGCTTCAATCACAACGTATTTCCAGGGTAATGTTTTAAGTTGACCCAGAATTCGGAATTGAAGTCACAGATAAAAGTGATCATGAGGACCAGTGACCCCATTCAGTAGTAGAGCTCTTGTCTAGCACAACAAGGCCCTGGGTTTAAGTCCCAGCATGATACACACACAAGAAGAGAATCCTTCAAATATGGCTACAAAGTTATGAACACCATCGCAGACTTGCAGAAGATTAAAAAATCTGGGAACAAATTAGTCTGGTGTAGACAGTGAGTTAAGGAGAAGTCTCAGGGAGGAGTCAGAAAAGCCAGTAACTTTAAATCCTGCAAAGTTTCTTAATCAAGTTACACTATTATTTGAAACTGGCAAGACACCAATGGATTTAGTCCAAAGACATAATTTATGGATATTTTTTCGGTTTTCTTTTTTAAGGGCATTAAGGTTTTAGTTCCTTTTTTCCCCCTTCTTCTTGATATTCTCTCTCTCTCTCTCTCTCTCTCTCTCTCTCTCTCTCTCTCTCTCTCCTTTTTTGGCAATCTGTTCCCTTCTTTTCTCAAATCTGTTTTCATCCAAAATGTATAAAATGAAATCAGTTCAATGGAGCGCTACATCTCCCCTTTCCTAACACCTCCAGAAGACCTTACTCCTCAAATCAATGAGCCATCCCTGTACCCATAAGCTGAGGAGCATGAATTTATTCTCCCCCAAAATCCAGTTATCTCTCTTACACAGGAACGGGTTGTCTTACAGTGGCTGAATCACCCCCCACATTACCAATGAACTGTCTCCTACAGATGGCCTCCCTTCAGTCCACATTCTTTCCTGCACCTTCCTCTCCAGGTCCATGCCTTATGCCCTCTGTAGCTCCCGCTTGCAGGCCCAGCCACCCTTACACCCCACACTGACTTGTCTAGCCTCTCCCAGGCCCTGGCCTCCTGGCTTCCTTCTCAGGGAGCCTGGAGGCCTGTAGTTCCCTGGGAGTAGCACTTTCATGCAACTCTCCTCCCACCGGCCCTGAGAAACCCTGAGATCAAAGCACTCAGGGCCAGGTGTCTGTCCTCCGCCACAGGCCACAATTAATCAAACCGCCCAACTCACAAGAAGATCAAACCAGGCACCCCGCCAGCTGTTGGTTAAAGCTGGCCTTCAAGTTGCCCTCATTAAATTGCCCTCCCCCTCACTTGCCCTGTGAACATTTAGCTCTTGGATCTCTCCCCCTTTCTCTTTCTCAATCTGTGTGTGTGTGGTGTGTGTGTGTGTGTGTGTGTGTGTGTGTGTGTGTGTGTGGTATGTGTGCTTCTCCCTCCTTTTCCCGTTTCCACAGATTTTGCAATTGTACGTTTTTTCTCCATTTCTTCTCTTGAGTCTCAACATTATACATATTCCTCCCATCCCCTATTTTCATTTGTTGGGAATTCCAAGGACCTCAGGCTTTGCAGCCTGGAGACTTTGCCCTTCCCCAGACCCTGCTTCTCAGTCTGTGAGTTCCCAGAAGGAAGTCCTCTGGAGCCCTGGGACCCAGCTGAAGGTGCTAGGATACTTTGTTTGGTCAAATAGGAGGGCAGTCCCTCTCCCCACCCTCCCCTGGGGCCCCAGCCTTCAACGGTAGGTGTGAATTCACAAAAGCTGACCTGAGTTTTCTGAATTCAGACCCAGGCAGCTCTAGTGCATACACAAACAGGTCCTCTAAGTGTGAGAGCCCACACACTTCCTATTTCAAAAGGACTCTGGGCCTCAGAGGGGGTCTCTCATCGAAGCCTCCATTGCTGGGCCACCTCACAGTCTTCTCAGTTGACATAAGAGACCTCCAGGAGAGCTGGATTTCACCCAGAGCAAGAAACAGGGAACAAACCTGGCATGGCAGTGCGCGTGCCCTGACGCCAGCACTCAGGGTGCTGAGACAGAAGGATGGGCATTTAAAGATGTCCTGGGCTATACAGCAAGTTCAAGGACAGCCTAGGATAGAAGAGCAAGAGCCTATCTAGAAAAAAAAAAAAAAAAAGGCAAAGGAGAAGAAGGAAGGAAAGAAAGAAAAAAAGAAAGAGGAGGAAGGAAGGAAAGGTGAAAGACAGAAAGAAGGGAAGGGGATGAAGGAGGGAATAAAATCGAAGCCAAGTTTGATCCTTTCTTTTCTTTCCATATCTGCCTGGGAAATGGAAGGATGAAGCGCTGACCCTGGCCTCTTCCTCTGCTGCTGGGATAAGGACACTTCTCGCCTTGTCCAAGGATGGTGTTGTGCTTTTCTTACAAAAAACAACCGGCAGGAACAAACCAAACCAAACACCCTCTCCAAAAAAAAAAAGCGCCACGGGTGGCAGAACACGACCCTCTTTCTCGGAGTCGTCTACGTACATCTATGTATTTTTTAACTTGTTTTTCATTTCAGTGGCTCTGAGGCGTACAGGCGTGATAAAACACAGATGGAGAGGAGCAGACAACGCTGTCGGTGTGCACAGAAGACATCACACCACGCTGTACGTTCTCGGAAATCTTGGAAGACCTCGGGATGTAAAGTAGGCTTTTTTGCTCGGGGTTTGGGTCTTTCCCCTCCTCCTGTCGTTGGAACTATCTCCTTGCCTCCTCCCCCTCTCCTGTTTGTACTGCTGTGGCCACTGGTAAGAAGGCTGTTGGTTGGCCTGGGCCACTGGGGCACTGTGGTGGCCTGGGCTTGACCCCACCTCTACCTGAGCATGTTTCTGCAGCTGTGGTAAGGCAGAGGTGGGAGGAGACTCCATCCATCAACTCTGCAGCAGCAGAGGCCTAAATGAGGACGGGAGGGGTCAGAGCTGGTGTGTACTTGAGTGCTGTAGAGACAGGTGGAGGCTACAAATTGTGGAGATAACAGAGCTGCGCTTGATGGATGGCGCAGAACGAGGGGCAAGATGCTGTCCCTACATCTCCTCCAACAGCAGGACACAGCCTGAGCCCCTGGCCTCCACTGACTTCCTCTGGCCACCCCGACAGACCCCTTTCCCCAGCTTTCTTTTTCCTGCCTACTCACAGTCCATCCATCAAGCCATGCCCTGGAGCTGACCTTTGCGGAGAATATAGCCAACCTAAGAAGCATTTCTTGCTGAGACACCTCACCAAGGAGTTTTGTCAGTGCTGGCCGGCCCAGGCCCAACAATAACCACGGCACAGCCAGCATCCTATCTCCTGCCCACTTCTTGCCCTGTGAGTCAGCAGCAAAGGGAAGGAGAGTCAGGTGTCTTTAACAGGGTTCCTAGTCTTTCCTCCTGACCCAGCCATGCCTGCAGAGCTGTCTCTGCAGTCCATCAGTCTACTTGGCTCTCTGTGTCTTTACTTTTTAAAAGCAAAGGTTTCACGATCAGTCATAAGAGAGAAGGGACCTGTGGGCCCCTCCCAAGGGAGCCAGTTAAGGGCAATAGAAGTAGCCGCTGGTGAGTTACTATGTTTTAGGGATCGCTCCACACCCATGCCTGGAAGAGTAGCCTTGGTTAATTTAAACCCTGTGGGCCACAAAGCAAAAACAAAACATGAAGATGTGATAGTGGGGTGAAGGTTTGGTGGGAGGAAGCAAGGGTGGAGGGGGTGAAACGAGGATAATTGGGGGGGGTGCAGGATGAGTATGATCAGAATATATATATATGTATATATATATATATATATATATATATATATATGAAACACACACATATATATATATGAATCCTTGAGGAATAAATTAAAATTGAAAAAAAATGTTTTAAAGCTAGGATTTCAGGAGAGGCACTGTGACCTCCGGTAGAGAAAAGCTACAAAGGACTGCAAAGTCCAGGGAATACTGGGCAGTAGTGTGTGGAGAAAGAGGCTCCGGCCTAGGAGGTTTCTAGCTGTCTCAGGGACTTGCCCATCTCCCTGGGGCTTCATTTTATTCGGAGACCACACAGGTTGCTGGTTGTGACACTGCCATAGCACAATGGAACAGAGAGCGGGGATGGGCAGGCATGTTGGGGCAAACAGTGATGGAGGATGTTTGATAAAATTACTATTAGGCTTTAAGTTAATGAATCACAACTGCAAGAAATCATGATAATCCAGCAGGCATTAGTGACAGATTAGCTTCAAAGCTGCCATGAAAGTGCCACACTGCTTACCCAACGGCATGATTAATTCTCCCAGTACATAATGGCTTTAGGGGGGACCAGGCACCAACAGAGGCTTGAAGGAAAGCCATGAAGAAATCCCAGGGCGCCAGGGGCAGCACCACCCTGCCTGGCCTGTATGGCTCCCACTCCATCTGGAAACAAGTGTACCCACCCAGACTGTGGGACAAGTGGCAGCAGATCTGGCTAGTCTCAGAGCCCGCGTCCAGGGCTGTGCCACTCACCGAGTGGCATCTGTCCCAGGGCACGAGGAAGTTGAGTCACCCATACCACCAATAAAGCACCTCGTGCAGCTAGTCCTGGTGTATGACCAGCCCTGTCCCAGTCACCTGACCAAAGGCTTATTGTGGAGTGGCCTAGAAAGAGTGTTGGGTCAGGAAACTCTTCACTGGCTCTCCTCTTCACCACCATTGTTACCCAGAGGCACCTAGTGCCCTGTGCCTACACCTTTAACCACCAGACACCCTCCCTACAGTGACGCAAATATTTATCAACCACCAAGTTGTGCCCCAGGCACAATGCACAACTCTTTACGAATACTGTTCCATTTGCTACTCCCAACAATTGTAAGAGACAGTTGCTGCCTGAGGCTCTCTGTACTTTATCGATAGGGAAAGGGAGGTAAGTGGCCCACAGGCAAACTAGCGCTGTGTAGTCTCCCGGCTTCTCTATTCAGCACCCTTCAGCCCTGTAACTCCAGCCTCACCTCACAGCGGAGGCTGGATGGGGATACACTTTCCGTAAGGGAGATAGCTCAGTCCCGCTTCATCAGCCTCATGCTCCTGCCCAACAGCAGTAGAAAAACAGGAACCCTGAGGCAGGAATCCCAGACTCCCTGCCTCTTCTTCCCCATGATACTGTGGATCTGTTCCCATGGTTTTGCCTAAGGCTCTTACCCTCACCTGCTTTCTGTTTCACCTTCTTGCTGGGACAGAAGGAATGTTGGTGACAATACCAGCTTGAGAGCTGAACATCTCGACCCCTTGAGGTCTAGACCAGTCTCTCCATGACTCTCACTAGCCAAGGCCTCTTTGGAAAGGGTGCCCAAACTCTGCTCCAGAAGCCCCATCCATAGCCTACCCATTTTCCCATAAATATGGAGGCAATTAACACAAAGTCCAGGCCCAAGAGGAATTCTTGGAGCCATGTTCATCTTTATAACGATGAAGAAAACCCCTCAGGAGGCCTGAGTCACTACTGAAGAAGCAGAGTTCCTGATCTGATTGACGGGAGCTCCCTTGGAAACATGCGGACCCCTTCCAGCAGCCTTCCTCCCAACCCACGCCACTCCAGGGGCTCCTTCCATGGTAGCCTCCTGCCAGGCTGCCACCAAGCAGCAAACAAGACTCAGTCTTCTGCCAAAGCATCAATGAACTCCAAATTTTCCTGACCTCTACGTTCCTTTTGAATTCCATGACCACAGGCAAACCATCATTCATTCCATCAGCAAGAAGCTCCTTCCACTGAGCACCATGGGGAAGGTCAAAGGGATCCTTCATCCCTATCCCTATCCCTAGGTAGGCCCAGGATCCTACCGCCGGCCTCAGTGTTGCATGCTCTACATGGGTTTTCTGAAGGTGACTTCCTTTGTCATGGCGCAGGCATCTCCTGAAGCTTCAGTCTCCTGAGTTCACAACCCCAGGTGACACACTTAATCACAGAGTCATAAAATCACAGGATTGGGAAAGGCTTTCCAGAGATTCCTCCCACTGCTCCTCAAATCTACCCCCATCTGCCATCAACTCCTCTTGAGTGAAATATATAGTTTCTATTTCAACACGCTGTGCCCAGTGAAAGCTCAATAAATATTTATCGATGGTGGTACCCATGATGTATTAACAGCCAAAGCTATAAAAATTAAAGTTTCACACCAGGAGAGACCCTGGTGAGAAAGAAACTGCTACATAAAGTTTAAAATTCTTCAAAGTGACAAGTGTTCAGAAATATATTCACACACGGTGTCAAAAGGAAGACCACAGTTCTCTACCGAGCACATCCAGAGACTCAAGAAATGCTCTCCTGATAGATACTCCTGGTTTGTGGTTGCCATGTTAAGCCTCTCTGAGACCCACCATCTCAGCCTGTCTGGCTCCAGACCTCAGTCTCCCTTTGTTTCCTTGAAGGAACATGGCCCAATGAAATTCTTGCCATGGTCGAATTTGGGAGGCTAAGACATTCTATGATCCAACTGCTGGCTGCAGTGTTTCCTGTTCTCAGTATGTTTTTAGTCTATGGCCAGGTGGAACCATCAAAACTATGTATCATAGTAAACCTTTACTCTTTTTATGTTGACTATCTGGATATTTGTTACAGTAACAGAAAGCTGACTGACACAATAGTTTAATTTAGAACGAAAAGCTAGGGAGTGTTCCCAGAAAGGACTAAGGAAGATTCAAGAAGCCTGAGGCCCTCTTATGAGTACAAACCAGTGATTACCAATCATACAGGGAAGTCCCTGCCCACCCCAATGTGTCTGTAGATATGAACTGCAGGTGTAAGAGGCTCTGTGGCCCTGTTTTAGAACCGCTAATGTTTCCCCTCATCAGGATGACCTGCTTCTCTAACAGTAGCAGCAATGCTGGCTTAGCACCTGTCAATCACACTCCTAGTGTGAGTTCAGAAGGGGTGAGGGATGGGAGTGTGGGCTGATACATCAGGATGGGGTTGATAAAGATGAGATCTCTTCAAAGTAAGCCCCAGCATAGACTAGAGGTCAGTTTGGAGAGGACCATGCAACTCTGGAAACCCAAGGGTGGAAAGTTTATGAACGTTTATGAGCTAAAGGGAAACCCAACCAGCTTAAAAGGAAGAAAATGGAGATGGCCTTCAAACAGGCTTGAGGCTGCTGATAGCATAAAATGATTATATATGTGGCTCATTTCCTGGAAGCCTTGTCCATACCCAAAGACTCTCTTCCACTGGAGAAAGCTGGTTTGAACTTGGCTCTGCTTAGCCTAAAGTGTTCTAACACACTAGAAAGCAAGGATGGTGAAGGCAGGACACAGAACCAGAAGCACAAAGGAAACAACCATAAAACCCCAAGACAGAGTCTAGAGGAAACACCCCCACCCCACCCCTTCCCTGCTTCAGCTGGTTGAGCCATATTGCAAAAGATCCTTTAAAAGAGCTGGGAAATGGAACAGGTCTGGTCTGCTGGTCTCTCCCCGTGAGCCCCTGAGCTCTGGGCTGTCCTGTGTGTTCCAGCTCTTGTCCCTTGGCCAGTTCTCAAGAGCCTCTTAGGCTGGTGATTGACAAGCAACCTGAGCTAAGAAGACAGAGGGACAATAAATATTTGGTGGCATTGCCTAGTGCCAGGCACTCCTCTTGTTGGTGTCCTCCCTCAGGAAGATCACAATGTGTCCACGCACAGAAAGAGAACACCCACAGTCCACTTGGCAGGGCTCACTGGCCTCTTCCCAGCCTGACCTGCCTTCTGCGGCTGCTGAATGATGTTCACATTGGTGCTGTGTGTTCCTGCCCAAATGGGTGTCTGATCTTGTCCTGGCCAGTTTTTCCACATAAGGGGGACCTGGTATACTTTTATAGGAACCCAGTTGTTCCCTGGAGCCAGACTCTAATGCTGTCCAGATGCAGCAAAACAGAAGGGCCATTCAAAAACAACTGAAACATCAACACACTTTGAAAGCGGTCTGTTAGCACTTGTCATAAGCACAATAAACAAAACAATGAAACCATCAGAAAAGTACCGAGACATTCAGGCTTTAGGAACTTGGCTTTGATGACTTAGAAAAGCAAAGAAAAGGGGCAGAACCAGTTCCCACTTGGGCTATGGCTTGTTTGTTCTGCTTATCTGAAGTCAGAACTAACAATGCTCATCAAACCAAAAGACAATCTGAGTTTCTCCTTTGCTACTGGCCCCCAACGCAGAGCAGTATTGCCTTCTGGGACTAGCCAGGGTCAGCATATGACTCCTAAATGCCTGTCTGGCAATGCCACTCATAGCTGTGCCCCTGTTCTCTCAAGAGATGGGTAGTTCCACAGATCAGATCATTTGTCAGAATGATCTTTTGCAGCTAGAATGGAGGAAATGAGGTCTGAGACTGGGGACAATGGAGACCAAAGCGAGCCATGCCCTTTTCATCAGCTACCTGCCCCGTCTGTCGCCAGATAGCCAGAGCAGGACATGGCTCCCGCCTCTGGAGAAAGAGGCTGGGAGAGAAATGTCCCCATCAACCCTGCAGACACTCGCCACAGCCTTCAGTCTAGTGATATCCTTATGTGAAACGAGGCTGCCTGCTCACCAGTCACTCAAGGTCATTTCCCTCTGTCCCTGTGGCTCAGGTCCTGCTTAATTCCCACCATGGGCGCTGTCTCAACCGTCTATCAGGTTACCTGCTGGTGACTTCAGTAAGCTTAGTCCATTCGAGTGCTGTCTGCCTGAATGTTGACTCTTAAGTCAAGCAAAATAGGGGATTAGCCAAAGGGGTTGAGGACTTGGCATTGCGCCCAATGGGAGAGGTAGAGCTGTTTAAAGCCCTGCTGCTCAGAGCAGAGACCTGGAGGTGCAAAGCATGAACTCTGTGCCTTTTTTTTTTCAGCCATGAAACCTCTTGTGCCTTGTTTCCTCATATATACACAATTGTCCAGCCTACTGGACCCACTGAGAGATGATGAATCAGGAGACACCACTCTGCGTTTCCTTCCTGACTGAAAGAAATCAGGAAGAGAAACAGATATCAGAACAAAGGAACAAAATATACCCAGAATAGGAACCCCCTGTCTCTGCCTCAGGCCTTAAGACTGCCATGCACTCTGCCAGAATCCTTCATGGCATTTGCCAGTGGCCTTGCCAGCTCCTTCTGAATCCAGCTGTTGCCCTGGAAAAGGTTTTTACCAATTCGGCAGCAATGGTAAAGGCTCACTAAACACCTATAGCATGATCAGCTGCCCTTTAGCCACTTCAGACATCTGACCAGGTAGGAATACACTTGCAGCCCAGGCCTCAGTTTCCCCAGATGCCTTCCAGTCCATCCAGAGCCACCCAGTTCCCCGAGTCAGGTAGGGATGGAATGGCAAGCACCCAAGCAGCTTCACCCTGGGACTTTCCACAGAGGCCACCTTTCCATAAATAAGTATGTGGTAGAAAGAAAAAAAACAAACAGATTTTTTTAAGTCAGAGAAAGCCGTAATTCAAATCTTATCCTTATCACGTACTAACTGTCGGCTTGCTGAAGGCTAGTTCCCATAACAGCTCTGAGGACTAAAACTGATTGTGGTTAGCAAGGACCAGCTTTTAGACTAACAGAGGGTGATAGATATCAGCTGCTGGACGAGCAAGACGGCTCTGTGGGTAAAGGCACTAGCCACGAAGCCTGATGACACAAGTGTGATCCCTGGGACCCAAATAGTAGGTGGAAGGTACCAACTCTAGCAACTCCAACAACCACACATGTGCCTGCCACATATGCATGCCCTCGAGAGTGCACACGCGCGCGCGCGCGCGCACACACACACACACACACACACAGAGAAATAAAATTAAAAATTAAAACTAAGACCAGTGATGGCTCAGCTGTCGGAGGTAATTACCACCAAGCCTTACTAGCTAGACTAGTTCAGTCCCCGGAGCTCACAGAGTGAAAGACAGAACCAACCCCATCAAGTTTTTCTCTGACACCCACACATGGGCTCCACGCTTCAGCAAATGTGATTTTTAATTTTTTAAATAAATAGATAAAAATAAATATCGGCTGCTGCGTTCTTATCACCATCCACTACAGCTAGCAATCAATCAGCAGAAAATATTCAGGGGGTGCCAGTTAAGTTATCCAATACAGTAGGTGTTTAAAGACTAGAAACAAATAAGCCTACCTTGGGGGAAGGTCCTAGGATAATGGAAAGGATTCAAAAAGATTTAAATAAAGAATACTGCCCAGCAATATTATTTTAAGAAGGCAGCTTTCACTTGAGAGAGCTGAGGCTCATCTGCTTCGTACCATTGCTTACTAGCTCTGTGGTCCTGATTTCCCCATTGGTCAAAGGATAAAAATATTACCTAACCCATGAATCTTTGGTAAGGACCAGATTAGAATAAATGACCATCACCTGTAGAGTCTTCCCTATGTAATGTGGAGACCAATTCTACCTCACAGGGACGGTCTACAGAGTAAACGCACTGGTTCCTATGAAGTTTTTCAAGCAGACCTATATAAATGTTTGCTATCATTGTCTTGAAGACTATAAGCTCCCTGAAAGAAAGACTTGGGGCTGCCTCTCTATGCAGTGACACATTCCCAAAAGAACAGATGCGAACCCACAGTTATCAGTATTAGCTGAGTGAGTGTGTTAATGAAAGCACTAACAGAGCAGTGGCAGATTCCGCTCCAAGAAGGCTTCCTGCAAGAGGCGACCTAACAGCATAGATAGGAGTTCATAAGGGGAAGGGGAAGGCCCAGGCATGGGGAAGAAACAGGACAGGGGGAGGGGACATATCAGGCAAGAAAGAGCACTGAGTGAGACCAGAAACCTCAGGCAGTCCAGGTCAACTAACAACTACACGTCAGCCAGGGGCAGGCTGGAAGCTCTCCTATATCTTTCAGTAGTTGATCTTAGTGTGACCAAACACAACCCGGGAAAAATACCCAAGGGACAAGTGAGCATTTGACAAAAACAACTTCCATCAGCTAACCCCCCCCCCCACCCCCCGCAAGGCCTCCGAGGAGCTGGGCCTGATCCAAGAGAGCACCAGAAATAGCATTTCCCATGAGCCTTCCACCTCTGGAAAATGTCCCATCGCATGGGTTCCCTACTCCATCTGCCTGCAACATTTCCAGCCCACTTGGAGAGCCAGGCAACCGTGCCAGTGAACTCTGACCCCAAGCAGCCCAGCAGGGGCTGGGGAAGCATTTACAGCTTCAAAGGTCCTGGTAAATGTTAGCCAGCAACCTCCTCCCAACCCCCACCTCTCACCTCTTTACCCTCCGGGGCCACCAGGGGTCAGGGACTGGGGTCACACCTGGCCGGGGGCCCCCAAATTCCAAGGCCTGTCATCCCTCCAGAGTGTGCCAACATGCTCCTGCTGTACACCTTCCCATTCCCACATGTGGGCCTAGAGCCTGGGGAAGAGCTGGTCCACGGACAAGAGGCCCCTGACAAGGGTCCCTATGGAAACGGTCGCCACTTCTCACCCGGAGAAGGAGTACGTAGGGACAGATTCCTAGACTATCAATCCAGCAGGTTTCAGTGACCTCTCCCTGACCTCCTGGCCTGCTAAAGGCAGGGAGACAAGTTAACTTTTACCAGTCTCCCTTGGAGAAGCTTGCTAATAGGAACCGGAGGGAGTGAGGTTCACAGAAGTGTCACAGCTCAGGCGGCACTCAGCATGGCCGCCTCCACCCAGCGTGCCCCGCCCAAGCTGCAGGCCAACTACCCATTCCTCCAGGACAGTCACAGGAAGTGTAAGGAACAGGGCTCTGGGCCTACAAAAGCAACCAAGGAGTACCAGCCAGGAAGATCTGCCACCACGCCGGACATCAGTCCCCACCCAGTGTTCTTTTTCCTCTGCACATGGCCTCCAGGATGTTAGGCATGAGCAGAGCCTGGCCTACCATTTTTAGAGACGGGGCTCTGCAGGGCAAAGACTGGAACGGGAGGCAGTAGCTCTGAGCGGTGGCCACTACCCAGCCTGTGCTGGGAAAAATGGATCCTGGTGGCGCAGTCTCTACTCCTTACTCATTTTTCTTCCACCCTGCTCTTGGCTAAATTTCTCCCACTGGTTCCTGTGGGGGGATGAGGCCCAGGTGAGTCTAGCAGGCTAAAGGCCAGAGCCTAGATGGTGGTCTTAGTCCTATCAATGGGGGTGGGGTGTGTGTGATTTGGGAAGCATTTAGCTTTTTTGTGCCTCAGTTTCCACCTTGCAAAACAAAGTGGAGGGGAAGGTTTTTTAAAGCTCTCTTCCTGTTCTCCATCCTAGCTCCAAGTTTTCATTGTTTCTCGGTGGGTTCTTACACACACACACACACACACACACACACACACACACACACACGAAAACACCCCCCCACCCCATTCTTCTGCCCTCACCACAGAACTTTATAGTCAGGGGATTATCTGACCTAATCCCTTTATTTAAAGAGCAAGGTCGATGGAATCCAAGACATGACTTAGCTTGGTGACCTTGGCCCAGATGCCTCAGGCAGAACCAGGCCTGCAGTGCGAGTCTCTTGGCACTCTGTTCCTTACGCTTTGCCAGCTCCAGATGGGTGCCCAAATAACTTCACCTCCTTGTGGGGCACACACCAGATCTCGTCCTGGCTTTCCAGGACCCCCTGACGACCATCTCTTTCACTAATGCTCGCCCGCTCTCTCCAACAGGTACCAGGATTTGTGTGGACCCAGGCCTACCTCAGAAAGCACACACACACACACACACACACACACACACACACACACACTTTCCACTCTCTTCAAAGCTTCCTGGCATAGGCCTCCAGCCCGGCGTGGCTCTGCCCTCTTCCTTGCCATGTGGCTGGGTTCTGCCTGCTACCTCCAGGTTTTCACTTTACTCTTGAGTCCATCCCCGACTTCCCCTCTCCTACAGAAGTCATACAGTGCAGTGTGCCCTGTGGTCACAGAGCCTGGCAGGCGGAGGCAGAATTCTGGCCCCATCAGCCTCTGGCCAGGGAGCCAAAGCAAGCTACTTAACTGCACTGGGCTGCTGTTTCTTCTTCTGATGAGCTCCTTCCACAGCCAGCCATCATTAGCACAGCCTCTGTGAACACATGAGATTACCAACACAACTCAGAACACAATGTGTGTGTGCGCGCGCGTGTGCTCCAGCATGGAAATGCACATGCGCTTCTGATTATCCCCACCCCCACCCCATGAATATATCCTTTCCCACCGGAAGAAGTTTCTCTGCGTTAAGTACCACAATGTGCTTCTTAACTCCTTCTAGAGGTGTGTAGTATTGTGGCGAAAGGTGTGTTCAAAACAGCGACCGATAGATGCATAAGAACTCAGCGTCAAGAGCACCTCAGCACTGGGATGACCCAGCTTGTGACCTGCAGTGCTACCATCAGACAGGGGCGGGACTGAGCAATAGCACATTCCTCCCCACCGGAGGGTCCCCAAACCAAGAGCTCCTTCCCACCGCCCACCCTCTCATCCATCGCCGGTGAATCCTTTAAACTGTTGGTTCACCTGCTCTGCTTGATGCCTAGCTCGGACCCTTGCCCCGCAGACAAAAGGCTTGTGAGTGATTGATGACGACAGTGACCTGCCACTGACCCCACCTCCCCAGCCTGGGTCCTGCTGCTACCCACGAGGCCCTCAGCTGAGCAGCCTCCTCTAGCTGTTTGAAATGCTGATGCATGCTTGCTTCAGGGTCTTCTTCATCTCCTCAGGTAGAATCTTTGATACATGCTACTGTATCCTCTGCAGATGTCTGGGCCAAAGAATGACTGACTATAGTATATTCACTATATTACATTTGTGTGTGGCTGCAGGGGCTTGAAGCTAAACAGACCTGGGTTCAAAACCAGACTCTAACGTTTACAACCTCTCCTACTCAGATTTTTATGCTAATGAAGGGACATGGGGATTCCTGAGAATTATTGAGAAGATTGGTTTGGGTGATTTGTAAAGCTCTTGGCCTGGGCTATTACACTGTAACTACTCAATAAATGATAACGGCCTTAGAGAGGATGACCCTGCGAAGGCAGTGTACACAAGGACCAACCTGGCTCCACTCTGCTTCTTTATAGCAACACTTCCTTCAAAAGAATTACATACCAAGCACCAAGTATGCCTCCCTGAGCATGCATCCTGTCCAAGGCTTTTTATTCAACTTAGGGCCTGCCCAGACCTTCACCAGCTGGCTCTTTGGGGCAGGCAAGCCCCCTAGAGCTGTCTCCTTTTCAGAACTTAGTGCCATTCGTCACTCAGGGTATTTGCTGACTGTGCTTGCTCTCCTTGCAGAAGAATTTTGTCACCACTAAACCACCAAGCATCCTCATGCCATACCGCTGAAGCCATTTATTTAGCCATTGACTTTGGTTTATTTGCCAAGTTCTCAAAAACAAGCAAACAGACAAAACAAAAAAACCAACTGGTTGAAGAGCCTTTCTACAAACAAACGTTGGTGCCCCCCGTGAAGTACTGAGCCTCCATGCCCAGAGCCTGAGGTGGGGCTCAGAGCGGCCACCATTGGACATAAAAACAGCCCTAAAAGAGTAAGTGCCCTGTTGGGCCTCTCGCTGCTGTTTTAAATGGAGTTGCGTGAAATGTGACCCATGAGTAGCTGTTACTGGAGAAGTGAGATCTCTTAGGGTCCTGAAGCTCGTGAGACCCACCGTGACAATGAAGCTTCTGAAACCCACGCAGGGGAGCAGTCAAGAAAAGAATGAGAATCGCACCCTCTTGCCGCTCTTCTTGCTTATGCTGGGTAATCGGTACTGGAAAAGAAGGGGTGGGCTTCCAGAGAAGCAGAAATAGAGGGGTGCAGCATTTAAAAGGAAAAGAAGTTTGGCCTATGAGAATTCCAGCCCTGCTTCATGCAGGAGCCATCCTGGGAGTCAGATATTCTCTCTCTCATCCCTCCCTTCCTCCCTTCCTTTGTTCCTCCATCCCTCCATCCTTCCCTTCCTTCTTCCTCTTCCCTTCTCCCATATCCCCTCTCTACTTTCTTCTCTCTTCCTTCTCTCCCATTGTTTTCTTGCACCTCCCGAATTATGGAAGACTTCACTGACATCAGAAACTAGAATTCTCATCCTCTTTATTGTAAGGGAATGGGATAAGATGAGTAACAGCCCAGGAGAAATGAAAAGTATGAAAACAGGCAGAATGGTGCATGCCAAGGAGTTTTGAGCCTAGCCTGGGCTACAAAGTAAGACCTTGCCTAAAAAGGAAGGGGAAAAGGAAGGTGGAAAAAAAATACCATGAAGCAGGAATAAGGCAACCCTGTTCAAGAACATCTAAGGACATTCCACAGGCTTTGACTCCAGAGGCCCCACAGGACAAGGAAAGTTCCCCTGAAGGAGCCCCACAGATGCAAAAACATCCACACTCCATTTTTCATCCTGATTCTCAGAGCAGCAGCAGCAGCTGGCAAAGGGGCACTGTGGGCAGAGGGGTGAAGAAAAGGGTTGAAGAACGAACCGAAACGTGGACCCAGCACTAGAAGGGCTCCTCTCTTTTCCCTTGAGCAGAATGAGCTGAGGGAGAAAAAAAAAATGAGAGGGGGTGGGAGCATGGTCCAAGCCTACCGAGTCGCTGAGTGAAATTACAGGGGCCTGCGAGGGATGATTAACAGCCCGCATGGTTCTCTGCTTCAGAGCCATTACTCACTGCAAACCTGGGGCTTCTCGGTTACATAGCCCGGCACAGGCCGACCATTTTTTCCATTGACTGAAAACACATTCTGACTGAAAACAAACTTTGGATCCCCGAGGCTTGGCAGGCCCTGGGTCCTTCTCCATATTTAATCAACGGGAAGCTAAACACTTTCAGTCTGCGATGGCTCATTTGGACGGGGTCTCGGGGCTTTTGCTCGGTGCCAGATATAATAACTCTCCTCTCTCTTTTCTAAGGCCTATTTTATAATTTTGCTGTTTTTCAATGTCAAGCCCATCTTTTGAAGAATTTTTATTGGATTTCCTGCTAGACTTCAACAAGGATTTTTCTTGCTTTGGCAGAAATATCAAGCAGAAGAGGGGAAAAACTCAATCATCGTCTTGGAAAGTCAGGATGGTGCGCATGGGGAGGGGAAGGCCTTTGTCTGTTTGCACACAAACAGGTTTCTAGAAGGCTGGAGTCCTCAGTGCCAGCTTTCAGGGTTCCTTTAAGTTCTAAATCATGGGGTAAAAGTTGACAAGGCAGAGTGAGGGTGATGGATGAGCGAAAAGGGAAAGGCGGAGCTGGATGGAGGAGGGTCATGAGTGTGGCAGCCAGCCAGAGGGTAGGCACAGCTCTAGAAGATCTGGGCACGAGCTGAGACACCCCTGGATATGCCTGTTTGGAGAAATCATGGGAACACACAAGGATGGGGAGACAGTTCCTACTTAGGGGGAAAGCAAGCCAACTCTATAAAGATAGTAAACCCCCAACTAGGTGGGGAGGAATGGCCCAGAGGTGCCCATTCACCACACTGTCTGCACCCAGCTCATGGCAGCAGCAGAGATTTGATTTTCCTTTATAAAGATTATTCCCCAGAGGAAGCAGCTTGCCAGTGAGTGACAGCTTTTGTTTGCTCATGTTTTCCTCTCCTCCCAGAGTCAACTTTCAGAATATACCAGCATGTTCCTCCACACTAGAGTTTTTCTTTTCCATGTTTTGGGGTGGGGGAGGAGGATGGGAGCAATTTTCACATTGTATCATCCAGAGAAAAGCAGTTTGTTTTTGCCCAGTGGTGAAGATGGGGACAAAGAGACCCTCGATGCCTCTTTTTCTATTTGTCCTTATATTTTACTTTTGACCCCTTATGCTAAGATCTTTCTTGGTGTGAACTGCAGTTTGGAGAGCATTGTCACCTGTTTACCCATCTCCTCATTCCCACAACAACCACCTAGAGATAGAAAGAACGTCTATTGGGATCACTGTTTAAGTGACGAGCAAACAAGATTCACAAGGCAAGTGACCTGCCCAGGTTCTGTGGGAGAGGATTCAGTTTTGAATCGAAGTGCAGCAACCTTTTTCCTGGCAGCCTTGAAGACTGAATCCACGGTCTCACACTTACGAGTTATGTACTCTGCCATTAAGCTATATGTCCTCCCCGCCCTTTGTTACTTTGGTCTCACTAAGTTGTCTGGGCTGCCTTTGAACTTGTCTTGAAGCCCCATGAAAGACCTGAACTTAGATAACATTGTCCTGCCTCAGCCCACTGAATGGCTGGGATTATGGGCCTATACCATCAGGGAGCTTATTTCTAATGTGCTACAAAATGTATTTGCTGTAGGGGAGCATCCTGGTGTTCATTTAGTAAAAGGCTCCCATTCTTTGCTGGAGAAAGTTCCCCTGAAAAATTATCTGAAACTAAACACTCTGAAAGCACAAACATCATGGCTTCCCTACCTCCGTTTCCACTAATTCTGGAGCAGTTTTAGTTCAGGCCTAGTATAAAACGGGCCTCCAGGGCATCTAAGCCACTTCTATTCTTTCTACTAAAAGAAAAGAACATCTGTTTTAGTTTTTGGTTTTAGTTTTGTGAGACAGGGTTTTGCTGTGTAGTCCTGGCTATCCTGGACTTGCTTTGTAGACCAGGCTGGCTGTGAACTCACAGATCCCCTTGCCTCTGCCTATTCAAGTGCTGGGATTACAGGCATGTGCCACTGTGCCCAGGGAAAAGGGCATCTGTAAGTCAAGTAAGCCAAATCACTTGGTTAGAATACTCAGTCGGGGCCCAGTCCTGGGCGAGAATATTGTAGGAGTCTACAGAAGGAAAAGATGAGGCCCTGGCTCTGGAGGCATGAGGGGTCAAGCTGAGGGAGTAAAGCAAATAGACTCAGTATCCTAGAACTTCGAAGCACTTAGAGCTCATGCATCTAAGGCCCTCACTCACCAATGAGGAGACAAGACACATGGAGGACCAAGGAACCAAGAGAAGGAATGAAAAACAAGTGTGTGAGGACCACAGCTGGCCAGAGAGAATAGTGGCCAAAGGAATGAAAACATAAAACTTGGCCTCAACATTGAAGTATCTGCTGGACCAAATGAACGAGTAATAGAAAGGGTAGCTTTGATTCTAGTGTGCCCGGGGCACTGCAAGGAGGCCAGATCACAGGACTCAGAGCGGACAGGAGAGGGATCCAGGATGAAGCTAGATTATGAGGGTCATAACCACAGGGAGAGTGGCAAAGCCGGGGAGAAGTCCTCAGAAGGGCAGAGTTTCAGCACAGGGAGACCAGGGAGACCCTCTTCCTACAGTTTCTTCCACATCCATGCCCACCCGCGCCTTCACAAAAGCCTAGGGTCAGACATAGGTCTCAGTTTGCATTCTGTTTTGAATCTAGGTTTTTCAAGCCTACAGAAACCAACCTGACTCAATTTCCTAATGGAAGAAAGACCAGACCCAATAACTTAAAGGCTCCAAGAACTGAAGCTTCCTACCCAACTAGACAGCCTCTATTAGGCCCACTCTCCCCCGCATTCACTCTCTATCAGTCTTCTTTCCAACCATTTACTCCCCATCCACCTCTGTCTCCGGCCATTCTCCCCATCCAAAGTCCCTCTCCACCTTGCTCTCCCATTCACCCCAGGTTTTCGAAGCCTCCAAGAGCCACTCCCTTCCTCCTTTTCCTTTTGCAATTGTTCTTTGTTCTTAGCCGAGCCTCCAGAGCCTCCATTTTCTCCTCCCTCCTCTGCTGTTTGAGGTTAAGAACATGCTACGGTATTCCATAAATTACTTGGCAAGAGTGGATGACAAGAACAAAGTGTAATTCAGATTAAAGTCGCCCCCCAGCTGAAATGATAGTTTATTAAATAAACGGCAGTGCTGCCCATCAACTTTGCTGGCAACTGGCCTCTTCTATTAATCTTCCTCGGGGTGATTTAGGATCCACCTGGGTCCTCTGAGAAGATTCTCCCATCATTTCCTTCCCATCTCTCTGGATCAGGCTGCCAGGCCCGGTGCAGTTGACAAATTCCCCAAGTAATCCCTCAAAAGATTGGAGAACGCTCGGAACGCCCCATTAAATTTACTCTCCATGCTTTAAGAGACCCAAACTATGTCCAATAAATAAGTGTCCCTGTGATTTACTGAAATGCTCTTCTGATTTAAAGTTATAGGGGGGAAATATAGAGCCCCTGGGAGCCCAGGACCAGCCTTGCAAGTGAGACCAGATGTGAGATTTCTGCCCAGGGAGGGGAGAAGAAGGGGGGAAAACAGCCCAACTGGTGGAGGTTTGAAAGTGACAGTGTCTGAACCCTGGTTCTCTGCTTTAACATAAAAGGTCCCCAGTTGAGCATTCTTTCTCACAAAATTTATTGTAGTTGTAGTTAGAGGGGGAACCATCAAAAGAGTAATTCTGGCCCTTGTTTTGCACAGCTCTTTTGATAAATATGATACTTAGAAATATGCCTCCCACTAGACAGGAAAGCCATATAGTTAAAATGAAGTAATATGTCAGTAAACTCACTAGAATCAAAGCCAAAATGAAACCTGTAAAAGGAGAAGGGGAAAAGACTGCACTTAGAAATGCTCCACCAAGCAGAGGAGAAGGTGGAGATTAAGAACTGTCCTTTATTCGGATATTTTTATCTGCAGAGTTAAAAGTAGAGATTTATTTTTAAAGGGGGCTATTTATGTTCCAGTCTTCAACAGATGGATCTGTCTGCGTTCCTGCCTCTTTCACACAGCCCCAACTCAGCAGAAACAGCCTCTCTATGCAGCTCAAACTTACCCAAATGAAGGCAAAAATTAAAGTTTGGGGAAGCAAGTGTAACCTTTGGAGCTAGTTTTAAATATTGAATCTGCTAACTACAAAAAGTTGAGACGCAACAAAAAAGAAAAACAATGTTGCCTCTGTTTATGTGTGTGATGTGTGTGTGTGTGTGTGTGTGTGTGTGTGTGTGTGTGTGTGTGTTGCTTTCTAAAGGGCTGGTAAAATGGTGTCATCAATGGCACATATCCACTCTTATTTGATTGTGGCTTGGATGTGAAATGCCTCCCACTCCTGTTTTGAAGGCTTGCTCCTCCGTGCAGTAAGTGTTCTGGAATATGACAACTCAAAAGGTGATTCAGTTATGAGTGTGCTCACATCACATTGGACAGCACATGGTTGAATATGTAGCCGAATGGGCTGTAGGGAGTAGAACTTTCTAGAGAAAGTGGGTATGCCTTTGGGTGGTGTACCTTCTCTGGGGTCTCTCCTTGTCTCCTCAGAGCTGTTTCCCATCTGCCATGAGATGAGCAGCTTAGCTATATGACATTGTGTCTGTCACTGTCATCCTGTTCATCTGCACTGTCCCCCCTGCCTGCCCCATTCCACCACATCCTCCCCACATGATGTTCTACCTCCCCACAGCCTAAACGTGATGGCACCAACAACCATGAATTAAAGTTCTAAAACTGGCAAAACAGACCCTTGTCCTCCTACAAGTCGTTTCTCTCAGGCGTTTTTGTCACATTGATGAGAAGTGAATGACATGTTCAAATAGGACCCACTTCTTGATGAGTCCCTTCCACATATAAATCACCTACTTAGAAAGAGCCTTTCTCGTGCTCAGTGGGAAAGCGTATTTGGAGTTAGTCTCCTGGAGAAATTACTCCCGAGATGTTTCTACTCTTCTTTGTAGCTATCCTACAGGAAAACAAAGTCTGTGGTTCTATTAGCAACTGGGCAAGATGTCCCAGAAGCTCAGGCCTCAAAGCCTTTAAGAAAGGCCTGAACATCCCAGGAAACTTTCCCACTCTCTGTCATCAGGCACCTGTCTGTGCAGCTTCCCTAAGGTTGTGCGGCAGGAACCCTTTCCCTTGGCTCTATCTGTTTCCTAGGGACTCCCCTTTCCTGTCCCCACAACAGTGCCTTGTAGAATGAGGCACTGTTCTTCGAGCCCCATGTCTTCCATCCCCTGGTCAGGAGGCAGGAAGAGCTATCAGCTCTCTACCTATTCACCCCCTCCCCTCCTGAGGATGGTGGTGCAAAAAGTGACTCACTGACTTGCAAGGTGCCATATTCAGATGCCCCCCCCAATTTGTTCTATAAAGAAATCCCTCCCTTTAAATAAGTTCAGGAAAGGGAAGAGATGAAGGAAAGATGATACGCAAGGGTCTTATGCTAGGGTCTTCTTAAACCCTAGGTGACTCTGGTTCTGTCACTAGATATGTGTGTGTGTGTGTGTGTGTTTGTATGTGCGTGTGTGCGCGCGTGCACACACACGACTGAAACCAATGGAATCATCACCAGGAGCTCAGTTTCCTCATCTCTGTGGTTAAGGGTTGAACACAGTGACCTCCTGATCCCTGATACCCTGAGGCGGGTCCCCTCCTACTGCAGTGCTCCCTCCCTTCCCCCCGCCTCACCAAGCTAGTCTGGACAGAGCTGGAGGGTGTGGAGTTTGAGCGGCACCTGTGTTTACACTGTACAATCTGCAGTTTACTGTAATAAAATCATTTAATACAGTCATAATTTTTTTGGCAAGGGGTTGTGTTTATGGTGAGCAAGACAGAAAGGGAATGATTGACTAGAGCTGATTAAAACGATAAATCAAAAACAAAAGAGGGAGGACACGAAGAACACGAAGCCACCAGCAAATCCCATTTAAGACGAGTTTTGTGACTTTGAGGGAATGAGCCTGTCTGATGGTATGCCAGGAGGCGGGGGGGCAGGGCAGAGGACGTGAAGAGACGGGATCCAATAGCTCTGCTCAGTGGGACTTATCCTCTCAGAGTAGAGAAATGAGGAAATGGCTAGACAAGAATTCATTTCCTTGGGCCTCAATCTTCAAAAAGGATTTAGAAGGAGATCTTGGGAATAAGCCTTCAGAATTAAGGTGTATGTGCGTGCACATGTCCATATACATTTGCATCTAGGTTGAAGACTGCGCTGGCTAGGCCTTTGTCAACTTGACACAAGTTTGAGTCATCTGAGAAGAGGGAACCTCCAAATTGAAGGAGTGCCCCTACCGGACTGGCCTGTGGGCAACAGAAACTGAACTATACAAAAGCCTGTATCTGAAACTCCCTTGCTAACAAGGATTGGCTAAGGCCTCAAGCCTTTCACCCTTTCAGAAACTGTGCTTCAACAAGCTGCTACATGCTAGCCCCTATAGGGCAGAAAGGTTATACTGATAGTTCACCATCAAAAGATGACCATGTGCCCGTCTGGCTTAGAACCATCTCGGGCTCCAGAATGAGAACGCTGAGAAGAGACTCTTTGACATCTTAAGACAAGTGTTCTTGCGGCATTTGCATCCTTGTGAATGAAGTACAGGAAAAGAAGCCCCGAAATCAATGGTTCTCAACCATCCTAATGCAGCAACCCTTTAATACTCTTATTGTAGTGACCCCAAACAAACAAATAAAAAAAAATCCATTGCTACTCCATAACTGTAATTTTCTATTGTTATGGATTGTAACGTAAACTTCTGGGTTTTCTGACGGTGGTCTTGGGTGACCCCTGTGAGAGGGTCATTTGACCTCCAAAGGGGTTGAGAAGCTCTTCCCTAAGTAAGCATTTCTTTATGCACCCATGTGATCAGTGCTGTGAATTCTAAAAGGACTCAAGAAGGCTTATAGTGGTCACCGTGGACCACCTGCGTGCTACCAGAATTTATTTACCTGCTGTGAGCCACGCATCCTCCTTCTGGTTGGCCTACTTTCAGAGGGAACACAGCCCCCTCTGCGACCACTGGCCTTGGGATTACTCCTACGACCAATCACCCTCTCTTCCACTGCCAATTCGAGATTCTTCTTGCCTTCCATTGCACTTTTGCTGGTGTAGGTGGCCTGTTTGGATAGTGCAGATCTTCATCTCTGACCAGGCCAGTGTGCCCATCTCAGGCTGTTAACTATTGGGCTTGTCCATTTAAGATCTGCAAGTGGTACCTGCCCACAGACACCTTAGCAAAAATCTCATTCTTCCATATGCCCTACTGTGTGTCAGTAGCCTTATCCACACTAATGACCTGACACAGTGACACCTGAAAGACAGTGGATTTCTGTCCTAGCTTTCCCATTGCTTGGTATAAGGAACCCAAAGCAGCCAAGGCTAGAGCTAAGTGGAATGTCTGCTTTGTTTCCTGACTGAAGCCTTCTATTCTACATAACAACCTTCAACCTCATGCAACCTTTAGCCATGCCTGAGGCAGGTGAGAAATTCCCCAGATGGATAATGGCAAGTGATAATGAGCAGCATCGCATCCAGTGGGGGCACGAAGGGTAGCACAATGTGGTTCCACTTCTCTGCTTTACCGAATATGCATCCTATCTGTTGGGAGACACGTGCCACAGCAATCACCAACTTCAGATGATGCTGCATCCCACAGGAATAGCTTATCTTTATAGGTATCATCAGTGGCACCTCAGCTATGCCTGCAAAGGTGGGGATTCTATGTCTATGAAACCAACAACTGCGTATGATAGGACCAGGAGACACCATGGTCCCAAGGCCGTTGCTATCCCTCTCCTTTTACAGTAAATTTGACAACTTGGCCTAAGGCAGGTTTAACTAGGATGCCATGTTGGTGTAGCAGGGTCAACGAGTCCTCAGGTAGTGGTATAGGGTGGGCAAAATGGCCAAATTCATACCCACAACATATGTCAGTGGAAGTCAACATGGGTCATAATGCAGTCTACTTACCACCAAATAGCTCTTGGAGAGACAAGGGAGTTTGGTGTTGGAACCTCTGTCATTGTGAACATTCCACAACAGTAAAGGCAAGCTCATAGGTAAGTGGCAACCAGTGCATTTGGGTGATATAATCTCCATCGCTGCCACTGTACTAATATGGGGAGAAGGGTGATTCTGCCAACTTGAACATCACACTAAGTGCTTCTCCCACAAAGGACTAGCAAGGTTCTAATTACAAGGTCAGACTTCATGCCCACTCACCTCTCTTCCACAGAACTACTATTCTAACATTATGGAGTCTACCTGATCCTATGACCCAGGAAGCTGGGGTTCGGGTGCCTCAGAATTTCTGAGCAACCCTTTAGTGCTCTGGTCTTCACTGAATCCTATTAGCCACCCAAGTCGATAGGTAAATGGATCTTGGCAAGAGCTGTCTTGCCAAGCTTGAAACGTACCACCTCAAGAACTCAAGGAAGCTAGTATATGTTATATTTATTTATAAGTGGAAAAAAGATGAGAGGTAAAATAATGTTTCCTTAAGTTTACAGATATCTCAGTACACCCATTAAAACCTTCATCCATACAATCTCTTAAATATTGGTAGGGTTATCTCTGACTGTCTACAGCATATGTGAATGCCTCCTGTACACTCACCACTTCTTGCTAACCTGCAACACGCTTATCAAAATGGCATCAATACAATGTCTGATATGCCATCCCATTGGAATGTCAAGATGGCCCAGGTCTCCTTAGCCTTTGACACAAAGGAGAGGAGTTGATACAGCCCTAAGCCAAGTCACAAATGTACACTGCCATCATCTCAGGTGAACAGGTGTTTTGATCCTCCCCTTTACATCTCTGAAAAAAAATGTACTCACCAGATGAGTGGTCACACACTCCATGCCTGAGGCCGTGTGATCTATCTACCCAATACATCACAGCTGGAAGAGCAGCTGCAGCCAGAACTCCTACTTGGTTGAGTCTATGGTAGTTCACTGTCATCCCACAGAATCCACCTGGGTTTGGGGAGGATCAGACTGATGAACTAAAGGGAAAATATGAAAACAACAACCCTACGTGGTTTGTTCTTAAAAGCACTAACTCCTGCCATCTCCTTCCCACCAGAATACAATATTGGTTATTCTTTAGTATTTGAAACAGAAGGTGGGGAATGAGTCAGAGACTACTTGGCCATTCCCGTTTCAAGAGCTCTTCCCAACAGGATATCCTTTAGTGTATCAAAGCAAATGTCCCCACTCCAAACCTCAGACACCACTGGGGCATAACAGATTGTCTGTAATTGAGAACTCTGTCTCTAGAGCTCTACCGTCCTTATGTCAAAGCCCTGAGCCTAACCCTTGCCTCTTTCTACCTTCTAACTTTAAGCAGTGAGATTCTTATGTCATGCTTCTAAAGAGGTCCTTTACTTTAAGCTAGTTATCAGTCTTTCACTTTCTTTCACGGGTGCATTAATTGCTCAGTTCCCTTTGTCCTTTGAGTTGCTACTGTCTCCAAGCTCCTCAAATACCTGAGATGTTGCACTCGCCTGGATAGTTCCTTCTTTCTGTCCCACCAGCTCCTTTGCTGATATTTTGTTTACCGCCAGAGACAGGACCCCCATGGAATGTTGGCTGGTGGATAATCTATCTCCCAGGTCCTGTTTTAGCACCTGCTTCCCACTACCCCATCTCATACCCAGTGTTGCAGGAAACAGGCTTTGAGATGTAATTTGCCCGTTACAGGGAAGTGGTTTGGATGGAATGAAAGAAGCAGATTGGCTTGGAAACTGAAGTCATTGTACATGTGGAGGACATAGGACCTTAGTCAATCCCATGGAGAGCTCTGGAGCTAGGATGGTGTTCAGAGACATCCCATATTGAGACAAGAGGACCAGATCCTTAAATAACATATTGCCAAGATACTAGATAAAGGTTTTCCCTAAGGAGGGAATGCACCCTGCTTGAGATGGCTCCTTTTCCTCACCAGCAATGCCCAGAGAGGAATTAAGCCATTCACAGCCATGCTTCCCGTAGCTAGGGGACCTTTGTCTCCACAGTTATCTGGGTCATGCATAATCTCTCATTACAGTCCTCAGTCTCATACAGTTATAAAGCTGTATGAAGGATCTATATAAGACTTTTGGCCTCTACCCCAGGCAATGGCAGGTTACAGGCTTGATGAGAGAGTTCTATTCAATGAGTGAATCTTGACACACTTGGAGCCTCATCTAATAGATATTTTGGTCATTGTGAAAGGAGTGAGGCACAGAAGGCTTTGTGGTATTTTCTTATTTTGGGACCACTACAGAATGAATGTTTGGTAGCCCCAAAATTTGTATATTGAAACATAGTCCCCAATGTCATCCTGGTGTTTAGAGGTAGACTATTTGGGATGAGGTTAGGTCATTAGGGCATGAATGAGATTCCTTATTAAGAAAACCCTGGAAGAATAGCTTATATCTTCCAACATGCAAGGATCCAGGCAATAGGAAGTGGCCCGTCACTCAACACCAGTTGCACCAGTGCCTTCATCCTGAGATCCAGAGCTCTAAATCCCGAGGAACACATGTTTAAGCCAACCAGACCACGGTATTTTTGTTACAGGAGTCCAAATGGGACTCAGACACATCCAAAGCACATTTGTCCATAGACACAATGCTTCATCGCTGGTACCTGACCTCAAGCCATTACCCAAGCCGAAGTAGCCAAACATTTAGCTGAAATTTGTGAAGTATTCTTAAGACTCCACCCACCCACTCATCAGATATGAAGAAGGGAAGGGATTGAAGTGACTTGCTAAAAAGAATTGTTAAGAGTTAAGTCACACATATATACAAACACAACAACAGATGCAAGAGGTTTCTAGGAAACCGGATGAGATGATTGTCTCTTGAGTAGGTTTTATGTGTCAATCACATTACTAGGCCCTTAACACTATTTCTGTTAAACTTTAGAACTAACTTTATTAAGAAGGTTCTCTGGCTCTGGGTACCCAATATGTTATCCAAGGTTACACAACTAATAGGTGGATAAGCTGATTTCTTAATGAAGACCTTACTCTGAATCCCACACCATCCTCCTAAACATGTGCATTCTATAGAAGTCATTGATTCCCTACCTTCTACCCCAGAAAGGCCACGTGGAGCCATCTGAGAAACACTCCTATCCACACCAGCCACTTTCAAGTTCTTTAGTGTGGGGTGTGTATGTGTGTGCGCGCGCACATGCTTGCATACATGCATGGGCTAGCAATACCATGGGTTAACCTAGACCCCCATACATGCTGGATATACCATTGAGTTATACCCCCAACGCTCTTTTTACTTTTCATTTGGAGACAGCATCCTTAATTTCACTGTGTAATCCAGGCTGCACAAGATAATTCAGTCCTCTTGAGTCAGCCTCCCAAATAGCTGGAATTACAGATCTATGTCCACTGGTTGGGTTCATTTCTTCCTTGCTTTAATGGGGGGATTTCCTGTTTGTTATTC
Organism: Meriones unguiculatus; assembly: GCF_030254825.1. Lineage (NCBI taxonomy): Eukaryota > Metazoa > Chordata > Mammalia > Rodentia > Muridae > Meriones > Meriones unguiculatus. The sequence continues at coordinate 18,917,888 of NC_083352.1, forward strand.
AATTATATTTGCAGTAAGAAAATGATGAGAGCACCAACCAAGCCCCAAATAGCCTGTATAGTCATGAAGTAGCACAGTCAAGCTTTTCTATTATCATAAGACCAGGGTGTTCCATGGTCTAAAATGTTCTCCCAGATAACAAGAATTTATTTCTTTAAAAAAAATCTAACTTTTTATTAAAGTTAATAAAAATAACTACAATTTCCACACTTACTTTCCTACACCCTTAAATAGGAGTGATAAATTATAGAGCACTAACTAATGTTTATTTTGCAATAATGACCCCGGGAATTGCTGAGATAAATGGTCCTAGGCAACTGTGCCTTTGGAGTTCATGTCAGCTCTAGAGTTTTTGTCTTTTCCTTTAGTGCTGGCTACCTCTCACTGCTGTTGGTGAGACCTGTCTACATCAGTTTTCTTTTTGTTGTTTCTAAATAAAATAGGCCTGGAAACAAAACAGTCTGTTGGAATTGTGTGCTAAACAGCAGTAACTAGGTTGTGAGCAGGTGTCTGAGGGCCTCTTTTTTGGAAAATCCATGAAAGAATAGTCTACTTCTTTAACTCAACAGTAATTTACAAAACACATGCTGTGTACTTTGTACTGGGGACACAAAAGAAAACAAACAAACAAACAAAAAACTGTAGGCACTGTGGCATGTGGCCATATCTTAATGCCAGAAAGCCTTGCAGAGTTCAGGGCTATCTTGGACTATATATGCGTTCAGAGCAGCCCGAGCTGTATAAAAGGACCCTGTCTCAAAAAACACAAAGCTGAAAATGGTGCATCGCCTTTACACTGTAATTAGATCAAGGTATACTGGTGATATCCATTCTTTTCTAAAATGCCGTTTGTGCTCGCTTACTGAGTTCTCTGATCCACTTGAGTGAGGCTGAAGATACATTCTTTCCCTGCAGAAGACTTGTCTATCCTGCTGGCAGTAACTATCCGGTCTCTGCAATCTGTTAGCACACAGTAAGGTAGGTAGTTCCATAACTCTAGCACGCTGTGGATTTAAACAGGCTATGGTGGGCTGGTCTGGAAATCTAGCCACCGTCTGCACCACTGTTTCCATAGAGAAAAAGTTCCAGACAACTGACTTTCCAGTGAACTTTAAGACTAGAACTTAATTGCGAGTTCAGGGCTGGCTGTGCTTCTCCATAAATGCTGCACATAGCAAGGGCATGACTGACCTATGGGTTAGAAACGAGAATGCCTGGATATCAGCCAGCACCCTGTAGGCTAGGACATCCACCTTGGGTAAACCAATGACTCTCTGTGAGCTTCAGTTCCAGCCCTTATAAAATGGCTCTGATATGACCTCACTAAATAGACCAGTTTTTTTTTTTAAAGACTTTTAGTTATTTTTTTAACAGTTTCATACATATATTCAGTATAACCTGGCCATATTCACAACTCAACCATACACGCCCACTCTCTTTTGGATACCCTACTCCAACACACGTCCTTCCATCTTCATTTTCTTTTCTTTAAAAAAAAAAATAATAACCCATTCAATTCAGTTAATCCTGTTTGCATGAGCATGAACAAGCTGCTATCGGACACCCACCTACCCACCCAAAGTAACTCTTATCTCTGGGAAGCCATCAGTGGCCAGTAGCTCCTCAGCAAGGGCCGGAGCCCTGCGAGCCCCTCCCCCACCTGGGCTGCAATTATTGACTGGTTTGATCTTGTAGACACTGGTTCTGTTGCTGAAAAGAATCAATACGTTCTCTTCAAATGAATCAATAAGGTGAGCGAAGTAAGTGAATGAAGAAACTTACACTCACACTGCCTCTTGAGTGTGGTCCAAAAACACAATGCATGTTTCCCCGGGGCTTGTCTTTGTTTTTCACTGTGGCTTCTGACCCAAAGTCTAAACATGTGGGAAATAAATAGGATGCTTACCTCCACTCTTGGGGTCTCAACTGGGAATTCAAACTTCAATAGGACCCAAGAGAAGGACTTGCTTAAATTAGCCAATCTGGTAGATCACTGGGGCTGGGAGTATGTGGGGAAAGAGGAAGAGTATGCACTTGTTTAGCAAAAGACGGGGAAAATATGATACTGGAGGAAAAAATCCAACCCAAACGCCCGCTTTGCACATAATCACTCCCTTCCTCCCCAGGGCCAGGACAAGTTTTAGTCTAGACCTGTGAAAGAGACAGCCTCCCCTGGCTCCTTCGGAGGCTGGTCCATGCCAGGACCCCGGCAAAGCCCCCAAACCCTCAGTAGTAAGAGCACATTTGCCCCAAGACGATCTTTCTCCCACCTCCCTCTCCTTCAAGCGCCCACCTCTCACCCCTTCTCCATGAAATACGCTTCAGAAAAAAAAGCAAATACACCAGGGTTTTCTTCCTGTAGCAACACAAATGGGCGACTCGGAGACAAGAGTCCAGTAGACCCAGGGAGCTGTCACCACATGCCTGGGAAGGAAGATTGATGGTGAGGGCCAGGATGTGAACATACCCATGAATTGTCCTTTCGTGCCAAGGTAAACGGGATGGGGAAAACATGTGTCAAGGAGGCCGAGTCTGGCTTGGCTGCAATCCCCAGAGCACCTGGGGACGGGGACCCTCCCTTAGTTCCAGTAACTTACAAAAGCCAGCAGTGCTATGAGTCTTCCAGGCTCTCCTGTGTGAGGATAACTAATGTGGTTGAGCACTCCTTGTGCCTGGCATCTCACCTGACTTCTCATTTAACTCTGTGCAGCTCTATGAGGTCAGCACAATGACTCTCTCGCTTCAGACATGAGTAACAGGAGGCCTAAAGAGGCTCACTTGTCCAAGCCCGCACAGCTCAGAACACAGAAATCCATGAACTATTATTCCCAGCATATCCCATCACACTGCACCCATACGCAGGAGTCAGGAAACCTTAAGTGAGAACGGTGGTCATGCCAGTCGGCTTCCCATCACCACAGTAAACACCTCAGCCAGTCGACTCATGAACAGGAAAAGTTTGTTTAGGCCCACAGTTGGGAGATTCCAGTCTGTGATGAGTTGCGCTGTGGCAAGGCAGTGCATAGTTCCCACAGTCACTTTCAAGGGTATCATCAGCCCAGTGACGTAAAGACCTCCCACAAGGCCCCTCTACTCAAAGGTTCACTGCCTTCTCAGAGGGCCATGATGAGTACCAAGCCTTTAACATGTGGCCCTTTAAGAGATAAACAAGATGGCAACTGCAGCGGTGCTATATTCCGCTATGCTTCTCTCATGACATCTGCCACTATTAAAGAACAGGATGACAGACACTCTCATAAATAAATGTGTCCTTCTGTGTCACATGAGAGATAGTCACCTGTAAGAGGACATGAGCAAAGGAACTTGAGGGTTCTGTCTGCCATTTGGTTTAAAGGTTTCACTGGTAACCATTTGTAAAATGTGTGATGTGTTTCTTTCCATCCTTTTCTGTGCTTCCATATTAACTATTACCAGAGATTCTCAGAGTTACACTTTCAAGTTCTGTCCAAGTCACTCACCATTATTAATACTACCTCATGACCCTTCTCCATCTTCCTGGAAGGCAATGAGGTCAAGACCATGATCTGTGGTTCAAGTGACTCTATCAACCCAGTGATTCCCAGTGATTCCCTCGGTATGCATGCATGTGCGAATGTGTGTACAGGTGTACACAGACAAGTGTTCATGTGTTTGAAGGCTCACAGGTATGCTCTCGGGTGTCATTCTGCAGGTACTACCTACCTTTTTGTTCTTTTCATTTATTTTGAGACACAGTTTCACACCAGGCCTGGAATTTACCAAGTAGGCTATGGCAAGCCAAAGAACCCCATGAATCCTCCTGCCTCTGCCTCGCCAACGCTGTGATCATAAGCAAAGACCACCATACCTAACTTTTCTTTCTTCCTTTTTTTTAATGTTTGTTCTGGGAGTCAAAAACTTATGTCCTCTGTCTTGCATGGCAAGCACCTTAGCAAATGAATGAGCTATCTCCCCCAAGATGAGTACTTTTTATATTACCATTTGGGGGTGGGCTTTACTAAGGTCTGATTGCCAAATTTTATTGGTAGAATGTAATTATATGTCATTTCACATTTGCTAGACAAAGGTCTATATTGTGAGAGAGAAGACCCATCTCAGAGTAGAGAGAGTTACAAGTGCCCCTGAGGAGGTCCTTTAGAAGTGTTAGATACTTCTGTCCAGAGAAAATGCCATCTCACCAAGGGTATGAGTTACTTCTCTCACCTCTGTAACCAAATGCCCAACATTAAAAAAATAAAAATAAATAAAATAAAAAAGGATGAAACTATTAGTGTTTAATTTCTTGAGTTCTTTATATAATATATTCTCGATATTAGCCCTCTGTTGGACAGAAGGCTGGTGAAGATCCTTTTCCATTCTGTAGGCTGTCATTTTGTCCTATTAACAGTGTACTTTGCCTTACAGAAGCTTTTCCATTTCATGAGGTCCCATTTATTAATTGTTGATCTTAGAGCCTGTGCTGTTGGCATTCTGTTCAAGAAGTTGTCTCCTGTGTTAATGAGTTCAAGGCTCTTCCCCACTTTCTCTTCTAATAGATTTAGTGTGTCTGGTTATATGTTGAGGCCTTCGATCCAGTAATCCTACCAATCCATGAGCATGGGACATCTTTCCATCTTCTGATATTTTCTTCAACTTCTTTCTTCAGAAACTTGAAGTTCTTGTCATACAGCCTCATTACAGTTACACCAAGATACTTTATATTATTTGTGGCTCTTGTAAATGGTGTAGTTTCCCAAATTTCTTTCTCAGCCCATTTGTCATTTGTATACAGCATCACCAACACAGAGATCACCAATATAGCCATGCCCCAGCTGTACCCCAGTGGTACAGAAATGAAAACAACCTCCTCTGAAGCCCAGCTGTGTTTTGATCACACTGTGGCCTATATTCATGCATTCGCTTGTACTCATTTGCTATCAGGAGTGTGAATACCACTGAACTTTCCCAGGTCCACGCTGATTCCCATTTGTAGCCCCATATTCCTGGTACCATGATGTTCAGGCCGCTTACACGGTAGCTACCTATACGGTCAGAAGTATCGTGCCATAGCGTCTCATGGATCCTCACATCAATCACTGGCAACAGCATCCAGCTCCTGCCAAGGGAAGTAATGAGCCTTGAGGGGATGGCACAGTTTCTCACAGGCATTTTAAGGGAATTGGCAGGAAACAGTGTCAAGAAAGTCAGGGACCTCAAAAGAGGTGAGAGATGAAGGAGGAAAGAAAGCAGCGCTAAAGGCTCAAAGTGTGATATGGGTATGATCTTGGCCCAGGCAGGCCTTCTGCTTGACCCTGGCTAGCCAATGCACTGGCTACTATCAAAGGCTCTAAGTAACAAACGCGCTTGTTGCCTCCTGTGCCAGCCACAGGGCTCTGGAAGTCAGGTGGTGGCAGAGAAGAGACAGCGCACCTATGGCAAGCCAAGGAAGCTTCACCTACAGAGCAATAGGACCCTACCATGAGGCTGAGAGCCTTCCTGCCCCTCTCAGCCTCCAGCCTGCCCCCCCCCCCCCACCCTCTGCAGTGAGCAGGGGGCCACAGTGGTCACAGGCTGCAGGCAGGACTGGCTCAGCTGGAATTTGTGAAATGTCAGACCCACCTAGGGTGGTATTTCCTCCCCTCCCCCCTCACTCCTTTCCAGAAACAGGGCCTGTACCTCCACACCTCTCTTACACATATTGGTTCTGACAGCTCAAATTAATATGTCAGATGCCGAGCTCCTTGCTGGCGACAGGCCTTTTGACCCTATCAGCGCAATCTGCTTCCTTGATTGAAAATCTCTGCGCCTCAAATTGATTCAGAGTTTCATAAACATCCCGCAGCCATGATCCAAGGAAGCCACAGATGAAAGGCCTCCTCGGAGAGCTTAGTTCGCCCTTCTCTCCCTAATCCCTCAAGTCACAGGGGCCTGGAAGCATGGCAGGACACACGCAGGGGTTAAAAACGAAAGGCCGAGTCTGGTAAACCATGAGTCCCAGAGACCCAAACCCGCCTGTCTATCCCCAACAAGTCATACACCCTGCCAGCGTCCTAACACAACTGAAATGGACTAGCATGCACCATTAAGGTACTAGAAGGCCTGAGCGATCCGGCTCCGTCACCCCTCACTCTGCGGCCTTGGAAAAACCTTCTTTGACTCTCTGAACCAGGGTTTGTCTTTGTAAAAGGGAGCTAATCACAACCACCTGGCAAAGCTTAACAGGGCTGTTGCAAAGGGGTGGAGAGAGCTAGGAGAGAGAAAGAGAGAGAGAGGAGGCATGGCGAAAGAAATTCAGAGAATGCTGAGCGACCGCAACAATGCATTAAGGAGGGCTGGAGCAAAGGGCTGAAATGTTGATCATCATTGAGTCTGGGAAATGGGTACATGACAGCCTACTGTATGCTCATCTCTAATTTGATCTGTTTAAAATTTTTTCCAGCTACATTTTTTTTTAAGTTACATCAGGTCATAAAGTGTGTGTGTGTGTGTGTGTGTGTGTTCCCTATATAGAAAAGTTCGGTAGTAGGGCAGATGCGGGGTGGGGTGGGGGGGTGTCTGTCTGTGTCTTTGTTTTCCTCAGGAAAGGTCCTGAGGTGAGGAAGAGGCAGAGCTCTCTATGGGCACCACCTGTCCAAGACATCTTACATGTGTGTATACCTGTACAACTTCCTTTGACAGGCCCAGCCTCCTGCCTAGTCCTTGGGCCTGGCACTGACCTAACAGGGTGGTGAGTGGTCCGCTTTCCTGTGGTCCTCTGGGACAGTCTGTGCTGTTAGACCTCAGGCCCTAACACCCAGAACACACTGAGCAAATGCTTGCAACTACCACACCCTGCCTTAGCCAGGAAACCTCAGCGCCTTCCATCCTGCTGCCTTCCCTGGAGGATAAGCTTGGAGCCATTACCCACAGAGATCATCTGAGCTGTGTCAGAAAATGGTGGAGACCAGAATCCAAGTCAGTCCTGAGGGCCCAGGGGAGGCTTTGCACCTGCCCAACGGAGCAGACAAGTGGTTCCAATGGGCTTTCATACTCCATAGAGTGCTTCTTGGAGCCAGACGCTGGAGGCACATGCCTTTAATCCCAGAACTCAGGAGGCAGGGGCAGGTGGATCTCTGTGAGTTAGAGGCTAGCCTGGTCTATGGAGTTACAGGACAGTCAGGGCTACACAAAGAAACCCTGTCTAAAACAAAACAAAACAAAACACAAAAACAAGACAATGCTTTCTGGTGCCCCAGCTCATCTGAAAGTCTCTCCCTGGCAGCTTCCCATGGTGACGGGAGCATAACCAGAGGGGGTGCTGGCATCCCCTTCTCCACCCCACATTTGACAGCACAGTAGAAGAAACACAGGTCCCTCCAAACTTCTTGAGAGCCTAAGGCCAATGTCCACCCCTCCACCTTCCGAAGTTTAGACCTAGGATGCTGCCCCCAACATACTTATATCATGAGGCACACCCTTAAGGGGAAGAGTGGGACACAGTCCCTTCCCTTCTTGGCTATCATCAGGTGAGCAGCCTTTCTGCCATGCTTTCCTGGCATGAAGTGTCCCTTCATCACTAGCCCAATGATGAAGCCAACTGGCACGGGATGACTCTTCCAAAATAGCCACATAAACCAACCTTCCTCCTTCTTCAGCTGATCATTTCAACTACTTTGTTACAGTGCTGGAAACCTGACCAAACGCATTCTCACTACAAAGCACTCATCCATTCTGATCTTCTAAGCAATACTACAACCCGTGAGGCAAGTCAGAAAGGTATTACTCTTCCCATCCCACAGATGGGGAAACTGAGACCCAGTGAGGTGAAGAAATCTACCCAAGAACATTGCACAGTAAGAACAAGGTTTCCACTGAGCCCAGGCACTCCAGCTTGCCTGGTTTGAAGAGGGACAGCTCATCCTTCCTCTCGTTACTCCGATGTCTCTCTCAACACTGGTCGGGTGTTTCCTCAACCCTCCCTGGCCTCAGAAGCTCCTGACAGGAACCACTTCTGAGCCAAGGGTCTGTTGAACAGCATGTTACCTAGTTAGTGTGGCCCTGACAAAGTGCCACACACGGGGAAACTTATGCAACAGAGGCAGGTGTGCCGCAGATCTGGAGTTCAGAGGTCTTAGGTCAAGGTAGCAAGAGTATTGGTTTCTTCTTGTGGTCACAAGGGAGGATCTGCTCCAGGCCTCCCTGACACGACAGGCACTGTTCGGCCATTGCACCAGGTGAACACCCTTATCTAGAAGATTGCTCAAGCCTTTCCTGTTGACCCCTCATTAGAGATTGGATGACCTTTAGCCTGTGACTCCTTGAATTCTGGGGAGGGTAAGATGCCAAGGCAGTGGGGTGAGGGAGGCTAGCGGTGGTTAGTCAAAGGATTGGGGGGTGGGCAGGGATATTGTACAAGGACACAGAGAAGATGTATGGAAAGGGCAGAGACACCAAAGGATGATACAAAATGGGGAGGCTGGCCCAGTGCCCCCATAGCCCGCAAGGCTCTGGGGACCATCATCCCACTAGTAAGGGAACCAGGTGTGTCATAAAATACTACTGCCTGCACAGGACAATTACTATCGGATAATTGGTTTCTTAATCATAAAGAACAAAACTTAGCTCTGGATCTGTGAGCGAGTCACTTCCTCATCAGTAAAGGATGGAGGTCAGACTCAGTAGCTTCTGACTTCTCTTCCCACCCTCAAGCTCTTGGTTCCAGGACTCCTCATCAGCTTAGTGGAACTGGTTAGCAGTTACTTGGAACTGTCAGTGCGAGACTGATCACAGCATACGCTGAAGCCCTGGTCTCCAATTTGAGCTTCCCTGCGCTCCTCCACCTCCAAGAACAGAGGCTTCTCAGACCTGATAAAGCTCCGACACCCAGCTCACACAGCTGGTGCAGGAGAGGAAGGACCACCCTCCTCCCAGGCCTGCCTCCCCTCCACCACTGAGTCTACCATCTCCCAGAGGTGATCCTGAGGCAGGTCACCTCATCTTAGGGTTCACAAGCTGAGTCGTCTCCCCTGCCAAGAATGGGGAAACCTCTCCTACTTCCCTAAGCCCATGCTCAATGCCCAAGGGATGCGGAGAGAGGTAGCTCCCAACTCAGTCAGGGAGTTAACTCTTCTGTTCCCTAGGAAGGCTGAGTCTGTACACAACCTCACAGCTTGGGAGGATGGGGTGAGACCGAGACAACACAGGGAGGAGCAGGGATCAGCTGCCCACAAGGCCCCACAGAGGGCATGATAAAAAGAAGCCAGGCTCCCGGGACCAACTCCAGACCTCTCCAGGGAAGGCATGACTTACCCACAACTTGACAGGGAGCTTTCCTCCTCCAAGAACTTTCCCTTACATCATCTAATTTGGACCTCACCTCAAACTTAGGAGACACTCAGGCAATTGCTGTCCCTGTTTTACATTAGACAAAACAATGAAAACAGATCCACTATGGATGGATTCACACCAGGAGTAAAGCTAGGACCCATGCCCTCTGGAGCTCGAGATGCCGCATTTCGCCTGCACGTGACTCTAAACCCTAGCTTCGTTCCCATGACTGAGATGGAAGGTGAAACCAGCTGGCAGACAGAAAGCTGAGTTAATTCGCCCCCTCTGCTAGTTTCAGAGGCCCCAGAGAGTTCTTGAGAGTCCACACACCACCAATGCGGCCTGCTGGAAGCCAGCTAGGACTTGATGGGAAAGACTATAAAAGAAGCCGGGGAGATGATTCAACGGGTAAAAGTGTTTTGCTGAGCAAGCATGGGGACCTGAGTTCATACTCTTAGAACTGGTGTAAAAATTTGGGCTGTGAGAGGGTCAGAGAAAGGGTCACTGAGTTTTTGCTGGCTGCTAGCCTCAGTGAAGGTTTGGTAGAAGTTTTTATCTTGGGGGAATAAAGAGGGAACAGAACACCCAACATTCTCATGTGTGTGCACAGGCATGCACACACACACATACACACACACACACACACAGTGGATAAAGGTCACCCAGACCGCCCCACCCGCTTACTAGCAGTTGAACAAGGACAATGGATCTTTTCTGAGCAGTTGCACTTGGATTGTGTGTGTGTAGCCGCGTGACTTAGTGACACAGTCTCCAGGGTTTGAATGGACTCTGTCACTTCACTGTGTGGTCTTCGGCAAGTCCCCTGGTCTCTCTGAATATCCCCCTCCCTTGTTCTGTACTAACTGGAACAGCCGCCACTAGGCTCATCTCCTGGCACACGTCTAAGTCCTGTTCTCAGGATTAGCTCATGTAACCCTTGTCACAGTGCTACTCCATTAGACAGGGAAAGGGGAGAAGAAGCCCATGCAAGGCTTTATAGAGGCCTGGTTCCTATCATCGTTGGCAGGGAAGCAGCCAGCAGGACAGGAAGCACTCAGGGATAATATGACCCCCAAACCCACCTCCTGTTGCCCTACTTCCTCTACTCAGGTCTTACTTCCCCAGATTTCCACAATAAGCAAGCCATATGGGAACCTCCCATACAAAACACAGTCCTATCAACATTCTTAGCTTTGTACATGATCCTTGCATCTCACATCAAGCCCCAAGCCAGAGGGACCCAACCTTCCAGCCTCATTGCACCTTTAAAATTGAGATCTCCAAGCACAAAAGAAAAGTCCTGTAGTGCTGTGGGCTGGCTGCTCATACCAGCCTCAGACAAAACAGCACAACCTATCAGGCCCCAAGCAACTTGCCACCTGCCTTTCTAGCCACATCTCATCAGTTCATTCAACAGGTCATTCTGGACATCTTCCCCAAGCCTTGCAGGGATGATGTCCCCCGCTGAGCACTCCAGCCATGACAGATTCCTCTCACTTCCTGAAACGCAGTCCTTCTCACTCATTTTCCCCCTTGCTTGTCCCTGACAAAAACTGTGGGCCCCCTCCCACCCTGCCGTCTTCAGATCTCAATATGGCTTCCTACAAGCAGCCACCCCAAACACCCTTCCTCAGGTGCACACGAAGCACCTGTGCATAATGGTACCTGCTGCTGTGGTATATTTAACTGTATGATCAGATTTGTTCTCTGTTGCAGCTCCGACTCACTCCACCCACTTCATCTGGCCCTGGGATTGGCTGCCTGGGCCTGGCAGAACCAGCCACTTCCTAACCTCCAAGCATCCCTTCCTCCTGCGCAAACAAACAAGCAACACCCCCCTGTCTCCCAAAGGAAGAACCATAGCTTTCTCAGGTTACGCATAACAGGAGGTTTAGAACCTCTACTCCCAACTCCTCTTAGGCACCTATGAGCTCTTAACACCCATTCCCGCAAGGGAGCATACACTTCTGCTTGGATCTTCTCGGTGCCCAGGTTGAGGTTATGAAACCACGGGCCCCTGCTTTCTATCTCAGTCTCACCCTGTCCTTGCATCCAAACTCATCTCTGTGCCATCACCTCTCTTGCTCAGGCCTAACTTCCGTCCTGCCATTTTTCAACAAAGGGTGAGGCTGAGTCAGAGACCCAAGAGACCTTGAACTTTCTCCACCCGGCCTGGCCAGCCCGTGAGTGTACATCCTGGTATCTGAACTAGACCAAGGTTCTAAAGGAAAGGGTCTACACTGCCCTGTATGTTCTCCTTTTTCACACACACACCCCAAATAATTACCTTCCTAGCTCTGGGAAAGAATAAGCACATGCTAAACACTAATTAGATTAACTAGAACTTAGCAAAGGTTTAGGGAGATAGTTCAATTGGTATTTCTTAATGAAAGATCATTCAATTGATAAAGCGCTTCCCTGGGCATAGTGGCATGAACTTACAATCCCAGTGCCAGGAAGGCAGAAATAGGTAGATCCCTGAGGCTCGCTGGCCAGCAAACATGGCCTCATCATCAAATCAGGGAGAGATCCTATCTCAAGCAATAAGGTAGGCAGCACCCAAGGTTTACCTCTGGGATCCACACCTACACTGACACACATTGGTGCCCCAGCCTGCATTTCCAGGCCACACTCTTCATTGTGTGTTAGCTTTCCACTCCTATGACAAAATTTCTGAGAAACAAAAAAAAGTCTACTTAAAAGGAAGAGACATTTATTTGAACTCACAGCTTGGGAGTTTCTATCTATGGGCGGTTGGCTCCATTGTTTGGGAGCCTATGGTTAAGGAAGAGTGTCATGATAGAAGTGTGTGGCAGAGAAACCCTGCTCAACCCATGGCAGCTGGGAAGTAAGGAGAAAGACGGTGTCGACCCTAACTCCCTTCTGAAGACACACTCTGATGACTTAACTGCCCTCCATGAGGCCCCACCTATCAAGGTTCTACCACCTCCCAAGTCAGGTGCAGGAGCTGAACCTACAGCACAGTCTTTGCAGAAGCATTCAAGACGCCAACTGAAGCAATACCATTGTCACCATCACTGATGTTTATCAGGTCTACACACTGGGCTCAACAGAAAACCCATATATGTCTAAGTTATGGCAGGTTCTGGAAGCTTTTTCCAGAACATGTATGTGCCTCATTATGATGATTAAGCCAATGAAATCCCTCATACTTGAATGGCTGCCTTTAAAGGATATGATGAAGCCTAGAGTTCCCAACACCAAGAGACTCTGTAGCCATTGTAACAACAGAGCAAAATGGTGGGGGTGCCGGTCTTAGTAGTGGAAGTATACCATTCACGGCACATGATTCTTGACAACAACAAACAGCTCTATTACTGAGTTCATATTTATCAAGCTACACTTTCCATTGCTTCAGGTGTGCTCTGCAAAAGAACGGGCTGTGTGACATCAACAGCTTCATACATCTCTTGGCTACAGTGTCTCTCAGCAGCTTCAAGAGGCTGTGACAAAAAAACCGACACTCCATGATGGTTCAGGACAGAAATCATCTAACACGTGCTTCTGAGGACACTGCCCATCCTTAGGAAGCACACAAATATACCTGGAGACGGCAACATGGAAAGAGGCTTACTGAACAGCCTGGAGGTTTGGTGATACTTCCTTCTCCCCTCCCGTCTGCACATGCCTACGAATGCTCATGAAATGTCTTCTGTTCAGATAAGAAGTTCATCTGCAATCTCCCACAGTGGGGAAAGGTTTGATTCAGCAATTCTTGAGCTGGCTCTACACGGTATCAATCCAAGGACAGAAACAGCTCCAATTTAAAAAAAAAACAATTTTCCCCAAAACAGGGTTTCACTGTGTAGCCAGGGCTGTCCTAGACTTGCTTTATAGACCAGGCTGGCCTCTAACTCACAGCAATCCGCCTGTCTCTGCCTCCAGAGTGCTGGGATCAAAGATGTATGCCACCACGCCCAGCCCAAATAGCCCTCTTAGCTTGAGTCGGTGTTGTTGAACAGCAAATTGCTAGCACAAATAGAGAAAATTATATCTTTTTAAATTTTTTTTTTAATTCCATGGTCAAAGTGAAGCTGTGAGCTGTACCTTGACCTGGCAAAGTTCCCTGAAGGAGACAAAGCCAGTGCCTTAGCTTCAGAAACACACACATACCTACACACACACACACACACACACACACACACACACACACAGGCAAATCCATAGCCCCCACCCCATTGCAAGGGAAAGAAGTCACCTGCCTGGGATCTTCTCTTCCTCCAATTCTCTCAGCCAGGCAGGTGGTCAGCTCAGCCAACCAAAGGGCCTAGTGGAGACTCAGCCAGCAGGTAACATCTCTCCCTGCTCTGGGAAGCACCCAGCCCCTCTGTGCTGGGACCTCTGATGTCCACCACTGCCCTCACTTCATGCCAGGCTCCAGGGTTCACCTCTCAAGTATCTCTCTCTCTCTTTCTCCCCAAGTGCAAAGCCTCAGTGGCTTCTCGAGCCCTTCTGTCCCCTTTGCCTTTCCAGTAAGTTCCACAGGTACAGGTTCTCAATTGAATCTCCCCGCACTCTACCAAATGCTCAAAATAAACCACAGAAAGAACACCATGGCTACTTAATGACCAAAGCAAGAAGGCCCAGTTTCACAGCAGAAGTTTCTTCTCCTGCCCTTGTGTGGCCCTGGACTTGAGTTCATCACAGTTGGGATGGTGTCTCTCTTCCTGCAGGCAGCACCATGCCTGGCATTCAGCGGGGGTTCAGAAACTGCCTGTATTAGTCACTTGGACCTTAAAGTTCTTAACACTTGTCCATCTTCTAGAGTTCTCCAACCACCTGGAAAGAAAGCAGAAAATAGACAGGCCAGCAAGTGTTTTTTTTGGGGGGGGGGTTGGGAGGCGGGTAGGCACGTCACTCCATCTGGCTGCTGTCTGTTTTTAAACCTGTCTGCAGGTTTTCCATTTTTAAGCCAGTCTGACTCCATCATTCAGCCAGCCCTGCTCTCCAGCAACTCCTGATAAACAGGCTGCAGACTACAGACACTGGACAGTTCATTCAGGAAGCAGTGCCCAGCCTTTATTGCCTAACAGGGTGGGCCAGTGGCAAGAATTTAAGGGGTAAGGATCATAAGTCCCTGATTGCCCTTCTCACCAGTGCTAGAAGTTCCACTAACATGGAACACAGCCCAGCTCTATATAATTGAAGAGGTTAATTCACAGCTGGGTAATGAAGTGACTGATAGCATGTGTGAGATCCAGGACTCTGTCCCCAGCGTGCGTGAGCACGCACACACACACACACACACACACACACACACACACACACACACACCTAAAGAACAAAATGCTGATACTAAGGTGTAGATGCAGGTGCTTTTGTAGCAGCTAAGTAATGAGGAATCTCCTTCCAAGGAGGAGAAGCACTCTGTAAATATTTGGGTGGAGTCAACACTGCACTAGGAGACAGGGCATGGAAATCTGGTCCCAGTTCTCCCCGCAATGGCTCTTTAGGCTGTACTCTCTGCTTCTTTGAGTATAATTTGCAAAGCTATAAAACGGAATGATTCAACTAGACAGTCGCCAAGAACCTTTTAAGATCTTATTTCAGTTTTTCCTCCAGCCTATTTGGTATTGTGTTCTTAACCTAGCACAGTGCAGCGTAGCAACTGTTTGTCATGAATGTGCTTCAGCATTCCCATTGTTCAGAGCATGAGTCAAACAACACCTGCCAGGAAGATTTAGAAACCAAGGTCATCACAACCTTAAGAAACACAAAGCATTCCTGTTGACAAACAGGCAGCCCTCAAGAAGGGGCATGGGTTGACAAATGTTGTCAGATGATTCCCTCATCGTGTGGCTAGCATTCGGAGTATACCGCCCAAACACAGACGGACATGACGTCACCAGGCAATATATTTAATGGGTCTGTCTTCATCCGTGCATCCTGCTGTTGATCAAAATTATCACTTCTGCTCCTTTGGAATAAGGGCAGAGGCTCAATCACACAAAGATAACCCTCTCAGCTGCCTCTCAGGCACCTTGTGTGAGGTGACGGTCACCCTCCCTCCGATGTGTACAGCGATTAACCATTTCGGTTCTCTTTGCCACCCACGATCTGATTTACTCTTCTCTAAAGCTGTGTGGAGTAAACAAGGCAGGAATGATTGTCCTGTCCCATGGGCTGAGAAACTGGTCTCAGATGGAGGAATGGAGGTGGCTACGTGACAGCCAACATTGAAACACAGGTTGGGCATTTTGTTCTGTTCAGGTCTCCACGACACCGCCGCCACCTCCCTCTTTTATTTTCTATCCCTGGTTCCAACCTTAAAGCAAAAGTAAAAGGCTGGGGAAGATAAATCCCTGCCTGCATACATGGCCTAGGCTGCCCAGCCCCAGTGTGCTTTGCCTCCTAGCTCCTACCCTACGGCCTAGGGGTGGAACCCAGCCAAATTCCTGCTAGTTACTGCTCCTTGTGCAGCAACCTTGCCTCACAACTCCGGAGGCAGTGAGGGGGCTAGCTCTTCCCAGCTCTGCCTAGTCAAAGCCATGGTTCTCTCTGGAATTGCAAAACTGACTGACATCTGCTCTGACTAATCAATCAAGACAGGTAGAGGTAAGATAAGGACTACACAACCAAGAAGTTCGGCAGAGACCCAGAAGAGAGAGAGAGAGAAGGAAGCAGGAGAAAGGAGGAGGAGGGAGAGGAGGAGGAACAGGAGAAAGCTGCTGTAATAACAGGGTAATTGCCCTGTTTAGGATTACACTCTGCCAGCATTTCACTAAACTTTATGACACCCGATGACAAGTTAATAAGCCAGATACCTCACTGTGAGCATTCAACAGATGCCCGGAGCCTCCTTGTATAGGGTGGTAACCCCCATCCCACCCCAGCTCAAAAAAAAAAATTAATTAATTAATTAAAAAAATAAAAAGGCACAAGAACTTGTTGGGGGAGGGAACCAAGAAGGTGGAGAAACTGGTTATTTCTGTTGTCAAAATGGCCCCAGCAATAAATCACCATAAATAATACTGTCATCTATCAAAGAGGAGCCCTGGTTGCCAAGGCCTTTGAAGTAGCAGCACCTATAATTTCCCACCTGTAAAAGGTACCTTTGTGCATGTGTCATCCTGGAGTTGACATAGGCGAGAGGCAAGGAGTTCAGAACTTCCCCACACCCATCCCAGTAGCAACGCAGAGCCGTGCGCATGTGTAATCCCATCTGCCAGAGCGCATGTGCAATGCCCTCTGCTCCCTTGTCCCTGCCTGCCCTGGCTCTTGACTATTCACAGGCCTGAAGCTGAGGCCTGTGAAGCTCACCGACCCAGATAGCTGGGGAGAAACAGGGAGGGGCTGGAGCCAGGTAGATCCAGAAGCCTCTGGCCCTATCCCCTAACAACAGGCTGGCTTTTCCATAATGGGGAAGTGTCACCCTCCATCTCCCCACTGCATAAACCTCCAAGAAGGCAGGCCTGGGTAGCTGAGGGCTGCAGAGGGTGGGCCTTCAGGATGGCGGGGTAAATTGAAGATGCCTCCTTCGCAGGGTCCCCAGAAGGGACGCGGGGAAATGTGAGAAATTCCGGTCCTGGTTTCTCAGCTGCCAGCATGCTCTCAGAAGGGAAGGAGAGCCTGTGTAAGGAGCTGTGGCTGTTACAACAGAATCCACAGGCTGGCCAATCAAAGGGACAAACACTTTCTCACAGATGAGCCAGGAAGCAGCGGCACATGCCATTAAACCCAGCACTTAGGCGGCCAAAGCAGGAGGATCTCTAAGTTTGAGGCCAGCCTGGTCTACAGAAAGAGTTCCAGGACAGCCAAGGCTATCCGAAGAAACCCTGTCTCCAAAATCAAACAAAAAGACAAAGTTCAAGACTAAGAGGTCAGCAGCTTGGGGGTGTCTCATTGGGTTGGAGGTGGTCACCTTCTCCCTGTGTTCATCCCCATAGCTTCCATGTTCTGGCCTCTTATCAAGACATCAGTCATATTCAGCCAAGGCCACTCTAACCACTTCAATTTACTTTAATAATCACTTTAAACACCAGTCTCCAGACTCATCCTCTAAAGTCCTGGACTTGAGTGAATAATTTGGGAGGGACCCAGTTCTCCCGTGACAAAAGCTCAAAACTGAGCCTCGTCAGGTGCCACAGAGACTATAAATGCCACCAGACTGCTCTCGGCATCTGGCATTCTCATCTCCTGGAAACCAGACAGACTTTCTCTCTGGCGGTTGAGGCCACTCTCCCACTCATCCCTTGCACCTGGGGTAATTTGTCTCCCAGCAGGCCCACATCTTACCCAGAGTGGGAGGATCCCCTGATTCTGTCTCCCAGTTGGATCCTCTTTAATGTGACTTGGACTGAGAATCCCAATGTGACTCTAGAGTAAACAGTTATAAGAACAAACTTTGCCACACTGCACGTCTAGGCAGTTGATACGAATAAGGAAAACAGTCATTGGCTCAGGGTTAACAGCTAGCAAGGGCCCAAGCCCAACACGGCCCAGCAGGCTTTGGACTAGACAGCAATGGTTCTCAACCATTGGGTGAGTCAAGGAACTCTTTCACAGGGGTCGCCTAAGACCATCAGAAAACACAGATATTTACATTACGATTCACAACAGTAGCAAGATTACAGATATGGAGTAGCAACAAACATAATTTTATGGTTGGGGGCCACCACGACATGAGGAACTGTATGAATGGGTTACGGCATTAGGGAAGGTTGAGAACCACTGCCTTAGGGTTTATGAGGCTCTGACCCCCAATCATTTGTCCTTGTAGGAAAATATATATAGTACCAAGACACACACACACAAGCACACAGTCATCTATACACACGTGATGTACCCCTCTCCTGCCTTCCCTTCTCTCCCCAGCCATGAACAAGAGCCCTGGGCTCCAGAGCAGCTCTACGGATGAACTGGCTACCGTGGCTCTTAGGAAAACAGCTTGCTGGCAGAAAGTGAAAGTGGATGGAGTAAAGGACAGTTTTTCTTTGAGGTCCAAAAAGCTGTCAACCCTCTTCAGCTGCTCTGGGACCTGACTGCCACCAAGAGGGATTAGCAACCAGGATTGTTGTGATCTCGGCCTCTAACAAACCAAAGGAACAGTTCAGCCCTGAGCTCCAAGAGGTTTGAGGAGGGAATGTGGCCTCTGGCCTCCAAGAGCAAAGGATCTCAGGCAGGGATTCGGGTTCTCTCTGTGTCCGCAAAGCCATTGACCTGTAGGGAAAGGGACCCAGGTGTGTGGAATCGAGAACCCTGGGGCTTAGAGATCCACCGCTGGGGGAAACGTGAAGTTTCCTTCCTTCAAAGATCAGTTGGGGAAGGGTTAGAAAGGGATGGGCCAAGCCTGAACAGTACCGCCCCAGCTAGATCCCATCTCAAACAGGGACCTCCTGTTTCTCTAAACCTTACCACCCTGTTTCTCTGCACTGTGATTCAGAGAGAAGAAAGGAGCCAGAGCTGCTTGGAGCTGAGTCAGAAAGGAGGTGTGCCCAGCAGCCCTGGGGACTGTTGTCCCTTCCTTTTTGTTGATACAGTGACTCTGAGTGACAGGGCCAGTTGGCTACTTGGTTATATTTTGTCTTCACCCCTGCCCCACCCCCTTTCAGAAGGGACAGCAGGCCACCAACCTCACAGCTCTTCCCCTTAACTTCAACTTGGTCCTTGGAGACAGCAGGAAATCCCCCCACTCTTACTGATTGAAAAGAAATTCTTAAGGGCAGGCGATGTGGTGCAGTCTGTGATCCCAGAGACAGGAAGCTCAGGAGCTCAAGGCCAGCGTGGGCTACAAAGCTAGATCCCATCTCAAAAAAAAAAAAAAAAAAAAAATTAAAAGAAAATAAAAGAAGAAAAGAGAACAGAGAGAGAAATAGGAGGAGGAGAAAGAGGAGGAAGAAGAAGAAGAAAAGGAGGAGGAGAAAACGTACCCTGAAACAAAGGTATATCCAAGGCCAAGGAGGCTGCCTGAGGTTTCAACTCCCAGCCATTGCCAAAAAACTGTTCCCTTCAGTACAGCAGCTCCTGCCATGTGCAGCCAGGGCCAGAGAAGAGCATTCTCTGCACACAGCTAACAGGCAAGATCTCTATCCTCCGGGATCCGGAGTGTGGAGAGACATCAGGAACTCCTGCAAAGAGCCTTAATAAACAGTGTAGCTACTCATCGTGCCTAACCAGGCAGGCCGTGGCCGACAAGCGGAGGAAGAAATACAGATTTGCTGAGCACCAAATTGGGTCTAATGACCCTGGCCTGTCTCACAGGGTCATCTTGAGAAATTGCTGATGTCGGGGGATGATCGTAAGCAGCTGTTCTCCATTTGCACTCTACAAGAGAAAAGGGCCTTAAATTACAGCAGGAGGGAAGCAGGTTAAAACGCTCAGAACAGCTTCCTGGCTCAGAGGCTTGCAGAGCGCTGTGGTGTGTTATCACGGGATCGCTCTAGACAACCCCTTCCCAGTGAGACCCTGAAGGGGAATGAGCCTGGTGATCTGCCAGGAGGCTGCATCAGGAACTTTATTAGGTCATTGATCCTTCCTCCTGAAGGCAGGGCATTGGACTGTGTGCCCATGGACCCGGGCATTGCTGGGCACCAGATGACCTTGACCGTTCCTACCATCAAAAACACTGGAAGAGCCAAGTGTGGTGGCATGCATATTTAAATGCCAACACTTGCGAGACAGACAGAAGCAGGTGGATCTCTGAGTTCAAGGCCAGCCTGGTCTATATAGTAAGTTCCAGGTCAGCCAGGCCTGAAGACTAAGACCCTGTCTCAGAAGAAGAGAATACAAGCTGGAGAGTTGGTTCAGTGGTTAAGAGCACTGGTTGTTGTTGCAAAGGGATCTGGGCTCAGTTCCCAGCACCCATATGGCAGCTCACCACCTCCTCAAGCACCAGCACAAATGTGGTGCACAGACACACATGAAGGCAAAATTCTCATACACATTTAAAAAAATAACTTTAAAAGATCTAAATATAAAAATGAATACACTATGAAACAGGAAGAGAGAGAGGATACGCTGGAAAAGAGAATTCCCCCAAGGACATCCTCTGGGCCCAACACTCAAGCCTCTGTCCCAGAGTCCCAGAAAGCCATTCTTTTCTCTCTCTGTAATGTACCTTCTGTAATGTTCTCTTCTATGGTGGACCCATTCTTCTTGCCTACCTGGGAAGTCCCCTACCACTGAACTACATGCCTAACCTTTGACTAACACACAGACTGGAGCTTGGCCACCACCAAAGGATGGAGGGCATCTATTGGATACTTCGCCTTCTCGACCCCACGCAACAGTCCTCAGTCAGCCAGAATGGCAAGAGCCAGTGTGGTTCCTAAACTCCCTGGAGACCGATTTTACAAGGCAACAGTGGGAAATGCCTCCGACTCTTTTCACTGGGGGCGAGCTGCCTCACAGTGGCAGCTCAATTCCTAGCCTTCCCAGGGGAAACTAACGTATAGAGGGAAAGAGAAACGACATAATCAATCATAATTATTGCTGTGTAAGAAACCACCCATTTTACAGATGGAAGGCTGAGACCTGAACATAGCCAGGGCCTTTACATGGGTATGTGACCTCGGGCGAGTCATTGAACAAGCTGCAGCCTCCCTAAACCTCAGGAGCATTATGGAAGCTGAACCTCACTCAGGGCCATAGAACAGTAACTGATGTCCCACTGTCTCACTCTCCCACTATCCCACTCTCCTCATTTTCCACCTCCAGCCTTTCCTGCCAGTCTTCCTGCTTCAGGAAGTCATTCCCCTAGATTCTCAGGTGACATGAAGCAGCAGAGCTGCGTACCAAACACTGCTGTTTCTGCAGATTAGGAAGCGGAGGGCGCTATCGGGCAAGAACGCTTGAAAAAAGGGACAGGGGAAGATGCTGAGGCCCGCACTGTTGACCTTCCAAAGCTATGGAGTCTTTTGTGATCCCTGGCTAGCATGAATGATGGACAGTGGAAGCACCTGAAAGCCCACTGGTACAAAGCAGATCTTTGGCCCCAGGTCCTCAGCAGCCTCCATTTCCATAGGCCTCAGGCACCTGTTTCAAGGGTGGTACTCAAAGAGTCCCAGAAAGCTATTCTTTTATCTCTTTCTGTACGGTATCAAGAACTTAACCAGGACTTCTTGTCTACTCGAAAGGTTCCCTACCACTGAGCTACACCTCTAACCTTTGCCACACTGGAGAATTGCTACCATCAAGGGATTGCAGGGCATTTGTTGGACAGCCTTCTCACACCCACCCGGTAGTCCTCAGTCTGCTTTGCCTCCAAGAACGAGACATATGGCCATTTGATGAACAGTTCTTGTATCTAAAGTTCTGTGTGAGGAGAGCCCTGCTTTGCTGCCTTCCCAGCTTGCATCAGACAGGACATTCGCGGTTACCCATTTTGACAGATGGAGAAACTGAGGGCCTATGACAGTCAGCCAAGCTACCCGAGACACATGATGAGCAAAAGTGCCAGATCTGGGGAGCAAACCCCGGGCTCTGATATTTCAAAGCCTCTGCTTTCCTGGGACAGTGTCCCTAGGTCCCTATCATGGCTTTCCCTCCCAGTGCTTCTGATGAGGCTTGCCAACTCTGTTTGTTTTGGTATTCTTACTTCTCTTCAATTCCATAAACCCTCTGCCTGCTTTGTTTTGTTTCATTTTGATGGTTACTGATTTCTTCTGAGGTGCTTAGATGACCACCTTGTGCACCCTAGGCGAGCTTTCTACCTCTGAGATTTATGTCGGCCTAGACCCCCAGGCTTCAAGGTCTGGCCCTATGAGTCCGCTGACCATCCCCTCGCTCTTCAACAGGATGCTGCCCCGTGGTTCTGCCACAACATCCTCCAGTTATGAGATACGCTTGCAGAAAGGGACTCTCCAAAACCCTAGGAAACTTCGCTTGCCTTGTTTAACTTTAAGACCCCCTCACCACCCGGGTGAGGGCGCAGACTATGATGCCAGGCCTCCTGGAAATGCCTCCAGGAGTTCAGGGCTGTCACACGGTGATTGGTGAAGTATTTGGGCTATCCCTCATCATGTCTTCACCTTCCGATTTCTAAACTGAAAGTGTGAGTCCCTGCATCACTATGTTCTGTCTGAGATTCAGTGAGTTAATATAGAGGAGCTGCGTTCGTGATCAGTACAATGCACACCGCTGAACAAAAGCAGATTGCCTACAGCCTTCAAATTTAAAGCCACAGGCCCAAAACCCAGCCATAGCTCGGCAAATCCTCAGATGGAAAAAGTTGCTTCCTCCCAAAGTTACCCTCACACACTGAGTTTGAGCAACGGCCTTTGAATACCTACAAGGACGGGGAGCTCACTGCCTACAGGGAGATTATCCCAGTATGGAGTAATTTTTATTTACTTCTACTCTTCCCTGAGGAAAAGCCAGCTTGCTACAGTTTCCCCCTCCAGCCCCAAGGCCTGTTCACTCTCCATGATCGCTGAGTCCCGCGTTCAGTGCACTCTGCCCTGGGCAGCACCGACTGTGCCGTGTGATTCAAAGCAGTTTCCAAGGTGGCATGTAATGGAAACCAGCCTGGCACATTCCTCCTGGTGCCTGCACCCTCCCTCTCTAAGCCCCAGGGCCAGAATACCAGCAAGAAGCCTTGCTGACAGCTCCCAGGGCACCCCTCAGCCTGGAGGGTGTGGCCTGGTGACAGAGCAGAGCGGAGGGTAAGCTTCATGGAAATCCTCAGAGCGCGTCTTAAGTCAGGGAAGGGAGCTGCATAGAATCTGCACTAACACTGCATACAGGACAGTCAGGAAGGCTGGGTGCAGGCATGGTGGGAGGCAGCGGGGGGGGCAGCAGGGGAAGAGTCTGTAGGAGGCATGATGTCTTCTAAGGGTTTACAGTTTGCTATCATCCTCCATTCCTTCACGCAATGAAAAGTTGACGGAAAGAATAGCGCGTAAATCTTGTAAAGCTCAAT
Organism: Meriones unguiculatus; assembly: GCF_030254825.1. NCBI lineage: Eukaryota > Metazoa > Chordata > Mammalia > Rodentia > Muridae > Meriones > Meriones unguiculatus. The sequence goes on from NC_083352.1 coordinate 18,941,052, forward strand.
GTGAAGGGAGCTTTTATGGTGGGGAGGGAGCTTACCTGGAGAGACAGGAGCTTCTGGCAAATGAAAGAAAGGGCATGACGGGTCAAGTCTGTCAGCCAAACTCCCTCTGTCTCTCAACGTGTCTCAAGGGGTTGAGGAAAACATAAATAGCATTTGATGTAGGGCCACAATGTGCCAAGCACTGCTCCTGAAGAAACCGAGTTGAATTTGTTTAATCGTACGCACTGGGCTGCTGCCATCCTCCCTTACAAGTAAAAGATCGAGATTCGGAGTCACACAGCTGGAAAGTGAAGTATCAAATGCTTCCTACTGTGGGAGCAGACCGCGCTCCCCCTGGTGTTATAGATGGCCTGAGGGCCTCAGCTCAGGTTGGAAGACAGGTCAGACATGCATACACCATGCTCATGTGCACACACGTCTGTAGGTTCACAGAGTCTAGCCGGAAGCCAGGGCCCCAGAGCAGGAAGGCACGCAGCACTGAGGCCAGGAACCCAGGTTCTGAGCGCTTCTGTACTTGGCTCTGCCTTTCACTAGTTCGCATTCCTCTCTGAACTTTTTTCTACTTCTGTAAATGAAGGTACCAACAATCCACCTTCTCTGGGCCTGGGCAAAGATGAAGTGGGCTACTATCTGTAAATATGCCACAAACACAGAGAAGCTATAGAGAGTCTAGTCAGGCCATGAGAGGTCAAGCCATGGAGGAGGAGAGCCTTGGGTTCAGTGTAGTGACACACATCTATAACCACCGCATTCGGGATGCTGAAGCCAGAGGATCTTGAATTCACGGCCAGTCTGGAAAACAGAGCAACACCTTAATCTCGAAAGAAGTGTTTTTAAATCACCAGGGGGCTTGCGGGTGAAGCTCTCCCAGCTTTTTCAAGTCAAAACAGGCTGGGAAACTGAAAAGGAACCAGGCTGCTGTCTTCAGGGCTTCTCTTTGGGGCAGGAAGCACCCCTCCCCACATTACGAGGTTTCTGGGGCAGTGTCAGCTTTTCCCAGTTGTTTAGAGATATTAGGATAAAGGTTCCAGGCTGTACACTGTCCCTGAATCACCATGCAGAAGGGCAGGGCCAATAGAGCCCAGCCTCCTGCATCCTGATGGCCTAGGGGAGTTCCTAGCTCCAAGAGAGCAAGAGAACAGGGGAAAGTGCCCTACAAAGAAATGGTGGACTGCCATCTTCCATGCTCCAGGCTCATGCCACCCCACACCCACACATACCTCCTAAACGGGACTGTTTTCATCCCGCTATTTGGCTGGAAAGAGAATGAAATGGAGAGAACAGACAGATTCCACTGCTATTTGGCAAATGCCAGGGTTTCCCTCTTGTTAGACGTTTGGAGACCTGCTGGTTTATCAGAAGGCGTCTGGGATGTTGCTTTCCGACCCAATGTACAAGGAGACTGACAACCTGCATGCAGCTGGCTCAGCTGCTGTCACCAGGCACCTGCCACGAACAGGTCCCTGGGGAGACAGGAGGATGGATTACTGCAGCTCCTACCCCAGGGGCTTGCTGTCAAATCCAGGCGGCAGAAAGTAAACAAATAACCCTAGGAAAAAGGAGTTGTGGTCAGCACTACATGAAAGCATCAAGAGAAATGGCACAGAAAACTGGGAAAGAAAATTGTGGCCCGAAGGCAAGAAGCATGTTTGCATTTCTAGAAAATAATCTGTAATATTCATCATAAGCCTAAAAAAAAAAAGTTCATAACCTTTGACCTAGAAACCCGACTTCTAAGGATCGGTTCTGAGGACAACTTCAGAGGCATGCAAGAAGATTTACGTGTAAAGGCATATTTGTGCTGTGTGTGATGGGAGAGCACACGAGACAAGGCAGGTCATGAGTGCATCATATGAGAGAAGGCCACGGAGGGGGAAGGCTTCCAGGCAGAGAGAAAAGGGAGCGAGAAGATGTTTGTGCCAAACCTGCAAGAAGCTAGACCCTGCTCCCAGAGGAAAGACATCAGCAAGGAGCCTAGAAGCCAAAACTTGTGGCAGTCAGGCTTAGGCTGGGCTCTGAGGGCTATGCCAAGGCCCTCCAGAAGGGGGACAGTGTATTCTGACTGTTTTCCGGAAAAGCACATAGAGGATGCACGCTGTCAGGCAGCATGTGCACGTATTAACATGTATTTGCTTATTTCCTTCCCACCTTGTGAAGAAGGAAAGCTAAGGCCCAGAACACAGTATAGCCAGTCGATGGCAAAGTCACTGTACTCGGGGATGCTAAGCTAGTGCCACAGCTGAAGAGAACTGGATGGAGCTGTTAGTAGCCATGACCAAGGTCAGGTGGGGGACTGTGGACTGCCCACTGAAGAGAAAGGCCATATCAGTAGGATATCATCAGCTACATGAGGGTGAGGAGGTCCAGGAGGCTTATGGGGAGGGAGATGTCAAGAATAACTCCTAAATCGCACTTCTCAAATTTGGGGAAAAGCATCAGACGCAGAGATGTACAAGCTATATGTACACACAAGACATAAATGCCATGTGGAGACTTAATGCACTTATTAGACAGAGGATGAAAAAAATGCCGTAAATCAATGGTGGCGGCTCTTTGTAATGGGATGGTGGTGTCTTATCATTTCTTTTTACACACGTGTATTTTCCGAATTCTTTTGCGACTGGGATACGTCATCTCTGCAATCCGAGTAAAGCTGCTTCTACTTCGGAAAGATGTGTGCATCTGTGTGTGCAGCGTGTACAGGACTGCCTCACAGAGCTCTGAGACTTCCTGCTTAGGAGCCAGCAATGCATGTCCAACAGAACCCCCAAACAAACCCTTCTTAGATAGAAGACAGATGAATTTTCCACGGATCCCCTTACAGGGCCTCGGGCCTCTTTCTGGGCTTTCTCTGCAGGGGGAACTACAGGCCAGGTGGGACCACTGGGTCTGCAGGCCTATTTACCACTTTCTACTCACCTGGGGGGGGGGGGATAAAGTAACTCCATCCCCCTGAGGACAAGGCAATCTTCACAGCCCAGAACCTCTGATGGAGGTGCCAGGAGAGTAGGCACACTCTGTGCTCCACCGAACACTCAGGATCCTAATGGCGGAGGACCAAGGTCATGATTTGGAGACGGCCACGGGACCCTGAGAAGTGATGTAGGATCCTTGTGAAGCTGGTCAGTGGGAAGGACTGTGGAGAACGGGTTCAGCGTTACCCAGGAAAAGATGTTCACATACCTGGCAGGCATCAGAAGGACGCTGGCTATCTTTGGGACATCTGAAGGGCTCCTTCTGGTTTCTAGAAGGAATGATGGACCATGGAGTCAGCAGACTCCATCTCACTATCATCAAAAACTATAATCATGACACCCAACTCCCAGGGACATGAGAAGGTCAACCCTGAGTGGGGACTACCAGCTCTGGCTAAAGTGTTAACTGTAACATGTATGTGATCATAACAACAACCTCTTAAACAGGCATGTGCACCAGCACAACTGCTTGCACATGTATCTTTACAAGCACAGTGAGCTGATAATTACAACTCAGGACCATGAGTCATTCATGAAATGCTTTCACTTGAGCCTTGTGTGTTTATCACTAATTGTTTCATAATAAAACAAGCTAATTTTTACTGACTAGTTCGTACAGGTGATAAAAGAGAATCCAGAGTGTCCGACTGCCTCCTGGAGACATACATATCTTAATAACCAGTGTTTGGAACCCAGCTCTGAGCCAGATGCTTTTCCACTGGCCGTACACATCCCTAGGACACCTAACACTCCTCTACTGAGCTACAAGCTCGGGTTTCTGCGCTTCCCAAAAAGGCAGCTTGGAGTGAGACCATGGGTAAGGGGGACTCTGGGTAAAGAATCAGGTATGTCAAAAGAATAAGGCTCTCCCTCCAAACAAGGTGGTCCATGTCTGTCACCCCAGCACTCAGAGTTCCAGATCAGCCTGGGCTACAAGACCTTCTCTCAAAGCAAACTTTAAAACTAGGCTTGCACACCTACTCACTTTAATCCTTATTATCCCCAGCTTTTGGCTGGTCTGCCTGTCTTCCAGAACTAAGTAGTGTTCTGAGCACCAGCAGCCTCAGCAGTTCCTAGGTCGAAGCAGGCATAAGAGCTGCCCAGGCTTGTCTAAGTCTGCCCTAGCCAAGAGGCCCAGGTCCCTGTCATGACAACTGAGCAGAAGGAGGGGAAATGTGTTCAGGTACCAGGAGTGGAGCTGAACACTAAACCCCAGCTCCGAGTTCTTCCAAGCCAGGTCTGATCTCAGCCAACCAGCCTGCCCTCTGCTGAGGCCACAGGCTGCTGGCAGCACCAGCCTAGCCATCAGGCAGCCTTCAAGTGTCGCCTTGAGCTTGGAGAACTCAGCAGCTCTGAGGTGCTGACCTTCCTGCCAGAGCCATGGCAAACACCTGTCACAGGCTTGAGTGCTAATGACAGGCCTGAGTGAGTGGCACTGACTTTAGCACCTGCAGTAGTGGCATGCCCTTCGAAGGTCATTGGTGCACATTTACGAAGCCTTGGGGAGCAGAGGGGTGGGGACCGTCACCTTTCAAGCTGAGCGGGTGGCTCCATCACTTGCTCTGAGGCTCTTCCAGCTGTACACCTCTGGGACTTTCTCTTCTGCTATATGGAGCAGAAAGAAAACTGCATTTGCTTCTTGTAGCCCTGTTGACCTGCCTAGGACAGATGAGCAAGCCCTCCTGCCACTAGAAAATTCTTCCCCCACCAACATGAACCACACACTACAGGAAGCCAAGTCCACATTCTTGTGTTGAGCTCCAGGGAGCAGCTTGACCTGCTGGACACACAGGCTGCCTCTGTGTTCCTTCCTGCCCCGCTCCCCGGCCTTTTAATCCTTGCTGGCCACCCTCAGAAAGCCACCTGCCCCTACCCAGGGACTCTGACATGTCATGTCAGAGCACAGAGAAAATTTAAAACTATGGGCTTTCAAAAAGGAGAAATCATCACAAAACTGCAAGTCTTAAGACGGTCCAGGAAAAGTGCCGGATGGAAGGTAAGGAATATCAACAACAGTGCTCCCTCCCTGCTCCCCCTGCAACATTCACCCTATGGAAACACTCCTACACCCCTGGAGGACGCCTGGAACTCTGTTTACCTACATGCATACCTATGAAGCTCTATATAACAGGCACAATGAAAAAAAAAAGAAACAATACTACTAATAAACAATTAGTTTAGAATAACAATAATACTAATAAACAATTCCAACATCCTTAATAAAAGCTATAAGAATATGTGGATTCATACTTTCTTGACCTGTGTCTCTCTGTCCCTTATTTCTCCCTCTTCACATGCTTTCTCCCATGACAATGCGAGATGGCACGCTGCTGAAGCTGACCACAGAGAGTCAAATCCTGAATCAGGGAAGGCAAAATCATGGATAAGGGGACCACTGTACATGCCACATACATGAAGGACCTTTAGAGAGAGCAAAACATGATCATTTACCTTCTGGGTTGTTTAAAGGTTAGGAAGAATCCACGAAGTAACCATATGGTTGCACACCCTGAGCTAGGGACTGGGAGTGAAAGGCAAACCAAGGCACAGCTGTGTCGGTAAAGAGTCTGAGTCCCTGTTGCAGAGGAAACCGTGAAAGAGCACCAGCAAAGGTGGGAGCTGCTTGGGCAGAGGAGATGGCTCAAGAGGTAAAGTACTAGCTGTACAATCATGAAGACCCAGGTTCAGTTCCCAGAACCCACGTAAAAGTCCTGTGCCGTGGCACATATCTGTCATGGCGGCACTCCCACAGTAAGATGGAAAGCAGAGACAGGGAAATCGCCCACAAGCTCATGCATGGGCCAACTTGTATAAAGAAACAAGAGCAGCAAGTCCTGAAGGTTGACCTCTGACCTGCACACAAGAAACACAAGTGTAAGTACTAAATACGGGGATGGTGCTCCTGATGGCCACCTCCTCATGGCTCAGGCAGTAACCCAAATGTCAGGAGGAGTCGGTAGAGATAGCTGTTCTGCTTCAGGAGAACAGGATGGGTGACTGGGGGCAGGTGGGAGGAAGATCCCAATGCAGATTTTTTTTTAGGGGGTTGTGCATGTGATACACAGTGGGTGGTGTTATTATTATAAAAAGATGTCAAGAATAGACCACAGGCCTCCTGGCAGATGCCAAGGCCAGATGGAAGGCTGACAGTGTTTCCACCTCGCTTGCTCCCGTGTCCCAGGATTCCCCCTGAGCATCCCCAAGGGGCCCAGGCAGCGTGCACTTCATCAGCAAAGTGGAGGGAAGCTGTGAAGGGGAATCAGCAGAGTTTAAAGACACCCTCCTTCCCACCAGCGCTCAGGTCTCCAAGGTTTCCCCTTACCTGTCCAGATGGAGAAAGCTGAGCCTGCAGCCGCACAGCTCGGTTCACTCAGACACCAAGTGACAAGGGTGATGAGTATTGCTGGCTGCACAAACAAAGCCCTGAGAATGTGTTTATACTCTAAACCCATGCGATCCTCCGTGCTTCATAAATGAGAGAACTCAGAGAGGTTGAGGGAATCCTCAAAGTCACACAGCTAGATAACTGATAGGAACAGCTCTCAAACAAGGCTCTCTCTCTCTCTCTTTTTTTTTTTTTTTTTTGGTCACGAAACTGTGAGAGCCATGGTTATCTTCTGTGATCAGATACAGATAGACTTAGAAGCCAATATCAAGCCTGGAGCTGAGTGGGAGGAAGATAACCCAACAGAGAAGGCTTGGGAGTAGATGGAAGGTCAAAGTATTTCACAGCTCCTCTGCCCCTCAAGGGCTGTCAAAGAAGGGACACTCTTAGTCTAACTGTGAGCCTCTGTAAAGACATAAAAGTGGGGAGGGCTACAAGAGGAGAAGGAAATCAGAGCGATAAAACTTTCCCTGCCATGGAAAGCAGGTAGCCAGGGAAGAACAGTGTATCCCTCCCCTATATTTCACAAGAGAGATGATAACAGCTGAGCATGTTGTTCCCCAAAACCAGAAACTCAAAGCAATTTGAAATGAACTTTCAGAATGATGAAACAAATGGCCACGTTCATGTTACACACCAAATAAATCACACCAAAGTGATAGTTGTAATTCCCAAAAGTACACAGAGAATTGATTTTACTATGACACTTATCATGATGAACGGGTCCAACCCTGCATGGGCCACCTTAAGTGGCTGCTGTTTAACCCCTGTTCTCCCAGCCTAGCCCCTTCCTCTGCTGGGTCTCCAGTCTCAAGAAGCCTCTTGAGACAGTCCTCTTGACACTGGCTTGAGATTGAATCTGCTCTACAGCCCTGCTGAAGCGGGTGTACCAGAAGCCCCCAAGTCAGGTGATCCAGACCAAGCTCCTACCTGAAACAGTGGCCTGAAGAATATCAGCTGAGTAGCTGAGCCAAGGGAAGAAAGACCTGGTATCTTTCATCAGGAATGCGTTTCCTCTTCTGAATGCTGGGAACACTGCTTACCCTCCGGTGCCTTCCTGGAGGCCAAAGAGGCCTAACTGCCCTGTATCAAAGTCTGTATCAAGGTCTACCTCAGTGTCTTAGTCAGTGTTCTCTTGCTGTGAAAAGACACCATAGCCACTGCAACTCTTATAAAGGAAAGCATTTAATTGTGGCTGGTTCACAGTTTTTGAGGTCTAGCTCATCATCATCACGGCAGGAAGCACGGCAGCATCCAGGCAGAAATGGTACTGGATGAGACATAGCTGAGAGTCCTACCCCCAAATCTGCAGGCAGCAGGAAGAGAGCCACAGGAAGTGACTGAAACACACTTCTTCCAACAAGACCACACCTCCTGAGAGGGCCACTTCCTATCGACCTATGGAGGCCAATTTTATTCAAGCTACCACACTTAGTGATGCCGAAGTGGGCTCTCTTTCCAGTTATGTTTCCAATGATGCTGTTCTGTTTCCACTCACCTTGCATTGGGATTCTTTGTTTCATTCATTCATTCATTTATTCATTCACTCACACATCCATTCTTTCATCTTTCAGTGTGTGTTTACTGAGCATCCATTGGGTGCCAGATACTGAGATAAGATATACTAGAGAATAAAAGATAACTGACAGACTTCACAGGAATCCTGGGCATCGGAGGGGGCGGGGCAGAAAAATCACACAAAAAAAGAAAAATTGTAACAGTGTTCAGAAAGGTATGCCCAATGCTTGAGCACTTAGGAAAGCTGGCTGTATCAAGGACAGGACAAGCGGCACCCTGGGAGGCAAAGGCTGAACTGGCAGTTCCCAGATGAGATGGTACTAGCCAACCAACAGGAGTAGAGAGCAATGGAAGCCAGGGCCTGGAGGTAGCCTACTGAACTAGAGTACGAAAGTGAGGTGAGGTGGGACAAGTATTGGAGGCAGGGAGTTGAGGGGCTGGGGCAGAGTTCCCTCCATCATGAAGCAAGTCCAAATCACTGCTGAGATAAGGAGAGATCTCTGATCCCTGTCTCTGAGGCTCCCACTAAAGTTCAAGGGCCTCTTCTGGTCCCATGGAGGCCAAGCTTCTTTTCAGACTGGAATCTGAGAGAATACAAGGCTTTCTGCTTTTTTGGAGCGGTAGTTCTCAACCTTCCTAATGCTGCAGCCCTCTAATACAGTTCCTCATGTTACAGTGACTCCCCCAACCAAAACATTATTCTTCTTAATGCTTTATAACTATAATTTTGCTACTGTTATGACTCTTAATGTAAATATCTGATATACAGGATATCTGATATGTGACCCCTGTGAAAGGGTCATTTGACACCCCATCCCCACTTCCATCCCCCAGACAGTTTCAACCCACAGCTTGAGAACTACTATTTGGAGCTTATGCCTTCTACCAACCATGGCTGCTGTAAGACATAACAAAGACAGCAGATAATGTTCCATAAAATAAGCTGCAAAAATCAAGTTGGGACAAAATTAAAAGGAGTTAATGAAATAAAAATAAACAGAGTTAATGTCATCAACAGAAGGTTTTGATCTACTGTCCCATGAGCCATTCTGTCTTGGGATGTTTGTTTGTTTGTTTGTTTGTTTGTTTTGTTCTCTTACTGTCTTTGGTTCCTTTAATGCAGCTGGTATTGAAGTCCCACTCTGCTTCTTTCTAGGTATGCAACCTTGAACAAAAGGTTTTGACTCTGTTAAACTGCACTCTTTGCTCGGGTTCTAAAATAGTATGACCCCCTGACATGTAGAGATTCTTTAGTTCCCTACACCTCTATATCAGACAGTATACGCTCTGCGAATTTATGGTCAGCCCAGCTTCAAAAAACAACACCACAGGCCTTCTGAGCCCCCCGACTTCTCAAATGCAATTTCCCCAGCTCCGGGAAGCTGGCATGGGGAAGGAGATGCACTTTGAAAAGAAATAACCATCACAGTTTGCCCTGTGTTGGTAAAGATGAGGTGTGATAGGCCAGGACTCCCATCACCCCCAAAGTCTACAAGAATAGAGTGCAGGGGCCAAGCCATCACAAGGCAGCCATGTCCTTCTCTCCTGAGTTTTCCATACTGGGGAAGAAAAGCATGTGGGTCAAACCATAAGGAAGAGAATTTTCAGCACTAGGGTTCTCCTGGCCCAAAGAAGTTTGGGTGGATTAGGGGGTAGTTAACAATGAACGTTGAATAGCCTTCTGCTCCTAAGAGCAAGCCCCTGGCGCATGCCTCTGAAACTGTGATTTTTCAAATTTAAGTAGTGAAGGATGTAAACAGTGTGGGTGCAGAGGGTGAGGTTGTCTTTCCACTGCACAGGAGATTCGCTTAATGTGGAGTCAGGACAGGACTCTTTCCAGTGGGCTTTCTCCCATCCCTATCACCTTGCTCTGGAGGCAGGGCCCCTCCTGCTGTTTCTGTTGTGCTGTGTACCCCAGGCTAGCTGTCCCATGAGCCCCTGGGAGAACCTCCCATCTCCGCCTCCCATTTTGTAGAGACAGAACAGGGACACAGACCCATGCCACGGCAGTCAGCCCTTTCAGGTGGGTTTGTCAGGCTTGCATGGCATGAGCTTTTACCGGATAAGCTGTCTCAGCAAACCCCCAACAAATACAATCTAAATCAACATTAGCTTGAAGTTTTCTAAAACGGCAACCTCCAGTGTTGGGCTTTAACAGCAGAAAGATGTCATTGCTTCACTTCTCATTGTCATTTGGTTCTTTTGACATGAAAAAGATGGATCGTCATTTAATGCAGAGGCCAGCAAACATTTTCTGCCAAAGGCCAGATTATAAATATTTTAGGCTATGTGGACTATACAGTTTTTGTTATGACTTTCTTGACTCCATTGTAGCATGAGATCAGCCATAGACAATACGTAAACTGATGTGCCTGGCTCTGTTCCAGTAAAACTTTATTTACTAAAACAGGTTCCAGGCAGGATATGCCCCAAGGGCCAAAGTTTGCTGACTCCTGATTCAATCCATCATCTTTAGTAAGTCATCACTTGACCTTTTGGCCTTTTGACAACGAATATCACTTCTCATTGTTGATTTACTATACTTATGGATCAGTCACTTATAATTCACTCCAAAATTCAACTTTGAAAAATAAATTAATAGGAAATGGTCCTTGCCTCTTTACCACTCAATCACTGGTGACAAACTTTTGTAAAGTGATATTTAACTGAAAAAAAAAAAAAGTGTGGGGGCCAGGCTTTGAGCAACATAGCTCTCAAAGCAGGCATGGATGCCTTTGGCTTCTGTAGGCCTGGTCCATGTACCTCTGTGAGACCAAGCTGAGTCTTTATTTAAAAACTTAACAAACTGTCTTCTACTTCGATAATGATTTGGGGAGACATCACCTCAAAGACAGTGCTAGGACCCTGTGCAAGGACTCAAGAATGGAAGATCGGCACTAATTTCTTCACCCCACCATGAGGACAGGCAGACTTCCAGAATCCAAGCTTGCCCACCAATGAGCCAATGCTCCAGAAGCCAGGTATGTGGCCATCCTTGCTACATGCCTTTGACCTTGAATAGCCTGGCATTTTGATGATTTCCTCTCTGTGGAAGCCCTACAGGACAGTCCAGTAAAGAGTCAAACAGACCTTGAAAGACCTTAGTCATATCCTGGCTCTGCCTCTGATGAGTGTGGACAATCTGTTTGAGCCTCAGTTCCCCTCTATATATCTGGAATAATAGGAATATTTATCCTATCTCTCACATAAAGTCCTTAAGAAAGCAGATGGGGGTCAATGAGAAAGCAGCTTGAAGTTGTATCTGCTGAGATCCAGTTTGGCCTGAAAGAAAAAATGTCAAGGCTCTCTTGCTGCTCTGGACAGTAGGGAGGAGTACGGTCTTCACAGCATGGGCAACAGGTGGCTGGTCCTACAGAGCTTCTCTGGTTTCCCCATTTAGATGCTGCAGGCCCTGATGACCTCCGGGCCTGCAGCATCTTCCACCGGAAAGGGGTTGATTTCAAGACTGTGGGTGTGTAGAATGGACGCCTCTGCCTGCACACAGGAGCTCTGTGATGTAATTGAGTCCTATTATTATAACTGTTATTTCATGCGCTGGAAGCACTACCAAGGATCAGATGCCAAGGGTGCTCACAAAGTTAGCTTCTCTTCACAAGAGAGACCCTTATCTCTGCTCACATTAATCTTAACTCCCTGAACATTATTAGTTACTCAGCCTAAAGATCTCTCTCTCTCTCTCTCTCTCTCTCTCTCTCTCTCTCTCTCTCTCTCTCTTCATTTATTTTTTCTGGCAAAAGCTCTAACCTTTTGTAGCCTGACAATATATATTGTTCCTATAATCTTTTACTTTAATCAATTTCAAAAAGCACCTCCCCAATTCTTGTTTCTATTGCATTTTCCTTACAGCTTTAGGGAAGAAAGGGCAGAGAACAAAACCCTGCTTCCCCACAGACCACATTTGGGCAGGCCACAAAGGTGAATATGAATGGATATTTGCGTTTACTGAAGGTGAATGGATGGGGGACTCTTTTCCTAAAAGCTCTGCCTGGGCTCATTCCATCCTGTGCAGAGCGCTGACCGAGAGCAAACATTCTACCATGTTTACTTTGTACGCCTTTCTATGGATGACACTGCCCCCCACACACACATCACTATCATCCAGGAATGTGTACATCATGGGACATCTCCTGAGGGGGAAAAATCATAATATGTCAGGTTTTGCCAGACCCCAACCCTTACCCCCTCACTTGATTCCTACTCCCTACTTTGTTTCTCTGTCCAGTGTTCTCTGACCACAGACCACTGCTCTCAACCACGGGTTGCTGGCCTAGTAGTCGCAAAGCAACTCACAAGTGCCCAGAGCAATTACCTGAGGTTCCCAGAGCCTGATGGTAAAGTGGCTCCCAAGAGGAACAAAGCCTCTTCCTTCCCCTCCCTATCCCAGGCTGCCAGGGTACCCCCAACTCCCAGGAGGCCTAGCATGAGCCAGACTGCCCCAAGACAACACCCCTAAGAGGATAACATTTTCAATTTACAACCTGATTTTGTTCTCCTTCAATGTGTGCTGTGTACTTTCCCTTTGTCGAGGGAGCACAAGCCTTTCATTTTGCCTTTTATTTGTCTTGCTGCTGGTACAGTGGAAATGTATTGGCTTTTCAGTTAGTGATTACACATCATCACATACCCAATTTATAACACCATGCCCCAAAGAACAGATGTAATAAAGTGAGGGCAGGAAGTGGCAACCTTATAAAACAGAGCTGCCGACTCAAAGGGCTTTGCATGTGTGCAGGAAGGAAAACAGTGTCGACACAGGGCCTGGGAACTTGGATTTTCAAACGATTGCAGATGTTCTGGATGTGGCTCCAGTTGGGTGTGTGGGACAGAGTGGAAAACTCCAGAAAGCCAGCATTTTCCTGCCCAAAACACCTAAGATCTACAGCCACAGTACACTGGGAGGAATAGCAACAGTTGCCTTTGAATTTGACCTTCAAGAAATTCTGTGCTCATCAGATCAGACTCGACATAGCTCAGGACTAGCAAGAATTCTGGGATAGCTAAGCCACCTGCCTCTCTGTACAGGTTCAGGGTTCTGCTCGGTCATTACAAGAGGTCCCTGAATGTGGGGTCTTGTAGAAAGGCTTTTGTTAGCGGCCTCCTACTGAGACCCTGAGACCCCAGTGCTCCTCAGAACCCCAAGATGGCAAAAAGATATCTCTCGAAAAGACTGAAATGTTTCTATGGTTCCCTCACCTCATGACAGACAGCTACATCAGCTTCCTCTACTCTTGTTCTCACTCACACACTCTTGCAACTCACACAGTCACACATGCACACTTATCACTCACGGTCACAATCACTCCCATACACACCATTTACATGCGCACACACTGCTCACTAATGCATGCTCACCAGCAGAACCCAGCTCACCGAGCTCCCATGATGACCTCAGAATGTAAAATCCATCCTATACTTTTTACCTCTTCCATGTTGTCCAATTGTTCTGTGCATATTAATCACAACTCTTCCCCCAGACTGCCCCTAACTTTACCCTTTGCTCCAGAGAATTCAGCAAAACACTAGACCTAAGGCAGATCTCAATGACATCTTAAAACTCACGAAGCAGAAATACTTCGAGGATCACCACGGTCCCTGATTTCCTGACTCCAACACCTGAGCGAGTGATTGATCAATACATTGATTGATGGCCTGGTTCACTGGCAACACAAGAACTCCCATCCGAATGGCTGTAAAGACCACACTGTGATGGATGCATGACCCCACCCCAACATACTCTGTCTGGTCTCCACCCTAGGAAGACACCCAGGAATCAACGTATCCAGATGGTGAGCTAGCCGCAGATTACACGGTGACCCAGAGCCACTGTATGGCTCTGACGGCGTGACGTCTGAATCTCTTCTTCATTGTGAGGTGACTCCATTAGGATCTACTTCACTGAGTCACTCCAGACATAAAAGAGCACTGGCGGGAGTCTGACACCCGGAAGGAAGATGCAGGATCCTCAGTTGCAAAGGAGGGAGCCCTTCAGTCCTGGGTGGAGGAGCAATTGCAGCTACTTTACTTCTTGACTGGCTTCTCTATTGGTTTTGATATGGAGTTAATGCCTTTCTCGTGGGAGAAATGAAGATCATAAACCCCACTTGCCTGAGCCATTCTAGGGGTGAAAGTTTTATTCATGCAGCATATTTCCACCTGCATGAAGGTGAGTCCTTCCCATACGAGCCCCTCTCGCTTTCCCCACATTCTTTAACCAACAAAGTTCCACTTTGTCTCTGTAACTACAGAGGCTGACTCTCATCCTCTCACAGCTTGGGAAAACGAAGTGTTATTGTCTCCACACATCCTGAGAAGACAGAGGGGCTGTGGGTGCACCATGGATACAGAAGGCAGCTCCAGCCACAGGAAACCACAGGAGGTCAGTCCACTGGGCCCCTAACTGTAAATATCCCAAATGTCCTTTTTCTTAGCAAGCAGGATGTTAGCAGTGCGCAGAAATAGATACTTGAGAAAATTCTGGAACGGATTCAGGATGGCCATACTTTGAGAACCTGGCTAAACAATTTATTAATTTATATCTGGATCTTGAACTTTTTCTGATTATAAAAGTATTGCAAAAGACACAGAAGAGCAGATATTTATGCAACAATTCTTTGGATATATAGATATCATTGTCATGAATGATTTCCCATATTTCTTTCTGGACTTTTTTAGGATCATTCTAGTGTAGTTGGGATCCTCATATAAAACATTTTACATCTGTTTTCCAGCTAATGTTACACATTATTATTCCATTAATTTCTCATATCATTAGAAACCTATCTGATGACATCATCTTTAATGGCTCCATAAATATTCTTTCACTTGGAAGCCACTAACTTATTTAACTATTCTCTTCTTGGCTATTGAGCTCATAACCAATTTTTAACCCTGAAAACCTTTGAAGCACCAAGAAATGGAAGTTTGGAAGTCCCTGGCATAGATAAAAGGTAAATGCTCTTCTTCCCAGTGGCCCTGCAAGCATCTCCCTACCAACACCTACCTCGGCTCCATGAGGTCCATGATTAATTACAGGTTAGAGCATCAGAAAGCTGCCTCTGCATGTTGCTCTTCGAAAATATATCCAGAATTAACATTTTAATGGCTCTAGAGTGATGAGATTATTCTCCCGGACACTATTCCAGTGAATAAGATGGATGATCTAAATGGTTGCAGAATCTATTTTTTTACTACAACTCTATAAAGTTTATTGAATGAAATACAACCTACAAATATTTTTTTTTTTTCTCTTTTTCTCACCTTTGAGCCAGGGCTGTTTTAGTCGGGACTTTTTTTTTATTTCAGTCATCAGAAATTCATTTACCTAGCTCCAACAAAGGATGGTATTATTGTTAGGGATGGACAGGTCAGTCTCTTGGGATCTAAGGAAACCTGGGTTAGCACTGAGAAGGGGAGAAAGCAGGATTTGCTTAGCCACTCTCTTGTTCATTCGTGGTTTCTGTTTCTTTTGCACCCTGCCTTCCTGCTCTTTTCTCTCCTGAGTGGCCTCCATCCTTGGGAAGCACACATCCCAGGGAAACTCCTCACTCCACATTTTATTTTTGGAACAGATGCTCAGAACTAACCAGCACCATCCTTCTAGTCCCAATTAAAGCTCTCCAAAAAGGAGCTGGATCCCTTGGAATTGGAGTTACAGCCAATTGTAAGACACCAAAGGGAAGGAGTGCTGACAACTAAACCCATGTCCTCTGCAAGGGGAACAGGTGCTTTTGCTTTTTGTTTTGTTTTGTTTTGTTTTGTTGTTGTTTGGATTTCAAAAGAAGTTTCTCTGTGTAGCCATGGCTGTCCTGAAACTCACTCTATAGACCAGGCTGGCCTTGAACTCACAGAGACCCACCTGCCTCTGCCTCCCAAGTGCTGGGATTAAAAAAGTGTTTGGGAAGAGGCTGGGAAGATGGGACCGGGAGGAGAGGAGAAAGGGAGCTGAGATTGAGTGTAAAATGAATAAATAAATAAATAAATTTAACTAAAAAAAAAAAGTCTTCAAGATGGATACTATTGCCTTAGGTGAACATTTTGTTCCAGTGCCTGCTAGTTAGTTAGTTGGTTGGTTAGTTAGTTATTCCGTCAGTCAGTCATTTAGTTAGCTAGTTAGTTAGTTTTGAAACAGTCTTTCTCTGTAACTCAGTCTAGCCTTGAACTCCTTCCCCACCCAGACTCTCAGCTGCTGCCAGAACAGGCGAGCATCACCACGCCCACCCCAGAAGCTCTGATTGTTTCCTGGCCATTTCACAGCCATTTGTGATTCCCACATCCACACATGGTCTAATCCATTGTGACAGAAGAAGGCAGAGTCCATGAATCCCCTTAATGGCATTATCTATTATAATATGTGTTAATAAAAATTTAAATTTTTAAAGAGCAATGAATGAATGAACTCTCTCTGTGTGTGTGTGTGTGTGTGTGTGTGTGTGTATGTGTGTGTGTGTGTGTGTGCCTGTCTGTCTGTCCTCATGGGACTTCCAGTGCCATTTGTAGATACGCTGAACAGCAATGCATGCAATGTAATGTCATGCGGGCTCACCAGAAACTGAAAACCTCTGCATGCCCATAGGCAGTAGAGGGGTACATGGAGGTATATTCACCCCATAAGACATCGGGCAGCAATGCAGAGGTAGTTCAGTCTGGCCTTGAGCTACAAAGGACCTAGAGTCAAGGGCAACATGCAAGAATCTCACCAACTATACAACCCAAACACAAAAGTGTGTGTACTGCACAGTGTGTTCATAGGAAGAACAGAGGCAGGAAAAACTCACATCTGAAGCTAGGGCACATGATGTGGTTACTTTATTAGGAGGAGGTTTGGAAGCACTAGGGAGAGGATTTGATAATGTTAGTACTCTTCATGAGTTGTGGTTAGCAACCATCTCTTGACATTTCTGGGGCTGTATATTTAGAATTTGAGTAATTTCCTAGATACATATTATACATTGATTTTGTATCTTTTTTTTTTTTTTTTTTTTTTTTTTTTTTACAGAGATCCTTGGTACCTCATGTTTATTCTGTATACATGTGAACTTTGTGGCTTGGAACGTTAGAACTATTCCCCTGTAGTTGCTCAGGTAGTTGATAGTAGGACACATCTCAACCCAGGTTTTAGGATTCCAAAAACAGTCTTTATACTGAACTCTGTTGTTTTCATCCAAATATCAAAGCTTCAACCCAAACCTCTATTCTTGGCGAGACTGACCAAATCCGCCTACTCCTCACAATTAAAAAAAAAAAGACAAAATTGATATTCAAGACATTTTTAAACCATGAACTAACTTAATGTCTTGACAGCTCTCTAGCGGGCATTAGCCAAACTCAACACTTGGTTCTTTGGCCTTGCCTCTATAAGTCATTCTCACAGCAACACCTCATCCAGAAGGCACTAACTCATGATGGCCCCCTTCTGCCAGCCTTCCAGACAGCTGCTATGATGCTGACCTCATGTCTAACAATACAGCCTTGGCAGGAAGATACTCGGTAACTCCTGGCCCATTGTTGCTGTGAGGATCTATATAGTTCAACTCAGAACAAAAAAATTAAGACATGTATAACCATATAGCATCAAGAGGACAAAGTCATCCCACTGGACCACAGGCAACTCTCGAGATTGTGGGTGACTATGGGAGGCAGGAGCGTGGTGTGCTGTAGAGAGCCTAACATCACAGGACTGTGAAATTGAAAGGGACTTTAAAGTTCAACTTCTAAGGCAAGAGACTAATAAAGACTACACTTGGAAAGCACTTTACAGGTTGCCAAGTCTGTTCTCAATTCTCAATTGATCTGCTGGCAATCGTTTCAGGTAAGATGTAATTATAAACTCTCTTTGAGAGGCAAGGAAATCAGAACTTGGGCAATTTGTAAAGTTACTAAATGGTGACCTCTTATAATTGGTCCCAGGTTGGTTGAGTCCAAATTCCAATCTTTTTCTATACCACACTGTTCAGCACATGCAGCTCTAGAGGGACACCTGAAGATTGTCATCACCACTTATCCAGAGGCCTTAGAGTCGAGACGAGCAGAGCTCTGAGAACCCCAACTGAAGAGTATGTTGTCCCTAGAGCTGATCTTGCCCCCTCTGAATGTCCCTGGATTGTATAGAAGTATACTGCGTTTGCAGAGAACCCTCCTCAAGACACCCCCCCCCCAGGCTATACTGTTTTACCAGTTTCAATGATTTGCCCAGTGTGGCTGTGGCCTGTGCCTGGTTACAGAGATGAAGCTGCAAAGGGGATGGAGAACATGCGGAATCACAAAGGTGTGGCCTCAGCATCCTCTACCAATTCTCTCAGAGCTTCTGGGTACTGTTTCTGGCAAAGCAGCCATGCTCCCGAACTGGCTCCTGGGAAGCCACACCGCACCCAACTGAAAGGCAAGTCACAGAGTAGAAGCAGAATGAGGAATAGGCCTGGGAGGGTCCCATAAAGGTCCTGTCTTTGTCCTCAGTGACAAAGACACTCGGCTATATGCCTGCCAGCAAGAAAACCTCTAGAAAGAATCTCAAAGGACAGTCCACAGTTCCTGAGCCTCACCCAGAAAATTCTCTGTCCACTTCTTCCTAGCAGAGGAAGCAGAACCATGTGGGGCCCAATAAGAGACACCTCACCTCCCTTCACCACCCCTCCATCAAAGTTAAGAAGTGTTTAGAATGCATTTGACATGCACCGATTTAAAGACACATTGCTTTGTAATACCAAGCTGTCTTGTTCATATTGAGCCCCAACCAGTAGCAAGAATGAAGTAGGCCTTGTCTGTCTGAACAAATGAGATAGCCAAACTGCTATGAAGGACTTCCTGTCTCAAGAACTGTCTCTTCCTGCCTGTCTTTTCTGATCCATAACAAATTCTCTTCATTGGAGCAAACTGGAAACAAGCAAAGGTTTAAATCCTGCTTCTGCCTGGACAACCAGAAGCAAACCCATTTTGGTGAGCATGGCCCGCTGGCTGAAGGCACTTACAGGCCCAGAGCCAAACCCCAAGTAGCCACTTGTTGTCCTTTCCTCTGTGAGTTTCCTGAAGCTCTGTAGATTGCGTCCAGAGGCTCAGCTCTTTCTGAAGGTCACATGAGCTCACACAACAGCTGTGGGTATGCCTGGGCTTGACAGAAAGGGTACAACTAAATCAGTGTGTCTGCTGTCATGGCAAAGAGGACTGGGCCAGGCTGGTTTTGGAAGGGATGAATTCACAGAGTTCAGGCTCTACCCTTTACAAGTTGTTCCCTTCCCTGGGCTGGTCATTCACCCGCTGCCTCTGTGATCCACGAGAAGGGTATGCTCCGGGCCTGAAAAAGTGATTTCTGAGCCCTGCACAGAACAGCAGACATCCGTCAGTATCACACATTGACATTTATTGACTGTCTGTAGACAGAGGCTGTATCAGGAGCTCTGGGGAGATGCTGAAGATCAAAGGGAGAAGTGGAAATATGGCATTGCCTCTTCAGAGCACACTTCAAACCCCAGGCCCCGTACAGGAGGGCTGACCTAGCAGAACCACGCCAGGCACATCTGCCATGTAATAAACATGTAACGTACTGGGGGGGGAGGGGTCCCTTTGTTCAACGATTCCCAACCAGACAAGTAACACTTCCTCACTGCGTGTCTGCAAATTCAGAAAGAAACATTTGGGGAGCTCTGCCACCTGGGAGATTCTACCAGGGTCTAGAAGACAGGTGCCAGGCATCTGAGACCTCGTGACAGTGTAGAAAATAGCCACATACAACATACTGCTCGACTCCAAACGCCAGTGTCCTGTTGAAAACTATGTACATACCATCCCCTGCTCAGCCCTGTTTCTCAGCTGGTAATTGCCTTTCACCCTGTGAATAAATTTCACACTGTCATGGGAACATTCAGTCTGGAGGATGCATTAGTTTACATGGGAGTGAGAACATGTGAGACAGTGGTCACAGGCATGGCCCTCAGATGTGGAAATCCTTCCCCGGGTGGGAAGTAGTTTGTCCTTCCCTCACGGAGCTGTTACTAGAACTCAATGAGATTGTGTATACTCAGTCTCGTGGTAAATGAGCACGGCGGTTTTTATCGTTGGGGAAACGCTTGCCCAGGAATTTGAATTTTTTCAGTCGCCAACACAATACAGTGAGGGTGATGTAAAGATGAGAATGTACAAAGTCAGGCCTCGTGGCTGTAGTGTTGGTCCGTGGCACGGTGTTTGCTTAGCATGCTGGAGACCTGGGTTCAATACCCAGTAAATACATACCCCCAAAACAAAAGAAAATCTACCTTCGTCCACAGATCTGTTTCTGCCCGTGAGATCACAGGCCATCAGCTTACCTCTCTACGTCCCGTCTTTTTACACTTGGAAAAAGAACTAACAGTGAGCCCTTTCCAGATGACTGTGTGAGAGATGAGGTGTGACCGCTGTGATGGCGCAGACAACAAACGCACCACCACATCTGGCTAGACGGAACCTTCTGAAATAAGACAGCTCGTCTGTATGTCTGTGCTTCCCTTTCACTTACAGTGACATCATTTCCCCTAGGGCTAAAGGGAACCAATGCAATAACCTCGGAAGCTGCCCACCCTCACGAATAATTAAAGCTGCATATGAAAACAGCAAGAGACCCACAGTCATAGAATACTGGCAACAATTCAAAAAGCAAATGGTGTTCAGTGTTGGTGAAGAAAATGGGCTTTCCCAAATGCACTGTGGGAGGGAATGTTGATGCAGTATTTCTAGAAAGTAGCAGAGGAAGATGTATCTAAAAACATGTGCATGCACACACACCACACCCTCACACACTCACACACATATGCATTCACTGCAGTTTTAATAAAGGGTTGTAACAATTTCTTTAAAAATTTGTACATGCTTTGTTGTCTCCTCAGCTGACTTTGAACACTCAACCTTTTGACATACAGGTATATATATACATTCTATATATATACATACAGATACACGAGACCATATATATTATATATACATACACACACATTATATATATATATATATATATATACATACATAAAATATCTTAAAATATTTCAGTATATATACGTGTGTATGTACACATACACATAAATGTGAGAAAACTGTACCAGAACTCATCCTTTACAATGATTAAAAATGGAAATAGCCTAAGTGACCCTTAGTTTGGTGCTTAGGTGCATAAATAATGCTACACCCCCACAGTAGAACCCAGACAGTCATCACAAAACATGAGAGCCATGTATGAGCTCAGAAAGATGATGTCACGTTTTTGTATAATTGACAGCACGTTATCAGATCTTTCCATGGCATGATCCCATTGTTGTGTAAACAAATGTCTTATATAGAGCGTTCCAAAATCTAAAAGTATATACATCAGGCTCTTAATTCCCAGTGGTTATGGGGAAGTAAAGGGGCTAAAAACTGAAGTTTTTTTTTTTTTTTTCTGTTGAGTGCTACATTATAATTAGAGGCACCTTCTACCTGGATGTCAAGAGGTTATGCTTCAAATTCAGCTGAGGAGACATCAAAGCGTGTGCAAATGAAATCTTTATTGTTACAACTTTGCATTAAGACTCTAATGGGATCCACGGATGCACAGCTAGTACTTCTCCCCTGTGACATGAGTGAAATCACGAGATGCTGTTACCAGTGAAGACAGCAAATATAAGGAGTGTGTGTATGTACCACGTATACATGATGTAAACTCAAAACAAACAGCTGTAGTGACATGTTGTGGGTGGCATGGGGAGGCTGAAATGGGCCCTCTGTTGCCCATTTGTGACATGGTGAGATGGTCAACCAAAGCATCCAAGGCGCCAAGCAAGGCATTTAAGACAAGTCTCACACTTCTGTTTTTCTTCCTTTAAATTCTCTTTCAAGACTGAATCAAGGTTCAATGGTCACAGATGTTTCATGTGATTTAGCCATGTTCCCTGTGTTTCTAATTTGAAGGTGGCAAAGTTGATTTTGTCTTCATTCCTCTCCCTATAATGTGCTTCTCAGATGAGAAGATTCTTTGAAAGAGTTCTGACATAAAGAAAATTAAACATCTAAAAAGTAAAAACAGTTCTGAAGGGTTGTTTTCTTTAATGTCATGAATGTTATTACAACAAATAATACTATAAAAATGAGATTTAATGTCATAATCTAATCTAGTTTTTATCTTGTTATGGTTTTAGGCTTCACAGTATGTTTAGTTCCCAAACAGGATATAAAGATATAATGCTTTCCTTTAAGCTGTCAAGCTGACATTCTCTTCTATCATACATATTAGAGTCGGCTTTCCTTCTGTCTGTTTAACCATTTGAAAGTCTACAATAATTTTCATGCCTAAAATAAACACTCACCACCCTCACAGTTATTGCAAGCCTTCAGTTACCATCACTAATGCATATTTTAGTGTCAGCTGACTGATGGAATTTCAGAAAATACATTCTCTCTCCCAGATCCACCCAGAAGGCTCACCTCTTTTTAGAGTTCATGTTTAGCTATTAATAAACCTGCCTTCCATGCCCTGTTCAGAACACATGTGTTTTATGACGATTACACACAAGGCAGAAATCAATTGTTGGTCACATACAATTTCAGAGATGCCCCTCCCCGTGCCATTGAAATTGACATCAACTGTCCAACCTCCAAGGCCAAGCCCAAAGTTGAAAGACTAAGACTAAATTTTGGGGCCGAATTTGACCTTTGGTACATCTTTGGGGGATTGTTTTCCCTCTGCAAGAGTTGCAAGTTCTCTTAACCACTGAGCCAGTTTTCCAGCCCCTCAAAGATGCTTATCATCCATGATTTTTGTTGTTATTATTAGAAGTGTGTGTTTATCTCTTCCATGATTTTGCTGTTGCTGTTATTAGAAGTATGTGTTTCTTTTAAACTTTTAATGCTTTTAAACTTTTAAATATTTTTAAACAAGTATTTCTGTTACAAATGTAACACAGAAAAAAAAATAGTGCCTGCTTTAAATATGGCCCTGCCCCCTTTCTTCTCCTCCTCCTTTTTCCTAGTCACCTTGATATAAGCAGCTTTGCTCCACTATATTTTCCCCGTCATAATGTTTGACTTCATCTTAAACACAAAACACTAGGATCAAGTGACCATGGACTGAGGCCTCTGAGACTGTGAGCCAAAATAAATGCCTCCTCCTTATAGGTTGATTATATTGGGCATTTTACCATAGTGTTGAGAAGCTGACCAACACCGTGCCTGCTACAGTCTGAGTATAACGTGTTCCCATAGCTCATATGTTTGAGTGCTTGGTCACCAGTAAGTGGCATAGTTTTGGGAAGTTGTGAAGCCTTAAGGGGTGAAAATTAGCCTGAAGAAGCAGATTGCTGGTGGTAAAGGGAGCACTTAGAAATTACAGCTCAGCTCCACACCCAGCCCACAGTCTTCCTCTCCGCTCCCTGTTCACAGCCTCACACTCCAGCTACTGTGTGCATTTTCCACCATGACAGACTGTGCTCTCTCAAACTGTGAGCCAAGTCAATGCTTTCATTATGCTGCTTCTTTGGAACTTTTTATGGCAACAATGAGAAACGTAATAACACAGTGCTCTGGTATAGGGAAACGGGGGGGGGCTGCTGGCTGGAGGGGGGGTGTTAAAATAATCACACTGGACCACCACGTGCTCCCAACCTTTTGGATAGCTTCTTGTTTGATCAATGAGTGGGGATCCAAGAGACTTAGAGTTTGCAATGCCCCCCCCCAGGGGTCAGCAGGACCCACTGTGTCTCCCATTCAGAAGTCCCTAATGGAATCAAGTGACTCTCACAGACAGTCCCTCCAAACAGTCTGGGACATCTTCCACAGGTGGCACTTCAACATGGATCTGTGTCCTAAATACTTTCTAGGACTCCTTTTCTATTCTGGATGTTAGGCTCTGCCCTGTGTTCTCAATCTCATCCCAAGCCTCTCTCCCTCCCTGAGCATGCTTCTAGCATCCTGGGCTTTGCTCAGCCTGTTCCCTTTGCCTTACGGATAAGCTCTGTCTGCCTTCGGCTATGGTGCCAGAACAATCTCTCAGCAGAGACCTTTTCTATCACGCACGCCCCAGAAGAATCAGCACCTTTTCTGCCTATGTGGGCAGTGTTGCCTTTACTGATCTTCCAGCCCCTGAGAACATGGAGAATGTTATTGTCATCTGTAATCCCCAGCCTCCTGCACAGTCCAAGAAGAGTCTCCTTCAGCAAACAGAAGAATCTAGGAAACTGCTGAAAGAGAAAACAATTACATACAACTAGTTCCAAGCATGCAGGTAGATTTTATACTTTCCTATGATGTCAGTGTAGACTTGCTAAGTATGATTGAGAACCTAGAGTTCAATAAGACTAGACTATTGGTTTCCAAATGTCACTTTCTAATGACTTCCAGCTCACAGGGACTGGGGTTACTATGAGGTTTAGAAAGAGCTATGTCCTTATCACTTCCTGGAGTGGACCATTCTGCTTCTTCATCCGGGTCCTGAGTGGCAGTGGGGGTGTTCAGGGAAGATTATGCTTCCCAGGATAACCTAAGCAAGAATCTCACTGAGATCATAAGTGTTGGCCTGAGAACAGAGTTAGAACTTCCCCAGACACTGACTCTGAGTCCTCGGCAAGCTCGTACCTCAGTCTCCCCATCTGCAAAGTCAGACTACAGATGGCTTCCCTCTGTGTGGACTGTAATGGAAGGTGCTGGGGACAGCTGAAGCAGAGTGAACATGAAATTTTTAAAGGGCGTGAGTGTTAGACGTTCAGCACAGTGGCCTTCCTCCTGAATACGCTGTCACCTCCGCTTTGCTCCCCACAACATTCGTTTTGCCTATCCTTAGGCCTGGTATCTAAACTGAACCCCAGACTGTGTGCTCTTTTGTGCCTGGCTCTTACATTGCGCATAACATCTATGTTTTATTTGTCAAAACAGCCACAGGAAATAATTGAGAAAGGGATGTGTGCGCAGAATTTCAGGCCACCTGCAGACTCTAAGTGTCCTAGAGGTAAAAGCTAAAACTTGCTATTTTTGTTTTCGGTACCTTAAAGTAACAACCATCTCATAATCGGACTCAGTAAATCTTTGATGAAAGTGAGTGTTAGGCACGTGAATATGGACCCACGAGTCATATTTATCCTACTCTGGTTTTTACCTGCAGTGCAGTTGGCCTCCCCAAGCACCTGATAAACTCTGCCATCCCTGTTTCCCCTCTGGCTTTGCCACAGGGTATGTTCTTGTTTTCATTTCCTCTGAAGCTGAAGTGACTCATGGTGGGGAAAGAGAAGAAACAGGAAAGCCTGAATACCTCAAAGGCCTAGACTCGGGGTAGTTCTTAGGTGAGAGTAGGAGCTGAAAGCAGCGCCCAGGCCCAAGAGTCAGACCCAAGACTGCAATGCGCCGTGGGGAATCCTGGGTTAGACAGACCTGGAGGTAGGCCCTCAGGTCTCTGTCTAAAGTCCTTGACCTTGCTCCTCGGTGTGCGTGGTGGCCGAGTTATAGCTCAGCCCAGCTGTCGGGCACACTGTCATTCCAGCTCTTACTGAGCGATGGATTCCTGTTGCCAAGATATGGATTTGGTTTTAATAACAGTTAGTGCAAACACTGTAAATTTACTGCTGCGAGAGAGAGTTTTTGAAAACGTCCACTCTGGCTATAATTTTTCAGCCGCACCAGCTGTTTGTGCTCAGCTCATACCTGACACGGTGCTTTGAAATAGCAATCACTGTATTTATAAGAAGGCAAGGACTCATAAATATGTCACAAGTGGAATATACAATGCCATATTTCACCATTTTCTATTTTAAAATGGTGAGTTATGGCTGCAGAAATGCACACCCATTAAAGGTGATATGATGTATTTTCTGCCCTGTTCAGGAGTCCATCCATCATCGAGACAATAAAGAAAACCGCACTTACTTTTTTCCTGTCGTCCGTAATTTATGATCCCCAAAAAGCTGTAACCTTTTGGCAGGCTCTGCAGAAACCACTGCACTGTTAGCAACTAAATAACCTTTTATAAGGTTTTAAATGTGTTGCTACAGTCTCAATGCACTTGCTGTATTGATCCAGAAGATCTTGGGGTGGGGGGGAAGGGATGGAAGAAGAAGATCCATAACAAAATCAATAACAGCATATAGATTGTTGAAAGATGCTTCTAATGATTTTTGCCAACCATCATCTTTCAGCGTGCCACGCCCTATCTCTTAGGCTCAGTCTTGGCTCAAAATTGATTGACCTTGCTTTTCAGCTCCCTCTCTTCTTCCCTCCCGCCCTTTCATCTTGCAGCCAGACCCAGGAGAAGCAAAAATATTGGCCACCACAGGCTACTCACAGCAAAACTCTAAGAATCCCAGCCACAACTATCTGGTTGTGCAGAGAAGACACAGCAAGAATTATGACTTGCCCGTGATTTGGTGGCAGTTTAGGGACAAAAAACACTTCGGGAATGCTCCTCGGTCCATCTTTTTCTAGCTCTGCCATCCCCACCTTTTGGCATTCACCCTGGAGAATGGGTGAATGGATGTATTTGGCTGTGTTTCTGTTTAGCTTTATAAACCCAAGCAGTCTGCCTGGGGCAAAGCTCAGAGCAAAGAGAGTCAATGAGAGAAGCTGCTTAATGGTCTCCACTTCTCCCTCTGCTCCCGAAGCTGTAAGATGACAATGACAATGGCCATCTTGATTGCAGGTGGAGAAGGTCCTATGTTTGGTGGGAGTCCTGGCAATCAAAGCCTCCCATGCATGTAGCAGTCCAACAGTAAAGATAACCCCAGTACTTTCTGGGTTATCCTTCACCTTCTGCCTTGTTTTTTGGGACAATCACTATGGCAACTTCCTTGGATGGAAGCAGATAATCTTTCCAACCACGGTGCCTGTAGGTGAGGCCTCCCTATTGTCACAAAAGAGAACCTGTGGTGAAGATGGGCTTCCTGGCCTCGGGCATGAGCTAAGCCAAGTTCCCAGAGCTTGGAGGAAGACCTGGGCAGCAACTTCAGATGCACCTCTAGCAGGAGCATTGAGCCTGGAAACTGTAGTCTTAAGAGTGATAATCTGCAGTTTTAAAAATTCTGATGGACAATCAGACAGTAGTTGGCAGGGCTGCCTGGGCATACACCTTCAGGACACACACACACAGACACAATGAATAAGGTTTCACTAGAATATAGCCCTGCCTTCTTGCTAGGGGTTGTCTGTGCCTGCTTTCAGCTGTGAGTAGCTCTAACACAGAGCATAAAGTACAACTGGCCAAAAATACATAAAGCATGCCCTTTCCCCAAACACTGCAAAGCCCTGACCTTGGTTCTACCCAATGGTAGTACAGAGGCCCCTGCAGCAGGTGATCCATGGTTGCTGCCTGCACAGGGATTTGTAACTTACTGATGTTGGTGAGTGTGACCTTGGCTGACTCCTCCAGCAACACTGTTAAGATGTACAGTCTTATTATCCAGGTTTCCAGAGCAGCACGCCCAGAGGAGTAAAACACCAAGCCCAAGGTTCCACAGAAGCAGAGGTGGGGTTTAGAGAAGAGCCTGGGCTTTCTTGCTCTCATTCCCTGAAATCAAGGAACCCCACCTGTTCGCTCCAAGCTGACACTCACAGCTGGGAAAGTTGTTACCTTTTCTGGACATTAGTATCTTCAAAATATGAAGTAGTCGCTAATATAAACATAGCAAGGGACACCCCAAGTGCATAGGAAACACTTCTGAGGGCAAAACTCCTTTCTTTCACCCAGCCTGACACCTGTTCCACCCTGGGATCAGCAATAGAAGATGCTTGTGAGGCTGTGGGATGGAGTGAGGTCCCTCTCAAGCCCACCAAGTTTCCCTGAACCCCAACAAACCACATTGGGCCACAAACACAAGGAGTCTGGAGAGCACACAGCAGGCACTCCTAGCTCTCTGGTCCTGTAGCCTCCATAGAAAGCAGTCTACACAGTGATAGAAAGTCTCATCACTTCATTAATGCTGGGCTATTGGGTAGGGGCAGATCACAAGGACAGGGGCCGTCAGCCCTTCGCCAAGTGTCTTGCCGCCTCTTCGTGTTGAAGTCAGACGCTTTCTCTCTTCCTCCCGCACTCTCCCAAAGCAGCCCCTCATTATTAACATTATAAATAAAAGAGAGGCAAGTTATTAAATGTAAAATATGCAAAGTTCCTTTCAGAACTCGCTGGGCAGTTCATAAACGTGACGGCTTAATCTCGCTGTGGATGCAGGCAGCTGACGAAGCATCTCAAGCTCTTGGGCTAATTGAAGTTGTTAACGAAGTGGAGGAGAATGATGATGACGATGGGTGGCTGCTTCTGCCTCGGGGACCCAGAAGAACTGCCCTGGATCAAACTGTAGCCCGTGGTTCCCATCACCACTACAGCCAACATTACCAGGGCCCTGGAAATTCCCTTAGAGGGAACGGCTTTTCTGTAATTAGACCAACTTATGCTTCTATCCAGACCCCACTTCAACAGCCAGGGTGAGTCTTTCCCTCTCACCAGCTGCTGTTTGGATGATCCACAGATTGAAGGCTTGGTCTCCTGTCCCTGGTGGAACCTTTGGTGGTGAGGTACAAGAGGAGTAGGAGACAATTAGGTCACTGGGGTATGCTCCCCTCCCTGTCTCATTCTTTGCTTCATGGCTACCGCAAAGTAGCCATCTTCTTCCACTATGTATTTCCACAGTTTTGTACTGCCTCCCACAAGCCCAAAGCAACAGGGGCCATCCATGGATTGAGACTTCCAAAACCGAGGCAAAATAATGTTGTTCTGTTTTAAAGTTGATTGTTTCAAATATTTCGTTACAGTCACCCATCACTGACTAATACACACAGAGAGAAAAGCATTTTCAGGAAGAGATTGGGATGGGATTTTCAAAGAGTTGATTTTAGGGCAATTGAGGAATTCCAGTCCCCAAAAGCCCAGGCTCTCAAAATTTGGACTAAGAAGAGACAACCAAAATGTCTGCCAATAGCTAAACAGACAATTGCATTCGATGTTGGAACACTATTTAAGCACAAAAGGAATAAAGAACCAATATGTGCTACCACATGGAAAAACCTTTAAAACATGATGCTGAACAAAAAAGGCAGGCACAAAAGGTCACACAGTGTGTGGTTCTATGTCTATGAAATATCCAGATTAGGTCAAGTCATAAAAAAGGAGATGGCTGATTTCTAAGACCCAGGAGGAAGAATCCTGCTTGGCTCTATGGGGTCTTATTGGTAGGTGAGTGGGATGGTGAAGAGATTTTGGAGTTCTGAATGACTAAGCGCTGTTGTGTACTTTACTTTTAAAGGATTAATTGGGGTCTGAAGAGATGGCTCAGCAGTTAGCAGCACTTTTTTTTTCTTTTTCCAAGGACCCCAGTTGGTTCTCAGCGCCCACTTCGGTCAGGCAGCTCACAATCACCACTTGTAACCCCAGTTAGAAATGATCCAACTCCCTCTTCTGACCTCCGCAGGCACCCATATACATACTGCGCGCGCGCACACACACACACACACACACACACACACACACACACAGAGAGAGAAACTAAAAATAAAAGTTTGTATTAAATGCGTTTCACTTCATTCGTTGTGTTCTTTTGTTTTGTTTTTTAATGTTGAGGGGAAAAATCCAGCCCTAAGATAAATTCTATTTGCTCTGTCCTCATTTATAAAGCTTGGCTCCCCTTTGTGAGCTCCTGATTTTCCTACCAGAAAGACCCGGCTCTATGATCCTGGTCCCTATGTAACACTTCTCTGTCTTCCACCTCTTCAACCCATCCAGCAACTGAAAATAGCTGCTGGGGAAGTGTGCAGACTTGTGGGAGAAAGAGCACAGCATGGCAGGAGATTAAAGGGAGTTTGATACCAAGAGCTTTATTAAAGTCTGCTGCTGCTGTGGTCTGGCAGTGAGCTACTGAATAAGCCCCCTGAATCCTTTCATCCTCCCTTCCTTTCTCCTCTGTATGATAGGCATAGTAATGTCATTCTTGCCTTCTTCGTAGCTTTGCTTCAATCAAGTGAGATATTTCCTATTACCATTGTATTAGCAGCTTTCTGCTACTATAGCAAATACCTAAGACAATCTTATAAACAGAAAGATGTTTTTGGCTCATAATTTTAGAGGTTCTAGTCCATGTTGCTCCCACATGGCAGGAGGTATGACAGCAAAACTCTTCACTCCTGACCAGGAAAGCCAAAGAGAGAAGAAGGGCACAA
Organism: Meriones unguiculatus; assembly: GCF_030254825.1. Lineage (NCBI taxonomy): Eukaryota > Metazoa > Chordata > Mammalia > Rodentia > Muridae > Meriones > Meriones unguiculatus. The sequence goes on from NC_083352.1 coordinate 18,971,070, forward strand.
TTCCAGTGATCTACAGACTTCCCACGGGCTCCACCCTTAAAGGTTCTACCTCCTGTGGACTAAGTCCTTCACAGAGGCTGATAGGGGATTTGCAAGATTCAAACAACCACCACAATCACTGTTGGTGACTCTTTTAAAGCCAGCATATTGTGGGTTGGAGAGATGACCCAAAGGCTAAGGACAGATGTCACTCTTGCAGAAGATACAGGTTCAGATTCCAGTACACACAGTAGCTCAAAACCGTCTATAACTTAGTTCCAGGGTCTCTGACCTCCATGGGCACCAGGCATGCACATGGGGCATGGCTAAGCATGCAGACAGAGACTCACACCAATAAAAACCTAAATAAATAAACCTAGCCTACCCTAGCTGTCCTCTGAGGGGCTCAACCCAGCAGCTAATAGAAACAGATGCAGACACCACAATCAATCATTGGGTGGGGCATAGGGAACCTTAGAGTTCTGAGAGGAAGGACAGGAGGACCCAGGGGCGACAGGAGCGTCACAAGAAGACCAACAGAGCCAACTAACCAGGGCCTATGGGGGCATGTGGAGACTGAAGCACCAACCAAGGACCATGCATGGACTGGACCTAGGTCCACTACACAGATGTAGCTGATGGGCAGCTCGGTCCTCATAGGGGTACACTAGTAAAGGGAGTAGGGTTGACTCTGACGTAGACTCTGTTGCCTGCTTTTTGATCACTTTCCCCTGGAGGGATTACCTTGCCGAAGGGGAAGAGGTTTCGATCCGTCCTGATATAACTTGATATGCTGGGGTGGGTATGGGGAAGTTCCCCTCCTCTGAAGAGTAGGAGAGGGAGGATAGGGGAAACAGGAAGGGAGGTTGGTACTGGGAGGACAGGAGGAAGGAACTATGACTGGGATGTTAAATTAATACATAAAATTTTAAGTTAAAAATAAATAAATGAATAAATCTAAAAGAAAACTTTTGAAAGTCAGTATTCTAGCGGATGTGTATTTAGTAAGGAACTGACAAGTTGCGCCATGTTCAGGGAGCCTAGGAACTGGGCACTGTTAGAATAGACAGAAGCTAAAGGGTGACTCCTGTCTTTCATATGGGATTGCGAAGTTATCAGTGGGCACCGTGAGAGACCAGAGCAACAGCTTGCCATGGGCAGCATGCTGCCAGGAGAAAGAGTGTGACTTGTGAACACCGAGAACCCAGGTACCTGCAGCCAGCCAAACTCTGTGTGCCAACTCTGTGTGCATTTTGGAGATACTATTTTTACGTTAGCCTTCTTAGGCTTTTTGAGATAAAAGCCTTAAATTAAATGTCCACAAAGACTTTTTCTAGCTTTAAAAATCTGGTGTGAAATGAAGAGTCAAAACCTGGTAATACATTTTTAATAAATAGTCAAAAGATGGATTGCTTAATGTATAAAGGGGCTTTTTAAAAGTCAATAGAAAAGATGGCTTCCCTAAAATGGAAACATGGGTGACACATACAGGATTTCATACAAAGGTTTTGCCACTAAATATTTTATTTTAACTTGAAGCCAGTTTAAATCTAAAGTGGTAGAACTAGTTTTTTTTTTTTTTTTTTTTTTTTAGAACTAGTTTTCATGTTAATCTTGAAGTCATGTCCACAGGCCCTGATAGTCACACTTTTCTTAACATTTATGAGACCTAGCCCCCCTGCATAGATGAAGCTAATGGGCTTCAGGTGTGTTCCCTAGTAAGGGGAGCAGGGGCTGTCTCTGACATAAACTCTGTAGTCTGCTTTTTGATCACTTCCCCCTGGAGGGTGCTGCCTCACCAGACCACAGGGAAGAGAATGTACTCATTCCTGATACAACTTGATGAGCTAGGGTGGGTTGGTAGAGGAAGCTCCCATTTTTCTGAGGAATAGGGGAGGGGGAAATGGGAAAGAGGAAGAGGGAGTTGGAGTGGGAGGAGAGAAGGGGAGAGGGCTACAATTGGGATGTAAAGTGAATAAATAAATTAATTAATAAAAATTAACTTAAAAGTACAAAGAACTATTTATGAAAGAAAGTAATCAAAAGATATAAAAGATATAGAATGAAGCTTTGTGGTTCTGAGCTAGTTTGTGTTTGAGATAAGATCTTGCATGTAGCCCAAGCTAGCCTTGAACGTGTAACTTTCTTGCTTCAACCTCCTGAGTGCTGGAATTATAGAGGTGTCACCCCACCGGAATGCTCTTTTTTTTTTTTTTTTTTTTTACTTTTTATTTTATTTTATTTTATTTTTATCAGTTACATTTTATTAACTCTGTATCCCAGCCGTGTCCCGATCCCTCATTCCCTCCCAGTCCCTCCCTTCCTCCCTCCCTCATCTCCACTGTGCCCCTTTCCAAGTCCACTGATGGGGGGGACCTCCTCCCCATTCATCTGATCCTGTTTTATCAGGTATCTTCAGGATTGGCTGCAAAGCCCTCCTCTGTGGCCTAACAGGACTGCTCCTCCCTTCGGGGGTGGGGAGACCAAAGAGCCAGTCATTGAGTTCCTGTTAGAAATAGTCCCTGTTCCCCTCACTTTGGGAAACCAATTGGTTACTGAGCTACCACAGGCTACATCTGAGTGGAGGTTCTAGGTTATATCCATACATGGTCCTTGGTTGAATGTCAGTCTCAGAAAAGACCCTGTGCCCAGATATATTTGGTCCTTGTGGAGCTCCTATCCTTTCCCCATCAGACTAACTCCCCTTCTTTCTTATGATTCCCTGTACTCTGCCAAAGGTTTGGTCATGAGTCTTTGCTTTGAAAACACTGCTAGTTAGAGTCTTTCAGATGCGCTCAGTAGACTCCTGTCATACGTTCAATGCACATCCCCTCTGTCTTTCTAAATGAGGATTGATCATCTTACCCCATGTCCGCTCAATTGATTATCTTTTTTAGGTGTATAGATTTCATTATGTTTATCATATCTTATAGGTCTATATAAGTGAGTATATCCCATGTTTGTCTTTCTCCTTCTGGGATATTTCACTCAGAATGATCTTTTCTAGATCCCACCATTTGCCTGCAAATTTCATGATTTCCTCCTTTTTGATTGCTGAGTAGTATTCCATTGTATAAAAATACCACAATTTCTGTACCCATTCCACCGTTGATGGACATCTGGGTTGTTTCCAGGTTCTGGCTATTACAAATAGAGCTGCTATAAACATGGTTGAGCAAGTGTCCTTTTTGTGTACTTGAACAAACTTTGGGTATATACCTAGCAGTGGTATAGCTGGGTCTGGAGGAAGCACTATTCCTATTTGTCTTAGAAAGCGCCAGATAGCTTTCCAGAGTGGTTGTACCAGTTTACATTCCCACCAGCAGTGGAGCAGGGTTCCCCTTTCTCCACAACCTCTCCAGCATGTGTTATCGCTTGAGTTTTTCATCTTGGCCATTCTGATGGGTGTAAGGTGATATCTCAGGGTCGTTTTGATTTGCATTTCCCTGATGGCTAATGAGGATGAGCATTTCTTTAAGTGTTTTTCTGCCATTCGATATTCCTCTGTCGAGAATTCTCTGTTTAGCTCTGTTCCCCATTTTTTAATTGGATTACTTGGTTTGCTGCTTTTCAGCTTCTTTAGTTCTTTGTATATACTGGATATTAGTCCTCTGTCAGATAAAGGGTTAGTGAAGATTCTTTCCCAATCTGTAGGCAGTCGTTTTGTTTTGATGACGGTATCCTTTTCTTTACAGAAACTTTTCAGTTTCATGAGGTCCCATTTATTGACTGTTGCTCTTAGAGCCTGTGCTGTTGGTGTTCTGTTCAGGAAGTTGTCTCCTGTGCCAATGAGTTCTAGGCTGTTCCCCACTTTTTTTTCCAATTGATTTAGGGTATCTGGTTTTATGTTGAGGTCCTTGATCCACTTTGACTTTAGTTTTGTTCAGGGAATGCTCTTTACTGATGTTTGCTTGTTTTGGAGAAGTGGGTAGAGAATAGGTAGGAAAGATCAAAAGGCTAGAAAGACACACACCGAGGAGCTGATAGCCATTGTCTCTGAGTGCTGGTTAATCATTGTTTTTCTTCCTTATAACTGTGATGTTTCTCTGAATTCCTCCAATGGACACATCATTTTCTAATTTAGAGAAAACCTGTTTCATCTGTGATATATCATAAAAACAAATTTAAGGCTTTTACATTTGTAACCACTAAAAATTCATTCTGGCACCAAAGTAATAAAACATTTCCTAAAAATGTCAAAACCTAGACACGCCCTAGGCCCTAGGGAAGAAACTAGTACATTTATTATTCTGCTAAACGGACATAGTATTAAACCAACACCTAATTACTTACTGCTATATCATAGATTAGTGTGTCTCTCAAACCTCATCAGAGAAACTTTTCATTAGTACATATTAATAATAGCAAGTAATTAACTAAGTAGTGGCAAGAAATTAGCTAACACAGAGACAAGTAGAGAATAAGAGACCAGAGTGAGCAGTCTTAAAAATGACACTGGCAGTACACTGCTTCTATCCAAGGCTCAGAGACCATCAAGGAAGAGGGGGCAGAAAGACTGTGAGAGCCAGACGTGGTGGATAACTACAGAAAAACATGTTCTTGAAACACAAGAGGGAAGTCGCAAGTATGACCTCCGTGGTTGGGACAACACGCACCAAGCCCCGTGCAAGTTTAGCCAGACAAAATCCCAGCATCGGAAGGGGAAGTGGGCATGAAGTCCTGCCTCCAGCTAAGGAGCTATTGACAACTGATAGTTGCTAGGAGAGGAAACACCATCTTCCATTAAAGATATAACTTTGGTGGATGACTACACTCCAGTGGAAGGCCACACACTCATGAATACATGAACAGTATAAATTAGACCCAACCAGTTTTCAAAGAAAAAGAAAAAGAAAAAGAAAGAAAAGAAAAGAAAAAAAGACTACACAAAGTTGGGTGAGTAGGGAAAAGGGCTATCTGGGAGGAGTGGGGAGTAAATATGATCAAAATACATTGTCTAATATTATCAAAGAATTGATAAAGATATTTAAATAAAACAAGTGTTTAAAAATGGAAAAGCTACCAACGGCCACCTTCACCTTCTGTGGTTGTGTCTCTATTGCAGCATCTATCTTACTTAATTGTTGATTGGCCTAAAGATAGTCTCAACCCTACAAAAAGTTTCTTGAGGACAGAAATCTAGAAAGACTTGTCCATGGATTCTGGTACTGTAATAGACACTCCATGAATGTTTGCTGATAAATGATAATACTGAAAGATCATTAGTCTGAAAATATTAGGCAAGAGGAGAGAAAATGTGAGGTGGGCCCTGAATGACAGATGGAAACTGGTGTTTTTATTAATACTTTTCTGTTCCATCTAGTAAGCCTGCTCAGCTTGAACACCAGGTTAGGTGCTGAAGATCTAGGAGTAAAAAATGCTCTAGGGCCCCAGAGGAACTCACAATTTTAGGACAGAGACACACCATCCGAGGTTTTACCACTTAGGATTTATTACCTACATTCAACTGCGGTCTAAAAATATTACACGGAAATTTTCAGAAATAGAGAATCCCTAAGCTTGAAATCAGAATCATTCTGAACAGTATGATGAAATCTTACTGCATTCTTGCAGGACATGAGTCATGCGTAAATTCAGTGTATACACATTGTATATACTACCCACCTATGAGTCACTTACTGGTGTCTGTCCCGGTTGTCAACAGTTGTAGTATTGCAGGGCTTACATGTAGAATTAGATATTTTATGAGGTTTCAGGCATCTCTGGGGTGTCTTGGGAAAACATACCCATGGAGAAGAGGGAATTATGTGAAGCTGGGAAAAAGAAAAGAAGCTTAACAATCTGCAGAAGGCAGGAGGAAGAACCCGGGCAGAAGACACAAGGTCACATGGGCACTGTCCACCAATGAACAGTTGCATGTCACAAAGGACAAGTTGCTGGAGAACCAGACAGGGCAGGGACGGGAGGCAGAGAGTCTCAGAGGACTTCAGACTCTGCGATGCCTGTCACCCACGTTCACACCCATTTCACAGGCCAAGAAACCAAAGCTTGGAACTGTGATCCCCTTCTGAGGAGAAGGGAGCTCAGTGATGATACTCTTGGTCCTTGTCTTGAGCCTCAGAACTCACAGGGACATCTCTTCCTGGGAAACAGCTTCCTCAACCCTGAGGAGAGATGGTCCTCAAACAAGGATTTCCAGCACCTTGTTCGTCTGCATCCCCTTACCCCCATGGGGATGAAGGTGGGTAGAGGGAGTATCTACTCAGGTATAAGGTCCCCTCACCTGTGAGAGGACAGAACTACCCCACAAGGAGAATCCTGAACACACATACGGTCTCCCAGATCCAGGAAGGTTTTTATCAATACTTCCTTATCTGTGTGTATGTGTTTGTGTGTGAGAGTCATGTGGAAGTCAGAAGACAACCGCAGGCATCAGCTCTTGCTTTCCTCCTTATTTGTGGCAGGCTCTCTTTCTCCCTCCCTTCCCCTCTCCCTCTTTCCCTCTTCTGCTATCTCTCTCCCTTTCTCCCTCCCACCCACCCCCTCTGTGTTTTGTTTTGGTTTTTGAAACAGGATTTCTCTGTGTAGCCTTGGCTGTCCTGGAACTCACTTTGTAGACCAGGCTGGCCTCGAACTCAAAGATCCACCTGCCTCTGCTTCCTGAGTGCTAGGATTAAGAGCTTATGCCCCCCCCCCCCACACACACACACCATGACCACCTGCTGGGGCAGGTGCTCTCTTGTTTGCCACTGTGTTTCATGTTCCAGGCTAGCTGGCCTCTCCTCTTTCTGCCTCTCCTCTCAGCATAGAAGTTCTGGGATTACAGGCATAGGTCACTGAGTCTGTTTTTTACATGCCTTCCAGAGATCAGAACTCAGGTCATCATCACCTTGTAGGCCAAGCATTTGTATCTGATAAGCCATCTCCCCAGTCCAGGAAAGGTTTTGTTTTCTTTTGTTTGATTGTTTGTTTCTTTGTTTTCATCGTCAGCTTCTGCCTCAGAGTTGGTCCAGCTCTGCTCTGGAATTCATTATTTGAACACAAGCAAATGTAAATTAATGTATAGTCATCACATTGGCGTCTCAGCAAGGTAAGGAAATGTTGACATCAGCCTGAGAGTCAAATGAGGCTCTGAATTATATGGTGTGACTTGAGGTGTTGACACGCTGGCCCTCTGCCTTCCAAAGTTGAGGAAAGAAAGCACATGGTTGGGAACAGAGCTTATGACTTCATCACTTTCCAGAACTGGACAGTGAAAAGTCCACATTGAGCAGATCCAAAGGATTGCTTCATCCCTGTTCATGAAGCATGTCTAATGTAAGTCGTCCATCTTCAGCCTTTGCTGATCGTCCACTGTGGGTCTAACAATAAGCTAGGGACCAGAGCAGCAGATGACCCCCCCCCCAAAGGCAGAGCAAGTATAGCTCTAGCTACAAATCTGACCAGGATTGTGGCTATGCCAGTAACCACCACCCAGCCAAGATATCTCTGCCAGGCACTTCCGTTCAACCTCCTGATCATTGCTCCGTCCACCACCATCCCCATGGAAAACACAGGAACTCTCCTCAGTGTGCATGTGGATCCTCATGGGATCCACTATTCTTGTTATTCGATCTCCTTCTGAAGTTAACATTGTTAGCAGCCATCTTTTCAGATTCACCCCTTTCTTATCTTTCAGGTCATGACTCTGTTGAATTTGTGGCTTGGTTTTTACAACTTTTCTGGCATACTATGTCCCTTACGACCCTTGAAGCCTTTTCCATCTCCCACAAGTGTTCTTGGCATAAGAGCATTTTCATGACCGGTTCCTTCCAATCTCTCCAGATTTCCTGCCCCATTCCCCCTTCTCTCTGTCTCTACATCAATAGCAACCCCAAGGCAACAACTTCCTCCACCCAGACTGTTCCCCTAGCGTCCTTTCTCCAGAACATCTGGGGTTTTCCTGGTGAACCTGCACAGCTTGGCTCTTTAGTCTAGTCAGTTCAGCTGTGCCTCTTTGTAAAGGTTTGACTGGCTGGCTCACAATCCTGTCCCTCCTCTGGCCACCTCTGTCCCCTCCCCTCTGCTGTCATGTCTGTACAGACATCATTTACATGTTTGTTGTCTACCTGGTTTTGAGCTTCTTGGGGATAGAGACTGATTTAATTCTTTCTGAATCTCCAGCTGCATTTGTAGCGTCTGAAACTTAATCCAGCTTTTGAAAAATACCTACTGGACAACTGTAATGGCCTCTGTAAAGTGGCTTTGTCAGAACAGTGCCTTCTACCAAAGAAGTCTCTGCCTTCATCTCCAGAAATTGTGCTCATGTTCCAACGCACAGCGAAGGGGACTCAGACTGAATTTGACTAAGGTTGTGGACAGTGAGACAAGATTACCCTGAATTAGCCAGGTGAGGCTACAGCGTGACTCCTACAAACTTCACCAGCAATGGCCACTGGGAGATTTACTGATGGAAGAGCGACCAGTCACAGATCCATAGACACTGGCTCTCATGCTGGAGGAACAAACACAAACCGAGGAAGGTGGCAGCCTTTAGAAGCTGAAAGCAGCAGCATGGCTTCTCCCTTAGGACCTCCGGAGGGAGTTCAGCTCTGGCAGTACCTTGATGTAGCCCACTGAAGTCGAAGCTGGACCTCAGACCTACATTTTCCTAAGTCACTCACCTGATGACTATTTGTCACTGCAACAACAGAAAAGCTAATGCACCAGCATGCTATCAAAGGAACACACATAAGATTCCCATGAGGCTCTGTAAGGGAAGCAGATATCCAACTGAGATGCAGGCCTATCTTTCTGCAGAAGACAACATTAGAGCTATTTTTTTTTAAGGATTTGGGTTGCTAGTGCTGCAGCAGAAAGGATACACAGGCAGAAAACAGGCTAGAGGCTCTAGAGCAGGTAGGGAGTTGGATGGTACCTCAGCACGCAAGACAAAAGGTAGGCATGGGGCACCATAAGATGGCATACCCTCGAGACCTAGCCCTGCAGACCCTGCCAGCTTAAGAAAACCACATTGTCAGGATGCCTATCTCATTCCCTTCCAGAGCCTCACTCTCTGATGATTTCCTTATTTAAACAGACATGATCTTCACTGGGACACTCCTCTCCATACTGCCAGCCTGCAGCAGGGTTATCATTTGCAGACTGGCAGGTCAGACAAGACTTAGTCATCAGACAAAACAAGGCAGTTCACAGTAGAAGACGGAACTTGACTGCTTAACATGTCAAGTGCCTGCCCTAAGGCATAGACACAGCAGGAGAGGAGATGATGAGGACGCCACTCTTGCCTCCTCTTCTTGAGGAGAAAGCTTTAATGAGAGGGCAGAGCTGGCGCCAAGGGCTTCCTAAGAAGAGGAAAGCCACCCAAGCAGGAGCCCAGCTTGACTGTGACACAAAGACAGTCTTGGTTCAGTGCTAGTCAGTGGAGTAGTTACTTAACTTTCCCCATCTGACAGCCTGCCCAACATCTCCCCGTATTGCAAGCCTGGCATGGTGGTGCACACCTGTAATTCCAGTACTAGGCAGGCTGAGGCAGGAGGATCAGGAGCTCACAGGCTGCCTAGGCTTCAGAGAAACCTTGTCTCAACAATGAAAGGGAGGAGGGCTGTTAAGATGGCTAAAGGTGCTTGCCTTCAATACTCGTGACCCGAGTTCGATTCCCCAGAACTCACATGATGGAAGGAGAGAGCCAACTCTTGCAAGTTGTCCTCTGACCGCCATAGGCCTGTGTTTCCTTTCCACTGATAAATAAATGTAAAAACAAGAAAAAAAAGTCCAAATAAATAAAAAGGGGGTAGCAATACAGCCTGAGTGGTACAGTGTTTTCCTGGCATGCCAAGGTCCTGGGTTCAATGTCCAGCACCATAATGCACACCTGTAATCCCAGAACTTAGTCAGTAGAGGCAGGAGGATTGGAAGTCTAAAAGTCTTCAGCTACAAGCAATTTCAAGACCAGGGTAGGCCATGAAACCTTATCTCAGAAAGAGAAAGAGAGAGAGATTCTGTTTCAAGAATGAGGAGGAATCCAGCCCTGAGTAATAAGGTTGACGATGAGACAGCTGCATCCTAAGGACATGAAGAGTTCAGTGAATGACATACTAAAAATCCCAAAACACAGAGCACCGAGAACACTGTCTTCCCTTCATTTTCTGCCCTGGGGTTACAAGGGAAGGATTAGGTGGTTATGTTTTCCAGAAAATGAACTTTGACTCAGAGCAAGCATAGCTTATGAAATTTCTGTGGCTTCTAACCTCCTGGCAAGAGTCCTCCAACTGATACACAACGGCTGAGCTCTGAGACCTCGGCAGCATACGCAGGATTTGTGTGTAGGCATCTTCCTAAGCCTTCTCTTCAAAAGCCACAGGGGAATGCAACAAACAGGAACACAGTCTGGTGTGCTGCTACACCTGTAACCCTGGGGTTCACTAGGCAGGAGTATGGTGAGTGGGGGGCTAACCTGGGCTAACAGCAAGACCCTGTCTCAAAAAGGAAGTAAGAAATGGAGAAGAGGGGAGACAGAAAGGCTGCTTGTCAAAAGAAAGGAAAGAAAGAGAGGAGGAAAAGAAGAGATGGGGGAGAAAGGAGGGAAGAATGAGGGAAGGGAGGAGCAAGAAAAGGATGTGCGTGGCTGCTGCCACTCTCTGGGCTTCTCCCTAAAATGGTAGTTCTTAACCTGTGGGTTGTGGCCCCTTTTGGGGGAAGGGGGCCAGTAATTACCCTTTCGCAGGAGTTGGCTAAGATAATCTATATGTCAGATAGTGACATGACAGTTCATAACAGTAGCAAACTTACAGCTATGAAGAAGCAATGACAATAATATTATGACTGGGGGTCACCACAACATGAGGAGCTATATTGAAAGGGTTGCAGAGTTAGGAAGGTTGAGAACCACTGCCCTAAAAAGAATGATGTGGAGTCTGTTGTTAAACTCCACCTGGAGTTCTCATCGATGGCAGTTTCCATAATGCAGTATGGAATAAGGAAATCTTAACTGAATGACTGCACTGAGTAGACTGCCTGTGGGCATGTCTGTGGGGTTTGTTAGTTGATGTAGGAGGGTCTAGCCCACTGTGGGCAGCACAATGCCCTGGATACATAGTCTGGGCTCTATAAGAATATCAGTTGAGCACATGCAGCAAGCAACCCAGCAAGCAGTGTCCTTCCATGGTCTCTGCTTCAAGCTCTTGCTCGATCGAGTTCCTGCCCTGACCTCTCTCAACAATGTGACCAAATCAATCCTTTTCTTCCCTCAGCTGTTTCTGGTTGGTGTTTTACAGGGAAACCAAACCAGAACGGTGCTCCTTGGGAGAACCATGACCCTCCCTCAGTAGCATCATCTCCAGGGCGCTGACCCACCAGAGCACATCTTCCTGCTTTGGGGTCAGAAGCCATATCCAGAAGTCTTAGCACAAAGCCCAGGTTGCCTCTCTCACCTCTGCCTCAGTGTGGAATTAAGGAGCAAACCAGAGGACTAGAAGGTTCCTTCGGTCCTGTGCCCCGGCCTTTCCAGCAGGCAGAATCTAGAAGGATCCTGAAGTCAATTCTAAAGAACTGGATTTCCAGAATTTCCAAGGAGGCAGGTCAGTGGGTGACTAAGGGGATGAGCCTAAACTACCTCAGGGAGAGGAAAGCAGGTGACATGTTTCTTTAGTGCGTGGTAGCCACAGGCTATCCCCCTGCTAGAAGTACCAAATGTCTCTATTTTTAATTTCTGTTTTGATGAAAATCTTACGGGGTTTGTTGTGATTCTGGTTTTGTCTCTACTACCATAGCACATATGAAACCACGACCTAGGGTTCGAAATGTTATCTCAGGTGCATCCAATGAGTACCCTGTTACTGTTCCCTTGGCTGAAGAATGCAGAGAGGCAGCTCTAGAACCCCGGCCTCCAGGGTTACAGCTGCCACACTCCCACTTACCTCCCAGTCCATCCATCAGAGACAGTAAAGCCTACAGCCGGGCCTATCCTTCCATCAGCCTTGTCCATGCCTTGGAGTCAGGAACAGCGAGGACCCAAATCACTCTTGTCCATGGGCCTCCAGGAGAAGGCCAAACTCTTAACACATCCTGTCCCAACCTGGCTGGAGAAAAGGCCTGGGTTCCAACTGGAAGATGGATGAATCACTAGAGACAGGAAGATGGGTTTTTCAAAAGAGGCCCAGGAATGGGGGTGGGTAGAAGGGAAATGAAAGAGTCCTGTGCATAATCTTTTTGAGCCACTCGCCTTTTTCCAGCTTGGGTTATTACATTAATTCAGAACTTATGCTCACACTTAAAAGATTTCTGTCATATTTTATGAACACTATGATCTCAGAGTAATTTGCCCTGGAAATATGTCACATTAAATCAGGGACACTAATAAACTTTATTATGTAAACTCCATGTGGGTCTATGGGGCAGCTTCCTGTTACACTTACATCCATGCACCTCAGTGACAGCCCCTCCTGCGGTAGAAGCTGAAATAGGCTGGGTAGAATTCCCTCTGCCCCTGCACACACATGCCCATCAGGGCTGCATTAGAAGCCTGTCCCGCCGTCCAACAAGGGAGGTTCATTCCGGCTTCCCAAGTACGGGCTCTAAAGACCTTTAGAACCCACTCTGACCTCGTGACGTTAACATCTTCCATTTGCACTGCAATGGCCTTCAGCCTGGACTGAGTGTAGCTGCTAAGTGTAAGCTTCCCATACACAAATGAGATATCAAAAGTACTAGCCAACAGCCAGGCATGAAGGATCAAGACTGTAGTCACAGCACTTAGGGATGCTGAGACTGGCAAGTTCTGGTCAGTCTGGGATATACGTGAAGACCCTGTCTCGGGAAAGAAAAAAAAAAGTACTAGCTGACAGGTCCTTCTGTTCTGCCACCAGCTGGTGTGACCCCAGCACAGATCAACCAGGACCGTGCGACAGAGAAAGCATGAATGTGGCGACGTGTTTAGGGATTTGTTTGTTTGTTTTTCCTTGAAACCCTAACACGATCCATGCCCATGGCCAGGCACTGGGCATAAAAGAAAGAATACAGATCCAATTAAAATCTCAATAAGGTGACTTGGAAAACTAAGCCAGCTCATTATAGAAATATGTGTAAATCTATACTGTGCTTTATAGAACAAAAAGTACTTTTAAAAATTTTAAGTTCATATAAAAAACATCTAAGAATAATTAGGGCGGATTTGTGCCATCAGATATTAAATACAAAATGTCTATGGGTGTGGGGGTTGTTGAGATGGTTCAGCCATTAAAGGCTGTATATACAAACTTTCAAACACCAATGCCGTGGCTGTGAGAATGAGCAGAAGGAAGAAAGCTGACAGGAAGTCTGTCCTGACCACATGGCTTCCTGGGGAGCCTCCGCAGCATACGCGCCTTGCACCCATCTAGTCTCACTGCTCAAAGAAACCGGAAGTCTTTTCTCTGGAGAAATGGATCTACAGTTAGGAGAGATCACCGCCTCTTACAGAAGACGTAAGATTGCCACATTGGATTCCCTGCACCCAAACCAGGTGACACACAGTCACCTGATTCACTGCAGCCCCAGGGGATCCGATGCTTCTGGTCTCTACCGACACACACACACAAATATTAAAAAATAAAAATAAAAAAATCAAATAGAGACTGAACTCAAGTCAGGGGCTCGTAGACTTTCAGGAGTGAGGCAAAGAGTAAAACAAAGACTCCAGAGAGCACTGACTCAACATGGCAAAATGTAGATGCCAGGTCCTGTCATGTTCCTGGGATGCCAGCTTCGGGGGCACTCTTGCACACATCAGCAAAAGCTGAACAGTAGACTGCAGAGCACTTCCCCTGTCCAGAGAAAAGACCTCACATGCTGCATGAGAGAGACAAAAATGAAAAGACCTCTGGCAACCTGGTCTCCCTGGGGAAGCCCACACACAAACATCCCCCACTCGAGCAGGGAGAGACAGCGAGGAAATACTTCTCACAGAAGACATAATCAAAAACAAACACGAGGAAAAGTGTTTGGAAGAAAAACAGACACGGCGATCATATTCTCAGGGAGAAAAGATGATTTCTCACTGTGCAACAAAAACAGAATGCTGTTTAAAATGCCAGCTTAAAAGCAAGAGACTGCTATTAGAAACTAAAATTGATAGCTAAATACCACTGTTCGAGGAGATTCAAATTAAAAATTAAGGGTAACACACAAATTAGAGGTTAGTGGCTAAATAAGATGAGAGGAGAAATTATTTCAAATCCAAAATGCCAATGTCCAGAGATTTATTTTAAAAATGAAGAGAAAATGTGAGAACAAAACTACTGATAGAAATACTGGATCTGGGAGATAGACTGCTTGTGATAAAGGACTTCCCTAGCATGTGTAAGGCCCTACGTTCAACCCCGCATAAAACACACACACACATACACACTTAATTATATTTCTCAGAACCATTACTCAGTGAAACCCTATTTAAAAAAAAAAAAACTCTCAGAATTAGATGATAAAGGAATTCAAGTGTACACTCGTAAAGTAAATAGGAAGAGTTCTGCCAGGAATACCACTGTGAAACTTCAGAAGATTATAAAGAGATGGTTTCTGAAACTTCCAAGAGTCAGAGTGGAGAAGTGGACATACCAGGTACATACAAGTAATGAGAATAGAAACAGGGCAATAGATGTTAGATGAGGAATTAATACCTTAAAAATAATTAACATAAAAAGTTGAATTCTTTTTTTTTTATTTTTTTTTTATTTTTTTTTATCAGTTACATTTTATTAACTCTGTATCCCAGCCGTGTCCCGATCCCTCATTCCCTCCCAGTCCCTCCCTCCCTCCCTCCCAAAAAGTTGAATTCTTATACCAACCCTGAATAATTTGAAATAGGAATTCAGAAAACAAATTCACTTACAATACTATCAAAAAGAGTTAACTCTTCAGGAATAAATTTAAAGAGCTGAAAGACTTGCATACTAAAAGCTACTGATTATTGAAAAGAAAAAAAGTAACTAAGAAGCAGCTCACTGGGTAAGCTGGGCAAGCAAGGGGCCCAAGTTGGGGTTCCCAGCACTCACTTATAACCAGAAGAGGTGCCACACATCTCCAATCCCAGACCTTGAACAGCAAACTGGGAAGAGGAGACAAGAGCGTCCCAAGAAGTTCCTAGACCACCTAGCCTGGTATATACAGCAGAGAATAAGAAGAGACCTTCTCAGACAATGTGGATGGCTAGTACTGATACCCAAAATGGCTCTCTGACATTTTCCATATATGTACCTTTACACACACACACATACACACACACACGAAGAGAGAGAGAGACTTTTTAAATTAAAGAAGACAAAAGACAAAAACAAACAGAAAGATCTCTTTTGTTTGTGGGCCAAAAGACAAAAATTTTAAGATGTCAGTTCTACCCAACGCAATCTATAGATTCCATGCAATGTATAGCAAAACTCCAACAATATCTTTTTTTTCCCAGAAGTGAAAAAAAAAATTCCTAATTTCCACATGGAATCTCAAAGGATTCTGACCAGTCAGAACAATCCGGGAAAAAAAAAAATCAGAGCTCTCACACTTGCAGGTTTTATTGCATATTGCAAAACTTCAGCAATCAAAATTGTGTAGTGCTGACAAAATAAAAATAACCAGAAATAAGTAGAGAGAAAATAGAGAGAAAGAAACCCTCATGTGTGTGTGCATGTGCTAGTGTATATGCGTGAACACATATACACACATATACACACATATAATACACATATACACACATATACACACATATACACACATATACACACATATAATACATATATACATATATATTCAAATGATTTTGACAACGGTGCCAGAACCACTCAACAGTCTTTTCAACTAGTAGTGATGGAAAAGCAGAATATCCACATGCAGAATATGAAATTGGATCCTTATATGAAATACAAAAATGATTTCCAAATAGATCAAAGAGCAATGGCCCATAAGCAAAAATTGCAAGGGGGCTGGAGAGATGGCTCAGTGGTTAAGAGCACTGTCTGTGCTTTCAGGGGACCTGGGTTCAATTCCCAGTACCCACATGGTGGCTCACAACCATCTATAACTACAGTTACAGATTGGATCTAACATCCTCTCTTCTGGCCTCCAGAGGTACCAGGCATGCACATGATACACAGACATACACACAAGCAAAACATCCATAGATGTAACAATAAAATAAAAATGAAAAATTTAAAAACAACATCAAACCCGCTTTTAAAGGGGGATAAAAACAATAAGTCTTTTATAGGAATACAAGGGAGAAGGTCTTTGTGACACTGGTTCCGAAGTATTTTCTTGAACAGGATTTCAAAATCATAGGAAGAAAAGTCATAAAAAGTTAGATCTCATCAAAGCTACAAGCTTTTGTGCATCAAACGACAGAATTGACAGAGTAAAAAGGCAGCACATGGAAGGCACGTATTCACAAGTCATACATCTGATAATGGATTGATAGTCAGAGTCTATAAAGAGCCCCTGAACTCAGCAACAGAAAAAAAGTAAGGTTTAAATAGGCAACGAGCTGAACATTTCTCTTAAGAACGAACGCAAATGGCTCAAATGCATATGAAACAATGCTCATAATTAATCATTAAATATTACAAATCAAGAGCATGATGAGCAGCTAGTTAACTGCCACTAAAATGACAAAGAAAAATGAAGAAAGAGAGAAAGAGGCAGGCAGATGGAGTCAGAGACAAAGACAAGAAAGAGAGAAAGACTGTGGTAGCATCTACAGGGGCCGCACACGTCTAAGTTAAATGGGGTCCCAGCACCGAGAGAGGAAGTGGACAGAGGCCCCCATCCCTAACCCAGAAGCTAGCTCCAACCTCCAACCGCTCACAAACCACCCTTGAGGCCAGAGCCCCTGCCCAGCGGTGCTGATGGTCAACACAAAAGGAACTCAATGGCCTTCTTGGAGATTCTTTGTCTTATAATGCCTTCTCTGGGCATTTTTTTTTAATTCTTTTCTTTTTCTTGCAGATCTTTTACATATATATTATGGTTTCTGGTGGTTTGCTTTTATGACATCTCTGTATGTGTGAGTGTGTGTCTCTGCAGCTATATGTGTTCCGTGTACTTTTTCTTGGCTCTTTTCCTTCTGTTAGTTTGTTTTGCCCTGTTCTTGTTTGCTTTTTTTATTTTATATTATTTTATTTCTTTTTTAAGATGCCTGTTTGTATTCTAATGAGAGAGACAAAGGAAGAGTGTGGATGTGGGTGAGTGGAGAGTTGGAGAGGAGTTCGGGCAGCAAACACCATAATCACAATATATTGTATGAAAAATACCTATTTTCAATAAAAGAGATAGGGAACAGATGATAGGAAAGAACTCAAGGGAAAGGAAGGGAGGAAAGGAAGGAGAGAAAAAGAAAGGGAGGGGGAGGGAGGGAAAGCAAAGAAAGGAAGCAAGCTGGCTTTGATCTTTGCAAGCGGAAATGGTGCAGTTGATGTGGAGAACAGCTTGATGACTCACTAAGAAAATGCAACATGATCATCATATGACCCAAAAAGAAAGAAGGCAAAGGCTCAAGCAATTATGTTCTCATGCTCATAGCACCTTATTCACTGTGGCTAAACACTAGAAGTAGCACAAATGCCCATTGACAAAAGGACAAAAGATGCAAAGGTGATGCATCTATTCAGTGGCCACTGTTTGAGCATAGGAGTGAGGAAAGTGTTGTTATGCATAATAAGTGGATGGACCATAATATATTTACACACATATATGCATATATACATGTGTTAAACAAAAGAAGTTAGGATTAAAAGAACAAATATATTATACTTTCCTAGTTCTAAAGAGAACAGTTCAGTAGAGACAGAAAGCAAGTCAGTGTTTACCTGGGGTTGGAGGTGAGAGTTGAGACTGAATAGGTACCAGGAGCCTTTCAGAGTGATGGAAACATCCCTGCAATTGTAATGACAGCTACATAACTACACACGTACTAAACTCATCCACTGTGCTATTAAAAATGGAGGGACTTTATCCTATATAAATTGTACCACCATAGAGTTATCGTTGTTTTTTAAAGCAGTTGATGGATTCTCTTTCCCACCCCTTAATATGTTGCCCCCAAGATCTGCTCTGAAATGTTGAGAATGAGCAGGAAGGGTGGGAAGGGTGAGGTGGGTGAGCAACAGTAAAAAGTACACTGCCCACAGAATACCCGGCAAAAAGAACTGCTGGGCCTGGGAGCTGTTCTCCACAACCCAAGAAGAGGCAGGGCCCCTCTGCACTCTATCCCTCCAGCGATGGGAGGTGATCAGTGACAGCCTGCATCTGCTGAGTTCTCAGCCTCCCGCTTGGGACATCACAACACCAGCACAAGATGAAGACGGTCCTGGGGAGGAGAACCACACTTCTCGTTGTGGTCCACTGCCGATTTAGGGTCTGTAGGGAAAGGGGAAAACATGACCAAGAATGGGGTGCAGGGCAAGAGGTGGCCGGATGTGACGATGTGGGTGGTACACTCACCAATTCCAGCACACACAGGGTTAAAACTCATGGACAAGCCTGGGGAGAGACAAAAATATAAAGTTTCACCACAATAATATTACACATTTTTAATTATAGGGAGACGATAAGGAGGCAACACATTCAAACGCAGGCTTCAGATCGTTGTTAATTTTTAACTGAGAAGTAAGTGCTACTCAAAAGGAGCCCTTTTCACATGGCTTGGCCCACACACAAGTTAGTGTGCAAACTGCAGAAGGCAAGAGAGGAAATGCTGAAGGGACATTTACAGAAGCAAGACTTTCGAAGGATAAAAACAATCTAGAGGCCAAGCATGGCTGTGACCCTGGCATGTAGGAAGCTGGGTGGGGAGGGAGGGACATGGGACGGTGAGCTTGAGGCCAGCCTGGGCCACAGGGTAAAGAAATAAAGAAAAGGCAGAGATGGGGAAGAGGAGGGGAGAGAGAGAAAAGGAAGGGAAGGAGGAAGAGAGGGAGGAAGAAAGGAAGGAGTGAAGGTAGATAAATAAAATGGTTTAGGACATTAATTTCACAGTCTGTTTTGTTGCATTAGAGAAGAAAGAAAAGACCCCAACAACTTTCACCAGGTTCCTTTGGGTCAAAATCTGGTTCCTCTCGCACTGTGACATGGCGGCGCTGGCCATCCTCGCTCAGTGTGTGGAGAGCGGAAGCCTGGCACCATAGAAGCCAGCATCTCAGCTTGTATGGAAAACCTCATCTGCACAGGTCTCCAAAGACCATTCCTTTGCTTGCATTTCCTGAGTGGCCAGTCCCTATCAGATTAACCAAATATTTACAGAACTGCCACTTCCCCATTATCTTTTGCAGACAAAACAAAGGGCGTCGCTACTTTGTGTGGAAAAGGTTCACTGTCACTGTGCGGTGTGCAGTAAACACTGCTTAAGGGCTATCTGCTGCATGTGCCCTCCACACACCGGCTCATGTGTTTGAACTCTTGGGTCACCCACTGCTGTTTTGGAAAGCTGTGGAATCTTGGAAGCCCACACATGCCACTAGGGATGGGTCTTCGAGGGCTACAGCTAGACTCCACTTCCAGTATGTGCTCTTGCAAGCTCCTGTGTGTGTGTGCTGGAAAGGACCGCATCAGCCACCTTGCCCTCCCCATCATAAAACTATGAGCCAGAACACTCCTCCCTTCCCTTGCGTTGCTTCTGCCAGGTATTCTGTCACAGAGGCTAGAAAAGCAACTACTTCAGAACCAATTCCCCCTCCTCCGAGTTGCTGCAAGAGTTAAGCTCTATCATGTCTGCTAAGCACTGCTCACAGAGAAGACAGACATCCAGTCAACGGCAGGTTCTCATCTTCCATTTCACAGCTCACCCGCTGCCTCTATTGGTGTGACCAAGCACACATGTGCACACATACAATGTCTCTCTCCGGTTCACAGCTCACCCACTGATCTCCACTGTGCTCATATTCTCTCTCTCTCTCTCTCTCTCTCTCTCTCTTTCTCGCTCTCCCCATCTCACAGTTTACCCTTTGTTCACCACTATGTACATGCACACACATATACACACACTCCACCTCACCTCACCCAATGTTCTCTGCCTTGCGTACACACATACACCCGTACCCACACAAAACAAACTAACTAGCAAACAAAACCCTTCACAAATCATGCTCTAAGAAGCCACAATGACACAATCCATGGGGAAAAAAATGAGAGGAACTCTCTTCATCAAGATACAGCCCAAGTGGTGCTGGAGAGATTAGGACTGAGTGAAGACTACTCCTACAGGGGCCCAGAGTTCGGTTGCAGCACCCATCTCATAACCACCTGTAATTCCAACTCCATGGGATCCAACCTCCTCTGCTGGCCTCCAGTGACATCTGTACTCGCGTGCACAAACCCCCACACAGACATGCATGCATGCACATCATTAAAAAAAAACAAATAAATAAACGTAAAGAAGCCACCCAAATGTATACTGGAAGACGACAAGGGGCAGTTTTGCTCCAGAATAAAAGCAGGTTCCTGCGAGCAGCAAGGGAACATTTGTTTTCCTCTCTTGTCTCACACCTGTCAGGAGAGAGTAATCCGCCAGAGCACTGAGTGATGTACAGAGCCTGGTGCACTTGATTGGGAAGATGAGGTCAAGGTTGCCCATTACAAGCCCTATAAGAAGATGTAGCCTGGCAACAAGCTCTCCGCTGGCCCTGCCCATTCCCAGATAGTTCCTGTTGTGTGGAGGAGCCTTGTCAGGGGCTGAGTTGGGTCAAGATTAAACACAACCTGTCTCCACTGTCATAAAAAGCCTCGACACTTTAGTCTTTTTAAGAGTGAGGCCAGATGTCCTTTTCCCATATCAGTACCTGAGCAGGGCTCTACTGCATGACTTAGGAAAAACACTCAGTTGCTACAACAAAAGTCAAAATAATAGTGGCTTCAATGTGATTGCTTATTCCTTTCTCACAAGAATTCAAATATAAATAATCCAGAGCAACTGAGCCGCTCTCTCCACAGCGTCAGAAACCCAGGTTCCCAGCTGACTGCATCGCAGATGAATAAACCACATAACCCAGACTGCAGGAGTTGGGAAAGAAGTAACCTAAACACTCTTGCAGAGTGACAGTTCGACTATAAACATAAAAAGGAACCCAGGTTTCTGACAGCCCGAATATCAGGCTTCCACTCTGTAATCCAAGAGAGCTGTTGTGTCAGCATTAAATATATAACCCAGACAGAAGAAGGAATAACAGCCAAGGAATAGCTAGAAAATTGCCTCCATTTTACTATTCAGAATAGCTGGGATATGGAATCAACTGAGGAGCCTATGGACAGGCGAATGGACAAGGAACACTATTTTGTGAAATATTACTCATCCTATTAAAAAAAAAAAAAGAATCAATCGCGCCATGTGCTGCAAAATGGTATAACTAGAAGATGTTGTGTTAAGTAAAATAAATTAGGTACAGATACTGTGTGATCTCACTTGTGTATGGAAAACGTTTTCCAACACTGCTCACACTGCTATTCTAGTTGCCTGCAGACGGCTGCGGCTCTCCTCCTCAGATTGCATGTTATGTCCCTCTGGGGTTATCTGTTCTGCTCCCAAGGGCTCACATCTTGTCCCCACAGCTGTGCCCTGACAGCAGGAGCTGCATGCTCCCAAAGGCTCTTCTCTCCTCCCTGGCCCACAGTAGCTGACAGCTGCTGCCCTAGAGGGTGGGGCCATATTAGGACTTATATTGAACCGAGGCACTTGACTTCAAGGGCCTTTTTCTCCACAATGCAACACACACACACACACACACACACACACACACACGTATGTATAGATAGGTATAGATATATGGTTTGACCTTTAGATACATTTTTTAGATTTTACAAAGTATATTTCATGCCACCATCAGTAGAAAGATATATTCATATGCTTTTAAAAATCTACCCAAGCAGCTTTTTTTCTCATCCTTCTAAATAATATTTTAAATTAAAAGTATTCTAGACATTGGGCACAGAACTATGAGGTTAGTGTAGATGCTGACCACTGGAAGGATGATGATGGGAAAGGAGAAGCCAGATCAGGTCACCTCTTCCATCCCAACAGACGGTGCTCTCCCTATTGCTCTCTCTACTTCCTCATGACCAAGGGGCATGTAAGGCACTAAAACACAGTTAAAAAAAAAAAACAAAAAAAAAACATAAAACAACCCCCTAAAGGAAAGGACTTTCACAAATAGATACCCAGGAAATAAACATAAGAATCCACAAGAGGACTGCATGAGACTAAACGGCTTCTGCACATAAGCTGAAACAACAGAGCCAAGAGCCTATCTACAGCATGAGAGGAGACCTTCACCAGGTATACACAGTATACACTTGACGAGGAATTAATACCTATGCTACATAAAGAACTCAGAAAGCTAAACACCAAACATCAAAAGATCAATTCACCTATCTATCAATAAACGGGAAAATAAACTGAACAGGCTGTAAAGGAAAAAACACTGTCATCAAAACAAAACGACAGCCTACAAACTGGGAAGGGATCTTCACCAACCCTGTGTCTAACAGAGGGCTAATAATACCCAGAATATATAAAGAACTCAAGAAGTTAAAAAGCAACAAATCAAGTAATCCAATTAAAAATGCGGTACAGAGCTAAACAGAATTCTCAGTAGAGGAAAACCAAATGGCAGGGAAACACTTAAAGAAATACTCAATGTCCTTAGCCATCAGGGAGATGCAAATCAAAACCACCCTGAGATTTCACCTTACACCCATCAGAATGGCTAAGATCAAAAACTCAAGTGACAACACATGCTGGAGATGATGTGGAGAAAGGGGAACCCTCCTCCACTGCTGGTGGGAATGTAAACTTGCACAACCACTTTGGAAATCAATCTGGCGCTTTCTCAGAAAATTAGGAATAGTGCTTCCTCAAGATCCAGCTATACCACTCCTAGGCATATATCCAAAATATGCTCAAGTACACAACAAGGACATTTGTTCAACCATGTTCATAGCAGCTTTATTCATAATAGCCAGAATCTGGAAACAACCCAGATGTCCCTCCACTGAGGAATAGATACAGAAATTGTGGTACACTTACATAATGGAATACTACTCATCAATTAGAAACAAGGAAATCATGAAATTTGCATACAAATGGTGGGAACTAGAAAAGATCATCCTAAGTGAGGTAATCCAGAAACAGAAAGACACACATGGTATATACTCACTTATAAGTGGATATTAGTCATATAATATAGGATAAACATACTCAAATCTATACTCCTAAAGAAGCTAAACAGAAGAAGGACCCTAGGGAAGTTGCTCAATCCTCACTCAGAAAGCAAATGGGATAGACATTGGAAGAGGGAGAAAGCAGGGAACAGGACTGGAGCCTACCACAGAAGGCCTTTGAAATACTCTACCCAGCAGGGTATCGAAGCAGATACTGAGACTCATAGCCAAACTTTGGGCAGAGTGCAGGGAATCTTAAGAAAAAAGGGGGAGATAGTAAGACCCAGAGAGGACAGGAACTTCATAAGGAAACCAACAGAACCAAAAATATCTGGACCCAGGGATCTCTGCAAAGACCAATACTCCAATCAAGGACCACGCATGGAGATAACATAGACCCCTTGCTCAAATGTAGCCCATGGCAGCTCAGTCTCCAAGTGGGGACTAATAAGGGGAACAGGGGCTGTCTCTGACATGAACTCAGTAACTGGCTCTTTGACCACTTACCCCTGAGAGGAGTGCAGCTGTACCAGGCCACAGAAGAAGACTGCAGCCAGTTCGGATGAGACCTTATAGGCTAGGGTTAGATGGAAGGGGAAGAGGACCTCCCCTATCAGTGGATTGAGGGAGGGGCATGAAAGGAGAAGAAAGAGGGAGAGTGGTAGTGGGAGGGGACAAGGAAGGGGGCTACAGCTGGGATACAAAGTGAATAACTTGTAATAATCAAAAAATGAATAAATTTTCTAAAAGAAGGAACACAAGTAGACAATGAATATATGAAAATGGGTTCAATATCCTTAGCATTCTGGAAAAGGCAAATAAAAATTATATTAGGATCCCATCTCACTCCAGTCAGAACATGGATAAGCAAGAAAATAACAACAGCTGGGCATGGTGGTGCACACCTTTAATCCCAGCACTCAGAGGCAGAGGCAGGAGGATCTCTGTGAGTTCGAGGCCAGCCTGGTATACAAAGTAAGTTCGGGGCAGCCAAGGCTACACAGAAAAACCCTGTCTCAAAAACAACAACAACAAAATATGTTCGCAAGAATGTAAAAGCAAAGGAACCCTTCCTTATACGGCCACTGTGGAATCAAGTAGAGAGGTTCCTCATAAAAAGTAAAATAATAGAAGTAGGTCTGCTCTCCTAGTTTGCCTTCTCTTGCTATAACATACACCATGAGCAAGAACAATTGGCGGAGGGGGTGTAAAAGGTTTCTTTGGCTTACCTTTCCAGATCACAGTCCATCACTGAGGGAAGACAGGGCAGACACTCAAGGGGAAACAGAGGCAGAAACATGGAGGAACACTGGGAATGTGGCTGAAGTCAGCACACCACAGGGAAGCATGCATGCACATCATGTTTATTGCAGCAATCATCACAAATTCCAAGTTATAAAATCAGCCTCCATGTTCATTAACTTCATAAAGAAAATATGGGACACCCATGTATTCCTAAAAAAATAAAAATTAAGAAAATTAAATATATAAAATAAGAAAAAAAAATGCTCATTAAAGTTTTCCTCAGCCGTAGAGACAAAGTTGAATTAAGTCAACTGCAGAGGAATGAAACAAGCTAAAGATCATCACACAAAGTGAAATAAGCCAGACTCAGAAAGACAAATATTGCATGGTTTTTCTTGCTATTTGAGAAGAGGAACTACAAGAAAAGAACATGAAATGTGGGATGGAAATGACACAGTAAACCCCATCATTCTGTTCAAAGAATGTTTGCTAATAAATACTACAAATAAATAAATCTTTTAAAGCATATCCCACTCTCGGGACTTAAAATAAGCATCCCTTACCCTAAATGTGTTCCTACCACTAAAATCACTGCCCACACAAAATGGCTGATATCACTCTTTCATTAAAGGGGCGAGAGCAATCTCCAGTCTTCACCACAAGGAGCTGTTCAATGCTTTGCCACACATCTGACTAATGCAAGAACACATTTTGTTCTAAACTGGTCTTCCTTATTATACAACCCCTCCACACAGGGCCTATTATACATTTCAAATCTAACATTTCTGATACATTTAATCTTAATTCATAGGCTGATTTGTAAGGCGTACTCACTCAAAGGGTAACTAGCGCATCCCGATTTTCTCAGAACTTCCTGATTTTGGCACTGAAATCCTTGCATCCCTCCAGTGTACCTGGACATTGGCCAACCTGTAATGATATCTAAACTTCATCAGCCATTTTATGCCTAGATCAACAAGATTTTAAAATCTCTGAAAAAAAAAAAAAACAACAAAACAAAACTTGTTTTTATAAAGCTCTTCTCTGATAAAAACTATTTTAGGTCGTGGTTTTAGTTCTAGAACGGGTAAGCGGGGGCCAACCACACAGCTCAGAAAGATGTGTGTGGCACCGCGGCCATACAAGGTTCTGGGGCTCCCATAACAACTTCCGTGTGGTAAAGAGTAGCTGTGAGCCAGTGCTATGGTTGGATAAGTGTCCCCAAAAGGTTGTGTGGTAAAGGCTTGGTCCCCGGATGATTCCACTGGTGGGAGTGAAAACTTCAAGCCCTAATGTGAGGTCTTTAGGTCACTGGGGATATGACCGTGGAGGGAATTGTGGGACCCCCCACCCCCTTTCTTCTGCTGTTCCTTGGCTATTATGTAAGTGGGTCTTGCCCTACCAAGCCCTTCAGCCATGATGTGTACTACCTCACCGCAGCCCTAAAGCAACAGCATCCATCAGCCACAGAGTGAAACTCCAACACCAGGAGCATTTTCAAAAGAAATCTTTCGCTCTATAAGTGATTGTCTCAGGTATTTGTTATAGTGATGAGGGGCTGGGTAGGATAGTTAGCTCCCTCCCTTCTGGGTGCCCTGCGACGTCTCTCCCATGAATATTTTAAATGAAATGTCAAAGGAGAGAAGAGATTTGGGCAGTGATCCCCAAACCACAGTGCATTTAGGAAGAATCTGAGAAACTCGCTTAAAAGGTTACAATTCTGGGCCCTCTCCCCGGAAAGTTTGGTCTGGAAGAGTACAAGAAGCAGTCTTGTCCACAAGGCCCCAGGATTATCTTGCAAGCAGTTGGTGATCCATGCAGGCTTTTTAAGACTGGGCTGCAGGGAGAGTGGCAGCAGTTGCTTTTCCTCTCATAAAAAGCAAAACAGAATCAGCACCTACCCAGAAGGAACAGGAAGCCGTAGCAATTATCTTTATCAATGTTCCACTGCTATGAAGAGGCACCATGCCCCACAGCAACTCTTATAAAAGAAAGCATTTATTTGGATATGGTTTTAGATATTTAGTCCATTATCATCACGCCAGGAAGCATGATGGCACACAGACAAACATGGTGCTGAAGAAGTAGCTGAGAGTTCTACATCCAGATCCACAGGCAGCAGGAACAGAGAGGGCCACTGAGCCTGGCTTGGGCCCTTGAAACCTCAAAGCCCACAATAACAACACTTCCTTCAACAAGGCCACACCTACTCCAACAAGGCCATGCCTCCCACTCCCACCCAAGTAGTGCCACTCCCTGATGACCAAGCATTCAAACATAAGAGCCTAAGATGGCCATCCTTATTCCACTCACCATGGTAATAAAGCAAGGGCACTCGGCATTGACATTTTCAGAATCTAAAGATCCTCTGGTGAACCTTAAGGTTGCTGGGCTAGCTAAAGCAAAATATGTGGGAGCTAACCAAGGTGGCCATGCTCTCTCTATGTATGCATGCATGCTGTGCTAGGCAGCTATCACAGTAATATATGTGTAAATTATGCCAGAATGAGATAGCAGCCATTACACTGATTAGCATATAACAGACACAGTAAGTGTTAGTGCCTCTGTGTGCCCTGGGGTATGTTTAACCTATATCAGTAATCCTGTTTGGACCGTGTTTAATCTAGGATGGCTGTAAAGAAGGTACCCAATAGGCAGTTGGATACAGGAGCCTCTGTTACAGAAAGCTCTCAGGGGGCAGGTTAGGAGTAGATACGAACATTTAGAGAATCAACTCCGTATAGACTCCTGGGCATCGATAAAATTCAAGCCATGCCAGTGGGCTGGGGCGGGTCAGGACTCACGACTAAGTCAGCCATGTGCCCTGCAGCCTGTCGGCAAGCTAAGCTCCCTTCAGAAACCCGAAGCTGGGAGAGTTTGGGATACCAGTAAACAGAAATTAGAGCAAAGGCCCTGTGAGAAAGGCCTGTTCTCTCACGGTGTAAACCCTAATTCCAGAAACTCCTCTACCAGAAATTCAGAGGCCCCAGACACAGACAAGTGAAGATCACCCTCATAGACAGGCCTCCGCAGCCCAAACACAAACAAGAAACCGTTCACATGAACAGCATCCACACAGGAAAATGCACTTGGAGTCCAAACCACAAAGTATGAGGAAGTCAAAATTTAGAGCTCTAACATTCCTACATCACCCCTGCCCCCCCCCCAAAAAAAGAGAAGAAATCCCTTGAAGAGTGGTAGAGAGAGCAGAACACTTCGGATGAAACTTTGAAATCGCTACAGCTGGCAGTAGAAAATCACTTAAAGGTTTCAAAGATGTTGCATTGCTGAAATTGGTGTTTGGGGTGTTTAGAATCACATCATCCCTGCCATTGTATGTCACTGATATGAAGAACTGAGTGGAGAAAGCTGAGAGCAGAGTCAGCTAGACCAGCCCGGCAGCTTCACACACTCCCCACGAGTCATTTTGCCTGTCTTCTGAGCTCCCATAAAGTTTAACTGGTATAACTCTAATGACCTTATGGCCTGTTTTATATTTGCTTTCACATATATAGGCCATATACAGGAACTGGCTGAACTCAATACTCCTTGTAAATGTGTGTGCATGTATGCATACATTATGTATCTTTACACATCTTTATGTGCCTCACAGAACCTAATGGGGCACCGCCCATGTGGAAGGTAAATGTTTAATATAAATTCATCAACATATGGCCAGGAACCTTGGAAAAATCTTGCAGATCTGGCCCATGCACTGGACTGGGGGGGAAATAAAAAGCCAGCTGACGGTGAATAACTATCCCACTCCTTCTAACCCAATAGACCTCTGCCTATGTGTGCGTCATCTATCACTGCATTTGTAAGTCAGCAGGGTTAACTGGCAACCTTAAGTTCCATAGCACTGCAGAAATGTGTGTGCATGTGTGTGTGTGTGTGTGTGTATGCATGTGTGTGTGGAGTGTGCATGTGGTATGTGTGTGTGCTGTGCATGTGTGAGTGCATCTGTGTGTATGCACAGGTACACACACACACATGTTTGGTGGAAGCCAGAGAACACCCTTTGGTTTCACTTCTAAGGCATCTTTCAGGTATTATTTTGATTATTTTTGAGTCCCGGTCTTTCATTAGCCTCGAACTCCCCTCCATAAACTAGGCTGGCTGACCAGCAAGCCCCAGGGTCTGCCTGTCTCCTGCTCCCCTGTTTTGGAATTACAAGTATATGAACAGAAAATGGGACATCATAAAAAGACCCAACCTTTGATTATGGGGATAGAAGAAGAACAAACACCATAGTGAAGACATAAAGGATATTTTCAAAAAAAGAAAATCACAGAAGAAAACTTACCAAACTTAGAGTAAGAGATGAATAAGAGATGCCAATCCAGGTACCAGACTCCAGAATTCCAACAACATGCTATTGTTAAAATACTAGAACT
Source organism: Meriones unguiculatus (assembly GCF_030254825.1). Taxonomy (NCBI): domain Eukaryota; kingdom Metazoa; phylum Chordata; class Mammalia; order Rodentia; family Muridae; genus Meriones; species Meriones unguiculatus. Next base: position 18,999,821 of record NC_083352.1, read on the forward strand.
CTCACAACATATTATAATTGAAACATTAAAAACACAAAATTAAAAAGGGTATTAAAAGTTGCAAGAAATGGAGATCAAGTCATTTATAAAGGTAGCCCCATCAGAATAATATCTAACTCCTCAGGAAAAAAAACAAGGATGTAGAGAGATATGTTACAAGTTCTAAAAGATAACAACTGGTGACCAAAAATATTATATCCAGCAAGACTAGCTATTAAAATTTAAGGATAAATAAAAACATTCCATGATAAAAACATTAAATATTACAAAGAAAATTATAACCACTAAGCCACTCAAGAGGTCACAGGGAATAAATAACAACTCCAGAGAAGTTGATCAAAACATGTTTCAGTGATTGCCACGAAGCCAAGAAAGACATGAATCAATCAACAGACATCATTAAATATCAACTCTTAATGTTGATGAGCTCAATTCTCCTAATAAAGAGACACATACGAGCAGGTTGGATTTCAAAGCAAAACTCCACCCACCCACCCTAGCATATCAAGTTACATCAGGACTGAGTGAATCCTCTTCTCCTGCGGCCTGGCAAGGTAGCCCTGCCAGGGGAAAGTGATCAGAAAGCAGGCAACAGAGTCCATGTCAGCCCATTTCCCTTACTAGGGAACCCATATGAGGACCAAGCCACCTGTCAGCTACATATGTGTAGGGAGCCTAGATACAGTCCATGCATGGTCCTTGGTTGGTGCTTCAGTCTCCACAGGTCCCTCTGGGCCCTGGTTAGTTGGCTGTGTTGGTCTTAGCAAAATTAAATCAAGATCAGGTGAACAAGTCCTGTAATCCCTACGGTAATAGAAGCAGTCATCAAAAGTCTCCCATCCAAAATAAGCCCACATCAAAAGGATCATCACCATGTTCAAGTAAGATTCATCCCAGGCATGCAGGGGTGGTTCAATATAGGAAAATCCATCAACACAATCCACCATATAAACAAACTGAAAAAAAAAAAAAAACCACACATAATCATCACATTAGATGCCAAAAAAAAAAAAAGCATTTGACAAACCCAACACCCCTTCATGTTAAAAGTCTTAGAAAGATCAGGTGATACCTAAACACAATAAAGGCAATACACAGCAAGCCTGTAGCCAACATCAAATTAAGTGGAGAGAAACTTAAAGAGCCTCGTGTATTCTAAACAGAGCTCTTTACCACTGTGCCTCTAATATTTAGGAAGGAAGAAAGACCCAGAAATGACAGGTTTTTGTACACTGTGCCTGAGTTCAGCTGAAAATTACCAGACATTCTAATAAGTATGATCAAACGACTAAAAACTGAGAGAGGAAACAGATAAGAAAAAAAACAGGAAAGATGTTATTGAAATTATCCAATAGATATTAAACTACTATTGGTGTGTTTAAGAAAATAAAAAAGAAATTATTTTACAACAGAACTGTGGTCTACTTTTTTAAAAAGATGTTAAATGGAAATTCTGGACGTTTACTGAGATTAAGAATAGAGCAATTCTAAGTAAATTAGACAAAGTAAATTTTAAAAATTTGGCTTTTTTTTTTAAACAAGGAAAGTTGTTTTTTTTTTTTTTTTTTTTAAACCATAGACAAAACAGAGACATGGCAAATTCATTCATCTAATGTATTTGTTACTGGATCTCAGATGGAGGAGAGAGAATTGGAATGAAGCAACTTTTCAGAAATCCTGGCTAGGAATATTCCAAAAGTTATGAAAGGCAGAATGAAATAATGCCACAGAATTTTAAAAAAAATTGTAAGCCTGTACAAGATGAAATATAAAAATGCTGCAGCAATATATATTGTGGGAAAATCTACTTAAAATGAAAAACCAAGAGGAAAATCATAAAAACAGCTGCAAAAGAAAGCAAATTACTTTAAAAGGGTAATAGTTAAAACTGAAAGTAAGCAACAGAGGAAAAAAATGGAACCAGAAGAGAGCTACAGAGAATCATTAAAGTAGACTAAGAAAATAGCTACTGGCTTAAAATTCTATACTCAGAGAAAATGTCCCTCAAAACCAAAGGCATGATGTAGTGGAAGTTTTGGTTTCCTTAAAAACTCAGTTATTGGAGCTGGAGAAATGGCTCAGTGGTTAAGAGCAATGGCTGCTCTTCCAGAGGACTCTGGTTCAATTCCCAGTACCCACATGGCAGCTCACAACTGTCTGTAACTCCTGTTCCAGGTATCTGTAACCCTACACAGATACACATACAGGCAAAACACCAACACACATAAAATAAAAACAAATAAATCATTAAGACAAACAAACAAACAAACAAACAAACAAAAAGTCTCAGTTATATTATGTGAACAGTTTTTGTTTTAATTCCAAGTGTGAAATATGGAGCTGCTTAGAGTTTGTCCACAGATGAAAACAGCCTCCTTGGACTTGGAGAGGGCAATGGTTTCTGCTAGCTGGAGATAGTTTAAGTCTGAGGACTCAGAGAGGATATAAATACCAGAGCCAAGAGAGAGGAAGGACTCTTCAAAGGTCAACTGAGAAAGAAGGCTGCTGCTCCCTGTGCTGCTGATGTTTCATCCTTCCACTGTGTTTTCTGTTGCTGTTTTGCTGGACTGTTGGATATTCTGATGACTGGGGTTGGTATTTCCCAATGAACCTGGCAACCCTTACTAAAGCCAGAAGTAGCTAAAGAAAACTTCTCCCCTTCTCCCCACTAACCGTCTCTCTTACCTAGTGAGGGATGAGGGGTGGAGAAGGGAGGTAGAGGCATAAGAAACCCCAAATAAAATAGAGTTTTAAAAAAATGTTCTGAGGTTCTCTGATTCTTTATGATGTGATATACTATTAAGGTAGTTTATCATGAAATAATGACAAGTACAGGAATCTATGTAGTGATTATTCTGCTCACTTCAGTGGCATGTAAACTAAAGCAGTACAGATTAGTCCATTCTCTATGTACAGATGGCGTAGAGGTTACAGAGTAATCATTGAGAATAATTGAAAATGTACAAAAACAAGCAACTGGAGCAGGCAAAAAGAGTGATTGGCATAACAGTTCAGTTCCAAGGAAGGAAAACTGAGAGCAAAATCAGCAAAAATCATTTGGAACAAATAAAATGTATAAGATGATAGATTTAAATTATAATCTCCATGGTTACTTTAAATGTAAATGGACCAAAGATTTCAGTTAAAAAACAAAGACTGAGACAGTGAAAATGCTCAGTGGATAGCATGTATACACACACACAATTAGTTAATTAATTAATTAGTAGTTAGTTAATTCATTCATTAATTAAAATTAAAATGCAATAAAGCTTTTTAAAATAAATTGTAAGTCTGGGTAAAAAATATTTTTAAAAAACATCTAATTATTTGGAGCTCATAAGTAATACTTTAAGCATAAAAAGAGCTGTGGGGCAGTTTATAAGACATAGCCACAAACCCTTTGGAACTTCTCTCACTAAGAGTTTGGTCCACCTACCTTCACCAGTCTGGGCCTGTTTGTGGTCCCCTCACAAACAGCCACAAAGTATGACAAAGCAACCCTGACTTGGGAGGCAAGATTATAAGAAGCTGCAGTGCACACTTTGTTTGATGAGACAGTCACTCTTAGCACTGTGAACCACTGTTTAAGAAGTCTGACCACCAAGACTGTCATGGTTTAAGGAAGCCCAAGCCATATGGAAAGTCCGTACGGAGGTGATTCGGTCAATATTATTAGCTGGAGTCCACATCACGTTATCCAAATCCAGGCACCGATATAAGTGAGTTTACCTCCAGACAGTTATTTCAGCCCCAAATCATTCCAGTCCTTGCAAGCAAAGCTTCAAATGACATAAAACAGCAATAAGAGGTCTCTATTATGTTGTGTTCAATTTACTGCTCCATAAAACCTTTAAGTGTAACCAAATGCTTGTTGGGGTGATCTGTTATGTAACAACAGATAACTAGAAAAAGTTAGAACTTTAAAGAATGGGAAGACACCCCAAACAACGAGGAGAAAGCTCGTGGAGCTAAGCAAGTGTGCAACCAGCACAGCAGCGTCACTCGGTGACTGAATGATCAACTCAGTGGAAAAAAACAAAGCAAATCTGAATTTGTTTAGGCTTAATAACATCATCTCAAATATGTCAAGCAAAAACTAACAGAGCTAAAGGAGAAAAACACACAAATGCAGCAGCATATATTTTTAACATACATAAGTAAAATGTAAAGAACTGAAATACTTCAGTGTGAGACCAACCCAGTATGCATCTTAGTTGATAGAATGTTTGCTTATCCTGCACGAAGCCATAAGTGCCAGGCATGGTAGTGTACACACACACACACACACACACACACACACACACACACACAGAGTCTGTTAATGTTATTTTTATATAACTGTTTGTTTCTGTTTCTCTCTTAACCCAGCCATCACACAAATAACTGACTCTTTTATATTTGTTTAATAATAAGCTTCACGGCACAAGAACTGAGCAGTTTTAACTCTATTCTTAGCTAATTTGGCCCCCGCACAGTGTGCATCCTGGAGATACTGCACTTTGTAGCTTCCATTGCCAGCTCCTCTCCTGATAACACTTCGACCTCTCCTGTGGCTTAATCCCCTACTTCCTCCTCTAATTCCTCCTCCCATGGCTGGCAGGAAGTCCAGCCCTATTCTCTCCCCTGCTCAGCCACTGGCTGTAAGCTGCTTTATTGGCACCTCAGGGGATAATTGGGGAGCAGTGTTTACATAACATTAAGACAGGAGATTCTCAGAACAAGGATTGCAACCAGGGGGAGGTGTAACAGAAATCATCATTTGAATTACACAATAACCTTATGCCTACAGGGGACAGTAGGAAAAAGGAAGAGGAGAAATCTCATCAGAACACGTTTTATTTTGTAGTTCTAGGATATTAAACCTAGGGTCTTATACATGGTTGGTAAAGATACTACAGTTGAGCCACATCTCAAGCTCAGAAAGGGCAATGAAAATAGCATCTCAAGAATATTCTATGGATTTTATTCAACCATAAAGAAAAATTATATTTTCAAGAAAAATAGATAGAATTGAAAAAATTAGTGTTGAGTTGAGGTTACCCAAAATCAGCAAGACAGTAGCACACATTCTCTCTCATACATTAACCTTAGCTTATAATTCTTGTATTCATGTGTTTAAATGGGAGTCACTTCGTGTAGAGGTCAGAATGCTGAGAACTGAAAGTGTAAACGGGGATGAGGCAGGAAGAGGAAGGGGAAAGGACCTACCATGCTGAGGATGTGTGAAAAGGCCATAAGGTGACTAGCAAGATGACTCATTGGATAACGGTGCTTGTTGACAAACCAGATGATCTGAGTTCAGTCCCCAGGAAAAAAAAAAAAAAAAAAGAACTGATTTCCATAAATTATCCTCTGACCTCCACATGTGTGCCATGATACATACATGCGCCACGTGTGTGCCATGATACATACACACCAATGTACATATGCATACATGCATAAAATAAATAAAATACAATTTTTAAAATTCAAAGAAAAAGCCATAGAGAAACCTTATGCTTGGTAAGCAATCATCTAATTAATCAGTTAATTAAGAAACTAAAAACTGAGCCCCGTGTGGTGGTGCACATATTTAATCCCAGCACTTGGGAGGAAGAGGTAGGCAGATCTCTGTGCATTTGAGACCAGCTTGAACTACATAGCAAGTTCCAGGACATCCAAAGCTACATAGAAAGACCCTGAATCAAAAAGCCACAAGACAAAATAAAATAAAATTTGGGGGGGAAAAAAACCTATTTGGGTGTGTGGTGGTTTGAATATGCAAGGCTCCCGTATGCTCATATATTTGAAGTCATCAGGGAGCGAGCGTTGTACTGTTTGGAAAAGATTAGGGGTGAGGCCTTGTTGGAGGAAGTGGGTCACCAGAAGCAGGCTTTAGGGCTTCCAAAGCCCTCTTCAGGCCAGAGTCTCTCTCTTGGCCTTCAGATCAGGATGTGACCCTCAGCGGCTGTCCAGCACCATGCCTGCCACCGTGTTCCTCACCACGATGATAATAGACGAAACCTCTGAAACTGTAATCAAGCTCCCTCTTAAATGCTTTCTCCTCTAAGAGTTGTTTTGGTCGTGGCGTCTGTTCGCAGCCATAGAACAGTGACTAGGGCAAGGGGAAAAGAAAAGGACACAGTGGGTAAAGGGGCTTTCCATACAAACCTGGAGACCTCCGTTCTGCCCCTGAAACCCAGGTAATGGTAGAAGGAAAGAACTCTGACTCATAAAGTTGTCCTCCGATGTCCACATGTGTGCTCTGTCATGACCACATACACACGTACACACGTACACACACACACACACACACACACACACACACACACACACTGCATATTTACTATTATTATTGTAATAATAAATAATAGTAAATAACTTTTAATATATATTTAAAAAAAGGTTTGAGTGGGGGTAGCCAGTGTGGGTGAATAAAGTTGCTCCCTGAAGCCTTTAGTTAAGGGAAAAAAAAAAAAATCCCTCTGCCAGAGGTGGGTGTTTCCCTATAAAAGTTGTTGAATCTACTTTTGATCAAAAATTACTAACATTAATAAATCAAAAATCTTACATTGGTATAGATCTTTGTATTGTATTTTGTTACAACATGATAAGGTATTGTATCTATGTAATTCTTAAAACTGCAATGTTAAATTTCAGTTTTTTTGAAAGCTGCTGTTATCAACTGTTTAGGACAGTTAAGAAATGCATATTAGCAGACAGACAATCAAACTCATGGTTACGTTAGATTCTAGCTTAAATAATTACAAAAATATGTTTTCTACTTGACAGAACAATAGCTAGAAACAAACAATTCAGATAGGATAGATGGTCTTCAAAAACCTCAGAGCTCTACAGTATACGGCACTTAAAGATAATATATTAATTTAAGGCCTTTTGACCATGAGACAGGTCTGCTCTTGGCAGCAGTCCCATTCTACTTCAAAGAGCATCAAAGGCATCATATGTGGCAAGCTAGCCACTGGGTGAGAAAATGCCATGTGTCAGTTTCAGACAGTTACTGACCAAACAGGACAAAATGAATACAAGATACTCAATTGCTGAGCTTTGCAAGGAATAAGTAGTCAAGTCATTTATAATTCCGTCTTCACAGAAAAGCTTGTCAAATATTCTGAGCCAGAAGGCTGGAGATGATGCTCCAATGTTATGGAAGAATTTGAGAGGACTGTGCAAACAGCCAAATATCTCTATCATTTCTATAGTTTTGGAAGCTGCTTGCCTGCACTTGCTACATATTTAGGTAGCAAATACGATTGAAGACTAGATAGTATAGCCTCACAGTTAAACTTGTTTAGGATGATAGAAAATTATAGATAGTAAAATACTTTATCCAACGGTGCCAAAAAATACAAATATAATTTTTACCCAATAATTTTATAATTGTTATTATTACATATAGTTTGTTATTATGAGAAAAAGAGCCCTTTATTGGACTAAAAGGGAAAGATGTAGGCATAAGGTTACTGTGTAATTCAAATGCTGATTTCTGTACTGACCCCATTTCTGACTCCTTGTTCTGAGAATCTCCTGTCTCAATGTTGCTTAAACACTGCTCCCCAACTGTCCCGGGATATGTCAATAAAGCAGCTTACAGCCCACTGCTGAGCAAGGAAGAGAATAGTCCTGGACTTCTTGCCAGCCAGAGGAGGAGGAGCTAGAAGAAGAAATAGGGGGATTCAGCCATGGGATTCAGCCACCAGAGCTGTCAAAGTGAAATCAAGAGAGGAACAGGAGCAAGAAAGCTGGAAAGTACAAGTGTCTCTGGGATATACATTTGAAAGAAGCCAAATAAGCTTAGTAGCTTAAAAATAGATTGATAACTGCTCAGTTCTTGTGCTGTGAAGCTTGTTAAAATAATATAATAGAGTTTCAATTATTTGTGTGATAGCCAGGTTAAGAGAGAAACTGAGAAACAAATACAGTTTTATAAAAATAACTTTAACAATGAGCCATGCATATGTCAGTTTTCTACCACCCAAGGCTCAAGGAATGCTGCAAAACAGGGCAGAAAAGACACTAAGTGCCTGTGAATGTGGAGGAATGCTGGGAAACGCTGGTGTGGCTGTTGCATACATTAGCTAACGCAACTGTGGCTACCTGCAAGTCAGTTGAGAAAATATAATATTTAGCCCAGCCTGAGCTCCATAGCAAGACCTTGTTTCAAAACAAAGAGATTATGCATTCCAAAAGATATGGGCAAGACAAGTTCTCAGGAGTTTTACTGGTTATCGCCAGAAACAAACAAACAAAAAAAACCAAAAAAACAAACCACAAATGTTTGTTAATGGTAGAATAAATTTATAAGTTGTGAGAGTCATTCATACAATTGAATACCTACCCTACCATAAAAATAATGGACCAGAGATGCATATAACAATACAGATAACCTTTCAAACAGAATGCAGACTTTGGCAGACAGGGCTGGCAAAGTGCCTCAGTTGGCAGAGTACTTACCTACAATACAAGAAGCTCTGGGTTCGGTCACCAGCACACATGAAATCAGGTGCTGTGGTCCATTCCTGTTAGCCTAGTATTCAGAAGGTGAAGGAAGAAGAATCAGAAGTTCAAGGTCATCCTTGGCTACACAGCAATTTGAAGACTAAGCTAGGGTCTCAAAAAAAATTTTTTTTCAGGCAAAAAAAAAAAAAAGAATTCATATTTCATAGTTATAACTCCCAAACTAATCTATGATGAAATACAGGATCACCTTAAGAAGAGGGGGAGAGGAGGTTAGGGAGAGAGGAAGTGGGGAATGGCAGAGTCAGGGAATGACTTCTAAAGTACACATAATATTCTGTGTCTCACCCAGGTGTGCTTTCATAATTGTGCAATTTATAAAAATTAAGAAACCTGTATACTTAAGATTTACATATGTTGTTTTGTATGGTATATTTACATTTCTTAAAAAGTTTTCCTAAGCCAGGTGTGGTAGCACACACCTTTAATCCCAGCACTCAGGAGGCCATGGCAGGCAGTTGGACCTCTGTGAGTTGAAGGTCAGCCTGGTCTACAAAGCAAGTTCCAGGACAACCAGGACTCTTACACAGAGAAACACTGTCTTGAAAACAAACATAAATTAAACAAGATAGACACCAGAAGCGGTGGAAGAGAGGAAACAGGATGGGAGCCTACTATAGAGGGTCCTCTGAAAGGCTCCACCGAACAGAGTATGGAAACAGATGCTGAGACTCACAGCCAAACTTTGGGCAGAGCACAGGGAGTCTTATGGAAGAAGGTGGGGATAGAAGGACCCTGAGGGGACAGTAGCTCCACAAGGAGACCAACAAAGCTAAAAAGAATCTGAGCCTGAGGGGTCCTGCAGACTGACGCACCAACAGAGGACAATGCATGGAGAGGACCTAGACCCCCTGCTAGCCCACAGACAGCTCAGTTTCCATGTGAGTTCCTGAGTAAGGGGGAGCAGGGGCTGCCTCTGTCAAGAGCTTAGTTGCCTGCTCTATGATCACTTGCCCCTGGTGATGCAGCCTTGCCAGGCCACAGAGGAAGAGGATCCAGGCAGTCCTGATGAGACTTGATAAGCTAGGATCAGATGGCAGGGGAGGACTTTTCAGTGAACTAGGGAAAGGGGATAAGGGGGAAGAGGGAAGGAGGGTGGGACTGGGAGGAGTCGAGGGAGGGGGCTACAATTGGGATATATAATGAATAAACTATTAAAAAAACATTAATTAATTAATTAAAAGGTTTTCCTAAAATTACAAAATACAGAATAATTGTTATTTCTGGAGGGGAGACCAGGAGATGAAAAAGGAAGCCTGAAACTTACATGGACAGTGCATAAACCTTTTTATAGTACATTAAGTGTTCAAAACACATAATTTTAGTTTTAAAAAACATTTAAATGTTTGCCAGTACTGGGAGACTTAAAATCGGAATTAGGAGCTGGAGAGTTGGCTCAGCAGTTGCGAGCGCTCTTCCAGAAGACCCAGGTTTTAGTCTCAGCACCCACGTGGAGGCTCACCGCCATCTACAACTCCAGTTCTAGGATGTCTGATGCCCTCTCCTGGCTCCCGTGGGCACAGGGTACACAGGCACACCTTCAGGCAAAACATCTATACACATAAAAATGAGTTAATGAATTAATAGATTTCAAATTAAAATTAATGTAAATGGCTCGGTGATGTTAGAATGCAGGAGGGCGTTTGCATTGGTTTAGTGCCTTCCTAGCATTTCCCCTTCGAGGGAACTCTCTGAGGTAAAACAGGAATCCTTAGGGGCATTGTTGAATATACACTATCTGTATCTCGGCTGTGAATGATTTACATGCCTTTAATCGTCATCTAACCCTATGAGGCCAGGGATGTTATCACCCCAATTTAACAGATGAGAAAACACACAGGGAGTCCAAGTGATTTGCCCATGGCCTCACAGCAGGCAAGCCCTGGAAGCCTGGGTTTGAACTGCACCCTGGGTTCGGAGCCTCTGCCCTACTCTACCTCTCATAAGAAATGCAACTCCCGTGTCTGGGGGTTCTCAGCCATAACCTGCACCTCTGTGGAAGCCTGGACTAGAGTTCCCCGTGTTAAATACGCCTGCTTGGTAGAGAAGGGTATTGTGATGTGGCTGTAATTACAATGACAATGAATTATATTGTCATTACAGCCAGTAACAACAGACATTAAGCCCACACAGCAGTATATAATAGAGCGTATTAAAAACCTGACATGATCCAACAGCAAATACAGAGCTTAATTCTAGACCTTCCCTAAGAAGAACCTGAATAAATTATCTCCTCTCTCAACTCTCTCTCCCTCTCTCTTTCTCATTCTTTTCCAGCATATGGTGCCTACCACTCAATGGACCAAGTTAGAGTTCTCTAGCTGGTGACTCTCTTCCAGGACAGAAGTTCTTTCCACTCCTTCTTTGACTGCTTGTGCAAATGACTTAGACACTGGACTGTTTCACAGCTATCTGAGTGCACGTGGGGCAAAGAAGACTCAAACACACAGGTCCTTTGTAAAGATTCCCATAGAGCCCTCTTCCTTGCACAGCATGTTGACTGCTGTATTCCGACGACTGAGAAAGGGCCCTGTAAGTTGTAAGTGTTCGCGACATACGAACTCCTGGTTAGATGCCGTGGGGACTGTGCTCCTCACGAGAGGCGGCGTGGGGCAGCTACTTCATGAACAGCGCGCAGAATCACAGTGTATTCACACGTGGTCCCCCCTCACCTCTGGGAAAGGCCTCAACATGTCTATCAACATAGATTACAAAGGCACTGTGCACGCTGGGTCTTGATGACAGGACAAATTAGTTCACATTGGCATGATGGGCAGCCAGCTCCTTAGAGAATGCTGGAGAGAAAGCCCACACACGCAGTTGGGGCGGCGGTCTGTGTTGTGACTTGGATTTGAAATCCCTTACAAAGGCCCATGTACAGAGGGTTGGCCACCAGCCCATGCCACCTTTGGAGGTGGCAGAATCTTTAAGAGGTGGGGGCCCTGTAGAAGTAAATTAAGTCACTGAGGGCACACTCTTGAAGGATGTATTAGGAATGGTCCCTTCCCTCCCTTAATTTGCTTCACAGACACCATGGCTCATGACTTGCCGTGTCCCAAACCCCCAAACAATAGGGCCAAATGACTATGAGCAGAAACCTCTGAATCTATGAACCAAATAAATCCTGTCTCCTTTAGGAGTTGATTTGCCTGGCTTGTTTCATCATAGCAGCGGCAAGCTGACTAATACAGCCCTGTCTGCAGGATTTGCTATGAGCAATTCTTCCCACCCTAGAGGAAGATAGGAACAGACATGTCTCCAGTTACTTCAAGAATTCTAACCCTTCCTCTGGTAAGAATCGAATGAAATCTGCAAGGCCAGGCAAGCAGAGCGCCCTGCCCGAGTGAGCCAAAAAGCTCTCCTTCCTAGATCCTCTGTTTCAATTCTAGCCCCACTTTCTTTAAGGTCTAGAGGTGGACAAGCAAGCAGCCACCATTTTTAAATATGGACCACCACAAGTCAGTGGGGCAGCCTTTTGGAAAGGGACCAGTAGCTTCCTTCCCCCAGTAAGCCTGCCTTGTCTTTGCAGGAGATATGGTCGACCCTTTCTTCACACACCCCTTCACCACTTTCCCCTCTTTCAAACTGTACCCATGTGCCTTTCTCCCTACTCACATTTTTCTTTAGTCTTCAGTGGGGGGGAAACCAAGAGCTTCATCCCAGGTGCCAAAAAACCTACAAACCAGCACACAGAACCTAGGAGAACTTCACCAGAACCAAGTGTTTCTTAGGGACTTGGACAGCCTGTCTGAACTTGTATGTTACTAAGGTCTAATACAGAAGTTCTGAACCTGTAGGTCTCGACCCCCTCCTCACAGGGCTTGCGGGTCAGATCTCCTGCATATCAGATATTTACATTATGATTCATAACAGTAGCAAAATTACAGCTATGGAGTAGCAACGAAAATAATTTTATGTTTGGGGGGGTCACCACAACATGAGGAGCTGCATTCAAGGGTCACATCGACCGTGGCTCTGACATGTCCTGTTCACACCCACCTTGGGTTCTGCCCGTGCCAGTTCTGATGCCTGACACAGGGAATGGCCTAGCAACCTGGACTCTTTCTTGTATCCTCTCCACCATCTTTCTTTCACTTGAAATCATCTTGATCTTGAATCCACTCTCTGACTTGGGCCTCAAAACCTGAGGTCTAAGAATTTCATCCCGTGACCTTGTCTTCTGGAAGTGTGTATGTAGGTGTCCCTAACATTCTGAGCTCGCAGCACCTGTCTTAACACTCTTTCGGTGTTTCTATTGTAGTATGGCTCTTTTATCTCTCCCTCCATCTCCCTCTTGCCTCTTCCCATGGTCCTGTTTTTTGGGGACTTTTCTGTCATCACCCCTCTGTGCCTCCTCTGCCCTCCCTCCAGGGGCCCTGGGAAATGCCTGCAAACATGGTGTTGCACCAGGGCTTTCATCCCGATCCAGGTGGCTGGAATCCAGTACAGGATTTACACCGCCCTGACCCTGAGCCGTCAAGAAGGAACAGCCAGATTAATGGGGTGGGCGGGCTGGGGTAATAATCGTTTGTTTGATGTGACAAGCCTGATAGGCGTTGATTTACTTACAGACTGATGGGCTTTTAATTGAGCACCTCCATCCCAGTCACTTCAAAGGCAGGGGAAGTTGACAAGGGGCCCCTTTCACGCGGGGCTCCTAGTGACTGACAGGCCCCCTCCGCCAGCGCTATGCTGGGCCAGGATTGGCCCTGGGCAGCCCCTACCCGGCCCTCTGGCAAAGTAACACATTTTCTGTGTAACTCAGAAATGGCCTTTTGTCTGCTGCCAGAGAAGGCAGGCCCTGCTCGGAAGGCCCCGCATATTCCAAGAAAAGCTAGAGGAGCTGGTGATGTGTTCGGTTAGGGAAAGGGCACCCTTCAGTGTGAAAATGGCTACTTTGTTCTAAACCGTGTTGCCAAGGCAGGCTGCGTTCCCCTGCTTTCTCCTCCTTCCCCTACTTCCTCCCTCTTATTAAGCACTTTTTTTTCTTTATGCTTCCCAGGCCCCTTCCTTCCCCTCCTCCTTCTCTCTCCTCCTACTTCCTCCTTCCTTCTCCTTCAGAGGGAAGGCCAGAAAAGGTGGGACCGGCTTCTAGTGTCCCTGTTAAGACCAGTACTCTCCTCATGGACTTTCAGTTCTCAGGGTAGGAACTGCTAGGCCTTTCAGACCAGAGGATCATAGATGAGAAGACCAGTCCTCTACCAGGAACCCCTGTTTCCTGTAGGCAACACTGCCTCCTTCCTGTGGGCAGTCCTCTCCTCCTCGCCACTTACCGGTGGTCAACCTCTGTCTAAAAACATTAAATGGAAAATTCTAGAAATAAGCAGTTCGTTTGTTTTTAAATAACGCCTGTTACTATATACTATTGCAGTTCTAGCTCATTACTCATGGTTGTCCATCTCTCATGGGCCTGATTTATATTAAACCCTAACATGGATACACGCATGCGTAGAATCTGAAGTCTCAGGCATCCGCTGAGGGGGTTGGACTCAGGGATGTGGAATTACTATCCTGTTCTCCTTTCACCTAGATCATTCAAATCACGCAGATTTTCCTCAGTTTGACAGCTTAAGGCTAATCTGTCGGGGAAGTGCTATGAGAATGCTTTGGCTTGGTGTGATTTGGTTTGGTATGGTTTACAAAGTCCTGATTTATTGGCTGCTAAATTTGCCTCATTGCTGGAGGAGAAGGCAAGGCTAGAGTCACTTCTGGCCTGTCAGCTTGTTTTCTAGGCTAAGACACCACTTCAGGGCAGAATCTGAGAACCTGAGAAGAGGGACCTTCTCCTGCAACCCCAAACCTTTCACTGGGCCAGCAGTGAAGGGAGACACCAGGCAGGAGGAGCTTTGAGTTCTAAGTCAAACTCCTCTGCCCCTTAAACTGGGCAAGTCCCATAACCAATGTTCATCTCTTTTCCCCTGCAGGAACTTGTCCAGGTTCTCAAAGCTGGCACCTGCCTAGAAAGAAAGACAATGATAACAACTCACATTTACACAGCATTACTTCATCTGGAAAGCGCTTTCACTTCTGTTATCTTAATTGATCTTTTAGCAACTACCCGAGGTAAATGGCTGGAATGTTATGATGCCCATTAGCAAGATGAGGAAACTGAGAGACTCAATGCATAATTTGCTCTGAAGCTGCACAATCGGGTCTCGAACTCAGAAAACTCCCCTCAGGGTAGCTCCTTCTCCCATTCCACTTCTATGGGAAAACTGTTTCCTAGTGCTTTGAGGGGTTCTTCAGTTCAAACCCAGGACCGTTCATGTGCTAAGCAAGCAGCCACAGAGCTACATCCTAACCCTCCTCATTCCCTTTGAGGCAGCATTTTCTCAATTCAAATGGTGGGTTGTAAATTTTCCCTTCTGCTTTCCTCCCTCTGTCTTCCGGTCTCTTTACCCTCCTAGCTCATTTGTGCAGGGACATCAGGAAGCCAATCCCCTCACTTTGTCTCTGCCCTAAGGCTAACTTTCCAGCCTTGCCTGAGAGCCCCTATCTGCACCCTTCCCCACTGTCATCCATCTGTGATACAGGGCCATTGGCAGAGAACCTGCCCTTGCATTCAGTGTCTGCTAAGGTCCTTCATCTGAAATCCCAAGCAGAAGACAAACCACAGAGGCAGGAAACCGTGTGTGTGTGTGTGTGTGTGTGTGTGTGTGTGTGTGTCCTGCTAGAAGGCATTTTCTTCACAGAGCTAAGCTCCTGGGGGAAAGCTGGGAAGAAGAGATCATCATTTCCTTCTCTGCCCCACGATGTGAGTACCTTTGCACTGATACACTCAGCGTCCTGAGATGATGAGGTGATCATGCCCTGGGACTCTCGGTGAGAAGCCTGACCCTCGAGATGAGCACTTAGCTCTCCACGACATTCCCCTACTTCCCACCAGAGAAAATCTTGTTGTAGTGTTTGATGCTGAGACAATTGACGGAAGAGCAGTAAGTTTAAGAGTGGGGTCAAATTGCTCCACTGCTTGCCAGCTCCCATCCTTAGATAAGCCGGTTTATACTTGCTATGCCTCAGTCTCCTTACCTGTCAAATGGGACAAAGCCATCACCTACTTTTTACAAAGCTCCTGTACGTACCTCACTAACCTAATTTACCTATCCCACAATGCACTGTTATTTAAGATCCAAATAAGACAGAAAAATGCTGTCAAATAATCTGTAACACAATGCTTTCATTAAATCAGTGTCGGGGGTGATGTTCAAGTTTGAAATATGCATCTCAGAATTGATTAACTATAGCTAGGTAAAATTTTCAGCACTGTAGCAGGCACACAACGGGGGCTGTGGGAGCACGGCTGTTGCTGCTAACTGCCTTCTCTCAAGAGCACTATGATGAGTGGGATAATCCTCCTTTTACCGATGAGGAAACAGAAACCAGGAGAGATGAAGTGATTTGACCAAGCTCCCATAGCTGGTGAGTCCTCAGTAGGCATTTAAACCTGCCTTTGAGGTACAATAATCTATAGTTATTATAAGAGCTGGCAGCCGCCCACCAAGCTACCAGGGAGTTCAGAGCGGCATTTTGTTCTCAATTGCATTAGCTTTCTTTAATCTAAGTCTCCCCCACCCCCGGTATAATTACTCTCCTCCCTCCCCCTCCTTCTTTGTACTTGGCTCTGATCTTTATACTTTTCTGTTAATGGCTTCAGATTTTACAGTATCTGCATTTTGAATTGTAAGCGACCTCAAATCTTTTATGGAGGTGGGAGGGATATAAATAAATATAAAGATTAAGATCGGCTTTTAAAGACGACATGCATCAAGGGAAGAGATGGAACTATGCCCACAGTGTCACTCAGGAGTGTGGGGCATGCATATGTGTACACTCCTGGGGAATGGCCTAGCATGTCTCCATGGCCACAGAACACTGGTGTGTTCCCTCCTTCCACCACTGAACCCTGGGTGGTGAGCGTCCTGAGAAAATGCAGAAAGTCCATTTGTCCCTCAAGCTGGTTGCCTGTGTGGGCTCTGGAGGGTCATAGTGAATTTGTTTGAGTCTGTCAGGATGGGATTGGGGTATTTCAGAGTGAATGGGTTGTGTTTTGTCCTTGTTGTTTTCCCTAACATGTCTCTTTCCCATTGTTAGAGTTTGGGTGATAATTTTACAGACCACCATGCTTGTGTGGCCTAATTAGAGTTCTTCATTAGCCAACGACAGAGAGAGAGAGAGAGAGAGAGAGAGAGAGAAAGAGAGAGAGAGGGAGGGAGCTTTGCCCCCAAGAATTCTTGGTACCAAAGTTCAAGGGTGCCGCATTTATACAGGCAAAACGCTCAATGACATCATTATCAAGAGTAGACGAGGGGAACCTAGTAACACTTGTTTTGCTATTAAGAACACATCAATGTCTGGGTTACATATCTGGACAATGGTCAGAGAGTCAGGGAAAGCCTCGAGTGTGTTGTCAAGGCAGACATGACTGCCCAGGGGGCTAGGGCCTTGCAAATAGTGCCTGGGAAGACAAAAACTGTAGGCAGGACTAGATGAGGACAAGATGGCGGTATCACTTCACCACATGTGCTGATACGGCTCTGTTTGAGTCAGGGTAGGACTGAGGGCTGGGATGAGGAAGGGATAGAACAAGCTGTACTAGGGAGCTTTGTCAAGGGAAGGAGGGAGAGCATGCCACCATCGCTTGGTACCCAGGAATGGATCCCACTGCTCTTCTGGGACTGGAGAGAAAAAAAAAAAAACAAAAAACAGAAACCTAAACTAAACCCTCTGTGTGATAATCTCTTGATGGAATATTTGAGAAGCCAGATACGGATCAGCAGCCTTTTCCTCTCACCTGCAGCTGACACCACAGGATGCTCCACAGTCGCAGGTGACTTTCTGAGTGGGTGGTGCTATGTTTTTAAGTTGGATATGTTTCGCAATATCTAAATCTATTTTTGACTGTAGATGGGAAAGCAAAAATATAAACTCTGGAGATCAGAGCCTAGAAAATAAATGTGCTTTGAGATAATTCAAAATTAAAACCCATATCCCTCTGAAAACCTTTTTTGTCATTTGTAACTGGTTTTGTTTTTTTTTTAAAAAAAAAATACCTATTGTTATTACACACTCATAAATAACCTGATTCTGGCATATGCTTTCATACCAAACAAAAATGAATAAATTAAACTTGATTTACAGCCCTTTTCATTTTTATTAGTACCGCTCTGAAGAGTTTATGTAAGGGACGTGCCAGCACAGTTATGCCAAATGTTTTAAGGCGTTGGTATTGATATTATATAAATTAAGGTGTTTTAATTTGCATTCTTTAATTAACTAAATACTGGCAGAAAAATAAAACACAAGGGCAGCCCTGACTTATTGCCTCTATTAAACTGCTGACATCTCCAAAAAGATGTGTTAAGTAATCCAATTCACGAGGGGGCGGGAGGGGGATATTAACAGGCTCCCACTTGGCACAAAGTGCTGGGGTATAAGAAATGAATCTCCTGCTTTGCTTGCAGAGAGGAATGGAGGAGGATATGCTGAGGTCTGAGCCCGAGTTCACAAGAAAGGAGCTGGACAAAGGCTTGAGCTACCCACGCTGCCCTGACCTGAGCCCGGATCACCACGCATGGTCCCAAGAACACTGTGACTACTGCTGCTCTTGCCACACAACGCGGAATCGTGGCTCCTCCGGGACCAGATGATCTAGCTGAATTAGTCAAACGTGCCAACCTGATCATACCACAAACCAGGGGAGAAACAGCTGACATTTTTCCATGGCGCTTGCAGCTTCCGGTTCATCCCAACCCACAGAGTACTAGGAGCACCCCAATTCCTTCCGGAAACTCTGGGTTCTATCACTCCCTCTGGGGACTTTTCTTTTCGTCGTTATAAGGAAGACACTAGATTATTTTTTCTGGGTTTTTTTTTTCTAACTTCCACACTCCCTTTTTATTATTATTATTTTGTTACTTCCCTCTCCTGCCGCGGTAAACAATGCTAAACCAGTAAGAGCTCTTCAGTAATTTCTCCCCGGACTTTCAGGGAAGGAAAGCTATAGGGAGAAAGCAACTCCCACTGGTCAGCCCCAGGAAAACTATTTTTCTTGAAGCAGTCTGAAAAGGCTGTATTTCTCTTGCCTAGCACACAAGGTCCTCAATGAGCCATCTGTTTACTGTTCCCTTGCCATCCTGAGGGTGTCTGTCTTGCGTTGTCGGCCTAGTCTGGGAAGCATCATGTGGAAGGCAGAGATCTAAAGGTCCCAGTATTCTGCTGAGCTGACTCCCAGCACTCACATGGAGATACGAAGCTGGGCTTCACCTCCTCCTCCCCCTCCCCCCCACAGGCTACACTACAGTCTCATACTGTATTCTCTCCTTTGAAAGGTCCCAACAAGAGCCAGTTCAAGCAAGCCAGCAGCTAATTGCCCAGGTCTCTGAGAACTGTCACCCCAGCTTCCTTCCTGGATGATTTTCTTTATCTGCACAAGGAAGAAAGGATGAATTCCAACTTCAATAAGGAAAACCCTGCTCTTCTTTGCCAGCATCCCATCCCCCAGCCCTCTCCCCCCACCAAAAAAAAAATCGCACTTTCTTGTCGTTTCCCATCTTGCAGCTCTGTCGGTTGTTTTAAAACATGTCTCTTGTCATAAATAAAATCGTCATTATGCATTTTGACTGCAGTGGTGAAATTTCACAGCGTAGCTAGAGGACAGGCCTGTGAGGGCCTGTTCAACTTTGGTTGCTGCATGGGACCAAAGGGCCCCCCCATTCTACCCAGCTTTTAACTACCGTGGCCTTTCTGTTCTGTCTGTGAAGATGGTTTAGATATGGTTTATTGTCTTTAGATATGGTTGATTGTTTATTGCTGGGCATTGGCTGCTCTGGGCATTGGCTGCTCAGTGTGATAATGTTAAAAATCGATGGAACCTTTCACAGGTGGGAGCTAAGAGAAGGTCATTGAGACTGTACGATTACAAGGGACTCATGTAGTTCTCAGGGGTTCCCAGTCTTTGTCTTCCAGTGGAACCATGCACCCTCCCCTCCCCTCACATATCATTGCCATGATGTCATACAGCAAGGCATGGAGGAAGAAATGCCAAAGCCATGTCATTTAGCCTTTTGGCCTCTATACTATGAGCTAAATGAACGAACATCTTTTCAGAATAAGTTACCTATCCTCCAATATTTCATTATAGTCACAGGGCAGGGACTAACAGCTGTTTGGAGATTCCTTTAATTTTCAATCGTTTGCACGTCGGTATATTTAAGAAAACTGATGAGAGAAACAAAGTTTAACCTAAAGCAGTTGTGATAACTATCAATATCAGAACTTGACTGAAGACACCTAAAGAAATCTCTTTCGTGTACAAAACAGACAGACAGGAGAGTATACTCAACAGAAATTGGAGTTCTTGTTGGAATTTTACTTTAGACACCCTGAAGTTAAATTATCTAGAGACCCTAGACATTCCTGACCCTTCTACAAAGTATGAGCTTTGGCCCAGTGACTCAAAGAGACCCTGGCTGGAGGAGGGGATATCAAAATAAATACCCCTTAAAATGTTCTGGCAACTTACAATTATTTTTTTTATCAGATACTCGTTGCAATAATCAAGACACCATCTGAAAAATCTCTATTTTTTTTTCTTAATGTTTTTGTTTTCATTTTTGAGTCATGATCTTGATCTATAGTCCAGATCAGCCCTCTGGCCTCTGCCTCCTGAATGCCAGGATTTCAGCTGTACACCCATGGGCCTGGCATTCTTTTGGGGGAGGGTATGTTTGCATAATTGTGTTTGGGACTTCAATGTCTTAGATGGCTTAGAAAGGAGCATGCTGAACAAATTTGGAGAAGAGATCACACAGATATCATCGCCTTCATGGCCAAATCTCATGGGAAAGGTCAAAGGCAGACGGCATGAGCTCTGCATAACTGAGATACCCATCGGTCAGGCTGGGGTAGGCCTGGTCCCTGCTTCCCATTGTGAAGTCCTTTTACTCTTCTCAATGATTCCCTTATACTTAAATGAAAGATGTACAACCACCCCCAGCATGAGGTCTGTACCCCCAGACAGTGTGCAGTAAATGATAGTGGAAGTCTGAATTTATCTGAGTTATCAGGCACACACGCCTCTCGGCCCAGTACTTAGAAAGCTGAGGAGGAGGGTCATAGGTTACAGGGCCAACCTGGACTACATGAGAAAATTCCAGGTAAGCCTGGACTATTTAGCAAGAAGCTGTGCCCAAAGGGTGCGGGGAGGGGAAATGTGTGTGCACTTGAGAGATAGTGGTAGCGTTCCATCATTGTGACAAACAAAACCAGAGTGAAAGATTTGTTTCGAAAAATTATTTTGAAGCCTTATGGTTTCAAAGGTTTTGGTGCATGGTGGCTTTGTCCCTTCACCCTGGGCTTGAAGTAAGACCAAACATCATGACAGAAAACATGCATTACAACAACACCACTGCCCTGGGTAGCCAGAAAGTAGAATGAGCAAGGAATGGAGCAGGGACAAGATAAGCCCTTTTAGGGTGGGTCTCCAGAAACCTGTTCTCTCCAGCTAAGTTTTACCTCCCAGTCTTCTCCACTATCTAAAAAAAAAAAAAAAAAAAAAAAGCCATGGAATTATGAGGTCATCAACTGATAAAACAATTGCTTAGGGCTGGGGAAATGGCTCAGGGGTGAAGTGTATCTGATGCTCTCACAGAGGACCCCCGGTTCAGTTCCCAGCACACATCCACATTGAATGACCCTCGACCACCTATAACCCCAGTTCCAGGAGAACTGTCATCCTCTTCCAGCTTCTGTGGGCACCTGAACACACACACACACATGAATGAATGAATGAATGAATGAATGAATGAATGGTTTAAGATGTTTTTAACTAAGTCATAGTCTTCATGATGTAATCTCTTCCCAAAGGGCTCACCTCTGAACATTACCTTGGGGACCAAGCCTTCAACATAGGAGTTTTTAGGAACATTGCATATTCAAACAACAACAGACATCAGGCTGGAATTAAGACCAGGCCCCCTTGGTTTTCTGTTGTTGCTTAATCTATATGCGCACATGATGTTCAAAGGAAAGGTCTGTGGTCCCTTTCCCAAGATACTGAATGTACATCAGAGGGACGGGAGACTGGGCTGTTTGTCTGTCTTTACCCTCTGGGGATTGCCTCAGCCCCACACCTACCAAGTGGTCAATAAATAGTCATTGAGAGGATGAATCATTGAATTAATCAATCCAATCCAATTAAATGGATGGATGAATGTTTCCTCCACTCCTTTCTGGGCCTCAGTTTCCTCTCTACCATATTTCTCATTTCTCAAGATGAAGGGAAATCCCAGTGCGGTGAGCAACCCTCTGGAAAATTATGAAAGTAATTTGTCTTCAGTGTGCCTTGCTGGTTTTTCTCTTTTCTTTTCCCCCACCTTGGGAAAATTCCACCCCTTTAAGTCTGCCTTCACAAGCACTGTAGGGGCCCGCCCGCCTACCTGCACTGTAATATCAACTCTACCACTTCCTGGCTGGAAAGCCTGGGAAAATGCTTAACCTCTCTGGGTCTGAGTGTACCACCTATTAGGTAGGCACAACAGTAGTGCCCAGTAGCGAGGGATCTGCTGTGAGATAAATAAGTTAATGCCTGCAAGGTGCTCAGAACAGCATCCCATAAATGCTCAATAAATGTTGCCCTATATGCAAGACTGTCTACTACCTCAATTGAAGAGCAGGGCGTTAACAAGAGTGATTTATGTCCCAACCGACCAATATTTGCAGCTTAAGAGAGAAGTTGCAGGGCTGAGGATCTGAGCAATTATCTAACCTGTGCCAGATCCTAAGTCTGATCTCCAGCATCGGAGAGTTTCTAAAAAGCACCTAGACCTAAATGGATGAAAGTGATCAAGAAAGAATGGCCAGGCTGATGTATGAGAACAGAACAAGCAAGGAAGGCAGACTTCAAAAGCTCACCTACCCTACCGCATACCCCTGACCTGGGTCTGTATGGCTCCCTGGGGCTGATGGGAGATAAGAGAAAACACTTCTTCAAAGAGCCTGAATCAAAAGGACAGGCTTGAAGATAAGCCCGTGGTCTACATTTCCCTCTGTCCCTCTTCCCTCCACATCTCTAAAGGAAATTCCTAGGGGAGGAAAAAGAGTTGATTCCTCCTCCTTTTATCAGGAGTTGCCATCCCCCATCCACAGAGCAATGGAGGTGATAGGAGTTAATAGACCAACAACAGGAAGGAGTTAAGAGGGACTCACTGCTTGCCCCACTCCCACCACTGTTGACTGTGTGACTTTCAAACTCTGCCTTCAGCTCTTAGAACCTGGGCCTTCATCTGCCACTAGGGATAATAAAACCTGCCCAAAATAACTCTGAAATTTGTTGTAAGCAGGGGAACGTAAGAACTCACTTGGAGAGCAGATGACTCAGAGGGTAAAGGCGCTCGCAGCCATGCCCAACCACCTGAGTTTCATATTCAGGGCCCACATGATAGAAGTGGAGAGCCGATTCCTGTAAGGTGTCCTCTGACTTCCACCCACACACTCCTCAAGCATGGATGCACACGCACACACACAATGGACTTGAGCGGCTAAAACTGGAGGATTGTGAGTTCAAGGCCAGTCTGGGTAATGTAGCAAGTTCCTGCCTCCCATAATTACACAGGGTTGGGAGGGGGGATTCCTTTCACATGGTTGTATGGTCAACATTTTGCAAACTACAGTTGTCTGCCTTGAATTTTTCATGAATATGGTGAGATGAGAGGTATGGGTAAAACTCAGGTTTTCATGTGTGCATTTAGGGCTAGGGTTACAGTGCGGAGCGCTGGCTTAGCATGACAATGCCCTGCCACTACAAGGAAAAGAGAAAAGAGAGGAGGGGAGGGACAAGAGGAAGTAAAGGAGAAGGAAGAGGAGGTGGGTCAGACAAAAGGGAAGGGGAAGTAGAGAGGAGAGAAATGACTGGCCACTGAGCGAACTGGATCTTTGGCAACTGCTATGTCTTCCTCTGTGATTAGGGATAACCCACGTCTGGGGTCCTGAAAGGGTGAAGTGAGACAGCATGTCCAAAGTGCACAGAATAGTGTCAGCTACTGCCTGGATGGTCAAACACTGCCAGACAGTAAGAACACAGGGTGAAAAAGACAGACTCATCCACAGCCCCCTGGGAAGTAAAACAAAATGCAGGTAAAGGCAGATGCCCTGGGGACACCTGCAGTGCCAGAACTGTGAAGACAGACAGGGAGAGGAAGCCCTTTCCTCTCAGGAGCAGTCCTCCTCCGAGACTGGCTGGCCTGGCTCTTGCCAGTTTGCTGCCACCGGTCCTTAGTGACCCTGTCATGCCCCAGGCAGCCTCTGAAGCCTGGGGTGGGGCAGCTGAGGAAAAGCCTCTGGAGCCCTGAGTGCACCGTGCTAACTCAGGGCTTCTGGCCAAGGCAGTAATTGCCAGCTGCTGAAAGATATTAAACGCAGGGAAGGAAAACTAAGTTCTCTACGAGACAGAGTTCTTACAGCTTGTAAAAAAAAAAAATGTAAATAGTTACCCAGTGAGATATTATTTCATGTTGTTGCCATTAGGGTTTGAGTGTTATGCATAGAGGTGATCATTCAGGCAATCCCGCCCCAGCAAGGAGTGAAAACTACCCATTAACCCCTCACAACAAATCTACCACCTCTCGCTCTCCACCTGACTCAGGCATTTTTTCCTGGGTGGCAAATTTTATGTAAATTGAAGTTGTGGGGGGAAAAAAAATCTATAAATATTCACAATTTTCTAAAGGCTTTTTAAAAAAAATAGCTTTTGAGGGGCTTTTTTTTTTTTTTTTTGGATTGGACTAGACCCAGGGGAAGGTCTGCTGCCTTGTCCATGGAATTCCCAGCCTAGACTGAGATTTTAGGGATCCGGTTGCTTACGGCTGACACACAAGAGCGACTTTCCCAGGATGTCAACAGTGCACTGCAGCACAGCCAGCGTTTTCCTGGGACTCTCTTTGTCTCAGCACTCCACACGTGACATGCGTTGTCTGCCCGTGGCCTCCCAGGACCGGCCACTCTTAAACATGGGCAAACTGGAGCGTGAGGAAAGGTGACATGCCCAGGATCACCGCAGCAGCACCCTTTACAGGGAGGCCTGTTCTACCTCGGCATCCAGTATCTGCAGGTGAGCCACAAACCCATTCCTCTCTCTCTCAGCTCTAGCCGAGCTGCTTACAGGATCCAGTATTACGGAAAGCATAGCATGAAGTCAAGCAAGCTTGTAATGCCTGCTAGGGAGATGGTGAGTTCTAGCCCAGGCTGAGCTCCACAGCCACATCCTGCATTCTAGCAGGAAAGAGAAGTGGCTGACATGCAGGTCATTCTTTACAACAATGTCATAGAAACAGCCCTAACCCTGTCCTATTTGACTACCCGTTCCTCATTCCCAGGGCAACCAGGCAAGGCCTGGCAAATAAGGTCCCACGCATCTGCCACACTTCTGCGAGGGGGGGGGGGCGGGGAACGGGACTCTTGCTCTGTGCCCTGTGCTGCAACATTTTACATGGGCTTTTCCACCACATTCCTAACGCAACGCTCTGCCCACAGCTGGTCCTCAGTAAACATGGTCCAGTTGATTAATGACTCACAGTCTCTCCCAGGTGGCGAGCCATTCCTTTGAAAACTGAACCTCCTTTCAGGCGGCTGGGACCCAGAGTAGGGCTCTGTATGGGGTAACAATTTTGCTTAAGTAAATGTCAAACGGTGATTTTTAATAATCATCTGCAAGTGTTTTAATTAGGCCTTGGGCCTAGCTCGGTACGGCCTTTCATTTTTCTCTCAGAAGGAAATCTGGACAGATGGAGTCAAGGAAATTCTCCTGCACTTAGCAGCACCCCAAAGGGTGTCCCTTCCCTCTGTGTTTGCTGTGGAGCACTGTTCAGGAGCAGGAAAGGAAGCAGGCCTGGCCTGGACAGCATGCTGTCTGGCACTATTTGCCCTATCCTTGCTAACTGCTGTGAGCTTCGGGAAGTAAGTTTCTTAAAAGGACAATGTGCCATTTCATATCATTGCTGGCCTCCTACCCGAGTCTGCATATCCTGTCTCTCTACCTCTTCTCTCTTCCTTCTGTTCATCTGACATCTTTCCCTCCTCCAAATAAAAACACTCTACTGTCCTTTCTGCTGCCTCCTGACCCCTTTTTTTCCACCCACATTCCTAAGTGTCTACTCTCTTTCCCGCCAACTTATTTCCCATTAATCATTTCTAACACACATCTGCTTGGGCCCTAGAAGGATTTTCTTGGCTCATTCTTGCAGCTGGACTGCTTACAATAACCAAGGAGGCCTTCGTCTCTGTCTCCTAATTCTTCCTTCTTCCTAATTCTTCCTCCAAGGTATCCACAGAGGCCAACCCTTCTACAGTCTATTTTTCTTCTGCTCTTACCTCCCAAAGGCCAAGGCACCCCGGAAGTGGACTTTGTTTCTTTGTTGTGAGACAGGGTCTCGCTCTGCAGCACCAGCGAGACTGGAACTCAGTAACGAGGCCAAGTTGGCCTCAAATCCATGATGTGATCCTCCTGCCTCTGCCTCCTGAGTGCTGGGTTTCCACCTACGAGTCGCCGCAGCCAGCTTGGAGTAGAATTTTAAAGATAGCAAGCGTTGGTGGTGACCAGAGGGGGATGAGGGACTGGGAGTATAAAACTTTGCACCATAAAATAAATAGGAACATCTTCCGCCCTTCCGTTCCTAGGCTCCTCTTGTTGTCAAGGCTGGGCACCTCTGGCCATTCGGTGTCAACTAATTTTCTAAGAATTAAAGATGAGGAGGGGGACAGTCGGGTAATCTCTGAGAGATCGCTACACCCTGATTCACTAACCAGTGTGGATACAGGGAGTGCTTGAGCATAGTGTGTAACCGGCATGGCCTTGGAAGCTGCCTGCCGTCCTTTCTCCTGACCACGATCAAGGTCATGTTTGTTCTAGGAGTAGTTACTTCTCTCACTTTAAAGATCCCTTTGAAATATCCTGTTCTCGCATTGTCTTGAGTCACTGGTACCGGGGTCAGACAAAAGACCGTGGGCCAGCACCACGCAGTCAGAACCAGATGGCCCTGGGGCAGTCCTCCGACAGAAACAGGCCTTGATGATCAGAGTGACGCACCAAGACGGGAAAAGTGGTACTCTAAAGGAACAGTGACACCAGCGCGCCTCCACTGGCCGCCAAGGGCAGGCAGAAGTGGTCAGTCCAGAGCTGGCACACAAAGGACCAGTCTCACCTGATTGAGCCTGGAGAGTCAGAACTTTAAGGTCAGGTCCGTGACTATGTAAAATCTCTGCCAAGTGTGAATGCATTCCTTCCCGCCCCCTCCCCCAAAGGCTCTGGGGAATCCGAGAGGGTGCTGTTATTATTAATAAAAGGGTTTAATTTCTAAATTCAGCTGGGGGTGTTGGAACCAATGGAGTAGTCTCTGGAGTCTGTGTAGCCCAGTGGTAAAAAGACGCCCCCCACACGCCCGCCCCAGGGCACCGGCCTCTGCTTTGATGCCTCTCCCCACCCCGTCGCCAAAGAGCAGCCGGCTACAGCACAGTGAGGAAGCTTTATGGGTTTAAACAAGACAAGAACCCTGAAACACACCTAAACACGATCTATAATTCAGTGCGCCCCGGGGCGTTCCAGGCGCTTCGAGGCGGCACTCCTTGGCCAGGGCACAGCGCTTCACCTCGACCATCTCACCGGGAAGGGAAGGGAGCCCTTCAATTTGCAGGCTGACTGGACAAGCTCAAAGTAGTTAGAACGGCGGCTCTCACGCAGCGCCAAGGGAATAGTGGATGCCCCGGAGGCTTCGGCGCTTCCAAGTGAACACATCCGGGCGAGGCCAATTAGGGGAAAGAGAACTGGCCGCTGTAGCTCGGAGAAGCGACCTGGCTCCCTAGGCATGGCCGGCCCCCAGGCTGCCCCCGGGAGAGGCTTGGATACCAAGACTCGGGCCGGCGCCCTGTGCGTTCCCAGCCCTGTCCCCATCGTAGACACTGGGAGACAGCCCCGGCTAGCACACTCACGCGCGCGCACACACACACACACACACACACACACACGCACGCACGCACCCTGTGGCAGCCGGCCACAGGAGAGGGGCGCAGAGCCTGCGTCTAGAAGTCCCATCCCTCGTGTGACCCGGCGGCGAGGGCAGCCCGGCAGAACCCGGAAAGGGGAGCAGTTCCAGCGCTCGGCACAGGCCGGGAGGCGGCGACGGGCGAGGGCCCTTTAAGAGTCTCCCCGCCCACCGGCGGCGCCCGCCTCCGCCCGCCGCTCTCCCCGCCCCGGGGTCCGGGAGAGAGCTGCGATTGGGCGGGCGCGGCGATCCCTTTGAAGTGTGGCTGCGGATCGCGGCTATTTGACGTGCCACTTGCGGAAGGCGAAGGTTTTTGTGTTGCTCGCCTGGGCTAGCGGCGGCGGCGGCGGCGGCGGCGGCGGCGCGGCGGCGGTGGAGGAGGGGAGGCTGCACCGAGGCGCAGCGGCTGCCGCACGGCGTTCGACGCAGCGGAGCGAGCCCACCCGCCCCGGGAGCTCGCCTCCCGGAGCTTCCCCTCCCTCCCCGCCCCCCCAGTGGCGCTGCCTCCTCCAAATGAGCGATTCGCCCGCTGGATCTAACCCAAGGACACCCGAGAGCAGCGGCAGCGGCGGCAGCAGCGGCGGCGGCGGCGGGAAGAGGCCGGCGGTGCCGGCAGCGGTGTCCCTCCTGCCCCCGGCGGACCCCCTGCGCCAGGCGAACCGGCTCCCTATCAGGGTCCTGAAGATGCTGAGCGCTCACACCGGTCACCTCCTGCACCCGGAGTACCTGCAGCCGCTGTCCTCCACTCCCGTCAGCCCCATTGAGGTCAGTCTCCTGGCTCTGCCCACCCGGACTTGAACCCGTTCCTCCACCGTGCCGTGCTGGGCCATAGCCCTGCTCCCTGGCCCCTGTAGCTCGGTGCGACGCGACGCGCCGGGGCGGTGAGGCTGGCCACACTGGCGGACCTCATGAGGAGGGACGAGAGGCAGGAATCAGACCCCTCCAGGTTCTCCCTAGACCACTGGGTGGAGGGTTTTTGCCCACTCGCCCCTCGGAGCTGCGTGGTTTCTGCCGGACTGGGTTTGCTCTCGTGCCCTGAGCCCTTTACTTTTCCTCTGGCCCCCAGAGTCCTTTCCAAAGACGGCTCCTGGGCCTCCCTCGCCGCCACCCCCGATCCGTGTCCCACTGCGTCTCCCCCGGCCTCTTGGGGCACACTGCACAACACCCAGACGCTCGGGATCTCCGGCCTTTCTTCATCCGACTTCTCCGGTTGTCCTCCCCGGGAGGGGGGGGGGAGAGGGAGTGGCTACTCCCAGGGCCAACTGCAGCTCTGCCTTTAGAAGGCGCCTCTCCCTGCCCTGATCCCGAGCGCCGTCGCCACAAACCCGTCCTAAACGAAGTTCTCCCAAACTAAAGGTTCAAGTTTTTCCCTGGGCCAAGGAGGTGGGGGCGGGGGGGGAGGAGTAGATGAAAAGGGGCGACTCCAGAGAAAGCCACCTTTAACCGGGAAGGCAGGTGTTGGGGAGTAACACACAACGGTGCTCGGCCGGAGCCAGGCCCAGGTCGCCGGCGCGCCCCTGCGCGTCCGTGCGCGCTCAGCGGGTCTCCTGATCTCACCCTTCTCCCCCTCCCCTTTGCCACTGTCTCCCACAGCTGGACGCCAAGAAGAGTCCGTTGGCACTGCTCGCCCAGACCTGCTCGCAGATCGGCAAACCCGACCCGCCGCCCTCGTCCAAGCTCAACTCGGTAGCGGCGGCGGCCAACGGGCTGGGATCCGAGAAGGACCCGAGCCGCTCCGCCCCCGGGGCCGCCTCGGCGGCCGCCGCGCTCAAGCAGCTGGGGGACTCCCCGGCCGAGGACAAGTCCAGCTTCAAGCCCTACTCCAAGGGCTCCGGCGGCGGCGGGGACTCCCGAAAAGACGGCGGCTCCTCGTCCGTGTCCTCCACCTCGTCCTCCTCCTCCTCGTCCCCCGGAGACAAGGCGGGCTTCAGGGTCCCCAGCGCCACCTGCCCTCCCTTTCCTCCGCATGGAGCACCGGTCTCCACCTCGTCCGCCTCGTCCTCGCCCGGCGGCTCCCGGGGAGGTTCCCCGCACCACTCGGACTGCAAGAACGGTGGCGGCGGCGGGGCCGGCGGCGGGGACCTTGACAAGAAAGACCAGGAGGCCAAGCCCAGTCCGGAGCCAGCCGCGGGGGGCCGAGGCAGCGGCGGGGACTCGGCTCACGGTGGCTCGGAGGCCTCGGCGTCAGGGCGCAAGTCAGAGCCGCCCTCCAGCCTGGTGGGGGCGGGCCACGTGGCTCCAGTGTCGCCCTACAAACCGGGCCACTCGGTGTTCCCGCTGCCGCCCTCCAGCATGGGCTACCACGGCTCCATCGTGGGCGCCTACGCCGGCTACCCGTCTCAGTTCGTGCCTGGCCTGGATCCTAGCAAGTCTGGCTTAGTGGGAGGCCAGCTGTCCGGAGGCCTGGGCCTGCCACCCGGCAAGCCTCCCAGCTCCAGCCCGCTCACCGGGGCCTCTCCGCCCTCCTTCCTGCAGGGATTATGCCGTGACCCCTACTGTCTGGGAGGTTACCACAGCGCCTCGCACCTCGGCGGCTCCAGCTGCTCCACTTGCAGCGCTCACGACCCAGCCGGGCCCAGCCTGAAGGCCGGCGGCTACCCTCTGGTGTACCCCGGGCACCCTTTGCAACCGGCTGCGCTCTCCTCCAGCGCGGCCCAGGCCGCGCTGCCGGGCCACCCCCTCTATACCTATGGCTTCATGCTGCAGAACGAACCGCTGCCGCACAGCTGCAACTGGGTAGCGGCCAGCGGGCCCTGCGACAAGCGCTTTGCCACCTCCGAGGAGCTTCTCAGCCATCTGCGGACTCACACGGCCCTGCCCGGCGCAGAGAAACTTCTGGCCGCCTACCCCGGGGCCTCGAGCTTGGGCAGCGCCGCGGCCGCGGCCGCAGCCGCAGCCTCCTGTCATCTGCATCTCCCCCCGCCCGCCGCCCCCGGCAGCCCCGGGTCGCTGTCGTTGCGGAGTCCACACACTTTGGGGCTAAGCCGATACCACCCCTATGGCAAGAGCCACTTATCCACAGCCGGGGGCCTGGCCGTGCCGTCCCTGCCCACAGCCGGACCCTACTACTCGCCATATGCACTGTATGGACAGAGACTGGCCTCCGCCTCAGCGCTCGGATACCAGTAACTACAGCTCTGGCCCCTCCCAGCCCTGCCCCACCCATCCCTTCCTCTCGCGAGTCCCACCGCCTTCCGACGCTGCGACCTCCACTACTGCTTACCCCTGCCGGGATCCAGCCCAGCCCCTCCCCGCCGGACTGTGTATTTATTTACTATAATGTTAGCTTACAAGCTGGAAATATAAGTGCACTAATGGCCCACATGAGTCAATGGTATGCAAAAAGTCTATCTCCCCAAATAATATTAACCACCCAGATAACGGCACGACCCCATTTCCCTCTCCCTTCTTTTTACTTTGCTCCCCCTTAGGTGTATATTTTTAAGGTTTTTTTTGTTGTTTTGTTTTGTTCTTCTGTTGTTGTTTTTGACTGATTTGGTTCTAAGGAATGAGGGGAGAGCCGGGGTCCTTCGCTTTTAGTTCCCCCCATCTTGGGAAGTCTCTTGCATGAGTCTTAACTGTTAAAACCGCATTTCTTCCCTTTCCCTTCCACCCGCTCGTTTCTTTCCACGTGAGGTTTTAAGTTTTTTCCTTTTGTACAAGAATTGTAATAATTTTTTGGGGGGGAGGGTAGAAGGGGGGACAACCGTGGTGGCCGGAGGTCTTGAGCTTTGCTGAACCAAGACTCTGTGTGCACTTGGTTCTAGGCTCTGGTCCCTCAAATCAGATCACAGCCTTGACCCTCCAGGGTGCTCGGCTCCGAGGGCCCTGGGGCCACCAGCGGGCTCCCCCTTGCAGTGGCCCAGTGGCCTCCCACTGAGCCTGCCGTCCATTCTCTACCATCTGGCCCTCAAGGGACCCACGCCTTGCCCTGAAGTCAGATTGCTGGCTGATGGGAACCTGACCCATCCAATCAAACGTCTCAGAAGGCCCCGCTGGCACGAAATTGCTCTTTATATTTTGTGAAGTACTTTACCGTCATTGTTTTTTTTTCTTTCTTTCTTTCTCTCTCTCTCCCCAGTTGGGACTGAGCCCGCCCCCTTCTCCGATGAGGAGAGGGGCAGGGCCGGGGATCCTTGAGGGCTCTCCCCAAAGTACACTAGTCCCAAAGTCAGCAGACCAGACAACATCCGTAGCTCTGTTGGGGGCAGGCTGGGGACTCAGGGAGCCCTAGGAGCACAGCACTCCCTTCGCCCTGTCCCAGACCTGAGCCAGCAATCGCCAAAGCTGGCAGTGGGTTTCCCTGGGTTCCTGCGGTGGGTGGTTAGGATTAAAGACCTCTCCCACCCCTTCCCTCCCTCCCAGTCCTACGCAGCAGTGCCGGGGCTGCGGGGCCTCCTGCGGGGTGAACAGAGCTCTCTCCCTTGCTAAGACTATTTTGTTAATAAATGGAATTCTTGGCTATATTCACACCGTGGTGTGTTTCTCTCTTGCCTCACCCGTAGTTCCGCTTCCAGACACCTAAGCAGATGTCCTTGTTTTGTTTTTTTTCTTAAGAGCTTTAAGATTTCCTTCTGAGCTTCCAAGACGAGTTTAACGCCTTTTCTCTAGGAGAGAACTTGCACCAATGTATTACAAATTACATAAAACCATCTTTGCTTATTCTTTTTTTTCCCCCATTTGGTTGTTTGGCTCCCAGGGTTACTTCAAAGGCCTTGGCATTTCCTGGGGGCAAAGTGGAGCGAGGGTGTGTGTGAAAGTGGATCTTCCTCTGGGGCGGGAACTCAAGGGCTGAGAAAGGGAACCAGGAAGGAAGGAGAGCTGAACGAACTCCCTCTGCCTTACCCCAAGCCGGCGGGAGGACGAGCAGAGACGTGGCTCTGGCGCCATCTCGTGGCAGTAAGGGGCGCTACAGGCTGAGAGGCTTCAACTTGTCCGACCTTTTGCGGTGCCCAAGACATTTTATACTTTGTGCTCCTGGGTAGGAGTGATTCTTTTCACGACCAAAGGGTAAACACTTGCTCAGAGGGCCGTTTCGTGAGGCTTGGGGGCGCCTCACCCAACTCTGTGTTATCGACTTTGGTCCTCTGGGACTCTGGAAACTCGGAACCAGTTTGGTTTTGCCGAGAATTCTCAGCGAAGATACAGGACCCCGAAGCCATTCTGATATCGCGAATCTAGGCTCTGAGACCCAGTTCCTACCCGAATTCTTTCGACTCACCTGTGTCCTCTCGCAGTGGAGAACAGGGACTGTTAAGCAGGGTGTTGGCCCGGTATACTTGCCTACTGCATGAAATAGAGGTTCCGCAGTGAGTCTTCAGGGATACCCTGAGCCCAGGTCCCCAGTCATCAGCTGCTGGTGCCAGCATGGACTGGTTGCCCCCCACTGGAGGGCGGCCACAGCAGCAGGGCTACAGACTCTGGTTGGCCAGCCAGGCTGAGCTGCGCACGCACACGCGGCCTAGGGGCACCTCAGTGGGTGCCACAGGGCTTTGGATCTGTTGGTGCTGCACTTTGCCCTCTCTGAGGATAAACTACCTAACAGGTAGTTTGTACCTACAGACTTCCGGCTTCTGAAGCTCGGTAGGCAAGAGTCCACTGCCAGAGGTGGGCCAGGGGGCGCATTCTCCCATCTAGGCTTATCAGGTGTTCACAAACGGAACCTCTGGGTTGAGGCTCCCTGAAAAGCTGCACCGCTCTGGACACTTCCGTACAAAGCGCGACATTTATGTATCCCCAGATCTCTGCGTCTAGACAAAGTTCTGTCAGTTAAATGAACATCAAGTTGTTTGGTTGCTGTTGTTGTTGTTGTTGTTTTTGCCCAGTACCCGTGCTGGCCACTCAATGACGGTATGCCCCGGGGAAAATAGCCTAGGCTGCTGGCATCCCTGGAGGACAGGAGTCCAAGGCAGACTGAAGCGGGCAGCCAGGCAGCGAAAGTCACCCTGAGACCAGCCCCAGGTGGGCCCGGGAATCAGCATTGTTTGGTGGTTCACTCTCCCACACACCTGAAATGCAGACAAGCCTCCCCTCCCCGTTTTGCTTTCTATTTATTGTTTCTTTCCCAGTTTCCTTTCCTCCCAATTCCCTGCTTTCCCCTGCCCTCGCCCCCTAACCCTCCCCGGGAAACACCTTCATGTTTCTTTTCCAGTGTCTCTTAAAACCAATGGAAAGGGCTCCTAAACTTTTTTCTTTTGGCTTTGTGGTCGGTAACTCTTCCTCCCTGGGGGCAAAAGGTCTTCTCTAGTTAGGAAGGGAGATGAAAAAGATTCTTATCTCCCATAGCTAACAAGTCCTCTCTATACTAAAAGAAAGCTTTGCTAATAGCTGCCTGGGCTACACCTTTGGTATGAAAAAAAAAAAAAAAAAAAAACTATTGGAAAACTATTACACTTGGGACCAGGGAGGGCTAACTGAGCCTGGTTGAACTTGCCCAAACTACCCTGGCAACCAAATGGCTGGAAATAAGATTTTTACCCTTAAACAATGCCTCCCCACCCCGAAACTCATAAACTAGAATTTTTTCCTAAGAAATTGCCTGTTATAGTTAGCTGGTGGGGAGTTTACTTTCAACAGCTTAATTCCTATTAATCATCATTTTAATAGAGAGGAGCTCTCCCTACAACAGCTGCCTATTTGTGTACTTGATATATGTGGCAACTCCCACCTTGTATTTCTCTACCTCCTTTTCTCCAAATATCTCCTCCTCCTCTTTCCCCTAATCTCTCCAGGCTCCAGAAATGAGACCTGTGTTCCTGGGGCACCAGGCTGGAAGCCACAAAGCTGGAACCTGAGACATTGGATGTTCCTGGCTCTGAGTCCTGTTTTCACACCTCTTGCTGGGTTATTTTTGTGGCCCTGTGGGCAGCAGAGAGGAGAAGAGAAGGAGGGGGAAGGCCTGCCCTCAGATATAGGCTTGGTTTAGTTGGATGTGGTTTTAGCCTTCCCGACTATCCTCGATTTTCCACCACTCGCCATTCCCAGACAGCTCTGGTCACCTCTCTCGGCCCATCCTGCTATCCTGTATTTGTATCGGAGCTAACTCCCTTCTGATGCGTGTTGGGGTTGGGCAGCATCCGTCTTGCCATAATCCCGAGGCCTGCACTTTATTAATCATTCTGTGGAAGAAGCTGCACTCCACTTTTCTGTTTGATTTGATTTCATTCATCCTGTCTTTTTGCAAAATAGATGGTTGAGTGCATCCGATAATGTATGGTTTAATTTGGAGCACTATGGGTTTGAATTACCATTTTCATAATGTGCTGTGCATTAATGTGTTACATCATTTATAAAGAGGAATGTGCTAGCTTTCCAACTTTCTCCTCAAAGACAAAGTCACCTGAAGGAAACAAAGCTCAGATCACATCTACTCATCTTCCCCTTCCTCCCGGAGTAGCTTCTGCTTCCTCTACAGGGTCACATGACCACGGCTCATAAAACCAACAAGAGGTTTTTCATTCACATCATGCAGGTAGGTGTGGAGGTTTTGGGGGCAGCTTGCATAGGGCTGCCCTAAGCTGTCCATGGCAGTACAAAGCGACCCCTCATTATGGCCCAACAACAGCTTTGCAGCCAACCAGCTTGCATTTTTTGCTGAGACCTCCAGCGGATGGCTCTTGGTCGACCCTAATCCCAGCACTCCCTCTCCGATGGCTGTAATAACACCAGCTGTCTGTTACTCAAACTGAGTGAGGAGGAAAAAGCACTGATTATCCAAATACAGTCATTAAAGGGGAAATGTGTTTTTAGGACTGTCAGAGTGATTAATGAGGGCTAGCCGTCTTTGCAAATGCACTTGTTTAGTCTAACTGGCAGCTTGTATTTTCCTATTGATTTATTGCAGCCGTTGCCGGGCCTTGGTGTGTGCGAAGTCAGGGCACTTCACAACTGTGCCCTGTTTAAACAGGAAAAGCATGCACCATTTTGTCCAGGAGGGAGGAGACAGCCTAAAGCCTCTCTCTTCAGTGTAGCCTCCAGGGACGCAGACCAACAAAGAAGACATTAAAACCGGCAACCAAAGAGGGAAGGAAACGGCCTCCCCTCGGTCTTCCCAGTTATTTTGCTCCAAGGTCAGTGGAGACACATCAGGCTCCGACAAAGTCTGCCCTAATGTAACCCTCAGCCTGCCCACATTTCTCCACCAGTGGCCAGAATCCAGCTGTCAGTCACTGGGTCAAAGGACAGGAAAGGGCCCCAGCAGAGAAAGAGCCAAGAGAGGGAAGTGATGAGGCCAGGAAGGAAAAAAAAAAAAAAAAACAGAAGTCACCAAACCCCTGCAGTCTAGCAAGGAACAGGTAGACAGTTCACTTCAAGGCTATAACAGTTGGGTTGACTTTTAAAGAGAGATAGGGGAACCGCCGAAGCCACACCTCTACCTTTGTATTTGTGCTTTTCCCGTTTTGATAAATAAGGTATGTAATGAAACAAACAAACAAAACAGAACACAAACACACACAAAATGGCGGCTTGAAAAGTCTCACAATTTGGGGATTGTACTCACGGTCCCAGATTAATGGTTTCGAGGCTGTATCTGTGCCCAGCACAATGCAGGATACCATGCGATACCAAGGGCAACTCTAGAAACCTCTTGCCCACAAGACAGGGAACGCTATAGCATGGCACTTTAACCGTAGCTCTGTCCATCTGACCCACTGATCCAGCACCACAGTCTGCCCTGCAGACAGAAGACATGGAGAGACACAGTAAGATGCCGCTGTGCTGTAGAGGGGGACGGAACCATCAGAGGAATGGTGGAAGGACCCAGGCTCCCAGTTCCTACCGGCCCTCCCATGGCCGTTGTGGGGTCACCACAACATGAGGAACTGTATTAAAGTGTGGCAGCCGTAGGAAGGGTGAGAAGCATAGCCCCAGATCAGTAATGTCCACTGCCGGAGAAAAATCAAGAAACAGGTTTTAGGGCTGGAGAGACAATTTTGTGCTTAAGAGTACTTGCTGCTCTTCCAAAAGACCTGGGTTCCGTTCGCAACTACCTGTAACTTCAATTCAGCGGGATCTGACTCCCTCTTCTGGCCTCCACTGGCACTTGCACACTGTGGCCTTCTCTCCTCTGGACACATATGCTTAAATAAAAATAAAACAAATCTATCTTTCTTTCTTTCTTTCTTTCTTTCTTTCTTTCTTTCTTTCTTCCTTTCTTTCTGAAACAGGTTTTAGCTATAGGGCTGATGAAGTGTGATGGTACACCCAGTTCTTGAAGGATAAGGCAAAAAGATGCCCTGTCCTGGGCTATAGAAAAAATAAAGGTTCTTATGGTGGTTTGAATAAAAATGGGCCCCATATGCACATAGGGAGGTGTGGCCTTGCTGGAGTAGGTGTGGCTTTGTTGAGGAAGTGTGTCTTGGGGATGGGCTTTGAGGTCTCAGATTCTCAAGCCTGGCCCAGTGTGGCACTCTCTTCCTGGTGCCTGCTGGCTGATTCGGTTATAGACCTCTCGGCTACCTCTCCAGCACCATGTCTGCCTGCATGCCCACAGCGGCCTTAACCTCTGAACCCTAAACCATCCCCAATTAAACGCTTTCTTTTAGAAGAGTGGCTGTGGCCGTGGTGTCTCAACAATAGAAATCCTAAGACAGCCCTATCTCAAGAAAAAAAGAAATACGGTTACCACCCGCCCGGCTCCTAGCTCTTTCCCCATCCGCTTGCACCTTCTACGCACCAGTCCAGAGGTGGGAAGAGTTTGAGAAGACCCTCCCCAAGCTTTCCCCAGCTGGTAGCATGTCGTCAGCTTTACCAACAGACCTTCTATAACAGGAGAGGCTGTCACTGGATTCTGGTTCGCAGATGAACTAGGAACATTTTTTTCTTAAGACAAAATAAATTGATAGGAGAAAGGAGAGTGGCTGCCTGCACTCTACAAACTTCAGAAAACAGACCAGTGGGATCGGTATGGTCTGACCTGGAGACAGTTCTGGAAAGTCCAGCCTGTCTCAGTCATTACACAGCTAGCAGAAAGAGCACTGAGCTAGGAGTCAGGGAACGTGGCTGCACCTCTGCGTCTAAAACAAATTGCACACTAAATTAAAAAAAAAATTTTAAAGAGTGGGGAGGGGAGCTGGAGAGACAGCTTGATTGCCCTTCCAGAGGACTATAGTTTGATTCCCAGCACACACATGGTGGTTCACAACCATCTGTTAACTCCAGTTCAAGGGATCCAGCACACCATTCTGACCTGCATTCATACCAGGTACACATGTGGCACACAGGCATACATGTAAGCAAAACACCCATGCACATGAAAATAAGTATTTTTTTTAAGTTATGTTAAAGGCATGATTTCTAGCCAGGATTAGTGGTGCACACCTGCAATTCCAGCACTTTGGAGATGCAGGCAGGAGGCTCTTGGGTTCAAGGTCACCCTGAAGCACACAAGAAGCTCCAGAGAACCTACTTCAAAATGATTAATTATATTAAATAAAACCCAGTTGCTGCTGGCCTCTACTGAGTCTATTTTTCTTAATCTCTAAAATGAAACTCTTAAGTTACGTAAGTTATATAATTATCTCTTCCGAACTGGGATATTCTATATTTTTAAGACAGGATCTTGCTATGGTGTCCAGGCTAACCTAGACATTTTCCTGCCTCAGCCCCCAGAAAAGCTGAGACTACAAACGTACCACCATACACAGCTCCTATGATTTACTAACTATTTGAAGACTAAAGCATCATGATAGGATGGTTAGGATGTGATCACTGTGCAATTCTGAAGTTCTTATCATACCTTAAGACGTAGCTCAGAGATAGAATGTGCCCATCATTCGTGAAGCCCTGAGATCCACCAGAATAAATTTCCCACCGAAGCAGCCAGTGTGGATGATCCAGCAAAAGAGGCTCCATGGTCCCAATTCACCGACAGGCAGAAGGAAGGGGTGCATGTGAAAAATTCCTGTAGTACGGGATTCTTCACACACACACCCAAAGCTGACTCCTCCAAAGCAAATTGCTGCTGTGTTTTATTTTTAACGAAATGCTCAGCATATGCTAACATAAGTATTTTTGAAACCGCATGGATGGTTCAGGTGGGGTAAAAAATTATTTTTGGTAATTTTGAGAATCCTGAGGTTAAACCAAGGTCTTCAAAGAGAATTAGATGTTTCGTGGACTACAGCCAATTGCTCTCAGAGAGGGGGACTAGCTAGAGAAGAAACGAGAAGCAGATAAACATCAACCCACGTTGGAGAGCTTGGCTTTGAGTGGGCAGTGGCCATCTCTCACAGTTCAGAGGACAACGTGGAGAAGTCCTCACGTTTAAATCAGGGCCAGATCTGAGAACAGCAGCCGCAGCTAGAACGTGTTACTGCACATACCTCCACATCCTGTTTGCTCTCCTGGGTGTGTGCATGTGTGAGCATATGTGTGCGCATGTGTGTGATACACAGGTTTGCGCTCAGTCCTTACAGGAAATGGCATGACATCACACATATGGAACTCTGGGTCAGACGTGCCTGGAGAAATCAAGGAGCCTCACATTGAATGTGATAACATATGCTAAGCACTGGGTTCCTCCTTTTGTGTGTGTGTGCTGGGGTTGGAACCCAGGGCCTGAGGCACACTAAGCAAGTGCTCCACCCCTGACCTAAATCCCCCGTCCCAGCTACTTCACCCTTACGACAAACCACCACTTCCGCTTGATTATAGAGCTGAGCTTTAAGGAGATCAACCTCCCAGGATTTCCTAGTGGAGGGCTGTGGAAGGCTGGGTAGAGAAGGACCCACCTGTAGCACAAGGTCTTAGGACACTGAAGCAGGAAGATTGACTGTACCAGATTCAGTGGTGTGCCTCCAGCCGAGGTTTTATTGGGCCCATCTCCAATAAAAACAAATGAAGAAGCTGTACAGCCAGGCCCTCACTGTTCTCCTGTCTATTAAACCGCTCTGCACGTAGCTCCAGACTTTCCATCTTGGAGATCTCCAAACTTGTTGGTCTGTGGGCTGCTTGTCCGGTTTGGGAGTTGTATGTGTGTTAGACGTGTCTTAGACCGCAATCCTGGTCGGGACAGTAGGTTCGACTCA
Organism: Meriones unguiculatus; assembly: GCF_030254825.1. Classification (NCBI taxonomy): domain Eukaryota; kingdom Metazoa; phylum Chordata; class Mammalia; order Rodentia; family Muridae; genus Meriones; species Meriones unguiculatus. The sequence goes on from NC_083352.1 coordinate 19,039,398, forward strand.
GTCAGTAAACATTCAAAGTGACCATCATGTGCCAAGTACAACCAGCTGGGATCAAACCCAGGGTGCCACACATGCTAAGCAATGTGAGGCAGGCTCTCTGCCTCTGAGGCAGACTCCTCCCCCAAAATAATTTTAAAAGAGCTGCATAGATATCGAACATAGTTAGTGACAAGATTTGTATCTTGTCATCATCCCTTAAACAATACAGTGTAGGGCTGGAGAGATGGCTCAGAGGTTAAGAGCACTGACTGTTCTCCCAAGGGTCCTGAGTTCAATTCCCAACAACTACATGGTGGCTCATTGCCATCTATAACGAGATCTAAATCTGTTGCCCTCTTCTGGCATGCAGGTATACATGCAGGAACAATACTGTAAAAATTATTATATATATTTATATTATATATTAAATATATATATTTAAAAACATATACCACTTTTGTTTTAAGAGACTTGAGCGTCCGTGGATTTAGGTACCTGGGGCAGGCCCCACAGCCAGTCTGCCTTGACACCAAGAGAGGTGTCAGTCCTATAATAGGCATAGCATTCAACGATATATAGAAACTGGTTTTATTTCAAGAAACTTATGGCTGAATGCGGTGTAGAGACATGTTCTAGCTAATATATGACGTACTAATATCCATCAATGCTGTTACAATAGCCAGTATTGGCTAGACTCTGTGGTGATGACAAATTAATGCCCAAATCCCAGTGCCTTAACACAATGAAGATCTTTCTTCTTCACTCGCATTCTGGATCCAGTATGGACTGACAAGGATTCCATCAATCACACTCCAACCAGACCACAGTGGTAAGACACTTCTTCCAAGTCATTGGCTTATGCAATTATAGTGGCTAGCTGAGCAAACCAGAAGTCTGTGGGGGCAGCGTGCAGGACGGGAGGGTCACAGACACTCTGAAAGTCTCCTGACATGACCCATGAATTCAGGGAGGTCAAAAACCTCTCTCAAAGGGCTCGCCGATTAGGCCTGGCCCACCCTGGACCATCTCCATTTGATCAACCTAAAATCCACTTGTTAGGAACTCTTACCCCATTTGCAAAAATGTTTCACAGAGGCACATAGGCCAGTATTTAATTGACTAACAAAACTACGGTTCAATCTCACCAACCCAACATATCGGAAAGCACCATGCTCTGCTGTCTAATCAGTTAGACCCGTTGACTAACAGGGACAACAGCGGAGGACCTTGGATGAATTTTTGCATGATTCAAGCCAACAGTGACCCTCGCTGACTCTTCTCACAGGATCCTCGCCTCTATCTGCACAGATAATAAGAGGGACTCACTCCCAGCACACTGAGGGAAGGAAGGTCTAGAGGTGAGAGCAGCCGGGTGTGGAATAGGCACCTTCCATCCTGCCATCCTCAAGGTTCCTAGAGAAAAGCAGGTCAGTGAAGAGAAGGTGCCATCCTCCAGCCGCTGAAGGTCAGACCATGGATGGATGCGGAAGATCACCTCAGCTCACCTCCACCTGCTTCCTCTGATGATGCCACATAAATGCTCTCCCAACCCCACTGAGTCCTGTTTCCTTGCGAAAAAGTTGATGCTGAAGTCAGAGAGAACATGAAAATTTGATAGCATGGGTCTGTAATACCAGTGCCAAGAAGGTAGAACCAGAATGGTTGTGAGTTTGAGGCCAGCCTCGTCTACATAAGGAGTTCCATGCCATCCCAGACTGACATACTGTCTCAAAAATAGGAGACGGGTGACAGGAGTGGAAGGGAGCAGTGGGAGAAAAGGAGAAGGAAAGTAATGAAATATAGCACACCCGAGGGGTGGAATGGTCTGGCAGCCAACGCTGGCATCACTAAGGGCTAAGCAGAAGGCTCAGGGCTACACAGAGATCAAGACACGCATCCTCCACAGAGCTGAGGCCTCCACCTTGCAAAGATCCAGATATGAGTCCTTGTGGTGGCGTGTAGGAGAGCCTCTCTAGCAAGGAGGCTTGGGATCTCTGATGTATTTGATGATAACAATGGCCTCTCAGTGCAATTTACAGGAGGCTAAGGGTTAACCCTAACAGGTAATGGTTGGTGGTCACTGGCATCAATGGTCACCAACAGGTGCTATCAATAGGATATGCTCCAAGTTCAAATGAACTAGTTTGGGCCACAGGGACCAGACCTGAGCATTAACTGAATGCTCACTGTGTATCAGGCGCTGAGCTAGTGTTCTGCGCATGCGCTTTCATCAACAGTTCCCTTCAGTGAGTCTTGACACAGTTTGCCTGAAGTCATAATAAGAGACAGAGGCAAGATCCCCACCACGTCGTCCGATTTCAATGCCTGTGTTCCCACCACCAGAGCTGCCACGTACTGCTGTCCAGGCGGAGAGCCCACCTCAGCCAAGGCCACAAGTGGGGCTTCATGGCTACCTGTGAGAGCCAGCCTGGGCTGCAACCACAAAGGCACCACATGAGGAAGCAGCAGGGGGAGCCTTGCGTACCGCTGACCCTGCCCTCTAAAGACCAAGGTCAAAAAGGAGCCTTCAGGCCCCTGGTTGCAGGTTCCCCCCCTGATACTAAGCATAGACTTGTGCCATGCTCATCGCCAGCTACAAACTTCAGTGTCCAACACTGTCCAACATCCCGATACCCAGCCTTCAAGAAGCTGAGTCATGAGGATCCCAAGTTCAAGGCCTGCCTGGGCACCTTAGTAAAACCTTATCTTAAAAAGTTTTTTGCTTCTTTCTTATTCCTGGAGAACTTAACAGTGTGCATTAAATGCTACTGGAATACTCTGTGTGCCAAATTGCCTATGATCCAGTAGGAATAACGACATAAACTCGCACTAATGACGCAAATGTGATAATAGCAAAGAGGGTTCCCCCAAAAGTGCAGGGTCCTCAGAGCACCCTTAGAGCACCCACACACACACAGAAGAGGAAGAAGAGAGGGTGCTAAAAAGACAGCCTGATCAAGACCCAAACTGGACTGTGCAGATGTCCTGGGGACGCCCCTGATGCTCCTTATTGACCAGCCTGCATGCAGAACAGAAAGACACCTAAAGCCAGCAGTCAGTGTTGTTTCTGGGCCACCTGCGGAGGAACAGCCACCCAGCAGGCAGATAAGAGAGGACCAGATGCTCAGGGCAGGGAAGCAGTATGACCAGTGAGCTTCAGTCAGCAGAAGGAAAGGAAGCTCTTGGCTTGGGGATTTGGATTTGAAATGAGTATCGCATTTGCTCAGCCAGCTTTCCGTGTCCCAGCTGCTCACCCTCGACTGTCATCCTCACTGGGACCACCTCACTGGCTCTTTAGAGCATCATGGTCCAGAGCACAGTGGGTCCCCAGGATCCTTTTCATGGTCACACCCACAAGATGAGGATTTCACCCACACACATATCCTGATAGTCACCTGTCTCGGCCCCTCCCCTCTGGACTTTTGGGGAGCTCCTAGCATATTTCTTTGCACCCTTGTACCTCTCTGTAACTGTCCCCCTTGTGCCCCTCCCCTAGAGCCATTCCTCCCCCAAGACACGCACACATGCACGCTGCCTCTCGCCCTCACCTCCCCCCTTCCCCTCCATTTGTTTCAATGAACAGCCCCTTTTATCTATTCTGTAGGTACAAACGAAGCTGTCAAATTTGATCAGGCGCTTGATATGACAGGCTGTGGGAGTCAGGACCCCTTGAACAGAGTGGGCCTTGTCTGTCACAGCCCGCCTGACACTTCCCATAATGCCCAGACTGATGAGATTCTGAGTAGGGCCCAGCACATTTTCAACTCTATTTTGGGTGAAAACCCTTCTTGAAAGGTCTTGAAAGGAGCTGGCAGTTCCGCCGCCCGGATGATTAATGAGGGTTGGCTCCACTGGATGGATTTCTCCTGGTGCCAACAGCCGTCCTCCCAACAGGCCAGAACGTGTTACCTCTGACTCCCCCAGTGCTTCCCCGCAGGCATCACCCCCCAAAAGTCCCTTCCCATCAGCTTTCAGAATGCCCCCTCCAACCCTCACTTCTTCCGCCAGCCACCACCTCTGCCAGCCCTCCCCACTTTCTAATGGAAGCTGCCCACCCCCCAACACATGGAAAAAGTTAGTCTCACAGCTGAGGGGCCAACCTGAGGGAGCAGGGCCTCCTGGACATCTTTTGAGGAGTAGATGGGAGAGGGGGAAGAAGGGACAACTGGGCAGGGACTGTGGAAGACTGTGGCTGTGACTCCTTGGCTGTATGCCATGCCCCACATGGGCAAGGTGGGCCTTTCTGCTTTCCTTTCAGGGATGTCAGGGGACAAAGGCCCCAAAAGATGAAACATCAAATTCCTTGTTTGTTTTTCTTATCTTGGGTGTTTCTCAAATAGAACAACTGCAGTCAGGAAGGCACCTGTGGAGGGCAGGTTTAGTATCTTGGTCTCAAGACTCTGCTCTAACAGCCACCATGGGGATAATTTAAAGTGCTTCCCACAGCTCCAAATGCCCCTGGGGTACTACCAGCTATGCCAACGACCGCCATACCGCAGAAAGCACTTCTGGCCCAGGTACTCAAAGAGCTAGGCTCACTGTGGAGCCTCCATGAACTCCTGTAACCTTCAAACCCGCCCCTCCCCACCCCACCGTGCAGACAGCAGGGGCGCACCTTCCCTCCCTTCCTCTCTCTGTCTCTCCCTCACTCTCTCTTCCCCCCCCCACCCATACTGCTGCCAGCAGTGACCAAATGTCCTTTGGGGACTTTCAAACTCAGAACCCTTCAGGAACAAGCAGGCTGCGGATAGTTCAGGGAGGAATTTGTCCTTCTTTGCTTGCCTCCTGCCTGGTTGGTTGGTTGGTTTTGTTTTTTTTTCTTTCTTTCATTTTTGACAGGATCTCCTTATATAGGCCAGGCTTGCCTCAAACTTGCAATCCTCCTGTTTCCCAAGTGCTAGGATTACAGGACTACACTACCAAGTACGTGTGGTTTCTTTTCCCTCTGAGGCAGACCCTGGCTATGTGGATCAGAGAACAGCCTCATGAGTAACTGAGCTTACAGACGTACACTACTAAGATCTATTCATAGAGTGCTTAAAAAACTTCCGACAACTTCAGAATAACCTCAGGCCACTGCGTAAAATGCCTAGCCAACTTTGAGATTCCCCCCCCCAACCATCCCACACTTGAACCTGAGACCATAGTCACTCAGCACCATTTACTAAAGCATTACCAGGCACTGAATTGGCTCTGCAGAAGACAAAGGTCAGCCAAAACATGCAGCTTCCTGCTTCCTGCAGCTGACAGACAGGTAAGGAGATGGAGCCCATTGGAGTCAATATAGAGTTGTGAATTGTTGGTAAGTGGTGAGTGAGAAGTGGAGTGTTGTATAGGACACACAGGGGGTATCATGAGAAATCCTCATTCAGAACAAAGGTCTAAGAAGGCCTCACTGGAACATGACACAGAAACTAAGACTCAATGGCTAAACGAGGTTGTCCAGGTGAAAAATGTGCCAAGCTGTCAGCTAACTTGCTTTGCCTGGGGTGGGGGGGAAGGGGGTGCTGCCCTCTTGAGCTGAGACTTTGTAGAAGAGAAAAACTGAGAAACCCAACCAAGGCTTGGCAGAAGCACCAGAGGAGCAATGAGCTTGGAGGAGAAGGGAAGTCCAGGAATGCAGAGAGGAGCCACTGACCACAAGAGCCGGCACAAGGCAGTACCTCTGCACCTAAGGCTGGAGAGTATGTCTGTGTGTCTGTGTCTCTCGGTATGCTGCAGGGCCCGTGGAAGGGCACTGGTCAGCCTTCTGCTCCTGGAGCCAACTGCACAACGAAAGCCACTGAGCGAGACAGAAATCACCAGGTAATCCCATACATCAGTACAGAATAGTTATGAGACCCTTGCCAGAGGCGTGTAGCTTGAAGAAAATCTAGGCTTCTCTCTTCCAGATAAAATTTTAAAAGGATCATAGAAGATTGCATTTCTTACTTTTGGAAAACTCCTAGGCTCTATTATTAGTTGGTTTTCTTACATATAACAAATACCTGAGATAATCAACTTTGTTTAAAAAATGAAAGGTTTGGGCCTAAAGGGGTGGCTCAGGAGGTAAGGGAGTTTGCAGCTCTTGCAAGGGACCCAGGATTGGTTCCCAGCACCCACACAGTGACTCACAACCATCTGTCACTCCAGTTCCAGGGGATCCGATGCTTTCTTTCTGGCTTTCACAGGCAATATATAGCATATATACATACACATAGCATAGCATATATACACACACATCGCATATATACATATATATACATATATACATATACATATGCAAAAGATTCAAACACACAAAATAAAAATAAGTCAGATTTTTAAAAAGCATTTAAAAAGAAAGGCTAAGCAGGATTTGGTGGCTTGTACCTCTAATCCAATACTCAGGAAGCTGAGGTAGAAGGATCACTGCCAGTTGAGGCCATCATGAACTTCATAGTGAGTTCTAGACAGCCATGACTAAAGAGTGAGGCTCTATCTCAGAGATAAACAAACAAACAAAGACAAAAGGTTTACCCTGGTTCACGGTCTCAATCCATAGCATACACCCTGTCCCTTTGGGGCCTGTGACAAAGCACTGTATCATGGAGGAACACAAAGTAAAGAAAACCATTCAGTTCATGAGAGATGGAGAAGAGGGAAGAAGGGGATAAGGGGGAAGAAGAGGAATGGAACAGAAGCCCAATGTTCCTCCAAGTTCTGCTTCCGGTGACCTTAAACCCTCTCCTGGGCCCACCACTTAAGGTTACACCAGCTGCCAGTATTACCAAGATGGAGACCAAACCTTTAATACATGGGCCTTTGAGAGAAGTTCCACAACCAAACTCTTGAGCAAGACTTCACTATGCCCTCCTTTGTTTAATAGGGCCAAACCTTTACTTCAGCGTGCAAGTCCTCATGTCCCCAGTGTACCAACATCCCCCTGCCAGCACCACTCACAGGAGCTGATGGGACAACTCACTCTGTCAAGCTCTTCAGGTACTCAGGCCTTCTTTCAAGCCGTCCTTGCCTCTCGGTGCTGTCAGGTTTTCCAAGGCCTTATGACTTTCTTTTCTCTGGAAACTTTCTCATCTCCCTTTATCTCTCTGTAATCCTCACGTATATCCCTCTCATCTTCCTGAAATGGATGAGAAACTTCTTAAAGGCAAGAAAAGGGTATTCTATTCATCTTATGTCCCCTCTACCTAGGACAGTGCCCAGCACTCGGTAGGTAATCAATAAGTGCTTGCTGAGTCCCATTAGCTGGAATCACTGCAGGGATAAACATTTATCAGTTTCTTTGAACTGAGTCATTAGGTGGACATGGGAGGAGCCCCGGGGATGACACTCAAAACAGAGACAAGAGGAGAGACAATGAAAGAAGATATGAAGAATGCCTGCCTGCCACCAGGACCCAGAAGGATTCCTTTCTCTAGTCAATCTCCCATGTGCAGACCAGGCAGGTGGGCTCCCGGGGCTCTGCCATTAGCAGCATGCCTTGGAAGCCCGCAGGGGAAACAAGCTAAACAGGACAGCAGAGACTACCCTCCTCCACCAACATGCAATAATGGCTAAAATGTTCCCTTCGAGCCATTGCTTGGAGGAAGAATGAGGTCATAAGAAAAGCACCATAGATGCCAGACAGGATGGCACAAGTCTGTAATGCCAGCCCTCAGCAGGCTGAGGAAGGAAGAACAGCTTCCAGTATTGCCAGCCTGGGTTGCATAGCAAGTTCAGTGCCCACCTGGATTGCACAGGAAGACTGTCTTTGCAAAACAGACAAATGTAAGCATGGAAGGCAAGAAGGCAGTCCTGGTAATGCACCCGTGTCCACTGAATAGGACAGGAAAAAAAAATCACACCTAGGTAAACAGAATCGGGGTCTGAAAGCAAAGCGACATGAGCTCATTGAAGGTTGAGGCAGCGCCAAGTCACAAACACATTCCCAAGAAAAGATCAATGCTCTCAGCGTTAGAAGACAGATATTTCCTTCTTAAATTTCTAAAATGTGTTTATTGTGTGTTTATATATATAATAGGTGTGTGTGTGTGTGTGTGTGTGTGTGCATACACATGGCACAGTGTGCAAGAAGGGGTCAGAGGACAATTTGTGGGATTTGGTTCTCTCTTTCCACCGTATGAGTCCATGGTACCAAACTCAGGTCATCAGGCTTGGTGGCAAGCTTGCTAACCACTGAGTCATCTCAATGGCCCATTGATATTTCTTGACTACCCAAATGTTTTGTTTTTTTTTTAAATAATCTATAAATGAATGAGACTGTGAAAATGTACTCAAAATAGGCCTCCAAAAGAAAACCAGCCCCTGCAGCGGGACCTAGAAGGCACGCTGAAACGCGTGACCCACGGGAAGCAATACCTGAAAGAGTGGAGCCCAGCAACCAGAGTTGTGCCTGCGGCCTGGGAAGGATGCGCTTCCCAAATGTACCCCCAAAAGTCTCTAGAACAGAACCAAGCTTCCTCCTGTCTTTCAGGATCTCTTCAGGGAAAAAAAATAATAACTTTCCTGCCCATGAGGCCAGAATAGAAAAAACAAGGATATATAAAACATGCCTACGAGGGAAAGAGTAGGCCAAAAACAATATGCTCACCTTTTATGTATGTTTTCACCCCCAGGACCTCAGCTGCTTTTCCCAGTGTGGGTTGGGGAGAAGAGGCAAACCAAGCCTAGTGACCTTCTGGCCCTTGCCAGACCGGAGGCCTTCACAGGCAGGGGGTCAAAAAAACTTCGCTGAAGCTGATTACCAAGAAGGGAACTGGGTACCCTGAGCACATGTGAGCAGAGCCTCGTTTTCAATTCAGGACTGTCAGCCGGTGATTAATGACTAACAGCCACGGAGCAGCCTTGATTGCCAAGTGCCGTATTGTTAAGCCTGACATTTAATGAGGCCGGACACAACTCCAGCACAATTCCACACCGTCATCTGCAAATAGTGCTGGACGGACTTAATTGGTTAAGTATTTGTGTGTGTGTGTGTGTGTGTGTGTGTGTGTGTGTGTGTGTGTGTATGGGGTTTAGGGGGTGAGTTTGCTTCTGGGGCAGTATGTTTCTCGACTTTAATATGCAGGGCTGGATCATGTCTGTGAGTGTTAGTGTGAGGGCCGCAGCATTGAATCCACTCACCTATACACTACAAGGTCAGCCTCTCATGGGATGAAACCTGCCCACACAACTGTCTCGGCGCCCTGCCGTGAGCTCCTCCCCACCACACCACTCTCTCCGCCACTGTCTCTGAGGGGCAGCTGGAAGCTGGCATGTTTGTGAAGTTAAAAACATGAAAGGAAGTTGAAAGAAGTTGTCTAGAAGTGGGCTTGGATCCAGGGCTCCTGAGAAGCCACTTTTCACTGGACTCAGATCAATGGTGCCTTGGCCTGCCTCACTGGGTGGTTCCTCCTTTGCCAAAAGAAAACTATGTCACCCCCATTCCGGAACACAGGGCTCTCTTGGGACATTCACTGAATCCATCTTATTGTTCCAGAAACAACACCACAGGCAATAGGGGCTGAGGGACAGACCTGGCAGAGTGTCTTTGGGCCAATTGAGCAAGGTGACATGGGGGCTTAGGAGAGAAGACGTTGGCTCCAAACGGCAGATCAATCCTGGGGACCAATGCCTGGAGTGTGCTGCCTCTCCCTTTGGTCTCCTGTCCTAAAGGGACAGATGGAAGCAAGTAGCACGAAAGTAACCAGTGATCTAGCTGGGAGAGGGAGGGGTGGACATGTGGACTAGTCCAGACAATGAGTGAGCAGGAGAGGTGGTAAGGCCCATAACAGTGTTCAGAGAGGCCAGCAACTAGGGCTGAATAAGATCCAGAAAAGCAGAGAGTATGTAAAGGAGGCCTGAAAGGTGGGGAGCACTGAGAACTCGGTCCTTGGACAATGACTTGGGGAACACGAATCCCTATGAATTGTTCCCCATTAGCTTCCTTAAAGGTTTGTGTCTCCAATTATAGCGACTTTGCAGCATCCACATGACCTGGGAGCTTGTTGGGTTTTGTTGTTTGTTTGCTTGCTTGCTTTGCTTTGTTTTGTTTTTAAAACAGTGTTTCTCTATGTAGTCTTGGCTATCCTGGACTCAATTTGTAGGCCAGGCTGGCCTCGAACTCAAAGCAACCTGCCTGCCTCTGCCTCCCTAAGTGTTAGGATTAAAGGCATGCTGACACACCTAGCTTCTGGGAGCCTGTTGTAATGCAGCCTCTAGGACACCACGCTAGACCCACAATTACACAGCTGTAATTTCTTTTGAGCTCTTAGGTAATGCTGTGTACACTGTAGATAAGAGGAGATGTTCTCAGCACGCTGGCCAAGAAGCTGCACGGAGCAGCAAGCCTGCTCCAAGAACGTGATGCCTGACAGTGCCCTGATGGGAGTCTACTGTGGACCTGATATGGTGGTGCTTGGTATAATCCCAGCCTTGGGAGGCTGAGGCAAGAGGAATGCCAGTTCAGGAACAGCACGGGCTACATGGGAAAGGGAAGGAAGGAGAAAGGAAAGGGGGAGAAGAAGGGAAATGATCAGAGGGAAGGGAAAGTGAGAGCAAGAGTTGGAGAGGAGGAGAGAAAACTTAGTGCTGGTCCTCTGTCCACAATGAGAATGCACTGAGAGGCTCTCGCGACAGTTACGTTGTTCCCTGAAGGGCTCTGGTCAGGAGCAGGGGCAGGTGACCTTTCTCCTGTTGGTGTCCCAGCTCTGGTCTTTGTTCCAATCCAGTGGTTTGAACCAAAGGGACCCCTGCTGAGGAGTTCAGCTCATTACTGAGGCCTGGCGTAATTACTGCCAGCTAATGTTCAGCCCTTTAGGCATTCCTAGCCTCTGTGATTGCCCTGCTCCAGCCTCTCCAACGGTGGGAGGGCTGTGTGCCTTGGAAAACAAGAATTAACAGTTAGCACGTTCCAACTGTGACTTGCCTAGGTGTGCTCCTGCTATGGCTCAGCCTGCCATGCCTTTGGACCACAGCCTCTCCTCTTTCGGACACCACCATATGCACACGCAGTTAGGGACCCTTCCCACTTGGCACCTGCCTCTCCTCCCTGTGAAACACAATGCTCCAATGACCTCCATCCTACAGCCCTTTTCTGAAGGGCAGACTAAAATCCAGAGCCCTCCAGAGCTCTGCATTCCAAGGATCATGCCTCATCATTGGTCTCCATCTTCTTCCTTACAGAATGTTATGCTTTGATTGACATGTCCCCCCACAGACTCGTGGTCCTGGTGTCAAGATTTGGGGAGGCTGCCAGACCTTTTAGGAAGTGGACTCTAGGAGGTCACAAGGAGTGAGCCCCTGAAATTTATAGCCCAGGCCCCTAGTTCTGGCCAGTCTCTGCTTCCTGGTCAGGTAATATGAGAACAGTTAGGCCATACACTCCTGCCGAAATGTTTTCCCTGCCAGGATGGACTAAAATCCTCAGTCAGAATAAGCCCTTCTTACCTTAGGTTGTTTCCATCAGATGTCTGGGTCACAGCTATACAAAAGTAACCAGCATTGATACATAGAATAAGGGACTGAATGGGATGGTTGGCTTTTAATATCCTTTCAGCAGTGACACTGATTTTATTAGAGAGTGGGTTGGAGGACTACTGAAATAAGGGGTGTTAAAAGTCACTAAAGCATCTTTTTTCTTGTTTGTTGGTTTTTTTTTTTTTAATGTGCATTCATGTTTTGCCTGCCTGTGTATCTGTCAGATCCCCCAGAACTACAGTTATAGTGATTGTGAACCACTACGTGGGCGATGGGAATTGAACTCGGGTCCTCTGGGTGCTCTTAACTTAACTCACACTAAGGCATCTTTAAAGAATATTAGCACCTGGGCCTGAGGAGACTCTCTCACCAGCTGGAGTCCCTACCAGAACATGGCTGGAGTAGCCTATTGTTTTCATGGTTCTATTTTCCCCACCAAACAGGAAGTACCAAACAGGAAGTGACATGAGGGCAAAGGTGGAAGTTCCTGTGACCTTATGCCCATTCCAGTGACTGACACCTGAAGAAGCCACTCAGAAACGTTGCTTACAGGTGACAGACTGGTTGTCCACCCGGCTGCTTATTTATTTTAAGTGGAATTGTTAGAAGCTTAACAGAAACATGGTCACCTTTGCCTCTTAAAAAAGGGAAGTAGCCAGGCAGTGGTGGAGCGCGCCTTTAATCCCAACTCTTGGGAGGCGGAGGCACAGGCAGGTGGATCTCTGTGAGTTTGAGGCCATCCTGGTCTACAGAGTGAGTTCCAGGACAGCCAGGGCTACACAGAAATCCCATCTCAAAATTGAAAAAAACAAACAAACAAACAAACAAACAAACAAAAAACCTGAGGGTGGGGGAGGAGGAAAGAAGAAAGCAAAGTAAAAACACTTTCCTATATATGTATGCATGTATTATGCATGTTTGTATGTATGTATTATATATGTATGCACGTCTCAGTTTTATGGAAGATGACTAAAGTAGTTTAGGCCTCAACATTAGCTAGAGTTGACCCAGGCTGGTGTGTGTGCATGCCAGTAACCATAGCACTTTGGGACTGGTGCTGGGGAAACACAAGGTCAAACCCAGCATAGTGAGAGCCTGTCTTTTTAAAAGACGAGGCAATGGGTCAGTAGCTAAAGGTGTTTGCTTGCCATGAAGGGGCAAGCTAAGTTTGAGTCCCACCAAGAAGGTGGAAGGAGAAAACCCACTCCACAAAGTTGTCCTCTGACCTACGCAACACACACAACGCACACATATAGAAATGCTGTCACGATATCACTGCACTATAGCAGCCTGCACAGAGCCAAACCAACAACCAGTAGACATTCCTACTCACAGAATCAACCACGAAAAAAGGAGAACACATGAGAGAGAGAGGTGGTGTGTTGGGAGGTTCCTGGAGGAGAGTTGGGAGGGAAGAGTTAGGGGCTGGATATGATCAAAATGCATTTTATACACATATGAGGTCGTGAAATAAATAGAAGATATTAAAAATTTTCAGCATGCAAAAACAATCTGAAAGCTTTACCAAGACACCCAAGTGGAATTTCTAATACTGCCTTGCAAATTAACACCACTCTACCATGCCCACAGTTTAATTCCCCTCCCCAGGTTCTTACTGCGTGTGTTATGTGCCAAGCCCTGGCTCAGCAGTAGGGGAAACACAGAAGCAATAATGTCACATGACAGTTTGTTTGTTTGAGACAAGGTCTCACTCTGGAGTCCCCTCTGGCCTCCAGTGCGCTATATAGGCACGGCAGGCTTTGAACTCTCCATCTTCCTACTCCTGCCACCCAAGTGCCGCCATCACACGTGTGCACTGCAGGACTTAGATAACAAAATAAGCACTGCCCATTTAAAATGGCCGCTTTGAAGGGTATGTCATTACTGCCCTGGGCTGACCTGCTCAATTCTTGCTCGTGGCGTTCCGTACTGACAACGACAGATCTTTACATACTGATGTGGGGAGGGAGTTAGTCAGTTTTCAATCGCTGTGATAAAATACCTGAGATAAATTAGCTTATGCAGAAGAAAGGTTTATTTTGGCTCCTGGTCTCAAGAGACTTCGGTCCACGGTCACTTGGCCCTGCTGCTTGGGCATAGGATGCATGACAGAGGCAGCCTGGTCACTTTACGGCAGCTGTGAAACAGAGAACGGGGTTAGGTTCTCATCATCCCCTCAAAGGGCTTGGCACATTGGTGACCTAAGTTCTTCCGACTAAGTCCTACCCCTTAATGTCCATAGGTTAGAGACCTATGGACCTTTAAGGAGCATGTCAGGTCCAGACTATAGCAAAGGGAGACATCTGTTGAAACTGCCCCCTGGACGTTGAGACTCATCCAGTCAGGCCAAACATCTAAAGGAAGGGCCAGAGAGATGGCTCAGTTAAGAGCGCATGTCAGAAGCTGACGTGCGCCTCTAGGTGCACTGCACTCAGCAACCTCTCCTGGATGCCACTGGGCACCTGCACGTAGGTGGCACAAATACGCTCACAGAGATGTGCATGTGCCCACACGCATACACACATAAAATAACCCTTTCCTAAAAGACCCAAATGCCGTGCATCTCAGAGCCCCAAAGAATGTGTGGCTCACACCTGTAACCTCAATACTGAGGAGGCTGAGGCAGGGGCATCCCCAAGAGTTCTAGGCTCCCGGTAAGCCTGGGCCTCACTTCAAAGGGGGAAAAATGTGAGTGTTCCAAAAGGCAGATTTCACTGAGTTGCGTAAGTTCTGCGTGTTTGCAAAACTGTTAGGGACTGGGGTGCAACTCGATAGCGGGACATGTGCCCAGTACATGAGCCCTTCGCAACAGACCCTGGCGTGAGTGTGCAGGTGAACTCGTGTGCACACGCACACAGTCAGCCTCTGTCTTGATCTTATTCTATACCTCCAAACCTCCTCTCCTCTCCTCAATTAAGCCAAAGAGATCATGCCACTCACTGGTCAGAAACCTCGAGGAACCGCCAGTGTCCCTACAGTGGCTTCTGAGGCCATACATGACCCAACACCCTGTCCCTTCTCTAATTTCTCTCACCATGGTCTCCTTCGTTGGCTTGGCTCCCAGCTCCTGGTCTCCTTGCTGTTCCTCAAGCACGTACACAGCCTCAGACCTGGGGAGCGTGGGGAGAGGCAGCCTTCACACTAGCTTCCCCTCCTGGAAAACTTCTCTTCTGAGTATCCACTTGACAACTTCTTTATTTCCTTTAGAAGTCTTTCTTATCAGTGAGACCGAGCCTGGCCTCCTATTTACCACCTCTAGAAATGCCCTCTTCTATTTCATATGTTTCAGTAATCGCTGTGTGGCCACACTTGCACACCCACGAGTGCATGGTCACAATACAATGCACAATCGGTTCCTCTGTTAACTGCTGTGTTACCGTTGCCTGTCTCCCTGTAAGAATCTCTGCTCAGAAGGGCCAGTGTCATTGTCCATTCAGTAGACTCATAAAGAGCCTAGAACTGGTATATAATGGGACTTAATAAATATGTGGCAGATTAGACTGGATTGGATTAAATCAGATTAATTTGTATTGAATTGTATAACACAGTATATGGTCCCTGCTTTCTGGATTTTACAGTGCTATTAAGAGACCAAGAGACACCCACTGGTTTCAAGCCCTGAAGGGGCTCCTGAACAGCCTACAGCCTCGGCTTGGGAGACTCAAGGTATCTGTGGGAATCTAGGAGGAACTGGTCCAGGATGGAGGAGGAAAAAGGATGTAGGCTATCCTCTAACTCAGCAATCATACTGTCTCCTTGTCCCTAGCACATGCTCAAATATTCCAGCCCCTGCTCGTTTACTATTGCTGTTCCATGGGCTGTGCTCCCTCACCTGTTTTTGCACCCTTATCCTAACTCTACCTATCCACCAATGCTCAGCCCCAACCCCCTGCCTCCATGCCACAGTACTGGTTTGCTCACTGTTTTTTTCCCCACTCAGCTCTATAGAACCTATACCATTTCAAGCAAAGCCTTAAAGTAAAAACACATGAGGAAAAAAGAGGATTTGGGGCTTGGAGAGATGGCTCAAAAATTAAGAGTGCATATCACTCTTTCAGAGGACCTGAGTTCTAATCCCAGTACCCACATGAACCGATTATGCATTGGTTCATTCCTCCCTGTAACTCCTGTTCCAAAGGGATTTGATACCTCAGGTCTCTACAGCCATTGGTCCTCGTGTACACAATCCCACACACATAAGCATATTAAAAAATAATAAAAATATAGCTCTTTAATGTGTGTTACTTCCCCAGATAAAAACCACACTTTTTTTTTCTTCTGTTATAAACAGAAGCAAGCATGCTTCAATGAGTTAACAGGCAAAGAAAAAAATGAGATATTTCAGGTGAGGTCATCCCTAGCACGAGAGAGAAAAAAAGCATGAAAGGAGAGAGAGAGAGGAGAGAGAGAGAGAGAGAGAGAGAGAGAGAGAGAGAGAGAGAGAGAGAGTCTATCAGGGGATGGAAATATGGCCCAGGCATTAGTATATTTTCAAAGTTCCCCAAAATTATTGTGATGTGTATCTGAGGTTAAGAATATACACTGGATTAGAGAAAACATGAAAACATAAGAAGAGAAATGACAGTGTGCAAGGAATTGGGAGGCGTGCCTAAGTAATGTAGTCTGTGTCACCTTCCTCTCCATTTTACACTTGTCGGGGAACCTGTATGGATCAACTGTGGGCAGAAGCTACTGGCCTCTTCCTAGTGCTGTGAGAAGTAGCAAGGAGTCATGTCACAAAGAGAGCAGACAGCACCAACAAAGGCAGCCAAGGCCCAAGTCAATGTGGAGCTCCAGGACACAGGAAGGTTTGAGGAAGCAGAAGGCTATTTCCAGACACTGTATGTCACAACTTCTCTCCTCCCTGGCGTCAGCGGTCAGCTTACTCTCCAGTGCCTGCCAGCAGATCCAGAGCATGGTAGTCGTGAGAGGTCACAGTTTCAGAACTTGCCTAATCCTCACACTGCTCTCCCCTCTAACTGCTACGAGACTGAGCAGAAGCCCAGTGTGCTCCCTCCGAGCGGCAACTTGGTCCAAGTGCTGTGACACACCTGCAAGCAACCTGAAGGACTCGGCAGTCTCCAAGATGGCCTGCAAGGATTCTCTGCACCCCGCTTTCCTCCTTGGTCCCTTTCTCTGTGCACATAACAGAGGGACAGAGCCGGCAGTCAAGCTGCGAGCTGACCTGAGGGGCTCCCACACACCTTGGCCACCCCCTATTTTCCATCTCACATATCAGACATCACTTTTCTCCATATGTACTGGGCTGGGAACAAAAGGGCCTCCGGGAATGGAAAAGATGGAGATGAAGTGTTTTCCTGAGAACAGATCCTGCTCATTTGGGAGTAGAGGGTAGCGGCCAAGAAAGGAACATAAGAGTAAGTATGCTGGCATTTCGTGGCTGAGGAAGAGGAGACGAGTATGCCAGGGAACCAGGGGAGGGTGTGGAAAGGTGGCCTAGAGAACAGATGACAAACTTCCAGATCCCACAGCTGACAGGGCCAAGCCCTGTGTCCCGTAGGACACAAGGTGGCCTCTGGAGGCCAGCTCCTTTCAACTTTCTCACTCGCCTCTGACTCACTCTCAGGATTCCAGGCTCTGGCCATCCTGTGGCCTCTCTACACTGAAAAGGTCCCTGGAAAAGCCACAGGAGAAGAGACCAGCGCGTAGCAGGGAACCATACGTCTACCCAGAGGTAACTCTAAACTCCAGTGGGCCAGGGGAGGGGGGTCAGGGAGAGGGGGCTGAAGTTTTTCCACTTCCATTCGAAACTGTCAGGCGGGTGATTAATGACCAACAGGTTTGGAATCGCCTTTTATTGCCAGATCAGTATTGTTGCCCGTGACAGCTAATGAGGTTGGACAGGCTTCTCCACACAGAGCTTTATGGAGCCTGTTCCCTCCCCTGCAGAGCTCACAAGCCTTGCCAGCTTTTGTGCACAGGAATGTTCAAGCCCTAACACCCCCCCCCCCCCGCACACACACACACACACACATACTTCATTCCTTCAACTCCACCTCCCCCAACTCCCCAACCACCATCTCACCCAGAACCTTTCCCATCTACAAAGGAAGCCGGGTAGTGGAGGACTGGCTTGCCCTGCTGGACATATCCAAGGGTGACACTTAAAAGTCCCTAAGGCCTGTTCCCACCCATCCTGGAGCTTGAGCAGTAGGAGTAGAAGGAGGAGGAAGACCAGAGACAAGCGTCACAGGCTAGGGGATGGAGGCAAGGCAAACGGTTGTCGGAAGGCTTGCTTTGGACAGCTGCTTCCGGGTCCATCACCCTTGACAACCACCCCAGTCAGCTGTAAATCTCAAGACTGATTTTTACATATGCACCATGTCAGTCCGTGATGTGTTAAGGGGGTAAGGATGCAGGAGCAATCTGAGTCAAGAAAGAAAGCTTAAAATCATTAAGAAAGACTTCTGAAGCTGGAGGCCTGGCTCGATAGTTGGGTACATGAACAAGTTCTCGAGTGCTACCCCAGGAACTGAACAGGGGGGAAAAAAAGAACTATTAACCCTCACCTTAAGCTAGATCCACAAAGTCAGGTTTAAGTTCAGAAGATCAAGATGGTCCTTGTCTGATGGTTAAGACGTTGAGGAAACACTGGCCTTGTTTTCTCCCCTCTTACAAACATTTACCTTTGTGCTAGTCCACATCTTGATACGGTTAAGCACGGGCTTGCCTGCGGTTTAATATTTGACGGAGTTGGAGCAATGTAATAAGCAAACAGCTTAAAAGGCGCAGAAAGACCCCCTCAGCTTAAAAATCTATTACTTTTCAGTGTGATACAAATGCATTTTGTTTCTGCTTAGAGCGATTTCCTAGTTTGCTCTTATTAAACCAGGAGACGGTTTAGCAGAGTTCTTGATTTATGAAACACATACTAGATTCATTAAAACCTTAAAAGATTTAATACATTTTATCAGGACATTAAATCTGTGCAGGCTTTTTAAATCAAATACCTGCCATATTTCATTCCCCACGCCCTGTACACTTACTTAAGAACACTGAAATGTGGACTGACAAACATTATGGGTATTTCAGGCCTGATTTCGAAGTACATTAAAGTCTTCCCTCCCAGAATTTACAGCCCAGCCTCTCCCCAAGCTTGATCTTCTCGAGGAAGAAGTGATTCGTCTCTTTGGAATTTGGTTCAGTAGGATGGGCTGAGATGCGGATTTCCGACATCACATAAAGGTTCCATCTCTCTCATCCCCTGGTGGTGTAACCCTTTAATACGGTCCTTGCGTTGTAGTGACCGCCAACCATAAAGTTATTTCTAACTGCTACTTCATAGCTGTGATTTTGCTTTGGTTGTGAATGGCAATGTAAATATTTTTGGAGATAGTGGTTTGTCAATGGGGTTGTGACCCACAGGCTGGAAACTGCTGCCTAGGCTGGGTTCTGTTCTGCTGGGTTCTAGGGTAGTAGCTCGCCCTCCCTATCAACCATCTTCCTCTAGACCTCTCCATGGGCTCTGTGGATGTGGATTTTCAACATGCCTCAAAGATGTCACTAGCTTGTGGTGCTACGGGGAGTGGGGAAACCCTCAGGGTTACTAGAGGAGTGCTCTTGGAGTTCATCCTAAAGCCCAGGTCCCTTCCTCTCCTGTCTCCTCTCCCTCTCTGTCTCCTTCCCAACCAGCATGAGATACAATAATCTCCTCCCACCACACCTCCCTGCCGTGGCAGATACCCACCACACCAAAAGCAATGTGCCCCAGATGGAAACCTCTGATGTCACAAACCAAAATAAATCTTTACTCTTTAGAGTTCTGTATCTTAGATTTTTTTTTTTTTAATCACAGTGATGGAAAACAAATGCGCTCCTCCCACAAACCCATGCCCACATCGCAGCCATTCTCAGCTCTTGTGACACAGTCCATGGAGAGCCACATCAGGACAGGAAGAAGATGCTACCTTCTTAATGCCTCCCTTCTAAAACTTCCCAGTGGTGTTTCTCAGCTGGGGCCCTCCTGTGCCAATACACAGGGGAGGAGACGAACGTTTGGCAACACCTGAGACATGCTTGCTATCACACCTGGTTGAGGCAGAGTGCTGCTGGCCCCTAGAGATAGACACCAGAGCAACAGCTCATCATCTTACACTGCACAAATGGCTCCCTCCTCTACACTGGTCAGGATGTGGACAGCAAGGAGGAGAAGGGCACAGCTGAAAACGCTTCCAACACTGTGGAAACTAAGAAACTCTACAACAGCATCACAGCAGGTATGTTCATTGGTTTTCCATTGCTGTGACAAAAAAAAAAAATGCCTGAGAATGATCAAGTCATAAAAAAGAAAGAATTCTTTATCTGGACTCATGGTCTTGGAGGTTTCCGTCCATGGTCACCAGCTCCACAGATCCTGAGCCTCTGAGAAGACAAAGCATCACGGCGGAGAGGAAGCACAAAGTGGAGCAAAGATGTTAATAAGCTCATCAAAGTGGCCAGGAAGCAGCTGCTGCTTAGAGCAAAGCTCCTCCTCCAAAACCCATCCCTCTGTGAACCTATCAGCTAGCTGAGCCATTGATTACATCGGAGCCTATGAGATCCTTTCACCTCCCAAAAGCCCCCACCTCTAAACACATAAACTTGAGAGGATGTGAACGAGGCAAGGACTAGCAGCAGATCTGAGGGGGCTTTTCACTCTTCTTAATGTGCTTACATCACTTGTTTCAGAACCTACAAGCTCCTTTCCTACACAATAACATTCACAAGTAACCAGGCAGTTCTGGAGTAGCCTGGAAATGTTACTCAGTAGTCAATGGAGAGAGAAGGGCTCAGACTCTCAACTCAACCTCCCTCAGAGGTCTGGGACTGGCTTTTTGCTAGAAATATATTATGAGGGGGTGGTACCCATGTTGTTTGCAGAGGTTTTCATGGAGGGAAAAAAAAAAAAGATTTCCAGAGACAGGGTACCACTTCTTTTCTTCCCCAATTTTGGGCATGCTCAAATCTATTATACCCGTGGCCATGGTTTTATAGTTACAGTGAAACTGCGGTGGGCACAAGATCCTGTGCAGCACGTGGCACCCAGATCAGATGAGAGCGGTGTGGTTCCACTTGGGCAGCTGGAGGGTATAGTAATTTGCTGGTCCTTGGTCTGAGGATATGGCTCTCAGCATCTGAATTTAACTTTTTCAGGCAAGCAGTACAGCTGACACAACACCAGGTCTCAGCAGTTTCAAGGTTCAGTCTAGTGTCGCGGTCAGATTGTGGATTATAGCTAGTGCTTGTTTCAATGACTGTTGGTTGAATTAAACCAGATTTTTATCCTGATACTGTGTCACGCTTCCAAGTTAAATGCGTTCAGGAGCAAGTGTTGCATTTAGAATTGAATGATTCTGCTCAAGACCCTGGACTGTGCCTAAGATGCTTCAGGCATACAGGAATGTTAGGAAGAGCCATGAAAGACAAATAAGAGTTGGTGTTAACATGCACACACATGCGTGCAGGCGCATACACACACACACACACACACACACACACACAGAGAGAGAGAGAGAGAGAGAGAGAGAGAGAGAGAGAGAAATGTATTGCAAAGTCTGGAAGTATAGAAAGGATCACATTTAAAAGTCTATATGATGAGATAAAAGACTTGGAGTTCTTTTCATGGGAAATCTATTGTTGCATGTTTAAGTATTAAAATATACAGTCAAAGATTCGTTAAGGGCCAACTTGGACTACAGAGTGAATTTCAGGACAGCAAGGGCTACACAAAGAAATCCTTCCTCGAAAAAGAAAAAAACAAACAAACAAAGATTAGTTAAGGGTCTGTTCTGAGAGTGTAGCTAAATACTAGAATATGTGCCTAGGATATACAAAGCCCTGGGTTGAATTACCAGCACTACAGAAAATAGAATGAGGTACAGAATGAAAGATGCAATGACTGAAAGGTAAGAGACAGGTGTCTTAGGGTTTTTACCCACTGCGATAAAAAACCATGACCAAAAAGCAAGTTGGGGAGCAAAGGGCTTATTCGGCTTACACTTCCAAATCATGGTCCATTATTGGTGGAAGTAAGAACAAGAATTCAAGCAGGGCAGGAAGGAACCTGGAATCAGGAGCTGACGCAGAGGCTGTGGAGGGATGCTGCTTACTGACTTGCTCTTCCTGGCTCGCTCAGCCTGTTTTTTGTTTTGTTTTGGTTTGGTTTTGTTTTGTTTTTTTTTTTTTTTTTTTAATAGAGCCCAGGACCACCTGCCCAGAAATGGCTCTACCCACAATGGACTGGGCCCTCCCTCACTAATCGCTAATTGAGAAAAACTTCTTACAGCTGGATCTCATGGAAGCATTTTTCTCAAGTAAGGCTCCTTCTCCCTAATGACTCTACCTGTGTCAAGTTGACACAAAAAACAGCCAGTACAACTGACCCCACACAAGCACATCGCTATGAAAACACAACTCTTTCTTTCTAATTCTTCCACAAGATCTCACATTAAAAACATAAATAACTTTAAAAGTCTCACAGTCTTTACAAAATCAAACACATTAAAACTTCAGTCCCTTATAAAATAGCCAATCTCTTCTAAAATCCAAAGTCTTTTAATATTCAGAATCTTACTGTGAACTCCAGCAAAATATTTCCCTACTTCAATAGGAAAAAATTAGAGCACAGTCACAATCAAATTAAAGCATAATCAAACTCCAACCATCCAATATCTGGGATCCGCTCACAATCTTGTGGATTCCTCCAAAAAGGGCTTGGGTCACTTCTCCAGCTCCGCCCTCTGTAGCACACACAGCTTGTCTTCCAAGCTCCAGCTGGCTCCATTCTGCTGCTGATGCTGTTCTTGGTGGTCATCTCATGGTACTGTGTCATTCTTTGCCCAGCGGAAGTCTGGAAGTACTGGCATCTCCAAAATGTTTGGGTCTTCTGCTGCAACTGGGATGCACTTTCACCAAGAGCCTCTCACAGGCTCATTTAATGGTGCCAAGCTTTAACTGCTCTGCATGACCCCTTCAGTCCTGGGCTTTCAACTGCCACTGAAGCTACAAGTTCACCAGTGGCCTCTCCTGGCCCCTCACAGTGCCATGCTTCAGCTGCTCTCCATGACCCCGCCATGCCTTCAAAACCAGTACCATCTGGGTGACTTCCACAGTACCAAGTCCAGCTGCCAGCCCAAGGTACAACCTTAGCCGCCTCTGGAACTCAGCTGCTCGGTGCTCTCAGAAAACACTCCCCAGAAGATTTCACCTCAGAAATGCTGGTCTCGTCTTAATCACTGCTTATTTCTTAGCTAACCAGCTAACCAGCACCAACTGTCCCAGTGACGTTAAAAGGTTTCACTTCAGTCGTTCTGGTATCTTTGATTCTTCAGCCCAAGCTAACCAGAGCCACAGAATATTAAATCAAAATAAGAAACAGCCCTGATAGAGGCCTTAATCTTCCTGCTGAAATTTCACAAGCCAGGCCTCCATCTTCTGCACTGCTCTCGACATTCTCATCTTCCAAGCTCCTACAGAACATACCTCTGAGGTCTCAACACTCAATGGCTTTTCTAGCCCAAAGTTCCAAAGTCCTTCCACAATCCTCCCAAAACATAGTCAGGTCTGTCACAGCAATGCCCCCCATGCAGGTACCAACTTGTCTGATGCAGGGTTTCTACTGTTTCCAAAAAACATCATGACCAAAAAGCAATTTATAGAGAAAAGGCTTCATTTGGTTTACACTTCCACATTGGTGTTCCTCACCAAAGGAAGTCAGGACAGGAGCTTCCAGGCAGACACCCGGAAGCAGGAGCTTAGGCAGAAGCCATGGAAGAGTGCTGGTTACTGGCTTGCTTCCCATGGTTTGCTCAGCCTGCTTTCTTACAGAAACCAACACCAGCAGCCAAGGGATGGCACTACCCGCCATAGGGGGGCCCTCCCCCATTGATCAATAATTGAGAAAATTCCTTACTGCTGGATATCATGGAGGTATTTCCTCAACTGGGGCTCCTTTCTCTCTGATGACTCTAGCTTGTGTCAAGTTGACATGCAAAACCAACCAGTACAACAGGTGGTTAGAATAATCCAAGTGATGAAGCCATGGACTGAATAGAATCAAAACCAATTAGAACTCTGTGACTAATTAGATGGAGCAGACTAAGAGGTTAATAGTTTGGGATGTGGCTCAATGACAAAATGTTTGCCTAGCATCCATGAAGCTCTGGGTTCAAGCCAAAGCACATAGGAAAAATAATAATAAAATAAAATAGAGGATAAATATACCTGAGATGGTTGAGTGAACATTGATGTTTTTCATGGAATGAGTATGGCTGAGGAAAACAGATGTTAAGTTTTAGATAGGATTCATTGATTTCTGTCCAGCACCCAAAGAATTGTTATTCTAGTCTATGCCTCATCGGTATTAATGTTCACTTGGTAAGGCCCTATATTCAATGCCTTTATTACCACCATTTGTTTCCTAACATCATTATAGAGTCAGAGTTGGGAGCTGGGATGGCAAGAGATGTCAAAGACCAAGCCAAACTGCAAATTTCCAGGTCCATTAACATAGAATTTCAGGATAACAGGATACTGTTTCTCACCATCTTCAAACTACATTATAGACCCTGACCAAGTCTGATTTCTAGATACTTCTTTTCCTTGCCCGTCTGATTCTCCCTGAATAAAATCAATCGACTAGGTTGGTATCATAGTAACAGCCTCTAGTCCTAGCTAAAATTCTAACCAGAAATCCTGTCCACACACAGAACTGCATGGATGTCTCTCAGAATAATTATTCTAGATAAAAGAAATGCAAACCCGTTCAAGTAAAGAGTGCATACTGTATAGGTCCATTTCTACAAAATTCTGGAAAATACAAATTAACATGCAATGAGAAGAATGATGCAAGAAAATCTGGGAGTGGCTGGAAAAAGGACAGAGCTGCCACCGAGAAAAGCAAAGGGAGAGATTGAGAGGAGGCACGAAGAATTATGAGCCCCAAGCATATTTTCCTTATCTTGATCACGGTGCTATTCCACAGGCATTCACATGCCAAAACTGAAATGATACACTTCACAGGCAGCTTATTATGTGTAAGTGATGCCCCGGAAAGACTGTAAAAACACACCACACAGTGATCTCTAGGTCTTTAGAGATCTTTATCATTTTTACCACGATACTCTGCGATCCCTTTTCATAAGTGACTTGAAGAAAAGTCACAGCCCCACACAAAAATCTGTTTGTTCTTGGAAAGCACCAATCATGGGTTTTCTGACAAAATGTGGGGAAGAGCAACACAGCTCAAGAAAGCTTTTTCATAATTAAGACTAGTATTTTGCAGTGCTGAAGGGTAACCCAGGGTCTCATGCATGCCAAGCATAGTAACACCCATCCCCAGGCATCCATGTTTTCAGCAATGTTCACCCAAGCCTTGATTTGGAGATCAAATACCCTGTCTTTTAGATCCTACAGAAAGAACCACTTAAATCAAAACCTTTTCCTACCAACTAACATCTTTGTGATGTAAGAGAACTGAAGCAAAGACTGCGAGGGTCGCCTTGCCCTTTGGAGTTCAGCGGGTCATTAATTTTTAAAATGAGCTCTGGTTGTGAGAGAACAGGCCGGCTTCCTCTCAGCTCACTAGCACACAGCGTGGTAAGTGGACCAACCGGGCAGCACCCTAGAGGTGGGGAGATGGGGACTGCTGGAAACAGCATTACATTCTTATCCATTTTGTTACTGTTTTGATCTCCAGTGTCATCTGAAAGCTAGTGTGCTGAGGGCTTGTTCTTTGACCTGTGATATTATCAGGTTAATACCAGAAACTTCAGTAGTCGAGGCCTGCTAAGTCAGGTTGTTGGAGACATGTCCTTGAAAGAGATAGGCCAACACCTTCATGCCTCCTCCACTGCACCGTCCCCATGCTCCACGAGTGTACAGCAGTCTGAAAACCACAAAGCCATGTGACCATGAATTAACCAGAAATCAGAGTGAGCTCAGGTATTTTGTTACGGTGATGAAGGATGAAGTTACTGCTGCAATCTACAAACTGCAACACAAACAACACAGTGTAACTTGCTCGTGGACCTAACAATAGGATTCTGGCAATGTCCAAATTAATGATTTGCAGCTTCTGATTCCCATCGACATCCCTGAAAGGCTATGTATGAAATAACCAGTGCGTGCACCTGAGTCTGTGTACCTGCATATGTGGTTGTTTAAACTGAAACATTTTCCAAATAAAAGAGGGTTGGCAGGATGGCTCAGCAGGTACAGGCACTTGCTGTGTAAGCCTGGTGACATTAGGTCAACCCCTGGAACCAATGTAAAGGTGGAAGGAGAGAACTGACTCCACAGAGTGGTATTCTGACCTCCACACATGGCACACAGGCCCGCACACACACATCATGCCCAGGCATGTGATGCCAACAATCATTTCAAAAATATAACTGAAAAATAAACTAGAGATCATCTGGCTTCTGCTTTTACAATTCACCAGGTTTGTGATTGTGCTAGATAGTTTTATGTCAACTTTACAGAAGCTAAAGTCATCTGAGAGGAAGGGACCTCAACTGAGAAAGAAAATGTCTTCATTAGATTTCGATGTAGGTAAATCTGTAGGGCATTTTCTTAATTAATGATTGATGGGGGAAGGGCCCAGCCCACTGTGGGTGGTGCCACTCCTGGTCTGGCTGTCCCAGGTTCTAGAAGAAAGCAGGCTGAAGGAGCCACTGGGGAGCAAGACAGTGAGCAGCACCCCTCTGCGACTCTGCATCGCTCCTGCCTCCAGGTTCCTGCCCTGCTTGAGTTCCTCTCCTGACTTCCTTCAATGATTAGCAGTGATTTTGAAGCACAGGCCAAGTAAACACTTTCTTCCTCAAGTGTATGTTTCGGGAACTGAACTCCGTTGTCAGGCTTGGCAGCAAGCACCCTTCTACCTGCTAAGCCACCTCTCCGGCCCCAGACACTCTATTCGATTATTACTCAATACCACCCAACTTTAAGCTTAGCCTTCTCTCATCCCCTGTCACATACATGATCAGAACATACAAACATGCAAGAACGTGATGAGAACATCAGCCACTTCAAACTCTGTACTTTACAGACACTTCTAAAATGGGCCGGGTGTGTGTTTTTCCTTAATCCTAGAGATCGTATCAGAAGGTTCATGCGGTTATTGCCTCCATTTTACAGACAAAGGAACTGAGACACAGAGAGGATGAGTCACTTTCCCAAGGTGACACAGCTAATAAAAGGTGGAAGCCATATTGTAAAGCCCAGTGTCAAGGCTGCTGGGTGCCTGAGTGCACTCTGTGCTGCGAGCTTTGGGAGAATGAATTCTAAGCCCTTTCTTGAGAAGATCATCAAGCCTACCTGCTTGGTAACTTGCTTTTGGTACCCAGTCTTTTGAGAAAGTGCTTTTGGGAGCTGCTCAGTCATCTACTGCACCCCTCCACACACACCTTTAGGTAGGACCACTAATCTCTCTCACAGTTCACCCCAGAGTTTAACAAGAAATTTTAAAATCACAATATTTCATGCTGCAGACTGAGCCCAATCTTTAGGCTGATAAGCCTCAGTATTTTCATTTTTCATATGTATTCACTCAACTATATTTTTAAGACAGGGTCCCCTATGTAGCCCCGTTTTGCCTGTACTTTCAATCTTCCTGTCTCATTCTACCAAGTAGTGGAATTACAGGTGTGTGTCATGATGCCTGTGGTGGCTAGCCCTATGGGAAACACTACAGTCTACAGTAACATGAGCCCGAAGGAGAGACAGGGCCACTATTATCCCTGTCTCCAAAAGTCCCTTTTGAATCCCCTGGAAGGTGACACAGAGGGGCTGCTGAAGTTTTTTCATCTGCATCTCTTCGTCCTCAGGCAGTGTTGATCCCTTTACCCAGGTGTGGTGGGCACAGGGGGTGACACTGGACTCAGTGTTTGAATGAGTGCCCACAGTTCAGTCTGCTGTGCTCACTGGACCTTTGGTAGAGCATTGCTTATGTGGAACTCAATTGGGGACTCCTCGAGAACAGGCATTGACCTCTTGGCCTTGAGCTTAGCTTTGCTAAGAGGAGGAGAACTGAAGACCAGGATAAAGGCACGGTCTAGCTGCAGGTCCCACACTTGTCCGTGGGCACAGGTACAAGGTCTCTGTGCACAGCGTCATCGTATGTCAGTTTGGGAGACATCAAGTGAAGAGTAATTGCTATTTGCCTCTCCATTGCTCAAGTTATTTGGAATGTGGGTGCAGACTCCAAGACCTTCCACTGGGAAAGAGAATCTATCCCCCTGTCATCTGAGACAGGAGGAGCAATTCATCTTCCCTGTAGATAAGGAGGAGGTTTCACTGGTCCAGCCTGCACAGCTGGGAACAGGAGCAACAGACTCTGGCAATTCTTATTTCCCTGCATTGAGGCTACCGTGCAGCTTACTCTGATGGGGGTCTGTGTTCCATCCAAGGGAGAAGGTACTTCTTGAGCCTGAGGGTGTCCTAGCATACCATCCAATCACTCTTACGGTACATGCAGTGAAAATTTAACCTGTCTTATTCAACTGTCTTATTTAAACTCCCATAAGATCGGCACTCTAACAATTTCTCTCTTAAAATTTTTGAGCCTTAAGAAATAACATTTCTAATCCGGGCACAGTGGCACACACCCATGATTCCAGCACTTGGAAGGCAGAGGCAGATGGATCTCTGTGTGTTCAAGGCCAACTTGGTCTACAAAGCGATTCCAGGCCAGCCAAGACTACACAGATAAACTGTGTCTGGAAAAGCAAAAATAAACTAACAAACAAACAAAAAAGAAATAACATTCTTGGGCCAGAGCATTGTGGCACATACCTTTAGTCCCAGGTGGAGACGTCTCAGAGGAAGGTGGATCTCTGAGTTCAAGGCTAGCCTGGTCTACAGAGGGAGTTCCGGGACAGACAGGACTACACAAAGAAACCCTGTCTCAAAAAACAAAAAGAAAAAAGGGAGGAAGGAAGGAAGGAAGGAAGGAAGGAAGAAAGAAAGAAAGAAAGAAAGAAAGAAAGAAAGAAAGAAAGAAAGAAAGAAAGAAAACATTCTTTCAGGCTGCAGAGATGGCTCAGCAGTTAAGAGCACTGTCTGCTCTTCCATAGGACCAGGTTCAATTCCCAGCACCTACATGGCGGCTCACAACTGTTTGTAACTCCAGTTCCAGGGCATCTGACTACCTTACACAGATATACATGCACACAAAACACCAATGCACATAAAAAAAATGAATAGCATTCTTTGAATTAGTACCAAAATAAACTTTAAACTATAAATACAAGTCATAGGGAAACTCCAAATGAGATTTTTGGAATGTCAACATTTGATACTATCTTTACATCAACCAAACTCAATGTTTTGTTGTTTTTCTTGCTTGCTTTTTTTTTTTTTTTTTTTTTTTTTTGAGATGGGATTTCTCTGTGTAGCCCTGGCTGTCTGTCCCAGAACTCTCTCTATAGACCAGTCTGGCCTCAAACTCAGAGCTCTATCTGCCTACTTCTGCCTCCTTAGTGCTGGGATTAAAGGTGTGTGCTGCTGCCCACTACCCAGCTTAAGCAAGCACATTTTTATCATAAATAATATAATCAGAGGAGAGAACAGTCAGGCTGGTTTTCATAAGGATAAAAATGGGGGAGTATGGCTCAGCAGCTAAGAGCACCAGCTGCTCTTCAGAGGACCTGTGTTCAATTCCCAGACAGCCCACAACTCCGCTCTAGAGCATCTGGCTCCCTCTTTGGGCCTGCACTGTGGGCGCATGGTACACAGACAGACTCATGCTGACAAAATACCCATAAAACATAAAATAAAAAGAAATGTGTACAATTAATCATTACCACAGCTGTTGTTGTGACTCAGTCTCCCCGAAGTTAAAGCTTAATGACATTATCAAAGGCATAAGTGATTAGACATACGTTTCAAGGTCAGTCTTTGTTCACATGAACAGAGTACCATGGCCTTAAGAATAGTGACAAACTTGCCTCAAGACATCCTTAGTAGACCTTGTGTAACTTATTAGGAGGTTCTGTGAGTTGGCTTTCAGCTTTTATGCTTTTGTTTGGTCTCGAGGATCCTGGGTGAATGAGTTTACATCTTAACAAGGGATTCAGACATATCAACGGTTTTGGATGAGGGAGCATCCTTTGTAACAAGAACTTGCAAGGGGGAAGTCGTCAGAGCTAAAGATCTTTACTGCTGGCCTGTGACTGTAGCCTCAGAGGGCAAGCGGTACTGCTCATATTCTTGAATCCTCGTCAGAAGTCATGGAGGACCGGTACCTCTTGTTTGTCTCTCAATAATTTTTGGAAACATTCAGATGCCTTAACCTTTTTGAGTACTGCGAGACATGACTGACACACTTACTATCTGTTGTGAGAAAATTTCCCTGGAGGAAAATTCAGCAGTGTCTATTTATGTACAATAACTTTTCCATACGTGCATAAGAGGAGGCCCCCTTTTAAGTCATGTGTGTGTATGTGTTTGTGTACATGCATGTGTGTGTGTGTATTCATTTTCCCCCAAAACCTTGAGGCCTAAGGCTGGGGTGGCCTTGCCTTGCCCATTTCTTTCTCCTGTGAAGGATTAATAATATATATTAATACTATACAAATCCAGCTGTGATCACTTCAGGCAAGTGCAGCTGAAGGCATGAAGACAGCATTTGTTAAACTGAGAAGATACTAGATAACATCATCTTATTTTAAAAAGTTGGATCTAAGTTATATGGGAAGAATAATAAGATAACTTTGTCTGTGAGGAGACTTCTGAGGCAGACATGTGTTTGTCTGCAGTGGGTGGGTCAGCCCCCATCTCCAGAGTGAGCTTTTCACAGCGTGTGACAACTTATCAACACCATCTAAGTCAAAAAGGCGCTTTTAATAAAACTGATCCCAGTAGTTTATATTGGGCAGGATGGAGGCTGCTTCCTCAAATGTTCTTTTCTTTTCTTTGGACAGGTTGAAAGGCTTAATTATAATTCATCCCTGAGTTACTCAGACAGGAGGAAGAGGGTGTGTTTACAGCTCAGACGTGAAGCTCACTGCCTCATACTCCTCCTGGTTCTTAGGACGTTGTCCAAGTCACTCTTCCATGAGGGAAAAGCGGCAACTGCCCAGGTGGCATGGCTCCACAGGTTGCCCATTCCTCGTAGGGAACGTTCCTTAAACTGCTCATCCTTTCCCCACCTCCACTACTCCCTGAGGCGTCTTCATTGTCTTCTCCACCTCTTGCTCATGAGGACTTTTTAGAAATTTGTCACCTTGCAGGTGGCGCAGGTGGCACAGTATGTCTGCCCTTAGCCTAATCCTGAGTCTGTATTTTCAGTATCTTCCTCAGCATCCGTAGATGTAACCAGTGGGGACAACGAAAGAGTCAGTAGCTGGTTTAGGAATGAGATCCCCAGAGTCCAGCACTGCAAACCAAACAGCAAGCAAGGCCTGCAGCGTGCAACAGTGCAACAAAGGAGAAGGCCGGGAAACCATGACAGTACAAGTTCAAAACAGCAGGACTTGATCCCAGAATTCTTAAAATTGTGCCCTTCTTGCCCAAGAAACTGCCTATGAAAGCACTCACTCAGCCTGATGGTTTTGATTTGGAAATTGATAAATGGACAGAAGAAATCAGGGGATGAATACTTTGAATTTCATTCTAGATCTTTCCCTACTTAGACCTTGGAAGAAGGTGCTGTGGGTGTCCCATTAAAGAAGGTACTTCTATTCTCTGTGTGCTAACCACCTGCTTTTGCACTGAAAAAAACAGCATGCTCACCAGAGAAGATGATGATGACGCCCGGGCTGGTGGGAGAACTGAAACAGCAGAAAGCAGCAGCTTGCTTCAAGGCTCACTGACTTCTTCTGGGAGACCTTTGTTTCCTAGAAAGAGGGGGAAAAATCAGTTGCTGTTCTGGACCTTTGCCACTGTCCCCTGTGAAGAAAGCAAGGGGCAGCCGAAGTTCCAAAAGAAAATGACTGAAACGGAAGCCCAGAAAATGCAGTCTCTGTGGGTAGAGAGACAACAGGAAGAAGAGGAGGGGTAGCTGGGCTATGGAAAGAACTAAATTGCAAAGCAAATCCAATACACACATACATACATACATAATTATATGTCTGTGCACCATGTGTGTGCAGTGCCTGTGGTAGCCAGAAGAGGGCATCAGAGCCCCTGAAACTGGAATGACAGTTGCTGGTGAGCTGCCATGTGGGTGCTAGGAATCAAACCAGGGTCCTGGCTGGAGCAGCTAGAGCTCTTAACTGCTGAGCCATCTCTCCATCCCTCCTATTCGATGCTTTTCAAACTGTCAACTTGTCTTTCTTTAGAAACCACATCTTATTGTGGAAATGGAGGGGTTTGAGAGAAAGGCCCAGAAACTTCCCAAAGCAAGACTGTCTGCAAAGGAAAAGTGTTGTTCGACTTTTTCTGTCAGAATATCCTTATGTATTCCACTCACTTCTTCCCTGATGCCATCTGATCATAAATGTTATATCTTCAGTCAGAGTATCTTTTTCTAAACTAAGTGCTTTTTTTAAACATCAGGTAAATTTTTCCTTCCATAGATGATGTGGTTCACATAAAAATCTTTTTCAGGGATCTTTACTTAAGGACCAGTGAGATGGCTGGGGCAGAGGGGGAGGGCTGGGGGAGTGCGTGCGACTCTGCCACACAAGGCTGAAAACCTGAGTTTGATCCCCTGAGCCCATGGTGGAAGGAGAAGGTATAGTGAACCTCTGATATAGTCAACCATTTGCCATTTCATTACAGGCATTTTGTCGAGGTCTTTCAGGATGTCTGATTGAAACATGACGAATTTAGGCCAGCAGTTTGGGTTGTCAAGGGGATATTAGGGCCAGATCAACATCTAACTTGAGGCCCAATTGTTTGAAAAAAAAAAAATTTAAGCAAGCCAAGACTGTCTTTGGGAACAGAGGGATTATTGCCCGTGTTTGTAGGTCTAAACATGAGCCAAGGCCAGTTTCCTGCTCTGGAATGTCCTCCAGAGACAGAAGTTTCACTGGAATGAAATTCCCAGGAGTTTCCAGAGAGAAGTATAAAAGACTCCTGAAACAGAGTCTAATTCCCAGGACGTCGCAGCAAACAAACGGGCCCTCAAACAAACGGGCCCTCACCCACATGCGTGCCGAGCAGGGAAATGGCTGTTGTTGGGTGACTCCAGAAATAGCAAAGGCTGGCCTCGGGGGTTTTGGAGAGTAAGAGCAAGAAAGCTTACCAAGTCTGCAAACAAGGACTCCACACTGAAACCTCTGCTCCACTCAGGCATCAGTGAGGCTGCTAGGAACTGGGGTTGCAGACTGTGTAAAGTCTCCAGTAGCTGACCTGCCTGCTCTTCAGCCTTAGTGAGCACTAAGGATAGAGTGGTGCTTGGCAGGCAAAGAAAGCTGAGAGACTGGAGACAGGGTTAAGACAGAGGTGAAGGAGGAGCCCTGTAGGGCTATAATACCCTGGAAGCCCTTCCTGGGCTTTGGTACCAGTATGTAAAATAATGTAAGAACCGCTTGTAAGGAGAAACAAAAGAGAATTTAGTTGACCTCAAACGGCTGAAGCAGGCTTTGTTTAATGCCAGAGAGGTAGCTTCTCAAGTTCTGTCCACACCCTGGACAGGACGCAGGATCAGAGTTCAAGAGAATGCAGTTTACATGCTTTGAGCACAGGAGGTTTTGTAGCTAAAAATGAGGAAGTGGAAGGGGGTTCGTTACAGACAGAATGGGGAGTAAGCCCATTAGACCCTTAGACAAGCTCGATTTGAAACTACAGGGTCTGTTTTCTGCTTTTGCTGCCACTGGGTATCTGGGATTGGGGCGCAGCTGCCTTTCTTCTGCTGTCTCCAAACATCTGGCTTCACGGAACTTTGAATTCAGTTTCAGTGCGTTGGCTTTTGGGAGAGGACAAAGGGGTTCCTTTACTTTCCTTTTCCTGAGTCCTAACACCGTCCAACATTGACGGCCATCTACCGTATGGAAAAGTTTTTTTTTTTTTTTTTTCATTTTCTTAAAGCTGGAATTAAAGCGCACAAACAGAATGACCTCAGTGGCTGGTTTAGAACTTCCCGGCTAAGGGAGCAGCTCGGAATAGAGTATGGCCACAAAGCCCTTTCTTAGGTCCATCTCCAGGAGAAAAGGCCCAAGATGAAGGCCCAGTACTATGTTGCTGCCGGGTGAGGACATGAGAGGGCCTTAGACATAAAGTCCAGCTTTCTTCCTGGTCCACTATGTCCCAGGGTGCAGATGGGGGCGGGTGGGGGGACATAAGCTCACCGTGGCTGGTGTTAAGGAAGACAGGAAGCCTGAACTATTAAGGAAATGCAAAGGAAGTTTTTCACGACTCTTGTTGGCCCCACCCCTCATAGAATTCAGATTCCGTTCATTAAAATGAGGACAATAATTCCTTGTTAATTACTTTATGTTGCTGTGGGGACCTCAAGGGCAAACAAAGCTCTCAGAAAAGTATAAAGGGCAATTCAGAGTAGGACTGTTGACTAGCGACGTCATAATCTGCGCTTTTGGAAGTCGTTGCCTTCAGCTGGGGCAGCAGGAAAGCGGCGAGCAAAGAACAGGAACGCCGCACCGCACTGGCAACCTGCTCCGGAAGAAAAGAAACCCAGCTCGACCCGAAGCGAAGACTCTCTAGCAATCGCCAAAGCCAAAAACCTCGGGAAGTGATAGTAGGTATCCGGAACCCACTCTGCCCGCCCTGGGCACCTGCTCCGTGGCCATCCTCAGACCAGGTCTGTCCGCAGCCGCCGGGCCGGCTCGTGGGCACTCCCTGGCGGTACTGCGGGAAACTGCAGCACACGGAGCGAGAGGCGGGGCGGGGCGGGGCGGGGCGGGGCGGGGCTGGCGGGCGAGCACGGGGGTAGGGGCGGGGTCTTTTTTTCTTTGCGCGCGCGGACTGATGGCGTCATCGAAGCGCCTGGCCCGGAAGGAAGTAGCGTGCCGAGGGGTGTGGCGGTTTCTGCGGTTGCCCTGGGGTTTCAGACGTGTACGGAGCGCCTGGAGGGACAGCCTGGTACGCGGCCCCCCCGCCCCTCAGTGCACGTTCGGCCTCCCGGCGGCTCGGGGCTGGAGTTGGCTCACTGAGCTCCGGGGCCCTGGCCCCGACGGCTCCTCAGCCCGCCCACCCGGGAGCCGCAGAAAGAACCCCTGTCTGTCCAGTCCCTTGCCCATGGTTCCCTGCGGAAGCACCTTGGACGTGCCTAGCTCGCGGAGGAGGGCGGGGAAAGGGCACGAGGGGGCGTGGGCTGGTAGTGAGGACTTTTGCCGAGAGGAGGCGTCTACTGCTGGGTAGCTGGAGGCCGCCACGGTAAAATAAGTTAGACCTGAAGGGTGGAACCCGCGCCTTGTGCCGATGTGCCCGTCCTTCGCCATAGTTTTTTTCCAGATCATTCAGTGTTCGGGGAAATGAGTTTCTAGGTGTAACTGTCGCACATCGGTACCCGGACGGTTTTGAACCTTCCAGGAGTTCAGAGTCTCCCAGCCCGTGGCACGTTTTCCTATAACCGCAGGGCTTGAGGCAAAGGATATGGGAGATTGTGGTTTCGGTTTTGTTAAGAGTATCTGTCCCGTTTAAGTTCAAAGGAGTAACAGGAGGTGGATGACAGGCCAGAGAATCCTACCTCGGAACTCAATTGCTTGTCTCTCTGCCTAGGGTCCCAAGGGAATGACTGGTGGTTTCCTTCGCAATGGCAGGCAATTAGAAGTAGGAGGCTCTGACCAGAAATGCATAGATAGCCGCAGCTGCCTGTCATTTGACATCCTCTGTAATTTGGCCCAACACACTGCAGCTGCCTCTCTTCCTTACTCGTATAAGTGACAACCCATTAATGAGAAGTGAAGAGAAGGCTGTGTTTTGAACGCTGCCCAGTTGGCACCGAATCTCCCTTAGGTATAGCAGTGTCTGGAGCTAGTGCCTCTTCGCTTCCCACAATTAAGGACGGGAATGTTGACAGAGAACAAGGATGAAATGAGCTGTAGATCTGGCTAGCACTGTGTCCTGCCACAACAGGCTGCTTGTGAATCATTTTTCCTGAGCTACAGCTTGACGAGCTACTCAGAGTGTGGCATCCTCTCTCCTGTATGTCAGACCACATTGTCCCTTATCTGTAGGTTACAGGTTCACTGATGGCTCAGTTGGGAGCAATTGTGGCTGTGGCTTCCAGCTTCTTTTGCGCATCCCTCTTCTCAGCTGTCCACAAGATAGAAGAGGGACATATTGGAGTATATTACAGGTAAGGCAGAATCTGGCTCCTTTCCCTTGTCACTGGCCAGCAGATCCTGCTAACATCTGTTTATTTTATTAAATAGGAGAGTCTTTTCCAGGTGGAGCTTTTAAAGCTGTGGCCATAGGTAAGGGCGCCTATGTGCGTATTTATTTAAATTTGTAGACTTAAAACTGTCTTTAGTATTTTAAGGCACTGCTGATAGGTGTATCTATGGGTTTAAAGACAAAAGTCTCAAGGAATCAGTGCGCTTTACAGATCATCTGCGAGATACTGTCTTCTCTTGCATCCCTTGAAGAATCTTGTCTACAGACTGCAAGGCTACCGCTGTAAAAGTTGGCAGAGTCCCAGTTCTTGGTGGCAACTTGAGAAGTACACTGTTAACTTGAGAGACTGTTTGAAAGTGAATATTTCAAAAAACTTTTAAAGGCTCTAGAGGATGACCGGTGTCAATCAAGGCCGCTTAAGGAGAGTGACTGTTAAATAATCTTGAATCACTTTCTTTCCAGTGGCTTCTGTGCCCCAGGTTTTCATTTTAGATTTTAGAAGGTGAATTTGCTTGACTGAGTGTTTGGTTTGTGGTTCTGAGCATCAAACTCAGAGGCTAATGCATGCTGAGTAATTGCCTGGCTACTGAACTATAACCCCAGCCCTTACTGTAAGCCTTTATGACACCACTGCCCCTTTTGAGACAGGGTCTCACTGTGTAGCTCTGCTTGCCTGGAATGCTCTGTGTAGACCAGACTGACTTGAACTCACAGAGATCCACCTGCCTCTGCTCCCAAGTGCTACAATTAAAGGCATGTGTCAACATGATCAGCTTGACCCCTTCTTTCATATGGGTCCTGTAATATGTATGGGCTGCCAATAGCAAACTCTAAAATGCTTGTTAAATTAGAGTTGTAGCTCAGTGGAATAGCTTTTGACTAACATACTCAAGTCCCAGAATTAAAAAATAATAATTAAAAGAGATATGACCTTTTATTGCATTCCCCCTCCTCTTTAGTGATTTATCTCTGCCATCTGCTTTCATGTTCCCCAAAAGCTTTTAGCTTTGCCACTCACATGCAACTTGATTAGAAATATGTCAAAACACATATTATATAATTAATATGTATTGAAGTGACTTTAAAGTTATTCTTGAACCAAGTATGATGGATCAACACCTGTAATTCCACCTGTAAAAACACTTGTGTGAGGGCTGAGGCAAGATTACTATGAGTTTTAGGCCAGCCTGGACTACATAGCACGTACTAGGCAAATCAGAGCTATGTAGCAAGAGATCTGTCTCAAAAATGGTGAGCTATCATATGTGCAGCCCAGATGCTTCTTGAACATGGTCAGGTAAAAGAAAGTGAATTCCCCTTTTGCTTTAAGTTAGACTGAAACTTTGGTTAAGATCCTTCGGCCTTCCTCTGTAGTTAAATTCCACTTGCTTCCTCTATCGTGGAGTCTGTCACTTCAACTGCAGTATATTTAAGGAGCAGGCTGCAGCTCATTTTGGTAGAGTATTTTACTAGAATGTATGATGCCCAGGGTTCAGCCCTAGCACTGCCCAAAGAAAGTTCTTTTATTGCCCATGTCACTGTACTCCAACAGTGATGCTGCTCGTTGAAACTGGGTTTAACACTCTACCACAGGCTACACAGGTCGGCAGCTCTGACGGGCTTCTCTCTGATCGTGTGCAGCCAGGGAGTCTGCTCTTTGTGCTTAGTCTACGTACTTACTTCTCAGATGCCAAAAGTATGACTAATGGCTTTATGTTTTTCCATCAGGCTTCCTAGAATGTTCAAGTTGAGACAGAAGGAAGACAGGAAGAAGGGGTAGACACTGGCATGTGTCACTCTGTATTAGATTTTTGTAGGAGTAGACAGATGGTTGTGGTTGGCCCGTCATAAGTCTTGACCTAAGGCAGTGGTTCTCAGCCTTCCTAATGTTGTGACCCTTTAATACAGTTCCTCATGTTGTGCTGACCCCCCCAACCATAAAATTATGTTCTTTGCCACTTCCTATCTATAATCTTGCTACTGTTGTGAACAGTAACGTAAATATCTGTGGGTTTGGGTGGTCTTAAGCGACCGCTGTGAAAAGGTTGCCTGACGTGAAAGGGGTTGTGACCCACAGGTTGATCTAAGATATTTCTCTTGAGATACTGAAGCTGCCTTTCTCCCTCTTCTGCAGAGGTGGTGCCCTGCTGACCTCCACCAGTGGCCCTGGTTTCCATCTCATGCTCCCTTTCATCACCTCCTATAAGTCTGTGCAGGTATAAGCAGCTTCTGTGGTGGGGTGGATTCATTACAAATTCGGGTTGTTGGCTAATACACAATTTGAGATTATTTAGCTCTAGGATGAATAAAATGCCTTTTCAGAAACAGAAAAAGACTCTCTTTCTCTCTTTTTCTCTCTCACACATACAGGGTGGGAAGGGAGAACAGTCAGAGGCTCTTTTAATATTACTTGATCAATGAAATAGCCAAGCAGAGCCATTGCCTCGCTTTTAATATTACTTGATCAATGAAATAGCTAAGCAGATCCATTGCCTCGATTTGGCCTATGAGCCCCAAATGGAAATTATTTTCTTACTTTTGAGGTGAGGCTAAAGAAAAATTTTTATGAATGTTTAAAAGAAAGTCAAGTGTGTGTATGTGTGTATTAAATCACAGGTTACCATGATAGATGGAAATAAAACATGGAATTTTCCTTGTGGAATTTCCTTATTTGAAATTCAAAAATATAAATATAATTGTATGGGGACGTGGTTGGTTGGATAAAGGCTAATGCCATGTAAAATAAGAATAAGATAAGCTGTAGCCAGCCTTCTCCTGGCTGAGGTAGACTAAGCATCTCTAAAGCATATCCAACTAAGATGGGGCAGGAGAGATGGCTCAGTGGTTAATAGCACTGGCTGCTCTTCCAGAGGACCCAGGTTCAATTCCTAGCACCCACATGGAAGCTCACAGCTCACAGATATCTCCAGCCTGTTCCCTCACACATGCAGGCAAAACACCAGTGTAAATAAAAATAAATTACATTTTTTTAAAAAAAGTATTTCCAACTAAGAAAACTCAGACTTAAAGAATAACTTTTAAGCCAACCCAGCACAGGACTGGGAGCTGTCACACTGAGATAGAGGCTAACATACACCAGGATCTGAGCTCAATTCCCAGGACAAAAGAGAGAGAGAGAATGAGATCAACCCAGCAGAACACCCATTGTGTGAGCTTCTTCTCTTTGCCTTGCTGTATGGACTTCTCAGTACTTTGGATTCCTTTTCTTATGAGTCTCACAGTTGAGCAGGCACTGTATTCTGAAACAGGTCAAAAAGGAGCCTGCTGCTTCAGCAGAGGTAAAGTACACTCTCCAGCCCCAAAGTCAGCCATTTTCTGTATGATCCTGCCCATCCACGGTGCTTCATGTACAGCAACACAAGAGTAGACACTTTTGCTTGGCTTCAGGTCACAGCCTGGAAAGGAGGTTAGATGGGACAGTCATGTTAGCAAGAGAGAGGTTCTGTCCAAACAACAAGCAGTCACTTGTAAAGACAGAGGCTTTGGGGTTCCAAATAGTAGGTTTGTCTCTATCACTGCCCATTTTACATTGTTTGATATTTCCTCTGTCTCCAGACAACTCTCCAAACAGATGAAGTGAAGAACGTACCATGTGGGACCAGGTAAGGTACCCAGAATAAGGCTGGTGACACCTAACAAGTACGGAAAGGCTGAGGACCGATGGGCTGCAGTGAGATCATGTGGGGGAAAGGCAGTGCCAAACTGAAGGGACAGTGAAGCCAGGAGGAGAAAGAAATTCCAGGTGCCCAGTGCACCTGAAGACCTATTAATCCTCTTCATTCTTTCCCACTTAGCCATTTGCTTTGATCTAAAGATAGGGACTACCCTTTGCTTCCTGACCATGCAAAGGTTCTTGCTGTTTTCTCTGTGGAGGCTAGAAGCTCTGCATGCCACCTGCTCAGAGGTGTGAGCTGCCTCACATTCCATGAACACTGTGCTCCTGTTCTTAGAGTTACATGTAGGCCATCTCCTCAGGAGATGTCACCAGATTCCAGAGCACACTGATAACTTTGTCACTTCTCCCTCTGATAGTGGTGGGGTGATGATCTACTTCGACAGAATTGAAGTGGTGAACTTCCTGGTCCCAAATGCAGGTATGTCTTCCCGTTTGTTCATGCAGGCATTTGTCTGGGCCCCACAAGAATTGAGAAGTTTGAAGTCTTAGCTTTTTCTTATGCTGAGCTCTCTCCTCCACAGTGTATGATATAGTGAAGAACTATACTGCAGACTATGACAAGGCCCTCATCTTCAACAAGATCCACCATGAGCTCAACCAGTTCTGCAGCGTCCATACACTTCAGGAAGTCTACATCGAGCTGTTCGGTAAGAATGTGGTATTCGCTGTCATGGTCAGTGCTGTCCTTCCCCCTCCCTGAGGTGTGTTAGGCTCCATCAGTCCTACATATGTCTGCTTCTTAGCGACCACACCATAGAATATGGAGCCAGTCACCAAGAGAGTGCCAGGTAATATGGAGAACAGCTGAACATAGTGGTCTATGCATGTAATCCCAGCACTCAGGAGGCTGCAGCAGGAGGAAAGCAAGTTCAAGGCTAGTCTGGGCTACAAAGAAAGACTTTTTCTAAATAAATAACCCCCAAAAAGAAAAAAATAATAAGATGTTAAGAACAATCAGAAGAGCTGGTTGCCGAGGCACACGCCTGTAATCCCAGCACTTAGGGAGGCAGAGACAGGCGGATCTCTTGAGTTTGTGTCCAGCCTGATGTGCAGAGTGAGTCTAGGATAGCCAAAGCTACACAGAAACCCTGTCTCAAAAAAAAAAAAAAAAAAAAAAAAGAGCAATGGGAAGGTCCTCAGAGTAGTCAGACATGCTTTGGAGTAAGAGTGGAGTAAGGCAGTCACTGCCAGCCTGAAGAGAGACTGGAACAGAGATGTTCTCACTATCCCTGGAATAGTACTCTCTAGTGAGAATGCAGTGGTTTCTAGAAGACGCTTACAAGAACATATAGCCTAACATACTTTATTCTTCTCTCAGAAAATGCATCCTGCACATAGCTTCCCCACCCTCCACGCCTCCCAGGCCTCTTCCCACCTTCCCTCTTCCTTAGATCCACTCAATACCCAGTGGAAAAGAACAGGCCTCCCAGAGACATCAACCAAACATGGCACAATAAGATACAATATGACCAGGCACAAACCCTCACTGGGTCCAAGAGCAAGAAAATGAGGGTGCTGATGCTAGTAGATAACAGAGCTGCAAGCAGACCCCTCCTCCCCTCTGTCACTTGAGTGTTCTTCCCACTGAGTGCAGGGCAACTGGTGTTGCATGGTGAGAGCGGTAGGTTGATGCTTAATTCTAGAAGCAAGGAAAGAAGTGTAGCTTTTTACACTTCTAGAACCTTTTTGGCATCCTCCCTCCCATGTAGAGATGAAACACTAAGTTAAAGGGAACCCCATGCTTAAGTGCACACCTTCTGTCTTTTTCACCTGGCCTCGGGAAACACTTTTGCAGCAGAGGCATCCCAGTCAGTATTAGGGAAGCCTTGTGGCATTCTGTTTAAATCCACGTCTAGATGTTTTCTAGGAGCCAATGCTGAAAGCAAATGACCTCTTCTTGACACTTGGACTGTGTGATGACTTTTCCAGGAGCAGTCATAAAACAGCATTTTTGTCAGTGCCGGGGATGGAAGCCATGTCCCACATGGGTGGGCAAATAGTCTACCACTCAGTTGCATCCTCATCCAAAGAGTACTTCTTAGAAGTAAAAGAAAATTACCAAAGTTGGTTGTGATCATAATTAACCAAGTCGCCAAACCTGTCGGCACAGCCATTACTCCCGGCACTCAGGAAGTAGAGGCAGGAGATCTCAGTGACTGAGGCCAGTCTAGCCTACATAGTGAGTTCTAGGCCAACCAAGGCTACACAGTAAGAATCTGGCTCATAATAATAATAATTGTAAATCAAACAGTTCATTTTTTTACAATTTTACACCGAGATTTAGGAAATCATTCAAATCACTTTCAGTTTTTCTACAGTAGAAAATAAACCTATCTTCAATTTAATAATTTGTATTCTTTTATTGGTTTTCTATTTACTGTGTTTTCAAAAAAATGAAAATTTTGCTTTATCTTTTTATGTCACACCAGTAGAAATCAATGAAATATAATTTTCGCCATTGTGTTAGGACACATGTACCACTAATGAACATTTCAAGGCATATGAAACCTTAAAAGACGAAGAATCTCTCATGTTCCTGGAAGGAAATTAGACTGTTTTGTATTTGAGAACTTCTTGATCTCTAGACAGACACTTACTACTTATTAAGCTGTTGCTTCTGTAGAGTGGATCTGGAGGGAAATGTATTTTCTTTTGCGGGTTGGTGTCTTAGCTAGGGCTTCTAGCGAGGTGATGAAGCGCCATGGCCAAAAGCAACCTGGCGAGGAGAGGTTGTTTAGCTTACATTTCCACATCAAGGTCCGTCATGAAAGAAGGCAGGGCAGGGACTCAAGGCAGGAACCTGGAGGCAGAAACCGAAGTAGAGTCAGTGGAGGAGGGCTGCTTACTAGCTTGCTTTCCATGCTTCACTCCACTTGTATATTTATACGCCCAGGACCACATGCCCAGGGGTGGCCTGGTGCACAGTGGTCTGGGACCCCACAGCAATCATAATGAAGAACAAGCCCCATAACAAGCCCCTGGGTTAGTCTTCAGTTGAGGTTCCCGATTCCCACTTGACTCTAGTTTGTGTCGACAAAAAGAAACCAGTATGGTATTTATTTCTTCTTGATCTCTTAAACCCATATCAGATGCTAATTTTATGTCTTCTTCCCCCACTACTAAGAGGCCTGTGAGAACATATTTACATGTAGAAACATCACAAGTCCTTGCCTACTGATTGGACAAATAAGAATATAGTTTTAGCATTCTAACAATCAAACATAGTAATTAAGCAGGTGTTTCTCTCTTTCTCTTAGCCCCCACCCCGTCTGCTTCTGTCTGTCTGTCTGTCTAGCTCCTTCTCTCTGTGTGTATGTTTGTTTCGAGGTGGAATCCAGGGCCCAAGTTATGTATGCCCAGCAAGTGTTCTGCCACTGTGCCAATTCCCACCCCACCCCCAAACCGAAAGGTTCATGCTTTGGTTACTAGCTAGCTTTCATCAGCCTCAGTGTGAGCATCTGTGAAAGAAGGGAGACTCGCTGTTCCTGAGAAGCTGTTGCTTGGGCACAGCTGACTAAAGCAGGTGGCAGCTGACAATAATAGGAGTGATTCTGCCCAGACACCCAGCCTGGTCCTGTTGACTAGTTTTTTTGTTTGTTTGTTTGTTTGTTTTGTTTTGTTTTGTTTTTTGAGGATCTCAGTGAGATCTCACTGGTAGAAGGCAAGGAAGAGAAGGCCCAGGCCAGAGAGGCCTGTTTTAGGACACATGTGCCATGGTATTGCTGTTTACAAAGAGGGTCAGTGAAAGCCTTTCCCACACTTTCCTCGAAACAATTCACATTTGAAATCTAGAGGAGCAACCAGAACCAAAGCAAAGACAGCATATCAGAAGACACAAGCTGGGCTGGGGCGTTAGCCCAGTTAAGTGCTTGCCTCATAAGTATAAGAGTCTGAGGTTGATCCCTAGACCCTAAAGCATGTGTAGTGCCATAACACAGGAGAGATGAGACAAGACAGTCCTGGGCCTCACTGGCCAGCCAGTCTAGCCTAATGGATGAACTCAAGGCAAAGAGAGATCCTGTCTCAAAGGAAGTAAATACTGTTATTAGGATGACACCCGAGGTGGTCCCCTGACTTCCATGCAGACACACATGTGCACATGTACTCAACACCCAACACAAATTATAGAAAAAAAGAAAAAGAAAAAAGACATGGGCTGATTTTCAGAAGAGTAAATTTCATTTTCTCCTCGTGATATTGATAGAATTCATAGTGAAAGCAATATGGGCTCTCCTGAACATTAGGCCAGGGTTTTTGTGTTTTCTGTGTCTATGTGTCTGTCTTGTCTCTGCACATGTGTGAGTGTGAGTAGGTGCCATGTGTGTTGGTTAGGGAAGTGCCTGCAAAGGCCAAAGAGGATGTCAGATCCTTTGAAGTTGTAATTTCAGGTGGTTATGAGTGGTGCATGGGGCTGGGAACTGAACTTGGATAGTCTGGAGTAGCAGCAAGGGGCATTTGTTTTTGCCATGGGGTCTTACACTGTCAATCAGGCTGGCTCAGAACTTACTGTGTTATCCAGACTGGTCACAAATTTATGACACTCCTGCTATAGCGTCCTTAATGCTGGCGTTACACACCTGAGCCCCCCCATTATACCTCCAAAATTAATTCTTGATTTGATAGTATCTATAATAGTGCAGCAAGCGCTCTTGGTCAATAAGCCATCTCTCAGGCCCTTGTTTTGTTTTTTAACTAATAAAATTACAAGATATAATACACCTAGCTTTTGGTGACAAGACCTCATTGTGTAGCCCAGGCTAACCCTATGGTTCTCCTCCTTCGGTTGCCCAGGTACTGGGTTACAGGCATGTCCCTCCATGCCCAGCTTCACTTGCTTCTCTTCTGAAAACCTGGTATAGCCATTCTACCACCCTCCTCCAAGGGATCCGTGGGCCTGCCTTCTTTGATGCCAGTTGAGAAAGGCTACTCAAGGAATATTTTTAAATTGTTTTTGTTTCTTAAGCTTAGGCACCCTGTAAGGTATGGGATGATTAAACAGTGGGGGGTTGTTTTGAGGACAGAGTGAAGGATCACTTCTGTGTCTCCTCCGTGGAGGACTGCTTGAGGGTCTTAGATTAGGTCTGGCTTGCTGTGTGCACCATGTTGGAAAGACCAGTTGGTAAGCTAATGTTTCTGCTGGTGCCTTTCCCACATTCTCCTCACCTCACCTAGGCAGTAAAACAGCTCCATTTGTGTCTTTGTTGATTCCAGATCAAATTGATGAAAACCTCAAGTTGGCTTTGCAGCAGGACCTGACCTCCATGGCACCTGGGCTTGTTATTCAAGTAAGCATTGCCTCATGGGAAGTCCTTATATTTGATACTGCGTGCTCTCTCACAAGGGATACTCTTTTAGCACAAGGGCACCAAGAGCCAGTTGGAGCTTATGTCCCTGACCATTTTCATTTTCCCATCAGTTGTTCTTTGTGCCCTTCTCCAGGCTGTACGAGTGACAAAGCCCAATATACCTGAGGCAATCCGCAGGAACTATGAGTTGATGTGAGTAAGCTGACCACCATGAACTCCCCTCAACCCACCCCAGAGCTACAAGCTCTGATTTTCCTCCTTCCCTCAGCATTTGCTAGTGTATTGTACTATAAGGTCGGAC
Organism: Meriones unguiculatus; assembly: GCF_030254825.1. Taxonomy (NCBI): domain Eukaryota; kingdom Metazoa; phylum Chordata; class Mammalia; order Rodentia; family Muridae; genus Meriones; species Meriones unguiculatus. The sequence continues at coordinate 19,084,357 of NC_083352.1, forward strand.
AGGCACGCCAGCACTCAGGGCACAGAGAAGCCCTGGAGAGCGGTGGTGCTTTTAAAGCTGAGAGAGTCCTAGCAGTGGAGATAATGGGGGCAGACGAGCAAGCTTAGGGGCGGGTCTATTTTATTAGTTTCTGTTTTATTTTGCTCTGAGAGAGGGTCTTCTTAAGTGTCCAGGCTAGCCCAAGCTCCTGTGCTTAAGCTGTCCTTCTGCTTCAGCTTCCTTAGTAGCTAGGATTATAAGCATACACCTAGGCACTGTGTTTTATTTCTCACAAAAGAAAGCTGTGTACTTGTATGCAACAGATTAGTAAAGGCTGAGCCACTGAAGAGCTTTGCATGGGAGAGAAAAGACGTCTGAGTGTGCTGCTCAGACAGAGCTGGGTTTCTGTGGGGAGCACTGAGGTTCCCCAGCCTCAAACACAGCCTCACAGCTGTGTGTTTTCCCTTCCAGGGAGAGCGAGAAGACAAAGCTGCTCATTGCAGCCCAGAAACAGAAGGTGGTGGAAAAGGAGGCAGAGACAGAGAGGAAGAAGGCCCTCATTGGTGTGCACCTGGTTCTCTAATCCTTTTTCAGGGAAGAAGGGTTGGGGATGGAGAGATGGTGTATAAAAAGGCAGGGCATGGTAAAGTCCTCCAAAATGTTTCTGGTGTGGGGGGTGGCATTCATATCCTCAGGAGCCAAGTGGAAATTGTCAGATCATAGACAACAGATCGTAGTGAGTCTTGAGTTTTTTGTATCTCTGAAATTGAAGGAACACTTTTTTTTTTTAAATAATAATGTCTTCCCACAGAGTTTAGCTTTTTTTTCCTTAAAGATTTATTTATTATGTGTACATTGTCCTGCCTGCTGTACACCTTCATGCCAGAAGAGGGCACCAGATCTCATTTTAGATGGTTGTGAGCCACCAAGTGGTTGCTGGAAATTGAACTCAGGACCTTTGGAAGAGCAATCAGTGCTCTTAACCTCTGAGCTATCTCTCCAGCTCCAGGAACACTTTTCTTAATAAGAATGACCACCATTTACTGAGAACTTCATATGTGAAGTAATTCAATTGTCATATCACCACCAACGGAAAGTACTGTCATTTGCTTGGACGTTTTTGTTGGTTTGGTTTCTTAACTATTAGTTTTTATGACTCTGGGGGTGGGGGGGTGCCTCTAAGGAGACGCTCATATGCCATGGCACAGTTGTGGAGGTCACAACAACCTGCAAGATGGTCGCTCTTCACACCGTGTCCTGACATAGCCTGACTTGGCTGGCAAGCCACGTATCCACTCAGCCATCTTGAGATGCTTGCGCTCTTTCACTCATCTCAGAGACTTGTAAACGTGTCCAATAAGAGGAACCCCTAGTTCTCCGGTCAACTCGAGCTGTTTCTTGAAGTGTCAGGTAGAACTTATTCTTTAAGAGGTTGACTTGGGAGAGAAGTTAGTTTGTGCCCCTGACTTCCCAGGCACATCCATCCCCATCCCCACCCAATCAGCTCCTTCAGCTACTATTTCTTGCTGATGTTGTCCTCCTGTGCTCACTGGGACATTCGTCTCTGCTCAGGTGTGCCCCCTGGAGCTGCCCTCTGTGGACTTGGCTCTATCTGAGCAAACCCATTCAGGTATTAGGGCACTGAGATCAGGGGAAAGGTGCAGGCAACAGGCTTTCTGCTTTTACGTTTATCATCTGTGTGTGATTGTATGGGCACATGCATGCGAGGTGCGTATGTGGAGGCCAGCAGACAACCTGTGGAAGTCAGTTCTCTCCTTTCATCATGTGGGCCCTAACACTGAACTTGCACCATCAGGTTTACCCACCATCTCACCACCCTAGCCAAGCTGTTGACTAAAATCATGTCAGCACTAAAATCCTTTCTCAACTTCATTTACTCAGAGGCAGAAAAAGTGGCTCAGGTTGCAGAAATCACCTATGGGCAGAAGGTAATGGAGAAGGAGACGGAGAAGAAGATTTCAGAAATTGAAGGTGAGTAGGTGGATGTCATGCCTGACAGAGCATGGGTAACCGAGTTGCGCCCTGTGCTCGTTTTTCTCTGTTCAGGGTGTTATGGTGTCTGACATACTTGCTCTCCTCTGCTTAGCTTGGATTTAGAGCTTTAAGCCAGCATTGCACAGGAAGCAGGTCTTTGCGCAGCAAGGGTTGGTTGTGTTGATTATGCACTGAGTATTTTGTTAGGAATAAAAGAGAAATCAGGGCTGATGAGATGGCTCAGTGGGTAAAAGTGCTTGCTGCCAAACCTGAGGGCCTGATTTTGCATACCCACAACCCTCAGGGTGGAAAGAGAGCACCAACTCCTAAAAGTTGTCATCTGACCTCTGTACCAAGGCATGCTTGCACATGCACACACACAAATAAATAAATATTTGTAAATAATTAACTAAATAGGACAGGGAGCAAGGGTGTCAGTCCAGGCATGGTAATAAATTCTTATGTCTCAGCACTTGAGGTAAAGGCAGAAGGGGGTGAGTCAGAGGACAGCCTGGGATACAGAGCAAGACCCTGTCTCAAAAAAAGAGAAAAGAAAAAAGAGGGAGAGAAGGAAAGAGACATAACAGGCCCTGTTGACCTGGAGCTCAGTCTAGCAGGTATCTCTGACACTGGACCCAAACCATGTCTCTCCCTGCCTTCACTACCTCTTCTTCAAAAGCCCTCTAGAGCCAGGCATGTTGATGCACAGCTGTCATCCATAGCAAGATCCTGCAGGGGAAGAGGGAGTCAGTGGGTGCATTGTTTTTTTTCTCAGTGTTTGCTCTCCAGGTCCACATAGACACTAAGGTAACCTTGATGAAGGCCCTTGAGCACCAGCAGCTCTGGAGCTGGGGGACATGTTGTTCACTGGTTTCTGACCACTGCTCACCTTCAGTTCCCCCTCCTGAACCCTCACTTCCCCCCTACCCTCACTTTGCTTCACGTAGTTCCTTCTGTCAAGTGACTTCCAGGACTGAGGTGGATCCTCATGGAAGCTTAGGCCACAGTGTTGTGTGTAATTTGCACTCACTGTGGAGCGGGCAGGCTTTGCAGGGCCCACCGACAAGCTGATTAGGATGTCACAGATCCGTGGGCTATCAACAGGGAGCTCTCGGTAAAGCAGTGCTTTCATTTCCTGTAAGTACTTGCCTAAGAAGAAGTGCATCAGCTAGGAGAGTTTGTTCCCAAAGCCCACATTGTGCAGGTCCCAACAACCTCTAAATCCCACTCCCGAGGGCTTTGACGCTTCTGGGTTCCATGGGCACCTGCATTTAATTGTGCACAATCACACAGAACGGGTGCTGGTACTGCACGTTTGTCATCCCAGCACTTGGGAGGCAGAGGCAGGCAGAGTGCTGTGAGTTTGCGACCAGCCTGGGCTACACAGAGAAATTCTCACTGCTGGGGTGCAATAAGACACCCCAAAGTGCAGTGCAGGATCTTTTTCAGCAGTCAGCACTAAAGATATTAAGGACTTGAGGTTGCGTGGTGTGGTGATACCTGTAATCCCACTACTTAAGAGGCGGAACACGAAGATTCAGAGTTCTAAGCCAGTCTGGATCACAGAAAAACTGACTGGAAAACACCAGCAACATGCCGTTCTGACAGCCTTGGTTCGATCATGGCAGAGGGAGAGAAGTGATTTTCCCAAGTTATCCTCTGACCTCCATACATGTGCCATGGAGGTCATGCCCAGCCCCTCCCAATAAATACACAAATGTAATAACGAAAGAGGTTTTAATGGGAGGTGGGAATGGCAACAACAAACAGAATCCCCAAAGAGTGGCCTTTGTCCCTGAGTATTGTATTACAAATGTGACTGGAATGTGGCATGAGGCTCAGTGTTGAGCTGTGCATCATCGTTGAGCAGGGAGGTTTACCAAGTGATGAGACGAAGCAGGTCTGAATCCAAACAGTGTTCCCCTGGACCAGCATACATAAATCTAGAAGTATCCAGCTTAGTCACAGTTGGAAACTTTGGGGAAATGAAGTCTGGTAGCAGACACTTTTATCCACTGAGCCGCTTTACATTTGTGCTCTTCAGTCTTGGGGTAGACATATGACAGGCATGGCAATGCATGTCTGTAATCCCAGCACTGAGAAGACTGAGTTAGGAGGATGCCATAGTAGAGGTTTTCCTTTTTGTATTAAACTGAAACTCGTGCTACACTGTCTTAAAGATATTAGGTTACTTTCTTTTAGAGAAATGATTTCTCTGTACTATCAGGAAGGCCACATAGTACAATGCCAGTCTCTCCTGTGTAAGGAGAGACCACGTCAAAAAGCACACACAAAAGCCACCTCTCCAAGATCATAGAGACTAGAAAATGTCTTTGTTGGTTTTTTTGTTTTCTGCAGTACCAGGAATGGAACCTGGGGCTTTGATTTGTTTTTTGTTTTTGTTTTTCGAAACAGTCTCTTTGTATGTAGCCCTGGCTGTCCTGGAATCACTCTGTAGACCAGGCTGACTTTGAACTCACAGAGAGTTCCTCTTGCCTCTGGCTCCTGAGTGCTGGGAATAAAGGCTGAGCCTGAGGTTCTGTGTATACTGGGCAAGTGCTGTACCACTGAATTTTAATTGCCAGCCCCTAGAGCACAGGCTTCTGTATCTTCCCATGGTTTTTGTACTTGAGCCAGTTCCCATATCTTCACCCCTTAGATGCTGCATTTCTGGCCCGGGAGAGGGCGAAGGCTGACGCTGAGTGCTACACTGCTCTGAAGATAGCAGAAGCAAATAAGGTAAAGGCCTGACCACATACTGAGGATGTGTTTGCCATTGCTGCTCCCGCCAGAACTCTGCACTATGTGAGACAGCTACTTCCCTTAGGTGGGAAGCCATAGCAGAAGTTTCATTTTTATGGTAAACATGGAAACTCTGTCATAAGATTACTTTCAGAAAAAATGGTTTTTGGGTAACAGAAAGGCTATGAAAATAGAAGAAGCATATATGCTTGACAGAGACTCTCCAGATGAAAGTTGAAAGGGTACCACCAAATTTTGTCTGTCATCTCTTCTAAGTTTTCTTCACTTTCATATCATAGCTCAAGCTGACTCCAGAATATCTGCAGCTGATGAAGTTCAAGGCCATTGCTTCCAACAGCAAGATTTACTTCGGCAAAGACATCCCCAACATGTTTATGGACTCTGCAGGTCTGGGCAAGCAGTTTGAGGGGCTGACTGACAAGCTGAGCTTCGGCTTAGAAGATGAGCCCGTAGAGGCAACCACGAACGAAAATTGAAAAAAAAAAAAAATGTATACAACCTCTGATTGTGCCGCTTAGAGAGATCTTTATTTTTTAAGATGAGACAGAATGTTCCTCCTTTCCACACTACCTTCTTTGACTCTTCAATTTACTGTGGTAAAAAAGGAAGAAATGGACATAAATCTACTCCCTTCTGGGAAGGGAGAGCAGATGGAGAATTGTTTTTTGGTTTCATTTTTAATTCAGGTAAGTAGGTTATATGATTTCTGATAAGGTGTGTATACCATATATTTGACCTCTGACCTTCAGGCACCAATTTGGTCCCTTTGAAGCTGGCTTAACTGCAGATACTATCAATGTGACGTGGGAGACATGTGGCTGCTGCCTCCTCTTGGTTTGATTCCCTTCATGGGAAAAGTTATTCCATAGTTTTCTCCCTTGCCTCTAACGCAGGCAATGTCAGCATGTGGGGTTCATAACAGAAGGGGCACCTGCTATGGAACACCAGCTGCAGAGAGTGTTGGCCTGCTGGGCTTTTTTGACAGTGTGAGTGGGTTATTCTAGAGCTAAGCTGTTGTTGAGCCTCCTTAGGAAGAACCTGGTGCTAGGTTTTGCAAGGTTTCTATACACTGTACTTGTGCTCTAGTGTTTTCCGACTACACCTCTCCGCAGCAGGGCTCAGTCACCACCACACACTCCTTTTCAAATTTTTCACCTGATCTGTGATTTGATTTCTTCTTGGATAACCCATTAATTCCACTCAGCATTAAGATGGGAACAAACAAGTGTCGTACTAGCTGATGAAGTAGGCTCCTTATACCCATTAGCACTGTAGTGCTGTTTGGCTAATTATGTGAATACTTTTGAAACCAAATGACTTTATCTTTGTGGAGACTCTTCATTGACGAGCTCTCGTGACTGAGGAGAAGGAGCCAGCCAGCAGACATCCAGGTAGTAGAGCCTATGGCCTTTGTTGGGGGTTTGTCTGACATACTGATAAAAGGAGCTCTTAAATCCAAAGAGGCAGCTACACAAGAGTTCATGCCATGCCCCATGGGCTGCACTAAATCACCGTGGTTTGTTTTTCTTTGCTAGTTAGAAAGACAGTGGGTCACCCTAGGAGGTTCAGAATGACAAGAACAAATAGAGATCTTAGATCCTGAAACTGGGCTTGGGGTACGGCTCCAACATGGCCTGTGAGTGCTACACAGGATGCCCTTGTGGAGAGCAGCTGTGCAGTTAATTTGAAGACATGGCAATGCCCTGTGTAACTGTGGCCAGCTCCCGCTTAAGATTTGGCCTTGGTGTTAGCTGCTCCCTGCCCTATCCTCATATACACACAAAGCACCTACTGTTATCTTTTAGGTGACTACTATAAATGATATTATCTGGCATTAATTCCCACCTCATTTTTGGTTCTGTAAGTCAGCCCAGCTTGCTCCTAAGTAGCACCAGGCTTGTCAGGTTTTTGGGTAGCATTCAGCCTGCCTAAAAAAAGACAAAAATTGATTCTGCTTACCTCAAATGTTGCCCTTCTCTCTTCTAACTCCTCACACTGAGATTTCTCAAGCCACTGGTCCTGGTCACACTTTGTGCAAACTATAAAATGTTCCTGGCAAGGATGGATTTTAAAGTACTCAAAAGTTCTTGCAAAAGTGGTTGGTTTTTTTCCCCAAGACCAATTCATCTTCCTCCCATTGGCTGCTGTTAATCACTTGCTGAGAGCAGCTTGCTGTACCCTCTTCCATCTGAGCCTCAGAAAACACTACTTCACTGGAGTCGGTGCAGGAGTATAAGGGTATCTCACCAAGTGGCACCCTCCCGGTTTGAAAGTCTCTTTGCTTCTGACATTCTGAAAGCTCATCCCTTGATTACAAAGAGTCACAATAAAGTCCTGCTGCAACTGCTGCTTCCCCACCCCTGTAACGTCACTTCTTTAAAGAAAACATGTAAATGTTCCTATGTCATAAACATAAATTCAGTAGTTGTTGGTATCTGTCACAGCAGGAAAATCATGGAATTCAGCTGTCCTTTTAGCATGGGATACCTGGCCCATCTGTCTTTGTGACTTTGTTTTTTGTAATACTAGAAAATCTGATCGTAAAGCATTTGAATTCTAAACATAAAATGTGATAAGCCTGCAGTTTTGTAGGCAGTGAAGTCTATGGCTGCTATTTTTAAGTAGAACTTCTATCAAAATAACTGTAAAATTTAGTTTTTGTAGGACTTTTCCCAAGGAACAGCCACCTTGGTGGAATGTTTCTCACTAAACTTTGCAACAGCATTTCGTACCCAGTACAGTTTTTAATCACTTTCAATATATAGTCAGAGTGTTTGTAAGAAAGCCTAAAGTTTAATAATTTTTATATAACTAAAAATAGATATGGAAGAATCAGTGTGGTTTCTGAGTTGGGAAGGGACCACTGAATGAGGCTGAGTAATAAAATGCTCTAAAAAGGGGAGATATTTTATAAATGATCTGTGGTCTGTATATGTCCTGTGAAGAAAAGTTAGCCATGGTTACTGACCTGGACTATCGTAAGTTGGAGTTTGATAAACTGTACCTTGACAAACAGCTACTCTGTAAACTTCACCTATTCTGTTGTCTTTAGTGGGATTCTAGCCACTGTTTGTTTCATTATAAAAGCTGTAATGGGCAATCGTGTTTGAACTTCCATTCCTTTTTATCTCTACTTCTGTGTAAACTAGTGATTGAATAGACAAAGTAATTTTTTCAATGAGCCCCAAGGGCATTAATAAGCCTTTATAACTGAGAAATGATTCTTGGTATATTAATCATTCCATAAATGATACTACTAGATTAATTGCCATGGGTTAATAGCTGCAGGAATTGTTTCAGACAACACAAAAGATCTCATGTGAATATACTTATCTTTTGGATTTAATTTTAGTCTTGCTAAATAAAATGTCTGTCTTTACTTTTATGATTAGAGTAAAATTTACCAGTACATATTGGGCTAGGTGACAAATAAAACTTCCCTCTTAGGCGTTCCCTAAAAATATATCCAGGTGATATATTCTCAGCTGCGTGTTGGTGCACACCTTTAGCCCCAGCACTCAAGAGACCCTGTCAGAAACAAACAATTAATACATTGCTCCAAAAGATAAAGACATTCCCAGTTGACCCAAAACCCATATGATATCAGTTTAAGTAGATAACTCCCAGACTGGCCCTGGCAAACTGCCTAGCCTACTGTCTCCAGATAGATGTCAGTGTCAGTTAATTTTACAACTATATACCATCCCATAATGGTGTGCACTTGTATCCCACTGCCAAAGAGGTAGAAATACCAGAATCCCAAAGGCTTGGGGACCTGCCAGTTTAGTCTCATTTGTTGAGGATCTATGGACGTACCACCCTGGTACTATAAATGCACAACAACCAAAAAGTAATTGAAAGTCAAATATGTAACTAATCTGTGCTTGCCCGTGCTGTACTGCGCAACTTCACTGCAGCACGGGCCGTGAACAAACAGTGTGCACTTTGTACCTCATACTGTCACACCACACACTTATAAATGCTGCCTTAACCACCTCTGCTCAGATGCAAGACTCTAGGTATTATTGAATTGCAGTGTTCTCACTATACATAAACCTCCTCTTAGAAACGTTCTCACTTTATTACAGAAAACTATGATTATTCAGCATTAGTATCAAATGTGTTTATCTTTGGGGTTTTTATTTTGAGATAGGGTTTCACATAGCCCAGGCTGGCTACTAAATCACTGTGTAGCTGAAGATGACCACTTCTCATTCTCCTGCCTCTGCTTCAGGTGCTGGAATTACAGATGTATGTCATCACCGCCACTGCATGCAGCTCTGGAAACGAGATCCCTCTATATATCTTGGTTGGCCTGGAGCTCACTGTGTGGGCCAAATTGGGATCATATTTATACCAACCAACTTCTGCCTCCCAAATGCTTAGGTTGCAGGTGCTTGCCACAACACCAAACTGTTTGATGTTAGAGCTATGCATGGTGACATGCCGGTAATCCAGCACTCGGGAGAAGGAAGATCCAGAGTTCAAGTCCAGATGCTCCTAAGCTACACAGCAAGACTGAGGCCAGCTAGTGTTGCATGAGACTATCTCAAAATACTGTTTGAATTTCATAAAAATTCATTAACTGAATGTGGACTTCTGGATAGTGTTAGTGACTAAACAAAGCAGACAGGTTTGGGGGCAGACTCCTGTGCTAACACATCTTCAAAATATCCTTTACTCTCAAAGTTTATACAGCAACTGGGCATGCTCAGAAACACATCCTTCTGAAAAGTGCCTCCACATACCAATACATACAGGCCTCCCTAACAAATCCTCACTCCCTTTGTCTGAGAGCTTCATTTTGGAAACAAGGCAGCAAGGAATAACTCTTTCTCCATCCTTTTATATTTTGGTTGTGTTTATTTTGGCTTTGCATTCAAGTGAATCCATTGCATTCAGTTACGTTAGGACAGAATTTCCAACAAATATTGAACTGCCCTAAACACGTCCTTTTATATGTTCATTAGAAGTGACGTTTTCAGCATTGACAACTATAAAATCAAAACATCAGTCAACTCTGAAAACAATGAAGATGCTTTACATCCCCCTCCGGAGGAGCTGCTGGCTAGAGGAAGGGGGGATCATTTTCTTCAGTGATGTAGCCACTGGTAAACTGCTGATGCTCCAGTAAATAACTGCCCACCTGTGGTCACACAGGCACCTAGTCAAGCAGTCCTGGTCACAAAACAAAAGACAAAAGTTGGAAGGGAGCTCAGGTCCCTCTACAAGAGCCCTCAGTGCTCCCAACCTCTGAGCCACCTTCCCAACCCCTGTATTGTCTTTCCTTGAAAAAGAGAGTAGGCTTGGTGTAGGGCTGGGACATGTCATTGAATGAGGGCCATCTTCACCAGCTTTCGGTTTTCCAGTTTCTTCTCTCCTTAAGCTTGGCTCTCTCTCCTGGAACTTGCTCTCTAAGTCAGCCTGGCCTGACATTCGTGTGGAGATCAGAGGACAATTAGTTCTGCTCCCTCCTTTTACCGTGTGAGTTTCAAGAATCGAACTCGGAATGTCAGATTTAGCAGCAAGTACCTCCAACCCCTGAGCCATTTTACCACCTTTAATATTTTTTTTGAAACAGCGTTACCTCCTAAATTTCCTGTTCATTCCATCCTTCGTGAGTCCTTTTTAACTTGACCCATTTATTCCTTGCTGCTGACTAGTTCCTTCTAACTGTAACGACTCACACTGTAAGAGGCTCCCGGCCCCTTTTAATTTTCTTTTACTCTGATGACAGCAGCAATACGCCAAGAGGCATTTTCCTTGGATAGAATTACTCCTAATGTCTGGGATGGAGAGATGGCAACTTGTTGCTCTTGCAGAGGTTCAGATCCCAGCACCCAATGTCCGCAACTGTGACAACTGTACCGCCAGTTCCAGGGGTTCTGATGCCCTCCTCGCTGCGGGCATTTCACACAAACTTCCATGCAGGGAAAATACCCACACATAAAAACATAGAAATCTTTAAATTAAAAAGTGGGGGCTGGAGAGACAGATGAGTGGTTAAGGGCACCATTTGCTCTTGCAAAGCACCAGGATTCCGTTCCCAGCACACCATGGCTCACAACCATCTACCTCCAGGCCCAAGAGATCCAAAACTCTTCTGGCCACCACACCGCAGCCACCACGGTGCACGTAAGAACACGAAGGTAACACAACACACATTTAAAAAAAAAAAAAAAAAAAAAAAAAAAAAAAGTCTTTTTTAAAAAGTTACTCTTTTTTTTCTGCCTGTGCCTCCTGAGTGATGAGATTAAAGGCTGAGCCACCACTCCAGGCACGAAAAGGTTAGTCTTAATGTCTTTATTTACAGGTAATCCCGGACCGCCCGGCCAGGCTCCCACAGGCTCTCGCTCAGCACAGGTAATCTCCGCCCTCCCCAAGATGGCGCCCGCCTCAAGCGTCAGCCTCCATTGGGGGCGGTGGCTGGGTGGTGAGCGGTGATTGGGCCTCGCAGGCAGTGGGCGGGACCGGAAGGTGGTCTCCCAGGGTCGCGGGTCTTCAACCCGGCATCCGCTGGGGAATGTTGAGGGCTGTCGGTATGTCTGCCGAGCGGAGCGTCGGGTTGGCGCTGCGGGCCGTGAACGAGCGCGTCCAGCAGAGCGTGGCGCGGCGGCCGCGGGTGAGGACCGGCCTCAGGGGACTGGGGCGGGTGAGGGGGGGGACACCTGTGTGGGCCAGGTGTCTTGGTGACGCCGAAGGGGCTCCCGGAGGGGCGGGTCTGCGGGGCTTGCAAGGCTTCGTTGAGGCTGGGGACTTGAGGGAGGTTGGCTTGATTAGAGAGAAGGTCTCGCCATTTGGCATTTCCCGTCGCCACCGTACTAGAGCCCTCGGAGGGCCTTGTCCATCCGCCGATCACGTGCGTGGCGGCCGCGACCCTTGGTCAAGGTGCGAATGAACTGTCGAGGTTTTACCGCCACAGATCAAAAGGTAGCTGTCAGGTGTCCAGTCACAGCGTTTTTTAAAAATTAATTTTACTATTGGCTGTTTTGCCCCCTGTTGGATTCCTTATTAGACCAGAGTCCGTATCTGCTTTTCTCCACGCAAATTAAGCAACGTCCTGTGAAGTGAGACAGGGAAGAAAACAAAAACAAAAAAAAAAAAACTCAAAAGACCTTTCTATCTAGTGTTTATGGTCTCAGACTTCAAAATGATCCCTGAGGAGAGGATTAATTTTTTTCTTTTTATTTCCTGTGTATTGGTGTTTTGCCTGCATGTATGTCTGAGGGTATTAGACCCCCTAGAACTGGAGTTACAGACAGTTGTGAGCTGCCATGTGGGTTCTGGGAATTGAACACCAGTCCTCTGGAAGAGCAGCCAGTGCTCTTAACCGCTGAGCCATATCTCCAGCCCTTCATAGTCTTTTCTTAACTGATGTCTGGGCTTTATCTTAAACAAGTCCTGCCAACTTCACTAGCCCTGAGTTTTCTCATTGATGAAGGAAATGAGATGCGCCTGGGAAACTCACCTTCTTCCTAGTATCAGTGTCCTGTTTCTTCAAAGTAAAATCCTGGGATTTCCCTAATGCACCTCACTCTGGGATTTAGGCCTGCTTGTACCACTTTGCCTCTGGAAGGCTGCAGTTCATCAACACAATGCTAGGAATTAGACACTGGTGACACAGTCAGTCGCTCAGAAGGAAGCCATAGGAGACCCTGTGGCAACTGATGTGACTTCTCCAAGTCTTTGAGAATGCTGTGGTTCTATGAAAGGTGCAGAAATGGGAGCTCTAGGGTATGTGAAGAGAGCTATGTGAGGGTTTGGTTGCAGCTGAGAGCAAGGAATCCCAGCATTTTATGGATACAGGCAAGAGTTTGGATGAATCTGATCCTGAATATAGAATTGTGCCCCGTTGTCAGCTCTGCTGTTGGTTGGCTGAGTTATAGATTGAACAGTGCATTGTCTGTCTTTATCCCATTTGAGCCTCTTTCAGAGTGAATGGAAGCATTAATAATTAATTAATATTAATAATTATTATTATTAATCAGGGCAAAACTGAGTTTCTAAACTGTTTACCTTCTCAGGTATCAGAAGCCGCTAAATAGCGGGTATCTCTGCAGAATGCCGCCTTCCCTTAGTGAAGTGATGCTGTTGGGTTTGTTTTATCTTGTTTGTATGGTTTTTTTGTGTGTGTGTGTTTGTTTTGTTCTGTTGGTGCTGGGGATACAACTCAGAGCTTCACAAATGCTAAGCAGACCCTTGCCACTGTACCCCCAACCCAATAAGGTGACGTGTGTGTGTGTGTGAGCACACGTAGGTGCCGTTTATTCCTGTATGTACAAGTGCACATGTTCATGCATGCATGCATGGAAGCCAGAGGTCAATGTCAGCCATCTTTCTCTATCGCTCTCCACTTTATGTTTTGACACCCTGAACCAAGAGCTTGCTAGCCAGCAAGCCCCAAGGAGCCACCTGTCTTTGCCCCCAGCACTGGGATGGCAGATAGGTGGCACCACGCCTACCTTTTATGTGGCTGTTTGTCAGGTCTAAACTCAGGCCCTCCTGCCTGTATGGCTTGCATTCACTAATCAGTTAGTTAGTTAGTTAGTTAGTTAGTTAGTTAGTTAGTTAGTTTTTTGCCCCGGATCCTTAAATCTCCAACATTGGTTTACGTGAGAATTATCTGGAACACTGGTTCAAAAGGAAATCAGCAGGCAAAGTTGTAGCTCTGTGGTAGAGTACTTGCCCAGTGTCCCCAAAACCCAGGACTCTATATCCATGTCACAAAAACATAGGAATGGGGGAGGGAGGATTCCAGGCGGTGGTGGTGAATGCCTCTAACCCAGAACCCAGGATCTCTGTGAGATCAAGTCCAGCCTGGTCTACAGAGTGAGTTTCAGGACAGCTTGGGCTATACAGAGAGACCTAGTCATGAAAAACAAAACAAAAATCAAAACAAACTAACAAACAAAAGTGTGTGCGGGGGAGGATTTTACTAATGCCAGGTTGCCAAGCTGAGATCTGTTCAATCCATTTTACGAGGTGTATTGCTTTGTTTTTGTTTGTCAAGACAGGGTTTCTCTGATTAGCCCTGGCTGCCCTGAAACACACTTTGTATGTAGATCAGGCTAGCCTTGAACTCACAGGGATCTACCTGCCTCTGTCTCTGGAATGCTGGGATTAAAGGTGTGCACCACTTTATACCGGACACTACAAAGTGTGTCTTGTTGGGGCAAAATTCACTCATGTGGCTCTTTCTTTCTTGGCAGAATCTTCCAGCCATCCAACCCCGGCTAGTAGCAGTCAGCAAAACGAAACCTGCAGACATGGTGATTGAAGCCTATGGCCATGGCCAGCGCACTTTTGGAGAGAACTATGTAAGATTCCCTTTGTAAAGAACCTTTGGAAGAATTGTGACTGCCAGGTTTCTGACTCACTGTTTTTGCTCTTTAGGTTCAGGAACTACTAGAAAAAGCATCAAACCCTATGGTATGTAGTCATGGGAAGTGTTGATTTCATATAGAAGTCTTAGCTCTAAGTAGACCCATGTTGGTGGTAGAAGTTTAGAAAAAAAAAGCTGGGATAGGGATAGACATTGTCCACATTTCCTTTTTACCCTAAGTAACTCTCAGCTGGCTTTTCTGTCTTTATTGGGACTTTAATATTCTCTTTTGTGGCTGTTTGTGAATGGTGATTTTTAGGAGTTGGTTGAATCGTTGCAAGTTTGAAAACATAAGTCAAAGGGTATGGGATGTAGCTCAGTGGTGGTGTGCCTTGAAAACAGAAATCATTTTTGTCTTTAATGGGTAATATCTGAAAAATGCAGAATTGATAGGAACAAGGAAAAGAAACAGCATTAAGCTTAGATGACTCCCTGAGTTTCCTTGTGTCTCAGTGGGAAACTGGCTGAAGAAAGTAATGGTAGTTCATCACTCACGGGAGAGCATGCAGGAAGGATGCTTGAACTGACAAAGCTGCCATAAAATCTTTATCAAATGGTTCCCTTTTTTCCTTCAGATTCTGTCTTCATGCCCTGAGATCAAATGGCACTTCATTGGCCATTTACAGAAACAAAATGTCAACAAATTGATGGGTAAGACAAAACTCTAAATTTGAAGATAGGCCTTCTCTGTGATTGTATGGCTTATACCACCTAAGTAAGCAAGCAGCTTTGAGAACATCCCCAGCTCACCTTTTGTGCTGTGGGATTTGAGGGTGTGGCTGAGCAATGGAGTGCTTGCCTAGCATTTACAAGGCTGTAAGTCAATCCCCAGCACCATAAAAAATAATTACTAACTGCAGAAAGATTTAACCCTGTGACCTGTAAGGATCTCAAGTAACTGTTCTCTCAGGGCGTGAAAATTTAAGAAACCTGTATGTTTTTTCTTTTCTTGGGGGAAGGGGCGTAATGAGGCAGATCATGTGTTTAGAGGTCAGAGGACAACATAGAGGAGTTGGGTCTCTTTCCATTCCACACTTCCCAGGGATTGAACTCAGGTTGTCAGACTTGGTGGCAGGCACCTTCACACACCGAACCATCTTGCCTCCCCTGGTATTTAATTTTCTTAACAGCTTTATCAGGGTACAATTGAAAAAAGCATATCCAACTACAATAAATTACACAGATTCAAAGTGTCCGATTTGATAAGTTTTGACAGAGGATTACAATAATTAAAATGGCAGGCACCCAGAACCCCAGAGGTGCCTTCCTATCATCAAGTGCTCCTTATCTATTTTGCTCCTGTAAATTCCTTACTTTAGAGTTTATCTTCTTACTCAGTAGTATTCTACTGTATGAACATATCACACTTTTCCTATTCACATTGATGACTATTTAGGTCACCTCTAGTTTTGGGGTATTATAAATAAGCTACTATGTCAGACATGGTGATCCATGTAGAGTAATTTTAATCCAGAAACATGGTTGCTGTGGCAAGAGATCACATCCAAAGACCTAGGTCTGTGTGATCCGCCTGGAATACAGACATGCCTTTTAATCCAGGAAACAGAGGCAAGCAGATCTCTGAGTTCAAGGCCAGCCTAATATAGAGCAAGTTTTGAGTAAAAAAAAAGCTTAGGTGCAGGAGTAATGGTACATGTCTTTAATCCCAGCATTCGGGAGTTCTAGTCATTTCTGTTGAGTCAGGCAGTTGAGAGACAGTGAGTAGAGTTGAGTTTGTGGTAGTTCAGTTCGTGGAATTCAAAGGCAGAGAAGAAGCCAGATTAGAAGAGATTGCTAGAATTAGTTTGAGCTAGAAAGGGTGAGTTTATAGAGCAGAAGGTCTCAGAGGCTGAAGATATTCTAGACCTAGATTAGATTGTACAGAGGCTAGACGCTTCCAGGATTAGATTAGCAGATGTAGGCAGTAAGCATCAGGAGAGTAAAAGTTACTCTTACAGGCGCAAGCCAGAATTCCTAGCACCCAGGATTAATAGATAAATGTAATTTTTAAAAATGAAAAAAATTTGGACCATATTTCTTCCTCTCCAGTTATTTATTTTACTATTTCAGAGTTGTCTGTTGATTTTCATTTCTTCTGTGAGGATGGTGGTGACACATGACTTTAATCCCAGCACTCTAGAGACAAAGACAGGCATCTCTAAGTTATGGGTCACTTGTCTACATAGAGTTTCAGGCCAGCCAGGGCTACACAGACCCTGTCTCAATAAACTAAAATAAAGGGGATGGCTCTGAGGTTAAGAGCACATGCTGCTCTTCTAGAGGACCTGGGTTTGATTAACCAGCATACACATGTGGGCTCTCAACTGTCTAACATCCTCTTCTGGCCTCCTCAGGCACTGGGCACAAATGTGGCACACAGACCTGCATGCAGGCAAAAAAACATCCATGAGCATAAAACAAAATTTAAAAATTTAAAAAAAAAAAAAAAGCAAATAAAAGTTTCTTTTGAGTTTTATTTGAGACAGGACCTGGCTATGAAGGATAGGTTGGCCTTGAGCTCACCATCCTCCTTCCCTGATCCCCAAATGCTGGGTTACAGGCATGTTCCATCACAATCAGCTTAAATTTTTAACTAATTGTTTAAATATCATAACCGTGTAGTGTGAGGCTTAAACATGTATGTTTTGGCCCTAATGCTCAAGGAGTTCCAAAGTTTGGACATTGAATTTTTATACTAAAAATGCTAAGGCCACCACAAAAATAATACGACAAGGAGTTATGGTTAGTAAGCATATAATATGACATAGCCAATATAGAAGTAGTTCTAAAGGCAGGGAAACTAAGAAAATTAAGGCTTGAGAACATAAACAACTTGCCTAGGCCTAGTCCCCTGGCAGGAGAATTCCCCCATCCCTCTCCCCAGAGCCCCAGATCACTGCACAAGTTTGGACTGGGGTCCCTGTTTGCTTTTTGTTGCTGGGATGAATGACTGAAAGCCACATGGGAAGAAAGTTTGTTTGGCTTACACTTGGCTATCACTAGCCATCACTGAGGGAAGCCAAGGCAGGAACTAAAGCTTACTGGGACTGGAGAAATGTTGCTTACTGGGGACTCCTCAGTGTCGCTCCCATGGCTTAATCAGCCTGTCTTATACAATCCCACACCACTGCTCAGGGGTGGCACAACTTGTCGAAGGCCAGCTTTGACACCCCAGGGTAAACTGAGTCAGCACAGTGGGTTGTGCTCCCACATTAATCATTAATCAAGCAATGCCCACAGGCTTTTGCCTGCAGGCCATTCTTATGGAGGCATTTTCTTAGCTGAAGCTTGCTCTTCTCAGATGACCCTGGCTTGTGCCAAGTTGACAAAAACAGCCACAACAAAACAAACCTAACCAGCACAACTGGCTTTGCCACTCCGAATAATTTCATTGGCTAATGCCTAATTTGTCAACTCTCAGAGTTTGTCATCTGATACATTGTAGTTTGGGGGAGGGTGTTCGCTTTTGGTAGAAGTTTAAATACATGGAAGAAGTAACCTAATGTCCTTATCTGCTAATTCTTTCTTTTCCTCACTTTTGGATCAGTGTCAGCTAATTTAACTTCTCATTATACTTCATCCTGTGAATATTTGCTTTTTACATTATAGATTTGGTTTGTCTTTGTTTCTGTGTTTGTTTGTTTTTTAACCCATGCTGGCCTGGAACTTACAGTATAACCCTGGCTGGCACAGAGCTTGCAGTGATCCTCCTGTCTCAGCATCCTGAATGCAGAAATTGCAGGCATGAGCCACCCAGCAGCATGCCTGACCATTTTGCTTGGATTTCAGACATGAATTTTGTCTTCCTCAGTTCTAGCTATTTTTATTTTCCTATAAATATTCTTCTGCTGCTTTGTTCTGGAACATAGTTTACATTTTATAAGAACAATTTGATCCCTTCAGGGTTTGGGGATTTTGTTTGTTTGTTTAGTTGTTGGTTGGTTTTTCATGACAGGGTTTATGTGTGTATCCCTGGCTGTCCTGGAACTTTCTCAGTAGACCAGGCTGGCCTTGAACTCCAACACCCTCCTCCCTCTGCTTCCCAGTGCTGGCTTAAAGGTGTGTGCCACCACTTCCCAGCTTTGGGTTCTTGCTGTTAATTCAGTTGGTGTCTAACAGGCCAGAGCAGAGTTTAGAATGAGTTCTTTGCACTATCAAGTCATAGCCTCCTTTACACATTAGTGTCTCCGTATTAGCCGGTATTGCACATTCTCTGTTCACCTCCAGTGTCGTGTCTCCTAACCTGGAGCAGCTTCCTCATGTGCATGCTCGTCAGTTGCTCCCAGCTGAACACTCTAGCCCATTAAGATCACGGAGTGCAGCTCTGTCCTCACACTCCATACCCAGGAAGCAGAGGAAGACAGAACAGGAAGTGTGGTGAGGTTCAGTCTTCTCTGTGATAGAATAAAGAAAGAAAGGAGAGATGGAAGACAGGGAAAGTAGTTAGCCAACTACCTGGAAGATTCCTGGTGCTCAATACAAGAAAGCTGGGGGGATTGCATCGCAGTCCTTTATCTGTGGCAAGAGCCATAGTTTATCTTCATAGAAGGTGGTTCTGACGAGCTCGCTGTGTGGCTGAGCATCCGGCATGAGCTCTTCTGGTGCCCTTGTCAAATAAGGAGACCCGTCCCAGAAAGTGATGGTATCTTTCCAGGCTAGCATTTTGGCTTCTGGATAGCCTCCTGTTCGTTGTTACGTGGCCTGCTTCACGCAGTTTGAACTGAGACGAGCTTAGATCAGGCCTGCTGCTCAGAATCTCAGCGACCAGCTTTTTAGTGTGTCTCCATGCACATGCAACCTGATTGCAGTGTGTTAGTGTTTCCCTTACCCATCTCTGCTGGTGATGTGGGGCTTGTCTGCCTTTGAGCTTCACGTTTAGCAAACTCTCCTGCTTGTCTTCTTGGCCAATCATAGGATTTCACTGTCCTCTGCTTTTCCCAGGATACTTCTCCCTCTACCATATTAAAGGGTTGTTGAATAGTTCCTCTGGCAACAGGGAAAATGAAGACTGCTATCTTCCCTTTTTCTTATTACAGCTGTCCCCAACCTCTTTATGCTGGAAACCATAGACTCTGTGAAGTTGGCAGACAAGGTGAACAGTTCCTGGCAGAAGAAAGGTTCTACTGAGCGACTAAAGGTTATGGTCCAGATTAACACCAGTGGAGAGGAGAGTAAGTCACTAGACCCACCCTGTAGGTGTCCACTCGCTTAGACAGCGGAAGCTCAGGTGCAACGGTGGGCGTGGGCATCCAATGAGGAGATCGTGGGGAGACACTCCAGTCTTCTAGCAAGCTGCTTTATCATGACTTAGCAGTGTGATGATCCAGTATAATATTCGAATATATTACGGCTTGTTAGGCATTGATTTGGAGGAATTACAACATTGATGTCCTGGAAATCCCCTCCTGAAAGGGATTGAGAATTGCATGCATAATACTTCTTAGGTCTCAGAAAAATGACCCAGAGCTCCATTGGGCAATGAGAGAAACTTCTGAACACCAGTGAGTGACTGTCTCATAGGGCCTGGCTTAGCACTGTAGCAGTAAATTACAGAGGAGCGTGGACTTTGATGTCAGACAGACGTCTGCTTGAGCTCCACCACTTCCTGTCAGCCACCTGACCTCTCTGTACTGAGAGCTTCTTTATGTGGCAGTGGCATCAGGGGAGTACCCACTGCCAGTGGTGTGGGGAGGAGTCAGTGCAGTGACACAGAACCCTGGATAGCTCGCTCGCTTTCCATTAGGAGTGAATGCCAGGTATTTGCATACAGCCATCTTCTAAGCACTCGAGTATAGCAGATCTTGGCATGAAGGAGCTCAGTATGGGCATCTGTTTTCCAGATGTGCCCTGGAGTCAGCTGCCTGGGCCCAGATCTCAGGTTCACAATTCTAGTTATGTATGTTTCCCAAGATATATATTAGTTTCTTTTCTATTTCTGTGAAAGAACACCATGACCAAGGCAACTTAAAAAAGGAAGGCCTTATTTGGTTTACGTTTCCAGGGGGATAAGAGTCCAAGGCAGGGGAGCATGGGAGCTGGAGCTTGCTCAGGGCTCACATCTTGAACCACAAGCACAGAGCCGGGAGAGGACTGGAGGCCTGGGAATGATGCATGGATTTAAAAACTTCATAGCTGGCACCCACGACATACCTCCAGCAGTGCAACATCTCCTAGACCTGTTCAAATGGTGCCAACAGCTGGGAGCAAAGCGTTCAAACACAGGAGCCTGTGGGGGATATTCTCATTCAAACCACAGCATACTTTTCCGTCTCACTAGCCACTCTCAGCTAAAACCCCGTGGGGTGTGGCTTAGTGGCAGTGCCATGTGTATGCAGAACTATGGGCTGAGTCTCCTGCACTGAAAAAAAATAAAGTAGAATTCTGAGATGGAGTAAAGAGAATTAATCTTGAGAAACGTAGAACCTGAGTAGAAGAGGGGCAGCATGAAGGACCTCACATACACAGTCATCTTCAGAGTTAGAGTAAGTTACTTTATCAGGTTTTTATCTGAGAGTCGTATCTATTTTAAGGATGGGATGGAAATGGGCTCTTCTTTTGGCTAGTTAAGCAATGCTGGAGTATACATCTTTTGTTTCTTTTTGTGAAGGTAAACACGGCCTTCTGCCTTCGGAGACCATAGCCTTGGTGGAACATATCAAGTCCAGTTGTCCCAGCCTGGAGTTCGTGGGGCTCATGACCATAGGAAGCTTTGGCCATGATCTTAGCCAAGGACCAAACCCAGACTTCCAGGTACTCGGGTTGGAGGGATGCTCTTGTGCCAAGGAAGCATGGGCTGTGGTTGTGGCCTGCCAGCAGTGTGTGCCTAGCATGTGCAGCACCCATGCTTGACTCTAGCACTGGTGGGGGTGCAGCAGCATCACACCAGCTTGCAAGGCTGGCTGCACGGTGCTTCAGGAACCTCTCAGAACATAGCCAGCCAGGTGTAGTATGACAGCCTCTTCTGAAACCTTCTCATAAGGAAAAGGAAGAACAAGCTCCCAGCTACACACACACCTTCCTTAACTCAGTTTTATCATGCCTAAAACAATTTTTAAAGCAAGATTTTCCTTCCTTTCTAGTGATTAACCATTGCATATTTATTGTTGGGTTTTTGTTTTGTTTTTAGGGTGTTGCTGGGTTTGTTTGGTTTTTGGTTTGGTTTTGTTGTATTTGTTTTTGTTTTTCCGTAGCTTGGGGTGGAACCCAGGGTCTGGGGCACACTATGAGGTCACTCTGCCTTTGAGCCATACTCCTGGCTTGCAAGTTGTAGATGTGGCTATTACACACTTCAAAACCATGAGGAACAAAATCACCACAAGTATTTTGCGTTTGGTAGCTTTCCTTTTTTGTTTTCATTTTGGTGGGCTTTGTTTTGGTTTAGTGTGGTTTGGCTTGCTTTGTTTTGAAGACAAATTCCCCACCCTAGGTAGCCCAAACTGGCCTTATCTCAGGATTCTCTTGACTATTCAAGTATTACAGGAGAGCAGCTCTTTGCCCAGCAGATTTGGGCACTTTTTATACATCATTGAAAACAACAAGGATAAAATATTAACCCTTGTGTTTTGGTCAGCTGCTACTGTCCCTGCGTCAGGAGCTATGTGAAAAGCTGAGCATCCCTGTGGACCAGGTGGAGCTGAGCATGGGCATGTCCATGGACTTCCAGCATGCTGTAAGTGGCCTTCCAAGGAGGCAAAGGGGTAGGATGGACCATGGGATAGGTTTTTGATGTGGGGTCTTTTAAATGCCTCATTCTAGTAACAGAGCAGTCACAGTGGCTCAACTGTTCTGACATTTTATACATACATACATACATACATACATACGTACACTGTTCCTTTTTTGAAATGAAATTATGGAAATTACAACCATATTCTTAAAACTCAACATAATCCACTACATGTAATCTAGGGAAAGGCTGAGGTATAACTTAGGGTTTAGTGAATGTGTCATAACCTGGGTTTGGTTTTGCAGCACCAAAAATGAAATTTTAAGCTGATTTTTAAAGGCACTTGATACATAAATTCTATTTTATTAGTTACGTGATAGTAAGTGTAAGCTGAAATACAGCAACTCACATACATGAATATCTAAGATAGTAAATAATAGCTGGGTGCCATCCCACACTCTTGTAGTCCCAGCACTTGGAAAGGAGGGTCAAGAGGATTGCTGTTGAGTTTCAAGGCAGCCTGGTCATACCACAAGTTCCATACAAGTCTAGACTACATAGTAGTGAGACTGTGCCTTAAAAATTAATAAATAATAACAAAGTTCTACATGTCAAAGTTAAAATTGCATTTTTGGAATTGCATTTTTGAAATACATTAAAACTGTAAAAAACTCTAAGATGGGAGTTTGATTTTATGCTTAGATAACTACTGTGGCACCAGCTTGGTTGCTCCTTATGCAGCCTCTGGGCAGCCAGAAAGAGAGACAGCCTCAGCATCGGCAACCTTTCCATGTCTGAAATCCTCTCCTCCATTCATTCTTCTTTCCCACAGATTGAAGTAGGATCTACAAATGTCCGGATAGGAAGCACGATTTTCGGAGAGCGGGATTACTCGAAGAAACCTGCCCTAGACAAGACTACAAGAGAACTGAAGGCCTCAGTGCCTCTAGTGCAAGAACAGTGACGCCAGGACAGCTAAAAAGATCAACTATGCACCAGCCTAGGTTTCATTTTGGTGTTCCGCATGTCCCCAATCCCACTCTTCCGCGGCCTGTGTAGAGCGCTGAGGATTACACGTGTTGACGGAGACCACCTGTGCTTAGCCTCTGCTCCAGGAAGCTCAGTTCAAGCACTGGCTTAGGCTTGAATTTGAGGAGTTCTGAGACTTCTGAACTGACACCAAATCAGTAGCCAGGAACTGAGATTGAACAAACACTGCCCAGGACCACCCAACCCTCCATGAATGCCTTTTCCAGAGTGTCTTTTGGGTTGCTGCTGTCTATAATCAAAAGAAAATCAAAGGGATTCCCATTTTCCATTCTACCATAATAGAGTTGTTCTTACAAGTTCCCACTGAACAGTCCCATCACTACTCTGGAATGGGGTATTTCTGCTCCCAGTTCACACTCTGGCAAGTAGATGTGTCTGGTCACGGCTCCTCTGTGGCCCTGACCCGAAATTCCAGGGTAACTTGTAAATAGCACTTGAGCCTTTCTGACATCGTGTCGAAAAGGTGGTACTTGGAGCTTTTTCCTTGGGGACCACAGTGATGGAAAATGAGTGACAGGACTTCTTCCCCATCATTTTCTGGGTTTCAGACCGTCCCACTTGGAAACAGAAGCCCTTCAAAGCCAATTCTGGTGCACAGTTTTAAAAGGCCTGACTTGCTTTTTCTTTTCTGGGGAAGTATCTCCCAGGTGTACTTACAGCCACCCCCAAAACATACACATATTTAGAAGCCAGAATTCTGCAGCTCTTGATTGTTCATAATGTAATGAGAGCCTCAAAACTGAGGAAGCCCTGGGCATAACAGCACCTGCCTGTAACTGTGGAAAATGGGAGGTGTGGGCAGGAAGATCGGGAGTTCAGCAACAGACAAAGGCTAAATGACCCTTATCTAAAAACTAATGAAGTAGAAAGCACAATTCTGCAGTAATCACAACAGCTTCAGTGTGGGCTGCTCATTTCCTGATAGCTTTTTCTCTCATTTACCCCAGCCCTCTTCCCTCGTTTAACAAATACCTTCAGAACCTGCTGCTACTGAATGTAATTTTATAAACTTAAACCGCTCTGATTCCTGTTCTGTTTCAATCAAAGCTAGCGTGGCATTTCAGAGTCTGTTAAATACAAATGTGAGCTTGAATTATACCATCTGTGCCAACTCTAAAGCAATTAAAGATTTATTTTTATGATCTGGTGTAATGGGTGAATTAACAAAGGGGGCATTGGAGCTGATAGGAAGCAGTTTGTCTGGCATGGTGCCTGGCTCTGGAGAGGCCCTGCCTTGGGTCAGAGATGCCACCAAAGCTGTGCCATGTATACAAGAAGGGTTCTGAAATTAAAGAGCAAGAAAATGTCTTCGTAGAGCTCAGTGACAGGCCTGTAAATACAATGCACAGAAGATGGCAAGTTCGAGACCAGCCAGGGCTACATGGCCAGTTTCATGCCACTTGGACTGTATATTGAGACCCTGTCTCAAAAGAAAATGAAGTGTTGGTTGGCATGTCAGGAATTGGAAAGACACCGACTTCCTGCTGTATGGAGGTCTTCTAATTGCCTCTAGATGGCAACATTGGCTAACCTGAAGAGCTCACATACTTGGCTCAGTAAGCAGTTTTTCCTAGCAGGGTCTAGTCAGTCTTCTCTCTTTATCAGTAGAAATGGACGGGGACATGTTTCTCTCTGGTGACACATGGACTCGCAGACTCACTGATGCTTTTGGCAATCTCATGTATATGCTGACTTGATTGAGGCAACTCTGGGAGCTTTAGAAAAAGGGAAAATGGTTAAGCAATAAAAGGCCTGCCTGGCTTGTGCCTGGAGATTAAGATCACAACAGAGGCAAAGCCAGGAGAGGCTTTAGTCCAGATGAAGGGAGGAAGCCAGACTATATCCAGTGCATCCTCAGCAGGATGGCTCTCGAGAGAGAGAATTTGGCCAGGCTATAAGACTGTCTTTTGTTTCATGTGAGGCAGCTGCCCGGGTTACTCCCAGGTTTTTATAGCAGCAGTGACGACATCCAGGCAAGTTTAGAGTCAGACCCACCCATGGAAAATTTAGCCATCTCTCCCTGAGAGGCAATGCCTAAGGTTTTGTGTGTGTGTGTGTGTGTGGTTTATTAGAGCGTCCTAAAGGCAGTGGTCCAAATAGTCCAACAATAGTTGCCTCCTGCTGGAAAGGGACGGATGCAGTAGTTGCCTAGTCCACAAGATAGGACATCTCAGCAGTGCTGGGGTCCCAGGAAGATCCTAGAGAGCCAACACTTGCGATCCACATTCAAATCTCCAAAAGAACCAGCAAAGGAATGGCTCAGGGTGAATGAGATGTCCAGAGAGAGTGGGGACATTCAGACAGAAAGCACAAGCTTCCCTCTTCCATGTCCTTTTATGTGGGCCACAAAAGATCCGGACTTCCCACCTCAAACAGAAAGCCAAAAAAAAAAAAAAAATCCTTCACAGGTACGCCCAACTGCT
Organism: Meriones unguiculatus; assembly: GCF_030254825.1. NCBI lineage: Eukaryota > Metazoa > Chordata > Mammalia > Rodentia > Muridae > Meriones > Meriones unguiculatus. Next base: position 19,109,615 of record NC_083352.1, read on the forward strand.
TGGGTTTTAGTTAAAGAACTTTTGTTCTCCTGCAGTAAGTGTTGTCTCAGGTACTTACTGCCCCCTTCCGCTAACCTAGGCCTAATCCTGGAAGCTTCGTACAATCTAACCTAGCCCTAGAACGTTTTCAGCCTCTGAGACTTACTGCTTAATAAGCTCACCCTTTCTTGTTCTTTCTGAGCTCATAGCTGGCTAGTTCCACTCAGCTGGTCCTGCTCAAACTCCTCTTGCAGCTAATTTACTCTATCTGCCTTCTCTCTTGGCCTCTGAATTACTCTGCTTGGCCTCAATCTAACTCTAGAAATCTGCTCTAATCTCCTGGCTCCTTCTCATTCTCTGGCTCATTCAGCTTCACTTGACTTCTTTTTTCTTTGCATCCTGTCTCTCTATCACCGTCCAGGTAAAAACTTCCTCCTGCTCCACTTCCTCCTCCGTTTTCTCTTCCTCCTCTTCCTTCTCCTCCTTCTCCTCCTTCTCTCTCTCTCTCCCTCTCATTGCCCCTTAAGTAGCTTTCCTTCCTTCTCTCTTCTCATGAGAGTTGGGCGTGTCCTATTCTGTCAAGTTTTCCTCTGATTCATCACTGTTTCTGCCACTCTATTAATTAGACATTACTTTCAAACATGGTGCTTCCTTGTACAAACTAACTTTACCTTCATTATTTGGGATTAAAGGCATGTACCACCATGCCTGAACCTAAGCTTTTCTTTACCTGAAACTTCCTTTACACCAGGCTGTCCTTGAACTCAGCTTTGCTTGCCTCTGTCTCCTGGGTTAATGGCATGTGAGTATTCCAGCTGGATCACATAGACCTAGAAGGTCTTTGGATGTGATCTCTTGCCAGAACAGCCATATTCTGAATTAACATCCCTCTACAACTGGGGATGGAAGCCAGATCCTTATACACTCAGGGAAGCACAGTACCATGAGGCTGCACCCTGATCTTCTTTTTTTATATACATTAATTATACACAATGATAGGCTTCATCATGACATTTTCATGCACAGACAGAATGTATTTTGATCATATTCACCACCCACCAGTCATCCTCTCCTGGCCTGCTCCCACTCCTGCTCATACCCTCAACTCTTGACAACCAGTCCCTTCTACCTTCATGGCTTTTGTTCCCCTCACTACATTTCTTACACTTTCTATCTCACCCCATTCCCCTTTTTAAACCTTGGTGGTCTGTTAGTCATCTTTCATGAATTGTTTCTCTTTAAAAATAAAACATTTAATCTTTTAATTTGACATGTGTGGGTGTTTCTCTTGAGTGTGCATGCACAGCATGCGTGTCTAGTGCTCTTGGGGGTCAGAAGAGGGTTGGATCGCTGGAGTTAGGGATGGTTGTGAGCCACCACGTGGGTGCTGGAAAGTGAGACTGGGTCCTCCCAAAGAGCAGAAGGTTCTCTTAACTGGTGCACACCTCTAATCTCAGCACTTGGGAGACAAGGGCAGGTGGATCTCTTGTGTGTGAGCCCAGCATGGTCTACAGAGTGAGTTCCAGGACCGCCAGTGCTACACAGAGAAGCCATGCGTGTGTGTGTGTGTGTGTGTGTGTGTGTGTGTGTGCGCGCGCGTGTGTGCGCGTGCGTGCGTGCGTGCGTGCGTGCTTGCATGCATGCACGGTGGGTATCTTGCCTGCATGTTCATCTGTGCGCTGCATCTGAACAATGCCTGTGAAGGGCAGAATGTCATATTCCCTGGAACAGGAATTAAAGATGGCTTTTAGCAATCAAGTGAGTGATTCAAACCCGGGTCCTCTGAAGAATAGCCGGTGGTCCTTACTGCTGAGCCAGCTCCCCTTCTGCTTTCTAATATGTGTGTGTGCACATTCACGTGAGTGGATGATGGCATGCCCTTGCCACTGCACATGCGTAGAGACAAGAGGTGTCTCAGGTGTGTGGTGTCTGGGCCTCACCTTGTTTAAGACAGTCACTTTGTTGTTCAGAACTGTGTATTCCAAGCTATCAGGCTGGCTGTTCCACAAACTTTCAGGGCGTTTTTTGTTTTGTTTTATTTTGCTTTTTCAGTAAGAGCACTGGGGTTGACATATGCTACTGTTCCTGGCTTTACATGGGTTCTGGAGATTTGAACTCAGCTTCATGCTTGCATAGTAAGTACTTTACCCACTAAGCTCCCCCTCCAACTCTGTGTTCTAGGTATTTAGACAGTCTGTTAGTACCCTCGTTTTGGATCTGCACTGAGGTTGGGAGTGGACACACACACACACACACACACACACCTTGTCTAAGAACAGGAAAATTTGTTGGCATGGCAAGAAGTAAATTCAAGACTAGTATGACTATTATTGGCTTCTATTATTATTATCTTATCATCATCATCATCATTATTATTATTACTTGGCAGTGCTAAGACTGGCACCCTGGGGTTTTTCTGCGGATAATCTGCTACCAAGTCCCATGTAGCCTTCATTGCTAACTTTAATCGATGATAAGCAGTGTTTTAGATTTGCAGCTATAACCTCAGAAAGCCAGATTGCTGTGAAAGAAAAGCACATTTTTTCCATCGTGCTAGCTGAGAACTGATGTATCTTAATACAGAACAAACTCTGAAACCACAAGCAGAGGGGGTGAGAAGGAAGGAGAATGAAGCCCAGACATGGGGAGACTCTGCCTCCCATCGTTCCACTTCCCAGACATTTAGAATCAGCCTGCCATCATCCCACCTCCCTGGCCCCCACAATCCTCCTCCAGATCCATTCTCACACAGTCCACAGGGCTCAAAGCATACAAAACTGTCATGTCCTTCCCCCGCCACACACACACAACTCTGGGCTGGAGCCAATTCTGTTGCCTAAGGCTAGACAGGGAAGGAACGGGCTCCAACAGGACATTGGCTTTGTGCTTTGGAAAAGGAGTCACTGTCATGCTCCCCACCAGAGCTTCAGAAGAAGGGCTGTTCCTGAAAGGGGGCTGTGTGGGGTGTTGCCAGGGTGCAGTTGGAAATGGTTTGCTGAGGACTGTGACTGTCCTTACCATGAAATCAGTTGGATGCTCTTACCTCATCCTCATGACTAAGGGCCAAGGAATCCAAACCACCGCCATCCTCCCAAATGTTTTACTAATCTGCCTTCTCTGGAGGAGCACAAAGGAAGGGGATTTTTGGTTTTGTTTTATGTTGTTCTGGGGATCTAACCCAGACCCTAGCATAAGCTAAGCAAGGGCACTACCACTGAACCATTTCCCAGCCCAAGAAGACTGCTCTTTCCCAACTCTTTTCTATCTACTTGTGTACACCATGGTCTATATGTTTGTGCAGACATCTTTTTTTTTTAATATTTATAGTTACAACATGAGTGCATGATATGTTTGAGCACAGGTGTGCATATGGAAATCAGAGAAGAACTTGCTGGAATGAACACTCTCTTTCCACCCTGATCCAGGGATGGACCTCAGGTGTTTGCACAGCAAACACTTCTTCCCACTGAGCCATTTCCCCAGCCCTTGAGTGGGCATTTACAAGCTCCTTAAACTTAAGTTCTCTTTTAATGACTTAAGCATCCCAAGGGGCCCCAGAACTAACGCTTTCTTCCCTATAAAGTACTGCATACTGCACAGGTCAACTGAAGGAGCATTTGGAAGGAACAGGAGCAGGCACAGCACCTTCCTTACATTTCATTCCTACAAGCACTCTGAGGTGCCTCAGCGGCAGATGGCGCAACTTGGGTACAGAAGTGCTTCTCAACTGCTAATGGGTTAGACCGCTCCGCGCCAGTTATCTGGGCCCAGCACTGTCCCAACAGTGGCCTTGTTCTGCAGCCTCAGAGCTCAGCTTGACTGGGCTGCCAATTTCCAAAATAAAATCAACGTGTGACCTTATTCAGCAGATGTACCAAAGAAACACGCACAGACCAGGGCCAATTTTGAAGCCAAAAAGGGAAGATGAGAAGAGGGAGAGAGAGAGAAAAGAGGAGGGGAGAGAAACTTGGCCGGACATGAAAGGTGTCTTGTCCGTCTGTTCCCCATTAGGCGCAATTCTCTCGAAATCTGCAGCCTCAACATAATTCTCTTGACCAGAAACTCTCCCGAGAGATAGTGTCGGAGGGAAAAAACAAACAGAGGCGGTGTATCTTCTGACAGCAAAGTCACTTAAAAACCTATTTAGGGGCAGGGAGAAGAGAAAAGATGTCAGTAAATCAGGGGAGGGTACTCTGGGCAGCTGGCTACAAGTATCTGCCTAGAGAGTGGGCAGGACAGGGAGAGGGGCCTAGGGAGATCTGGTGAGCAAGGACAAGGCTCCCCCCACCCCGGGAAGCTAACCCCCAAGTCTTTTTACCCTGCTGTCTACTCTGATGCCTTTTTCTGGGCCTGGACTCAATACTAAATTCCCATGAGGGCTGAGACTGTAGCTTGGCGTTGATAGAGTACTTTACCTGGCACGGAAAGGGCTACAGACTCCATCCCCAGCAATGCAAAACAAACAACCAAAAAAAAAAAAAAAAAAAGCAAAGAAGCAAAGAAACAGCAGCATGGAGCCTTTTCACCCGCCTGAACTGTTTGGAGGAAAGGGGCCCCAACCTGTGATAACGTGATAACTCTGCTTTCCCCTTTCCAACAGTACCAGCCACCAAAGGCCAAAGACTCAGCTCTCCCTGGAAACTGCTGTCAGTTCCCTTGATAGCTAAGGCCTCTTCTCCCCAAGCCCCTTTGACTTACTTGCCTTTGAGCTTAACAGCCTAGCCTTAGGGAAAGCAGAACTCACCCCACCCATAGCAGCCCAGGGGAAGGTTCTGGGGCAGTGGGAGGTGGTACAGAGCAGGGCAGGGCAGGGCAGGGCTGGACAACCTTCTGTGCTCAAGTTTCTAGGGCAGGCATCCTGTTATAGGAGAGGCCCCTCTTAAAGGAAGAAAAACTAATGAGCAGAAAGGAGCAAGCCTCTCCCCCTGCCTTTAGGACTTGTTTATTAGTGGGATATCTGATTTCAGCAAAGGAAGCCAGCTCCGAAGCGAGGTTTTTATTGGCCACAAGCAAGAGGAATTCAGAATTTTGCTTTTGATTCGGTTTCCCCTGAACTCAAAGCACTGAAGGGTGCTGCTTTTGATGGGGCGGCTCGGTTAGGGGTGGCAGGGAATAGCAGCTCACTGTTGCAAACAGCATCAACAAAAGTTTTCCCTTTGGAAGATGACTGTAAAGTGAGGGTGCAAAGGGGAAGCTGGCCTCTAAAGATTTCAGAGACAAAGTTCAGAAAACCCGCATCTGGAGCAGAGGGAAGGCCTGCCCCTCTTCCCTGTTGAGTGGGGAATGCAGGAGACCCCTGTTCTTTGGATGAAATCACAGTATTTCGAGACTGCCCAACAGCGAGGCCTCCACAGTCGGGCCCAGGCTTGATGGTTTCAATGTGTTGGGAAGATAAAGCCAGAGATTGGAGCCGAGAGCCGGCCTCTGCCAACTGCACTCCCCAACTAGAGTCAGCTAGGTGCAGGGGAGGGAGGTTCTTGCTGGAACACAGACTCCCAGTACTATAGAGACCTGCCGTGCAGCACCAGACAGCCCGTCATCCTAGTCCTGCATCGCCATCTTGCTTCCTAAGCCTTCATAGGAAACACTGCCCACATGAAGGCAACTGGAAAGTGCCCCACTACTTTGGGGTCCTTGGATGAACCTAGCCACCTCTCCCTCCTCCTCCTCCTCCTCCTCTTTCTTTTTTCCTCTCTGTTGCTCTCTCAGTCGGCTTTTCTCTCTGATTCCCATTGCTCCCCTTCCCCCACAGCTCACTGGAGACAGCTACCTTCTAAGAGGCCATAGCATACCCGAGGCTCTGGTATTGCTCCACTGCTTTGCTCAGCACCTTTGAATGAGGCAGGAAATAGCCAGCACTGTGAGGCTGCTGCTGCTGCAAACGTGCTGAAACTTGGGCCTCAGACTGAGATTATGGTGGGCAGCCCCTTGGTGTCTGCATCTGGCTCCCTTTCTGTTCTAAGTTTGTGACCAGAAGCAGCAGGTCTAAGGAGAAAGCCATTCTTTCTCTCGAGATATGTGTGGTATCCTTCCAGATTCTCTGCGTGCCTCCTTATGTCCATCCAGAGACGTCTCTTATCTTGTAGATGAAGCAAGTGCCCTGTGCTGGCATTTGCTGTCTGTAGCATACCGATACTCACCAGTGAGGCCCAGGGCCACCTTGGCAGTCAGTGGGCCATTTAGCCCTCTTAGCCGAGGCCCAGAGCCTGGGACAGGGGGTGGGGAAAAGGGGAACAGGGCTCTCACTGTGTTCACATGAAACGGCCCAGTCATCAAAAAGACTTTGTATGGCAAGTTAGAGAACATATCCCAAGAGAAGCTACAGGAATGGAAAAGACAGCCTTTTCAGGTGGGGAGCTGCTATACACCCACACACAGTCCTTGCTCAGACATGCATACATAGCCATACCATTTGTTCATACACCCACAAACACACTATAGCACACGACACATATACGATTACAGCCATGAATATATGTGTATACACAGACATACATATATGGCCATAAACAAGCACATAACATATATACCCACAAGTACATATACATACCTGTACATACACATACATATGCCATCACAAATATACAGCCACAGCTACACATGCACACACATACATACACATGAGCATGTATACATACACATGTAAAAATACAGTCAGAGACAAAAGTTGCAATGATTCCTGGAAGACAGATGTCAATATGTTTGCATTTAAACAGCAAATCTGTTCTTTACCGACCAAATAACCTTAGGCCAGATTCTTACTGACAAGTGGGACTTAGTGTCCTTATCACTAAGTAGGGGCTGATGTCCAAAGCAACATGGAGTTGCTGTGAAGATGACATGTGACCAGATCCTGCCACATACTGGAAGGCAAGGTAGCGCATACCCTGCTGTCTCAACAGCTTTGTCTTCCCTCATTGGGATCTGTAAGGAGTAATAGAAGGAGAGCATTGATGGGAAGAGCAGATAAGGACCTCCGGACTGTGGCTGGCTGCCTGTTTGCCTGCCTCCATAAGTGAAACCCGAAACTGTTAGGCAGAGAGAGAAAGCAATGAAAACCCCACTTTCTGAAAAGTCTCCCAGTGTGGGTCACTCATGGATGACCACTGACATAACCAGCTAGGACGAGGGGGTGGGTAAGCTCCGAGTCTGCTTAGCTGCTGCCCAAATATGGGCATCCAAGCCTTCCCTTTGGTCCCTCCAGCTTAAAGCAGAAAGAACTAACTACTGGGACACAGGGCTTGGCCATGTAGCTCAGTGGCAGAGCACTTGCTTAGCACAACGCATTTGTCCATGCTCAGGACTGCAAAACAAAAATCAACAAAAAGCCCTACCAACTGGGAAATATAAACAGCAAAATTACCCTGACGCAAAACATGTTACGGTACTCTAAACTCCAGTAAACACTCAAACCCTTTCATTGCAGTGCCCAGGCTTGGGAAGGAAGTGCTGTTAGGTTCCACATATACACAGATTTTTCACACAAGATTGAAAAGCCAAGTTCCTGGGCTGCCAACCAACTTGGACTGTGTATTAATGGAGGTGTTTACCTGAGCCCCATGCATGAGGGGTTTCTAAGCTCCTGGTTGGGCCATGATGTTAACAAATATCTGTAGTTAAAACTGTAGTTTTTCTGTAGAGAAAACTGGTCTGCATGTTATGGAGGGAACCCCAGCTCTGAGGGAGGCGTAGCTTGGTGGGATGCTGAGACCTGAAAGCTGGATTGGAAAATAGCCACCATCAGACAATATCCTGGCTAGTTTTATGTCAACTTGACACAAGCTAAAGTCATCTGAGAGCAGGAAACCTAAATTGAGAAAATGCCTTCATAATATGAGGTGGCAGTTAAGACTGTAGGGCATTTCCTTAATTAGTGATTGATGTGAGAGGACCTGGCCAATGTGGGTGATACTACCCCTGGGCTGGTAGTCCCGGGTACTATAAGAAAGCTGGTTGATGGTCTACAGAGGAAGCTACAGGACAGTCAGGGCTACACAGAGAAACCCTGTCTCAAAAGAGGAAAAGAAAAAGACAAAAAGAGAGAGAGAAAGAGAAAGGAAGAAAGAAAGAAAGAAAGAAAGAAAGAAAGAAAGAAAGAAAGAAAGAAAGAAAGAAAGAAAGAAAGGAAGGAAGGAAGGAAGGAAGGAAGGAAGGAAAGAAAGAAGGAAAGAGGAAGGAAGGAAGGAAGGAAGGAAGGAAGGAAGGAAGGAAGGAAGGAAGGAAGGAAGGAAGGAAGGAAGCAGACTGAGCAAGCCAGTAAGCAGCACCCTCTATGGTCTCTGCATCAATTCCTGCCTCCAGGTTTCTGCCCTGTTTGAGTTCCAGCCCTGACTTCCTTTGACGACAAACAGCGATATGGAAATGTAAGGAAATAAGCCCTTGCCTCTCTAAGTTGCTTTTTGGTCGTGGTGTTTCATCACAGCAATAGAAAAGTCACTAAGACAGTCAGGTATCTGGATCTCTCAAAGCACTAAAACTTGTCCCTTTAGTGTCTTTTTCAACAAAGAGAATAAAGAGGAAGAACTGTTCAAAATGTCCATCTCTGGGGAGCAAAATGGAGAGGGGACTATTGCTTTCAGCTGTAAGCTTTTCTATACTAGCTCAATTCGAATCTGGTGCCTGGAGCCCAAAGCAGGCTCAATACCAGGCAAGCTTTTCGGGTTTGTGTCTACCCTGGCTTGGCACATGTATTGCAAATAGAAACCCACCCCTCACTCTTCCCAGCCCTGACTGAGGCCAGTTGTCCCAGGACACCCTCAGATACTCTAGGCTTGTTGTATTCTCTCCATAACCTCCTGTCTGAGGTAAAGTCTACAGCTTGCTTCTTGGTTGTATGACTTTTCCTAGAAAGACTGAACAAATCTTCAATCACCCCAGGTAGGACACTGGCGTTTCATTCCAAGTCTAATTTAGTGAATCAGTGAGTTTACTGGAGAAGCTTAGGCCACTGCATCACCCAGAAACCTACCCCCAACTTGCAGCAGCTCCAGTGTGCCAGTCGGTTCTTGTCGACGTAACACAGGTTAGCGCTGTCTGAGGAGAGGACTGAGAGAACGCTGTGTAAAACTGGCCTGTAGCAAGCTTGTGGAGTTTAGTTTTTAATTGGTGATGGACACGCAATGGCTCAGTCCACTGCAGGAAGGGCACCACCCTTGGGCGGGTGGTCAGACTGCAAAGGTCACGGGGAGCAGCGGCACTCCTCCTTAGGCTCTGCCTCCAGGCTCCTGTGCTGCCTTTCTCACTGAGGGACAGTTACCTGCAAGTGTGAGAGGAAATTAACCCTTTCCTCCCCAAGCTGCTTTTTGTCACGGTGTTTTGCCACCACCACAAGCCTTTACTTACCTCTTACACAATCTCAAGGAATGGCTGTGCGAGTCTAGGAATTCTCTGAGCTTCTGGAGCCTTGTAAGTTTTGTGAGCTTTCTGGGTCTAAGTCTTCTTTCTCCCTGGAGGAGGGAATGTTTCAATTCCCATGAAGTAGTTGCACAATCTGCTAAACATCCCTTTAAAAACATCATTACACGTAGAGTAGTTTAGCCTAGAAATGATTCTCCTGCCCCAACCTCCTAAGTGGTTTTTGTTTGTTTGTTTTTTGTGGTATGTATGTAGAAGTGTAAAATACAAGTCCTCACATGCTAGGCATGCACTCTAGCCCTGAGCCAAACCCCCAGCTCTCTCATGTAGTGTTGGCTCTGGACTCTCCCTAGTGTGAGGCTTTTGGGATCTTCAGCTTTGGGGCAAGGACAGCAGGCTATCTGTCTGCCCACACTCAACACCAAAGTACAAGGCAACATACAGTGTGAGGAGAACAGTTGGGCCTTCACTACTGCTCAACCCTGTTTAAAGCAGAGACCAATCCCCAAAGAAAGATGAACACACACAGACACACACACAAACACAGCCTCTAAGTTTCAGTGACCGAGTAACAGTCCCTAGCAGTGGCAGTGTCCACTAAAACCCTATGCATGCAACTTTGTGTTTATTAATTATTTTTTTCTTGTTGCCGTGACCAAATACCTGATAAGCAGTGACTTGATGGAGAAAGGTTTATTTTGGCACACAGGTCAGGAAGCAGGGAAGGTGTGGCTACTTGCATACATGTCCACAGACCAGGAAGCAGAGAAAACAGAATGCCAATACTCAGCTCAGCTGGCTTCTACTCCCCAATCTCCTTTTCTGTATAGGACTATGGGATGGTGATACTCATTCAGGATCAGTTTTTTTCCCCTCAGTTAATACTGTCTGGGGACACCCACACAGAGACACCCAAAGCTGTGCTTCGCTAGGGCCTTAATTGTCTTTTTGTTGCATCTTTTATAAAACCCAGTATCTTTATTGATTCTTTGAGAATTTTGAGCATATATACCACCACCACCCCAGCTCCTCCCATAATGCCCCTTTCCTCTCTCCCATCCCTTCTGAGTAAAAATGAGGACATGACTACTCCTAGCTATAGTTGAGGAGAAGGGTTTTATTATAGATATGAGGGAGAGAACAGCAAGAGGCATGTTCCGAAGAGCCCAGACTGAACATGGCCAGCAGACTAGATCTGGCCATGGGAATGGGCCAGAGAAGCAGGAATGAGGCAGAGAAGCAGGAGAGAAAGAGATAGAGAGAAGGGAGAATGGGCCAAGATGACCAAAAGAGTGCATGGGAACCAAGAATACCAAGACTGAGCCTGGAGACTAAGAGAGCACTTAGCCAAAATGGCTGAGTTATATAAGAATCCAAAGCTGAGGGAAGGGAAGTCCAGACCCTGGGCTGGAGAGGTTTAGGAGATGGAGTGAGCTTAGAAGTGCTGGGCAGAGCCACAGGTACTGAGTAAGACTCATCCCAGGTTTCTTTGAGACCTGACTCCTTCCCACTTAACTTGAGTTTTTTTTAACTTTTTATCTTCATCAAGTCCAGTTGTGTTGGCCAACTAATCTTTGGAGCGGGCCTGCCCTGGATGTGATTGACCTAGCAGGGTCATATCATTAAAGAAAACTGATTCTCCCCCTCCCAGTGGTTATCAAATGCCAATAGCTCCTCAGCTAGTATGCGATTTCATGACGAACCCATCCCTTCTATGCTGGTGTTTTATCTGGCCTCAGCTGTTGTAGGTAGGTCTTGTGCATGCTGTCATAACTGCTGTAAGTTCATATGTGCAACTGTGCTATTGTGTTTAGAAAAGTTGGTGTTTTTTTTTTTTTTTTAATTTTTATCTTCCACCTATGGCCCTAATGATCTTTCCGCTTTCCGCTACCTCTTCCTTGAAGATCCCTGAACACTGAGGGAAGGGGTGTAATATATATGTCCCTTTTAGGGCTGAGCTCTCCATGTCTATTATCCTCTGCATGTTGACCAGCTGAGGGTCTTTATGTTCATCACCACCTACTGTAAGGAGAAGCTTCCCTCATGAGGGTAAAAGATGCTCTACTCTATGGATATAGCAATATGTCAGTAGGAGTCATTTTAGTACTATATCCATTTGGCAGAGTAATAGTATTGGGTTCTCTCCTTGGGCCTAGGACCAATCTAGCTACAGATTCTTGGCCTCTTTAGTAAATCTTTAGTAAGGCCTCTTTGGTGAATCTGGGTGTGATGGCATGTGCCTCTAATTCCAGCACTTGGGAGGCAGAGGAAAGTGGATCTCTGAGTTTGAGGCCAGCCTGGTCAACATAATGAGTTTCAGGACAACAGTGGAAACCCTGTGGAAAAAAAAAGAAAAAAGAAAAGAAAAGCCAGATAACAGTGCCACATCAGGAAGTGGGTCTTAGATCCAATAAGAAAGTGGTTACTTCTGTAACATTTGCCACTATCGCACCAATAGGCATACCTTGTCAGGCCAGTTATTGCATCTTGCAGGGTTCACAGCTGGGTAAAATCAATGAGTTCTCTTCTCCTCTGGTAACAATCACGGCACATTCCAGTACAGTCGATTTACACACAGAACTAAACAGATAAGCATAGAGTCACTATTTTAGCTAGAAGTTAGCAGCATAAGATGAGAGAGACAGAGAAGGGGAAGGGTGTCATTTAAAAAAAAATACATGCTTCCCCCAGATTGGGTACCTGCTGTGTATATGTCATGGTGAGTTGTTTGATCTACTTCCACCTAAGAGAAAACAGAAGGTTGAAAACAGCTTGGGAAGGCCAGGACTGGTCAGGGATAAACAGTGCTGCAAGGGGCAGGGAAGGTGAGAGGATGGTGACTTGGCAACTAGGATGAAGGGATTGCCTTCCCCATTCTGGGCTTTCCCCTAGCCTCTCAGTCTGGCAGGAAAGGGGCAGTCCAAAACGCCCAAGAGCAGGTCTGGGGCTGCTCCATGCAAGAAACTGGAGGTGCCTTACAGAGGATTGCCCTGCAGGGAGATCATGGTATTGCCACCTAGTTTTTCTGCCCTGGTGTAGCCATACTTGACCACCTCATTGCAGTTTATTTGCAAATCATGCCTGGTTTGTCTATATCTTTTTTTTTAATTTTACTTTATTTTATATACGTTAGTGTGAAGGTATCAGATCCCTTGAAATTGGGGTTACAGACAGTTGTGAGCTGCCATGTGGGTGCTGGGAATTGAACCCAGATCCTTTGGAAGAACAGACAGTATTCTTAACCTCTGAGCCATCTCTGCAGCCCCTGTCTATATCTTAGGGAGTTGGTTTTATTGTTTGTTTTATTTCTTCTTTTCCTTGTTTGTTTGTTTCTTTGCATGTAACCCAGGCTAAGCCCTGAACTCCTGAACCTTCCTAGCTCTACCTCCCAAAGGCTAGGATTAAAGGCAGGGGTAGCCATGCCTGGCTCTCACCTGATTTGGAGGTCAACCCAAGTCGCAGGTGTGCTGCTGACACTGGCTATAGACTTGGGTTCCCAACTGGGGTTTGCTGGAGCTGCTCAAGGACTTCAGGAAAATGTTTAGTCACATTTGCTGAGTTGATGAAAAGATACAGTGGGTGAAATGTCAGGGTAGGGCAAAGAGCCGTGTCCTATGTGATCAACTTCTTGGAAACTTGACAAACCCATCCCTTTGGGGCTTTATAATGGCATGATTACATAGGCATGATTGATCAGGTCATTGGCTATTAAGTTAACCTTCCATCTACTTCCTGGGGGATTGGTGAACAGGACATAAAGTTCCAGCCCGCTAATCCTTGTCCTGGTCTTTCCTCCATCCAATCCCCACTAGGAGCTGCCTACCCTGGTTCAACTCATTAGCATACAAAAAGACTCTTATTTCAGACACTCCAAGGATCTTAGAGTCTATGCCAGGAAATGGGAACAAGACCAAATATTTATATCATGATGTCACTGAGCTCCACTTTCATTACAAACATCTTGGTTCCTTCTCCCTCCTTCTCCCCAAACCCCTCTCTGAGACAGGGTCTCTCTGTAGCCCTGGATACCCTGATACTCTTTGTGTAGACCAGGTTGACCTTGAACTCAGAGATGCACCTACCTCTGCCTCCCAAGTATTCTACTGGGCCTGGCTTGGTTTCAATCTCTCTTGAGCAATTCCAGCACCTTCTGTGTCTAAGACTGATTTCTCAGATAGATTATGCTGCTGCTTTCCTTACTGTCCCCTGTGAGTCCCACTTCCTCCGCTCTTGTTGGTTCCCTATAAGAGAGTCAATTCAAATCTACCTCAGAACCTGGAGCGGTGTGCTATATGAACATAATCCCATCATTCAGTGGGTAGAAATGCTCAACCCCGAGAACAAACTCAGGGCAAGTAGAGAACCTACTCCCAAAGTTGCCCTCTGACCTCCATGTGCACACCACGGGACACACAGCCCTCCCCTACATGAAGATAACTTTAAAAGTAGAAACTGAGCAGAAGGATCCCGAATATGAGGCTGATCTGGGCTGCACAATAAAATAGCTCATGGTGAAAAGCTGCCTCAAGATCAACAGGGCTGGGGACATAGCTTGGTGGTAGGGGACCTGCTTAGGATGTAGGAGGCCCTGGAATGAAATAGTTCACTACCTCTCTCTCTGTGTCTCTCTGTCTCTCTTTCTCTGTCTCTCTCTTTCTCCCCCTCTCTCTCTCCATGTATTCCTCTTTCTCAAATTCTCTAGCCCTCTCTTCTCATGCAGCACAGAATCTAAAGTCTTCTTATCTGAACCTGGCCCCAAGTCACTACGACCAGTTCTTCCTTCTCTCCTGGCTCTTCTTCTTTCTCTCTGTCTCGCACCCTCCACCCACACTGGCCTCCACTCTTCCTTGAACAGGCCATGCCTCTTGCACTAGCTGTCCCTTCTGCGGGCAATGCTCTGCCCCCCTAGATCCATATGGCTTGCTTCTTCATTCCTCTAGAACTCATCTCGTGAGCACTCTTCCAGACAGGCCTTCCCCTGCTTGGTTTCCTTCCATTTGTCTTTTCTTCCACTACTCGACTATGCATGGCCAGTTATTTGCATGTCGTCTCTCTGTGTCTTCTGTAATATTAGCTGCATGAAACTGGACATTCTTTGCTTCACTGCTGTGTCTTCAGTGCCTGCAATAGTATCTGGCACACCATAGATGCTTAATCAGTATTGTTTAAATCCATTATTACAGCCTCAGCAATGCTTTTTTGAACATGTAAAAGAAGTTTCTGCGATTATTTCTTAGGCATTAAAGTAGTCTGAAGCAGCCGGGTGGTGATGATACACACTTTTAATCCCAGTACTAGGGAGTCAGAGTAAGTTGGATCTCTGAGTTCGAGGCCAGCCTGGTCTACAGAGTTGAATTCCAGGAGAGCCCAGGATACATAGAGAAACCCTGTCTCGAAAACAATAATAACACAGATAGTCTGAAGGGCATAGAAATAAATGAAAGAACTCCTGGACTGGAATATTGATGTGTGACGCTATTCCTGGGGAGACATGAACAGAAGTCTAGTCACCCCAGATAGGGAACTGACAACAGACCAAAGTCCAATGTGGGAAGCCAATGAGTCTTATAAGGATTATTTACAGAAGTATGGGGGGGGTTACTTATAGGAGTAAAACTGAACTCAAAGACAGCTAAAACTGAACCCAAAGCCCACCCCACCATGGGTGACAGCTCACAAAGCTGGGAACCAGGAGCACACTGCATAGTCTGTAGACGATGCAACAAGTACAGTGGTTTTCCACCTGTGGGTTGCAACTCCTTTGTCGGCTCAAACAACTCTTTCACTGGCATCGCACGTCAGATGTCCTACATATCAGGTATTTACATTACAATTCATAACTAGTAAAATCACAGTTATGAAGTAGCAACGAAAACGATTTTATGGTTGGGGGTCAACAAAACATGATGGACTGCATTAAAGGGTCACAGCATTAGGAAGCACTGGTTAGACACCTCTGGTTAGACAGTGTCCTTTGAGGGTAGCTTAGCTGGTCTGAGAGAGTGTCTCTTAACAGTCCTTATATATGCACATGGGGAGGATGGGGCCTAGCGAATCTGATCAGTTTCAGGGACTCCCTGAAGCTCTCTTGAGCTCTTTACCTCCTGAGCTTAATGATGGCCTGTTTCACCTCTGCTTTGAACATACTGTTGCTTCACCTCCCTGTAAACCTCCCGTGTCTTAAAGAGCTTCTCACTTGGATGGAATGTTTAATCTCTGAGGAAACAGCCACACTACAGCTATAGTTCAGTTGTAGGGCGTGCACTTCCCATGTGCAAGGCCCGAGGTTTCATCCCTAGAAGCAGCAACAACAAAAAGAGCACAACTCAAAAGGAACAACTGGATGGCTAACATGTATAGACCTAGAAAAAAAAAATCAAACCAAAACTAAAGCCGAAAATCAATCAGTAAATTAAATAAAAGCGTTCTCTGGACCTGGTGGCATAGGCCTAAAATTCCAGCCATTCCAAAGGCCAAGATAAGAGGAGACTGGAAAACTCAAAGGCTGCCTAAGCTAGAGTTTGTTCAAGACCAGCCTGAACAACCTCATGAAACCTAGTTTCAAAATAGAGTAGAAAGAGGAGTGGGGACGCAGCTCGGTGATAGAGAGCTAGTCTAGCATGCTCAAGGACCTGGGTTCAACCCCTAGCACTGAGGCGAAACACGTCAACTAAGGCATCGCTATAGTGCTGCATACCTGTAAACCCAGCACTGGGGAGCCAGAAGCAGGAGGTCAGCCATAAGATCCAGGCAGCGTGGTCTACGTTGCAAGACCTCATCTCAAAACAGACAAACACCCACTCAAGAAATTCCAAGCATTTTAGAATCCCTGTTAGGAACCAGGAACTAATACTGAGTGTATGCCAGGCATGCCTGTACTCACCATACTTGTAACACCAGAAGTCCCAGCAGTGGGTGGGCACAGGGCCGGAGCAGAAGGAGCTCCAGCTTGAGAACAACCTGAGCTAACAGTGAATTTGTCCAGGGTGTACATAATGTACATAGTGAGATCATCCCACACACACAGACCAAATAATATGTAGCCTATCACACAGATACAGTGATTATCATCATCACATTTCCTCAAAATAAGGATACCTGTTAAGTAAAATCTACAGGTGCCATGTGGAAGGGCCTGGATTTGATACAGAAGAAATTGTTGTCCTTGGAAGCTGATGGTTTGAAATGAACTCCTGCACCAGGTCCAATAAAACGAAACAGAATGGACTCGCCTATGTTGAAGGTCCATGCTCCCAGGCTAAATTAAGCTCTTTTATATAACCTTCTGAGAAGGCAGGAGATACAGGTAACAGCCAAGTCCTGGGTAGGCCAGCTTTCGGACATTTTCACACTCAGCTGGCCTCTCTTTACCCCTCACCCCTCCTGATAAGCCTCTCATCCCCAAGGAGTAGCCCCCATCTACTTTCACATTATTTTATTTATTACTATTTGACTGCATATGTGTGCAAGTGCGTGGTGTGTTTGAGTGAAAGCACGCTTGTATCATGGCATACATACAGAGCTCAGGAATACTGATTTGCACCAGTTTACATTCTCACAAATGATGTTTGAGTTTCCCTGTGCCATCCTCACCTACGTTTCTCTTTTTGCCCCCCGTCCCTCTCTCCCTCCCTCCATCTCTCTGTCTTTCTCCCTCTCTTCTCTGTCTGCCCCCCTCCCTCCCGTGGGGTCTTACTATGTACCTCCGGCTGGCATGGAACTCATATGTTTCATATTCACTGAGATTCATCTGCCTCTGCCTCTTAAGTGCTAGGATTAGCAGCATACACCACACCCGTCTCTCTTCTATTTTAAAACAAGGTCTCCTGTAGACCAGGCACCTAAAAACTCTGTGTAGCCAAGTATGGCTTTGAATACTTGATCTCTCAACCTCCTTCCTGCCTCTACCTCCAGAGTATTGGAAATACAGGTATATACCACCATATTTGGTTTATGGATGGTTTTTGGGTACTAAGGATTGAACCCAGGGTCTCATGAATGCTAAGCTAGCAGTCTACCAAGTGAGAAACATCCCTAACCCTGTTGATTTCTTCTTGATGATAGCCATTCTGACTGAAGTGAGGGAGAATCTCAATATAGTGTTTTGTTTTGTTTTTTTTTTTTTTTTTCTTGTTTTTGAAACACAGTATCACTATATAGCCCAGGCTGGTCTCTGGCAACCCAGGATGTCTCAGCTTCTCAGATGGCCTGCGTGTAACAGAATGCTCCATCTCAACTCCGTAAAGTTTTAATTAACATTACTGTGATGGCTAAGGATGTTGGACATTTTGCTATGCACTTAATGACCATTTGTAGTTTTTTAGAGCACAGTTTAGTTCTATGACTCTTTGTTAATTAAATTATCTGATCATCTGATTTCTATGTTTAATTTTTTTTGAATTCTTTCTAAATGCTGTCTATCAATCCCTTATCAGATGAATAGCACAGAGATTTTTCTCTGTCTCTTCATTCTGATAATTGTTTCCTTTGCTGTACAGAGCCTTATAGTTTGATGCAGTTCTGTCAATTCTTTTTTGTTTGTTTTGTTGTTGTTGTTTTTCAAGACAGGGTTTTTGTGTAGCCTTTGCTGTCCTGGACTGGCTTTGTAGACCCAGCTGGCCTAGAACTCACAGAGATCAGCCTGCCTCTGCTTCCGCAAGTGCTGGGATTACAGGCAAATTCCATGGTTCCGGTTTAGGGCTATTTTTCAAAGCTTTATCTTTCTCCCAGTGTTTATGTTTGGCCCCTTCAGCTAAGCTCAAATGCCTGGTGATACATGGGTTTGTTTCTGTTTTGTTGTCATTGTCTTATTCTAACCCATTAGTCCACATGTTTGTTTTTGTGTCAAGAAAAATAACTTTGGTAAATCACTTTCCTTTCCTGCTTCTGTTTTCCTCGGCCCTTTAAAATCAGCACCCTCTGCCTGGCTCACTCACTTTATAGAATGAAGGGTTGCCCGATTCTAGAACCATAAACATACATATAAGAACAGGACTTAAAAAAAAAAAAAGAATGACAAAAGCCAATTAAGCTCTTCCTACCCCCAAGACAGGATTTCTCTTTGTAGCCTTGGCTGTCCTGGAACTTGTTCTGTAGACCAAGCTGTTCTCAAACTCACAGAGATCTGCTTGCGTCTGCCTCCCAGAGTGCTGAGATTACAAGCATGCATGACTGGCCCAATTACACTTCTTAAATTAAATGTATTGTAATTATGTTTTCCCCCCCGTTTGTATTGAGACAGCATCTCTTGTAGCTCAGAATTTCCATCTCTCCAAGGACTACCTTGAACTTCTGATCCTCCTGCCTCTATCTCTGGAGTGTTGAAATTACAGTTTATGTGTTTCTGGAGATTCAAACCAAGGCTTTGTGCATGGTAAGCAAACACTGTACCAACTGACCCACAGCCCCCACTGTAATTATGGCTTTTGACATTTAATTTTATCCCCATTTAAAGAGGAGAAAGGACAGTAGAAATGCAAGACCAGAATCCAGCCTCAGCTTCAGCATCCTGCTGCAGTCCTGGTGTTCTCATGCAGGGCGATTCCCATCCTTTGGCATGCTGCTGTTAGTGAGTCTGACTTGAAGAGAGACAGAGTGTAAGCTTTTCTCTGGATTTTGTGTGGATTTTGCCTGGGTGTTTCATATATGGCAGCATTTGACTGCCAAAGAGAAGTACTCACTGGGGAGTAACTACCTGGGCATCTACCCACAGCCTGGGTTCAGTTCTTCTAGTTAAGGCACGAGCCACGTCACAGACTCTCAATTTGTGTGTTCCAACAAGAGAGGCAGGTACAGGGCAGTATTATGGACTGGCCTCTAGAGCCTCTGGAAAAAGGGCAGAGCAGTGTCATCGTGAGTCTCACTGTGGCTCAGGGCTAATTGGAAGTAATGGTCCAGTGCCACAGTAAATATCAAGTCAATGACCTGCCATTAATTCCCTGTGGTGTTGCCAGGATCCTGTCCCTGAAGGACAACAGAACACAGAAGGGGACTTGAAAACCCTACAGAGAAAATATGAACCGCCTGGTTCTAGGCTTCGGCCAGCAGGCAGAGCAGGCAGGGCTGGGTGACTAGGAAAATGATACAGCAGTAGGCTTCAGAGGCCCCTGTGTGCTTGTGATCTGTGTATTTTTTCATTCCGCAGCCTTGTAGAGCATGCTAGCCACATGCTCTACCATTGGGCTAAACTCCCAGCCCCCAAATTACACATTTATTTTACTCATTTTTTTACCTTTTTCATTCTTTTGTCTATTTCATTGTCTTTACTTATTTTCTTTATTTTGAAGATGCTGTATATATACTCTGCCAAGGAGTTACACCATTCAGTTCCCTTCATGGGGCTTGTTTGTCTGTTTTTAAGGTTTTATTGTTACTGTTATCTGGGTTTTTTTTTTTAGATTTATTATTATTTTATGTGGACAAATGTTTCCCCTGTATACATGTATGTATTGTATGCATGACTAGTGTCTTCATACAGCATAAGAGGGTATAGGATCCTCTGGATATGGAGTTAAAGAGGGTTGTAAGTGGCCATGTTTGTCCTGGAAACTGAACCTGGGTTTTCTGCAAG
Source organism: Meriones unguiculatus (assembly GCF_030254825.1). Taxonomy (NCBI): domain Eukaryota; kingdom Metazoa; phylum Chordata; class Mammalia; order Rodentia; family Muridae; genus Meriones; species Meriones unguiculatus. The sequence goes on from NC_083352.1 coordinate 19,129,518, forward strand.
AGCAACATTGCCAATCTCTCCAGCCAGTGTTCTTGAGAACTTTGAGACAAGATCTTTGTTTCAGTTCGGGTTTCTATTGCTGTGTCAGAAATCATGACCAAAACCAAAAAGGGGTTATTTAGTTTACACTCCCACACCACAGCCCATCATTGAAGGAAGTCAGGATAGGAATGCAATCAGGTCAGGAACCTAAAGGAAGGAGCTGACACAGAGGCCATGAAAGGGTGCTACTTACTGGCTTGCTCCCCATGGCTCGCTCAGCATGCTTTGTTATAAAAACCAGGGCCACCAACTCAGGAGCGGCCACACCCACAATACGCTGGCCCCTCTCACATCAATCATTAGTTAAGAATATGCCTGACAGGCTTACCTATAGGCAGTCTTATGGAGGGAGGCATTTTCTTAATTGAGATTCCTCTTCTCAGATAACTCTACCTTATGTTTGTATTGACACAAAACAAAACAAAGTCAGACATACACACATCAAATAAAAAACATATTAATATCTTTTAAAATTATTCTGCTGAGAGAGAAATCTAAGGAAAGTGTGCAAACCCACAGGAGGAGTGAAGCACCTGAGGGAAGCCTTGAAAGTTTTGTTCTTCTAGAAGATCATAGAGAGGGGCAGCTGAGAAGAAAAAATCTAGATTTTCTGGGTGTAGTGATAGATACACCCCTGTAGTCTCAGCACCCAAGAGGTACAGGCAGGAGGATCAGAAATTCAACACCAGGCTAGAAAGATGTCCCAGTGTTTAAAGGCATTTGGTGCTCTTACAGGGAACATGAGTTTGACTCCTAGAACCCACAGTGAAGGGCTAACAACCACTGTAACTGAGGCTCCAGGAGGACCCAGCACTTCTTGGCCTCCACAGGTCATACCTACATTCACAGGCATGCATGCACGCACACCCATACACATTCACATATGCACACGCTTTTAAAACGTTAAAAACAAGACAACAGCAAACATCACAGGAGCTTAAGACTACCTTCAGCCACATATTGGTTTTGAGGCCAGCCTGTCCTACATGAGACCCTATCACAAAAATGTATTTTTTTGATCAGGTGTAGTCACACACATTTTTAAACCCAGCGTTGAGGAGGCAGGTGGATCTTTGCGAATTCGAGGCCAGGCTTGCCTACACAGCAAATTCTAGGCCTACGGGATACAGAAAGAAAACCTATCTAAGAGAAAAGGAAGTGGTTGTTGGACACTGGGCTGGAGAGTGTGGTGCTCAGCAATAAAGAATCTGAGTGTGCTCAGTCTCTGGGTTCCATCCCATCTCTGGAAGAAAATATGGATGTTCTTGGCTTTTGTTCAAATCCTAGGTTTTTCATTTTCATCTGGTGCCTCTTTACCCCTTAGTTTCCAAACTGTTAGAACCATCATCCTCAGGGGTGAGAGATGGCTCAGTGGTTAAAGAGCACTTGCTGAGCAATCATGAGGTCCAGAATTTGGGTCTCAGCACCAATGTAACAACATCCCCCTGCAGGCCAAGGAGGATTCCTGGGGGTTCCTAGCAGGAATGCTATTTTCATGATAGCTAAGAAAATGTGAGCCTCAGATTCAGGGAAAGACCCTGCCTCAAAGCAATCATCAGAGACTGATAAAGGAGGATGTCTGTTATAGCTTCTTTTTTTATTGCTGCAGTAAACACCATGACCAAAAGCAAACTGGGGAAGGAAGATCTTATTTCACCTTATGGCTTGTAGTCCATTCATTATGAAGAGAAGTCAGAGCAGGAACTTGGCACACTCGGCTCAACCCTCGGGGACACAAGGCAAAAATGGAAGCAGAAACCATGACCCAAAGCTGCTTACTAGCTTGTTCCTCATGGCTTGTTCAGCCTGCTTCTTCATCTTACCTAGGGTCACCCGCCCAGGGGTGCCACCTACCCCTTAGTAGGCAGGACCCTTCCACAAAAATAAATCATTAACAAAAAGAAATGTCCCATTTGCCTCCAGGCTCATCTGATAAAAGAACCCCCCTTCTTTCCTCCCTTTCCCTCCTCCTTCCCACCTCTCTTCCTCCTACCCTACCTTCCTTCCTCAACAGGGTCTTTCTACATAGCCCTGGCTGTGCTGGAACTCACTCTGTAGACCAGGCTGGCCTTGAACTCAAGTGATCCTCTTGCCTCAGGTGCACCACTTCAATGGGTTGAAGGTATTTTCTCAATTGAAGTTTGTCTTCCTAGGTGAGTCTAGCTTGTGTCTAGTGACAAAACAAAACAAAACACAAAAATAAAATTAAAAAAAAAAAAACACCTAATAAGAATAATGTATAACACTCACTTCTGGGCTTCCCAAGCACATATGTCACACAGAGGCACACATCCACACACAAATAAAGGGCAGGCAGACAGACAGACAGACAGACAGACCATAGATACCAGATATTTGAAAACAAAGAAAAATTCAATTGTCCTCCCTCTACCAAATCCTATCTCCTCTTCTTCCTTTGAGACAAGCTCTTGGGCTGGTTTATAACTCAGGGCCCTCCTATCTGGGTCTTCTAAGTGCTGGGGTTGCAGCACTCGTAGGTCTCCATGCTAAACTCAGAAACTTTTAGATAAGAGTATTTGTACGTGTTTATGCATAACTGTGCAACAATTTTGTTTATGTACTCACAAGATGTAATTGTCAAATTAGTATAATAAGCAGTTCCCAAGCTGGGTATGATACATGCCTGTAAGTTCAGCATATGGGAGATGAATGCAGGAAGATCAGGCTTTTGAGGTCATTTAAGGCCAGCCTGGGCTACATACGATCCTGTATCAAAAAACCAAAAGTAAAAACTAAAAGTACGTCTGTTCTCCTTACACATGACTAGTAAAAATTCCCACTTGCCGGTCCTTCTACAGCTCTTCTGAAATGCGGCATATAGACTGAGCATGCAGTAGGTGGCATAGTTCTCGCCCACCGCATACAAGCCTTGGGTTTGATCCCCAGAACCACAAAGAAAAGGGAGAACTAGACCATGGACTAATACAAGCAACAGTTACCCTGCTGCGCTACAGAAAGCCAGAACTAAGGTGCCTATAAATGGATAAAGGTGATATATGGGCATAATGGAATATTAATTGGTCTTAAAGGAGAAAACGAAATTCTATGATCTGCAGAAGCACACTCATTATATTAGTGAAACAAGCCAGGCATGGAAGTTAGCTAAGTGCCACCAACTTCTTTAAAGAGTAAGGTAGGCATTGGGCATGGTGATACAAACACCCAAAGTGTGGAAACTGGGGGATCTTGAGGTTCAAGGCCAGCGTAGGCTATATAAGGGTTTCAGTCTTTCTGGGGCCACACAACAAGAACCTATCAAAAAGGAAGAGGGGAGGAAGAAAGAAAGAGGAGAAGCAAGGTAATGTATGTGAACTCCCCAACATTTATGGAGTTTGCTCTGCTAGAAACAGGTCTCTGCCCTTGGTCAGCCATTCTTTTCCATTGTCTTGTAGTTACTCCTATCTTCTACTGAAAGGTCTGTTAAGTATAGTGTTGAGAGAAGATGAACCGTAGTATAAGCATTTAGCACTAATACATGTATTGTATGCATACATCGAATGCAGACACACACATATGTGTATATGTATATATGATTTTAAGTTATTTACATTTCTTGAGACAGACATTCAGATATCCTAGGCTGTTCTCCAATGTGACATGTAGTCAAGGCTAGCCAAAGCCAATTCTTGCTCCTCCTGCCAATAACATATATTTAATCAGGCTCCTTAACTAGATTGCTTGAGGATGGGAATAAAATGTGAGTTGCCCTTCTATCTCAAAAAGGAAGCCTCAAAACAAGACTTCGGGGGTTGGGGAGTTGGGATTGTGACTGTTAGTACACTGCTTGCTTGCCTCATATGCACAAAGCCCTGGCTACCATCTACCTCCAGCACTGCATAAATGGGCAAGGATCCATCCTCCTGTAACCTTAGGGAGGTATGGATAGGAAGGCCAGGAGTTCAAAATCATCCTTGGCTATCCAGTGAGTTCTGGGCCAACTTGGGATGCATGAGACCCTGATTGTGTTGCAGAAACAGTCACATAAAGTCTGTCATTAACTCCTGGGGTCAGGTGAACAACAAGCCTCAGCTTCCCACGTAGTGGCAACTGTAGGTAAGTACAGAAAGGTCACACCCACACCAAGCACAGGCAGGAGAATACAGCCTATGGGTAAAAGTGTTGAGCAGCTCAGGGGTCAGTCAGAAAGGATTTCAAAGGGAAATGCCCACTCCCGCTCTTTGAGACTCATGTTTTTTTTTCTCTATATTTACAAAATGGACGTATACCCCAAACCTTATGCATTTGGCAGAAGTCAAATGATGCCCATCAGAGCAGGAGAGCTGTGTAAATGTCCCCACCAGGCATCTTGTGCCTACGGCGGTGGCGGTGTACCTCCCCTCAATAGCCTGCCAATGTCATCTGAAATTTGTGAGCCTCAGAGGGTTCATGGGCCATGGGCCGAGAGACTTTCCCCTGAGCCTTAGTCTTTCAGCAAAAAGAAGTCACAGAGAATCCGTGACTGAGTCAGAGGCCTCTCAGCTCTTCTCTGAGTGTCTGTGGCCTGCACTGGTTAGACAGGCAGCGTGCCTGGTCTGTGTGCCTGGTCTCTGCCCATCTCTGGCCCCTTTCCTGAGGAATGCAGCCTCCGCTAGGCCAGCGTAAGGCTCCTGCTGGGAGTGTCCATTCCACTTCTGACTTCCTCCATTTGCAATCACTATTTATTTTTCTTTGGAAGTTCAAGGAAACAGAGCCTACAACAGGGATTGACCAGGCAATCTGGTGAGGGAAAGCTAAGAAAGAAGCTAGTGTCTGTTGCCATCAGGCCAGGGAGAGATGCTGCTTCCTTGCAACGGCATGGGAGGTTTGTCTCAAAGGCCACAGTGGCAGAAAAGCTACTGAGCACCCCAGCAGGGCCAAGGTGCGGTTACTATGCTGCCACAGAAGGAGCTCCACCCCAGCCCTGAAGATGGCCTGCTACCTAGCAGCAAGGGCTCTATTAAGTGACAAAAAGGTCATCTTTTGTGTGGAAACTGGGAAGGCAGCACCCTGGGTCCTCAGACCCCAGCATTTTTTTTTCAATTGTCATCACCTTACATTTATCTCACACAGGCATTGGTTGTTGTTGCTATTGCTTTTTTGAGAGTGTCCACAGGCACCTTCTTTCTCTTCCCCAGTTGTCAAGGTGAGACCCTACGTAGGTCTTTCTTCCTCCTTCTCACACCCCATTTTACATTCTTATACAACTGGACAAGCTCCTAGGACCCAAGAGACTACACACACCCTAGGTGCTACAAGTGCTGTGTCCAAAGTCAGACAGCTAAAGGCATCACTGGGCTTCAACATCTAGACTGGGAAGCCCTGGCTCATGGTACAGTGCTCTGCCCACACCCAATTACAGATCCCAGGGCCTTCTCTTATTTCCTCCTGTTTCATTTACTGCTTCCCCACCCCACCCCACCAAACACACACACACACACACACACACACACACACACACACACAAGAGTGCATTAACAGGAGGCTAACTCTGGCAGTGTCTGCCGTAACCTTTGACCTCTTCTTGGCCTAATGACATGCACCTCCTGCTGGGCAAGGTCACTGCTCACAGGGTAAGGTCTATGGCCTCCTTGTCTCAGTCTTGTGTCCTCCTGCTGTGGCTTCAGTGGAAGTTTGAGGGTGGGAACAAGACAGTGAGAGTCAACTTTAGATTGGCCCATCGTATCAGAGTTCAAGAGAAACCTTAGACCCTGAGCAAAGCTCAACCTCTACCGAGGAGCAGTCCTCCACCTAGGACTTCAACAAAAGTCCTAGGAACAAGGGTGTGTGGGCTGGCTGAGAGACAGTTTTGTGAAAGTGATGGTTGGTTTAGAGGTCTGAGCTAGGTTGTGGAAAGAAAGGGCCCTGGCCAGTAGAAAGAGTCAAGAAGGAAAACAGTCTTGGTTCAGGGTAGGTGACAGGGATATGGGGGTGGGTTCAAGCTGTCTTCAAGGCTTGCACTTGAAGGAGGGCAGCCGCCTGGCTGGGTATCGGGCGGCGCTAGGGCCTCGCAGAGTGACGAGGCGGTGAGGGAGGCGGGCGGGGGCCGGCGGCGGGAGAGGCGCGGCGCCGAGCTGCCCCCATCCACGGCACCGAGCCGCGGCGGCAGCGGCGGTAGCGGGAGCCCGGAGCGATCCGCTAGGTCCCAGCCGCGCGCAGGGCGAGCCGGCGACGCGCAGGGGACAGGCTCCCGGGGGCTCGGAGCGCTACGTTGAGACTCGGGCTGCGCCGCCGGGGGCCACCCGCGCTGCGCTGTCAGCGGCGCCCTCGTCCCGCCCGGCCCGGGTGCTCGCAAGCCATGCCCCCGGGGCGCTGCAGCGGGGACCCCGAGGCTTGCCTCCGCCCATGGCCCCCCGCCCCGCCCTCGGGCGCCCCGGGCTCCCGCTGAGCACGCCTCCAGCACGCCCGGGTCCCTCCGGCGGGCGCGCCGTCCGGCCCCTGCGCTGTAGGTCCCCGCGGGGCGATGGGTTGATGGGCACGGGGGGACGCAGGATGCCGGTGCCCCCCGCGCGCCTGCTGCTGCTGCCGCTGCTGCCGTGCCTTCTGCTCCTGGCTCCCGGAACTCGGGGTGCGCCCGGCTGCCCGGTCCCCATCCGCGGTTGCAAGTGCTCTGGGGAGCGGCCCAAGGGACTAAGTGGCGGCGGCGCCCACAACCCGGCTCGCCGGAGGGTGGTGTGCGGCGGAGGGGACCTCCCCGAGCCTCCAGACCCCGGGCTTCTGCCAAACGGCACCATCACCCTGTGAGTACCCTGCACTGTGCCAGGTCAGGTCAACCCAGTGGGACCTAGACGGGAGGGGTGTGGGGCCGATCGAGTCACTTGAGAGACTGGGGAAAGTCTGAGTCCAGAGTCAGTCGGGGAAACTTGAAGTAGGAGAAGGATCGGAGTTTCGGGGACCCCGGGACGCCCCAGAAAGAGAGGTAGCGCGGAAGCTCACCTGCACAGGTGAAATGCGAGTGGACGCTGGAGGGACCGCTCCGTGTTCCTTGCCCCAGGTGGGCTGGTATTGCAGCCTTGAGGGGCCCTGAGCTGGGTGGGAGTGGGAGAGCCGGTCGGCGTCAGGGACCCGTTCAGGGGTTGTGGTCCTTAGCACCGCTGATGCCTCGGAGCCCGCACGAGGCGGGAGCCTTTGGCCCCAGCTGGCAGCCCGGTTCCTCTAACTCCGTCCGCGGTGCCCCGCCCCGGACCTCCGGAGCTCTGCTACTAGCCTGGCTTCCTAGCGCAGGGCGAGCGTGAGCTCCCCTAAATTTGTCCTTAGAACGCTGGGCTGAATGGAACTCCCTGCGTCCCTACTCCTTTTGGGCTCTCTCCCACTGCGTATATTTTGGGAAGTGAACTTGGATTGAGCCCTGGGTCCCGGCCTATTCTTTTACTCTCCTGGAAATAATTAGGCTTTGGCTGTTGATCGATTAACTTAATTACGCAAAGATTTGGTAGAAAAACCTGGTTGAAGGGAGACACGTGCCTCCCGGCCTCTTTCCATGGTTCTTTCAACTCAGGCCTGATTCAGTCCTTTGCTTTATTGGCACGAGCGCCTCTGCTCCTTAACCCGACTCTCAAGTTCCGGCAACTGCATGAGGAGAGCCCCCCGCACCCCAGCGGTTTCCTGTACTGGCCATGTGCTCTAAGCTCCACGCACGACGTGGAGTCGAGGGTCGTGCCCTAGCGGCGGCTCCTTGCTTTCCTGTTCAGTATCTAGCCTAAAAGCTGCTTCCCCTTCCCTGTCATCCTGACCCTGGAGGCAACCTTTTCTCCAACCACCGCTTGCCCAGAGCTGGGGTTGGTCTCATCTATTTGATTGTGCCCAGAACAATACAGTAAGTCCTCTGGTGGGTTCAGAGGCAGCTGGCTTCCTGACAGGACACAACTGGTCAGCCTATGATGCTGGCCTGCATTCTCTCCAGCTGGGGGTGCGCTCCTTGCCCTGGAGGCTGCGCTTCTTCCTTCTCCCACCTCGATGCAAGCCCTGGGAGATGGCAGTGACTGCCAAGGCTGTTCTCAGTAGGTCTGACTGTCCAGTAACGGTTAAGGGTCCTGGAAGACTTGGGCATTCCCCCAGCTTGGAGGAGAAAAATGCTTTGCTGTGAGAAGTAGCTGGGCCAATGTTTGTGACACACAGCTGCACAGCGATGGTTCAGCTTGGGGATGGAGGTGATTTGTGTACACGCACACGCTCCCGAGGCTCTGCACACTCACATATGTGCGGGAGCTGTCTCTTGTGTGCCTGTCGGTGGGGATTAAGGAATCCTAACATGGTCAAGGCAGAAGGGAGGGAGAAAAAAATAGAAAAGTGGTTTTGCAGTACATCTTAGAATGATTTGGCAACTAATGCTTTCCAGCCATGGCTAATTCCCATCGACGCCACTCAAAGGAGTGAGACCAGTTCTTGGTGAGAATATATCGTGACAAAGTAGCAACAGACTCGACTTAACTTACCTTCCTGCCCCAGCCGCCAGCCCTTCCCAAGGGAAGACTCCTTTCTCCTCTCAGGCCTTTCATTCACCTAGCTGTCTTACAGTGCCTTCCAAAGAGACCATGGAAAGGAAAGGACAGGGCAGGGAAGCCCACTCACTCATCCACCAGTCTGGAGTGTGATGGAATCTGAATCTCCCTCCAGATGTTTTTTCTCAGTTTTCCACATTTACGATCCATCAACTCCACCCCTCCCCAACACACACACACACACACACACACACACACACACACACACACACACACTGGCAAGCAGTCTCTGAACTGAAAATAGACCCAGGATCTTTTAAGCAAGGTAGGCAAGCATTCCTTGAGTTTCAGCCCCAGCACCACAGGCTACATCTTGAGAAATGAGGTCTGGGAAGAGGATGCTACTTGAAATGAAGGACATGGAGAACATGGGACCCTCCTCCCCTTTTTATACAAATTTCATTTTATATGTATTGGTGTTTTGCCTGCATGTATGTCTGTGTGAGGTTGTCAGATCTTGGACTTACAGATGGTTGTGAGCTGCCTGCCATGCTGGGAAGTGAACCTGAGCCCTCCAGAAGAGCAGTCAGTGCTCTTAACCTCTGAGCTATCTCTCCAGCCCGGGAAAGACTAGATAAGTGGGGAGTTTTGCTAGTTGTAGAATTGGTGTTTGTAATCCTGGGAGGATGCTGAGTTCCAAGCTATCCTGGGCTACATAGGGAGACCCTGTCTCAAACAAAACATTAGTTGCACCTTCCCTAACTCCTCTGTGTTCTTCTTTCCACACAGATTTTTCTTTTCTGCTTCCTTCCTTCCTCCCTTCCTCCCTCCCTCCCTTCCTCCCTTTCTCTTTCTTTCTTTCCTTCCTTCCTTCTTTCTTTCTTTCTTTCTTTCTTTCTTCCCTTCCTTCCTTCTTTCTTTCTTTCTTTCTTTCTTTCTTTTCTTTTCTTTCTTTCTTTTTTTTTTTTTTAAGCTTTCACTGGGTTGTGCAGCAGGACTTCAAACAGCTGTTCTTGCATTGTGGCTGTGTCCTTCCTCCCAGACATTTGCTCCATTCCCACTGAGGACCTTCTTTTTTCCTTCAGAATGGGTCCCCAGCTTCCAGTCATGGGAACCCTCAAGATAGAAGCCTGGCGGACACTTAGGACTCAAAGTGCCAGATAAGGTCCCTGTCTCCTGGGGGAGGGGGAGTACTCTCCCTTGAACAGTCCTGTTTACCTCATTGAACAATCCTTCCTCTGCTCTGTTATCTTAACTTCTGCCTTCTGTTTTTGTAGACTTCAGGTCCCCTTTCCCCCACCCTTTGTTTCCTCCATGGTGGACTTTCATTTGCAGTTTTCCAGGAAAGCAGAGCTCTTGGCTTCCTTCCTGATCCATTTCTCACCCCACCCCCAGCCTCACAGCCCAGTCTGCAGGGCAGCTGTGGGTACAGATGCCCTGAGCAGGAGCCTTTATGAGCCTTCTCTCTTAGGGTAAGGTCCTCTGGTAGATTACAGGCGGAGGGTTTTGCTGTGAGTAGGAACGTCCCGAACCTGGGCAGTGGCTAAAGGCCTGCTTTCTGGTCCTTAGCTGGGAGAGTTGCAGCGAGGTTGAGAATAAGGGATTCCAGGAAGGACTGATAACAGATAACTGCAGAAGGAAATCTCCCCAGGAGGACCTCAGAGGACACAAGCCAGTGCCATAAATTCCTACTTCATCTGCACTGAAAAGGGTCTTAGAGAGCAGCAGCCCAGGCCCACAATTTAAGGCTTTGTAGCCAAGGCTGGAAGATTAGAGGAACTGCTAGGTCGGATCCCTGTGGGATTCGCTAGTTAGGGTCTATCTGCTTCTACCAGATGAGGGTTTTGCTATTTGGGATCCAGTGGACACAGACACTGCTTTTAAACTCCATTTTTTTTTTTTCTCCAACAGGACCAAAGTCCTTTTACCCTGGAAACATTTCAGGCTGAGTGCAGAGGGGCAGACATGGGATAGCTCACTGCTCATTCCCTCAGAATAGGCAACCTGCTCACCCTTAAACAGATGTTCTTGTACAGATGTAGTCTGCACAGATGTGCCCAATACCAGCTGGGTGCTCATGCTTCGAGTTTGATGGTCCTGGAAAGGGGAGAGTTAGGGTCTATATGGACCCTGTGCAATGATCCTGCCTCAGGGAGGTATTCCTGTGCAAATATCCCCCTTGGGACTCTCAGCTCTAGCCTGGGATTCAGGCCATGCAACAACCAGGATCTAGTTAGGAGTGTGTGGGGCAAAGCGTGCCAACCACCAAGCGCATAGCCTGAGGGCAGTGGAAAGATGCTGGCTAGAGGGGCGGGCCCAGCCTGCCTCCCCACCCCCTTCTCTTCTACCCTCTTTTCCCCCATATGGTTCTCATAAGGTCTGGGCTCCGAGACAGCGGCCAGAGGAAGTGGCTGTGTACAGAGAGCTTTTGTGAGCAGGGGAGGGGGAGGGGGAGAGTGGAGAGAAAGAAGGAAAGAAAGGAGGGAAGAGGCCAGGGATGAGGAGCTGAGGGAGGTCTGAGTTGCTAACACACTCCCAAGCCCTCCAGGCTGAAGGTCTTACCTCATGAGCTCCCAGACCCCTTGCCTATCCCAACTTGGGAGAAATCCCAAGGCCTCCCTGACTCCTCCCATCCACTCTCTTGAGGGACTGTAGGTGGCAAGTCTAGAAGCCAGAAAATTTGACTGCTCATGCTCAGTGGTCTTGAGAACCCCAGCCTCCAGACTCCTGGTACCAGATATTTAGGGTGTAATGCATGGTCTTGTTTCTGGATAGCCCTGTGGGGAGAGCAGAGCCCCAGGAATTGAATTGCTGGCCCATTATTTACTGTACTGATTAGATTGGAACCCCTTGGGCTGGGTCCCAAAGACATACATACACTTCAGTCCCAAATGGCACAGAACCTGGCTAGGGAAGTCACTAAAGTGGGGTCATTTGCCTGGATTAACCAAGATACGTGCATGGACCCTTTGAACCTTAAGGCCCTTTAGATGGGCTCTTGCCGAACTGGTGAAGGGCATGACAGCCTAGTCCTTGGTAGTGTGCCTGAAAATCTCCCCTCAAAGTGCAGGCAAACCAGTGTAATATGAACCTAATGTAGGCTGACTTTTACATTTGGGGTCATATTTTTATATCAAGAGACTGTTTCTAAGTTTAACCCACACATGTGCCATAAGCATAAGACCCTCCCCCTTCTCCTCTTCTCCTCCCCCTCCTACTTCTGCTTCTTATTCTTAATCTAGGTTGAGTCAGGTCTTTCCACTCAGTATAGGCTCTGTCTGCTTCCTCCTCAAGCCCAGAGAGGGTAGGGGACCTCCCCATTGTCACACAGCCTATCCAGAAGGAGTAACCCTCCCCTCACCCATAAGGGAGAGGCTGTACAGGGAGGGGAGAGGAGAAAAGAGAAGGGAAATGGCCCTGGGCCGAGGGACCAGCACGAAAATCCGGCGACCATCAGGAAGGGCCGCTGAGAGGGGCTGTTTATTTTCATTCCCCCAGCCTCGCTGCTGTGTTCTATTTAGGGCGCAGACACTGACAGGACGGAGTGGAGTTGCCTCCTCCCCTTCCTCCCTCCTCTGAGGGGCCCCCATTCTTCCCAAACTCCAGAACATTCCTTTGCTTTCAGGACTGGACCACAGAGAGGGAGGGCAAAGTGGGGAGAGAGAGTAGAGAAAATGGAGTGAGTTGACACTGAGGTCCCACTCCCCCAGCCCTCCTTGCTTTCCCTCCGGGAAGACAGGATGAGGGCACAATGGAGTATGCAAGATGGATGGGGCCAGGTGAGGGCAGGCTGTGGGGTGACATGAAGAGGGAGTTATAGCCAGAGTAGAGGAGCCAGACATCTCCCAGCTGGAAAGGAAAGGGGAGGAATGGGGGCCCCTCTTACCCCAGCCCCCACAGCTTCCCCAGGCTCCTGCCTTGCTGGGAACTGTGTGGGGAGGTCCAAGCCTGTTGACTGGAGGAGAGACCAGCCCCCAGGGTGGGAAAGGCTGATAAGGGCTGGGGACTCCTGTGCAGAACTCTATCCCTCCCTCGCTCACAAAGCCCTCCTCTGCCAACCACATCTGACTCCCTGTCGCCTCTGCAGGTAACTTCAGAAGAATCAGGACAGAGAGACTGGGAACTGTGAAGCTTTCCAGAGCTCAGGGAGGCTCCCTGATCCCTGGAGACCCCAGGTAGCATGACCCAGAAGCATGGTACACTAGTTTGAATGATTGAAGGGGTTCCAAAATATAGCTCTCCCTTTTAGCACTTGAGTTGGGTCACTGAGACAGAAAAAGCTAGAAGGAAAATTTTAAAAGACGTTTTGTTTTGTTTGGAAGACAGGGTCTTGCTGTATAGTACTGGTTGGTAGAACCCTGGCTAGCCTAAAACTGGCTATGTAGATCAGGCTAGCCTCAACCTCACAGAAATCTGCCTACCTCTGCCTCTTCAGTATTGAGATTAAAGGTGTGTGCTACCATACCCAGTGGAAATGTCGTATTACTGCCAAAAGCTACCATAGTAGCTGGAGGTGGAAAGATTGCCAGTTCAAGGCAAGCCTGGGCCACAGAGTGAGACCCTACCTCAAAAGAAAACAAAAAACAACAACAACAAAAACCTCAGAGCAGAGAGCTTGTGGTGAAGAGGACTTGCTCTTGCAGGGGACCTGAGTTTTGGTTTCCAGCACCTGTGCCCTGCAGCTTACCAACACACTTTAACTCCAGATCCAGAGGCTCTCACAGCCTCCTCTGGCTTCCAAGGGTATCAGGCCTGGTGCATACACCAGGCTGTCCTCCAGCTGCCTCTGGCTCCAGAGTGCTGGGATTGAAGGTGTGTACCTTAAAAAACAAACAAACCGGAACAGGAGAAGAGCCAGATGAGAATACCCACCTAAGAGATTGAGGGTGGCCCACCCAGTGGACATCCTCAGCCCACTCCCACTCTGGCATGGACAGCTGCATACCAGGTAGCTCCAGTGGCAGGCAGACAGACTTGGCATGGGGGTTAAGTGTCCCAGGGGCAGGGCAGATCTGTCTGCTCTGTCGTTCATTATTCAGGGAAAGGGGCTCATCTAGCCGTGGCTTAACCAGTGCAAGTGAATCGGGCCAGTGTGTAAAATGACCCTGAAGAACGTGTGAAGACATCAGCCCTGGTCTGGTCCTGAAAGTGTAAAACCTCTGGTCTCTAAATATATTCTCCCCGTCCTCCATCACCTCTACTGGACCATCTAACATAGGTGTTCGTTGCACATGTGTAAGGGGCAGTAGGGCTCCAGGTAGCTAGGGAAAACATGGCTGTTCTGTCCTAGAGGTGGGTGTGGGGTAGCACAGTGGGATAGGAATGGGAGGAAGAAGGGAACCGCTCCTAACTGGGGGCAACAGGCTCTGCACTGAACTCCTTGACATCCCCATCCTAGGAGCTTGTTTGCTCCCATTCATTGAGCCAGCATCTACTCTCATTCAACCCCAAGAAGGAGGTGGGAAACATGCTCCTTGTCCCAGGGACCTTGCAGCTTTGGAGACTGAGAGAGCAGAGATCTGTACAATGCTGGGTAGATCTGGACTCCAAATTAACACTAGCGAGGAAAGCGTAAGGGTCTGATTTATGTGTAACTGTGAAGAATTGATCAGCCACTGCTGGTCTTCTGAGACAGGAGGATCAAGAACAGCCTGGGCTGCACGGTGAGACCCCGTCTCAGAAATCAATGTGAAGGTAATAGCAAATTAACCCTTTGGGATTTATTTCATATTCATTTATTTCTCACTGAATAGTAAACCCAAGACCTTTTAAACCCCAGCTCTGTTTACATTTTGAAGGAGGGATACTGTTCTTTCTCTACGAGTTTGGATCTTACTGATGGGATTTTATATCATGGTAGTAGTCAGGAGTCCTTAAAGTTGATTGAAAGTCCCTCCCTCTCTCCCTCCCTTCCTGCCTGCTTCCGTCCCACTCTGTCTCCCCCTTCTCCCCTGTAGAAAGTTTCTCCCTCCACCATGTGTCTTTATTAAGGGCTGAGTGTTTTGAAAGGCCTAGGGAATTAACTGATGAAAGTATAAATGTGGATAGTTACAGGAGGCAGTGTTTCCTGAGCTCCATCAAGAGTACTGGGACCACAAAATCCCCTAGTCTCCTTCACCACCTTCCACAAACACCTGCAGCACTTTGTCTTGGGTTTCTGCCTGTAGATTCAGCCCTAAAGCTCAAAACCACTCCCTTCCCATCTAAGCACAAACACATGGGTTTTGCCCATTCCATTCGGTTGCCCTTCTAGAGATAGTTAAAGGAAGGAGACAAGATCTACAAGAAAAGTTTAGTTAGAGGAAAACAGATAAGCACCGAGTCTAGATAAGACAGCTTCTCCTTTTGTCTTGGCCTTGACCCATGGCTGTCTATGGCTTGCTCTGTGCTAAAGGCAGTGTCTGGACAGGACTCTCTAGTACTGGAGAAAGATCCATCTGGATCTTCTATTGCCTGAAGTCATTCAGGACTGCCTAGACAGGCTTCCAGCCAAGCAGAGCAGTGGTAAAGAGGCTCAGGAGTAGGTGGGGCACCTTGCCTGTCCTAGGCAAGGGCAGACTCAGAGAAAGGAAGTCATGGAAGGGCAATCATTGGCCTATATCCTTCATTAAATGTGATGCTTGCTGCTCATTGATAAAGTATGACATTTGGCCAGGGAAGGTCTAAATCCCATGCTCTGGGCCCTAGAGAGTGTGGACCATGACTCCAGAGTCTGCTGGATCTGAGAAGGGAGGCTGACTTTCCCAGGCACGTGAGAGGCTTTTGGTGCCGGCACATGTCGGTTCCATGCCCCATGGAGCAGGGCCCACATGAGCCCTGTAGGGTCACTTTTGATGTGGGAGTGGTATCTGGTGAGTTCCTGTGGCTACCCAGAGGCCACAAGGGCTCTCGGAGATGCCAGCCACTCGTTCCATTGGCCTCCAGTCTCATTGGCGGTTACTCTGTTCATTCTTATCCCTAAAATAGGACTCCAAGCCGGAGAGGATTCTGGAATGGCTTTGGTGTACCCTGTAGTTGGCCTGATTTCAATCTCTGGAGTCAAGAAGAGGGGACCCCTGGGGGCTATCCCTCCTTCCCATAGAAAGTTTGTGCTAAGGGCAGGAGGGGTAGGTGGGGCCAAAAGCTAACAACGCTTTTCCAGGTCTCTGTGGGGCCTTTAGGGTTAGTGTGGTTGGAAGGGACTCGCCAGGCTGGCTCCCTGTGGGGCAGTAGTGTGAGAGAGAAGTATAGCCTGAGGAGGGATCTGACTGGGGAGTTTAAAGAAAGCCCAAGCTGGCACTGTATCTAGAATAGCTGGACGGAGCTCTGGGGGCCATAGCTCCCTCCTCCACCGGGCAGCTTCCCTCTTTTCTTCCCAGGAGACAGTCAACAATGGTGGGAACATTTTTCTTCCCGTTGGATGAAGCTGAGTGTGTATGTGTATGTGTGTCTGTGTTCACCCACCCCACTATCAGCTGTGCAACTTCCAGGGTTTTTTTTTGTTTGTTTTTGTTTTTTGCCTGCCTGTAACATTTCCAGACTTGAGAGCATGGTATGTACAAGACCCTGGGTCCCATGCCCCGCAGCAGTAAAAATAAATTCCTTGAGGAGAAAACAGCCCACAAACACTCCCTGGGTGATTCAGGTTTAAAATGAAATTCCTTGGCCCTCTCAGGGTAATTAAAGCAAAAGATCCAGTTCTGGGTGTTTGGGGACTCAGGCCATATAAGCCAGCCATCTGCTGGAGTCTATCAAAAGTGTCACTGCTGCCTGGAATGGGTGGAGCCCACTGGAGAAGGATAAAGAGCTGTTTGCCTCATGCCTGCCTTTGTGTGGGGGGTGATCTGGCTCATGGTCTCTGCATCTAGAAAATACATGAGTCTTGAGATTTTAGGGGGTGGCACTTGTGCCAGTCAAGCCAGAATGATGGTGGATTGCAGATGTGTGCACTGCAGCTCTGCTTTCTCCCAGCACAGAGGTATGTAGAGAAGGAGGTCAGTTGCAGGAGGTTTCTGCAGAGAATAAGATAGGATGTGGTCCAGAGCTGGCCAGGCCAAGAGGTATTGTTTTGGGTCTGAGTTTTTCTCTCTCTCTCTTTCTCTCTCTCTCTCTCTCTCCCTCCTTTTGTTGTTTTTTTTTTTTTTGTTTTTTTTGTTTGTTTGTTTGTTTGTTTTTTGAGACAGGGTTTCTCTGTGTAGCCTTGGCTCTCCTGGACTCACTTTTGTAGACTGGCCTTAAACTCACAGTGATTTGCCTGCCTCTGCTGCTGGGATTATAGGCATGTGCTCTGGTCCTGACTTTCATCCCGGACTGCCTCACTGGCTGGTCCTCATTCTTTTCGATGCTCCTGAACCCCATCGTGTTAGACGGCACACTTGGAGTGTGGCTGGTCTGAATTGAGATGTGCTGGTGGAGAACCGCACGCTCCAGATTCCGAAGGTCCCACACACACACAAAGAAACAAAACGTCTAATTAATAATGATGTAAACAGATTACACCACGGTGAAGTGAAAAAGACTCTGGGTATGTTGGGTTAAATCAGGTAAAAGATGTGACAGAGGGGTAAAATTATACATTGTGGTTCACTTTGTACTTCCATGGGACAGCTCTAAGTCAAAGGTTTGGGATATGAGAAAGGGGTTAGGACTGATGGCTGAAGGGCCTGGAACTGGGGGGACCCCATTACCACTTATGTACCCATCTGGACAGGATTCTTTTTTTTTTAATATATATATATTTTTATTTATTTTATATATATTAACACTCTGTTTTCATGCACACCAGAAGAGGAAAGCAGGTTCCATTGCAGATGGTTGTGAAGCCACCATGTGGTTGCTGGGAATTGAACTCAGGACCTCTAGAAGAGCAGTCAGTGCTCTTAACCTCTGAGCCATCTCTCCAGCCCCTGGACAGGATTCTTTACCTGAGATCGCAGGTTCTTGTTTTCGAAATTTGGGAAAATAAACTTTTGGGTTTTTTTTTTTTTTTGAACTCTGATTTTGACTCAATGATCTTTCAAGAGTTGTCATATGTATCATATTTAATTAATTATTTATTAGAAAGCATTTTCAGCCTGGTGTCTCATGCCTGTAATCCTAGCATCTGATAGGGAGAGTCACAAAGATCATGAGCTCCAGGACAGCTTAGATGACAAAGCAGGACCCTGTCTCAAAAGAGGAAAAAAAAGCAGAGGCTGGAGAGTTGACTCAGTGATGAAGAGAGGACCAGAGTCCAAGTCCTGGCACTCACATCAGGTGGCTAACAATGCCCCCTTACTCCAACTCCAGGAAATCCAACTTCTCTCCCCTGCATAAGAACCTCTACACCCATACACACACCAAGCTGCAGATACACATGTACAAAATAACATTTGTAAAAGATGAGGAAAGCAGGGCTGGCAAAATGGCCCTAAGGGTAAGAGCACTTACCACCTGAAATCTGAATTCTAGTCCCAGAGCCCACACAGTAGAAGGAGAAAACCAGCCTCTGCTAGTTGACCTTTGGCATGAGCACTGTGATGGGTTCCGTGTGCACAAACACACAGACGAGATTTTTTTTTTTTTAAAGAAGAAAGCAACTATGGGGGGAAGAAGAGGGAGAGAGAGGCAAAAGGAGGAAAAACAGGAAAAGAGGGAGTAAGCACACTTTGTTAGCACAGGACTTCCCCTTATGCTTATTTATGGGTTTGAGTATGCATATCGAGGTCAGAGGACAATCTGCAAGCATCATCCTCTTCTTCCACTGTGTTGATCCTGGGGGCTCAAACTCAGGTCGTCAGATTTGGCAGTAAGAGCCTCCAGCCACTGAAGAACAGTCTTGCTGGCCCTAGTGTACGATTAAGAAAACATGTTTTAAATGATTTATTCATTAACTTACTTATTTTGAGATAGTCCCACTAGGTAGCCCTGGATGGCTTGGAAGTCACCTGCCTCTGCCTCCCAAGGGCTGGGATTAAAGGTGTGCACCACCATACCTGGCCTGAAGAGTTGCCTTTAAAAAAAAAAAATGTGCCCGTTTTTTTAAGATTAAAAAATATATGTTTCATAGCTGAGCTTTGCCTACATTTACATTAAGCATTTACATTATGTACTGTCTGCATGCCTGTTGCCCACAGAGGCCAGAAGAAGGCATTGAATCCCCTTGGAACTGGAACTATGGATGGCTGTGAGCTGCCATGTAGGTGCTGGGAACTCAGGTCCTCTACAAAGCAGAAAGTGTTCTTAACTGCTGAAGCATCTATCAGACCCAAGATCTGCTTTTATTCATTCATTCATTCATTTGTTTCGAGAGAATGCTGCCCTGTGTATCCCTTCAAAGGCCTGAATCTCACTATGTAGACAGGGCTGGCCTCAAACTCAAAGAGATCCACCTGCCTCTGCCTCCCTGGGTTCTGAAGGCAAGCACCATTATCCTAGTTAGTGTAGGACTTTTGTTGTTTTTTGAGACAGGGTTTCTCTTTGTAGCCTTGGCTGTCCTAGACTCGCTTTGTAGACCAGGCTGGCCTCGAACTCACTGCGATCCTTCTGCCTCTGCCTCCCAGAGTGTAGTGTAGGATTTTTAATGTCAGTGTTTTTCTAACTGGAATCTTCAATCCTCAGACATTCCCCAGAACTCAGACCTGTTTCCTACTCCAAGTTAACATCCATTTTTCAAGCTTGAGCACCGATGTTTTCTGGGGCTTTTCCATTTGTGAACTGGAACCCTGTACCGGCATCCTTACGCTGAAAACAAGAAAAGGGAAGTTTGTTAAAAAGCTCCTAATTCTTCCTATGTCTGAGGTACCTTTTAGTTCTCATTTTGCTTTTGCTATGTGTGTTAGGGCTGAACTCAGGGCCTCATATATGTTAAGTACATGGACCGTATTCTTACTCTGAGCTGTAGCTCAGTTCTGCTGTGACGTGCTCTTGGTTTTTTGAGGTGGTTTACTCTAGTGGAGACTGTCCTTCAGTTCTTGATCCTCCTGTCTCAGCTTCTTGAGTGCTAGTGACCATAGTTATAAGTATGCAGCATACAGCTGGCACCTATAATGTACTTTTTGAAATAATCAAGATGGAGTGGGGGGGGGGGTCATTTTGGAAACCCAGTTAATTTCTCCTAAGTTATTCTTCGGCTGGAAAATACCTTGTCACCCGTGTAAGGACTACTAGACCATACTGGAAGTTAGGCAAGCTTCATGTGGAGAATTAAGAGATGAGGTGTCTACCTCTTTCCATTGCTCCAGAGACACCCTTCCCATTCTTGCCTTCATCCTAGCCAGTGTGGGGCCTGGGATCTAGCCCAGTAGTGGAACACTTACCTAGAATTTCAAAGGCCCTGGACAGTTGGGGCCTAGGGGCCCTTCACTGCTTCATTGTCCCCTCGCTGCCATGAGGCTTGGGGGCAGATCTCTTTGACAGCTCCTCTGTATTTGGGTTCCTAGACCTTTCCACTGTATACTGTGGAGCACAGAGGCTGTCTACTCCAGAGACATCTTAAGGTTTGTACTTTGGGCTTTCTGGTGAGTTTTCTGCTAGTAAGAACAGAACAAAGAAGGGGAAACCCTTTCCTTCAACCCAGGGCTGCCAGGAGTTTAGGTTGAGAGGTCTCATTAAAGCTTTCTAATACACCGAGGGTTTTAGAACCCTCAACTGGAGGGTTGAGCCTTTGGCTAGTCTGGAGCTCCTTCCTTTCAACAAGAAGTCTGGGAGAAAAGCTGAGTGGGTGGACAAAGATTAGCCTGGGACCCTCTCCTCTATAGAACATAAACACTAAATTAACAGAAGTCCAGACAGGCATTGCAAAGGGGGAGGTCTGGCCTTCTATCAGAGCAAGGGCTCCATTAGTCTTTCCACAGGTTGGGGAGGCAATGATACAGTTACAGGACAGGCCCTCAGATCTGGAGACCTTGATGGCCCAGTGTGATCACTTTCCTGTAGAGTCCTTGGCTCCAAGGAGTGTTGGAAAGCCCCCTTCCACCAGGGTTTCTCTCCCATTCCTTCTGTGTCTTGTTTGTTTGTGTGTTTGTTTTTGAGACTGGGTCCAGGCTGGCCTTAAACTCATTACACACCTGAGGATGACCTTGCTCTTTTGCCTCTACTTCCCAAGAACAGGATTAAAGGAGTGTGCCTCTGTGTACCTTAGAGCTCCTCTTCTATGCCTGACCAGATGGGGCCAGTCTTCCCCATCACTCTGCTCTGGATTTTGGATTGAGGGAGGGTTTCTGACAGGACAGAGCTGTGGTGGGCATGGCGAGGGCTCAGTGAGGCCAACACAGGGGTTCCCCAGTGGAAAGAGGCCGTCACAACTTAACATCTCCTGAGGCCCATCTCAAGTCAGATCCAGTCTACAGGCCCTTCACGGCTTCACTGGGAGAAAGGTAGGACTTGAGGCTCTCACTGTGGCTGGACTGATGATCAGCGTCTCCCTACAACGTCCCAAAGTGGCAGGTGGGGCACCTGCAGCATAACTCCAGGGGGTGGCATTTACATAGTGCAGCATGGCCATCTTGGGAACCTGGGTCCCACTCCATCTGTGCTCTGCACGGTCTGGCTCCTAACAGCGTGTATCTGTGTTCTTCCCGTCCCTTCAGGCTCTTGAGCAACAACAAGATTACCGGGCTCCGCAATGGCTCCTTCTTGGGACTGTCCCTTCTGGAGAAGTTGTAAGTGCTGGAAGTACTTGGGCAAGGTGGGAGGGTGGGGGTGGGGAGTGGCATGATAGCAAAGGGTGGGAGGGTCACCCTGGAGAGGATGAGGGAGAGCCAGATCCAGTGTAGGACTTGGTAGAGAAGAGAGCCCATTGCTCTGCGAGCAGGAGCAACTGGCTGTTTGGTAGGGACTGCCCAGTGATCTAGGCAGAGCAGGGCTCTGCACTGTTCTAGGCAGAGGAGGGGGAAAGGGAAGCTCATTAATGCTCTTTAATGAGCAATTAGCTGAGAGGGCTGAGCAAACCTTTTAGCCAGCTCCCTCCTCCCAGCTGGGGGCCCAGCATGAAATGGCCCAGGGAGACTTAATGTGACTGAGCTCTCTCTCCTTCTTCCAGAAAAACAAACCAACAATCAAAGCCCAGAAGGGACAGAGTCCTGGACTGAGGACTCTAGGGAGCACAGTCAGTTCTGAGTCTCCTCTCCAACCCCTGCCAGTTTGAAGCTGTTTGGAGCAGTGTCCTCAGGCTCCCCAGGAGGTCCGCTAGCCCATGCTGATGACCCCTGGGGCTGGTTGAGGGCAATTTGTGGGACAGAAGTTACTGAGCAGGAGCTGGGGGCCATAGGAGTTAGGGAAGTGAGGATGCAGGAGGCCGAGGGCTCAATTGTCTCAGAGGGCTTGGGGAAGGAGCCATAAGGCCTGACTAGGACACCTGACCTGGTGTTAGAAGACTAAGTCACTTAACCTGCCAGATGAGGGCTTGCATCAACCAACGGCCGTATTTCCAGAACCCAGCCTGTGCCATCACTTTGGGCTCTTTTCCCCTACACCAGTTATCCTCAACCTTCCTAATGCTGTGACCTTTTAGTACAGTTCTTCATGCTGTGGTGACTCCAAGCATAAAGTTATTTTTATTGCTACTTTATAACTGTAGTTTTGCTGCTGTTGTGAATCATAATGTAAATGTGATTTCCAGTGGTCTTGTGTAAGGGTCATTCAGCCCCCAAGGGGGTCAGAACCCACATGAAAGAGTCCTGCGCTCTCTTCTCTCTCGGGCATTGATTCTTGCTTTCCTCCCCACTCATACCCACCTCTGTAACCTATGGTGTTCCTCTCTGAGGCATTCCTAGTTTATGCAAAAGGGCCGTTGGTCTCCTCTAATACCATTTTGTTCCAAAACTTTGGGTCAGAGTGATGGAAAATATAAAAGAAGAAAGTGTGAGTTGAGTGTGTGTGCTGGAGATCACAGACATCTCTGTATGCGTGACCATAAAAAGAGTTTGGGGCTCCTTTCAGACATGTTCAAAGGAGATGTCATCAAGACTCCAGAATTCAAGGGCAACAGAGATGTAGTGTCCACTTAACTACATTCCGCTTCCTTGTAAAGCCCCTTCTCTCCCTTCTTCCCTCCCTCCCATTTCACATCTGAAGTGAAAGAGTTTGCTAAACCCACCGAGGTGACAAAGGGAAATGTGGCAGCTGTGGCCTTGGCCTCATTGGGAAACAAAAGTGTGCAAGCCCATGTGGGGTCAGAAAACTCTGATCTGGGGCAGGCTGGGGTAGGAGAGCGTCCTGGGAGGGAGGTGAGGGTGGTGTGATGTAAGGCCAGATCTCTATACTCAGGGTTCTCTGGCTCAGCAGCTCATGCCTGTGATAATGACAGAGGCTCAAAGAAATTCTTTCCTCAGATGGCACCATTTATATAGAATGCAGAGTGGTCCTAGTGGCAGCCTGAGTCCTCATTCCATCTGCTGTCTGTACCTTTCTGCTTCTGATAGCATCTTCTGTTGGGATTTTTATTTTGTTTTGTTTTGTTTTGTTTTGTTTTGTTTTGTTTTTGAGACAGGGTTTCTCAGTGAAGTCCTGGCTGTCCTAGAACTCACTCTGTAGATCAGGCTGTCTTTGAACCCACAGATCCATCTGCCTCTGCCTCATGAATGCTGGCATTAAAGGCACATTCCACCACTGTTGGGCTTTTTATGTCTTACTCTTGAGAGGGTAGGAAACTGAACATCTCTTAAGGGGTCTTTTGGGAGAAAGGGAGACAAGCCTACACATTTTCCTTCCTGGGCTCCACAGCTGAGCACTTCTGTGAGTCTCAAAGAGCCCTTCTGGCCTCTCCCATCTGTCTTCTTGCTTCCTTTGCCTCCTTTTCCTTCAAAGACACAAGGGCTACCGTCCTTCCCACCCATACAAAGAACCAAACTGGTAGTCCCTCCCTAGCACCATGGACAGGGAACCTGCAGCGAGGGTCCTTCAAAGCAAGCGTGGGTAAGGAGGTCTTGATTGCCAAGCTGTTGGGTGTCAGAGGAGTGTGCCGTGAGAAAGGACACAAGGGCAAGAATTTTCAGCTCTGATGCCTCAAATATGGCCCAAACCTTAGGTTTAGTCCCCAGCACCTGTAAACTGGATGTTGTAGCAAATGCCTATAATCCCTGAACTTCTGAGTATCAGGAGTTCAAGGTCATCCTCTGATACAATGAGTTTGAGGGCAGCCTGGACTATATGAAACCGTATGTATGTATGTATGCATGTATGTATCTCTATATACATATAGAGATATGTATACTCATATATGTATACATACATGTGTGTGTATAAAGCCAGCCTTCTCCTCATAGTGAGTTCTAGGCCAGCAAAAGCAAACATGGTGACACCCTGTCTCAAAAATAATAAAAATATAAAACTCCCAGTCTGAGCTTTGCTGAGCTTTGCTGAGCTTTGCTGAGCTTTGCTGGTATGAATCAGTATTCATGTGACAGCTCTTTAAGGAGCCCCTCCATATGTTAAGCCCTGGTCCTAGTGATGGGATTATAGCCTCTCTTCATGCCATTTACCTTCTCTACTGTCAGGACCCAGGAAATAGCAAATGGATGTGGTGTATGTTGGGAGACACATATGCAAAGGAATTCTTGGAGACCAGAAGTCCCAGGCCAGGATGAGCAACTCAGTAAGACGTCATCTCAAAACAAACACACATCCAATCTTGAAACTCAGTTGGTAGATTGCTTGCCCAACACACACACACGAAACCCTGGGATGAAAATACTCAGCGTAAAATACTCAGCACTGGGGAGGCAGAAGATCAGAAGTTCCAGCTCTCTGGAGATACACACTGAGTTCAAGGCCAGTCTGGATATATTCAACTCTGTCTCAAAAAAGGAAGAAAAAAAAAAAAAGCCTAGAACCATGGTACTCAACCTGTGGGCTGTGACCCACATGGGGGGGTGTGTGTGTGCCAGACAACCCTTTCACAGGGGTCACCTAAGACTATCAGAAATATCAGATATTTATATTAGGGTTCATAACAGTAACAAAATTACAGTTATGAGGTAGCAACAAAAATAATTTTATGGTTAGGGGTCATGAGGAAGTATGTTCAAGGGTTGCAGCATTAGGAAGGTTGAGAACCTGCATTAGAATTACTTCAGAAGAGAGGAGGCGGATGACTACAGAGTGGGTGGAGAATGGGGATGTGTGTGTGTGTATGTGTGTGTGTGTGTATAGACTGATCCATAATGGCTGCCAAGTCAGGGATACCCATTGTGAAAATAGGTAGCTGAGAGAGTGAGGCAAGTTGTGTATTTAACATCTTGTTCTGGGATCTGTGTGGTCCCTGCAGTGTTGCCTGGGGAGATCAGAATTTCAGGGAGGTGGAGGAAGGGCTTTTGGGACAAAGCCCTGTACAGCAGGGTAGGAGGGCACCTGCAGGGCTGGAGAACTCAGGCTCTCTAGCCTGCTGGTCACTGCTTGCTGAAGGATGAGAGTCGGGTTTACATGATTGTGGAGACTGTCAAGTCCAAACTCCTGGGCCAGACAAGGAAGTCAGACAAGAAAAGATGCTTCTGTCTTGAGACAGAATTTCCTCTTGACAGGAATTTTTTTTTCTCTCTCTCTCGAGCCTTCAGCTGATTACAGGATATCCAGCTGTGGTGTTGACGATATCTCCTTGAGGTCAGCTGACTCCACATCTGCAGAACACCTGCATAGCACACTAATGTTAGCAGAATCTGACATTAGTGGCTTGCTTGTTGTTTTGATGCGGGAGTCTCAGTGTGCAGCTCAAGGTGGCCTTGAAGTGCTGCATTCACGTGATTCTCCCTGATTAGTAGCTAGGCCTATAGGTGCACCCCATGACACCCAGCTGGATGAATGTAAGACTAACTACCGTGCTAGGGTAGGGAGAAGGCCCATAAGTAATACAAGCCCTGTGTCCCATTCCTGGAGATAGTAAGTCATTGGGTCAGATGGGGCCTGGGAATTTTACCCAGCAGGAAGACAATTCTCATGCTCATCTGAGGTTGGGAACCAACATACCAGATGACCCCTAGACTGTGGGCCTATTCATCACAACTGTGACACTGTAGCCTGATGTGTAGCTGGTGTTCAGGAAACACTGATCTCTCTGTCCAGTGGGACTCGGATGTCTAGGCCTGGGCAGCTGAGGCCGTGTTCATTCCATATCCCAGTGTCTGTAGACAGCAAGTTCTATGGGAGGGTTGGGGTCTGGTCTAGTAACCGCAGTGGTAAGCTACAGGATGTGCCCTCGTGGACCCCGGTGCTGAGAGCCCTTGGTGTCTTTGCAAACAGATGAAAAGGTAGTATGTGTATGTCTGTGTGTGTGTCTCAGTGTGTCAGTGACCTTGCTGGCCAAGAGTGGGCAGTAGATCTGCCTGCTGTCTGCTTTGGAATCCAGGGCCTGATGGAGTGAGGCTGGGAGTAGAGGGAGCCATCTGTGTGAATGTGGGGTGGAAGGACAGAGCAAGGGAAGCAGAATGGATGCAGACGTGGTTGTGTTAAGAGGATCTTAGTGGCCAGGCAGTGGTGGCGCACGCCTTTTCTCTCAGCCCTTGGGAGGCAGAGGCAGGCGGATCTCTGAAGTCCAAGGCTAGCCTGGTCTACAGAGTGAGTTCCTGTACAGCCAAGGCTACAGAGAGAAGCCCTGTCTCGAACCTCTGCCCGCCCACTCCCCTCCCCCTCAAAAAGAGGATCTTAGTGGTGGATCTAGGATCTAAGGGGACCCATCTCTGTCAACCAGGTATGATGATCTTGTCTGCCACAGACAGTTCATGGCCAGCCCAGGGAATGTACAGAAGGACCCAGACATGCCTAAAACATTCATTCCCTACGGTCCCTCAGCCTGACCCAGCTTGTTTGTGACCCAAAGAAAAGACATTTGGGGTAGGGTAGGTGGATGGGAGAAACTGGCAAAAGCATGGGCCAGGGCCAGGTATGGTAGCAGGTATGGAACACTTGTAATCTCCGTACTGGGGAGGCAAAGGCAGGAATACTGTTGCAAGTTCAAGGCCAGCCTAGAACTCATCATGTGGACCAGGCCAGTAGGGTCAACATAGCTATACATCAGAACCCCCTCAAAACAAACAGAAATAAAGCCTGACCTTACTCTGGTATAAAGAGGCCCAGGATCAAATCCTGCTCTTTTCATCTGTTTCTGGGTGCTTCCACAAGCCTTGCATGACCCATGTGGAGAATGGGGCTTGGGTCTTCTCTAAGTTGTTGTTATGCGGTCAGATGAGCTCTTCTACAGAGTGCTTCGGAGCACTGGCTTTCTCAGTGAAGGCAGCGTCCTTTCCTCCTGGAGAGCTCTACAATGAAAGGCGTTTGCCTGGGCCTGGTACTGTTATTTGTAGCTGTCCAGACTTTGCAGCCTTACTCAGGCAGTTTGAAATGTAATGCTGTGTCCTTTTTTTTTTCTTTACGTTTGTGTCACAGTACACGTATGAAGACCAGAGGATGTCTTCCTGGAGTCTACCCTTTCTTTCCACCACATAGGTTTTGAGGATAAAACGCAAGTTGGCAAACTTAGTAGCCATTTTGTAGGCCCCTGTTGTTTTTGTTTGTGTCTTGAGAACCTAGAACTCCATGTGTAGTCCAAAGTGCCTCTCTTTGCCCTCTGGAGTACTGAGATTACAGATACGTCAGCTGTGTGTCACCAAGCCCGGCTTTCCTTGTGGTGCGGTGATGGTATTAGCTGGTATTAGCGACACCCATGCTAACCAAGCCATGTATCACAGAGATCCCCCCACCCTTGTGTGGAGGACTCATTCCTCAGGCGCCTTGTGTGTCTCTCTGACCACATCCCCCACCAAGCACTGGCAATGAGGAACAGGTTGGTAGAAAATTCTTCAGGGCTCTATGAGATGCCTCCATGTCCACCTGTGAGACCACCGGACAGCCGTCCCCCAGAAGAGGTCAAGGGAGAGAGATTTAATATGCATGGGGGTGTGAGACTGCACGTGGATACGGGCCCACCGAGGCTTGTGTGAAGCTGTGGCGCAAAGGGCCCAAGGAGGGGAGCTTGCTCAGCCCCGAGATGATTTGTCATTGCCTAATGAGATTAATGAGCCCTGGGGGCTGGTATGCAGCGGGTGCTGGGGCACTCATTAGAAGCAGATGCTCATGGGAATGGGCTGCTCACTGGCCAGGTGGTTTCCATTAATCTGTGGGCGGGGCCAAGGGTGAGAGGCCTGGGGCTCTGTCTCTCCTTTCCATACTTGTTCCCACTAACACTTGGGGAGGAATGACACAGAGAAGCTGTCCCGGGCTCCAGTACTAACAAAGCCCTGGGGGATGGCTTGCAAATTCACGGACATCCCTCTCGGTTGCCCTGGTCAGCCTAAGTGCCTGGCACAGGGTATGTGCTCAATGAATACCTGTAGAATGTTGTCGGGGCAGCAACCTTGGGAGGTGGTGGGAAGGTGAGGGTCTGGAACCATAGTGGGTCTCCTTGGCCACAGGACCCAGCAGCCTCTATAACCTGCAAGGGTGTTCTGGCCAACTTTGCAGCCAGCCTGCACTTTCTAGTTGAACTCGAAACCTTGCAGGGCTCAGGGCAAGTAGCTGTGTGGCCAGCAAACCTATAATTTGGTTTTCAGACCTACAAGCAGGGAGGTCTTTGGGGGCTGGAAGAAGCCAATTCTGTGCAACCCTACTCTGCCTGAAAGTGTGTGAGCGCGTACACACACACACAGTCACATCGACTCTCACTTTTAACAGCTCTAACATGATGTAATTCATATCATCCATTTAAAGTGCACAATCCAACGGGCCTTGATGTTTTTCAGAAAATTGTGTAACCGCTTTAATCTAATTTTAGAACATTTTCATCATCCACAAAAGAAACCTTGAATCATTAGCTGTCACTCCCCATTCCTCTACCAGTCCTAAGCAACCACTAATATCCTTCTTGCCTTTATGGATTTGCCTGTTATGGACATTTCATATAAATAGAATTATATAATATATAATCTTTTATAACTAGATACTTTCATCCAGTGTAACATTTTCCAGGCCCATCCATGCTTTAACATATATCAGCACTTTATTCCTCTTTGTGGGCAAATAGTAAATAGCTCATTGACTGAACATACTATATTTAAAATTTTTTATTTATTTATACATTGACGGATACTTAGATATGTTTTTGTTTTTGTTTTTTTTAGGCTATTATGATTGGATTCTTTTGGGAATTTTCACCTAGTGGACTTTTTGGTTTTGCTTTGCTTTGCTTTGGCTTTGGCTTCTTTTTGTTTTTTTTTTTTTGTTGTTGTTTTGTTTTTTTGTTTTTTTTTTGAGTCAGGTTTTAGATACATAGCCGTGGCTGGCCTCACAGGCACACTCAGCCTCCTAAGTGCTGAGATGGGAGGTTTGCATCGCTGCTGTGTCCAGCCTTGATCTTCTCTTCCTGCTGTACTCATGCACTCAGGTTCTGGAGTTTCTGTTTTCCCAAGAGGGCACGGGACACGACCGCCCTAGGAAGTCTCCCTGGGCTTCTGCTCTCAGGGGTCCTCTCCTCCACACTGGCACCCACAGGGGAGAAGGGTGAGCCTGGAGTCAAGGCAGCTAGCCTACGATCAAGGTTGGGCAAAAGGCGTTGGGGCTGTGGCTGTCCCATCAATACAGGGCCTCATTCCCAGCTTCCATACATAGCAGAGCTCTGTGGGAGCCGACGGGGAGTCATAGAATCCATGTTCTTGATGCTGCGTTGTGTCCTTAGACAGGTTAGTTTGACTTGTGACCTCAGCTAATTAAGGAGGATCAGCCTTAGATAATCTGGAGCAAGGGTCTTTCTTCTTTTCTTTCTTTCGATAAAAACAAAACAAAAAACCCAAACAGGGCTTCACTATGTAGACCAGGTTAGAGATCTGTGTGTCTGTACCTCCTGAGAGCACTGCCATACCTGGATTGTTTCTTTTTCATTGGGATGGAACTGGGGGCCTTGCACACATGAGGCAAGTGCTCTCCCACTCAGCCCCAGCTCCAGCTCTTTGG
The DNA here is from genome assembly GCF_030254825.1 of Meriones unguiculatus. NCBI lineage: Eukaryota > Metazoa > Chordata > Mammalia > Rodentia > Muridae > Meriones > Meriones unguiculatus. The sequence goes on from NC_083352.1 coordinate 19,158,893, forward strand.
AGCAAGGGTTCTTAGCCAGGGTTCCACAGCCCTTTAAGACTGTGTGCTCACTGTTAGGTGTTATACATTCTTCTGGGGTGGGAGTCCAGGCCGTCAACAGCTTTTCCCAGGAACACGCTAAACAGGAAGGGTTCAGAACAGCTAACTGACAAGAGCCTAAAATACACAGCTCCTGGGGTGCCATTTCCTCCTGTCCCTGGGGAGGCACTTCCCTTATTCAGGGACCAGGAGACATGGTCTCTGTCCATAGGCCCACTGGGCTGTCAGGGTTCAGCCCAGGGAGCAGTGCCTGGCCTGGTGTCCCAGGGCTGGTCCACCCCCTAAGAAATGAGACCATCCTGGTCACCTCTGAGCCACGCTTGAGAACAGGGGGAGGAATGCCGGTCCCTGTGGAATCTGCCCTGGGGAGACAGCCTCGAGTGGCTCAGCTGCAGGAAACAGGGCAGGGAGAGGGGCTGGGGCCCCAGGGCTGCCTTGCTCCCATCTGCAGAGCATCAGTGGGGCAGGCGGGTGGGGTTCACAGGGGTGGGGGACGGGGAGGAAATGAGAATAAACACAAGTGAGCAGAGAGGGAAGAGGCGGGGGGCTGCCGCCTCAGCCCCTTGGCAGCCCATGAAGGGAAGTGACACAATGAGGAATGTGTTTCCCTCTGCCCGCCCCTGCATGGGGGTGGGAGGCAGATCCCTGAGAATGGCCAGACCCCAGCAGAGGCCAGGGGGCACATGCTGGATCAACAGAGGAGGGTGGGATGAAAGGGTGGAGCCTGGCAGTCAAGAGGGGGATACACAGGAAGGGCAGTCCTGGGCAGGGGGACTTACTCTGTCCTTTTGACTTGGCATGCAGGGAATCTAGGGCCAAGCCAGGCCCTTCCACATTCTCAGCATATGTCCAGCACTGGGGTATCTTGCCACAACTCTAGCTTTCTCTAGGAAGCTGGGCCCTGATGCTGGCTTTTCCTTCTTCCTTAAGGGGGCTCACTCTCATCTGAGTCTTTGGTGACACAAACCTCGTGGCTAAACAGAAATTTCATCTCTGCCTCTGGTCTCTCAGTGTCTCTTTTCCCAACAGGGACTGCACAAACAGGCCCCCTGGTGGGACAGGACAGCACCTCCCCATCCTGGACACCCATTTCCTCTTCCCAGCAGGGACATAGCTCAGTTAACTCTGTCCTGTCCATAAATCCAGAGCTGTCTCCAAGCCTGTTTGTATGTAGACCCAGGTTGCCTTGCCTCTGTTTGAAACTGGCAGGGATGGCAGAGCTTTGGAAACCAGGTTGAGCCCAGATATCTTTGTCAGAGTTGTGTCTTCTTCTCTGAGGAGTGGCCTATCTTCACTCACTGCTTCTTAGTTCCCTGGGCTCTTTTAGGTAGGAGCAGAGAAGATCCTTAGTGCCCTACACATTCCCAGATGTAGGTTGTGTTGGCTTCGAAAGCGTGGGGTTTGTGGAGCCTTGGGTGTGTGGGTCATGATCTGTAAATCCTAGGCATCACAGCATAGAAGACAGTGCAGAAGCTGATTTGGCCAGTATCTGGTTTGGCCCTCCGTGCAGAGGCCTGTATGGTAGGTATTGGCTGGTGCCATTAGCTAGGCCCTAGCTTGTCCTCCTGGCTGGGAACTAGCTGCAGCACCCTCCTAGGGTGGGGGCAAGAGTTCAGTTCCTGCCTCAGTGGTGTTTGAACCACTGGACCAGGGGTCAGAGGCTACTGTGAGAGTCACCTGTGGTAGGCTTCTCCATGTGGAGTGGGGTGGTCCCTAAGAGCCATCATCTATCCTGCTGTGACCTGCTCAGCCTGGAGACAGCTTCCTGGCCGCCTCCTGGCAGCAGGGGGTAGATAAGATGTCCTTTTGGGGAGGCAGGGCTGAAGACATCACACAGTTTTATTAACCCTAGGCCTCATCTGGACCCATGGTTGGCAACCTTGAAGCTGTAGATGGGCATTGCTGACCCAACAGCTTCCCTTCCTGCTTCCTTATAGGCTCCAGAGAGAGAGAGAGAGAAAGATCTGTAGGAATATGGTAGTGTAAAATCCCTCTGCTGCCTGGGTATAGCCGTTTGCAAAGTCTTCCCAGAATAGCCTTGTAAGGTCCCTGAGTGGCTCTGGCGAAGGTGGGAAACTAAGTCTCCTTATCACTGATGCAAAGCTTTCTCCTATTTCCCCATCCAAAGCCCTTCCTATCACATCTCTTGCTTCCTGTACCATCCAGGATATGTTGACATAAAACACAGCCCTTGTCCCAAGAGTAAGAGATAGTTCATTCTGAAGCACAGATGAGTAACCATGGTCTAGGAATGGATTCTGCTTGTTCTAAATGACATGTTCCACCATGGACGAGGCAACATAAACTTTATAGTCCCAGAACAAAGAAATCCATAAATCAAAGCATTTACCAAATTAGTGAAAACAGTAAGTAGGCCTTATAGCAAAGTGGAAAAATCAGGTGTTACGGGCCTCAGATACTATCTGATGACATTCTTAGCTTTAGGTTCTGCTAAGTTACAAAGGTCTTAGCTGATAGTCAAAAGGAAGTTAGGCTGGATACCAAGATAGCGGATAGGTGGCTATTAAGGGAATTAAAGATAGCCCAAGATAATTGTGGCTTTTCATTTGCAACACAACTCCTGTGTCATCATAAGACAAATGAATCATGAATTGGTCCATAGGGTCTGCAACACAGATTTGTTCTTTTTCCCAGGACTTTAGCGTTCAAACATTTCTCTGACCATAGTCTTTATTGGTGGCCAGAGAGGCTGACGGGGCCTCTTGGGTGGCTGTGTAGGAAAGCTGACTTAGAAGGAAACCAAGCCCCACAGAAAATGGGCACCTGTGGTGACAGAATGCCCCACCCAAGGAGCAGGGCAGCCCTCAGACAGAAGTGTGAAGGCTTCCCTGCTGCTTCCCACAGGGACTTGAGAAACAATGTCATCAGCACTGTGCAGCCTGGAGCCTTCCTAGGTCTGGGAGAGCTGAAACGCTTGTGAGTGACACGTCCTGCCCCACCCTACCCCCCCCCCCGCCCTCTCCTTATCCCCAAAGAAATTCCCAGATACCATGAGCAACCAACCCTAGTACCCACCCACCCTGCCCCGTTTCTTTTTAGACGTCAGTTGTCAGTTCTCTACTCTGTACATTGGCTAGGGCCAAGTGTGGGGGTGTTTCTAGCTTGCTGTGGCACTGGGCCCAAGCCTACTGCCCACATAAGGTCCAGCTGAATGTCCCTCCCAGAAGAGATGCTTTGTCCTGTCTTATTGTGGACTTGCTGAGAGTGTGTGTCTCTCTCTAGAGATCTCTCAAACAACCGGATTGGCTGTCTCACCTCTGAGACATTTCAAGGCCTCCCCAGACTTCTCAGACTGTAAGTGACGAGCTTCTGAGAGATGGGGGGAAAGTGAGGAAGAAGGGGGGAGGGCTTAGGAAGAAGAAGCCTGCATTAGAGCCTTTCTCCTGGCCCAGGGAGACCCATGGGTCTTGTTCTTCCCACCCTCTGCAGAAACATATCTGGAAACATCTTCTCCAGTCTGCAACCAGGGGTCTTTGATGAGCTGCCAGCCCTTAAGGTTGTGTGAGTATCTTTCCTAGCACAGGAACAGCCCTCACCCACCCCACCCCCATCCCCTTCCTCTGCCCAAAAGGGAGTAATCTGGAACCAGGAGACTCTGAAGAACAAACCTCAGCCCTTGCTTTATCCCTAGAGAAACTCCCAGATCCACCACCCTACACTGTCCCTTCTCAAACTCCTACTCTCCACTCAGCACATTGACTGGGGCCAACTGCGTGGCCCTTTCTAGCCCGAGGGGCATGCATCATGCCTGCTGACTAGGCAGACTGCCAGAAATGCCTTCAAATTAATCCACCCCTGGGCAGCAGTGTACCCACGTACCTGAGGTTGTCTTCTCTAGCCCTTACCTGCTTAGTTTCATCCCCATGAGCCCACACTGTTCCTTGTACCCGCCTTGCAGGGACTTTGGTACTGAGTTTCTGACCTGTGACTGCCACCTGAGCTGGCTGCTGCCCTGGGCCCGGAATCACTCCCTGCAACTGTCGGAGCACACGCTCTGCGCCTACCCAAGTGCCCTGCACGCCCAGGCCCTGAGCAGCCTGCAGGAGCCCCAGCTCCGCTGTGGTGAGAAAGCTGTCCCAGGCCCCAAAGAGTGGCTCCCTCACCCATGGCTTGCTAGGTCAAGGCTCTCTGGGCCCCATGTGTGGTTATTTGATGGCTGTGTTTTCCAGGCCTTCCTCTTCTGACCAGCATGCTTCAACCTCTTCTGGGGCCCTTTGCTTGTTTATATTCTCATCTGCTCTCCCCATCTGGGTAACACCACTGTATCCTCCCCTGAGTTCCCTTTATCTGGGAGGGATCACTAGAGGTAGAGGGTCTGGGCCTACTCTATGGGATCCCACTCTCAGCATGTGTTGAAGTACATCGAGCTAACAGATTGCACTACCGGAGCCAGTCCCTGGCATGGGCTCACACGTGCTCACGCTCAGGCCTCATCGCTGACGTCTCACCTACAGAAGGGGCTCTGGAGCTGCACACGCATTACCTCATCCCATCCCTACGTCAAGTAGTGTTCCAGGGTGACCGTCTGCCCTTCCAGTGCTCTGCCAGCTACTTGGGCAACGATACCCGAATCCACTGGTACCACAACGGAGCCCCCATGGAGAGTGATGAGCAGGCTGGCATCGTCCTTGCGGAAAACCTCATCCATGACTGCACCTTCATCACCAGGTACAGGCCCTGCTGTCCCTTCTTAGTCAGGGCCATGGACAGGGGTGGCCACAGTTTCCATTCCCCTCCAGACATGCTTCTGGGAAATGCAAAGAGAGCAGGAGAGGAGGAAAAAGGGGAGGAAGATTATAGAGAGCTACTAAGCATTCATGAATGGTCTGCCTAGAGGTGAGAACTAGAGCCTCCCTCTAAAACATAAATAGTATATAAAATGAGGCTAGGTGGTGCTCTAGCCAGGAGGAAAGGAGTATGTATGCACATGTGTCTCTTATTCCATTAAAGGAAGACCCTGGACTGGTGTCCTAGGACAGGACATAGGTTAGATGGGCTGTCTGTCCAGGGGCCATGGAGGAGAGGACTGGGCTGGGCCTGAGAGTGCTCACCAACTGTCTTATTCTGCTGTCTAGTGCTCTGATAATACCATGTCCAAAAGCAACTTGGGGAGGAAAGGAAGGGAGTCAGGGCAAGAACTTGGGGAGGAAGCTGGAGGCAGGAACCGAAGCAGAGACCACAGAGGAGCAGTGCCCCCAGCCCCCATTCTTAGCCTGCTTTCTTAAACAACCCTGGACCACCTGCCCAGGAGTGGCAGCACCGACAGTGGGCTGGGCCCTCCCCATCAAACATTTCTCAAGAGAACGCTCCCACAGACTCGCCTATAGGCCACCGTGATGGCAGCATTTTCTCCGTTAAGGTTCCATCTCCTCCCTAGCCCGTGTCAAGTTGACAAAAACAAGCAAAACCCAGAGACACCTAACCAGCGCACCAAGCCCGTTCCCCCACCCCTCCCCTGCAGTGAGCTGACCCTGTCTCACATCGGCGTGTGGGCCTCAGGTGAGTGGGAGTGCTCCGTATCCACGGTCCAAGGCAACACCAGCAAGAAGGTGGAGATAGTCGTGCTGGAAACGTCCGCCTCCTACTGCCCTGCGGAACGAGTGACCAACAACCGTGGGGACTTCAGGTCGGCTGCTTCGCCTTATAAACATCCGTCCTCCCTTCCCCCACTCCGCTCCTACACCTGCACCCTCTGAAAGCACACGTGACTCGGGGAACCCAGTCACTTTCTTCCTCCAGTCCCAAGAACTCCCTTTTGTCATTTAGCTCACGGTCTTGCTCTTGCGTCTCAGGAAGATGACCATCTTTTAATGACTTTTTGGTTTTTTATATAATTTATTTAATTTTTATTTTATGTGCATTTGGTGTGGTGGTGTCGGATCCCTTGAAATTGGCATCACAAACAGTTGTGAACTGCCATGTGGGTGCTGGGCATTGAACCCTGGTCCTTTGGAAGAGCAGACAGCACTCTTAACCACTGAGCCATCTCTCCAGCCCCGATGACCGTCTTTTAATTGCTTCCTCCCATTTGATATGCAAACTTTGTCACATTTGAGTTCTGGGGGCCCTGTCTGTATGAAGGGCAGGTATTATCTCCAAACTGTAGAGCTGAAAATACCAACCTCCGGGGGAGGGGAGGGGCGGCAATCAGCAATTCATCCAATAAATGGAAGAACTTGTCTGTAAACCCAGATCCCTGCATTGCACCCCCATGTATTGCCTGCAGTAGCATTGTCAGAACAAGCTGAGAGAAAGCTGAACTGAGGAACCCCTTGAAGGCTGCCAGGACATCCTTTACTGCATCCTTCACCAAACCCCAAGGGTCTGGTGTCACAGTCTTGGGTAGGGGTTGAGAGGGGAGGGCTTTCGTCTCAAGGAACATTGGTCATAGCAGCTTCCAACCTCTACCTCTAGGTGGCCCCGAACCTTGGCTGGCATCACGGCTTACCAGTCCTGCTTACAGTATCCCTTCACCTCTGTGCCCTTAAGTGGGGGAGCCCCGGGGACCCGAGCCTCACGACGGTGTGACCGAGCTGGCCGCTGGGAGCCGGGGGACTACTCCCACTGTTTGTACACCAATGACATCACTCGGGTGCTCTACACCTTTGTGCTGGTGAGGCAGGGGTTAACCTCCCTACCCCCAACTTTGATTCCTGGGATTGGGTGGGGTGGGGCCTGATACTTCATGGGGGAGGCTGTACCTCTGCTCTCAGGTGTGCATTAAGAATGGGTACAGCTGCCAGGCATGGTGGCACACGCCTTTAATCCCAGCACTCAAGAAGCAGAGGCAGGTGGGTCTCAGAGTTCAAGGCCAGTCTGGTCTATGGAATGAATTCTGGGACAGCCAGAGTTATATAGTGAGCCCCTGTGGAGTGGATACAGCAAGGGCCATTGGCTGACACCTTTTCCCATGGTGCTGTCCTCCAGCTTGTCTTTTCCTGGGGCCAGGCCTCCACCCCATTCTATCTTCTCTGTCCACTATTGCATTGATTTACACCCTCATTGTCCTTAAGCTAACCCTAGGCTTGACCAGCCTAGGGTTGTGATGCTCAGAGATTTGTGCACTTTTAATCATGATGGTCTCAGTAGATAGTCTTGGCCTCCTCTTCTGTGTTGTGGCCCAGGGTTCTAGGGGCCAGTTCTTGGACAGAAAAAGGAAACCAGGCTGATCTTCTCTTTTCCCCCAATACGCCCAGATGCCCATTAATGCCTCCAATGCATTGACCCTGGCCCACCAGCTTCGAGTGTACACTGCAGAGGCTGCCAGCTTTTCAGACATGATGGATGTAGTCTATGTGGCCCAGATGATCCAGAAGTTTTTGGGTTATGTTGACCAGATCAAAGAGGTGAGTTGATTCAACTTCTCTTCTGAGCCCACTGGAAGCAGTTCTTCCGGCATCTCAGGCCTCACACACACCAGCCCTGGATCCCAGATACCACTCCTGTCCCCAGTAACCGCCCTACCTCCCTCCTCCCCTCCCTCAGCTGGTGGAGGTAATGGTGGACATGGCCAGCAACCTGATGCTGGTGGACGAGCACCTTCTGTGGCTGGCCCAGCGGGAAGACAAAGCCTGCAGCGGCATTGTGGGCGCCCTGGAGCGCATTGGAGGAGCTGCCCTTAGCCCTCATGCCCAGCACATCTCTGTGGTACTGTAGGTTGGAGTGGGAGGGACTCTTCGGGGGCTAGCTGGGGGAGTGGAGCCTGAGAGTGGTGAGCCATAGGTCGGAAGTGCTTCCCTCTCCTCAGGCTCTGGGGGCATGGTGGCAAGCAAGGCTCAGCTGTGTGTGAACTGTCAGGGTAGTGCAAAGGAGAGAGTGGCAATGATGGTGAAACTGTGTGGACCTTTCTGGACCTCGGGAACTGAGTTGAGGTTTATCTTGATGGAAGTCAACTGGGATGGAAGAGTCCTGAAAGTGAGTCCAAGGGAAAGGAAGGCTTTGTTTCAGGGAGGACAGTGCTCAATGGGATGAGTACTGGAAGTACACAGATGGCCAGTGACATTTCTAAACTGGTAGAATGAAGAAACTTGATAGACAGTCTGTGTATAAGATGTTCTGCTATGCTGAGCATGGTGGCGCATATCTGTAAGCCCAGCACTCTGGGAGGCAGAGGCAGGCAGATCTCTGTGAGTTCGAGGCCAGGCTGGCCTACAAAGTGAGTCCAGGACGGCCAAGGTTACACAGAGAAACCCTGTCTCAAAAATTAAAAAGAAAGAAAAAGAAAAAAAAAGATGTCATGCTAGATAGCTAGATACTTGGGGATACGCAGGGGGTAGACATGGGTCCTGCTTGACAGCTGAGGGGGTGACAACAGAAACAGCAGGTAGAAGATAGGGAGCATGTGAAAGCTCACAAGGGAAGGAGAAGGCCTATGACCAGAAGGTATGTGCACACGTACATGTGGGTGACTCTATGTCCCATGTAAGACTTCCCATGCTCTGAAAAGACACTGAGGAAATAAAGGATAAGGGGGGGGGGAACAGCTAAAGTAGATCTGAAGTGAGGAAACGTGTTGTCTTGGGCAGAAGACCACCATATCTCAGTCACTGGGTGACAAATTCCCTGTCCCTAGAACTCAAGAAATGTGGCGTTGGAGGCCTACCTCATCAAGCCTCACAGCTATGTGGGCCTGACCTGCACAGCCTTCCAGAGGAGGGAGGTAGGAGTGTCAGGCATGCAGCCAGGTGGCCCTGGCCAGAATGTCCCACTGGAGCCCGAACCCTTAGCTGATCAGCAACTCCGCTTCCGCTGCACCACTGGGAGGCCCAACATTTCTCTGTCATCCTTCCACATCAAGGTGGGCACCGGGGGAGGGCAAGAGTATGGGGTGAGGACCAGGAGCTGAGGAGGGTGGTCCTGAGACACAGGTCTCAGTTGGGGGAGGTGGGTGTGAGAGGAGGTAAGAGGTGGGAGGAGGGACAGCACAGGAGACAGGAAGGGGCTGGGAGACATCAAATCCCGGGGATGCTGAGTATCTCTGAGGACCTCCTATGTCCCCTCAGAATAGCGTGGCCCTGGCCTCCATCCAGCTGCCCCCCAGCCTGTTCTCAACCCTTCCGGCTGCCCTGGCTCCCCCAGTCCCTCCAGATTGCACCCTGCAACTGCTGGTCTTCAGAAATGGCCGTCTTTTCCGCAGCCATGGCAACACTTCCCGTACTGGAGCAGCTGGGCCTGGCAAGAGGCGTGGTGTGGCCACCCCAGTCATATTTGCAGGAACCAGTAAGGGACCAACTTCCTGCACGTCGTCTATCTGTCTTGCCCCTTTCATGTCTGTGGCGCCCCACTGCCCTGGTGCAGTTGGCAGAGGATAGCAGAAACCTTACCATATCTCAAGGGGGGTGGGAGTGGAGATGGCCTGTCAAGGAAGAGATTGATGGTGAGAATAGGCTTGGAGGGACATGGTTTTATATCCCAGACAAAGGACAGTTTTATATCCTAAGCATATGACTTACCAGAAAGCCTGTAGGCACAAAGCCTCAATTCTTTCCCTCCACACCAAACCCCAGGCTTCTTACACTGCCACACATGGCAATATGGCATGAGCGCATCCCGGAAGCATGTACCACCTTTGGTGTTATAACCTGAGGGCCATGGCCTTCCCTGCAGAGGCCGCTGCCTCCCTGAATAGCAGAATACTTGAATAATGCCCCTGAGCTACTCCAGCCAGAGGCTCCTTGCACTGCTGCATCAGTAGTCGTGGTGAGAAGTGTCCCAAAGGCAAGACAGCTGTGGCATTGAGGTTAGAGGTAGGACTGACACAGTAAACCCCGAGGGGAACTCAGAACTTCCAGACACAGCACATAGGCTAGAGGCTAGAGCAGGAGGGAGAATTGTGGTGGGGGAGAACCAACTGCCTTGTTTGCGGTGTGGTCCCCAAGGACTGAGTGGATCACTGTAGCCCTGTCCTTAACTTGTCTGTTCCATCAGGACCAGCACCCGCCCCCCCCCCACACCCACACACACACAAGCTACAGACGTGTGTCTTTCTCTCTAAGTCCCGCTTTCCTTCCATCTTCCAAACTCTGGGCTTACTCACCAGGCAACCTCCATCTACAATGCCATCTGAAAACACCACTGTACATGACTGGCTTATTATAATGTCTACCTTCTTGTACGTCCCATGCAGGGACTCCCGTGTGCCATGAACACACTGCCATCATTACCCCAGCACCCGTTTCTGTTCCTAAAATGGTATCTTTCCAGTCCGGGTGGGAACACTTGTTAAGTATCCAGCATGTGCCAGTTTCTGCTGGGCTCAGGTATGCTCGAGCTCAGACAGTTGTATTCTTGCCCTTAAGAGTGCACGCGTTGGGGCTGGAGAGACGGCTCAGAGGTTAAGAGCACTGGCTGTTTTTCCAGAGGAGCCAGGTTCAATCCCCAGTGCCCCCACACGGCAGCTCACAACTGTCTGTAATTCCAGTTCCAAGGAATCTGACACCCTCACACCAATGCACATAAAAGGGGGGGGGCACCAGCAGAGAGGCACTGTGCAAGTGGTTAGAAGTGAGCAACGGTGGAAGGTGCCTGGACCACGTAGTTCTGACATTCATCTGAGCTTAGTGAGGGGCCCAGGAGGCCTTCCTTGAAAACTCAAGTTTTTCTGAGACCTGAATGATAATTCATCAGAGGAAGGATCACTCGATGTTGTCATGGGTTAATGGGTGTATTAATGGAGAGATAGGGAGGCGGGGGTGAGGGCGTATGATGCATGTCACAGACACACTCTCCCACGTAGGCCTGCTTAGTTCCTTTCTCAGGTTTTTCTCCTGTCCCTATGTATCCCTCCTTCCTGATGCCAACTGCTCCTTTCAGGGATTCCTCCTGACTTGGCCTTTCCCTCCTTCCATGTTAGCCCTGGGCTCCTAGGGTGGCATGGCCCCCCACTGTTCTGCCTGTCTCTTCCTCTGAGACAGGGGAGTCTCCGCTGAGTCGCCCTGGGTAGACTGAACCCTAGGACAGCAGTATCCCTGCATGCTCTGCTTCACCACTCCCAGCAGCCTTCCTAACAACCTCGTGTGCCCGTGTGGACTTCGCTGTCCTTGCAGGTGGCTGTGGCGTAGGGAACCTGACTGAGCCGGTGGCTGTCTCACTGAGGCACTGGGCTGAAGGAGCTGATCCCATGGCAGCTTGGTGGAACCAAGAGGGGCCTGGAGGCTGGAGTTCCGAAGGCTGTAAGCTCCGCGTCAGCCAACCCAACGTCAGTTCCCTGTACTGTCAGCACTTGGGCAACGTGGCTGTGCTCATGGTGTGTGTAATGTGTGTGTGGAGGGAGGGATGTGGAGATGAACATGTGTGGGAGGCAGGGACTGTGGTACTTTGATCACTTGGAACCACAAGAAAATGCAGAAAGGACAGCAGCCTTGTGCTCCATTGCTGTCAGAGTTCATGGGAAATGACCCTCTAGCCTCTTCTACGCCTCTCTATCTTTCAAGAGGGATCTGGAACCATCTAGCTTGGCCTTCAGGTCCCACATATTTTTGGTATGTTTTGTTTGTTTGGTTGGTTTGGTTTGGTTTTTGAGATAGGATTTCTTGTAGCCCAGCCCACTGTCCAGCTATGGATAACCTTGAGTTGCTGATTCTATCCCCAAGCTCGGGGATAATAGGCGTGTATCACCATGCCTATTTTGACCTGAATTATTCTAGTTGAAAAGCAACTTTTCATCCCTTCTTCCAACTTTTGCTGCTACTGACACACAGCCATGTCACAGACAGTTTCCTTCCTCACAGCTCATCTGGGTTTTCTTGAATTTATTTTTATTTTATGTGCATTGGTGTGGTGTTTTGCCTACAAGCATGTCCATATGAGGGTGTCGGATCCTCTGGAACTGGAGTTGCAGACAGCTTTGAGCTGCCATGTGGGTGCTGGGAATTGAACCCGAGTCCTCTGCAAGAGCAGCCAGTGCTCTTATTCACTGAGTCATCTCTCCAGCACCCTATCTCTGAGTTTTCAACTGGGCCTCTGAAAAGAAGCCCCCAGAAAAGCAGAACTCTAGAAGAGGCGAGGTAGGCAGGAGGCCGCCTGTGTTCTTGAGCGGCTGTCTTCAAAGTTGCCTTCTACCTTCCCAATGGACTAAAGCATCTAGGTGCAGGTCCCAGGCTGGCTGGGAGTCAGGACAAGGGAAATGGCTTAGCACAGACCCGGACAACTCAATCCTTGTTTCCCTCTTTCCCAGGAGCTGAGTGCATTCCCACGGGAGGCAGGAGGCTCTGGGGCTGGACTGCATCCTGTTGTGTACCCCTGCACAGCTTTGCTGCTACTCTGTCTCTTCTCCACCATCATCACCTACATCCTCAACCACAGGTGAGAGCTGGTCCAGGGAGAGGAGGAGAGGCGGGTGGGGGGGAGGGGATGTCCCACTGCAGACTGGCAGATGTTTCTTCTTCAGGCAGGCCCACGTGAATTGTCCAGGCTCTGGGGTTGGGGCACACATTTTGGGGCTGGGGGTGAGGAGATGAAGGGTTTTCTCCCCGTTACACACAGTACATTTACACACATGCTCATTGGTAATTTATTTTCATTATCATCACCATCTGCCTGCCCCAGCCCTCACACCAGCTGCAATGGTCTTGAGACCCTATAGGGGGTTGGATAAGCTCATTAATAAAAGACTTTTTCCGGGGCAGCTCCATCCATGTGTCCCGGAAGGGTTGGCACATGCTGCTGAACCTGTGTTTCCACATGGCCATGACCTCTGCTGTATTTGTTGGGGGCATCACTCTCACCAACTACCAAATGGTTTGCCAAGCGGTAAGAAGGGGGAGGGGGACTCTAAAATGAGTGACTTCAGAGGAGGAGGGGAGCATAGCAAGAAAAATAAGGTTCATGGAACTCGCCCTCCCTGCCCAGGTCCCTGTTTTCTGTGCTAGCCTTGTAGGGTTGGGAGGGGTGGAGAGGATCAGTAATGGTCAGGGTAGCACGGAAATCACTGAAGGTGGGGCTTCAAAGTGGAGTGTGGGGGTCCCAGTGGAGGAGAGGTCTTGTGCCAGCCAGACAGTTATGCTTGGGTCCTGGAGGGTCCCTGGGGTGAGAGGAAGCCCTGGATGGAAGCAGAGAGGACACCAGCGAGGACCAGTACGATGAGTACCTGGGTGGGATGCTGGAGACATGGGGACAGTGAGAACATACTCGGCCATTGATATTCCAGGCTGTAGCCCAGTCAGCAGCTCAGGTCCCAAGCCTCAGTGCCTTGACCTTGTAGGTGGGCATCACTCTGCACTACTCTTCCTTGTCCACACTGCTCTGGATGGGGGTAAAGGCTCGGGTCCTCCACAAGGAGCTCACTTGGAGGGCGCCCCCTCCAGAAGAAGGGGATGCAGCACCATCAGGTCCTCGACCTATGCTCCGGTAAGTGCTTTCAGTTATCAGCTATGGGAGGGCCCGCAGGACGCAGGACAGGTGTAGCAAAGCTGGGGTGGGTGGGGGTGAACACAAGATCCCAGGGATCGCTCTCCAGAGGCAAGAGGCAAGCTTTGCAGGCCTGACAAAGGGAAGGAGGTGACAGCAAAGAGCATTGAGCAGGGACCCCCAAAACTTCCATGACAACCCTCACCCCGACTGCTTGCGGTCGGAGAGGACAATTTTGGTTCTTGTCCCATAGAACAGTTCTTGGCCAAATTCTAAAGAAGCTGCCCTACCCTTAGGGGCCTTACATCCCTGTCCCATCCTACCTCCCCGGATCACTCAGCCCCAAATGGGACAGGGGAAAAGACAGACACATCAATTGAGGGTTCTGAGCACCCGGTTGCCTTACCTCCAGGGCTCCGTCTCTCTGATCTTCAAACTGCCCTCCTCCCTCCCACCCCCAGGTTCTATTTGATTGCTGGAGGGATCCCCCTCATAATCTGCGGCATCACCGCTGCGGTCAACATCCACAACTACCGGGACCACAGTCCCTAGTGAGCACCACTCCTCCCTCCTGCCTCAACATCACCATCTACCTGTCCCAACCTTCACACCAGCCCCATGCCTGCTGATCCACCCAGCCAGAGAACCCCTGCATGTTGACCAAGCCAGGTCCTGCCTCACCTCTCTGCTTCCCACATCCTACCTCATCAACCGCCCAGCCTGTGCCCCGCCTCCAGGGCTCTCCCAACCCTTCATCCACTATCTCTGTCTCCCCCCCCAGTTGCTGGCTGGTGTGGCGTCCAAGCCTTGGCGCCTTCTACATCCCGGTGGCGTTGATTCTGCCCATCACCTGGATCTACTTCTTGTGTGCGGGCCTGCATTTACGGGGTCATGTGGCCCAGAATCCAAAGCAGGGTAACAGTAGGCTCGCTCTGGAGCCAGGGGAAGACCTGAGGGGTTCCACCAGGCTCAGGAGCAGTGGCGTCCTCCTGAGTGACTCTGGTTCCCTTTTGGCTACAGTTAGCGCAGGAGTAGGGACACCTGCGCCCCCAGAGGATGGTGATGGCGTATATTCTCCGGGAGTCCAGCTGGGGGCGCTGATGACCACGCATTTCCTGTACCTGGCTATGTGGGCTTGTGGAGCCTTGGCGGTGTCTCAGCGCTGGCTGCCCCGAGTGGTGTGCAGCTGTCTGTACGGTGTAGCAGCCTCAGCTCTGGGCCTCTTTGTCTTCACCCACCACTGTGCCAGGCGTAGGGATGTTCGGGCTTCCTGGCGCGCCTGCTGTCCTCCTGCTTCGCCCTCGGCCTCCCACGCCCCGCCCCGGGCCCTGCCGACTGCTGCGGAGGATGGATCCCCGGTGTTGGGGGAGGGACCAGCCTCCCTCAAGTCCTCCCCAAGTGGCAGCAGTGGCCGTGCACCGCCTCCCCCCTGCAAACTCACCAACCTGCAGGTAGCCCAGAGTCAGGTGTGCGAGGCGGGCGTGGCCGCCCACGGGGATGGAGAGCCAGAGCCCGTTGGCTCCCGCAGCCTAGCTCCCCGGCACCATAACAACCTTCATCACGGGCGCCGACTACACAAGAGTCGGGCCAAGGGGCACCGAGCCGGAGAGACTAGTGGCAAGAGCCGGCTCAAGGCGCTGCGCGCGGGCACGTCCCCAGGAGCTCCCGAGCTGCTGTCTAGTGAGAGCGGCAGCTTGCACAACAGCCCGTCCGACAGCTACCCGGGCAGCAGCCGCAACAGTCCCGGCGAGGGCCTTCCGCTCGAGGGTGAGCCCATGCTCACGCCGTCGGAGGGCAGCGACACCAGCGTTGCGCCGATCCCTGAGGCCGGGCGCGCCGCGCAGCGCCGCAGCGCCAGCCGTGACAACCTCAAGGGCGGGGGCAGCGCACTGGAGCGGGAGAGCAAGCGCCGCTCCTACCCGCTCAACACCACCAGTCTTAACGGCGCCCCCAAGGGGGGCAAATATGAGGATGCCAGTGTGACCGGTGCAGAGCCCATAGCGGGAGGATGCATGAAGACCGGCCTCTGGAAAAGCGAGACCACCGTCTAGGGCCAGGTTTAGCATGGGCCGGTCACACCGGCTTGTCACTCCCAGATCCTCGGTGGTTCAAGCCCTCTAGGGATGTGTAGGCTTGAAGTGGCCATGCTGATGGCTGCCCGTGGGCTCACCGTCTTTAGTTACCCAGGCTGGAGACGGAGAGGCAGACACTTGCCACTCGTCTGGTGGACTACCCCTCAGTAGGAGCGACAGACAATCCTAGACCGGTTGTGATGGCCAAGATGTTGGTGCCCTCCCAGGTAGGGATAAAAGTTCCGTCAGTCTAGTGGAAGAGCCCAGCCCAGGTAGGCTCAGGAAAGGAGAGGGAAACCTGGAAACTGCTTTGACCTCTTCCCGGCCTCACAGGGGTGCCAAGGTCCCAGGCCTCTTCCCAGGTTTTGGCTTGGGAAACCATCTTAGCAGATGAGCCAGGTGCCCTGCCAGGGGTGTGACAGGTGCTGCCTTTTCAGATTAACTATGCAAGGGGTGGGAGGAGTAGGGCCACGTGGTAGGCAGCTCTAGAGATCGGTAACACGGAGGGAGCTGGTGGGAAAGGTGCTCAGAGATGTAATCCCCAGGGAGTGGTACACAGTTCTTCCAGCAGAGTTCAGAACAAAACCTGAACTCTATACACCAGAGAAAGTGATGCCCCTGGTGCCTGAAGGCTCTAGGGGAGGGCTCTGATATTTGGATCTGGGCACAACCTATATAATGGTCTGAATGAGACTCCATTTAGCTGCTCAATTAAAGCACCCACCGCCTGCTCTCAGCCGCCCAACTCTGAGGGACTGAGGGAAAGTGCCTCCATGAGGCTTCTATGGCAAAGCCATGCTAATAATCCAATTTCTAACTCCAGTTAGAAAACTAAAGTGCCAAACCATCTCCCAACTCGCTGAAACCCAACCACACTCTGGGGCAGCATCTGGGTCCAAGTTGCTCAAGAGTCTCTGCTTTCACTGCTTGCTAAAAACTCCACTTTTCCCAACTTAAATTGCCTTTTACCACAGATCCACTTGGAAGTAGAGGAGTTCTTGGGCCCTGTGAAGCAGGAGGGAACCCAGGTCTGGTTAGGTGAGAGAACACAAGAATGGGGGAGGGAGGACCCAGCCTCCTTGAGATGGGTCCCATTATTTATGCTTGCTGCACAGACGATATTAGAGGGAAAAGCTTTGTATTACTCTTCCACATATGCTGGCTGCTGTTTACATACCCTGCCAATGCCTTAGCACTGGAGAGCTTTTTGCAATATGCCAGGGAAAGGGGAGGGAGGGAGGGAATGAAGTGCCAAAGAAAACATGTTTTAAAAGTTCTGGTTTTATACAATAGAATGTTTTCCAGCAGATGCCTCTTTGTTTTAATATATTAAAATCTTGCAAAGCCCTTTGAGCGACAGCTGTAGTCCAGCCATGGTCCTTTTGTTAATGTAGAAGATTTTGGGAATATTCAAAACTAGAGCCTAGACTAGACAGGGGCTAGGAATTGGGGTACCTGCTCATGGAATGCTTGAGATCACCAGGAATGCCAGCTCTTTCACAACAGCGACACATTTACTTCATACTAGGGCAGAACAGAACTGGGCAGATTCTTCAACAGGAAGCACCTTAAGAATAATCCATCCCAGATGTAGACAACCAACTCGCTCAGCTCAACTGCACCAAGGGATAGGACTTTTGCCCCTACTGCCATCCTCCCATCTTCTCTAGGACGTGTGTCCAATTAACTGCAAGGATCAATTAACTGCAAGGATACTCTTGGTTCCTTTAAACAAGAAAGGAAATATCCAAGGGTCATACTTCTTGCGATAGAACAGGCCTATCAATAAGCTGTAGTCAGAACTGAATGCACCTACAGAGTGTGCATCAGGGAGGGTTAGGGACACTCATGGCTGCCTCGCTTGCAGCTTGGGCTCTCTGAAAGTCTCTAACTTCCTGAGGGGTTCGCAAATATTGCTCTATCTCACTATCAGAAATGTTCTCGTCTCCAGTCACTACAGAAACAGGGGGTGTGGGATGGGTCCGTTTGGGGGGCTTCAACATGCAGGGTGGAAGGAGAAGGACAGGACTGGCAGGACGCTTCCTCTTGGGCAAATCCAAGGCACCGTCCTCTACCTCTTCTTGCTGTCCTTGCCCTTGCTGCTGTAATTCCTCGGTCTCCACCACCTCTGTTCCATCTCGAAAAGCCATTCGGAGCAGTATGTGGCGGTGCTGGAGAAGGTCTCCAATGTGTTTCACTACTGACCGCTTATCAAGTTTAAGAACTTGTAACCAGGCAAGCTGGCTGGCCATCTGAAGCAGCACAGCCTGGAGCTCCTGCAGACGAGAGGCAGCTGGGTAGGGCAGGTCCACGTTTGCCAATTTACAAAACCGGGCGAGAGAACACGTCAGTCGATCTGAAGGCCGCAGAGACTGCCATGCCAGGAAGGTGGCTGCAGTGATGATAGGCAAGGGATGCCGCCCAGTCACTAGCCATGTCTCATTTGCCAGCTCCACCAACAGCAAGGTGCGAGACAGCATCTTGTCTTTGTCTTCCACGTATTTGGGTGGCATGGATGGGGAAGCTTGGAACAGTTTGAAGCTAAAACAACCAAAGTGAGAGCCAAGTGAATGAATGATATGGGTGCCCTTCCAGGTTGAGAAGGGGAGCCCTCCCCAAATGGATGGCAAAGCTGTTTCATCCTAGAGATACCCAAGCTCATTGGGGAGAGAGATACTAAGAAAAGGGGGCAGACACTTGGCAGATGAAGGACACAAACAGTTGAGCACCTTGCTGTCTGAACAATTCCAATGTCCTCATTCACTTAGGATATGGCTAACCATTATTGTTTTCAAAAAACAAACAAGTAAACCCCCCCAAAACAAACAAACAAACAAACAAACAAACATAGGGTCTCATCATGCTGTTCAGGCTGGCCTAGAACTTCTGATCCTCTTGCTGCAGCCTCCAAATGCTAGGATTAAGAGTCTGTGCTACCATACTTGGTCAGCTATTTTGTGGTGTTATTTTGTTTTAAAGTATACTAGTAAAAAAAAATAAATAAAAATTTAAAAAAGGCAAACTAAGGATAGGAGTGCACACCTGTAATCCCAGCACTGAGAAGATGGAGACAAGATGATCACAAGTGCAAAGTCAGCCTGGGCTGTATGAGGCTGTCTAAAACAAAACAACAAAAAATGTCACTACTCAGCAATCAAAAATAAGGAAATCACGAAATTTGCAGGCAAATGGTAGCATCTAGAAAAGATCATTCTGAGTGAGGTATCCCAGAAGGAGAAAGACACACATGGTATATACTCACTCATATAGTCCTATAAGATATGATAAACATAATGAAATCTATACACCTAAAGAAGATAGACAAGAAAGAGGACCCAGGGTAAGATGATCAATCCTCACTTAGAAAGACAAATGGGATGGACATTGGAAGTAGGAGAAAACAAGTAACAGGACAGGAGCCTACCACAGAGGGCCTCTGAAAGACTCTGCCTAGCAGTGTATCAAAGCAGGTATGAAGACTCATAACCAAACCTTTGGCAGAGTGCAGGGAATCATATGAAAGAAGGGGGAGTTAGTATGACGTGGAAAGGATAGGAGCTCCACAAGGACCAAATATATCTGGGCACAGGGGTCTTTTCTGAGACTGACACTCCACCAAGGACCATGAATGGATATAACCTAGAACCTCTGCTCGGATGTAGCCCATGGTAGCTCAGTAACCAATTGGTTTCCCATAGTAAGGGGAACAGGGACTATTTCTGACAGGAACTCAATGGCAGGCTCTTTGGCCTCCCCACCCCCGAAGGGAGGAGCCGTCCTGCTAGGCCACAGAGGAGAACTTTGTAGCCAGTCCTGAAGATACCTGATAAAACAGGGTCAGATGAAAGGGGAGGAGGTCCTCCCCAATCAGTGGACTTGGAAAGGGGCAGGGAGGAGATGAGGGAGGGAGGGTTTGGAGGGAATGAGGAAGTGGGATACAGCTGGGATACAGAGTTAATAAAAAAAAAAAAAAAGATCCCACTAACACCTTAGCTTCCGACCTTGTTCTACCACTACCTAGTATCTCTGGACACCATGTGGAGGTGACCCTCCTGGAGTAGGGCTACTGCACACGTGACACATGGCCCCTGCCATCTAATTCCAATAACTGTTCCTGAGTGGCCCCACCCCTGCTTTATGAATGGCAGTTATTAGAAGGGATTTTCTTTCTTTTTTTTTTTTTTAAATTACCACAGTTCTGTGATGAAAAAGGGATTTGAAAATGACAGCACCTGGGAACTGTACAAACTGTATTAACCTCATTAGTAGTAAGCACAAAATAGGAGCGGCTCTCACATCCTGTGAGACAGGCTCTGGTAAGAGCCAGACACGGGTGAAAGAATGCACAGGATACATCCCAGCCCACTGTTCCCTCCTGGACACGTACCTGCCGCAGTAAGACTTCACCAAGTCTTCCAGGCACAGAGAGGGCACATCCAGCCCCAGGAGCTTCACTATCTGCATGTAGGTGCCGGAAAACACATCCAGATCCGCATACAACAAGGCACAGATGGTTCCCATGGTTAGGGGCCAGTTATGTTGCCGGCAGGTTATTAAGACACAGCATCCCACTAGCACTTCCTTCTTCTGGAGCCTGGCAGCACGAATGCCCGACAGCTGATAGGCCTTTCGGTAGTAGGAGACTGCTGTATCCTCAAATGTTTGTGGCAACTTGAGAATTCGACACAGGTCTCTTACCCGACGGAGGTCTGAGAAGACACGTAACAAGCAGAGAGGTCAAAGGAAGTAGTGTGTACCTACTAGCAAGTTCTGCTGGGGCTTAACTTACTTCTTTTAAACATGCCACACACACCGGATGTACCCTAATATGCCTTTTTGTGCTAACAGGGAACTTGGTGTGACCATGTGTTTTGGAGCCAGACCCTAGATCCTCAAGCATGCTAGGCAAGCTCTTTATTGCTAAGCCATGCTGCTAGCCCTTTAGACTGTGGTCCTTTTAATGGTTCACAACACTGGTGAAAAGGTCACAATCAATCCATCACTTTTATATGAGCTACTTCGACACTTTTTTTTGTACTGGGGATTGAACCCCAAGCCTTACACATGATAGGTGCATACTCTAACACCAACCTACCTCATAGCTTGAAGCCAAGCTTTTACTCAGGTTCCTTGAGGCTACTTTAAGCCCTGTGTAGACCCAAACCTTCATTTACCTCTATTCCTTTTGGTTTTTAAGACACACTTCAGTATGTAGGCTGGGCTGACCTCAAAGTCTCTGTTCTCCTGCCTCACCTCCCGAGTGCTGGGATCGCAGGCACACACCACGTCAATAACTATTTTCTTGTAGCCTACTTTATACCAACAAGGTATAAGGTACCTTATTTAAAATAAGAACATACACAGACGGATGAGGTCATCAAGACAACTGTCTTTAAAGCCACTGTGTCATAAAAGGTTGATTCTCGGGCTGGAGAGATGGCTCAGCAGTTAAAAAGCACTTGTTGCTCTTGCAGAAGATGTGGGGTTTGGTTCCCAGCATCCACATGGCAGCTCACAACTATCCATAACTCCAGTTCCAGGTGATCCAACACCCTCTTCTGACTCCGTGGGCACCACCCATACACATATACAAAGCACCACGATAAAATAGTAAAGAGTACAAATAAAAACAAAGCTGAAACTTAAAGTGGGGGAAGGGGGAAAGGCTCAATTCTCACCTCGTTGCTGGCTGCGACTGACTTGTTCGTTTTCCCCTGTGCTTCGAGAATATGCCACTTCTGAAAAATAGCAGACAACAAATAGCACAACTGGCTTCTGTTCATCACCTGACCACATAAGGCCACATAAGGAGACTTCAAGTTATTACTCAAATTATTACTTCCATCTCAGAGAAGATGCCATCCACATAAAAGTGAAAGCTTATCTGGTTTTTTAAAATGTCTTCAAGCAGCACCAAATCCGGAGACGGACAGGACAGAACTATATAAAGCAGCACCGCTGATTCCAATTTCCCAGTAATTTCTCTGGTGTGTTCAATTTTTGAGGGCTGCACTAGTCAAGGACGAAGGCAGTGGTTCTAAAACCTTTCTAATTTGGCGACCCTTTAATACAGTTCCTCATGTTGTGGTGACCCCCATCCAGAAAATTGTTTTTGTTACTTCATAACTGTAATGTTGCTACTGTTATGAATTGTAATGTAAATATCCAATACGCAGGATGACTCCTGGGTAAAAGTCGATCGACCCCACTGAGGTCACACAACCCACAGGTTGAGAGCCGCCATACTAGAGCAATGGCGTGAAAGGAAAGGAGCATTTTGCCTATTAGTGCTAAAAACTACGATGGGATAATGGTTCATGTTGTGTTTCCAAATAATTTACCGGCAATGCTTCAACACTGAACAAGTCTGACATGATGAGTGAAACCTTTCCGTTTCATTCATTCACTATCCAGTATACCCACTAAATGCCAGACACACCGTAATAAGTACTGGGAAAATAGATGAGGGCACCCTCTTCCAGCTAGTTTGTTTACCTAAGCTAGCTTCTCCCACATTTAACTGTGCGCATGACCAAGAAAAGGAGGAGCTAGGGAGAGGAATGAGGGTTTAAGCACTCCAACGCCCCGGGCTGTCCCCAGGGTCCGGGGACAGACGCCAGTACCTCTGAGGTTGCCTTCGTCGCTGAAGGTGGTAGTGAGGACCCCTTCGGTGACCACGCAACCGCAGTCGGAGCACACCAGCTGGCTCTGAGTATAATGTGAGTCTTCCACGAGCTCAGAGGAGCCGCAGTCCGGGCAGCGGCTGCCGTACGGCATCTCACCAGTTGTCAAGAACCGCGGTAAACACGCCGGCACCCATTCCTGAGAATATATAACTGTGCGGCAGCCGGAAAGTGGAAGGGCCCTTATTCTAGATGCACCCTTTCTTTCCGGTCAGTTGGACAACAAGCTAGTGGTTTGCTCCGCCCCTCGGCCGCACGCCACTTTCGGTCTTCTCTATGGGCTCGGGTAGAAACATGAGTTAGAAAGGGAGGTTCCTGGGCTTACCCGTGTCTCAAGTTCTCTGGTTGGGCCACTTTGGGAATTGACACATGTCACAGATGAGGAATTGCTGTCTACAAAACACTGTTTGTCTTTTAAAAAATTATTTAGCTTATTATTTATTTTGAGACAATCTTCCTTATGTAGCCCAGGCTGACCTAGAATACTGATCTATTTGCCTCTTCCTACCACTTGCTGGGATTACAGGCTTGTGCCACCTTGCTTGATTTAACCTCCTTTTAAAAGTTAAGTGGAATCAGTTTCTCTCTAGTAAGGAATGTTAAGTTGATCATAGTAAAAAATAGATCATTCTGCAGTGAGAGAACAGTAAATTGTGTTCTATTTTATGGAACTGCCTCCCCATACAACTTCTCTCTTTCAAACTCCTTTTTGTGGTTGTTTTTCAACTATAAAATGGGAGAATTGAGACAGACACGATGGTTCACACCTGTAACCCTAGTGCTCAGAAAATGAAGGCAGAAGAATCAGACATTCAAGGTCAGCCTCCTCTATATAACAAGTTGGAGACCAGTCTGTGCTACATCAAACCTTGTCTCAAATAAATCAAAATAGTTAGGTATGTTGGCATACCCATTTAATCCTAGCATTCAGGAGACAGACAGTTTGATAGTTGGGAGCTGTTTGATGTGGGTACTGGTAACAGAACTTGGTTCTTTTGCAAGAATAGCAGGTGTTCTTAACTGCTGGGCCGTCTCTCCAGCCTCTGCAATTCCACATTATCTTATAAACAAGTCCTAGTTACACACTCTGGGAGTAGACTTTCAGGGCTATTTTGGTAATAGTGATGGACTATCAGTATTCTGGGTTTGATACTTAGCAAGAGAGAGAGAGAGAGAGAGAGAAGTTTTTTAGAATATAGGATGAAGTTAGATTGCCCCAAATGGCATCAGACTCCTGGGCTGATGGCCAGGTGGTGGTGGTCCACACCTTTAACCTTAGCACTTGGGAGGTAGGTAGATCTCTGTGAGTCTGAGGCCAAAGTCCTCTACAGAGCTAGTTTCAGGACAGCCAGGATTACATGAATAAACCCTATCCCAAACCAAACCAAACCACCACCACCACCACCACCAACAACAAAAAACCTGGGTTCAAATAATCCTCCTGTGTCCACCTAGAAGGTAAAAGTACAAATGTACACCACTGTGGTTGGAAATAGTATCAATGAAAATGCTTGAACGTTTTAGAATCAGTTATCTAAAAAAAATTTTAAAAATGAGTTAAATGTTGAAAACAAGCAGGAGCTTGGGGAATCTGAGAACACAAGGGAATCATTGGCAACAGGGCTTCAAGTTTGTGGAGAATGTCTGCTTCTCAGGCTGACAATGGAGAATTTGAAGATTTTAGATGCAGTTGTTAACTCATTTTCAGCCTTGCATTGGAGGGTCAATATGAGATCAAACAGAAAACTATTATACATCTAAGCAGAATTAATTCAAGATGGTGTCTTATTAACTTCTTTATAAACAAGATTCCTCTTGTTTTTTAAAGATTTTTTTGTTTGTTTAGATTTTATTTGTTTATTATGTACACAATGTTATGTCTGTGTATAAAACTGCACACCAGATGAGAGCACCAGATCTCATTATAGATGGTTGTGAGCCACTATGTGGTTGTTAGGAATTGAACTCAGGACCTTTTGGAAGAGCAAACAGTGCTCTTAACCTCTGAGTTATCTCTCCAGCCCCCAAGGGTCCTCTCTTAAAAAGTATATCTACTTTCTTCTGAAGATCAACATATTTTCATGCAACCAATAAACAACAACAACCCCAAAAGGAAAATGGTGTTTATTAGTCAGAAATGCAAAGGTGACACAATGACCATGTATACGGTGAATCCTCGGGTAGAAAAGTTGAGCCTCTGGAAGATGGATTTGATTAGACAACACTAGATGCTCTTGTAAGAGTTATAATCAGAAGTCAGATGCAGTGGGCTCCGTTTGTACCTAATGAGACTGTGTGTTCCCAGGACTATAGCTGAGAAAAAGGGCATCTTGCTGACCCATGATTGTACTTTCTCTATAACCCAGAAATTTGGCCTTTCCTGCTTTGATGACACTTTCCTCTAATTTAAATTTGGAAAGAGGATCTGGGCCTTGCAAGAATTATCTGCAGAGCAGAAGCTTATTTTAAAACCTTTATTTACAGGAGCACTAGTGGCATATGCCTTTAATCCCAGCACTTGGGAGGTGAGGCAGAGGCAGACGGATCTCTGTGAGTTCAAGGCCAGCCTTGTCTACAGAGTGAGTTTTTGGACAGCCAGAGATACAAAGAGAAACCTTGTTCTGAGGAACAAAAACAAATAACCCTCCTTTTAAAATGTATATGTGTCAGTCTAACTATATTTCACATGTGGGCAGGTGCCTGCAGTGCCAGAAGACATCAGATCTCCTGGACATAGAAGTACAGGTAAGCTGCAAGTTGCCCGAAGTGGGTACTGGGGACCAAACTCGGGTCTTCTAAAAGAGCGATAAGTACTCTTAACTACAGAGCCATCTCTACAGCCCCAGATAAAATAATTCTTTAAAAAAGTGGTCTGGGTGTAGTGGTACATGCCTTTTCTAATCCCAATACTTGGAAAGTAGAGACAGGTAGATCTTAATGAGTTCAGCCTGGTCTACACAGTGAGTTCCAGGCCAACCAAGTTGGTGGGCAACCCAAGGATTAACTAGACTGACCACTGGCCTACAGGGGGGTATGCACAAATAAAACACAACAAAAAACTGGAACTGCTCCTGAGATCAGGCATTTCTTTCTGTCTAGGATTCCCTGCCCACTGTCAGGGAGCTTCTCCTATCACTGCACAGGTTCATGGACAGGCATTTTCCTCCAATAGCTTACCTTCAGAAAGTTTGATTCTTTTGTACACAGATTTCTTTTCCCCAGTTTCCTGTCTGGGCTGAACAAAAATGGCATGAGTGGGGGTGACATGATGGCAGGACCAGAAATGGTCACTGGTCAACTCTGTGGATGGATTTATACATTTGGCTGCTATTCATTTTACTTTTTAGATTTTCATTTTTTTTTTTTGTTCACACATGCTTTTCAGACAGTGAGGTTGATGTTTTAATTCAGATTTCTAAAAGCAATGCAATTTTGCATTAGAAATGATTATGCTTTTCAAGAATGGTCTTTAAAGTTTTGAGGCAGGGTCTTATTGTGTAGCCCAGGGTGACTTCCAACGCATTCTTCCTGCTTCAGGTTCTGGAGTGCTGCTGAGTGCAGGGCACATGCCACCTAGTCTGCTGGGAAGTCATTCTTACTTTACAGAACTGCATCCGATTGCTTGCATCCTCAAGTGGATGCAGCTCTTGAACTTCATTTAAAGGGAACAAGGAGAGGTTTACAGAACCGGGATGTTGCACTTTCTCCATTGTGCAAAGAGGAAGAGTAGTTATTCCAAAGCCTTTTGCCTGCAACTCTAAGGATCAGAAGAGTGGATACAGGTAAAGGGTAAAGGATACCTAAGTGACAGGAGAGACTTCTCAGCTAGACCTACTTCATCCTCTGATGAACTGAGTATGCTCAGTGGTTCTCCATCTCCTCAGGAAGGAGTTGATGTGTTTGGAACTATTTGTGTCTCAAGAGCTCAAGGCATGTCATTCCTGGTACTTTCTGTCACACACTCTTCTAAGAGTTACTGGCCGCCCACAGCAGTGACTGTTTTATCTGAGGCAATCCTGAGCGAGCGCCACAATGGCTGGGGTAGAGCTACTAGGGAGGAAGACGTGAAGACGTAGCTTCAAACAGCCCACAGAGACTGCTGGGAAGACAATCCAGGCATGGTCCATGTGTACAATGCCAATCATGAGGCCAGGGCTTTTTCTAGAAGGCAGACTGAAGAGGAAGGTACTTGAGGAGAAGCTGGTCTGGAGACAAGAATTCCTCCTCCCCCTTACCCTTCACCCTGGGCTAGATACCTCCAGTCTAGCACATTGTTATCCTGGCTGACCTCCCCTTGACTGCAAATTTCCAAGGCTAGGTCATCTTGGGGAGGACTAACACTGTGTAAAGAGGTTCAATTGCTGTGAACAGCTGTCCTGGTTGGGCCTGGGAGAAGCACTAAATAGATGGAATTTCTCAGATCACCTCATGTTTAGACCCTTCTAATCTAGTGTGAGTCACCAGTGAGGTCTGGAACCTAGCCCCAGCTGGGCTCCTTTCAGCTCACTTGACAGCAACTTTGTGACTAGGCCACTTTCATTCCGAAGATTCTCATAATCACCCCAAGCCTGGCTGTTCCATCAGGCCTGGGAGCCATTCTGACTGGATTTTTACCCCCACCCCATCCTGAGCTCTTTAGTGGCCACTCATTGTCCAACTCACTGACAAGTCAGCCACAGTGCAAAGTATGGTATGGGTGGGACTCTCCTCGGTCTTAGTCATCTTTCCCTTTTGTATACACACACACACACACATACAGAGTCTGTACCGGGCTGAAGAGTAATGTGCCCAACTTCTTGAACATCCAACACAAAAGACATCTGTTAACTTTTTCTTCTTTACCACTTCTTTTGAAAAAAAAATTCTTTTTTTGAGACAAACCTTTATAGTCTAGGCTGAGCTCAAACTTATCATCGTCCTTCTGCCTCAGTATGGCTATCTATGTGCCACCAGTCCCTGCTGACATGTGATAAATAATGGTGGTGGGACCCGCTTTGCTGTACTCAGCAGGGATATGAGTCCCTCCTCCGATCTTCTCTTCCGGGAACCTGAATTAGCAGGTCTTATGCAAAGTCTCTGGAGGGACTGAATTATGTGTACTGCATTTCCCCAGTCTGAGCTATTTTCATAGTCTACTCTCATCAAAGAATACTATCTCCTTACCCCAATAGCGATTCTAGAATAGAGGGTGACAAACTTTCTCTGTAAAAAGGCCAGATAGCACATATTTCGGTTTTCAAAGACAAATTGGACTGTGCTGAAACCCTGTTAGAAAGTGAAAATAGCCAAAGGCATAATAAGTAGCCACGTGCACAAATGAGTAGAGCTCTGCCAATTGAATCTCCATCTATGGACACTAACATTTGAGTTTCATGTAAATTCTGTATTATGGAATACAATCAATTTGGGCGGGGGGGGGGGGAGGCTGTGAGCAGGGCTTCTCTGTATAACAGCCTTGGCTCTCCTGGATTCACTTTGTAGACCAGGCTGGCCTCGAACTCAGATATCCGCCTGCCTCTGCCTCCGTGAGTGCTAGGATTTCAGGCACCTGCTACTGTGCCCGGCTTCATTTTGATTTTTTTTTTAACACATCATATAAATGTGCAAGTCCCCCTTTGCCCGAAAGCTATATAAAGTCAGGCGACAAACTACGGCTTGCTGACCCCTTTCTAAACCTCAAAATCAGACAGGTTAGGAGGTCTCAAACTCCTGGGCTGTGGCAATCCCCTGCAGGAGTCCTGGACCCTTCCTGAGTAGCCGTGCGTGACACCACACCGAGCTCAACCCTTCCTTTGACACTCGGATTCGACCTAGTCAGCTAAAGGTCTCACATCTCTAAGTCTGTTTGTCTAATAGAGTCAGTATCTGCCTTGACCAAACTCAGAAGTAGTAGTTTGGAGCCTCTTGCAGTGAAGTTGCAGCCTGAATGGGGCCCTTGACATGCGAGGACAAAAGCAGCTTTCTCTCAGCTCTGTGGGGCTCACATCTGTGTCACCAATGGGACCCTTGCCAGAGCTCAGGATACAGGTTTGTGCGAAAAAGAATCAAAACGCTGAGAACATATACTCTTGAGGTTTTGCTTCTGGGAGATGCTGTGCCAACTAAGCCAGTTTTGGGTCAGAACAGATGGCCAGGATGCCCTAGGAGGTCAGACTGCAGGAAATTCTGAAGTTGGTGCCGAAAGGGAAACCCCAAATACGGGATTCTTCTGTTTGGTTACTAAGCTTCTCTTTGGGTTTGGTGAAGGAAGGGCAGCGCCCTGTAAATGCTGAGACCAGGGGCCCCTCCAGCAGCAGGTCCACTTTCTGGCCCGTAGGTGGCAGTCACAAGCTGTGTCAGAAAGGACCTGGCTCCTCTTGCCGAGGTGCTTGGTAGCGGGGTGGGGTCGTGAATCTCCCTCCGAATCTTATCAGCCCAACTTGCAAATTATAGATTGTTGTAAATTATAGCCATCTTCATGAGGTATATTTAAAACAGATGTACTGTGTGGTTGTGTTAGATTCCCACTATAGGGGCAAAGAACCTGGTGCGATCAACTGAAAAGGCAGATTTATTTGGGTTTCCCATTTCAGGTTGGTTCATGCAATGCTAGTTGGCTCTTCTGCCCTGGCTTTGTGTGGCAGTAGCCTATCATGGTAGAAGTTAGCTGACCCCTCATGGTGGCCAGGAAAAAGAGACAGGAAGGGGTAGAGTTCCCGACATCCTCTTCAAGGACAAACCCTCAGTGACCTAAATTATTTTCACTATATCTCCCTCCTACTACACTGATCCTCCCCCCAATAGGCCCTAAAGGGCTGACAACCAAGCATTTTTTTTCCAAAATTATTTATTAGTGTCTGTACATGCAGGCACCCACCAGTCACACTGCACATGTGGACAGAGAGCAACTCACAGAGGCGGTTTTTCTCTTTCCATAGCGGGTTCTTAGGATCCAACCCAGGCCCCCAGGCTTCTTCGGTGAGCACCTCTACCTACAAAGCCAACTTGCTGGCCACCCAGCATTTAATACAAGGCTTTGGAAAGCATTTGAGATTGAAAACAGTGATCTCTTTCTGTTAAAGGGTATCTGCTTGTGGAAGAGGAAAATGCATCCCGGCTACCAGGCACAGACGGGCAGGTGCTAGTGGGATCTTGGGGGTCAGCTTCTTCCAACTCAGACATCCAGAAAGGGGAAAGTTTCCATTTTATGCTGTTCATATATTCTATGATCATTTCCATTGTCTGTCTATCCTTCCTATCTACCTACCTACCGACCTATCTACCTAAACAAAAGCTTTCTTCGGTAATAAAGCTGAAGGGACTCAAAGGACGAGACACTTGTGTCCTTCCTTGAATTGGAATTTGAAAACACACAGGGCCGACTCTAAGCGCTGAACTTGGTAACAGTAGCAGGAACGAAACTGGAAGAATTGCAAAGACACAAGAGAAGTAAACCTTACAAGCCGAGTCATTTATGAAAACATTGCTTAGAGATTCTAGAATCTCCAACCCGTCACTCTTGACAAAGGCTGTGAGCTTTACTGAGAAGCTTTTGGGGACCAGGATTATTATGTCCACAGGCCCTGTAATGTGATCTCTGAGAGAAACAGTATCTGGCCCCTTTTCCAGAGTCTATGGAGCAAGGCCTATGAGCCATGCTCTGCACCTGTCAGACGGGCAGATGCTATTCTTGCTCAAAGCCGTAGCCCCCATGGATAGGTGAGCTGGATTAGAGGACTATGGGAGGAGACACCCTGAATTGAGCTTCTAATGGATTAGCTGAGCGGGCTGACCAGGATCTGCTTCTCAGCTGGGGTACTTCTGAACCCAAAGCCAAGACTCCCCTCTGGAAACTTCCGGGTAGACATTCACACGGTGTCAGAGCCATGGTTACTCAGGATAAGATGAGGACTGCAAAGAGTCAGGACAGAGATGCTCCATCCTCTCCACAAGAAGCTTAGACACAGATCATGGTGGTGGCTGCAGGGCTTCCTGTGAGACGGCACCACGGGATACCACCACCCTAGGAAGTTTCCCAGCAAGACAGAAGGAACTTTTACCCCACCCGAACTGAGGTACAGACACAAAACTTTAAAGTTAGTTAACATTTTATTTAGTGTTAGGAAGTCTTAGGGTTTTGTTTGTTTTGAGGCAAGGTCTCGTGTATCCTCGTCTGACATGACTCCCTGTGCTGCTGAGGATGAAGTTGAACTTTTGGTCACTTTTTGCCCACAAAAGCTGGCTGGGATTGCTCAGTTTGTGTGTGTGTGCGTGTGTATGTGTGTGTGTGTGTGTGTGATATCAAACCTGGTGCTTTGTGCATTTAAGGCACCACTGTACTGAGCTACATGCCAAATCTCTTAAGTTATTTCTTAAGAGCAAGTTCAACAACCCCCCCCCCCCCCGCCAAAGTAATACAGCAGGGAATGGTAATTCTGTAATTTAAAAACACCAGGTGAAGTCAGAGGCAAAGGCAAGCAGATCTCTGAGTTCGAGGTCAGCCTGGTCTATAGAGCAAGATCCAGTATGGCAGGGTTACACAGAGAAACCTTGTCTCGAAAAATAAAACAAAACAAAATATCCCCCAAAGCCAAACCAACCCACCGACAAACTGACCAACCAATCAAGCCCTACTAAGTAAGCCATCAGCTGGAGGAAGGGGAAAGTCAATTCAGTAGCTCACAAAGTAGGTAGGAGAATCCAGAGTTGGAGCTGATATGGGTTCACATGCCCTACCTAAGCCAACTGACTGATTTTCAGTCTTGAAGGATCCTTAATTACTACCCTACCCCACGGAAAAAAAAGTAGTAAAAGCTGGGAAAGGCAGCATACTCTGATATTTCTAGCACTTGGGAGGTGGGGACAGGAGGATGAGGAGTTAAAGGTCAGTAGTCACAAAACCAGAAGAACTGTCTCAAAAAGCAGACAAAAACACCACCAAGGGGGATGGGGGTCTGCCTGAGGGTGTAACTCAGTGGCAGAGCATGGGATTTGCAAGCATAAAACACCGGGTTTCATCCCCAACAGCAAAAAAGGTCGAGTGGGCGAAGAACACAGGGACGAAGAACACAGGGACGAAGATCCCGGGTTCCAGAGTTCACCGCAGTGACAAGGACCAGGCTCTCCGGATGCCCTGTGAACACAGAGGCTGGGAGGACACAGCTACGGAGCAGTACACAGAGCAGGGCTGCTTCCTCCTTCCTTCTGCTGTCCTTCTGGAAAGGTAACATACTGGAATAAAAAAAGGGGGGGTAGGCCATGTGCCAAAGCCAAGAATAAAATGATACGAAACAATCAGGCCAAGGGCGGGCTGTTTTTTAAGGAAGCTGTCCTCCAAATGGAGTCTGCTGATATTTATCCAATGCCTTCCCATCCCCCACCAAAAATCCCTGGCTGGCCTTTTCTGGAGGCAAGCCAGGCGAGGGCAAGAAAAGGGCCCCTCATGTTGGCATCAGTGGCAGCCTCCATAGCTCCAGGGCTCTCCACATCACCAACCTCTGCCAGTGGCTCAGCGCAGGCTCAGCTTCCCTCAGCCCCCAACTGAATATCCAAGAACAGCTATTAAGTAGGCGTGCGTTCTGTGTGCTTTCTGAGGTACAGCAAAGTTAGAAAGGCAATGTTTTCCAGTGCTGGCAGAAACCAGAGAAGCCCTTCGAAGTAAACTGTCCTTCTTTCTCCAGAGTTCCCAAGTGGCATTTCAGAGCGCAGGAATTCAGTCTACCTAGAAGGTCCTCTCTGGTCCTGACTCAGTGACATACCAAAGGTCCTAGCAGCAGCAGAGACTGCCAGAGCCTTCATGAACAAGGCAATTCCCCACGCTGGCTCTTCCAAGAACCAGTGCCCCCCCATTGCACTTAGGTTATCACAGTAAAAATACATTTATATCAAGTAAAAAAAAAAAAATCACAGTGCGGAAAAGATGTATACATGTACATGTTTGGAGTTCAAGTGGATATGTTTTTTTTTTGTAGGCATGTTAACGAATTTCATAACACACACACACAAACAAAACAAAACAAAACAAAACAAAAAAATCATCTCAGCAATCTGCAGTGGTCCCAACTATTGTAGGAGAGATTAAATAAAAACAGGTGTGGATCATTAACAGCTTATTAGATAAATCAAGTTACAGTCTTGCCCTTCAGATTAAAGTGCTCCAGTATAACCAATGCTCCTCACCTTCAGGGTAAGGACATACACAGCGAGGTTCTTCACTGATAACCACAACTACCCCTACCTTGTCCATCCCACTTGGCCTGTGATTCGCCTAGCAGAGATGTTAAGATTTGATGAGATTTTATTACAACCAGGAAGAAAAGAAACGAAACGAACACGAAACACGAAACACTTAATTCCAGTATGAGGTGACCAGCAATAAAATTCCCTCTACTAGTGAAAAAGGGGCTGAGTTTAAAAAATTTTTATATGTATATATTTTAATACAGCAATCTACCAGGCATGGTGACACATACCTGCAATCTCCGTATTTGGAAAGCTGAGGCAGGGGACATGAGAGCTTGAAGCCATGGAGTCTCAAAATAGCAGCAACAACACAACTGCCCCAAATCAGGAAGTAGCAGTCTAAAAGCAAATGTCATCTTGTAGTGCTTCACAATTTTTACTTATTATTGAAGTGTGGGGTAGGGCGGGGTAGGGGTTGGTGCGCTTGACCACTGAGCACTTTCCCCAGCCCAAGTCTCCTTCATCTTGAGGAATTGGTGGACTCTAGTCTACTCCCTTCCAGGAAAGCCAGCAAGACAGGCCGAAGGACCCTTCCGAAAACCATTCTCTACCTCCCAGAACTGCTGCAGTAGCCATCTGCAGCACAGTCCTCTCTCCAGGCACTAAAAAGGCCGACAGGAATCCTGTTACCACAAGTGGAGGGGCTCTGACCATTTTCCCATACATAAGTGGAAAGTGATTCTTACTATTTTTTATTTTATGTGCATTGGTGTTTTGCCTGCGTTCATGAGTGAGTGTCAGATCCCTTGGAACTGGAGTTACAGACAGTTGTGAGCGGCCATGTGAGTGCTGGGAATTGAACCCAGGTCCTCTGGAAGAGCAGCCAGTGTTAACCACTGGGCCATCTCTCCAGCCTGAACAGCGACTCTTTAATTCCTTCATGTCTCCAGGAGATGGCCCTATGGATCTAAAGAGCGCTGTGTGTGCACATGTGTGTGTGAGTGTGCTTACTTATGTGGGAGTATATGAAGGGCAGAGGTCTATGGTAGCTTCTTCACCATGTTGTTCAAGCCAGGCAGCCTCACTGAACCATTCACCTAGAATGGTTGGTCAGTGAACCAACCCTTGGGATCTACCTGTCTCTACCACCCAATACCCACGAGCCCAACCCCTACCCAGGCACAAGCCACCACTCCTTCATCTTTGCCCAGGTGCCGAGAATCCAAATACAGATCCTCATGCAAGCGCTTTGTCCACTGTCTCCCCACCCATAAAGAGCATATTTTTAAGGCTAGAGTGTAGTAGATATTGGAAAAGGGAGTTTGTTCAAGATCTAAGAAGCATGCCCAGAGGCCTTCTGTAAACAACTGTGCTCCAATAAAAAGGCATCAAACACAGCTGTAATTCCAACACTTGGGAGGTATGTGTGGGATAAGAAATTAAAGGCTAGTCTCAGCTATATAATGAGTTCAAGAGCAGCCCAGGTTATACAACCCCCATCCTGAAAGCAGAACAGTTGATCCCCAAACAAAACCCCTACCAAAAACAACCCTTGAGCCCTAGAAGTTCACATGATATGACAATTTAGCATCTGCCACACCTGAGCTGCTCAGAGGCCAGGAAAGCAGGTGAAACAGCACCCATCGCACAGGCCCTTTCTCAGCCCACCCTAAGGCTGGCTTCATGGAGGATTCATACTTGAAAATCTCAGTTATCAAAGGGCGACAAGCCCAGTGTTAAAAAATACATTATTTCCACTGGTGCCCCCGAATCGATGGCTCAGGTTCAAATCTTATATTTACAACTTGGTTAAAGGCACAGCGGCATTTTAAAAAATAAATCTCTGGGAATGGAGAGTAAAAGAGTCATTGTAATAATTAACCTGGTTTCCAACTAGGAGAATTAACTCTTGATGGCCAGCCCACATGCGCAGGGCGCCAGCTTCTCTCCGGCGGCTCACATCTTTCCAGCCTTTCTGCCCGTCTGCGCCGGCACACGGAGGATGTTGGGCGTCTCCTCCATGACCCGGACCAGCAGGTTGTCAATGTAGTCCTCCAGCTCGCGCACCTGAAACTCCTTCTTGCTGATGGTTTCCTTCTGTTTGAGGACCAGCTGGATCAGCTCGTCGTGGGTCAGCTGCGAGTAGGCGAAGGCGGGATCCGAGGGCTGGTATTTCTTTGGAGAGGGGAGGTAGAGGGAAAAGGTTACAAGTCGGCAGAGGAACCAGACATCTGAAGGGGATGCAAAAGAGACTAAAAACCAAGGGCGTGGGTGTAGCTCAGTAGCAGAGCACTTGCCTAGGATGTGTGAAAGCCTCAAGTTTGATCCCCAGCACCGGAACACTTAAAAAGCAGAAACCTTACTCGGCTTACACTTCTCACACTTCTGTTCTTGACTCTGTGTACATGTTTTCAAGAAATGTAATATGGGGGTGGGGGTGGGGCTGGAAAGACGCCTGGCAGTTAGTTAAGAGCACTGGCAGCTCCTCCAAAGAACCCAGGTTCAAATTCCCAGCGCTCACATGGCCCCTCACAGCTGTCTGCAACTCCATTTCCAGAGGATCTGATACCCTCACACATAAAATAAATTAAAGATAAGCTATTGAGAAGAAAAGTACTGGTTGCTCTTTCAGGAGACCCGGGTTTGATTTCCAGCACCCATATGGTGGCTCATAACTCTCTGTAACTCCAGTCCCAGGGATCCAGCCAGCAAGCTCTTCTTAGCCTTCTCAGGTACCACACACTCATGGGCCCAGAGATAGATGCAGGCAAAACAACCACATAAAAGAAAAGAAAAGAAGGACCATAATGAGGCCTTTATGGGGGGGGGGGGAGGAAAAAAGAAGAGGAGGAGGAGGAGGAAGAGAAGACGGAGGAGTAGAAACACATCATCAGGCAGTAGCAGTCACACAATCAGCCAGGCTCAGGCTTGGGAGGCTGAGGTACACAGACTGCTTGACCTCCTAAGTTTGAAACCAGCCTTGAAAACTCAGGGAGTCATACAACCGTCCATCAACGCAGAGCTGGGACAAGCCTCAAGGAGGATTGGAAAAAAAGATGTTGGGGAGCACCCTCTTGTCGACACAGCAAGGTGTCTGCAGTCAGCCCAGTCATTTTGCTACCCCTGAGCCTCCCCTGAGACCCTACCGAAGCTTACTCCACACTCTCAAAACATGTATTGCTAAGGCCAAGTGTCACCAGGCTACGGACTTCACAACCCACTCCAGTACACACTCTCTGGGTACATGGTGGCCTTTCTCAGAGACTGACTGTTCTCTGATGGGGGTGTGTACCCGGAACAGTTACTTTTAACCAGCATTTATCATCTGGGACAAGGAGACTCTAACTGCAAGGCCAGGAGTTGAGAGCCAGAAGGAACTGAGAGATAAAAGACTCAATAAGAAATAACGAGTCACACCAAGGTCTCAGGAGGGAGTAAGAGGAAAGCCCTGCAATCTGCAGATTTGCAAGTAGTAGGAGACAGGACTCGGGAGAAACTCAAGGTGACTTTTGCCCAAAGAACTCCAAGGTAGTAAAACAGTTTGTTTGGTTTTTTTTCCGCCCTGGGGCCTGCCACTTTCACCTTCTACCGTGAAGACCAATAGTTAAGAGCCCACGTCTCCAAGCACAATCGACACTAATAGTCAGACAACTGTTAGTCAATACTAACAGTTCAACAACAGCACAGAAACCCCTGCTCCATTCAGGGAGCCATCTGCACAGGGAGACACATTCAAGGGAATCCCACTTTCTCACTGGCTGGCTTAGGAACACACACTGCTTGTTCTCACACACAGAGCAAGCTTGAACCCACGTCAGGAGGCTCAGGGATAACAGAGATGCTGGGACTATTTCTCTGCCATTTACTTCTCCTCGGCCCCCAACTCTGACTTTCATTCTTTCAACTTGTTGAGGACATACATTCAGAGTTGGTATGCCCTTGGTCCCCGATTTTGTTTCTGCTGCTAGGGGTTAAACTCAGGGTTTTGTGCATGATGGGCAAGAGCTCTACCAGTATTTAACACTATTAAATTAGGTTAACAAGGTACAATGAGGCTGGGTGTGGTAGACAGATCTTTGTGAGTTTGAGACCAGCCTGGTCTACAGAGGGAGTATAGGACAGCCAAGGCTACAAAGAGAAACCCTGTCTCACAAAACAAAAGCAAAAAATAAAAAAAGAAAGAAAAGAGAACAAGTAACATAATTTTAAAAAGTGGGTACAGATCTAAATAGAATTTACAAAAGACGAAACGGAAATGACTGAGAAACAAACATCTTTCATCATCAGGGAAATGCGAACAAAACTACTCTGACATTTCAGCTTCCACCAGTCAGAATGGCTAAGATCAGTAAAGCAGATGACAATTTATGCTGTCAAGGATGTGGAGTAAGGGGAACACTCCTCCAATGCTGGTGGGAGTCCAAACTTGTACAGCTACTATGGAAACCAGTTTGGCATTTCCTCAGGAAGCTGGGACTAGATCCCATGATCTAGAGAGACCACTCTTGGGCACCTACGCAAAGGACTGCATCCTATTCCAGAGACACTTGCCCATTCACGGCTATTCTGTTCATCACAGCCACAGACTGGAAACAGTGTAGTTGTCCACAGAAAGATAAAGAAAATGTCATACATCTACATAATGGGCTATTCTTGAGCTGCTTGAAAAAAAATTATGAAATTCACAGGTAAGTAGATGAAGCTAGAAAAAAAAAGATCACCCTGAGTGAGATAATCCAGACCCAAAGACAAATATGACATGTATCTTATATGTGGATGTTAGCTTAAGCCTCTTGATAGTGTGCTATAATCCATAGAACCACAGAGATTAGGTATAGAATAAGAGGTTTGTGGGGAGGGGAGGATCTCCCAAGCAGGAGGAAATACACACACACACACACACACACACACACACACACACACACACACACGCAGAAATTGAAGAGTGGGGGAGATTGGAAAAGGAAGATTAAATGGGTAGGTAGAAGGAAGAGGTTAAGGGAGAGAATACAGGGCAGGGGTTACAACTAGCACTAGCCACTTAAGGAGTCATATGGAAACCTTCTACAGTGCAAGTTCCTTAAAATCTACAGATCCATGAAGGAAATCTAAATGGAGCCACCAACTAACAAGGGAGACACAGACCTAACCAGACACCTCTTGCCAGCAAGTGAAACCTCTATGGCAAGGAATGGGTTGCATCTTATTAACCAATTACCAATTAATTAACCCAAGTAACTAACCTCAACAGGTCCCATGAAAACCCCCAAACAACCCAGACTATTGCCAAAGCTGTTGGCTGCTCTCTCTCTACAAACTGATAGTGAGGCCCTGTTCCTGAAGACAACACCTACACAACCCGCTGAACACGAAGAAGCTGTAAAAGAAGGCTAACAAGCACCTTCACTGCCACTGACTAGTGTTCATGGTACTGAAAGGTACTCCGTAGTATGCTACCAGAGGAGACATGTAAAAATAGCAACCCAGCTACAAACCCTTCCATCTGCAGTGGTGGCCTGTCTGCAGAAGATACTGCTTCAACAGTGTCACAAAAAGCTGGGTGTGGTGGCACACACCTTTTTTTTGTTTTGTTTTGTTTTTTTGAGACAGGGTTTGTGGCACACACTTTTGGTTTCAGCACTCAGAAGGCAGAGGCAGGAAGGTCTCTTAGTTCCAGGCCAGCCTGGTCTACGTAGTGAGTTCCAGGACAATAAGGGTTAGAGAGAAAGACCCGTCTCACACACACACACACACACACACACACACACACACAAAAAAAAAAAAAAAAAAGAAAGAAAAAAGAAAAAAAAAAAGTGACACAAAAATTGTGGGAGTAAACAATCACTATCTGATCAGATTGAAAACCCACACCATGAGATGCAACCCATGCCTGAAACTGCTCCAGTAGCCAAGAACCTAAGATTGGATAGGGTATGGATCAAGGAGAAAACCAAACACTCTTGTTCTGCTAAAGAACTGTAGCAATAAAGTGATTCCTAATGACATTCTGCCATACCTATAGATCTCTGTCTCCCTCAGCCATCATCAGAGAAGCTTCCTTCTGCAGCAGATGGGAACAAATACAGAGACCCACCATTGGACCATGTACAGAGAGCGAGAGATCTCAGAACACTCAGTCCTACGTAGGGTATCTATCAAGTCTCTCCCCTCAGGGAGGGAGCAGGGAACTCTGGGAAGAGGGGGCAGAAAGAGTGTGAGAGCCAGAGGGAACGGAGGACACCAGAGAAAGAAGGCCTTCTAGACAGAAGCTGGACTAACAACAAAGACTGTGGCAGCATGCTCAGAGGCTGCACAGGTTCAAGCCAGAGGAGGTCCCAGTGCTGAGAGGGAGAAGTAGACACAGCCTCTATCCCTAACCCAAAAGCTATCTCCAACTGACAACCACTTGCAGAGGAAATATTAGCTTCTTCAAAGGAGTCTCCCTAGGTATACAAACTACCCTTAGGTCCTATGGGCAGGAGTAGATGGCCAAGTCAAAACAAACTCAATAGTATTTTTTTTCCTTTGGTCTCATTTGCTTTGTCTGGGGATTTTTTTTTTTTTTAAGTTACTAGTCTTTTGCTTGCATATTATTATTTCCAACTTTGTGTTTTTATGGGTTTTAATTGTGTACTTTTTCATTTTATTCTGGTTTTAGTTTGTTTTTACTTGCCTATATATTCTGTAAAGAGAGAGAGAAAGAAGGCATGGAGTTGGATGGTTAGGGAGGATCTGGGAGGAAATGAGGGAAGGGAAACCATGATCAGAATATATTATATGAAAAAACATTTAAAAGAAAAAAGCAAAGGTGAAGAGCTATTGAGAAAGAGAGCTGACTACAACTTCGGGCCTCACACACATCTGCATACACCCACACAAACACTGGGGTACATGCATATAATTCACAAAAAGAAACTTTGAAGTAAAATAGGACACAATGCATACACCTTTCTTTTCCATGGTTCAGACAGACAGAAAAAATGACACATGCAGTGGTACACAGAGAAAGAGTAGGAGGGAGAGGGAGGAGCAGGAAGAGGTGGGGCAAACTGAGTCAAATGTGAACAACTGGAGAATCCGGACGAAGGTCTATGGCAGTTCTCTGACATGTTTTTGAAACTTTCAGTGATACTTTTATCACTATACACCCATATCAAGAATTTTATATTTTTGCCTAAAGATAAATAGAAAAGATGGGCAAAGGAAATCCTTTCTTTAAAGAGAAATGGCGGGTAGGTGTGGTGGCGCCTGCCTGTAACTTCTCAACACTCAGGAGGCTGAGTCATGAGTATTGTCACGAGTTTAGGGCAGCCTGGCCTACACAATGAGTTCTAGGCCAGCCCAGGCTATAAGAACCCTGTCTTTAAAAAACAAAACAAAATAAGTAAACAAAAAAGTATCACCATACTCAATAAGCAGACAGTGCTGGTGACTCATGTTGCTAGAGACAAAAGAGAATTCAGTAAGAAATAAATAATTATAAGAAAACTAATTATCTATTCAACAGGGAGCCTGGGGGCTCTCAGAGCTTACCCAGACTCCAGACACATCACAGTAAATAATTCCGAGAATTGCTTGCTGCCCAAGTATTTTAACTTCTGCTTTTGTTCTGAGATAGCCGCTTGCCATGTTGCCCAGGGTGGCCTCCAGACTAATGAGCTCAAATTGTCTTCCCATCAGCCCCCTGTGTAGCTGCATTGGCTGAGGCCAGCTCTAATGGTGACTCCATACATATAACTTCCACAGATCTTAACTCTGCCAACTCCTCTGAACACTCACCTTCATAATGGTTTCGTTAATCAGGTTTTCACTGATGATGGCAGCAGTTCCCAAGCTAGAGTTTGCAATCTTAGTGGCTGTTGTGTTCATTGGCTTCACGGGATGAAGCCTAGAGAGAGACAAGAAAAAGATCCTTAAACCTTCAGTAACCACAAAGCTGAAACCCACTGAACTCAAAGATGGCTGCCGGCAAGCCAGGCAAGGTATAGGGGGTGGGGGTGGGGAAACATTTCTGGTCCAACAGCCAGCCTAATGCCTTAGCTCCTGTGGAATTCAAAGTAAGCAGAACCAGACAGCCACAAACAACCAGCAACACACATCCCTTGCCGAGGTGTCCCGACAGACTCTAAGTCTGTCAGTCTAGTTATGGGCACAAGAACATGAAGACCATCTCTCACGCTGGAACGTATCTCTGTAGCAGAGTACTTTCCCAGCATGCACAAGGCCTCAGGCTCCATCCCCAGCACTGAAAAAAAAATTATCTTAATTAAAATAAATAAATAAATAAATAAATGAGATGTTAACAGTGAAGAAGAAAGAAAGACAGTTTCTCATCCTTGGAGGTAGCTAGAGACTAGGACTCTACTGAAGGGCACTGCAGAACCTAGGGAAGACTGCAGATCATACCAGCAGCTCTTTGAGCAGCTTCCAGGGGAACTTCCCAGCGTCGCTTTGTTCTACCGCTCCGTTTCACCTGGCTTCTGAAGCTCCCACCATGCTTCCACAGCTACAAAGGACCTCCACACTGTGGAAACATTCCTAATCTATCTTTGAAGACTGCCACGTCCTTGCTACACACGTAGCAGGGTCTTGAGCCATTCCAAGCACAAAGTACACAGTCCTTGTGTGACAAGCCTTGCCAGCAAAACAGGCACATTCTGCCATCAGGACATCCATTTGGTTTGAAGGCATGGTCTCTGCAGGTAAAAGCAAAGAGAAAGGACATCCTTCCCATGTACAAAGACAATCTCCCCATCGTCTCTCACCTGTGCTTGGATGCCCCAGCTCCAGCACTTGGCTGAGCTGGTACTGGATGTATCTCTGAGGGTGTGACCCAGGCTTGCAGAAGTGGCTTCTTCTTGCCAAAATTTTCAACTTTACCAGCAGAGCCTTCTGTTGTTGCTTTTTGTTGAGATTCTGCTAGGTTACTGTGGTGACTGTTGAAAGATGGAGAGCTGGGGAAAGAGTGTGTGGCAGGAAAGGTCTCAGAGAGTGAGGAGCTGGGCACAGGAGAGCCCTGGGATACGCAGAG
Source organism: Meriones unguiculatus (assembly GCF_030254825.1). NCBI lineage: Eukaryota > Metazoa > Chordata > Mammalia > Rodentia > Muridae > Meriones > Meriones unguiculatus. Next base: position 19,200,247 of record NC_083352.1, read on the forward strand.
AGGCGAAGCTGGCCTCCCATCCCCCTTCACTTTCTCTTCCTTGTTAGTTCCGGGGCCTGGTATCTCTTTATTCACACTTGAGTTCTTGCCAAGATGTGGTGAAGGAATTCCTAATGCAGCTGTCTGCTCAGAAGAAACTGCTTCAGGAGTTTTGGGCCTGAAGTCATGCAGATTCTCCATGGGCACTGACTCATGTGCCTGATCACTTGGCATCTCTGCTTTCTCCAGACAGGACGGTGACCTGTTCAAGGGTGAACCTCCTGCTTCTAGATCAACCAGCTTTACTGCCTTCCTTCCATCTCCAGCCTCATCTACTCGTTCGTCATCTGATGCCACTTCAGGAATGGATGGAAGAGACAAGCTCAGGGGATCAGCCATGAGAGGAGATGTCACCTCAGAGGCAGACGGAAGGTCATGTAGTGGGTTAGACAGTAGGCCTTCATGATCACTGGCTTTGCTCTGACAAGAAGTGATGAGATCATCATTCTCTTCATCCCTCAAGAGCTGGGTACCGCTTGCTGGGCTGGCTTCACCTGTGGGTCCTTCTGGAAAACTCTTGCTTTCAGAAGGGATGGTAAGCTGAGCTTCTGTGGCCACAGGTTCCTCTCCTATGTGTACAACCTCTGTGTGAGGAGACTGTGTGGTCATGCTTCCAGCAATGGGCCCTTCATGTGTCAGGTGCTGGCGATGACTTCCATCCTCTTCCTCAAGCCCAGTGGGTCCCTCTGTTTCTTCTTCTACAAAGAGCTGTTCAGAAAAGGACACTCGTTTCTTGGCTTTCTTTTGACCTCCACTGGCACTCAAATGCATCTCTTCATATTTTGGTGTTGTGCTGTCAAACGAGGAGGCTGCCTCTTCCTCTTGAGGAAGAGGTGTTGCTTCTTTGACTGCAGAAGTCATTCTACCATCCTGATCGTTCTCCACAGAAGACCTAGACTGACACTCTGGGTCTGAAGTTCCCACTGTGGGAGACCCGTCAGCAGGGTTTACAATTCTGCCACTGTGGAGTGAGAGCACTGAGCGTACTTCCTGGGCCTCTTCAGGTGAGGGAACCCGGTGCTGTTCTGGGAAAGGAAGCTTCACGAGTTCTTCATGATGCCTCATGAGGGTCTTTCCTGACTCATCACTGCCAGCTTCCTTCCCTGTGCCTGTCTCCCTGGTCTTGCTCCCTGAAGACTCTTCCGTCCCCTTCCGAGCTGGGATAGGAAGCTGTTTGCAAGGTGCTCCCAAGGCGGAAGAAGTGGTGTTCTCGTCTGGTGTTAAACTCTCCTTTGGAGAGATTGTTTTGAGGAACAAAGAAGGTTCTTCAGAACTGGCCTCAGCCCTGCCTGTGGGGGGCCAGTGTTCGAGTGGAGTGGATGTGGAGATAGGAGCTGCTAGAGGAGAGGAGGAGGAGAAGACAGAAGGACTTTCAGAGGATTGTGTCTCTGAGTCACACCTCAAGTCAGAAAAGACAGGAGCCTGAGTAGAGCTAGAAGGAAGAGTCGGAAACAGAGCAGAGACAGGGGAAGGAAGCCTGGCTTTGGGTTGAGCCTCTGGAGAAACTTCCAGTCTGCAAAAAGGACAAAATAAAATCTGCAGGTCAGTTGCAGATGCATTTCAAGAAATGTATAAAACTAGTCAGTAAAGAGGGACAGGTTTTTAATGTTTGGGGCAGAATCTACAAGGTAAAGGGAACAGCAATTCTTGACATACAAATGAATCACTGTTTTTCCTCAGCACTGGGGAATCAAAGCCAGGGCCTCGCACATGGAATGTAAATAGCTCACAACTGAGACATGCTCTCCCCACAGAAAGATAGACTGATGAGCACCACGCACACTGTCACACAAGGGGCTGTTGCAACATAAAGGGAAGATGCAGCTGGGGCAACAGTCTATGGTTTATTTTAGTGATACAGTCAGAGTCCTGAGTACTTGGGACCACCACAGGGCCAAAGGCATTTGGAAAGCTTGGAGTAATGAAAGGCTTAACACAAGGCAAAGAGTATGGATTTTGAAGCGGAAAGTACATCTGCTGCAGAATCCCCCCAAAATGTCTCTCCACCCCCATACCAGAGAAACACCAATGTCCCTCAGAAAAGCAGGCTTGAGTAGGCTCTTACGACCAGGCATGGAGGAGACAGAGAATGGTCACAGGTACACTAACGGGTGGACCAACGGTCTCTCACACCAGCAAACTGATGCCAAGAGGAAAGGCAGCTGTCTCTAACAGGGCAGCATGCACTGTAAACCCTTAAAACACGGGTTCCGCCCATGTACCCACCACAACCATGTAGGCTAGCTCACATGCCACAGACTGCCCCCTTTCACCAGAATCTGGTCAGCTCGATGAGAACAGCAGCCTCCACCTACAGATGCTGTGTCCTTAGCCTGGGAAACACCCCTGCCCTTTGTGCTGAGCAGGCCAGACCGGCAGATCGGTTCAAATGACTTAAGACTAGCAAAGCTTTGCATACATATCCTCAGACTGACCACATTTGCTCTAGTGAAGACTTGGCCAAATACCAGGTGTTGGCAGAGAAAGGCCCCATATGTAAAAAACTAAGACTCACCTAGGCTTCACAGCTTTGGTCTGGGGAGCCCTTGGAGCGGGAACTGGTGGTTTTGGTTCAGTCTTAGACTCCAGGCTGGATTCTAGGTCTGAGATCTGCACATCTTCAAAAGGGTTTGGGGAGTTGCCAATCTGGGAGGCAACAGGAACAGCATCTTTCTCGGCTCTTCTCACAGTGTCTTCCTCCCGCAGCTGGCCTCCCACGAGCGTGGCTTTCCTTTCCTTCTCTTTCTCTGAGACAATGGGAAGAGGTTCACCTTCACTGTCCTTAGCCACATCTTTCTTTCCGGTCACCAGAGAAAGCAAAGAGGATTTCTTGCTCTCCTGCTTCTTGCTGTCTTTCGTCTCCTTGGTAGCCTCCATGTTAGCTGGAGACATGTTCTCTCTAATGTCCCCACTGGTCAGGACTCGATAGGATGGCAGAGACATGGACTTCATGGAGTCCTTGGTGGAAGAGTCAGACAGTCGCCTGTCAGAGGACATGCCGCCTCCTTCTCCAGGTTCCTTAGGAGACCGGACAGCCAAGTTTTCAGTGGATGCGAACAAATGCTTCTTCCTGAAGCCCTGTGGGGATGGAGAATCAGAAAGGCTGCTGTCTCTGATCTCACTCTTGGCCTCTGGCTGCTCCAGGTAAACATGGTTCCCATTGATACAGACGTTAGATCGGGAAAGGGAGTCGTTCTTGGACCGGAGGCCCCCGAGGAAGGAGAGCCCTTCTTTCCTGGGAAGGCTAAAGCTGCTCAATTGTGTATGGTCTCCACTGGACGTCCTCTTGTGGGACATGACTGGGAAGAAAACAAACAGCAAAAGGGGTGAGTGCTCGAGAGACAGTTTAGCAAGTAAAGGAATTTACTGCAAAGCCTCGTGAACGAGTTAAACCTCCAGGACCTACATGTTCAAAAGAGAAATGAAGCCCCACAAGCTATCCTCTCTCCCGAACACACACACACACACACACACACACACACACACACTAAAAATTGAAGCTAAGGATATAGCTCAAAGTTAAAGCATCTGTCTATTACACACAAGGCTCCGGGATTCAATCTCTAGTAATGAAAAAAATAAAAAAGAAATTAAATGAGTGAGGGATTTGTGACACAGCTCAGTGATGGAGTTCTTGATTAGCGTGTATGAAGCCATTGTTTTTATTCCCAGCATTGCAAAGCTAGGGAGAGAGGAGGCTTGGGGCTGGGAGAGGGGGAATAAGCAGTTGTAATGGGCAGGGGTGACTGTCAGTCATGAACATCAGCACATATTTCCAATGGTGGGAACTGACAGGAAGATGCTAAGCACCCGAAAATGCACAATTCAGTTCCCTACAACAGCCGGAACAGTCAGCGGTGCCAAAGTTAAGAAATCCAGTGTTAAACCAATGGAAAAGGCCACACTCTCGACAGCGTAACAGAATCTGGCCACTAAAAGTTCTGCAGTTGTTGCTGAAGTTCCAATTATACAATTCAGAGTCAAGGAGGCTGGACTACTGAGCTTCTGTCAGGAATGTACCGCATGGGAGCTCAGCACACACCAGAAGCTCAGCAGTTGTCTGATGAATTAATAACGCACTACACACACAACAGGTGCTGGGGATGAGGCTTGGTGTTAGAGCACTTGCCCAGCATCCTCAAAGCCCAGATCCTCAGGACGGTGAGAAAGCAAACAGCCGCAGAGAACCTCAGATGCACTTATTCTGCGAGCTTCCAACCCTTGGAAAAAGTATCCCCATATTCTTAAGAAACATCACCTTAAGTGAGGTCTTCCTCGCCCCGGGAACAAAGATGGCTCCTCAGCAACCTCTTTACTGTAGTAACTAAAACCCGAAGACCTGCTTTGGCCCTTCTTAGAGCCAGTCAGCTTAGCTGGGGGGGGGGGCGGGGGGGCAGGGGCGGAGGGGGGCTGGAGGGTGAGCAAAGACAGGAACTCACCATCAGAGGTGGAGGAGGAGGACTCATCCTCATTGTCATCATCCTCATCCCACCGGGACTGGAAGTCTCCTGGACGAAGCAGCACTTTGTCTGGCTTTGAAGTGGGCAGGACAGACATGGACTGGGAGAGCGGCGTCTTCTGCAAATTCGACTTGGAAAACAAAGTCTTGATCTTCGATTTCTTTTTCTTGTCTTTTGAGAAAGACTCATCATCGCTGTCGACTGAGGGTGTCATGCTGGGGACGATGGCCGAAGCGGTATCCGAGGCGCTATCCTTATTCTTCCCTTTGATCTTGTCCTTCAGCTTTCCAAATGGACTCCGAGACTTATCTTTCATGGAGAGGTCAAACATGCTGGCAGTCATGTTGTTTCTCATAAATTGGATATCGACCTCAATTTCTCCTCGCTCTTTGTTCTTCTTTCCTGGTTTGGACTTCAAGGTGTACCATCTAAAGGAGGAAAGGTCAAGAGATTACATTTGGATAAAAGCAGCTCCAGCAGGGCTCCTGACCCCATCACTGGCCTCTCCTCTCTGCAGCTCTAACCTCTCATTCAAACACACTTTGACACTGTCTCAATGAAGGGGACCAGCTAGGGTAAGGGAAAGTGCAGGACTTTGCTTTTACTTATCCACTCATTTTTGTAGTGCGAAGGCTCTAACAAGGGCATCAAACAGAACAGGCAAGTGTTCTTCCATCAAGTTAAATCCCTAGCTCTGTACTTTTATTTTTGAGAAGTTCCCCCCCCCCCATATGCTTGACAAAGGTAGTCATTTTACTGGGAATTAGATCTAGGGCTTTAAGAATACTACACAAGCAGTCTACCACTGAGCGCTATCCTCATCCCTTACAGTCTTCTGCAGGAATAATCCGATAATGAGTTATTTCTAAAAATAAAAAATTTGGCATAGGGTTACAGGCCCGGAGTCAGAGTTTGAGGCTAGCTTAGAAAATACAAGACCCTACCTCTGTCAGGTGTGACAACACACACCTTTAATCCCAGCACATGGGAGGCAGAGGAAGGCAGATCTCTGTGAGTTTGAGGCCAGCCTGGTCTACATATCTTTTCCAGGACAGCCAGGGATACACGAGACTCTATCTCAAACAAACAAACAAACAAAAACAAAGAACAAAACCAAAACAAAAAAAAAAAAAAAAAAAAAAGATGGAACTAATACTAAAATAGACCCACAATGGGACAATATGCAGGGTCTGAGAAATCTTTGAAAACTCAGTCCTAAACAGTATGTCTCCAACAAATCCCTACTGTCCGGGCTCAGGGAACTCTGTGGAAGAGGAAGCAGAAAGAATGTAAGAGCCTGAGGGAATGGAGAATGCCAAGGAGATAAGGCCTTCTAAATACAACAGGATTGACACAGGCATGAACTCAGAGAGACCGTGGCAGCATGCTCAGGGCCTGCACAGCTTCAAGCCGGGCGGCTTCAGGTGCTGAGGGAGAAGCGGACACAAGTCCCCACCCCTAACCTGAACGCTGTCTCCAATGCACAACCACTTGCAAAGCAAAGTTAATTCTCTCAACTGGAGTCTCCCTGGATATACAAACCACACTTAAGAGCAGGCCCCATGCCCAGCTGTATATAGCCAACACAAATGAACTCAAAAGTATTTTTGTAGATTTTTTTTTATCTCCTATTGCTTTGTTGGGGGATTTTTTATTTTTATTTTTGTACCTTACTGATCTTTTGCTTGCATGTTATGGTTTCTGATTTTGTGTTTTTATGGGGTTTCTGTGTGTGTATGTTTTTTTTTTCTTTTTAAAAAATTCTGGTATGTTAAGCCAGATGGTGGTGGCACATGCCTTTAATCCTAGTACTTGGGAGGTAGAGGCAGGTGGATCTCTGAGTTCGAGGCCAGTCCGGTCTACAAAGTGAGTTCCAGGACAGCCAGGACTGCAAAGAGAGATCCTGTCTTGAAAAACAACAAAACAAAACAAAATTCTAGTATGTTTGTTTTATTTGCCTGTTTGTTTTCTAAAGAGAGAAAGAAGGCATGGAGTTGGGTGGGTGGGAGGTCCTGGGAGAAGATGGAGGAGGGGAAACCATGATCAGAATATATTGAATGAAAATGTATCTTCAATAAGAAAAAGACAGAATAACACCCAAATCCCTCTTAGCAAAATACAAGACTCTGAGAGAGAGAGAGAGAGAGAGAGAGAGAGAGAGAGAGAGAGAGACAGAAAAGAATTTTATCACATTAGTTACAACATTAGCCAGGCATGGTGGTGCATGCCTTTAATCCAGGCACTCTGGAGGTAGAGGCAGGCAAATGTGTGAGTTTGAGGCCAGCCTGTTTACAAAAGTTCCAGGACAGCCAGGGCTATAGAGAAGCCCAGTCTCAGAAAACCAAAACAACAACAACAACAAAAAAAAAAACAACCCCAAATTAGTTCCAATGACACACTTGCCTTCATTAAGGGCAATTAAGTTTTTATGTAAACTTACAAATAAATATCAGATGGCTCAGCAGCTAAGAGCACAGGCTGCTTGTCCAGAGGGTCCTGGTTCAATTCCCAGCACCCACACGGTGTCTCAGAACCTCCATTTATAACTCCAGTTCCAGGAGATCCGATACCCTCGTCTGGCCTCCGCAGGCGCTGCGTGTGTGTGTGGTACACGCACGTTCAAGCAGAACACCAATACACATACAAGTTTTGAAAAATTTAAGCTTATAAAAAGGAATAAAGACTGACAGAGGGTAATATGAACATACACAATTCAGTTTCAAAAAGAGAGAGGGATTTTTTTAAGGCCTCAAATGATGAATACTGTATGGATGGTTCCTCTGACATGAGGCACCCAGCATAGTCAGATCACCGTGATAGAAAGTGGAAAGGTGGCTGAAGGGCCTGGGGGATGAGCAGAGCAGGAAGTAATGCCTGAAGGGTACTAGTTCAAGTTGGAAAAGAAAATGAAAAGGTTCTAAAGACAGATGGTGGTGGCAGTTACACAACAATATGAATGGATACGCAGCTTCACACTTAAGGTGGTTAAAATGGTAAATTTCAGGGTGGGGGTGTAGGGCAATGGTGGATCCCCTGCCCACCATATGAGATACCTTGGGTTCAATGCCCAGTATCATAAAATAAGCTTAAAAATGTATGAAAAGATAAATTTTGAATTTTGTCACGGTTTGAACTAATGAAAACCTGACGAGAAAGCATTCACATTAGACTTAGCTAACAGAAAAGAATATTTCAGACATCTGTTCATGTATTTTACATGGTCCTTTGCAAGCTACTTCAAGACATGGCAAACGAGAGGGTACCAAACCTCCTCTGCCTGGGAACTTCAGGAGGGGGATTCTCCTTGACATTCATTTTTCCATCTGCAAACCTGATCTCTGGTGAATTGGGGGCCCAATTCATTGCAGGCCTTTAAACAACAACGACCTGAAATACCTGGCCTCCAGATCCACCCACTGGCCATCTCACAAGCGGAGAACTTACTTTTTTTTTCTTCTTCTTCAGTGACCTACTTAAAGGCTCAGCGCCTGAACTTTAAGGAAATGATGGCTGTGTCCAAATGAGCACAACTTCCTCTCTCACCTTCAATGGCAGCTCAGCAAAAGCCAATATCCCCCCAGCTATGAGGCTCATTCTGTACACAGGAACGTAGACCCCTAACCCTTCAACCGCACTCATGGCATCCCCTGCACTTGAGCCTCCCAGGGTGGCGAGGAGTGAATACTGGTGAGTGGAATGAAGCTCAAGATAGCTTGATCCCGGCGCTGTTACAGAGCCCGGCCAGGATTTGGCATTTCCTTAGCTCTTCTTCATTCTTGACCAAGAAGAGGCTTGCTTTAAGCTCATTCTCCTGACCCGTTTTCAAACTCTTTCTGAGGAGAGTTTAAGACGCTTCCCCTTCCCCTCCCTCCCACCCACTTTGTGTGTGCATGCGCATGTGAATATGCCTGTGTGTGCGTGGTGGTGGGGTGCGAGGGAGGAACTGCAAGGCCTCATACATGGTAGGCAAGTGCTCTACTGCGGAGCTAAAGCCCAGTCTATATACTTTCAATTTACATATCCCAAAATAAAAGGAGAGAGGGGAAACTCCAGCACAGCTTGGCCCCAGTCATAGCCTGTGGGACAACCACTGAAGGTCCAGCACATAGAACTGCCAGGAAGAACTTGAAGTGCAGCTAGGACCCAGCAATATGAGCTGCCGGCCTGGACGGGCAAAGAGGGAAAAAAGTTCATGGTTTTAAGCCACGGATGTGAAGCAGGGGAGGGGAGGAACAGCCACAGCTGGCTTTTAACACAATTCTGCCGGCAAGCCTAGTACCTTTCCAGTACATGGAGGGCCTGGCCTGGAATGCTTTGCATATTTGTCAAGAGGTTGAGAGGATTATTTGTATTATTTTTTTTTCCCCTGATAGTCAGGGTTGCCCTGGTGACGAAAGCTGTTTTGGCTTTTGTAATAGTATTTGTAGAAACCTGAAAGGAGAAGTGGCTGAAGGCTGAACGCAAACCCTGTGATGACCACAACTGCAGGCAGCGGGGTTACTCCGCAAGAAGGGGCTGGGGACAGGGTGCTTCTCCACCAGCCATTCAGTCATTCAGGCACACAAGCACATTCAAGACCTTCAGATAATGCCACCTGACCATTCCTGGGACCAGGCTTGCCTTTCTGAAGGTTATCTGGGCCAAAATGCTTATGTAAACAAACTTAGAGCCGGCTCCAGAATGCTCCCCACCAATTGTTACCCGCAGCTCGAGCACTGCCTTTGGAAACCTCCAGCACCACATGCGAGCAGAAGTCTCCCTGGCTGTCCTTGCCGATTATTTTCATAAGCAGACCCGAAGTCAGCCAGCAGGTAGCTGAGGAAGCTGGGGCTCTGGCAAACTGATCTGCAATCACAGGTAGCAAGCTTCCTAGCAAAACCGTCTAGAATGTTCCCATCACACAGCAAGGGAAGAAGTGGAATGCTTCTGCCAATACAACTCTAAAACCTGTCAGCCTAGCCAGAAAGCCACAGCGAAACCACCTGGCAGCAGACAAGCTAGTCTTTTTGTTTGTTTGTTCTTTTATTTTTTTTAAATGTTTACTCTTTACAAACATTACATCCTGACTACAGTTTCTCTACCTCTACTCCCAGTCCTCTCCCAGCCCCCTAGATCCACTCCTCCTCCGTTTCTCTTACAAAACAAACAAACAAACAAAACAAAACAAAACAAAAAAAAAAAAAAAAAAAAGCAGACAGGCAGGCCTCTCAGGGATATCAACTGAACATGGCATATCAAGTTATAATAAGACAGGAACAAACCCTCACATGGTTGGACAAAGCAACCTAGTAGGAAGAAATGGTCCTAAGTGCAGGCAAAAGAATAAGAGATAGCCCCACTCTTGCTGCTAGGGATCCCACAAGAACACCAAGCTTTGCAACCACGACCTATACCTATACGCAGAGGGCGGAGCTCAGGCCCATACAGGGTCCGTGATTGTCACTTCAGTCTGTGTGGACCCTTTTAGCTGGTCCTGTGGGTTATGTTCTCATGGTCAGACAATATATTCTAAAGAGACACTTCTGTCCCAAATATTAGGAATTCTTCAGGAGTCTCACACTGAGGAAAGGAAAAGGGTGGAGCCTTGTGCCAACTAGAGGAGGAAACTCTTCCAGGAAAAGGTTTTCACACAGTTCTGGCAACTTACCAGTTGACTGTCCCACAGGGTACACAGGAGCTAGGTAACGCTCGCTGTTGGATGCTGGGGGCGGGGGTGTGTGTACGGTCACACCATGACAGAATTGCTAAGTGAGGCGTACAGTTTGCCCTGTACTTAAACCCACCTCAAGTCCGACGTGGGGCAGCTGGACCTCTTCCCACTGTGGCCATGTTGAACACACCCCCTTTCCTGCTTTTTAGTATTACTTGTCTCTTTAGCGACACACTGGGACTGGTGGGCAAGCCTTTGATGTGCCAGAGCCCGGGCTTTGAGCCTGAAAACTCCATTAACAAAGTTCATGAGTGACTCACCCTCTGGAATCCCAAATCGGATTATGGCTGTGGGCTTCAGCATTACAGTCAACTCCATTTTTCAGTGTTTTTATCTGTTTCTAATTCACTTAACTCCTGTCCTCCAGAGAAGCAGTTAATAGATAATCTGGCCCAGCACAGCCACACAGCATAAAGCAGCAACGTAGGTGTTCCGGCATTACCTTTCACATGGGCCCAGAACGCTTCTGCTATCCTAAGATCAGGGTTGGGCTCATTTTTCTGTCCAAAGGGCAGAGAGAATGCAGCAAGAGAGCCATAATCTCATGCAGTAAGTTTATTTTTAAACTTGATATGATATGAAAAAAGTCCTTCACCTATCAAAAAATTTAAAAAGTCAAATGATCCCTTTTAAAAGTATATAATTTATTATATGCTTTATAATTTGTAATTATATTTACAAAATTAATATTTATATTCTGCTACTATAATTAAAATCTAGTCCTCTGAAATTAAAAAGACCTCCAAATCTATAGAAAGCAATGGGGAATTCATAGAAACTTTTTTTTTGGGGGGGGAGGGTTGCTGTGTAAACCTGTGTGGGTTTATGGTGTATGGATCGGACCTAAGGACTTGTGTATTTGAGGCAAGAGCTTCACCACTGGGCTATATACCCAGCCCTTCTATAATATTTTACAATAATAGCAAGTACAGGATAAAAATTCCAGTCACACGAGATAGCAGAGAATAAGAAACTTGGTCCCTTACTTTTTCCATCTCCTCCCCAGGATCTCCTAGAAACAATGACCAGTTTTGTACTCTCCCAAGTGACAATTTGGGTTCCTATTAAGTGAAAAATACATGTTATCTAAATAACCTACCTTGTGGTGGTTATGTAGGGGTTCTTTTTTGGGGAGGCTGGGTGGGATGGGGTGGGTGAAGGTTCCAAAATAATGTTAACAGCTAAAAACACATAAAACATTGTTTATGTTTCTTACAATGTGTCTTTTTTTTTTTTTTTTTTACATTTTATTTACTTTATGGCCGATTGTAGCCCACTCTCTCATTTCCTCCCAGTCCCATCTTCCCACCTTCCTCTCCCTCTCCCCCTCCCCTAGTCCAGTGAAAGGGGAAGTCCTCCTCCCCTACTATCTGACTCTAGCCTATCAAGTCTCATCAGGACTGCCTGGATCCACAAGGAGGTAAATACTCACATTTGTAACCCTAGCACTCAGGAGATAGAAGCAGGAGGATCATGGAGGCTGGCCTTGGGCAGACAGTGAGACAGACCCCGTCCTTGTTGGGGGACAGGGAAAAGAAAGAAGTGGGGGGAGCTGTGAGGGAGCACTGAGGAAGACAGGGCCTTCTTCCACAGGTGAGGGAAACAGGAGCTCTCTCAGTGCACCCCACAGACATAAAGCTGGGGTGGGTAAAGGCCTGCCAGGAACGCCTCTGGAACAACACTCTGTGGCTGGAGCAACATGTCTTCACACTCCAGAAGGCAGCCGCACAGAGAGAAATCCAAGTCTTCAAGATCCATGCATGCCGGGCATTGGTGGCACACACCTTTAATCCTGAGTTGGAGGCTAGCCTGGTCTACAGAGCAAGTTCCAGGACAGCCAGAGCTCCGTAGGGAAACCCTGTCTTGAAAAACAACAACAACAAAACAACAACAACAAAAACAAACAACTCATGCAAACATATTTCTACTCTTCACACTGCAGTTAGAGGGGTGAAGAGACTCATGGTTTGCTTCTAGTCAGGGAGAAGTGCGGGCGCCAGACATCACAACACATCAGTTACAGCTGGGCGCAGTGGCACAAGCCTGGAATCCCAGCTCTCGGGGAGGCAAAGGTAGGTGGATGTCTGAGTTGGGGATCAGCCTGGTCTACCAAGTGAGTTAAGGACAGCCAAAGCTACGCAGAGAAACCCTGTCTTTTAAAACCAAAACCAAACCAAACCAACAAACAAAGCATTAGTTGCACTGAGACAGCAGCTGCCTGCTTTTTTTTTCCTTAAAAAAAAAAAATCTGAAAATTACATTTCTTTATTTGTTTATGTATTTTGTATGTCTGGGAGAGAGAGAACGTAATCACAGCATGGCAAGCACACCTTATAGGGGTTGGATGAGTGGCTCCTGGAACTGAAGGGTTTAGTAGTAAGTACTTTTAGTCACTAAGTGTAGCCACTGGGTCTAGCTGCCAACTTCTAACTTTAAACACTGGGACAACTACTGGAAACTTCCTCACTGTGTGCATGCAAAAATATTCCATGTGAAAGACACTCCCATGAACGCACAAACTTCACCACAAACAAGGCTCTCAACTAACCTAAGACCCTACAGAATTCAAAGCCACCTATCTTGAGAAACTAATAAAAACATCGCATCTACTTTGAACCCCAGAAGGGTCCAGAGAAGGGAAGGTCAAGAAGACCCCCCAGCTCTAGCAGGCTAGATGTCTGAGCTCATTGCAGGGTCTCTGGGTCTAGCCTGGGCCAGCACCGCTACCCCCTTCCCTTTTAGGGCCAAATCTCAACTACAGGCTGTAGCACAAAGTCAGTGCCATCACCATAGAAACCTAGCATCAAGACTCTGAGGACTAAGGCTCCTCCAGAAGGAAGGCACCGGTACAGAACAGTACCCCACAGGGTGTTTGGAAGCAGGACAGTCATTCCTTTCCTAGATGAGGACACTTTATGAAGCAGCTCAGAAATTGTCTTCCTCGGGATTATAAATAGGGCAGAACGCCATACTGTGGGCCTCTGAGGTTCAAAAAATTCCTGCCTTGGATAGCACGGCAGCAGTGTGGAGCAATAGTGACAGAGAAGTTTATGGCTTGTGACACGTTGGCAGTGTGTCCTCTACAGCAGCTATGCAGTTTAGCAAGTTCTGCTGTGGAATGAGGTGGGTAGGTGGCAACCAGGGCCTAACCGTCCACCCTGAGCCAGTCCCTACCCACTCTTAGCTGCTGGAGGAGCTAGTCCCGAGAGCAGTGGACGGCTCCTGCTGGTTTTCACCCTCACCTCTAAAATGGCCACTTTAGTAGCACTGAAAAGGTTATTTAGGAGCCACCAAACTTGATCCTAAGAACTGGTGAGTGACATGAAGAAAACACAGGCAGGAGAAGAACCATTTGGAGGCCAGGTGAGATGGCTTAGCAGATAAGATCGTTGTGGCCAACCCTGCTGACCAGAGTTAGGTCCTGGGGCTCAGGTGGTAAAAGGAGAGAGCCAACTGACTCAAGTTGTCCTCTGAACTTTACATGTGCACTGTAACACACACACACACACACATACACACACACACAGAGAGAGAGAGAGAGAGAGAGAGAGAATGAAGGAAAAACAAAAGGGAAAACAAACACATACATATCACACACACATATTACAAGACGTGTTACAAGAAAGTGAAATATCAAGTATGCTTTTAAAGAGACACTTAATCCCATGCTAAGCTGACACCTACTGTTTCACACATTTCCTTTAAGGTTTTGTTTTGCTGTTGTTGTTTTCCCCCTATGCAGTTAACAGTTTCGAGCTGAGCTGAGAGACTTTGGACAATTTGTCGAACCCTGCCCTGGTTCTACTCTGAAACAAGGCTGAGGGTACCTGGGTCAGAAGGATGTCATAAAGTTTAGAAGATGTAAGCGTCTAGAGCCAGGCCTGCTGTTACAGCTGTAAGTTCTACTTAGCTAGAATCAGAACGCACAGGCAATTTTATTTGTTGCACATGGCACAAGCCTTAGAATCTTCACATCGCCAATTCTGATGGCTCCGTGACATCCCGCCACCTGAGAATGCTAGAGTGGGCCCCAAGTCAGAAAGTTCCTGACATGAAGATAAATAGTTCTAACTATGTTACCCAACACTCAAACATGCCCATCTACCATAAGTACCAATGGACTTGTGTTTCAAGGCATAGGAAAACATTTACTTTCACCCACACAATTAGTATTATATACTTTCAGTTTATTTTCCTGGGATTATATAATTTCCAGGAAGTTATTTTTTAATGGAAGACCTTAAAAACGTCACGATCAAAGTATATGTTCTGGAACTTGCTGGGAGATGTAATTGCCATCACCAGGGCCTTTATGGCTTTTCCATCAGTGGGTGAAACGGGAACCAGAGGCTCCTGTGATTAGCAATGCAGCTGAGCAGTGCAGTGCAGCATATGATTAGGGTATTTCTAAGCAGAAAGTACAAGTTCAAGCGCCCATATGAAAATACTTTCTACGAATTACAAAACTTAACTCACATGTCAACATGGAAGCCTATCGTTCCTACAGTTGTCCACCTGCAAAGTTGGTTATATTTCAGAGAGCCACAAACGGTACTATGCTATAGATGAGACCTGCGACCTTAGCTCTTACCTCGGTATAAAGACCACCAGTGTATCACGCCTGGCCTGCCAGAGGAATGCACCACGACAATGACAGATCCCTCACAAAAAGCAAGTTTAAGGATGGGGAAAGAAAGTGCCTAGTCTGGTACCCCATGCCTTGGCCAAGACAAAAGAAAACAAACCGGTGACAGACATCAAAGGACATTCAGTCCCCTCCTCACCCTGTAAACAGACGAATGTTAACCATCCCCCCCATGAGCTCCTGGCAAGGGAGCAGAGAATCTGTGATTTATCTTGTAATCACCGTAAGTTCAAAGCAGGAAGAAAACATGCCCAAAGAATTTTATTTTAAATCACATCTTAATAACAAATGATCAGTAAAAACGAAAAGTTCCATTTTGGCGAACGGCAGGTCATATGCACCGACCATTAGAGGTCAAGGCCCTGGATAAATACCCTGGGACTCAGTCTGCTGAGGCTGCCCTTCAGATCGGACACCATTCTTGGTGAGAACAAGAGGCTTTTTTAGGCCAGGCTTTCTGGAGGCTCTGTTCCTTCTGAAGGTTAGCTACATCCTTGATCACAGAAGGGCACTGAAAAAATAAAGTGTATGGCAGCCACATCGCCAGTACTGCTCTGGTGCAGCTTGTAAATAAATGCCTTCCCTTCGGGGTAGCTCAAAGGCCAGCATTCAGGGAAGATAATTACAACTGCCTTTCTTCTTTCCACAGCACATTCCTCATGTCGTCCAGGAGACGGCCCCTTGGCTTTCCCTACCTGGTTATCAACACACTTCTCCCTTGGGGGAGAGGGGAGAGGTTCTCTAGGCTTGGTGTGGAGGTATGCTCTTGTAATTCTAGCACTCAGTAGGCAGAAGTTGGGGGATAGAGAGTTCGAGGCCTGACTGGACTACAGGTTTCAAACAAACTAACCAAACTAGCCAAACAAAAACTGAATGCAAACCACCGCTACCATGCAGGAATCTCAGCTATTCAGTCAGTAAGCCACTCACTGACTCTTAACAATGACCAGATCGCACAATAAACAAGACAAGTGGTCCAGTGGAGCCAGGCATCTCAGGCATGAACTCTGACTCAGGGCACCTCGTGGGGAGGAAGACCCACTTGCCAATACATAGCTTGGGTGCAAAGGCCCTGAGGTTTAGGGGCCTGTGCTAGATCCAGAACCAAAGGCAATGCTGGCAATTGCTTTAACATGAAAGATCAAATAGCCTCCTATAATCCTTTCCCTCTTCCACCTCCTTCCCTAATGTTTCTGGAGCGAAGTCGGCGCTAGCTCTCCCTCCAAGGGGAGAAGTAGCATTTCCCACCACAAAATGTGTGTGTGTGTGTGTGTGTGTGTGTGTGTGTGTGTATAATGGGTAGCTAACCAGCTACAAGTTGGAGTTGATTGCGTTTTTACAAGTACATGTACTGCTTATAATATAATTATTACATTTCAAAGTTAATAGCTACAGTTCAAATGACCTATCAGATACTACTTATAAACCTGTTCCTCAGACGGTAGCTACAGAAGCACTGTAAAGGTCTTTGGATAGAAGGGAACTTAGCAAGATGGAAAAGGCCTAAGACTCTTCCTCACTCGCTCTCTGATGTGAAATGGATGGTTCACTTACTTAGACTCTTATTTTTTTGTACAGGGATGTTCTCCCTGCTCTCGTGTAACATCAGCTTTTCCTTTCCTTGGTCCTTGTATCCCTTGAAACTGTGACATCATCAACTTTGCAGAGCACACAATTACCAACACAGTACTCAGCATGTACTAAAACAGTCGGCATCTGTAGACATACATCCACACCCTGCTTCCAATGGCATGCCATGCCAGAGTCACCCATTTCAACAGAAGACTCAACTCACAGGTGGCACAGCCCAAAGTTGTCTTTGTCATGGTGACCTCACCCTGGTATCAGGGTGATTGCTGGAGTAAGAAAGAACTATTTCCTGGTTCACTTTCAACACAGAGCTCCCTTATTTTACTTGTTTAATCTTATTATTTCCTCCCTCCCTCCCAGCCCCCACCACAGCCAATCTGCCCTGAGGCAGAACAACTAAACCTATAAAATATTTCTGAAGGGACCCACTTCTTCCCAGCTCCATAACCGTCAATCCAGCTGAAGGTAGCACCTTTAATTATTGCAGCAGCCTCCCATCTGGTCTGTGGGATTCCGGACTTGGCCAGGTTCAAATCCCTTTTCACTCAGTATCTCTGACAAATTGGATCACACCATCCATCTGCTTTTAACACTCAGTGGTCAAGTTAAGCCATTCCTTTCCATTCAGTCTTGCCCTACATAACCCCCAGCTTCCTATGTGCTCCTGCCTCAGCGCCTTTGCACAGCCCCCCTTGTCGTCTTCTTTATTCTTTAGAAATGTCTCAGGGGCCGTTTTATTCACTGATACTCATAGCTGGGGTTGCAGCTCATTCCCAGCATGCATCAGGCAGCATGCCCCGGGTTTAATCCCCAGCACCATCAGCATAAAACAAAGGCTTACCTATTATTATTTTATGAGGTAGGCTCTTGCTATACAGCCCAGGCTAGCATTGAATTCTCAGGCTCAAGCGGTCTTCCTGTCTCCACCTCCTGAACAGTTGGGACTACAGCTGCCATCATGGTCGGCTTTCCAACCTCCTTCTTCATAACATACTCTTCTTGATCATTTTTTTTAAACATAGTTTTCATTTAGATTTATTTATTTTATGTGTGCAGGTGTTTTGTGTGCCTGTATTTAAGTGCACCATGTGTTAGTATTTTTAAAATGATGCCATGCACACAACATATCTTATATGAAAGAGTTTATTTGGGGGGAAGGGAAGCAGAAGAGAGTTAGGGCCTGAGTGAGCCACAAGGGCAGACAGACAGAGAGATGGGAGGAAGGGAGTGCCCCGACAGAGAGAGGGGAGAGAGACTAAAACAGCAAGGGCAAGAAAACAAGAGGAGAGAGAAATAAGAGGCAGGGACCCTTTTATCTGGGGCCCCTGATGGTGGCACAATGATGACATCACAGATGACTAAACAACCTATGAGTGGGCTAGTGCATCAACTTGTGAACTAACACTATGTCCATGCGGTAGCCTCAGGGGGCAGAAGGCGGCATCAGATGCCCTGGAGCTGCAGTTCCAGTCAGCTGGGAGCTGCCATGTAGGTGCTGGGAATTGAACCCAGGTGCCCTGGAAGAGCAGCCAGTGTTCTTAACTGCCAGGCATCTCTCCAGTGCTAATCTTTTGTTTTTGATAGCTTGTTCTTTCCCTCTCCATGATTTAGCATGAAACATTATTTTTCCTTGTGTTCCTCTGCTTAAGATCTACTTCCCAATAAGGCTCTGAACTTCCTGAAAGCAAGCATCTTGCTTCTCTGGTACTTTACACCCAGCATCTAGCACAGGGCAGGACTAAAAAGTATTTTTGGCCCAGCTGGTAAAGTGCCTGTCATGCAAGTATAAGGGCCCAAGTTTGGATCTCAGCACAGTGCAAAAACCAGGCACAGCAGATGATGTCTATAACCCCTCAAACAGAGTTAGGATCTTGCAGCTTATTGGCCAAGCAAATCACTGAGATCAGGTTCATCCAGAAATTCTACCTTACAGGATAAGATGGAGGGAGATGGGGAGATGGGGAGATGGGGAGATGGCTTCATGGGCTAAGTGCTCACCTCCCAACCCCGAGGAGCCAAGTTCTGATCCTCAACATCCATGTAAATGTCAGGCAGGTGTGGTGGCCCACATGCAATCTGAGACAGGCATGGGGGATCCCCAGAGCAAGTTGTCTGGCTAAGCACTGAGTTCAAGTGCTTAATGCATAAGGTGGAGACAATCTTGAGGAAATCACCTGATATCAACCTCTGGCCTCTACACACACCCTTGCACATACACATGCACACTCATGCACGTGCTGTGCACGCAAGCATTACACACACATAGAAAGTATTTTGGAGGGTTGGGAATAGAGTTCAGGAGTGCAGAGCCCTCGCCTGGTATGCATTAGGCCCTGGGTTCAATTCCTAGTGCCAGAAAAAAACAAAACAAAACCATCATACTCATTGAAAGAACAGTTATACTTCAGAGAAGGGGGTGGAGCAGGCAGAACTCCCTCTATGCTGACTGAATGTCTACCAAGTGAAGTCACAATCTGCCGTGCTCTCCTGTGCTCATTTCATTCCATTGCCAACACGAGGGAGGGCTGTTTATCACAGCATCTACAGAGAGCCGGGAGCTCAGCTTTCTACCTCTCAGGCTAAGAGATGAATGTCCAGGAAGGCTCAACACTGTTATCTTTAAGGGAAATTACAAGGAAGAAAGAAAGAAAGAAAAAAAAAGTAACTAGTAACAATATTGCTTGAATCTTTCACCCTGCTATAAAACAATTTAAATGTGCAGAAGAAGCCTGAAGCTAAAAGCACACCTCCAATTGCTTACTTGTGACTTAAAGACCTCTCTGGTCCGGTAAGCCATTGCTCCACACTTAAGTCTCTCAGGAAGACAACTTTACTCAACTCTTAGTTCTAATAACCCAGATTTTTCCACTGGTAACTAAGCACCTCACTATTTTTTTTTAAAGATTTTCCAAATATCTAATCTCTTAAATTATCCAAATGCTTCTAGAGGTAAGCACATGAGTCTTAACAGACAGAAGAAATGGACCCCCCCCCCCATTCCTTCCCTGTCTTAAAATCTTGAAGATTACTGCAATACTAAGTTTTATGGTGTCTACTTGCATGGTGACCCTCCAGCTCCCGGCTGAAGAAATACTTTAATCTACGTTTAAGAGATTATTTCCCAAATTTTATTGCTCTTAAGTTTGTTCTGTTTTTTCGTTTTAAAGCAATCTACATAAGGCTAGAAGTCTGAGCTGAGGGTCCTATGCATTGTTTACCTGAACATACTTCTGATTCATGGCTGCTGTTGTCACTGTACCTAACTCACTCCTATTCAACCTATACCCATTGAATCCTCAGGTCTTTAACAGATGCATAAGAGTAGAATCAATTCCTTTCTCGCTTTCCTAACTGAAGGCCACATACTCCTTGGTATTAAATGTATTGTGCATATATACTAGGCTGCCCTATTAGGCTACTTGGTACTTTAGAAATGTGCGTCATCACATTAAACTTGAGGTCAGCAAACCTAGAATCACTATAGAAAGTATAATGATTTGTATAAAAAGATTTGTCTGCAAACAAATCTGCTAGATAGGGGCTTATCGAGAGAACAATTAATAAGATGTTTCTCACAATGATAAGGAACTTCAAATTTAAGTGTCTGAAAGTAAGAAAAATCACCCTCTGTTCAATAACTGTTTTGTTATACATACACACACACACAGAGCAGACCAAGATTTTAGCTTTTGTTTCTGATTTTTAACATGTAAGGTGGAATCAAACCATTAGCTCAAATCAATATTCTAGCCAAACATGTTTCTGTTACAACTTCCACCTCTCACGCCATACCTTATTCGTCAACTCTCAGCAAACTAGAACACTTAAATGTTAGACCAGGGCATCGGGCAGGCTTGGTTTAAATGGGTTCCCCAGCGGTCAGGAAAGCCCCAGACAGTGACAGACGGAAACTTTGCAGTTTCACCTACTTGCTGGAAAGCAAAGACATCCCGTGGCGGTTATAAAAACCCACTAAGTAAGCACAACTTCCCTGCCAGTCAATATTGTGACTAAGTGGCAACCAGCTCATGTGACAGAAACAGGAGGGACTATGTGGGTCTAGGATTACTGTAGAGAAAATGAGGAAAAAGGATACAGAGATCAGAGAGAGCTTAAGGAGGTTTTCATCCCTCACACAGCAGAGCAGGACCTTTTGAACCTTCACACTGGCTTCATTAATCCAGGAAGCAGCAACCCTTTACAACACCAATTAAGGGTGGCAGCATCCTCCATTTATAAACAGGGAAACTGGGGTGTTTAGAGCCAGAGCGACCCAACTATGAGTCAGGACCAAGTAGACATCAGACCTAGGACTCGGGAACCCCGATCTCCGGCATGGAGATGCAATCTGTCTTGCAAGGGGATGAAACAGTCATATAAGAAACAGATAGTTCCACCTTGGAACAGGGCAAGATGAAGAAGAGCCAACAGTTGACAACCCAGGCCCCTTAGATGACATTTAATCAAGATTGAAAATAAGGATAACTTCGGCTTCCCCTTGACCGATAAGGCCTCTAAGAGGATGGTTGGAATACCCCATCTAGCTTTATTTCAAGGCTCTCTCTCTCTCTCTAATCTGTGTTCAGAAATGCCTATTCATCTGTGGCCACAAAGAACGAATCAGGTATTTCAATTGTAAATATGCATGCTGAAAATGAATCCACCCTAGCCTGGAAAATTCAGCTCCTCTGGTTCTTTTTGCCCCATCCCAAGGAAAAGTTAAAACACCCTATTTATCTAAAGAACAAGGAGGGGACGGATGGGTGTGCTTTGTAAACTGTAGGGTTTAGATGGTAACAGGGTTAGCATCTATAAGGTCAAGCAAAGTAGCCAGCTAGGAGACTCCAAGCTCTGTTTAGTAGGTAAGATAAACATAATCAAATGTTCCATTGGCTAAGCTGCCCTTTCCAAACAAACACCAGTGAACAGGAACAGATAAATCTGTAGGACTTTAAAGTGAACTGGGGTTTGCCCGGGTTTTCCTGCAGTTAGAACGCCCTATCAGAACCTTCAACTGAGAGCAACAGGTGGGCTAGAGAGTAGCATCTACCAGGAATTAGGACGAGACAGAATTTACGAAACTCCAAAGAGAACAATGCTCTTCTGCTGGGCCAAGGACAGATCTTGGAACCATCACCTCCCACTAATTCGTACCCCGGGGAAAACATCAAACTGATCTAGAATTCATTCTTCGGGGTAGATTCGGGTGGAAATGAGAATCAGCAATCAGCGGGCTGGTGTCTCCCCTTCCCCCTCAACCCCCCCCCCCGCATTATTGTCCCCATCCCTCCCCTAGCCACCAGCCCAGGAATCCTCCAGCTCTGGGATGCTAGGGCTTTCCTCCAACTAGTCTTCCCTGCTCTCTGGCCTAGGGGTTCTCAGCTCAAAGCGTCAAGCTCAACAAAATACACAGGGGAGCTTGCACCCCAAGAGTTAAAGTGCGTACGTACCCAACCTAATGCGAATTCTCCTACCTGCGTATCGTTTCAGTTCATCAAAAATTCACCTAGTGCTTGGTGTGCTGTGTGTTCTTAGGAGCCCTGAGTATTCTCCTGCCTTCCAAAGGCCCCACTGCCTGGGAGAGCTGGGATGTGACAGCCAAAAGAGAGGCTGGGGCTAGGTGAGGCTGCTGGCGAAGGGAGCAAAAGGCCTCTTTCCCCATCGCGCGGTCTTCCTCCCCTCGACGCCCAGCGCCCCGCGGCCACTCACTGCGTCTTCCTGCGGCTCTGGTCCCGGTGCAGCTCCCGCAGGTCCACCTCGGCTCGGCCCAGGAACTTATCGAGTCCGAGCAAGGCGCGGTGCAGGACGGTGAGCTGCAGGGTGGCGGCGGCGGCCGGCACGGCCCCGGACGACAGCAGCGGCGGCAGCTCGAAGGTGGCCTCCTCGCGCCACACGGGCGCGCCCAGGCTGCGCTCCGACACGGACGTGGCGTACTTCTCCTTGCCCACCTGGATCACCGCGTACGCGTCGCTCGTGCCCCCGGGACCCTTGGCCCGCAGGCCCCGCGCCTGTAGCACCGTCACCTGGACGTGGGTAGGGGACCACATGGTCCCCGGCCCCCGGCCCGCTGAGGCAGCTAGGGACATGGTGGCGGACGCCGCACCCGGGCTGGGAGGCCAGAAGGTAGCCGCTGCCCTCGGTGTGGACCGCCCACCCAGCTCCCGGGCCGCTTTAAGGCTTCCGGCCACGCCCCCGACACGCCCCCTCGCCCGCGCGCCACCTGCCCGTGGGGCGGGCCTTTTGGTTGCCCAGAGCCTGGCGGGCGAGAAGGCGGGGACGTGAAAGTCACGTGGGCTGTCGCAGCCTGAAGATTTTGGATGGGAGAGGTGCGGATGCAGGATGAGGAGGTCCTCAGTGGCTGGAGTACGGAAAGAGTTGACAGCGGAAGCTCTGGCTCGGAAATCATGCTTAACTCCCCACAGTAGATGTGTGACCTTGTGCAGATGGCTTCAAACTTTGCCTCAAGTCTCTTCATGTGTGAAACAAGGCCACAATCGCTCCTGGGATTGCTCTAAAGAAAGCAACACATTTAAGTGGTGAGCACAGTTGCGTGCGGGTGCGTACGGCTCCAAAAGTGGTAACTGTGCTCGGGAAGAGCCAGACGGCCCCAAGAACTGCTCCTCCTCCTTCTTTGGTCCCCTGGGTACTGGTCTGGAGGAAGGCAGGCAGGCAGGACGTTGTGAGAGCCTGCCAAGGAGATCAGGGAACGGGAGGCGAAAGTGAGGGCCCTGACTTGTGCTACCCTGCCCTCACCAAATAAGGTGAGGCTAGGTTATGAAGAGCAAGAAGGGGGAACTGGAAGTGGGGTTGCCAAACCAAACCCCCGCGGTTCCCCATTTCTTCCTACTTAGCCTCTTGCGTCTAACGCTGGGTCCGTCTCTGGCTACGTTCTTGTTGTACTGGTCTAGTAGAGTGGTGATCTCCCTATAAGTTTCGGATCATCCTTCCAAGGCTGAAGCCCACTGTGGCGAGTCTTCAGACGGGAAATGTACCTCTGAAAAGCTTTTAGGTTCAGGAAAGAGATGCGACATATCCGAGGTCCTGCATTAAAGCTGGGAACAGAACTCTGCTCTCCTGGCTCTCATGCTAGAATTTACTGTACCTCCTGCTCTACAACATTCTCAGGAGCCCAGGCCTGGATTGCTACCTGCCCAAGTCGGCCAAGGTCTCCAGGCTTCCCTCCCCTTCACTGTGTTCCTGCCCATGGACCAGTCAACGTGCGGTCCTAACTTCTGGAACCCCTGCCGCGTTGCATCACCTCCGGCAGCTGAACTCATTCTCACTTAGAGACTTGAAGGCATTCCTCTACGGGTCCCACCCCTATGTTTTCCTTGACTTCTGGGTAAACAAGCCTCTGGCCTGGACAGTTTCTATCCCTCCAGGCCCCAGCTGCCTCCATTGTCCTTCTGACTGTTTTTGCTGGCCCCTATCTACCTAAGTATTCCCACTGCTTCTCAAAGGGTTTGACGTGACATAGCTATCTCCTGCTTCTCCCTCTTTGGTGGTGGTGGGAGGAGGGGGAGGGAGCGGTTGTGGAGAAAATAAGACCATCAAGGTGTTTGGATCATGCAGATTATCAACACCAGGCTTTGGAGTTTATACCTCAGTGTCAGACCTGGTGAGCCAGTCAGTCACTGGAAGGCTATGAGCAGTGGTATCCTTAAACGGTGCCCAGTTTCCAGGCAGCTGTGACAGTGAATAGCATGCAGGTGACAGCTATCTGCCTTCATTCAATGTCCCCCCAACCCACTGGACTGTGTGCCCTCTGTCCCATCTGCCTGCACCTTGCCCATCCTTGCTGTCTATACCCAGTTGACTAACCTGCCTCTCCAGTACCCCCCCCCCCCCCGCTGGGCAAAGTCTAGGTCTGGGGTCCAAATTGTCTCTGGAAGGAGTTTTCAGCCCTGATTTTCTCCATATTTACTTAGAAAGAAAAATATTGGGGCTGGAGAGATGGCTCAGCAGTTGAGAGCCTTTGTTGCTCTTCCACGCGACCCAGGTTCATTTCCCAGCACCCACATGGAGGCTCACAGCTGTCTATAGTTCCAGAGGCTCTGACAGCCTCCTCTGGCCTCTGCAGGTATGTGGTACACAGACATACATACAGGCAAAATGCCTATACTCGTAAAATAAAAATAATTTAAATATTTATTTTTACTATATGTATACATACATATATATATATATATACACACACACATATATTTAAAGAAAAAAAAGTATCTGTACATAGAGCAGGCTGATCTCAAACTTCTCTTTGTCCTGTTTCTGCCCTCTGAGGGCTGAGATTATAGAAATGAGCCATGTTACTCAGCTCCTACAGTTTTTTTTGTTTGTTTGTTTGTTTGTTTTTTGCTGCTTCCACAAGGAAGAAAGCAAGGAATGAACCAGAACTGGCCAGTCTCAAAGGAGGGAGAGCAGGAGACGGCATCTCTTCACTCGTGGAAGGGATAAAGAGAGGGAGGCGGAGGGAAAAAGGTAAGTGAGCATTTGTGACCTGGTGTGTTTGGGTTCCTGTCATACGGAGACTCGAGCTAAGCGGAGATGGCAGGATGGGGGAGGGCAATGCCACTTCACCACCAGCACATAGTGGGGCTGTTTTCTCTGACAGTGGACTCCCAGCTGGGGTTAACCGAGATGCCTGAGGCTAGTCAGTCAGGGAGGGAATCAGACCTGTCAATAAGGAGGGGTACAAGATGTTCCCCAGCCAGTTGTGAGCCTACATGGTGGTTGTTGCTTCCCATGCTTGGGGGCCTCAGTGCACTGTCCCCAAGACTCAGTGACTGCGCGAGAATCTGCTCCCATTTTGACTACGCTTTACCCTGACTGGGAATAGACAGGCACAGTGACAAGGGCTTATGACAAGGCTGACAGTTTGGGGGCCCTGACCGGCCACCAACGGCACCACCACTCTTAGGCAGCTGGCTCTCCCAGAGGCAGGGCCTTTGGGAATGTTTGTAAATACCTCCCGATGGCCAGGGTGGAGTGAGAACTGCTTTTCCTTCCACTCTGCCCCGCCTACTCTTGGGTCCAACTGAAAGAGGAAGACAGTTTCAGTCAACCCTGAGCACACAGACAAGGTGCCTGGCAGGTTAGACTGGACAGGCAGGGCAGCTGTCCTCCTGCAAAAGCAGCAACGCACAGCCCAGCAGGAAGGCTCCAAGGCCTCCTCTCCTGACAGTGGCCAGGATGGGAAGGTAGCTCTGATCAAATGCAGATTTGTAGTGGCCTCGGCCAGCAGCTTCTTCATCCGTGCTGGGGGGTGGGGGACGGGGGTGGGGGGAGGGGGTGGGGGAAGGGATATTATCACTGTTCTTCAAATTGCAAACCACTGCCACCAGAAGGTTTCACACACACACACACACACACACACAAAAGGTAAAAGGAATTTTAGGTGGGTGATGTGGCCGTCCAGAGGAGGAGCTGGGAAAGTCTGGTAATACCAGCTGCCTGTTTTCATCCTTTGCCGAAGATTCCAGGGTGTGGTGGTGCCAAATGTCCACACAGTGATTCATTCACCCAGCACTTGGTAAATAGCTGTCTAGCCCCAGCTGTTGGCACCTGCACACTAGCTTGCCTGTGACTGCCTTCTATGAGAAGGTTTGAGGAGTGTGCTGGCTGGTTTCTGTCAACCTGACAAAAACCTAGATATACCTGGGAAAAGGGACTTTCGGTT
Source organism: Meriones unguiculatus (assembly GCF_030254825.1). NCBI lineage: Eukaryota > Metazoa > Chordata > Mammalia > Rodentia > Muridae > Meriones > Meriones unguiculatus. Next base: position 19,226,367 of record NC_083352.1, read on the forward strand.
GAGAAAACTGGCCCAGATCAGCCTGTAGGAGTGATTGGTGATCGTTGGGGGAGGGCCCAGCTCACTGTGGGTGGTGCCATCCTTGGACTGGTGGTCCCAGATTGCATTAAAAAGCAGGCTGAGAGCTTGGCATGGTGGCACATGCCTGTAATCCCAGCACTCAGGGAGGCAGAGGCAAGCAGATCACTGTGAGTTCGAGGCCATCCTGGTCTACAAAGTGAGTCTGGGATAGCCAAGGCTACACAGAGTAAACCCTGTCTCAAAAAAACCAAAACAAACAAAAACCAGGCTGGGTAAGCCATGGGGAGCAAGACAGTAAACAGCACCCCTCCAAAGGTTCTGTTCCTACCTCTGAGGTCCTGCCTTGAATTCCTGTCCTGACTTCCCTTGGTAACTGACTATAAGCTTTGTAAGATGAAATCAACCCTCCCCCCACCCTCAGTTGCTTTAAGGCATGGTGTTTATCACAGCAACCTGAAAGCAAACTATGACAAGGAATGAAAAAGTGTCTTGGCTGACTCATAGAGGGGTGAGGAAGTGCAGTTCCCAAACGTCTTTGTCCTGTGTATCTTTGAGGGAGAGCCATTGTGTGGTATTCATGAAGGCTGTGTGGTATTCATGAAGCCGATGGCTCAATGCATACTGCCAAGTAGAAGAAATAAACAAGCCTCCTCCAAAATTTTTGAAATACAAAGAAAACTTTCAGAAGTGGATAAGGATAATGTCTGTAGATCTTTTCTGCACTCTTGATGCCATTGCCTTTGTTTAACAAGCCTGTGTCATAGATAGCATGACCTCTTGTCAAGACCTCTCAGGGAAAGCTCTAGAGCCTTAGAACAGATCTGCCCCACTTCTACTCTTTCTGGTCCCGTGCCTCCTATTTCTTAGTTCATCTCTTGGTACTTTAAACACTGTTTTATTCTCTTGTACACAGAAAGTAGGCACCTCACCTCTGGGCCACCATCTCTAGCTAGCTAGGTCTCCCAGTTCCTTGTGAATAGAAGACAGCTAAGTAAAAGAGACATAAATGGCTCGGAAACCCTCAGCCTTCAGCCGTTAAATCTCTGCAGCTGCCCTGTACAAACGCTTTCAAAATTCAAGGTTTATTTATTTGTTCTTGTTACAAAAGTAAAGGGGGTATATGTCGGTAGTAGAACATTGGACTGCAGATGGGAAAGTATTCTGTATTTCTAGCTGCAAGCCGCTCTTGACTTTTCTAGAGCCATTTGTGGCATACAAGGAAGGCAGAAGTCTTGCTGTCCTAACCCCTTGAGTTGTCCAGCTAGAAGCCACCCTGTCTGGGCTTGTTCCCTTTCTAGCCTTTCCTACATCAGCCACTAGAGTTTATTCTTTGAGCTGCTTTGACCCCTGGGCATAGTCCTCTATAAGGCGGAGCTGTCCAAGGGTCAGGTGTGGGTTGCCCTACCTCCTGTTCGCTCCTCTTCCATTTTGATGCCACTATGCATGGTACCAGCACATTAGCTTTTAACCTGAGGATAACACTTAGCCTAATAGTCCTGCCTATGAGTCCACTTCAGGGGAAATTCTACCCCTTTACATGTGCTAGGATGGAGAGCACTCCTCCTGGGTGTGCACCTTCTTCCTGGAATAACATTCCACTTCAAGTGGAAGCATGCCCTCAAAGTCAGTGACACTAAAGTCCTCTAGAATAATCAAGATATCTGGAGAAGAATTTCTGATTACACTGGGGAGAAGGGTGTAGAGCAAGTAGAGCCATGTGATGCAACAGAGGAGGCCTTGTGTGTGTCAAATCTTCCTTCCCTAGCACAAGGGTGGAGAGAGCCATGGGGCTCCTGGGTGTAGTGGGCTTTTTTTTTTTTTTTTGTGATCCAGTGGCCTTTGAGTCACTTAACACTCCTCTAAGTAACCCCTCCCATGCTACCGTAAGTAACAGCAACCAACTCAGTGGTAGGCAAAGCTGGTTTGGGCAGAGTCCTTTCTTTAATGCTTTACCTAGGGCTTATATGCCTCCCCAGTCACACAACATCCCCCCAGAGCTTATGTGGCAAATCCTAGACCCCAGCCATAGTGTGAAATGGCATAACCACTAAGAGGTAAGGTTTAATGGGAGACTGTAGGTCATCGGAGGGCTGTGAGGACCCAGTCTCTTCCGCTTTCTCTCTTCTACATCTCGTCCTGAGATGGGAGTTTCCTTTGCCACACACTCCCATGCTCCCATTGTGTTCATGCTGCTTTACTGTAGGTCCAAAAGCAATGAACTAACCAATTAGGAAGCATCTAAAACTGTAAGCCAAAATAAGCCTGTCTTCTTTTCAAGTTACTCATCTCCGGTCTTTCGTTACAGTAATGGAAAACTGACATATGTTCAGACAAACTGGAAGCTGAAAGAGACAAGGAATTAAATCTTGCCCAGAGTCCCTGGAGTGATCTCATCACTGCTGATACCCCAGCTTTAGAATTCTAACCTCCAGAGCCCCGGGGAGATTATACATGTGTATGTTTTTAAGTTGTCAAGCTTGTAGCATATTTTTATAGCAGCAGAAAGAAACTAATATGGGATTTTTAGAAATAAAATCACTACGCATCCTCCCATGACTTTGAGTGCACATACATAGATGAGCACTCACACCCAATAATGGAATTGCTAGGTCAGAGGGTAAGTATATGTTTATCACTCAGAGTTATTACCAAACAGTACCCAAAGAGGCTACGCCAATTCCTACTCCTACTGATGTTTGAAAGACCCAGTTTTCCCACAGTTGTGTCCTCATCTACTATTGCTGTATTTTTAAGGAGTATTTCCCTTCGGGGGTGGGGGGAGGTCAAGCAGTGGTTTAAATTTGTAATTTCCCAGTATCTAATGATCTTTCCTTCTGTCATATGGGCAAGATATTTGTGATATACTTATGAATGTCTTTTATATACTTTTTTTTTCTTTTCCTATCTTCCTGGTAATATTTTTCTATCTCAGGGATTGGAGGCTGAGGCAGGAGGACCATCAGTTTGAGGCAACCTGTACTACATAGTAAGTTCAAGGCCAGCCTGGACAATGGGAGGAGATCCTGTTTAAAAGAAAAGCAATGCAAAGCAATGTAACACACATATCTTCTCAAACTTTTGACCCACTCCTTTTATACTCAGTGGCATTGCTTGCCAAAAAAGACGCTCCTAAGTTTAATCAGTTTGAGTTACCAGATTTTTCTTTCATGGCTGGTGCCATGTCTAAAAAATGTCTTTGAAGTCTCAAAGTCATGAATATGTTCTTTTTTAATAATGAACTTTTCCTGGCTTTCCTTGTCCCGTTTAGGTTAGCAAGCCACCTGGAATTTCTTTCCCTCAGATTCTTTTCTTTTTTTCTCCTATTTGTACAATTATATTTATTTATATGTGTGTATGTGTAAACATATGTGTGTGGGGGCATGCATGTCCAGGTCAGAGCAACATGTAGGAGTCAATTCTCTCCTTGAACCATGCGGTTCTAGATATCAAACTCTGGTTGTCAGGCTTGGCTGCAAACATCGCTGCTCGCTCAGCCACCCCACTGGTCCCTGGCCTTGGACTCTCCATGCAGCTGAGGATGGCCACAAGCTTCTGATCTTCCTGCCTTTACCTCCCAAGTACCGGGATCACAGGTGTGTGCCACCCGAGTCTGACTTACGTGATAATGGAGATTGAACACAGGCCTTTCTGCACACTACATAAACACTCCACCTGAGCTTCAGTCTATCCCTGGGATTCATTTTTGTGCACTGTTGAAAGTTAATTCTTAGAAATGGAGTCATGAGGCTGAGAGTGTGCCTCGGTAGCAGAGGGCATGATCAGCATGGTCAAAGCCTTGGACATGATCTTCATCATAAGAAAGTAGACCCACAGGGCTGTCAGATGGCTCCATATGATAAAGACACTTGCCTCTAAGCCTGAGGACCTGAGTTCAAGTCCCAGGGCCCACATGGTGGAAGGAGGGAACTGCATATTGTCCTCTAATCTCTCCAAGTGCTCCACGGCAAACCTGTGTACATATACACACAAATAATAAATCAATGTAAAAGTATTTTCAAAAAAAGAAAGATAAAAAGAAAAACAGACTCTAGCCCCTAATTTTAACGTATGTGTAGTGAGTGTGTGTTGGAGGTCAGGAAACTAGAAATGAGCTCATGAGAAGGGGGGAGGGGCTGTAAGAGAAGGGAGTAAAGAGGGTAATAGATCACAGGTGTGGATGAGGTAGAAGCATGCTTAGAAGGAGGGGTTTAGTTGGGGATGGAGGACAAGGAGACGGGATGAGAGGAGAGGGTATGTAGGGAAAGCCAACTAAAACTCACTATGCATAAAAACCACCGTCAGGAAGCCTGCTGCTCTGTGAGCCAATTAGAAAAAGATAAAGATGAAATCATGACTCTCAAACATATATAAAGTGGTCATTAAAATTATATTTAAGTTATTAATAAGAGAACCTGGGAAGACGTTACAGCTCGTTCAGAGCTGCGCCCTCAAAAACAGACACATGTATAGGTCAGGCATATTTTAGTGAATGGCAAATGGAAGCAAAACTGGTTTTTCCATGGTGGAACAGGGTCAGTGTCTCAGCCAGACAGTTGGTTTTCATGAATGTTGCATTGTTAGTAGTTGTCTATGGCGTACAGTGCTGTGAAATAGTTGCTACTGAGTCAAAAACAGCCTCCCCACAGTGTGCTGCAGATAATGTAGTTTTCCACTGAAGCACAAAAATTTCCCTGCCATATAATGTTACGGAAACAGGAATCACTTTTTGTTATTTTGTCTTGTTTCAAGATAGGATTTGTTTCTCTGTGTAGCTCTGACTATCCTAGAATTTACTCTGTAGATCAGCTGTCCTTGAACTCAGATATCTACAAGCTTCTGCCTCCTGAGTGCTGGGATTGAAGGCACGTGCCATCACCACCCATATGGTGGAGTCACTTTTTAACACATGACTATCAGGACAACCAGTGCTGTGGATTTTAGCCTCAGTCTTTGCCTATGAGCTCTTCAAACAATGTCATGTTCAAGAATACTATTCTGTCCAGCACCCTGAGTGTGTGCGCGTGCATGCGTGCATGTGTATGTATGTGTGTGTGGTGAATGAATATGTATGCACATAAGTGTGCCACAGCTAGTGTGTACAGGTCATATTAATGGCCTCTTCTCTCTCTTTTCTCCTTAGCATTGCTTTAGGAGATCAGACACTAATTGTGAGGCCTACATGGCAAGCACCTTTACCCATATGCTAGTTAAGTTTTTTTTTTTTTGTCAACTTGACACAAGCTAGGGTCATCTGGGCAGAGGGTGCCTCAGCTGAGACAATATCTCCATAAGACCGGCCTACTAGGTAGTAAAATGACTCCCGTGGTACTGGATAATCTCTATGGTCTCTTTCATCTCTAAAATCCTTTGAAACCTAATTTGTTGGTAAGGATGACTTTTTAATGCTCAAATGCCTTTGGTTGAAATACTTTAGAGAAATCGAGGAAATACTTCCACATGTTTGGTATGATCACCTTCTGGTGGGAGAGGGAAGCAGTTAAAGTGGAAAGCCAAGACGGGCGCTGGAAGTTATAAAACATCTTGTTTGAAAATGATGAGTGAGAAAGAATGCCTGTCAAGGAAGGGGAACATGAGGGCTTGCAAATGAGAACTGCTCAGGTCTGTGAAAATGCAACTGCATAAGTGCCCCCCCTCCGTGAGATTTTGTCAAGGTCAACACAAGATGCTTTGGGCTGATGTGGACAAGAGCCATTCTCTGTCCATCTTCTGGAAGAAGCAGATTTTCACAGAAGGAGAATCTTGGCAAACAAGCACTGCTCTGTCTTTGGAAGAGGTATATATATGAGATTCCTAAGACAGTCTCACTAATGTGAGGAAGGTGATTGCTTAGGAGAAGGGACACCTGCAGTGGAGAGTAAAATCAGTCAATCAAACTAACAAGCCATACTTGGAGCAGAGGTTCGGTGCTATTTTATGTTTACATTTTGCTTGTTACCTCAGCCTGTGTGTGTGTGTGTGTATGTCCATGTTGTTGGGGGATCAAACTCAGGGGCTTTTCCATGCTATGCAAGCACTGTACCCCTGAACAGCTTCCTAATCCTCATAGCTTTCTTTTAGAAAAGTCATTTAATAATAATAGTGTTCTGACCTTATGAGTTTATAAGCTCTCTAGCAGGGAACTTGGGTCCTGGGAATCCCAAGTCAATAATGGCATACTCATCAAGGGGCTCCGTATCAGGAATCCCAGCAGGTTCAGGCCAGGGGGCTCTGCCATCTTGCTCAGGATGGTGAATCTTTCTCCACCAATGCGCTCATGTTCTGATCACCCAGGGATGACAGTTTCTTATACTAACACATCATTCAGCCAGTATCATCTCTAATCCTTCCCCTTCCCTATTCCACAAAATGATTCAAGGATGTCTCCAAACCACATACATGAAGTTAAGCTGTATAAACCAGAGCACTGTGAGAAAGGCAAGCAGAGGCCAACAAGGTGGACTTGAGACCAATATGCTGCGACCTCTGAAGGCTTCAGCATCCTTGCTGCTTTAGAACTTTCTGGGACTGTCAAACCAGCGCTGTTTTCACTTCCCAGAACCCTGTCTCCCAATCAGAAACAAGGGGTTAGGGAGAGGATCCAAGATGGTGGCACCGGGAGGAGACTGTGTCTGAGGAGCAGGACGGCAGTGACTGCATAGTGACCAACGGATCGAACTGTGGGCCCTAAAACACCAGCTATTTTGTTTCCCAGGTGAGAGGAAACCCCACAGTGTGAGAAGCAATCGGATCCATTCTCAGGTCACCGAGCTAACCCGAGGAAGAGTTCCCAAGTTCCAGCAGGTGCTCGGTCGCCAGCTCAGAGCTACACACTTGGGTGCTCTGATCACGTCCCAGACTAAACTGTGGACCTCACGACACCACAGGCTGGGCTTTCCAGTCTAGTGAAGGAAGAAGTCAGAATTGACCTCAGGTCACCCACACACCTGAAAAATGTCCTGGGCTCAAGCAGGCACTGAGCCACCATCTCAGAGCCTGTACATCTGACTCACCACCCCAGAAAAAACTGTGGGCCCCAAAGCACCAGAGACTGGGTTTCCCTATTGGGGGGAAACCCCACTGTGAGGGAAACATCTGGTCTGACCTCAGGACACCCAGCTAAACCCTGGAAAAGTTCCTGGGTTCCTGCTGGCTCAGGCTCTAGCCTCCTGCCACACGCCTGTATGCTGTACTCACCTGCCAGTGATTACCGCTTGGGAACTGGGGTACAGAGCTCCAACCTCAGACCTACAGAAGCCTGGGACCCACAGGATCAGCCCCCAGACACTGTTCCAAGGTACTACCTGTCTCTCTAGCTAAAATGACCAAACTGTGGGCTCCTTGGTTCTTCAAGAGGGCTGCACCCAGCAAACACAGTATAAGAGCAGCAGTGACAGTTCACTAAATTCAGAGCAAGAAACCCAGTGGCAGAGCAGCTGTCTCCAGGACTTCTCCTGGTGAGAGGAGAGTCACCCTGTCTACCAATGACCCCAGTTACTACACAGGTCCATACATCTGAGGTAAGCTTCGGCAAGTCCCTGTGAAGCACCAGCCATTCGGTGACCACACCCAAAAAGCTGAGCAGGCTTCCTTCAGGAACAACCATCTTCCTACCAGAGGGATTCTCTCCACCACAGGATTCCAGGAGGCACCAGAAAGTAACAGCCAACATCTGAGACAGCCAGAGGGTAGAAGCCAGTGTAAAAACACAACCAACAAAAGCCAAAGCAATATGGCATCTCCAGAACCCAGTTATCCAGGTGCAAGTAGCCCTGGACACCCTAACATAAGTGAAATTCAAGAAGATGACCTTACATCTATGCTTATGAAGAGGATCATGGGAGGAAACAAATAAAATTCTTAAAGAAATAGAGAAAGATAAAGTCAAACAGATTATGGCCATCCATAAAGAAATACAGGAAGAGGCAGCCAAACAGTTTGTGGTCTTCAGAGAGGAAACATTTAAATCACTGAAAGAAATAAAAGAAACAGAGGAATGTTCAGACAAACAGGTGAGGAAATTGAAGGAAAAGCAGGAAAATACAGTCAGACAGGTGAAGGGAGTCAACAAAACAAAAATTCTATCTAGTCTTTGCTGAAACAAATAAACAAAACAAATCTGGCAGTTAAACATCTAAGGGGCCAAGCAGATGGCTCAGTGGGTAAAGGTGCTTGCTGCCAGGTCTGATGACCAGGCTTCCATCTCCGGGACTCACAGGACAGAAGGAGAGACCCAGCTCCCAGAAGTTGTCCCGAAGCTTCCAGTGCACACTCAGGCACACTCCCACCCAGTAAAAGACAGGGGCTGAGGATATGGGTCGTTGGTTAAGAGCACTGGCTGCTCTTCCAGAGGACTGCATTCAATTCCCAGCACCCACATGCTACAATTCACAACCACCTATAACTTCAGCTCCAGGGAATCTAATATTACATCCTGGTTACCAGGCTGGACAGATGACTGTAAAAGTCAGGTTACAGCATCAATTTCTTCTAGAGATTGAACTCAGGTCATCAGGCTTGGCAGTGAACATGGTTAACCTGTTGAACTATCTCACCAGCCCCTGACTCTTTTATTTCTATGTTTATGAGTGTTTTGCACAAAGAAAGACATTATTTTCCTTCTTTTGTTTTGTTTTGAGACAGGGTTTCTCTGTGTAGCTCCGGCTGACGTGGATCTTGCTCTGTAGTCCAGGCTGGCTTCAAACTCGGAAATCTGACTGCCTTTTGCCTCTTGAGTGCTGGAATTAAAGATGTGTGCCACCACCACTCAGTCCCAAATTTGGCTTTTTGAGGAAAGGTGGCAAACCCAAGACCACGAGGAGCTGGCAGAGCTACTGAAGGTGTTGTGTATTGGGCATAGCAAGCATGGAAATGCCTGAGTTTCTTCACCTCTCCAGAAAGACTTCAGGTCGCCTCCACCCAGGACTTCAGCAGACTACATTCCGGAAGCATTTGAAAATGGAGCGCGTGCACGTGCGCACACAGACACAGACACAGACGTACACATGCTCAGGTGAGTGCACAACCCTTCCCCCCCCTCCAACTCTCTCATTCTTGTGATCACAGATCGCATCTGCCTTCCTTCCTGGGACCCAATGAGGAACTCTGAAAATCTTAAAGAGGAAGAAGAGCACTATGTCCAGCACCATATTCGGCTGTGGTCATAAAAGATGGTTACCAGGCTATAGGTCTCAGGTTTAAAGTTCAGGTTTCTTGCCAGTGACCAAGTTTGCTAAACATCGCCACCTGCTGTCTGTCTCACGTCGCAAAGCTTGCCACCCAAAAGAAGCCTCGGGTTCAGTTAGAGGCAGAGAAAAGGAAGGTGGGCCAAACCTGTGGGCCATTGTAAACCTTTTCCACAAACCCCATTGACTTCCCATAGCTCTATGTTTCTTCCCTGGGCGGGACTACAGTGTGCCCCCACCCCGAAGCATAGCCTCGTCAGCTTAATACTGAATAAACAGCTCACAGACCGAAATTCTGCCACTGACTCTGTAGTGACTGACCCTAAAATATCTGGGAGGGTTATTGCCGAGATCTCCCCACCCCCACACATGGTCCTGCTTTCTCTTTACGACATGCCTTCCATAGCCTAGGTTGTGAAGCCTATGCCTCCCGAGTTCTGAGTAGCTGGGGGATCTTTTTGATCCCTTGAACTTCTGTCTGCTGGGGTTATAGGTTTGTATCCCTAAATTCGTGATTGTTTGTTGTTTATTTGCTTGTGTGCTCTGGTGCTAGGGATGGAACCCAGGGCTTTGTGCCTGCTAGGTAGGCACTGTGCCAACTATATCCCAATCCCAGACCCGGGAGCTTTTCTCAAAGTTATGATAAACTCTGGGCTGGCAAGGTAGTGCAGTGGGTAAGGTGCCTGCTGCCTAGCCAGATGACCCAGATTTGATCTCCAAGCCCCATATAATGGAAGGAGAGAACTGACTCTGGAAAGTTGTTCTCTGATCTCCACACATGCACTATGGCATGAATGTACACACACACACACACACACACACACACACACACACACCAAAAAGGAAGGAAGGAAGAGAGAGAGAGAGTATTTTTTTAGGACAGTGTGTCACTATGTTGCCACAGCTGTGGTAAAACACAAGATCATGCATGGGAGCCCATGCATTCCAAGTCCTCTGGATTTGTGGGCTGTGGGATCTTGAGGTCAGCCTGGACACACAGTGAATTCCAGCACAGCCTAAGTTACGTAGTAGTACACCATCTCAAAGCGGACTGTTTTGTGTTAAGTCTCAAACCCTGGGACAAATGCCTGAGATGCCTATGTAACATATCAAAGTGGACCTGGCTCTTAGGTTCTCCCAGATTGCCTCAGTCCCTGCCTGTTACAGGGTATGGCCTGCCTTCTACCCTGAGAATCCCAGGAAGTGTGTTGTCTTTCCCCTAGAGGCTCTTCCATATATAATCCAGCCCTTTTGGTTACCTGATACCTCTTCTTACCTTTTGCCCTCATGGCTATTGCATCTGGTTCTCCCTCTACTCTCCCTGCCCCTTCCCCCTCTTTCACTTGGCTCAGGGGCATGTCCACTCTGGACATCTCCCAATGTCCCTGCCTCTGGCTATGCTCTCCCTTTTATCTACAATAAGTGATCTCCTTCACCATACCTAGGAGCAGTCATGTTCTTTCCTATCTTTTTATTTGTCCATTCATCTTGGTGAAACACACATAAAACTGCATAGCCAATTTTCAGAGCACTTTTTGCCATAGTCCTAGCAGGATTTCAGGGCCGCCTCTGCACTGTCAGTTACCCCTGCCAGGTCTAAGGAAGCTGCCAGTACTTCCCTAATGAGGATTTACTGAAACTGTGAAGCTTCTGCAAGCTCAGGACGTCCTGCTTTGAAGTTTCTCCACTGTCCAAGGGCTGTGCTTAAGCCATGGTTGGTTGGTTGCTGTGTTCTCACCTTCCTACAGGCAGTGTTTATATCTCTGCATTGGTGCCTTCTGCTCAGGTGAAGGCAGAGGGGAGTAGAGGCTTGTTTCCCTGTAGCTGTGACTCTGGGGTGATGGCTTGGGAAGGTAATGAAGATGGGATCTGTTCTACCAGGGTCTCTCAGCTACTGAGGAAATACCAGAAGGGGGTCTAAGAGCTCCTGACATTGCATATACGTTTTATGTGCATGTGAGAATGTGTTTTTCTAAGGACAAAAGCTGGAGTCATCAGAGAGGAAATAGCCTCAGTTGAGAAAATGTCTCCATGAGAGCAAGCTGTAAGTTATACGCTCTATTAGTGAGCAATGGGGGAGAGCCCAGTCCATGGGGGAGGTGCCATCCCTGGGCTGGTGGTCCTGGATTCTATAAGAAAGAAGGCTGAGCAAGCCACAGGGAACAAGCCAGTAAGCAGCACCTCTTCATACCCTCTGCATGAGCTCCTGACTCCAGGTTCCTGCCCTGCTTGAGTTCCTGTCCTGGCTTTCTTCAATGATGAGCAATCCTGTGGAAGTGAAAGGTGAATAAACACTTTCCTCTCCAATTCGCTTTTTGGTCATGGTGTTTTGTCTCAGCAATAGAAACCCAGCTAAGACAGGCCAGAAAGGCTAAGAGGCACCGGCCTTCCCTGGAGCTACACGTCTGGAGTTTTCCTTTGCCTTGTGCTCCTTTCTGAAAGAGTCAAGGACTGTGAGGGATATGGTGTCCTAGAGCACCACTGCTATGTGTGTGTCATGGCTGTGGACTGAATGAAGAAATCCAAGAGTGCAAAGGACATCACAGAGATGAAACTTGAGCCAAGAGCTAGAAGATGGGAGTGCTGTAACGAAAGGACTAATTAAGATTAATCTGCAAACATTCCACGAAGAGTGGTGGCTGTTATGGGTTCAGGAATAGGCGCACACTGACCACTCGAACAGCAGACTAAGATTGATGGAAGTTTATTGAATGTTGAACAAAAACTGACTGGTCAGGGCCATAATCTGGACTCGAGTCAGATTGTTTTTTTTTTTTTTTCCTAAATATATGAAAAACTGTAACCAGGTAACAACCAGGGAACCAGGTGTAGGGAGTGGGGTGGGGTAGCATTATATCATGTTGACTAGCTTAAACATAATCGATTTTGTTCCAAGTGTTTTGTGTTATAGCTAGGCAGCTGGACAAAGCACTTAAAGCTGATTGGCTGGGATTTAGGTTAGGGGAGCTCTTGGGGGCTCTCCAGCTTTCTGGGAGTAAGGAACATAGCAGGATGTGTGATCTTTAACTCAAGCAGAACATGCATTTATCATCTATTGTTTGATTTAAGTAGCAAGTATCGAACTATTGAATTGTATCCTGGTCTCAGGCACATCCTGAGAACTTGAACTTAATTTTACCTTATGATGGAGACTTGGAGGCAGCATGGCTTCTGATATGCTAAAGGTGACAGCAGATGTTAACAGAGGAGCCACAGTTATGCTAAGAACTAAAGTAGGTCTCACTGGAGTTTAAGCTGGTTACAACTGTGGCCACACCCAAAATCCTCACACCTTACAGGCTGAGGGAGGGAGACTGAGTTCAAGGCTAGCCTGGCTATGTAACAAGACCCTATTTCAAAAATTAAACAATACAAAACTTGCAGACATTCGCTGGAAGTTGGAGAAATGCAGGTGGACTTACATAATTTCTCATGGCCCTGATGGCTCCTTACATTCCTTCTTGGAGGCTTTAGGGATACCGGGACTTTCTTGAAGCCCCCTGCTAATTCATCAGGTACTTACCATGAGTCAGAATCTATGGAAGTGGATCTACATGAACTTACCAGCTCCCGTCAGAGATATAAAAGAGTATTTTGTCCTCATTTTACAATGGAAAAAAATTCAGACACTTAGAGAGGACAGATAACTTCTCTAGAGTCCTTCAGATCAAGACAAAACACAGATTTGAAACCAGGCATTTCACTCCTAAGCACACTCTCCAAATCACTAGACTTTCCTTTAAAAAAAATTGTAAGGAAATGTAGAAAAGCTAATTTTATCTGATTGTAGAATCCTCTACCTAGAAAACTCATTTCCATTAGAGGAATGCAAGGTAGCGGAGTGTTCTCCAAAACACACACACACACACACACACACACACACACACACACACACACAGAGGATTGCTTATCCCTGGCTAGCCTCTGGACTTTGAACTTTTTGTTTGGTTTTCAAGACAGGTTTTCTCTCTGTAGCCTTGGCTGTCCTGGACTCACTCTGTAGATCAGGCTGGCTTTGAACTCATAGAGATCTGCCTGCCTCTGCTTCTCTGAGTGATGGGATCAAAGGTGTGCACCACCGCGCCGGGGCTGGGACTTTGAAGTTTTGACTCTCCCACTTGGCACCTGCCAGTTGCTGAGCTTTCGGGCATGCAGCCACTTAGGCTCATGTGTTGCTGCTGCATGCAACGCAATTACTGTACCAGCTGACCTACATCTCCCATCTTCCAAACTGCCTCCTAGAAGCAGGATTGTATTGAGTAAAGAGCCTGAGAACTTAAGAGTCTGAACACACTGCCTGCATTAGTCATGGTTCTCCAGACGGAAAGAACTGATATAATGAAATGTATTAGAGAGCATATTTATTATAACATAATGTGGGCTAGGGAATTGAACAGTGGCTGCCTGCACACTGGAGAAGCCAAGAGCCCCAGTAGCTGCAGGCTGGGTGCTGTGAGAGCCAAAGTTATGTTTTAATTACTGTGCCTAAGAGATCCATGAACAAAAATGCCTCTAACTTGTAAGCCTCTGGCCCACAGACAGATACTTGCTGAAATGCTACAGGGTATTGTTTATGGGAGATAACAAGCCATTTTTTTTTCACTCCCCTAAACAAGTCTGTTGGACTCACCTGCAAGGGATATGCTTGATCATGCGCAGGCAGCAGGTATGTGGGCAGGAAGTATGTCAGGGTGTATGCTTTCCTCTGATTGGACCTCATGAGAAATACAGTAGCCTCATGGTTTTGCCTTTTTTAAGACTGAAAAAAGAGTGAGTTGTAGCCATTTCCCAGGAACTCTGGAATGTTCCTGGCCAGTATTTAATTAAATCTTGCTTCAAATTTGGCTCAAAAATTGTGGGACTCATGCAAATCTCCGTTTTTACCGGTGCCTCAGCTCTTCCAATATGGTGCTGAAGGCCTGGAGGACTCCTGGACAGCCACTGGTCTTCAGTCTACCTTGGAAGGCCAAAGAAGCTGACTTCATTGCCAGTGAAGGGGAGCGGCCACGGTAGCAGCAGCAAGGCAGATGTAGTCACAGGTAAAGAGGATGAACAGCCGCAGGCAAAGCTAACACTGCTTTTCCCCAAGACTTTGTTATATCCCGGCTCCCACCAGAAGGTGCTGGCCATGCTGGGGGAGGGTTTTCTCTTCTTTGTTGATCCTTACAGAAAATGCCTTCACAGACTTCAAGATCCAGTCAAACTGACAGCCAAGATCAACTACAACACTGCCTGAGGCCTTCAGGAGGCTTGAGAGCTTATAAACAATTTTCCTCCCAGACTGGGAGGAAATTGCTACATTCTTAGCCATCTAGAGACCTTGGGGAAAGGGACAGAGAGGCTTCATAGGAGGCCTCTAAGTATGCTGTTGGATCAAATTCACTTCTCTGTGGTCTGAATCAGTTTGGAGGGACTCAGGGATGTGCTGGCCTTGTGTGGAAGAGAAGACCAGACAGAACCCAGGTTGCTGGTGTTACTTAGTGTACAGATTCAGCTGGCCTGCCTTCAGGAGTGCCAGGTGTGAGCGGGAGAAAAGGGCCACCCTCCACCCCCAGCTCCGTGTTCCAGCTTTCCTCTTTTTTCTCTCTATCCTGGGCAGGCCCTTCTCTGCCTTCATGGCCCACTCACTGTCTCTATCTCTTCTCCAGGCCCCCTCCCCCTTTCCCATTAACAAACCTCCTTTATACTCGATCTGTTGCAAGGCATAATTTCTCCAGGGATTACACCTTGGCATGGGCCTGCCACTGCTGCATCATCTTTACATATCATAAAAGCTGGCAGAGGGCCCACTACTCCTCAGCACTTAGCATCCACTGGTCTCCTGAGAGCCAATGAGAGCCCTCTCTTGAGAATGGAGGGTAGAAAGGTGCCACTGGGCAGACGTAACATGAGGGCTCAAGTTATGTTTTAAGTTTGGGGTGGGGGGATGTGATGGCTAAAGGTTAAATTTAAATTACTGTACTTAAGAGAGCTATAAAACAAAAATGCCTCCATCCTGTAAGCACCACTTGCCCAAGGACAGATAACAACCTAGAATGTTGGAGGCTGCTGTAACAAGCTACAGGTTTTCGCTTCTGTAAACAAGCTTGGTTGCCTCAGCTGCACAGGATGTGTTTGATCACAGGTAGGTGGGAGGGACATAGGCAGGAAGGACATCAGGACATACACTTGCCCCTGATTGGATAAAGGCGGGAAGCCCTTAGCCTTGTGGGTTTTGCCTTTATAAACTTCTGACTAACGTAATTCCTCTGGGAATTCTGGGTATGGCCCTGGCCAGTGTCCATTGTGCTGGCCAGTATTTAATAAAGCTTGCTTCAAATTTGGGTCCAAAATTGTAGTAATGATCTAATTCTCACCTAGTGGGATTCACAGTAACTCAGAATTTAAAGGGACTAGTGGGAGACTGTGGATTGGGCAAAAGCAGCCTAAGAGATCTGAGCAAGATTCGCCTGCAAGATGACAGGCTCTTCAGGATGCCTAGATGCACATGCCCACCCATCTGAGCATGACCCTGAGGTGGCAGATTTGGGACAGCTTAGCACTTTCAGATCAGAGTCATCTAAAAACAGCATCCAGCCATGGTGGCAACACACATCTGCAATCCTACAACTTTGGGGGTTGAGGCTAGAGGATCAGGAGTTGTATAACAGCCTGGGCTACGTGGAGAGACCATTATTCAAAGTGGAATGAAGATGAGAGAGGGTAGGCATACTGCCTCTTTACTTCTTTCTCAGTGTTCCACTTTCCACACTGCAGTATCAGCAGTGCCCTTTGGAAATATGGTTGTCATCAGTAAAGCAGACCTAAATTGAAACTGCCTCTAGCTCAGGCCATATAATTTGACATTTCCAGCTGAGCATGGTTGTGCACGCCTTTAATCCTTTAACATTTGGGAGGCAGGGGCAGGTAGATCTCTGAGTTCGAGGCCAGCCTAGTCTACAAAGTGAGTTCTAGGACAGCCAGGGCCACACAGAGAAACCCTGTCTCTAAAAACAAAACAAAACAAAAAAACAAAACAACAACAACAACAACAAAAAAAAAACAAAAAAAGAATTTGACATTTCTGTAGCCACTGGGTATGAGTGCCCAGTTCAGGTGGCAGGCAAGTCATTTTGCACAGGTTTCTTAGTTCTATGAAATGTTGCAGAGTCTGTTCCCATTTCACTATGTTCAAATTCTGCTAAGCCTGAAAGCATGCAGGTCTTCACCAACTAGATGTCCCCAAAGCAGTAGATATAATTGGCTCAGGGCATGGAAACCATGAGAGAGAGCCTTGTAATCCTTGCTTGGAACAGGCCATATGATGTACAAGAGCCCATGAGCCTTAACATGAGTGGGTAATGGTTGGGAAAGCAACTGGGTGGACAAGGATTCTCTAAAGAAACAAATTGTGGTGTGTGTGTATGTAGGCTTGGGCTAGGCTGTTCATATGTAGCCTGGTGATAATTTCCAAAAGTGTTTCTGTTCCCATTTTAACTCCAATCCAGCAACTGAAATAACATTGCGTGCTTGCAGCCATTTCTAAGAAGTCACTTATTTTCAGTCTTTTTATGTTATCCGTGGCATATGTGCATGTACTTTTATATTATTGTTGTTGTTTTATTGGTGAGACAAGGTATGATAGTTAAACGTCAACTTGGTGAGATCTAGAATTACTTGGGAAATGGGCCACTGGGCATGCCTATTTGGGGTTATCTTGGTTAGGTTAATTGAATTAGGAAGATTCATCCACTGTGGGCAGTTCCATTCCCTGGGCTATAAAGAAAGGAGAAAATGACCTAAGAACAAGCACTGTTACTGTCTGCTCCTTGACTGGAGAAACAATGTATCCACTCTCTTTTGAGACATGCAGTTACAGTGGGACCTGTGTTTAAGGAGTGAGCCAATAGCCCCACCTTGACATAATTCCTTCCTCCTCTCCACCTAGCCACCAACCCACATACCTAAAGCCTAGTGATTAGCCTTATGGAGAAATGCACCACATCAAGTGATTCTTCTCTTCCCAGCAGCAGCCTTCACCTCCTTCCTGCCTCTCATCAGGATCTATAGCACACTGGCCTCTCAACTTTCCACTCTATCTTTCTTCTTATATATAAATTCTTATAAATTGAGGTTTTATTAGGTATATATGTACATCTTCATATGTATATTCTCTTGAGAAAGGGTCATATCTACATATATCTTAGGATGGCCTTGAACTTGCAATCCTCCTGCAAGGAGGATCTGTGAGTCTGAGGTCAGACTAGGGCATATAGCACTTCTGTGCCAGGCAAGGATACACAACAAACAAACAAACAAACAAACAAATGTTTTTTTTTAAGATTTATTATTTTTTAATTTTAATTTTATGTTCATTAGTGGTTTTGCCTTCATGTATGTCTGTGTAAGGATGCCAGATCACCTGGAAATGGAGTTACAGACAGTTGTGAGCTGCCATGTGGGTGCTGAGAATTGAACCTGGGTCCTCTGGAAAAGCATCCAGTACTTCTAACCATTAAACCATCTCTCCAGCCCAAATCTGTTTTCTTTAAAGTGTTCATTTTGTTATTGCCAAGTTCATAATTATTAACATATTCTTGATACAAGACCTTTGTCAAGTAAATAATTTGCAAATATTCCTTTTTTTTTTTTTTTTTTGGCTTTTCCTTTTCTTCTTTTAATAGTGACTTCAAAAAGCTATTAAAAGAGCCCTCTGGGATCTGGAGAGACGGCTCAGCAGTTAGGATCATGTGCTGCTCCTGCAGATGGCCCTACTTTGGGTGGCTCACGACTGATCGTGTGTAACTCCAGCTTCAGGGAGATTGTCTGGCTCCCCACCCCTACACGTGCACTCCTTTCTCCACACGCTTCTTCCGCGTTAGCTCTTTTCCTCCCTCCCGTCTTCCAGATCTAACTTTTGTAGCATAATTTGTTGTGTTGCTTCTGCATCTTTTTTTGTTTGTTTGTTTTGTTTTGTTGTTGGTTTGGTTTGGTTTGGTTTTTGGTTTTTCAAGACAGGGTTTCTCTGTGAAGCCATGCCTGTCCTGGACTTGCTCTGTCGACCAAGCTGCCCTTGAACTCACAGAAATCCACCTGCCTCTGTCTCCCGAGACTGGAAATAAAGGCGTGTGCTGCCACCGCCTGGTGCTTCTGTTATTCGTAAAGAGAGATGACTATTTTTTGTACACTGCTCTGTTTCATTGATCTACTTTTTTTTTTTTTTTATCACAAGACATTGATTATTGTGATGTCTAACACTTGAAATTAGATAGCATTAACCACTGTGACTTGAATTGTGGTTGGAGTGAGAATGACCCTCATAAGCTAATATATTTGAATGTTTGGTTCCCAGTTGGTGGATTATTTAGGAAGGATTAGGAAGTATGGCCTTGTTCAAAGTGTCACTGGGAGTGGACTTTGAGATTTTGGAAGTCCATGCCAGGCCCTGTCTCTCTCTCTCTCCCTCCTGTCTGTGGATCAGCGTGTAAACTCTCAGCTACTGCTCCAGCCCCATGACTGCCTGCCTGCAGCCACGTGCCCTGCCATGACGGCCATGACCTCTAAAACTGTAAACAAGCCCCCTCCCCCTAATTAGATGCTTTCTTCTATAAGTTGCCTCGGTCATGGTGTCTCTTCACAGCAATAGAACAGTAACCAAGACAGCCACTCAACTCTGATCTCTTTCAAAATTATTCTGCAAAGCAATTTTAAGCATTTACATAAACATTTTCGCTTGGCTTTTTGGTTTCTCAACTGTCATTGACATCTTAGGGAACTACTTGAGCACAACTTGGCTTGCGTTTCTGGAAGAAACACCAGATGAATGTATACAACTACACTCAGTTGGAACAACGTATCTATGTACACACACCTCTCCATATCTGCTGACTTCTGTTGCTTCAGTTGTTACTAGTCGCATGGCTAAGAACTGAACCATGTCCTACGAGGACAATTATTCTTGCATTCCCTTCCTCCCGCCCCCCATTTCCTAGGGTTAGAATCTAGGGCTCCAAGTATGCTTGGAATGTGTTGTACCCCCTCCCCCCATTGAGGCCAGCATACATTACTTCATAAATAAATGAAAGGGTGAGCATAGGCTTGAATAATTAATTCAGGATTTTTATTTCCAAGGACTACATAAAGCTTTCCTTCCATTTAGGGTCAGTTTTGAGGAGTCCTCAGTCCTCTGCTCCCGTCACTGCCTCATGGATGCTCTGTGTGATGTAATCTATGTTCCTGGTATTAATGCAGGTGAAGTTGATCCGGCTGGTCTTGGGGACATAGATATGCTTCTTCTTGACCAAGAACTCTATCTGTTGGTCTGTGAAGTCACAGGACTCAGAA
The DNA here is from genome assembly GCF_030254825.1 of Meriones unguiculatus. Classification (NCBI taxonomy): domain Eukaryota; kingdom Metazoa; phylum Chordata; class Mammalia; order Rodentia; family Muridae; genus Meriones; species Meriones unguiculatus. Next base: position 19,245,893 of record NC_083352.1, read on the forward strand.
TTCCTCTCAAGCCCAGGCAGAATTACATAGGATAAGGCACATCAGCACCCATGGGGTCCTATAAGGCTCTCCAAAGCCTTCCACTTCTCCCCGAGCAAAGCTGTGGACCAGTCATCTGGTCAGTGTAGCTCAGTGTTAAAACTCAGATCTGAGGTCAGGAAGGAGAGGAGTTACCCTGTTCTGGAACTTACAGTTAAGTCCCAGATAACCATGGGTCCCACTCTGCTGGGTGATGTGATTCCAGGACCCAGGGGTCCCCAGGAGCCGGAGCTTCTCCTTCACCTTCTCCTTGATCAGCATGATGTTCTCGACAACATTTTTTAGACTATTCTTCCTGCCAAGGAAAGAGTTCGAAATTGGACTGCATGGCATCTTTGCTTTCCAGTGTATCTTCCCCACGTCCTACCTTTCCACAGCCTGACCCGTGTCAGGAAGTAAGCACATAGCTTATAGAACCTGGGCTCTGTAATGCCTGTGGTAGGAAGGAGTTTGCATTCTGCTGCAGTTTGGGTCTTAAATGTCTCTGAAAGGCCTGTGTGTTAAAGGCCGTGTCACTATTGGTTGTGGGAGGACGTCAGGTCATTGGGGACTAGTAGGACTCCTGCTCTTTCAGTTCCTCTGTTTGCCTTCTGGACATCGTGAGGTGAGCGTTTGTTACCCTCTCTACTGTGGTGTTGTTGCCTTACCACAGGATCAAGTGACTTTCAGTCGAGTTTCCAAAACTGAGTCAACACAAGTCCTTGCTTTCTTTGTGCGGGAGGGGTGTTAACCACCTGAGGTATTTTGTTAGAGTAACAGGACTCTGAGTAACACCAGCCCCGTATTAACTTAAGCAGGCATAGTAGACTCCCAGATTTTGCCAGCTTAGTTTTATTTTGTTTGTGTGTGTGTAGGCAGGGGTAGGAGTAGGTTCTATCCTTTCCACCATGTGGGTCAAGGGAATCTTCAGGTACTGAGGTCATCAGCCCTGGCAGCAAGTACTCTTACCTGCTAAGTATTCTTGTAGGCCCAGATCTCTCTCTCTCTCCCTCTGTCCCACCCTCCCTCTATCTCTGTCTCTCTCCCTCTCTCTCATGTGTGTGTTTATATACAAAATAATGGGCTTCTTCTCAATGTGGTCTGGAAGTATTCCTACAACTCACTGCTTTATCTCTAACATAAATGTGTGTAGTGAGAATTCTGAAATTTTGGTTTCTGTAAAACACACAGAAATAAACTGGGTGTAGTGGTGCAGCCTATAATCCCAGCACTCGGGAGGCAGAGGCAGTTAGAGCTCTGTGTGATAGAGGCCAGCCTGATCTACAAAGCAAATCCAGGACAGCCGAGGCTACATAGAGAAACCCTGTCTCAAAAAACCAAACCAAACCAAATTAAACCAACCAACTAAACAACTCCCCAGAACCCATAGAAACATTATAGGAATATTGGCATTTAGTTTCTGGGATTGTGTGATGTTTAGAATTCTGGGAACTTTTCAGAGGGTATATAAATGGTAGAGCCCTGATATGTGGGGGTTGGTTGGTTGGTCATGAATCACCTCTAAAACTATAAACAAGCCTCCTCCCCCTAATTAGATGCTTTCTTTTATAAGTTGCTTCGGTCATGGTGTCTTGGTTGGTTGGTCATTCAGGGTGGGTTAGCTGTAGTTTGTTTGTTAGTAGTCATGCTCAAAGAAGGAACAAAATGAAAGAACTTAGATTCAGGGATCTCTCCCTCTCCTCTATCATTCTTTCTCTCCTATCTAATGGTCTAATGGTAGGGGGTGAAATGGGGGGGTGATAAAGAGTGGGAAAAAGAAAACACAAAGTAGTGAAAGACAAGCTGTAGCTATTTTCCTCTTCTGCAATGTAGGGAAACCCTTGGCATAGCTAGAGCCATGGCACACAGAAGGCCTAAGTGAAATGTAATAAATGTGTGGCTGAATGAGCAGGATAAAGAGACCCCAGAGGAGAAAGGAAGCAGCCAAGTGAACTCTGTGAGCCAGTCAGTCAGCAGGGATGGAGGAGTCCTACCCCCTCCCTCCCTTGCGCAGACCCTCCCATCGCTTACCATTCTACAAACAGAGCCGGGTTGCAGAGGATGGAGGTGATTATCCGAGCACCCGTGGCAGGAGGGTTTTGCCAGAGGGCCTGGACATAACCCGTCATCTGGGAGAGGACACACAGCAGGTGCTGGTTGCTGAGGGCTGCGATGGCTAGGATCCCCACTCCTTCATCTGCAGCATTGAGAAGACAGCCTTGCCCTCAGTCTCCTTCCTCCAAACTTGCAGGAGAAAGAGTTAAACTACAGAGCCAGCAGCTCAGACCAGCCAGGGTGGTACATGGCCCTAAAATTTGTCTGAGCCTCTTCTTGCAGGAAGAAGACTGAGCGTAAGCAAGAGTGTCCAAGAAGGAAAGAGCTGGAAAGATCGCCAAATACTTCCTCCTCCCAGGAGGCAGAGGCTGGAGAGGGCAGAATCTTAACTGGAACAGCTGTGGTTCACTAGCTGGGTTTAGTTACAGAGACCAACTCCTAGCTCACTGCTGTTCTTTCCTGACTCCACCGTGATTTCTCTGGAGTACTAGGCTCCTTCCAGGGGATAAGTGATGTAAAAAACACTTCACATCCTTCGGAGGAGGGATAGGGGAAGACAGGGTGAAAATATGAGGAAGAACATTGTCTGTTGTATACTGTTGTGTGTTTGTGTGTGTGTTGTGTGTGTGTGAGAGCGAGCGAGCAAGAGACAGACAGACAGAGATTATAAGAAAGCCATTATTTTGTAAGCTCACTAAACAAAAAGCAAAACCAAAACCAACATCACTTGGATGATGGGTGTGGCATCAATTCTGTTTCCCATTTCGCTTATTTTTCTGCCCATACTGTACCATAAATGCCGAAATTCTTAGACAGAGATTGGCTGCAGAAGAACTCAAAGCCTAGAGACACAAAATACTGTAGGAGCCTGGTGTCTTCTTCTAGGTCACCAGTGGATAAACCTTGACAGGGAATGTCAAAGAATGGGAATATCTGCTTCTTCTGCAAGAGTAGGAAGAAACAAAGAGTATGAGGCTGACGGGGTGGGGTGGGGGGAAGCAGATGTGCAAGAAGGGAAACTGAGGCAGGAAGCCGGTGCCGACCTTAATGGTGGTCATCAGCTCTGTCCATTGATTTTGTGTGAACTTGCAGTCAACAATATTCCCAATCACAAGGATACTGCCCTCTGGTATACGCTGCAGGAAGACAGGTGGTGTCCTACCAAGGTACCGCCTCTACCACGCAGAGGTGACACCAGGCATTTAGAGGAGAAGCAACCTCTTAGGTTTGTTCTCACTGAAAAGCCTGGCAAAGCCAATCCCAGCAGAGGTCTCCAGTGACGGGGAAGATGAGGCTGTCAGCCTCTCCTCTGGGAGGAGATCCTTACGGGGCCCCTCTAACCTCTATCACTTCAAAGAACATGCTGGGGTCTGAGCACAGCTCCTTGGGGTTCCAGACGGAGTATTCATAAACTGTAAAGCCCATGTCTTGGAAGATGAGTCCATAATGTTCTGTGGGAACATAGACCCCCACCAGCTGGGGCCCGAAGGCAGAGATACCAGAGAGTGGAGTGAGGATTACTGACTTGATGGTAGGGAGATAAGAGGAAAAAGATGGACATGGCTTGACAGAGCCACAGAAAGGGAGGGTAAGGGAGGAGGGTGTAGGGGCTTCTGCTTCCCTTCTGGGCAACACTCACCCTTTTGACATGAGACGATACAAACGACTTTCAGATTCTTATGCCATATCTTGAGGAACTGGGCTCCAAGCCGGAAGGCCCCACTCTCGCCAACAGTGTGTACACCCCCTACCTGTCAGCAAGCAATACATGAGAGGAACTTTAACACAGGCACACCCCAGGCTACATTTTTGTCTTATTTTTGATGACAGGGTAGGGCTTTACACATGCTGAGCAGTCCAGCCCTCTTTCTTTCTTCTTTTACATTGGAATGATCTATTTATAGGTTTCAAATCAGTTCGAGTGGATGTAACTGAGTGACTGAATGAGGATTTAGGTTTGGATCCCAGCTTTGCCCCCAAATGCAAAAGCTTCTCAGAGTCTTGGGAATTGCCTCTGTCAAGGAGGAGAGGCTTCTGCATGGTCCCCTGTGGGCTTAAAAGGCCATGCAGCCCTGGATCTCCTCTCTGCGTCTCACCCTTTTCTCCGCAATGGCTTGGCTGTGCTTTCCAAAGAGAAGTTCCAAAGAGGCCTGGATGAATGATTTCATGCCCAACGTGGGCAAGTACTCATAGTGCAGACAGGGGTCCTGTGCAATCTGCTGGCAGGTCTTGTGCACCGCAAGAGAAATCCAGGGATGGCCTTCTTCGTTCATGCAGACTGTGGAGAAACTTCAAAGGGTGCTCTGGATACCTGACCTCAGGGTCTGCAAGGCTAGGCTTGGCAGCAGCCCACAAACCACAAGCCTGGCCTTGTGTTCCTTGGAGCTTTGGAAAAGCAGCCTGTGAAAGCTTACTTTTTTCCTCCCTTCCCTCTTTCTTGCTTCCTTCTTTTCATAAAACAATGTGCTGTTAGTGACTGTGTTTCAAAACAAAACAACACTACCACCAACAAAACCCAAAGCTAAGTCACACATGGTGGGCCATGCATTGTTGCCCCGGTACTGAGGAGGTAGAGGCAGGAGGATCATTTTAGGCAAGCCTGGTCACAGATGAGTTTCAGGCCAGCCTGAGCTGTAAGTAAGATATGGTCTCAAAAAGAAAAACACAAACACAATGCAACAAAGCAAATTGTTGTTTTGTTTGTGTCTTAAAGGCTACAATTTACATACAAAACGAATTAGCATTCATGGAATTAAATAAAGTCCACCATGGCTTTCATGATAGCAAGGCTTGATTCTGTATTAGATGGGCTCTCATTATCTGTCTTTGTCTCTTTCTGTGTGTTTCTCTCTGTCTATATCTGTCTATCTCTGGCTGTCCTGTTCTCTTGCCCCCCCTCCCCCAGTATCAAGCACCCCAGGCTGCCCTTGAACTTGCTAAGTAGCTGAGAATGACCTTGAATATCTTGCTCATCCACCCTTCAGGTGCCATGCTTAGTTTATTTGCTAGGGATTGAATTCAAGGCTTCAGGAATGCAAGCACTCTACCGATTTAGCTATATCCCCTCAAAAGGCTTAATTTCTTGATTTAAGAGCGAGAGTAGGGTTGGGGGGTTCAGTGGTTTAAGAGCACATGCTGCTCTTGAGGTTCAGTCCTCAGCACTTATGTCAGGCAGCTCGTAACCTCCTATACATCTAGCTCTGGGATGGGGGGAATCCAATGCCTCTGGCTGCCTCCTTGCACACTTGCACAGATGTGTACCCACATTCTCTCTCATACACACATATACAATTTAAAAAATCTTAAAAAAAATCAACAAAAGAATGGGAGAGAAGCAAGGTGTGGTGGTGCTTCCAGTACTTGGAGGCAGGGCCTGACTCTGCTCAAGAACATTTTCAGCTATATCGTGAGTTCAAGGCCAACCTGACTTACATCAGACTATAAAAACAACACAAAACAAAACACCAGAGAGAACTGAATGCCGCACCAGACAAAGAAAAAGTGAGAGGAGGAGAAAACTTGGCTCTTCCCACTTCCAAGAAGTCCCCAGCAAAAGGCACGGGGCAAAGGGATGACTTGGGACCTTCACTGTTCTTTTCTGCTCAGTGAAGTTCTGCTAACAAACTTTCTGTATGCAGAGGGTTGGGCTATTCTTCAATCCTCCACTAGGGACACTGCTCACCTATAGGCAGTAGAAATATGTAGGAAAATCTTAAACCCTAAAATGACTGGCTCCTACCTCGGTAGGCCAAGAACATCTTGGTAGGAAACTGATCTTGCTTGTAGATCTTTAGTAAGCTGCCTTCTAGCTTCTGGGCTGTGGGTACATCCCTGAACAAAGAAAGAGTGGTCATAGTTGAGTATGTATGGTGCCAGCAACTTTGACCCTGCTTTAGACCTCTTTCTCCCAAAACCTTAGCAGCTTAGGACTATGGGTAATAGGTTGTCAGAGCAACAGAACCTCAGGACTCCCAGTCTCCGTGGTGGCTGTGTTTAGGGGTCACAGGAACATTCCATGGCACTGGAGGAGAGCCCCCTGAGAGAGCAGGCAGCAGGGAAAGTGAAAAGGAACACAGGGTTCCCAGGCAATTTCCCCCCTAATTCACTGCCTTCCATAGCTCCATGCCATCCAACTGAAATGACAAGTCAGATTCTAGAAAACAGGACAGGGCTGGCAGCCAGTGAGCTAGGTGGGACTTCCCCAACAGAAGCAAACATCCCAAGACACACAGCAGTGCCAATCAAAGGATATGTTTTCTACTTCCATTTTGCCAAGGGGTTGAGTAAGAGTTCAAATCCTACTGGAATGCAATTGAAGGAAATTAAAAAAAATTTTTTTTTCAGTGCTGGGCATTGAACTCGGGGCCTGGCACACAGTCTTCAGAGATCTCAAGATTTAAATGCAGCAAAAGAGTTCTCTGTTTTTCTTCCATGCTACTTTTTTTTTTTTTAAGGAAAAAAAAATCTGGGTTTATTAAGAAACAGTTTTTTATATATGTTTAAGCATGGACATTAAGGGAGGGAAAGGCTTAACAAAAAGGGTCAACCTTTAGCAACTGTTAGTGACTGCGGAGATGCAATTGGTCAGTGTGTTGAGAATAAGTGACTGTTAAATACTCAGATATAAATGGAATGTCTGTATCACCCACTCCAAGGCTCAGTTGGGAACATCATAGAAATGAGGAAAAGAATGTAGAGGAAGGGACAGGGAAGATTGGGATGACTGACTCCCAGGCATGACACGGCCATTGCACGCTTAAACTCCCAATAGCCGTAATTACCTGTACAAGATAGGTCTTAGTGCCGGTTAGCTTTTGGTCAAGGTGATCCAAGTCCTCTGGGAAGTGGAAGTCCTCTGCTGTGTTTTCTGTGCTTCCCTTGGCTGCACGATCCTGGCTGCTTCAGCTTTGCTTCCAAGCGAGCTCTGGGAACGAGAGCAGAACCAAGCACCAAGCATGTGAATGATGATACACCTTTTGGCGACCTACTCTGTGGCTTTATTTGCAACACCAACAAAAAACCTAAATGCCAGTGATAGAGACATGTTTATATGGATAGCAAATAGCCATATAAAATGGAACTCTATGCCAGCTATTATAGATAGACCTAGATGGACCAAAGTGGGAAAACCCAAGACACATTGAGTAAAAATCAGGAAAATACTGAATGCAGAGAAAAGTAAGAGGACATTTTGGGATGGGAGAGAAAAGATATATTTGTGTATGCATATATGTATGGATTCTCTTGAAGGATGCATAGGGGTAGAAAAGATATTTGCATACATGTATATGTGGGTTCTCTTAAAGGATCCATGGGAGTAGAAAGGATACATTTGCATACGTGCATATGCATGGATTCTTTTGAAGAAGCCTCTGGAAACTAGAAATGGATGCTTGGTGGCAAGAACAAGAAGGCTGACTTCCTTTCACTGAGTGTTACTTTGTGTTTGCTGTTCTCCTCACTGCACCAGATCCAGGAGAGCCCTTAATTACTTAACCCATCTTCAGAACTTTTTATTCTTTTTTGAGACAGGGGTTGTGCTGAATTAGCCAGGCTGGCCTTCAACTTTCATTCTCTGGCTCCAGTTTTTGTATAGGTGGGATTACAGGTGTTTACCACCATGGCCAGGTCTACCCTCATCGCAAATTGCATGTATGTCTGTGCTTTACACGCGTGCAGTGCCCATGGAGACCAGAAGAGGGCATTGGATTCCCTGGAACTGGAGTTCTAGAAGGTGGTGGGCTGGGTGAGAGGGTTGGCATTTGAACCAGGGTCTTCTGGAAGGGTAGCCAGTTCTTAACCACTAAGCCATTGCTCCAGGTCCCCAGCATTACAATTTAAATGTTGTTATACATGTAGATTTCCGATTCAAAAATCTCCCCTAAATGTCGAAGAATATTGAGTCAAGAGAGTTGTAAAGAAAATTGAATGCTTTGCTGGCGAAGAGCTCACACATTTGGAAAGAAGCATCATTTACAATGAAGAGCTGACTTACCTATCAGAGGTTTAAGATACATGAAGGTACTACATAGGGTCTAGGATCCTCCAAAGCCACATGAGGAATTCTGTTCTATAACATTTGGGTTTCATCTGGGAGAAATCACAAGTGGCCTGATTGTTGGACAAATTCTTTCAGACCCCCATTCCTCTAAGGCTTGCAGAAATCCGGCCCCTTTCCCTCATGGCCATTGCCAAACTCAGGTACCCACTATCACCTGCATCCTGATACTGGGCAAGACAGTTTCTAAAGCCAGAACAGCTTGTCTGGACAACGAATTCCAGGAGGGAGACTGCAGGCTTGCCTGTAACCCTAGCACTTGCATTTAGCTTCCCACCCCCACACCTCCTATAGAAACTCCAAGTATCCCTTCCCTTTTTTGCAGGCATCCCTTCCTTGCAGAAGAATGTCTGTCCCTTGCTATTTTGAAATAAACAACTGCTTAGGTCAGACCGGTCTCTTTGCCTTTTGCCTCAGACATCTAACACCAATGGCTGGGGTCTGGAACCACCAGGAAGCCTGCTTTCTTGCATTTCTTTGGAAGCTGAATCTACAGTGGCAGGCACAGGTACAGTAGGGAGAGGACATGGGAGGAGCCTAGCTCATTAATGGCAGCTAGAGGGAGGCCTTCATCCTATGGCCTTGGCATAGCTACCCAGCACAGTAAGTGCCAATACAAAAACACCATCTCCACAATTATCTTAATTGGTTATCTTAACCTTGAAATATTTAGGAGAACTCAGGAAACAAAGACTTGCTGTCTCAGTAACAGGACAGATGGTAAATTAATTTTTTTTTCTTTTCCATTCTTCTTCTTTTGGTTTTTCTGAGACAAGGTCTGTCCTGGACTCACTTTGCAGACCAGGCTGGCCTTGATCTCCTAGAGATCCGCCGCTTCTGCTTCCCTGAGTGCTGGAATACAGGCCTGCCCCACCTTGCCTGGCTTCTTTCTTTCTTCCTCCTCCTCCTCCTCCTTCTTCTTCTTCTTTCTTCTTCTCCTTCCTTCTTCTTCTTCTTCTTCTTCTTCTTCTTCTTCTTCTTCTCTGCTTTTTCTGTTTCTTCTGCTTCTTCAACCAAATATTGCTAAGTGTTTTTCAAGCTCTAACTGTTGGTTCTCCTGCCTCTGCCTCTCCAATACCGTTATGTTATTAGCATGCCTGCTCTGGAGGAGAATTTTTGTCTAAACCAAAGCTTTATAAAAAAAAAATTTTTTTTAATGAATACTCAAATGGCCTCTTATTTACCACACTGTATTTGGAACCTGGGTGAATATTAAAGGATAAACAAAATCAGACAATTCTAGTGCTGTGACTGTGGTACAGCAAAACAAAACAAACGCTCCCCCCCAAAAAAAAATAAAACACCTGTGTCATTTCATATCAAAAGTCTGAGCATGCTAATACCAATATATTAAAAATGTAGGTTGGGTTGGACATGATGGCATAAGCTGTGATTGGGTTACAAGCAAATTTGTCTCAAAACAAACAAACACATAAGCAAATTAGAAACACAGGCTTGGGTATGTAGCTTAGTTAGTGATAGACCGCTTGCCCAGCACACGTGAAGTTCAAACCTCGTGTACTGCCTAGACCAGGCATGATGGCAAACACCTGTTACTCTAGCTCTCAGGAGGTGGAGGCAGAAGCATTTTAAAAGTTCATGGTCGTTCTCTGCTGCAGAGACTTAGAACCTGTTTTAATAATATAAGATAACAGATCTTGTTGCTTGAAATGCAAATAATTAAATATTACAATGTGAAGGAAAACAAACAAAGCAAAACAACAACAAAACAGCGATCCCTATTTAGCGAGGTCCAAGAGGCTACATACCCAGAAACTGTATCATGCTACAACTTAGCTTCTTTCTCTTTTATTCTTTTCTTCCTTTCTAAGTCAAAGCTGGGCTGGCTTGGAACTCGTTATGTATGCCAGAGCTACTTCCTCAGCCTCCGCAGTGCTGGGACAGAAGATAGGTATCACTACACCTGGCTTTTTGGGGTTTCTTTTGCTTGTTCTTTCTTTCCTTTCTTTTCATTTTTGTTGTTGCTTAAGGACGTTTTTAGCTGTCTATATATTTCTGTGAACCTCGTGCCTGGTGCCGGGTGCAGCCGGAAGAGCAGGTTGCGAGCTGCCTTGTGAATTCCGGGAATCGAACCAAAGACCTCTGGAAGAGGAGCCAGGGCTTTTAACTGCTGAGCTTTCTCTCCAGCTCGCTCCCTTCCCGCCCCCCTCCCGCCCCCTTTCCCGCCGTAATCTTTTATAGACTGTACACAAAGACCACAGGGAGAGCTGCGGAGTAGGGGCCGACCCTCCGCAAACCTGGGTGTCCTTGTTAGAGAACCAGTGAATCTGCGGTTCCCCAAAGCTCCGCTGTGGGGCCACAAGCCTTGGCTGGGCTCGCAGCGGGTCCGCCCCCACTGCCACGCTTGGAAGCAGCTCCTGGCGGAAAACCCTGAGTCCATCACACCGTCCGCGGCCCCTTCCGCCCGCCTGAGGCTTGAACTCGGGGAGAAAAACAAACAAACATAAGTCCCGGGAGAAAGGGGAATTTGTAGCTGGGCCAGCATCTCTGCACGATTCCAGGCCTGGAGTGGCCGCTGCAGCCCGCGGCCTGCCCCGGCGGTGGTGGGGGCCGACCGGCTGCGAGCTGAGCTGCGGTGGCCTGCAGAAGCCGCGTTCAGAAGACGAGACCGCATCTTGGTGGCCATTTAGGAACAAAGCACAAGAGAGCGCCAGAGAGCAGACAAGAAGACGTGTCCGGTCTAGGCTGTCGTGGTCTGGTGGAAACAGTTTCTAACAGGGCGTTTTCGGAGCTGGGATTGAGTGTAGCTGGAGCTAGCAATTCCCTTTAACTCATCCTCACAGCCCCGCAGTCACTCCGAGGAGGGCATTCCCCAAAAACTTTCCCCCGAGTCCTCCCAGCCTCCGCGACCCCCCTCCCCCGTCCCAAGACCCTGGGATTCTTGGAGATGGCCGTGAGCATAAATGGAGAAAACGGCAGAAGAAAAGCTGCTTCCACAGATTGCTTCAGAGTTTGGTCCCAGGCGCTGGGGACCTCAGAGCTCTGGGTGCGGCTCATGTGGCCTTACCGGTGATGGGAGAGGGACAGGAACACCGGAGAAGCCAGCCAGGGGGACGGAGAGGGGGAGGGGAAGGCAAGGGCTGCACTGTGAGAACTTGTCTTACCAGACAACACTAGCACCTCGCTTCTCTCCGGGCCTCAAGTTTTAAGAAAATCAAAGAATGGGGGAACTGGCTTTTACAGTAGGATCAGGCAGGCTGACGCTAACTCCAGCACTTGGAAGGCTGAGGCTGAGGGGGTCTTGTGTGCAGCGAGACCCTGCCTGGAAAGATACCCCCCTCCCCCAACAATAACAAACTTGGCTATTATAACATTTTATTAACATATGTTAGTTGTACAAAGTAATGGGTTACATTATGGCTTTTCGCACATGTACATCGCTCATATACCCTCTGGTATGTCTCATGTCCTCCTTCCCACCGGCTTCCTCTTCCCCATCGTTCCCCTTCTGTTTCAATGTCTGAATAAAAAACTATTTATTTGCCGGGAGGTAGTGGCACGCGCCTTTGATCCCAGCACTTGGGAGGCACAGGCAGGTAAATCTCTGTGAGTTGGAGGCCAGCCTTGTCTACTAAATGAGTCCGGGATGGTCAGCGCTACACAAGAAACCCTGTCTCAAACACCCCCCTCCCCCTGCAAATTATTTATGTGTGTAGGTGTCTTCCCTGCATGCATGTCTGTGCGCCACGTGCATGCTTGGTGCCCGAGAAGGCTAGAAGAGGGACTTGATCCCCAAAGCCGGAGTTAAAGATAGCTATTAGCTGCTATGTGGGTGCTGGAACTAGAACCGGGTCTTCTGGAAGAGTGACTGGTGCTCCTAAGCACCAAGCCATCTCTCCAGCCTGCCTTTGAAACCTAGATTCCACACATGGAAGCAAACAGGCAAAGCTTGTATTTCAGAGTTTAGAATGAACTCTCCACTTCCACCCTCTCCCCTGCAGATGACAGAGCTTTGTTCTTCTTTATGGCTGAGTAAAACTCTATTGCGTATATTAACAAAACTTGTATGCATGTATCTATGGGGCAGGCATGCTGTTGCTCTGTAGGCCTGTCATAACCTGCTTAAACTCTATAGCCCCTCCAATGAGACCTACTTTAGGTCTTAGCGTAACTGTTAGCTCCTCTGTTAACATTTTCTACTAACACCTGCTTTCGTCTCTAGCATAACAGAAGCCATTTCATTTTTTTATGTATCCGTTTTGATCATAAGGTGAAATTAAGTTCAGGTTCTCAGGCCTGAGAACCTAATAGCCTTTTACTTACAATTCAATACTTGTTGAATGTTCTGCTTGAATTAAGGATATATGCTCTCCTTAAACAAAACCACAATGTCCTGCTATGTTCCTTTCCTCCTGGACAGTGGGGAACTGAAAAGTCCCCAAGCCCATATCCTAGCCAATCAACTTGAGATGCTTTGTCTAGCTACTTAGATACAAGGTTCTTGAAAATGCTTTAACTAGCCAAAATGACGTAATGCTGCCTTACCCCCTCCCTCCTCCCTACAGTTAACTGGTTATGGTTTTTTGTATAAAAAGTCTGCCTTAGAAACAGACCTGCGTCACAGTTTGGCTCCACCGAGTCCACTGTGTCCTTGACCATGACCAGTCTTGGCTGTTGCATTCAATAAATCATCCATATGAGATCAATGTTCAAACGGTTTGTGTGGAAATTCTTGTACTACAACAGCCCAGAATAGCCTGAAACTCACTACGTAGCTCAGGCTTGAACTTGTGGGGATTCTTCCTCTACTTCTCAAATATAGGATTAGGTTGTGAGCTGCCACACCTGAGCCAGTACATCTGGCTCATATATATTTTTAAAAAATGGCTGCAGCCTTCTAGGCATTACATCCTTACTACTCTGAAGAAGAAACAGTGTCTCTCCTGTTTCTTCTCCAGGATGAAGGAAGCTCCCTCCTGTGAAACCTGTGAACTCCCTAGGTGCTCCTGGGATACTTTGTTACTTTAAATCAGCAACCTAGTGCTGAGGGCAATGTCATTAGTCCCTACCAAACTGCACAGCTAAGGATTTCCCAAAAGAAATTCTGGGAGGGATGCTGGGAAAGAACTCAGCAAGCATTGACTTGATCACCCATCCTCAACCCTTGAAAACCATCTCCTGTGTGTGCTGGAGATGCACCCCAGGGATCTACACAGGCTGAGCATGTCATGTGTTCTACATGACATGAGGCACATCAATAAGGCCACATGATCAATGGGAGAGGGCCCAGCCTAGTGTGGGTGGTGTCATCCCTGGACTGGTGGTCCTGGGTTCTATGAGAAAGCAGGCTGAGCAAGCCAGTAGGCAGCACCCCTCCATGGCCTCTGCATCAGCTTCTGCCGCCAGGTTCCTGCCCTGCCTGAGTTCCGTCCTCACTTCCTCCAGTGATGGACTATGGTCTGGAGGTGTAAGTCATTAACCCTTTCTTCCCCACTGCTTTCTGGTCATGGCACTTCATCTCAGCAGTAGAAGCCCTAACTAAGATACCACTTTTGCTGCTATTTTGTAATGATTTTTTTGGCTTGTTTTTGTTGTTCTTTTTGCCTTGTACTTCAAGCAGCAGCAGAAAGCAGGTGTTTCTTTGAGCTATCCCAGGCTTCAGAGTGCCCAGAGAGTGGCTGGGGAGGTGTTGGAGTAAAAGCAAACAGACACCAAAATCAAAACCAACACCAAACCATATCAAAAACAACAACAAAAGAAACAAAAACCCAACACAGCTCTTATCTCAAAGGGAATAAAGGATAAGAGATAATTTATTCTGGAGCCAAATTTGAGTGCTAAGGCCAGGGAAACATGAAGCTAGATTAGCCTAGTTTCCATGGTCCCACACGAAAATGGTTCATGAAGCTTTATTCCTACGAAGGAAGTCCGAGGTCAAGGCAACTTAAAGATACCTTCTTGGGCATACCAGAGACACAGTTATAGCCAGATAGGGGAAGTTCTCCTATGGGCCTCACGTGCTATCTGGTGACATTTTTAGCCTTTGGGTTGGAAGCTAAGGGTCTACTAAGTTAGTACATTCTAAAAGATCTTTATCTGTTGGTCACAGAATGTTAGTTCTGGCACAGAGCTGGAAAGGAAAGGCTATTTAGGGGCTAAAGTTGGTCCAAGATAATTAAGGTAATTAAGGTCTGGACCTGTAATATTCCAACCTCTCCACCTCACCGCAGTTCTAAGCAGTAGGCCAGTCTTTGCAGACACAGCTTTTCCCAGTTCTCATTCGTAGAGGGGAAGCTGGCTGCCAGAGAGTCCACGTGGTATTTGGTTAGCCAGTAAGTGCAGATGGTGCGCTTGGAGGCTGTCTTCTTTTCTGTTGCTGTGACAAAACACTGTGACCAAGGCAACTTATAATGGAAAGAATTTAATTGGACTTATGGCTTCAGAGAGTTAGAGTCTGTGATGGCAGAGCAAAAGCGTGCTGGCAGGAACCGCTGAGAGCTCACATCTTAATACACAAGCCTGAGACAGATGGAAAAGCTACCTGAGAATGACAAGAGCATCCAAAACCTCAAAGCCCACCTCAGGGGAAAGACCTCCTCCAAGAATGCCAGACCTCTTAATCCTTCCCAAACAGTTCAACCCACTAGGGATGGCATTCAAACTTATGAGCCTATGGGGGTCCATTCCATTCAAACCACCACAGAGCCCTAAGTTCCCTCTCTGGCCAGACAGAATACAAAGGTGGGTATGTTATATAGGACAAGCTGTTCTTAATAGCTCAGGGCTATTGGTCCCTGTTTGTCTTTTCTAGTTGTGTGTGGGTTTTCCTTATCATTGCTCTTCCATGACCTTGGGAATGATACTGCCATAGTCATTCACTTTTCTCCCTCTCATTGATATGTTGCTCAGGATGTCATCTGAGTTCAGCATTTTCTCATTGTGGCAGGCACTGGCAATTATGTTGGAAACTGTACAATTAGCATTGCTGACAAGGGTCCACCCTCCTGAACCCCTATAAATACCACCCTTTGCCTTCTAGCAGCCGTCACATGCTTGTGGCCTTAGGTTCTCCATGTTTCTCTGCTTCTTCTGGGGCTTGTGGAAGAAGAACTGGAGGGGAACCAGAATTCAGCAAGAAGGACAAGAAGAGACTGGGTTAATTTGGTTAAGAAGTGAGGAAAGCCTGAGCTAAAGCAATGGCTGATGGATAAAATTGCCAGATGTCCTCCATAAAAATACCAGGCGCCAGGCCAAGCTTGGGGGAGGGGTGTTGGTAGACAGCCGAGGTATTGGAAATATTTGATTTAAACATTATCATATATGCCAATATAACCCACTTATTTTGTTCAACTTCTATACCTCCTTTTAATTTTTTTCTTTTTATTTAAAATAGATTATTTTCTCATACAGTGTATTCTGATTATAGTTTCTCTTCCCTATGCTTTTTCCATTTCCTCCCCTTCCTTCTCCTTCCCTCCCTCCTTTCCTTTCCCTTCCCTTCCCTTCCCTTCCCTTCCCTTCCCTTCCCTTCCCTTCCCTTCCCTTCCCTTCCCTTCCCTTCCCTTCCCTTCCCTTCCCTTCTCCCTCCCTCCTCTTCCCTCCCCTCTGGATCTACTTTCTTTCTCTCTCTAATTGGAAAAGAACAGGCTTCTAAGGGAGGGCGGGATTGGGAAGGAATGAGGGAGGGGGGCTACAGCTGGAATTCAAGGTGAATAAACTGTTAATAATAATAATAATAATAATAATAATAATAATAATAGAACAGGCTTCTAAGAGAAAACAACCAAACATGACAAAATAAAATATAAGAAGATAAAACAAAAACCATCACATCGAGGCTGGACAAGGCAACCCACTAAAGGAAAAGAGCCCTAAGAGCAGACACAAGAATCAGAGACCCACTCGTTCACACACTCAGGAGTCCCATAAAAATACTAGCTGAAAGCTGTGATGTAAACACAGAAGACCCTGTGCTTGGTGCTTCAGTGTCTGCAAGTTCATATGGACCTTGCTCAGCTGATCAAGAGTATCTTGTTCTTCTGGCACACACACACACACACACACACACACACACACACACACACACACACACGCAAAAGACCTAGATGTGGAGGTGAAAGCACAGCAAATAGGAGTTGGTTCTCCTTCCACCGTGTGTGTCCCAGGGATTGGACTGAGATTATCAGGCTTGGTGGCAAATGTCTTTACCCACTGAACCATTATGCTGGCCCTATGTGTGTTTCTATTACAACACCCCCACAAGAAATGTAAACAAGAAACAAAGGCAGGATTCTAAAATGCTTTCTTGTGTCAAGTCAGACATTCCCAGAACTATTGCAGGTCACAGGCATGGTGGGGTGGCCTAGGGGGAATGCTGAGGTGTATTTATTTTTAAGTTAGATTTATTCGTTTTTATTTTATTTTATGTGTGAAGTTTTGCCTGTACGTGTGCATTGTTAGTTCACAAGTCGATGTACTAGCCCACTCCCAGGTTGCTTAACAGCCTGATGCCATCACCTGCCACCACCAGGTGTGTGCTCGCTCATCAGATATAAAAGACAGGCCCGTCACTGCACACTCTCTCCTCTCATTCTCTCCCTGCTTCGGTTTCTCTTCCCTTCTCTGACTTTTCTGAGGCACCTCACATCCCCCCTTCTCTCTTCTCCTATGTTCTCCCACTGTCTCTCTGTCTCTTTGACTCTCTCTCTGTACAACAAATGTCTTCATACCAAATCTTTTATGTGTGGCGTTTTAAAATACATTATTGTTACTTGTGTGTGTGTGTGTACCACATGTGTGCCTGGTGCCCACAAAGGCCAGAAGAGAGCCCCAGATCCCCTGGAACTGGAGTTACAGAGAGTTGTGAACCACCACACATAGGTACTGACAACTGAAAGTAGGTCCTCTGCAAAGGCAGCGACCCTGAGGTACCTGTCTGTCTCCAATGCTGATGTTTCTGAGCTGTTTCTTTGTGCGGTGCTGGGGCTGGCACCGAGGCCCACAAATGCTGCACGTGCTGTTCCATTCTTCCACAGAGCCCCACCTCAGCCTTGAGCTGGAGTCCTGAGGGACCTGGGACAGTGATGTTCATCAGCTGTGTACACTTCTTCCTCATCAAGATGGAAGGGAGCCCCCCCCCCCACATGAAGAACAGCTCTCTGTGCCTTCCCCACTCTCCTGGTGGTCCTGGGAGAGCATTCCAGCATGAGCTTCAGACCAGGACCCCGAGAGGAAGATCTCCAACACACAAGCCTTCGACCAAAAGCGTAACCAGAGAGGTGAAGATGGCAGTGGCCATGTGAAAGGTCGCCCATTCACAATTTTTTTTCTTTGCCTCTGGGAAGAAGTGGCCAATCCCTGCTACCTTCTGAGAACATTAACAGTGGAAGCAACATTCATTTTGTCTTTGCTACGGAGACCTGGGGAACTATGTCTGCTGTGTTTTGTGTTATGAAATGTGGTTCACACATACCAGGCAAGGCTTTGCCATGAGTTGCACCTCAAGTCATAATATATTGTTAAAAAGAAGAAGAAGAAGAAGAGGAAGAAGAAGAAGAAGTGGCAAGTAGGTATGAACCTTGAACCTCTAATTTCTTTCTTCTTTCTTTTTTTGTTTTTCGGGATAGGGTTTCTCTGTGTAGCTTTGGCTGTCCTGGATTCACTTTATAGACCTCAGACTCACAGAGATCTGCCTTCCTCTGCCCCCCCTGAGTGCTGGGATTACGAGGGTGCAGTGCCACACCCAGCTGGACCTCTAGTGTCTGAAATAGATAAAGCATATGAGGGCCAAGGAATCATGGGATGACCTTCCAAGCCCCCTGGTCTGTTGTTTCGGTTCTGATGAGTCACCAAGCACTGCCCGAGCCTACCTAGATGGATGGTTCCTTAATTAAGAGCATGTGCTGCGCTACCAAAGGATGTAAGTCTGGGTCCCAAAGCTCTTGTCAGGTGGGTCTAGACAACCTGTAACTCCAGCTCCAGGGGGATCTTATGCCCTCTTCTGGTCTCAGGCAGAACCTTCATACATGTGGCATACATTCACACAGCCACACATGCATGCACATAAATGAAAATAAAAACAAATCTTGAAAAAATAAGCCACCTTTAGTCTGAGATTGTAGATGTGTGGTAAAATGTGTGGTTTTCTTTAAACAAGGCTTTAAAATGCTGCTGGGGAAGGATCAATTGAAAGAGTAGCAGGGAGTCTACATGTATTTTCTGTTGTGGGTAATTAGAGGCAGGAACTGATTCAGTGACCATGGAGGGATGCTGCTTACTGGCTTGCTCCCCCATGGCTTGCTCAGCCTGCTTTCTTACAGAACCCAGAACAACCAGCCCAGGGGTGGCACCAGCCACAGTGAGTTGGATCTCCCTCATCAATGACTAATTCAGAAAATGCTGTACTGGCTTGCCTACAGCATGATCTTATAGAGATATTTTCTCAGTTGAGGTTCCCTCCTCCCAGATGACTTTAGCTTGTGCCAAACTGACATGAAACTAACCAGTACATAGGCATAGTTAGAGATCTTGAGATGATCTTATGTTAGGATGCGTCCCAAATGCAATGACAGGTGTCAAAGAAGACACAGGAACTTAAGGGAGGCCATGTGAAGATGAAGGTAGACATTAGAGTAACACCAGATGGCAGACACTGTTCAGGTCCTCAGCAGTGAGTGAGACATGGAGAAGACTCTCCCTGAATGTCACCAATAGGACCAGCTCTGTAAATCTCCACTCCAGAATTCTGACATCCAGGATGGTGGAGGATGTCTTACTGCTGTTTCAATCCCCTAAGGTAATGATATTTTTTTGTTGTTGTTGTTTTAAAACAGGGTCTTTTTTTATAGGTCATGCTGGCCTGGAACTCACTATGTACCCTGGGTTGTCTTTAAATTTGTGATCTCCCTGAGTTAGCCTCTCAAATTTGTTTTGCAGCCTCAGGAAACTAATAGACTCACAGTTTCTCCATAAGAATTTCTGAGAAGAACAAGATGGTACCAATGAACATTTAAAACTGGACAGGGAAAGCTTGTCCATTTTTATATAGGTCTTAACCCTACATAAAAATCTATAAGCAACCGAGGAAAGCTGGGACTCAGAGAGGTGACCGTCTCCAGGGAAGAGCACACCAGTTGGTTGTCCAGCGCCAAACAGTCAGCCCTAAAAACATACCTATAAGTAACATTATACAGACCAAACAAGAATCACTTAGGAATATATATATATGTACGTACACACATACACACGCCATAACAGTGAAAAGACAGGCCATGAATTTGAAGAAGGGTAGGGAGGAGTATGTGGGATTTGGAGTATATGAAAAGATTTGGAGGGAGAAAGGGGAAGAGGAGATGTTGTAATTAAATCATAATATACAAATAGACAAAAATTTAAAGAGGATTCCTTCATGGAGAGCGGAGGTGCTCATGAGGTTCCACCCTCTGCAGAAGGACTAGCAATTACTGTTGCCCGGGGAGGCAAAGGTGATTTTTTTCAGTGATATAGGCGCTGATAATTTGCTCATGTAAATAATCTCCAACTCATGCTCATTCAAGAAAATCATTTAAATTCTGGAATCACAACTCCCCCCCTCCACAAATCCGACAAACAAAGAACAAAAGAAATAAAAGTAGAAGGGAGAATTGTTGAAGAGAAGGGTGCTCAGCCGGAATGGGTGGGGAGATGAGGAGACAGTGGGAGAGGGAAAGGGAAGAGATGCTTCATATACATGGGTAGTATTTCCAAAGAATGAAAACATTTAAAACCCCCAACACATAAGCATTTTAAAAATGGTTGATTGAGAGAAAGAGAGAGACAGAGAGAGAGAGAAAGAACAAACTTAGAGGAGGAACAGCCCCAGTCACTATTTGATTCCTTTGGGGTGCACCTTTACTGCTTTTTTTTTTCTGGCTCTGAAACTTGTTTGACTGAAGAAATTTTTGGCTACCCAACTCAACCCTCATATATATATGTTTACATATATATGTATATATAATGCATATAGCACACACACACATATATACATATAGTATACACACATATGTACATTTTTTTGAGGCAGAATTATACGTATCCTACGCTGGTCTCAAAGTCACATGTATCAAAAGATGACTTTTAACCCCGATCCCCTTGCACCCACCTCCTCAGCGCTGGGATTCCCAACGCACATCGTCATTTACAGTTTCTGTGGAGCTGGGAATCGAACCTGGGGGGTCACACAAGCTAGAAAAGCACTTTAGTAGCAGCAGTACGCTCCCAGTACTTGAACTCAGGTTCTTTACCCATTTTTATCAAAGTAATTAACTAAATTATTTCTTTTTGAGATGATTTCTTGCAGTGCGATCAAGTCTGGCCTAGAAGTGCTGAGATTACAGGTGTGTGTCACCGTGCCTAGTTGTAGTTAAATCAGCTGCAAAAACTGTTAACTAGACAGCCCAACATTCCACTCTGGTTGTATCTCATGTTGCCACCAGGTAGCGCCTAACTTTTCTAATGTCGGTGCAACAAGGCTAAGGTTCGGGTGGTGCTCACCTCTAGTCACCGGACTAAGGTGGTTGGGACCGGAAGACGATGGCTTCCAGAACAGCAGAACAGCGAGGTGGGCTACAGAGCTAGACCCTCAAAAAACGATTTTAGACACCCTCAAATTCCAGATACCCCTCAAATGGATTTACTTTCTTTGGCGTGGGTGGATGGCAGGTGGATGTAGGAGTATCACAAGATATTTGAGCCCATTGTGAACCCTGAGATTGTGAACTGTAAAAAAAAAAAAAAAAAGTTTCTTGTTTGGTGTGGCTTAGCCCTACCACTCACTCCTTTAATCCAAGAATTTTCTGTCTATTGTAGACAGGTGATTATGGTGTGCCTCAGCCCTAGGGCACACCTTTAATCCAAGAGCCTTTTGTACCAACAGGATTAAATAACATTAACCCTAGGTCAAGAGGAGTAGCAAGCAACCAGCTTTCAGGGACTAAACAGGAAGGAGGTTACATGGAGAGAAGGGTACTTAAGACAGCACAGAGAAGAAGAAAGGGATTTTGGCTTTTTCCTTGTGGGACATGAGCTGAGTAGAAAGGCTTTTTCTTCTGGGATGTCAGCTGAGTAGGAAGATCTGTTGAGTGCTTCCTCTACCTCTCTGAGCTAATAGGTTTCCACCCCAACATCTGGCCCCTGAATCTTTATTGGTAAAATTGATTGACTGGGACTGTCATTCTTTACAACAGGGGAGCTGTCTCTACTCCACAAATTTGAGGAAGTCAGTATGGAATTAGTCTAGTAACTGCCTATGAGGCCCATAGCCTACACTTACCCATCACCAGCTAGAAGAGTCTACCACGGAAAGAGTTCCCCAAAAGCTTATTCCCAACATCCTCCTTTCTCTAGTTCGGCTTGCTCTTTTGCAGTTTCACAGTGAGGTTATCTGATCTACTCAACCCCACTTTCTTTGTCATCTCTGTCCCACACTCTCTCTTAATCCCAGACTCCCGGAGGGCAGGGCTTCTAGAACACTCCAATTCTCACTGGTCTGGAAGTCTTCACATCTTTAGCTTCATAGCATGGCTGTTTGTCTTCCCCAGTTCAAGTGCTCAGGCTTTGTGCTGGCAAAGCAGTTTGCCTCCCATTCAAGGATGTAAATCTCTTTCAGCTTGACACCTGGCTGGAGAAAGGACTCGAAAGGCTGTCTCTAAGGCTGTCAGATCCACTGGTGACAATCTGCAGGTGGAATCCACAGCCCAATAAAGTCTAAACACTCCAAAGGAAGCTGACAGTCGGCACATGGGTATGTGTCCAGCAAGGGCCAATCAGTATGCATTCTTGGACACTCTTCAAGGATAATTCTATAAACCAAAGGCCCCTCTTCCAAAAATCATCCTCTCCCTTGCTTGGGCAACTTTCCTCAGAAATGTTGGGAAAATATCCAGAGATGAGGCTCAACTAAGACTTCCTTCCTTGCTAAGGGCCATAGTTCAAAAGCAGAATCTCTGCCAAGAAACTGTCTACATTCAGACACCACAGATAGCACACTGCATTGGGCTGGAAAGGAGAAAGTCATCTTTGGTATGCAAACATGCTGAGAAATAAAACCTGAGCTCCAGGACAAAAGGGAGCTGTATAGACTAGGTCCAGTTCACAGGGAACACCCATATGTGGAAATGAATGTAGTTTATCCTGTGGATAATGTGAGGTTTTATATCTCCAGGACCCCCAAACACAGCAGATGCCCTCTATGCTGTGCCACAGGCATGCTAAACATTTGGTGATTAACTGGCTATCCTAGAAATCAGCCTGGTCAAGGTCTTTGCTCACGGAGTTAAAGAAGAGCCTGTATTGGGCTGGAGAGATGGCTCAGCTGTTAAAGGCTAGGCTCACAACCATAAATATAACAAGAGCCTGCACACACTCCAGTCAGTTCCATAGAACCCTTTTCCCCATGAAAAACACGTCAGATAAGAATTTTAAAAACTGAAACGGGGGGGGGGGGGGATAGACAGTTTGTGACTCCAGTCTTGCTTCTAGAGGATAATGAATATTTCTGCAACTCAGGAAGGCAATGGGAAGACAGAAGACACAGAAGCATGTACATGTGTGTGCATGTATATGCTGGATATATCCATTTCCAAATATAACACAAACCAGTGCCCTGTATGTCTAGATACACAGGCACCAGAACACAGAACCAAAGTGTTTGCTGATGTCAATGAGACCTTATCAACCCACCCTAGTTTGTGTTGTGAGAGAGTCTTGATCCTGGAGACAGAAAGTTGCATCCTTTAGTGAAACAGATGGGGAGCAATGCATGGATATGCCCCTTCTTGCAACTAGATCCCAGAAGCTTCAGAAAGGGTGAGGAGGAAGGAGAATCAAAGACTGGACAGTCCCATTTACCCAGACAGACTTTTCAGTTTTTTGTTTTTTGTTTTTTTTTTCTGATGAGGATTAGGAAGAAAGGAGCAAGGATTACTCCTAATTTACTGCCCCTGTCAGAAGGCAGCTCCAAGCAGGGAAGCCAGCAAGTGGATTATGAAAAGAAAACAAACCGAGAGAAAAGAGAGCAAGGGACAAACTGAATTCTGTAAGATTTATTCATTTGATTTTAAAAGGAAAAGGGACTCATCCCAATGGTTCACCTTCCTATGAACCCTGGATTTCCACCAAAATCTTGATGTCCTGACTGTGAGGTAGATCAGAGCTGCTTTGTGCCTAATGTGAGAGGTGGTGCTTGGAGAGCCATAATGAGGAGCCAGGGACAGAACCTTAAACTTTGTTGTTTTTTTCCTGGCTTCTTGCCCTCAAACTAAGCAGAGACACAGAGCCTGGATTATCACATCGGGGTCAGGAAAGTAGGAGGTGGGGAGGTAGGTAGAGTTCTTTCTTTGTCCTATACACACAGCACATACACAAGCGGGGTGATGGGGACCCCTCCAAGGCCATCGGGCTGCTCCCGGGGCTGCCAGGCACAGGTGGCCTGACACCCCAGAGGCTGAGGTAGTGGTGAAGTTCGAGGTGGGTCTTAGACACCCTCTCTCGGAAAGAGAGGATGGTGAAACCCTTTTGGTAAGAGTTCCCTTTCACATCTCCTGGTCTAGTCAGCAATCTCTGGAGAGCTGAGGTTTCGGGGATTCACTCTGAGCAGAAATCAGGGCCTTTACAGAAATTCTGCATCCGTAGAGTCGTTTCTTGCTTTTCTGGCTAAAAAAAAAAAAAAAATTCCCCAGAAATCCTGCAAAACGGAAAGAATATTTCTTGGGAGTAACCCGTCAAGGGGGGGAGGGTGTATCTATCACTGGAGGGGAGGGGCCAGTGACTCGGGAACCCTGAAAAGCATATTTACTTTTCAAAGTATAGTGACCATCCAGCACCCTGTCCCCCAAATCCCAGTCTAGAGCTCCAATATTGTCCCTGAGGGAGGGGTGCAGCTCAAAGTCCAACTCACAGCTTCCTTGCTTGATCTTCACGGTCCTTCATGTGGGAAACGGACGCTCACCTTCGTAGCCACCAAACCTTGGGGGAAAAGTGGAACTGAGGCTGAGGGATTGGGATGTCCATTACTAAGGATGTCCCAGCCAGGTGTTGAGATGGCTAGAACCTGGGCGCCTGAAGAACGGAACTAGAAAACCCAGACTAGAGGCAGCCAGGGAGGTCAGAAACCTGCTGGGCGAGCAGCAATTACTTGTGGGTCTCAGCTGGATCCCATTTTAGTTCCTACTTCGTTTCTGTCCCCTCAAGGCAAAGACTTTGTCTATACCTGCCCTCCCCCAACCACCAGTCTCAAAAGTAGAGACACAAGGCGTCTCTACCCGGAACTCCCCCTCCCCGGGTCCCCTGCCTGTGTCCCCTACCTGTTGAGCGGAGGGCTCTGCCTGGACTCAGCGGGGCTGGTTGGGAAGGTGACAGCGCGCGGCTCCTCCCGCCCGCGGCCACCGCAGCTGCACAAAAGACGCCTGAAGGCGTCGCGAAAGTCCGGGCTGCGGCAGTAGATGAGAGGGTTGAAAGCGGAGTTGGCGTAGCCCAGCCAGTTCAGGGCGATAAAAACCCCGTTGGGAACTATAGAGGGCCCCGCGAGAGCGCGCAGCACGTTGGCCAGGAAGAAGGGCAGCCAGCACAGAGAGAAGATGCCCATAATGAGACCTAAAGTGCGCAGGGCGCGGTGTTCCCGGAGCGGCAGGAGGCGCGCCGGCCGCCGGCCGCAGGAGGGCACTCCATCCGGGGCCTCGCCTGTCCCGCCCGCGACAGGGGATGGAGAGCGCGACGGAGACCGTGGAGACTCCTCGGGTGGGAAGCGGCCCAGCTCCCGGCGCAGCAAACGCCGTTGGCGCTTAGCCACCACGAACACTCGGGCATAGACGAAGAGCATCACGAGGAGCGGAAGGTAGAAGGAGACGGAGGAGGAGAGCAGCGCGTAGGGCATGTTGGAGGCGAAGGAACAGCAGCGCGGGTTGGAGTGGCACTCCTGTGCCTCGGCGTCCGCCCCTACCCGCCACCACTGGCTCATGATGGGTGCAAAGGACACGGCGGCGGACACGATCCACACCAGGACCACGGCCGCCCGGGCGCGGCGCTTGGTAACCAGCGAGCCATAACGCAGAGGGTTGGTGACAGCCAGGTAGCGGTCCACAGCCAGGGCGCACAGGGTCTCGATGCTGGCGGTTACGCAGAGCACATCCACTGAAGTCCACAGCTCGCAGCCAGTTGCGCCCAAGGGCCAGTGACCAGTCAGCGCCAGCGTGGCTCCTGGTGGCATTACCAGGAGGCCCACTACCAGGTCAGCTGTGGCCAGCGAAGTCACGAAGACGTTGGTTATGATCTGGAGTCTCGGCGTGCGGGCGATGGCTATGATTACCAACAGGTTGCCTCCCACTGTGGCCAGCGCCAGCAACGCCCCAGCCAATGCCGCTGCCCAGGGCACCCCTGGGAACCCACTCGCGTTGGCTGCACTGGGGTCCAAGGTGGGAACGTCTGGCCACAAAGCCAGAGAGCCGTTCTTGAGAGGCCACGGAGCCATGTCGTGTCGCGCTTGGGGTGGGAAGATTCCCCCCGTCCCCCCTGACTCAGGGAAGGGGACTGTAGGACTTGGGAGCAACTCCTCCACCCTGGGCCATCTTCCCTAGTTGCTGGGAGACGTCTGTCAGCTTCCCTCCATCTCACCCCAGATGCTGGGAGGAGTGGCTGCTTTTAAAGGAGCAGCGTCCAATAGTCATGAGAGAAGCCTCTGGTGGGAATTGGAGGGTGGAGAGGAACGGCCCTGCCGTGGCACTCCCCTAGCACCGGGGTTTCCTGGAGCTCAGCAGCGACTTCCTGGCAGAACCTGTAGCAACCCTACAAAGAAAGGGAGAACCTCCCACCCTACCCTTTACCCAACAAGGAAGGTGACCCTCCGACGTGATAAACAAACAAACAAATAAATACTAAGGTATCCCCTCTCCTACTTGGATACTTGGATGCCCTCCCTACGGTAGGTAGCTTACTGTGTGAGATAGGCTCTGTATGTGCTGATCAGAATGGTTAGGACCTCCGATCTTTCTGCCTCAACCTCCCCAGTACTGGGATTACAGGCCTGTGTGCCATCACTCCGGACTCTAAGGCCCTTTACCTGAAGCCATAGCAGGTGGACTAGTATAATTTTCTCTCTGAGCTGATGAGATCTGTCCCCTTTCCCTTCCTTCGGTTTCACCTACTCTCTCTTCTTGTCTACTTTTTGAAAGTTCTTTCCTTCTTTTCAGTTATTGGAGACATCAGCTTGTTTCAGGAATCACTCTCATTTCACTCGGCATTCCCTAGGTTGTGATGCTAAGGGCTTCTAATTTCCATCCTTCTCCTACAGTGCCCCATCCATAAATATTTTTTCCTAGAAGATTTCTAGGAGGAAAAAACCCCCCTCCAAATTCTGAAGTAATAATGAAGCATTAAAAACAGAGAATGGAGCTGGGGTGTGGAGGCTCACTCCTGTAATCCCAGCACTCTGGGAGGCAGAGGCAGGCAGATCTCTGTGAGTTCAACCCAGCGTGGTCTACAAAGAGTCCAGGACAACTAAGGCTACACAGAAAAACCCTGTCTCAAAAGCAAAACAAAACACAACAAAACAAAACACAACAAAAAACAAAGACCCAACCAACCAACCAACAAACCAACAAAATAACAAAACAGCGAATGGGGTTTGGGAGTCCAAATAAGTAGAGTGTTTATTTGGCATTCTGGAGGCCCAGCACTGAAAGAGAGAGAAAAATAAGTATTAAGTAAAGAAAGACAGACTGGGTTTGAGGCTAAAGTTTGTCAAGCAGAGCGGTTCTCAACCTGTGGGTTGTGACCACCACAGTGGCAATATATCAGATAGTTACATTACGATTCATAACAGCAGCAAAATGACAGTTATGAAGTAACAATGAAAATAATTTTATGGCTGGGGGTCACCAAAACATGAGGAACTGTATTAAAGGGTGGCAACATTAGAACTGCTAAAAACCTTCAGTTTTAGGTTTTCCAAAAAAAAGAAAAGAAAAAAGTTTGTTTTTTTTTTTTTTTTTTTTTGTCACTTGTTTTCATCAACTTCTTGGAGATTTTATACATAAGAAACTAGAATTGGGGAACTCACACTGCATGCGAATGTGTGGGTACATTAGGCATCTCTCTCCATTATTTTCCCCTTTATTACCTTGACACAGGGTTTCCCACTCAGCCAGAAAGCTTTTGTTTTGGCTAGGATGGCTGCTTCTCAGCTCTTGAGATACACCTGCCTCTGCTTTCCAAGGCTGGGTTATGGACCTGTGGAGCCATGCCCAACTCTTTACTTGGGTGCTAGGGATTTGAACTCAATTTCTTACGCTTGCAGAACAAACACTCTCACCTACTGAACTGTCTCCCTAGGTCCCCATGCTGCATTTCTGGAGTGTGTAAAGGGAAAGGCCTGGTGCTTTAATGCCTCTAGTCTCTTATACAGTACTTTTCCTTTCCTGAACACCAGCCCCTCTGAGCTTCCTCCCCTCACCCAGTCTTTTAGAGCCTCACCCTGCCCTCCAGTACCAGTAAACAGTTCTGGGTGTGGGGATGAAAGTCTTAGAAATAAGCCTCAGGGGGTTAGGAAGATGGCTAAATCAGTGAAGTGCTTGCCTTGCACGCAGAAGGACCCGAGTTCGAGGATTTTCAGGACCTATGAATAAAGAAGGCTGGCGTGATGGCCTGCCCACAGAATCCCAGAGTTGAGGATACCCCATCAACACTGACCCTTGAGCTGCCTTATTTCCTCCCCTGAAATGGTGGGACAACAGAGGAAAAAGAATAGTGGAAAATGCCTCCAGGGCAACCCCATGCCATGTTCTTTTGAACAGCTCTATATTTCAAAAGCACACTGTATAGTCACTGGTCTAGGCAATTCCTCTGGGAGGCTGAACCAGGGGTTGGGAGGGGAAGAGAGAACCTAAAATTATCCCTGAGGAAAAAAGACCAGCTGGCTCCCAGGGACCCAGCAGCTCACTTTTCCACGAGTGGGGACTGTCAGGGGCTCTCAAGTCAATACTTGCTTTCTCTGTCCCATGGAGTAACCCATGCGGGCTTTGTAGCTCCCCTCTGCTGCCCCTGCCCCTGCCCCAGGGTGGTGTAGGCTGCATTTGGCTTGTTGATGATCATCAGGGTGATTGCACCCAAGTCGTGTTTTGCAACACCCCAAAGTGCTGCCAGTTATCGCAAAGGGGTGTCATAAGATTCTTGACAAGCAATCTGTAAGACAAATACACGCCATTTGGCAACTTTTTCTTTCTTTCTTTCTTTTTTTTTTTTTTCCCAGGATGTAAGAGTAGGTTGGGGAAAGAAAGAGATCTGTCCCAGACATACTCAAGGGCTGTCACTGCTTTAGTGAATAACTGACCTTGTTATTTGAGGAAAATATGCAAAAATGATTGTATTTCTGAAAAAGACCAGGAGCCCCCAGTCATAAGAGCATCCCTGTGTGTAGCAAACGATTAGTCTAGTAACCAAATATTGTGAGAATAAATGTGCCAGACCCCTGGTCTCAAAGGCTTGTGGCTGACAGAGCCTTGTGCAACTACTCTGCCTCCTTCCTCATCCTCAACATTTTATCTCCCTCTCATGTCACAGTGTGTAATTACTTCCCTGGTCCTTTCATACCTGTGTAAATGTGTTTTGTCTGTGAACAGAACTGTTATATACGAATAAGGCATACACATTTGTAATTTTGGAAGTCATTGCTGCATTCTCTCCCAGGACGATATGCCTGTTTCCAGGCTCACTATCACTTTTGGTGACCAGCTGGGGGTTGCAAGCCAGTGGCCTGATGCTCTGGGAAGCCATCCTAATGGCCGGGCCTAGGGGAATTCGCATTGCCTGGTCTGTAGAGGTCATCCAACTCTGGATAGACACATACATTGCCCAGAGAGAGTGTTGCTCAGGCCCAGTCCCCCCATGACCTTTGTTTTATGCCCTTGGAAGAAATCAGTGAGTGTGGGGGCCCTCAGATGCTGAGGGTGGACCCCCAGGTTTGCTGGCTATGAGTTAGAAGCTCCAAGGATGCGCTGTCTGTGTCTGGAGGAAGAGCGCTCTGTGGTGAGTGGAGCCAGCAGGGGCAGCAGCTACTTGATGGACAGAAATTCTGTTAGCAGGAAGTTTTGTCCCCAAGAATGTGCAGAAGCTGTGGTCCCACGGACATTGAGACTGGGCTTGTACATGTGTTTCTCTAGAGGACACAGCAGGAAGAAACCCGGGAGGGTTTGTGTGCCTGTGGCCTTGTACCTGGTCTAAGACCACACACATTAGAGGTGGGTGTATATAGTACATCTATGCGTGTTTTCTATTTCCGGTGCTGGGGATTGAACCCCAGGTCTCACACCACTAAGCATATCTGTCAATTCTGAGAGATGCTTCCAGGCTACATCCTTCCAGTCATAACCTACCCTTCTGCTTTAAGGTTCTGGGAAGGAGAGGTGTGTGGTGGCTTGTAATCCTTGCACTTGGGAGGCTAAAGCAAGAAGATGCTGAGTTGTAGGATAGCCTGGGTTACATAGTGATACTCTGTCTCAAAAACAAAAGCAAATAAAGAAGCTCTTGGAAGGCCACAAGACTGAGGGGACATTTGCCCCTGCTTTAGCTGTCTCTCTCCTCTCTGTCCTGGGACGACTGACTTTTAACGGTTTTATGAACATGCAGGTGGCTTCTCAACAGTGGTTTTGTTTCTGCTGTTTCTCCTTCTGCAGCAGGTAGTTCAGGGGCTTAGGACTGAAGTGGCTCATGAACAACAGCTGGGGGACTAGGGATATAACATTCCCAAAGCCCTTGGTTTCTGTTCGCATTACATAAACTGGACATGGCAGCACACACCTGTGATCCTAACGACCAAGAGCTGAAGGCAGGGGGTCAGAAGCTTAGAATATTCTTGGCAACACACCCCATTCAATGCCAGTCAGGCACTGAACTCAGTATTTAAAAACAAACAAACAAACAACAAAGAGTTCTCTAAATAGTTTTTCCTTCTCCTCCTTTTTAACAGTGCTGGATGTACACATGCTGGGCAAGCCTTCTACCACTGGGCTATCCCCAGCCCTCATTTGACTCTTGTTTTACACAGGTCTCAATAAGCGGCCAAGGTCTGGCATTAAAATCACTTTGTAGCCTAGCCAGGGCTTGAAATTATAATCTTCCCAATGAGCTCTCACTGGTAGCTGAGATTACAGGTTACCACATGCCACTCTAAAACAGCTATTAAAGATCAAATCCAATACCAGCACTTCGAGAGTTAAATACCACTTGCAGAGGCTTATTCCTAACAGGTGCACAGGCAGAGGAGGTGCAGGCTCTTCTGATGGCCCTAACTTGTCCTCCTTCCCAGCCAGACCGTGTCAGCAACACCTTCTACTCCAGCACCGGACAGCCATGGACCACCACCTCCCTGCAGTCAGGGAGGAGGCCCAAAGCTGCAAAGTCACCCTAACAGAAGATATTTTGTGTCCTTTTGCAAATTTGACTCTACACACATTAGTGTGAAGGAGAGGCAGAGAAAAGGCTTCCATCCTTAGGAAACAAAAGGTACTTATCCAAGGGATGTGCTGGGACAAGGGCTTTCTACTAGAGGGGAAATTGGTTGACAGAGTTTTTTTTAAACCAGTGTCTTATGTTTTATTTTTAATTTGACTTAATTTTGCATGTTGGGGATGGAACCCAGAAACTTGTGAGCATGCTAAGTAGGAGGCCTATTGTGAACCTGGTCCTCCTATTTTATTTCTTGTTCTTCAGTGGAGGAAGGAACCAAGAGTTGGCCTTCTAGGACTGGTGAGATGACTCAGGAGCTAAAGGCCTTGCTCCTCTTCCAAGAGACCCGAGTTCAGTTCCCAGCACCCACACCAGTTAAGCTCACAGCTGCAAGTAAGTTCAGGTCCAGGGACCCAGAACTCTCATCTAGCCTCCGTGCTCGATATACATATACGTGTGTATTTATGTATATATGCATGCATATATGTATACATACATGCACGTATACATATGTACAAGTATATGTAATATACATATAAATAATAAAATAAAAATGAGCTGGTCCTTCAATTCCTGAGCGGGACGACTAACCCAATGACTCTATCAGAGGAGTTCCTCCCAAGGCCTGGGAAAAAAGGTCACAACCATACCCAAAGCCCAGACAGAAATCTTTAGGTCTCTGTCCAGTAAACAATCTCTCCTTAACAGGAGGGAAGCAAACCAGTGTGGGAGAAGAGCGCAGAGAGGGGTGCCTGTCTCCTATAGAGAAACGTTTTGTCACCTTTCCAGCTATGGCTTGGCTTGTGGGGAAATAGCCATGCTATTCAGGCCTCTTGTCCAGTTGCTCCCTCTTCCTCAGGAGGGAAGGCTCAGACAAGGCCAGAACCTGTCTGGTGAAGAGGAGGCTGGAAGTGCGGAAGGAAGCTGCTCGGCTATGCCTCTCCTATTAGACCACATCTCCCTCCCCGTGGAGCCTGTGTTAGGGGAAGATGGTGGGCTGAAGTCTGAGGGGCAGAATGCAAAATAATAAGGATAATTTAATAATAATAAACCTCCTATTTAAGGCAGGTTGAACCTACCTGGGTAGCAAAGGCTCATCAGCAAAGACACAACATCTGATTGCCAGCAGGAGATGCTGGGGCAGAGAGAGAGAGAGACAGAGAGAGAGAATGAGAGAGAGTGGTTTCCTGTTTTCAAAGAAGCCATGGGTAGGGAGAAAATTCAACGTTTTTCTTCCTCAAGAGGAGACATGTTATTCTGTTTCTAGTTGGGAGAGAATATACTTCTCTTCTGGAAATGAACAGAAAATAGAAGGAAGAGGGATTTCCTTGGGTCAGCCAGCCTGAATCGTCTCTAAGAAGGCCTTTCTGGTACAGCTGTAGTCACTGCACTTTCAGCTTTCTGTCATCACTGTTCCCAGCCACCCACCTGTCCTGTGTAGTCTTATTACATGTACTGACAAAGAAGTGACTAGGACTCAGCTCCTTCCCCTGGGTTGGAGACCCTGAGCATCCCAGGGGGATCTGGGGTTTTACTTTGTTCTGTCAAAGGAGTCCTTCCTGGCTTGGTAGGCATCTTTGGGAAGTGTGGCTTTGTCCTGTGATGGAGAAGGGGGGAAAAAAAAAGCATGTCTAGAACTCATCAAGGGGATATATTTAAAGAGATCTGCTCTACCTCAACACAGCTTTCCACGAACAGATAGGCTTTCTCACTTCTAGAATAACAGCCCATTTATCCTCTGTCTTCCCAACAGTGTGGACATCAAGCAAAAAAGAGATGGCACTAACAAGGGTCACATACCATGCCCCTCTTCGACTCAAGCCTGTCCGCAGCGTCTATGAAACATTGCCTCATGGCTGTGCTGCAAGCTACTGGCAGCAGAAGACGGTCGGGAGAGTGTTTTCCTTGTATAAACAGCACTGTTCAGATTTACTGAGGGGACATGTGTGAGGTCAGAGAAGAATGGGGCGATGGAGATTGGAAGGAAAGCCAATTCTCTCAGGTCTAAGCCAAGAAGCTTTCTCTTCTTACTCTATGGACTGGAAATTGGGAATATGTGGAGAATTAGGGAGACGGAGGCAGAAGAAGCGCTACATAGAAGAAGTTGTCAACACTAGCTTCTGCTTCCTGGAGTTTGGTTGCTCCCTGGTTCCCTGAAGGAGACAAGAGGGCAGCTCTGGTGGTGAAGTAGGGTAGCAACACAGGGGTACAGCTTTAGCTTAGGGTTTGAAAAGTCTGAGCTCAAGTACCCATACCCCAAGATAGAACAAGCAGAACCAAACCAAACACAAAGATTGAGAGAAAGAAGAGTAAAGTTCTGAGTGGTTGCAAATCTGAGATGACTAGGCTTTCCTCAGAGCTTCAAGGGTGGCCTTGCTTATAAGAGCAGCTTATCTTCTAGGCTGGATGAGTGGTCCTGGGTGGGGAGCCGGGAGGCAAAGAGGGAGAGAATGTACACCATGCCAGGAATGCCAATTTTGTCTTGAGATGTGGGGCAGTGGGAGGCAGCTCTGGCTTTCTCAAGTGATCTTTTCTTTTTTAGCTAGATAGAACCTATTGGAATTTCCAAATGATGTCATTGACATGGAAGGCCAATGACTCCTGTGGCTCCCAGGGCCCCACTGATACATAGAGTATCAAGATGAAATGGTATTAAGAAGGTGAAAAGTCCTAGCTAGGGCTGGCTGGGCTACCTCCATTTCCTCACCCCTCTCTCAGGAAGGAGAAGAAAGAGATGACAAGCTGTCGGAATTTGTTTCAGCAGCAAAATTAGGGTTTGGGGACAAGAGAGAGCCATTGTTCTAGAGAACCAAAGAGGGCTGATGACATTCTCTTTGGATGGCCATACATTCAGAGGTATCCAGCAAGGCAGAGGCATCCATGACAATGCTCCCCTATTCAAGCACACGCAAAAATGAGCAAAACCGTGTCCAGAGCACAAACACTCCCCATATAAATTCCAAACTAGAGGCACACGCACACTCAGTGATGAATGTGCACACTCAGTGAAAACTTAGATGTGTGCTCTTACACGGTTGCCATCGTCACAATCACAGCCATGCACACCCAAACCAACCCCACACAATCACAGTCAGGAGCCACAAAAGGCCAGAGACTGCACCCCACATGGCCACGCCTTATCCAAGAACTCCAACACCATGTGGAAGCAGGGGGAGGTCAGGGGCTGGCACCCTGGGCTGCGTCTCTCCAGACTCATCTCTCAGTAGTGGTGCTGACTGTACAGGGCTTCAAGTCTTGAGTCTGTCGTGGGAAAGTCTTTTTAAAGCATAAAAAGCAGAGCCTAAATTAAACCCAGCACAAGCAATGCTGGCTCAGAGGAAACAAATCACTGGCTGGCTCTGTCATGCTGTCATTCATCTCAGAGAAACTCCTTAAGTGAACTTTCTTTTCTTTTCTTCTCTCTCTCTCTCTCTCTCTCTCTCTCTCTCTCTCTCTCTCTCTTCCTTTCTGAGGGTTGGGTGGTGGTAGCATACACCTTCAATTCCAGAGTGTGGAGGCAGAGACAGGAGGATCTTTGAGTTTGAGACCAGCCTGATCTGCAGAGCAAGTTCTAGGACAGCCAGGGCTACACAGAGAAACCCCGTCTCACCCCCTCCCCTCCCCAAAAAAGAGTATGGCCGAGAAACAAAACCTCCGTTTTGTGTTATTTTTTGTATTCATCAGTCTGAGCGGACGGGAAGCAACCATGTGCTGGGCATCAGGGTAAATGTCTGAGTTGCTGGGAGGTGCCGGACTCTAGAAGGAGGCTAGTTCCTACAACATAAGGGCAGAAGAGAGAGTGAGCATCCATAGAAGCAGGATTCCAAGGGAGCAGGAAATCTCTGATTTAATAAATGCCACAAAGGAGTCCTGCAGATGAACGTTAATAAGTGATAAGAGTTGAAAGGGCACAGGAAAGAGAAATCACATTGTATTTAGAATATAATAGTGGGAGCAGCATTTTTAAAAAGTGTGTAAGGTTACAGCCTGCTGGAGATTCTGTAAGCTGCCTTATGGAATAGCAGCACCTTGGGAAGGGCACCCAATGGTACTGAGCATTCTCGGTGACCCCTGCCTCATCTACATCTATCCATTAGGACTTCCTTCCATTCAAATGCAGATGTAAGCCTCACTGTATCCTTCTCCTCTAACAAAAGTAATGGCCTGGGAACTGGGGATGGTTCAGATGGATAAAAGCGCTTGTTGTGAAAGCATGGGGACCAGAATTCAGATCCTTAGCACTCATGCAAACGCTAGGTGGGTACGGCAGCAAACTGGTCATCCCAGTGCTGGAGAGGTGGAGACGGGGGATCCGTAGGGCAAGATGGCTAATAGACTAGTGAAATTGCTGAGCTCTGGATTCAAGTGAGAGACCCTGACTTGCTATCTAAGATGAAAAGCAGTTGAGAAAGATACCCGACATCAACCTGTGGTCTCCACATGCATTCACACGTGTGAGTAGCTACATGGATTGAACATACGTACATGTATATAACCATGCATACACATACCAAAAAGTAATTTCTTTCCTTGGGCTTCTCTGATTCTCTGTCTCTCTCTTCAAATAGTATTTTGTCTGGCCTGGAACTTGATGTGATCCTCCTGCCTCTGTCTCCTGAGTGCTAGAGTCATCATCAGACCACATTATCTTCTTCTTGAATGGTACTGTGGGACCATGGTTTTTCCCTCTCTCTCTTTGCTTCTTGATCACAAGGCAGGCAGTTCTGCTCTCCACAGGCTCCTTCCCATGATGGAAAGGAATTCCTTGCCAGGTAATTAAGAAACCATGGGCAGAGATCCCCCGAACTGTAATCCCAAACAAATCTTTTCTGTTTTTAAGTTGATTACATCAGCTATCTGCCACAGTACAGAAACTGAACACAGTAGGTTGCAATTTTGGATAAAACATTTTATAAGAACCCTTCCTGAGAAGTGTTTGCCTAAGGGGAAATCACATGAGGACCCTACATGCTTTGGGAGGACAATGGGGGAAAGTTCTTGTACAGCCCAATATGTGATATATTTGGAGCAATGGGCCCTTTAATTATGGAAATCCTGTTTAGATTGATGCCCTGTGTGGTAAGCTGAGGTACAATTGATTGGCCCATGTCCCTGCATAAAACTCTGAAACAAGGAGCATTTTTGGTAAATAAGAGAATGCACTTGAAGCTGAGAGTCCTGGAAGCTAGCTGACCAGTTCCAACTGTCCTGTTACTGCTGTGATTTCAGTTTAGGTTGAAGCAGCAGACCCCTGCAGATTGGTGCACAGCTATAGCAGGCCTATTAGTAAGTGTTCTTCAGACAAACAGAAAGAGTGGAGTCACGGTAGTGTATTGATAAGCAAAATAAACAAAAAGCATTATTAATAAGAATAAAAAGAATATGTAAGCTATGGTATCCAACCCATGGGAAAGTACCCCTCACTCTATTGATGATACTATATGCTACACTTGCAGACAGGAGCCTAGTATAACTGTCTTCTGAGCAGCTTCCTCCAGCAGCTGATGGAGGCAGGTGTAGAGATCCACAGCCAAACAATAGGCAGAGCTCTGGGAGTCTTGTGGAAGAGTAGGGGGAAGGACTGAGGAAGCTGGAGGTGTCAAGGAGACCACAAGAAGACCTACAGAGTAAACTTACCTGGGACTATGGGGTCTCACAGAGACTGAATTACCAACCAGAGAGCATTCATGGGATGGACCTAGGCTCCCTACATATATGTAGCAGATGTGCAGCTTGTCCTTCATGTGGGTCCCCTAAAAATTGGAATGGGGGCTATCTCTGACTGTGTTGCCTGTCTTTGGATCCATTTCCCCTATTTGGGATGCCTAGCCTGGCCTCAGTGGGAGAGGATGCACTTAGTCCTGCTGTGACTTGAGGTGCCAGGGTGGGTTGGTACCCTTGGGGGCCTTCCCTTTCTGAGGGAAGAAGAATGGGGGAAAGGGGTGTGAGGGTGGGACTGGGAGAAGGGAGGGGTCTGCGAACAAGCGGTAGAGTGAATCAATAAATAAATTAATGGGGGAAAAAAGCCACTGAGAGTTGGTGACCCTCCTTGGCTATAAAATGGTGCAGCACTGTGGAAAGCACTTTGTTTCACAAACAGTTAAAGACTGGCCTTGCAATACCACTTCAAGCTGAACAATTAACAGAAGTGGAAAGAGGGACCCAAGTGGAAACCTATACACCACGGTGATTGCAACCAAAAGAGTCTGAAGCCCAGTGAATGTGTACAAGGGGGTTTTCAACTCCA
The DNA here is from genome assembly GCF_030254825.1 of Meriones unguiculatus. Taxonomy (NCBI): domain Eukaryota; kingdom Metazoa; phylum Chordata; class Mammalia; order Rodentia; family Muridae; genus Meriones; species Meriones unguiculatus. Next base: position 19,282,705 of record NC_083352.1, read on the forward strand.
AAATATGAGGCTGTGGCATTGCTACAACACGGACGGTCTTAAAAACATTAAGCCAGGCAAACTAAGCCAGACACGAATAGACAATTACTGTGTGAGTACACTTACATGAAGTATTTAGAATACGCAAACTCACAGAGACAGAAAGTAGGTAAGAGTTAACCAGGGGCTGAGGGGAGGGAGAAGAGGGAAGTGTTGCTTAACTCTAGTGGGAGCAGAATTTCTATTTGGGGTCATGAGAAATGTTTAAAAATAAATACTAGCAACGATTGCACAATAGTGTGTTTGTAATTAATGCCCCTGAGTTGTACATTTAAAACTTGTTGAAACAGCCAGTATGGCTGTAGATTCCTGCAATCCTGTCTTAGGAGGTTGAGGTAGGAAGGCCACGAGTTCCTGACTAGCCTGGGATACACAGTGAGACTCTGTCTTTAAAAGTATTTAAAATAAAAATTTAAATAGATAAATAAAAACTGGCTTAAATGAAATTATGCTTGCCACAATTAAAGGCTGTTTAGTGCAAGTGGTATAAAGGAAGAATGAGAAATAATGGGACAAAAAAGGTTAAGTAGGGAGGGAAATGGGAGGGCAGGATGGAGGAGCATGAGGGAAGAATAGCTAACGCTTAAGAGCTTGATGTGTAGAAGAGTCCTAAAATGTGCCCTCGCGCGCACGCGCACACACATTAAATTGAGTTGCTTTATAAGGTAGGCACAATGCCCCTCATAGAGACCATAGACTGGAAAATATATAAATAGCCCAGGGGCTGGAGAGATGACTGTTAAGAGTACTGGCAGCTCTTCCAGAAAACTCAGGTTCAATTCCCAGCACCACATGGCAGCTTCCAACTTTCTGTAACTCCAGTTCCAGGGGGTCTGACATTCTCACATAGATATACATGCAGCCAAGACACCAATGCACACAAAGAGAAGTGATAAATAAATTATTAAAAAAATAAATAAGAAGCCCAGTGCCAGGAGTGGGTTACCATATATATGTATATATGTATGTATATATGTATATAAATTATATGCACATATAAATGTGTGTATATGCTAATATAGTGACTTCCCAATATTCAAGCTACTGCAATTACTCTTATTCATCCTCCAGAATCTGACATTGAGACCTTGTTGCTGATGCTATCACACACTTGAGTCATAAAATACAAAGATATCAAGTTGGTACTCGCATTGGAGCTTCTTCTTGCTGGCCAGATTAGGGCTGGAAGGTTCAATAAATGCTACCAGAAGAAAAAAAGTAATCTTCACTCTTACCCAGCTATGAGACCCTTAAACTACAATGATGACTGGTTAAGAAACACCCCCAGATTCAATAGTGACACAAATATGAGCATAACTTTATTAGTCAGTGGTCTCTAAAGGTACAGAATTGATGGAATGAATATATGTATTATTAAAACTATATAATATATAATATTATGTATCTATATTCATTCTCTCTCTCTCTGTGTATGTGTGATTTAAAAGGAGACTTATTAGATTAGCTTACAGGAGGTGGCTTGGCTTGTTCAACTATAGCTATCTCACATTGTAGAGGAATTAAGGAATCAAAGAATCAAGGAGTTTCTCCGCCCTTGAGGCTGGATGTCTCAGCAGTTCCAATCTGCTGTGGATGACCTGGGGGATTTCAGGAGAGCTGTGGGTCTTCAGCCTACACTAGAAGCCCAAAGAGGTTGGTTCTAATATTGGTGAAGGAATTGTCTTAGCGTTCCTTTGCTATGAAGAGATGCCATGACCACAGCATTTTTTTTTTCTTTGAGACAGGGTTTCTCTGTGTAGCCTTGACTGTTCTGGAACTCACACTGTAGACCAGGCTGGCCTCAAATTCAGAGAGATCTACCTGCCTCTGTCTCCCACGGACTGAAATTAAACACATATACCACCATCACCCACAGCCACTCTTATAGAGGAGAAATTTAATTGGGGCTGGCTTACAGGTCAGACATACATATGATGCCTACATTGTCATCATAGTAAGCAGTATGATGGCATGCAGGCAGACATAGTGCTGGAGAGGTAGTTCTACATCTGGGTCTGCAGGCAGCAGGAAAAAGAGAGTGACACGGGGCCTGGCTTGAGCATTTGAAACCTCAAAGCCCACCTCCCAGTGACACACTTCCTCCAACAAGGTCACACACACTCCAATGAGGTCACATCTGCTAATAGTGCCACTCTCTATGAGCCTATGGGGGCTCTATTCATGCAAACTACCACGGGAATGCTTTAGGAACAGAAGGGATTAACTTGCCAGTGACTGTGGGGGTAAGCAGGCCAAAAGCAGTTTCCTTCTTCTCTGCCTTTTTATGTGGGTTGCCATCAGAAGGCACTGCCCACATTTAGCATGGGTGTTAGTTCACAAGCTGACACACTAGGCCGCTCCTAGGTTGCCTAGCAACCTGACGTCATCACCTGCCGCCACCAGGTGTGCGCTAGACACGCTTCAGCTGCGCGCCAGATATGAAGCATGGACCCATCACTGCATGCTCTCTCAGCCTCTCTCTCTCTACCTCGGTTTCTCTCCCCTTCCCTGTGTCTGGGGCGCTTCCTCCCCCATCTCTCTTTATCTCCCTCCCCCACTTTCTCTACTTCCATACAAGAAATCTCTTGTGTGGCATATTTATAGATATTACAGCATTGATGCTGTGACCTGTGGAGGCTCTTCTAGTAGGGTTTGAACACGCTGGAAACCTTCTTACCCACCATGCCTGCCCACAACAGATTTGCTTTCTCTCAGCTCTATTTTCAACTCTCCCCATACTCATCTCCTGCGCCTCTGGTGATTGCTGTCACCAGCCAGTCTACCTACGCTTAGGTAAGCAATCACCCAATGCCTGCTGTCCTACCACGGGTCCGGCCGCATGCATAGATGGTTTTAAAAATTGCCCACCACGGCCTCAGGCAGCTTTAAATTGCACCGACACCTTGGGACCCTTTATAAATTTTCCCACAGCCATCTATGCTGCCTGGCTTTGGGCCGGGCACACCTGGAGGATTTTTATGTCGCTCTGATACTGAGTGGCTGTGCTACGCACTTTCAGCTTTGAACCACAACCTCCGATGCCCCATGACCGCCACCAGGCCAGGATGCCAGCCTGCCAGCCTGCCAGCATGCCAGCCACTGTACTAGTTCTGGGATGCATGAATAAATGAAGGCTGTTTCTCCTGTCGCCAGCTGCCTGTGATCTGGGTTCACCGCTAGGCTTTCTGACCAATGGCTTTCGTATAATAAATTCAAATGTAATTTCTAAAATCATTTTATACTGTTCTGTTGTATCGCTGATTCTACAAATGGGTTATTGTTCACCCAGTCACTTTTTTTTTTTTTAATATTCAGGGTCAGTAACTAAAAGCCTGTGCTTAAATAATCTTAAACCATGTAACATAATTCCAAAGATATTAATTTTAGAGATATTAATTTGTTTACAATGTTAAAAGTTGGTTATTATACCCTTTTCATGCTAAAAAATGTTTATAAAATCACTGACTTAGAAATATGTTTAGTCTTATTTTTTGAATGTGGTTTATTATAATCTGTATCACCTTAGACTTTTATGACCTATGGACTTCTTGTAAACTAAATCATGCAAAAAACTGCTATGCTCTCTCTTTATGGACTATGTTTGTGTTTTTTAAGGCTCCAACTTAAGAGGGATGAAACCTAAGGTCTTAGTCTTTAATGATTAAGATAAGCTGTAGATCTGTTATTTATTGCAGGAGAAGCTTTATTTAATATTTAGACCTACTTAAGATAGAAATGGTCCTCATACACTTACCTACAGAATATGACACAACCATAGATCACAGCATTGTTTTTATGTTTGCAAGGTATAGTTTAGAGCATATAATTAAATACAGACAGAAATTGCTTAACTCAGACATACTAGCCTGTCAGAGACCTCCTGAATATGACATTTTAACATGTTTAAATTTATTATGACAGAGAGCCCCAAATCCTAGCAGTAGCTCTCCAAAGTCTCCAAGAAGATTTGGGTATGACAGATGACTTCAACTCTGGATTGTAGTATGGCTAATCACTGGAAGGACTGCCCCTAACACCTCATCTGCTGTTGGGACCCAGACTAAGCTGTGGACAAACTGGATGCCCAGAAAGTTAGCGTCTTATGTTGCAGAGAATGAGGTGAAGTCAATCTCTCCCATACTCTTCCTCCACAGGAAAAAAAAAAATTATCTTCTGCACCTGGTGATCAGACTGTCTGGCTGTGTTGCCAAGGAGACCTGGAGCAAGTTGGCTAGGTAATGGATTATGACTGACTAGTCATCTCTGTCATGTTGATAAAGACATAGAATCATTTAGATCACGGTTTGTCCTTCTCTGGTCTGATTATGTTGATGGCTAAGCTAATGGTATCTTGATAGCTAGAGAATAGGCAATTAGCTCCTTACTCCAAGGTAAGTTAGTCTTCAGTCAATTCATTAGCTAGTTAAAACTAGTAGATACTAGATCTCTTATTTAAAAAGCAAACAGGTTTGCCTTACTCACAGACCTCATGTTAAAGACAGACAGGCTTCAGATGCCTTCTCAGTCTTCTTCATAAGCAGGGGACCAGGCCTTAAGCTTCATTGCTAGAGCTGCTACTAGCATGTCTAGATACAGTCTACCTTGTTACCAGACTCAAAAATAGGCCTCAGATGTAACTTTTTACCATTTCTTTAGCTAAAAGAACTTACTTTACAGTCACTACCCCCAGCAATTTCACCCATGTCTCATGGTAAATAATTAGATACAAGGCCTAAGAATACACAAGTTTAAGTTGTGAAGGAAAGTGTCTAAGAAAGCTTTTGAGGGTCTAAGAAGGTGTTTTAAGGTTGGTAAATGCAAGTTATGAAGATTGGAGGTTCTAAAAAAAGATGATTTAAGGTATCCTAAATAGATAAAAATGTTTAATATTCCTTCCTGCTGCTTTGCTACTGTTGTGTTAGCTGTTCAGAGCTTTGACATTTATCACTGGAGCTCAGATTTATTAATCTAACTCTGATAAAACATTCCACTGTATGATTCACTATTATGGTTCCAAGCTCAAGATTTTAAATTTCCTTTAGTTTGTCTTTTTTTTCTTAGTTTTGAATTTGTTTTTATATTTTTTCTGATTTTTTTTGATATCTCATACTTTTATTTTTTATATTAATCACAAGTTGTTCACTTTGTATCCCAGCTGTAACCTCTTCCCTCATTCTCCCCCAAAGCCACCCTGTCTCCCTCATCTCCTCCCTGCCCCTTCCCAAGTCCACTGCTAGGGGAGGTTCTCCTCCCCTTCCATCTGACCCTAGCTTATCAGGTATCTTCAGGACTGGCTGCCATGTCCTCTTCTGTGACCTAGCAAGGCTGTCCCTCCTTTGAGAGGGGGGGAAGGTATAGGAGCCAGTCATTGAGTTCATGTCAGAAATAGTTCCTGTTCCCCTTACTAGGGAAATCCACTTGGATACTGAGCTACCATGGGCTACATTGGAGCAAGGGTTCTAGGTTATATCCATACATGGTCCTTGGTTGGAGAAACAGTCTCATAAAGGATCCCTGTGCCCTGATATATTTTGTCCTTGTGGAGCTCCTGTCCTCTCCTGGTCATATTAACTCCCTCTTTTATTGTATGATTCCCAGCACTCTGCCGAAGGTTTGGTTATGAGTCTCCGCATCTGCTTTGATACACTGCTAGGTAGAGTCTTTCAGAGGCCCTCTGCAGCAGGTTCCTGTCCTGTTACTTGTTTTCTCCTTCTTCCCATGTCCATCCCATTTGTTTTCCTAAGTGAGGATTGATCATTTTATCCCTGGTCCTCTTTCTTGTTTATCTTCTTTAGGTGCACATAATTTAGTATGTTTATCCTATCTTATAGGTCTATATAAGTGAGGATATACCATGTGTGTCTTTTAGTTTATCTTTTAGGTATAGCCTTAAAAATTGTTTTTCATTGTTCTAGACTTCTACACATCCAGTCTTCTGGATAGAGGGGAAAAAGCCCTTCTTTCATGATGTGTACCCATGCTAAAAATTAAGATCAAGTGAGCTTTTGCCCTTCTGCTCTACAGGAGGTTTCTGTCCTCCCTGAGGACACCCATCTTACTGTTTCACAGATGTTGGAAAGATCTGTGAGGCTTCTGCCTTTTCTTTTCCTAAGCTCACCCCAAAAGAGTATTCATGCTTTAACCCAAGATTTTCCCTCAAGCTTCTGCTATACTATGACACAAAGGTGTATCTCTACTGCCTTTTCCTACAATGTGTATTTCACTGCAAAGTACAAACAATGGTGTATGTAATGGAAGTTTTGGTTCCCTTGTATACTCAGTTATGTTATGTAAATATGTTTTTGTTTTAATCCCAAGTGTGGGATTTTGGTTTGAGTTTTGGTTTGTCCACAGCTGTTAATGTCTCAGCACAGAGAGGGGAGTGGTCTAGGACTCTGGGGTGTGTAAATTGGAGAACCCAGAAAGAGAAATGTAGTTTGTGGTGTTGGTATGTGGCAGGTAGCTGTTTGAAGAGACCAGAGAGATGGCTAGCGTGGCAGTTTGGAGCAGACAGAAGGAAAGAAATGCTGCAGGGTGCAGTAGAGAAGACTGCAGCTGCGTTTGCTGTTGATGGAGATTGGCAGAATTGGTATAGCTCCCAAAGAACCCTTTGGCTCTAATCAGCTGGAAGAAGTAAAGGGGTCTGTGCCCCCTCTCCCCACTTAACTTCTCTCTCCTACATAGGGTTGGGAGGTTGGGAGAGAGGTAGAGGCCTAAACACCCCAAATAAAGTAGTTTTGAAACTGAGCACTACAGGTGACACTAACGACGTTTAAAACTTATCTTCTTTGTAAACCTAAAAAGGATTCTGTAAGCTACCGGAAATCCAAGCTGAATCCACCTCCCAGGTCAAACGGAATGCAGATAAGTGCTGCCAATCAACAGCCCAAGTTTCCTACTTATTTTCTATCTCAGAGGGTGGGATTTCTCCCCCTTTTCCTGGTTTTGGGGCTACCAAAACCATGAGTCCAGAAGTTTTAAATGTACTCCTCACTCACAGGTTGAAATTACGCCACTGGGACCCTACTCCTGGTCTGCTTTCTGGCTACCCAGTCACTACATTCCGGCCCCCAACACCAGCTAATTGGTGAGGCCCTTCTGGTTGTGTAAATGCTTCCTACCATTCTCACCAACTTATATCTGAACCCTTCATCTAGGATCTTCTCCCTTGGGTGAGATTTTTCCCTCTACAGTTTTGTCTATCCCTCTTCCTCTCTCATGCTGCTGAAAATCCTAGCATTAGGTAAACTGTGTCTGCTCAGGCTATGCCCCTGGTCTCTGAACAATGCTGATGAGCTGCTGGAACAGATGGCTCCAATCTCATTGAATCAAACCTTGCTCTTGGGATGCCTTGATATGTCACTGACTCCACTTCTATGAGAATAGTCCATTCACCCATCTCTCCTGGTTCCCTTCTGGGATGCCTTCTGGAGAATTTCAGATCAGTATGCCTAGTTCCCACTTTAAGGGCTTCTAAGCCTACAAGCCTCTGCAACCAAACTTGGCCTCAGGATCCTTTAGACAGATGACAGATCCAAAATGGAACCTTTTTAATTACTGCCAGTGGGTAATTGGAAGGAGGTTCCCTATATTCAAGCTTTTTTCCTCTTTGCTTCAAAACTTCTCTCTCTGCTGGTTCTCCCAAAAAGTTTCAAATGTACACCCAAAAAGGAATTTTCTCCCTACCCTACTTAACGTTGTCTTCTGCTTATATATATATGTTCCAATATCCTGCCAGATTTTCTATATCCAAAACTGCGAAAAGCAGCTACCCACAGGTGTTCCAGTCTAATCTTGCAGACCGAGTAAAGCCAGACGTGCATTTTTCTCTCCCAGCCTCAGATGTCCTCACAGATCCTAGACAGCGACAAAACAGCCTACTCTTCTTGGACTTGGCCAACATTTCAGCCTTTTGGCCCCCTGTTGTCCCCCCCCACACACACCATGTCAGCAGGGAGTAGTCAGAGATAATCTTATTTCTTTACCCCTTATCTATTTATTACTAACAAAAGGCTGGAATGGTGTGCTTCAGACCTGGGACAAACAGCTCCAGGTTCTCCCAGCATTCCTCAGTCCGTATCTGTTGGTATTCCCTGATCTCTACCGTGAACTTTCCAGGGCAGGGACTTCCCCTTCCAGATATTTTGGTGCTCTTACTTTCTATCTCTCTGTCTCTCCCTCACCCCGTTTTATGTCAGCCAGGAGCTGCTTCCAATGATCCCTCATTTATATACTTTAATTTGCCCTGCACGAGCAATCCAACATCTTCATTCCCACCTTGCCACCCTTCCCTAGCTCCTCATTTCTTTAAAAAAATTATATGAAAAGGGAGGAATGTTAGTTCACAAACCAATGCACTAGCCTACCCCTAGGTTGCCTAGCAACCTGATGCCATTCTCCACCGCAGACAGGTGTGTGTCAGATGCACTTCAGCTGTTCACCAGATATAAAGAACTAACCCATTACTGCATGCTCTCTCTGCCTTGGTTTCTCTGCCCTTCCCTGGGTCTGAGGTGCCCCCTCCCCCATCTTTATCTCTCTGTCTCTTTATCTCTCTCTCCACTTCCATATAATAAATCTCTTTGTACTGGATCTATTTTGTGGCATACATACATACATACATACATACATATGTATATTTATATGTATATGTAATATATATATATTATATATAATGGATCTTCCTGGTTTTGGTGGTTTGAATAAGAATGGCCCCTGTAGGCTTATAGACTTGAATGATTAGTCACCAGGGAGGGGAATTGTTTGAGAAGAATTAGAAGGATGAGGAGGTATGGTCTTGTTGAAGAAAGCGGGTCACTGGAGGTGGGCTCTGAGATTTCAAAAGCCCATTATAGGCCTAGTCTCTCTCTCTCTGTTTCCCTCTCTCTGTCTGCTTCCTGAAGATTAGGATGTAAAGCTCTTAACTACTGCTCCAGCATCATGCCTCTCTGATACCCAGCAAGATGATCATGGGCTGTGTAAAACTGTAAGCAAGCCTTCAATTAAATGCTTTCTTTTACAAGTTACCATGGTCATGATGTCTACTCAGCAATGTAATAGTAACTAAAACAGTGCTTTGTTGTTGTTTTTCTCTGTGTAGCCTGGATGTACTGGCTGTCCTGGAGTGCATTCTGTAAACCAGGCTGGCCTCAAACTCACCGAGATCCTCCTGCCTCTATCTCCCAAGCGCTGGAATTAAAGGTGTGAGCCACCACCACCCAGCTAAGACACTGTTTAAAACAATCTAATCAAGAAAATTCCTGACAGGATTGTCTAGAAGCCAGTGTTTCGTAGATTCCAGATGTAGTTAACCTGACAGCCAAGATCAGCTACCAAAAGTCCCAACCACTTTCTGGTTGGATTTAAGGCCTTCTCTACAAGATGGAATTCAAGTTTGGCACTGCTTTCTGGACCAAAATCCTGTGGGCCATAGGGGCCATAGGCTCTTGGAGAGAAACTGTTGTTATAATTTTACTAGATGGACATAGAATTAAACCAACTTCTAATGATTTATACTTAAAGATTAGTGCAGCTCTCAACTCTCATCAGGGAAGTTTCCTTTTCCATAGATGGTAGTTAACATAGACCCACAGCTAATCAAGGTTCAGAGAATAAGAGACTGAGGAATGCTCAGCCCTAAATGGGACATCTGTGTCATATGCCCTCTTCCCCAAACTCAGGAATCATTACAGAAGAAGGGACAAAAATGTTTTAAGAACCAGAGGTGGTGCAGCAGGAAACAGCATTTTCTGGACACAACTGGACAGTTGCAGACATGTACTCACAGTGGTTGTGACAGTATGCACAAGACCTTTGCAACACCACGCCAAACAAAATCCCAGCATGGGGCGGGGAGGGGTCACGAAGCCCCACCCCTAGCCAAGGAAAACTCTCAAGGGAGGGAGAATCCATTTTCTTCCAGGATGTGGGACATAAGAAGCTATTCATACTCTAGTTGATAGTTCTAAGCCTGTGCATATATAGGCAGCATTAAGTGGATTCAGTAGGTTAAAACAAAACAACTGTCAAGACACACATGGTATTGCACACCTTTGATTCCAGATCTCTGTGAGTTCAAGACCAATCTCGTCTACATAATGAGGTTCAGGAAAGCCCAGGCTAGATGGTGAGACTCTGTCTCAAAAACAAAGCAAAACGAAACCGAAATCAAACACATAAAGAGAGAACCAGAGCACCTGAACCTGGGAGGGAAAAGTGGTGGTGTTGGTGGGTCGAGGGAGAAACTTTAGGGCAAGGAATTGGGGGAGGATTTAACCAAGATGCATTTAATGCATGTTTGAAACTAGTAAAACAGAGAAAAACCTTCAACATTTTTACAAGGCAGCTCAAGAATACAGATTGTATATTAGATGGCTTAAAGAGTTAGCAAGAGGCAAGAGAGATGTCTCAGTGGTTAAGAACACTGGCTGCTCTTTCAGAGGATCCAGATTTAATTCCCAGTATCCATATGGTGGCTTGCACGGGAGCTAATGCCCTCCTCTGGGCTCTACCTGAGCTGGGCACACTTAATGTTGCCCAGAAGTACATGAAAGTAAAACACCCATACACATAATAAAATAAAGAAAATATCACTGAATTTTTTTTTTTTTTTTTTTTTTTTTTTTTTTTTGGTGATGCTGGACACTGAACTCAAGCCCTTTCATATAAGCATGCAGTACCACTGAGATACATCTCTGCCCTGGATTGATTTATCAAGGATGATGTTATTGAGTTTATATTTTATTGTATATATGTATGTATGTATATATGTCTTTAGTTTTTTGAGACAGGATTTCTTGGTGTAGCCTTGGCTGTCCTGGAACTCACTCTGTAAACAGGCCGGGATTAAAGGCATGTGCCACCACCTCCCGGCTCGAGTTTATATTTTAAATGATCAAACTTTATCTTTTAGCGATAAAGGCTGTCTATGTATTGAATGGTAAGCTCACTGGGATCCCATTTGGAAGAGTACAGTGGCAGAATGAGGTTGTCCATGTATTGGTCATTATGCCAGCTGGGTAATGGCCATGGGGATGGGATGAGGAATACTATCCTCTCTGCTTTTGTTTGTGTTGGAGATAGTTCATGATAAAAAGTAAAAGAGAAACTTCCAGTACTATGTTGTTGCAACTAAATGGAAACCAAGAGAAAATTTTATTTATAGTCCCACAAGTTTCTGCCTGTAAGAATAGCAAGATGTGGGCATGGAAGAGACACCCAGCTCTGCCCCACCCCCCAACCTAGAAGGGTAGAAAGTAGGATTTTTGAGAAACAAGAACAAGAGCAGGTGATGGGTGAAAAGAAGGGTGAAAGGAATCTTATAATGTTGTAAAGATAAGAGGAGACCATAAAGCTTCTGTCAATGTTCCTGCAAGGCTTGTCAGCTCCTAAGATAGATTCAAACCCACCTGATGTCCCAGGGTTTAACCCTTTTAAGTTCACTTTGATGTTTGCGTAGACCAGTGGGGAGCCTGTCTGGAATTTCTATGGTTGGGGGGTAAAATGTGCCCCAAAAGCCAGGGTATAAGAACTTCGTTCCCAGCCTGTGGCATTACAAGGACGCTCTTGAACCTTGAAGAAGTAGGGACTATGTGGAAGAAGCCAGGTCACTGGGGTTGACCCCTTGAAGGGAATATTGGCACCTTGGCTCCTTCATGTTTCTTTTAGTTTCATGACCACCATGAAGTGAATAAGCCTCCCCTACCACATGCTTCTACCATGATATACTGCCTCACTACAGGCCTAAAGCACTATGGCCCTGCACCATGGCTGAATCATCTGAAACAGTAAAAGGAAGTAGACTTTCCTCTCTCACAGGTTTGTGTCTCTTATTTTGTCACAGCCACTAAAAGCTAGCACAGGGGCTAACTCATCCTGCCAGGAAAACTCAGACTGATACTGGAGGCTTCTCGGGGAGTCCGTGTTTTCTCATGTGAGTCAGATATACCTAACTTACCAGAAGCTCGAGGAGGCTCACAGTTATGAGTACTCCATGAGGAGCTCTCGAGGCAGCTGGCAGACATCTGCCTTCTGCCACTGGATGCAGACAAGAGTGAGTCTAACCTTAGAAACGCTGCAATTTAAGTGGGCACTTGCCACCTCTTGGCTTGCTTCCAAGAATCCCTCATGGGAGAGAGAGAGCACAGACAGAGACAGAGGACCTTCCTAACAGTCCCACTGTCTGTCCCAAATTTTCCCGTATTTTCTTGCTAGCAGACCATGTGTCCAACTTTTTTTTTTTTTTTTTACTGGAAGCGATCTTCCCCAGGGACCTCTGTATTTTATGTGGTAAAGCAGAGCCTGGCATCTAGGGAGGTCAGCTGGGAGGATGCAAAGGTCAGGTGCCTAATGTTAGCAACTGTTTAAATGTTTGTCAGGAACCTTTTCTAGTCGGTCCAAGGAAATGTGTGTGTGTGTGTGTGTGTGTGTGTGTGTGTGTAGATTTGTGGAGGATAGCGTGGGGGACCTTGCAGAACAATGGGATATACCCATGAGAACTATGAACAAAGGAGAACACCCATGATGAGATGACCCAATCAGCCCCCATTCCACGCTGGGCCAAGGCAGACTCTATTTCTGTGGGGGTTTTCATGACCAATCGCTGATCATTTAGGGCTAATTAGATCTATTTTTGCTTGGTTTGCTTTGCTTTGCTTTCTACTCACATACATCATCCCCCAGATTAGAAAGCAACCCCTTTGCAGTGATGCCTGCTGGAGACCGATGCAGCGTGAAATGGCTTTTCCTGGGTTGACATGAACTAGCGTCAGGTAAGGCACCAAAGACACACCACAGAAATGACTCCATCTGTGGTGTGCTTGGCGAACCAGAGAGTTTACTTACGTGTGTATGGTGCCTCAAAGGCAGCTCACCTTGGTAGGAGTGACCACTTACAATTGCTTGCACAGCTTAAAAAAATTTTTTTTATTAATTACACTTTATTTACTTTGTATCCCCCCTGTAGTTCCCTCTCCCCTTCCCTCCCAATCCCTCCTTTTCTCCTCCTTCTTCACGAATGCCCCTCCCCAAGTCCACTGATAGGGGAGGTCTTCTTTTCCTTCCTTCTGATCCTAGCCTGTTAGGTCTCATCAGGAGTGGCTGCATTGTCTTCCTCTGTGGCCTGGTAAGGCTGCTCCCCACTCAGGGGGAGGCGATCAAAGAGCTTGCACAACTTTTAAGCAGCTACGCACGCACACACATTCACACATAGGCACACATGCATGCTCACACATATGCACGGACGCACATACAAACTTCCTCCTCTCTGGTTACTGGTTACTGTTTGTGTTACCTTGGGGGTGAGTGGGTGATGAGAAGCTTTTCACTTTCTGTGCTTCTTGGGCCTCCTGACGCTCTCTTCCCACCTGGACTGTTTCAGTTAGGGGGAAATAGCTGCACAACAAGTAGCAGCCCTGAGCAAGCTTCAGAGAAAGGATCTGAGGGTGATGTGGAGGGAGCAAGGGATTCCTGGCCTTGTAGGGAGCAGGAGAGTGTCAGAGCCCATGGACAGCCACCGGGGACAGAGAACTCCTACTCTACACTAGGCGTGCTCTTCAGCCACCTGTAGACTGGATCCGGTCTCCGGGCTGCAGAAGGAATTCCTCCCAGCGGAATGTTTCCTTTTTCTTTGAAGCAGGGGCTTACAGTGTCGCCTGGACTTGCCTCAAACTGATTATGTAGCTCAGCCTTCTCCAGCATAAGCTTGTCACAATTTCCTCCACATCCCAAATATGAAAACAAAACATTTCCTCTTCACAAATGCTTGCACCCCACAGAAGACTCTCTGTGGTGTCTGGTTTCATTTCAGTCACCTTTCCATTTCTCTTACCCCCTACCCAAAATGTATACCCCTTAATGAGCCATTGAATTCTAAACAAACAAACAAACAAACAAATCCCATCAATACATGGTGGTTGCCTCACGGGCTCTAAAGAAGAGAGTGGCTAGGGAGGTGTCCATACCATTCAAGTGGTGGCAAGTTTTTCTTGTACAGTTCTAAATGATGGGCTCAGCATCAGGGCTGGCCAGAAACGAAGCCTTTGATGTTTCAAGGCTGGTGCTCTCCGAAGACAAGATGCCCAGTGGGAACAGGAAGCTAAGGGTTAGAGTAAGACAAGGCTGTTCATCTTGGTCAATGGTCTGTCTGAAACACAACCCAATACCTACTGGCCTAGAACTCCTTCAAAAGCCCTGTGTAACGCTCAAGAAAGTGAAAGCCCCATGTTGAGTATAAGGGTTCTTCCCCCTCCCCCTAGGCATCTTGGAGCCAAAGAATACCACAGAGTCACCCCACACAACAAAGATTTACTGGGGAGAAACCCAGATGGAGGCGGCCTCTGAACGGGAAGAGAGAAATCAGTGGGCTGGGAAGAGGGGTGGGCTTTTATAAGGTCTTTGGAGCATGTGCAGTGGACTAGTGGAAATGTACAGTGTGGCTGGCTGGAAGTATCGCTTGGCCGTTAACACTGAGTCATGGCAGTGGGCGTTTTCAAGTCTTGGGTTCTGGGACAGGCTAGGGCCATGTGATTTTTCCATTGGCCTGTTTCTATACATTGACAATGAAATACTCGCCTGCAAAACAGGAACACCCACCAACTCATGGGAATGATACAGAATGGTGTGCTGCAATTCAAGTGCTCATGTAGAAGTGGGTAAAAGATAGAAACTAGTCCCAGGAGAGTTTGGGGTGGAAGTTTTGAATTTTGAATGGTTTCTTGGTGAATAAGTGGGGGAGGGGAGATGCATGGTCATGAAGCTTATGACTAGAGTAGGTCACATCCCTAAAGAGAGAGAGCCAGTATGTTAGCCAGATTTTATCACCATGACAACATGCCTGTGATAACCTACTGAGAAAGAGGAAAGGCTTATTTTACTTTACAGTTCGGGGAGCTTTAGTCCATGGTCGCAGTAGCGGACACTGTTCATGTCATGGTGGAAACAGGTGTATGGAGGGGTGCTGGTTATTTATTTTATTTCTGTCAACTTGACACAGTCTAGTCCAAGGGTTCTCAACCATAGCCATTGGAAAACACATATTTCTGGTGGTCATAGAAACCGAGGCACCGCTCAGTAGCAAAATAACAGTTATGAAGTAGCAACAAAAATAAATCTGTGGTTGGGGGTTCCTCCCCTAAGACCATCAAATATATGTGTTTTCCAATAGTCTCTGCCCACAGGTTGAGAACTGCTGATGTGGACTATCAGGGAGGATGGGATTTCAATTGAAGAATTGCCTCCAACGGATTGACCTGTGGGCATGTCTGTGAGGGGATTTTCTTGATTGATGATTAATAGGGAGATTAATAGGGAATTGTGGGTGGTGCTACTCCTGGACAAATGGCCCTAGGGCTTAGAAGAAAGGTAGCTGAATGTGAGCCTGAGAGCGAGCCAGCAAGCATTCCATAGCCTCTGCTTCAGCTCCTTCCCTGATGAACTCTTACCTGTAAGATATAACAAACCCTTTCCTTCAAAAGTTGCTTTTGGTCAGAGAGTTTAATCACAGCAGGTTTCCTGGCCCTACAAATGCATGAAAATGCGGGCTAATTCCCAACATATTCCATTATTCTCATAGTGGGAAGCATGGCAGTAGGCAAAGGTATTGTTGAAGAAGAAGCTACGAGCTTCATCCTGATCTATAGGCTGAGGGAGAGACTAAGCCTGTCATGGACTTTTAGTACTTCAATGCCCACCCCCAGTAGCACCACACTTTCTCCAACAAGGCCACACTTCCCAGTCCTTCTAATCTTTTTAAAGAGTTCCACTCTCTGGTGACTAAGCAATCAAATATATGAGCCTGGGGGAGAGAGCATTTTTAGTCAGTCAAGCACACTCCACCCCCTGGACCCCATAGGCTTGTAGCCATATCATAATGCAAAAGAATGGATTCAGTCCAAGCTAAAAGTCCCTGTCTGTAGACTATCACAGTCTCAACCCTGTTTAAAAATCCAGAGGTTAAAGTCTCTTCAGAGACTCATGGCAATCCCTTAACTCTAACCCCTGTAAAATCAAAATAAAAAAAGCAAATCAGGTACTTCCCACATATAATGGCACAGAATGTACATCACCATTTCTAAAGGAGAAAAAAAAAGAGCATATGAGGAAATACTGGACCAAAAGCAAGACTGAAAACCAGCTATGCAAACTCCAAACTCTGCATCTCTGTGTCTGATGTCAAAGTGCTCTTCAGATCTCCAACCTTGGAGCTGGAGAGATGGCTCAGCAGATTAAGAGTGCTGTCTGCTCCTCCAGAGGTCCTGAGTTCAATTCCCAGCAACCACATGGAGACTCACAACCATCTGTACTAGACTATGGTGCCCTTTTCTGACATACAGATGTATGTGCAGATAGAGTACTCATACATGAAATATAAATAAAAATCTTAAAAACAAACAACTAATCAAACAACCAGATCTCCAACTCCTTTCAGCTCTGTTGACAGCAGCACACTTTTTTCTTTTGGGCTGGTTCTGCTTCATGTTATCAGGTATCTCATGACTCATTTCCAACAACTTGGGGTCTCCAGCGAAATTCAGGCTTCACCTTCACAGCTTCACGCAATGGCTTCTCTGGGCCTCCAAGCATAGACACCCCTGACACATACCTGGCCCCTGTTCATACCTCTGCCAATCTATACTTCTTGCCATGCCTTACCGGACTACGTACGTACCCTGTGGCAAGACTGATGGGGCGTTGCTTGCTTGCTGCTGTCTCAGGGGAGTGGTTTACACAGCTTTGCTTCTTTCCTTGCTAACTAGAAGAAGGCAGCACAAGCCCAAGCTTGCTGGGCTGGGTTTACTTAGAACAGGACAGATCAGCCTGATACAATTCCAGTGTGAGTGTGCATGGCCTCGAGTTGAGCAGTTCTTCAGAATCCCAGACTTCACTCCCCGCTCTCAGCAAAGCTGAGCGTCCAGCTGAAAAGCAAGGTGAGCTCTCTCCTCACCTTCCTGTTTCTTTCACTTGAATCCCATTGCATTTAGGGAGCTTCCATGGTGCCCTGCCAGGCTCCCTCCTAGGACCACAGACACAAGCAGGCTAGGACAGTGTGGCGAGACCTACTGTAAGTTCTGAGGAAAGCAACCAATTGGGACATATTTCCAAAGCAGCAAGCTTGGGAGAGAGTAACCTTCTCAAGTGGTTACAGAGCCAGGCATTTACACTGAGAGATCCCAGAGCAACTTCACATCAGCTAAGCTCAGGCTGCCTTTCCCTCTGATGCTATTCCTGGGTGGGTTTTCTCCACTATGTCTCTGCTTTAGCGTTTGTTCTGCTACTCTTCCCCTCTGCCAGCCCATGGGGGTGGGGCTCAGCACTGGTTTCTCCAGCTCTCAGGGCATTTCCTCAGTTGCTCTTCTTGCTGAAGGAGCTGTTTCCTAGTGGCTTTGATTCCTAGCCACCAAGAAGCTTAGGAAAGTGCTACTTGTTTCTAATTTGCCACCCAGCTTCTCCACACAAGGGAACTTCCAATTAGCGAATATTTAATTGGGTGTTTTTCATCTGCGTTCAAGAGAGATATTGGTTGATAGTTTTCCTTTAAGTGCCCTCTTGGTCTTGTTTGGTGTCATGATAATACTAGCCTTGTAGAATGTCATGGAAGATCTTCTTGTACTCTGGAGTTGTACAAAATTGGTGTCTGTTTTTCTTTGATTGTTCGATAGAATTCTCCAGTGTGAAGGCATTTGTAGTGTCTCACACCCATGATCCCAGTACTTGGGAACAGAGGGAGGGGGAGAAGAAGGGAATTACTGCAAGCCTGAGTTCAGCTTGTTCCCCATAGTGGGGGGTTTCAGGCCAGCCAGGCCTACAGAGTGAGACCCTGTCCTGTTTCAAAACAAAGCAAACAGAATTTTTCCGTGGAATCATCAGGGCTGCATGTTTTCTCTTCCAGGGAGAGTATCTATTTTATTTTAATCACAGGCTTCCCACTGCTACAGACCTGGGAAGTTAGCAGACGCAAAGTCCCTCTTCAGGTGTGCAACAGTGAGGCCTGTGGGTGGAGTCTAATGTCACAGGCTCCTCGCAGCAGAGATGGGAGGAGCCTTTCCCTTCAGATGCTAGTCCAGCTTTCGAAGCTGCTGGTGTACACGGCAGTCATTTTAGAAGAAGAGATGTTCAGTTTGTAGGACATGTGTCTGCAATGGAAGTTTTGGTTTTTTTAAAAAACTCAGGGGCTGGAGAGATGGCTCAGAGGTTAAGAACACTGGCTGTTCTTCCAAATGGTTCTGAGTTCAGTTCCCAGCAACCGCATCGTGGCTCATAACCATCTGTAGTGAGATCCATTTCCCTCTTCTCACGCGCAGGCACACATGCGGGCAGAACACTATTTAAACAATAAATAAATAAGTCTTTAAAACAAAATAGCTTTTTAAAAACTCAGTCCTGTTACGTAAATATGTTTTTGTTTTAATCCCAAGTGTGGGATTTTAGTTAGGGCTTTAGTTTGTTCACAGGTGATAACTGTCTCATGTGGGGCGGGGTCTTTGCCAGCTGGTAATGGCCAGCCTCATGCGGCATGGAGAGGGGCATGGTCTAGGGCTCTGAGGACATAGATATGAGAGACCAAAAAGAGAAAGTGTGGCACGAAATGGTGTGTGCCGAGTGGCAATTTGGAGAGACCAGAGATGATTTGTAGCACCGCAGCCTGGAGGAGATATGAAGGGACTGCTGGCTGCTTTCACTGTTGACAGAGAATTGGTATAGCTCCCAGAGAACCCACTGGCTCTAAACAGCTGGAAGAAGTAAAGGGGTCTGTGTCCCATCTCCCCACCAACCTTCTCTCTCCTACCTACGGTTGGAGGGCTGGAAGGTAGAAGCTTTAAGGAACCCCAAATAAAACAGAGTCTAAAATCAAGCACTACGTTTGTCTTCATTTTCCCACTCTCTCCTCAGAAATAAGATGCCCTCCTTTGTGCAATGCCTGCCTAGGAAAAGTCCCTGAAAGCCTTTCTAACCCAAAGTAAAGACCAGAAAGGGCAGAGGGCAGAGCCAGAGCTGCTGCTAACTCAGAGCCACCAGGCAGGAGGGCAAAGCTTTGGCGACCAGACCTGCCAAGGGAGAGGCAACCTTGAGGATGATGAGCCAGACCACTTCCCTCTGTTGGGCTGCTGGGATGAGAAACTAAACCAAAGGAGAACAGAGAAATTAGGCACTTCTCCTACTGGTTAATAAATGAAAGGCTTTATTTTATTAATTATTTCATTAATGTTTTTATGTGTATGTGTGCTTTGCCTGCATATACACCATGTGTGTGCGTGTTGCCCTTGAAGGCCAGAAAAGAGTGTTGGATTCACTGGAACTGGAGTTCAGGATGGTTGACCATGTGGGTCCTGGGAACTGAACTGGAGTCCTCATTGAGAGCATCAAATGCTCTTAAGCACCCACTGAGCCATCTCTCCAGCCCCTGAACTGGTTTTATTGAAAAAAAATTTCTTTTGGCTTGGAGTGGTGTTGCATGCCTAAAATCCCAACCTTTGCGAGGTGGAGGCAGGAAAACTTTGAGGCCAGCCTAGGCAGGGGTTAAACAAAGCAAAATGTAGGACAAGCAGAAAGGCGCTAGAGGGCGCCCTGGCAGTAGCTGCCGGGCTGCAAAGAAATCCAGGGCATCCCTTTCTTGAAAGTGGCTACACTTAAACTTCCCACGCTCTACCTTTAGAGCTTTAGAAAAGCAATTTCCAGCCGAGCCCCTTCCCACCACACCCCCAGGCCGTTTTTTCCTTTTTTGTTTATTCACAGGCTCTTCTCATGTGTACGTGCTAACCTCTGACCCCGAAATTAGGGACCAGTTCATCTTCTAGAAGTACAAGGCCCCCGGCACACTAGCACACGTAATAAAAGTCTCCTTTCGCCTTATTTTCTGCCTCAGATAAGGGAGATGTCTGGCCTTTGGGCAGCTTTCCAGGCCTAAGAACCGGAAGACAGGCTTTTCTGTACAGCTTTTAAGTCTAAGTCTACTATGGCCCCAGGCATGTTTTTTATTTGTTTGTTTTATTTTTTTTTATTTAAAGTTTTTAAAATTTATTCACTTTACATTCCGATCATAGCCCCTTCCTCCTGGTCCCACCCTCTTCTCCTCTATCCTCCTCCCCCAGTCCTCAGAAAGGGGGAGCTCTCCTCCTCTACCAACTGACCCCAGCCTATCAAGTCTCATCAGGACTGGCAGGCTACTGTTTTATACAGCTTTTTTTTTTTGTTGTTTTTTTTGTTTTGTTTTGTTTTGTATTGTTTTGTTTTATTTTTTTCAAATGATTTGTGAAGTCCACAGAAATAGAAAGTTGATTTGAACCCAGGACCTTTCTGTCTATATACTTATGGACTGACCACTTTACCATCAGCTTGGAAATCTAAGCTGTTGATAACGGTGTTGGCTGTGTTAGATGATATGAAGCCAGAAGGATGGACGCTGGGATTCAGTGTGAGTTAGATGAAGGGAGAACAAAGGCATCCCACTGGAGCCTAAGCACTGTGAGCAGTGGCATGACCCAGAAGAGGAATCCATTCCAGGCTCCTGTGTAGAACTGAACGTTCAAATTCATGTGTTCGAGTCTTTAACCCTAGTGTGATAATATTGAGAGGTATGACCTTAGGAAAGTAATTAGATTATAAGGTCACCAAGTTGCCCTCCAGTGGGATTGGTGTCTTCATAAGATAATGAAGAGACTCCCAGAACATGCCTCCTCTCTCTGCTGAGGCACCTTCTTCTGTGACATTCTAGCCTCCGGAACTGAGGAAAAAAAAAATCAGTGTCTGCTGTTCAAGCTTCGGTGTTGCATTTTGTCCTAATGACACAAGCTCTGTAACACTGTTCTTTCACCTACTGCTTTCTTGGCTTTTCTCTGGGGTCATTTTAACTCCAGCTTAAAACCCATTCCCCAGCCTGCTGTGATTCATACCTGTAACCCCAGCACTCAGGTGGACGGTGGGAAGGTCAAGGTCAGCTTCAGTTGCACTGCGAGTTCAAGTCCAGTCTGGGCCCCATGAGATTCCTGTCTCAGGAAACCAAAACAAAACCCACTCTCAAGTAAACACATCACCTGCTGCACAGACTCGTTGGCTTCTATTTGGCACTACATAATTTAGAACTCACTAATGTGAGGGTTAAGTCTATGTCTTCGTATTAAGTAAGGAAGAGATATTTGAACTTGCAGGTTTTGGCATAGGCACATTAACCCACATCCCAAACTCACATCACATTTTCCTTATGTGTGAAGTGAGGGTCATGTTAACTTAAATGGTTGTGGAGCTGGGTAGGAGTTCAGCAAAGGCTCCTTTCTTTTTTCTGTTAATGTGGTGTCATAATGCCAAAGTCACGCTTCCAGTTTGTATCATGTTTAAAGAGATGGCAGAGAGAAACCAATTTGGCTCTCTACGACTGAGAGTGACACCTAAAGGGATTCCCAGTGACCTAAGGTCGATGCTATGAGATCCATAGTGAGTGAGCACCGAATGAAAAAATAAAAAAGTAAAAAGGAGAGGACATGGCTGCTCTTAGGTACGGTGGAGGAGAGAGTTTATTATAGGGGCAGGAGAGATGGCTCAGAGGTTAAGAGCACTGGCTGCTCTTTCAGAGGACCTGAGTTCAATTCCCAGCAACCACATGGTGGCTCACAACCATCTATAATGAGATCTGGTGCCCTTCATACATGCAGGCAGAACACTGTATATATAATAAATAAATAAATAAATAAATAAATAAATAAATAAATCTTTAAAAAAAAAAAAGGAAGTTTATCATAGATACATGGGAGAGCATAGCCAGAGGCAGACACATCTGGGAGAGTCCAGAGCGATCATGACCCTGACTCATGTTGGGAGAGGGGTGGCAGAAGGGAGGGATGGCAACCAGGAAGCCAGAAGTACAAAAGGAGCAGAAGAGGCAGAAAGAGGGGCAGAGAGACACAGAGAAGGTAGAGAGACAGAGAGGGACAGAGAACGGGTAACCAAAAATCTCAGGGAAGAGCCTGGGGGAAAAGGACAGCCCTCTGGGCTGGAGAGTTCAGGGTAGAGGGCAGTGTGTGCCAGCCATACCCTGTGTAACAGGTAGAGACTGAGGGATGCTGGGAGAACCTGGAGGCCAGGTCTGATTTGATATGTTAAATAGGCAGCTCAGCCTCTTGTCCCACTTGTCCAAACACAAACTCCCTGCCCTTAGGAACAGCTAGCTCCATAGTATCGTGAAATACATGCTTATGTATTTCTCTGGTTTTCTGACATACAGTTCCTTAAATCCTTGGATTCTGGGAGTAATAAATTTGTCTTTTGTATGGAGGACCGCTATTGGCTTGATTAAGGCCCATTTCACTAGTTGAGCTTGTGCCCTTGGTAGTGTTAACTGGGCCCAGAACCCATGGCTGGGTAGGTCATAGGCCCTAAGGAAAAACCTACTATTACTATTCTGTTAAATGTACGTACATAATATCAAACTGCCCCTAGACATGTATCCATGCTTTTAATCCCTGCACTCTGGAGGGTGTGAGGCAAGCAGATCTCCCTGAGTTCAAGGCCAACCTGGTCCATATAGTGAGTTCCAGGCCAGCCAAGGCTACATAGGGAGAATTTGTCTCAACAACAACAAAAGACAACAAATTAGATAGACAGATAAGTGAGATCAAAGAGTGCGCAGTGGTGAATCTGTACCATACCTGCTTTCCCCTAGACTCAGGGATCATCTAGGAGAGAGAGTGGAAAGACTGAAAGAGCCAGAGGTAAGAGATGACTACTGTGAAACAGCATTTTCTGGGTACAACAGGGCCACAGCACCCAGAAACACACAAGTAGCTCCACCTACAATCACAACATGAGTACAAGATGGAGCCAGCCAAAATCCCAGTATGAATGAAGAAGGCTTAGGAAATCCACCCCTAGTTGAAGAGCTATATTGATGGCCTCAGGGGAACGGACTGTGCCAACTTTCTTCAGGGATGCGATTCCTGGTCAGCTACACATCTTCCAATGGATAGCCTGTACCTATCACATACTGGCAGTACTCTGTGGGTTTAAAAAAGAATACAGAAATTTGGGAGGGAAAGTGGTAGCAGGCACATGGGAAGATTTGGAGGGGAGGGACCGGAGGTGTGTTTGATTTAAAAAGCAAATAAAAAAGATTATATGCCTATCTAAAATTCTTACCTCCCCCCAGTATTGGCTCGGTCGGGGGGTATCCCTAGCTAGCTTTAGGTTGGGGTCACCTCAAAGGTCAAAGCATGGTCTGGATGGTGGTATTGCATGCATTCAATCCCAGCACTTGGGAAGCAGAGGCAGGCAGGTCTCTGTGAGTTCAAGGCCAGACTGGTCTACAAAGCAAGTTCCAGGAGTCCCAGGATAGTTAGGGATACACAGAAAACAAAACAACCAAACCAAACCAAACGAACAGAAAATCCAGGCATGATCAGAAGGCTGAGACTTTCAGCTCTCCTTTCAACTGGCAGGGAAGGAGGGACAGGGGTGAGAGGTGGACTTGATTATCAGTGGCCTACAAATGTAATCAAGCTTGCCTATGTAAGGAAGTCAAACACAGCATCCCAGAAGGACAGAAGAGGAGGAGGAGGAGAATCCTGGTAGCTGAACATGTCAGGGTGCCCAGATGCTGTGTGACTTCCTAGGGAGGTGTGGACTCTAGTCACAAATGGCAGGCCAAGGAAATGATTACACCTGCATCCAACATGACAGACCAATGGTTTTCATTAAGGTTACTTACAGGAGTATGGATGACTCAAAGGCAAGTGCATCACCCAAAAGCCCGTTCCAGTACAGCGATGACTCATAGAGGTTCCATCCCTTATGCTCCCTGAATAACTCTCAGGTCACTTCACCAAAGACTTCCCTCTCCTGAAAGATTGCTTACTGCTCAGATAGCTACGGGGAGGAGCCGCCTTTGTCTTGCAACTTTCTTAACTTCTTAGTCTTCTGAAACTTCCCTAAACTTCCTGAGCCCTGTAAGTTTATTTTCTGGGTTATATGTGCCTTCTTTTTCCCTCCAACAGAGACTGTTTCCACTGGGGGCAGGTTGTTGTGTAATACCGGAAAGGTAGGACAATTTCTCGTGCTTGGTCATAGTATCTTCCAGTCCAGCTGTCCATGGTAGACTTTGTAATGTTCTTTATAATAAACCGGGGATGTAATTAAGGCTCTTCCCCGAGTTCTAGGAACTGCTATGGCAAATTATTTAAGCTGGATTAGCAGAGTTATGGGAATTCAGCTGATAACCCACACCTCAGAACACACAGGACACAGTCTCCACTTGTAACTGGAGTCTCAAATCTTCTGCAACTGCAATTCCAATTTGGCGAGTCTGACACTGTCTCCAGGCAGGGATCCTCAGGACTGGTCCTGCAGAGGCTGTGCAATAGAATGGCTTTGCTCTTGTGAGAGAAACCTCCACTTCCACATCTGGTGTGAGAAGTGTCGGCTTGACCTTGTCTGTGAGGGGGGTCTCTATCCCCCCAATTCCTTTTCAGGTGATGTGATATGGTCCAGGCTGCACTTGAATTGGGTTAAACAGTCCAGAATGACTTCAAACTCTCCATCTTCCTGCTCCCACCTCCCAAGAACTGGGAGAACCAATGTTGGCCACTAAGTCCAGTTTCTTACATCCGTTAACTTTTTTACACTTATTTATTTTGTGTGTGTGCATACGGGTGCATGTAAACATGTTATGGTGCTCATGTGGAGGGATGAGGTCACTTTGTGGGAATCTGTTCTCTCCTTCTATCATGAGGGTTCTAGGCAATCGTCTTTACCTCCTGAACTTACCCAAGTGCCTTGTCCTTAGGGGTAGCTGTCTTAGCTAGTGTTCCATTGCTGTGAAGAGACACCATGACCCCTGCAACTTTAATAACAGAAAACATTTAATTGCGGCTTGCTTACTGTTTCAGAGGTTTAGTCATTATCCTCGTGGTGGGGAGCATGGTGCCCGGTGCTGGAGAAGTAGATGAGAGTTCCATATGTGGATCTGCAGGCAGTGGGAAGAGGGAACTGCTGGGCCTGGCTTACGCTTTTAAAACCTCAAAGTTTCAAATGTATCCCCAGTGATACATTTCTTTCAACAAGGCCACACCTAATCCTTCTCAAGTAGTGCCACTCTCTGATGACCAAACAGCCAAATGTATGAGCCTATGGAAACCATTCTTTTTATCATCATCGTCATCATCATTTATTGCAATTTATTCAATTTGTATCCCGGCTGTGGCCCCCTCCCTCTCTTCCTCCCAATTCTGCCCTCCCTCTCTCCCTTTCCCCCTATCTCCCTCCCTAGTCCACTGATAGGGGAGGTCCTCCTCCCCTTCTATTTGACCCTAGCCTATCAGGTCTCATCAGGACTGGTTGCATTGCCTTCTTCTGTGGCCTGGCAAGGCTGCACCACCCTGGGGGAGGTGATCAGAGAGCCTGCCACTGAGTTCATGCCAGAGAGTCCCTGCTCCCCTTGTTAAGGAGCCCACATGAAGACTGAGTCTATGGGCTACATCTGAGCTGGGGTTTTATTTAGGTCCTTTCCATGCATTGTTCTTGGTTGGACTTTTAGTCTCTGCAGGGCCCCCAGGGCTCAGGTTTGTTTTTTTTTTTTTTTTTTTTTTTTTTTTTTGTGAGGCCATTCTTATTCAAACCAGCATAGTAGCTATCTTTGTGCAAGGAACTATGGGACTTCTGATAAGCAGCAGAGAGGTCCCAAGCTTAGATATCACCAGTCTTTTAATTTCTTTGTAGCCATTAGACTCCCTTGCTCCCACCCCTTTTAAAAATTGAGGCAGGGTCTTATGTATCTATTGGCTGAGGATGGCCTTGAACTTCTGATCCTCCTACCTTCATTTCCTGAGTGCTGGGATCACACCTCCAGGAGTTGTTGTTGTTTATTATTTATTTATTTATACATATAAGTGTTTTGTTTGCATGTATGCCTGTAAGACAGAGGAGGGCATCATATCCCATTATAGATGGTCATGAGCCACCATGTGGTTCCTGGGAATTGACCTCAGGACCTCTGGAAGAGCAGCCAGTGCTCTTAACCGCTGAGCCCTATCTGCAGCCCCAAGTCCTGTTTTTATGCGGTGTTTGGGCTTTAGTATATGCTAGTTAACCTGTCTACCAACTGTGCTGCATTCCAAGTTTCCCTCTCCCTGGTTTCTTTCTCTCTTTCAGTTTTAAAGACAGGGGTTCACATTGTCAGCCGGGGCTGCACCTCAAACTCACCAGAACCATGGCTGGCCTCAGCTTTTAGTTAATCCCCCGGTCTCAGTTTCTCCAGTATCAGGTCTATGTGAGTCATCATGCCCAGCTCAAGCTTTCTTTTTTTGTTTGAGACAAGGTTACCCTTTGCAGCACAGGCTAGAATCCTCCCACCTCAGCCTCCCAATCGCGGGGACAACAAGTGTGTAGCACTACACCAAGCTTGAATGTTGAACTTCACAAGCAGGTCCTTCCCTGAAATCTTAGTTCTAGGAAATCTAGGGCCTCCAGTGCAACCAACCAAGGCAAAAGCCAAACTCCTTCAGAATGCTTCTCCCAAAGGGAGGGAGGTGGCGCAGTGTGTCCTCTCAAGAGTGCTGAGAGACAGGCTAGCCTGGACAAGCAGTGAGGACTGAGCTCTGGTCCCTCCTCAGCCTCAGGAATTTATTCAACAGCCATGTGATCTTGTACAAAACCCTGTCCTCTCCTGAACTTCAGTCTTCTGCTCTTTGCAATGGTAATTCTTGGCATGTTTTGTTTTGTTGAGATGCAGACTTACTAAGCAGCCTGGGCCGTGTGTAACTCGTGATCCTCCTAGGGCTTCAGCCTCCCCGGGGCTGGGATTACAGGTATTTCCTAACCCACTGTTAGACGCGACGGTCCTTGTTGCGTTTTCCCTTCCCTCCCTAGTGACTACCAGACGAGGCGCTGGCCTAGACCCCAATTCAAGGACTTTTGGGTTCTTTGACCAACTCTAATCCTTCCCAGCCCCACCCTCCAGCGAGTTCCTATCCTGCCCATTCCACATCAGATTTATATTCAGTTCTCAGCTGCCTGCCTAGTTCCCTCTTACTCTTCGACCTCTCCTTTCAAGGCCAGGAATATGCACTGTGCAGTCTGGCTCCTACCGCACCGTGAAAGCTTAAGAAGCGTGAAGGGTGAAGGATCAGGCCAGCCTTAACTTTCTTCCCCGAGGAACCGCCGGGGATCTAGGGTCACATCCTAATATAGAAAGCTGGCGGGGTAGTGCGCTAAGACGCCGCGGCTAAGCCGGAGAGCTCTGCCACCAACACCCCCACACAGTTCTTCCCAGCGCCTCGGGAGGGACCCGGGGACCTAAGGGGTCAACACTGGGGTTCCCGCTCTGGGAGGGGCAGAAGCTGCCGAGGTCAGCAGCTGGGAACCACTTGCAGGCTGCGGGGCTGGAGCTGGGTGGGGACAGGCAGACCGCCAGTCTCAGGGGCGTGGAGCCCAGGCGGAAGGGGCGGGCCGGGCATGAGAAGGGCTGGGCCGAGGTGCCGCGGGGTTGCTGGAGGGTCGTGGGCAGCGTGCAGTAGACATGTCGGGGGGCAGCAGCTGCAGCCAGACTCCCAGCCGGGCCATCCCTACTCGCCGCGTAGCCATCGGCGATGGCGTGCAGCTCCCTCCCGGGGACTACAGCACCACCCCCGGCGGCACGCTCTTCAGCACCACCCCGGGAGGTAGGCACGGACGGGGGTCCCAAGCGGCCTCGGGGGGCGGGAGGATACACCGGGGTCCGGATTCGCACGTGCGACTGGGATGGCGGCGCTCAGGGGCCTCGCAGCTGGATAGAACGGACAAGGGCGTCGGGAAGGCAGGGGGTCACCGTCTCGGTTGCCCGCCTTCTGGGTGTGTTGGAGCGTGGTCTGGAGACGGGGCTGCAAACTGCCTTTTTGTGGGAGAAACGGCAGAGTGCCCCAGGCGTACAGATAGGCACTCTGCCAGGATCACCGTGTACTTCATGCGGTCTCTGGGTGTCAGTTTAGTGCTGGGGTGGGACAGGACGGTGGTCTGGGTGGCCCACGGATCAGGGAAGGAGCCTGGCCTGGAGATTAAGTTTAGTTGGTCTCCCTTGGGATAAATGACGCCTGCACACTTTTTTTTTTTAACCTTCCCTCGTTTTCCCTCGTTGGATACTCGTTCTTTAATGGAGGGTGGGCGCTGAGGGTGCTCCCTGCCCCAGAAGCGCGTCTCGGCCACCTGTGGCATGAAGCCTCTTTAGAGGGAGAGGTCTCTTCAGGGGCAGCGTCCAGGGCAGTGCAGAACAGCACGTTCCTCGGGCCTGGGGGAGGGGGCAGGGCATAGCGGAGGATGAGGAAGAGGAAGCTGAGTTGGCGCGGGTGGGGGCCGGCCTCTGGGAGCCAGGCATTCCCAGCTTGCCCCGGAGCCCCGGTATAGGCTCTGATGAAACCTACCCGCCCGTTTGCATGATGAAATCCTCGTGGCTCACTGTTTTCCTCCCAATCCCGGCGCTGCTCCCACCCACTTTACACTTCTCCCGTCCCTGGTCTCCTCCCCCAAGCTTACAACTCAAAAAACAGGAGAGATCCTGGCGCCGTGCTGAACCCTGGGCTGCTGCTGGCGCGGCCAGGCCACATGCCTGTTTTCTCAGGCAGCTGTCCCTGCACCAGGGAGCACAGCCAGATTCCAGAACCAGGGCCCCGCTGAAGGGATCCGGGAGATCAGTGTCCAGTTTGTGCCTCTTGCTCTTCAGAACACGGCACCAACACGGCTCCACACAGAACACAGAGTACGTGTCTGTTATGCACTGTCATTAGAAATGGCCAAGGAAAAGTTCTCTGCAGGCTTCTGGCCTCCCGTCTTTGGAGCTCTCCATCCCTTCCAGGCCTCTTTAGTTCACGCTGCTGCACTCTTTGTCTTTTGGTAGAACTTTGTGTTAAGCACAAACTTCTACAGACAGCTGAGTGAATCTGGTGTATATTTTAGGTGAATCTGGGTGTATATTTTATAGGCACCGACTCAGGCCTGAAAGCTCAGAGAAAGTGCACTCCCAGGCTAGCTGAGTAGCAATAGCTAGAACCATTTGCAAGGATCTCTGAGGGGATCCTCAACCGTGGACTGGGAAGTGTCAAGGTTGGCAAACCCCGAAGTTTCCATTCTCTTTGAAGAGGAAGGGGCATCAGTGTAGCATTTGTTTCCTAACTGAAAGAGAGCTAGCAGGGCCAGATCCCAAAGCCAGCTGGCCCTTGTCAGTTGTTTTTCTTTTTCTTTTTTTGGTGGGATACACAGTCCATAAGCTCGAGGAAAATCTTGCTTGCTTCTGCCAAAGCCAGCAAGCCTATTCTTTTGTTAAGGAGTGGGATCTTATCCCAAAGGCCATTCATTCCAGGTCACCTGCTAAAACACAGAAGCTTGACCTATTTGCTCCAGAGTGTTTCTCATTACCTAGAATCCTAATTAAATACGGACAAAGGTCCGAACAAAGGTCTGCAGACTGAGAGGACAGCCAGGGCTACACAGAAATCCACCTGCCTCTGCCTACTGAGTGCTGGCACTAACCGGGTACACCACCAAATCTGGCCATTTGGTCTTCCTTTTCCCACTGTCGAATACCTTTTGGGCTATTTCTAACAGTTCTGACCTATGCTTCCCTGCAAATCCATCGAACTGTTGAGTTCTCCTACGTATATTAGGGGCCTACTGGGAGACAAGGGTCAAGTTACCTCAAGTCACCTTAAGGTTGGCTATGACCTCCGGCTCTATGGGAGTGTGTAGCCCATAAGCTTGAGAGACTGAGACACTGACCTAACCATTGTAGGTGTGATTGGACCACACTCCTTTTTTCGTACTCAGAAATTCCAGGGAAAAGGGACAAACAACACACAAATGAAACACTTACATATGGTTGTGTTTTTTGTTTTTGTTTTTTCCTTTTCAGAACTTTAGGAGCCTAGCCAAGTAGATTTTGACCAGGCATACAGTTTGGCTGGCATTTCTTGAACTTAGGCTTTTTACCCACCTTGGCTTGTAACTGACTTGTAGGGCGTTCCATCATGAAGAAACATGCAGTAAGTCACTCCTGCTGAGGATGGCCTGGAAGCTGTTGTGTCCTGGAGGCAAGGACACAACAGGTGGCTTGAACCATCTCCATTCCTGAGACCCTGGGTGGTGGTCATTAACCCTTTGCTAACCTAAGACATTTCTGAAAGGAAATGTGTCTTTAAGATCGCCAGCAATACCAGAATACCAGCAATAAACAGAAACTTCTAGTGAACACCCAAGGTGAAGGTTTGACCTACAGAAGTTGTTTGGGTGGTCATACCGCAATGACCTCGGTGAATTTAATCAGGCAGGCAGGTAGGGTAGCAGGTGTTAATGACACTGTTTCTTTGAGCAAACAAAAGTGGTTCCTGTGAATGTAGTGGCACATGCCTTTAATCCCAGCACTCAGCAGAGGCAGGTGGATCTGTGGTTTGGAAGTCAGCCTGCTCTAAACAGCCAGTTCCAGGTCAGCCAGAGCTACACAGTGAGAGACCCTATCTTAAAAAAAACAGTCTGTCTAGGAGGCCGACCTTGACGTGGCTGCCAATGTTTAGCCCAGGCAGTGTGGGGACGAGGGGGAGGTAGGCTGGACACTTATGCTAGTGTCTTGATGTCCCAAGAGCACACACAGGGGAGAAGTGCCTGCTGAGACACAGTGGTTAAGGGCGGGATGAGAGAGCTTAGCTATTGAGGCGGTCAGGAGATAGAACAACCCCAGCTCACACGCACCTCCTCTCCCTTTTAAAGTGTCTGAAACGTACCTAGGTTCCAGAACTTACTCCTGAATGTTGGGGTTAGGGTGGACAGCGCTCTCCAGACTCCCTTTGAAGCCTTTTGGGCTTTAAGGTATGCACTATGTCCTGGCTAGGATGCTGGTTTGACTTGGAGCTTTTGGGACTGCTTGATAGGCAGATGAAGATATTGCTGAACTAGGATACAAGCATGGGGCTGGGACAGCACAGGGGTCAAAAAGTGCTTGCTGCTTTTTGAAAGGACTATCCTTTAGCACCTACCAGGAGTCCCTAGACCTCTGACCACCATGATTCTAGCTGGAGGGGTGCTCTCTTCTGGCTTCCATAGGAACCCCTCCCCAAATTAAAAAAAAAAAGTTTGGAGAATCAGAGGTGAAGTCAGTAACAGCCAACTGTGCATGAGGCCCTAAGTTCAATATAGAGTATCACAAAGGGAGGGGTAGGAGGGATGGAGGTGGGGAGGACAGATCAAGTGTAAGAGAGAATGGATATGTTGGGAGTTTAAGGTTACTGGATGTTGGGCACAGACTTCCAGTTATGAGAGGAATAAATTCCAGGCATCAGTGGCTATAATTAACTCTGCAGTGTTTACTAGAAATTAATGAAGAGAAACCTTAGCCATATCCTTGCTTACACACACATCCGTGATATATGCCAATTAGTTTAATTGTAGGATTTATTTTACATTTCCTAGTGTGATACTAGACCATCATGTTTGTATACTTTGACTAGATACTTCTGCTTCCTTTCTTTTCTTCCTCTCCTTCCTTTTCTTTCTCTCTCTCTCTCTTTCTTTCTTTCCTTCCTTCCTTCCTTCCTTCTTTCTTTCTTTCTTTCTTTCTTTCTTTCTTTCTTTCTTTCTTTCTTTCTTTCTCTCTCCCTCCCTTTCTTCTTTCTTCCTTTCTTTCTCTCCTTCCCTTTCTTTCTTTCTTTCTTTCTTTCTTTCTTTCTTTCTTTCTTTCTTTCTTTCTCTCTCTCTCTCTCTCTCTCTCTCTCTCTCTTTCTTTCTTTCTTTCTTTCTTTCTTCTTCCTTTCCTTTCTTCCTTTCCTTTCTCTCTCTCCTTTCTTTATTTCTCTTCCTCCCTCCCTCTCTCCCTTTCTTCCTTCCTTCCTTCCTTCCTTCCTTCCTTCCTTCCTTCCTTCCTTCCTTCCTTCCTTTTAGATAGGATCTTAACTGTATAGCCCAGGCTGACCTCAAACTGTTGATCACCCTGCCTCAGCCTCCTGAGGGCTGGGATTATAGGCATGTACCAACCAGCTTACATGCATGTGGTTTTTATTTTCTAGTTGTATGTAATAATTCAGTAAAGCTGAAGGGGGACATAATTCTAAGATCGAAGGCATATCTCTGGAATGAAGTAAGTCAACAGACATCCTCTGCCCTTCAGCTCTAGCACCCATAATAATTTTACTTTGTAGTTTTGTAGATTGACCCCGGGGCCACAGTATGTTTGATATCCAAAAGAGAACTCTTCTCCAGGGTAAATGGCAGTCTAATGAGGTGAGCCTCTAGATTTTAGTGTGGTCTTTGGAGATAACATTTTTTTCGAGTATCCTCCCAAACTGCCAGGCATTCATCATTTGCTAGGCGAGTTTGATTCTTCTCCACCATAACAGCAAAAGTCATTTCTGATTTTGGTGAGTGAAGGCAGGTAGGGTAGTGCTGTTTTCATTTCACTTATGGGTACAAAGTACTGAAACATTTTTCCAAGTGAACCTTTATTTGATGTTCACGAAACTGAGTTAGAAGGGAATGGTAATATTGAAGATGAGGATTGCTTAGGGTGACAGGTTTTTTTTTCTCCTTAATGTTCATTTGTGCACATGAATCCCCATATGTTCAGACAAACAAACAAAAACATCCGTTACTTTCTAGTCTGATTCTTACGTCGGCTGTGAATCATAGCCACGAGTCTGTTGACATGCTTGTTTCTCGGGTTAGGCAGGATGTTCTTCCAGAGCAGTTGTTGTGTCCTCAGGATCTGATGCCAGGTCCGGTGTTCAGAAGGTGGCAAGTTGTGCCGGGTGTGGCTTAACGGCACAGTGCTCTCCCAGCATGTCTGGGCTGATCTTTAGCACTAGAACAAGGATAAAGATGAAGGGGACTAAAAGAAGCCTGGAATGAATAAAGCATTCCCTTAGGATATCTAGGTTCTTCCCTGGGCCTGGGTCTCCTCTGGGTCTCCTCTGGGGTGGAATCGGCTGGAGTGGGTAGCCTGGCCTTTAACAAGCCATCCCCAAACTGTGTAACTTAAACAACAGTTTACTGCTCATGTCTGTTCTTTGCTGATTTTGATAGAGGTGACACATGCTGGGTTCCCCTGGGCTGCAAGTCCAAAGTGGTCTTATCCACATGTGGGTCCACCACTTGCTGGCCACTGTGGGGGAGGCTGGAAGTGCCCGTTTGGTTATCAAATCATTTAGTTTAGCTTGAACTTATGAACATGGCAGATAATAACCTAAGGCACAGGCATGGAAGCCTTGTCATACCACTTTAAAAGGCTTCTTTTGTTGTTGGGGGCTGTCCAGTTTCAAGAGGGGTCAGGAGGAAGAGGGATGGCCTTCTTTGCTCTGAGACAGGATCTCCTGTGGCCCAGGATGGCCTCAAATTTGGGAATGACTTTAATCTCCTGATCATTCTGCTCAAGTGTATGAACTACTTTTGTTTGTTTGTTTGTTTTTATTTTTTTCCTTGCTTTCTCTGAACATCAGGATTTAGGAACATTGCATTGCAGAGCCCACCCTCACTGTCCAACCCACTACTCTCATTTAAACTTAAAGACCTGGGTTTTCTGGGCACTCAATTGGCTTGAGTTAGGTGTTTCCAGGAGTCCAAAATGAGGACGAGACTACAGGAGGAACAATCCCCTTAGAGCTTTGGTTTTACAACCTACAGTGTGAAGGTTCAAAAGCAGGTTTCTTAGCTGGCTGCAGTGGCTTGTAATACCAGTACTCTGGAGATGAAGACAAGAGGACCAGATGTTCAAGGGCCATGTGGGTGTTTAGAATGGAATAGCTCCCATAGATGCATAGATTTGATTGCTTGGCCCTCAGTTGGTGGAACTGTGTGGGAAGGATTAGAAGGTGTGGCCTTGCTGGGGGAGGTGTGTCGCAAGGGGGTCGGCTTTGAGGTTTCAAAAGCCCATGCCATTTCCAGTTAGCTCTCTCTGTCTCATACCTGTAGATAAGTTTGAAAGCTCTCAGCTACTGCTCCATCCAGCACCCTGCCTGCCCGCTGCCATGCTTCCCATCATGATGGTCAGGGACTCTAAGACCCCAAATTAAACTTTTATTTTGTAAGTTGTCTTGGTTGTCGCATCTTATCACAGCAATACAGAAGTAACTAGGACAGCCGGCCTCAGCTACGTATTGAGTTGGAGGGTGGGCTGGGCCCTATGAGACCATGTCACAAAACACTCAAACAAATGAACAAAATGGACATCCTACTTAAAAAGAATGTGTATTGGACTGGAGTTGTAGCTCAGTGGAAGAACAGTGTGTATAAAACACTGGGTTTAATCCCAAGCGCCAAAACAGGGAAATCCCAGCCAGTCGTTATTAGCTTGCTAGAGCTGCCATATGAAAATACTGCCATCGAGTGGCTTAAGCAATGGAACCTTTTTTCTTACTGTTGTTTGTTAATTGGAAGCCTTAGACCAGAGTGAAGTTGGTTCCTTCTGAGGCCTCTCTTTCCCTTCTCTCTTGTCAGCTATGGTCTTCCATCTGTAGGACTGTGCATAGATTTCCTCTTCTTCCAAGGATACTGGTGAAACGGATCAGGAGCCACTTAGAGGCCTTATATTGACCTTCCTTATGAAGACCTCATATTCCGAGGTGCTGGAGTTTAGGCTTCAGCACCTGAGTTTGAAGGAATACAGTACATACAGCTCCTACCAATCACACTGGAGCAGCGTTTGCTATTTGTTTTGGGAGCCTTTGGGAGGGCAGGATACTCCCTTTTGGTAATGGTAACACAGTCAGTGCCCTGCAGCACCCGTGCATTTTGAAGGGTTTGGGGACAGGCCAGGAAAGGGGAGGTGCTTGATAAGCCTTAGAATAATCTCAGCCATTTTGTTCTGAAATGTAAAAAGCCAGGTCCTTGTCAGAGCCTCTTAAGAAAGAAGGGCAGGTCTTTCCCCCTGACCGACTATCCACCTTCGGTATGTGGCAGCTTCGTATGATACCTGACCCCTGAGAGGTATCATTATTTGGTTCTCTTTTGCTTTGTTTCATTTATTTATTTATTGAGCCCAAGCTGGCCTGGAAAAGTCACTGTGTAGGGAAGAACGACATCATATGACTGATCCTCCTGCCTCTTCCTCCCAAGTGTGTATCGCCATGCCCCACCCCACTTCCTGTTCCTTCATAAGACACTTCTCACTGGTAAGTTTACTCTGCTTGCTTGAGAGACTCCAGCCATTCACCTGTCTGTCTTTCTGTCCATCCATCCATGAGATGGTGTCTCCACATAGTCCTGGCTTAGACTGGCCTCGAACTTACAGAGGTCTGATTGCCTCTTCCTCTCGACTGCTTGTATTAGAGGCACACATTGCCATAGCTTATTTTCATTTAATTTTTAGTCCCCCAGAAACTTGTCCATGTAAGGCAGATGCTCTTTTATGGATCAAGAACTCTAGCTCTCAGGAATATTGGCATTTGCTATTTAGTCTTCCTGGTGCTCTTTTGAGGTGTGAGTTTTTTTTTTTTTTTGTTTTGTTTTTTTAATCTTCTTCATGTAACACAGAAAGAACTGGGACCCTGAAAGTAGTGATTCCTGATTTGAGCCCAGGACTTTTGTCTCCAAATCCCAAGTGATTTGCATGTTAAGGGCCTACAATCAGATCCTAAAAATAGATAGCAGTGGCTAGTGCTTTAAATATAGTGTCAGCGAGCCTGCATAACACCCCTGGTTGACAGGTGATAAAACTAGATCCTTGAGGAATATTTCCTCACTTGTGTGTCCAGGAAAACTGGCATCAGTGTTAAGCCAAGCCTTGGGAATAAAGACTTTATCTACACTTCCTGTGTTCCTGGAATTAAAAGTCCCAGAGCCATACCTAAATTCATGATGGTTCCCTTGCCTGTGTCTGAGAAAGATGGAGGATACCCATTCCCACCCCATACTGCCCACAAGTCTCTTTCTTGGTTGCTTACCTGCCTTCTGATGTGTCCCAGCTTTGGCCTAGGAACTGGATCCTGCTGGGGTGGGACTGGGCAGCTGGTGGTCATCTGTCACCTTAAACCTGGACAGGACAATTGCTAGTGCATGTGCAGTGTTCCCTGGGGTGGGCTGCTGTTCTAACGAACACCAGAAGTTGACAGAGGTGGCACGAAGATCAACAGGCCCCTTTTGAGGTCTTTGAGAGATCACTGAGGCACAGGTAGAGAAAGTGCTAAGTGCATAGTGAATGAGGCAGTTGTGTTTCAAGACTCAGCCAGAAATAGGAAGTTACTCCACAGGTCGTTCAGAATTGAACTTTGAACTCTCACCCCAGCACCCTGTAGGCTCTGGATTTCATCTCCACAACTGACCTGCGATTCACTGTGTTTATGCTGTGCCTACCTCTGCAGTATTTATATATTTATTTTACATTTCTCATCACTGTGACCAAACTGTTGACAGAAGAACTTAAAGCAGGAATATTTATTCTGGCTCTTGGTGTCTGAGTTCAGTCCACAGTCCCTTGACTCATTGCCCTTGGGCAGAACATCGGACAGCGGCAGCGCGTGGCAGAGGTGGGTTGTTTTAGGGTGGACAGGAAGCAGGGAGAAGGGAAATGCTGATGTCTTGCTGGCTTCCTGCCCCCATTGAGGGCAGGTCTGACCCAGTTAACCCAGCCTGCCAATGTCCTCACAGGCGCTCCCACAGGTGCGTCTCCTCAGGGTCCTACATCAGGACGTCTTTACTGTTTTTTCTTTTTGTTTTTTTCCGGAAAGGGTTTCTCTGTGTAGCCTTGGCTGTCCTGGACTTGCTTTGTAGACCAGGCCCGCCTCGAACTCACAGCGACCCACCTACCTCTGCCTACCAGAGTGTTGGGACTACAGGTATACACCACCACCGCCCGGCCAACCTTTGAAACCTTTTTTGCTTGACCTCTTCTAGCCCGAGTTTTTATGCAACCCTAGGTATGTGGGTATATGAAATAGGTATGCAAATCAAACACGAGAAAATCATAAATTTACTTAAAAGACTTTTTTGGCAACACATAATTTGTTTATTAATGATGAAAGCGGGTTTGCCCGGTGAGATGACAGGCTTGTTTATGAGGGATGATATCTTGGCTGAGTGTTTTCGCACTGTGGGACATAGATCATATTTGTTTTTCAGTTAGCTGGTGTTTTGTTTTTATAATAATCTGCGCTGTACGTTATGTTGGTAGCCTGCTGTTTTAGCTGACTGATAAACTGGCTGTAGAAGCAGGGTTACCCACCCCCATTCCTAAGCGTGTTTACCTCAGTGTTCTTCAAGCTCCTAGAAGGTCTAGATGGTCTTGACAGGAGGGAAGAGAACAGCAAAACAGCCCAAGAGTGAAAATGCCCTTGAGAGCAGCTAGCAAGGGAATGGCTGCCAACCAAGGTCACTGTTTATCCCACTGCACGAAAGTGCCTGCAGTGGGAGAGAATCGCTGGAGGGAAGCCTTGGGAAGCTCATCTGTGGAGAGCAAGCTCAGTCGGGAACTGCAGCCCTCTGCCTCAACTTCCCAAGTCGGTTTCTGCTGGGTGTTGGGAACATCTAATTGGATGATGTTTCCTCCGTCTGCTGTTGGTTCTTGGAAGCCTCACCTGAGGGGCCATCTGCTTTGGCTGCGACTCCCCATATTGGGAACCCCAGCTGGCTACCTTAAAGCTGATTTCTGCTCTTTGGCTGATTTAATACTGTTGTCATGTCTGTCTACCTGTCTCTCACTAGCTGTTTAAAACTGAACATATTCGCAGATCATTCTCCAGGTAGTGCAAAACCATCATCAGTGCCAGGAAGGCTGTTCGTTTAAATAAACAGGTCAAGATGGTAGCAGCACGCTCATGGACTTTGCAGACACTCTCAGGAATTCTGTCCTAATCCCAAGCCAAGCCACATTTATTGATAAACACACACACACACACACACACACACACACACACACACACACACACATTTATTTATGGATAGAGTGAGAGAGAATGAACGAGAATGGGTTTGAGTGTGGGTGGGTGTGGACCAGGTTTACGTATGGAGGTCAGAAGACAACTTGTGGAAATTGTTTCTCTCTTAACATATGGGTTCCTGGTCTTGAACTCAGGTCACCAGGCTTGGTGGCAGATAGGTGCCTTTGCCCGCTGAGCCATCTAGCCAGCCCTTAATTTATTTTCATTATGCATGGCATGCAACATTCTATAATATGTTATTTATGCTGTATGTGCTCCCTTAAAAAGAACCTGGATACCACTCCTGCCTTTGAGAAACCAGATTTACTTGTCATCTGCCGGAGATAAGCTATAAATAGAAATACAAAGACAGTTTTAAAATTCCAGCTGGATGCCGTTGTCTGTTGGAGGCTTGGAACGTAAGGCTTGATATTTGTTGAAAAGGAAGCCATAGGTAAATGCTGTCGAGGGGTTAAAAATAGATAGGCGAGACCATGCCGCTGTGTGAGGGGCCACGGGAATCAGTGACTAAGTCCGTATGCTCACTGTCACTTCAGGGTCTTCCATAATGATCTTGCTCCCTCACCTTGGGAGATGCTCCCTTATTTGGTGGTGTTTGGGTGGCTGCCTGGGTGGAGGGTCACCCTGAGTGTGGTTTACTGCTAGAGAGTAGTCAGTGAGACTGGTCCTCCCTCACCCTGGGGAGTGAGACTGACTTGTAATAGGAGGGTAGAATGGGAACGGCACCCACGCCAACCCTTAAGGACGTGGTGCAGGCAAATGTGAAGGTGTGGAGAAGGGCTCGGCCTAAGAC
The DNA here is from genome assembly GCF_030254825.1 of Meriones unguiculatus. Taxonomy (NCBI): domain Eukaryota; kingdom Metazoa; phylum Chordata; class Mammalia; order Rodentia; family Muridae; genus Meriones; species Meriones unguiculatus. The sequence continues at coordinate 19,321,396 of NC_083352.1, forward strand.
CTTTTTGGAGTGGACAGAGAGAACGTTTCTTGTTTTTGCAATGATAAGGCAGGGAAAGTCTGCTGCCGGGAGGGACCCACCGTCTTTCTGTTCTGGATGACCCACCTGAAAATCGGTAGGATGGGATGGTGTGATGACTGGAAGACCACCTTTTCTTTTTTTTTCCTTTTTTTTTTTTTTTTTTAAACAGGGTTTCTTTGTATGTAGCCTTAGCTGTCCTGGAACTCACTCTATGTAGACCAGGCTAGCCTTGCACTCAGAGAGATCCACATACCTCTGCCTCCCAAGTGCTGGGATTACAGGTGTGCACCACCACAGCCCTTTGAAGGCCACCTTTTCTGTGTGCCTTGCTCATCATGGATGATTGACAGGGAGAACTGAGGGGTGAGTGGATTGAGGGATTGCATGCAGCGTAGGGTGCTCAGAGGTCTGAGAAAAAAAAACAAAGGTGCATCTTGGTGGCCAGCAAGCACTTCATGAGGGAGGGGCTTCCTGAGTGGTGATGGGGTAGGCAGTGGAGAAGGGCTGTGGTCAGGTTGGCCAGGTACCACGGTCATCCTTACTCCGCCATGGTCCAGATTATGTAAAAGAACCTGCTGCCTCTGCTGCGGCCACACTCCCAGGAAGTGGGAAACGAAATAGGCAAAGTGTTTCAGGAGGCCTTACCAACTTCTTTATTATACCTGCCCCACCAGGAACCAGGATCATCTATGACCGGAAATTCCTGATGGAGTGTCGGAACTCACCTGTGGCCAAAACACCCCCCAAGGACCTGCCAGCCATTCCGGGGGTCACTAGCCCTACCAGTGATGAGCCTCCCATGCAAGCCAGCCAGAGCCAGCTGCACAGCAGCCCGGAAGACAAGCAGGCGGGCGGTCAGTGGCTGGGCCTCTCCCCACCCTGAACTGGGAAGAGGGTTGTGTGGGAGAGTGTGATGGTGACTGTCCACCGTCTGAGGAGCAGCTGTGGAGAGCCCAGAGGGTGGGGCATGGGTGGGAGGCAGACTCCCATTGGTTCCAGGTTGCCCCTGCATAGCTCCAAGGACCTCAGGACAGCTGATCTGTACCACCTAGCTAGTGAGGAGCTGATCTAAAATGACAGCGGCTTCACCCAGCCCCTTTCACCAGCCCGCCTCTCTGTATAGTCGCTTGCATAGGATTACCACCCGCACAACTCTTGAATCACGGTGGTGGTGATATTTGTGGTGTAGGTGACAACTTATCAAAAGACAGGGTGTACTTCCCTTCTAGAAAATCACGTTTGCAAGAAAAAAACAGAACAAAACAAACCAACCTAGGTATCTCCTGGCAGGTTACTGGTTATTTAGTGGATTGCTGATGAAGACAGGCAGACAATGCCTCCCGTTGTTACTGAAGCTTTGACATTTAAAGCTAGGTCCTTCCTGGTTGTCCGCTCCTCCCGAAAGTAATCAAAGCAGCCACCCTGGCAGCCTCGTGTGAGGTATGAGGCAGAGTGTCTGAGCTCTCCGCCGTGGGTTAATGCTGCACAAGCATGTCCACATGTCCTCCTTTGAGGGAGGACCACCTCTGCTGCTCCGCTTTGAAGGCAGTGCTCCAGGCCCAGCCAGGGATCTGCTGACACCCACTGACCCCGTAGGATGTGATTGCTAACTACCCCAGGAACCCAGCAGCCGAGACAGACATTTACCTTGTTTAGATTGAGATGGAGGTGGGGATGGAGGGGAGCGGTGACAGGAAGGGGCATTTGACTGTGTGCAGAGAGCAACTCGGACAAGTGGTTACCAAGCCACATGTGTGGGTCCCTGCGCTGTGTTCAAGGATGGAGGGATACCCTGGTCACCACAGTGCCTCCTACCTTTACCTGTATACCTCAAACCAAAGATGACAGAGTTCAACAAAGTTAAGCTGCACCTGAAACTGTCACCATTAATTGGAGGGCTGTCATTTAACCGTGCTGGCACACCCGCCTTGCTTCTAGTTCTGATGGTATGCTATCTCTCAGCTCCACGTAGTGGCCTATTAGACCCACACAGTGTTAGTATTAGTGGGGGGGGATGGGAAGGGGAGGGGAGGTAGGGGTATGGGTGCATAGTTTTAACTTTCCTCACAAGAAACAAAACTCCAGTCCTTGAGCCACATATTAAAAACTGCATTTACAAGCTGGGTGTGGTGATACACCTGTAATGCCAGCACTCAGGAGGTAGAGGCAGGCAGACGGATCTCTGTGAGTTTGAGGCCAGCCTCGTCTACAAAGCAAGTCCAGGACAGCTAAGGCTATCCCGAAAAAACCCCAAATAAATAAATTGAATCCACAGAAAATTCAGTACTGTCACCTCTCTTATGAGGAAGCCTGCTCTCTTATCCCAGTCAACTTCTCTCTTTCTCTTTGGCAGCCTGTATGCCTCCACTCGACCCACGAGAATAACACAGACATTGTCTCTGGCCTCCAATCCTGGAGTGCTTCCTCTTGCCATTTGCTTATTGGCCTTCTGGTCTTTTCTCTCCACAGGTGACGAGTCACAGTTTGAGATGGACATTTAAGGGACCAGCCATAGGACGGAGTAATGTTTTTGGGCCCCTGAGGGCCTCAGGGGGAGAGCCAACGGCAGCCAGGCCTTGTACCAGGCAGACATTGGGTGTGGGCCAGGCACCCAGTCCTGCTCCTCAGGGCACCTGTTTCGCCTTCTGTTTTGTGAACACCAGCGCATACCTCCTTGTGCCTCTGTTGGTATCGAGCTGCTACTCCAGAGGAAAAACTCTCGCCCGCACCCTGCCTCAAGTGCCAGGAAGTGGACAGAGAGGGGCCTGTCAGAATGGTCTTCTGGCAATTCTTGCCTCCACCTCTGGAGCACATCCACCGTTTCCTTAGGTTGGGGTATCTGGGAAGGCTATTCTTCACTTCTTTCCCTGAGAGGAAATAAAAGCCACATTTACCCTAGGCCCCAAGTTGGGCCCTGTCTGAACTGTTTTCAATTTAAAGTGATAACACAGTTACAGTCTATTCAGTGCTTACACTGTACTTTCCTTTACATTATCTCATGTAATTAGCATACTAGTCCTCCAGGTAAAGCAGAGAAAGCCTTACTGTCACTTTACAGCTGAGAAATCTGGCTGAAGATAAAAGCTTGACTCCTCTGTGGGGCTGGGCTAGAGCTCTGCTGCTCTGTTGTTCTTGTTTTTAGTAGCAAGCATTACCTTCATCCAGCGAGGTGGTCACCTTCCCCCTGAGCCTAGGCCATTGTAGAGCCTTTGATCCACAGGCACCTAGTCTCTGTCAATCATCTCTTTATGTGTGCTGCTGTGGAGGATGCAGAGAAGATAATCTCTCTGCCTTAAGGATTTTTACTGACGTGGACCACGTACCCACCACATGTACGTGGGTACATGTACATGCTAAAAAAGGGTCGCATGAAGCAGATTGCATAGGATTGGTTATCAGTGGTCCACGAGGGGCGGGGTGGGGAAGCTTGGAGGAAATGGTGCAGCTGGGAATGAGAACGCGTGAGTCTTGACTGCTAGGCCGAGAGTCGTGAGGCAGGTGTCTCAATACAGGGTGTGAGGGGTGGGTTTCCTGGACCAAGGGCTGATGTGATCGTAGGGCCTATTAGCTTGCCATTTGGGGAGCAGCAGGCCTCGATGGCCAGATCTTTTGCTTGCCTTTTTTACAGTCCCTTCCAAAGGAAGCTGGAGTCCATGTGGTAATACATGAAAGGACAGTGCTTTTCTGTGTTGACTGCACACATACAGCATAGCCTCCTCCTGTATGTGGAATTATGAGGCCACTAAGGGGGCTACCACCAGAACAAAGGCAACTGGAAAATCTTATCTACGCTAAATGAGAGATTAGATCGGCATTTCTGTTCTATTAGCTTCCCAATAAACTCGTCTCATTGCCCTGACATCTCACCAGAGGTCTTGTTCACCAGTCTGTACAGTCCAGTGCCGTTCCCATTTTTTCAGGGTCAGTGTACACTTCCCTGGTAGACCAGGAGCCATAAAAATGTAAAAACGAGCAGCTTTCCTCACTGAGAAATAGATCCTTCGGAGAAGACCAGTCTCTGAAGCGTTAATTGTTGCTGGGTGCTGTGTGGTGGTAATGCATTGCAACCCAGCCCTTGTTCCCCAGGAAGGAAGATTGTGGAGAGACGAGCCTCCTTTGTTCAGCTTGCCATTCCTGTGTGCTGGAATCCAAATGCTTTGTGGAGATGCTGTCTTAAACCTATCAGCTTGGCACGCCTCCTCCCTCCCCCGTGACCAAAACCACTGTTTGCATTTGAAGGACTAACTGCCAACTGTAGACAGGTGCCATGAACCAGAAATACAGAGTGTGTTCCAAACTTGCAAAACCTAATGGACGTGAGATATGAAAGCATTACTTGTGATTATCTGGTGCCCGGAGACTACTTGTTCCATGAACTGAAGGAAACTGAGGCTTAAGAGTCTTGGAGAGTTGCTGGCCCTTGTGGTAGTTTTGATTCCAGGAGGTCCTGCCTGGACCATATGTGGCCTGTGCTTCAAGGTTCCTGAGAACAAGTTTGCTGGAGTAAGTACTGGAGGTGACAAGCTTTGCAAGAGCGGATGAAGAGGCTCAACCAGGCAGTGAGCAGAGTGGCTTGTGTAGGAAAAGGAGGCTTGCTGACCTTTGATGCACTCGCCAGAAGCAGTGTCTTGGGGAGTCCTGAGGCTGGGTGATAACCCTTGGCGTAGAAGCATGAGGCCCAGATTCAGGGCGTACTGCCCTCAGCACCCGGGTGACAAGAGCTGTCTGTCTGGCTGTCAGCTTACCTCAGTTGGCATGCTCCAGGTTCAGTGAATGATCCTGTCTTAAAAAAAAAAATAAAAAAGTGAGCCTGGTGCGGTGGCACATGCCTGGAATCCCAGCACTCAGGGAGGCAGAGGCAGGTGGATCACTGAGTTCGAGGCCAGCCTGGTCTCCAGAGTGAGTCTAGGACAGTCAAGGCTACACAGAAAACCCTGTCTTGGAAAACAAAAGTGGAGCATGTTTGAGTGCGAGTGACACTAGATATCTATTTCTGGCTTTCATGTGCCACATGCACACACAGAAACGTGCACACAGGAACGCACTACGGAAGCTGCGCTGGAAGTTGCCCAGCGAATAGCAAGGAGGGCAAAAAGCATCTTGGGAAATGCACCTACTTAGTGTGAGTGCCGTGTAGCGACCTGAAGTGCTGTCTAATAGGGTGCTGTTGGTGCTCTTGTTTCTCAGGCTGCTACACATCCCAGGTCCTACCACCCCTTCTGGTACCTTCCAGTGTGAGAGAGAGCAGGAGGGGGCCTCTTAGCTGGTGGAGCGCTTGTCTTGCTTGCACAAGGCCCGAGGTTCTGTCCCCAGCACCGCACAAACTTGGGTGAGGTGCACGTCTAGAGGTGGAACTAGGTGGATCAGAAGTTCAAGGCCATGCTTGGCTCATTTTGAGGCCAGCCTGGGCTACAGGAGACCTTGCCTTAAAGTAAAAAGAAGACAATAATATAATAAAATCAGTAAAAGGAATACATAAATGACACCACAAAGGCAGGGTCTCTGAAGTTTACAAAGTACAGGACCATGACTGGAAGGTGGCCAGCGAGAATAAAGTGGAGGTGGAGGCAAATTCTTCCCCAACTTTCTGAGGTCACAGCGCCGCCAAAAGCTGTGTTTAAGTATCCTTGTCCTCAAACGCCGGAGCAGTGGTTCGTCTCGATACTTGGCTTACTGCTTCCCCCTGCTGGAGGAGTTTATCGAAGTAAGGAATACACGCTTCTCTCAGTTACAGGCTATATTTCATTTGGAGTCCGTTGGGGGAAAAGTGAAGGAGCTGTTCGCATTGAAGGCCTAAGGAGTCTCTCTGTTAATATGCAACTGGACCCTCACTGACCGCAGGAGGGGCGGGCGCGTCGGAATGTGGCCGCACTACCTACCCTTAGCTTGGGACCAGTTTGCAGGATCTTATTTCCTCATTGGATCAAGCTGGTCCCGCCTGTGGCCAAACAGCCTTGTGATTGGCCCACTACTCAGGTCACGGCTTCCTTCCACGGAAACCAGGGACAAATTTTATCCTCGGTACGTTTTCCTAGATGTCCCATGCTCAAATCAGAGAAGAAAGACTGCTTTGTACTGCGAATCGGGATCCCAATGGTAAAAACACTTTACTTTGCCTTACAGGTTGGTTCAAATTTGCCCTGGAACCGTGAATATAATTGTGCCCCCTTCTCTCTCTCTTTTCTTTCTCTCATTCTTTCTTTCTTTCTTTTTTTTGAAACAGGGTCTCATAGAGACATATAGCTCAGACTGTCCTTGAACTCCTGATCTTGCTGCCTCCATTGCCTAGTTGCAGGAATTGTCCAGCCTGGTTTTGCTTTCAGAGACTTTAAAGAACAAACCCACATCTCCATTCACATCTGTTTTCTGGCTTTCCAGCGGAAACCCTTGATTCTCCGTGACATTTGTAGCATATAAGAAAGCTCAAATGACCTACCAGCATTAATACCCGAACAACTTAAAAAGTTGCTTTAAACCAACAAATTGTACACATTTGTGGGGTACTGTCTTAAGTTTTCTGTTGCTGTGATAAAACATGACCGAAAGCAATTCGAGAAAGAGTTTATTTCATATTATAACTTTGAGGCCATCACAGAGGGAGGTAAGGGTAGGAACCTGGAGGCGGGAACTGAAACCGACCACAGAGGAATGCTGCTTACTGGCTCGCTCCCCGTGGCTTGCTCAGCCTGCAAACTTGTACCACTCAGGGCCACCTGTCTAGGATGGCTCTGCCTACAGTAGCCTGGGCCTTCTAAATCAATTACCAATCAAGAGAACGTCTCACGGCCTTGCCCGCAAGCCAATCCGATGAAGGCATTTTCTTAGTTGAGATTCTGTCTTCTCAGATGACCTTAGCTTGTGTCAAGTTGACAAAAACAAAACAAAACAAAATAACAGAACACCTAATCAGGACAACTTGGAACCAAACTCTTCATCCATTGCCTCTTTGCATGCATGAGAGTTCATTCTAGTTCTTTCCCTAGTTCTTTTTCTAGTTCTTTACCTTGAACTTGACAGCTTTCTCTGTGTTCCTTTGGGGCCGAGGGTGGGTTGTCCTGAGCAGCTCGCACTATCAGCCCACCAGAGGAGGAGTGGCTTTGTTGTGTCAGCTGGCCACCAGCTGTCCTCAGGTTGGCATGTAGGTAAATACTCATCTATTCATTTCCCCCATGATTCCTGGATCCACTGTGGGGCAGATTTCAGAGGGCTCTTGGCCTTGGCTCACAAAAGATTACGTTGTGGTTAGTAACGATGGCAGTTTACACTGTAACCGAAACCTTTGTCTTGAGACAGAGGTCATGTTAATGTCTTTTCTGAACAGTCCCTGAATTTCTCAGGACAGCAGTGCTTGGACTTTCCCTTACTCCTGCTCTCTGCTAACCTGTGTGGCACGTGCAGGGTTTCTTGTTTGTTTGTTTCTTGTACTTTACAGCTCCAGTCAACTGTGAGCAATATTATGGGGTCACATAGCTTCCTCTTACTATGACAGATACCCAAAGTAGTTATTTTACGAAGAGCAAAAGTTTTGAGCCTCTGCTGAAACGTGTTGGCAGCATGTGAGGAAGCAAAAATTGCTTTGTGGTCGAGAAGTTGGAATAGTAAATTTTCATTGTCGACGTGGCTGTCTTGAGAGTCATCTAGAAGATGCCTCTGGGTGTGTCTTTGAGGGGCTTCTGGAGTGTTTTCACCGGAGAGAGAGAAATATGGCCTGGATGTGGGCAGCAGCAGGCTGTTGGGACAGCACCATGCTACTGGGACAGCATGGTGCTCTTGGGACAGTGTCATGCCATTGGGGACAGTGTCATGCTATTAGGGGCAGCGTCTATGGTATGGGCTGGGGTCCTGGGCTGCATAGAAAGGGGAGAAGAAGGAAGCCAGCTGAGCACCCCCGTTCCTCTTTGTTTCCTGACTGTATGCAGTGACTGCGAAGCACATGTCTGCTCCCGTACACCCCACCCCTACTGATAGGCTGTTGTGGTTTGTTTCCTTTTGCTGTGATAAACACTGATGAGAATAAATGGGTTTATTTAGCTTACACTTCCTGACACAGTTCATTACTGAGGAGAAGTCAGGGCAGGAACTCAATTAGGAGCAGAGGCAGGACTTGTGGAGGAAAGCTGGGTTTCTTGTACCGTTCAGGCCCACCAACATAGGGATGGCATTGCCCATATGGGCTGGACCCTCCTACATCAACTAACAGATAAGCACATTCCTTATAGACATGCCCATAGGCTAGCCAGATTGAGGCCATCCCCAACTGAGACTCCTTCAAATAACTAGGCTACCTAGGTTAGCTTCTCTCGAGGTTATAAGGGAGAGTAAACACCCTTCTATCACTTCCTGTCAAGGAGTGATGTCACAATAGTGAGAAAGTCATAAAGAAGGCCAGGAGAGAAAGAGGAAGGGGGTGGGGAAGCCATGTGCCCCACTGGCAGCGTAGATTCCACAACCTTCTAACATTGCACCGGCAGGGGACCACGTGTGTAACACAGGGACCCTGGGAGGATGGTCCAGATTCAAATGATGGCATTCAATCTACCGCATCCTCTGCAGTTTTCATAGAACTATCACCTGTCACATCCAGCCAGAAACCAGGGATCAAGGGGCATCAGACTCACTCTGACCCCTTTCTGGTGTCTAATATTCTCCAGAGGCTTCTGTGTCCTAACCCATGCACTCCAAGCAGTCTGCACTAGCTTTCTAAGAAATGGATGGGAAACTTGATGAATCCTCTTGCTTAGCTTCAGAGCCTATTGGCACTCGTTGTGTACTGTGAGCTGTCCACTTTTCCTGTGTCTAGCCCATTTTCCACTCCTCTCTCCTGTTGCATCCGTGGTTCTTAGACACCAGAGTGAGTTGGAATGCTTGTTAAAAGATACTGCTAGACTAAAGACCCGGATGTTCTGATTCATAGTTTGGAGTGGGGACTCAGAGAACTGCTCAACCACATGACCTCAGGATGTCAGCTGTGCCAGGCTACAGATCCTAGGAGCCATTCTCCAGGACCAGCCTCTTAGTGCCTTTGTATTTTTGGGTAGACAAAAGTAAGTTGTTTCCTATGAGTCAGCCGAGGATTTCTTCTGGGCTGCTTTCCCCAGTAGGGATGTTTGGATTCTTGGCCCTTATATGGTGTAAGCCTCATTCACAGGCAAGAACTATAGAATATTTTAAGTATGGTTTTAGCTTTTTTTGCACTATACTAATCAGCACTGGCTGGCCCCAAACTTACTATGTAGACCAGGCTAGTCTAACTTGTGGCAAACCTTCTGCCCCTGCCTCCTGAATGTTGGGATTGCAGGTGTAAGACACTGTATCCAAGTTGAGAAGTGTAGTATCATTTACTCAGTAAATTCGAACAGCCAAGCTCCCTTCTAGGAGTCTGTGATAACACACTGAACAAAACAGACAAATGGCTACCCACACAGTGCTTCCCCCCCCCCCACTATGAAAGTAGGAGGGAAGGTCAGCAAAGCGGGGAGGGAATAATTGGGGGAAGTAATATATTTGGAATATGTTGGATACATGTTTTGAAAATAAATGTTATGAAGTTAAAAAAAACAAACAAACCCGGCAATCAACAAATGTTATTTGCTTACCCTTTTTTCTACTGCTTAGTAGAAAGTCACCAAATCCAGCTCACACAGTCAAGGGGAGGCAGGAGTGTCAAAGCGTTGGTGGCTGGTCATGTTTGTGTTGTGGTTTTTAAAAGTACAGAAACCTTCCCTTTGGGAAATCTATTTATCTATATCTATATCTATATCTATATCTATATCTATATCTATATCTATATCTCTGTCTATCTATCTATCTATCTATCTATCTATCTATCTTCTATCTATCTATCTATCTATCTATCTATCTATCTATCTATCTATCTACCTACCTACCTACCTACACACACTGGGCCATAACAAATTGAGAAACTTATACACAGAATATGAGAAAATGAGATGACTAAACAGACTGGCCTACAGAACACGAGAAACAAAACATCAAGCTGTTCCTCTGACAGAAAGTTAGTATCAGGAATATACAAAGATGAAGACTGGCTGGTGATCGGGTTCAGTGGTGGAGGGGCCTGCTGCCAAGCCTGATGGCCTGAGTTCAGTCTCTGGAATCCACGGAGGAAGGGGATAACAGACTCCCACAAGTTGTCCTCTGACCACACATGTGCCATGGTGTACTCCATTGTTAAAGTAACTTTTATTCACCTGAAGTAATTGTCATTTCCCAGGCTTACTGTCTCTGTCTGCTAACCTAGACCTAGGCCTGGAAGCTTCTAGCCTCCATACAATCTAATCTAGGCCTAGAATGTTTTCAGCCTCTGAGACTTAATACTGAAAAGCTCACTTTATAGCTGTTTTTGAACGTTGGCTGGCTGGTTCAACTCAGCTTTTCTGGCTTAAACTCCTCTCCAAGCTGACTGACTCAAACTAGCTTCTTTCAGTTTTTCTGAATTGTTCTGCTTGGCCTCAAACTAACTCTAGCAATCTGGTCTCATCTTCTGGCTCCTTTTCATTCCCTGGCTCATTCTATTTTCACCCGTGTCTAGCTTGTTCTTTCTGTAAAACTGCCTCTTTGTTGCTCCCTTAAGTAACTTCCCTTTCCTGTCTCTTCTCGTGAGAGTTGGGCATATCCTATTCTGTCAAATCTTCCTTTGATTTGTCACCTTTTCTGCCACTCAATTAGACATCACTTTCAAACTTCAGTGCTTCCTTCTACAAACTAAATTTACCTTCATTGTTTGATATTAAAGGTGTGTACCACCATACCTGGACCTAAGCTTTTCTTTACCTGAAAATTGTTCTATACCAGGCTGGCCTTGAATGCAGAGATCTGCTTGCCTCTGTCTGCTGGATTAAAGGTGTGTGCCACCATGGTCCAGTGTGTTTGCATTCCAGCTGGGTCACAGACTTAGAAGGTCTTTGGATGTGATCTCTTTCCAGAACAGCCATGTTCTGAATTAAAATTCCTCTGCATGCCCTATATACCTCAATAAGAAAACACAAGAGGTGGGCAGGCAAAAGACAGCCAGAGGCCTGCCTATCCTGTGGCTCACCCACAGCATCAGCCACGATGTTGTGCAAGTATGGGGCAGAGAGATAGGAGAGAAAGAGAAGTGAAACTGCCTTGAGTACTAGGAAGAGAGGAGGAACTGGAGACTCAAGGGTGGAGAGGGATACTGATGTGAGTAGCCTGTCCTGCCACTTGAGGCCATGGTGAAGTCCCAGGCCACGCTGCTGCTGTGGGCTGTGTCTTGGTCTGGGATCATGCAATAGCCGGGATGCGTGTCGATGTCTGTAGCTCATATTACTACCACAGCCGTGTGGGTGTCTGTGGTCTGGGCTGCCGCCTGGGACCATGTTGATATGAAATGGTTGTGCAGAGCTGGCCCTGCCCCTCACTGGCTGTGGCACTGGGGAGAGCTGGTCCCGAGGTCTTGAGAGCAGGCCCTGCCCCTCACTGGCTGCAGCCCTCAGGAGAGAGGGCACCGCACCTTGCCTGAGTGGCACAGTGGAGCTGGCTCTGGTGGCGTGGTGGCGTGGGTGCGGTGAGCAGGCCCCACGGTCATGAGAGTAGGAGAGCTGGTCTTGCTCCTTGCCAGCAGCAGCATTGCACGCGCTAGCCAGGCTAGTGCTGGAGAGCTCACCCTAGCGGCGTGAGTGCAGGAGAGCTGATGGGCTGACCACCGAGGCCCAGATCCAGAGCTTATGAACTTTATGAACTGCTGGAGCTTGTGAAAGGGCCAGTCCTGCAGATCCAAAACTGCAGGATCTTCACGACACAGGGCAACAACAGGATATCCAAGAGAAGTCTCAGTCAGGATCCAGTATTGATAGTGTACAGAAGCCAGAGGCCTCCAAACAGACCAATGACTCCTTGTGATGAACACGTGCAAGAAAAGACGTATGGACAAAAGGGTCTACTGTGGGACACACTGTGACACACTACAGCTTCCACGATGAAAACTTTTTTTTTAAATCAAAACATTTTTAATTGTTTTTTCAGGAGGGAGGTTGCAAAGGCAGAGGGTGGATATGAAGGGTTGGGGAGATGAATTTGATTGGGAAATTCACAAATAACCAATAATAAAAAAAGAATATACAAGAAACAGCAGCAACAAAACCCACCGTCTAAGCAGTGTTTCTCTTGCAGTAGGGTTCATTATAGAAAAGCACAACTGGGGTTGCTGGAGAGATGACTTAGCTGTTAAGAGTGCTGTCTGCTCCTCCAGAGGTCCTGAGTTCAATTCCCAGCAACCACATGGTGGCTCACAACCGTCAATCCTGGGATCTGATGCCCTCTCCTGGCGTGCAGGTGTACCTGCAGATAGAGCACTCATCTAGGTTAAATAATACATACATACATAAATACCCCACCTCCAAAAAAAGAAAAAAAAAAACCCATAAAGCTCAGAGAAACACTGTGGAAGAGGGGGCTGGAAGAGTCTAAGAGCCAGAGGATCAGGACAGCACATCTGCTCTGAGATAGTGTCTTATACATACGACAGGGAGGCCGAACCCCCCTAATCCCCCCCCCCCAATCTTAATGTGTTTGCCTAAAGAAGACTTTGAAAATGACATCAGTTGACAGGCCAGTGTGGGTGGGGCAAATCTCACAAGGCTTCTCTCCCAGATGAAGAGCTACAGGCAATGAATGGTTGCTGGAGGAGGGAGAAACATTTTTCTCCAGGGACAAGACCAGTGACAGGTTAGCCAATTTTAAGAGGTCAGCCATATGTATATAGGGAACAATTATAACTAAAGAGCAAGAGGCTACAGATTTGAGGAGTGGGAGGCGTTAGAGGGCAAAGGGGCGATGAGGTAAATACAATCCTTACCTGTGAAATCCTAAAAAATATCAGAGAGGTGAAGCAGTCCCTAGGTGAGCAATCCTTTCATCAGGCCCCCAGCTTGGGGTGCCTGCCTTCTCGTGGCAGGACACTTGGCTTCAGACTTCGCCTTCCCATCTCCACCAGGTCAGGAGGGCTGGAGCCAGGCTGAGTGGACCCTCGAACCTGGCTAAGCTTCCAAGGGCCTCCAGATGGGCCTGGAATTGGGCCAGGCATTGGATCAGGCTTTGGGGTGTTGGGGATCCTCACATGTCCCCCACCATATGAGTTCTTTCCATCCATAATTCCACAAATACTCGCTAATTCATTTCATCTGACCTGCTTCTCTCCAACACCATTGACCTGGCCACATGGTTTTCTCCATGCTAACCCATGGTGGTCTGCTTCCTTCCTCTCCCCTCTCCCTGTCTCTCTGCTTCCTGTGATCTTTCTCTCCTCGAAGCCTTCCAACCCTAACTCTGCCTCTCACTCCTGCCCTGCCCAGGTGTGCAGGCCTGTTATTTAGCCAATCAGGGATAACCCTGGAGACATGGTTACACTTGGAGTATGTGATAGTCTGCACATAAGAGACAGCAAGAAGAACTTGGGGGGCAGAATAATTATAAAATACAAAGTACCAGACAGAAAAATCACATGCCTTTCTTGTTGAACACATTATCCAAAAAGCTAAATGAAAAAGAGTCATGGTAAAATCTTAGTGCAATGCTCAAGGGAGAATATAAGAATTTCTTTCCTGTTTCAATGATACAGTATCCTTGGGTTCATGGGCTTCATCCTACAGTTGATGTACTAGGGAGATGTATCCATAAGCATGATTTATCATTTAAATGACAAGCAAGTGTCCAACTCCATAGACCTGATGAAAGCAGGTAGATATGTTGGCTTGACAGACAGTAGGACAGGGGCTTGAGGAATACAGAAAATTTATTTGTATTAGAATATATTAATTGAGCTGGGTATGATGGCACATACCTTTAGTCCCAGCACTCAGGAGGCAGAAGTAGTCAAATCTCTGTGAGTTCAAGGGCCAGGGAATTCCTCATTCCTATATAACAAAATAACCGCATCCCCCTTCTTTAAGGTGCTTACCGTCATCTGGGTGCTGCGGGCTGTGCTGCTCGGGAGTCTAATGGGGTATCTATCACCATACAAATGCAATTCATCAGAAAAGATTAAAATAGAACTACAGCAAATGCCTTGGAATAGGAGGCATTCAAGTGGCATGTGGTAAAAGAACAAGTTCCAGGACATCCAGGCCTACACAGAGAAACCCTGTCTCAAGCCAAAACCAAAACCAAAATCAAAAATCAAAACAAACCCCAAAGCCACTCCTGAATATATTAATTGTACAAAATAACGGGTTTCTTCACGACATTTTGATGTGTGCATGTGACCACAGTCAGCAGCAGCTTTCTGACGCTTTCACACTTTAGGGCAGAAGATAGGAAGTAGAGACAGGAAACAACAGAGTAAGATATTCATAGTGTCCCTTTCCAGTGTCTGCCCCTTTTAGGTTATTTAGCTCAGACCAGTTTGTGGAGCAGTCTACTTGAATGCCACATAACTTAAGGATGAAAACGTCAACTCTGTAGCTACTGTATTACCTTTTTAGCTATCAGTTCTGGGAAGTTAGTGGCTGTGCATATGACAGAGGGCACGAACCCATGCTCGGAAAATGAATTATAGGTCTCACTTTCTTGCCTCGTGTTCACCCCTGGTGGGAAGTGGAGCTGCCATCTTACAGTATCAGTCACGCTTGGAGATAGCCCTTGGTGGTTGTGTATCCCTTGGTTGTCACTCCCCCAGAGTCCCATGGGGGATGCCAAGAATCGTCTTGAGCAGGTGCTCTGCTCATCTCTGCAGGTCTTCAGACTCCTGGGAAGATGATAGGCTGAGCTGCTGCCGGATGCCAGGTAGGTTGCATCACCTATGCTTGTTATATTTATCACTTTTTCTTCATTGACTTATTTGTTCATTTTACATCCCACTCCCTCCTCCTTGTCCCAACCCTTCCAACCACTTCCCCCAAGCCCCTCCCCACCCCGTACCAACCCACCCTGGCACTTTGAGTTGCATCAGGACTAAGTACCTCCTCTTTCACCAAGGCAAGACAAGACAGCGCTGCTAGGGAAACAGGATACAGAAAGAGGCAAGAGTCCAAATCAGAGATAGTCCCTGCTTCAATTGTTAGCGGATCCACTTGAGACCAAGCAGCCCATCAGCTTCATTTGTGTAGGTGACCAATCCATGCATGTTCTTGGCTTGTTGGTTCAGTCTCTACGAACCCCCATGGGCCAGGGTTAATTGGCTATGTAGGTCTTTTTGTGGTGTCCTTGATCCTCTAGCACCCTCTATCCTTCTCTTAACTCTTCCGCAAGACTCTCTGAGCTCTGCCTATTGTTTGGCTGTGGGTCTCTGCATCTGTTTCCATTATCTGCTAGATAAAGCCTCTCAGATGACAGTTATGCTAGGTTGCTGTCTGCAGGCACAGCACAGTATCATTAATATGTCAGGTGTTGGGTCACTTCCATAGGCTGGTTCTTAAGTTGGGCCAGTCATTGGTTGGCCATTCCCTCAATCTTTGTTCCATCTTTTATTCCTGTAAATGTAGGCAGGACTAATTTTGGGTCAAGGGTTTTGTGGGTGGGTTGGTGTCCTCACCCTCCACTGGAAGTCCTGCCTGGCTACAGGATATGGCCACTTCAGTCTCAGTATCCCCCACTGCTGGGCGTCTCAGTGAAGGTCACCCCCACTCTTCCTAGGAGCTTCCCCCCACACCAATTTTTCTTTTCTCTCTCAGCCCTCTCACTCCCTATCCCGGCTCTCCACTCTCCCCACACCTGATTCCCCTCTCCACTCCCTTCTCACTTCCTTCCTTCTCTCCCTCCACTTCCAACGTCTGTGATGTCTCTTTTATTTCCCCTTCTCAGTGGGATTCAAGTATCTTCCCTTGAACCCTCCTCATCGTTACTTAGTTTCTTTGGGTCTGTGGATTGTAGCATGGTTATCCTGTACTATATGACTAATATTCACTTATGATTGAGCATATAGTAGTTGTGTCCTTTTGGTCTGGGTTACCTCACTCAGGATAATTTTTTCTAGTTCCATCCATTTGCCTGAAATTTCACACTGTCCTTGTTTTTAATATCAGCATGTAGAAGAATGCAAATAGATCCATATTTATCACGCTGCACAAAACTTAAGTTCAAGTGGATCAAAGACCCCAGCATAAAACCGACACACTAAATCTAATAGAAGAGAAAGTGGGGAATAACCTTGAACTCATTGGCACAGGAGACAGCTTCCTGAACAGAACACCAACAGCTCAGGCACTAAGAACAACATTAAAATTAATTTATTTATTCACCTTATTTTCCAATTGTAGGCCCCTCTCCCATCTTTCCCCCAGTCCCACCCTCCCTCCCTCTTTCCCCTATTCACCACCTCCCCTACTCCTCAGAAAAGGGGAGCCCCCACAACAACTTACCCCAGAGCACCAAGTCACATCAGAGCTGAATGCATCCTCTTTCCTGTGGCCTGGCAAGGCAGCCCCACCAGGGGGAAATGACAGAGAAAGCGTGCAACAGAGTACTTGTCAGAGACATCCCCAGCTTCCCTTTCTAGGGAGCCCATGTGAAGACCAAGATGCCCATTGGGTTCATATGTGTAGGGGGCCTAGGTCCAGTCCATACATGATCCTTGGTTGGTGTTTCAGTCTCCACAAGACCCCCTGGGCCTGGGTTAGTTGGTTTTGTTGGTGTTCTTGTGGAGCTCCTGTCTCCCCTCTGGGTCCTTGTATCCTTCTCCCCGCCCCCAACTGAATTTATTTCTCCTGTATCACCAGTGCACCTAACATGGTAATGCTTGGGTAATGAACTGCAATGTCCACAGAAACTTCCATAAGGCTGATTAACTCTTTACCAAAAATGATTATGAAGAGGTTGGAGTGTTGCAGGTCCCGAACCTAATTACAGTTTCTTTTGGGGGCTATCTTTAGCTTCTTCTTGGCCATTACTTGTCCAGCTCTGTGTCTGATCGAACATTCTTGTGACAAGTGAATTTTCATAATATATTAACTTAGCAGACAACTGGCTTCTTCTAATCCTAAAACTAGGGACAAACACACAGCAAGCTGTGAGTCACCCAAGCCTTACCATGTTAGGTGCACTGGTGATACAGGAGAAATGAATTGTTATGCCAGGGCTCATGGAGTTATTAGGGAGAAAGGAGAAAGACCAAGACACATATACAGCATCTGAGGCAGAGATTTTTGTGTTTTGCTCTGGGTGCCCACCTGCTGTTTCAATCAAAGTGTTTGAAAAAATGTCTTGAATCCTGATCTTTGTTGTTTGCATAAAAACATCATGAATACTCCAGAGGAATATCATATTTGGGGAAACCAAAATTGATGTTTCTGGATCATGGTCATCGATATTTGATTCTATTAGAAACCTGTCCTTTTGATTCTCTGGAGTGTTGTTTTATTCCTTGACAAAGGGCTATTCAGGGTTAGAAGGAGCCAAATGGCAAGATGTAGGAGGTCAGCTCATGACCCCCTAACTCCCTAGAGACCTCTCTTCCTACTTCCTGACTGTCTTTCACAGGCTACCTCTCACCCACTCATAACATGTCTTTGCCCTTCCATCTGTGGGTGGTTTTCCTAGATCGTATCATCTTAAACATTTGGATGGACAGAAGCCATAGCACAGGGGCCAGCCTGAGCTGTAGCCATCCTCCCTGTAGCCCCGCCCACGACATCATAAAGAGATTGCTAACTAATAGGACCCACCCCAACATTCTGGATTGTGATGTACAGAGAGAACTTTTACTCTCAACACCCAGTAGCATCAGTACAGTGTGGATGTTTGAGGTTGGAGGGAGTACTGGTGTTGGCTTGTATAGCATTATAGTGACTTCTATTGATTGTATTAGAGATAGATAGAGATATAGATAGACGCATAGATAGAGACATAGATAGAGAACATACGTAGGAGAGGTCAATTGACCTCAGGGTAGGACCTAGGGGGGCTAAAGCCCTGGTGCGAAGAAGACATGTGTTCGCAAGGGCTACGGTCCCAGTTACTGAGAAGGAGGCAACTTCAATGTACCGACAGCCATAAGTCATTAATGGGACATGCCTCTAGGCCTGCTACTGGAACTGATTGGGCAGTCCAGGAGATTACATTCCTCAAGGTCCCAGCCAGTAGAAGGGGTCAGGGTGATCAGCAGCCTAGCCTGGCAGAGAAGCATTGCTTTTCTCCTGGCAAGAAGACACCAGAACATCTTCCACGCCTTGCAAACTGCGCTATGGAGGTCCATGCCCCTGACCCTAAAGTAAGTTTGTCTGCAGCCTTCAAAAATCTTGGTCAGGGAGATTCTGTCAAAAGCTTGGACCAACAGTTGAGAGTTAGCGGACACAGTGGCTTGTGGAAGAACAGTCCTGAAGCAACAACAGCAGGGGAGGACCAGGTGAAAAAGAGGGCAAGGACATCACTTAGCAAGACCAGAAAACCAAAAACTTCAGCCTCATTAGAAACTAGGCAGCACCTGGATCAAGAAGTGGCCATGGACACTGAAAACCCAAGGAGGAAAGGGCATCAACAAAAGCCTGTGGGAAATCTGAGGAAGGACAATCTGGGAGGAGAAGGAGAGGGCTCAGAAATAGTCAGACATCTGCAAAAACTTTATAGGCAGTACAAATGCATTGCTCCTCTGGAAGAAAACACCTTTTTGCAGGGCAAGAAGATCAAGCCCCATTCTAGAAGCTCCCTATTAGCTGGAGAGGAGCTGTTAGGCCAAGACAAAATGGAAGAGAAGAAAGCCTTCAATAGTCGTGAAAAACAGCATTTCTCCTGTGAAAACACTAACCCGATGAAAAAAGCAAGGTCAGTGGACCAGAATCTGCTGGCAGGAGCCAATCCCCACTCCCTAACCAGGAGGAAGATGAAGTCCTTGGAGACAGTCAGATCTCATCCTGATAGAGAATCTGGTCAGGCCAACACCAAAAGAAGAGTACAGCTGTCTTCTCACAATGCCAAACAGGGTGCTTCAGAAAGAAATGCTGTGAGGCCTAAGTGGCAGCCCAGGGAGGAGGGCTGGGCCCCCACAATCCAGGGGACACCAGTTATTCTATCAGCTCGGGGACACACCTACCTCCCAAAGTAATCAAATGACCAGTGACTGCAGACCAGGCTTGTCAGTAGGCAAGTTAATAATCACCTATTAATGAGTGCCATGCACCTTGTGGCACTTATGCATGCTACTTTATGCATGTGTGGATGTGAATGCTTATGGTAGGAGAAGGCAGGGCTGAAGGCCAGGCCAGCCACTATGGAAGGCAAGGTGGGCTATGGAGGAAGGCAAACACCATAGCTGTTTTCCGGCCATCTCAGAACCATGCCACCTACCCCTGGATATCAAGCCTTAGGAGGTTAAGCAGGAGCAGGCATCTATCCTGAAGGTACTCATTTCTTTAAAACAGAGGCCATTCAGCCTCTGGGAAGGAATGGTGGGCATGTGTGGGTAGAATGGTTTACAAAGGATCTGATATTCTATCTTTCTGCAGGCTGAGAACCAACAGAGCAAAGATAACAGACTGAAACATTTTATTCCAGAGACCAATGATGGAGTAGAAGTAGAAACAGGCTGAACCCAGTGACAGTGGTCACTTCCTCTGCATCCTGTGATGTGAGCATCTCTGCTCCATCAGGACCACTTCTACCAACACCGAGTGAAAAATGTGAGTCAGATGAATATTTCTTTTTTTTTTAATTAATTACAGTTTATTCCCTTTGTATCCCCCCATAAGCTCCTCCCTCCTCCCCAAGTTAACTGATAGGGGAGGTCGTCCTCGCCTTCATTCTGACCTTAGTCTATCTTAGTCTATCAGATCTCATCAAAAGTGGCTGCTTTGTCCTCTTCTGTGGCCTGGTAAGGCTGCTTCCCCCTCAGGGGGAGGTGATCAAAGAGCAGGCCAATCAGATTATGTCAGAGGCAGTCCTTGTTCCCATTACTATGTAACCCACTTGGGCACTACACTGCCATGGACTACATCTGTGCAGGGGTTCTAGGTTATCTCCATGCATGGTACCAGATGAATATTTCTTAATTCTGTTTTTTTCCATGTACTTATAACATGGAAGTACATGTAAGTGACATGGTTCAATTACCATGTCTTGTGCCCATTCAGGGAATCCAGAGCCAGCGTTGGTCCCTGCCTCTGCCTTGCTGGGGGGGGGGGGCGTAGCATATTTCATGTCCATGTGGTGGTTTGAATTAGAATGGCAACCATAGATTCAAATACTCGAATTCTTGGTCCTCCTGCTAACAGTAGGATGCTGAGGCATGTCCTTGTTGGAGGAGGCATGTCATTGGGAGTGGATTTTGAGGTTTCAAAAATTTGTACCATTCTCAGTGTCTCTCTTTGTCTTGTCTATGGATCAAGGTATAAACTCTTAGCTCTGGAGCTGAGAGCTCTCTGCTCCCATGTCATGCCTATCTGCTGCCATGTGCCTCACTATGATGGTAATAGACTCATTCTCTGAAACGGTAAAGCCCCAATAAACTCTGTCTCATATAAGTTGCCTTGGTCATGGTGTCTCATTACAGCAACAGGAAGGTAACTAACACAGTCCATTTAGCAGAATACTAGTGGTAGGCTCTCCTGAAAGGCCTATGTCTTGTCTAGCTACGGATTCTGG
The DNA here is from genome assembly GCF_030254825.1 of Meriones unguiculatus. Taxonomy (NCBI): domain Eukaryota; kingdom Metazoa; phylum Chordata; class Mammalia; order Rodentia; family Muridae; genus Meriones; species Meriones unguiculatus. The sequence continues at coordinate 19,341,970 of NC_083352.1, forward strand.
CCCAAAAATGGCATTAGTTATTAGTTTTGTCCTGTGAAATGGGATCTAATTCCAATCGGGAAGTGTTTGGTTACTCTGATGACGGCCATGCCATGATTGCACCAGTGGGTAAGTCTTGCCAGGACCATCATTATGTAGCTTGTGAGGTTCATAAATGGGTCAGACTGATCATTAGTTTTTTTCCTTCTGTAGCATGTATAGCACCTTCCCAACTATGAAAACTATCTATGAGGAATGAAGAACCCAGGTCAGTTCCAGCTTGATTTCTCTATGTTCTATAACTCAGTGATGTTTTCAGCAATAGGGCCTTGTTATCATGTTCCAGAGGGTAAACCAGAGCATTGGCAATAGCCTGTAATGTTTGCGGAGAAGGAGTCTTGGTGACTTCACTGGTATGCCACAAGAGGCAACACATTCCTGGCCCTGTGCTTTGCTAGCCCGTGGTGTCCCGTAACTATAACTATAGTATATATATGGGGTGAGATGAACTCTCAAGTTGTAATTTGTGTTCCCTTGATGGCTAAGGATGTCTAAAACAAAACAAAAAAAAATGTTTATTAGCCATCTGTATTTCATCTTTTGAGAACTTAAGGTCCATGTCCCATTTTTTTTTTTTGGTTGTTTGCTTGATATTTAGTTTTGAAGTTTTTTACATATTATAGATGTTGACTCTCTGTTACATGAATAGCTGATAAAGATTCTCCTTTTTATGTGGATGGAAAAGGATTCCAACAACTTTATTTTTTCTCCTACAGCTTATATATCCCAACAAGGTCTTTGAAGCAGTCCAAATATCACAATATGGTTACATTCTACTTTTTCTTTAAATGAGAGATTACAACGAGTACAGGTAAGAAAAAAAAACATGTTTCCCAATACTCTCACAGGAACAAATGCTTTATTATAGGTAAGAAACAAATATGAGGAACAAATCATTCCCAAGAACCCATATACACTTGTAAGTAACTAAGCAACTTGTTATAGATTAGCAAAGTGTGAGCAAGCAAGGTAAACTCTCAGCCAGCTGTTTCCTTACTGGAAGGCTTCAATTTGCAGTTACAAAGAAAGAATCAGTTATCATTTTTATTATTAATTACACATTATTCATTTTGTATCCCCCATGAGCCCCTGTCTCCTTCCCTCCGGATCCCACTCTCCCTCCCCATTCTTTATGCATGCCCCTCCCCAAGTCCACTGGTAGGGGAGGTCCTCTTCTCCTTCCTTCTGATCCTAGTCAATTAGGTCTCATCAGGACTGGCTGCGTTGTCTTCTTCTGTGGCCTGGTAAGGCTGCTCCCCAGTCAGGGGGAGGTAGAATCAGTTATCTTCAAAAGGTAATCTTACAAAAATTTTAAAAGAATCACCAGGATTTTCCTATTCTTTGAGCTGCCTCTTCACTTGAACGATGGTATCCTTTGCTGTACTGTAGCCTTTTAGTTTTATGAAGTTTCATTTATTGTTTGAATTTAGGCATTCACTGTGAGGGTTCTGTTCAGAAAGTCTGTTACTGTGCCAGTGAGTTCAAGCGTTTTCCCTACTTTCTTCTCTATCAGATTCAGGGTATCAGGTCTTTCATTTAGATCCTTGATTTATTTGGAGTTGAGTTTTATATATTGCAAGAGATAATGATCAACCTTCATTCTTCCATGTATTATTATCAAATTCCATCAGCATCATTTGTATTGTAAGACCTGGGGTCTCACAGCTCAGGAGTTCAAGATTGCACCCTTCCCAGAAACTCCCACAGACCATGACACGATGTAAAAGCAAGAGGAGTCATTTAACCATTGCACAATGGGGTCACCCCTGCCGGTCCACAAAGAGTGGCACCGGGAGATAAAGGCCTCAGGTTTTTAGAAGACAAAGTGTGGGGAATTTGAAGTTGCACTCTTGGTAATTTAGGATTGGATAAGGAAGCTATAAAGGCAGATAATTGGTTAGTCTTAGGTGTTCAATTTGGCCATACCTGCCAAGTGTGGATGCAGTTGCAATTGAAGGTTTGGGTGGTTAGCTCATCCTTAAAGATTGGGGCTGTGGATTTTTGGCTGTAGCTCAGGAGCTACTCAGAAGAAGGATTGAGGCCATCTTGCTTGGTTGCTAAGAAACACTGTCTCGAAGATAAGGGTCTGGTGGTTCTTTTTGCTGAGTGAAGGTCATTGCTTGCTTGTTTTTTTTTTGTCTGTCCTCAGAGATAGGGTCACATTTCTCTGTCCTGTGGAAAGTTACTAAGAGGCTTTAGCTTAATCTTGACCTAAAACTCAAAACTATAGGCGTTAGAAGACATACAGGTTACAAAGTTAGTCTAACCCTTTCAGCATATTATTGGTTTCTGTGGAAAATCAGGAGGCTAGAGGAGTGTGAGCCTATATGTGGGTCCTCTTTTTGTTTTAAAAATAAACTTAGGAGGTTGTATGCATTTAGGAATTTACTCAGTTCTTTTAGTTTTTCCAGTTAGTTGGGATGCAGGTTGCTGAAGTATGTACTTATGATCATCTGGATTTCATTGGCCTCTGTTACATTACCTCCCTTTTGGACTCTAATTACTCATTTAGGTTTTATTCTCTTGTTGGATAATTTCATAGAAGCCTGAAAACGCTCAATATATTTTGATCTTGGAAGTTATTCCTCTTTCATTTGGTATTGAATCTTCTGGTGGAGGCAGAACTATCCTCATTTAAGGACAATTCTGCTGTTCCTAGGAGACACAGACCTTCATTACCCTCTCTGACAGCCAGCTGCATGTGCTTATTCAGGTATATAAAGGGGAAAGAGGCTTGGCCAGGAATAGGAGCCTGCTTGGGAAGATTGAACCCACAGGTGAACCTCCTACATCCACCCAGCGGCCTGTCTTAGCCATTAAAAGCCAATTTAATACTATGTCCATGTGGTGGTTTGAATTAGAATGGCAACCATAGATTCAAATACTCGAATTCTTGGTCTTCCTGCTAACAGTAGGATGCTGAGGCATGTCCTTGTTGGAGGAGGCATGTCACTGGGAGTGGATTTTGAGGTTTCAAAAGTTTGTACCATTCTCAGTGTCTCTCTCTGTCTTGTCTGTGGATCAAGGTGTAAACTCTCAGCTCTGGAGCTGAGAGCTCTCTGCTCCCATGTGCCTCACCATGATGGTAATAGACTATTCTCTGAAACTGTAAAGCCCCAATAAACTCTGTCTCATATAAGTTGCCTTGGTCATGGTGCCTCATTACAGCAACAGGAAGGTAACTAACACAGTCCATTTAGCAGAATACTAGTGGTAGGTTCTCCTGAAAGGCCTATGTCTTGTGTAGCTACGGATTTTTGGCCCAAAGATGGCATTAGTTATTAGTTTTGTCCTGTGAAATGGGAACTAATTCCAATCAGGAAGTGTTTGGTTACTCTGATGATGGCCAGGCCATGATTGCACCAGTGGGTAAATCTTGCCAGGCCGGTCGTTATGTAGCTTGTGAGGTTCATAAATGGGTAAGACTGATCATTAGTTTTTTTTTCCTTCTGTAGTATGTATAGCACCTCCCCAACTATGAAAACTATCTATGAGGAATGAAGATCCCAGGACAGTTCCAGCTTGATTTCTCTATGTTCTATAACTCAGTGATGTTTTCAGCAATAGGGCCTTGTTATCATGTTCCAGAGGGTAAACCAGAGCATTGGAAATAGCCTGTAATGTTTGCGGAGAAGGAGTCTTCGGGACTTCACCAGTATGCCACAAGAGGCAACACATTCCTGGCCCTGTGCTTTGCTAGCCCGTGGTGTCCTGTAACTCCATATGTATATATTATAGTATATACATGGGGTGAGATGAACTTTCAAGTTGTAATTTGTATTCCAATGATGGCTAAGGATGTCTAAAACAAAACAAAGAAATGTTTATTAGCCATCTGTATTTCATCTTTTGAGAACTTAAGGTCCATGTCCCATTCTTTTGTTTGTTTGCTTGATATTTAGTTTTTGGAGTTCTTTATATATTATAGATGTTGACTCTCTGTTACATGTATAGCTGATGAAAACTGTCCTTTATTTGTGGATGGAAAACGATTCAACGACTTTATTTTATCTCCTACAGCTTATATATCCCAACAAGGTCTTTGAAGCAGTCCAAATATCACAGTTTGGTTACATTCTACTTTTTCTTAAAGTGAAAGATTACAATGAGTACAGGTAAGAAAAACATGTTTCCCAATACTCTCACAGGAACAAATGCTTTATTATAGGTAAGAAACAATATGAGGAACAAATGTATGCCCCTCCCCAAGTCCACTGGTAGGGGAGGTCCTCTTCTCCTTCCTTCTGATCCTAGTCAATTAGGTCTCATCAGGAGTGACTGTGTTGTTGTCTTCTGTGGCCTGGAAAGGCTGCTCCCCACTCAGGGGGAGGTAGAATCAGTTATCTTAAAAAGGTAATCTTAGAAAAATTTTAAAAGTATCACAAGGATTTTCCTATTCTTTGAGCTGCCTCTTCACTTGAACGATGGTATCCTTTGCTGTATTGTAGCCTTTTAGTTTCATGAAGTTTCATTTATTGTTTGAATTTGGGCATTCACTGTGAGGGTTCTGTTCAGAAAGTCTGTTACTCTGTCAGTGAGTTCAAGCGTTTTCCCTACTTTCTCCTCTATCAGATTCAGGGTATCAGTTCTTTTGTTCAGATTCTTGATCTATTTGGAGTTGAGTTTTATGTATGGCAAAAGATAATGATCAACTTTCATTCTTCCATGTATTATAATCAAATTTCATCAACATCATTTGTATTGTAAGACCTGGGGTCTCACAGCTCAGGAGTTCAAGATCGCACCCTTCCTAGAAACTCTCACAGACCACGACTCGATGTAAATGCAAGAGGCTTCATTTAACCATTGCACAGTGGGGTCACCCCTGCCTGTCCGCAAAGAGATGCACTGGGAGATAAAGGCCTTAGGTTTTTAGAAGACAAAGTGTGGGGAATTTGAAGTTGTACTCTTGGCAATTTAGGATTGGATGACAAAGCTATAAAGTCGGATAATTGGTTAGTCTAGGTGCTCAATCTTGGCCATACCTGCCAAGTGTGGATGCAGCTGCAATTGAAGGTTTGGGTGGTAGGCTCATCCTTAAAGATTGGGGCTGTGGATTTTTGGCTGTAGCTCAGGAGCTACTCAGAAGAAGGATTGAGACCATCTTGGTTGGTTGCTAAGAAACACTGTCTCGAAGATAAGGGTCTGGTGGTTCTTTTTGCTGAGTGAAGGTCATTGCTTGCTTGGTTTTTTTTTATGTCTGTCCTCAGAGATAGGGTCACATTTCTCTGTCCTGTGGAAAGTTACTAAGAGGCTTTAGCTTAATCTTGACCTAAAACTCAAAACTATAGGCGTTAGAAGACATACAGGTTACAAAGTTAGTCTAACCCTTTCAGCATATTATTGGTTTCTGTGGAAAATCAGGAGGCTAGAGGAGTGTGAGCCTATATGTGGGTCCTCTTTTTGTTTTAAAAATAAACTTAGGAGGTTGTATGCATCTAGGAATTTACTCAGTTCTTTTAGTTTTTCCAGTTAGTTGGGATGCAGGTTGCTGAAGTATGTACTTATGATCATCTGGATTTCATTGGCCTCTGTTACATTACCTCCCTTTTGGACTCTAATTACTCATTTAGGTTTTATTCTCTTGTTGGATAATTTCATAGAAGCCTGAAAACGCTCAATATATTTTGGTCTTGGAAGTTATTCCTCTTTCATTTGGTATTGAATCTTCTGGTGGAGGCAGAACTATCCTCATTTAAGCGCAATTCTGCTGTTCCTAGGAGACACAGACCTTCATTACCCTCTCTGACAGCCAGCTGCATGTGCTTATTCAGGTATATAAAGGGGAAAGAGGCTTGGCCATGAATAGGAGCCTGCTTGGGAAGATTGAACCCACAGGTGAACCTCCTACACCCACCCAGCGGCCTGTCTTAGCCATTAAAAGCCAATTTAATACTATGTCCATGTGGTGGTTTGAATTAGAATGGCAACCATAGATTCAAATACTCGAATTCTTGGTCCTCCTGCTAACAGTAGGATGCTGAGGCATGTCCTTGTTGGAGGAGGCATGTCACTGGGGGTGGATTTTGAGGTTTCAAAAGTTTGTACCATTCTCGGTGTCTCTCTCTGTCTTGTCTGTGGATCAAGGTGTAAACTCTCAGCTCTGGAGCTGAGAGCTCTCTGCTCCCATGTCATGCCTATCTGCTGCCATGTGCCTCACCATGATGGTAATAGACTATTCTCTGAAACTGTAAAGCCCCAATAAACTCTGTCTCATATAAGTTGCCTTGGTCATGGTGCCTCATTACAGCAACAGGAAGGTAACTAACACAGTCCATTTAGCAGAATACTAGTGGTAGGTTCCCCTGAAAGGCCTATGTCTTGTCTCGCTATGGATTCTTAGCCCAAAAATGGTATTAGTTATTAGTTCTGTCCTGTGAAATGGGACCTAATTCCAATCAGGAAGTGTTTGGTTACTCTGATGATGGCCAGGCCATGATTGCACCAGTGGGTATGTCTTTTCAGGCCTGTCATTATGTAGCTTGTGATGGTCATAAATGGGTAAGACATCTGATCATTAGTTTTTTTTCCTTTTGTATTATGTATAGCACCTTCCCTACTATGAAAACTATCTATGAGAAATGAAGATCCCAGGTCAGTTCCAGCTTGATTTCTCTATGTTCTATAACTCAGCGATGTTTTCAGCCACAGGGCCTTGTTATGTTCCAGAGGGTTAACCAGAGCATTGGAAATAGCCTGTAATGTTTTGGGGGAAGGAGTCTTGGGGACTTCACCGGTATGCCAAAAGAGGCAGCACATTCCTGGCCCTGTGCTTTGCTAGCCCGTGGTGTCCTGTAGAAACACTGTCACCAGTTACAGGGTAACTCCATATGTATATACTATAGTATATAAATGGGATGAGATGAACTCTTAAGTTGTAATTTGTATTCCCTTGATGGCTAAGGATGTCGAAAACAAAAAGAAATGTTTATTAGCCATCTGTATTTCATCTTTTGAGAACTTAAGGTCCATGTCCCATTTTTTTGGTTGTTTGCTTGATATTTAGTTTTTGGAGTTCTTTATATATTATAGATGTTGACTCTCTGTTACATGAATAGCTGATAAAGATTCTCCTTTTTATGTGGATGGAAAAAGATTCCAACAATTTTATTTTTTCTCCTACAGCTTATATATCCCAACAAGGTCTTTGAAGCAGTCCAAATATCACAATATCGTTACATTCTACGTTTTTTTTTCAGTGAAAGATTACAATGAGTACAGGTAAGAAAAACATGCTTCCCAATACTCTCACAGGAACAAATCCTTTATTATAGGAAAGAAACAAATATGAGGTACAAACTATTCCCAAGAACCCATATACACTTGTAAGTAACTAAGCAAATTGTTATAGATTAGGAAGTGTGAGCAAGCAAGGTAAACTCTCAGCCAGCTGTTTCTTTACTGGAAGGCTTCAATTTACACTTACAAAGAAAGAATCAGTTATCTTTTTTATTATTAATTACACATTATTCATTTTGTATCCTCCATAAGCCCCTGTCTCCTTCCTTCCTGATCCCACCCTCCCTCCCTCCCCATTCTTTATGCATGCCCCTCCACAAGTCCACTGGTAGGGGAGGTCCTCTTCTCCATCTTTCTGATCCTAGTCAATTAGGTCTCATCAGGAGTAGCTGTGTTGTCTTCTTCTGTGGCCTGGTAAGGCTGCTCCCCACTCAGGGGGAGGTAGAATCAGTTATCTTAAAAGGGTAATCTTACAAAAATTTTAAAAGAATCACCAGGATTTTCCTATTCTTTGAGCTGCCCCTTCACTTGAACAATGGTATCCTTTGCTATATTGTAGCCTTTTAGTTCCATGGAGTTTCATTTATTGTTTGAATTTAGGCATTCACTGTGAGGGTTCTGTTCAGAAAGTCTTTTACTGTGTCAGTGAGTTCAGAGTTTTCCCTACTTTCTCCTCTATCAGATTCAGGATATCAGGTCTTTCATTCAGATTCTTGATCTATTTGGAGTTGAGCTTTATATATTGCAAAAGATAATGATCAACTTTCATTCTTCCATGTATAATTATCAAATTTGATCAGCATCACTTGTGTATTATTGGTATATGTGGAAATCAGGAGGCTTGACGAGTGTGACCCCATATGTGGGTCCTCTTTTTGTTTTTAAAATAAACTTAGGAGATTGTATGCATTTAGGAATTTACTCAGTTCTTTTAGTTTTTCCAGTGAGGTGGGATGCAGGTTGCTGAAGTATGTACTTATGATCATCTGGATTTCATTGGCCTCTGTTACATTACCTCCCTTTCAGACTCTAATCTTACTCATTTAGGTTTTATTCTTTTGTTGGATAATTTCATAGAAGCCTGAAAACGCTCAATATATTTTGGTCTTGGAAGTTATTCCTCTTTCATTTGGTATTGAATCTTCTAGTGTAGGCAGAACTATCCTCATTTAAGTGCAATTCTGCTGTTCCTAGCAGACACAGACCCTCTCTGACAGCCAGCTGCATGTGCTTATTCAGGTATATAAAGGGGAAAGAGGCTTGGCCAGGAATAGGAGCCTGCTTGGGAAGATTGAACCCACAGGTGAACCTCCTATACCCAGTGGCATGCCTTAGCCATTAAAAGTTTGAATTAGAATGGCAACCATAGATTCAAATACTCGAATTCTTGGTCCTCCTGCTAACAGTAGGATGCTGAGGTATGTCCTTGTTGGAGGAGGCATGTCACTGGGAGTGGATTTTGAGGTTTCAAAAGTTTGTACCATTCTCAGTGTCTCTCTCTGTCTTGTCTGTGGATCAAGGTGTAAACTCTCAGCTCTGGAGCTGAGAGCTCTCTGCTCCCATGTCATGCCTATCTGCTGCCATGTGCCTCACCATGATGGTAATAGACTCATTCTCTGAAACTGTAAAGCCCCAATAAACTCTGTCTCGTATAAGTTGCCTTGGTCATGGTACCTCATTACAGCAACAGGAAGGTAACTAACACAGTCCATTTAGCAGAATACTAGTGGTAGGTTCTCCTGAAAGGCCTATGTCTTGTCTAGCTACGGATTCTTGTCCAAAAATGGTACTAGTTATTAGTTCTGTCCTGTGAAATGGGACCTAATTCCAATCAGGAAGTGTTTGGTTACTCTGATGACGGCCAGGCCATGATTGCACCAGTGGGTAAGTCTTGCCAGGCCTGTCATTATGGAGCTTGTGAGGTTAATAAATGGGTAAGACATCTGATCATTAGTTTTTTTCCTTCTGTAGCATGTATAGGACCTCCCCAACTATGAAAACTATGAGGAATGAAGATCCCAGGTCAGTTCCAGCTTGATTTCTCTATATTCTATAACTCAGTGATGTTTTCAGCAATAGGGCCTTGTTATCATCTTCCAGAGGGTAAATAAGAGCATTGGAAATAGCTTGTAATGTTTGGGGGGAAGGAGTCTTCAGGACTTCACCGGTATGCCAAAAGAGTCAACACATTCCTTGCCCTGTGCTTTGCTAGCCCATGGAGTCCTGTAACTCCATATGTTTATATTATATTATATACATGGAGTGAGATGAACTCTCAAGTTGTAATTTGTATTCCATCGATGGCTAAGGATGTCCAAAACTAAAAAAAAGTAAATGTTTATTAGCCATCTGTATTTCATCTTTTGAGAACTTAATGTTCATGTCCCATTTTTTTGGTTGTTTGCTTGATATTTAGTTTTTGGAGTTCTTTATATATTATAGATGTTGACTCTCTGTTACATGAATAGCTGATAAAGATTCTCCTTTTTATGTGGATGGAAAATATTCCAACAACTTTATTTTTTCTCCTACAGCTTATATATCCCAACAAGGTCTTTGAAGCTGTCCAAATATCACAATATGGTTACATTCCACTTTTGTTTTTTCAGTGAAAGATTACAATGAGTACAGGTAAGAAAAACATGTTTCCCAATACTCTCACAGGAACAAATGCTTTATTATAGGTAAGAAACAAATATGAGGAACAAATTATTCCCAAGAACCCATATACACTTGTAAGTAACTAAGAAACTTGTTATAGATTAGCAAAGTGTGAGCAAGCAAGGTAAACTCTCAGCCAGCTGTTTCTTTACTGGAAGGCTTGAATTTACACTTACAAAGAAAGAATCAGTTATCTTGAAAAGGTAATCTTACAAAAATTTTAAAAGAATCACCAGGATTTTCCTATTCTTTGAGCTGCCTCTTCACTTGAACGATGGTATCCTTTGCTGTATTGTAGCCTTTTAGTTTCATGAAGTTTTATTTATTGTTTGAATTTAGGCATTCACTTTGAGGATTTTAAGAAAGTCTGTTACTGTGCCAATGATTTCAAGCGTTTGCCTACTTTCTTTTCTATCATATTCAGGGTATCAGGTTTTTTATTTAGATCCTTGATTTATTTGGAGTTGAGTTTTATATATTGCAAGAGATAATGATCAACCTTCATTCTTCCATGTATTATAATCAAATTCCATCAGCATCATTTGTATTGTAAGACCTGGGGTCTCACAGCTCAGGAGTTCAAGATCACACCCTTCCTAGAAACTCTCACAGACCACGACTCGATGTAAATGCAAGAGGCTTCATTTAACCATTGCACAGTGGGGTCACCCCTGCCTGTCCGCAAAGAGATGCACTGGGAGATAAAGGCCTTAGGTTTTTAGAAGACAAAGTGTGGGGAATTTGAACTTGCAGTCTTGGCAATTTAGGATTGGATGAGGAAGCTATAAAGGCAGATAATTGGTTAGTCTTAGGTGCTCAATCTTGGCCATACCTGCCAAGTGTGGATGCAGCTGCAATTGAAGGTTTGGGTGGTTAGCTCATCCTTAGAGATTGGGGCTGTGGATTTTTGGCTGTAGGTCAGGAGCTACTCAGAAGAAGGATTGAGGCCATCTTGCTTGGTTGCTAAGAAACACTGTCTCGAAGATAAGGGTCTGGTGGTTCTTTTTGCTGAGTGAAGGTCATTGCTTGCTTGCTTTTTTTATGTCTGTCCTCAGAGATAGGGTCACATTTCTCTGTCCTGTGGAAAGTTACTAAGAGACTTTAGCTTAACCTGCACCTAAAACTCAAAACTATAGGCGTTAGAAGACATACAGGTTACAAAATTAGTCTATCCTTCTCATTTCCCCCTTCTCCTTGTAACTGCTTCAATCATGAAGCAGCTGCAGAGTGAGAATTTTATCTTAAGAAATTTTTTGACTCAACATTTCAGCCTATAGAATGGGACAATTGGCCGAAGATCCATCGTCTGTTATTTCTTCAATATTGATGATTGGACCATTCCTATCTCAGTTTGAAAGAGGCTACAGCTTTTAACAAATCCAGATCAGCTTTCAGCCCAGAGTCAACCAGGTGAAAATCTGCTGAGACAAATTTAGACTAAAGACAGAAGTTAAAATTTGTCTATTAAATGGGAAAAGTGAGGAATCCCAACACCAGGGAAAAACTCATCTGGGATTCGTTTGAGCTATGCCAGATCCAGGTCTCTTTTGATTTTCTGAAACTCATGTGAATTTTCGGTTACAAAAGGAAATATATATTAAAAATCTCAGAAAAGCAATATATCAGCAAATCTAATACAACAACATTTTGAGAGTAACAGGTAAAACTATATCCAACAGCATGGGCACCAGTCAGCTGTTTGTTTTGTATCTTTTATAAACAATTTAAGTATGTCCGTTTGGCAGCCTTTTTGGAGTTAATGGCATCTGAGCAGTGGAATTCAGCCTCTTGGCTATTTTCAAAGTCTAGTCTCTTATAGACTGACCTTGGTGGTCCTACAGCAGACTGCTGTGACCCTGAGAAACTCCGAGCAACCATAGTAACCACACAGCAGGCTCTGTGCAACTTGAGTAAGGCCTCTTATATTTTGGCTAAGTAAAATTGCCTGCGTGAGAAACTGCTTGTACTTTTTTTTTTTAACTTGAACTCTTATATCCTCAGACCCTATATAAACTTTATATCTTTTTATCTAACTGTTATCATAAGACATTGGCAACTAATGTAAAGCCTGTGAGCAGGGCAAACCTGTTTTTCTTTTTACATAAAAGATATTGTACCTAATAGTTTTAACTAACTAATGAACTATCCAATGAGCTGATAGTGGACCTAATTGTCTGCTCTTTAGCTGACAAGCTACCATTAACTAAGCCTAGCCTTCCAGCCTAGCTGTCAATGTGATCAGAGACCTGAGAAGGATAAATGATGAGCTAAGTAAATGTACCAATCAAAATGACAGAGATGACTAGTTAGTCCATTACCTAGGGAGTGTCCCTGGCTCATGTGGTCTCCTGGCTTCCTGAGCAGAGGCAGTCCAGCCATCAGGCATAGAGGATGAGAAGCTGCTTCTGTGGAAAGAAGGAACATGAGAGATTGACTTCACCTTGCCTCTTGCAATGTGAAACAATAGCTCTCCAGGTGTCCATGGTTTTGTCCACAGATTTGGCTGGGTCCTAGCAGTGGGCCAGTTGAGGCAGTATTGCCCAGTGGTTAGCATACCATAATCCAGAGTCGTAGTCATCTATTGTTGTGTCCAAATCTTCTCGGAGACCTTGGGGAGCTACTGCCAGGATTTTGGGACTTTCTGTCACAATAAGCTTACACATGTTAAAATGCCATATTCATCAGATCTCTGATAAGCTTGAGGACCAGCATATCTGAATTACTCTTTGTCTATTTTTATCATTTGCTCTAAAATGTATCCTATAAAAAAAGAAAGTTATACTCTAATTTTGGCATATTCATTAGATGCATGTTTTAGAACCAAATTTTAAGTAGGTCTATATAGGCAAACTTTATGGTTAACCATCCTAAATTTAACCTTAAAGAAAACAACCTAAACAAAGGGATTAGGTAAAGCTCAGTCTTTAGTGTAACTTTAAAGCTGCTCTTTCTGGACTAAAATCAAAGCAAGACCTTTAATCAGGCACAATTTATAAAGGGGCTAGCAAATCTTATGAATCTTATTATTATTATTTTTTAAACTTAACAGCAAAACGCTTTACACACTGAGATCAAATAAGTTTTAGAACCAATTGCCTGCCTAACAGAACAGTACAGAACAAACAACAGTATAGAACAATTTTAAACTGTATGAATTATTCTGTCCACATCAAACCTGTCAGCCTGAATTTTTTTCTCTTAAAGACCACAAAAAAACATTCTGTAATGAAGAATCACCAGCCTTTTTACAGTTTTTTTTTTTTTTAAAACATCATATTTGCAGGTATAAAGAACCAAAACAAACATTTATATGTTCATATGCCCCCTGGCCCCATATACATACACGGACCCTCTACAACAATTTATTTACCTTCAGGTTTATAGCTTTGTTCTTCTGGCTTAACCAGACATTTTTGCTTTAGACAAACTATTCTTTGTCTTTGACATCCCTTTTTTTATTGTTATTTCAGTCCTTTTGCCTTCTGTCTTGCTTTTTAGACAACATAAAAACTTTTATTAAAATCTTTTTTATGGTTCTTTAGGTAGTCTAGAATATACTAAATTATTTTATAGATCTTTACCATCCTGACACGATACACTGTAATAACTGCAGTTTTCTTAATTGGCTCAAACAGCATGGCTTGTTTCTACTTGGCAAAAGTAGAAACATAAATACCAAGGTCTTTTAACCTCCCCAAAGGGTTAAGGAACTGTTTTAAGTTTTTTTTTTTTTTTTTTTTAGACTGCCCAACCAAGGGTTATTGCTTTGAAAACCTGATAAACTTTAAATGTTTTATTACCTTAAGTATCCAAACATTTTTTAAAACTCGTTTTTGCAATATTAAAACAAAGTATCTTCTTTAGGAGTGAATTTACAGAGCACAACCATAAGACCAAAATTTATCAGTGTAAACAATTTAATCGTTAGAACCAGAAGTGTCTCCATCCCTCCAGCCCCTGTCTAAGAGCCGGGACTGACTGAAGCCCATGGGAGGAGGGATGGAAGGAGGAAGGGGGTGGGGTGAACTACTGCTCAGCAGCTGGAGGAGGCAGGTTTTAGGCCAATTCTGAGGGTGTGAGCATTCTGCCAAACCAGTTTTCTGAGCGCCATCCCATCCTGAAAAGTAGGCCACTCTGAGGAACAGAAAGTGTGCCATTTTTTTTAAACTTTAACTGAAAGGTTATGTGCCCTATATTTCAAGGGTGAGGGATAAGGGTGTAGTCACAGTCTGTCCCATAATAAAGTCGTCCATCAAGAAAGTCAAAGAGGCAACAACAATAGAGACAAAGAGAACAAGACAGACAATTAGACAAGGACGCCCTTACGGATGGTACCACAGAAATCTGATTGAGAGGCTGCCTCATGGTGGCCATCTCTGAAAAGAAACAGATGGGAGGAGGACCATTCCAGTCCTAGCCTCGCAAACTGGAGCATCCTCCAGTTCCTAGTCAAGTGATATTCTGACACATCTGTCTATTGCAATGACTGATCAGATGACCAAAAAAGGTCCAAATAGGTGCCTAAACAGAAACAGATTGGTAAGACAGAAACAGGCAAAGCAAAACAGAAATCAGACTAACCTATTCCTAGCTCGACCTCCGAGTTCAGTCTGATGAGGGTTGGGGAAGGGGGATGCCCTTTCCTGGCCAACACACCAAAAATATAAGATCTGGGGTCTTAACAGCTCAGGAGTTCAAGATCACACCCTTCCCAGAAACTCCCACAGACCACGACTCTATGTAAAAGCAAGAGGTTTCATTTAACCATTGTGCAATTGGGTCACCCCGGCCGGTCCACAAAAAGTGGCACCAGGAGATAAAGGCCTTAGGTTTTCAGAAGACAAAGTGCGGGGAATTTGAAGTTGTACTCTTGGCAATTTCGATTGGATGAGGAAGCTATAAAGTCAGATAATTGGTTAGTCTTAGGTGCTCAAGCTTGGCAATATCTGCCAAGTGTGGATGCAGCTGCAATTGAAGGTTTGGGTGGTTAGCTCATCCTTAGAGATTGGGGCTGTGGATTTTTGGCTGGAGGTCAGGAGCTACTCAGAAGAAGGATTGAGGCCATCTTGGTTGGTTGCTACGAAACACTATCTCGAAGAGAAGGGTCTGGTCATTCTTTTTGCTTGCTTTTTTTATATCTGTCCTACAGATAGGGTCACATTTCTTTGTCCTGTGGAAAGTTACTAAGAGGCTTTAGCTTAACCTGGACCTAAAACTCAAAACTATAGGCTTTAGAAGACATACGGGTTACAAAGTTAGTTTAACCTTTTCAGCATATTATTGGTTTCTGTGGAAAATCAGGAGGCTAGAGGAGTGTGAGCCTATATGTGGGTCCTCTTTTTGTTTTAAAAATAAACTTAGGAGGTTGTATGCATCTAGGAATTTACTCAGTTCTTTTAGTTTTTCCAGTTAGTTGGGATGCAGGTTGCTGAAGTATGTACTTATGATCATCTGGATTTCATTGGCCTCTGTTACATTACCTCCCTTTTGGACTCTAATTACTCATTTAGGTTTTATTCTCTTGTTGGATAATTTCATAGAAGCCTGAAAACGCTCAATATATTTTGATCTTGGAAGTTATTCCTCTTTCATTTGGTATTGAATCTTCTGGTGGAGGCAGAACTATCCTCATTTAAGGACAATTCTGCTGTTCCTAGGAGACACAGACCTTCATTACCCTCTCTGACAGCCAGCTGCATGTGCTTATTCAGGTATATAAAGGGGAAAGAGGCTTGGCCATGAATAGGAGCCTGCTTGGGAAGATTGAACCCACAGGTGAACCTCCTACATCCACCCAGCGGCCTGTCTTAGCCATTAAAAGCCAATTTAATACTATGTCCATGTGGTGGTTTGAATTAGAATGGCAACCATAGATTCAAATACTCAAATTCTTGGTCCTCCTGCTAACAGTAGGATGCTGAGGCATGTCCTTGTTGGAGGAGGCATGTCACTGGGAGTGGATTTTGAGGTTTCAAAAGTTTGTACCATTCTCGGTGTCTCTCTCTGTCTTGTCTGTGGATCAAGGTGTAAACTCTCAGCTCTGGAGCTGAGAGCTCTCTGCTCCCATGTCATGCCTATCTGCTGCCATGTGCCTCACCATGATGGTAATAGACTATTCTCTGAAACTGCAAAGCCCCAATAAACTCTGTCTCATATAAGTTGCCTTGGTCATGGTGCCTCATTACAGCAACAGGAAGGTAACTAACACAGTCCATTTAGCAGAATACTAGTGGTATGTTCTCCTGAAAGGCCTATGTCTTGTGTAGCTACGGAGTTTTGGCCCAAAGATGGCATTAGTTATTAGTTTTGTCCTGTGAAATGGGAACTAATTCCAATCAGGAAGTGTTTGGTTACTCTGATGATGGCCAGGCCATGATTGCACCAGTGGGTAAATCTTGCCAGGCCGGTCGTTATGTAGCTTGTGAGGTTCATAAATGGGTAAGACTGATCATTAGTTTTTTTTTCCTTCTGTAGTATGTATAGCACCTCCCCAACTATGAAAACTATCTATGAGGAATGAAGATCCCAGGACAGTTCCAGCTTGATTTCTCTATGTTCTATAACTCAGTGATGTTTTCAGCAATAGGGCCTTGTTATCATGTTCCAGAGGGTAAACAAGAGCATTGGAAATAGCCTGTAATGTTTGCGGAGAAGGAGTCTTTGGGACTTCACCAGTATGCCACAAGAGGCAACACATTCCTGGCCCTGTGCTTTGCTAGCCCGTGGAGTCCTGTAACTCCATATGTATATATTATAGTATATACATGGGGTGAGATGAACTTTCAAGTTGTAATTTGTATTCCATTGATGGCTAAGGATGTCTAAAACAAAACAAAGAAATGTTTATTAGCCATCTGTATTTCATCTTTTGAGAACTTAAGGTCCATGTCCCATTCTTTTGTTTGTTTGCTTGATATTTAGTTTTTGGAGTTCTTTATATATTATAGATGTTGACTCTCTGTTACATGTATAGCTGATGAAAACTGTCCTTTATTTATGGATGGAAAACGATTCAACGACTTTATTTTTTCTCCTACAGCTTATATATCCCAACAAGGTCTTTGAAGCAGTCCAAATATCACAGTTTGGTTACATTCTACTTTTTCTTAAAGTGAAAGATTACAATGAGTACAGGTAAGAAAAACATGTTTCCCAATACTCTCACAGGAACAAATGCTTTATTATAGGTAAGAAACAATATGAGGAACAAATGTATGCCCCTCCCCAAGTCCACTGGTAGGGGAGGTCCTCTTCTCCTTCCTTCTGATCCTAGTCAATTAGGTCTCATCAGGAGTGGCTGTGTTGTTGTCTTCTGTGGCCTGGAAAGGCTGCTCCCCACTCAGGGGGAGGTAGAATCAGTTATCTTAAAAAGGTAATCTTAGAAAAATTTTAAAAGTATCACAAGGATTTTCCTATTCTTTGAGCTGCCTCTTAACTTGAACGATGGTATCCTTTGCTGTATTGTAGCCTTTTAGTTTCATGAAGTTTCATTTATTGTTTGAATTTAGGCATTCACTGTGAGGGTTCTGTTCAGAAAGTCTGTTACTCTGCCAGTGAGTTCAAGCATTTTCCCTACTTTCTCCTCTATCAGATTCAGGATATCAGTTCTTTTGTTCAGATTCTTGATCTATTTGGAGTTGAGTTTTATGTATGGCAAAAGATAATGATCAACTTTCATTCTTCCATGTATTATTATCAAATTTCATCAGCATCATTTGTATTGTAAGACCTGGGGTCTCACAGCTCAGGAGTTCAAGATCGCACCCTTCCTAGAAACTCTCACAGACCACGACTCGATGTAAATGCAAGAGGCTTCATTTAACCATTGCACAGTGGGGTCACCCCTGCCTGTCCACAAAGAGATGCACTGGGAGATAAAGGCCTTAGGTTTTTAGAAGACAAAGTGTGGGGAATTTGAAGTTGTACTCTTGGCAATTTAGGATTGGATGACAAAGCTATAAAGTCGGATAATTGGTTAGTCTAGGTGCTCAATCTTGGCCATACCTGCCAAGTGTGGATGCAGCTGCAATTGAAGGTTTGGGTGGTTAGCTCATCCTTAGAGATTGGGGCTGTGGATTTTTGGCTGTAGGTCAGGAGCTACTCAGAAGAAGGATTGAGGCCATCTTGCTTGGTTGCTAAGAAACACTGTCTCGAAGATAAGGTTCTTTTTGCTGAGTGAAGGTCATTGCTTGCTTGCTTTTTTTATGTCTGTCCTCAGAGATAGGGTCACATTTCTCTGTCCTGTGGAAAGTTACTAAGAGGCTTTAGCTTAACGTGCACCTAAAACTCAAAACTATAGGCGTTAGAAGACATACAGGTTACAAAGTTAGTCTAAACTTTTCAGAATATTATTGGTTTCTGTGGAAATCAGGAGGCTTGACGAGTGTGACCCCTATATGTGGGTCCTCTTTTTGTTTTTAAAATAAACTTAGGAGGTTGTATGTATTTAGGAATTTATTCAGTTCTTTTAGTTTTTCCAGTTAGTTGGGATGCAGGTTGCTGAAGTATGTACTTATGATCATCTGGATTTCATTGGCCTCTGTTACGTTACCTCCCTTTTGGACTCTAATCTTACTCATCTAGGTTTTATTCTCTTGTTGGATAATTTCATAGAAGCCTGAAAACGCTCAATATATTTTGATCTTGGGAGTTATTCCTCTTTCATTTGGTATTGAATCTTCTGGTGGAGGCAGAACTATATTCATTTAAGTGCAATTCTGCTGTTCCTAGGAGACACAGACCTTCATTACCCTCTCTGACAGCCAGCTGCCTGTACTTATTCAGGTATATAAAGGGGAAAGAGGCTTGGCCATGAATAGGAGCCTGCTTGGGAAGATTGAACCCACAGGTGAACCTCCTACATCCACCCAGCGGCCTGTCTTAGCCATTAAAAGCCAATTTAATACTATGTCCATGTGGTGGTTTGAATTAGAATGGCAACCATAGATTCAAATACTCGAATTCTTGGTCCTCCTGCTAACAGTAGGATGCTGAGGCATGTCCTTGTTGGAGGAGGCATGTCACTGGGAGTGGATTTTGAGGTTTCAAAAGTTTGTACCATTCTCGGTGTCTCTCTCTGTCTTGTCTGTGGATCAAGGTGTAAACTCTCAGCTCTGGAGCTGAGAGCTCTCTGCTCCCATGTGCCTCACCATGATGGTAATAGACTCATTCTCTGAAACTGTAAAGCCCCAATAAACTCTGTCTCATATAAGTTGCCTTGGTCATGGTGTCTCATTACAGCAACAGGAAGGTAACTAACACAGTCCATTTAGCAGAATACTAGTGGTAGGTTCTCCTGAAAGGCCTATGTCTTGTCTAGCTACGGATTCTTGGCCCCAAAATGGTATTAGTTATTAGTTTTGTCCTGTGAAATTGACCTAATTACAATCAGGAAGTGTTTGGTTACTCTGATGATGGCCAGGCCATGATTGCACCAGTGGGTAAGTCTTGTCAGGCCTGTCATTATGGAGCTTGTGAGGTTCATAAATGGGTAAGACCTCTGATCATTAGTTTTTTTCCTTCTGTAGCATGTATAGGACCTCCCCAACTATGAAAACTATCTACGAGGAATGAAGATCTCAGGTCAGTTCCAGCTTGATTTCTCTATGTTCTATAACTCAGTGATGTTTTCAGCAATAGGGCCTTGTTACCATGTTCCAGAGGGTAAACAAGAGCATTGGAAATAGCCTGTAATGTTTGAGGGGAAGGAGTCTTGGACTTCACTGGTATGCCACAAGAGGCAACACATTCCTGGCCCTGTGCTTCGCTAGCCCGTGGAGTCCCGTAACTCCATATATATATACTGTAGTATATATATGGGTGAGATGAACTCTCAAGTTGTAATTTGTATTCCATTGATGGCTAAGGATGTCTAAAACAAAAAAAAAGTAAATGTTTATTAGCCATCTGTATTTCATCTTTTGAGAACTTAAGGTCCATGTCCTATTTTTTTGGTTGTTTGCTTGATATTTAGTTTTTGGAGTTCTTTATATATTATAGATGTTGACTCTCTGTTACATGAATAGCTGATAAAGATTCTCCTTTTTATGTGAATAGAAAAGGATTCCAATAACTTTACTTTTTCTTTTACAGCTTATATATCCCAACAAGGTCTTTGAAGCTGTCCAAATATCACAATATGGTTACATTCCACTTTTGTTTTTTCAGTGAAACATTACAATGAGTACAGGTAAGAAAAAACATGTTTCCCAATACTCTCACAAGAACAAATGCTTTATTACAGGTAAGAAACAAATATGAGGAACAAATTATTCCCAAGAACCCATATACACTTGTAAGTAACTAAGAAACTTGTTATAGATTAGCAAAGTGTGAGCAAGCAAGGTAAACTCTCAGTCAGCTGTTTCTTTACTGGAAGGCTTCACTTTACACTTATAAGAAAGAATCAGTAATCTTAAAAAGGTAATCTTAGAAAAATTTTAAAAGAATCACCATGATTTTCCCATTCTTTAAGCTGCCTCTTCACTTGAACGATGGTATCCTTTGCTGTACTGTATCCTTTTAGTTTCATGAAGTTTCATTTATTGTTTGAATTTAGGCATTCACTGTGAGGGTTCTGTTCAGAAAGTCTGTTACTGTGCCAGTGAGTTCAAGCGTTTTCCTTACATTCTTCTCTATCAGATTCAGGGTATCAGGTCTTTCATTTAGATCCTTGATTTATTTGGAGTTGAGTTTTATATATTGCAAGAGATAATGATCAACCTTCATTCTTCCATGTATTATTATCAAATTTCATCAGGATCATTTGTATTGTAAGAGCTGGGGTCTCACAGCTCAGGAGTTCAAGATTGCACCCTTCCCAGAAACTCCCACAGACCATGACACGATGTAAAAGCAAGAGGAGTCATTTAACCATTGTGCAATGGGGTCACCCCTGCCGGTCAGCAAAGAGTGGCACCAGGAGATAAAGGCCTTAGGTTTTTAGAAGACAAAGTGTGGGGAATTTGAAGTTGCACTCTTGGTAATTTAGGATTGGATGAGGAAGCTATAAAGGCAGATAATTGGTTAGTCTTAGGTGCTCAATCTTGGCCATACCTGCCAAGTGTGGATGCAGCTGCAATTGAAGGTTTGGGTGGTTAGCTCATCCTTAAAGACTGGGGCTGTGGATTTTTGGCTGTAGGTCAGGAGCTACTCAGAAGAAGGATTGAGGCCATCTTGCTTGGTTGCTAAGAAACACTGTCTCGAACATAAGTGTCTGGTGGTTCTTTTTGCTGAGTGAAGGTCATTGCTTGCTTGTTTTTTTTATATCTGTCCTCACAGATAGGTTCTTTGTCCTGTGGAAAGTTACTAAGAGGCTTTAGCTTAACCTGGACCTAAAACTCAAAACTTTAGGCGTTAGAAGACATACAGGTTACAAAGTTAGTCTAGTCCTTTCAGACTATTATTGGTCTCTGTGGAAAATCAGGAGGCTAGAGGACTGTGAGCCTATATGTGGGTCCTCTTTTTGTTTTTAAAATAAACTTAGGAGGTTGTATGTATTTAGGAATTTACTCAGTTCTTTTAACTTTTCCAGTTAGTTGGGATGCAGGTTGCTCAAGTATATACTTATGATCATCTGGATTTCATTGGCCTCTGTTACATTACCTCCCTTTTGGACTCCAATCTTACTCATTTAGGTTTTATTCTCTTGTTGGATAATTTCATAGAAGCCTGAAAATGCTCAATATATTTTGGTCTTGGAAGTTATTCCTCTTTCATTTAGTATTGAATCTTCTGATGGAGGCAGAACTATCCTCATTTAAGCGCAATTCTGCTGTTCCTAGCAGACACAGACCTTCATTACCCTCTCTGATAGCCAGCTGCATGCGCTTATTCAGGTATATAAAGAGGAAACAGGCTTGGCCAAGAATAGGTGCTTGCTTGGGAAGATTGAACCCACAGGTGAACCTCCTACACCCAGCGGCATGCCTTAGCCAGTAAAAGCCAATTTAATACTATGTCCATGTGGTGGTTTGAATTAGAATGGCAACCATAGATTCAAATACTCGAATTCTTGGTCCTCCTGCTAACAGTAGGATCCTGAGGCATGTCCTTGTTGGAGGAGGCATGTCACTGGGAGTGGATTTTTGAGGTTCAAAAGTTTGTACCATTCTCAGTGTCTCTCTCTGTCTTGTCTGTGGATCACGGTGTAAACTCTCAGCTCTGGAGCTGAGAGCTCTCTGCTCCCATGTCATGCCTATCTGCTGCCATGTGCCTCACCATGATGGTAATAGACTATTCCCTGAAACTGTAAAGACCCAATAAACTGTCTCATATAAGTTGCCTTGGTCATGGTGTCTCATTACAGCAACAGGAAGGTAACTAACACAGTCCATTTAGCAGAATACTAGTGGTAGGTTCTCCTGAAAGGCCTATGTCTTGTCTAGCTACGGATTCTTGGCCCAAAAATGGCATTATTTATCAGTTTTCTTCTGTGAAATGGGACCTAATTTCAATCAGGAAGTGTTTGGTTACTCTGATGATGGCCAGGCCATGATTGCACCAGTGGGTAAGTCTTGCCAGGCCTGTCATTATGGAGCTTGTGAGGTTCATAAATGTGTAAGACATCTGATCATTAGTTTTTTTTCCTTCTGTAGCATGTATAGCACCTTCCCAACTATGAAAACTTTCTATGAGAAATGAAGATCCCAGGTCAGTTCCAGCTTGATTTCTCTATGTTCTATAACTCAGTGATGTTTTCAGCAATAGGACCTTGTTATCATGTTCCAGAGGGTAAACAAGAGCATTGGAAATAGCCTGTAATGTTTGCGGAAAAGGAGTCTTTGGGACTTCACCGGTATGCCACAAGAGGCTACACATTCCTGGCCCTGTGCTTTGCTAGCCCGTGGAGTCCCGTAACTCCATATGTATATACTATAGTATATATATGGGTGAGATGAACTCTCAGGTTGTAATTTGTATTCCATTGATGGCTAAGGATATCTAAAACAAAAAGTTTATCAGATATCTGTATTTCATCTTTTGAGAACTTAAGTTCCATGCCCCAGTTTTTTGGTGGTTTGCTTGATATTAATTTTTGGAGTTCTTTATATATTATAGATGTTGACTCTCTGTTACAGGAATAGCTGTTAAAGATTCTCCTTTTTTTGTGGATGGAAATGAATTCCAACAACTTTATTTTTTCTTTTACAGCTTATATATCCCAATAAGATCTTTCAAGAAGTACAATTATCATAATATTGCTACATTTTATTTTTTCTTTAAGTGAAAGATTACAATGAGTACAGGTAAGAAGAACTTGTTTCCCAATACTCTCACACAAGCAAATGCTGTATTATAGGTAAGAAACAAATATGAGGAACAAATCATTCCGAAGAACCCATATGCACTTGTAAGTGACTAAGCAACTTGTTATAGATTAGCAAAGTGTGAGCAAGCAAGGTAGTTCTCAGCCAGCTGTTTCTTTACTGGAAGGCTTCAATTTACAGTAACAAGGAAAGAATCAGTTATCTTAAAATGGTAATCTTACAAAAATTTTAAAAGAATCACAGGATTTTCCTATTCTTTGAGCTGCCTCTTCACTTGAACAATGGTATCCTTTGCTGTATTGTAGCCTTTTAGTTTTATGGAGTTTCATTTATTGTTTGAATTTAGGCATTCACTGTTAGGATTCTGTTCAGAAAGTCTGTTACTGTGCCAGTGAGTTCAAGTGTTTTCCTTACTTTCTCCTCTATCAGATTCAGGGTATCAGTCTTTCATTCAGATTCTTGACCTATTTGGAGTTGAGTTTTATGTATGGCAAGAGATAACAATCAACTTTCATTCTTCTATGTATAATTATCAAATTTGATCAGCATCACTTGTGTATTATTGGTATCTGTGGAAAAACAGGAGGCTAGAGGAGTGTGAGCCTATATGTGGGTCCTCTTTTTGTTTTTAAAATAAACTTAGGAGGTTGTATGTATTTAGGGATTTACTCAGTTCTTTTAGTTTTTCCAGTTAGTTGGGATGCAGGTTGCTGAAGTATGTACTTATGATCATCTGGATTTCATTGACCTCTGTTACATTACCTCCCTTTTGGACTCTAATCTTACTCATTTAGGTTTTATTCTCTTGTTGGATAATTTCATAGAAGCCTGAAAACGCTCAATATATTTTGGTCTTGGAAGTTATTCCTCTTTCATTTGGTATTGAATCTTCTGGTGTAAGCAGAACTTTCCTCATTCAAGTGCAATTCTGCTGTTCCTAGCAGACACTGACCTTCATTACCCTGTCTGACAGCCAGCTGCATGCGCTTATTCAGGTATATAAAGGGGAAACAGGCTTGGCCAAGAATAGGAGCCTTCTTGGGAAGATTGAACCCACAGGTGAACCTCCTACACCAGCGGCATGCCTTAGATTCAAGTCACTTTTGACAGTGATGCTATCCTTTGTTTCTGTTGCAAAACAATACAGGAACAAGAATGAGATCATTTTCACCAATGACAAAGGCCACTTGGACAAGGATGACAGTGAAAAACCCAGTGTTCTAGGTGGCTGACACATACAAAGCTTAAGATGAGAGTCAGAGAGACAAAATTCCAGGGTTTCATCTGGAATCCTATGTATCCATGGATAGCAACAGTTGAAGATGAGAAAACTTCAAGATCACCAATGAGGACAACAGAAGATTCTTTTCAAGTGTGATGAGATCAGTGGATGCGTGGATGAAAATCCAACTGCAGGGAAGGAAGAATACGACTAGCATCACCATTACCAGTCTAAAGTCAGGGTTGGTGACATGTCAGGCAGAAGGCCTGTGGCTTCCCTACTGAGGTAGCTCACCCTCTGTGGTGCTCCTTTAGGGCCTACTGTAGAAGAATTTGATTAATCTAAGTAGTGACACAGCATTCCTGCACAGGAGAACATTGGGAAGGCTGCAATCCAGAAAGTTCTGGGCAGCTTTAATGTTGATCGGCTGCAGTCATTTCCTGGGCACTCCCAATATTTGAATAAAGGTCATGTGTATATGGAGAAGTAGTAACGCTGCATTCTGTAAGCTCGGAACCATGATCAGAAAATTCAGTATTTTAAACTGCTCACAATTTGCGCCAAAATGTAGACATTTTAAGTCCATTCCTGTGCTGATAGAATGTTATGACAATATCTCTTCTATTCTGAGGGGCTGGAACTTTTGCTGGATTTCCTAGCCAGAGTTAACAGTCCATTTTATAAAGGGTTTTATAATAAAGATTACTTTATACTTAAGCCTACTGTATACTCAGTCTATTTAATCTACCTTTAAGAGAACAATGTAACAGCTGGATCTGGAGGCAAAGATGGGCAGATTTCTGTGAGCCTGAGTTTAAAACTTGCCTGGTCTACAGAGTGTTTTTGACTGCCAAAGCTACACAGAAACTCTGACTCAACAAACAAAAAGAACAATGTAAGAACCAACTTTACTTGACTCAGGTTTCCCATGTCATCAGCTTTTACAACCTAAGCTAATGCATAGCTGAAATCTTAAGTCATGTCCTCAGCCATGCCCTTGACCTGGAGTAATGCATGCATGTATGTACATTATACTGGAAACATCAACCATAGATTAAAAGCAATCTTAAAAATGAACACTCAATATAAATGTTGAAGATGACATAGATATTGCTTAACAATGGTGTTTGTAGTACTGTTATCTGGGTCACTGGGGTCACAGGAGTTAATGACTTAATCCTGTGTAAAACTGTTAATGATTTTAGTACAGTATCCCTCATTCCTTCCCCATGTGATGCTTTCTGTGCTATTCAATAAAAGAGAGAACAAAGCTCTTAGTGAGGGACATAGACTCAAACATATACACACAAATGAGATTGTGAGAGAGGAGAGGAGAGAGGAGAGAGAAGATCAAACAAACAGGAACAGGGGCAAACAGGTTCATAAGAGACTATTCAGGCAGGTATAGATTCAGATTCATGTAATAGACAGAAAATGACAGGAGACACAGGGAAAGAGAATTTTTCAAGTCTGGGCTCACTCGTGGTTAGATTATATCAAGGGGTAGGGCTTTTAATTTCTTTCCCTTCATGCGACACAGACACATTGGTGACCGAATTTATCATCAATGCATTCAAACCTGAATGAGCATTTGGGTGCCTCATGTGTTAAGTCTATCATACATTCTCATTGTCATTTAGTTTCCTGTCGTATAGCTACTGCAATAGCCTTTTTCAGAGTTTTGCACTATTTCCATAAGCTAATGGAAATGTCTTCTCAGTAGGTAGAAATCTGGATCTCAAACTGGTGCCGAAGTAGTTCACAGCAGATGTTTGTAGAGACCCTTAGCCTGACAAGGTCACTGTAAAGGTAGAAATGGGTAGATGAGAAGAAAAGGTACATGGGAAACAGCTGTCTCCGGAAGGCTTTTCTTCATTGCAGCCAGGAACGTTGAACGTCTGAGTGCCGCGTCAGCCACTGTCAATCTGAATGACTGACTGGAAAAGCAGTGACCTGCCAATTAGTAAAAGAGCCCCCTAAGTGCTTAAGTTAGAGATGGTCTCAGGGAGGGTCTACCTTAGCAAAGCCCCTGGCCACCAAAGTAGAAAAGTGGCCAAGATTCCTCTTTCACATTTTTCAAGTTGGGAGAGAGAGAGAGAGAAAACAAAAACAAAAACAAAAAACTCTTCTTAAACCACTGTCATCACATTGCTAAAGAGGCTACGGATTGAATTTGTGGTCCTCTAAATTGCATGCCTTCATCTTACCCATAAAAGGGACCTATTTGTAACACATCATGTGTTACACATTGGCTTGGCTGATTTTTTTTTTTTTATTTCAAAAGAAAAAAAATGTTATTTTTTTTTTTTAGATTTATTTTATTTTTTTTTTGTATTAATCACAGGTTATTTTGTATCCCAGCCGTAGCCCCCTCCCTCATTTCCTCCCAATCCCACCCTCTCTCCCTCTTCTCTCTCCTGCCCCTTTCCAAGTCCACTGATAGGGGAGGACCTCCTCTCCTTCCATATGACCCTAGCTTATCAAGTCTCTTCAGGACTTGCTGCAATGTCCTCTTCTGTGGCCTAGCAAGGCTGCTCCTCCCTCAGGCGGTGGGGGGGTGTCAAGGAGCTGGCCATTGAGTTCATGTCAGAAATAGTCCCTTCCCCTTACTAGAGAACCCATTTGGATACTGAGCTACCATGGGCTATATCTGGGCAGGGGTTTTAGGTTATATCCATACATGGTCCTTGGTTGGAGAAACAGTCTCATGAAAGACCCCTGTGCCCTGATATATTTGGTCCTTGTGGAACTCCTGTCCTCTCTAGGTTTTACTAACTCCCCCTTCTTTCATATGATTCCCTGCACTCTGCCCAAGGTTTGGTTATGAGTCTTTTTTTTTTTTTTTCAATGCAGTTTATTCAGGAACCTTGAACAATCATCTGACCCTGGGGAAAGCCAGCCCACAGCTTAAATAGCCTCTGGGTAGCCAACCCCAGCATGCCACGTGGGCAATGCAGATAGGTCCACATACATGGAAGCAAGCCAGATCCTCAGCCTTAGCCAAATGTGGAGTTGTTCGTGACAGAGAGCACTCACCATCAGGAAGGTGGAAGGCGGAAACCAGCTCCATCTTTAAGGCGCGGCATTACGCCTACAGTTTCCCCTTTTTGTTTTAGACACATCAGGCAAGAGTAGAGGTCTGATCTCTGATATTAGAAATAAATTGGGACTTTGTACTGATGTTCATTTAGGTGTCATCCAAAGAGCATCAGACCCGTCTGATACCTTTTTCTCAGAGGCGGGACCTGGGGCATCAACCCGCATGCAATCAGACATGCTCTTCTCTGGGTCGAAAGCGGCTGACCCTGAGTGCAGTGCTTAGCCTCGCATCCTGAGCGTAACATTTTAGCTTTTTATGGTAGCCAACCATGTTTGGGGAGACTGTCCTGCTTCAATGGTTGTAAAGGCCTGAATGGTCATGGCTGCATTACGCTGTTGTGAGACTCTAATCTTGCATATATACCACAGGCAAACCAAGGAGACCAACACCAGAAGGCCTGCTAACGCTCCCATGCCTGCCCATTCCTTCAGATGATTCATGGCTGCAGCAATCCATGATGATAATCCTGTGGCTAGTCCTGTGTCCACTCTGGTAGAATTTACCGTGACAATGGCCACTATCAGCTGCTCCATCGTAGTATCGAATTCTCCAGTCCAATTACCTAAAATATAGCTAGACAATTGTTTAGACAGATTTGCAGCACAGGGAAAATTCTCATGTTGTATGCTAGTGACTCAAAGTCCAGCATACTTTCATTGACAGCCAAGTTGAGCGATTTGCCATAGGGTATCAATTTGCTCCTGCACGAGGTCAATCCTCTGATTGAACACCATCAAGCCTCTTTTTAGTTGCACATTAATTCCTTTTTGTACATCTAAGGCATGAGCTACATTGGCTAAAAGGTTATTCAGGGTCTGAGCAGTCTGCACAGTATGACTCCTGGCTAATGCCGCGGTGGTAGCTCCAACAGCCGCCAATGAGATGGCAGTAACAATGGCGGCTGTAATTCCAAGATCTCTTTTCTGTCTGAAGAGACTCATAGCATGAGGGGCATCAATGGGCACAGGTACCCAGCGAGGCATGCAAGTAACCAGCTAGTAAATTTACTAGCATTCCAGCATTGGGCAAAAAAGCAAGTATCATTACCACAATTACTTGGCTCTATCTGGCTAATAATGAATAAAAATGTGGGATATAAACAAACAGGTGTGGGCTTATAGGAAATATTATGAGAAGCCTTAACCCCCTCGTTGGAACATCCTGCATCAGTTCTAGAACTAGCAGTGGTGGTGTCCGAGGTCTGAGTAGGTTCAGGAGACCATTGCCCCCAGGGGCGAGACGTGCTCCATGCCAATTGACTAACTCCATGTTTTCCTCCACTTTTGAAAGTCATTTAAGGTTCTTAAATTATTTTTTCCCTTTTTTTAAAATTTTTTCATCAATTACACTTTATTCATTCTGCATCCCCCCATAAGCCCCTCCCTCCTCCCCTTCCAATCCCACCCTCCCTCCTCCCTCTGCATGCATGCTACTCCCCAAGTCCACTGATAGGGGAGGTTCTCCTCTCCTTTCTGATCTTAGTCCATCAGTTCACATCAAAAGTGGCTGCATTGTCCTCTACTATGGCCTGGTAAGGCTGCTCCCCCTCAGGAGGAGGTGACTAAAGAGCAGGCCAATCAGTTCATGTCAGAGGCAGTCCCTCTTCACATTACTATGTAACCCAATTGGACTCTGAACTGCCTTGGGCTACATCTGTGCAGGGGTTCTGGGTTATCTCTATGAATAGTCCATGGTATATACTCACTCATATAGACATACAACATAGGACAAACCCACTAAAACCTGTGCATCTAAAGAAACTAAGCAAGAGAGAGGACCCTAACTAAAATGTCCAATCCCCATCCGGAAAGGCAAAGAGGATGAACATCAGAAAAAGAAGAAAACAGGAAACAACCTAGGAACCTACCACAAAGGGCCTCTGAAAGCCTCTGCCCTACAGACTATCAAAGCAGATGCTGAGCCTGATGGGCAACTGTTGGGCAGAGTGAATGGAATTTTAGGTAAGAACTGGGAAATAGTAAGAGCTGGAGAGGACAGGGTCTCCACAAGGAGAGCAACAGAACAAGAAAATTTGAACACAGGGAACTTCCCAGAGACTCATACTCCAACCAAGGACTGGTTATGAGTCTTAATATCTGCTTTGATACACTGCTAGGCAGAGTCTTTCAGAGGCCCTCTGTGGTAGGCTCCTGTCCTGTTACTTGTTTTCTCCTACATCCAATGTCCATCCCATTTGTCTTTCTAAGTGAGGATTGATCATCTTACCCCAGGTCCTCTTTCTTGTTTATCTTCTTTAGGTGTATAGATTTCAGTATATTTATCCTATCTTATAGGTCTATGTAAGTGAGTATATAGCATGTGTGTCTTTCTGCTTTTGGATACCTCACTCAGGATGATCGTTTCTAGGTCCCACCATTTGCCTGCAAATTTCATGATTTCCTCATTTTTAATTGCTGAGTAGTATTCCATTGTGTAAAAGTACCACGATTTCTGTATCCATTCCTCAACTGAGGGAGATCTGGGTTGTTTCCAGGTTCTGGCTATTATGAATAAAGCTGCTACAAACATGGTTGAGCAAATGTCCTTGTTGTGTACTTGAGCATCTTTTGGATATATGCCTAGGAGTGCTATAGCTGGATCTCGAGGAATCACTATTCCTAATTGTCTGAGAAAGCACCAGATTGATTTCCAAAGTGGTTGTACAAGTTTGCATTCCCACCAGCAATGGAGGAGGGTTCCCTTTTCTCCACAACCTCTCCAGCATGTGTTGGTGTGTGTCACTTGAGTTTTTGATCTGAGCCATTCTGATGGGTGTAAGGTGAAATCTTAGGGTTGTTTTGATTTGCATCTCCCTGATGGCTAAGGACATTGAACACTTCTTTAAGTGTTTTTCTGCCATTCTGCAATCCTCTACAGAGAGTTCTCTGTTTAACTCCATGCCCCATTTTTTAATTGGATTACTTGATTTGTTGCTTTTTAACTTCTTGAGTTCTTTATATATACTGGATATTAGCTCTCTGTCAGATGGAGGGTTGGTGAAGATCCTTTTGTTTTGATGACAGTGTCTTTTGCTTTACAGAAGCTTTTCAGTTTCATGAAGACCCATTTATTGATTGTTGAGCTTAGAGCCTGTGCTGTTGGTGTTCTGTTCAGGAAGTAGTCTCCTGTGCCGATGAGTTCTAGGGTCTTCCATACTTTTTCTTCTAACCGATTTAATGTGTCTGGTTTTATGTTGAGGTCTTTGATCCACTTGGACTTTAGTTTTGTGCAGGGTGATAAATATGGATCTATTTGCATTTTTCTGCATATAGACATTCAGTTGGACCAGCACCATTTGTTGAAGATGCTGTCTTTTCTCCATTGAATGGTTTTGGCTTCTTTGACAAAAATCAAGTATTCATTGATGTGTGGATTTATTTCTGGGTCTTCTATTTGGTTCTTTTGATCCTCCTTTCTGTTTCTATGCCAATACCATGCAGTTTTTATTACTATTGCCCTATAGTATAGCTTAAGATCAGGGATGGAGATACCTCCAGATGATCTGTTGTACAGGATCGTTTTTGCAATTCTGGGATTTTTGTTTTTCCATATGAAGTTGAGAATTTTTTTGTTCAAGTTCTGTAAAGAATTGTGTTGGTATTTTGATGGGAATTGCATTGAATCTGTAGATTGCTTTTGGCAGAATGTTGGCCGATCTTGAGACATGGTGGCCACCCATCTGTTGGTTACCTCTGAGGCTGTTCTTGAGGAATTGGAAGGGCTGTTGTATGCTACATTTGTCTGGAGTAGCTAGAGCATGTATTAGGTAGATAGTGAGACTCTTTCAACTTTTATATTTTTAATGAGAGTTAATATACATATGGCTTTAGGAGAAGGCACATGACTCTTTGTGGACTAATTTGCCCCTCACGTATCAGTTATTTGAAAGCTTATTGTATCTGTATGGGGATAGAAAGTTGTGTGGGGAATAAGAGTCTCTGGATCTGATTCCCCATCATTGGAAGGTGTATGCTTTGATTTTTTTAAACCTACTTTATTTGGGGCTCCTTATGTCTCTTTCTCCCTTCTCCACCTGAATCCTTTCCAACATACCAACACCAGGTGGGAGAGAAAGGAGGTTAATGGGGAGAGTGGGCACTCTTCAGCTGCTTCCTGTTGGTTAGGGTTATTGGGTTCCTAAATCTTCTACCTCCCTTCCAACCCACCAACCTTAGGTAGGAGATGTGGATCTTTTTAGAAGTAGTTCCTTGGGGAAATTCCACTATTCATTGTCAGGATATCAGCAGTCCAGTCAAACAACAAACCAGCAATCCAGCAGTAGCAAAAGCGGAGCAGGATTCAGCAGAAGTGGCACAAAGAATTCTCCGGAGCATGTAAAAGTGAAGCGAAGCAATGCGATGAGTGAAGCATTCTCTGTCTGTCAGCTTCTATTCTTAGAGTCCACACCAGGATCCTTTTCAGCTGGCAAAACCCACACCCCCTTCACAAGGTGATTTCCTGTTGGCAAGGATCCTATCAGCTATGGACAACCCATTCCTGCATCCCACAAGTGGGACTATAACCAAAACATATCCACACACCACAAACCAAACTACTACTACCGGAGGCCAATTCTGTTCTCCTCCAGCTCTTTTGTGAAAGAAAGGATATTCCCAATATTATCCTCAGTGGTCATTACAGAGACAAGTCTTCATCTGTCCCCCAGGGCTTTCGCTCAGGGCTTTCCTGGGTCAAATACAACATCACCTTAACCATAATTC
This sequence comes from Meriones unguiculatus, assembly GCF_030254825.1. Classification (NCBI taxonomy): domain Eukaryota; kingdom Metazoa; phylum Chordata; class Mammalia; order Rodentia; family Muridae; genus Meriones; species Meriones unguiculatus. The sequence continues at coordinate 19,374,220 of NC_083352.1, forward strand.
CACTGCCCCAGTGACGATTTAATAGCAATGTAAAATGACTTAAAAAAGAGTGTTGAGAACATGAGGACTAAGGGAGAGCAGCAGTGGCTCCTGGCTCCAACTTTCTTCTCCTTCAGTGTTACACAGGGCAGGAATTTCAAAGTGATGCAATGCTTTGTTGGGCCTGGACCAGGGCCTTGGTCAGAGTAGATTGGAGGGCAGTCTCCCATGGGAATGGGTTTTGAAGTTATAGTGTTTAGTGTTTAAAAGACTGTGGTAAGGGTGAGTGGAGCTTTGCACTAAGCTAGATTTAGTTTATGCTGCTCACAGCTTTCATTTAGGTAAGTAATGACAAAACATGGGCACCCTAGAGGCAAACAAAGTCAAGACCAAAGGAAAAACTTGGTCAGAAGTGCATTCAACTGTAACTATTCGGGGTGGTGGTGGTAGAAGCATATCAGTCGTCTAGAAATCCAGGTAACCAGCAACAGCAAACAGCAAAAGCAGCAGCAGCAGGATGAACCAGCAGCAAGCAGCCCTCCTCCCGGCGGCCACACCTTCTTCCTCTGGGCTGTCATATTTATACCCCTCCAAGTCCTCAGAATTCAACCTGGCAAAGAGCATGCTCCACATGAGACACTTAACAGGTGTGGATGAACTAAAACCCCCAACATAGAATTTTAACAAAAACATCTTTACATAACATAAACCAGAACATCCACAACACTTTTAACATTGGGAACAAAGATGGTCGTGATGTCAGAGGCATCCAGAAACTCAGCTGAACTTCCATGGTTAAAAAAAAACAAACCTGCTGTCAAATAAGTTCATCTGCATGCTGAGCTCACCTTGTCTGAGATGGGAAGAGCTTACTGTGGGTTAGGTGTGTACTCTGGCAGACAGCAGATGTGAGCAAGTGAGGAAAGTGCAGGGATGGCAGAAAGGGTGGATGGAGAACGAAGCTGCATCTCACCAGTGTCTCAGAAGACTTCCTTTTATAGGCGCATTTATCCTCTTTTTCCCATCAGGTTCCCACTGTGGTTATTTAAAGCCAAACTGCATAGATTTCCCTCATCAAATAACTCAACAAGCCCACGGTTTAGTCTTGCTGTGTCTGTAAAACCAGCCAGCCAACTAACCCACTGACTGACTGACCAACCAATCAACTCTCTGACAAGCGTTAGGCATTTTGTCACCGCAGCAGGAAGTTGACAGACACACAAACTGGAGAGCAATCTTGGTAGCTTTAAAGCAGCAGTTCTCAGCACTGTGGGTTGCGACCCCTCTGACTCCAAAAATTTTTCATTATGATTCATATCAGCAAAATTATAAAGTATCAATAAAAATAATTTCATGGTGGGGGGGGTCACCACAACATGAAGAACTGTATTAAAGGGTCACAGCGTTTGGAAGGTTGAGAATCGCTACTCTAAGGTCTGAAACTCATGACCATAGGTAATAGAAGGGACCATTTACAGGACTGTGTTTTGATTTTCAGGCAGAGGCGGAGGATGGAGAGAATGTGACTTAGCACCAGAGTGGTTGCAGGTCACACTCTGAAGAACCGATGGGTTGAGACCAAATAGATAACCTGAGTGGAGAGGTCACTTTCACTTGATCCCTGAGCCGGAAGGCATCCGTTTTCAGGGTGTCAGGCTGAAGAACAGAAAAGATGATACAGTGTTCCCTTTGAGGCTCCAGTGTGTGTGTGTATGTATGTATGTACCACACGTGTGCAGTGCCTGTAGAAGTCAGAAGAAGGCATCAGATACCCTGTAGCTGGTGTTAAGAGACGGTTGTGAGCGTCCAGGTTTTTGGTAGGAACTGAACTGTATGTTTGTCTACCACATGGTGCTTGGAGAGGTCAGGTGAGGGAGGGGTCTGCTGGAACTGGAGTTATGAGTGGCCGTGAGCCTTTTCGTTAGAGCGCTCCTGCAGGACCCTCGTAAGCAGCTGGGGTTGTCAGTTCATCCACTCCATCCTGATGGGTAGGACACCTGAAGCCATAACAGTTATTTGTACAAAACTACACAATTATTAAGGGTTGGAAATCAAGGTTTCTGACTGCTGTTCCGGTGACTCCCCTGCCAGTTTTAACTGCAGGCCACCCTCCCACATACAGTATTTCCTGCCACCACCGCTGCCCATCATAATTACAGGCCAGCCCGCCCACATACATCATTACCTACAGCCACCTCTCCCTGCCATACCGACCTGTGCCATATTGATTGCTATCTGTAACCACCCCTACCAGCCCTACCAATCAAGGCAACCTGCCATCATTACCTGTAAAGCCATCCCAGCCTATCCCGTTAACTCTGCCAACGTGCCATCATTACCTGTAACCATCTCTGCCAGCCCTCCTAACCAGGGAAACCTGCCCCCGCAGTTCTACCAATCATGCAAACCCTCCCTACGCTACCAGTCTAAGCCCCAGTCAAGCCATCTTTGAGTTTCTAGTGTACAGCCACAGAGCATTTTCCTTGCTTGCTCCCGACTCTTCTCCTTACTCCTCCTCCCCCTGCCCCCGCCTCCCAGCTCCCTGGCCCTTGAGTGTGCACTTGGTCCCTGCGGTGGTTTAACCTGGAAGCAGATGTCAGTCCGCCGGCCATGGCCTGCAACAAGGCCTCTCTTCAGAAGCTCATGGTCCAGGTCCAGTTATGCATCCGTTTCAGAGAAAAGGATGCTGGGGATTTGTGTTTCTCACAAGCTTTGAGCTGACTGGGCAGTTGGAATGGTCCTGGAGACACTACCGTATGTGATGAATGTGACGGGCATCCATGTAAGTCACTCAGTGGTGCTCACACAATTCCTGGGTCCCGGAGGGTGGGGGGCGAGCCCTGCACTCGTGGCACCCTCAAACCCACCTGGAGAGGCTCTGGCCTGTGGGCTGTAGCTGCTTTAGATCTCCTCCTTGGGAGCTTCCTGTAGAAGGGTGTAGCTTCCGGATGATACCCACAGCCTGCTGGTGTAGAGTTTGGAATGTAGGGAGAATTTACTATTTTTATTAATAGGCAAGGAGAACTAGTATCTGAAGTACACTCCCCTTCACAAGGAGCTCGTCTGCACGGAACTGCAGTGTGATCTACAATCCACTAGAGGACTCCCAAGTCCCACACCCAACCTTCACAGTAGGAACCTTTAACCCAACCCAGCCCAATCCAATCCAACCTAACCCAACCCAACCCAACTCAAACCGAAACCACACCTTTTCCGGTTCCGGCTCCTCACAGGAAACAGTACATCGGGAGTCATCTGTTTTCCATCCCCTTAGGAAGTCGGGCCATCCAGGAGAAAGTTCTCTTAGAGTCCCAGGTCTTACTCTATGCCTACTTCGAGCTAGAACTCAGGTGTACAGAAAGCACAGGCCGACTGAGGATTCGAGAATGGCTCTCTCTCCAGTTTGGGCCGAAATTGTAACTAAATGAATTATCTATATTTTATATGCATGTATCTATGCATTTCCTCCCTACTGCATTTCCCCTCTCTGCTCTCCTCTCAGTCCCTCTCCCTTAGATTCCCCCCATCCCCATCCACTCCTCCGTTTCTCTTCAGGAAAAGGCAGGCCTCCCATGAATATCAACCAGCCACATCAAGTTGCAGTAAGACTAGGCACCTCCTTTTTTATTGAGGAGAGATGAGGCAACCCAGTAGGAGGAAAGGATCCCAAAGGCAGGCAACAGAAGTAGAGACAGGCTCTGCTCCCACTGTTGAGAGGACCATAAGCAGACCACGCTACACTACTGTAACATACGCAGAAGGTCTAGGTCGGAGCCATGCAGGCTCGCTGGTTGGTGGTTTTTAATCTCTGTGAGCCTCTATGAGCCCAGGTGAGTTGATTCTGTAGGTTTTCTTATGCTGTCTTTGACCCTCTGGCTCCTACAATCCTTCTGCTCCTTCTTCCAAAGGATTCTCCATGCTTTACTTAATGTTTGGCTGTGGGCCTTTGCATCTGTTTCCGCCAGTTGCTGGGTGAAGCTTCTCTGATGACAACTGGGCTGGCCGCCATTCTAGGAGTATAGCAAAGTATCTTTAGGAATCGTTTCATTGATGTTTTTTTCTGGTCATCTTTAGTTCTGTACTAGGCCTCTGAGCTATCCAGCGTCTGGTTCCTTGCTCTCCCAGCAGTGTCAGGGGTGGGCTCCCTCCCATGGCCTGGGTCTCGAGCTGGACCAGTTAGGGGTTGGGCACTCCCACAGTTCCGGCGCCACTGTTACCCTTGCCCATCTTGTAGGCAGGACAAACTGTAGGTCGAAGGTTTCACGGCTGTGTCCCAGTAGCTCCATCGGCAGTCTCGCCTGGATACAGGAGACGGCCAGTTCAGGCTGCATATCCCCCATTGCTAGGCGAGGGCCCAGATCCAGGGCTGGTTCTTATGACTCAGGGCTCTGGAAACAGTACAAAGATACTGTGTGGGGCTGTAGGAGAATCAGTTCTGATCGTGACTTTGCAGTCAGTTAGCTGTGTGACTCTCTAGAACAACTGGACCATCCTGGGCTTTGGTTTTGTAGCTTGTAGAACGATGCTGGCTTAGCTGTCACATGCAAGCTTTACAGAGCAAAGAGATCACTCGTTCAGACTCCATTTCCCTGCTTTTAGCTCCCAATAATTCCTGATCTAGACTCTCAGGCTCTTGCTTTCTTTTGCTACACTACACCAAGCAAAAAAATGGTGCGCGTGCCAGATGATTCTGTTGAGGCCAAGACACCTTAGGGATTATCAGTGTTGTGTAATTACACTCCCTGCAATCAGACACATTTATTAAATGGAGTGCTCAAGGAGATATAGTTTATATATATATATATATATATATATATATATTTATATATATAGTTTATATAACTTTGTAAAAAGTCATTGAAAGAGGGCCAGAGAGCTATCTCAGTGGGTGGGTAAAGGCACTTGTTGCCAAATCCTCTGACCTGAGTTTCATTCTCTGGAGCTCTTGGGCTGGAAGGAGAGAACTGACCCCCTACACGTTGTCCTTAACCTCTAGACACCTGCTGTATCTTGCACATCCACTCATAGATACAACACAGTGAATGTAAGAAGTAGTTTAAAGAAAACCATATGGCAGAAGAACATATTATCAGTTCGCATAAGTTTGCTCACTGACTAAGCTAATGGTTAGCATGGGCCAAGCATCTCAGCCCATTCAGCTGCCATCTGCAGCGGATGATAAAGCTGTGCAGCTGGATTTGGCTCAGTCATCACCTGGTACTTATATTTATGTAGTTTCCTGAGGCACATCTTCCACGCCTTTAAGGCCGTGGTTCGAAACCTTCCTAAGGCTGCAGCCCCTTAATACAGTTCCTCATGTTGTGGTGACCTCCAACCATTTATTTTTTTTTTCCATGAAGTTATTTCTGTTGCTACCTTGCAACTGCATATTTTTGCTACTGTTATGAGTCATAAGGTAAAAAACAATCTGTGCTTTCTGATGGTCTCTTGGGGGTCAATGCCCACCGTCTGAGAACCACTGCCTTAAGGTGTCAAATGCGACACAACTATGTGTCCAAGCACCAGAGACCTTCCCTCAGGTTTAAGTTCTAATCATTGCCTTCTTTACATTCACTCAGTGTGAGCTCTGGATGGACTCAATTATGCTTTGGAACCACACATACCTCTCCCCCTACGTCTTCCTTTTTTCTTTTCAATAGTGTCAGACCTCATAGTGTAAATAGTAAGAGAACAATTGGTGAATAAAAGCTAGCTAATTATTTGGCTGTGTGTTGGCTCATGTGTGCAAGCATGTTCATGTAGCCTAGAATGGAGGAACCAGAATCTTGATGGTGGTTGGATCAGGAAGCTTGATGATAAGAGTTCTTATTATTCTGTAGATTAGCCCTCTGTCGTATGTAGGGTTGGTGAAGATCCTTTCCCAGTCTGTAGGCTGTTGTTTTGTTTTGATTACAGTGTCCTTTGCTTTACAGAAGGTTTTCAGTTTCATGAGGGCCCATTTATTGATTGTTGATCTTAGAGCCTGTGCTGTTGGTGTTCTGTTCAGGAAGTTGTCTCTTGTGCCAATGAGGTCAAGGCTCTTTCCCACTTTTTCTTCTAACGGATTTAGTGTGTCTGGTTTTATGTTGAGGTCTTTGATCCACTTGGACTTTAGTTTTGTGCAGGGTGATAAATATGGGTCTGTGGAAGAAGTTAAACACCAACAAACTAAATAATCCAATTAAAAAATGGGGTGCAGAGATAAGCAGAATTCTCAACAGAGGAATGTCAAATGGCAGAAGAAACACTTAAAGAAATGCTCAACGTCCTTAGTTATCCAGAAAATGCAAATCAAAATGATCCTGAGATTTCACCTCACACCCATTAGAACAGCTAAGATAAAAAACTCAAGGGATGATGCATGCTGGAGAGGATGTGAAAGGGGAACCTTCCTCCACTGCTGGTGGGAATGTAACCTGCACAATCATTTTGGAAATCAATCTGGCACTTTCTCAGAAAATTAGGAATAGTGTTACCTTAAGATCCAGCTATACCACTCCTGGGCATATATCCAAAAGATGCTCCACCATTCAATAAAGACATTTGCTCAACTATGTTCATAGCAGCTTTATTTGTAATAGCCAGAATCTGGAAACAACTTAGATGTCTCTCAACGGAGGAATGGATACAGAAAGTATGGTACACTTACACAATGGAATACTATTCAGCAATTTAAAAAAATAATAATTTGCAGGCAAATGGTGGGAACTAGAAAAGATCATCTTGAGTGAGGTAACCCAGAAGCACAAAGGCACATATGGTACATACTCACTTATAAACAACAAAGAGGATCCTAGGGAAGATGCTTAATCCTCCTTCAGAAGGGCAAACAGGATGGACCTCGGAAGTAGGAGAACATGAGAAACAGGACAGGAACCTTCCACAGAGGACTTCTAAAAGATTCTATCCACCAGGGCATCGAAGGAGATACTGAGACTCATAGCCAAACTTTGGGCAGAGTGCAGGAAACCTTATGGAAGAAGAGGGAGATAGAAAGACCTGGAGGGGACAGGAACTGCACAAGGAGACTAACAGAACAACAACAACAACAAAAAACCTAGGCCCAGGGGGTGGGCTTCTGCAGAGACTGATACTCCAACCAAGGACCACGCATGGGGAGGACCAAGAACCCTGCTCAAAGGAAGCCCGTAGGCTGCTCAGTTTCCAAGTGGGTTCCGTGGTAAGGGGATCAGGGACTGCCTCTGACATGAGCTCAGTGGCAGGTTCTTTGATCACCTTCCTCCGAGGGGTGCAGCCTTTCCAGGCTACAGAGGAAGATGATGCAGCCAGCCCTGATAAGACCTGATAGGCTAGGGTCAGATAGAAAGGGAGGAGGTCCTCTCTTATCAGGGGACTAGGGAAAGGACATAGGGGGAAAGGAGGGAGGTTGGGTAGGAGTGGCAGAAGATAAGGGAGGGGGATACAAAGTGAATAAATTGTAATGAATGAATAAATAAATAAATAAATAAATAAATAGGAAAAGTGTCAGGACAACACTACTCTCACAGTCCAAAACCTACTCAGCATGACCTACTTTTCCAGTGGGAACTGCACCTGTTTTGTCTCACTTCACATTCCTTTCATTACTGTTGTGAGTACGCCTTTTCTGGAGGCAGCTGGGAAAACCCCCTCATCCTAGGATGCAGACAAGAGTTTCTTCTATCAGCAGACAGCACTGGGTCAGTCTGGACCTACAGAGTTTGGCCCTAGAACGTAGCTTGCTCTCCAGTGACAATGGAGATTGTCTCAAATATCCAGCGATATTTGCTTGTCTGGCTGCACAGAGCATTTCTCTGGCAGCTGCCTGGCTGGGCTGTATGACTGCTGCAGAGAAGTGAGACCAGCATCCGTGCCTGGCTCAGAGAAGGGCAGGTTTTTTGAGAGATAAGCCGCGCTTTGGTCACAGTCTGTTTTTTAATTTTTTTTTTTTTATTCTCATCCATTTTTCAGGAAGGGAGTCAGGCATTTTTGTTTACAGAGACATCAGAGCGGAAGCTACATATAGACAAGTTATCTTCCAGCACCGGACCTGCTTCTCTCTAAAGCCTATGCTCTTTGGAGGGGTTGTCGAGTTGTTATGGATGGGGAAGAGACTTTCTCTAAAGCAGAAGGAAGGAGAGGGCTTTTTAAGACCCAGGAGCAGAGGCCAGCTGTTCCTCCTAGAAAGCAGGACCTCTTCTAATATGCTTGGTGTGTGCATATGTGCATGAGTGTGCACCTGGATGGGAGGTGGGGAGGGAGAGACGAAGAGGGAGAGAGAGAGAGAGAAAGAGAGAAAGGCTGTAGCCCTCAGTGAGGCAGGATCCCATTCCTGAACTCTCTGCTTTTTATAGAGTCCTCAGCATCAGACCTGGCACCAGCGGCTGCTGTTGCTAATTCTGAGGGACCATGTTGATGGCTACTGACCTATCCTCTGGGGTCAAGACAGACTGGAGGCTACAGGGGCTTGTAAGCTTGCCAGATTCCTTTGCTGCCCTAGGGAAGAAGATGGGGATATTTTAATGCTGAGATTGGATTTCCTGCTCCGTAATAGAAAGACAAGTACACTTACATATATAATTTCCCAGGAAGAAAAGGGATTCTTGCTGTACATCATGGTGAGTGACAGCATGGGTTTTTCCTTTCCTATCTTCCTTTAAGGACCAGTCTTACATATTAGTCTGTGACAGACCATGGAGACCCAGGAGGAAAGATAGCAGGTTTCCCACAGGAACTTGGGGTGCACATCAGAGACAGGCAGGGTGGAGCAGAGTAACGTGGCCAGAACACCAAAAGGGAGCCTGGGGAGCCTGGATGGGAGGCCAGAGCTTGGTCTACTGGCTCCGAGCACAGGGCTCCTTTCATTTTTTTTTTTTTTTTTTTGACATTTCATCACAGAGCACCATCTGGGCACCAGGAGACTAATAGGACACTGCCATTTGCATGCTTCTGCCTGTGCATGGCCTGGACACAAGCCCAAAGTAATGGGCCCACTGATCACAGGACTGAAATCCATGTGAGCCCCACGACCTCTTGTTATTAGTTATCACTCTCTTGTTATTAGTTACCGGTGTTGGACCCGGTGTCAGAAAGCTGACCCACACACACAAGTAGAAGGTTAGTGAGCTATTGTTGAGGAACCTTAAAACCGCACAAAATCCCTCTCTGTAAAGTCAAATTCATTTTGGTGCCTCCACGCCACCCCATAGCCTGTCACAGTTAGGTAGTTTGTTTTTCTTTCTGGCTGCTTTCTCTATGTGGCTCTGGCTTTGCACCTGCTCATTGGTTAGATCTGTACCTGCTAGAGCTTCCCCTCCCTGCTCCCCTCCCCATTCCCCTCCCCGTGCCCTCCTCCCGCCACCCAGGTGTGTGTGCACGTATAGAAGAAAGGAAACTGCTTTATCTCCCATGAAGAAGATGGAACAGGAAAAATGGTGGTACAGCCTCATGAGTGAAACTGAGAGATGACACCCCACCAGCTTGTCTCCTGCCACCAGGAAGAGGGGGACCAGCAGGCTCACGGGAACAAAGAGATAGTCTGACATCAGCATGCATGGGTCCCATTAGGGGTCACAGTAGGTGACAGAATATCATCACCACTTGGAAGCTCCTGGTCCAAACTGAAGAACCGGTGACGGAGATCATGAAATGCAGGCATTACACAGATCTACAAACACAAGAAAACACCACTGTGATGTTTTAAACTTGTCTAGCCTCATCTTTCTCTCTTGTGCCATCTCTCTTCTGTAAAACAGTGAGTTAATAAGTCAGGAGTTAGGACCCAGAGATGTATTTTAGCCTCATAAGACCTGACAGCTCACTGGGCATCAGTGAAGTGCACTTTAAGAAACCCACACGGAAGGGAGGTGACTTGTGACTATTTTCATCTCAGGCAGCTGGTCATGATCCCCTTGGGTTCCATCTCGACTTTGAACCACTTGTATTTTGTTTTGCAACCCTGTTCCTTTCCTGTGGAAGCGCCCTGTCGATGAAAAGAAGAATTTTCTCTCCAAAGCAGACATCATGACAGGCTTCCTGCTGGTCCTTTTGGTTCTTGGTGTCATTCTTCCAGGTAAGATCATCTTAAACTAAATGCAAACTGCAGGTGTCAGGTTGTTCAAGGGAGGGAAAACAGCACTGTGGGTCATGTTATTACTGTAAAAGTCAGACATCGATCCCTTGAAGATAAGCTTTAAAATGTGGTTCGGATGGATAAGTCCATGAGATCCCTTATAGACAGATTGCTAAAGAAGTCAGAGCGTTGAGTACGGTTTGCTCATTTACTGCATGTTGCTCTTTTGAATCACTGTGCATTATGAGCCCGGCAGACATATAAGAGGGAAATGTTACTCTCAGAATTGCTAAAATGTCCAGCAGAAATTTACTAGGTGGACATTTTAATGTTATGTTTACTAACAATTATATTAGATATTTGATTTTGTAAATATTTAGTTTTGTAATTTTAATTTAATTGACAGGTCTATCCTATAGACCTCTTAATAATTGAATAGTTTTTTAAAACTTGGAAGTTTCATGTATTTCAATAATATAATAATAAAAAAAAAACAAATGTCTCTGAATATTTGTGTGCTATGTGACCAAGGGAAAAGGGACTGTTGATAAGGAAAGAGAACTAATAGGAGATGAGAATGAAAGCACAAAGGGTGGGGTCAGGTAATGAGGAAGGCGCTCCTGAAGGTTTAGGGGACAGTGGTTACTCATGTGTCACATTACTGGGGTTTGGAATCCTTTGTTACAAAACTTAGAAACAAAAAGTTTTGTCATGAAGCTAAGAGCAAGCTTTTGAGAAGTGCTGCTCCATAAGCAATTTGTCTTTGTTTCTCAGTAGTATTTCCGCCACATTTGATAATTACAACTTTCAGGTCTCATCAGGACTGCCTGGATCCTCTTCCTCTGTGGCCTGGCAAGACCAAATCGCCAGGGGGAAGTGACCAAAGAGCAGGCAACCGAGTTCATGACAGAGGCAGCCCCTGCTCCCCTTACTCAGGAACCCACATGGAGACTGAGTTGCCTATTGGCTATTTCTGTATGGGGTGTGTGTGTGTGTGTAGGTCCTCTCCATGCATGGTCCTTGGTTGATGCACCAGTCTCTGCAGGGCCCTCTGGGCTCAGATTTTTTAGCTTTGTTGGTCTCCTAGTGGAGTTCCTGTCCCCTCTGTGTCCTTCTATCCCCCCTTCTTCCATAAGACTCCCAACTTTCCGATTGAGAGCTGAACATCTAGAACTCAATCCTAGATTTAAAAGTCATAGGTTGTGAGGTCCGCAGGAACACTGTTATACATACCTTCAGAAGTGGCCTTCCACCATGCCCACACCCAGAAGCAAGCATGGTGCCCACAAAGTGCAGAGAACACCAAGCTCATTTCTACATAGCACCACATCTGTTCTCTGAAAAGTCTTAAGTATAGTCTTGTAGTTATAAAAATGATAATTAGCTTTTGGATGTTTAGCATATGATGAATGTTCATGCATCTGACTTATCTTTTGCCTTGACTTATTTGGATGTTCCTTTTACTGTGAAAGAGTTGGTTCTTACAATGCATTTCCCGAGGATGCCACCTCAGTGGTTAGCAAAGATAATTAGCATTCACCCTATGCTTAACTCTGCCTTGTCCTCTGTGCACAGTAAGTATTCCATCAGAAAACTGGAATTGGAAGAGAACCTGGCGTTTCTTTCTCTCTCCAGTGTGGAGGCTGCCAGAGTGTGGGCATGTATTCTGTGAGTGTCTATTTCTCATGGATCATAATAATAACCCAATAACCCACAATCAATCTAACTGTGAGACAACTTAGATTTTGGGCGGACCCTCCTTCCTCATGTTCTTTAATCTTAATATTCACTGTAAAAATACTTAATTTCACAAACTTATTTTTTCAGATGACACTTGATATACACCCTATCCTTTTTTGTATTTCTGGCTTTGGTAGATGAGAACAATTTCATATTACTGTGAAACATCTCTAGCATTGACCTTTCACATTTGAGTGCTTGTATGTGCTCCCAAAGAGGAAGATCTTTGGCTTATTTGCCTTCCCAGCACTCTTCCTGTGGGATAATGGCTATTTACTCATTCAGTGAATATTTATTAAGCATCTACTGTACCCTGGGAATACTTTCAAGATATGTGAATATATGGGAGAATAGAGCCAAGTCATTCTAATAAGCTCCCATGCTTGGAAGAATCCGTTAAATATTTACTATTTGGTTTCACCTTGAGTACCAGAAGTGACTACCATTCCTGTGACATAATAACAGTAAGGAAAACCAAAACACAGCAAAAGATGTCAAAAACATTGCCTCTCTCAAACAAAATTGTTGAAATCATTCAACTGTTAAATTTTTCTTTTCTCTCATAGTTGAAGATCAACAAAGATGCTATCTTTAGCAAAATCACAAAGAGTCCATGGAAGTTTCATTGGTTTTCTTGTCAGTTATGTATCCCTTGGAATAAGCAAGTTTGTCAGAGCCTCCTAAAAGGAAAATTGGTATGGGGATGGTAAGAGAGTGTGGACCCTTGAAGTCTGAGGCCAGGAAAATTGGTAATGAATAAAGAGCCCAAAAGAGAAACTCTTAATTCTAGAGGAAGAGTTCTTTTGTTTTCTCCTTTTTAATAGTATCTAATTATTTAATTTAATTTTTTATAATTTATTCACTTTACATATGATCATGACCTCTCCCTTATCTCCTCCCAGTCCTACTCTCCCTCCTTCTTGCCCCCTATCTATACCCCCTAGTCATCAGAAAGGGGGAGCCCTCCTTTCCTACCTTCTGACCCCAGCCTATCAAGTCTCATTAGGACTGCCTGCATCCTCTTCCCAGAGGAAGATTTCTGTTTGAAGCTGGCATTGGACATCAGTGGAGTACTGTGACCAAGGAGTGGTGCATAAAACATTCTCTTTATATTTCCTAAACCAAGAAGGGCTCAGTCAGTGGGTATTCTTGGGGCTTCTGCATGGATGCCAAGATTCTCTAGGAACAGGAGGAGCCACAACAGTCACCCACCCCGTGTTTACCATCCACATGCTTTGCCTAAGATGAAGAATCAGGACCAGATGGAAAACTTTTAACTCTGGCTTCGGCATCCACTGATGTTCAGACAGATCTGATGGACTTCTGTTTTAATGAGGGAGGAGTTTGGCAAGGGTCTTGACAATGCATTCCAAGGCTCAAAGTTCCTTGTGTAGAAGCAAGCAGCAGAAGGCAACAGAATCCCCATCTCTTCCTCTCAGCATATGCTCTCTGACCCTCTCTATTCCTTCCTTTTCTGTTCCTCTACTCGAGAATTTACTTGTCTGGCTGTAAAGAAAATATTTTGTGAAAAACAAGACAAGACAAAACAAAACAAAACAAAACAAAACAAAACAAAACAAAAGAGAATGTAAGTAGAGAGATGAGGAACAGGAGAAGATGGGGGAGATAAGGGAATGAGAAAGCCTCCTCAGGTGGACACATGTTCTTCATACTTGTTGCATGTACTCAGTATACGTTCATGGGATAGGTTCAAAGCTAGGTGATAAGGGCCGAATTTGAAGCACGAACACTCTTACTTTAAAGCCTTCTATGTCTGCCTCTAAGGAGAATGATTGCAGAGCGACATTGCCACTAAAGAATCCATGGACAAAGTGATGAAGCCCGAAGGTCAGACATCAGCTACAGAAGGGAACTTTTGAGTAGATTATGAAACACCAGAATGGAGTGTTCTCCTATGATCAAACAAATATTTGTGCCTCAGTTTTGGAATTTCATACTCTTCCAAGTGCTAGGCTGCATTAGACAGCAGGATGTGGTTTAGCTTTTTGAGCCTGTAGTAAAATACATTTAGTAGACAACTTGTGAGCATAAGACATGAATTTTATCTTGCCATTAGATTTCCTAGTCTATGATTAATGATCTCCTTTAGAGATTGTGAGGAGGGAGCAGGTTGTAGCAGGGAGATAGTAGAGTTGGGGTGGGGACTGCCTACATCGTGAACCAACGTACCAAAGGAAGAGGATTCCAGACTCCCATAATCCCCTCGTATGTGCCCTTGAATACCGTAAAGATCCCCCAACTTTACTTCTTAGAGGTTTTAGTACATCTCAAAGGCCACCCAACGCATGGGTCTTGGGGCCCCTGAACAGCTAGACCATAGCAAAGAGGAAGGCACTTTGGAAACTGCCTGGCGTCACTAAACGGCATCAAGAATGGCAACACTAGTGGACATGTGTTCCTAGAATCAAGCTGTTGAGAATATTTTAATCACATATTGTATATAACTATGTATAATATATGTTATATTCACTATGATATAGATATATATTATAATGAACGTAAGTCATCTACCCTCTTGCAACCTTCATGTAATCACAGGCAGGTAGAGAGGTCTGATTTAGCAGTCTGAAGATCACAAGCTGCTGCTTACTTTCAGCCTAGGGCTAGGCAAGTCCCTCCCTTTCAGTATCACAGCATCTTTAGCTTACATTAAAGGGCATGGGAGAGTCTTTTCAGCATCTTCTGGCTTCTCCATCATTTCCCTTTTCCTCTGTTCTTCACTGACACTGAATGTAGGGAGTACAGGCTTCCTAGAGATGCATTCCAAGCCAGGCTCACCCATCAGCTCAGAACAGCTTCCTGTCTTGTCTGTGGGCAATGGGATTTACCTCAGAAGGTTGGTCTTCTACTGTCAATTTAGAGGATGAATCAGTTTGCAAAACAGATTTTTTTTTTCCCCTTGAAATCTTGGTTACATGCGGTTTAATGTGTCCTAGAGCAGTGAGCCAGGGCCACTTTCTTGTCTGTTAGAGAATGTGACCATTTGCTAATTCATGTGTTCATTCATCACACATCATCAAATATTTATCAAGGCTACAGTTTCAAAGGATCAAATATGCCCATTGTCATTAATATTTTATTCTAAAAGGACAAATCATTACCTTGTCTGGACACATCCTCTGTTTCTGCAGAGGAGTTACTAAAGCATTTATGTTTTTTTCCTTTTTTCTTTTCTTTTTTAAATTGTTTGCTTTGGTGAATTTTGGTTTGGTCAAAACAGACTTGTCCCAGTCAGTTCCAGCTGCTGTAATACAATAAATACTACAAGTTGGTGGCTTAAGAAGCAGATGCTCATTTCTTCCAGGTTTGAGGCTGAAGTTCATGCTCAACAGGGCAGAGAGTTCCCGGTGAGAGCTTCCTTCTTGGATGGCAGATTTTTCTCTGGATTCTCACTTAGCCCCTTCCTCTGTTCTTCCTCCTTACAACGCTCCACCTTGGGGTTGGAGCTTCAATACATGATTTTGAACAACACAAACATTTAGTCAGTTCTAAACAGGACAAATTTACATGCTCTGGGAACCCTACATTAACAAAAATAATTAATTTGTATATCCTAACCTCGGTTTGCCCTTTCTCCTCTCCTCTCAGTCCCTCTTCCTTACCACTCCTGCTCCATTTCTCTTCAGAAAAGCGGAGGCCTTCCATGGATATCAACCAGTCCAGGGCACATCAAGTTTCAGTAAGCCCAAGCACCTCCTCTCCTGTTAAGGAGAGATGAGGCAACCCAGTAGGAAGAAAAAGTCCCAAAGGCAGAGTCAGAGAGCTCCCACTGTCAGCTACACAACTGTAACGTGTTTGCAGAGGGCCCAGGTCAATCCCATGCAGCTTCCTGGTTTGGCGCTTCAGTCTCTGTGAACTCCTGTGAGCCCAGGTTTGTTGATCCTGTAGGTTTTCTCGTGGTGTGCTTGACCCCTCTGAGATGCCCCACCATCTAAGATTGGTAATACAGTGTGAAATATGTTTCCCTTCCTGGGAGAGCAGAGTCACACATTTCCCTCGGAATCGGATGAAAGGCAAGACCCAGATGTCATCATTTTAGATTTTACTGCACAATATTAAACCTTATCTCCCTTTCAAAGAACTGTACAATTTTTTTTTTTGGTACAGTTTTCTGGAGGGATCTGAAAATTCAAAGGCAAGGGCCATGCTTATCCTCAGCAAAACCTGGTTCACATAGAACTTCTCAGGGCACAGGGTTGTGTGAGCTAAGAAACACGTGTGTGTGTGTGTGTGCTATAGTTCTTTGCATTTCAGGAGTGTCTCAATCCACCACTTGAGATAACATTATAAGTAATTTGTGCTAATTGTGCTAAACTAGAATAGGGCAACTTCCTAGGAAGTTCAGCCTGTGGCCCAGCAGCCTAGTAAGGAAGTGCCAGTGAGACAGATGAGATAGACCAACCTTTCCCTGGAGCACGGGGCAGGTGTTTTTCATAGTTAAAAGGCTGTTTAAATCGCTAATAGTATTCCTCATACGTCCTTCAACTACTTATGGTAAGCGTTGCTTCTGATGACATTCTTGTAAATAAGCAAAGACACTGAAGGATTGGGCTAGACAGATGGCTCAGTGGCTAAGAGCACTTACTGCTCTTGCAGAGGACCGCAGATGGGTCCCTAGCACCCACGTGCTGACTCACAACCATCTGTAACTGTAATTACAGGGGATCCGAAGATCTCTTCTGACCTTTGTGGGTACAGGCATGAACACAGTACCCTCTATGTGCATAGGCAACACCACACACACACACACACACACACACACACACACACACACACGAAATAAGATAAATATAAAAAAAAAAGATGCTGAAGGATGGGGCAATTTGTCTCTCTGATTGGTAGCCGCAGGAGTTTCCCTTGCTGTCCTGGATATCTTGAACGAAAGCACTGTCCGTCAAATAGCTTGCCAGACTGCCTGATGCCGTCTTGAACACGCCACTGATACTTTGGAAAAAAACTACACAGGGATTGCAGTGCCATTTGAAAGGCTTTGTGTCAGGAACTTCACTAGGACAAACCTTGGATGAACTGCAGTTATGCCAGAAGAGCGTCACCTCCCCTGGTGGCCTCCAGGAGGGACGATTGTTACTAGTGTTAAAGAAACCAGGCCCAAGTACCATTCCCCAGGCTGTGTAAGCCTGCTGGTAGGCTCCTTTAGGGAACAGGCTGTGAGACACTCCCTGAGCTGCCTTCCTGGTGTCAAAACATTAGGCTCGATTACAAGTTTCTCTCAAGTGGCTTTTACCCTCTCCTTTCAGTAGTGTGGGTTGAGCTGGTAAATGAAGAAAAAAATCAGCAGACAGCAGGACACTGGCAGAGGCAGTGGGGCTGGCAGTGGGCAGCTCAGCAGTCAGAAGGTCAAGCAGCAAATGCAGCATGGCAGCCGGTTGCTGTGGGTGGACAGAAGCGACAGGCGAAGAGTTCGAGAGCTTAGTTCAACAATAGAGGCAGCAGAGTAGAGAGATGGAGAGAGAGAGAGAGGAAGAGAGAGAGAGAGAGAGAGAGAGAGAGAGAGAGAGAGAGGTCATATTATCTCCTCTAATATGCCCTGATTATGGTTTCCCCAAACTCCACTCCTCCCAGTACCACCTCCCTTCTCCTCACATCTGAATCCACCCCCTCTCTGTCTCTCATTAGAAAACAAACAGGCATCTAAAGGACACAAAAACAAACACATCAGAATAGGACAAAACAAACAAGCAGAAGGAAAAGGGCCCAAGAAACAGATACAGATGTAGAGACCCATACGTTTGAACACTCAGTGATCCCATAAAGACACAAAACCAGAAGCCATAACATATACAAAAAGAACATGTGGAGGGGAGGGGGAAAAGAGGGGGGAAGGAGGGGAAGGAAAGAGGAGAAAGATGAGGGGAGAGGGAGAAATAGGAGGAGAGGGAAAAAATTAAAAAAAATAAATGAAAAAGAAAAAGCTGTGACATGACATTATGAGCCAAGGAGCATCTAAAGATGTCATTGAATTTGTTTTTTGTTGGCTATCTAGTACTGGTCATGTAGCCTACTCTTTTTTTTTTTTTTTCTGAGACAGGGTTTCTCTGTGTAGCCTTGGCTGTCCTCAAAATCAGACGCCTGCCCCTGTGTCCAGAGTCCTGGGATTAAAGGCTTTTGCCACCACATCCAGCTATATAGCCTATTCTTAAGAACAGTTTGCTTCCTGAATGAGACTACCATGGAAAAGAGTACATTTTTATATGCAAGTGGTTAAGTTCTGGGTTAGAAATGTGTCCACTTCTCCTTTCAACTCGAGGATTCATTTGGTGTAGACCCTTGTCGGCCCTGTGCATGATGCCTTAGTCTCTGTGAGCTCGTGGGTGCATCTGTCCTTTTGTGTTTAGAAGGCCTTGTTTCCTTGGTATCCTCCATCCACTCTGGCTCTTACATTTATAAAAAAACTTTTTATTGATTCTTTGTGAATATCACATCATTCACCCCAATCTCCTCTTCCCATTTCTTCATATCTGCCCACCACCCTTGCAACCCTCTTCCCCAGAAGAAAACAAAAAATAAAAGTTAAAAACTCCCTCCCCCCAAAAAAACACCAATCCAAACCAAACCAATGAACCAACCAACCAACCAACCAACCAACCAAAAAAAAAAAAAAAAAAAAAAAAGATCTTGCCATGGAAGCTGCAGTGTGTCACAGTGTGTGTCAGGGCCACACACGCGTGCACACACACACACACACTTCTTTATTTGTAAATGTTCATTGTAGTGAATCATTGTTCTGGTTCGAGGCCTCTGGCTTCTGCTGCACCATCAATACAGGATCCTTACTGGAGACTCCTCTCTAACATCCTGTTGTTGCCCTGTGTCATGGAGGTCCTCCAGCTTTGGTTCTGCCCGTGGCATCTTCATCTGCTCTAGCAGCTCATAGATGGGATAGATTTTGGGGTGGGCCAACTCAAAACCCTGGTTCTGGGCCTGGTTGATAAGTGGACATCAACATGGCCAAGGAGGCTGCCTAGACCAGGAACATCTGTATGGCCTTTGGTGGTAACATGGGCCACGGACATGACACGGACCCCCCAGTGCTGCAGGGCCGAGGACCCAGATACACAGGCCAGGACCTCACCATGATCTCAGGTGGCAGTACAAGTTACTCAGATCAGGCTGTTCCTCTCATCCCCTGCATTTCCAGGACCATCACCCAGAGGTGATACCACTGACAGTGGGCCAAACCTTCCTACATCAATTATTAATATAGGAAATTATATTACAACACTGCCTGTGGGCTATTCTGTTGGAAACAGTTTCTCACCTGAGGTTTTCTCGTTTTAGATGACAATAGTTTATGTTAAGTTGACAAAAAACTAACCACATACGCACTTTCTGGTGTCTCCTTAACGAATAACTCACAGAGAGGTATCACACTGTTAGCACAGAGATTTTCATTTAATAACTCATGGCTTTTGGGAGCAGCATCATGTATTCATGCAAGGAACCTTTATTCCAACTCCTTTAAAAAAAGAATTATATTTTTAATTAGCTTACAAAACCATTAGGCCTTTTATACATTCTTAGTTTTGGTTAATCCTCCCCTCACAACTTCATCTTTCCCATTCCCTGTCCCTGTCCTTGCTTAAACCTTTCCACCTCCTCTGCCTTGAAATCTCTTCTCCTCATGATTCATTGGTCCTTTCTAGTTTACTGACCACTGCAGGAAGCCCAAAGTCATTACCTGAATCTAAAAGTTTGAAGCTGGAATCCCAGTTATGAGGGAGAAAACACGTTGTATTTGTCTTTCTGGGACAATATACCTTCCAGTTTCATCCATTTTCCTTTGAATTTTTTTTTTTTTTTTACATCTGAGAAACATTCCATTGTGTACCACATTTCGATTATGCATTCCTCAATTGATGGGTGTCTAGACAGATTACATATCCTTGCTATTGTGAATAAAGCAGCAATGAGCATGACATCCTCTTAGGATAGAGTTTTTAGTAAGATAGTGAATGCCCAGGAGACAGGGAGTTGGTACATATAGTAATTTTATTTTTAGTCTTTTGAAAAACATCTATACTGATTTGCAGTCATCTTATCTTTCCCAGCTTCAGCCTGCCCTGAGAGCAGATATCTGAGTCATTCCTCTTTTAGGGAACTTTCTGTGGAGACCTCATGTACCAAAAGGGATGCCATCCTCTTGTCTTTTGTCCATCTAGCAATCTCTGGATTTTCCTTAGTGAAACTGGAGTGGGCATTTTGCCTGTGATTAGTGGCCATTGTTAGTGTGTCTGTGGGATCAAAGGTCCTCATAAATAAAGAAGATTCGGCAGATTCAGTTCTTCTAGTCTCCTAACAGGAGATTGGGGGCTGGAAAAATGGCTCAGTGGTCAAAAGCACTGACTGCTCTTCTAAAGGACTCCTGTTCAATTCCCAGCACCCACATGGCAGCTTACAACTGTCTGTAACTCCAGTTCCAAGGGATCCGACAACCTTACACACGGAGAGACAGACATGCAAAACACCAGGGCACATAAAAATCAATAAATAAAATAAAAGAACAGGATATTAAACATTCACAGAGAAGCTGAAAATAATAATTAGGGACCTCAACTGCTTTGGGTTTGCCAGCACACGCTTGAATAGAAGGAGGACTCATTAGACTGCAATTTCTATGCTATTACTCCAACTGAGGCTCCAATTTTAAGTCAGAATCATTCCAGGGGCTTATGTATTTGGGAGCTTGTAAGAACTCTTCCTGAGAGCTGGCCAGGAAGAACTTCTAACAGAAGAAATAACTGTTATATATGTAACAGATAAAGATATATATGTAAAGATATATATATATATGTGTGTGTGTGTGTGTGTGTGTGTGTGTTCAGTGAAGATATATAACCTTTTTCCTGGTTTGTTTATTCCACATGTGAAAAAATGAGTGCCTGCTGTGAGCCAAGCCCTGTTCTGAATGTGGAGTATTGTTACATGGTATAGATGCTGTCTGTTCCGGTCAACTTGAAGTTCAAGGGGAGATGATGAGAACGCATAAATATGCACACAGCACACACATTATAAAACACACATAAAACACATATACAGCACACATACAAAGGCAATACATGATAAAACTGTACACACACAACACACATATGAAGGTGATACAAACTTATGTGTACAATAATGAACACCCATAATATGACTATTTATACAACATACATACAATATGTATGTTGTAGAAAGGACAATCTGCATATACAATGTACGTACAATGATAACATATATACAACACACACAACAACAACATATACACACATATATGTATATACATATATGTTTATAGTCAATTGAAAAGACAAAGGACAAATCTTCAGTGCCATGAAGGAGCCAGCATGTGGGTAACGCACATTTTTATAAGAAGATGGCATTTGTGGTGAGACAAGGTGGGAGGCTATGGGTGATGCTTCAGAGACTTAACGTGTATACACAGTGATGAGACGTTTCAGAAAAGCGTAGATTCTGGTTTTGCTAGTGTGGCATAGGGAAGTAGGGTGGAGGTGGAGGGTGGGGTTCGGAGTGCCCCGCTTCGGAGCCTCTGCTGAGTCAGCCCTCGGGAAACAGAGAAGGCCCCAGCAGAGGCCTTCTGAGCCAGCTGCTCTGCTGTTCCCTTCATCCAGGTTCCTGGGTGACTCTTACGGCCACTGCAGGACTCAGCTCAGTAGCTGAACATGAAGACGCGCTCCTCAGACATCTGTTCCAAGGCTATCAAAAATGGGTTCGCCCCGTGTTGAATTCCAGTGACACCATAAAAGTCTATTTTGGCTTGAAGATATCTCAGCTTGTGGATGTGGTGAGTGATACTTGGGCTCTGCGGTCAGAGCAATACCCAGTCCTTAACGGTTGTGACTCCTGACTTTTGTCTTTGCCTGTTCTTGACACTGACATTTCACAAATAGGCTATGGTGAGAGGAAATCTGTCCCAACCAGCCAGTGAAATGTCCTGAAGAAGGAATAGGCTGTCATCCCATTCCAGCGCTGTGGGACTCTTGAGCAGAGGGTGGAGAGGGGAGCTTGCATAGGCTGGCCCCTGGTAGGAAGCAGGGGAGAAGGGAGAATAAAACCCAGGATGGCAGGCAATATCCAAGCTCCTGCTGCATAAGCCCTGGGGTATCAGAGCTTGTGCCTAGACCAGTGGTTCCCAACCTTCTTAATGCAGCAGCCCTTTAGCACAGTCCCCCATGTTGTGACGACCCCCATAAAATTCTTTTCGTTGCTACTTCACAACTGTAATTTTGCTAGTTATGAATTGTACATATCTGTTTTCTGATGGTCTTGGGCAACCCTTGTGGAAGGGTCATTTGTCCTCCCTCAACGGGGTCACAACCCACAGGTTGAGGACTGCTGACTTAGAGGAAGACAAAGTGGTAATGATAGTGGCTGTTAGGGCCACATCCTCGCCATGGGACGCCTCCTTTTCCTGAAGTCACCCACACCTTTGCGACTCTGCTCACTTTCCTCTTAGGCTTGTATTTCTGATATGTTTCTGTTTGTGGAGAAACCTGGATGCTCAAATCCCCCAAATGCAGGAGCTCATCCTGTTATGGTCCCCAAAATTCTAAAACACATCTCCTGTGTGGCTCAAGCCTATGGCCCTCTCTCTTCGGCTGGCTCAATACCCCAGGATTCCTTCTGGAAAATCATACATAGTTTGTTTTAAATCCAGCTGTAATTTCCTTCTTTGCACCATAGAAAGCCTTCTGAGTTGTTCAGTTGATAAAAGTATCTCCGCTGTGAATTGCTGCTTGTGGTAATAGGCAGTTTTCACTTGAGCAGTATGCCTTAGGGCAACATACCATTGACTTCATCTTAAGTTTGGAATGTTTGCATCTTTTGGGTGTTGAACACTTCTGAAGTAAGACTCGGGATTCTTCCTAACAAACACCCCCAAAGTTGAAACCCTCAATTTTTATCCTTTTTTTTTTTTTTTAATATCAACGATTTAATTCTTTATTATTCCTTGAGCGTTTCATATAAGTCACTTTGATAATGCCTCCATCTGATCTCAGATTCAACACTCACCCAACACTATACCCTTAAAAACAAGTCCTTCAACACAAATTCTTGTTGCCTAAATATTCTTGGATGTGTGTATCATGGCTGGTTTAACCAGAGCTGCACTCTCAAAGAAAACTCTCTCTCCATCTCCCATGAGCTAACAATGGCCAAATAGCTCCACAGCTAGGGCTGGAATTTCCTGCCCAATGTGTACCTACACACTGGGATTTGGTCTGCTCTGGGCTTGTCCAGGTTTCATGCACACTGTTGCAACCGGTTTCAGTTAATTTGTGCATGTACCCCGCCATGTCCAGAAGACACTGTTCAATGTTCAACCTTTTTAATTGTCCCTTTCTTAGGATGAAAAGAATCAGCTGATGACAACGAATGTGTGGCTCAAGCAGGTGAGGATCATTCCAAGGCTGTGTCTGCCAGCCAGCCCAGGCACTAACATTACTTTAAATTTAGACAGATTGCTATCTGAAAGACACTCTAGGAAGCATGCTGGCTTCCTCAGGGAAAGATTTAGGGATGCCTGGGAAGGGTCTGTTTCATCTTCAGCTTTGAGCACGGGATAGTGTATGGGCATGTATCTTCCTGTGGCACTGTTCCTCAGGGGTGGGACAGCATGGGACAGGGCTAACACTAGGCAGGTGGTGACTGACAGTGATTTAACACTGTTTCCTGAGAGTCTGCTAAGTGACAGTCATTGTGCAAGATCCCAGAAAAAGAGAGAAAAAACAGGAAAGGACAGAGGGTTAGTTGTGTTATGTTAGGGACAGTTACTGTAAGATGATGAACATCATTAATAAGTGTGTGTAAGGCCTGTGATTACATGAAGGTGACATTGAGATGGGGGAAAGGCAGGGAATTCTCCCAAGAAGAGCAGATGTCTAACGTTGGTGTCAAGGTCAAACAGAAGTCCTGAAAGCCAGATAGGAGTGGATTTTGGGAATCACATGAACAGTCTTCCCAATAATTCCCATAACTTCACAATGCTCTTAACACCTAAACTCTTCCCAAACATTACAGCATATGTTCATAAAAACGAAGACTAGAACACTCAGTTCCCTGCCTGTCTTCCTTTGTCCCGCCCTACTAGCCAATGATAACTCCTCCCAGCCACTGACCTTTACGAAGCACAACTCTCAGATGCAGAGGAATCCCTCAAGCTGCACCTATTTTTATCCTATTGATTTTATTTTGCAGACTCGTTTGTCTTTCTTCTTTGAACTTTCAGAGATTAATCATCTCCCTGGGGACCATAAATATCTTATTAACAGACTTGCTGAAACCGCATGAGGAAGGATGATGTCGTGACCCCCTCAGATTCTGCATCATCATGGTCAAGTCCAAGTGCATTTCCATCCATTTGTCCACACTTTATTTCTTCTGGGCACCTCCCCAGACCCTGTCCCCGCCCCCCATCTCCCCAACCTGCCTCACCACCCACACTGATTCCTCACCCTTCCCACTTTAGCTTTAAACATTGTTTCTTTAGAATGCCCACACCCTTCCTTTCCCAGCACCACCCGCAGCTTGTGTGAGTGTCAGGGACCAGTGCCAGTTAATGTGGTATATTTGGTGATCTTATATATAATAAGATCCTCAAACAGCGCATTGATCTTGCTGCTGGAGGGCAGAAAGCAAGAACAACTGTCCCGACTTAGAAATCCTCCCCTGGGGCTTGCCTCAGTTCCCTTAGAATACTGTTGAAATTATTTCACTCTTTACCCCTTTTTGTCCAAGAAATTTTATGGGTCCTTAGAAAAACCCACATTAGCAAACTGAGAATGTGCTGGCATTCATGATCTGGAGAGGTCAGGGGCAAGGCTGTACATACAGCTTCATCCAGGATACAAGCAACACCACCAAGCTTTGACCTTGGCTTTGAGGCAAAGGTAGCTCAGTGGCCTCAGACTCATGACCCTTCTGCTTCTCAAGTGTTGGGATTACAAGCTTGGACCACCTTGCTAGTATGGTTTCATTTCGAGTCTGATAACTTGCCCCCTTTATTTTTCCAAACAGTTTTCTGTGAACATATTGTTGACTACCCATTTTGTGGTTTGCTCTGTTCCTCATCAATGGGACAAAATCTGTTTCCCTGGGTCTGCTATGATACCGTGTGCGTGTGTGTGTGTGTGTGTGTGTGTGTGTGCGTGAAAGAGAGAGAGAGAGAGAGAGGGAGAGAGCAGTGACAAGTGACAATACAACCCTTTTCTGAAGTACAAGTACATTTTATATATTTGACAAAAATGCTCTTTGAGTCAGGGCAAATACAGGTAGATGAAGTTTAAATTAACAGATTGATGAAATGGCTTGTTTTCCATCCGAATCATGCTGCTTGTAAATAGTAGAATTACGAATTTTACCAGCCAGTTTATATGCTAAAGTTTGACATATGACTCATATATAAAAGACGGCTCACCACTCACTTTGTGTGCATTAAACTTACATGTTTTTAATTCTGTAGGTTTTTCTACAATGTTTTATCTTAAATGTTTTTTTTACTTGATGTAGTCTTTCCCATCCCTCAAATCAAGTCATACATATAACTAACTCTTCATCACAGACACACCCACACCCCTCTTCACTTTAAATCCATAATGTACTGTAAAATATTGTTACTTCAAAAGACTCCAGTTTCTGAAGTAGGCAAAGGCATTACAAAGTCAGCACAAGACAAGCTTAGTTAATATGACTTAGAGCAGAGCAGTATTTTTTTGTTTGTTTGTTGTCTGTTTTTGTATTTATTGTTTGAGACAGTGCTTTTTTGTGTAGCCCTGCAAGTCCTGGAACTAGCTCTGTAGACCAGGCTGGCCTCAAACTCACAGAGATCCCCCTGCTTCTGCCTCCTGAGTGCTGGGACTAAAGGCATCACCACTGGCCAGGCCAACAGAAGTATTTTTAAGAAAGCCTTATTTGCTGGGCTGGAGAGATGGCTCAGGGATTAAATGCACTTGCCACTCTCAAAGTTAGCCAGGTCTTTTCTGGCCTCTATGGGCACTTGCAAATGCATGCACTGCACACACACACACACACACACACACACACACACACGTAAACATATAAATCTTTAAAAAAAAAGCCATATTGTTTTAGGCAAGGAGAACTTGTTCCTAATAGTAGCAGTGTATTAAAATTTGCACAGAAAATAAATTTACATTTTCAAACCCCTTTCAACATTATTTAAGCCTAGACAAAAATTATTATTGTTTTTTTTTTTTTTTCAGATAAAATACTTCATGGCTTTATGAGTTGAAACACAGCTTAAATTCTTTTGCTGTCAACCTCATCTCCTGCACATCGCATTGCACAGGTTAAGCAGAATTTTAACTTGTAAGAAAGCGACTCCTCACGAAGTCCCAGGGACAAAGCAATCTTCAGTTCTTACTCTTCCTGTAGGTTATGAGAACACATTTGCGAGCAGTCCCAGATAGCTTGCAGAAGAGTTAAACCTAAATTACGTTTTGATGGGATGTAACAGATTAAGGTCACCTGTCCACATGGCTAAACATTAAGAGCACAATCAAGCCTTAATCACACAGCTGCAACCTGGGCTTTAGAAAACAGAGCTTCCCCCCCCCCCCCCTAACCCTAGTTCTAGATTTAACTCTGACATGCCTGCATTTCAGTGAAGGTTGGCTAATAAAGGGACCTCCAGTAACTGTTTTAAACTTTCAAAGGAGGCAATGGCACTTGAGGGAGAAGAAAGTCTTATCAGCAAGGCGGTGCTGAATTACTGAATGACTTGTCTGTGTGCAGGGCTAGGAAGAGCTGGGGTTCTTTTGTGAACAGACTCCTCAGCGGCAAGTGGGGGAGGGGTGGCAAACAAAACGTCAACTCTTTGTGGACATTTCTGAGCCTCAGATCCCCTCTGACGATTCCAAGAGTCTCTCAGAAGGGGACAAGGTAGTCACAAGCAGGGAGCTATGTGTGCTCTTCCAGATGGGGATAAGGAAACAGAGAAGCCCGAGAATGTTGAGAAAATACCATACGTGCTTTAGTTAGTCTGGTTTCTAAGTAGCCAGTCTTCTATGCGCGCTTTCCCCCAGTTAAACAGCATTTTAACAATTTTAGATGCCACGTTCCCGGAGGCCATGTCTTCTTCTTCTTCCTTTACGTAAAGAGATGCCACCTTAGCTGAGATCCGGCCATTTTTGAGAAGCTTCAGGTTTATTTTATTTTTTTAAAAAAAATAGTGTTTCAACTTCATGTAGACGCATCCACACCCCACTTGCCACGTCCACTCTATCCAGCCTTCCCAGCACACTTCCAGCTTCACGTCCTCTGCTTGTTTGTTATTTTAAAATATCTCCAACTCATGGGATCTAAGTAGCTCTTCCCACTTGGGCACAGGTACGGGACCATCCACCGGGGTGGAAACAACATAGCCTGTCAATACTGCAAAGAAAAAATCCCTCTCCATCCTTCAGTAGACATCAGTAGCCAACGGTTCCCCAGCCGGGAGGGGGGCCTCGGGGGCCCCTCCTCTATTCATTCTAGAACTTTTTTTTTTTAAGAAAGAGATGATAAATCAGTATTTATTGAAGCAGCCCATAGATGAAAATGCCAGCTATAACTAGACATGTGTCCTTTGTGCCCAGAACAAATCCGCCTAAGCTTCTTTGCCCAAAATAATAGGAAATAATACAAAAAAGATAATTTCAGTAAATGCACCAAAGTAAGCATTCATATCTCCTACTACATGAAATCTAAGGCAAAGTTATTTTATCAATACTTTTGATTTATTCTTTGAGAGTTTCATACTTGTATACAGTTTATTTTATTTATATTCATCTCCCATTTCTCCCCACTTTTCAGGATTCCTCCCAACCCAGTTTTATGTCCTTTTAAAAACACCCCTCTTGTTTTACATAACTCTCTGAGTCTGATTAGTGGTACCTCTACAGGTATGGGTGTTGGGCCAATCTCTGGAGCAGGGTTGAGCTATCAAGAACCATATCCCTAAAGAAAACATACTCTCTCCCTTAGCAGCCATCAATTGTCAATAGCTACTCAGGTGGGGTGGGAGCTTGGGCGTCCTGTCCTTATCTGTACAGGAATATTGGCTGGCTTCATCTTGTGCACATTTTGTGTTACGCACCAGAGCTACATGAGTTCAGGAGTGCCTTGTCCTGTCGTGTTCAGGAGACACTTTCATCCCTGACCTCCAGCTCTTACGCTTTTTCTGTTCCCTCTTCTGTGATGTTCCCTGAGCCGTGGGTGGGGTGGCAGGGTCTGGGGAGGTTGATAATAATGTTCTTTCTACCACCACTGAGCACTTGTAGTCACTTATTCTGAACACTTTAAACGGTTACAGCTCTTTGCACCGGCCACTTTCTACTGGAAACAATGCTTCTTTGACCACTGTTGAGGGTATCATAAACGAACGGGTAGGAACATATTTAGAAAGAGATTTGCACTTTTTAAGGCATCGTACATATTTCAATGTTTTACCATCCAATTAAATCCCCCATCTGCCAGTTCCTGATTTTTTTTACTCACAGAGAGGGTCCCACTGGGCTCCAGGAGGCTTCACACTGGAGATAACCTTCTAATACCTGGAAAAAAAAAAAAAAAACTAAACACATAGAGGCCTAGAATTCTAGGGATGTAATTTAAAATGTTAACTAGGAGCTTGCAAAAAAAAAAAAAATCAATTTAGATACACTATGAAAGTGACATCTCTGCCCATTCTCACTGCATGGAAGTGACAATGCCACCAGGCATGGCCAGCAGGTGCTGAGTGAGCACTTCATAGTAGCAGGCCAGGATCAAACATTCTCATTGTCAAAAGACTGACATCTCAATAGACAGATCCTCCTGGAATAAACTGAACGAGATAGCTACTACTTTTTAGTAAGGGTCTCACCAGTTAAACAGGTTGACTTTGAGCTCACGGTCCTCTTGGCTTACTTTTCCCAAGAACTGGGACCAGTGGCATGGACCTTCCCACACAGCTGTGGCTTTTCTTGTTTGATTCTTATGAGGAAAGGGTAAAAACACGAATCAGGAATCAATGTTCTCTGTGGTCAGCCTTTTTACTGGCTCATCTGTGGGCATGTGGAGGTCCAGAGACCAGGATGGGTTACATTGTATCCTGAAACTGCACTCACTTCAGGATGAAGATGCCAGGTCCTAACCTGGGTGCAAATTGCATTATGAAATGATGGGCTGATAAGTTGAAGAAATTTGAAGATCCTGAGCTCTACAGTACTAAGTTTTTAGAATAAAGTTGCTGCATACCCATTTCATGCAGGAATGGACAGATCAAAAATTACGCTGGAATCCTGAAGAATATGGTGGCATTAACTCGATCAAGGTTCCATCGGAATCGCTGTGGCTTCCTGACATAGTTCTCTTTGAAAAGTAAGTATCTTAGAAGAATACTGCATTGGTCAGATTAACAAAGGATACACAAAGTCTGGCTTTGGGCAGGATAATTAGCTTTATGTATCAATGTGATTTCTTTGTAAGGTATTGTTTGCCATCATGGTCGGAAAGGTATGCAGCATAGATGGTAGACAGTCGGGGAAAACTTTCAATCAGTGACTGTTCAGCCATCCACTAAAAAGTAACTATTTTCATGGCAGTGCTGATGGGCGTTTTGAAGGCTCCCTCATGACTAAGGCCATTGTGAAATCCACTGGCATGGTCAGCTGGACTCCTCCTGCCAGCTACAAAAGCTCCTGCACCATGGATGTCACATTTTTCCCGTTCGACAGGCAGAACTGCTCAATGAAGTTTGGATCCTGGACTTACGATGGTACCATGGTTGACCTCGTTCTGATCAATGAAAATGTTGACCGGAAAGACTTTTTTGATAATGGAGAGTGGGAGATACTAAACGCAAAGGGGATGAAGGGCAGCAGAAGAGAAGGTTTCTATTCCTACCCATTTGTTACCTACTCCTTTGTTCTGAGACGCCTGCCATTGTTTTACACTCTCTTCTTGATAATCCCCTGCCTGGGGCTGTCTTTTCTCACAGTCCTGGTGTTCTACTTACCTTCCGACGAAGGGGAAAAACTTTCATTATCCACCTCAGTTTTGGTCTCTTTGACAGTGTTTCTTTTAGTCATTGAAGAAATAATCCCGTCTTCTTCAAAAGTCATCCCTCTCATCGGCGAGTACCTCCTCTTCATTATGATTTTTGTCACCCTGTCAATTATCGTCACGGTTTTTGTAATTAATGTGCACCACAGATCTTCTTCAACATACCATCCCATGGCCCCCTGGGTGAAGAGGCTGTTTCTGCAAAGACTCCCAAGATGGCTTTGCATGAAGGACCCCATGGACCGCTTCTCTTTCCCTGAAGGAAAGGAGAGTGAAGCAGCAGTGAGGGGGAAAGTCCTCAGGAAAAAGAAACAGCCTCCTACAGATGGAGAAAGGGTTCTGGTCACTTTTCTGGAAAAGGCCGCCGAGTCCATCAGATACATTTCGAGGCATGTCAAGAAGGAACATTTCATCAGCCAGGTGAGTATGCTGTGATGGGATCCGCTGTCCCTGAGGTGTGCACAAGAAAGCCATGGTAGTGTCTGGCGCAATGGAGTACGGCCCTTGTTTACAGTGCTGATATCAGCTGCTCTCTGTATCTGAACAAGGCAACCCAAGCCCAGCAAACCAGAGAAATTTTAGCATTAGGGTTTTAGAAAAAAGTTCACGTAAGTATAACCATTCAAAGCGAGCAGCTGCAGATTCAGCACTGTTCCTCATGATTCCCCACTTCCATTTTACAGAATTTAGTTACCCCTTTGAATGGGTTCCTCTGGTCTATGGTAATTGACACCTTTTCATGCTATGATGTTTTAAAACCCAATGGTTAGTGATTAGAGAGAACCAAGCTTTGAAAAGCAATATAAACTTAGTTATAACAGGTAGTTAAATGAGGGAAGAGGATCTGGTTACATACTGTACACATAATGAAGCTGGGTGGTTCAATCCCGGAATCCTAGCTACTCAGGAAGCCAGGGCTGCTGTGCCAGCAGTTTGAGAGCAATGTGGTTCACACAGAAAGATCCTGTCTCAAAACCAGAAATGCCTAAGATTCAGAGGCACCACCATCCTGAGCACACATGTGACATGTTATTTTGCCAGAACTTTGTTTTTTCTGGAACCTTGAAGAACACAACAAGGAAGAAATGACAAAATCCATCAGTACACAGGCTGAAGGCAACCTTTGTCTTCACGCCAACTGCGGGCCTCGGTCATTTTACTCTAAAATTCTTGAAAATTAGATCAAGGCTCACAAACAGGCTTATGACAGTGTTTTTGAAATATGCTTTATATTTTATCTTGTCTTCATAGGTTCAGCCTGATTTATCTCTGATTTCTCTCTTAGTTATTTTATTTTTTTATACAACTAAAGACTTTGTTTTAAAATAAAGACTAGAAAAACACCTCTTATGAATGTACTTTAGCTGTCAGGGAAGGAGTTCCTGTTTTATTTCTTTACATCTTTTGTAAATACCAATATAAACATTTAAGAGGGTTTTTAAATATGAATGACACAGATAATTTGGAAAATGCAAACGAAGACGAGAGGATCACAATCATTAATAATCCCACTACCTAGGGTTAACATTTTAACATTTTCCTGTATCTTGCCCGTGTATTTTATGCTATAGTTTTTAATTAGTTAATTAAAATTTATTTCCTTTGTGTCCCTGCTGCAGCCCCTTTCCCTCATCTCCTCCCAGTTCCACTCACATTCCCTCCTTTTCCACTATGCCCTTTCCCTAGTCCCCTGGTAGGGGAGGACCTCCTCCCCTTCTATCTGACCCTAGCCTATCAGGTCTCATCAAGGCTGGCTGCATCATCATCTTCCTCTGGCCTGACAAGGCTGCACCCCGCCCCGCCCAGGGGAGGCGATCAAAGAGCCCGCCACTGAGTTCATATCTGAGACAGCCACTGTACCCCTAACTAGGGACATGTGCCACCACTATCCAACTGTATTTGCTTTCTAATGATTATACTTTGAAGCTTCTGTGAAACTGCTATAAGCTTTAGTCCAAGCGTACAAACTGGACTATAGAGGAATGTCTTGTATGAATGTAGTGGCTGTCAATAAAAATTATTGGCCAATTAGCTGGGCAGAAGAACAGGAAATAGAAGGCAGGACTTCCTGGTAGGGAGACAGGAACTCTGGGAAGGGAAAAGAGAAAAGCCTTCCTTTAGGGGAAGAGAGATGCTTTTTATGGATCTGGGAGGATAGTTGGCCATGTGGCTGGGTGAGGCAAGGTGGATGAGTTAATGTAGGTGACATAGTTGAGCGTCTGCCCAGCTGAGTTTTGAAAAATTTAAAGGGTCCTGGTTTCTTTATTTACATGGTTTAAAGGCCATCCTGGGGCTTAGGTTTTTTCTTCTGAACTCTATGTCCCTTGAAAGGTGAGCTCCCATGCTTCTCTTGCAGATTTCCCTAGCTCATGGCTTGTTATTTCCTGGGCCTGCTGCTCCAGGCCCGGCGGTACCCGTTCTCTCCCAGCATCTCTGCCTAATTAAAGACTCCATAGACTCCTTTCTTATAATGCTTGTCCCACCTGTCATTTCCCCTCTTCCTCAGTGTTGTCTTTTGGATCTATAGGAGCCTTGCCCACTTGTGGAATAGGAGGAAAGTCCTGTAGTTGGGGTTCAGGAATAGCTGCACCAACCACTCAGACACCAATCTCAGTCAGAAACGGATGGTTTATGGAATGTACACCTCAAGACTCATTAATCAGGGACACAGCCAGGACTCCAAAGCCAAGTTCTCAGAGCCAGTTTTTGGATGGGAACAACCACAAACAGGTGCATTTGCAACAGTTAGGCTTTCTAGACAAAACAGTGCTCTCTAACCTTTAAGCTAATTGGCGAGGTCTAACATCATAGGAGTCCAGGGAGTTTCCAAAAGAGGGCCTCATGATGGGGAGTTTCCAAGCTAGAACAAGAAGATGTTTTGGTTAGGTCAAGAAACATTAGGCCAAATTAAGGTTATGAACTAATCTGGTGGAACTATTGTTAAGCTTTAGCTTATCACTGTGACAATTACAAATGCTCTAAAGATAGCAATTTGTGATTGGTTTTATAGCCCTATCAGGAAGCATTGTATACAAATCAGGGGTTTTTTGTTTGTTTGCTTTCAGTTTTTGATCAGTAATATTTTGAAGTGTACAAATCCTTCTGTAGTTTCTGTTTTACATCTTCAATGTTGATAAGTGTTCCTAAATGCTGAACTTGCAAGCTATATTCTTGGGGTGCCATGAATAACCTCACTAGACAGAATCTGAGGCCATGCCATCAGCGATGTGTAGATACATTTTGAAAACTCAAAAGTGCCCTAAATCCAATATTTCTCTTTTTACAGTCTTTGATGAGTTCAGAAAAGCTGCTCAGCCTTTTGAATGAAAGATGCCCTTTTTCTTTTTTGTAGGTAGTACAAGACTGGAAATTTGTGGCTCAAGTTCTTGACCGCATCTTCCTGTGGCTCTTTCTGATAGTTTCAGTTGTGGGCTCCGTTCTGATTTTTATTCCAGCCTTGAAGATGTGGCTACATTGATTCTATTAGGAACAACTCTCTGGATCCATGTAGAGGACACACATAGAGGCAAGTCCCATCTTAGGACTGCTGCTGGCATGTGCACAGAAAGCAGATGCATGTACTAGTTGTAGCTCCTTGTCTTGCCATCTGAGCCTCCTGTGATTGGAGCACCCTGAGAAAACGTGGGTTTGACTTAGTGTCACAGGCGGCTGCCATTAGCGATGGATTTGGGCAATTCAAAGAGGCCTCCATGTTATGTTCTTGTGTGGGAGGCATGGAACTCCTCCATCTGCTCATCCCTAGACTCCTGTATCTGCCCATC
This sequence comes from Meriones unguiculatus, assembly GCF_030254825.1. Taxonomy (NCBI): domain Eukaryota; kingdom Metazoa; phylum Chordata; class Mammalia; order Rodentia; family Muridae; genus Meriones; species Meriones unguiculatus. The sequence continues at coordinate 19,407,859 of NC_083352.1, forward strand.
CCCTTCGTGGTTGGTATGATCTGCATACTGGGGCTGAATGGCACTTCTCTAGCAGTGTGGGTGAACATGTTTTGACGACAGTTTCAGAAATTACACAGGTGCAACTCTTGGGCTAGCATGCTGTTAGTATATAGGTCCAAGGAGCCACTTATCAATGAATGTCCCACCAATAAGGTATTCATTAAAGAGGCCCTTCAGTGGCTGTGACAGTTCTCTAAGGCAGGTGTTACTGGAAGTTTGTTCCCAGCATTGCAAAACTTCTCTGAGCAGATTGGAACTCTGGTGGGTTGTAACCTGCTGTAAGGTTGCGTCAAACTAACTTAAAACAGAAAAACAGTGATTGGTTACTAGAACATCATTTTTTAATACATGTCTTTCGCCTCTTAGGAATTTAAAAGTGTTGAATATTCTTTGATTATGGTTTTGGATATTGTCTTAACCAGTGTTTTATTACTGTACTGAAGAGACACCATGGCCATGGCAACTCTTACGAAAGAAAGCATTTAATTGGGTCTAGGTTTAGTCCATGGGAACACAGGCAGGCATGGTACTGGAGAAGTGGCCTAGAGTTCTACATCTGGATCCATAGGTGGCAGGAAGAAAAAGACACTGAAACTGGCTTGGGCTTTAGAAGCCCTAAAGCACATCCCCAACAAGGCCACACCTTTGGATCCTTCTCAAGTAGTGCCAATTCCTGATGTCTAAGTATTAAAATATAGAAGCCTGTGGGGGCTATTCCTATTTAAGCCACCACAGATAGTATTGGTTTCCACTGAGACTTCTGCCTTCACTTTCCTTTCCCTTGTGTTTCCCTCTTCTAGGATCTAGGGGAAGTGTTTATCAGACTGACATGCTACTGTTGCTACTGAATCCTTCCTGGATTTTGTTAAAGGAGTTTGTTCCTGCACAGTGATGAAGCCCTGTCTGTTCTATTTTATTTTAGACATGCTTCTTCTAAGTAGTTTATCCCTGTTATTTTTAAAACCCAGCTTAAGGTTTTATTTTTAGATTATTGTCATTGCAAAATACAGTAAGAGTTGAGTCTTCTATTTCCTGTTAGTCCACATTTTTTCCTTCCTAAACCGCTTAAGCATTTCTTCTCATCTTCCAACTTAGATATGTCACATCATGCCTAAGCAGAGAGTGATATCCATCTCTATCTGTTATCTCTCTACCCTTCCCTTTCCATCTCCTTTCTCTCCATCTTCTCTGCATTTGATGACTAAGGTCTTCAAATTATGCAGATTTTTTTTTCTATTTCTTTTACTATCTCTGTTCTCTATTTTGTCTGTTTGCTTCTTGAAATTTCTGGTAGAGATCTTGTCATTGCTGGACCTGTTCTCTATGTTTGTTATCTGGTTGACTCTTCTCTCATACTTTAAAATTCTTTATATGATATTTAAAAAAAATTCCTTAACAATTCCATAAAATGTACTTTGATTCTATTTACCTCTAATTCTTCCCTGCTTCCAGCTTCTACCAGGTCTGCTCTCTCATCCTACCCCTCAATGCCCTAATTTATTTATTTACTTAAATAGCCCTGTGAGTCCAATTTGTGATGTCTGTATGTATACTCTGGTGTGGTCCTAGCCATTGATCACATCTCTGCAATTGGTCCCTCTCTGGCAGCGAGTGTTAGGAAGTGTGAATAAGGGAGGTTGGAAGCCCTTGTCGGTACTTTCCCTGTTCTCACAATGCAGCAGAAGTAGCACTGGGGAGTCTCCAGTCTCAGGCTGCCCTTTGTTCCCTGGGCAGGAGGCAGGAGGGGGTGGGAGGGAGGTGGGGTGGGGGTGGATGGGGGCTGTAGTCTGTTCTGTGGCCACCTCAGGACAGTCTTTGAAAAACCACATGGTGATGAAAATCAAGGCTTAGTTATGACTTCCTGAATGATGATAATGTGGACAGAAGGACAAAGAGTTATCCCTCCTCCTTCATGTTGGTTTTCACTCATCACATTTAACCTGCTATTATGCTAGGAAAAGGGCAGTATTAATATTAGAAAAAGTGTTTAGATCCGAATTTAGCTTTACATTTGAAAAATGCCAGCATGAACCATTTTCCACAGTAAACGTTTTCTGACCTAGTCAAATGCAGAAAAGATTAAGCCTCAGTGTTTGAATACGGCTTATTTTTACTAGCAGCTAAAGCAGAAGATGACATTAATAGTTTCGAATGTAGAAAAGGATAAATATTTACATACTGTAATGATTCTGGGAGAGTACTTCAAAAGATAGCGTTAAAGCAAGGACATCTCTGGGCTGGAGAGAGGACTGAGCCCATAAAGGCAGTGTCTGCCAAGCAGGAGGATCCAAAATTTCATATCCACAACCCACCTGGTGGAACGAGAGACCTGACTCCCATTTAGGTGCCTTTCAGTACCCCTAAATGCCTTAGTATATATGTGTGTGCACACCTCCCCCCCCCACAAATAAATAAATAAATAGATCAAAAGGAGAATAAGGAAATTTTAACTTCACACGCGAAGGAAGAAAAAATTGTGGGCAAAGTTTGCTAGCTGATCCCTGTCGGTGGGTGTTAGAAGACCTCTACAGATGGCCAACTTCTGGAGTTGATCTCATCTTCTGGCTCTCAGCTCATAACCCTCACCTCCTCCCTGTCTCAGGTGTTTCACTTTGCACGACGTGATTTCGAACAAGATTGTTCTGTTTGGTGAGGGTTAGTTCTTACCCGTGCCAGCTTCTTCTGTCACATCCCCAACATATCTAATAGGGCTGAGTGGTAGACAAGGCTTATTTAATGTATTTTCATGAATTGAACCAGATACCAGAAGTTTTTTTTTTAAGGTTATGACTTAATTAAAACATTTCTCCCTTCCTTTCCTCTAAACCCTCCTATGTACCCCTCCCCACTCTCTTTCAAATTTATACCTCTTTCTTTTCATTAATTGTTATTGCCTGAATGTATGTATTTTTATATGCATATATATTCCTAAATATAACGGCTCAATCTGCATGTATGTTTTCAGAGCTGATCGTTTGGCACAGTCAACAACCAATTGGTATACTCTTCACTGGGGGAGACTACCTCTCCCATTCCCAGCTTTCCTAAGTTATTTACAGTTCTTTGTGAGGCTTTTCCATTTCCATTTTGGCATGCTCATTGGTGTCATCTTTGTTGAGTTCATGTTGGTCTGATGTATCAGAAGCTTTGGATGTAGCTTCTGATATACTAGGAGACAACAGTCTCAGCCAATTTCCTGATCCTCTGGCTCTTATAATCCCACTCTCTTTGGCAAAGACCCTGAATTTTAGATGTGGGCGTGCTTTGTAGATGTATTAGTTTGGACTGGGCTTACAACTCTGCATTTTGATTGATTGTGGTTTTCTATAGTGGTCTCTCTTGCAGAGATAAGGGGTGAAGACTACATTTACATGTGGGTATAAGGACAAATGTTTATAGATTGTTGTTAGGGATTATGCTGGCCCAGGGAATTAGTGGTTGTAGATTCTCCTCCAGCAATCATGACTTCACCGGCACTGTGTAGTTAGCTAGGTTTTCAGCACAAAGTATTATTTTCCTCTTGTTGAATGGGTATGAAGTCCAATTAAAGAGTTGTTGGTTACCACCGAGGTATGCATGCCACTACTGCACCTTTAGTATTAACCATTCTTTGTTGATCATTGATGGGGTTCATAGGTGTCATAGCTCGGTAAGACTGTTGGTTGCCTCCCTCTTTGGAAGCTTCCATGACATCTTTTGGGTACTAGGAGTGGTTTTTTTTTTTCTTTTTTTTTTTTGGGTTATTCATGTGATGTACCATTGTGTATTCATTCTGTCCAAACATTTCTAGCTCTGTGTGTCATTTTCAGTGTGCACCTTGAAAGAATTCTTACATGAAAACATTTCCAAAGCAATATTGTAATATTTAACAGAATAGTTAATTGAGGTTTTTCTGCCTCAGAAGGACTTCAGCTTTACAGTTAGTTTGTCTAAAACAGGACCTGGAGTAGGGTTGTATTGTTGTGCCTTCTAAGTCCATTTTAGTCTCTTCTTTGTCAGTGGTTTCTTGGAATAACTCTGCCATCACCAAGAATGTTCCACTTTTTCATTTCTGCACCTGCTTGCTTCAAATTTCATCTGGCTTGTTCCTTTGTCTTTTTAATTTCCTGTAGTCTAAAGTGACAACAGCAATCCTGACTGTACTTTTGATTTCGTGTCATTGGCCGGAATACATCACAGAAGGTAATGTGAAGTGCGCTTTACGGCCTGTGAGCATTCATTGCTCTCTTGTTGCCATAGCATTATTGTTAAGGTTAGTTACTGGATTTAGATGGTGACAGTTTGATATAATCGGTATGTCCAGTAGTAAGCTGGGTAGCACAGCCTGTGGCTGTGATGCATAGCCAAATTATAATACCCAATGCCTTGGAACTGTAAAGGTGGATCTAACTAGACACATGAACCACTGTAATATCCAGAGACTAATGCTTCAAAGCAATGCTGAGATGGAGATTTTGATCGTCTCAAAGTTCTATCTCTGAAGCAAATAGTTATGTATTAAAATAAGTTCAGTTAATCATGATGATGGCTATTTGTTTTTAACCTGGCATGTGTTTCTTCTTCACCATGCTTTCTGCTCAATGCATCAATAAAATAACAGTGAAATTATATCTTTGCTGCGTGGTTATGGTCTTTGAAAAACCATCTGGAGCTGCTGATGTGAATCATCAAGGCTCTGGGTGGGGCTGCCCACTGCAGAAAATCAGTTCAGTCCACTGCAGAGTCAGGCACCAGAGCACTTGAAGATGGCCTCTCCCCTGGACTGCAAGGGGGATTTCAGACAAACCTGAAGATTATAATATTTGAAGGTATGCAGAAGAATGTGATACAGTGTGACGATCAACTCAGGTCACCTAGAAACAGTCCCGAGAAGAAGTCCTGTGTTGTGGTTTGAATACAAAATGGGCCCCTGGATCACGTGTTTGAATACATGATTTCCAACTAATCTTGCCTAGCTGGAAGAAATGGGTTTCCTAAAGGTGGGGTTTGGGGTTTCCTATCCTGCCCCACTTCCTGATTATGGAGGTGATGTGGCCAGCTGTCCCACACTCCTGGTGCCATGCCCCCTTCCCTGCCATGACAGACTACAGCCTCTCAATTGCGCACAAAAACAAAGCTTTCATTAAGTGGATTCTTGTCAAATATATGATCATAGTAGTCAAAGAAAAAACTAATACAGGTTATAGTTGGTCTTATTAACAGATGACAATACTCTGGAGCTTTAAAATAACCTTCAGCAGCCAGGTGCAGTGGTACATGCCTGTAACCCCAGCACTCAGTAAGGCAGAAGCAGGCAGATCACTGTGAGTACAAGGCCAGCCTGGTTTACAAAGCGAGTCCAGGACAGCCGAGTCTACACAGAGGAACCCTTTCTCAGGAAAAAACAAATCATATTCAGTGGTCACAAGGATTGGACAAAGGTCTCTGTTTTACCCTGACAGGGCTGATGGTCCAGCCACAAGGCAGTGTTTGGGCATGTGGCTGTTCATCCTTCCCACACTCTGTCCCAAATAAACCTCAAGAGAGTCTTGGTTCCTCTTAGGGGTATCAGTCATATGGTCATTCTGACAGGGAAAGTTCTGCACCAACCTGTTTCACAAGACATTTACTGCTTACCCACTGGGGCAGGCACAGTGGCCTTTTAGACATTTCCAAATATTTACTTTTATTATTTTTATTTAAGTGTGTGTGTGTGTGTGTGTGTGTGTGTGTGTGTGTGAAAGAGAGAGAGAGAAAGAGTGCATACAAAAGATCTCTGGGAAAGAATTGCTGATTCTTAACTCATTCAGACTGGTAGAACAAAAATCAATTGGCTAGGGAGGTGCCTCGGCAGCTAAAGCACTTACTATAGGCAAGAGGACCGGAAGAGGACCGGAGTTTGGATCCCTGGAACACAGGTAACTGTCAGGTGGGAATGGCAGCTTGCCTGTAATTCCAGCCTTAGGAAGCAGATACAGGCCATCCCCGAAACAAGTTGGTAGTGGACCAGCCGAATCAGTGAGCTTCGGATTTGACTGAGAGGCGTCGCCACATTGAATAAGGTGGTAGTGACCAGGGAATATTCTAAAAATTAAAAGCCTTAAATATGTATTTAGGAATTTGTTTAATGCTCCTTTACAGATTTTTTTTTTTTTTTAGTCCATGCTTTCTTCTGTTATTCTGAATAAATGTGGCTTCCCTTTCACCGCAAATGTGGTATACTTCCTTTTAAAGGTGTATTGATAGATTGTTTAATAGAGAATCTTTTGCTAATTTCAAGGATCTCAGCCATCAAGTATTAAAGAACACTCAATCGTGAAGACATTCAGGTGGGTTTCCTCTGGTCCCTGCCGAGATCAGTTTTACCCTTCTTTCTTTCAATGCAATTCACAAAATGTGTATGCTCATACTAGGTGGAGAATTTGTGCACACATCACAACAAAACTTCTATAGCACAACAAAACAATGTTATAATTAAAAAACAACAACAAGAAGCAACCCCATGAGCCCACATGGTTGGCCACCTAGATCTGCAGGAAGATGGAGGCTCCACCATAGTTATCTCTACCTGGTGTAGCTAGACCACTATTATAGCTCAGGCCAAGGTAGTCCCCAACCTGCGGAGGACTTTTGGGAAGGGCTGCAGACTCAGTATCCCTGGGGATCTCAGAGATCCTTTTTATATTGTCCAGTGTGAGCCAGAGCACATCAAGCCATCCGTCATCGCTGCCCCTGCAGCCTTGTCCTGAAAGGGGACCAGGTGTTTACTTCTCAAAGACAACAGTCCATTATAAAAGCAACCTTTATTCACCTGTCTCAGCTGTTGTCTCAGAGGATTACTGCTTCTGTCTGCCAACCTGGGCCTCGCCCTGGAAGCTTCCAGCCTCCGTGCAATCTAACTTAGGCCTAGAATGTTTTCAGCCTCTGAGATTTACTGCTTAAGAAGCTCAGCCTTTCTTGTTTTGACTGAGCTCTGGGCTGGCTCGTTCAGTTCAGCTCTTCTGGCTCAAACTCCTTTCCCAGCTGACGTATTCAATCTGGCTTCTCTCTCAGCCCCTGAATCACTCAGCTTGGCCTCATACTAACTCCAGAAATATGTGCTGATACTCTGTCTCCTCATCGCTGGCTCCTTCTATTTTCACCTGTGTCTGGCTTCTTCTCTCATTCAACCTCTCTCTGTAAAACTGTCTTGGTAAAGATGCCTCCTCTTCTCATTCTGTGTTGCTCCTTTGAGTATCTTCCCTTTCCTCTCTGTTCTCATGAGAGTTGGACAAGTCCTACTGTCAAGTCCTTCTCTTATTCATCACTTTTTCTGCCACTTAATTAAATATTACTTTCAAACATGGCTGCTTCCTTCTACAAACTAACTTTACCTTCATTGTTTGGGATTAGAGGCCTCTACCACCATACCTGGACCTAAGCTTTTCTTTACCTGAAACTTGCTTTATACCATGCTGGCCTTGAACTCAGCTCTGCTTACCTTCGTCTCCTGGATTAAAGGTGTGTTTGGATTCCAGCTGGGTCACACAGACCTAGAAGGTCTTTGCATGTAATCTCTCGCCAGAACAGCCAAGTTCTGAATTGAAATTCCTCTATAGTCCATCATCTAAGCCCTGCCAAATGTTGCTGATATTGTATTAAGACAACAGGATCAAAAGGTAAAATTGAACCATGAAATTACCTATGGGCATGGACAGCAACTTTCTAGGAGAGAACAAATGGAACTGAGGCCAGCTTCTTTGCTGGACTACGTGAGCTGCTGTCTAAGATACCTCTGTAGGTTACCACAGTCACACAAAGGAGTAATCAGTGTGGAACACGACACAATTCCCATGTTCTCCCACTCAGAAAAGAAATCGCTCCAAATGGTACATGATTAAAATTCCTTACAGATTTTATTTTGTCTCTATGCAGTGAGCATGTGAAGGGTTCACGGGAAAAGACTGGACAGATACCTATTTGAACCACAAGAATGCTTTTCGATTTTTCCTCTTTGCATTGCTCTAGGTATATTATGCTCTATATTCTCCCATTTGTATTGCTCTAGCTATATTCTCCACTATCAGGTCCTATAGATCTTTTCATATATGACTTTTCTAACAGGCTGTAACTTTACAAGGAGAAGAATCTATTTATGTCACCCTTGTAGCACCTGGCATTGTCCTGGGCACCAGCCAAATGTCCTGCCAGAACAGTGGATCACCACAAAGTACATGTGTTAAAGACTTATTTCTCCATGCTAGTGGAGCTTCTAGGATGTGGAGCCCTGTAGGAAGAGCTTAAGTCATTCATTGGGGTGTGCCTTTGAAAGGAATATTGGCACCCCAGACCTTTCCTCTTTTTTTCTTTCTTTCTTTGTAGTGGTCCTCTGCTAGGCTCTCCTGCCATGATGGTTTGCCTCACCAAAGGTCTCAGTGTGATAAGGCTTAGTGACCATGGAGTAAATCCCCCGAAACTATAAGCTCATATAAACTTCATCCATTTATGTTGATTATCTCATGTGATTTTTTTTCCCACCCTGACAGAAAGCCACTAGTCCCAAAAATTCAATAGTCTTCTAAGAGCGATGCTATCTGGTTTCTCCTTTAACCATTGCATGCATCAGATGATAGTGTGGACCACATCACAGAGCCACACACAAGAGAGTATGACATAGGGGTAGACAGGTGTTGCAAGTGTGAGCAGTGTTTCAGAGCTTCTCTCTAGCCACTCACATCACTGCAGTAACCAGCAGGAGCTTCAGATACAAGAGAATCTCTTTTCAGTGTAGACTGATGCTTAGTATGAGGCCTAACTCTGTGAGGCGTCATTCATGTTCCTGGGAACAAAGCATGCAAAGCACAGAGAAGCCGAGTCAGCACTCCTAGCCTAGGAGCACTGCCAGTTCTGGGCTCCGAGGTGGTAAAATACCCAGGGCAATGAAGACGTGCATTCAGGCTCCTAAAGTTGCAGTACTGTCCCCACCCCTGCCCTTCTTGCCTCGGTTTAGGGAACTGGGTAGTTGGCCTTTTCTTGTGGTAAGTAGTTCAAACAACAACAACAAAAATGAAACAAAAACAAACAAACACCATAACATCTAGAATATTCAGAAGGCAAAGGGAAAATACTAATTAAGACTTTCCTGTGTTCCCAAGCAGTGGCTGTAGAAATAGCCCCACAGTTCCAAACACACAGACGATTATAAATACCCAAAGAAAGACTCTGTCCACCACCATGGCCATGTATTTCCAATCATCTTCCACCTGAAATGCAAACAAAAGATCAAGGATAGCTTTAAAAACCAAGACCCTAGGAAGACAGGCTATGTTTTAGGACTACATGTTTGTTTGATTTTTTTCAAAGCAAATTTCTCCAATACTTCAAAAATCAATTATTTACCAATAATGTTTGTCTGTCTGCCTGTGTGCCCTTTGTCATTTCCCTCCATTGTGTAAGGAGGGTAGATATACATCCCCGGTACCTCATAGAGCTGCCGATGGACCTTGCCAAAGACTTAGGTGATCTCTTTCCTTGACAAAGGTTCTTTCCTGGCTCCAGGGACATTTTCCAAAGGTATCCCTTGAGAGACCAATGCTTGTCACTTGTGCACAAGGAGAGCCTGGCCTTTTGGGGAATCTGAGTTTGAAGCAGTGAAGGAACAGGCTGGAGGATATGAGATATGGCTGAGGCCCCCTGCACAGGAATAAGCAGCCTCCAGGCCTCCAAGTGATGCTAACAGGGAAAGCTTGTTGCATATCTGAAATCTTTCCAGTTCTAAACGTCTAACCTTCTGCTATGGTCTCAGTGGGCTGTCTGTTAGGGAACCTGTAGGCCAAGATTGTTGGAGGACGGTCTTGTATACTGTGTTTTCCGATGCTGATTTCAGTGTCCTGAGATTTGGTTACTCTCCTGCCATGCACATTGTTATGAGTGTTGAACCACCTCCTGTACTTATGTGATGTAAAGAATGTTCCCCAGTTATTTCTGATTGGCTAATAAGGATGCTGAAGCCTGTGACTGGGCAGAAGAGAGGTAGGCAGATGTAACAGGAGGTGAGGAAGCCAGAGAGAATGGAGTAAACATGGGCACGATGAGCCTGTGGCCATGAGGGCAGATTGGACAATGAGCCTGTGGCCATGAGGACGGGCTGATTGAGCAGAAGCCACTTGGGAGTCATCAGATTTGCAAGTGATTGTTTTTTTTTGTTGGTTTTAAGGGCAGTAGGATTAGAATAGCTCAGAATCTTCCCAGCAGAGTGCCTACAGATTAACAATAAATCATAGTTTCTCTTTGTCAATCATTGGGGAACTAGCCAGTTAAAGAAAACCGCTGTCATATTAATTTCTGTATTGATTAATATACACAGAATAATTATTTAGTGATACACATGCTCAGCCAACAGTATCTCCTACATACTAAAGGATGCCAGCCTAGAGGTGAGCTCAGCGGCCATTCCTGTCCTGTGACATGTGTTATGTCGGGCATTCTTGGTATCTCCCAGAGCACTGACAGGTAGTGTTGGGGGTCTGATATCCGTTCACTAGGAGCTATAGATGCAGGGAATGAAGCAATCCACTGGCAAGAGCTTCTGGAAGCCTCTGCTAGTCAAGTGGTGGCATGGAGAGCTGGTATGGTTGACTTTGAGCTCTTACTTTGGGGAAGGAGGAGCCAAGTTACTGGCGTTAGAGTGTGGGAGACAGGAGCAGAATGTGTGCCTGCTGAGCACATCTCCAAGATGCACTTGATTCTTGTCTGTTCCACTTCTAGTAGAATAAGTGTGATCAGAGCTGCTGACTACTAGGGAGCTCCCATCTTTCACCACTGCGGCTTCAGGCAGCACCACAGTCATTTCTCCTTTCCCTCAGGCAGTATTCCTCCCCACCCTCACTTTGACACTGTTTGGTGTGTTGAAGCCTTGTTCTGCGAAGCAAGCTTATCCTGCATGTGTATTGTAGCTGGATCTCACTGTAAGGAAACGCAGACTGAAGATTTTTTGTAGGGCTACCTACCATCTCACTATAGCTCCCTAAACTCTAACCCAGGCTCCCCCAAGGCTGCATGATAACAGAGCTGGTTTTGGAAGCCGCTGCCCAACTGAACAGGAAACTTAACTCCAACTGACACTCTGACTAGTCTGCAATGTGCCTGTAGGCATGTTAGGGTGTGCAGTTAGGATTTACCTCCTTTGTTTCATTGTGACTCTTCATGTTTTCTGCTATGAATTGAATGCTATCGATCACATCTTCCACCTCTGGTGAGTGTTCTGAATTCTCTGTCACCCACTGTGCAGGCTGCTCACTCAATCTTCTCTTGCCAGGGGCCATCTCACTTGATTTTTGACGATGGCGGCATTCCTTCAGAAGTTTGGGCTCTCTTCGATGAGCAAACTTGACCTTGGCAGGCCTCTTGGGAAGGCTTTTGGGGTCCTTAACACCACCTACCTCCTTTGTCTTGTCCAGAGGCCTCCTCATCATCAGAATTGAGGGGAAGACCTGAAGGAAAATGGTCTTCACCCACTTGGGCATGGTATGTGTTGCTGGGGTACGGTAGTGTATGTTCAATACAAACACAGTCACCACAATGGACAGCGTGACAAAGATCATGGTGAAGAGGAGGTACTCACCCACCAGTGGGATCACAAGAGATGTGGATGGGATGGTCTCTGTAATCACCAGCAAAAAGACAGTCAGAGAAAGCAGGACTGAGATGCAAAGAGTTACCTTCTCACCACAGTCCGAAGGAAGGTAAAAGACCAACACAGTGAGAAAGGAAATGAAGAGACAGGGGATGATGAGGTTAATGGTGTAAAACATGGGCAGCCTCCTGATATAGAAAGAGTAGGTTATATCTGTGTAAATCTCTTCGCAACAGTTGTACTTGATGTCATGCTTGTAGCCAGAGGCATCAACAATTTCCCATTCACTGTTTTCCCAAAAATCGTTCATGTCCACTTTAGAGCCAATGATCAGAAGATCAATTTCAGCCTTGTCATAAGTCCAGGAACCAAATTTCAGGGAACAGTTTTGATGATCAAAAGGGAAGAAGGTGATGTCCATGGGACAAGAACTCTTAAAGATGGCTGGCGGGGTCCAGGTGATCATGCCATCATACTTAACAAGAGCTTTGGTCTTGCCTTCAACCTGGAAGTCACCAACGGCACTGGAAGGAAAACGACAGGCCGTTAGCAGCACTGTGTGCCCCTTTGCTGTGGGTCACATGGGCCAAAGATTTTGAAAATTGACTGTGAATCTATCTAGACATCCATACTTGTTATAGAGAACAATGTCAGGCTTCCAGATCTTGTCTGCTGGAACACGAAGTGTTTCAATGCCATCATACTCTGTTGGATCCCAACGTAATTTGTAATCCTTCCAGATCTAAAAGAAATAAAGAGCTCTTTTCTTGTGGTGGTAGTTTTTTGTTTGATTTACTTTTGTTAAATTTTTTTCTTTAACAATTTCATACATATACATTGGGGGTCTCTATTACCATTACCCTCTGTCTTTTCTGAACCCCATCCCAACCCACTTTTACTCCCTTCCTTCCTGAAAGCCCTTTTAACTTTAAACATGGATAAGAATCACTTTTGAGAATTTCATCATAAATTTTTCCAAATGTTTACGTTGGTTCAATAATTTCCTTGATTAAAAAGCAGGATGTTTTTGAAGACTATGCTGGTTTCTTATCAAAAGCAGGGAATTATATCCATGAGCACAGGGAGCTAAATAGCTAAGCTGATTTTGGCACATCTATAACATGCTATCTGGCTAAGGTTTCACATCGTGTCTCATGGACTATGTTCAAACATTTCTAATGATAAACACAATTTGTATGTAAAGGGCGAGTCTATTACGCTAGTCAGACGTTTAAGAGCAGAGGCAGTATAACTTGTAAAAACCAGCGGGTGGTTATGTAACCTAGGTTCTCCAGATATCAAGTGCTGACTTCCTGGAGCTACCAAAGAGGAAAGAAAGCATCAGACTTGGCATTTCTGTAAGTGATAAGAAGAGATCTGAGAGCAGAGGGTAGAAGGGCCAGAGGGCTCTATATCAAAGGCACCAGGCTCTGCCTGCTCATGTGCTGCCTGCATTAAGCCGTCTGCCACCAGAGCTGACTCCAAGGATTAGGAGATGGCTAGGCAAAGGATAGTCTAGAGCTACTATAGGTTGGGGAGGGAACGAGGTATTGTGTGTGGGGGCACATGCTGCTGACGTTCAATGGGGGACACATACGTGACGCAGCCACAGGTTGGTCTCCATGATCTGATTGACTTCATCCTGGGAGGGAGAAATAATATTTTTAACCACCCATATGCTTGCTACGTCTTTAATGCAAGAGTTACGGCTAGAAATAGACAAATCTAAGTTATTTGTGCTAATGAAGGCAAACATGAAGATTGAGAGAACTATACAAAAGCGATTTAACTACAACAGAAATACGGTATTCTTACACCCGTCCTTGCTCTGTTGACTTAGAAATGACACATGGCTTTAAAATGTCCCTCAAAGCTCATTTGGATTCCACCTCCTCTGTGAATCTTTTCTCATCATCTCAGCCCATAAAGCTTCCTGGATTCATGGAGGAAACAGGAAGGAGGGTAGAGAGGTTCAGGGACAATGGAGGGTTTGAAAAGCGCTGTAGGTGGTGACAGCTGCTCACCGTTTCTACCTCTACTCTATGGTCTTTCCCCAAAGAAGCCTGAAACATCCTGTGTGCATTTGTCCTGGGATCCAAACTGAAACAGCAGCTTCAGCTCACTAGCAAGCTTGCCTATGATCTCCTTTCTCCAGCCCAAGAGCCCTTCAGTTGCGAAGGACGCTTCTACTGACCCCTGTGTGCTCAGTTTCGGAGTGAGGAAAGCTCCTGCCTTCATGTGCTCTTAGCTGTTGGTTGGGGAGACACAAAGCTGATAACACCTGCACGTGCATACATAAAATATATCGTGATATAACAAAGAGGTAGAGTGGGTCATGCGTGCACACACATCTGTTTTATATGAGAGTCTAAAAAGGCTTCTTTGAAGAGGTACTGTCTAAGCAGCCCCTTCATGCCATGTAAGGAGAGTCAGGGCACGTGGTACACAGGCATTCCCTGTCACCATCTTCAGTCCACTTGATACTTAAGTGGCCACTGATCTTTGGCAGGAAAGCTCCCCGAGACATCTAGGTGACAGGTAGGTCACAGCAGAATAGCTTGGGTATTGATGGTATGATCTTGCAGGCAGCAGGAGATTCCAGAATCTCCCCAAGAGGCCCCAGTGGAGTGAAGGAGCCCAGCTTTGCCAAGGTTTCTGTGCAGGCCTCTGACAGAAGCTCAGTCCACTGAGCTGCTTCCTGGGCTCCACTCCTTCACCCCATGGCTACTTGGAAAGGTCAGCAAGAAGAGTTAGATAAGTGGGGTCTGCGCAGCTTCACGGGGATTCCCTCTTGATCAGGGCCTTCTGGTGTCGAGTCGCCTCGAATCTCTAGGGTCTAACAGAAGCTTGACCAGCATATGCACTAGCTGTTGGCCCCAAACTAGATAACTTCTGTTGCTTCAGTCCCACCGGTTTTAGAGATCTTAGAGCTAACTGGCCTAAGCCCCGCATATTCCCCGAAACACGATTTATCTCTGGACTAGTGTGCTGTGTTCAGGGATTTGACACTCATTATCAATACTGTTCTTAACAGGCCTGCCCTCTGCGAGACAGTTCCATGGTTTGGATAAGGGCCACATGGTGTACATTCATGGTGTTTTAAATTTCATGGATCAGGACCTGGTCTGGAACATCATAGTCTCCAGGTAACTCCGGACCACTCTAATGAGCACTGTGCTCAGTGAGCCCTTCCGGAGGAAGAGGCCAGAGACCCACGGTATCACCACATTCTTGGAGCCGGCAACCCAGATCTCTTTATTGGGAAAAGACTAGTTGACACAGGTACACAATTTTGAATCATGGCTTCAAATGCACTAGTTTCTGGAAAAGCTATGAGAAACTGGGAGATGTGGCTTAGAAAGGCCACACAGACAACAGTTTATCATGGCTGAGGTTTGTCATGGATGTCAGGTCTGGCCATGTTGCACCGGGACTCTCTGTGCTAGATGAGGAGAGAGAACATGTTCCTACATGGAAAGATCATGCATTCTCAGGCCGAGGTCACCTCATAGGGCCACAGTCACTTCTGTGCATATTCTCAGAGATGGACGACCCATCAGGGGACTACACAGTGGCAGGGGTCTGAAAGCCCTTCCAGAAAGTAATGGATGTCAGGGCTCATCTAACGACTGTCACATGACCCAGGAAATCTTATCCCAGAGATATGAAGGTAAGTGTGCAGGCTGAATGCTGCCCGCCAATGTTCATAGAGCAAAACATGGATTAAGCCTATATGTTCCTCAACCTGTAAGCAAACTGTGGACCACGAAAGACCATGAACCATGAGCCAGCCACAGGAAGGAGCACATATTGATGTACTCAACACACCAAGAAGCTGAGGACTAACATGAGTGAAAAGGCCAGCCCTGCAAGTGTGCATATTCTATGACTGGTGTTGTATTAATATTTTATTTATTTATATATTTTGAGGCAGGGTGGGTTTCATATATATTTGCCCTAGCTCTAGACGCTCTATCTAGTCAATGGATATCTGTGAATCTCTGATCCTGCTGCTTCTACTACCTCCCAGTTGTTAGGGTTACAGGTATGTGCTCCTACATGAGGCCAATCCTGCCAAGTTTAGAAATGGAGGAAAAATGAGGGAGATTCCATCATGGCGTTGGAATCGATAACAATTTAAGATGGTAAATTTGCAATTTATAACAGTTGCTTTGTGCCAGGTACAGTGGTACACCATCCTCGGAATCCCAGCACTTACGTGGACGAAGCTTAGGGATCTATGAGAGCTCAATGCCTTTGTAGGCTCCATCCCAAGACTCCACCTCAAAACAAACAAGCAAGCAAACAAACAAACGAAGCTTCTTTCCTCAGGTCTCAGCTGCAGCTAGAGAAACTGAAGAGGTGGAGAGCTTATCACATATTGGCAAAGACAGGAAGACTTCTACGGCGGAGCCTGGAAGAGCCACAGGTGTGTCCCTTTGCTCCTCTGCCTCCTCCTACCATTTCTTGAGAGAATATGAGTACAAATAGGGAAACAGAGAAGTTACGTCAGACCATGAAACAACGTAAAGAAACAATTAATATGTACAGGCTGGCAAAAGAGATAGAAGGAGCCCTGTCTGTCTGTCTGTATGCCACCAACTCTGGCTATGCTTTCAGCATCATGGCTCATGTAAGCAGTACACTGTGGAGTGGAACAGGATAAAACCTCAGAGTAAACATAGAGGCTCAGCATTAACACCATGGTGAGAGACGGCGTTAATCTCTTGGACTATGAGTCTTTAGATTTCTGTTACACACACACACACACACACACACACACAGAGAGCGAGAGAGAGAGAGAACTCATTTTACTTAAATTGTCCACATGACACATATTGATGCAACCTGATTAACTTCCATAGGCCCTCTGTTGAGACCTACTTTATTTCTTAGCATTACTATGGCTCCTCTGTTAACACCTGTAGTAGCCTTTAGCAGGTCTACCCAGGCAAGAAGAAACATCTGATTTAAAAACATGAACCAGTATTTACCAGAATATGCGTAGGTCTAAGCTTAAGTTAAAAGACCAGGTTGAATCAGCAAAGTCCACTGGGCAATGTGGATGGGAAAAGCCTGGAGGTGTCTGCATATATATATATATATAGTCTTTCTGTAAGTATGCCTAGAGAAGTCATACCAGTTCACCCACACGACAAATTATGAAGGGCAGGAGGACGCCTTCCATATCCTTGGGCTGGGCTGGAGGACGACAGGCTTCTTCCATGTGTAGCATGGTCTCAGGACCATGTCTAATTCCTTCTTTGGCGACCCTCCAGGATTTCCTTAATTTTCTAGTCTACCTAGTAGTGCAATTTGGGCTGAAGCCAAGGCCTCGAGCTAAGATTCCTGCTTGTCTTAGAGAGTCAGACCCTTCCACCTTCTGTTCCTGGGGTAAGGAAAAGCAGATTGTTCAGAAAGGAAAAGAAACGAAAACCTAAAAGAGTCCCACCAACCCTTGAATATGATTCCCAGTGAACTTACAGAGCGCCACGGGCCACAGTGAATGGCAAGCCTCCCTCCTACTTTATGTGCAGCCTGAGCAAAGACAGCAGTACACAGGGCCTTGGGGGACTGTTCCTTGGAACTCTGCGTTCACCTTTAAGTTGTTTGAGAGAATTCTGTGCTCACCAGGCGCACAAAGAGCAGGAATGCTGGGAAATGAGCCCCTCTGGGAAGGGGTCAGGGGTCTGAGGCACTCACCACATTGGCCAGCTGGGTGATTGCCAATTCAAAGTACACGGTGACAGGATCGGAAACGTTTTCCACCGGCCGGATGAAGCGGTTGTAGCGCGCAAACAGCGCGCGGAACAGCTGCTCTTCGGACGCGCAGCCTGTGCAACCTGTGCGACAGGACACCGGGGCGGCATTCGGGAGGTGCTGTGGGTGGCTCTGAGCCGCCTTCTCTCCTGGACCCAGGCTAGCGGTGTCTCCATCAGTCTCCTCACTACCAGGTAGGCCCACTCCTGCCTGCGCTAGGGCAGCTCCACCCCGCCCTTCCTAGCCTTGCTTACTGTGTCCGCGCTGACACGCGCTGAACAACTACACAGTCTTCATGCAGAACTAGTACAATGTTCACAAAGCGATCCGGAGAGATTGCCTGCTGAAGTCAATCAAGGGCACCGTAAATGTCACGGGGTAGAAAGCCACGGGGACGGAAAATTTTTATGTCACTTATCCCACCTCTCAGCCTGACCGTTAGGACTATAAGCTCTGCAGGGATTCCAGAGGTCTGTGTGTGGATAACTGACTGGCAAGGCACCTGCTGGAACCCCCACCAAGCAAACACAGCATCTAATCATTGCCATGAGCCTCAGTAGCCACACCCTTTAAAAAACATACCTTGAAACCATGCACTTTGAGCTTTGTGAGAAAGGAAAACTTTTAAAGTAAATTCACTGAAAATCCTTCAAAAGCAATTGAAACTTGGTTCTCAGTACCTTCTTTAAATTTAAAGCCATTAAATTCTGGACAGTGGTGCTACCTGCGTCTTTAATTCTTTAAGAAAGCATTGGTTCTTTTGTCTCCGATTTGCACAACTCACTTCCTCAACACCCCCCCTGAAACACATTCCTAAAGTTTGTATTGTGCAATTCAGATTTGACTCCAAAAATATTATTCTATGAATTTCCCAGAGAGAAAGGAATGGGCTTGGTAACCTGCTCAGGCAAAACAAACAGAGAAAAAAAAAACTGCTGTGTTCCTCAGTGAAAGCTGCTTCATTCATCCACTTAGAAGTGCTGAGCGCTGGGATATCAGCAGGAAAGAAAGCTTTCACCTGTCACCTGTCATTTCAGCCAGTGCAATTAACCAGGATGAAAACATTTCTTGTGAAGACAGTGAGAGACCTTCCTGAATACTCTTACCATTTCCCTCCTCTGAGCCTCTTTGGCTGAACTCTCCATCAGCCCCTCTGAAACTTAGTAGCAGGGTCTGAGTGTGCGCATGTGCGAGTGTGTGTGTCTGTGTGCCTGTGTGTTTATGTGCGTGTGTGTGATCTGCTCCGCGTAGCAGCCGTGTCTGAATCAACTTTTAAAGCATGCAAGCTTAGTACAGATAAAATGAGATGGCCTTCCCAAATGAGGACAATCAGTCACAGTGGGAGGGTTCACAGGCTGAGTAGTGAGTACTAGCTAACAAATAAATCACTGTTTAAAATATGTATTACATTTATCCACAAATGAATAAGTGGAGCATAATGATATCATAAATGCCTATGAAAACAGACAATTCTGTATGCTACTTGGAAAAGCATTTTTTTTTAGTTAGAGAAGTGAAATATGATTTACAGTATATTTCAATATTTTCTCCACCCTACTCTCCAAATCTCATCTCTTAGGTTAAACTTAACTCCTGGCCATTTTAATTCAGACAAGATGAGGAAGAAGAGTATATGCACAGAACTAATAACATTCCAGGGAATAGTTGAAATAACTTACCTTCAAAGAAAGCCAAGACTCCACATAACCACAAACACAAACCCAAGGGAAGGGATCTCTGGTCCTGGCTGTTCAGCATGATAAAAGCACCCAAATCCCGATTTCTACACAGTGGGCTGTGGAAAAATGCAGCTTTCAGTCAGCGGCAAGAATCAGACCGTTACAGAAAGCCTCGGGAGCTCACGGCAATCCACACGGATCTTCTGCGAAATGAAAACACGGAGCGTCACACAGCTGCTCCCCGCATCACAGACGGAAGCAGATGTAAAGGGCAAGGAAAGCTATCACTGCCGCATCAGGCGGGCTGTCACATCCCCCGTCACCCTAGATCTCTGTGCAAGGACGATGAAGAGAGACAGCGTGCAACACTAGGCAGACAGGCCTCTGAGGGACTGGCCGCCTCACCCACCAATCTTTGGCTCAGTGGTTCTCCACCTTCCTGACGCTGTGACCCTATAATACAGTTCTGTTGTACTGACCCCAACCATGGAATTATTTTTGTTGCTGTTTCCTAACTGTAAGTTTGCTACTGTCATGAGTCATAATGTAAATATCTGTGTTTTCTGATGGTCTTAGGCGACCCCTGTGAATGGTCCCTTGACCTCGAGGAGTTGTGACCCACAGGTTGAGAACTGCTGCTTTACAGGGCTACCCACTTATTTACTTGGCTTCCACTACAAGACAAATGCACACTCAGCCCCAGAGCATATTTGCTGAATTTGTTGTTTAGCTGAGGCTTACCGCTTAGCAATTTGTCTAAAATAATTACAGTTCCTGTCTTTATGGGGAAAGCTTAGAAGACACTTTTGCTTCTACTTTAGATTTCTAACTCCAACTCTCCAAGTGCCTTGCTCTTCTGAGTGCTGTTGATCAGGAGAGAGGTCAAATGTCAAAGAATGAGCAGAAAGGCCATCTGCCCAGTATTTTACTCTTTAATTACACGGGGTTGATTTGGGCTTAAGCTATTTTTCCTCTTTTCTTTGTAGCTGTGGTACTAAAAGTGTTCTGGTTAACTGGGTATTTGGTTTAGATTTCAGCATTGCTTAAAGAGGAACCAGACAGCAAAATAGAATGTCTCAAAGTGTTCTCAGTCAAAGAGTTTATGACCTCACTGCAAATGCTACACAGTTTGTATACTTGCAGGATCAGAAGACCCTCCCCCCCCCCCCCCCCCCGCCGCCACCAGTCCTCTTAGCCTCCCAGCTTCCAGCAACAGCAAAGGAACTCATACAAGCTTAGCATGAACTTAGGGCATCAGGCTGGCTCCTTCGGATCTTCCTTGTTATTTTAGTTCACCCTTAGCTATTAATAGCTAAGTAGGCTATTGTCTTTTCCTGAAGTACCACAGAGTTCCCAGAGAACCTGGGGTGATACAAAGTTAAGTCATGATGACACTTTGCTGTGATGGATCGCATATCCTGAATCACCTGGGCTCTTGCCAAAATGCACATTTTAGCGTCCTTGTTCTTGTGTTGTTTGCTGGACACGCAATTCAGTCTCAACAGGACCGCTCTTTCATGTCTGGCTTCTGGATCTCTGCAGCTCACAGCCGACCAGCACAGGGCTGCTGATGCAATGGAGCAACAGGAAATGCACCTTCAATGCTCCGTGCGATGCACCTGCTGTCTTCAGCAGGCAAGTTAAATCCTTATGACAGGTGCAATGGGGTGACATATGGACCCTTTTCTGTGGTTTTTTTGTTTGTTTCTATTTTTTTTTTTTTTGGTAGTGTTAGGGTCAAGCCCAGGACCTCAGGCAGCCTAGATGAACTCTAGGACCCTGGACCACATCCAAGCTACCAAGGTGCCAGTGCAGACACCGGAGAGAGCAAGGCAGGGGAAAGAGCATGGGGTTTGGATTCAGACAGACTTGGATTTGGATTCTGATCCTCAAACCCTGCTGGAGGACATTCTGCCAATTACCCATGTCACTCCAACTAATCTTGTCCTAACCTTAAAACAAACAAACAAACAACAAACAAGCAAACAAAATGTGACTCAATGCAGTTAAATCAACCATAAATCTCTCTATCCAGTTTTGTGTGACATTTGCCATCAGTCTCTTCCCCTACAAATAAGAACTGGAACTTGTGAGACAGATGTCTTTTGAACACTTGTAGGGCAATAACTCTCCATTTAAAGAAAACATTTTAAGCTATGCTGGCACCACCAGAAAATGCTTGAGATTCACAGTCGAGTTACATATCTGCTTCAAAGTCTATAGGAAAATGGTCAAGCTTACAGGTTAAAAGCAAACATAATGGGCAGTAAACTCAATTTAGTTCAAAGAATGAATTAAAGATCTATGTTTTGTCCTATGTTTGGAGTACTTTTTCAAATTTGTAGTCAAGGACTAAGCTCCTGCCCAGCTGTGCTATTGAACTAGCCAAAGTATAAAGAGAGGGTTGTCCATGATTTAGCAGGGTCCACAGGATGAGGAGAGAATGAAGGGAGGATGGTGAAACAGCAGGAGAGGTTATCCATATCCAACAGTGTAACATCTTTGCTTTGGCCCTTCCTTACTCCCCTCCTTTTCTCTTCTTCCCTCCCTCGTTCTTCTTCTTCTTCTTCTTCTTCTTCTTCTTCTTCTTCTTCTTCTTCTTCTTCTTCTTCTTCTTCTTCTTTTTAACTCTTTCAATATATGAAATGCTAGGACAGCCATAGCAGAGTCTGTGGCAGGGAAATCCTGAGTTACACAGCGAGTCTTAAAAGGAAATAGAAACGGCAGATCTCAGGTCAGATAGCTGATGAGAACTGTGGGAACTAAAACCCTCTGGCTCTGTGTGCCTTTAATCGATGCTAATAGTTTTAATTGCAGAGGTCACGGGGCTGAGCACTGAGTTGTGAGTGTTCCTCGGCTTTGCTGCTGTGCAGGACTCTGAGGGAAACAGTGTAATGGTGACTGTCTCATGAAAAGATGCACTTGAATATCTTGTCTGGTGACAGTTGCCTTTCAGTGATTTCCCCTTGTCCTCTTCAGGGAGTTCCTGCCTTCCATCTTCCACAACCCTCCAAAAATATTCTTCTCCTGACAGCTAACTACAGAATTATCATTTCTGAGAAAAGTGGGGTAAGGGATGGAGGAGGAGACTTGAAGAATCATAATACCTTTTGATTAACTAGATCATTCCTCAAGATCCAGTGCCTAGGTCCTGGTTCCCAGCACCTGCAGAGAAGATGTCACATCCATCCCTGGCAGCCAAGTCTTACAACCCCAAGAACCTTCGGGTCTTCTTTGACACAAACATTGGAGGAGGGCAAATTGGCTTAATTGTTTTAGAATTGTTTGCATATATTCTTCCCAAAACTGCTGAAAATTTTTGTGCATTGTGTACAGGAGAAGAAGGTACTGGATTCACAACTGGAAACCTCTCCATTTTAAAGGAAGCCCTTTCCACCGAATTATTAAGAAATTTATGATTCAGGGTGGAGACTTCGCAAGTCATAATGGTACAGGTGGAGAAAGTATTTACGGTGATAAATTTGAAGATGAAAATTTTAATTATAAGCATGATCGGGAGGGTTTGCTGAGCATGGCAAATGCAGGCTCCACTACAAATAGTTCTCAGTTCTTTATCACAACAGTTCCAACTCCTCATCTGGATGGAACATGTGGTATTTGGTCACATAGTTAAAAGACTAGGTGTGGCAAGGATGCTTGAAGATGTAGAAGTGAATGGTGAAAAACCTGCCAAGCTGTGTGTTACTGCAGAATGTGGAGAGTTGAAAGAAGGGGATGATTGGGGACTATTCCCCAAAGATGGCTCTGGTGATAATCATCCAGATCTCCCCGATGATGTAGATATAGATTTAAAAGGTGCAGATAAGATTTTGTTAATAGCTGAAGACTTAGAAAACATTGGAAATACTTTTTTTCAAGCCTCAGAACTGGGAAATGGCTATAGAAAAATATGTGAAGGTTTTAAGGTATGTGGATAGTTCAAAGGCTGTAATTGAGAAAGCAGATACATCCAGATTGCAACCTATAGACTTAAGTTGTATGCTGAATATTGGTGTTTGTAAATTGAAGATGTCAGATCGGCAGGGAGCAACTGACAGTTGTTGGGAGGCTCTTGAAATGGCCCCATCAAATACCAAAGCACTATACCACAGAGCACAAGGATGGCAAGATTAAAAGAATATGATCAAGTATTGGCTGATCTTAAGAAGGCGCAGGAGACAGCCCCAGGAGATACAGCTCTCCAGGTATATGTGCTTAAAGTCAAATAAATGATGAAGGCACAGAAAGGTAAAGAGAAGGCAGTGTATGCAAAGAAGTTTGCTCAATAAGGATTCAACTCTGCTTAAATATTATGCATTGATTATAGAAAAGATAATACAAGTTATTGTCTTATCCTTGATGTTTCCCTTGATTTTTTGTTGTTGTTTACATAGAATTATTGACATAGGTTCCTTCTCAATAAAGTGTTATAAAATACAGTGAATCTCATTTTACAAGTGCATTGGTATCTGGCCAATGTTTAAACTGTAAATTTAAAGTCTCTCTAGGTTGTGCCCTTTGTGGATCATCTTGCCCAGTAGTTCTCAACCTGTGGGTCCATTGGTTCGTAACAGTATCAAAATTACAGTCATGACGTAGCGACAAAAATAATTTTATGGTTGGGGTTCACCACAACATGGAGAACTGTACTAAAGGGTTGCGAAGGGTGGGAACCACTGATCTAACCTGTCACAATTATGTTTGTAACCTGTGGGCATGGTTATGTTTCAATAAAACTTCATTAAGTGTTGGAAAAAAAAAAGGAAAAAAGATCCAGCGCCTAGAATATCTACCAGAGAAGCAACCCACTAAAGGTTTGTTTGTTGATCCCTGTCTAAGATGCTTCCCTACAGCTCAGGGCATGGAATTGCTTCTGTGACCTCAAGCAAGACTCTCCTACAGCCCCTGCCTACAGCATCCTCCTCCTCTTTATCAGTATCATCCTCCTCCTCTTTATCAGTATCTTTATCAGTATCAGAGAAAAAACAAACAAACAAACAAACAAACAAACAAACAAACAAAAAACCACATAGAAATTGAGCTAGACAGATGGCTCATCACTTAGGAATGTCTGCTGCTCTTCCAGAGAGTTCAACTCATGTTCAGCAGGTAACTTAGGCTCCAAGGCCCTGATACCTTATTCTCGCCTCGGTGCTTATCTGTACATACATGGTGTAACACACATATGAGAGAGAGAAAGAGAGAGAGGGAGAGGGAGAGATAAACAGGAAGACTGAGGCAGACAAAGACAGACAGACAGACACACAGAGAGAATGAATAAAATAATTCTTGAAAGGAATTACAGATTTCTCTGGCTGTTGCTGGATATTACTTCATATTTATTTATTTATTTATTTAAGAAAATAGATTCTCTTTTTTTTATTCTTTATTAATTACACTTTATTCACTTTGTATCTCCCTTGTGGTTTCCTCCCTCCTCCTGTCCCAAATCCCTCCCTTCCTCCACCCTCTGCATGCATGCCCCTCCCCAAGTCCACTGATAGGGGAGGTCTTCTTTTCCTTCCTTCTGATCCTAGTCAATTAGGTCTCATCAGGAGTGGCTGCAGTGTCTTCTTCTGTGGCCTGGTATATTCTAAGAATCACCTCTTGTTCGTTCACATTGTTGACACCGTCAGAATGAGCATGGTAGAGCTCTGGGCAGGAAAAACCGGTTAACAATGGGGAAGTTAGGTTCCCTACCTTCCCTTTCTTTACCTCCTTTCCCCCTTCCCCTTTCTTGTTCCTTCTTACCACTTTCAAAACAATGTCTATTCTTCTGGCTTACCAAATGCTTTTCTTCACTCCAGCAACTTGCTCTTGGGTCACTGACCTTTTTATGTGGGGAGCAAGGAACTTGGGTTCCTGGTTAAGCCTCTTCTTCACACACAGGTGAAAAGAAAACAGAATTGGGTGCATAACTCTGTGGGAGTCACAGAAGCATGAGATGTTACGCTTGGGAGCAGGGTAGTCACAGCTGGCTTCAGACGTATCTGAAGCCATTGTTCTCGATGTTCACATTGCATCATCCCTATTCAAAAATCCTGAAGACCAAGGGTGTTGTGGAGTTGGGAGAGCACTTTCCAACCACGCACCAGGCCCTGGGCAAAGTCTGCAGCACTGTATAAAATGGGTGAGATGGTACTCCCCTGGAATCCCAGAAATCTTCTGGTGGAAGCAGGAGTGTCAGAAGTTCAAGGACATCCTTAGCTGCACAATGAACTTCAGCCAAGCCTTGGATGAGTGTAAGTGAAGCCTCACTAAACAAAAAGCAAATACAACAAATAAATGAAGCTAGCTGGGAAGTGTGATGCACACTTGTAAGCTCAGCACTCAGGAGGCTGAGGAGGGTCTTGTATTTGAAGCTAGTCAGGGTTACCTAGAGAGTCTGGGACCAGAGCTTGGGATATAGTCAAATATAGTTAAAATACATGCTGGTGCATGCAGGGCCCTGGGTTACATCCCCAGCGAGGAAAGAAAGAAAGAAAGAAAGAAAGAAAGAAAGAAAGAAAGAAAGAAAGAAAGAAAGAAAGAAAGAGAAAGAAAGAAAGGAAGAGAAAGTAAGAAAAGCATATAATAGAACACACTCTTAGAGCTAATATATTAGAAAATTGGAAAGCAAGTACTTCAGAGAATAATTGTTTTTTGAGTTTCCTGTTTTTGTCATACGCTAGATTTAATTTGAAGATTTTCCTGGGTTGGAAGTAACATTCATTAGCAGGATACTTCTGTTAAAAAGTGTTTTAAGAATTTTCCTGCTCGCAGAATGTACAGCATCATCGTTCCCCTAAAAATAAGGGAGATATTTTGGCGTGTTGTAAAAATTAGGTGTGTACTCTTTTCTTTTTAAAGACTACAGGTTTAAACTGTATCAGTGAACATTCATCAGACTTCTGTCCAACTGTCAGCTCTCTTTAAACTCAAAATAAGAAAAACAGCTGTCTGTAAAAAACTGCATACGAAAGCCTGATATGCATGTTTTACTCATGATCCACCACAGCACAAGGCCATCAATAATGTAATGATCTCTTGAGTGGTTTAAAATGCCTACCCATGTTGAACCTCACATGTTCAGTGTTCTTCAGTAGTAGCTCAACTCCACCACACTCAGCATTTCTACCACACTCAGGAAAAACAAGCATTAGGACTTTGAGTATGCAAATATATGTTAATTTGGGGGACTAGAAGAAATTTAAATTGTTAATTGCTAGTCATACAAGGAGCTCAAGTTGTCCCAATTATTCTCTTTTTCCAGCCACTAAATCTTAAGACAAAGGGAGAACCTGAAGAACAGGGGTGAGATAAAGCACAGAGCCATCACCATGGTGACAATGGTGGGCAAGGATGAGCCTCCTCAGCACCACTGAGTGCTTCCTGTCTGCCAGCCACTGGATTAGTCCTTTTAATTCTCTCTGCTAATCCCCCAGCCATGACTCACTGTGAGGCAGGACTTCATTTGGAGGTGAGGACAGTGACAATCCTGGAGTTAAGTAACTTTCCTAAAGCCCCATCAGAGCTGGTAAGTGGCTGAGCTAGAATGCCAATCTGCATCCAGCTGGACCTAAGCAAATACTTTCTAAAAGCCCTTGACAGGCTTTTAGAGCCATGAATACTTTATACATGAGTGTGCTTCAGAGCCGGTTCTGAACTGGGTCAGTGTCAGCACAGCTTCCACTCCCTGTTCCTCTAATCCTCTCCTGTGCACAGAGCTGTGAAAGTCAGGGCTGATTGGAAAATGGAGCTGGGCCTGCAGCTAGTGCCAGGCAAGAAACCCCAGGTAGGTGTGTCTGGTCTCAGACAGGCAGACTCTGAGCTCTGGGAGAAGAGTGGGGACAGGCACAGCTAAGTCTGTGGTTTTCTCCTTGCACTGCTGGGGAGGGAAACTCGGCGAGGCTTCTCCAGCTGAGCCACACCCAGCTTTGAGAGTGTTGTTAGCCCTGCCATAGGCACCACTCAGAGACTTCCAGTGAAGGACATACTCTAGTGCAAAGGACTCCCAAGACAGGATTCTGGGAATTCTGCAGCTCCTTTCCAGCCTCTGGATTTCTCATGTTGCAGAGCAAACTTCTGGGGTCTTTAACATACAAATAAATGTGTCTAAACTAAGTCTCATAACACAAATCCAATTTCAGCTTCAATACCATTGTCCTAGAGCACAGAAGTATGAAATAAATTTTATTCTACTGCAGGAGCCTGAGGTTTGTGATTAGAAATGAGAAAAACCGTACCAAGTCCTATTGATTTCCTGAGGACCCTGTAATAAATCTCTGCAAATTTAGTGGGAAAATACCACGAAATGTTATTATTTTACAAGTATCATGCTAAAGGCCCCAAATGTAGGTGTTGGCAAAGCTAGAATATCCTGCAGGCTTCAAAGCCAGACCTCCTGAAGGATAATCTTCCTTTGTCTCTTCCTACTGTTGATAACCCAGGTGTGTCTTGGCCTGGATCTCTGCATGTGTAGCTACAGGGTTCTGTCTGTACCCTTGCCTCTTTATCCTCTGCTTCTTCCAAGGAAGGTGATGATGAGATTCAGAGTCCTGTCCTCAGAAATGCTGCTTCTACAAACCTGGGTTCTGACTCAGGCTAATGTATTTTTAAAGCTCTGAGGCTGATCTCGGTGTCCATGACCAGCTCTGTCCATCTGAAGAGAATCTTCTTCCAGGGAGCTGGGGAAAAGTTCACATGTGGCTCATTCACAGCATAGCCCAGTGATATTATACACTTGGACATTTCTGGGACATACCTGTCTGTACACATCTGTGTATCCTAAAACAAAGCTGTGAGAGAGGATACGGAAGTTGTTATGCGGGTGCTACGTTTCATATTAAACAGCCACTAAGCAATGGGGTGAATCTTGTGGTGTTTTAGGTGTAGTAATAAAGGGTCAAATGCAGGCACAGAAGATGCACATTAATTTTACAAGCACCCATTGAGCATTCACAAAAATTGAGTTTTGTTATGATTTTAAAACGTTTCAACAAGCAATAAAGACTCTATATCACAAAAAGTACACAATGTCCAGAAATAATTAAACCAAAGCTCAATTCCAGAACTCTCCAAGTTTGCCTTCATTGCAGATATCAAAGTGCTGCATTGGTCCTCTTTTTCTGCAGGGAAGGAAAACAAACCTAATAATGCACAGGAATTCAATGTTCAGGCCTCACTGCAGTGTGCATACAACTGAAGATAATTTTACTCACCTCCATCAGGTCTTAGCCTAAAGTAGTGCTGAATGCAGCCTCCTCCCAAAGATGACTTGTTCCTAAGAGTCTGTCAGAGCCTCAGGCTTCTCTGCTGCATTGACACGCATGGTCACCTTCCCAATGCCAAAGCCACTTTTCAACCTGAGCCAGCTGAAGAGGCCTAGGTATGGGGTGCAGACATTGATTCAGGTGGGGAAGGGGGGCAGAAGGAAGAAAATGGTGCAGTGCCTTTAAAGGACTAAAGCAGAAAGAGAGTCCACCCCCCTAGACTTCTATTCCCAGCAGAACTATGCTTCACAAGCAAAGGCAGCGTAACATTTCCAGACAGAAGAAATCCATCATCTACAGCAAACCTGTGCTACAACTCACGGTGAACAGTCAGCCAGCCTCTCGAATAGACAGATAATAGGCCAGTGAGACCCTCGCTCAAAAACAAGGTGAATGGAACCTGAAAAGTGGCAGATAGCAGATGCTGTCCTCTGTCCTTCATGTGCACATATAGGCACGCGCGCATACACACACAAGCACACACACACACACACACACACTCTCTCTCTTTCTCTCCCAGCCTGGCTGCTTACCCCACTTCTCCTCCCCACCCACATGTGTAGTCCTAAGTCTGGGTTTGGAGGATAAATCTTATTTTCTCGTAGAAGGTAATAGTTTGGAAATGCTCACGGAATATTTTTTGCATCATGGTATGTCCTATCTTTAATGTCATCATGGCCGATTCTTTGTCAACTTGACAGAAAGCAGAGTCATATAGGAAGAGGAATCCTGATTGAGAAAATGCCCAAGTAAATGTGCATATAACCGAAGATGATTTTAAACCATTTTCTTAATTAATGATTGGTGTGATAAGGAGAGCCCACACACTGCGAAGCTGGTCCTGGGTGTACAAGAATGCGGTATAAGCAAGCCGTGGGTAGCCAGCCAGCGGGCAGCACGGGAGTGAGCAGCACTCCTCCGTGACATCTGCTCTGGTTACTGCCAGACTGGTTCTTGCCCTGACTCTCTGAGTGATGGAGTGACTATAGGCTGTAAGATGAAATAAACCCTTTACTCCTCAAGCTGCATTTCGGTCGCTGTGCTTTATCGCAGCAATAGATTGTACTAGTAAGAGTACTCAGGAGGCTGAGGCAGATGACTCTCATATTTGAGATAAAACTGTGCTACATACTGAGATCCTCTGAAAACACAAACATGAAACTTTATAACCTTTGCCACTACTGTTTTATGGAGGGTTTTCATATGTAAGTGATTTGCTCTTTAGTTCTCTTTTTCTGTAATCTATTTTTCTGACCTTAGTATTACAAGAATACTAATATCATAGTAAGACTGGGAAAGATTTTCTCTTTTGGAGGAATTTGTTAAAGGTGGTCCTGAATTTTTAAATGATTGCCAAACTATCTAGCCTGTTATTTCATTTATTGGAAGTTTTTAATTCCAAACAATTTCTCTGCCACTTTCCCTTTCTGCCCTCCCTTCCTCCCTGTTACTTATTCTTTTCTAGATATGGAGTCTTTCATGCTGCTTAGCCTGACTCAGACATTAGGGTTCAAGCATCCCCCTGCCTCAGCCTCCTGAGAAGCTGGAACTAAATGCCAGACCTGACTAACTACTTGTTCCACCTCATGGGTTGATTTAATCTATCTAGGAAATTTTCACTTCATTTAATTCATGTAGTTTGTCAAACAATTGTTCAAATATTCCTTTGCAATCACTCTCATTTCTGTAAGAGCAGCACTGACTCCTGCCGTCCATTCCTGATCTATGGTTTATAGCTTCCTCCTTTTCTTTGTTTTCTTACTTTGCCCCTTTATTTGTTGTCAATCCGGTTAAATGTTTGCCAATTCTGATTTGATGTTTTAAAAACACCAACTTTTGGCATCATGGTTCCCCTTTGGATTTTAACTCTGTTTTGCAGCCATCTCTACTCCTATCTGTTTTAAATCATTCCTGTGCCTATTTGGGGTTTCCATGTTCTGAAGTAGGGGATTAAGTTCTCAGTCTGAGAACCACCTTTCAATTTGTGTGTTTACAGCTACACATTTCCTTCTGTGAAGATTTCACCAAATCAATAAGTCCTGGTTATTATTACTATTTTTTTTAACCACAAAAGTATTTTCTACTTTCTGTGTCATTTATTCTTTGTTCCATTACTTGTGCAAAACATATGCTTAAATTCCATATGTTCATGAGTTTTCCATCTTCTATTACTCATTTCAAATTTCATTCTATTTTGATCAGAGAGTATTTAGTGTACAATTTCAACCCCATCAAATGCATCCGATCTCTTTAATGGTATATGATATGATCTAACCTTGAGTGTTCTATCCACTCTTACAAAAAGTGTGTTCTGCTGCTTAGGGATAAAAGGATTGTGTTGGTATTTTAATGGGAAATGCATTGAATCTGTAGATTGCTTTTGGCAGGATGGCAATTTTCACTATGTTAATACTACTGATCCATGAGCACAGGAGATCTTTCCATCTTCTGATATCTTCTTCAATTTCTTCAAAGACTTGAAGTTTTTTTTTTTTTTCCATATAGGTCTTTCACTTGCTTGGTTAGAGTCATATCAATGTACTTTATATTATTTGTGGCTATTGTAGATGGTGCTGTTTCCCTAATTTCTTTCTCATCCCCATTGTCTTTTGTATACAGGAGGGCTACTGATTTTTTATGTTAATTTTGTATCCAGCCACTTTGCTGAAGGCATTTATCAGCTGAAGGAGTTCTCTGGTAGAATTTTTGAGATAACTCAGGTATACTATCATATCATCTGCAAATAGTGATACTTTGACTTCTTCCTTTCCAATTTGTATCCCCTTGATCTCCTTTAGTTGTCTTATTTCTCTAGCTAGGACTTTAAGTCCTATGTTGAAGAGATATGGAGAGAGTGGGCAGCCTTGCCTTGTCCCTAATTTCAGTGGGATTCTCTTCATTGAGTTTGATGTTGGCTATAAGCTTGCTGTATATTGCCTTTACTATGTTTAGGTATGTGCCTTGTATTCCTGATATCTCCAAAACTTTAAACATGAATGGCTGTTGGATTTTGTCAAGTGCTTTTTCAGCATCAGAACTTACTTTCCAGCTTTTTGATTACTTCCTCCTGGAGGGACTGCCTTGCCAGGCCACAGGGGAAGAGGATACACTCAGTTCTGATGCAACTTGATGAGCTGATGGGTGGATGGGAAAGAGAGCTCTCCTTTTCTAAGGAAAAGGGGAAGGGAGAGAGAGGGAAGGAAGGTGGGATTTGGAGGGAAAGAGGGATGGGGATACAACAAGGACATAAAGTGAACTATAATAATAAAAACTCAGTTATGTTATGTAAAGATGTTTTTGTTATAATCCCAGGTGTGGGATATGGGGTTTCTTCAGATTGCCCACAGCAGTAAAGTATTTGTCTCCTAAGGATTCTGAGAAGGGCTTTTTGTCAGCTGCAGATAGTTTAATTCTGAGGACTCTGGAGAGGGAATAAATGCCAGAGCACAGAGAGAGAAAGAGTTGCACACAACAGAAAGAAGAAGGCGGCTGCTGCTGCTGCTGCTGCTGCTGCTGCTGCTGCTGCTGCTGCTGCTGCTGCTGCTGCTGCTGCTGCTCGCCCCCCTGCTGCTCCTGGTCACTGTTGATGCAGTTTGAGGAGAAGTTGGAGATATCCTGAAACAAAGATTGGACTTGCCCCCAAGGAACCCAAGGACCTTAACCAGCAGGAAGTAGCCAAAGAGACCTATGCCCTTTCTCCCCCTCACCTTCTTTCTTTCCTCTCTGGTGTTGGGGTGTTGGAAGGGATTGAGGTGGAGAAGTTTAAACTTTTTTAAGTTTAAAAAAGTTTAAAAAGTACGTGCTCCACAGGACAGTCAAGGTTACACAGAGAAACCCTGTCCCTAAAAAATACAAAATACAAAACAAAACAAAACAAAACAAAACAAAACAACAAAAAAACATGGCAAACACACATGCTGAACTAGAAGTTAGGCAGGTAAGGAATATCACATTACCCTGAGGGCACCAGCTAGTACCCCAACTCAGTAAGATAAGAGAAATCATGAGGCTCTGCTCCCTCACATCTAGGCAAGAATGAATTTGAGGTCTCTGAGGCCCTGTCTTCAGAAGGGTCTCTCCAGTTTCTTGTCTGGCAATGTGATTTCTTACTAACACGCATGAGTACAGATGGGTGATATCATGGGCTTCAACAATGTCAGTCATTATCCTAAGTCCTTCCTACTGTGAACTAAGTAAATCTCCCTTTATATAGCCAGGATGCCTCAAATATTTCACTAATAATGTGATACCTTGAGGGGGTGTCTGTGACCTTCATGGGCAGCAGAGTGAGGACCGGTCATGAGTCACCATGTGGTTACTGGGAATTGAACTCAGGACCTCTGGAAGAGCAGCCAGTGTTCTCAACCAATGAGCCATCTCACCAGCCCTATTTCAGGCATATGTAAGCACAGCACAATGTGGTGAAAACTTTTTCCGTTATAACTGACTAAATCCAGTGTTCACAGCAAAGCATAGATAAATCTCTTTGAGGATCAAAGTAAGCTAAATACAGATCATAGGCGACTACATGGAAACACTTAGCAAACTCCATAAGGGTAGGTTCTATAGACTGACTAAGAAAAACAAATTTACGATAGGGGCCTTGGGAAGAGCCTTAAAGTTGGAAAGTCTCTGGCCACACAGATAGAAGAAAGGTTGTGAGACTAGTTAAGTATGCCTGCTCCCAACCTTCTGGGTGAATAACAGGTACGTATTCCCTTCCCGAAGGAGTAACCCTGTGTGTTTAAGATTCCAGGTTCCCCTAGTGCTTACTTACCTAGGAGCACAAAGACTTCAGGTATCCTATAATACCCAACTGACTAACAAGGTCATCTTTAGAATTCCAAATTAGGGCTTGGAAATTCCAACTCAATTCAAATGAAAAATGAACACCTTAAAGGTACGGGTCATCATTCTGTAATTCCGTTTTTTCTAGCAATGGTGCAGATGTTTGGGATTGAGCTATTATTTAGGAACAAGTTATAGATTCGACAGTGAATGCTAAGACAGGCTGTAAAGGCAAAGAGAAAACAAAGTGAACAACTTAGACAAGACCTGGCTTCCTGGGGAAGAAACCCACCAAGCCAAGCCAGTGTTTACACTGCCTAACCTTACTGTGTTCGCCTATTATGACTATTTCCTTGTGTGAAGAGGCATTTTAAATGCCAGGGAGCCAGAAGATAGGATTATGGTAGCTTTTGAGCTAAAAATTAAATCAAATCCTTTCAAGGTCTTGAAGCTTAAAGTCATGTTTATATAACAATGGCCAAATTTGCAAGGATGGAAAGGTCAGGCTATTTTATTTACTGGAACCTTATAGGTACATCCCCAAAACTCATTTGGAAACCCCATTTGTATTCTGCAAGGCATTGAGGGAGCTTGTAGCAAATTTAAAGAAAGGATTTGGATCTGAATTTAAAATTAGTTGCAAGTTTTGACTTAGTATGAGGTATACAGGAGAAAGGAAATTTAATAGATAATATCTAAGTTCATAATAGATGCCTAAAGGCTAATAAAAAAAACATATGGAAAGACATATTTTTTTTTAGGGTTTTGTTGGCTGCAAAAATGTCATGTTTAAAAATTACTGGGATTGGACCCAGAAAGACAAACATTGAATGCTCTTTCTCATTAGACACACCTAGCTTCAAATATTCAAATGTCCGTATGTATTCTGGAGCAACTCCAAAAGCCAGGGAAGTAAAAAGGACCAAGGCAGAGGTGACAGGGAAAGCAATAGAGAGGGGAATAGCAGAGCACAAATAATCTGAGGGGGAAAATAAAATAGAAGGGTGGAATAATGTAATTATGGAAGAAGAAGGGTGAAAAAATCAGTAAAAATGTCTGAAAAAGTCATAGGAAATCATACTATTACTTATCTACCTAAAATGCCTATACTACACACAAGTCATCTCCAATTGACAATTTCAATTTTTAATTGAAAAATTAATTTTCTCCAATGCAGTCTTATTGGTTATAGGAACCACACTTAATGGCTGGCCCCATACTTAGCAGCTGATGACCTACAGAGAACTCAATGATGTTTTTGATGATCAAGCTGCACATCTGCTGCTACATATATGAAAGGGATCTAGGTCCAGCCCATGCATGCTCTGTGGTTGGTGGTTCAATCTCTGTGAACCCCCATGGCCCCAGGTTAGTTTACTCTGTAGGTCTCCTTGTGGTGTCCTCGACCCCTCTGGGTCCGTCTGTCCTTCCTCCCACTCTTCCACAAAACTTCCAGAGCTTAGCCTATTGTTTGGCTGTGGGCCTCTGCATCTGATTCTATCAGCTGCTGGATGAATCGTCTCAGAAGACAGTTATGCCAGTCCCCTTCTGCAAGCACAGCAGAGTATCCTCAATAGTGTCAGGGGTTAACTCTCTCCCATGGGGTGGTCTCAGTCGTTGGTTTGCCATTCCCTCAATCTCTGCTCCATCTTAACCCCTACACTTCTTGTAGGCAGGACAAATTTCGGGTCGAAGGTTTTATGGGTGGGTTGGTGTCCCCCTCCCACCTGGCGACAGCAGGTGGCAACTTCAGGCACCTTAACCTCCGCTTGTTAGGGGCATCTCAGCTAGGGTCCCTACCACAGACTCTCAGCAGCCTCCCCTGTCCCAGAGATGCCCTTCCACCAATTCCCGTTCTCTTTCTCTCCCGGTCCTTTTCCCTAACCCCCACTCTCCCCACACTTGGTCCCCACCCCCAATACCCTCCCCACCTCCTTTCCCACCTAGTTTCCTCCCTTCATCTACTTCAGATGTCTGTATTATTTCCCCTTGTGAGTGAGATTCAAGCATCCTCCGTTGGCTTCCTTGGCTTCTTCGGGTCTATGAGTTGTTGCATGGTTATCCTGTACTTTATGGCTAATAGCTGCTTATAAGTCAGGGCATAACACATGTGTCTTTCTGGGTCTGGGTTACCTCACTCATGATAATCTTTTCTGGTTCCATCCATTTGCCTGCAAATTGTACAATGTCTTTGTTTTTAATAGTTGAGTAGTAATCCATTGTGTAAATGTACCACATTTTAAAATTTATTATTATTATTTTTTATTTTCTTATTAATTCTTCCACTGAAGGTCTTTTCACCCTCTTCTATTCCTATTATTCTTAGGTTAGGTCTTTTCATAGTATCCCATATTCCCTTGTGTTTCTGTCAGGAATTTTTTTTGATTTAACATTTTAGTTGACTGATGTATTAATTGCTTCTGTTGTGTTTTTAGGCCTGAGATTCTCTCTTTCATCCTTGAATTCTGTTGGTGATGCTTTCTGTCTGATGTTCCTATTTTCTTTCCTATGGTTTCCATCTCTAGGGTTCTCTCAGTGTGTGTGTGTGTTTATTGCTTCTATTTCTATTTCTGTTTTCAGGTCTTGAATAGTTTAATTAATTTCCTTCACTCGTTTGTGTTTTCTTATATTTCTTTAAGGAATGTATTCATTTTCTCTTTAAAGTCCTCTACCTGTTTGATTTGTATTTTCCTATATTTCTTTAAGGGAATTATCAATTTCTTCTTTAAAGGCCTCTGTATCTTTTTTTTTTTTTTTTTTGGTGCTTCAGCTGTGTTATGATATTCTGGGCTATGAAAGCTATGTTCCGGTGGTGCCATATTGCCCCATCTCTTATTGTTTGTATTCTTACTCTGGCCCTTAGCCAGGTATTGCTATTTTAGGCCTCAGGTAATGCAGGCTGAGTTGTGGAACAGAGAGCTGAGAGCTGGGTAGCAGGTGTGATTTATCTCTGGTGGTTCCTGGTTGCTACAGTCCTCTGCGAATGCTGGTGGGGCTGAGGTCTGTAAGGTGGAGCTTTCAGGGGCCAGGTAGTAGCTCACTGCTGCTGGGCTTGCCCAGGGGCACCCAGCAGGCAGAGGGCTCCAGAATAGAGATCTCACCTTTCTGTCTGGGGTGGGTGGCTGGGGCTTCTGGGAATGGAGGCTAGGCTGTAGGCTGGGGGTGTAGGGCACAGGGGACCTGATCTTTAATTAAAAAACAAACAAACAAACAAACAAACAAATTTGAATTTCTACAAAATGTCCCCTGCTGGCTGCATTTAGGCCATGGGCCTCAATCTATCTGATAAAGGCATTGCTTGGGGGAAAGGATACAGTTTTATTCGTAAACTTTAGACTTACCCTTTTGCTAAGGAACTCTGTATGGCTTAGGGTTATATAGTAAATACACGATGACAGGAGGGAGTTCTCGTTGGTAGTTGTGAGTGCTGTGTTCACCTAAGGAAGGACTGCAAGGAGTTCCAGGGACTGCATGACTGACAGTTGCTGTGTGCCATGGACCACACCGACAGGCAACAAAGTGTATTGCAATGACCTCTGGGAAGATGAGCCTTCAGTGAGAACTCAGTTTGGGTTTGGGATCGCCACTGCTGGGGCTTAAATCCAGGGCCTGGCACAGCTATGAGCATGATCTACCATGGAGCACATCTCAGTGCCATGAAAAGTGTTTCCCAGAGGCACTCCAGTTGTGACACTAAGAGAATCAAGTCAGTTTTCCTGCTGGAAAAATAAATGTGTAGAAAGGAAGAAGGCAGAGTTCTTGTGACTGTTGGAGACTAGAGCATGGATGTGAATAACAAGGAAAACAGTGTCGTTGCCCAAGCAATGCACCTTAGGAAGTGAAATGTGATTAAGGACTTAGAAGGAGGCCTCATGTCTGATTACAGAACAATTTTTTTTAGTTTCAAAGCCAGGCTTTTCCTGCCACCTAGTGGCTGCTGCTTTCAATTAAAATAAATTTAATTACAAGTATAAAGACGACTACTACATTTATTTCCATATGTCAATCTTAAAAATACTTTCATTTATTCTTTGATGATTTCAGTCATGCAGTTGGTCAAATTCAGCTTCCCCTCCTTCTAACTCCTGGATCCTCGTCCAACAACCCTGTCTTATTTACTGCTGTATTGCTGTGAAGATGCATCATTCAAGGCAACCCATAAATGAAAGCATTTTATTGTGGGCTTGTTTACAGTTTTAGAGGATTAATTCATGTCATCATGGTGGAAAGCAGGCAGGAATGGTGCTGGAGCAGTAGCTGAGAGCTTTATATCTTGATCCATAGGCAGCAGGTACACACACACACACGGGGGGGGGGGGGGGGAGAGAGGGGGAAGAGAGAGAGGGAGAGAGACTGGGTCTGACATAATAAGCTTTTGAAACATTATATTCTACTCCCAGTGACACACTTCACACTTCCCCCAACAAGGCCACACCCTCTAATCCTTTCAAAACAGTTCCACTCCGTGGGTACCAACCATTCACACATATGAGCATTAGGGGGGCCATTGTCATTCAAACTACCACACTCTTCTCCCTATTTCATGTTCTTGCCCCCTGTCTTAGTGAGGGTTTCTATTGCTGTGGATGAAACACCATGAACACAAAGCCTGTTAAGGAGGAAAAGGGGTTATTCAGCTTATGTTTTCATATCCCAGTTCATTATCAAAGGAAGTTTGGTCAGGAACTCAAACATGGTAGGAACCTGGAGGCAGGAGCTGATGCAGAGGCCATGGAGGGGTGCTGCTTACTGGCTTGCTTCCCGTGGCTTGCTCAGCCTGCTTTCTCCTAGAACCCAGGACCACCAGCCCAAG
Organism: Meriones unguiculatus; assembly: GCF_030254825.1. Taxonomy (NCBI): domain Eukaryota; kingdom Metazoa; phylum Chordata; class Mammalia; order Rodentia; family Muridae; genus Meriones; species Meriones unguiculatus. The sequence continues at coordinate 19,445,764 of NC_083352.1, forward strand.
GATGGCCCCATCCACAATGGGCTGGTCCCTCCCCCATCAATCACTGATTAAGAAAATGTGCTACAGGCTTGCCTACAGCCTGATCTTATGTAGTTATTTTTCTCAACTGAGGTTTCCTCCTCTCAGATGGCTTTAGCTTGTATCAACTTGACAAAAACTCTACAGCACAACTGACTTCTTGTCAACTTGTAAAACACCTCACCACTTAAGCCACAACCTTTCCTTTGTCACTCATCCCAAAGATCTCACATTTAAAAACACAAGTGTCTTTAACAGCTCCATATTCAAACTTTCTTTAACAGCTTTCAAATTCAAACATATTAAAAGTTCACTCTCTTTAAAATATTCAATGTCTTTAAAAATCTAGAATCTCATAGAAGTTCCAAATCTTTCAGCTGTGGGCCCAAATCAAAATTAAGTAAAATACTTTATTCAAAAGAGAAGAACCAGGGCACAGACACTATATGAACAAAGCAAAACCAAACTGCAGCAGTGTATAAACCAAAGTCCAATCACCTGGGGTTCACTCACAATCTTTTTAACTCCTCCACAGGAGCTGGGTCACTCTTGCTCTGCCTTGCAACACTTGCAACACACACACACACACACACACACACACCTTGTCTCCTAGGCACCAGATGACTCCATGTCAAGGTTGTTCTTGGTGATCATTCCATGGTACTGGTATCTCCAAAACACTGGGGCCTTCTGTCACAACTGGGCTGCACTTTCACCAATAACCTCTCGAAGGCTTGCTTCTTGGTGCCAAGCCTCAACTTCTCTGCACAATCCCCTTCAATCCTGGGCCTTCAACTGTTACTTAGGCTGCACCTTCACCAATAGCCTTCCCTGGCCTCTCACAGTGCCGTGCCTCAGCTGCTCTCTATGACTCCTTCATGCCACCTGGGTGACTTTTACACATGACCAAGTCCAGCTGTCAACAAAAGGCACAACCATGGCTGCCTCTGCAGCTTCTGTGTGCCTGATTCCTAGGAAACACTTCCCAGAAGATTTCATCTCAGTGATGCTGGTCTCTTCTTAATTACTGCTAATTTTTCAGTTCCAGCCAACCAGAAACAAGTATCCCAGAAAAGCAAAGATTAGTAGGTCTGGCATCTTATTAGTCACAGCTGATCCTTGAGTCCCAGCTAACCAGAACCACAGAATCTTAATTCAAAGTGACAAATCACTCAGATAGAGTCTTTAAACTTCCCTCTGAAACTTCCCAAGCCAGTCCCCCACCTTCTGCATTGCCCTCAACATTCTTATCTTCCAAGCTCCTACAGAAAAGCTCTCCAGACACTGGACACTCAATGACTTTTCTTGCACAAAGTTCCTTCTACAGTTTTCTCTAAAACAACGTGGTCAGGTCTGTCACAGCAATACTCCATTCCTGGTACCAACTTGACATAAAGTTGTTCAGCAGCCTCCCTCTTCCCCCCCTTAAAATAACACAGTGATTTCAATTAGTATTGCCAATAAGGGTGTAGGGCTATCCACTTGAGCAAGATTAACCTACTTGGGACCATATGTCTAAAGAAAGCTGACTTTCTTTTCCCAGTAGCCAGCCATCAAGTGTTTTTAGGACCTCAGGTAAAGGAGAGATTCATAGGCTCAGTCATGGTTCTATACTGATTGGCTTGATCTTGTTCAGGCCTCGTGCAGGCAACCATTGCTTCTTTGAACCCTTGAATTCCACAGTCTTGCCATGTCCTGAAGATGCTGTTTCAGTGCCCTATTTACTGATTTCTTTGATAATCTTTGATAATCTTTGATAGTCTTTGATAATCTTTTTTGATCTTTTCTCACCTTCTTCTGCAATTTTCCCTAAGTCTTTTGGAAAGAGGGTATTAGGGAGATTTTATTTTATTTTATTTTTATGGCGGATCACTCCACAGACATTTATTCTTTGCTCTTTGACCAGTCGTGAGTCTGTGTTACAACTGCTGTCAATTGCACAAAGAAACTTTACTGGGAGCTGCATGGATTTGTGGATGTAGAGATGATATTTTGAAGGTAGTTTGATATTATGTTTAGCAAAAATAACAATAGTAGGTGGGAGAGAGGCTGGCCAAGTTGCCTCCCTTGATTAATGCTGGAAGAGCCAAAGCAGGAAATAAGGGGACTAAATGAGGAAACCAGAGAACTCAAGGCAGTGAAGAAATTTTCACAAAAGGTTCTTTTTTTAATAGTTTTTTTGATAATAGAGTATGAGTTTACAGTTATTCAGAGAAGCTTGCTCCATAGGCAGCATGATCAAGGTTATATAAAGCACAACAATGCTATCTGTCCTCAGAAAAATGTCTGAAGGTGGGACCATTACTTACTCTAACAGTTCTCTAGAAACTGAGGAAGGCTGTAGGCATCCCTATGTTACTTTCACATTTATTGTCATTCTCAATTCCCCTCTTGAGAAACATAAACATAGCCATATTCCCAACCACACTCCCTCCCTTTGTTCTGTTAATATCAGAGTGGTATCCTCAGAACCCCTTTCCTTGCTTGGGTGGCATCATTGTCTGTCGTTGCTGACTGTGATCTGGAAACGCATCATGGATGATTTTCTCTAGTGGCAGAACTACCTTTGCTCCACAAGTTCTGCGGGGGCACCAGTGTCACAGAATTTGCTCAGGAGAAACCAGGTCCCCAGACAAGTAACAAGTTATCTTACATTATCACTCAAGGGCGACAATGGCCATTACACAAAACTCTCGGAATGTCTAGTCACCATTCATTTTATGTCGTGGGGACTGGAAGGAGCCAGACTGGGAATACTTGAGATTATCTCCTCTTGACTCCTCTGTGTCTCTTTAGCCGGGAACAAACCTTCAGACCCAGTTTTTCCACACACACCCTCCTAACCATCCGGATGCACCCACATACAGCCTCCCTAGCCCTCTGAGCTCTCACCTGTTCTAGAAGGAGATGACTGTTTAGAAATACGTTATTTTCTCCACGTTCACAGAAGAACTGGTACTCTAGAAAAGGGATCACAGTAGTGTGGGCACATAGAACATCTGCAGAAGAGGCACTGTGCAGTGTGCACTATAGGGATACAGGACATCTTCAGAAGCACTGTACAGTGAGAACCATTTGTTTTTGTGAGATTTCAGAGTCAATCACTGTTTTCTTTTCTGTAAAGTGAGCCCATAGTGTCTGTGCTCATTTTTAGACATCTCAGGACTAGTATTGTCTTCAGATGCTGTAAGTGGCCAAGTACTTTCTGTGTTTTAGCATAAGTGCCAAGTTTACCTAAGATTTCTGGGTAAACACTAGCCTCAAACACACAATGGCTTTTTAGCTCTCTACCTAGATATGTGCCAAAACTTTAAAACACAACTAATGTTCCTAAAACAGAGTAATGTGAATGTTCTGACTGTAAAGAGTCCAGTGTCTTAGGCCCTTTGTGATAAAATACTCTGCCAAAAGCAACCAAGAAAGCCAGGTGATCTTGGCTCACGGTTTCAGGGTATCCATCATGATATAGCCGGTCACGTCATATCCAGAGTCAGAAAGCAGAGACCATTAATGGGATTACTCAGGTAGCTTTTGTCACCCAGGGCCCTACCCTAGGGAATGGTGCTGTCCTTTTTTAGGGTAGGTATTCCCATCTCAACAAACACTATCATGATTATGCCCAGAGGCCCACAAATCAGGTTGGCCTGGAGGTTTTTTTTTTTTTCTGGGTGATTTCAGACCTTATCAAGCTGACAATATTTACCATCACAGTTACTTACTGTAGTCTAGTTGATACACACTGTATATATGGTTTAAAAAGACCTTATCATATTTAAGTATCACGCATATGTATATACAATTATTACATGTAAAGTTTTTAAAGTCTCACAAAAAGAAAATAATATGGTGAAACTTTAAAGAAATCACACAATCATTGTTCTTCACATTTTACAATAGAGGAAAAAAAGTAATAATTCTCAACACTTCTTGAACACAACATTTTGAAGCAGACATTGAGAATGGGAAAAAAATAATCCCTTCTCTGTGATTTCATTAATGAGCTTTTAGGCGTCTAATACTATCTTAGCTTTAGTCTAATGAATTTACTCTCTCCAAATATTCATATTGAGTCCAAACTTACGATTATGTACAAAATTTTAATTTCAGACAAAAATATCATTTAATTAAACAAGATCTTTCGGCATCTTGCAGAATACATGTTGGGTTCTGTAAGTATTTGTGGAATGTGGCTCAAGGCTCCAGTAAACAAAACAGCTTGACCTTTTATCCTTACAATTTGGGCGTTGTTATATAAACATGACCTTAAGCTTCAAGGCTTTGAAATGATTTGATTTAATGTTAGCTTGAAAGCTACCATAATCCTTCTGGCTCCCTGGCACTTAAAATACCTCTTCACACAAAGAAATAGTCATGATAGGCTAAGCCAGTAAGGTCAGGCAGTGCAGCAGTGGCTTAATTTGGTGGATTTCTTTCCTCAGGGGCCTAGATCTTGCCCAAACTATTCAAACTTTATTTTCTTCTTGCCTTTATAGCCTCATTGTCTTAGAATCCATTGTTATCTCTTTTGGGTAATAGATTAATCTCTCAAACACTTGTACCATTGCTAGAAAAATAAATCACAGAATGATGACCTGTGTCATTAAGATGTTTTCCTTTCATTTGAGTCATGTTGGACAATGGAATTTCCAAAAGCTAATTTCGAATTCTAAAGGTGACCCCATTAGTCCGTTGGGTATCACTATTAATGAAATAGCTGAGGCACCCTGACTATATATTTAAAAAGCAGATTTATTAGTTCATGGTGGGGAGACTCAAAAGTTATGACTGACATTGTCTAAGCTCTGGCAAAGACCCTCAAGGGCATGGTCTCACACGTCTGCATGTGGGTAAGAAATCACATTGCTATACAGGAAGCTAGAGAGACTAGGTCTCCAGTGAACCCAAGCTCTTCTTGCCTGTATGTGAAAGAGCAGGGCCTCATGATTTGTCTTATCACACTGGAGTCAGGCATCTTCAAGGTCCTTCAGGGCAATGCCATCTTCCTTACCTGCCTACCTTCTGCTTTCTGGGTGCGTGTGTGCCATGTTTTAATGTTTTTCACCTGAGAACGTCCTTCCTTGCAAGGCCAGCAATGCAAAAAGAGTTTTTTGTTTGTTTTTTTCTTGTTGTTTTGTTTTAATTTGAGGTAGGGAATGTTGCATTTTAGTCAGGTTCCTATCTTCAGAGCTTTCTACTGTTTCAAATGGGAAAAACACACTGGGGTTTCTCTATGCAGAATTTGTAGACCTGTGGTCACATTATGACATCTACAGTGTTATCGCCTGATTCACCATTATTAAGAAACAGTTAGCAATTTGTCTCATTCCTCATGTCCAAGTATCCTCATAAACCTTCTTTTAAGGACATCTGATTCCCTGAAAGCTCAGCATCTGTCCAATACTTGCAGCCAAATGAGCAGTTCCAAAGTCAACTGTATGACTGACAAGCTTACTTTCTGCAGAGAAGGTCTTCCCTGAGAGCGGAATGGAATCTGGGGTGTAACAGGGTGTTTGCTATTCCTGAGATAGCACTATGTGCCTTGAAGGGTGAAGCAACGGTTGGATCTGGAAAGTTTTCAAAAGGCCGCATGTTAAAGGCATTAAAAATTTACAGTGGGAAAATTCACTTAACACAAAACAACACAGTAATGGAGACACAGACGAACAGGGTAAAGTCACAAAGACCCAAAGGGAGAAAGACAAATGTGAATCCACCCGTATTGTTGGAAGCACAGAGTGTGGATGACACAAATAATACAGCTGAAGGAATAGGTGGTTGAACTAGATTAAAACCTGTATTTACCTATATGTTGTCTACAGGAAATACACTTGTTACAAAGATGCAGAGAGGTTTGGTTTAGTAAGAAGATTTTAAAATACAAAGCAGCTAGGACTATCTACAGTAATATCAACATTAAAATAAAAAATAATGCTAAACATCAATAAACATTTAAGAAATAGGAAGCAGCCAGTGTACCCAGTGACGCACAATGGTAGGTATCAAATGCCAGGGCACCAACTGCATGAGGTGAGACAGACACAAAGGAACACAGGAAACACAGCAGAAATAACGGAAACAGCTGGGGAGGCCAACGCCTCACCTTAGGCAACATCTGAAATAACAAGGCACAAGGGGCAAGATTCCACTGAACAGCACAGTAAATCAACCACAGTCTGCAGGTATCTATATGACTTTTTATCTCCAAGCAGTATGACACACTTTTTTTTTTTTTTGCATTAGTGGATAGAACACTCCAGGTTAGTTCATATCATAGGCTGATAAAAGGATGGGGATACATTTAATGGAGGTAAAGTTGTACAATGCCTATTTTCTGATCACAATGCAATAAAATTTGAAATGAGTAACAGAAGACAGAAAGCTCATTAACATATGGAAATTAAGCACACATTGTTGTACAACTGATGGGACAAAGGAAAATATGACAGGGAAAGTAGAAAATATTTTTTGTTAAAAATAATCATGACTTACGAAGTCCTGTGAATGTAGTGAAATCTCACAGAGGAGAATGTGGAGCGGTAAGCACACAAATTGAAAGTGGTTCCAAGAACTTAATCTTCTACTTCAGATCTGGGAAACCCCAAGTAGGCACAGGAATGATATAAAACAGGACTGGAGTAGAGAGGGCTGTGAAACACAGTTAAAACCCAAAGGGGAACCAAGATGCCAAAAGTTGGTGTTTTTAAAACATCAAATCAGAACTGGCAAACATTTAACTAGATTGACAGCAAATAAAGGAGAAACGTAAGAAAACACGGAAAAGGATGAAGCTATGAACTATAAATCAGGAATGGGCGGGAGCAGGAGTCAGTGCTGCTCTTATAGAAATGAGAGTGATTGGGAAGGGATATTTGAACACCTATTTGTTGAAGTAGATGAATTAAATTAGGTGAAAATTTCCAAGGTAGATTGAGTCAACCCCTGAGGAAGAACTAGCAGTTAGTCAGGTCTGGCATTTAGTTCCAGCTTCTCAGGAGGCTGAGGCAGGGGGATGCTTGAACCTGAATGTCTGAGTCAGGCTGAGCAGCATGAAAGACTCCTTATCTAGAAAAGAATAAGTAACAGGGAGGAAGGGAGGGCAGAAAGGGAAAGTGGCAGAAAAATTGTTTGGAATTAAAAACTTCCAATAAATGAAATAACAGGCTAGATAGTTTGGCAATCATTTAAAAATTCAGGACCACCTTTAACAAATTCCTCCAAAAGAGAAAATCTTTCCCAGTCTTACTATGATATTAGTATTCTTGTAAGGTCAGAAAAAGATTACAGAAAAAGAGAGCTAAAGAGCAAATCACTTACTTATGAAAACCCTCCATAAAACAGTAATGGTAAAAGTTAAAAAGTTTCATGTTTGTGTTTTCAGAGGATCTCAGTATGTAGCACAGTTTTATCCCAAATCTGAGAGTCATCTGCCTCAGCCTCCTGAGTACTTGTATCAGTGCTGTCTTAGTTGGCATTTCTGTAGCTCTGATAAAACACAGTGACCAAAATGCAAGTTGGGAGGAAAAAGTTTATTTCGTTTTACAGCTTATAGTGCATCATTCAGGGAAGTCAGGGCAGGGCTGGAGCTCATGGCAGTAACTAGATCAGATGTCATGCAGGAGTGCTGCTTACTGGCTTGGTACCCATGGCTTGCTTGTACGGCTTTCTTGTTCACCCAGGGCCAGTTATCCAGTGGGCAGGGCTCTCCTTTCTACATCAGACATTATTAAGAAAATTATCTAAAACCACCTTCAGTTATATGCACATTTATTCAGGCAGTTTCTCAATCAGGTTTCCTTTTTACTATATTACTACGTTTCCTCAAGTTGACAAAGAACCAGTCATGACAATAAGGAAAGGGAGTACCATCATCACAGAATGTTCTGTAAGCATTTCTAAACTATTACCTTCTATGAGAAAATATGATTTATCCCAGAAGCACAGATTTAAGACTAGGCTACAGAGATGGGAGAGGAGAGGAGAGAAGAGGAGAGAGAGAGAAAGAGAGAGAGAGAGAGAGAGAAAGAGAGAGGCAGGCATAGTGTGTGTGTGTGTTTGTGCATGTTTGTATGTACACATCTGCTATCTGCCATTTTTCAGGTTCCATTCACCTTGTTTTTGAGCGAGGGTCTCACTGGCCTATTATCTGTCTATTCGAGAGGCTGACTGACTCTGTTCACCGTGAGTTGTAGCACAGGTTTGCTGTAGATGATGGATTTCTTCTGTCTGGAAATGTTACGCTGCCTTTGCTTGTGAAGCATAGTTCTGCTGGGAATAGAAGTCTAGGGGGGTGGACTCTCTTTCTGCTTTAGTCCTTTAAAGGCACTGCACCATTTTCTTCCTTCTGCCCCCCTTCCCCACCTGAATCAATGTCTGCACCCCATACCTAGGCCTCTTCAGCTGGCTCAGGTTGAAAAGTGGCTTTGGCATTGGGAAGGTGACCATGCGTGTCAATGCAGCAGAGAAGCCTGAGGCTCTGACAGACTCTTAGGAACAAGTCATCTTTGGGAGGAGGCTGCATTCAGCACTACTTTAGGCTAAGACCTGGTGGAGGTGAGTAAAATTATCTTCAGTTGTATGCACACTGCAGTGAGGCCTGAACATTGAATTCCTGTGCATTATTAGGTTTGTTTTCCTTCCCTGCAGAAAAAGAGGACCAATGCAGCACTTTGATATCTGCAATGAAGACAAGCTTGGAGAGTTCTGGAATTGAGCTTTGGTTTAACTATTTCTGGACATTGTGTACTTTTTGTGATATAGAGTCTTTATTGCTTGTTGAAACTTTTTTTAATCATAACAAAAGTCAATTTTTGTGAATGCTCAATGGGTGCTTATAAAATTAATGTGCATCTTCTGTGCCTATATTTGATCCTTTATTACTACACCTGGAACACCACAAGATTCACATCATTGCTTACTGGGCTGTTTCTTATGAAACGTAGCACCCGCATAACAACTTCCGTATCCTCTCTCACAGCTTTGTTTTAGGATACACAAATGTGTACAGACAGGTATGTCCCAGAAATGTCCAAGTGTATAATATCACTGGGCTATGCTGTGAATGAGCCACATGTGAACTTTTCCCCAGCTCTCTGGAAAAAGATTCTCCTCAGATGGACAAAGCTGGTCATGGACACGGAGATCAGCCTCAGAGCTTTAAAAATGCATTAGCCTGAGTCAGAACCCACGTCTGTAGAAGCAGCATTTCTGAAGACAGGGCTCTGTATCTAATCATGACCTTCCTTGGACAAAACAGAGGAGAAAGAGGTGGTGTCTTAGACAAAGCCCTGTAAAGCCCTGTAGCTACACCTGGGACACACCTGTGGTCATCAACAGCTGGAAGAGACAAGGGAAGATTCTTAACAGCAGCTTACAGGAGAGCCTTGCTTTCCCAACCAAATTTTGGGCTTTCAGCCTTAGAGCTATGAAATAATAACATTTTTCGGTGTTTGTTCACCAAGTTTACAGTGATTTATTATTGGTCCCTAGGAAATCAATAGGAATTGGTATGGTTTTCTCATTTCTTTCTTTTTTTTTTTTTTTCCAATGCAGTTTATTCAGGAACATTGAACAATCCTCGGACCCCGGGGAAAGCCAGCCCACAGCTTAAATAGCCTCTGGGTAGCCAACCCAGGCGTGCCACGGGGGCAATGCAGATAGGTCCACATACATGGAAGCAAGCCAGATCCTCGGCCTTAGCCAAATGTGGAGTTGTTCCTGACAGAGAGCACTCACCATCGGGAAGGTGGAGGGCGGAAACCAGCTCCATCTTTAAGGCATAGCATTCTGCAGCTCTCTACAGTTCCCCCTTTTTGTTTTAGACGCATCAGGCAAGAGTAGAGGTCTGATCTCTGATATTAGAAATAAATTGGGACTTTGTACAGATGTTCATTTAGGTGTCATCCACCCAAAGAGCATCAGACCCGTCAGATACCTTTTTCTCAGAGGCGGGACCTGGGGCATCAACCCGCATGCAATCAGACATGCTCTTCTCTGGGTCCAAAGCGGCTGACCCTGAGTGCAGTGCTTAGCCTCGCATCCTGAGCGTATCATTTTAGCTTTTTATGGCATCCAACCATGCTTGGGGAGAATGCCTTGCTTCAATGGCTGTAAAGGCCTGAATGATCATGGCTGCATCACACTGTTGTGAGACTCTAATCTTGCATATATACCACAGGCAAACCAAGGAGACCAACACCAGAAGGCCTGCTAACACTCCCATGCCCGCCCATTCCTTCAGATGATTCATGGCTGCAGCAATCCATGTTGATAATCCTGTGGCTAGTCCTGCGTCCACTCCGGTAGAATTTACTGTGACAATGGCCACTTAGGAGGGAGGAGGGAGGAGGGAGGGTGGGATTGGGATGGGAGGAGGGAGGGGCTTATAGGGGGATGCAGAATGAATAAAGTGTAATTGATGAAAAATTTAAGAAAAAAAGGGAAAAAAATAATTTAAGAACCTTAAATGACTTTCAAAATTGGAGGAAAACATGGAGTTAGTCAATTGGCATGGAGCACGTCTCGCCCCTGGGGGCAATGGTCTCCTGAACCTACTCAGACCTCGGACACCACCACTGCTAGTTCTAGAACTGACGCAGGATGTTCCAACGTGGGGTTAAGGCTTCTCATAATATTTCCTATAAGCCCACACCAGTTTTCTTATTTCTAATCACACATCTCAGACTCCTGCAGTGGAATAGAATTTAGTTCACACACTTCTGGGTTCTAGGACAATGGTATTGAAATTGGTTTGGTGTCATGAGACTTACAGTTTAGGCACATTTATTTGTGTGTTGAAGACCCCAGAAGTTTGCTCTGCAACATGAGAAATCCAGAGGCTGGAAAGGAGCTGCAGAATTCCCAGAATCCTGTCTTGGGAGTCCTTTGCACTAGAGTATGTCCTTCACTGGAAGTCTCTGAGTGGTGCCTATGGCAGGGCTAACAACACTCTCAAAGCTGGGTGTGGCTCAGCTGGAGAAGTCTCCTTAGGTTTCCCTCCCCAGCAGTGCAAGGAGAAAACCACAGACTTAGCTGTGCCTGTCCCCACTCTTCTCCCAGAGCTCAGAGTCTGCCTGTCTGAGACCAGACACACCTACCTGGGGGTTCTTGCCTGGCACTAGCTGCAGGCCCAGCTCCATTTTCCAATCAGCCCTGACTTTCACAGCTCTGTGCACAGGAGAGGATCAGAGGAACAGGGAGTGGAAGCTGTGCTGACACTGACCCAGTTCAGAACCGGCTCTGAAGCACACTCATGTATAAAGTATTCATGGCTCTAAAAGCCTGTCAAGGGCTTTTAGAAAGTATTTGCTTAGGTCCAGCTGGATGCAGATTGGCATTCTAGCTCAGCCACTTACCAGCTCTGATGGGGCTTTAGGAAAGTTACTTAACTCCAGGATTGTCACTGTCCTCACCTCCAAATGAAGTCCTGCCTCACAGTGAGTCATGGCTGGGGGATTAGCAGAGAGAATTAAAAGGACTAATCCAATGGCTGGCAGACAGGAAGTGCTCAGTGGTGCTGAGGTGGCTCATCCTTGCCCACCATTGTCACCATGGTGATGGCTCTGTGTTTTATCTTACCCCTGTTCCTCAGGTTCTTCTTTGTCTTAAGATTTAGTGGATAAAAGGTGGGCATGGTAGGGATAATTTGAGGTCCTTTTTTTAATTAGCAATTAAATGTTTTTCTTTGGTTCCAAATCACTACTATTTTTATTACTTGATCTAGTGATTTATTTTCTTGCATGCAGTGGAGTTGCTACGATGAACTATCAGAGAGGACCATCGAAGTTCAAGTATGTATTTGAAAAAGCACACGATATATTATTTATTGTGCTACCCTGCAGTGGATTTACAAATTACGCATATTTAAAGGCCTTTTCATGTGTATGTTTTATAGACAGATTGCTTTCTTGTTGTGAATTTAAGTTGAATTGACAGTTGGACAGAGCTCTGTAGAATGTTCATTCATGCATTTTCTGTGTCAAAAAACCCCCTCAAACTTCAAAAGAGCACACACTCAATCTTATATAACCATGTCAAAAGTGCTCCCTTGTTTTGAGGACAGGTTGAGGTAATGCAGTTTGTAAGCAAGAAAAGGATAACCTTAAAATAATTTTTATAATAAAAGTTTCATGTTTACAAAGTTACTTTGCAATAACATGCCAATTGTTGTTAGTATTTATAAATTTAAAAAAGAGAATTAAGTTTTGTTCTGTGAAACAATCATATTTCAATTTCCTAATGTATTAGCTCTAACAATGTATACTAGTCTAAGATTTTTTTCCCCTTCTTTGCCTCACTAGTGATGTAACCTGGGGCCTTGCACTCACCAGCATGCATTTTAACATTGACTATATCCCCACCCCTGATCCCAGACTCTCTAGGTAGCCCTGGCTAAAGTCAAATACAAGACCCTCCTTCCTCAGCCTCCTGAGTGCTGAGCTTGCAAGTGTGCACCACAATTCCCAGCTAAGAATGTTCTATCTATCTATCTATCTATCTATCTATCTATCTATCTATCTATCTATCTAATTTATCCCCCCCCCTTTTTGCTATTTATTTATTGAGGCAGGGCTTCATTTACATTCATCCAAGGCTTGGCTGAAGTGCCTTGTATAACTAAGGATGACCTTGAACTTCTGACACTCCTGCTTCCACCACAAGGTTTCTGGGACTACAGGTGAGCACCACCTCATCCACTTTAAACATCCTTGAAGACTTTGCCCAGGGCAAGTGCTCTCTGGACTCTACCCTTGGTCTTCAGAATTTTTTTTTTTTTTTTTGCATTCTAATGGAAGAGAGAAAGGGTTTGGGTTTGTGTGGATGAGGAAGTGGGGAGGGTATGGAAGTAGAGGGGAAACGAATCAGAATATAGTATATGATTAAAAAATCATTTTCAATAATAACAAATAAATATACTTTTTGTTTCTTAAAACAACAACAACAACAACAACAACAACAAAAAGAGGACCTGGTACCTATATCAGAGTGTAACACAGACCTCTTAAAGAGGAGGGGTAGATTTGAAGGATAAAGGAAGAAACATATCTAGGTCACAGACTTTTTGTAATATAGTTGGAGTCCCAGACACTGTTAATAGTGGGAGACATAGAGAGTCTTCAAAATATGGTATAAATAAACAAACAATCAGTCTGGAGACTCAGGGAGATTTCTGAATCCTGAGCACAATGAATGAATAGAAATTCAAGCCCACACAGGACAGAGTAAAATGTTAAATACATATTAAACAAAACACACATTTTCTAAGATGACCACTCTTTTAGGAAAAATAATCCAACAAGAGTTTTACCCACAGAAGGAAATCAGGAAGGAGGGGAACAATACCTTCATCATTTTTCAGGGATAGCTCCCAGCTTCTAACTCTTTCAATGAAACTCTCCTGAGAACGAGAGAGTTTGGAAGGTAAAGGGAAATATAAGAGGAAACGAGCTGGAAAAGGGTTAAATCAGTAGGCAAATTTAATGAAAACTGACGAAACACTTTAACTTTATTTTCCAACATTAAATAAAAACCACAAAGTGCTTCCCAGCCAACGGGATTCAGTTCTGTAGACATCAGTTGCCGTCGTGGAAGGCTGTTTTCCTACCCACTGGGATCACGTATAGCAGCTCTCACAGAGAATTCTGCTTACCCGTGGGATCTCCAGCCCTGTGAAGAAGCCTGCCTGGGAGAAAGCCAGTGCACCTGGGCTGCAGTAGGTGGAGTAGCGGAGAGCAAAGAGGAAGATGTCTGTTACTTGCTCTGGGTACCACAGGTCCAGGGACCGGTCCTCAAGGCTGAGTACAGTGCAAGTACTGCGAGCTCACATGACTCTCTGGCAGTAAACAGAGGCATCCCTATGCACCAAGTACTGGGGTTTGGAATCCCTCATGGTTCTTTCTTGGCCATCTTCATGTTCTCCTTAGCACAAGATGGCCATCAAATTTCAAAATGGAAATGGAGGTTGTTGTAAACATTTTTTTTTTCAGTTTGTACCCCTGAACTACTGTCACAACTGACAGATCCTATGGGATGTTTAGTTAAGAGTCTACAAAGAGGATCTTTGTACACCTTAAAAGACCTAAAAAAAGGAGGTAGTTATCCTGAAGTGTATGTTTGTGTGTGTGAGAGAGAGACAAAGAGACAGAGACACACAGAGAGAAAGACAGAGAAGGACACACACACACTCACACAGAGAGAGAGAGAGACAGAGAGACAGAAAGACAGAGAGACAGAGAGAAAGGGAGAGGGAGAGGCAGAGGAAGAAGGAGAGGGAGAGTGCCCTGAAAAGGGTCTGGAGACCATCCTGCTTTGAAAATTAGCCTCTCTTGGAAGGTGTTCTCAGCTTTGCCACTGTTCTTCATATTTTTCACAGCCTAGGTGTGGGTCTGAGTGAGGAAATGCTTACCTACTTTGGCCTTTTCTGGGCACAGGGCTCTGTTGGTCATGCACTGTGGACTCTGGAGCTTCTGGAGTCTTGGGCTGTAGTGGGAAGGAACACAGTATGGGCAGAGGTCAACTGAATAGGGGATGGGTATGGTCAGGATTTTTGGGGAGACCTGGAGGAGAAGAATTAGACAAGGTAATAGATAAAGAAGGAAGGGTGAGGTAAAAATTCACTTTCCAGGAGTTATGGCTGGTGACTTCTGCTGGGAAGCCTAGTGGCTGCTGAAGGAAGGAGAGAGGTGAGCCAGTGAGGAGACAGAGAGGAAGAGGGGGAGAAAAAAGAGGAAGACTATGACTACAAAGATTACAATAATCATGATGTCAACAAAGGGGGCGTGCAGGGTAGTGAGGCTCAGGCATTGTTTGGGGTGTTGGTACCCAGAGAGCCATTAATGTCCTATTATAAGCTGTGACACATAACTTTAACAGAAACAAGGGTTCTATGTGGCACATTAGCATTCCAAACAAGCCTCCATTCATCGCAGATGTGTAGGGGAAGTAGAGCATACACATACGGCAGGGTCAAAGGGTAGAGGTAGAAGGACGCATAAGTGTATTTCATTTAATTTGAACGGTGTCTTTTGGTTTCTTTTAAAATTTTTCCATTTGATGACGAATTGCCATCATCTCTGACATCATGAAGTCACCATCCCGTTACTACCTTAACCTGTCCTAGTTAGCTTTTTTTCAGTTTGACACACACCTGTATGTCTGTATGTTTATATCAGAGAAGAGGGACTCTCAATTAGAGAATCACCTTCAACAGACTGGCCTGTGGGAATGCCTGTGAGGGCATTTTCTGGATTGCTGATAGATGTGTGATGGTCCAGATCACTGTAGATGGTGTGGTGCCATGGCGGATGGGCCTGGACAGTGTTTGAAGGGAAACTGAGGAAGCAATCCGGTGAGCAATATTTCTTTATGGTGTCTGACTCAGTTTTTGCCTTGGCTTCCTTTGATAATGAACTATAACCCATGAGCCAAGTAAATCTCGGTTTAGCCAGTGTTTAAACACAGCAGCCTAGAGGCAAGCCGAGGCACGGCAACTGCTGGATTGGGAAGGTTGGCGGGGCCCGGATAAACGGCAAGGAGGATCAGCTGAGGAAAAGAGATGCAGATCACATTCAGAGCAATTTTTATTTTATTTTATTATTTTATTTTATTATTTGTGACTGAGTCTTTGCCATCCTCATTTTGTCCTCCGCTTTCAACCAAACTTTAATATATAGACTGCTTTCCCACTGTTACAAGTCTGAAACGAGGCGAACATTCCTTCACGCCGCCCCTAGACTGGAGGCCCGCTTCCCAGCGCAGATTGGATAGGCGAGGTGTTGCGCATGCCTACTCAGAACCTTTGCCCAGAGCCTCAGAGATGCCACCGGTGTCAGCAGCTCGCTCTTGCTTACTTGTGCAAACTAGCACGTGCACATTGTACTGAGAAGTGTTGCTTGGCAACGGTGCTCCTTCCAACTGTACAAGGCTTTGGTTGGCAGACGTTTAAGCCATGGCGTTTAAGTCTCTGTGCAAATGCTGCTGGTTTTTGCTAAGACCTAATACTGGGCTCCGGGACCAGAAAAGATGAGCGGTTGGGAAGGGACCTCCTAATGACCTTTGCCATGAAGAAGATCTTGGGGGCTAAGAAAAAGACACCCCTGGGTTTCTGCGATGGCCCGCAGATGACCGCCTCTGAGTTTTTCTTCGGTGACTTTCCAAACTATCCGAAATACCATACAGCATACAGACCCGTGGGGCAGATCCACCGGGTTGCCGCTGAGGGCGATGCAGCCCGGATGGAGATTCTCATTACGCTTGGGCAGTGCAGCGTGTATGACCGAGACCGCAAGAACAGGTAATGGGAGGTGGGGGGAGAGCAGCTGTCTACCTCGTGGGCGGGCCAGTGTGGGAGAAGGGCCGTCTCCCTGGCTCTCCTGAGAGTCCAGATGGATGGCAAGGAAAGGGGGGTCTGCCTGTGCTTCTGGGGTTCTAACCCTGAGATCTGCACACCTGGGAGGGATCCTGAGCTGCCCACAGGAACTTTCAGTTACTTCCCAATCTCCCTCTGCTTAGTCCAACAGAGTTACCTCTGTCTATTCTATCTCCCCTTCTGACTGAGACTGATGCATCCTTCCTTGGGTCCTCCTTATTATCTTCTTTGGGTCTCGTAATATGCTTATCCTGTATTATATGGCTAAAATCCGCTTCTAAGTGGGTATATACCATGTGTGTCTTTTTGCATCTGGGATACCTCACTCAGGGTGATCTTTTCTAGTTCATCCATTTGCCTGCAAATTTCATGATTTCCTTGTTTTTAATTGCTGAGTAGTGTTCCATGGTGGAAATGTGCCAGTTTCTTTATCCATTCCTCAGTTGAGGGACATCTAGGTTGTTTCCAGATTCTGGCTATTACAAATAAAGCTGCTATGAACATAGTTGAGCAAATATCCTTGTATGGTGGAGCATCTTTTGGGTATATACCCAGGAGAGATATAGCTGGATCTTGAGGTAAAGTTATTCCTAATTTTTTAAGAAAGCACTAGACTGACCCAGAAGTGACAGGAGCACCACAAGAAAACAACAGAGCCAATTAACCAGGGCCCAGAGGGGTTTTGCTGAGACTGAAGCATCAACCATGTATGGGACCTGGGTCCCCCACAAAGATGCAACAGATGGGTCGCTTAGGCTTTATGTCCTCTAGTAAGAGAAGTGGGGACAGCATCTGATACAAACTCACTTGCCAGCTTTTAGGTCACTTTCCCCTGGTAGGATGGCCCTGTCTGGCCACAGGTGAAGAGGACACGCTACAAGGATGTAAAGTGAATAAAATAAATAAATGAAAAAAATCCCCAAAAATTAATAAAGAAAAAATGATATAAATTCAGTCATATAGCATGACATTCTCAAAAATAAATTAAAAATAGATTTTAACTGTAAAAAAAAAAAGTCAGTTGCCTGTCCTTCTAATGTTATGGATGTGGAAACGGAGACATAGGAAAGCTGAGAAGTCCCTAGTAAGTAGTTTAGCTTAGAGTAGAGGTAAATCCAAGGGCAGTTTAATTCAAAAGTGATGCTTTTTGATCAAGCTTTCCCCTTCTCCAAATCCTCTCAGATCTTGCCCACCTCCTCACCTATCCAACTCCACAGCCTTTCTCTGGTTAAAAAAATAAGCAAACAGTAGCCCCCTTTTAAAAAAACAAAACAAAAGAAAAGAAAACAAAAAACAGCCAAGAAACTCATGCAAAAAGCCTCATAAAAACATAAAAATATGGAATCTAAAAGCAAAAGGTCAATAATACACAGACACACCCCAAACATACAAATTGATCGAAGAAGGCAAAATAATACAAAAAGTCTACAGAAATACCACTGAGTTCTTTTTGTATTGTGCTCTGCTCTTTTCTGTTCGAACAGGCTGCTCGGGGCTGGTTCAAACGAGCAGCTCAATGGCAGAGCGCTTTCCTAGCAGGAAGGAGGCCATGTGATCTCCCCACAGCTCAGATAGAAAAGGGACTTCAAACAGGTGCCCTTTCTTTAATAAGAGTGAATCTTGTCCTTTTCTGAGAAGAACATGGAAGACTTGTTTGGAAGGCAGAGGAATGACATGGTCCTTACTGTTATGTAATTGTGGGTTTTGAGACAGCCCGCTCCAATGTCTCAAAAATTCCTCCTATTTCCACAGGACGGCCTTGCATTTTGCCTGTGTCTACGGCCGGCTGCCAGTGGTGACTGTTCTAATAAACAACAATTGTGAGATCGATGCCTTTGACAAGAACCACATCACACCTCTGATGAAGGTAGGTGGCAGCCGTTGATTCCAGCGTGGGGTAGACGTGCCCGAAGCGCTCATTACCGAAGGAACTCTACTTCCGTCTACCTGCAGCTCGCTGGCGAGCCCTGTGGGGTGCTTATCTTGATTTCCTCAGGCCGAAGATCTGTTTCTTGTTATCTAACGCAGTCTGTCCAGTGCTGGAAGCAGAAGTGCGCGGCTCTCCTGCTGGAGCACGGTGCCAACCCGAACCTTGTCGACCACAGCGGGAACTGCGCCTTACACTACGCGGTGAAGAACGGGCACGCGGAGATGGCGGCGCTGCTGCTTAAACACAACGCTGACGTCGAACAAAAAACCAAGGTGCAGTTCACCGCATTTGATTCCCAAAGTCTCTGAGATAGGTTTAACAGTGTGTGTGTGTGTGTGTGTGTGTGTGTGTGTGTGTGTGAACATTTCGTGTTTAGAAATCCAAGCATTTCTTGAAAGTGTTTGGAAAGGACTTAACTGTAGAAGCGGCAAGTTCAACACTCATAGTTTGAAAGAAATATTTGATGCACAGTATTTCCTTCTTTTACACATTTAATGTGAAATAGTTGAGAAACCACTGAATTTGTTAAGGGTAAAACTTCCTCATTTTTGTCTTTTTTTTTTTTTTTTCTCAACTTGTCCTCCTGGCTTTTGTAAAGCAACCCCAGTGGACAGCAAATTTTACTCTGGGAAGGGCTTAAAACTCAGCAAATTTTACTCTGGCTTCAGCTTAAAACTCAGAGACAACAAGAGCATTTTTGTAAAACAAAAATGAAAATCCGAAGGCTGTTGGTAGGTTATTGTCAAGTGACCCAAGGCTGAGGAAGAAAATGTGTAGAGGGAAATTAATCAGAAACATACACCTGAAAATTAGGTACCGGAGGCAATAAAGCAGAAGGAATTAAAAAAACAACAGTTAGTATGTGCCGATAGTCTTTCTCCATGCTGAAGGCAGTAATTTGTAGTTTGAGCAAGAAAGCTATTTAGGTACAAACATATCTAGAAATCAGTTTAAGGAGGACCCTGGAAGAAACTAAGGATGGGAAGTAACTAAGTAATAATTATGTGGGAAACCACAGAGAAAAGCAGGGAGTTCACTATTATATTTTCTGGAAGAGATATTCACTTAGGTAAACAAACAAACAAACAAACAAACAAAACCAACCTCTGCTCTCAAATCTATAATTGCTTGGTGAGGAAGGGGGCACATATTTAATTTTTCTATATTGCTTTTTTAAATATTGAAATTATGTTGAATTCTGAGTTGCATGTTCTCTGTTTTCACTTACTGAGTCCTTCTTATTAGTCAAATAACCAAATGATTGAGAGAGCTATCCATGTCCATATACATGAGATGAAAGTTCTGTTTTCGTGGCTCTAGTTCTCAGCTGTAGCTGAGTGGAGCTTGGTTCAGTACATCTAATAAGAAATGGGCAGGCATCCCTGAAAATATTTCCTTGATATTCTGAAACAACTTCTAGTTAAAAAAAAAACACAAAAAACAACAAAACACCCTAAATAGATAACTGAAATGTAGGCATTTCTGGATTCTAAAATCCTGACATCTCTAGAGAACTAGCATTTGGTTATATCACCCCTTGGCCTATTGGCAAAGATCAAGTGTAGAATTTGACAGTATACTACTTCCTGACAATGTGTCTTTCCCAAAAATATTAGCCTAACTTTTGTGTTGAAAAGCTAAATTGAGTATTATTAAGTAGTTTCATTTCTGCATCTGTGACAAAAAAGCAACTTAGCGGAGAAAGGATTTATTAATTATTAATTATTATTATTATTATTATGTTAACAATTCTAGATCTATCTTTTCAGGGAAGCTTGAGTCAGCTGGTCCCATAGCATCTATAGTCAATAGCAGAGAGAAATGAATACATTTATGCTCACTCGTTTGATTATGTAAAGCTTTAATTCTGTGCTCTTCTACAGTTCAGGAGCCTCTGTCTAGAGAATGGTACCGCCCACAGTAGGCTGTGTCCGTGTCCACCCACTGCGGACAATCCCTCGCCGAGATTCTCTTCCTGCGTGATTCTCGGTTGTGTCAGGTTAACCATCAAAGCTGACCATCGCAATCAACAACTGACTACCAGCTCACAGAATAAATCACTTTTCTTCTAACTATCAATAGTTATTCTCTACTTTTAGAAGGTCTTCAAAAATTTAATAAGTAGAGACTGTCTTTTAAAAAATTTCACAGCACCCCACATTATTCAAGTTAACAGATTCCCCAAATGTCAGTTGCGAGCAGGCTCTCCATCAGAATATAGGAAAACATGAATCTTCTTGGCACTTGAAGAGCAGTTGTCTGTTTGGTAGCCAGTCTTCATGCAGGTATTCAGTTGATGAAGCCTAGCAGTTGTAAACACACACACACACACACACACACACTACAAAGTCCATAGCAATCATTTATCTTGAGCTTCTATGTGATTAGTAACCTTTTTTTGTGAACACTGGAAAAGCAGAAAACAAGTGAACGTGAATTATCATGGGCAGGAAGAACTAAGTATTATGAGTTTTTTTTTTTATTATTACATTCTGGGAGACTGATCCTTCTAAAACATATTTTGCTAAATATGAAACCAGTAGAAAACAGACCCACAGCAACAAGGAAAGCACAGGAGATTTGGGTTCAAAGTGGCCTGGCTATACTTAGTTTACTCCATGACTTGAAGCCACTGTTAAGCTCCAGGAGATTTCCTGTAAGAACCCGACTTCCTGTTGCTCCTAAAGAATTAAGCCCTGTCTCCCTTGAACCTTGTACTCTTGAGTGCCCATGCAGAAGGCGGCCATGTTGTCTGAGGCCAACATGCACTTTACATTCTTGATGTAGAAATGAAAATTTGGCCATGGATTCACTGACTTATGAGCATCTTTTACCACCATGTGATGGGGTTTGGTTTGTTGATGTAAAGAAGATATAGTCTTTGCCCTCAAGAGGCTGTTAGATTATATGAGAGTGTCCACATGGCTTCAAATAGTGGATGCTGCAATAGAAGCAAATATTTGAGGCAACATAGGTTTGAAATGGATGCTGGAGAAGCTTAGGTTCACGTGACCTCTCTAGGCAGGGGAGGGGCATTTCAAGGAAAAGAAGTGGGACATGTGAAAGGCAGCATGGTTAGAAGAAGGAAGAATCATTTATCCACCATGATTTTGTGCTTTTCTTGTGTGTTTGTATGTGTATGGTCTTTTGTAAGATTTTATTTATTTATTTAAAATATTAGTTACAGTTTATTAACTTTGTATCCCAGCTGTAGCCGGCTCCCTCATTGCCTTCCAATCCCACCCTCCCTCCCTCCTCTCCTCCCTGCCCCTTTCCAAATCCACAAATAGGTCTCCTCCACTTCCATCTGACCCTAGCTTATCAGGTTTCTTCAGGACTGGCTGCAATGTCCACCTCTATGGCCTAGCAAGGCTGCTCCTTTCTCAGGGGAGGGGGTCAAAGATCCAGTCACTGAGTTCAAGAAATAGTCCCCGTTCCCCTTACTAAGGAGCTCACTTGGATACTATGGGCTACATAGTATTCAGATGTACCATGGGCTACATCTGAGCAGGGGTTCTAGGTGAACAAGGAAATCATGAAATTTGCAGGCAAATGGTGGGATCTAAAAAAAAAAAATCATCCTGAATGAGGTATCCCAGAAGCAGGAAGACACACACGGTATATACTCACTTATAAGTGGTTACTAGACCTGTAAGACAGGATAAACATACTAAAATCTGTATACCTAAAGAAGGTAAACAAGAAAGAGGATGTGGGGTAAGATGATCAATCCTCGCTTAGAAAGACAAAAGGGATGGACATTGGAAGTAGGAGAAAACAAGTAACAGGACAGGAGCCTACCATAGAGGGCCTCTGAAAGACTCTACCTAGCAGTGTATCAAAGCAGATGCTGAGACTCATAACCAAACCTTGGGCAGAGTGCAGGGAATCATATGAAAGAAGGGGGAGTTAGTATGACCTGGAGAGGACAGGAGCTCCACAAGGACCTAATATATCTGGACACAGGGGTCTTTTATGAGACTGTATTTCCAACCTTTGTAAGATTTTTATAGATAAGTTGAGAATATGTACTTTTTATTTTATTTATTTATTTTGAAATTAATTAATTAATTAATTTTTAAAAATTCCAAGTAAGAGAACAATATAATTGGCTAGCAAGTGTTTCACAAATTATCAAAGAGATTATGTAGGAATTTATTACAATCTCTTTACTTTGTATCCCTGCTGCAGCTCCCTCCCACCTCCCCTCCCAGTCCCACCCACCATCCCTCTTCTCCTCTATGCCCTTACCCTAGTCCCCTGATAAGGGAGGTCCTCCTCCCCTTCTATCTGACCCTAGCCTATCAGGTCTCATCAAGGCTGGCTGTATCATCTTCCTCTGTGGTCTGGCAAGGATGTACCCCCAGGGGAAGTGATCAAAGAGCAGACCACTGAGTTCATGTCAGAGACAGTTCCAGATCCCCTACTAGGGAACCCATGTGGAAACTGAGCAGCCTATGGGCTTCCTCTTAACGGGGGGTTTAGGTCCTCTCCATGCATGGTTCTTGGTTGGAGTATGAGTCTCTGCAGGACCCCCTGGGACCAAATTTTTTTGGCTCTGTTGTTCTACTTGTGGAGTTCCTGTCCCCTCCAAGTCTTTCTGTCTCCCTCTTCTTCTGTAAGACTTCATGCACTATTTTACCTTTCTTCTTGCATTGTCTATGTGCTCACCAAGCAGACTACAAGTCTGTTGGCTTCCTATATTGATTTGCTACCAGGAATCATAGTAACACAGAAATGTATTTTTCTTGTTGTTCTATTTTCCAAATGGTCTTGGGTCTGTGACCAACTTATAACTAAGTTCTGCAGGAGTTTAGTTGGTATGACTCAAATCTTTCATCATGCCGATCTCTGAGATTCTGATGAAAATGAGTTTTGCTTTCCCAAGATTTGAGATAACAGGGTATGAAGGAATGGCTAAATTTGCAGGAGTCCTCAGCTGAGAGTCCCAAGGCAGAGGAGCTGCATTCTGCTTTTAGAATATGTACTTTTTAAATCACGCATTGGCTCTGTTGTTTTTCAGGATGGCTTCACACCACTTTTGCTGGCACTCAGAGAAAAGAGGATAGAGGTGGCAGAGTTTTTAGTGAAAAACGGAGCAGATATTCATGTTGTAGATGACATGCAAAGGTAAAGTCATTTGAATTAAAAAGAAACTAAACCTTGGCGGTATTCTGGACTCAGCGACATGGCTTGTTGAGAGAAGAGAATTAGCTTACAAGGACACAGTGAAACAGACTTAGGCATCAGTTTAGTTTGTTAAGGAAGAAAAATGATTGCTTAAGCAATATAAAAAAATATATTTTAAACAATATAAATTATATATATATAATGGGTCACATTGCCTTAAAGTAATGACTGAAGATTGTTATTTGCAATCTGATATTGTTGGTCATATGATCTTAAAAGTTTATTAAGTAAATGAGTTTCATTTGTGTCCAAAATGTATTAACTTTTAGTATGATTTGTTTTGATTCACAAACAACAAAACTGTTAACCATCTTAAGGTATTTCCTTTTTTTATTTTTAATATTTTCTTTTCAGTTATTCATTTTTATTTAAATTATTTTTTATGACTCTTTGAGAATTGAATGTGATCTGTTTTGATCATGTTCACCTCACTGTTTCCCTTCACTTGTGTCTATTTTTTTCCTTACCTTTCTATCCCAACTTCATGCCCTCTATTTTTTTAAATTATTTTTTTAACACTTTCACTCTGGTTGGTGTTATCCATGTGCTTCTGCTTCTGGTGTCCTCCGCTGGAGCTTGGCTGACTTACCATGAGCCACACTCTTAAAGGTATCTGATTCTCCTTCCCCTAAAAGCCATCAATAGTTCCTTAACTAGGACTAGGGACTCCTACGTCCTTCCCTGTTGACTGGCTTGCCCGTGCACAGGCAAACCACAGCTACTGCGAGTTCATGAGCATAGCAGTCCTGCCATGCCCGGAAGACACTTTGCTCCTCTCCTCCCCAACCTTTGGCTCTACAACCTTCCTTTCTCCTCTTCCTTCTGCCCCCTCCCTGAGCATTGAGGAAGCAGCGTCATTTACATGTCCCATTTATGGCTGCACTTTGACCAGTTATGGGTTTCTGCATCAACCACCATTTACTCCACAAGAAAACTCTAATGAGCTCTCAGAGATCGGATAGTATTTTCACACTTCCTTCTTGTACACTTTAAGATTCTATATTCAGTCCAATAGGATTTGAAAATTACGGTGTGAGGGATGACTCTTTAAATTTCTTTTCTTTGTAGAATATTGATAACAGGTTATCCTTAAGTGACTATTATTTGTTACTACTAAGTCTTCATTTTACCCTTTACCCCCTTGATTTATTTTAATCCATTTATATTTACTTGACAATGAAAGGGAGATAAAATAGTGTAAATTGAATTAACTTTAATGAAGATAAGTTGTAAGTGAGTGATGAAAGAGGAAACTTCAGATTCATTCAAGACTGAATTTAATTCTCAGTTTTCCCAGTTGCTAGGTATGTCATCTTCAAAATGATGCTCTTAGTCAAATATATCCTCTGATATAAAACAGAGGCTAACATACTTGATAAATTGTTATAGGATTATTTACATAACATGTAGTTTAGTATATGATCAATAACATTAATTGAAAGGACTATCAATTTTATTATTATTCTTATGTTCATATTATTCATATATTCAAATCATGCAACAGCTTTGATTATTTTATCTTGACCTTATTAATCAATGTAGTATATGTTATGTGTTCTATTAGGTTAGGGTACTATGAACTTTTACTTAACTATTTCAGGTACATGGCCTGAGTATAGCTATTTTCTTTCAAAGGGTATGAAGTCAGGAGTTTCACTTCGAAGTAGACAATGGGGAAAAAAGATTTCCTGTATGTGCCCGACTTTATCCTGGGATACAGCCTCACAAAGGGGAACAGTTTGATTCCATGATGCTATGGCTGTTAGTAAATGGTAGATTCAACATAGCCAGACAAGGTGTTAAGTTGGTAAAACACATCTATGTTGATTTAGCTAATTTCACTCATTTCCTAATAGTGAATCTCTACATCTGTTGTTTTAGAAACACCTTGATATATGCTATAAGATGTGGATCAAAAGAAATGGCCACATTACTCCTTGAGAAAGGTATTGATTTCCTATACAAGGATGTCTTTGGGTGGACGGCATTACGCTACGCTATTGAAGGCCACTGTACTTTGTAAGTATTTCTATTAACATGTTAAGTGAAATTATATTGAAGTTCAAAAACCAGATACAACTATTGCATCATCCAGTTGGGTGATACTGCACTGTGCAGGTAGTTTTAAAATGTCAATGACTTAGTCTACCTAGCCAGTCAGGAATCAAGTAAAATAGCTAGGAACAGCATTGGGCATGGGATGCTTAAGTTATGGACTTGTTTTGGTGAATGCTGAACATTAAACCCAACACCTCACATGTGCTAGGCAAGTCTTCTTTTCATTTTACTGTACCTTAAGCTAAGAGAGTTAAAAACCTTTAACCTTAAGGATCTCAGCATTTTCCATATTATGCCCATACATAACTCCTAAAAATAAGGTATAAATAGTATCTATCACATTTTTGATCTTTTAAATTCACTGTGGAATGTTCAGTCAGATATTGAAATGCCCGCTTTAGCAAACAATCGTGTTGCTTTCCTGTGGGCGCTGTCTTCTGTGCCCCACTCCTTGACTCAGTCTCCAAGTGGGTTCCCTAGTAATGGGAACAGGGACTGTCTCTGACATGAACTCAGGGGCTGGCTCTTTGATCACCTCCCCCTGAGAGGGGAGCAGCCTTACCAGGTGACAGAAGAAGACAATGCAACCAGTCCTGATGAGACCTGATAGACTAGGGTCAGATGGAAGGGTAGGAGGACCTCCCCCATCAGTGGACTTAGAGAGGGGCATGGGAGGAGAACAAGGAGGGTGGGATTGGGAGGGAATGTGGGAGGGGGCTACAGTGGGGATACAAAGTAAATAAACTGTAATTAAAAAAATTAAAAAAGTCTATAATTAAAGAAGAAAAAACTTAAGTTAAAGGGGCATGAAGTGAGAGAAACAAAGCTTAGGGTATAGAATGGATTAGCTCGATAAGCAGTGATGTTCCCTGATGTCATAAGACATCCTTCCTCCATGACTAACAGCGATTGGCTACTGCACAAGTTCTTTCCCACAGATAAGTGTTTTTCTAAACAAACAAGCAAACAAACAAACAAACATTTTACTGTTTGAGTTCAGTAGGTTTCTTTTAAGATTTTATTTGATAGTATTAAAACATATCCAGGGAAATAACAAAGCAACAAGAGTTTCCTGATGCTGAGCTCTTTTTAAACCCCAAATTAAGCCTAATGTATTTCTTTGCACTGACTAAATTTCAAGTATTACAGCTGCTTAGAAAATGGGACGCCCTCGTTTTGGTCATTGGCTATTCTGTTCTGTGACTTGTAATTCAGAGACATGAGTTGTTTAACAATGTGAAGCTCAGTACTTTATGATATGGTACCTCCTTAATTAAACTACCGCTCACTATTACCAAAATAATCAGTCACACTGAAGGCAGAAAGGGAATCCATTCCAAGGTCTGGCTTTGCTCTTCTCTTCTTCTTCCCCTGCCTATTTTAAATTATCACATTTACCGCCATATGACTCATAAAACAAAACCCTCCTTTATATATAGCTACTAATAAAACCCTATATGATTTTGTTCGCTTAACTCCTACTATTCTTTGGATCCAGAGACAGGCTTAGTTGCTTCTTTGTGGGGAAAATTTTTCAAAAACCTATGTAAACATGAGACCAGGATTGAAACAACTTGGAAAATTTTTACTACTATAGACAAGAGAGAGACAGAATGGATATCAGTTGGGTGTCGACCCAAGAATAAAATCAACAGCAATCCTAAACAGATGGATATAGGGCATCCCAGCACCCAGGAAAAGGTACCCAAAGGACACCATGGGACCTGATGGACAGATTTAGTATTAATAATAAAAAAACCTCATGTTTTTTCTGCAACATATGCAAGTTTATAGAGTTTATATTTGTCAGCAAAAATGATATACAAATTTCTTAATGTGAACTGACCACAAAAATCTAAGCTAATGTGTGAGTCCTGTATGAGATTCTAAATGTGCAGAAAGGGTCTGATTGCTAATGATGTATGTGACCAAAGCAAGAAAGTCCAAATGCCAAAAGATGGTGTGTTGCTTTGAGAATAATAGCCGAATAATAAAAACTAAATACACGTGACTTTAAGATGTTGTAAGGTCTGAGCATATGTTGTCTTAAGGTCTTAGAGGTCTGGTTCAGTGAGGACAACAGGGTAGATTAACGGCTGTTGAATTTCAGAGCATGTTTTAATAGTGTTAGAACCAACAGAAATAAAGAATTGCAGGGTAACCTTTTTCTTATGCTTCATCTGGCTTTTCTATGAGAACTAGCTTCCTTGGACCTAAGAAATCCCTTTAGCTGCTGGAGCATCAGTCTCAGAAAACAAACAAACAAACAAACAAACAAAAAAACAAAAAAAAACAACAATAACAAAAAAACAACCTGTGCCCAGATTTTTTGCTTCTGTTGCTCTCCTTGTGGAGCTTCTGTCCCCTCCACCTCTTTCTATCTCCCCCTTCTTTCACAAGACTGCCTGAACTCTGCCCAAAGTTTGACTATGAGTCTCAGCATCTGTTTTGACACCCTGCTGGGTAGTCTTTCAGAATCTCTCTGTGGTAGGCTCCTGTCCTATTTCCTGTTTTCTCCTTCTTCCAATTTTCTTCCTGTTTGCCTTTTTGAGTGAAGATTGATCATCTTACCCTGGCTCCTCCTCCTTGCTTAGCTTCTTTAGGTGTATGGATTTTGGTATGTTTATCCTATATTATATGTCTACTATCCACTTATAAGTGAGTATATACCCTGTGTGTCTTTCTGCTGCTAGGATACCTCACTCAGGATGATCTTTTCTAGTTCCCACCATTTGCGTGCAAATTTTATGATTTCCTTGTTCTTAATTGCTGAGTAGTATTCCATTATGTAAATGTACACAATTTCTGTATCCATTCCTCAGTTGAGCGGCCTCTGGGTTGTTTCCAGGTTCTGGCTATTACGAATAAAACTGCTACAAATGTGGTTGAGCAAATGTCCTTATTGTGTACTTGAGCATATTTTGGATATATGCCTAGGAGTGGTATAGCTGGATCTTGAGTATTCTTCAGGGAGATGAGGGAGGTCCACCGGTTCAAGAGTAGATGTTGGTGTTTCAGCTGTACCCAAGGAAAGAAGATCACAGGCACAAATGCACAAGGATGGGAGTGTGCACGGAAGTGTGCCTTGAAGGAGAGGGTGTTAGAACTGTAGATGCCTGGAAGGATGGAACATAAGCACTGGCGGGGGTGCTGGCTCCATTTGTGGGTGCAATGCGCATGCACTGGTGCCCCGAATGCCTCAGTGGCCCACAGGCCTGTCATATTTTCCTCTAGATATTCATATCTTTCTGGGTTGCACCATCGTGGCTCTAGGAATTGTTTGCCTGGACTTCACTGGGAGACCCACAGAACAGGGGCTTCAATGTTGAGACCGCTGTTCCAAGGATGCCTACGTTGTTCACAGTGGGAGTGTGGGTGGGAGGGATCCAATGTTGTCTTGCTGCTAGTGCAGAGGGACCCTGGATCTGGGGCTCTGCATGCACTCACTTGAAGGCTCCCTCACTCCCTCACAGGCCTATTCGGAAAGCACAGTGGTTACCCCTGTTCTCTACTCTCAGGTTTGGGTGCAGGTGATCAGGAAGCTCAGTGGTGTCCACTGTTTGGCCACTGGGCAGGGAGACCTGTAATTGGGGCAGCAGCCTCTGCTGTCTCAGTCACTCAGCATGGAGACTCCTGCTTGGGCTAGCCACCACCCCTACGCAGCTGCAGATCTGGGTGGCCTGTACAGACCACTGAAGCTGCAGTCCTGGGGGTCCCCTTCAGTATAGACTTAATCACAGGATTTAGAGCCCATACATTTCAAACCACGGCAAAAATCTTCTGGTTGTGCCTCTGTTTTCAGTGACGGTTTTTATTTAGAGTCAGGGTCTCATGTACCAGGGGAGACCTTGAATCCACTATGTGTCTGAGGATGACTTTGGATCAGCTGATCTCTCTGCCCCCACCTTCCAAATGCTGTGAATACAGGTGTGTGCCACCACCGTGCTTGGTTACATGTGAAGTTGGGAATGGAACCAAGGCTTGGTATATGCTAGACAGTCACCCCCAACCCCTGGATCATCCTTAAGGATTAAATATACTAAAAATGTTTTAAAATAAGTATTAAACAGTAATTGTACCTATTATTTTTTCACATGATAGTAGACAGATACTTTTGGATTTTGAAGAAAAAATGCATAGTAACAAAAAAGATAACAAACCAGGTAAGACTTATGATGAATTGTTCTTTGTGGTCCTACCATACACAAAAGTGTCAAACTAAGAACGTTTTCATTCAAAAAGACCAGAAAAATATATTTGTATTTTCTTAAGTCCTTTCTGAATAGTCTATAGGTCAGAATGATCTCAGACATTACTTACATGAAAGCTACAATCAGAAGTGTGACCTTGTCTCCAAAAATCGTGGGGAGAGTCATGAAGGAAGACCCTTAATAGCTACTTCTGTACTACACATGCATGTGAACACACGTGCACAGATAACCTTCACCCCCATGAACATATGCGTGTAGGGAGAGAGAGAGAGAGAGAGACAGAGACAGAGAGACCTTGACAGAGAGACAGAGAGAGAGAGAAAGGAGAGAAAAAAAACAAAACTAATCAAAACTTTTATTTTTTGGGGCACTAGAAATTGAACCCAAGACCTCCTGCATTTTAGGTAAGTGCTGCAGAATTTGTTTTACCTCCAGCCTTTACTACTGTTTCTGCTCATCATCGGAAGCTATGACATAATTTACATGTTAAAAAGTCCAATTTATATGTTTAAAAAATTAAGCCAATATTATTTTCATGTTTGTGAAAACGTACTCTGGACATGAACCTGGAGATCAGAAGACAGTTTTGAGGCGGTAGTTCTCTTCTTCTACTCTTTCATGAGTGGCCAGGCTTGCATGGTGAGGTAACATTGCCTAATGAGCCATCTCACTGCCCCCTAAAGCTATTATAAAAATGATTTTACTTTAAACACAAATGGGTGTTGGATTTTGTCAAATGCTTTTTGGCATTCTAAGGAGATGATCATGTGGTTTTTTTTTTTCTTTCAGTTTGTTTATATGGTGGATCACATTGATGGATTTCTGTATATTGAACTACCCCTGCATGTCTGGGATGAAGCCTACTTGGTTGTGGTAGATGATATCTTTAATGTGTTCTTGGATTCAGTTTGCGAGTATTTTTGCATCAATGTTCATAAGTGAGATTGATCTGAAGTTCTCTTTGTTGGGTCTTTGTGTGGTTTAGGTATCAAGGTGACTGTAGCCTCATAGAGTGAGGTTGGTAACATTCCTTCTGTTTCTATTTTGTGGAATAGTTTGAAGAGTATTGATGTCAGCTCTTCTTAGAAGATCTGGTAGAATTCTATGCTGAAACCTTCTGGCTCTGGGTTTTTTTTTTTTTTTTTTTGGATGAGAGATTTTGATGACAGCTTCTATTTCCATAAAGAATATAGGATTATTTAATTTATTTACCTGTTCTTGATTCAGCTTTGGTAAATGGAATCCATCAAGAAAATTGCCCATTTCATTTAGATATTCAAATTTTGTTGCATATAGGCTTTTGAAGTAGGACCTAATGATTCTTTGGATTTCCCCAGTGTCTGTTGTTATGTCTCCCTTTTCATTTCTGATTTTGTTGATTTGGATAGTGCTGGTGGAGGCAAGAAGTGGGCATCTCCAGATCTCCTGGAACTGGAGTTATAGACAATTGTGAGCGCCCATGTGAGTGCTGCCAGAGCAGTTAAGTGCTTTTAACCCCTAAACCATCTCTCTAACCCCCAAGCTCTGTCCTTATAGCAATCTGCTACCTAATAAGAGAGTTTGAGAGACACGACATTGTACTTGTACTGGTAGCAGTGATTGGACAACCATGTTCTATTCAGTTCAAATAGACTCTTAAGAATTATGTCTTCCCAGGCAATATTCAGCCACCCCAGTTTTTTTTTTTTTTAAATGTGTTTCTACATTAGGTACAGCTCAAAATGGATACATTCTCAAGGAACAGACTTAATAATTTTTCCACTGAAAGAAGAATGTTAGATGAATTTTTTTTTTTTTTTTTTTGAGGACAATTCATGCTGATTTTTAATCTGGTTGTAATAGTTTACAGAGTCACCATCTGTAAAGAAGGAAGGTTCCTCTGTCTGCATAGCCACTGCTGGCATATATGAACATTGTTCTTTCTTTCTTTCTTTCTTTCTTTCTTTCTTTCTTTCTTTCTTTCTTTCTTTCTTTCTTTCTTCTCTCTCTCTCTCTCTCTCTCTCTCTCTCTCTCTCTCTCTCATTTATTTATTACAATTTATTCACTTTGTATCCCTCTCCATCTTCTCCTCCTAGTTCCACACACCCTTCCTCCTTCCCCCCCTATGCCCCTCCCCTAGTCCCCTGATAGGGGAGGACTTCCTCCCCTTCTCTCTGACCCTAGCCTATCAGGTCTCATCAGGGCTGGCTGAGTGGCCTAGCAAGGCTGCAACCCCTCCCCACTAGGGGGAGTGAACAAAGAGCCACCCACTGAGTTCATGTCAGAGACTGACCCTGATCTCCTTGCTAGGAAGGAGACTTAGAAACTGAGCAGCTTATGGGCTTCCTCTGAGCAGGGGCTCTTAGTCCTCTCCATGCATGGTCCTTGGTTGGAGTATTGATCTCTATAGGACCCCCTGGACCCAGGTTTTTTGGCCCTGTTGGACTCCTTGTGGAATTCCTATCCTCTCTAGGTCTTTCTATCTCCCTCTTCTTCCATAAGGTTTCCTGCACTCTGCCCAAAGTTTGGCCATAAGTCTTCAATACCAAGTCTTTCAGAGGACCCCTCTGGGAGGCTCCTGTCCTGTTCCTTGTCTTCTCCTACTTCTGATGTCTATCCTGTTTGCCCTTCTGAGTGAGGTTTCAGCCTCTTCGCTAGGGTCCTTGTTGTTTAGTTTCTTTAGGACTACAGATTTTAGTATGTTTATCCTATATTATATGGCTAATATCCACTTACAAGTGAGTATATACCATATATGAACTTTGTTCCACAGATAAGAACAAGAAAATAGCTTTTACAGAGAAAGCATATGGTATCTTCTTTATAAAAAGGGTTAGCTAGAACAAGTATGACAGTGGTGACTCTTGAACTCTTTATTAGCATCTGGAAAGTCTTTGCAAGGCACTTGTTCCTGGTCCGCTGTTGTGTTTTGAATCTTTCCCCTGCAGGGTGTGGTGTCCACAGCTAAGTATCAATGAGATAGTATATTCACCCTAAACTGAAAAATTAACTGACTACTTGAAAAAAAAAATCTTTTCTGTTACTACAAAGTAAACATATTCTCTTAGTAGATGATATTAGGAGTGTTCAGGGTTGTATGGCTGTAACTTATATTCCCTTTTTAATGTTCCTTATGCTGTTAGTCCAGATATATCAAGTGGTTTGCTTGACACTATTAACTTATAATATGATGATACCATCTTAAGTTAGTCTCATACTAGTTATAGTATGGTTATTATATCAAACATTTTACTTTTCATAAAATTCATAAGTTTTTTGTTTTCCTTGTGTTCCATGAGCATAAACAAAAGAAAGAATCTTAATGCGTTGCTTGCTCTATCAGCAGTATAATTCATATCTACTGTAGGAGATATTAATTTACATGGTATTCCAAATGAAAGTTTTTTAGCAAAGCTTCTGAGACATAGATTTTTAACATTTGATACTTATCTTTCATCTGTTTAAAATTAATTTTATGCCTTTTTTTTTTTAGTAGAGAAAACCGATTGTGGAAGTGATTCATTAGCAAGGTAAGTTATACGTGTTTATAAAATCTATATGTGTCTAAGTATTGTTGGACAGATGAGAAACAAGTATCTGTTCAGTGCTGTACTGTGGGAGGCACCATGCTTTATATTTAAAATACTGTTGTTCATTATAATTCTCACGATAGACATTCAAAGTACATGCTACCATGAGGTTATTTTTCACTAAGTAGCCAGCTGTGAGTGAGAGTCCCACATTCATGATTTGACCGCCATCTTGCTTGGCTCCCCATTCATTCACTTGCTTATCCACAGGTTGTCAGAGATAGATGAGCTCTATGTCAGATCAACTGCAGAAGTCAAATTTACAGATGAACGTCTTTGGGGTGTTTTTGAGAAGTGCAACTACACCATAAAACTTTCTCTGAAAATTTTGATAACTGCAGTGCTAGTCAGCACCTTGTTCTGAGGACCAATGGTTGTCTTGTTTACCTTGCTCATGTGGATAAACTTAGAGCCATAGGAACAACTCCAGGCAGGAGTGAACGTTCTTTTCTAAAAATGAAGAAGATCTGAATGCAGACCATATGATTCATATTATATTTAATACTCATTTAGAGCACACTTGGAAATTAATTTTCATGCTCACTAAATTTTTCATTTTTTTCTCCTTTGAGCATAAGATATTTCAGAATTTTAAGGGATTAAAGAACTAATCAAAATATACTCTTATACTTCATTCAGATGGAGAACTTAAAAAACTCAAAAGATATTAACATGACTTCTCTAGACAGAAAAAAAATGGTGCAGATGACATTAGACTCATGTGCCTTAACATTAAGGCCAATTGTCATCTTATGTTTGATTCAATTGATGGATATTTTAATAAAGTAACTGGAACTTGAGCCCGGTAATTCCACTGGCACAGGATAAGAATAAAATTAAGATGGTAGAGGATAAGAATGGTGTTAATGGACAGATGATTTGGATAGAGAAAAGGACACAGGGTTCAATAGGTTCAAAAGGGTTCAGTCTTTTAGAGAAAAGACTGGAATGCAAGAATTGTTGGCAAATTTGACAACAAGAAGACAAAAATTAAGGACGCAAGATACTGGAAGTTTGTATGCCTGCACATTGAAACTGGTATCACGACAAGTCTTGATATAGATGCCGCTTGTTTGTTTAATTGTAGGAATTGAAAAACATCTACATTTATGTTGAAAACATTAAGATAATTTAGGCATCTGGGGACAGTCTCTGCAGCAGCTAGGAATATGGTGCTTTATATCACCTTAGATCCTATCAAAGACTGGGGCATTAGAAGCTGAGGAACAAATTATACCTGTGGCCGAGACAGGTGTCTCCCTCCAGCTTTGGTGAAGAAATTGCATCTTTCCTACCTGCATGATGGGTAGGACAGTTTAGGATCCCCTGGCGCCAAAGTCATCGAGGCTTTGTAGGGTGGTTAGTAAGATGGCTGTGTGGGTAGCTGAAGCTCTATTTAGCTTGGTGCTTTGAACACATCTTTGCTTAAGATTTTCCTGGGCTGGAGATTATAATTTTGGAGATCGTTGTCTAGACCTGAAGAAGAGGAAGTGGAGGCTACCCAGAAGGAAATAGTTCCAGAGGACTTAGAGGAACAGGCACAACTAACAGGAGATGCTGGTGTTACAGATGTCTTTCCCTTTGAGTGGGTGCTTTTGAAAGTTTTTAAGTGCCTGATTGTTTACATGAAACCTGAAAGATGCAAGAGGACAGGAAAATAATTGGAATTTAAAATTTTAAAGGATTTAATCTTTTTGGGAAGGTCATTCCACCAGTAAACACATAAAATTAATTTATTGGTTGACTCTTGTACAGTTTTAAAACATTTACAATGTTTTAAGAGACTCTCTTTGATGTTTTGAGTCAAAGAGAATGAATAGATTCTCTTAATGGTTGTTTCTCAAGCTGAGAAACCATGCCTGCAACTTTATACACAGCTTGGTCATAGTCTTCTTCAACCTAGGAAAAGACTGGAGAGAAGATGGTGCATCTTTTCTCCTATTTAAGGCTACCACGCTCATTTCAGCTTTTCTAGTACGAATTTTTCTAGTACTAATTTTTCAGGTCCACATTCATTAAAGGCAATTTGTGAAGGCACGTTTTTCTCAGGCTGCTACTATTTTAAATGAAGCATAAAGTCAGTCTTCACTTAAGTGAAAGCTTTTGTACAGTAAGAGGGCAAATCGTGTTTACACCAATTAACATGTGCCATTTGTGCACAGCAGCAGCAGAATTTGTATAAGATTTTCCAGAATTGTGCTCACCCGTCTTTACTGCATTCTTTGCTCCGTAGGACTTCCGGCTGTCAGAGTCCTGAAACTCCCTTGCCTGAAATGAAGGAAGATGAGTACCACTGTGATACCAAGGTAACGTGCTCCTCTGTGGAGTTAACTTCCTTGCCCTAAGTCTGTTTTTGTTTTACTCTTAAGGTTTACTGGTGGTCTGGATGCCATCTCAGTAATTGGGGAGTTAGTCAGCAGAAACAAGATCATGAGTAGCTGAAAACAATTGTCACTTTGGCTAACAATGAAAAGAACTAGTAACTGCTTTGAGATCATGGGGTAATGGTTTAAAATTACAGAGCCAAAGAGAAATTATATTAGCTTTACAGTAATAAATAGGATTTAAAATTTATTTGGATAAATGTAATGTACTGTGACTTTTAAGTTATCTTAACATGACTTTTATAATGCTGAAATAAATCTTTAATAGACTCATTTTGTTATTATAGTAGCCAGTTTCCATGGTACTTTTAGTTTTGACAGTACAGGGCGTCTAGCAGTTTATTTTCTAGGATATTTTTTCATTACATTTAAAATTTATCTTTAAAATTGTTTTCATGTTTCTTGTCTTTTTGGTTTTTGTTTTGGTTTTTCAGTATGCTATAAACTTTTAGGAGAGTTTTTTTCCCCCCTATTTTTATAGTTGGTTCTGTATTTAAACTGAATTAGTATTAGAAATATGGGAATGTATACTTTCAAAGTCTGCTTCTCAAAATATATGTTAAAAGGGCTATTGAGTTTTTCTAAGTTGTTCCATGAGGAGTGTAAGGATCATGTGACCAGTGTGATGCGAGGGAACAGGATGGGAACCTACTACAGAGGGTCCTCTGAGAGGCTCCATCCAACAGTGGGTCGAGGCAGATGCTGAGACTCAAAGCCAAACTTTGGGCAGAGTGCAGGGAGTCTTATGGAAGAGGTGTGTGTGTGTGGGGGGGGTTGGGGGTGGAGAGAAGGACATGGAGGGGACAGGAGCCCCACAAGGAGACTAACAAAGCTAAAACATCTGAGCCCAGCAGTACCTGCGGAGACTGATGAACCAACCAAGGGCTATATGCATGGAGAGGACCTAGACCCTCTCCCCAGGTGTAGCCGATAGCCAGCTCAGTCTCCATGTGGGTTTCCAAGTAAGGGGAGCAGAGGCTGCCTTTGTTGTGAACTCGGTTGCCTGATATTTGATCACTTGCCCCTGGTAATGCAGCTTTGCCAGGCCACTGATGAAGAGGATCCAGTCTGGGGAGGAGAACTCCCTCTTCCCCTGGATAGGAGGGAAAAGGGAGATACCGGGGACTGGGAGGAGTTGTGAGACAGGGCTACAATCGGGATATACAATGAATAAAGTTGTAAAAAAAAATACAAAAAGAAAAAAAAAAAGAAACTGAAAACACCCTAAAGCTGTTACTCGTATGTCTGACTTCAAGACTGATCGTTTGCTATTGGATAACCAATTGGTATGCTCTTCCCTGGAGAAGACTATTTCTCCCAATCTCAGCATTACTTGGTTGCCTGTAGCTCTTCGTACACGCTTAAAGTTAGCATGCCATGCTGATCATTGATGTGGTTTATAGTGTCTTATCTGGGTAGGACTCTTGGTTGCCTCCCTTTTTTGGAAACTTGCATGGCCCCTTCTGGTACCTTGAAAGCTAGTCTTCAGAGAGTGGACTTTCATTTCAGTTCCAGTTCTGGTCTTTGTTTCTGAAGTGCCTGGTGTTTTCAAGATTGGGACTTACTTTCTACCCCTTGGGGTAATCAAGGGCAATAGCAAAAGACTAGGCTTTGGGTTTCTTTTGGAAAGTCCTGGCCAACAACTCAAAAGAGGGTTTCTCATGTCTGACATTGGGGTTTTATTAGTTGGTTTTTGGATCTTGGAGGGAGCACTGTCAGCCCAATTGAGACAGATTTAAAGTTTTCATTGTAGAGGTCCTGTACTTTTTTGGTTAGGTTTTCTTTCCTAGATATTTTATTTTCGTCGAGGCTAGTGTGAATGTGTCCATTATTTTTTTCTCTGTATGCTTGTTGCTGTACAGAAAAAGCTATTAATCTGTGTAAGTTGATTCTGTATCCTGTACATTGCTGAATTTATCATTTCTGATAGAAACTTTGGGATCTCTAAATGTACAATATTGTGTTATCTGCAACTAGACATAGTTTACCTTTTGTATTCCTTTAATTTCCTTCTCCTGCCTTATTGCTCCAGCTAGTGCTTTGAAAACAATATCGAAAAAGAGTTAGATTAGTGGGATGCCTTGACCCTGACTTCAGTTGTATTGCTTCAAGGTTTTCTCCATTTAGGATGATGGCGACTGTGGGTTTTTCATATACAGCTTCTATTATGTTAGGGTTTGTTCTCTATAGTTCTGTATCCTGTAGGGCTTTGATCTTGAAGGCATGATATATTTTGTTGGAGGGTTATTCTGCATCTGTTGAGATGATCTTGTGATTTTTGTCTCTAAGTCCATTTATGTTGTTACTTCACTTATTGATTTGTGTATGTTGAACTATGCCTGAATTTCAGGGATAAAACCAACGTGGCATGGTGGGTAATATTTTTTGATGTATATCTATATTCTGTTTGTAAGCATTTTGTTGAGCATTTTAAAGTCTGTGTTCATTGGAGATATTGTTGTAATTTTCTTTCTAAAAATTTAATCTTTATCTGGATTCATAGAAGGAGTTTGGGAATATCTTTCTTTTCTCTATTTTTTTTTGAATAGTTTATAAAGGATTGGCTATGAATGTTCTTTAAACATCCTCAGGTCTGGAGTGCATTTAGATGAAGAATCAGGTCTTTAAGTGGTGGTGGCTGGGCTCAGAGGGTAGGAAGAGGGCAATGCTCCCTGTGGGACCCACACACTTTGCCAGGACAGGACCTCAGATAGGCCGACATTTTACCCGTTTCAGAATTATTTTTAGAAATGTAGTTGCTGTGTTTTTTAGAGTTCTTGTTTTAGAAGTAAAGCATCTTTAAATTTAAAGCTGCATATTTGTGAACTATCTGAGGAAGAAGAAAAACATAATTTGTGACATTATTATGGCATCTGGATTGCCAGGTAGAGGCTTTCAGGGATGGCTGAAGGTAAGGGACAAATGCAAATTTGGAGACTAGACATTCAGTTTGGTTTTTGATGCTCATCTAAAGATAAATCCACTAAGGAATTAAGTGCATCGAGTACTTTTATGGACTACATTCTTGTAACAATAAGTATAAACAATGAAAACAAAGATAACACTGAGGGAAGAGATGGAAAAGGCCATGATAAATGGAAGCAGGGATGTACAGTGCTGTGAACATAGCAGGTGAAGGCCAAGGAGCCATCAGAATCCTAGTTCTGTCATCTAGCATCTTGGCAAAACCAAGTAAAATAAAACATGTGTCAATACAAGTAATGTCACTGTGACTTTGAGATGATATGATGCATGTAACATTTTCATGTACCTCATGAATAAATGTTGGGGATGGGAAAAACCTCTCACGAAATGTAAAATAGGTTACTACACAAGAAAACCAATCCTGTTTCCATTCTGAGACTTAAGTGTTGAATACATTTTTTTTCCTTTAACCGAGGACAATAAAATGATAGTACTGTCAAGAACATACTTAGAAAGCACATTATTTCTAACTTGGACTGTGGCAAACTTTAGTATCTCACTTACGAATACATCCTAAAGGGAGCCACCAAATTGCCCCTCAAAAGCCTTTCTGATCAATTTTTAAAAATTTTGACCTTCAGTTCATCTTTGTTATTGAGTATCCATCGTGTGCTGTGCACACATTGTCTGCTGCAGGTGAGGAGTTGTGCTACTGTTTTACAATAGAAACAAACAGCGAACACTTCTAAGCCATCCTGGGTGCTTTATACTAATAAAATTGTTTAGGAAGCCTCTGCCCAAACGTTCCAGTTTCTAAAATCCCAAACTCCCATGAAAAGAAAGATTTTCTAGCCACTTTTTTCTCCTAATTTTATTTATTACTCTGTTTGTGGTGTGTGTGCACGTCTGTGCATGTGTGGGCATATATGTGTGTGCATGTGTGTGTGTGTGTGCATGTATCACGATAAGCACGTGGGGGTCAGAGGTCAACTTTGCGGAGTCATTTCTCTCTTTCCACCATGTGGTGGGTTCTTTGACTCAAACTCAGGTGTCAGTCTTCCTATCAAATGCCTTGGAGACCCAAGATGGAGACGACCAGTGCGCACCAAATCAGAGGGGCACAGGATCCGAAACTCCGAAATTGGTGAGTGGAGGGGCAGCTGAAGCCAGAACATGGACGTTGAGGCTTCCTGGGTGAGAGGGGACAACTCGTGAACTGAGACCATTTGGATCCAGGTCACTCGTGGATGTCTCCTGGGACTGAGAGTGGAGAATATTCAACCCCCCTGCACTTCCCCCTGACGGGCCTTCCTCCTCAGGGGAAGAGGCCTGCAGTGCCCCGCTGCTCCTAGCAAACACGGACCTCCCAGCTCTGTAACTGAGACAGCAGAGGCGGCCCTCCCAGTTCCGCAGTAACAAGCCGGCTGTATGAGCCTCCCAGGTCCGGGGGCAGCTGTACAGGCTTCCCAGGGCCTCCCAGCGAGCAACTGTAGTGGCCTCCCGGTCTGCAGCTGTGGCAGCGGGGTGGCAGCTAGCCCTAATAGGAGCCTTGATGCTCCATGACTGAGACAACAGAAATGGCTACCCCAAGTATGGGTCTCCTTGCCCAGCGGACAAATAGCGGACACCATTGAGCTGACAGGTTTCCCACACTCTCATTTGCCTCTGCAGGCCCAAATCTGAGAGTAGAGAACAGAAAGAACACTTGTGCTTTCTGATTAGGCCTGTGAGTGAGTGAGTGAGTGAGTGAGTGAGTGAGTGAGTGAGTGAGTGAGTGAGTGTACCTTCAAGCGAAAGCATGCAGAGCCCCAGATCCAGGGTCCATCTACGCCAGCAGCCAGTCATCTGCTCCCTCCCACCTACATCCCCACTGTGGGCAACATGGGGATTCTTGGGACAGCGTTCTCAACACTGAAGCCCCTGTTCTGTGGGTCTTTTGACCCAGTCTGAAGTACAAACTCCAGGAACAAACAGCAAAGGTTATGGATAAACAGATGCGTAAGAACATATCCAACAGGAATCAGGTTTCACCAGCAACCCCCCCCCCCAATCAATGGATATTTTAATTCATAGGAAACATAGGAAAATGATTTTAAAGCTATGCTCATCCAGTTATTAGAGGCACATAAAGAGGAAACAAACAAATCTCTCAAAGAAATAGCTACACAAATGGAGGCAAATGAAGAGGGAATGAACAAAGCTCTCAAAGAAATACAGGCAAATACAACCAAACAAAGAGAGGCACAAATAGAGGCACAATTCGTGGCATATAGAGAAGAAATGAACAAAAAAATAGAGGCCATCGCAGAAAGACAGGACTCCACATTCAAACAAATGCCTTTATCCTCTGAGCCATCTCGCAGGACTCAAGCCATGTACCTTAACACTAAAATAATTTTAGTCATCTGAAATGTTTACATGTCTACTGCTTTAATATGCCCACCATGTTCATAACACTATGTTCACATATGCATACTTTAAAAATTTCTTTTCCTTTTTTTAATGTGGAATCTAAGATTTTAGGTAGTATAGTGGTAGTTTCACTTTGGAAATACATGCATGAGTACCTTGCCTATGAATAATTTTCCTGTGAATTTTTGTGTCAGGTTTACAGAATTAGTAGCCATATAAAAGTTGCCACATATAGTTGCCTGCTCTAGAGAGGCATGCATAAGATTTGGTACTGGCTGCATTGTCTTCCTCTGTGGCCTGGCAAGGCTGCACCCCTCAGGGGTGATCAGAGAGCCTGCTGCTGAGTTCATGCCAGAGACAGCCCCTGCTCCCCTTACTAGGGAAACCACGTGGAGACTGAATCTATGGGCTACATCTGAGCCTGGGTTTTAGGTCTTCTCTATGCATGGTCCTTGGTTGAGGTATCAGTTCCTGTAGGGCCCCTAGGATCTACTTATTTTTGACTCCGTTGGTCTCCTTTTGGAGCTCTTGTCCTCTCCAGGTCTTTCTATCTCCCCCTTCTTTCATAAAATTCCATGCATTTTCCCCGAAGTTTGGCTATGAGTCTCAGCCTCTGCTTCAATACCTGGATCAGTAGGAGGGGGCAGGCACAGCTGGGATACAAAGTGAATAAATTGTAATAAATAATAATAATTAAAAAAGAAGAAATATTTGGTACTGAAGCACTGAGATTTTAAACACATTTTTGGTACAATTGCCTTAAAAATAAACAATTAACATATCTTAAAGTGATTAAAATTTTATGCAACTAATTTTAAATTAATTTTAACAGAGTGTCTCAGAGGGTGCTCCTCCTAACTGTGCTAGGAATTCGTCGTTGGCTTCAGACAAAGTATTTGAAAACAGAGGAAAAAGAACAGTGGAAGGTATACTCTCTACTTGGAAAAAGTGTCATTTTGTAGAATGTGTTTTATAACATGAGCCCTGGGAATCTAACAACAAAGATACAGTTTCCTTTTAATGGACAGTAACAAAGGAGAGTATGAAGCCGATGAGTTGAGTGTCACCTTAGCTTTCTGAAATATGGTAAGCTGAAAAATGCACTTAAAGGCACTAAGATGACCATTCCAAGATAAGGTTATAGTCAACGGCCACAGGTATATAAGGAGGGGAGATGAGCACAGAGAGTGAGTGATAACAAGACAGGAGAAACAGGGAGTCAATGAAGGGAAAGCAATCAAATGTGTTATTGGACAGTGGGAAAAGAAAGTATTCCCTCAGAAAGAAAAAAAGAGACAGGGTATCAGACATGTGAGGAAAATTTATGAAGTGATTTTCTGGTAGTAGAACTGGTTTGAGAAGTAGGAAAACTTCTCCCCACTCTGTCTGTCTTCCTCACTATCGGAAAGACTTTAGTGATCGATGTACCAACCATTAGAAGATAAGTCTGATATACACGGCTGAATACAACACCACGTGAGCAGTCATACATATGTGGAATACAATGTCAAGTGAAATGTCACTACTTCAGTGCATAGTATTACACAGGACAGAATTAAACATGGAAAGAAGGAAAGTGAGGGCCAGGTTACAGGAAATTCAGAAAACCCATTGCCAGGCATGATTGTGAGGAAATACAGGTTGGATTAAAAGATACAAGTTGAAGCAAAGGGCTATGGATGTTGAGTTCACAGAAGCCACACACTTTACAGAAGCACAGGGAAGCTGTTAAATACCACCAAGGTGGTTCAGGGCATCAGGGACTCTGCATTTACAATAGGTCCTTAGTCACCTGTTCAGTAGCAGGACCAGACCACTTCTTAGCAAAATATAGACAAAATGCTATTGGGTAATTCACAGTGATACAATAAAATTAGGACATAATGAATTTACTTTTGTTTCAACTCATGTTTACAGAAAAAAAGGTAGAAAGAGACAGAAATTATAATCCTGAAATGATTCTGTTAAATAGGAAATTCATGCTAAGAGTAATCGACAGAAAGAATGAAAAGTAGAAAGTATGAAGATCAGTGATTACCTTTGTTAAGAAGAGGGGGTACTGAGCATGAAGCTCAGTCAGCAGAGTGCTGGCCTGGAATGCAGGAGGCCTGTGTCCCAGCACCTCCAAAAATGGGTGTGGCCTCTCAGAACACATGGATGGAGGCAGGAGAACCAGAAGTTTATGTCTGCTACATACTGAGGTCAACGTCAGCCTTAGATACAGGAAACGTCAGCTCAAACAAAGAAACAAATGGGAAAGGAAGAGTGTTTGCTTTTGTTTTTAGCTGAAAGAGCAAGAGTAATTCTGGAAAATACTGAATCAATTAGGGAATGTACACATACTTAGCTCAGATGACTTCAATATATATGTATTCAAACCAAAGATAAAGTCATGTTGTTGCGTGGAAAAGTGATGGGTTGAAGGAATGCTAAAATTTAGTAAGATGCAGTCACTCTCAGCTCTCCGTAGTTACCAGACACAGAAGATGTAGATGGAATGGGCAACATTACCAATAATGATAAATGATTGATTATGGAAGAGTATGTTATTCAAAAATTTAAATTATTTTTTTTCACTTACTTATTTACCTTTTAAAGAGTTATTATTTGTTTATGTGTATGTGCGTATCTGTGTGAGTGGAAGTACCATGGAAGCAAGAAGAGGGCTTTGAGTTCACTGGAAGTGGAGTTACAGATGGTTGTGAGACACCTAGTGGGTGGTGGGAATTGAACTCAGGTTCCCTGCAAGAGCAGCTAGTGCTCTTCTTAACCGTGGAGTCATCTCTCCAGCCCTAAAATTATTTTGAATTCCAGAGACACAATAATGTATTTAATCACAACATTTTCACAGAACCTTTTTACTTTGTTCATATTGGTTCCCTATTAACAATCTCTCGTCCTGCCCCACCCCCTTCTCATGTGCAGTTCTCTGAGAATAATACCTTCTGTACTTTATACAGTTCATACATATGGAAGTCTAGATGCTACACAGGAGCTAAAACATGCAACATTTGCCCTTCTGAATGTGTCTTACTTCATGAATGTTAGCTATCCTTCAAATGGTAACAGACACTACCACACAATTCTAATCTGGGAAATGATGAACATTATAGGTTTATTTGTGCCATTCCCAAATTGCTATTTTCATTAATTTTGCACTGATTAGGAAGTGCTTTTAACCACTGAGCCATGTCTTCAACATCATGAGTATATTTTTCAGTTGTTTTGCTGTCAAGACCTGTAAAAATCTTCCAAATCTTCAAACCATAGAGTAATAATTGAAAAGCTAAAAATGAGAATTTAATTCCATTCTAACTGTTTATGAGCATATGACTGGTATTGTATTTACTTAGAAATGATTATATTTTCCTTTGCTTTATAGCATGGGCTGAGAAAGAGCTATCTTTAAAGGTAATAAGCTTTTTATTTTATTATGAATTATTAAGTATGTATTATGTGATATACGTTTGATTTAAATATTCTACTT
This sequence comes from Meriones unguiculatus, assembly GCF_030254825.1. Lineage (NCBI taxonomy): Eukaryota > Metazoa > Chordata > Mammalia > Rodentia > Muridae > Meriones > Meriones unguiculatus. The sequence goes on from NC_083352.1 coordinate 19,490,312, forward strand.
TTAAAACCTATTTAGTCTGCCACTGACGTAAGCGAATCTGTTCCAAATGAAGCAGTAGAAAGGATAGAGATTTTGCCATCTATACCAGGTACACATTGTAAACTGATCGTTTTGATAGAAATAGAGTGTTTGAAAAGCTTGTAGACTTCTTCATCTTAATTTTGTTTTTTTCCCAAGTTGATTTGGCACAAATGATATGAATGTTATGTTAGCACCTATGTTTTGAAAAAGAGAATCTATGAGTGCAAGATCTTTTAAATCTTTTTGATGTAAGTTCAAAAGGATGCTTCTGCTTTTGTATTTCAGTATCCAAAATTCCAGTGTGAGATCTTTGTCATAGGGGTTTGCGTATGTCCCCCCTAGAAAGTCCTGTATCTGCCCCATCATCCCTCATATTTGTCAAATCACCTATTAGCTCTAGAAAATCCATCCCCAATATTTTATTTCCATTCTGCAAAACCTTATGCCATTTCCTATAAGGGTACAAAAATAATTATTGAATAAAATCAAGAAAAACTAATTATAGAAGAATGATGTAAAAAACTGGCAGCTCTAGTGCAGGGGTGAAAGGGGGAAGTAGATGACTTTATATGCAAATTTTTAGGATGTTGCTATGTGTTGAGTGAGCATGGCGCCCTCTGCTGTTACATTTGAGTGGATGATTGACGGTTTAGATAACTAGAGATACTGCACTCACTATAGACGTCATTAAAGTTCTTAACAGGAAAGTAACAACAACACAGTGTTGACCACTCCTATTACTCTGCAGACTATGGCTTTACATGAGTGCTCTGCAATTTAATCAAATAAATGTATTTGCCAACAGAACCAGAGTTAGAATTGATGTCAGTAGAAGACGACGTATCTGATGAAAGTCAAAATAATCAGCCACCGGTATGAAGATATTTAATTTTAAATGTCACGTAATAGGTCCCAGTTTCCTCTCTTCATCTGCTTATGCTGTCTATTCTATTTCCCCTACTGAATGACATTCTGGCACCATCCCTTGGGGCCTCCTTGTTACTTAGCTTCTTTGGCTTTTAGTATGGTTATCCCCTATAAGTCTAATATCTGCTTATAAGTGAGTACATATGATGTGTGCTTTCTTGGTCTGGATTAACTCATTCAGGATGATCTTTTCTAGTTCCATCCATTTGCCTGCAAATTTCATAATTTCCTTATTTTTAATAGTGGAGTAGCATTCCATTGTGTAAATGTACCACAAGTTCTTCAGTTGGGGGACATCTAGGTTGTTTCCAGATTCTGGCTATTACAAATAAAACTGCTATGAACATGGTTGAACATACGCCTGTGTTGTGTGGCAGAGCACATTTTGGGTGTATTCCCAAGAGTGGTATAGCTAGGTCTATTTCCTCTTTTCTGAGAAAGAGCCAGATTGATTTCCAAAGTGGTTGTACAAGTTTGCATTCCTATCAGCAATGGAGGAGAGTTCCCCTTTCTCCACCTCCTCTCCAGCATGGATATCTTGTTTTCTCCATCTATGGTGACTGAAAGTTCTGCAGGGTAGAGTAGAGTAGTTGGGGCTGACATCTATGGTCCCTTAGTGGCTGCCCAAGCCCTTCTAGCATTTAGAGTTTTGGGTGAGAAGTCAGGTGTAGGTCTGCCTTTTTATGTGAGTTGGCCTTTTTCCCTTGTAGCTTTTAATATTCTTTCTTTGTTCTGTACATTTAGTGTTTTGGTTATTATGTGACAGGAGGGTTTTCTTTTCTGGTCCAATCTGGTGTTCCGTAGGCTTCTTGTATGTTTATAGGCATCTCTTTCTTTAGGTTGGGGAAGTTTCTGCTATGATTTTGTTGAAAATATTTTCTGGGCCTTGGAACTTGGGATCTTTTTTTTTCTTTTATTCCTACTATTCTTAGGTTTAGTCTTTTCATATTGTCTCAGATTTCTTGGATGTTTGTGTCAGGAACTTTATAACATTGATTTCTTCAATAGTATCTTCTACACCTGAGATTCTCTCTTCCATCTCCTGTATTCTGTTGGTGATACCTTTGTCTGTAGTTCCTGTTCACTTTCATAGGTTTTCCATCTTGAAGATTGCCTCAGATTGTGTTTTCTTTATTGTCTTTATTTCCATTTTTAGGTCATGGACAGTTTTATTCATTTCCTTCTCCAGTTTGGATGTATATTCCTTATTTCTTTAAGGGATTTATTCAATTACTTCACCTCTTTGGTTGTATTTTTCTATATTTGTTTATGGGATTTATTCAATTCCTTCATCCATTTGACTGTATTTTTCTGCATTTCCTTGAGGGATTTTTTTATTCTTTTAAGTCCTCTATCATCTTCATAACCTCATATTTAAGATCACTTTCTTGTGCTTCTGGTGTGATAGTATCCTCAGGGTTGGATAGCTGGGTCTTGGTAGTGTCATATGGCCCTGGGTTTTGTTGCTGTGTTCTTGCACTGACCTCTAGCTATTTGGTTGACTCTGTTTTTAGTAGGCGTGGTGGTTTCTGATGGTAGTAGGTCTCTGGGGTTGTAGGTAGAGCTGGTGGTCCCAGACGGCTGCAGTCCTCTGGCTTTCCTGCTGCTCCCTAATCCTTTCTGGTCTGCTTCTCCCTGATCTGTGCCATCTCCCAGGATACAGATTGGGGTGGGTCCCAGGAAATGGCACAGGCCCGGGAACTGGGTTGTGTGGAGTGCAGAGGGCCCTTGGCAGACTTTGCTGCTGTTGCTGGCAGGCTATGGCAGGCCGGGGACTGGGGAAGGGTTTCACCTGCTGCTCTCCAATCTATGCTGGTCCCCAGGACCACAGATCACAATGGTTAGTAACTTTTATAACGTTTGTGCCATGATTATATTCGTAAGCACGTACTGCCAGGTCAGCCGTTATTGTAGCTTTGAGCATTCACAGTTGGGTAACTGATTTTTTTTTTTTTCCTCTACAAGCGTGCATAGCACCTACCAGAGCAATGGGAACTGGGTAATAGGGATCAGACCTTCTGGCTCAGTATTATCTTGATTTCTTCATGTTCTATAACTCAAATACATGACATCTTCAGTACTAAGGTCTTATTCTCAAATTATGGAAGGTAATCAAGAGCATGCCTGTATTGTTTGATATCTGTGGGGACTCACTAGCCTGGATTTTTTATTATTTACTCCCTGGAGTCTAGCAGTGATATAGCTAGACCTTGCTACAGGATTATCTATCTATCTATCTATCTATCTATCTATCTATCTATCTATCTATCTATCTTTCTATCTGTCATCTAATCTATCCATCCATCTGGAAGCTTCTATACCAGAAAGTTTCTATATGGCCCTTTTTTTTCCAGGCTATCAAGTCTTACTTTGAGGTCTGGGATCCATTTGGAATTGAGTTTTATGAAGGATGAGAGATAAGGGTTAAATTTCATCCTTCTGCATGTATTCATTGAGTTTGACCTGCACCATTTGTTGAAGATGCTGTCTTTTCTCCAATATTATTGTTGACCTCTTTGTTAAAAATCATGTAATTGTAGGAATATGGACTTTTTAAAATTATTTTTTATTTTTTTATATTAGTTACAGTTTATTTACTTTATATCCCAGCTGTAGCCCCCTCCCTCAAAATCACCCTCCCTATCTCATCTCCTCCCTGCCCCTCTCTTAAGTCCACTGATAAGGGAGGTTCTCCTCCCCTTCCATCTGATCCTAGTTTATCAGGTCTCATCAGGACTGGCTGCAATGTCCTCCTCTGTGGCCTAGCAAGGCTACTCCTCCCTCAGGGGGGAGGAAGTCATAGAGTGAGCCTTTGAGTTCATGTCAGAGACAGTCCCTGTTCCCCTAACTAGATCCTTGAATACTGATCTGCCATGGGCTACATCCGAGGGGTTCTAGGTTATATCTGTGCATGGTCCTTGGTTGGAGAAACAGTCTCAGAAAAGACCCCTGTGCCCAGATGTATTTGGTCCTTGTGGAGCTCTTGTTTTCTCCAGGTCATACTAACTCCCCCTTCTTTTGTATGATTCCCTGCACTCTGCCCAAGGTTTGCTTAGGAATATGGACTTATGTGTTGGTCCTCAATTCTATTCCATTAATCAATGAGTCTGTTTTTCATTCCAGTACTATGTTCTTTTTTTTTTTTTTTTTTTCAATGCAGTTTATTCAGGAACCTTGAACAATCCTCGGACCCTGGGGAAAGCCAGCCAGCCCACAGCTTAAATAGCCTCTGGGTAGCCAACCCAGGCGTGCCACGTGGGCAATGCAGATAGGTCCACATACATGGAAGCAAGCCAGATCCTCAGCCTTAGCCAAATGTGGAGTTGTTCGTGACAGAGAGCACTCACCATCAGGAAGGTGGAAGGCGGAAACCAGCTCCATCTTTAAGGCATAGCATTCCGCAGCTCTCTACAGTTCCCCCTTTTTGTTTTAGATGCATCAGGCAAGAGTAGAGGTCTGATCTCTGATATTAGAAATAAATTGGGACTTTGTACCGATGTTCATTTAGGTGACATCCACCCAAAGAGCAGTATTACAGCTTCATAACAGAATTTAAAATATGGGGTGATGCTACCTCCTACTATTTTTTTGTTCAAGATATTTTTAAATCCTAGATATTTTTTATTTTCATATGAAATTTAAGAAAACATTTTCAACTTTTGTGAAGAATTGTGTTGAAATCCAGATAAAGCTTATGTTCAATCTATAGATTGCTTTTGGTAAGATGGTCATTTTTACAACATTAATCCTACCAATCCATGAACATGGAAAGTCTTTCTATCTTCTGATAACTTCTTCAATTCATTTTTCAGTAATCTGAAGATTTTTTTAACTTCCTCAGTTAATCTTTTACTTCCTCAGTTAAACTTATTTATATATATGTATAATGCTATTGTGAATGAAATGATTTCTTTGATTAAATTTTTTTAAATTATAATTACATTTTCTCTTCCCTTTTCTTCAAGCCCTCTTATATATTCTCTCCTTACTCTCTTTTGAATTTATTTTATTTTTTCACATTCCTGAATTTTTTTCCATTAATTAATTTATTCACTTTACAACTTGATTGCAGAGCCCCTCCCCCAAGTCCCACCCTCACACCTCTGTGTCTCCCTGACTCCCCCTTTCCTTCTCCTCAGAGAAAGGCCCTCAGAGAAAGGAGGTTAACACACTCCATGGGTGCTAACCTGCCCTGACACATTAAGTCACAACAGGACTAAGTGCATTTTCTTCCACTGAGGCCCAAGACAGCAGTCCAGCTAGGGGAAAGGGATGCAAAGGCAGGCAACAGAGGCAGAGACAGCCCCTTCTCCAATTGTTAGGGGACCCACATGATGACCAAGCTGTACATCTGTTACATACTTGTAGGGTGTCTAGGTCCAACCCATACATGTTTCTTAGCCTGCCATATATAGGAAGACTGTTGCTTTTTAATATATGTTATTTTTTATCTATATTAATTTTGTATCCTGTGACTTCGCGGAATGTATTTATCAGCTGTAGAAATTTTCTTGTGGAGTCTTTGGGTTCTTTAGATGATGGATACGACCATATCATCTGCAAATAAAGAAATATTTCTTTTTAAATTTAAATTTCAAATTGTTTTTAGGACTTCTTACATTATCTTATGTCATTTATATCACTTTTAGCTCTCCTTCTACCCCATCTAACTACTCTTGTGCCCCTCATACTTCTGCTCATATCCATGCCTCCTCTTCTTTAATTTTTATTGTTATATTTATACATATGTATATATATGCATTATATATATATATATGTATGTATGTATGTATATATACACACAGCCTTACATTCCTGTTCTCAGTAAGGCTTGCTGTGTTTCTTGGAATTTCTTCATTATGAAAGAGTTGAATGTACATCTATTTTCATGCTACTATTTAAATATAACATAAAGAAAAAATTTCTAACTTATTATTTATTTAAGCATTTTTTCTCTACCAGTAAACATTTTACATAAAAACATGTATGGTTTAAGAATTGTTTACCCATACCAAATAGCTTCTTCAGTGTTTTGTTTATGCCCAACATGATAAGTTATGAATTCTCTTTATGGAAAATATCTTCTTCTGCCTTTATGACAATTTCTATCGTTGGAGAAATGTTCTACATGTTAAATGTTGTACTATAGCAAGTGCTTTTTCTCAAATAAAAATTTTTCTAAGTATGTCTTCTTGAGAGTTCTCTTTTTTGTGGGGATACAAAGTAGAGTTAGGATCATTTTTATTGAAATATGCAGGCGAGCCACTACTGCATATACACATTTGTTTCTTTTGGCCTTACATGATCTGTTTACATAGCAGCAGTATAACAGAAAAAGATTAAATTGATATAAAAAGCATATAAAACATTCCAATAAAATGTTTTACTATCTATTCTACTTTTATTTTCTAGTTAATCACGTTTGAAGTTGGAAATTAGATTTCTTCTCAGAAATCTGAGGAGAAGGCAACTAGAAGATATTTATCTAACTTGTTATGATGCTTATTTTATCAGAGCACGTTGGAGCATCTTCTACAGACAAATGTTAGCCATGTATCTGGTGTAGGATATCAAATGGAAAAAAATAATATAAGTGGACAAATGAAAGGTAAGAATAGCATTTTACTAAAAAATTATGTGATTCAAAACAGGTGACTTATTTATTCAAAGCAGGTGACTTCCACATGATACTAAAATATTACTTATTAAATATATAGGAAAAAATAAGAAGCTTAAATAACAAGCAGGATAACTTAGCAACAAACTGAATTGATAGTCTTACTAAAAGATCTGGATTGTGAGTTACATTACAGGATTTTCTAGTACCCAAAGAACTCTGATATTAAGGAAAAAGATGAAAGTAGAATGAAGAACAAGAAAAGTAGTGAGTACAGGGAGTGAGTGATGGAAATTGGGCTTTGTACACAGGAGAAAAGAGGGAATTTTGAGATTACTTTAGCTAAAGCGTGGAATGGTATCATAAATGTTGAGCTTCCAGTGCCTAAACATGTTTAAGAAGTAGAATATTGGCCTGCTCTTTAATCAGCTCCTCCTGGGGCGGGGGGAGGGAGAGCAGCCTTACCAGGCCACAGAAGAAGACAACACAGCCACTCCTGATGAGACCTAATAGACTAGGATCAGAAAGAAGGAAAAGAAGACCTCCCCTATCAGTGGACTTGGGGAGGGGGCATGCAGAAAGGGGAGGAGGGAAGGGTTTGGAAGGGGAGGAGGGAGGGAACTACAGAGGGATACAAAGTCAATAAAGTTTAATTAATAAAAAAATTTTTTAAAAAGAAGTAAAATAAAATGTCCCTGTACTTGCTTTCATCACCAGAGGCATTATGCACCCATCAAGCAAAACTACGCTATGTGTACCATTGATAAATAAATTTAGTGTCAGGTTATAAATCTACATAAAAGTTTAATATTGTGTGCTGTACTGCATCTCCATAGGGGTAGTAGTTATTTATACAACAAAATAACAGAATCAGAAAGAAAAGCACAGGATTACTAATGGAAAGATTAGGGAACTGAAAGCCAAAAAATGTCCAAAGGTAGAGCATGATTGCGCATGCTGTTTTGATTGGGGAGACTGGGAAAGAGAAACTTTAGGTCTAGAAAGGCAAGTTAGGAAAAGTCATTGAGAAGATTCATACTTAATAGAAATTCTTAAGTTTTAGCTCTTACCCTGGGCACCGTGTTACAAATGCACCCTGCACCTCAGCGTCTCTGGGGCTCGGTGTTTCTAATATGATCTAGGAGATGCAGGCACTGGGGTTCCCTCCACATTCTGAAGAGAGAAATTACAGACCCTTTTTTTTTTTTATACACAAAACAACTGAATGATATTTAGAAACAAAACTGGACAAAAGGAGACCAAGTGTTTTGCTTTTATTTCTGATCATGTTTCTAGCCAGAGGGAAAGGAGCAAACGGATAAAGAAACAAAAAGTGTAATACTATTGAGTTCTGTATGGCTCCAGAATATTAAATTCGTAATTCCAAGATACTTTTGGTAAATGGAGAAAAAGGAAGCAGTTCTAATAATCCATAAAGTACTATAACATCTAAAGACTCATATCAACAGATCTACAGAATATTTTCAAAAGAAGATGGTCTAGTTAGAGAAGAGCAAGAGAGACACTGACTACAAGACCTTGAAGGGCACACTAGGGAGTCTTCAGATAACTCACTTCACTTGGCTCCTGCACACTTAATGCTGAAAACAAAGGCACCATCTTTGTTTCATTATTGTTGTGTAGGCTCGTGGAAGCAAAGGAAAATGGAGATGGTAGATCAGAGCAAATGTCAGCCAGTCACTTCTCATAACTTTGAAGCTTCAAAATAGGTTGAATTGACCTTAGGTTGACAAGTGAAATTAATTTGAACACAGTAGCATTCTTTTCTTGTATGAGAAACAAAATCATATGGTTGTTTCATGGAAGTTCTTTGAGCACCAATGTGATATGCCAAAATAATGTACTTTTGGAGACACTGACTTTAGAGAGTTCATTCCTTCAATAAAGTCTTGCACATTATGCTGGACCTGTGATTCATATTACTTCTTATATTAGTATATCAAGCAGCATTAGGATATCTAAACTAAAATGTAAAAATACAAACACAACTGACAACAGCAGTGTCAGGAAAAAGGGTAGGAAAAACAGTGTAGGAAAAAGAGGATGTTGTACATTTTATTTTTAAAAGTACTTCTCCATGAGAAGTTACCACAAGTGCATCCTTCCTAACTTAAGGTACAAATTAAGCAAGACAAACAAAACAAAACGAAACAAAGCAAAACAAACCCCCTCACCGCATCCTTACAGATGGAAACTTGGTGACAGCGTTTTAGTGAAGAGCATGGTGTCTCACTCTCCCAACATCTTTGCCAGTTAAATGTCCTCAGAGTGATGCTTTGCTTCTTTGACTAGAGGCCATTTTTCTCTGCATCCATCAGCCTGCTCAGCACAGTGGCACCTGTGCCTGTTCTGCTTCCGGCACTGGAGTCATTGGAGTCATAATCTCCTTTGAAAACATTTATTGAAAGCTATTGTCTTAGTTTTATTCACAATATATTTTTTTCCATATTGCTGCCCCAATCAGAAAACAAGACAACAAGCTGAAAGTTGCCCAACTCCCAAACCCGTCGTAAACACTGTAAAGGAAAAAGAGAGCACTCAATTTGGAAAGCACTGTGTGTGAGTGTGTGGGTGACTTCCAGATACTTAGGATTGACTGATGTCCATTTGGCATTTTAGAGTCTGATGGAGAACATGCTCAGTTGATGGTAATCACTATTGTGCTTTATCCTGGACGATGGGCATCACTGTTGTCTGTGAGTATGCAATGTTTATTAGGTGTCCTCTTTCAAAACCCAACCAGACTCCTATTGAAATGAGAGACACTGTTTCCAAAGGAGCACAGACAGCAAAGGATGCACCCGCCTTCAAATCAGGTAAAGCATGCAATGAAATTACCTCATAATTTCCTCATTCCTACTTTCAAAAATCCAGATAAATTTAATCATTGATTCTGTCTAGATATTTCTGAGGTCATTGTTGGCATAGATAAATGGAAAATAGGGGCATTTTCAGGGCTAGAGAATTACATTGGAAATGTATGCTTTAAATCAGGCATTTCTTCTTTCTTGGGTCATCCCATAAGGTTTGCCTCAATGAATAGCTATAATCATTAGGTATTTACGGAGAGTAATTGGGGAAGTCTAAGGTTTTTCTCCAAGTCTAAAATAGTAGTTGGGTGGCTGAGTGAATTGGCATATGCCTGTTGATTCACTTAGCAAGCTGAAAAACAAGAGCCTCCCTTTAATCCACAATTTCAAGGACCTTGTAAGCAATGTCATAATAAATTACATCTATAAATAAGGTTCATTTTATTGTAATTGTGAAGTTCATGGATTACATGCATCTAGATGTGTTTTAAGTTGCATATTTGTTACTTCCATGACATTAATCTATTTTTAAACTTTTATTTTTTATATTAATTACAGATTATTCTCTTTGTCTCCCAGCTATAGCCCCCTCCTTCACTCCCTCCCAATCCCACTCTTCCTCCCTCTTCTCCTCCCATGCCCCTCCCCAAGTCCACTGATAGGGGAGGTCCTCCTTCCCTTCCATCTGAACCTAGCCTATAAGGTCTCAGCCATTAATCTATTATGGCAATCAGGTATACTATAGTGTGATATGACATATCTTGTACTTTCCATTTTCTCCTAACATTAAGATTGTGTTTTACAGACTTCAGTAGCTCTGTGGAGGCACCAAGCCCTACACACAAAATCACATACCCATACAATTGCTTCACAAATGCTAGTCACATAATTTACCAAGGAACCAATACCCTACTATGATGTCATTGCTTTCAAAACAAAAACACCAACCTTGGGCTCTGAACCCAGAAAGATGTGCACCAGAAAAATGGCAAACACATGCAACTTAAACATAACTCACTTTTTAGTTTTCTCAAGTGATAAGAGTCTATTTCTCCAAGGATACAAACTTATTTATATTTTTCTTCATTTAATAAAATATGTTCTGAACCAGACACTCATAATGTCATTACCTAAATATTTCTATACACAGTCTACCAATTATGGTCTGAATAGTTCCAGTAGCTTCTTGTAAAATCTCTTCCTCCGGAAAGGAGCTCCACAAGAAGGCCAACAGAGCCAACATATCTGGGCCCACGGGGTTCTGTGGAAACTGACACATGAACCAAAGACTATGCGTGGAGAGGACCCACGGCCCTGCTCAGATGTAGCCAATAGACAGCTCAGTCCCCATGTGGGTGTCCTAGTAAGGGGAGCAGCGGTTGTCTCTGACATGGACTCTATTGCCTGCTTCTTGGATCACTTCCCCCTGGTGGGTCAGCCTTGCCAGGCCACAGAGGAAGAGAACTGCAGACAGGCCTGATGAGACCTGATAGGCTGGGGTCAGTTGGAGAAGAGGATGGCTCTCTCCCTTTTCTGAGGTCTAGGGGAGAGGTATGAGGGGAGGAGAGGAGGAGAGGGTGGGATTGGGATGAGATGAGGGAGGGGGCTTCGATTGAGATGTAAAGTGAATAAATTAAAAAAATTTAAATTAAATAAAAAATCTTCATCTATTTATGCACACACTGTGGGCATTCATCCTCCAGCGATGACTTGTCTTCATGGAAAAGGTTAACATGCCAACATTTTGAAATGAACATGTCGAACCTTCTTAAAATTATGGAGGAGGCTTTCATGACTTGTTTCCAGTGTTGTGTCCTTAACACACCCTTCAGTCTCCCCTTTCCTGTGAAATGACAAGGCTGCTGGTGTTATTCTTTCTAACAATTTGCTTTCAGATAGATCCCTATTAAATAACCTTGTTACACAATCTTGTTACTTCCTTTTTATGTACTTGCACTTTCTTGACTGATGCCTGAGTAACTCCATATTTTAAGTATCAAAAAGTAATTATGTTTAGAAAAAGCCATCTATATATCCATTATTTTCATTCTTTTATGCACAGTGCCAGCAGAAGAATACAATGAACAACTATTGAGTAAATCGAACTAAAGGCTGCTTATACTGGGATGGCTTAAAAGATTGTTCCCTCTAGAGTAGCTATAAAGGAATAAACATTTAAATAAATAATTTTAAGATCTAGCAATAAAAATAAAGTTGAAAAAATCAATAAAACATCCAGATAGACCCAAGAAAAGAATTATCTGCTTATGTAGCGAGTCAGAACTCAATTCTTTATATGGTAAACTAAGTATTAAAAGTTGAAACAAAACTGTCTGAATAGTAGATGGAAATATTATATAGAGGATATAAAGAACAGGTGGCAAAGACAAAGGTGTAAAGAATAAAGGCAATTTTGTGTAGAAAATAATTAGTGGATTATTTCAAGGTTAATGGTATGAGGTAGAAGAGAATGTACCCTAATGAGTTTATTCATTTTTTGTGATATTTTTGAATTTCATTTCTGAGAGCTTTGCCCATTTGCATTGAGTGGTTGAATGTATGAATAAATCTCAAATAAAGCTTTTTACATCTAGAATCTGTCAACATCTAGAGTTGATCCAAATGCCAGTGGTGACTGAAAGCAACACTTTCACAACCAAATATTCAGCTACCTGTTAAGCAGGACACAGATTAATTGGAAAAACCCAAAATGCAATTCTTATGAACACAAATTTTAAAATACCTCCATCTATTGCTATAAAAACTACTGTTTTGTGTACAATGTCTTAATAGTTTGGTTAACTAGATATATTTATTAGTAGAGCCAGACTTAGAAGTGACATCAGAAGAAGATGACAATAGATTTGATGACAGGAGAAACATCCAGTCATTGGTATGTAAATATGAATTAGAATTTCTGGAATAAAAATTTTATTGTTCAAGAATGTTGCATAGACCAAAGAAAATCACAGTTCAGAAAACCAAGAATTTAATACTTAGTCTTAAAGGATTTTTAAAGGATATTTTACCATATATATATAATATATATATATAAAATAAATGAAAGCCTCCTCCATAATTTTAAGAAGGTTTGACATGTTCATTTCAAAATGTTGGCATGTTAACCTTTTCCATGAAGACAAGTCATCGCTGGAGGATGAATGCCCACAGTGTGTGCATAAGTAGATGAAGATTTTTTATTATATAAAAAATATATTATATATATAATATAAAATATTATAAAATAATATTTTATAATATAAAATATTATAAAAATAAAGATAATATTTATCTTTAGATAAACATTATTTTCCCTGTGTTTATTTCCCTTAGGGTCAAGTTTATAACGAATGCTTTCTGTTTATCTTTTTTTTTTATCTGACAAAAAACCATGACCGTTTTTGGGTCTTGGGTTTGAGCATGAGTACGTATTAACAAGGTAGTAGCAATGAGCCCAGCATGAAGGAAGTCAAGTCAGTAAATATTGATAGCGTGATCTGTTTTCCTCTAGTGGAATTTAGAACATATTTGAACAACTTAATGCAGAGAGTTTCTATAGGTAATAAAACATTAAATATATTCCAATTTTTGGAAGAACAACCTGCAACAGAAATGTTGCAAATAGTGCTTGCGACATCACTGAAGACATTTTAAGTGCTGAGACCTGTACTGTGCAGTTTTATGTCAGCTCGACACAAGCTAGAGGTATCTGCAAGGAGGGACTCCTCAATCGAGATAAGGCCTCCATATGAGCAAGCTGTAAGGCATTTTGTTAAGTAGTGATTGATGGACCCAGCCCCTTGTGGATGCTATCCCTGGGCGGGTGGTCCCGTGTTGTATAAGGAAGCAGGCTGAGCAAGTCATGCACAGCAAGTCAGTAAGCAGCACCCATCCATTGCCTCCGTATCAACTTCTACCTCCAAGTCCCCGCCCTGCTTTGAGTTCCTATCCTGACTTTCTTAGATGTAGATGTTGGTTGCAGCCGTGTGGTTGTGTTCTGGTCTCTTTTGGTTTTGCTGTAGGATGTGGTTAACTTCCTCAGGTGGGAGTTTTCCTTCTAGTCTGTTTTGTAGGGCTGAGTTCATGCATAGGTTGGCGTTTGTCTTTTTGAGTGTGGGTCACTTCACTTAATATAATAATTTCCAAATTAATGTATTTTTCCCTTTTTTTTGATGCAGGGTTTCTCTGTATAGCCCTTTGCTTTCCTGTATTTGCTTTGTAGACCAGGCTGGTCTCGAACTCACAGAGATCCGCCTGCCTCTCCCTCCCCAAGTGCTGCTATCATAGGTTTGTGCCACCATGGCCGGCTTATCAATGTATTTTCTTACAAACTTCATGCCCTTCTTTTCTTTAAGTATGAATTAAACTCCATTTTGTATACACAATGCATTTTCATCAACCAGTTGCATGCCACTTTCCCCTCTGGGAGGGCTGAGTTCCCACTTTCAGTTTAGGTTTACGGCAAAGTGAACTGTCTCACTCTCTGTGGGGATGGCTCACTGGAGTTCTTGAATATACTCTCCTTTGGGTGAGACCCACCTCAGCATGAGCACACTGGTGTGTTTGGCTTCTTTGTAGAGAAAGTCTTAGCCAGTTTCATTTCTGTTTTCTATATCTTCCTCACATTTCTATTAGTTTTTTTTTTTTTTTTTAATCATATTCTCCCTTCTTATCTCAGTTGTGTCTTCTAATTTGCCATCTTGCTTCTGCTACCCAGGTTGTCATTTTTAAACCATTATTCTCCAATCAGTAAGCAATTAAAAATAAGCCTTTCTTCTTTACTTAAGTGAAGAAACTTCAAATATATGACCAGTTCTGATTGCGCCAACAGCAGTTTGTGACACATTTTATATCTGATTCTAAAACCCTGGATTTTCAGTGTTGTTTTACATCAAGGACACTGATGATGCATTGTTTAAGGATTTGTTTTACTTGAAAAAGTTCCCTTATTTTTGTGGGAGAATGCAAAGTACATTTTGTTATGTAGAAGTAAATTTCTGACCGAACCACGTAAATCATCTGTTATTGTCAAACTTGTATGTTCTTTTGGCCTTCTGTGCTGCTTACATAGTCAGTGACTGCATGAGCATGACAGAATGGATCTGAAGAGCACATATGAGGCTCTATTTCCAAATATTTTCCTCCTCAGTAATTTCCTTCTCAATAAAAGCTTCCTTTATATTCAACTCTGTGTGACTTTAAAATACGAGACTTGGTACCTTAATGAATTTGATTGGGAGGACTTTGCACAACTGACGATCACTACTTATTATAACAGCAAATCTATGAGGATCTTTCAGACATATCTGACAATGTATCCATGGCAACAGAACCAGGAAAAGAAAAGACAAACAGACAAGCAACAGGTAGGAAGTACATCTTATGAAAAAGTCATTTGGAGTGATGCTGGTATATGAAAAGAAGCTGATGTATTAGCTACCAACCAAAGAAAATTATCAACGAAGCTGGAATTAGGAAAAATTATAATCTGTTATAAAATTTCAATGGCAATGTGAGAGTATTACTAAGAAAGATGAATTGTGAATTGCATTTCTAGGTATCCTAACACTAAATATATACTAATAAGTTATGAAGAGGTGAGAAAATGTGGAATAAAGAATGAGAAAAGCAGTGATGATAAGGAGTAAGTAAATTATGTCAGGTATAAGCAAATGTTTAGTGCCCTAGATTTTCTCTGCTTTTTTGAGAAAATGCTTTGAACAAAACAAGGAGGTTTTTTACTTAGACAGTCCCATTTTTCTTGCTTAGGGAATGGTGTCACCCACAGTGGTGGACCTTTACACCTCAGATAATATAAAAAAGAATACTCACCTACAGGCATCCAGTGTCCACAGGCCAATGCAATGTAGATAATCACTTGTTGAGACTATCCTCCTAGGTAATTCTAGGCTCTGTCAAGTTAACAATTAAGTTGAGAAAAATTAAAAAAAAATTAAAAAAAAAAAAAACCTTGAGTGCCTTTAACCCAAGATTGTCTAAAACTGGAGCAAAGAATCCAACTCTTATTGTATTCTTAATTGGTGGGACTCCATTAAGAATTTAAATACTTGGTCTTTCAAGTCTATGTCCTATTGCCAAAGAACAGTATAGCTATAACAATTGGCTCACAGTAAATGTATGTATTTTTGCATCTTGCAGGCACCACCATTTCAAAAAGTAGTGCTGTATAAATGAAAAGCAATGATGTGGATATAAGAAACTCATGGGATTATATCAAAAGTCCATCATACACTGTGTATTCATACACAACCTTCAATTATCTGGGAGGATACTCTCAGTGAGAGATTACATTACATTGGCCTGTAACACTGCATGCCTGTAGGTGATTACCATATATATATATATGGATCTCAAAAGTCCATTGTATACTGTTTCAGTTACAGTTTGAAAGATGACATAGTAGACTCATAGAGTAGATCCCAAAAAGTTAGGTAAAGGCATTTGGAATGAAACTGCTGACCAGTGCTTCTCAGACTTTGCTGAACATCTACTTTGGCCTTGTTAAAGATAAACTCTGATAAAGCATTTTCATTTGTGATGAATTCCCAGCTTGTGCAGATGCTGCAGAAAGTCATGCTGTATAATGAGTAGCGAGGCTAGAGGCTTGAATGAAATCTATTGAGACAAACATCAAACTGTCCTGGAAAGCATATTGTGCCCTCACTTTTGAGTTTGTCACTATCCAGAAAGAAATAAGCAAAAATGTAAGGAAACTGACTAATTCTGTATGATTCCCAGGATACTAAGTCTATATGGTTATAAAATATAACTCCTTAGTTATTACTCTTGCTGAACAAAGATGAAAGAAGTGATCATAATAATCCATAAACTAGCATAAAACTGAAATAAAACCTACAGGTGGTATGTTAAAGGAAAGGGTGTCTAGATAAGAGAGGAACTGCCTAGGAGGCAAGAAGGTTAATGCTGAGGAGGCTTGAAAGAACCCACTTTAGATGCTCTCAGTGTATTCTCATTCAAACCGTACTGCATTGTTGTGCTCCCACATACATTACTGGAAGCAGGAGGCGGCTTAAACCATCTGGAGGCAAGAACTGAAGCAAGGGCCATGGAGAAATACTGGTTTGCTCCTTATGGCACGTTTAGCTTGCTTACTTACACAACCCAGGACCATCTGCCCAGGGGTAGCACCACCCACAGTGGGCTGGAACCTCCCCCCACCAATTGCCAACTAAGAAGATGCACAATAGACATGCCCACAGTCCAGTCTTATGGAGGCAATCCAGCAATTTAGGTTCCCTCTTCCCAGGTGACTGCAGTATGTATTGTTGAAACAAACAAACAAACAAACAAACAAACAAACCCAGCATGGCTCAGAAGTCTTTTAAATTATATACTGTTCCATTCTACAGTAGCTTTGACAGTTGACATGAACTTGGGGTCATGATTTGCTTCCCTGATTAAGGATTGCTTTTCTCTTCATTTATTAGTATATTCACTTGGTTACAATGGGAATATGTGCATTTTTGCTATAGTCATTACATAATCATCTCAGTTTGAAAAGCTGAGCAAGTTTAATTAAGACTGGATTTAAATTTTTCTTTAGTATATGTTTTTTCACTTTATGATCCCAGCTAGACACAAAAGCAAAATAAACAAACTCAAATCCTGAAAACCCCAACCATAAGGTTATTATTTATTTATTTTTCCTTTTAAAAATTTATTTATTTTTTTAATAAATTATAGTTTATTCACTTTGTATCCCAGCTGTAGCCCCCTCCCTTATCCCCTCCTAATCCCACCCTTCCTCCCTCATCTCATTCCATGCCCCTCCCCAAGTCCACTGATAGGGGAGGTCCTCCTCTTCTTCCTTCTGACCCTACCGTATCAGGTCTCATCAGGACTGGCTGCATTGCCTTCCTCTGTGGCCTGCCTGAGGGGGAGGTGATCAAAGAGCCAGCCACTGAGTTGATGTCAGAGACAGTCCCTGTTCCTATTACTAGGGAACTCACTTGGAGACTGAGCTGCCATGGGCTACATCTGTGCAGAGGTTCTAGGGGTTCCAGGGGTTCAAGGTTATCTCCATGCATGGTCCTTGATAAGGTTATTATTTATAAAGCCAGGGAAACTGAGTTCCATACTAACTCTGCATGAATATGCAGTTTATCAACTTATTAACATATCATTGATTCTCTCTTTGGCTTTTTAGAATCTGCAAAGGAATATCCACCCTTGATGGTAATAACCTTTATGTTATTACTTAGAATATTTCACATCACATTAAATGAAATATACAATTATTGTTCAATTGTTCATTCAAACCCTTTACAGCCTACCCGTGAAATAAAGGACTTTGTTCCAGACAGAGCAGTAGCGATGAAGAAAGCAAGGATAGTACAGGCGGGTAAGTTTTACCCTACTTGTTACTCTGGAAAGAAACGCCCTAAATATTAGAAATCCCCACACACTTCTCACTCCTATTTCTTCTTTTTTTTCTCTGAGAGTAGATGGCAGGGTATGTTTTAAGTAACACAGTGAGTGTTACTCTTGACATAGATTTTGCAGAAGACATTTACACATTGAAGGAACTGGGTTGGAGAAGCAACTCAAATTAGGTGTTTCAGCTTTTATGTCTCAACACACTCATTAGTTCCTTCAGTATCAGAAGATGTGCTAGGAAAAGAACAAAGCTAACAAAGCCATCCCACATAAAGTAGAACGTTCATCTCACATCCTGCTCCACACCCTTTGTCAAGTAACGACGACCATCTAACTCTCCATGGAACAATGCTTATAAATTTACTCACTGAATCAAATTTAGTTTTTACTGGGTGGTGATAATTTTGTAACTCAAAATCTTCTGGAAACTTCCCCCCAGTTTGGGACTGCTTCAATGTGAATTTGCCTTCTACTAAACCATTTCCATGCACTTACCCAGGGATTTTTCCCATTGGCATCTCTGCCACATTTTGAGTGCTCCGTGACCGCATCAAATGATAACATGGACTAATTAAAAAAAAATCAGTTTTCCCATATTATATGTCTATATGAGTGAGTATATACTGTGTGTGTCTTCTGCTTCTGGGATAGCTCACTCAGGATGATCTTTTCCAGATCCCACCATTTACCTGCAAATTTCATGATTTCCTTGTTTTTTTTATTGCTGAGTAGTATTCCATTGTGTAGATGTACCACAATTTCTGTATCCATTCCTCCATTGAGGGGCATCTGGGCTGTTTCCAGTTTCTGGCTATTACAAATAAGGCTGCTACAAACATGGTTGAACAAATGTCCTTACTGTGTACTTGAGCAAATTTTGGGTATAATCCCAGGAGTGGTATAGCTGGATCTCGAGGAAGTGCTATTCCTAGTTGTCTGAAGAAGTGCCAGATTGCTTTCCAGAGTGGTTGTACAAGTTTACATTCCCACCAGCAATAGAGGAGGGTTCCCCTTTCTCCACAACCTCTCCAGCATGTGTTGTCACTTGAGTTTTTGATCTTAGACATTCTTATGGGTATAAAGTGAAATCTTAGGGTTGTTTTGATTTGCATTTCCCTTATGACTAAGGACGTTGAACATTTCTTTAAGTGGTTCTCTACCATTTGATATTCCTCTATTGAGAATTCTCTGTTTAGCTCCGTCCTCCATTTTTTAATTGGATTACTTGATTTGTTGCTGTTAAACTTCTTGAGTTCTTTATTTATACTGGATATTAGTCCTCTGTCAGATATAGGGTTGGTGAAGATCCTTTCCCAATCTGTAGGCAGTCGTTTTGTTCTGATGACATAGAATAAGCCTACTAAAATCTGTACACCTAAAAAAACTAATCAAGGGGGAGGACTCTTGCTAAAATGCTCAACCCTTATCCAGAAAGGCAAAGAGTATGGACATAAGAAGAAAGAGGGAACAAGGCAGGAGCCTGACAGAGAGGACCTCTGAAAGGCTCTGCCCTGCAGACTATCAATGCAAATGCTGAGACTTATGGCCAACCTTTGGGCAGAGTGCAGGGAATCTTATGAAAGAAGAGGGAAATAGTAAGATCTGAAGAGGACAGGAACTCCACAAGGAGAGCAACAGAACCAAAAAATCTGAGCATAGGGGTCTTTCCTGAGACTGATACTCCAACCAAGGACTATGCATGGAGACCCCTGCACAAATGTAGCCCATGGCAGTTCAGTATCCAAGTGGGTTCCATTGTAATAGGAACAGGGACTGTCTCTGACATGAACTGATTGGCCTGCTCTTTAATCACCATCCCCGCCCCCCCCCCCCCAGGGGGAAGCAGCATTACCAGGCCACAGAAGAAGACAATGCAGCCAGTCCTGATGAGACCTAATTGACTAGGATCAGAAGGAAGGAAAAGAAGACCTCCCCTATCAGTGGACTTGGGGAAGGACATGCATGCAGAGGGTGGAGGGAGGGATTGGGATGGGAGGAGGGAGGGAACCACAGAGGGGACACAAAGTGAATAAAATGTAATTAATAAAGAATTAAAACAAATCAGTTTTCAAGCCTCTTACAAATATGTATGTTTTCATAATGTAACTTCTATCCAAATCTCTACTTTGAGCCATTTTTTTGGTGTGTCTATAGTGATGATGATGTCATTATGTCACCTTATTTTCACACCATCTCATGCTTCATTTGTCACTTCTCCTCCTCTATTGTTTCTGTTCACTGTGTGCTTGCTATTTATTGTCCTGATATTTGCATAAATCATTCCTTAACTGTGAGATAAGGCATTATATTTAAAAAAATCCACCCAGCTTTTAAAATTCACACTGTTTAAAGCCTGACTCCAGGATCACAATAATTAATTGTTCAGTATGGTAAAAATTGCTGTTTATACAGTGAATGAAAGCACCAATGTAGTCCAGGAACAAAATGAATAGACATATAAATAAATAATTTACAATGGGCATGATTAAAATACAAAGGAAAAATGAACAAAAACAACAAAGGGAGTGTCATGGAAAGTAAGTATAGTCACTTAGGCAAAGAGAACTTTAATGAAGAAAGCCTATGACACTGAGCATTCAAAGAGGAAAAATCAGTATGTAAGAATAGTGAACATAGCTTTTCAGCTGTAAGTTATGTTAACTGTATCTTAGAGTATGTAAACAATAAGATTGTCCATCAGGGGATCGAAGCAGATACTGAGACTCAGGGCCAAACTTTGGGCAGAGCACAGGGAGTCTTATGGAAGAAGAGAAGAGTGGGAATAGAGGGACATGAAGGGGACAGGAACCCCACAAGGAGACCAACAAAACTAAAAGATCTGAGCCCAGGGGGTCCTGCAGAGACTGATGCACCAACAGAGGACCATCCATGGAGAGGTCCTAGAACCTCTGCTCATATGTGGCTGATTGGCAGCTCAGTCTTTATGTGGATCTGAGTGAAGGGAGTAGGGGTTGCCTCTATCATGAACTCAGTTGACTGCTCTTGGATCACTCACCCCTGATGATGTAGCCTTCCTTGCCAAGCTACAGAGGAAGAGGATCCAGGCATTTCTGATGAGACCTAACAAGCTACGGGCAGATGTCAATAGTGGAGAACTCCCCCTTTCAGTGGACTAGGGGAAGGGGATGAGGGGAAGAGGGAGGAAGGGTGGGAACTGGGAGAGCTGAAGAAGAGGGCTTCAATCAGGATACATAATGAATAAATTGTGAAGAAAAAAATTAAAAAAAGATTGTCCATAACCAGTTAACTTCACCAATATAAATTTCAAGTTCTGTAATTACACAGAACGAAGTCAGAGAGGAAAATGCACAATTGATTATGATTTGTGACTCAGTACAGAAAGATGTATAGGGATGACTATAAATGCTTCCATTGTTTTCAATTTGGTTTCAAAAGGGATTTCATTGGTGTTTAATGGGGTGGTTGTTACAGACTCTTTGATATGTGTGTCTGTTGTGCACATGACACACTTGATTGCTATCTAACGGGTGCAAGGAAACTCTTGACAGGTAAGTCAGTAATTCTCCTGTTGAAGAGTAAACCTATTTGAAGATTTTAATTGGAAATTCAAACCCCAATTGCTGTATGGAATATATATATATATATAAATATCATGTTACTAAAATGTTTTTCTTTTATTTTAATTACATATATGGACTTGTCAGAAGAACCAGCTGTAAAATCGTTATCAGAAGAAGAACCACGTATTCAGGATGGCTTTGAAAAGAACTCACCACTGGTACTTAACCATTTAAATTTGAATTACCAACTTACTTTTACTCATTGTAAAATAATGTAGAATGGGTCAGACAAAGTTACTTTCCAAACTGCCCACAGAATCAATAGATTGTGACTTGATGTTTAGTTTTAATGCCATTTACTTATGGGTTACAGAATGTTTTTAGAATCTGAACGAAAACTACAGCTGAACCTATCCTATCCTATCTCAAAAAAATTTAAATTTTCTGTCATTTTCCATCCTTATGACATACTTACCCGTTTAAAGAATAAATCGAAGTTGAGACTTATAACTAAGTGCTTTAAAGTTTGAATGATTACAGGGGGGGTCACCCCATAATTTGTTGCATTATAAAAGGCTATCATTAAAAGTAACTCAAAAATTGAGATTTCCTGTGACCAGTCAGTAGTGTCAATGTGTAAGTCTCTCTTGCCCATTTTGGCACCCTGCAGCATCTCTGTCGTGGGAGATAACCCAGGTGTGTACAATCAGCCCCGCTATCTACAGAGCAACTCTGTCTTCCGTTAGGGCCAAGGGTGCTTTACCAAACACTAGAATGTGTCAGGACTTAACTGTGCAAGATGTGTGTGTGTTTCATGCCGGCGTCTGGATTGCTAGTTTGGAGAAAACTATTGAAAAATACACGCTGCTTGAGCATATTGGTGTTTCAGGCCTTGCAACCACAGTTTTAATAGTATGATCTGGAATTATTTCAGCTACCGAGTGTCAGTCAAGAGCTAGGCAGTTAGGCACGCAACATACAAGATCACGACAAAGCAAAAACAGTCGGCAAACACGCAGCTTCTTCATACGATGGACACAGTGGATACCACGATGGAGGAAGTGCTGTAGTAACAGGAAGTAACATGTGGTGGCACTCGGAGGTGGGGCACCCTGAAGAGCAGAGGCGGGGGAAGGGCGATGCGGTTTATTCGATATTGTGATTGGAATGACAGTGTGAACAAAAATAAGAACCCAGAGAAGGTGTTTTTGGATATAGAAGAATATGTGGAAAAGGAATAGAAGTTGACAACAGACATTAATTGAGTCTCTCTGCCTTTCTCTGTCTACACACACACACCCACAGTCACACTTACACTCTATGTTTTTACATATATATGTAAGCTCATAAAATAATAAGTTGACCTGTGACCTCTCAAACATCCTTAGTGTTACTTATCCCTCCATTGTCTCTCTCTCGCCTTGTCATACGCTTCTGAAGTCACTGTAATTCATTTTTCCATTTTATCTCCTGTCTCCTATTATCCCCCTCTCTAGATATCTTTATCCATTTTCCCACCGTGATGTTTTTAATTGAAATAGAATTACATCATTTTCCATCTTCAGCCTTTCCTTCCTTCAGCCTTTCCCAGCTACCTTCCCACAAATCCCTTCCCATATCAGCCTATTCTCAAACTGATAGCCTTATTTATGTATTATTATTACACATACACATATATGTGTGTGTATATACATGTAAATATATGTATATAAATAGTGAGTCATATTTGTTGTTTGTAATACATTTCAATACATATCTATTTTAAATCTATTTTTTACTTTTAAATCAAAATTTAAAATTTGTATACATATGTACTGTGTTTGGATTTGATCCATCCCTCATTTTCTTCCCATTTTTTCCTCTCCCTCCCTGTCCCCTTAAATTAAATTTATTTGGTTTTAAAATAGAAAACTGAGACTTTACTGGAAAATGATTATAATATATTTTGTAACAGATTTCTGATGCTTATTTTAACAGAATATTTTTAAACAAATTCAAACACAGGATGTTGGTTATTTATCAATGACTAAATACCAACGAGGAGAAAAAATGACGACATGTCAGGAAAAAGGTGAGTAATCTTGGCAATAAAACGTCCTTTGACAGACTGTTTGTCTAAAACACAAGGAGTTACATATATTCCATGCCAGAAAAGTTACTTCTTAAATATTTGCTAAGTAACAGGGTATATTATCTTCCAGTGATTTGCATGTTAAAGACAGGCTTTAAGACATGTTAAATGTTTTAGACGCATCAGGCAAGAGTAGAGGTCTGATCTCTGATATTAGAAATAAATTGGGACTTTGTACCGATGTTCGTTTAGGTGTCATCCACCCAAAGAGCATCAGACCCATCCGATACCTTTTTCTCAGAGGCGGGACCTGGGGCATCAACCCGCATGTAACCAGACATGCTCTTCTCTGGGTCCAAAGCGGCTGACCCTGAGTGCAGTGCTTAGCCTCACATCCTGAGCATAACATTTTAGCTTTTTGTGGTATCCAACCATGCTTGGGGAGAATGTCCTGCTTCAATGGCTGTAAAGGCCTGAATGATCATGGCTGCATCACACTGTTGTGAGACTCTAATCTTGCATATATACCACAGGCAAACCAAGGAGACCAACACCAGAAGGCCTGCTAACGTTCCCATGCCCGCCCATTCCTTCAGATGATTCATGGCTGCAGCAATCCATGATGATAATCCTGTGGCTAGTCCTGCGTCCACTCTGGGAGAATTTACTGTGACAATGGCCACTCTCAGCTGCTCCATCGTAGTATCGAATTCTCCAGTCCAATTACCTAAAATATAGCTCGACAATTGTTTAGACAGATTTGCAGCACAGGAAAAATTCTCATGTTATATGCTAGTGACTCAAAGTCTACTCTTGCCTGATGCGTCTAAAACAAAAAGGGGGAACTGTAGAGAGCTGCGGAATGCTATGCCTTAAAGATGGAGCTGGTTTCCGCCTTCCACCTTCCCGATGGTGAGTGCTCTCTGTCACGAACAATTCCACATTTGGCTAAGGCTGAGGATCTGGCTTGTTTCCATGTATGTGGACCTATCTGCATTGCCCACGTGGCACGCCTGGGTTGGCTACCCAGAGGCTATTTAAGCTGTGGGCTGGCTTTCCCCAGGGTCCGAGGATTGTTTAAGGTTCCTGAATAAAGTGCATTGAAAAAAAAATAAAAAAAAATAAAACAAGTTTATACAAAAAGTAAAAAAAAAAATTATTACTTTTGATAAAAAATTTAAAAAGTTTAATTTTCTAAAAAAAAAAAGACATGTTAAATGAAGGGTTTCAAAAGGGGGAGTATGAGTAACCTATCAGGTCCTTTTGCTTTTATAGGAGGTTAGGAAGTAAGCAGGAGTGATGAAGAATGGGGATAGAGTAAGATAACTAGAGAGGACAGAGAGGATATGAAGGGAATTAAGAAAGGCAGCATATAGGAAAGGGCATGAAATTGATCTAAAAATCCTGGGTAGGGGATAGCTCATGTGAAAACAGAGAATTGTGTGTAAGAGACTGAACAGTGTGTCTCCATAGTCTTGTTTTCTCAGTTTGGGGGTGGCATAAAGATTTAACATATTAGATCCTTCTTCAGTGCTATATCTTGTGTATATCTGTTCACAGCTGTATATATTATTTAACATCAGTGTAAATTGGTCGTAAATCCCAGTATGATACCATTCGGACCTAAAAGGGTATCAGAGAAAAGGAAAACATGGGGCTTCAGTTATAGGTTGATTAAAAGTGTCATCAGTAGGTCCAAAGAGCATTCACAGGTCATGGTTTATGATGCTGATTCAAATTGTAAGACACCGAATAGAATCTAGATTTTATAGAGTTAAGCAGTAAAGGGATTTTGAGAAAGACTCCTTATGGACCAGAGCTTCTTAAAGTTTCATGGCCAACCTGTTGAGGACAATGTTCAAAATAATTTTGGTTCAACGTTTCTGGGATTTCTCATTTCTAAGAAGTTGTCTAGTCAGTTTAGTCTCCATGTGGGTTCCCTAGCAAGAGGAAAAGAGATAGTCTTTGACATGAACTCAATTGCCTGCTCCTTGATCACTTCTCCCTAGTGGGGTGACCTAGCCAGTCCACAGAGGAAGAGGATCCCAGGCAGTTCTGATGGGATCTGATAGGCTTGGGACAGACAGTAGGGGAGGAGGACTTCCCCCATCAGTGGACTAGGGAAGAGGGATAGGGATGGAAGAGGGAGGGAGAGTGGGACTGGGAGGAGAGCAGAGAGAGTGCTACCACTGATATACAAAGTGAAAAACTTGTAAATAACAACAACAACAATAATGTTAAAAAGAAGGTGTATAGTGAAGCATTTGATGTTCTAAAAACAATGAGCAGCAAGTGTGTTGACTTCACATTGAAGAAATCTAGAAAGACCCTTTGGTTGACACAGCCTCTAAGAAAAACCTAAATTTTGTTGTTATTTCTGAGAATATTTCTTGAGGGGGAGAATGAGCCTAAAAATGTCATAGAGAAAATATACCATGAGACGTCTTGATCACCAATATCATATCCATCTACATGATTTGAGAATATAATATTTACATGTCAAGAGTAAATAAAGCAGAAAGGAACTTGTAGGATCAATTTACTAATAGAATGTGTGAGGCAAACATGATAACCACTACACCACAGAAACAAGGCTTACTTAAAGAATGTGAAAGGGAAGGAATACACCAGAAAGAAGATTACACAGTGGAACTAAAAGTGGGAAGTGTCTTTGTTTGCTTTCTATTGTTGTAATAAAGCACCATGACCAAGAGCAGCTTGAGGAAGAAAGGCTTTATTTGGCTATATATCCCCGCTCATTCACACTCTATTGAGGGATGCCAAAGCTGGTACCCAGAGGAAAGAACTGAAGTAGCAGTCATGAAGGAATGCTGCTTCTGGTTGTTCCTCCAGGCCTGCCCAGTTTGCTTTATACCCCGGGAGTGGCACTAGCCACAGTGATCTGTGGTGTTCCAAATCAAGTATTAGTAAAGAAAGCTTGGCTGTAGGCAAACCTGGAAGGGACATTTTCTCCTTTGAGGTTCCCTCCTCCTAGCATGTGTTAAGTTGACAGGAAACTAACCAATACAGGGAGAAAGAAGTAACATGCAAATTTAGAGTTAATGATAAGAAATTATAGAGATGCCATCTCAGAAATCTTTGATATATGTTGATTCAACTCAACGTGAGATTTCTGTCAATCTGAGGCATCAAATATGCAGGTGACATTGATTTTAGGGATTAAGATGATGTTAATTTTAATGCAGAATCACCATCTGGTTTTGAAATGATAGAGAACTTCCTTATAAGATTGTTAATCGATGAAAATCTACTTGACTCTTCCCAAAAAAAGGACACATATAGTTATTTATTGCATGTACATCTAATATTAAACATGGCTCTGATTTGAGAGATACAGCAAATTAGTACTTTATAATTCTTCTGTGGCAACCTAGGTTGGTTTTTTTTTTTGTTTGTTTTCTTTTTTTTTGGTTCGATGACAATCATATCTCAGAAAGAGCTTTCCAATTTACTAATTTTGTAGTTGTCGGTATACACGTACATTCACAATTAATTTGAGATACAGTCCTCTCTTCTTTCTTGTGGTTTTAATTTATGTACCTTATCTTCTGAAAGTCATTTACCAAAAAAAAGGAACATGTATACTGTAAAAAGGAAATGAAGTCTGAGCAATACCCCGTATGTGGGTCCCCCGAGGAGAACCTCATACAATGTCAACTGTACACGAATACCCAATTGACCAAATTTGAAACCTATAACATATGAATCATTCACCTCTTTGACGTTTTATGACCAACTGGTACTGCAAAAATTAGAATGTGCTATAGAGAACGTGAATAGAGCTCTTGCAGTATTGTTTGAATGCCTCTGAGGTATTTTATTAAAGATACATGTTGACATTCAGCCATCAGCTT
The DNA here is from genome assembly GCF_030254825.1 of Meriones unguiculatus. NCBI lineage: Eukaryota > Metazoa > Chordata > Mammalia > Rodentia > Muridae > Meriones > Meriones unguiculatus. The sequence continues at coordinate 19,517,614 of NC_083352.1, forward strand.
TAATAAGTGAAATGCTACCTCACCGTAATGATTTTTTTTTCCTGAGACCATAGGTCAGTTTTCTTTTCTTCAGTTAAAAAATCTCACATTTGTGCCTTTCCTATTAAGTTATATTCATTTGGATCACATTTTAAGTATATACAGCTATGGTTTAATTTTGTCTATTGTATTTCCTTAGTCATCTAAAAACAACTAAGTAAAAATCCATCAAAGCAAAATTAAATAGCCATCATGAAAGTTACTCATGGTTAACTTCTATATTAACTCTTTATCAATATATATAGTTAATATTATAATATTATCATAATTGTATTTAATTGATTATAGGTCACTATGACATTTCAGAGTTTTCTAAGAAAGGCCCCAAATCAAAGGTAGTTACTTCTAATTTTATTCCAAATCATTAATTTCATATTTTATAATCAATAGAAGAGGCATTAATTTTTTTTTCTGTAAATTCATACAGCCTACCATTGTAGAGAAAGAGCCTGTTTCAAGGGAGGCCTGGGATACGATTCCTGTGAAATCGTTTTTAGAAGGTGAATTCTGCAGTATTACTTTCCCCAGAACAAATACCTCAAAATATTTGAAATGCTTATAGTCTGCTCATTGCTTTTTTCATCTTTCCCAAATTTCATCAAAGAATTTGAAGTAAATAATACAGTTCTTACTGTTAATCTGAATACCTTAAGGACGTTATCTGCTACGTTAAGGTAATTCATTTAAAGTTGGTAACTTTAGCTCATGTATACCTTCTTTTATGTGTCTTTGCTGTGGTGATAAACTTTTCTGAAAATATCTCATGTCTTCAAAAGAACTGAATTTTTGCCGGATCCTGCAGCCATGTGTGTTGAGATCATTTAAGACTGTATTTTCGATGTGCCATCCAACTGTTTCCTCAGCCATTTTAATGTGACAAGAAGGGTTAAAAACAGTGTCGACATAGGTCACATTGTGTAACATCTGTGTATGGATGAGAGCTACTCCGCGTCAGTTGCAGTCAGTAAAGCAACTTCTCTCATAAAATATTGTTAAAGATTTCTGTAAAAAAAAAAAAGTACTCCTCATTCCTTTTCCACACAGTCTTTCTTGTGCTGTTCAATAAATACAAAGCAAAGCCTTTTTCTAGGAACAAGCACAACAAACAGGCAACATGGATTAACAGATCAGATAATAACAACACACTGACAGGTCAGGCAGGCGACAGGGACACATTAGTTACACAGCACAGACAGATACAAATAGGCTAGGAACCCCAAATCATGCAGGGAAGGCAGGGAGAGAAGTACAGAATTCAAATTTGGGTTCACTCTTAGTTAAACTACTCCAAGAGAACATTTCTGTTTTCATGCCTTACAGTTGCACTGGCCCATTTTTTTTTCATGCCCCCTCTGAGGTTTCTCTAGTCATTAATCAATGTAATTATATCAAGGTTTCTCTTGTAAGATCTTCTTAAATCCTAGGAAAACATCTTGTAAACCTAAAAGGGAGCATCAGTGAGAACAAAGGCCTGATGTTCTGATCATGAGAGTGGTCAGGAATACAACCAGGCGTTCCACAATCCTTGAGTTGTCATGGTTTCCTATTCTGCTTCAAGCTACAACATTGGAAGAAAAACATACCAACTGCCTGCTAAATTTAATAAAGTTATAATAAATAATTTTAAGAGACTATTTAGCAGCTTAGTTCTAATTTTAATGTGACAAGTCAATTTATTTTTTTTTAACAATCTAAGTAGACTGCGTTTTAAATTAACTTTTTGTTTACTTATATATTGTATATTGGACACTTTTCCCTCTTAATTGCATACCCTAGATTTTCTTGTAGTTTAAATTTACACACATCCACAGGAATGTTTAATAGTAGTTTTAAGAAGCATATAGTATTAGAAAACTTAACGAAGTCCCTCAAATAGCCAAAATGTAATGTATAGAGGAATATCTTTATACAACATCATTCTACACATATGTATCTAATCCCATCTGTTCATACAAAGATTCTTGTAGGAAGAGTATACCTCAGTGGATGGCTGCTCATCCAGAAGGATACAGACAGCACAAAGTAGAGTTGATGGGTTATTAAATTTAAAAAATGGAAGATGGTAAATACGGAGTGTATCTGTGAAGAATTTAGGGGGGAAAGCTGTTGTGACCATGATCAAAATATAATGCATGAAAATCTCAAAGTATTCATAAAGTACTAAAAAATCCAAACAAGGCACAAAACAACAAAAATATGTGCTGATCTATTCAATCATCAGCTCCAACGGTTTAAATGTCATCTTTAGAACCAAGATGTCCATGCCGTATACCCTCCCAAGCCCACCCACAGACATGTAGCTCCTGAAATAGATTTTCCTGGAGAGTTTTCCAGTTGTGCCATTTCCACAAACCCAGGTCTAGATCGACCAGGTCTAGTACCAGCCTTCCCTGAAGCACTTCCTGACCCTGCACACTTCATCTCCAAACACCGAGACGTAGGTCTTACCACGGACCCGCACTGCCTTTCACCACTTGTTACCACAGTGTTTGTGTCACTTTATTACTTTGGATTGTGCTCTTATTTTTGGAAACCTCTTAAGTTTATTTTCAGCTATAGTGTTACTTTTTCAAGTTGATATCTTTGATTCGCTCTTTCTTGGCTTCGCCAAACACAACAAGCCATGCAAAAAACATAAAACCTTAACATTAAAACACCCGTTCTCATCCACAAGGATTATTTTCTGTACTAATCCTACACAAATGTATAGGGAAAAACATCAGGTTTACATGGAATTGATAATTACTTTCTTTGATGTTTTTAGATACTCCTAAAGACTATCTTCTATCAAAGGTAATTACTTGTACATTTTTTTCTGCATAATTAATCTCATCTTGTCTGAAATGTGCAGGAATTTATGTACCTTATTTCTAAACCCATGCAGCCTACAGTTGAGAAAACGGATTCTCTTCCAAATGAAGTCCCTGATATAAAGAATGGGAAATGGTTCCAAGAAAGTGAGTTAGTAATACTAGTTTTTATGAAGCAAGTAAATACAAATGTTAGACATGTTTAAAATTTCCCCATTTTTACTCTTGTGTTCCCTAAATTTTATGTAAGGGTTTGATGTAAATGGTGCAATACAAATGCTAGTGTTAATGTTTCAAAATGAGTTATTTAAGAGTTCAAGGCAAAGTGTCTGATCTAGAGGAAGAGCTATAGCTGGTCAATGGCTATTGAGAGACAGCAGATCAGTTTCTTCCAGGGACAAGCTCCTGATAGGTTAACTGATCCCAACTTGTCAGCTTTAAACACATCTACATATAAGCAACACTAAGTGAACTCAGTAGGTTGAATATATATTTGTGTGTGTAACAATAGTAATTTAAAAGTTAAGAATTTGAGAGAAGGTAGAGACTCAGAAGAAGTTGGAGGGGGAGAGGAAGGATTGGAAATAATCTATGAAACTTTCAAAAGAATAAAAAAATTACAAACTAAAGAAAAATGCAACATGCAATACTAAATATAGTCAACTTAGTGGGTATAAAAATAACAAAATTTTATATGCTATCATTCTACAAGTGTACAACCGTGGTGGTAAATTCAGAAACAGTCTTAAAAAAGAAGTGATATTCATAGTTCTCTGAAGAGTGGTGACAGCTTATAACTTTGATCTAAGTTATATATATAACTTATATATCGTGAACTCTCACAGAACACTAGAATGAATGACTGAAGTATTTCATTGCTAAGGACTCATTCTGTCCCATGCTGTAATCAGTTTTTGACCACTGAAATATAATATTGGTTTCCTGATTTTATCCTGAAATTAAAGAAACATTTTATTCTCCTCCCATTAGAAATGCCACCTTAATGCAGGCACATAAGTTTTCTTAGAAATATTTAGTAAGTTCATAATGAAATTGAAAATTGTCAAATTTAATGAAAATTATATAGTTTTTCAGTAGATTTTTATCATGTGTATTTCCTTCAAGAACAAAACAAAAAGTAAATTTTGCCACAACTCCAAAATAAGCATAATCATTGTAAAGCACAAGGAATGATTTTTTTACTAACTTTTTATGAAAGTGTAGTAAAGTCTGTCATGTTTACATATAATTTACTGTGTCTCTGTTTTTTTTAAGACTGTCCTAAAGAATATGTTGAAGTGAAGGTAATAAGTTTATCTCTTATCCTGAGTTATTAAAATCATACTGTTTGAAATGATATATTATTAAATATCTTCTTTCAAAATGTGTACAGCATTCTGTTGATGAGGCAGATTCTTCTCCAAGTGACGTACCAGCAACAAGGCAAGCAAAACCACACTGTGCAGGTAAGTTATACAATACTGATTTATGTAGGAAAAGTGCTTTGAAATCATGAAATTCAGACTGCTTGATTTTGACTTGTCTTCAAATTTGATAGAAAGCTTTTACTTAAGGGACTAAATCATCATTGCTATGTCTCATTGTTTACATGAAATAATCTGGCTGCTTAAAATAATATTTTGAAAGTTTTAAATCTAACACAGATATTTACCCTTTGTGTCTTGGTAAATGAACATTGCCATTTTTTTTACATAATAGTTGTGCTAGGTATAAAATTTCAATTATAATATATATTAAAATATATATTATATATGTTTTTGCATAGCTCAAAAATATAGGATTGTTGTTTGAAGAGTCATCTACTTAGAAGACTGAGGAAAAAAAACTTTCTTTGGGGAGCATACATTTAGGGTGTGAACTAAATTCTAGTTCAATTTCAAATAATGCTTTGTTTTAATTCAACACACTGTTTATTCATTTCCTTCAAACAGTTTGTATTTTAATCCATTTATTTTCTAACTCATTGTCCTTAATTGTGGCAGCAAGGCTGCAGCAGGAACTAATGTAATACACATATGATGAAATATCTTTCCCAGTTTTTGTCTACATGTAGAATTAATATTTTATATGAGAGAAAATGACTAAATGTCTCCTAGAATAGTCATTAGAAACTTTATTTGTGTTATCCACATTATTGAATTATTGACTCAATATTTATTATACACATGTTATTTTATATGGACCCTAAGACTTCACATAGTCTGTTCTTATACCATATCTATTAGCTCAGTGAGACTTCATCATACCATTTTTTAGATGAGCCTGATATATATAAGCAGTGCATTCCTAAAGAATTCCAGAGGAATTATTTTATGTGTAAGACAAAATGTTAATCGTCTCATTTAAATTATTTCACATATCATTTGGGATACAATAATACAGAGTCTACTATACAGGGATCTGTGTTGACTCTGTGTTCATTTAAAAGTTGTATTTTCTTTACTATTTTCTCATAAATTTATTTATCTAGCAAACTTCCAAATAAACATTACATCATTTTGTATTTAACTACTAAGCTATATCACTCCATTTTTTACTCCTTTTCTTAACATGGATTCTGCTTCCACAATGGCAGTTTTTTTTTTTTTGTTTGTTTGTTTGTTTTTGTTTGTTTCTTTGTGTAGCAGTCTTGTTTGTCCTGGAATTCACTTTGTAGATTAGGCTGGCCTCAAATTCACAGAGACTCTCCTGCCTCTGCTTCCTGAGTGCTGGGATTAAAGACAGGTATTACCACCACCGGCTCACATTTACAGCTTTTAACATTGGTTCTACCATCACATTTACAATTATCTAAGTTGCAAAAACTAATATGAAGCGTTTTTCAAAATATTTTTGCATTTTATTATTATTATTATCATGTATTAAAATTTATTCAATTTGTATCCCGGCTCTGGCCCCTCCCTCATCTCCTCCCAATCCCACCCTCCCTCCCTCTCCTACTATGCCCCTCCCCTAGTCCACAGATAGGGGAGGTCCTCCTCCCCTTCTATTTGACTCTAGCCTATCAGGTCTCATCTGCACTTGTTGCATTGTCTTCCTCTGTGGCCTGGCAAGGCTGCACCCCCCAGGGGGAGGTAATCAGAGAGCCTGCCACTAAGTTCATGCCAGAGAAAGCCCCTGCTCTCCTTACTAGGGACCTCACTTAGAGGGTTCTTTTGATTTGCATCTTCCTGATGACTAAAGTTGTTGAACATATCTCTAAGTGTTTCTCTGCCATTCGATATTCTTTTATTGAGAATTCTCTGTTTAGCTCTGTACTCCATTTTTTAATTGGATTACTTGATTTGTTATTTTTTAACTTCTTTACTTCTTTATATATTATGGATATTAGCCCTCTGTCAGATAAAGAGTTGGTGAAGATCCTTTCCCAGTCTGTAGGCTGTTGTTTTGTTCTGATGACAGTGTCCTTTGCTTTACAAAAGCTTTTCAGTTTCAAAGGGTCCCATTGATTGATTATTGATCTTAGGGCCTGTTCTGTTCAGGAACTTGTCTCCTGTGCCAATGAGTTCAAGGCTCTTCCCCACTTTTTCTTCTAACAGGTTTAGTGTGTCTTATTTTTTGTTGAGGTCTTTCATCCACTTAGACCTTAGTTTTATGCAAGGTGATAAATATGGATCCATTTGTACTTTTCTGCATGTAGACATCCAGTTAGACCAGCACCATTTGTTGAAGATTATATCTTTTTTCCATTGTATGGTTTTGGCTTCTTTGTCAAAAATCAATATCCATAGGTGTGTGGGTTTATTTCTAGGTCTTCTATTTGATTCTGTTGATCCATCATTCTGTTTTTTTGCCAGTACAAGAAACTTAAAGTTTACATAAATCTTCTATTGACTAATATTTTCTCTCTTTTAGTCCTTTAGTTTTGACTCCCTTGATGTGACATAACAACCGGTAATATCCAATATTTTCTCTCTTTTAGTCCTTTAGTTTTAACTCCCTTGATGTGACATAACAACTGGTAATATCCAATTTCATTTTTTCTGTTATTACACAGATACATTTGTCATTTAACAGTCTCTTTTACTGATGATTTTCATGGTCTTTTCTTTCCTGTTCCCACTAAACCTATTTTTTAGGGGTCAAATCAAACTTGACTTCCTGAAGCCCATCCATTAAATGTTTGCTCATGGCTTTTAAATTTCAGGGCCAGGTCTTACTAGGAACTACATAAATAATTACTGATCAAAATGAATTAAAGACTGCCTGTGCAAAGATGGAGTTAAAATCATGCTCTCTAGGCTAGGAGAAAACAGTTATATATGAAGAAATAACTTGTAATTCATGTTATAAAAAAATGTTGAAAAGTGCTGCTGGTACACTACAGAAAGCAAATTATATTTTACTACAAGAATATAACCATAATAAAATAATTTTTAAACATTATACTGAGTCTTAAGTGAAAAAAAAAGAGCCTCAAAGCATCAAATAAAAAACTTCAGATGTAAGGAGCAGGGTATACACACAATGAGGTTTGTAAGGGAGTAATAGTTATAGAAGAAAACAGCCAATTAAACATTCAAATTACTCTTACAAAGTAGTGAATATAGTTCAATATGATTTTGTTTGATTTCTCATGCTTTTTAGTTTTGTTTCTGTACATATGTCCATGCATGTTTGGTAGAATAATTGGGAATGGGGTCAGTATGTATGCGTGGCTTTAACATATTACTCTCTACTGACCGTGTGTATGTGATATACTGAAGCTGTTTGTAATTATATAAATTTCCTGAGTCAGTAAATATCCAGATAACCTTAATCTTAACCAAAGTTTTTAACTGGGAAATTAAAAATTCAGTTTTCATTACCTTGAATATTCTATAGGCATATATATTGACTATTATTTAAAAAGTTTTCTGAGTATTTTAATTAATGTATGGATTTGTCAGCAGAATTAGCTGTACAAGTGACATCAGAGAAAGAGCAAAAATCTCGCAATGATCATGAAAAGAATCAGAGAGTGGTACATAAGTATTTGCATTTAAATTTCTGTTTAAGATTTATTTATTTATTTTTTTTGGTTAATGATATACCATAATACATGTGACGTTCCTTCAGACTGCTCTTGAGAATCAGTAGATTATAATTTAAAATTATTTTAACACTTTTATTATGATTTAATACTCTGTTATCTATCAGTATCCATGCAATATGTAGTACCTTATGTGTAATATATGTGTAACTTATGTTACACAGCTTAAGCCAAACCTTGTCCTTGGATTTAGTTACACATTTTCTTCATTAGTTTTGCATTTCAATCCCAGAGGCTCCTCACATGTTAAACAGATAGATCAATTGTGATACTTTTAACTAAACAGGTGATGCTGCAGTGCTCACTCCTGAATTTATTTAACGCTTATGTATTATCATTCCCAGTTACTGAAAAGTTGAGTTTAACTCACATTTGAAATACCGGTCTGTATTTCAAAGCTTTAAGTTTCAATTCTTCCTTTGGTTCTTTAGCTATCTTCAGTGTCTATTGTGGCATAAAAAAAGTGAGGAACACCTTGTTAAGAAATTATACGTTCCTGTGCTGTTCCCCTACAATGTATTAAATCCTACATCTCTTGGAAAGAAATTGTTCGTGCAAGTATGCACCTTGGCTACCCTATTTCCATGACTATATCTTCTTTGGACCTCCCTGGCTTGTTTCCGCAGCCAGAGAGTCTAAGAAAATACAACACAGTCTATATTCAGAAGATAATAGGGATTTATTCCTTTTTCTTAATTTTCAGTACTTGGTAGTTGTATCATAAATAACATTTTTTAAAGAAGTAAAGGAAAGGAAACAGAAAAACCTCTAGGTAACTCATTACTGATGCTAATTTTAGCAGGGTATGCTCAAACAACCCCAACCAAAGGATACCGAATATTTATCCATGGCTAATGACGAAAGTAGAGAAAATTCTGCAGAAGACCAAGAGGAAGGTAACAACTCCATTTCATAAAATATTCATTTGAATTTACATAGTTTTGCAACCTGTAATCTCAGCATTCAGAGGGCAGAGGCAAGAGGATTACATCACTGTAAGTTTGAGATTAGCTTGGTTTCACGTAAGGCTTCTTTAAAAAAAACTGTACTATCTTTAACAATTGTAACCTTTTTTTCTCTTTCTTTTCTTCCTTCCTTCCTCCTACTCTCCCTCCCCCAGCCTTCTCTCTCTCTCTTTCTTTCTCTCTTGCTTTCTTTCTTTCCTACCTTCCTCACCTCCCCACCCATCCCCCCCCCTTTTTTTTTTACTTCTGGGCTACAACCTTAAGCTTCCTTGTGCTGTTTTCCTTTCAAAAATAAGTCTTTAAAGTTCTTTGTGCCTTACTTACTTGTATCTTTCAATAGGGACATGCATAAGAGTAACTGCCATGCCACTGGCTCAGTGTTACATTGTTTCAAAGTTTCCTCTACCAAAAAAAATTATTTCATTTCTTTTTAGGTTACCCTCATGCAAATTCTCAGGATGCTGGCAGAACGCAAATGGATACTTTGCCACAATATCACATAAAGGGCTTCTATCCCAGTTCCTGACACAGTCTCCTCTAAAAAAAAAATCCTTATGAGCCATGCCTCTACTGCCCAAGTTCTCTGCGTTACTGTTTTCTGAAATTTTACTAGAATAGCATAGATAAAACAGAATAGGCTTCTTTTGCAATGTTCAATGGCTTTTCCTGCCACAAACTTCCAAAATCATCCACATTATTCCTACAAAACAAAAGCCAAGCCACAGCAATGAGCTCACTCTTGGTACCAATATCTGTATTAGTTTCTTTTCTGTTACTATGAAGAATCCTGACAAAAACAACTTAGGAGAGAAAGGGTTTGTTTTGGGTCACGATTCTGGAGAGATATAGTAAATCACAGTGGCAGGGACCTGGAAACGGGAAGGCTCGGAGGCAGGAACAAGAACCTGGCTGATCACATCTACTAAGATATGCAAACCAAACAGGAAGTGGAGGGAGAACAGCAAGTGAGAGCTGGCTGTAAAACCTCAAAGCTTTCCTTCAGCAAGGCCCCGCTTGCTAACAGTTCTATAATCTTCCAATACAGCTTCTCTTAAGTGTCTAAACACACAGGCCTGTGAAGAATATCTTGTATTCAAAACACAATTGCACAGATTTCTTTTTGAGGAATTATATAAAAGGATCTATAGTGTAAGTTTACAATACAAAGGAAGTAAAGGAAAGCCTGAACGTTCTTATATCCGAGCAGAGTACTCACCAAAGGGGAAGTGAGGGAAATGAGGGCCAACACACAGTTCCGTGAGGCTTGTGGGTTAATAATTTCACTGTGTCTAAGTATTTCAAGAAGGGTTATTTCATAATTCCAAAAATGTAGACACAGAGAGGAAAAGAACTTTGAACTTCAAAAGAACTTGAAAGTTTAAAGGCTACTAACCTAGAACTTACTTTGACAAAAGTTATGCCTATTGGCATAATGTAGAAGGGAAATGTAAACTTAGTGAATGACAAAGACATGAGAGACTGTGCATTACATTCTAATATTAAGACGAAACTTGTAGTTTTTCTTCAGACAACTCTATTTTAGTACTTTTTGTGAATTATTTGCAGTTTAGGTTCACATGCCTCATAAGTAGTAAACTGAAAAAGTTAGGATTTGTAAACTAGGGAGGAAAACTACAGAAATGCAATCCTCAAAAACAAAACAAAACAAAACAAAACCTATGCACATGGATGCTAATATGGAATGCTCCCATGTACTACTCTACCTGTAAGCGAATGTCCCACCCAATCAATTCAGAAAACTTTCTTTAGTAAGAAAATACTTATGTTTTCATGCTATCATAGTGGGCTACAAGGGAGATTTGTATCAGTGTTCATAACTATGCTAAGACAGAGCAAGCAAAGTAAAATCCTATCAGGATCAAAACTTTAAGTAACCATTTCATAACAATCTAAACAAAAGTGCGGTCCATTCAATCACATTTATGTGTAATTGATTGTGTGTCTCTTTGGTATTACAGAGTCCCCTGAACAACATCTTCAATGGAAGGTAATCCCTCTAATATATTTGTCCCAAATCACTAACTTCACTGCAAGAAATTGATGAGTCATCCTGTACTTTGTTTCTGAGTCCATACAGCCTACAACTGAAAAAAAATCTCCAAATGAAGTACCAGCAACGAAGCATGTGCAATCCTTTCTCACAGGTGAATTTTGCTTCCCAAGTTATATTATATGAATGCTTGCGATAGACTTTCCACCATGACAGACTAAAGACGCCGAAACTGATCAATACATAATTTAGTAGCTACGGAAAATCAAAAGGCTATATATCCAAACTCAACCATGGAGTGCAGTTGGAGCGTGTAATGGGCAGGGATATGTGGGATGTGTGATGTACATTCTTTACCACCCCACACTCATGTATTCACAGGAAGGGCATTCCAGGCAGCTGAACACACGCGTGAAGCATGGAAACCCCACTCCAGCAACGCGCAAACTTTGGAAACATGTTAGTCTTTCCTAACTGACTGCAAGTAACCCTGTGGGCCCTAGGGATGCAGAGATGAGAATGCTACTAAGACTTAAAACTAATCTCTAATTTCTAGGCCATAGTTTATCATTTCTGAAAAATTTCAAGCTAAGAAACAATGTTTAGGACTGGCTGCATTGTCTTCCTCTGTGGCCTCAGGGGGAGGTGATCAAAGAGCAGGCCAATCAGTTTATGTCAGGGGCAGTCCCTCTTCCCATTACTATGGAACCCACTTGGACCTAATACACGATGATCAGAAGGAAGGAAAGGAAGACCTCCCCTATCAATGGACTTGGGGAGGGGCATGAGTGGAGAAGGGAGAGGGAGGGATTGGGGAGGAGGAGGGAGAGAGCTACAGGGTGGATACAAAGTGAATAATGTGTAATTAATAAAAATTAAAAAGAAACAATGTTTATAATATTTTCATTATTTACATCAAATTATTCCATGAAATTATAGGAACAAATGCACAGGAACAAGAAAATAATTTCAGCTACTTTAACTACCCAGTTATCATGTTAGGATAAGTTACATATCCTACCATGTAAAACCACCATTCTGTATTATAGAAAATCTCTAATAATAGGTCACAAGAGCCCAAAATGTAAATTCATATACTTATCTTTCTTTTACATTTTATATTATTATTTTTTATTTTTACAATTTATTCATTATATATCCCGATTGTAGCCTCCTCCCTCAACTTCTGTCATTCCCACCCTCCCTCCCTCTTCCCCCCATCCCCTTCTTCTAGTCCACTGAAGGGGGAAGTTCTCCTCCCTTGCCGTCTGTCCCTAGCTTATCACATCTCGTCAGGACTGCCTGGATCCTCTTCCTCCAGACAAAATTTCATACTGTTTTTAAAGCTTAAATTTGTGTGTATTAGTGTTTGTTTACATGTATGAATACCTACTTGTGTGTGAGTGCTCATGGAGATCAGAAAAGGACAATATCTGGATCTAGTGTTATGGATGGTTGTGAGTCACCTGTTGTGGGTGCTGGGAACCGAACTCCAGTCTTTGGCAGGATTAGCAAATACCTTAAACCATTGATCCATCTTTGCAGTTGCTGTATTCTTTTCTTATTATGCTCTTTTTTGGTTGTTACTTATTTAGTACTCTTCCATTTATGTAGATTTTTATAAAGTCTTTCAGTATTGGAACTAAGGCTCACACATGATATTCTCACATACAAGGAACAGGGAGCTCCTGAAAGCTCCTTCATTAGTTGCTGAACCAGGAAGTTATAAAAGAGAAAAAAGACAAATTAGCCAAATAACTCTGTCACTATATGCAATTCATTGCTATCCCATTTGATGCCCATGATGATGAAAATATAGTCTCATGGGATCATATTTATGCTTGTACTCATTCAAGAAAATATTTTCTGTTTATTCTCTAATAATTTCATAATTTATACCTGAAAATACTTCTTTATGTTCAGAGTTGGATTATTTTATTTGTTCTTATTCATATATATTCATTCTTGTTAATTCCTACCCGCATTTAGAGTGAACTGTATCCTGTACAAAACATACATCAACTTTAATTTTATCATTAATGGCCATGCCTCTTAAAATTAAGCAAAATTTTTATAATCACAATTCTGTCTGTTCCTTTTCTTATGGCCAACATCATATTTGTTACAGATAACATTGTGTCTAATCTTAATGAATAACTAGCCATGTCCCCTCAGCTCTCCATATATTATAGTATAATACGTCTGTCATTGCTCTCTAACTCTCTTGCTAAACATTTTATGCAGTTGTGTCTTTCTGTCCTACATAGGATTCCTCTCTGTGATTAAGTTATTTTATAGGATTTCAACCAGCAACTATTTACGAAAGGCTTTCTCTGAAACAGTTGCTTAAGCCTATGAATTACAAGGGTAGGTGCTCAATAAATAACTGTTGAGTAAAATGATGTAAAGATGGAGTTTGCAAACCTTAAAATTTTCTATCAACTTGAGGAGCAATGGGGTTTGTTATACGAGGCCACCTTTTACATTTAGTTGTAAGGAACTGTTGTAATCAACAAACTTCTATGGCAGCTCCAAGGAAAACAATACATTTTTATCCAGGAAAAGAGAACCATATATTTTATACTGTGTTTTAGAAGAATAAAAGGACCTTGTCAAAATCTGGACAAATTGGTTTCAGATATTAGTAATAAAATAATAGCATAGAACATAATATTGAAAGATAAGTGTAACAACTGAGGAAAATGCCTATTTGATGTTTACAGTGTTATACTGACAAGGTAGAAGAGTATCCAGTATGATTTCTTTGATTCCATGTATTTTCTAGTGTTGCTTCTGAAAGTGTGCTTTTTCATACTGAGTGGAATATGTGCGTAGTTCCATGAGACTTGTGTACAACTTGAACCTGACAACTTCTACCCTCTGTCTGTACTATGCATTGAGGCTTTTGGTAGTTGCACCTAACTTCTTAATTGAACATCAATTTTAGATTTTTAAATCTTGTTTTACTTTTGAGATTATAATATAATTACAGTATATCTTCTTTCTCTTCCTTCCTCTAAAATCTCCCTCATAACCCTCCCAGTTCTTCTTCAATTTCGTAGCCTCTTTTTTTCACTAATTGTTATTGCATTCACATATTAGTGTGTACATACATACATAGATACAACATGTTCAGTCCATATAATCGTCCTCTTATGTATATTTTTAAGGCTGACCATTTAGCACTGGACAGCTAATGGGTGTTATCTTTCCTCAGGAAGACCACCTAAACCACCTCTCCTGCTCCTAGCTTTCCTCAGTTGCCTATAGTTCTTTGTGTAGCAGTGAGGCCTTATAGGCTTTTCTCTTTCCAGTTTGGCATGCTCATTGGTGTCAGCTCACATTTAGGCAGTCATGTTGATGAAACTTACTGAGTGTAGAATCTGAGGATGAGACATAACCTCACAGCAAAGTCCACGATCCTCTTGTTCTTAGAATTTTTCCACCCTTCCTGAAATGTTCCCTGAGCCTCAGGTGTGGGACTGAATTGTGGATGTATCCATTAGGATGAGTTATAAACCATCATTTTTTTTTATCATACTTAAAAATAAATTTAGAACCAATTATATTACAGCTGAACCAACAACAAAGTTATCGGAAGGAGAACAAGAATGGTGTGATGGAAGAAATATGCAAAGACAGGTACATGAATATTTAAATTAAAATCTTTAAAGACCATTTTCTTTGGTAAACAATGTCACAGGAGCCACTCAAAGGTACCACTTTCTTTGTCCTGGAGAAACAATGAATTATTATTATGTTTTTAGTTTTAACATTCCCTTAGATACATAAGCACACTGGTGTAAGCTAGGTGAAAGTATGCATTTATATTCTTAAAATGTTTCCCATTACTTTTTGCTACTTAAAAAGTTATACCACATTTGAGGCTTATGATTAAGTAGTAGAGGTTATAAGCAATATTAGAGTGATAACCACAGAATCTGAGTCATTCTAAAGAGCCATACTTTTTAATGATTTAAAATGTGATGTCGCTTGTTAATAATCAGTATTGCCAAGGAAAAAAAGCTTCAGTTGTTTGTTTTAGTCACTAGTGTCCTTATTTGTCTGTGCTGTGGGAAAAATAGACATGTATAATTAATCCCATTACCTATAAAGAGAACAATTCTTTCCAGAATGGAAACGTTGGTGTTCCGCAAGAAAATTTAAAATAATTGCAATAAAGGAATTCATCAAATATAGTACTGCAGTGCACTGACTTTATCTTTACGATATACAGTGGGTGCAGATAGCTGTAAAAAATTTGTACAAATGCATGCCACCGTTTGAGCGTATAACTTGCAGAAATTTTAGCAGAACATGCGATTGAAATGTAGCAAATTGTGCCTTGCTTCCTGCAGACATTTTATGTTGAATAATTCTGGTCACTGTATATCAAGCCGTTAAACACTGAACACAGCGGATGAGGTTATATCCTACCACGCATGAGCACAAATGTCAAGATAACTAGTGACTCTTCTCTGTTGAATTCCCCGCCGAGAAAACGGCTGACCTGAATAGACGGCGCGATAATGAGTGTTGTATTCAATGTGTATATCCGAGTGAGAGTTGGAATGCTTACTTAGAAACTACCTTTATGAGTGTGAGGATTAAATGGCCATTTAGGGAAATAGAAAAGAGCCTTGAAAAACTCTAACAAGAGGACGTGTGAGCAGAGGGCACAGTGGTCCACATCTATATATCACTTAAATTGGAACTTCCTGGTTTTTCACCAAAGCAAGACAGAAGATTGCCTTTACAATTCTTATTTTAATTCTCGTATTGTGTAAACGACACAGAGAATAAATACGCAGCTTGCACCTTGTTCAGGCTTAGTGAAAATTAGGTTCCTCTTCGTAATATTAAGAATTGCTGTAGTTTTGTAATATAGTTTTGCTTAGCGGCGGTATCTAATAGTTTAGGTTTTTACTTAATCATGATCTAACAAAAATTCCATATCAGTCGTTTTTTTTTTTTTTTTTGCAACTAGCTTTCTCATTAGTAAAATCTATTCAAATATTTAGTACTCTAGTCATAATTGGAATACCACCCCAAGGTTTTGTTTGACTCAACTGCATATTTTTTCTTTAGATATTAAAAGTATTGCTGCCATTAGAGCTGCTTATCGGTAATGGCATTGCATAGCTGGCATACATATCATAATTTGATCATATACACATTTAAAAAACCCTTGAAATTTTGTGGGGAATGAAAATAATTGATATTCTGAAATTAATTCCTTGTTTAGTTATGAACGTTGGCTTCTATAATATCTGTGCTTGTCTCTCCTCTGAAATTCCATTGTCAATTTTTATAATCAGATGCAAAAAGATTAATGGTGCTTAGAAAATATGCATGAGACTCTATTAAAATTTAGGTTTTCAATTATGCTTTTTTAGCTTCAATATAATGAATTTTAAAGTAGAAAAATGAGCTAGTCTCTGAGAAAGTGATTATTAAATCTGTTCAACTCACTACTGATAATAATTTTAACATTATATCTTTAAATGACTTTGACAAAAGGACAATGGTAAT
The DNA here is from genome assembly GCF_030254825.1 of Meriones unguiculatus. Lineage (NCBI taxonomy): Eukaryota > Metazoa > Chordata > Mammalia > Rodentia > Muridae > Meriones > Meriones unguiculatus. The sequence goes on from NC_083352.1 coordinate 19,534,024, forward strand.
TTATTTTTGGCTGAAGATCAAAGAAATGAAAACATAATAAAAGATGAGGAGAAAGGTAAGAACTTATTTATAAACATTACTTGACAATATGCTTGTTTACAAGGAATGTTGAGCTATTTTTTCAGTGAAAGAAAATTACTTTTAAAATATTTATTAAGAAATAAGGTATTTTCAGTGGCAATAATTGTATCTTATGTTTTAAAAGCAGGTAAAATTGATAATATCCGTGAGAATGTTACGTGATGAGTTAATAAGAGGTTTTTTCCTTTTTATGTGAGGATTTTGGGGACTAGAAGCAGTAGTGAAGAGTAAGAAAAATAGAGAAGGGCTGGAAATCTGGCTCAGTGAATTAAAGCACTGGCTGTCAAGACTGGTGACCTGAGTTAAACCTGCAACCCCCCCACTGACTCTTGGCAATTGTCCTCTGATCTCCACACTCACTCCAGGGCACAAGGCATTCTCATACATAGATATTCAAAGTAAATCAATGTAATAAAAATTTTAAAAAGAAAGTATAAGAATCAAATTAAGAAAAATGAAGGAGGAATGTATAAGAAAGAATGTGAAAAAAACTTTAAAGAATATATGATAGTATCAGATACATGGGAAGACACACACACACACACATGCACACGCACACACACGCATACATACACACACGCACATGCACACATGCACATGCACACAAACACCACAAACAAAGAAAAACCTACAAACCAAATCAAACGACAACAACAAACTACCAAACAAGCAAAAACAAAACCCATGGAGTCCATTTCATGTTGGGCACCTCTATCTGGGCGTGAGGCCTATCCTAGAGTGAACTTGATATACCCAGTTTCATGCCATTGGAGAAAATTGATTTTTCTTCTCCCAGAAATATCAATTGCAAATAGCTTCTTGGTTAGCGATGGGACTTTGTATCCACTCCCCGCTCCTCAATGCTGGATTTTGTCTAGTGCGTGCCGTTGCTGTCTCTGTGAGTTTCTATGTGCAGTGTTCAGAAATGTTAAAAGCATATTTAAAGGGCTGTGGTGCCTTGTGTCAGTTCAACCTGGGAGAACTTATAGGAAAACAAATAGCTTTAGGTTTTACATTCTAGGTTCTAAAAAAAAATTAAGTTATAGTAATGGGATATGGAATAAGACCTCACAGTGGTCTGAATTTCTACAGCATTCATGGGTAGTTTGTTGGGAGCCAGGCTCAAAATGCTGATTGTGGTGACATGTTCTGGTCCTCCGTTCGAAGTCTTCAGGTGACGCAGATGCTGCTGAACCATGAACTGAGTTTAATGACAAGTATATAGACATCTATCTAAAGAAACGCGCACGCACGCGCACGCACACACACACACCACACACACCACACGCACCACACTGGGCAGTGATCCAACATACAGCAGGGACAGAAGAACTCTACAGTTTACTATGATTTCTCACTCTTTTCTGGACAATGGAAAAGAACGTACAGGAAAACCAATGAGATAACGTTTCTGTTTCTTGAACCATGACCTTGAGCCATAATCTTATATGGTGGCTCATGAGATTTAATTCCATACTTTGAGGTTACTATTGTTTTTTTTTTTTAATTTTATTTTTTCTTATCAGTTACATTTTATTAACTCTGTATCCCAGCCGTGTCCCGATCCCTCATTCCCTCTCAATCCTACCCTCCCTCCCTCATCTCCACCGTGCCCCTTTCCAAGTCCACTGATAGGGGGGACCTCCTCCCCATTCATCTGATCCTGTTTTATCAGGTATCTTCAGGACTGGCTGCAAAGCCCTCCTCTGTGGCCTAACAGGACTGCTCCTCCCTTGGGGGGGTGGGGAGGTCAAAGAGCCAGTCATTGAGTTCCTGTTAGAAATAGTCCTTGTTCCCCTCACTATGGGAAACCAATTGGTTACTGAGCTACTACAGGCTACATCTGAGCAGAGGTTCTAGGTTATATCCAGTCATGGTCCTTGGTTGAATGTCAGTCTCAGAAAAGACCCTGTGCCCAGATATATTTGGTCCTTGTGGAGCTCCTATCCTTTCCCCATCATACTAACTCCCCATCTTTCATATGATTCCCTGTGCTCTGCTGAAGGTTTGGTCATGAGTCTTTGTATCTGCTTTGAAAACACTGCTAGTTAGAGTCTTTCAGATGCCCTCAGTAGACTCCTGTCATACGTTCAATGCACATCCCATCTGTCTTTCTAAATGAGGATTGATCATCTTACCCCATGTCCGCTCTCTTGATTATTTTTTTTAGGTGTATTGATTTCATTATGTTTATCATATCTTATAGGTCTATATAAGTGAGTATATACCATGTTTGTCTTTCTCTTTCTGGGATATTTCACTCAGAATGATCTTTTCTAGATCCCACCATTTGCCTGCAAATTTCATGATTTCCTCCTTTTTGATTGCTGAGAGATATTCCATTGTGTAAAAATACCACAATTTCTGTATCCATTCCTCCATTGATGGACATCTGGGTTGTTTCCAGGTTCTGGCTATTACAAATAAAGCTGCTATAAACATGGTTGAGCAAGTATCCCTTTTGTGTACTTGAGCAAACTTTGGGTATATACCTAGCAGTGGTATAGCTGGGTCTTGAGGAAGCACTAGTCTTAACTGTCTGAGAAAGCGCCAGATAGATTTCCAGAGTGGTTGTACCAGTTTACATTTCCACCAGCAGTGGAGGAGGGTTCCACTTTCTCCACAGCCTCTCCAGCATGAGTTGTCACTTGAGTTTTTCATCTTGGCCATTCTGATGGGTGTGAGCTGATGGCTAATGAGGTTACTATTTTTAAACTGAGAGGAATGGAAAGTCCTGTGTTCAATTCCCAGCAACCACACCGTGGCTCATCAACATCTATAGTGAGATCTGCTCTCTCTTGTGGCGTGCAGGCACACATGCAGGCAGAATACTAAATAAATACTAAATAAATAAATCTTTAAGAAAAGGTCTGCAATATTTCTCCCCACAGATTATTGGAGGCAAGTTCATCTAATCACTTTGGGGCAGAAAGGCCATGGGTAAATTAATCTTCCGTATTTAGCGGGATACATGTGAAAGAAGCATGCATATACATCATTGTGATGATATCTCATTTATGGAAAAGCAGGTTTTTGATATAATCCAGGGATAACTCACAGGATAGACCAAACCAATCACATTTTAGAAGCATAACACAGAGACTTCAATAGTGGGATAGGAAGACTGCATCTTGTGTAAATATGGCTTGCATTTCATAGGTAGCACTTTAGTAATTTGTTGTCCTGTACAACTTGGGTTTATTCCAAGTGGGTTACATAGTAATGGGAAGAGGGACTGCCTCTGACATAATCTGATTGGCCTGCTCTTTGATCACCTCCCATTGAGGGGGGAGCAGCCTTACCAGGCCACAGAAGATGACAATGCAGCCACTCCTGATGGGATCTGATAGACTAAGATCAGAAAGAAGGAGAGGAGGACCTCCCCTATCAGTGGACTTGGGGAGGGGCATGCATGAAGAAGGGGATGGGAGGATGGAATCAGGAGGAGAGGAGGAAGGGGCTTATGGGGGGATGCAAAGTGAATAAAGTGTAATTAATAAAAGTTAAATAAAAAAATTAAAAAAAGGAATCATTCAGAACTCACAATTTCTCATTCCTACCTTGTGGTTTGGATTTACACACCATTTCCAAAGTGCTCAGTGAGAATTTTTAAGATGTAAACACTAGAGGAAAACCAGAAATATGGTCTGAAAAATAGTTCACACACATGCAAAAAATTATACTATCATGTTTTCATGAGTGTATTCAAGTGATTGAAATGATTCTAGCATTTAAACACTGGGGCTATTTTGAGCTTCCAAACTGTCATCCGTGGAGGGCATGGTGAACTCTCTTTCAATACTGGCGTGAATGACGCTAAAGCATCTTGCTAAAGGGTCATTCTGTTTCTTTCTACAGCCAGAGCTGAAATATTACCTTTGAGTCATGCTATCATCCCATAATTACAGTTTAATTTTTCTTTCCAACAATTGGGAACGCCATGCTGATGTAGTTGTTTTTATTCAATTAAAAGAGAAAAACAAAGTAACCCCAAACCAAAATTGATAATATTTTGAAAGCTAACTATTACTAACAGTTTTGCAAGTGATTCTGTTTGAAAGCATGTTTAAGTTTATCATGTTGACATTTAATTGTGTCTCTGACATTTTAGACTTTCCTGAAGAATATGCTCAATTGAAGGTAATAAGTTTTAGATTTTTATTGTGCATCATTAAGATTATACTATTTGAAATAATCAACTGCTATTTTAATTAAGATGTATTTATTTTTGTGTATCCACCTGAGTGTATACATACATGTATGTGATTGTATATATGCCTACTCATGCTTTGGGGCTGTTAAAAGGGCACAAGATCTCTTTGAGTTTACATGAGTTTGGTGATGCTTGGCAAGTTACATATGTGTCAGACTTCCAGCTCTGGTCCTTATGGTTGAGCAGCAAATGCTCTTAACCACTGAGCCATTTTTCCCGCCCCACAAAGTTTTTAAATGTCTTGTTTTAAAACCCATGCAGCCTTTGGATGAAAAGAAAACTCCTCTTCCATATGAAGCACCAGCAATGAAAGAAGTAAAACCACTTGGTACAGGTACATTTTGTGATCTCTCTGGGAAAATGTTTCAAAACATAGAAAATGTGTGTATGGTCTTCTAATTTTGTTTCCTTTGCTCTTCTATTTTTATGTGCTTATTTGATGCAAACAAACAGTTACTGTTGTCATTATCTTTCCAAAAAATGTTACTCAGTAACTTAACATAATAATTTCAAATTTGTAACTACAACTTGGATATTTCACCTTTGATATTCCAGTACCCCGACACTCCCATGTTAAGTGGCGTGAAAGAGTCCAAGTACTGTTGCAAAGTTTGAAAACACTTAGATTAAAATTCTTTGTAGTAGTACATGCTTAAGAATGATGTAGAGACTCTCTGAGAAGCAAGTGTCATCTTCCAGGACTCATCTGTTGTGGTGAAGTTCAACCCTATTCAGCCCAGTGTGTCTCCATCGAATTTGTGTTCCAATCAGTAGACTCTTTAACTCAGCACCCCTGGTCAATCATGGTAGAAGGTCCTATAGCTGGAACCAATGTACAATGTACTTCAATATCTATCTATCTATCTATCTATCTATCTATCTATCTATCTATCTATCTATCTATCTATCTACCTACCTATCTATCTACCTACCTACCTACCTATCTATCTATCTATCTATCTATCTATCTATCTATCTATCTATCTATCTATCTATCTTTATTTATCTATTTTTGTGAAACTGGGTCTTAGTGTATTTACTGCTATTCTGGAGCTAACTATATATACCAGGCTGGCCTTGAACTCAAAGAGGTTCATGTGCTGGGATTAAAGGCAAGCACCACCAAGCCTTCCAATAATCCAGTTTTAAAAATGAAGCATACCCATTGACTTATTATTGATTGTCATAAGTGAGTTTATTTTTACAGTATCAATTATTTAAGTACATACCCTTAGTCAGATATGATACCAAGTCTGCGATAGAGACCTGTCATTATACCTCTGCAGATGTGTGTAATATATGCGTTATACCTTCTGATTTTTTATTTTAATCTGTATTATTAATATTTTTAGTGTAGAAAACATCTAGAGACTCCAAGAATCGTTACTATCAGTTTCAATTCCAAATTCTAATACTTACAATATTGACACATCCACCTAATCTCTTCATTTGTTTAACTGAAGAATGACTCTACAGCCACACACATATTCACATAACATATTAGCAAGGGAAACTGTAACCCATCATACTGTTTGTGGATGAACCTATTGTGCTGGTTACAAGCTCGATTCACTGGCAAAGAGGAAACTTCAGTTGAGGAAGTGCCTCCATCAGCCTGATCTGTAAGGAAGTCTGTGGGGCGTCTTCTTGACTACTGACTGAATTGGTGCCACCCCTGGGCAGACGGTCCTGTATTGTATAAAAAAGCAAGCTGAGCAAGTCAGTAAGGCACTTTACGCTCTTTTCTTCCTCTCCTGCTCCCTGGTTCTTCTGTGAGTTCCTGCCTTGGCGATAGTGTTAGGATTGTGCAGCGAAGTTGCATGGCAGGTTCATAAATCACGCCAGGTGACTGGTTGCGTGTGGGCGATTTTATTAAGGGGAGGGGAGGGAGTCTCTGTACAGGATGGGAGAGAGAGAGAGGGAGGGAGGGAGAGAGAGAGAGAGAGAGAGAGAGAGAGAGAGAGAGAGAAAGAGAGAGAGAGAGAGAAAGGTGATATGAGTTCTCTTATAAGGTGACCCAGAGCATGCACAAGTGGTTTCAAGTGTTCTGCAGGTGGTTGTAAGGTGACCTCACAGATGCTTGATGTCCCATTTGTCAGGTCCATTAGGGCTGGCCGTAGAGATGCCCGCTCAGGGATCCCAACAGATAGACTATAGAGTGTAACATGGAAGAGCTCCCTCCACAGTTTGTTCAATCACAGGAATGGAGAGCAAACTCGGACAAGTAGAGAGTGTGAATTCATGTGATTTTTCTTCTCTTTTAGTTTTGCTGCTGTTGCCGTGTTCACTTTTTAAAGTAGAATAATTTAGGCATGAACGTTTGCGATATGTGTAGGTCTCATGCATGAATTGACTCATTGTAGAAGCGACATATTGAAAGTTTAGGTAGTGGATGCGTTTCCTAGGTCAGTGTATGATCCAGACAATAAACAATACACACCTTTCAAAAATAACTTCAAATTAAAATGGACTCAATTCCCCCCAGAAAAGACACAGGGTAGCTGAATGGATTGAAAAACAAAAATCAATCTTTCTGTTATCTACAACAAACTCATATTACTTTCAAATATACATGTTGCCTTAAAGCAAAGAGCTGAAGATTAGTGTATTTCTCCTCCTCCAACTCCTCAGATCTTCCCCACTTCTTTATCCACCCAACTTTATGTTCTCTCTTTCTCAAAATAACACACGCACACACACACACACACACACACAAAGAAGATCAACAACAACAACAAAAATTTCCAAAATAAAGCTAACCCAATTACAAAGCACATGCCAGAAAATATGGAGTTTATTCGCCCTCTAGTGCGTTTGTCACACATGTGAATGACTGATTTTCCCTTTGTCAGAGGCATGAACTGCGAATAGCTTCTTGGTTAGGGGTGGGAATTTGTGTCCACTTTGTCTCCTCACTGCTAGGATTTTGACTGGTTGGACTCTGCCCAGGTCTTGTGCATATTGTCACCGTTTCTGTGAACTCAGTCCTCCTGTTGTATCTGGAAGATGCTGTTTCTTTGGAGTCATCCACCATCTCTGGGCTCTTACAATTTGTCTATGTCCTCTTGTGCATGGATCTCCGAAATCTGAGGGGAGGGGTTTGATTAAGACATCCCATTTAGGACTGAGCGCTGCAGTGCTTTTCACACTCCGTTCATTGTCTAGTTGCGGTTGTCTGTGTTAGTGTCCTTTACTACCCAAAGAAGCTTCCCTCATGAGGGTTGAATGAGGCACTGATCTATGTATGGTTTATACCAATATGTCATTAGAAGACATTTTACTGCACGTTCCTTTAGCAGAACAGTAGTAGTAGCTTTTCTCTCAGGCTTGTGACATACCCAATCCCGGATTCTTGGACTTATTAGCAGTTCTATTTCATGGAGTGGGTCGTAAGCCCAATTTAAGAAGGGGGTTGGTTACTCTCATAACATCTGTGTCATTGCCCCAGTATATCATACAAGCAGGTCACAGTTGTTGCGGGGCGTGTAGCTGTGTGGTATTGATATAATCTTTCTCCCCTAGTGCCCAGATCAAAGTTTCTAAACTAGAAATTAAAGACCCATTTCAATTGTTGCCAATTATCAGTCTTTCTCTGTATATTTCATAAGGTCCACCATTTTAATAAAACTGTGTGTGGTTTATTTTAACTAATCGTATGGATTTGTCAGAATCAAATGTAAACTTGTCATCAGAGGAAGAGCAAGAATGGCCTTGTGAAGTGAAGGGGAGTGGAGGGAACCATCTAAAGGTAAACATGCATTTAAATAAACTCTCTTTTTAAGATTTTCACTGGCAAATGTTGAGCCCATAGATTATATGAGATTGCTTTTGACTTCCACGGAGAATCAATAGACTATGTTTTACTATTTAATCTCAACTAGCTATGTAGCTAGGCAATATGTTATTTATAGGATCAACAACAATATAAGCTAAAACGATTTGTTTCATTTTCTAAAAAAAAATCTCATGTGTGTGTTTTATTCTATCTATCTATCTATCTATCTATCTATCTATCTATCTATCTATCTAATCACTTTGCAGCCTGATCCCAGCTCCCTCTCTTCTCAGTCCCACCCTTACTCACCCCTCCCACCCCTCTCTCCTTCTCATTGAAGGGGAGGCGCCAAGGGATACCAACCCACCCTGGTTCCTCAAGTTGCAGCAGGACTGGAGAACATCCTCTCCCACTGAGGCCTGACAAGTCATCCCAGCTAGGAGAAAGGGCCCCAGTGGCAGGCAACTGACTCAGAGACAGACTCTACTCCCATTGTTAGGAAACCTATATGTTGACCATGCTGCGCATCTGCTACATATGTGTAGGGGACCTAGGTCCAGCCCATGCATGCTCTTTGGTTGGTGGTTCAGTCTCTGTGAGTGCCCATGGGCCCAGGTTACTTGATTCTGTAGGTCTTCTTGTGGTGTCCCTGAACTGCCTGGCTCCTACTCTTCCACAAAATTCCCTTAGCTTTGCCTTTTGTTTGGCTGTGGATCTCTGCATCTGTTTCCGTCAGCTGTTGGATGAAGCCTCTCATAAGACAGTTATGCTAGGGTTCTGTCTGCAAGCACAGCAGAGTATCATTAATAGTGACAGGGGCTGGTCTCAAGTTGGGCCAGTCATTGATGTAGCATCCCCTCAATCTCTGCTCCATCTTAATTGGTCCTTACACTCTTGTAGGCAGGACAGATTTTGCATTGAAGGTTTTGTGGGTGGGTTGGTGTCCCATTCCTACCACTGGAAGTCTCACCTGGCTACAGGAGGTGATGTCTTCAGGCTCCTTAACCCCACAGCTAGGAGACTCAGCCAGAGGCATCCCCATAGACTCTGGAAGCCTCCCCTGTCCCAAAGATGCACCCCTGCTGATTTTGTTCTTTCTCCAGGTTCTCCCAACATACCTGATCCCTATCCTAGTTACTCTCCCCACCCCCAATCCTCCTCAGTTCTCTCCCTCCATCTACTTCGGAAGTCTATTTTATTTCCTCTTCTGAGCGAGAGTCAAACATCCTCCCTTGGGCCCTCCTTGGCTTCTTTGGATCTATGTATTATAGCATGGTTATCCTGTTGTTTCATCCTTTGATGTTGTCACATGTCAAAGGCAGTTCATTTGATATATAAGTGTAAGAAATTAAAATTTTGAGCAATATAACAATTTCCCCTGAACTTAATTCATGCTACAGAGTTATTATCTTCATGACTTAAAATGTGTGCTACCTATTGCTATACAGTATCACACACCTTAAAGTTTCAGTTCATCATCTAGTTCTTTAGTTATTGTCAGTGTCTCTGTTATGTGAGAGAATAGGAAATATAATCAATATAATCAACCATATTACCAATAAAGAGAATAATAAATTACAGAATGTGTCTTTTGGTTTTGTCCTCCAAAGAATAAATTTCAAACTTGTCTTTGTTCCAAGAAAGAGAGTCAGCAAATATAATAACACTTGTTGCTTCTAACTTTACTTGGTGTTGGAATATGGCAGGACCGGACAGAATGGAGCAAAAATGCATTAATGTATGCTACCATGTGGACATCTAGTTTATATAAAACCATCGAAGGGAGATACTAATGGAATAGAACTTGTAGTACCCGAGGCTTCTCTGTGCACACTTTAATTGCTTTGCCCTTGAATAATTTGTGTTTTTTCCGTATCAAATATGTATGAGGCTGTCAAATGTAGATTGTGTCACATGAGTTTATAGGCAGCATGTTAACAGCAAAACAAGTAACAAGAAAACAACATTTGTGTTCCAGACAGAGAATTCACGTAACATTTGGGTGGAGAACATTGCAAGGGTGAGTATGGCGGTAAGAACAGAACCTGTACCTGGAGAAAAGCCTCTCTGAGTGAGACTGTGAAGCTGCCAACTAAAGGAAGGAGAGGGAGCCATGGGGAAGTCGGGAGATCATGTGGGGAGAGAGAAAAGCAGATCACATCTGTTCACCAGTTGAGATTAGCATTCAGGGTTATCCAGGAAACACTGAGTAATAGAACCATCATTATAATCATTTCATTACTCACACTACGTGAAAATAGATTGCACAAGTAGGAACGTGTAACATTTTACACATGTGATAAGAAATGTTTTTTTGTGTTCATTCTTAAAGTTTGCATGTTTTTGAAGTTCTCTTTTAGTTGGGAAAGAACCATACATGATGTCAAATATTTCTTTGCCTTTATTTAGATAACCTATATTGATTTGTCACTTTGTGTCACTAGTTTTCTTCCTCAGAAAACTTTGCCCAGGATACCAAAATGGCAAAGCTCTTATAAAATTTGTTACACTCAACATTGCATACTTCAAATCCTCTTCATAGTTCTTTAGACACAAAACATTCTTGTCATTTTTTACAGCAGCAGTGCTATCATAAAGCAAAATTCTTCTAAACTGTAAAAATACTTTGTAGTTTTCGAAGGGAATAATATTTTGGTATTCTGAAGTCCATTCCTCATTAAAGCATGCACACTGGCTAGTCTATAGACTATGATGTCTATACCCTTGATGTCCATGATTAGTGTACATGGTCAGCAACTCCCTGAAGATAAAACCTAGAATTTATTAAGAAAAAATATCTGATAATATTTTATTTTTATTTATGATTTTTATTTTCAGTATTATATTAGTTTTAAAATTAGAAATTATCTTGTATTATCTTGGAAAGGGTTTGGTGATCTCTATATAACTTACTTTTAACACTAATTTCAACACTAATAAAGACATTTATTCGCAGCCAAAGTGCAAAAAGAAGAACGTATAAATGGCTAAGAGACCCGTACTTTTGCTTTCTCAATGATCTTATCAATGTAAATGGTTTTGAAACTTGATAAGATATGCAGTTATAACATGTGAGTTCTTTTGTTAAAGATTTGTTTATTTATTATAGATGCAATATTTTGCCTGCATTTGTACTGCAAGCCAGAAGAGGGCACAAGGTCTTATTATAGATGGTTCTGAGCCACCATGTGGTTGCTGGGAACTGAACTCAGGACTTCCGAAGAGCAGACAGTGCTCTTAACCCCTGAGCCATCTCCCCAGCTCACCCATGTGAATTCTTAGTGAATAATCAATATAACTGTGGGGATAAGAGAATAACTAAAGTCTCCTACTTTAAAAAAATGTATTTTTTTCCCCAATGAAGTGCATTTCCTTTTACCCCTTTTTCCTTCCTTCCTTCCTTCCTTCCTTCCTTCCTTCCTTCCTTCCTTCCTTCCTTCCTTCCTTCCTTCCTTCTTTCCTTCTTTCTGCCTTCATTAAAATTATCTTTCCATTCATTCTTGTTTTATTTTCAATACAAGTAATTTAAAAATAGAAGTTAATTTTTTTGAGGATTGATTAGGTAATCTTTATGCAACTTATTACTGACACTGATTTAAAAATATGTTTAAGCAACCTCAATCAAAAAACACTGCAAATTTACCCATGGCTAAAAATGAAAGAGGAGCAAACGTCATAAGCAGCCAAGACAAAGGTAGGAACCCTATTTTTTTTATCAGATTTATTTTTTTATTTTAATTTTTATTAATTACACTTTATTCACTTTGTATCCCCCCCAAACCCCTCTCTCCTCCCCTCCTAATCCCACCTTTCCTCTTCCTGCTCCATGAATGCCCCTCCCAAAGTTGGCTAATAGGGGAGGTCTTTCTCCCCTTCTTTCTGATCCTAGTCCATCAGATCTCATCAGGAGTGGCTGCATTGTCATCTTCTGAGGCCTGGTAAGGCTACTCCCCCCTCAGTGGGAGGTGATCAAAGAGCAGGCCAATCAGTTCATGTCAGAGGCAGTCCCTGTTCCCATTACTATGGAATCCACTTGAACACTGAACTGCCATGGGCTACATTTGTGCAGGAAAAGAAACCTATTTTATCTTTATGAATTCATTCAAGAGGTTCAGTAATATTTCTCACTGTACAATAGCATTTGCTACTCAAGCATGACAGCCTGAGTAGATAGAAATCATTCCATCTTGCTTAGTTTGCCTCATATTTCATAATAAAGCAGTGTTAGCATCTATTTGTTTAGGAGTCCAAGTTTAGATATGTACTCTTTGAATGATTTTTTTTTCTTAAGTATTTTTTTCTGAACTAGTCTTGTTAATGTGTTCTGGAACCTTTCCAAGAGTTCAGGATTTCATAAGTTTTAAGTTTTGTACTGCATTCAATAATTTTTTTTTGTATTCCATTGTTTTTGCATGCCACTCAGAAATATTGTCCTTCTTATATCTCGAGTTGATCTGCCTCAGTTGCAGAAGTGAAAAGAAACCTTTTCTTCCCATATTAGTGTTCAAGTATCTTCACATTTATAGTAAACCTTAATGACCTGACACCTTCTAAGACCTCTCTTCCCAGCCTTTGGCCCTCATGTTTATTTCACTGCTTTCTTGGCTGACTTTAGTAACTACACATGTGTGTTTGTCAGGAGTGAAAACTGTACAACTGAGGTCAGAGGAGGAACAGACAGGATGGTATGCCAGTGACAAGAAGCAGTGGAAGGTATTTAGGAGTTTGCATTTCCAAATTGACTCTTCTCATTGGTGAGGGTGGGAGTTGTCTAACATTGCACAGCCCTAAGCGGAAACGAGACTATCGTATAGTATTTAATTTTAGCTTCCCTTTTCTACTTTAGTTGTGTAATATATGCTGACTTCAGGATCTACAGTAACCAACTCCCTAAACCTTATCCCTGGCTTTGTTGTGCAATCTTCTCATCACTGCTAAAATTCCAACTACTTACAAAGTACCAATATAAATTAATAGACTTCTTTGCTCTGCCAAAGAAGTATGGAGAAATAAAGATGTGATTTAGAAGGCATATGTAAGAATGCTATCTATCTATCACATATCTATCATTACTTATGTATTTATATATCTATGTTTTTTTTTTTCAGGACATGATTCCTCTGTTTATATCTAGTTGCTTTTAAGAAAGGAAATTCTGATATTCCTGTAGAGTAGTTAAGAAATCTCTGTGCAATTCTTTACTGATTCTAATTTTAGCAGCCTATTTTTGAGAGACTTCAACTGAAGCGGAACACAAGAGTGTCAGTGGATCTTGAAGAATGTGTGAGAAATAGAGGAGCTGCTGAAGAGAAAGGTAAGAACTCTATTAATCGTCATTGCAAGGAATACCTGTTAAAACAGGAAGATGGTGCTGTTCTCTTCACCAAAGACAATTGCCCAGCCAATATTCATTAATTAAAAACTAGTCTTAATTGACAGTAATCTCTGTATCTTTTCAAGCCTCCGACAAGGGTTACTTCATTGCAAGTTTCCCTAGGAGACCTGATGTGTGATTGGAAATATTAACAAGAAATATTAGGAAATTTAAAAAAAATATTTAAAAAGAAGGAACAAGACTAAAATAGATAAAGTCACAAGGATTAAATAAAGGAGTCAGGCAGGTGTTTATAGGGGAGAGTATTCCAATAGATTCTTTATAAAATTAAGGGTAGCTGTATTAGAAATGCAGGGAGAAATATCATAACACAGGAGAACCAAAGACTGTAAGAGCCTGAAGTTAGAAGTCACTATGCATCCTGTATGCCTCAGTACTGGAAGGACATTGAGGCTGGAATACTGGGTCTTGTAGGTCTAGGTTTTCTTCACAGTAGGTAAACATAACAGCTATGGCCAGTCAAACATGTAAATAAGTTAGTATCATGTGATTCCCCTCTTCCATTCAAGAGATCTCTGATGCTTTTTTCTCCTGACATCTCCACACCTGTCCTTTCTTCCTCTCTATCTTCATAATTTTCACAAACTCAGTGTTTATGAGTCACCTCAGGCAATACCTGTTTGATTATCTTTGTCACATTTTTCTACATACTCTAAATTTGAAAGCATAAGCCTAGTAAAAACTCAAGAAATTATTATTGAGTAAAATAAGCATGACATTACTTATACATAAGATGATCATCATCATTAGGCCAAGAACAAAAGAGTTAGTAGATGGTCATGGGTATTTTACTGTACTAATGTCTGATTTTAAGTGCATATATGTATCTCTCAGGAGCCACAACAGTACAGCTGAGGCCAGAGGAGGAACAGACTGGATGGTGTGGTGGTGACAAGAAACAGCAGAAGGTACTTAGGAATTTCCATTTTCACATTAAGATTCTTCTCACTGATAAATATTTAACACAGGATAAGTGAGTTATAAGTCACATTGTGCTAGAGAGTAATGAGATCATTTTCTAACAGTTAATTTTAGAACCTTTTGTCAGCTGTGCCATGCATAACATTTTCAGAATCTACAGTAACTAATTCCTCCTAAGCCCTGTCCTTGGACTGCTTTCACAGCCTTTTATTAATTCCTGGAGTTCCATTCCTATAACATCTTACCTAGCACACACACACACACACATACACACACACACACACACACAGCGAGAGAGAGAGAGAGAGAGAGAGAGAGAGAAAGAGAGAGAGAGAGAACAAGCACATTTGAACTAAGTAGAAGAATGAAGTATAAAGAGCAGAAGAGTGAACCCTCTGAACCTGATTAATGCTTTGATCTTCTTTTCCAATGACTGAAAATTCACCCAAGATTTCCTACTAGCTGGCAGTATAGCACAGGGTAGGGTTTTATTTTTCTTTGGACTCTTGATGCCTTCATGATCTCAGGTGTGCACGCGAATAGAAATGTACCCCACTAATAATAAACAGAATGCTATCTTCTAGAATGAGCTCTCTGGTGCTGTGCTCTGTATAATAACTTGTAATGTTATTATTAATTCAAGAATGGACATCAGCAAATATAACAAAATATTACACACTGACTTTGCTTAGTTTTTATAGCAAAAGGAAAAGATTTGTTTATATATGTATATATGTATGCTTACGCACACACACATATATTTAATATTTGTGCTTATTGCAAATACTAAGTAGGCATTCTGAAGTTAACTTCTTGTTTAAAGATGCACAGTGCAGACTTTCTGTGTATAATGATGTTTCTTTTGGACAGCTGTGGTCAGTTCCCATATGAAGAAAATGTGATGTAGAGAACATTAAGGATCTTGTCACATGTTTGTTTGTTTTTCTGTACATGTGTCCTTTATTTATATTTAGTTGCTTTTGGTATAGAGTCTGGTTGTATTATAGAAAAGATGTTAGGACACCTCTGTGCAGATCCCTTAGGGATACTAATTTTTTCAGCCCACCTTTGAGCAATTTCAACTGAGGTGGAGTGCTCAAGTGCCTACGGATCCTGAAGAAAGTGGAGAAAACACAGGAGCGGCTGAAGAGAAAGGTGAGAACTCTGTTAGTAAGAAGTCATTTGAAGAAATACCTATCATGCCTGGCCCAACCCAAGACCCACCCCATGGGAGAGAGCCAATCCCTGATACTATTAAGGAGACTCTGCTTGCTCACAAACAGGAGCCTATCAGAGTTTCCTTCTGATAGGCTCCACCCAGCAACAATTTAAAACAGATGCTGAGACTCATAGCCAAACATGGGCAAAGCATAGGGTGTCGAGTGGAAAAATGGTGGTGGTGGGGAGCGGGTAAAAGGGCCACAAGAAGACCAACAGAGCCAAATAAGCAATGCCCAGAGGGGCCCGAGGAGTCTGAAGAACAAAATCTAAGGACCATATATCGACTGAACCTAGATCCTCTACGGATATGTAGGCTGTGGGCAGCTCAGACTAGAAAGGAAAGTGGGGGATGTCTCTGACATGGACTCTGTTGTCTGATTTTTGATCACTTCCCCCTAATGGGACTGCCTTATCAGGCCCCAGGGGAAGAGCGTGAACTTAGTCCTCATGTGACTTGATGAACTGGGGTGGGTAGGTAGGAGGGGCTTTTCCTAAGAAATAGGGGAGAAGGAATGGGAGAGGAGGATGGGACTGGGAGGAGGGGAGGGGCCCTTTCTCAGAGTTCCCCAAGGCATTGTTCTCCATGAGTCTTTCTGGTTGTTGTTGTTGTTTTCTTTCAATTAATTTATTTATTCACTTTACATGCCGGTTGTAGCCCCCTCCCTCCTCTCCTTGGTGATCTAGTCTAACTTTTACATTTTCCTTAGAAGCTTGTAAATTCTAGTAATCTCGTGTGTGTGTGTGTGTGTGTGTGTGTGTGTGTGTGTGCGCGCGTGCGCATACAAAGGCTCTAGATAGGGGAGGGGAATGAGATGGATATTTGAGGAGGAGGGAGCAGGGTAAAGCTACAGCCAGGGTGACTGAAAAAAGCATAAAGAATCATATGATTGACTATTTACCTGAAAAGAAAATCATGCATATGTAAATACACTTTATTAAAAAATATATTTGTCACCTCTGTTGACAACGCTATTTGCAAGAGCCAAAGACCTCCTGACAAAAACCCCCGAGATCAGGCATGAGAAAGCCTCTCCTGGGTTGTCGATCAGGGCTCTCCAAGACATTCCATAAACCCAGAGGAACCTCTGGACCCTGTGTCTGAAGGACAGGGTGTCTTCAGCAATAGGTACTTACCTTCCATCTCTGGAGGACAGCCAAGGGCAATAGCAATCGTCTGTCATGTTTGCGTGATGACACGGACTTGCACAGTTTGTTTCTCAAGCTGAAGTTGTTTCACTGGACCGCTTGTGCACACTGAACTCTAACATTTTATCTCTTCCTATGTATCTACTTTGTAGATGAATCTCTAGATAACCACACACTTTCCCCAAAAAGTGGAATAGAAAGCTGAAATGAGTGTTTAATCATTAAATTAAAAACCCTAAGTGTGCTGGTGGTGGCATATGCCTTTCTTTCAAGCACTTGGGAAGCAGAGGCAGGTGGATCTATGTGAATGAGAGGCCATCCTGGTGACTAGAGTGAGTTCCAGGACAGCCAGGGCTACACAAGAAACTCTGTCTCAAAAACAAAAACAAACAAACAAAAAACCCAACAAAACAACCAAAAACCAAAAGCCTAATTCTTTATTACTTCGCTTTTCAACATCTGTATCACTAGTTAAATAGATGACCATGGGTATTTCACTGTTTTAATGTCTGCTTTTAACTACACATATGCATCTCTCAGGAGCCACAACAGTACAACTGAGGCCAGAGGAGGAACAGATCAGATGGTATGGCAGTGACAAGGAACAGCAGAAGGTATGAAGGACTTTACATTTTCACATTAACATTCTTCTCCCTAATAAATATTTAACACATGATAAGTGAGTCACAAGTCACATTGTGCTGGAGGATTAAAAAGATTCTTATCTAATAATTAATTTTAGAACCTTTTGTCAACTGTGCTATGTGTAACGTTTTCAGACTCTACAGTAACTGACTTCTGCAAAGCCCTGTCCTGGGATTTCTGTGACAGTCTTTTCTAATTACTGGGGTTCCATATCTATCATATCTTACCTAGTACACAGACAGAGCAAACTTGAACTGGTGCGTAAATAGTTTAAAGTACAAACTGTGGACGAACGACCCCTTCTGAGATGGATCAATGCTTTGATGTTCATTTCCAATGACTGAAAATTGACCCAAAATTTTCTACTCTACTGTTTTTCTTTGGGCTCTTGCTACCTCCGTTATATCAGGTTTGCATAAGAACAGGGATGTACACTGGACCCCACTAGGGATAAACTGAATGCTGTCTTCTAGAATGTGGCTTTTGGTGTTAAGCGTCACGTAATAACTTTCACTGTTATCATTATTTTGGCGACAAACATCAACAAATATAATAAAACATTGCACACTGACTGTGCTTGGTACCTTGACTTCCTTGAGGTTGTACTCTTTAACGTCTTGCCTATTTTAGTTTGTATATACAATGTGTAGGAAACAGTGACAGATGCATGCTGTCTCAGCACAGCAATGACGCATAATGCCTCGCTGCGGCCATTTTATCTGCTTTGACCTCGAATAATCTCCAGGTACTGAGTATCCTTTAAGTTCTCTGTTATTACACCCTGGACAGGGCAGAGTCGGCCCTGCAACAGCCAGCAAAAGCCTCACAGCTTCTGTTAGAAAGCAAAGGTTTCAGTTTGGTGAGCTCGCAGGAGGGCCTTATTTTCATGGGGATGGGAGTAAGAGTGAAATTTGATCTCTGTGCAAGTTCGTCCTTATTGGGGCATCTGTGCTTTCCCACAACAAGAAGTAAGGAATCTTGGGAAATTCTAGCAGAAGGATGTGTGACCATAGAAATCACTAGAAAATAACCACCATCAGTCATATGTATTCTTATATCATCTGAACAAAATGTGCCAGTCAGTGCCCATCACATTTTAGGAACTTAGCTCTAAAGTTCTTCTGTCCTGTTTCTCATGAATATCCATCTACTTATATCAAGTCCCTCTGAACTGAAAAAACTGTTGTGGAATATGTTGTATTTTCATTTAGCTGTAGGGTAAAGAAAGTTTCTCCATATGGCCCATGTATCTAGTTCTTTGTATTTATATGAAGAGGATCAACAATAACACTGTACAGCTTATTCTCAACATATACTATAAACCTTATATAAAGCTTACTTATTATTATTTTAATATTATTATATTACATATAAAGCTTACATTATAAACCTCTTTTCCCTCGACATTTCTTAATTTGACACAAAATGTTTCTATGTAAGTTTTCTCAATGTCCCACACTGTCATAGTAAGAGAATAAGATTTGTTTAAAAATTTGGTGGTTATGTGATATTTACATATACTAGTCAGACATTCTGAAGTTAAATTGTTTAAAGATGCACAGGGTAGATGCTACTGGCTGTGGTCATGTCTCCTCTGGACCTCTATGGGCAGTTACCATATAAAGGAAAATGCAGATGTGTAAAGAACTTACATAAGAATCTCCTCCCCCATCAGTGGACTTAGAGGGGGGCAGAGAGGAGATGAGGGAGGGAGGGTGGGATTGGGAGGTAATGAGGGAGAAGGCGACAGCTGGAATACGAACTAAATAAACTGTAACTAACATAAAAAATAAAAATTTAATTAAAAAAGAAAAACAAAAGCAATAAAATACCCAGAACAGTGTTTCTAACTCAGAAAAAAAGAATCTCATCACATATGTTTTTGTTTTTCTGTTTATGTATCTTTTAATAATATCTAATTGCTTTTGATAAAGGAGTCTAGCTGTGTCTTAGAAATCTCTGTGCAGAGTCTTACTGATACTAATTTTAACAGCCTGTCTTTGAGCGATTTCAATCAAGGTGGAGTGCTCAAGTGTCTATGGATCCTGAAAAAAGTCGAAAAAACACAGGAGCCACTGAGGAGAAAGGTGAGACTGTTAATAAAAGTCATTGTAAAAATGCCTGTTAAAATGGGAAGACAGAGACATTCTCGTCACCAAAGAAATTTGCCCCCAAATATTTATGAATAAAAATAAACACCAGCCAAAGACCACACAGGGAGATGGCCTGGAAACCCTGCACGGAGATAGCCTGGGAAATAAATTCTTTACAATTGAAAAGCAATGGTTTTATAAATGTAGAAAGAGGGTACCAACAAGTCTAAGAGACAAAGAGTAGAACCAAAAGACAAGCTTGCATCCATAATCATTTCTGGGAAGACAGTAAGATTGATTTACCAGGTTTTACAGAACTAGGTTTTCTTTACATTAGGTGAACATAAGCACGATGGCCAGTTGTAAATATTCTGAAGTTAATGTCATGGACTGCATGGCTCTTTTCATCCACTGCTTCTGTACCTCTCTTGTTGTAATGTCCATATTCCTCTTTTGCTCTCCTGATCTTTTCCATCCTAAATTTATTCTTCAGAAGACAATACCTGTGTATGTCCCTCACTGATATGTTTGTTTATCTCCAACTCATTTCAGAGCCCAAGCCTAGTAAGAACTCAAGGAACAACTATTGAGTAAAACATATGTGACATTGCTTACACAAAGGATGTTTCAAAAATGTTCCCTTTAGGCCAGAAATAAGAGTTAGGTATCTGTCCTCTCAGCAGTCGGTAATTGTGTATAGCTCTTCATCTGAAGATGGCTTTGACTGTGGCATGTCAAATGGTGTGGCCATTGCTCAGGTTTTTTGTTTTTTGTTGTTGTTGTTTTGCAACCATATTGTTTAGATTTTATGAGGGTAGCCTCTTATATACAGAACACATAATCCCACAGTAGACTTCCTGGCCCTATGGCACTTACAACATTTCCTCTTCTGCCATATTCCCTGAGTATGGGGTGTATGGGTTGTGATGTAGCTGTATCCATTGGGCATGGGCTTCCCTAAGTCAGATGCTTTCTACATTTTTATCAGTTGTGACCTTCTGTGCTGGTCTCTGTGTATTGGATAAAGAAGCTTCTTGTATGAGGGTAAGAGCTATGCTTATCTGTGAGTTTCAGGAAGTATTTAGAAGGCAGTGACATTAGGATGTGAGAGCAGTGTGTGGACCTCCAGGTTCCATGACCTCCCTAGCCTCAGGCTTAAAGCTCAAAGTATCAGGCATGATTTTTCTCCTCTTGAGAGGGCCTTAAGTCTACTTAGGCTGTTGCTTAATGTCAAGGGATGAGTTTTCTAACTGTTTATCCAATGCCAAGTGGTCAGTCTAAAAACATATATAGACAAGTAACACAGAGCAGATTCAGCAGGCTGTATTTATAAATTTGCACACGCACGCACACACACACAGAATAAGAGAGAAAGTGAGAGAGAAAGATTTGTAATAATAATTTAAGAAAAAGAGGCCAAGAAGTTAAGTTGGAGAGCATGGGGAGCAAAGGAGGGGTTGGAGAGAAGGAAGGGAGGGGAGGGATGATGTAAATACAGTAAGTGTTTACAAAATTTAAAAACTAATTTAATAAAAAAGAAAAGAGAATTCAGTATCTGAAGGAATAATTGACACCTCAAAGAGAATGTAAATTTTTGGAAAAAAATAGTGTTTTTTAGGTAGTTAAGGGAAAAGCATACATGTCGAGCTAAGGGATGTAGGTAGAATCAAGGAAGGTGGCACACTTTGTGCCAAAACTTCTAAGAAGGGAGCCATCCGTCGGAAGAGTAGAGGAAAACGTTTCAGCTTGAAGGGAGAAGGTGCTTATCTAAGGAGATGTGAGAAGCTGTGATTAAGAAAATGCCTGGCAGATTGTTGGAGCAAATAGCGTGCAGAGTGGACACAGAGTGGCTGGATGTGATTTCGTGTTCCCCCAGTTCTGCTTCCAAAGTTGTGCTCGTTTCTGCTTACTGGAACCACCTGCGCATGCATCTCTGACGTGTGTGTTTACCTTCAACATCATGCCTCCTCCCGTGTGTCTATTTAGTGTATAAATCCCTAGATAATTTCATTTCCCAAGCCGGTAAATGTCTGACTGAATACCAAGCTGAAATGGGTGTTTGTTAAATTAAAAATCCAATTCTTCATTACTTCTTTTCTCAATGTTTGTATCACCAGTTAAGTAGATGATCATGGTTATCTTACTGTTTTAATGTCTGTTTTTAACTACACGTGTGTATCTCATAGGAGCCACAACAGTACAACTGAGGCCAGAGGAGGAGCAGATGGGATGGGGCAGTGACAAGAAGCAGTGGAAGGTATCAGGAGTCTACATTTTTCCTTAAGCTTGTTTTTACTGGTGAATGTTTACTACAGGCTGAGGCGGTTATAGGTTACGCTGTGCTAGTGAGACTGAGGTCAAGTCCAAAATATGACATCTAATTTTAGAATATGTCAATTGTACCATGCATAACATTTTCAGGATCTTCAGTAACTAACTCCCTCTCAGCCTTGTCCTTGGATTTCTTTCATCAGAACCTTTTTTCTTATTGCTGCAGTTCCATTGCTACAACATCCTCCTGCAGAGACAGGCCAAATTTGAAGTGGTGACTTGGCAGTTTAAAGTATGAACATTCAGTCGCAGAGTGATTCCTTCTGAACCTGATTAATGCTATGATGATTGTTCCCAATGACTAAAAATTCTACTATGCAGATAAATAGATATACAGATATTTTTTCTCAAAATATTTCTTGACACTAAAGAGACTGAATTTTTGCTGGACCTTGCAGCCAAGTTAATAATATCCTTGAGATCATCTATAACCATGAACTTAGCCTGGTATCTTACTATGTACTCAGCCTGTTTAAACTTAGTCAGCCTCTAAGAGAACAGTTCAACCTTACTTGCCTTATTCATGCAATCAGCTTTACAACCTGAGCTAAATGCACAGCATTAACCTTGAGCTATGTACTATCCCATTCCTCCAGACAGAATAATGTATGTGTGTATGTATGTTGTGGTATCATTTGCTGAAGGCATCCCACACAGTGACAGTAACCTTAATAATATGTATCCTATATGTTTTGGAAGCAATGTGTGGCTGTAGTTGATAACAGCTGTTTGCCATTTTGAGTGGCATTCAAGGTTGGTAAGGAGATTCCTTCCCTTTAAAGCTGTACTAAATATTTCTGTAAAAATGTCCTTATTCCTAAGTAAAGATTGATCATCTTACCCCAGGTCCTCTTTCTTGTTTATCTTCTTTTGGTGTACAGATTTTAGCATGTTTATCCTATCTTATAGCTCTAGTATCCACTTATGAGTGAGTATATACCGTGTGTGTCTTTCTGCTTCTGAGATAGCTCACTCAGGATGATCTTTTCTAGATCCCACCATTTGCCTGAAAATTTCATGATTTCCTTGTTTTTAATTGCTGAGTAGTATTCCATTGTGTAAACATATCATAATTTCTGTATCCATTTCTCTAGCTAAGGTCAGATGGATGGGGAGGAGGACCTCCCCTATTAGTGGACTTGGAAAGGGGCAGGGAGGAGATGAGGTAGGAAGAGTGGGATTGGGAGGGAATGAGGGAGGGAGCTACAGCAGGGATACAAAGTAAATAAACTATAACTAATATAAAAAATTTAATTAAAAAGGTCCTTATTCCTGTATTTTTTGCTCTGTACAAAAAATACAGAGCAGAGCCCTTTGTTAGGGACACATACTGATACAGACACCACAGGCACAGACATGCACAGGCACAGCTACAGAACAGAAAGACTAGACGCACACATCAGAGAGATGATAGACCAGTAAACAAACTACACAGAGACACAAGGCACAGGGAATGAGGCAGAGAATTTGGGCTCACAGTCAGTAAAATTAACCAGTGAGGAAACTGCTGTATTTTCATTTGTTAATGCACCATCAACACAGATTCCACCAGAACATTTCTCTTCATCCTCAGTGTCTTTTTTTTTCAATTTTTGAAAAATTTATTTATGTTTTTATAAATTACAGTTTATCCACTTTGTATCCCCACTGTAGCTCTCTCCCTCATCCCCTCCCAATCCCATACTCTCTCATCTCCTCCCATGCTCCTCCCCAAGTCCACTGATAGGGGAGGTCCTCCTCCCCTTCCCTCTGACCCTAGCCTACCAGGTCTCATCAGGACTGGCTGCATTGTCTTCTTCTGTGGCCTGGTAAGGCTGCTCCCCGGTCAGGGGGAGGTGATCGAAGAGTCAGCCACTGAGTTCATGTCTGAGACAGTCCCTGTTCCCCTTACTAGGGAACCCCCTTGGAGACTGAGCTGCCATGGCCTACATCTGTTCAGGGGTTCTAGTGGTTCTTGGTTATCTCTGTGCATCATCTTTGATTGGAGTATCAGTCTCAGAAAAGACCCCTGTGCCCAGATTTTTTGGTTCTGTTGCTCTCCTTGTGGAGCTCCTGTTTCCTCCAGGTCTTCCTATCTACCCCTTCTTTCATAAGATTCCCTGCACTCTACCCAGAGTTTGGCTATACATCCTCAGTCATATTAGCAGAAGAAAACACAAGCACCAGCCACTTCTGTTTCTGTGGCATGTGGGTGCAAAAGTGGCCCTTTGTGCCTGACACATTTCAGGAGCTTAGGCTTTTAAACATTTTTATTCTCCATCCCTTATGAATGCTTCATATAGTTTTCACTATTGTGCCTTAATTTAAAAAACTTTCGTGGGATATATAATTTTCTCATGCTTCTATTTAACTGGTAAACTGGTAAGGAAGTTTTCCATATGCCCTGGTCTCTCTATGCAATCGAATCTCTTCTTATTAGAAGCTTTAGCTAATATATGTAGAACCTTAATTCTATAACAATGATCAGAGCAGTCTCAAGAGGACATGGTGAAAAAGGTCTTTCCTTGTGTATTTCTTGTGTTACAGTAAAAAGCATTTTCTTCCATGCAGATCAACTCAGTGTCTCATCCTGTCATAGCAAGAGGAGAGTAAGATTTGTCTTCACATGATTTTTCACAATTCTTGTGGTTTGTGAATATCGTAAATAAAGAAAATGTGTTTAGAGAGCATGTGTAAGGATGTTTCCAATTTTTTGTTTTCTGTACATGCAACTTTTCTTTATTTACAACTGATTTTGAGAAAGGAAAATGTGATATTAGGAAATCTTGGCAGTTCCTTACTGGTGCTCATTTTATCAGACTGTCTTCGAGCGGCTGCAGCTGAAGTGGAGTGCTCGAGTGTCCGTGGGTCCCGAAGAAAGAAGAGAAAACACGGGAGCCACTGCAGAGAAAGGTGAGGACTCTGTTAATCAAAAGTCATTGCTGGGCTGGAGGGATGGCTCAGCTTTTAAAGGCTAGGTTCACAACCAAAATAAAAATTCTTTTCAGGGAATGCCCACTAAGACGGAAAGATGGAGACACTATCTTTACCAAAGAAAGTTGCCCCATGAACATTTAAGAGTGAGAAAGCACCGAGTGACAGCAATGGATGGATGCTCTCAGCCCCTGAAAGAATTCCTATCCAGATGCCAGTAGAGAAACTGTCTTAGGATAAAGAGCAACAGGCTTTTATTTAAAATGAAAATGTTGGGAAACAGAGGAGTGTTAAAATGCCTGAAGTTCGCAAAGAATAAATACAGGGAAATCGTGCTGGTGATATTAGCGGAGATCAAGGAAATGAATTCTTTACAAAATGAAAGGCAGTCGAACTATACATGTAGGAAGGATGTAAATAAGATAGAAGCAACAAAAGGTCTCAGCAGTGAACAGTAGGACCGAAAGTCAGTAGGCTCCTTATTTCCCTCATTGCTAGTAATGCATTAAGAAAGGAAATACAAAGTCTTTTTTCTTTAATTTTATATTCATTTTCATTAATTATTATTTTATTTTCTTTTATTATATATTAATTACGCTTTATTCACTTTGTATCCCCCCATAAGCCCCTTCCTCCTCCCCTCCTGATTCCATCCTCCCATCCCCTTCTTCACGAATGCCCCTCCCCAAGTCCACTGATAGGGGAGGTCCTCCTCTTCTTCCTTCTGATCTTAGTCTATCAGAGCTCATCAGGAGTGGCTGCATTGTCATCTTCTGTGGCCTGGTAAGGCTGCTCCCACATCAGGGGGAGGTGATCAAAGAGCAGGCCAATCAGATTATGTCAGAGGCAGTCCCTCTTCCCATTACTATGTAACCCACTTGGACATTAAACTGCCATGGGCTACATCTGTGCAGGGGTTCTAGGTTATCTTCATGCCTGGTACTTGGTTGGAGTGTGAGTCTCTGGGAAGACCCCTGTGTTCAAATTTCTGGTTCTGTTGCTCTCCTTGTGGAGTTCCTGTCCTCTCTAGATTTTACTATTTCCCACTTCTTACATAAGATTCCATGCACACTGCCCAACAGTTGGCCATAAGTCTCAGCGTCTGCTTTGATAGTCTGCAGGGCAGAGCCTTTCAGAGGCCCTCTGTGGCAAGTTTCTAGCTTGTATCCTGTTTTCTTCTTCTGATGTCCTTCCTCTTTGCCTTTCGGGATGGGGATTGAGCATTTTAGTCAGGGTCCTCTCTCTTGGTTAGTTTCTTTAGATGTACAGATTTTAGTAGGTTTAGCCTATATTACATGTCTATATGAGTGAGTATATACCATGTGTGTCTTTCTGCTTTGGGGACAGCTCACTCAGGATGATCCTTTCCAGGTCCCACCATTTACCTGCAAATTTCATGATTTCCTTATTTTTCATTGCTGAGTAATATTCCATTTTATAGATGTACCACAATTTCTACCCAAATTAGTTCATTAATTATTTTAAAAATTAATTTTTATTTTATTTTTACAATTTATTCACTTTATATACCTATTGTAGCCCCTCCCTCATCTCCTCTTGGTCCTTCCCACCCTCTGTCCTTCTTCCCCTCATACCCTCCCCTAGTCCACTGAAAGACTCCTCCCTTGGCATCTGACTCTAGCCTATCAAGTCTCATCAGGACTGCCAGGATCTTCCTCCTCTGTGTTCTGACAAGGCTGTACCATCAGGGGGAAGAGCTGGCTACCGAGTCCATGTCAGAGACTGCCCCTGCTCTCCTTTCTAGAGCACCCACATGGAGACTGAGCTGCCTGTGGACTACATCTGAGCAGGAGGTCTAGTTCCTCTCCATGCATGGTCCTTGGTTGGCGCATCAGTCTCTGCAGTCTCCCTGCCACGGGCTCAGATTTTTTAGCTTTGTTGGTCTCCTTGCGGAGCTCCTTGTGGTGGCTTTTGTATACAGTAAATGACAGGCAGCCCTAGACAGGGGTACATGTACCCAAGTTATTGTCAAGGACGGTTCCTCCTTCTCTCTGACACTTCTCTGTCTCTCCTGCTTCTGCCTTCCACACCTCCTAGCTTTCCTGTCCCCACTCTCCAGAAATCCCCTCAGGCAGTACCTGTGTACAGACACCATGGAAACATTTGCTGTGTCCAACACATTCCGGGGCATGAACCGATGCACCCAGGGCTCACATGCCAGCACCCACAAAGGGCTCACAGCCCTTGTAACTCCAGTTCCAGGGCATTTAACACCGGATCCTGTGCTTCATGGGTACCAGTCATACACGTGGCGACAAAGGCAGAAGCAGCCAAGACGCCCATACATACAAAGTCACGAGAATCATAATTACAGTAACCAAATATTGAAATTAAAGTAAAACAAAAAGTACTCTAAACATTGTCACTTCTAGGCCAGAAGCAAACAATTAGACATTTAAAGAAATACTTGACATTTCAAGTGGGAAAAAGACATTTGAAAAAGAACCAAACTCTAAGGTAGTTCAGAGAAAAGCCCGTGTTGACACGGAGAGTTCAGGAAGACTTCACATCCTTTGCTGAATTTTATGAGAAAGAAGAGGTGTGTCAGAATAATAGAGACACGCACTTGCAAAACGAGGAAGAGGTGTTTACGTAACGAGGTGTGAGAACTTGTGAGTAAAAAAGTGGATCTTTGATATTTTCCGAACTCCAGGTAGAAATAGTGTGCACAGTGGCTTACTGGGATTCTGCAGAATCACCAATTCTGTTCCTGAGTGTGCGCTCATTTCTGTTTACTTGGACAGTTTACGCATTCATCTTTGACGTATGTGCATAATGTCAATGTGGTGCCTCCTAGTACATGTTTGCCTGGAAAATGAAATTCTTATAGTTGTATACATTTCATAAACCAGTGAATAAATATGCAGTTGAACATTAATGTATCTGAAAGGTCTAATGGTTAAAGCTCAACTTACTTTTGCTGAATTTTAAAGTTTTTTAAAATGAATGATTATATAGATGCTCTTTTTTTTTTCCTGATTGCTCACGTTGTTAATCTTAACCGCTTGTGTGAATCTGTTGGTAGAATCCACTACACTATTTACACCTAAAGAACAAACAAGACGTCGTGGCCATGAGAGGAAGCCACGGTTGGTATGTGAAAACAAAGATTTCTTTTATATTGTTTTCTTTGGTTAAAAAAAAAAATAAAAGATGGTCAGAACCCAGTCCAGTCACTTTGTGGACTGACTCAGAGAATCACTAGATGATAATTTAATATGCACTTTAACACCTTAAAAGCTATTTCTCAGTAAGGCATATTTTAACCATCCGTAGAGACTAATGCCCAACTCTTATTCTTGATAGCTTTTCACAGGGTTTCATTTCTGCTTTTTGTCCAATCCCATAACCACATTTTATATTTGCAAGGTAGATTAAATTTGACTTAACACTAAAATATGTAAGTTATTAAACATTAAGTTAATAAACATTAAGTTATTAACAGTATGTGTAGTTATCACCCCTGGACATGATTAATGTGAAATCACTGCCATTTCCATTCAGTCAGATTTTTGAGATTTCCTATTGCCAGTTATCGTTGCCTGAAAATAAACTTTTACTTCATTCTCTCAGTGCCATTGTCTTCAGTACATCAGTGTGTGAGACAGTGGAGTTGTACACAGATCCCCACTCCCGAGGATTAGACTGAAAGCTGAGTCCAGTCTCTGTTGCTTTTTCTAACCAATACCGTGCTATTGGAAACAAGGCAACTGCTGCTTGAGTCCTTCATGTAGAAGCTTTGGTTGCTATGACCTTTGGTTGCTATGATCTTAATAAATTCCCAGTTACTGAGTCGAGGTGATTAGGACATTGTGCTGTAATCATTCAAGGGCAGCAAAGTGGGTAGTAAAACACGAAGATTGTTGCTTCATGTAAAATCAGAGATGATGTCATCACAGAAAAGATTGCCCTAGTTTCTCTTTAGCATGGGGACGAGAGAGAGAAACTTGAAATCTAAATTCCATGAAGGTCATTTGTATGTGAGTCTTTTGTGTGTCTGTGTATTTCATGTATGTGAATGCTCAGTGTGCTTATGTATGCATTCATGCATGTGAACATGGGCACAAATACAGTAAATTATGTGTGTTGGTGAGTCAGGCTTTCCTCAGAGTCTTTCTATTGTGAATTTTAGAATAGCTTGTTCTGGAGTCTGGAAATTCTTCTTTCTTAGCCTCCCATCTCCTTGGAGAAACACTAGGACAATAAACAGTATTGCTGTGGGTTCTCAGATTTCGAGCTCTGATCCTCATGCATGCATGACATGTGTCTTTGCCCACTTAGTCATCTTTGTTGCCTGAAGGGCTTTCTCAACATGACTGTTTTGCCACCAAGTAAAGAAGAGGAAAGAGTTCATGGGGAAGGACGTGTGTACCAAGAGTCCTGTATCATATCCATTCATTTGTGCCTTAGCATCTTGTTTATTCATGGAGGCCAGAAGTAACTGTAGTGAGAATTTTGGAGTTTTGGTTTCTTTTAAAAACACGGAAAAATAAGAATTTGTTTTTGTTTTAATCCCAGGTGTGGGGATGTGGGCTGCTTCACAGCAGCTGACTGTGATTTGCCTTAGGCTCTAGCAGAGGCGTGGTTTCACCAGCTGTAGAGAGTTTCTGCGATTGTGTGACATTTGTAACTCTGGGGACTGTTCAGAGGGTGTATAAATGCTAGTGCACCAATTGGAGGGGGGTGTTGGTCTTTCAGGGGGTTGATGGTTGGTTGTTGGTTACTATTGATCATGGTTTTTAAAGCAGTCATGAACAAAGAAGAAACAACAAGAACAAAATAGATATACGGACGGTGAAGATCAAACTTGCTCCAAGGTGCTTGATGCTCCTATCAACAGAAAGTAATCTAAAGATAACAGTGTCCCCTTTCTGACACCTGACTTCATTCAGAGATCTCTTTCCTTTCCTCTCTCTCCTTTTTTTTCTGTCATATCTAGTGTTAGGAGGTTGGAAGGGAAGAAGAAAAGTGGTGGGGAGGGGTGGAAGAAAGAAGAACCCACAAAGTAGAAAACACAAGCTACATGTACCCATCGTTTTTATCCTTGTAAAACATGGACAACAAAATGTACCAACCAGTGACTGTCATGATTCAGTGATTTAACAAAACTTAAGATCAACATTTTTTATTTAAAAAAATGTATTCTTATTGTGCTTGTGCATTTAATGTGTGTTGGCATGTGTAGGGAGGTTATAAGACAACTATGTGAAATTCCTTCTTTCCTTTTCACTTTTGAGTTCCAGAGATTGATCTCAGATCACCAGATTGTGTGGTGTGCACCTTTACCCATGTGTGCCTTCATATTTTCCTTTAATTTGTTTTTAAATTTTAAAATTAAACTGTAACACTTTCCCCATTCACTTGCCTCACATCAGTACCTCACATGCCACACAACCCTACTCCCTTTCAAATTCATGGCTTCTTTTTCTTTGTTACTGACAGACACACACACACACACAGACTCACACACACAGACTCACACACACTCACACACACATTTTGCACCAAGCAAACAAGAAATACACATACAAGAAGGTAACCAGTAATTTGTATTCAGCCACGAACACTATGATCCACAGCAATGAACAGCACAGCAAGATCTCCCTACAGGTGCAATGGTGACACTCATATCTTGGTGGCTGTCTGCTTGGATTTAAAGCCTGTTCAGCAGGAGGAAAATTATGCTTGGTACTGGAAATCTAGCTGACTTTGCAGGGCTAGTGAGATTGTGGACCTTAGCGGAGACTTTCTACTAATGCTAATTATTATTATTATTATTATTATTATTATTAGCATATATTCAAATTCAAGCATAAATTTGAAGTTTAAAATATATATTTTGTCCTTACATACATGGGAAAGTGTAGCCCATACCCCCATTTCTTTTTGATATGTTCGGCGAGGAAGACTTTCATATGATACCTAATATTTGCATGCTTTTTAACCTTAATCTAAGTTTCCCTCATGGCTAGGTCTTTCTTTCTAATCTCTTTTCCTATTAAAATAAATTCCCCCAAATATTTTAGACTTTAATCCCTAAAGAAGAACATATGCTCAGCATCACATAATATATTATTTTTTTCTTCTGTATTTCTTCTTTCAACAAGAGTGTTTCTGTCGTTAGAATTCTAAATATGTAATAATGTTTTATAACAATTGGAGTATGAGAATATGCTTAAATACATGTTCTAAAAAGGTTCAGCCTTTTTGTATTTTTTTGGCTTTTTGTATTTTATTGCTTTGTTTTCTTTTACCTTTTTATTACTTTTCTTTTTCTTGAGTCTTTTGTAAATTTCACATCACGTATCCCAATCCCACCCATTTCCCCATCTTTTTGCATCTGCCCTCTACCCTTGCAACCTCCCCTGGAAACAAACATAGAAGCAAACTTCTCGCTGTGGAAGCTGCAGCGTGTCGTGGTGTGTCTCACAGTAAACCCTTTGTCCACACTTCTTTGCTTGCAAGTGTTCACTGCAGTGAGTCATTGGTCTGGTTCGAGGCCTCTGGCTCCTGCTACTCTATCAATACAGGATCCTCATTGGAACTCCTCTTGGATATCCTGTTGTTGCCCTGTGTCGTGGAGACCCTATAGCTTTGGGTCTGCACGACTGGACTTTTCATGTGCTCCAGCAGTCCATAGATGGGGTACCTGTTGGGTGGGCCATTTCGGAGCCCTGGATCTGGGCCTGGGTGGAAGCTAGGCTGGTCAGTCTGCCAGCTCTCCTTCACCCACACCACCAGGGCGAGGTCTTCAGCAATGCCCTGACTGGCTCAACCAATGCCTCAGCTGGCAAGAGGTAGGGCCAGCCCTTTCACTTTCTTGCCATTTGGCCTGCTCACCCTTGCCTACGCCACCAGGGCCAACTCAACTGTGCTTCTCGGGTGAGGTGCTGGGCCTTCTTTTAGAGTGCTGCAGATAGCTAGAAGGTGGGCCAGTGGCAAGCAACAAGACAGAAAGGGCATCTCTCCCTCAAACATGCCCCCACACTGGCCAGTGAGGGGGTAGGGCCAGTGCTTCTGAGCTCATGTCTTTGGGGCTGGCTCACTTGCAACCTCCCAATCCCTCCCCCCCATTTTTTTTCCTCTACTGCACTTCCTGGGCTTCTCCTGAGTGTTGCAGCTGCTGAGGGGTGGGGCTAGCTCTGCACAGCCCTCAGGTATCAACGTGGCCCCTGGCAGTAGCCTAGACCAGGGACATATGCATGTCCTTTGATAGTAACAGACCCTGGCTACTGCAGAGCCATAGACCCAGACATGACCCTAGGCAGCAGCACAGGCCAGGACCTCAACCATGGCCTCAGGTGGCATCACTGGCCACTCACATCAGGCTGTTCCTCACTACCCTCTTGCCTCCAGTTCTGCTTCTCTCCATCATGCTCACTCCATTCCACTTCTCCTCTTCTGTCCCTCCCCATGATCATCTTAGTGGTTCCTGGGGCCTCGGGGTACTGAGGTTGTCCCAGAAGTGCTATGCCCCTCCCTGGACATGTGGCACTGCGAGGGGTTCATCTCAGGCTTGCTCCGCTCAGCTGGGCCACATGGCATCAGGCAGAGCCAATTCCTCAGTTCTTTGAGGAATGCACATAAGAATTATAACATCACTTTATTATGTAAATACATAGATTGATTTTGTTCTGTCTATAAATATATCTTTTCTGGTCCTCAATGGTCATTTTAAAATGTGATCGTTTTTACTTATTCTTTGAATTTCATAAATACTTACAATGTATGTTGATAATATTTGCTTTAGCTGTTCCCTATCATATACGTCTCTCAACTTTGTGCATTATTACTAATTTTAATAACTTCATAGTTCGATTATTGCTGTCCATATGTGTATATGTATATGTATATGTAGATATATGGGTATGGGATCATTTGATGTTTGTGGTCAATTTATATAGTAAGAAATATAGTGAAGGTAAAATTGATTTAGAAAGGAGCATATTTGAAGATATTTTTTAAAATTTTTCAATACTTTAAAAATGTTATTGCTTTTAAAAGAGATTATTTGGGGGGGCAGAAATAACTGTGGAAAATTTATTTGATTCATTATGGTACTAACTTTAACAGAACATCCTGGAGCAATTTCAACGAAAGCGGAGTGTCCGGGTATGTGTGGAGACAAAACAAAGAAGAGATGACATCAAAGCTGCTCAGATGACATGTAAGAGCTGAATTTCATAAGCGAGGAGGACCGAGAAATTACCTCACGGCTGAAAACTACCCATGAAATGTTTATGTAATGTCTCTTTTCAGATGCAGGTTAAACAGAATCTCTGAGAAGGCCCAAGCATGGGTTTTAAGTGAGGTATAGTAAGAAATGAGGGCTATTTAAGAGCAGTGAATGAGGATGATGAGGAAACTTGAGGGAGCATTATGAAGAAGGCTTCGCTACATTTCCATTGAAGTCAGATATATCTTTGGTGGTAAAAAAAAAGATCTAGTAAGAAAGAGTGGTGAAGTTCAGCCAGCATTTCTCTTGTCCATCAATGTGATACATGAAGGAGTGGGACTCCTTCAAACTCCACGCTGTGCAGCAGCTTCTGTTGTTTTGTTGATAGAATCTCAATAATTTTGTTATAGGTTGGAAGACCTGAGGTCTCTCATTACAAGAGACCGAGGAAATTATGGAAAAATTTAACCGCCTATCAGTCATTTATTTACATTAAAGTTGTACTTTCTATTAAACATAGAAATTTAGTCATTTCAAAACAATTTTGAAAAATTGGCTTATATTTTATTGTGACAATTGTATATTAGAGGAAAAATTTAGGATTTATGTTGTAGCTTAGGTTTATATATCTTTTATAAGGTGCTTACCAAAAATTTCTGTAAACTAGAGGAAATGAAACACATTTCTAATCTTCTCCAAGTGCGTGCAAAAATGGAGCATTTTAAGCATTAGTACTCTACAACTAAATATCTGTGAAGACAAATAATTTACCTACTTCATTGAACATTTATGACTGAATTTGTTTGCTAGATTACAATATCATGGCAAAATCATGAAATTCTATAGTGTAGTAGCCAGTTTCCTTCCAATCAGTTTTGAGCACCATATTAGCATCTGTCTTTTCTTCTTAGTAACATTCATTTCCCCCCTGCTGGATTTCACTTCTGTTTCTGTTCTCATTAGACAGAATAAGCAATGTGAAAATACACTGAACCCCATATTTAGGGGCAGTATCTCCAAGTGGTTAACTATGACAGTGATTTTCTACACTAATCCTGTATGAAATTCTTATTGGCTTTGTCATATTAATATATAATTAGTTACACGTCTTTGGCTTTTCAGACTCTCCTGATAAACGCCCCAAACTGAAGGTAATAATGTTTACATGTTATGATGTATTATTAGCTTCCTAATATATGACCTATGTAAACATCATTAAATACGTCCTATTGAACCCATGCAGACTGCCACTGAAAAGCAAGATTCTGTACCAATTGAAGACCCAGTAATAAAGCGTGAAATATCATTGATGGCAGGTAAATTTAGAAATGGGAATTTCTCTTTAACAAGTGCTTATGAGGATTTGAAATGATCAGCCTTTGAATTTAAATTATTTGGCTCTTCAAATTTGATGGATGAATTTTATGCAAACAATTTAAATATCATTTTCACTATCATTGTTTCATAGCGAGCTGCATGCAAGCTTAAGATAGTTTCTATAACTATCTTATAGCTGTAACTCAGTTTCAACTTTTATAGATTGATATGTCAACAGTTCTATCCTGAAGGCACAGTGTTTCTTAGGGTTTACAGAAAATTAATTTTTTAAATCCACATTTTAAAAAGATTAATAATATTTTCTTTCTTACCAGTAAAGAAATACTTTATTATTATTATTATTATTATTATTATTATTATTTTAAATTTATTCACTTTGTATCCCTGTTGTACCCCACTCCCTATCTCCTCCTGGTCCTACCCTCCCTTCCTCTTCCCCCCTATCCATCTCCCCTAGTCCACTGATAGGGAAAGTCCTCCTCTCTTGCTCTCTGAAACTAACCTATCAGGTCTCATCAAGACTGCCTGGATCCTC
Organism: Meriones unguiculatus; assembly: GCF_030254825.1. Classification (NCBI taxonomy): domain Eukaryota; kingdom Metazoa; phylum Chordata; class Mammalia; order Rodentia; family Muridae; genus Meriones; species Meriones unguiculatus. The sequence continues at coordinate 19,568,828 of NC_083352.1, forward strand.
TTCCTTTGTGGCCTGGTAAAGTCACCCCACCAAGGTGAGGTGATGAAAGATCAGGCAACCGAGTCCATGTCAGAGATATCCCCTGCTCTCCTTCCTACGGAATGCACATGGAGACTGAGATGCCGATGGGCTACATCTGAGAAGGGAATCTAGGTCCTCTTCATGCATGGTCCTTGGTTGATGCATCAATTTCCGCATGCCCCCCTGGGCCCAGATTTTATTTTATTTTTTGGCTTTGTTGGTCTCCTTGTGGAGCTACTGTCAACTCTAGGTCTTCCTATCACCCCCTTCTTCCATGGGACTCTCTGCACTCTGGAATCTTATGAAAAGAAGGGGGAGAAAGAAAGATCTGGAGGGGACTGGAGCTCTACAAGGAGAGCAACAGAACCAAAAAATCTGGGCCCAGGAGTCTTTTCTGAGACTGATACTCCAAGGACCATGCATGGATATAAACCTAGAATTTCTGCACAGATGTAGCCCATGGCAGCTCAGTCTCCAAGTGGGTACCCTAGTAAGGGGAACAGGGGCTCTCTCTGACATGAACTCAGTGGCTGGCTCTTTGATCACCTTTCCCTGAGGGGTGGGCAGACTTACCAGGCTACAGAGGAAGACAATGCAGCCAGTCCTGATGAGACCTGATAGACTAGGGTCAGATGGAAGGGGAGGAAGACCTCCCCTATCAGTGGACTTGGGGAGGGGCATGGGAGAAGAGGGAGGAAGGATAAGATTGGGAGGAGATGGGGGAGGGGTCTACAGCTGGGATACAAAGTGAATAAATTGTAATAAATTAAATTGTAATAAATTAAAATAAATTAATAAAAAGAAAAAGATATAATGCATAAAGATAAAAAAAAAAAGACTCCCTGTACTCTGCCCAAGTTTGGCTGTGAGTCTCTACAGCTGTTTCAATCCCCTGCTGGGTGGAGTCTTTCAGAAGACATCTGTGGTAGGCTCCCATTGTGTTCTTCTGGGTTATCTCACTCAGGATGATCTTTTTCATTTCTATCATTTGGCTGCAAATTTCATGATTTCTATATTTTTGATAGCTGAGTAGTATTCCATTCTGTAAGTGAACCACAGCTTCTTTATCCATTCTTCAGTTGAGGAATATCTAGGTTGTTTGCAGATTCTGGTTATTACGAATAAAGCTGCTATGAACACAGTTGAGCAAGTGTCCTTGTTGAATGGTTGAGCATCTTTCAGATATATGCCCAGGAGTGGTATATCTGGGTCTTAAGGTAACACTATTCCCAATTTTCTGAGAAAGCGCCAGATAAATTTCCAAAGTGGTTGTACAAGTAGCACTCCCACCAGCAGTGGAAGATGGTTCCCCTTTCTCCACATCCTCTCCTGCATGTGTCTTTACTTGAGTTTTCGATCTTAAGCCATTCTGGCAAGTGTAAGATGGAATCTCAGAGTCATTTTGATTTGCATTTTTCTGATGACAGAGAATGCTGAGCATTTCTTTAAGTGTTTCTCCACCATTCAATATTCAGCCGTTGTGAATGTTCTGTTTAGCTCAGTACCCCATTTTTAATTGGATTATATTTTCTCAAAAATTATTTATGTGTATAAATTCTGCTACTTGGTAGAATGAGGCAAAAATTTCTCATACATAAAAGTTTTCAGTGATCCTGTATTACATACAAAGAAACCGTTTTAAAAATATAGACATACTTTCATATTCAGGCTGCAAAAACCGTGTACTCAGCAAACTTTGTGTATTTTTTTTTTGTAATTTATATGCTAATATCTTTAGTTCTCCTTGGCCATCATGGTATCCAGGCTATAGAATGTGTCCATATGATGTGGCAAGCTATGTTTTCCTTATGCTTTAACATTAACAGTCTATATATTAAAGAAAGTGTCAATTATGTTCTAGAATATTTACAGTCACGAATCTAGACTCAAATACTCAACAGTCTGCTTACATTCTCTCCTCTCCTACTTGGCTACTTTTCTTCTGATTTCTTTGTGATTATAGTCTCTGTTGGTTTGCTTGTTTATTTATGTAAATTTGTTTGTCCCTAGTTCCCCACCCCCTCACAACATCTCTATTCTACCAGTGAACTAAATTCTACTTGATAATAGTTTTTTTGGTAAGGCTGTTATATGAAAGAAGCAGACATTTCTGAGAAATATTCAAAGTATTCTGCCAATATAGACGCACATACAAAGAAAACATTAAAGTGAACACAACCATATCATCATTTACACAGTTTTTGTACATCTCCAAAGACAATGCTAATGCCAGCATCTAATCCTTTGGGGAATCACAATTTATATCTCTACTCATTAAATGAAATATTGCTCTGGGCTGATATTTAATAATTTTTTACTTGAGAGATTATAGAGACATAATCAGAGTTTAGGATTGCACTCTTTTTACACGCTGCTTTCTTCTGTTAGATCATTTCTCACCAGTTTTCACCATGCCATCCATATTTTCTCTTCACATTTACAGTGAACTAGCTCAGTTGAAAAATGAATGCTAAGCACTCTAATAGTTTATTTCTAACCATTTTAAGATTATACATACAATTATCATATCTGACTACAACTCAGTCTTCCATTTTAGAAATTATTCAGTTTTACTAATTATAATACAGTGTCTCGAATATCATTTAAGCAGTTTAACACATGTATACTATTATTCCTTGTTCTCATTCTCCCCCTTACACCCTCTGCTCTCTTCTTTTCTGACTGCCTCCTTCCTACCTACACATAGTAGACACGTCTGTTTGTCCTACATCTCCCATCATCTCTCTTCTGCCTTCTTTTTTTTTCTGCACCTATCTTGCCCTGACAAATCAAAGTCCCCTCTCTCTTCATCATGCGTGCGCGCGCACGCGCGCGCGCACACACACACACACACACACACACACTACATATTCTTATAAAAAATTAAATCTAGATTTCCTGTATGAGAGAAAATGTAATACATATGATATTTACTATGGCTCTGGCTTATTTTTCGTAACAAAATATTTCTGTTTTTAACTTTATTTCCACCTGCATGATGGTTTCTATTACTTTACATGTGAAAAAAACTTTCATAGGCACATGTGTCTATTTTTATCTATTAATTTGTTTGTGGTTATCAAAGTGTATTTTCCTTCTTAGCTATTATGACTACTGTAGTAATAATCATGAATATGAAAATATCTCTGTGGTGTGCTGACCTGGGTCTTTACCTCCATCTTAAAAGCTTTTCTTTCTTTGCTGTTTTCACTTTGGCTGTTACATCACTGGAAATGCCCTCCAAGGCTTTCCCTGTTGTTTAGACTGATATTGATACTTCTGCATTAAAATACTTGTCTGCCTTCCTTGATTCTGTATTTTATGCTTCTATATGTTTCAGAGTGAATAAAAAATTCCACTCTGAATTTTTTTATTATGTGTTGTTTTTCTATTGAGTTTCTGAATGTGTCTACGTTGGGTAGATATGTATGTGGATGAATAGCAGACGTAGGTGCACGTACTGAGGACAGCATTCTCTGCTGTCTAAATAATGAAGTGAAGCCTCTAATCCTCCACTAATAATCCACAGATAAGGCAAATATAATTACTTAGGAATACATGACTTCATGGCAGAGCCATACAGAAAATAAGGAAATAATGATCACAAAGGTTAGAACTGTGGATAGAGAAGAAGCAGGGGAAGAAGTCAGTGAGGAGACCCACACAGATGACTTCTACTGAGTGCAAGTGTGTGGTCTCATAAGTTGGATGGTGGATCATTTAGTGCTTATCTTATTGTTGTTTAAATTGTACATGCACCACGGTAAAATGAAAAACAAAACACGTACGTGAAAGTCCCAACTTTGAAACACCATGAATACTCAGACATCTTAGATCCAAGAACTGTCAATTTAAAAAATGAGAAAGTAATTTGTAGTGAATGTCTTGATGTTTTATGAGTCAGTGAATGTAAAATTGAAAGTTAAGTTTAATCCGAAGTTTTAGTTGGAAAAGTAAATTTTAATTTTATTTTTATTATAGTCATGAATATATTTTATTTTATTTTTCTAAAGCTTAGTCTTATTTATTGAGTTCTTTTAACCTCATTATTTGTCATTATTATAATCTTAGTCAAATCACATTTCCTCCCTGCAAATTTTCTACAACCTCTACTTCCATTTCATTTTGGTTTTATTCTGAGACTCAAAGCCAAAATTTCAGCATAATGCAGGGAATCTTATGAAAGAAGGGGGAGACAGACCTGCAGGGGATAGGAGCTCCAAAAGGAGACCAACAAAACCATAAAATCTGAGCCCTGGAGGCCCTGAAGAGAATGATATCCCAACCAAGGACAATGCATGGAGAGGACCTAAAACCCTGGCTCATATGTAGCGCATAGACTCAGTCTCCAAGTGGGGTTCCTAGTAAGGGGAACAGGGACTATCTCTGGCATGAACTCAGTGGCAGGCTCTCTGATCACCTCCATGTTGGGGGCTGCAGCCTTACCAGGCCACAGAGGAAGACAATGCAACCATTCCTGATGAGACCTGATAGGCTAGGGTCAAACAGAAGGGGAAGAGGACCTCTCCTATCGGTGGACTAGGGCAGGGGCATAGAACTAATATATTTTAAATTTAAATATAATGATATCACTTCACCATGTTTCTTTCCTCCCTCCAACTCTTCCAGTCTCTTCTACATCCCCTTCCTCTTTCTTTCTAAATGCATAAATATATAACATATTTATGACCTACTGAGTCTGTTTTTTGTGTATAACTCATTTAAATTTTAATTTTTATTATGACACTCATACTATATAACTGCTTTTCATTCTTCACGTGTATATATTTATGTTTTGTCAGAAGCAGACTTACAAGTGAAATCAAAGGAAAAGCAGCAGAGTCATGCCTCTGAAAATATTCAGTCAGTTGTATGTATATATTCAATTTTTACATTAATATTTTAGTGAATAATTCACTATAGCTTAGTTGAATTTATATTTTAGAGTTAAAGATTTTATATATAATTTATAGAGCATAACCAAAATTTTTCCCAGAGACTCATACTCCAACCAAGTACCAGGCATGGAGATAACCTAGAACCCCTGCACAGATGTAGCCCATGGCAGTTTAGTGTCCAAGTGGGTCCCATAGTAATGGGAAGAGGGACTGCCTCTGACACGAACTGATTGGCCTGCTCTTTGATCACCTCCCCCTGATGGGGGAGCAGCCTTACCAGGCCACAGAAGATGACAATGCAGCCATTCCTGATGTGATCTGATAGTCTAGGATCAGAAGGAGGGAGAGGAGGACCTCCCTATCAGTGGACTTGAGGAGGGGCATTCGTGAAGAATAAATAAAAATAAAATATTAAAGTTAAATTAAATTAATTAAAAATTTAAAAAATATTCATATTTTATCAACAAATTAATTAGGAATTATTCACAGAAATTATTTTTGGCATCTATTTTTTCCCAGCCTATATTTAAACATCATCAGCCGAAGGACGTTGGTCATTTATCCATGACTGTGGGTCAAAGAAGCAGAAATATTGTAAGTGGAGTAGAAGAAGGTAAGAAGTGTCTATCATATGTAAGTCATTCAGAAGAATTCTTAGTAAAGACTAAAGAACAATAAGATTCTATTAGCTAAAGAAAGTTGCATACAGTTTCTTTAAAAGGAGTGTGACGGAGCAGATCGAGTCCATACTCTTCATGTAATTGTGAACTTCACAACATTTCAATGACATTTTTAGTTTAGGGTGACGTGACCAGAGGTGAGTTATGACTACATTTTGAGCATGTTCCCAGAGGAAACACGGAGACCCGGAAAAGCCGGGTATAACGAGAATAGAAGGAAAGTTGACTTATGTAGAGAGTGGGAAAGCAAAACGATTTTTGGTAGAGAACCGCAGCGTATCGGATGAGACTAAAGTGTATAGAGAGAGGACGATGCCGCTCTTCTTGTCTTACTCTTCATTGGGAAGGTATTTTGGTTTGAAGTAAATTATATTGCAAAGCTATATTTTTGCTTATTATAGGAAGCTATAAACATGTGTCCAGCCATACATACTAAATCAATGAAGATGTATGTGTACATATAATTTTAAACTGCGAACATTATTTTGTCAGTGAAGTCAGACTTAGAAGCGGACTCAGCGGATAAGCAAAGCAGGTGTTATGGAAGTGAGAGTAATCAGTCACTGGTATGTAGATATTTAAGTCTAAAATTTTCCTTTAATATTGTTTCCTTTTTAAAATATTGTATCATAGAACAAATGGAATTACCTTATAAACTTTTCTGTATGAAGTATATAATAAATCAATATATAATTTTAAATATTTTAAGTAGTTGTGAGTTTAAGCTTTTCTTCTGAGCCCGTTTCGGTCCAGCAAACATGGTGAATGTTCCTGAGACCGGCCTGACATTCTGCAAGAAAGGTGGCAAGCACCAATGCCACAAAGTGACTTAGTACAAGAAGCAAGGATTCCTTGTATGCCCAGGGGAGGTGGCATTATGACAGGAAACAAAGTGGCCATGGTGGACTGACTAAGCCTATTTTCTGCAAAAAGGCTAAAACTACAAAGAAGATTGTGCTGAGACTTGAGTGAGTGGAGCTCATCTTCAGATCTAAGAGAATGCTGGCTATTCAGAGATGCAAGCATTCTAAACCGAGTGGCAATAAGAAGAGAAAGGGCCAAGTGATCCAGTTTTAAGGCGATTTTGTTATGGAGACAAGAAAATAAAATCATGACCTTTTATTCACAAAAAGATACTTTTGAATCTACAGTAACATAGGTTGACTTTATGCATCATGGAGCCAAAAATTCTGAATCTTCCTTTTGCCTTCATTTTTAGAATCTTCTTACAGGAGGGAGAAGGTAAAATCAAATTTAAATTATGAACAGTTATGAGCACTGAATTGTGTTCATGTTAAAGAGTGGAGTGGCTTGATATTTTTATTTCAGTCAATAATGATGATGCCTCATTAAAAAATAATGGTGTTGAAGATTTAATTGTGCTTTGTGGACACTGACTTTAGTGTTCATGTGAAGGGAGAGTGTAAGGTCACAAAAATCAATCTGGCTGCCCATTGTAACAGAATACTGTCTTCCATAAGGTGCTTTTAGTGTTTATAAACAACAAACCTTTTTCAACCCAGTATAAGAAAAATTATTATTATTATTAATTTTGCACTCTTTAGTAGACAATGGAACCATGGAATATGTTAAAATTGGACATAATGCAGCTATCTGATGATGATGATGATGATGATGATTATTAATTATGCACTCTTTAGTAGACAATGGAACCATAGAACATGTTAAAATTGGACATAATGCAGCTATGTGTTTATTATTATTATTATTATTATTATTAATTGTGCACTCTTTAATACACAATGGAACAATGGACTGTTAATATTGGACATAATGCATCTAGTTCACATAGGTGTGCAACACTATTTACCAAACATACTTTGAATTAAAATGTAATAATTTTTCTTTTGTATTGGTGCTAATAGATTTTTGTTGTTGTTGTTTTTGAGACAGGGTTTCTCCATGTAGCCATAGCTGTCCTGGAACTCACTCTATAGACCAGGCTGACCTTGAACTCTGCTTGCCTCTGCCTCCTGAGTGCTGGGATTAAAGCCATTGCTACCACTGTCCAGTGATGTTAATAGATTTTTGTCTCTACATTAAGTTTGCCAATTCTCACTACTGCAGTTTTTATATGACAACTTCTGGTATAGTTGCCTAATGTGATTTAAAGAATTGAGTCTAAAGTCTACAAGTTTTGGCAAACTGATCAAACAATTTTTTTGTGAGCATCTTTATTTTATTTTTGATAGTTCAGTCTCCAAATGAAAAAAAAAAGAAAAAAAAAAAAAAGAAAAATGAACAGAGGCTAATAATACCTTAGTGGAGAATGGGGAAATCTTCATTTGTTACTGATGCTCCAAATGGTGACATTGCTAAATATGGGTTTTTAACAAAACTGCTAGCTAGTAAGGAGGTAAGATGCACTGCTGTCTTTTCACTGAAGGGTGAAGTAAAAACAAAGAGATGCGCAAGCAATGGAACAGGTAGAGCAAACTGCCCCTATGAAACTGCCTCTGTTACTGCTGCTGCTGTTTCTTCTGGAGCCACTGCTGCTCCTGCTGCTCCTGCGGCTCCTGCTGCTCCTGCTGCTCCTGCTGCTCCTGCTGCTACTTCTACAATGGATGAATTGGTTCTACAGAGGAAATCTGGTGAAATTAGTAACCAGAGATTTCTTATTCAGGAGAATGCAAAGCATGATGGGTAAGAGCGCAATATTTAGACGTAGATAATTGCTATTGTCCTATAAAAGTCTAATTTTGGGTAATTTTCATAAGACAAATGTTATGGTTTTATTAATGCATACAAACTAGATTGTTAAGGATTTTATTCTAAAGGTAATAGTCAGGGTTGTTAAATTTGAAGAAAAAGATGTTCGCATACGTGGCTTGTAAGTAGAATTGGTGAAAAAGTATTGTGTAATTTTATAGCTTAAAAATTTTGTTTATATATGCTATAGGCTATAAGTGAGTGAGTGTGCTTCATTCAAAAAAACCGTTTATACAGGTTAGACACAGAACTCAGTGTGCTGTAATTGAGGCTTGTCTTAGTTAGGATTCTCTTGCTGTGGTGAAACTCCATGACCACAAGCAACTTCAGAAGGCTTTAGGCTACTCCAGGGGAGGCATGTTTTTCAGTTCTGCTTCCTTCCAGATAACTCTAGGTTTGTGCCAGCTTGACAGAAACAAACAAACAAACAAACAAACAAACACAGTACACACCACTTTGTCCAAAGCATAAACAACACACATAGAAACTGAACAACAAAAAAGGAAGCAGACGACTGTCTCTAGCTTACGGAGTACACTGTAATAAAAGCAAAATGATGTTAATGAAACAAAGCATATTTTTAATTACGTCATCACCTATGTATAAGATATTTTGCTATGTATTACACTGAATTTTCCACAATGAATCTATGTGCATTTTACACAAACTCTTTAATCACATTATTTCCAGATTTTTTTTCATTTTTACATGTAGTTCAGAATCTAGCATCTTTTAAATATATTTTTTAGGTGCTTCATACATGAGTATAGAATCTACACTATTCTCAATCCCACCTTTATCTCCTCTCACGTCCCATATTATTGTAATTTATTGTTAACTATATTATTGATATATAAATACATGTATACACTACATATATGGAAACCTATGTATATACAATCTTTTGAGTCTATTCAGCACTGCTTGTGTGTTCATGTACCTGCTGCCATGCAGAACCAGACAACTTAGTTGTTATCCCTTTGGGAGCTCATCCCTGTAGGAAACTGATTCTTTTGTCATCAGCCATTGACAATCTATAGTTTTTGATGTAAGTGTGAGAGCTTGTGGGTTTCCTCATTCCACGGTCACAAGGGCCGGCTTGATTACCAACAGTTTTGTTTGTTTTTCCTGTGAGGATACAATACCATTTTATTTATCTCTTAACAGTTTTTTAAAAATAAAAGTACAGAACAAAGGAAGAGCGCACCCCGGCCTATTCACGTGGAGAATTTTAAGGTGTGGGCAAGGAAAACTCACAATGAATAATTTGAGAATGTCGTCAGCATGGAAGCCTAAATGTAGTAAATAAGGGAGGGAAATTCCGTCAAAAAATTTATCACGAGAGGTATCAGAGAACGTATAATAGTTGCAGGGGAATAGGAGACTTAGATTAGTTTTTTTGTTAGTGGTTTTTAGATTATGTTTGCATGATATTAGAAAGGATGCTTTTAAAAGGGGTATAGTTATTCAATTCAGTGTGTGTGTCCAAGCCCAAGAAAGCTAGATACACTCCTCTTCATGATTTCTGACAAGCCAACTGATTTTATTAATATCTTTACACGGTAAAAGGATATTTTTTCTTCTGATTTCGCTAAGAAGCATAATAAAGCTTTTTAGAGCGGCATATGCTGTGCAGGCAGAATTCTGAGATATGGATTCTCATCTGTAATTGACCAGTTGTTCATATTTGGGCAAGTTACTTGGTGTTTCTTTGTCCAGATCTTTACATTATAAAATATCCAAGCCACCTTCTATCTAATAGATTGAAGTGAATTCAACACATTTATAGTAATAAGAATAATTAGAATAATGCACAATAATTGCATAGTTGATTCTGAAAATCTACTTCTTAATATTGTTATTAAATTGTTTATTTCATTAAGGAATTAAGCAATGTTTTTCAAATAGAGTTTACTGCTTACAGATGTTAATTTTTTGAAAAAGCATTAACCTTGTTTATTGCTGTCTATCATAATGCAAAACATTGTGATTTTCTTCTATATAATTAATAAATGGGATAGTTAGAAATGAGTATGCTTTCTACCTGTAATTAATGCTTTGAGATATTTTTATTTTATATGTTTATTACTTTTGTGATATTAATTTGTGCTTTTTATAGGCCCCGAAAGAGAACAGCTAAAGAAAAACATAAGGTACTGTAAAAAGAATCAAAGTAGTTTTTACTCAGTGTTATATAAAGGGCTGTGAAACCTTATAAAGCTCTAAGTTAAAATACATCATAAAACACAAAGTGAAGAAGTATGAAAAGCACCAACCCCCTACACATCAGGAATCTCAACACTTAGAAATCTGAGGCAGGGGGATTTTCATGAGTATATAGTGAGTTCCATGGCAATGTGAGACACAAATAAGACCCTGTCTCAAAATATAAAGAAAATAAAAGGTAAAGAGAATATGAAATCCTTTTGCCTAAAAACACTTTTTAAAAAAATGTGTTTAAGAAAAAGTAGGTATTGATAAACGTATTCATTTTACTGTTAAAATCTAGAGGGTAACAAGAGCAATGACAACAGACTGTAATGTTTGGGATTCTGTGGGACCTCACTGGCCAACAACTCCAAAAGTAACCCATTTCTGCTACTGGGCTTTTAAGTTGTTAGTTTCCAGTAGCTAGAAGAGGTGTTGTTGCCATATTATCAGGTAGCTCCATTTTAACTTTCCCTCTCTCTCTCTCTCTCTCTCTCTCAAAGCTTCTACAGTAATCGGTTTCCACATTTCTTTTAAAAAATGTGTTCAGTATTATTTATCCCTTTCTAAATTACCTCCTCTGCCCTACCCTTCGCTCCCCCCACCACACTTTAACCTTCCTGTTTAATTATTCCCTTGTGAACACTTCATACTTTTATAGCTCTCTCCCTTAAAAGCACCTGGCCTTGGCCCCTTGGTAATTCCCTGTGCTCTTTGGGTGTTCCAAATTGCACTTGAAACTTAAAGCCAACATCCACAGATCGGAAGGAATAACAGTCATTTGTCTTTTGGGGTCTGGTTTATCTCATTCAAAATGATTATCTCCAGCTCCATCCAATTACCTGTTAATTTCATAAAGTTATTTGTCTTAACAGCTGACAGAAATGCCACTGTGCAAATGCACCGCATTTCAGTATCCACTTATCAACTGATGGCTATTTAGGCAGTTTCCATTTTCCACCTATTGTGAGTCAAGCAGCAATAAACACAAATGAGCAAATATCTTTAAAGTAGATATGCCTTTGTGTATATTCCTGAGAGCTGTGTAGCTGGTTCTTATGGTAGATCTATTTTTAATTGCTTGAGAAATTTCCACATTAATTTGCATAATTGTCGCAGCAGTTAGTATTCCCACCATCAGTGAAAAGAAGTTCCTATTTCCCTGCCACCACTTGTAGGCATTTAGTTTGTTGACCTTAGACATTCTGACTTGGGTGGTAGGAGTTTTCCAAGAAATTTTAGGTTGCATTTTTTTCTGAAGACACCACTTTCTTGAGTCATAGAATTTATACTGTCATAGAACATGGCAAAATCAAGCAGGGGTATAAGGAAGCTTCATCCCTACTGGTTGGCTTTCATAGTGGCTGAAAGATGCTATGTAAGCCACTTAAGGAGAAATGGAATCATCAGCCTTAACTGTGCACCCTGTGTACTACATAATGACTGGCCTGGAAAGCGTAACAGTGGCTTCAACTATAGGATCATATTAAAATTTTACTTCATGAGATGAAGCCCATATCAGTACCATTACTGACCTAAAAACTTACGGCTAGCTGAGAAGTTACTATTAGGAAGCTGTTAAATGGACATACTATTAAAGTGACTTCTAACAAGTTACTGTTATACTCACAGATCAATGTATCTCTAAACCTTAATCTAAGAAACTTCTATTTGCAATAGATGGTGATTAACACGGTGACCTCAAACAGGCTATTGTGCAGAGAACAAGAGACTGCAGAATGCTCAACTTTAAAGGGAACACATACACCTCATTCTTGCTCCCAGTGCTCAGCAATTATTGCATAAGAAAGAGAAGAAAGGGTGTAAGAGCCAGAGGTAGTTGATGGCTACAAGAAAAGATTATTTTCTAAACTCAGAAGGGCAGCTGCGTATGTGAACTCCCAGTAGTTGTAGTAGCATGCATATGACTTGTATAAGTCCAAGTCAGCCAAAATCCCAACATGGAGAAGAGGGGGTAGGCACACAATCCCACCACTAGCCATGAAGCAATTGGCAAGCATTAGTTGCTGGGGAAAAGGAGACAGTTTTCATTAACACGGTAGTCCTTGGTTTTGGAAGGCAACATGTCTAAAAATTTTTGGGTCTCCAACATTAATCTTGAAGGATTAAAAAACATGGACACAAAGTTGGGTAGGGAAGGAGGGTGGGTTTGGGAAGAGTCAGGGGAGGGGCAAATAGGATCAAAACATTGTTTGAAGCTCTTCAAGAACTAGTAAAATGTATCAATTTTTTAAAAACAGATTTCTTCAGGAGTTTTTTTGGTTTTGTTTATATTAAATGAGTAATTGTAACTTTTTCACATTATGTGATATGAATATCTTGAAGACATTTTACAATAGTATTATCTTTTAGGTAACAAAAGAAGTTAGAGCTATGGTTGATGTAACTCAGTCATCTGAACTGGTCTCAAGGGATGGTGAGTTATCTAAACACAAAAATACTTTAAAGTTAATTTTATTAGACTATATATACACAAATCAGCTATCTACACCTTATTTTTCAGGGTTTTCAATATTCTAGATACTCCACATTCCTATGTAGTCTTTTCTTTCCTTGTTTTCCTCTCTCCCTCCCTCCCTCCCTCCCTCCCTCCCTCCCTCCCTCCCTCCCTCCCTCCCTCCTTCCCTTCCTTCCTTCCTTCTTTCCTTCCTTCCTCCTTTCCTTCCTTCCTTCCTTCCTTCCTTCCTTCCTTCCTTCCTTCCTTCCTTCCTTCCTTCCTTCCTTCCTTCCTTCCTTCCTTTTTTGCATGAGTGGGAATGGCTTCTAGGCCTGAACACAGACAGCAAGTCTTCTCTCATGGGGCTACATTTCTGACCTCCATGTGAACTTTACAGTCAGCTTGCCAATTAATCCTCCTGGGAACTTGGAGATTTCAAATTTTAAAATGAATCTTTGGACTCCTCAACCATGTTTACCTCTCCATTTACATGAACAAGATTTAATTTTATAGATGTTTTGTATATAAGTTTTCCATCAAACTTATCTGCATTTCAAATATTTTAGTAAAGTCTCATAGTTTTCTTCCTTTCTATACAATACATATATTAAGAGAATACCACTCAGTACTTTAGGGAGCTAGTGCAGTCCTGAGTGAGTGTGTATTGTTTCACGTGGGCATGCCCAGGGGAGTGGCATATAGTCTTCTCTAAGTGAGGCTCAGAGGGATGGCTAAGCTTTCCTCGGGTCCCAGTGTGGATTTTGACAGTGTGTGCTGAAAATGCCCGCCGTAGCTTTCTCTCTCCTGATGTTTGCTCTTTGAGACTGCTCCCTTACAGACACTGCTTCCGCCGAGGTTAGCTAAGCCCACCTTATTGAGCTGTGTGTAGCAACCCCGCTTCCCTGCTCAGCTGCCTACAATAAACACGCCGGGCTACCCAAGTTCAGAGACGTCTATAGCAGAAAGCCCGGTCCACCCAAGTCCAGCTTTTCTCTGTGTGTCTGTCTTTGTCCCCTCTCCATTCGTAGTCAGGGTTCAGGGACCCAAACTGAGAAAGGAATCTGCAGAGCACTAGTTAAAGAATAACACACATACACACACACACACACACACACACACACACAGGAGTTTTTGGAAGCCCCAAATATGAAGATCTTAGTCTCTTGGTGTTAGCTGATCACTTGCTTCCTGGGACACAGATCTCAAAATCTTCTAATTATTCGCATTATAGAAGCAAAAAGATTCTCTCGAGGTTGTATGGATATGTTTGCATATATATATTCTTTTTTGTCTTACTTTAATGTCAATTCTTTTTAAAAAGTTTCTTAATGTTGAAGTAAGGCTTCTGATGAGACTTCAGCACCTTAGGCAGTGTAGGCACGTCTCTTCCTCCCACTCACCCACAACCCTGGTGCCAGTTCTTTTTGGTTTCCGAGACAGCACTATGCTGGCTGCAAACCCAGGATTCTTCTATTTTCAGGTTCCAAACAGTAAGATTATGCAAATGTGCCCCCATTGTCACTTTGGCTGACTCTCCAATTCATCTGTCTGTGTCTTGGTCTAAAATCCCTCATACAGCAGAGACTTGGAGCTTTAGGAATCCATTGTTTCCATCACCTGAAGTCCATTGTCTTGAAAATTGCTTAACCTTTATTACAAGTTTGTTTGTTTCATGTACTAATGTTTGTAACTACCCTTTTTCCACATTGGGCAGAAGCAGATTGCAATATTCTCAGCACCTTTGCAGTCTGGCTGGAATCCTTTTTGGTTTTTGAGACAGGGTTTCTCTGTGTAACAGCCCTGGCTGTCCTGGACTCACTTTGTAAACAAGGCTGGCCTCAAACTCACAGAGATCCACCTGCCTCTGCATCCTGAGTGTTGCCATTAAAGGCCGGTGCCACGGTGCCCTGCTGGCTAGAATCCCTATTACCATCTGCTCAGCAGCTTCATGCTCATGCATTATTTTCCAATGTATCCATCTTTTCCTCTGAGATACCTTATGCACAACTGCAGATAACCTTGTTTGATACAATCACAGAACACCTGTTTTGTTTTTCTTTTTAAACCATAGCTATCTGAATTTATAATGGTCATTAATCTGTTTTGTTTTTTTTCCTACTGGACTTTACGCTAAAAATAGATCTACTGTGTTCTTCTCACAGTTTAGCTTAATGTAATTAGCACCATAAGTCAGTCTACATCTGTTCAGGACATAAATGAAAGGATGTCAAAATATACAAGCTTTTTAAATAAACAAACAAATAAAATGATATTCATGTATTTTATTTTGTTACTTTTTTCCTTTATCCAGATTCTGGAAGTTCATTAAAACTGCAGGATTCAAGTACTTCATATGCATTAGCAGATCTTAAAAAAATTAATGAACTACTTAGGGAAAAAAATAAAAAAGTGGAAAATGAGAAGAAAGTTCTACAGAAGGAGTTATCAGAAACAAGGGAGGAGAAATCA
Source organism: Meriones unguiculatus (assembly GCF_030254825.1). Lineage (NCBI taxonomy): Eukaryota > Metazoa > Chordata > Mammalia > Rodentia > Muridae > Meriones > Meriones unguiculatus. Next base: position 19,584,292 of record NC_083352.1, read on the forward strand.
AAGTTAAAAGATGAACTGCTGGAACAGGAGGAAGAATTCTGGAACCTGAGGTATGGCATCCCACTTTTTTAAAATTTAATTTAATTCTATTAGTTACACTTTATTGGCTTCCTACTTTTAAAGAAACATGATAACTCTTTTTATTATAGATCTGAAGAGGGAGTTTTTGCTGTTTTTCCTTCTAGAGTTTTGTGGGAGAAAAAAATTCTGTGTCTTATGGATCAAGACCTTGTTGGGAATAATAAAAGAAATTGATAGTCAGTAATAGCATTAATAATTAAACATATACTCTTTAAAATACTAATTTTAATGTGTATATAACAGACATTCTCCATATAGAAAGTTTACTATTTACCACATAGTATTGTGTGAAATTTTATTGTATCAATTTAGAAATAATTCAGCAAGTATTACCATTTAGAAAAATAATTTTTCTGTATTTTGATTATTTACTTTAGATAATCAATATTTATCAATATAGAATTTATTGATCAATATAGGGATTACTATCAATATACAATTATATATTTAAAATCTAGAAGTTTAAAATGTCTTTGATCAATATTTCTAAATTTTTTCAAGTAAGTTTATATTCAGTCATAATTCCACCAACAGAGCACGAAACGATTTTATTGCCTGGAAACTTTTTTTTTTTTTAAAGGATACACTTTTTGAGGGAAGGAGATGTGCTGAAGATGAAACTCATGTTTTTGTACATGCTAACCAGGACTGAATGTTACACAAACAATGGGCTCAGTCTAAATCACCACAAACAAATAGTAAAACTGGAGAAAATTACTAATTATGTTATGAAAGCATCATTTTTATACATAGATTAAAGTACAAAGATATCTTCTTTTTCCCTCAAGACAGGATCTCATGGTGTATCCCTGGTTAGTTCGGAACTCACAGAGATCCAACTGCCTCTTCCTCCAGAGTGCTGTGACTAAAAAAGCACATACTGTATAAAGTGAAGACTTGTCCACGCCAAAGCATGGTTGAGGAGAAGGTTTTTATTGTAGATAAGAAAGAGTGCAACCGGAGACATCTAGAAGAGCCCAGAGTATGGAGAGAAAGTAGTACATTGAACATGCCCAGCACAGTGAACTGTGCCGTGAGAGGAGGAGTCGGGGAAAGAGTGAGGGAGGATGACCTAGAGAGAGGAAAAAAAAAACATAGGGAAGAAAGAGAGAGGGGGTCAAAGAACGGGAAGAGAGAGGATCAAGAAAGGGGGCCAAGAAAGCACATGGCTGAAAGTACAGTTATAGGGGACTCAGAAGCTGGGGGAAGGGAGGACCATGAGCTGGAGGAGTTTAGGCTAGGGGTGGGTTAGAAGAGCTGAGGAGAGAAGCTGCTGGTACCAGGTGAGCCCTGGCAACCAGCACAAGCTCTGGAAAGCTAATAAGCACCACAATTAACCATTTGCTGCAGGTTTCTATTGGACTTGACACAGGTCAACATACCTGCATGGCTGTCCTCTATCATGAAAGAGCACGATGTCCAATATTAGTTAAACTATTTGTTATCCTGTTCCAAGAGGACACTTAAGTTTTTGATAAGATACATGATAATCAACAGAGTAAGCTGAAATTTCTGCAAGGAGCATAAGTGATGTCAGAATCTTTAGTCTTTTTTGGCTAAATTTTTTTTGAGATTATAATTACATTTCTTCCTTCCTTTTTCTTTTTCCACACACTCTCATATACCCTTGATTGCTGTCGTTCAAATTCATGGTCTCTGTTTTTCATTAACTGTGTTACATGCATTTATGTATATATAATTAGTATATGTGTATATAATTAGCATATATATTATTTAATATGAGCTGCTCAGTTTGAATAATGCTTAACTACCTAGTCTTAAATTACAAAACTTAAAATACAAGGCTAGAAAAAAGTAAAATTATTTGGCAACAGAAATTTGTCTTTGTTTTTTCTTTCATTGAAAATAGATTTTCTTCATACAGTTTATCATAATAATAGTTAACCCATAAATCCGTGAGAATTTGCATTTGTAAATTTGCCTTCATGATAAGCACATTTAACTTCAGGTTTACGTTAAGAAAAGAATGCAAGGAGACAAGAAACGTTCACTGCTTTTATAAAACTGTTAAGAAACAATTAAGTGAAAAGGAAAAACAATACAGTGAAAGAGCTGCAGCCACCGAGCACCTGGAGCATCTGAGAGCACGAGAAATGGTCCTGAGGAATGCAAGAGATGCCCTGAAGGAGGTAAGCCAGTGGCCAGGAACCGTCCACATCTTCCCTCGGTTTCACCACCGTTACTTTGGACGAATTTATATATTTGTCGCCGTTGATGGCAGAAATATCATCTGTTAAACAGCTTTTGACACTTTGCATTACTCACCAACCTCTCTTAATCATACACTTACAGAAATTCAAAATAACTGACATGTCAGTGGACAAGATAATATCGTTGTGTATCTACACTATTCCTATATTATTAATTATTATAATTTTTTTATTTTAAAAAATTTATTTCTTTCATTTTTCAAGATTATGATATAATTGGATCATTTCTCCCTTCCCTTCCCTTTCTCCAAACCTTCCCCTATAGCCCTCCCTACTCTCCATCAAATTAATTGGCTCCTTCTTCATTAATTGCTGTTATATACACGTATGTATATATAACATGTGTGTATGTACGTGTCACCCACGCAGTCTGTTTGATGTGATTTGTATGCCTGTTTTCAGGGCTGACTATTGGGTGTTGGGAAACCGATTTGTGTGCTCTTCCCTGGAGAAGACCATCTCTGCCATGCTCAGCAGTCATGAGCATTACTCGTCTGTAGTTCTTTCTGGGGGGTTGAGGCCTCCCAGGCTTTCCCGTGTCCACGTTAGCATGTTTGTTGTTGTCATTGTCACTGTTTAGCATGTCTGTGGGCAGTCATGTTGGTGAGACTTTGTATTCCCTGACATTGCTGGAATACACAACCTAACAGACTCTAACAATCCTCTGCCTCTTACAGTCTTTTTGTCCGCTCTTCTGAAATGTTCCCTGAGCAGTAGGTGAGGGAGGTGCTTTGCAGATGTAATCACTGGGACTGTCTACGCAACTTTGCATTTTCATTTGTTGTGGATTTCTGTAAAGAAATATGTGAATACCACAGAGATACTTAGGCATCCATGTTTATCGTGACATTTAATGATAATAGCCCAGACACGGAACCAGTCTAGACGCTCATCAAGAGTTGGGTGGGTAGAGAAAATGTGGTACATAGAAACAATAGAGTTTTATTGAGCTGTAGAAAAATGAGAGTGTATCATTTTCAGGAAAATAAATAAAACTAGAGGTCATCATGCTAAGTGTAAGCCAAATTTAGGATGATAAGCATGTGTTTTCTCTAATATGCAAATTACAGATTAGAAATGTAGGGCTTGACCTGATATACATATGTGGGGTAGAATTTGTCTAAAGGGGTCGGAGTGGAACAGGAGAGATTAGCACGTTATCAGACAACAACAAACATCAAATATTTTCTTTCCTTTGGATATCTAGAGAATCTTAATGTCACAACAGAGTCCAGTAGCTTCATATTAATATGTCAGCCTGACTCTGGCAGTCAGAATATTGCATATTATTAATGAGTGACTTGACCAAAGCATGTTGTTTACACTGTGGGGTATTATCTGTGCTTAGTGAACAATATCGATAGCAGTTGAGCCATAGATTATTAAAAAGGGATAAGATTATTGTAAGTGAAATGAGTGAAAGTGCCATGAGATACTAGAATCATACTCTGAGGCTCTTGCTCCTATTCTATGGACCTGGTGCTCTTTAAGAGATCAAATTTTATTACAAAACAAAATACAAACATAATATTACTAAAACCAGCGGGTATATATCATCACGTGTTGTATAATCATAACCGTGTGCAATCTCTATTTGGATCTCCCCAGTAACCCAGTGAGATAGACACAGTGATTACCTCTGTCTCACAGATGAAGAGACTGGAGTGCAGAACACGAACACGCTTACAACGAAGAGGCATGCGGTCCTCGGTGGGCCTTGGATTAAGAGGCAGATGTTGAGACATGTGTGCAGGCAATGCACCCACTCTGCAGAGGAACAACTAAAGGCTGAGATGTCATGTCCATGTGCCTCATCATTAGTAGAGCCATTGCCATTTACGTGTCTTGGAAGTCTTTGTACATGAGTGATGGTGTTAGCATTAGGGATGCAAAAATACAGACACCACATGGCTGGTTCTTTTTTCCCACTTCCCCAGCTTTTCAACATCTATATTAGATAACATACAGTTTAAATTTAAGAATAATGTATTTCAGTCCTAGAGAAATATCAAGGCACATTTGTATGGCAAGAAAGACAGGGTAATTACTTCAGGCTCCGTGAGCTGCACTACTCAGCTGTTTGGGAAGTTTCAATACCAAGGTTGCCACAGACAGCATGTTCACCAAGGGATCTAGCTGTGGCCCACAAGACTTCAGCGCATTATCAATTGTTGGCTACATTTATGATATAACATTAGTAAAATTACTTTCAATCTTTTTCCTTTAGTTGCAAGGAGCACAGGATCAACATATAGAAGCTATGAAAACTGCTCAGAGGATGAAAGATCACTTACAAAGGTATCATTTAAAGCAGCATATAACATAACATGAGCATTTATAAAAAAAGAAATAAGAGGTGTGATAAGAGCAGTATGTCAGCTGTGACAATAACACGTGTGTGTAAAGCCTGGGGCTTGTGCTTTAAGCCACTTGAAACACAATTCAGATTTTTGGAAGTAGTTCAGTAGAGGAAGATGTGCTTGCATGAATGACAACCTGGGATAAACTATACAAAAGAAAGAAAGAAAGAAAGAAAGAAAGAAAGAAAGGAAGGAAGGAAGAAAGAAAGGAAGAAAGAAAGAGAAAGACAGCTTTTTATATTATACCCCAAATTTGCACATTCTTACAAAGTAGAGCTGGAAAAAAATGATATAATTTCAAAACCACATACTTTTTAAATGTCATAATTTATGTAGTTTTATTTCAAATAAAATTTCAAAAATGATGTAGCATTTCATAAGGAAAGAGGAACTATAAAGGGGGGGAGCAAGTGACTGTGACAGGACACCAGTGGCATGCAAACAGGATGGGGCTATGGGGAGGAAGTGGATCAGGCTGGATAAGGGATATCCAGTGGATATCCAAGTGGATAAGGGATGAGGAAGGAGATTAGGGGCAAGGAAGAACAATGCTTAATGATATTCATGAATAAAATGTCAACAAAATCCATTAACTTGTAAACCAAATTTGAAAACATTTAAAAAGTATGTGGTATTAAAATTGGTTTGTGAAAAATGACCATTTTAAAACTTTTTTTTTTAGGGTTGAGCATGAGAATTTTGAGTTAAAAGTTAAAGTAAGGAAGCAAGCTAAGAAAATCGAAGAGCTTCGTGGATATCTTCGTGAAAAATTGGAACAAAATGCAAAATTGGTAGGTCAATGTCATTACTTACTGTCATATTAAAAAGGCATTCTCTTTCCTAATAATGTATGGGGATATTTTTAGGGACCAAATTAAATTTCTCACTGATAGATATTCATTGCATTCTTACGGACACTGCTTGCTACTACTGCTGCTTAGGTCACCATGACTTTACACAGGAAGCTGATGCATTGATAAAACTGATGGCTTTGGTAGTAGTTGATTATGTAACAGAAAGGCTCTTTGGAACAAAGCTCTCATATGGTCATATATATATATATATATATATATATATATGCATATAGAAAGCATTCAGAAGAAAACAGTTGGCAATCAGTTCATGGAAAATTCCACTATCATCAAAGAAAATAAGATGAAGTGTAGCGGTCAACATCCTAAGGGTGAAGGCTCGATTGTATTCACCAGCCTGAACAGAGACACAACCCCTTCTTGGTAGAACGGGTGGTGGGTTCTTCCTTTCTTGAGAAACAGACTGCACTTGCAGTTGAGTGTTTTCCTCTTTGCGCATACTTTCTGTGTCTCCTTAATGTAAGCTGACAAGCAGTGCTTGTTACATTCCTTTTTAGAACTTGGTGTCTACTGTGGATTTTATTTGGATTCGTGTCACTGTAAGACGCACTTCCACGAATCTCTTGTGTGAACCTATGCAAGTGAATCTAGGGCCTCTGGAGTCCAGAAGAGGGCGCCAGATCCCTCAGAGCTGATGGTATGGGTGCTTGTGAGCCGCCCAACATGGGTGCAAGGAACCAAACTCGGGTCTCTTGTAGGAGCCGAATGCATTCTCTATCACTGGGCTGTTTCTCCACCTGATAAATAATTTTGAATAAGCTCTTCATTATTGGCTGTCAACGGAGCTATATTCAAATAATGTTTTTGGACCTTAAAACCTATTAGGAAATGTGAGGCTTTATGAAGACATAACAAAGGGCCTTACACTCGTGGTCCTTGGTTTCCTCTTTAGACCTTGTGTTTTCGGTGGTACCCTCTATTTGGTCTTATCTCAGAAGGCACTTATTTTAGCATTATTTGGTAACTTGGCATGTGGAAATTCTATACATTAGAAGTACATACTTTTGTACTGTACATCCTGGTTCTTTCGGATTTGACAGTCTTTTCTGTAGCTCTTTTCTCACATAAGTTTTGCCTCTGGCTCTTTTCCTGCCAATCTCACTGAAGGACATGAGTCTTTGAGTAAACACTCTCTTTAAAGCCCCATGCTTCTTTCATTTCTCATGCTCTCAAATTATTGCTCATGCTCTCAAATTATCCTCAAATTAGATTCCTCATTGTTGATAGTTCTGAACTGAGTCCACAAATCTTTGAATTGCCTAGTTACATGAGGAGTTACCTGAGAACGATTCAGGGTGGGGATCACTTAGCTTGCTGATGACTACTTTCCTAAGAAGATGGTTTCAATACACACACACACACACACACACATACACACACACACTCACAAACAAACACACCAAAAGTGCACAAAAAAGAATGAAAAATAGTTGTGAGTCACCATGTGGGTTCTGGGGACCAAACCCAGGTCCTTTGCAAGAGCAGCAAGTGCTCTTAACCTTTGACTTTTCTCTCCAGTTGATGATGATATGTAGTTTTCAACAATTTAAAACTGCTGTTTGAATCATTTACTCAAAAAGTAAAACTATCAAACGTACAGTAAATATCTGTATATTTCCCCTAAATATTTATTTAAATCTGCTTTAGACGCAGGCAGGTGCTCAAGAAACTCTGGAGGAATTATGTGAGAACGACATTTGCCCAGTGAATCAGACAGGACTCAGAATCCAAAGTCTGCAGTCTGAATCCCCCCCAAGGAAAACTGTGCAAGACCCAAATGCAAGTGCCCAGAAAAGCTATGAGCAACAGTGTATAGAAGAATTAAAGATGAGCAACGCATTGTTATATGAACGAGTCAAGTGAGTGAAACCAACGAATTGCAGAAAATGGAGTGACCTCAGTTTTTCTACAAGGCAAAAACTTCAGTGAGCTAGTTATGAGATTAGTGGGTGCAAGTGAGCCAGCCAAAATAATATTGGGAAATAATCTTAGATAGTACAAAAAACTCACCTTCAAAATGTTGTTCTGGGATAGACTGGATTATTTCCTCCCTTTTGATTATACATGGGATTTCTTCCATTATTGCCCTTGCATAGTTGTTTGGTATAAGTTTGCATGTTAGCTTGCCAATAAGTAGAAACGCAAGAGTCTGGGTGCTGTTTGGAAGGCTGTAACAAACCCTATGGGCCAACTGTACCCTTCTCGTACACAGTCCCGAGCTTCCTACAGTGGCTTTACCTGTCTGTTCCCTTTAGTGTTACCACCAATCACTGCCCACTGTCCAAAGCTTAATTTCCCCCATGCTCTGTAAAATGTTGAAGCTAAAGGCTTGGTGATGTCCTTCAGGAGACTGTTCTTTTGCCTTCCTAAACTTGTTTACTAAATACAAATACCCATAAAATTGTTCTGCTTTATTAATCATATATGTTTAAGGAATATAATATAATAAGCTATATTATCAAACCTGCTTTTATAACCACATATGTTAACACATTCTTAATGCTGTGGATGTGTTATAACATTTTCAGTTAAAACATCTCTGCTCCAACCTTAAAGACTGTATACGCAGGCCCCTCCCAGAGCGCGGCATTTTTACCTGTGAAGTCATATGCCTTTGATAGCTTGTCTCTCCTGCTGATATTGTTGAGTGTACTTGTCACCTCAGAATTTCCCTAGAAATAAATCCAACCCTTTGGAATAACTTGAAATCTGTAATTGCACGCACAGCAGTCATCCTCTTATGTGCTCTCCAGTGTGAAGACTGTTTATTGGGGGAGATTCTGTGCGTTTTTGCCTTTAAAATACGGGGAGCCACGTGTGGACAGACGAGATCTTTACAGTGTCTGCCCTTTCAGTATTTACAGGAGACTGCGTGAATCTCGCACACAAGTTCACATCGCGGTGGAGCAGGGCACGCCTCCTCCGGACACATCGAGGTTTGCGCTCGAGAGCCCCTGCATGGCAAGCACCACCTGTCACAGACGTTTCTTCCCGTGGGAGGCCGCGGTTCTCCCAGGAAACATGAGGCCTTGTAGTGACTGCGTGCAAAGCTACCCCAGGACGGTTTGTTGTCTTGTCATTTCCTCTGTTTTCAGATGTGTGGGGATTCCTGCTTTCAGTTTTGTGTACCACCAAAGGGCTTATTGAATGTGCCTATTAGGTAAATGTCCAATATGTTGATTATGACAGAAGACAGTCCACTCTTTTTCTAAAGTGTCAAAGGTCCATTGTTTCCCAGAAGTTTAAGTAACCGTAACTGAACAGAGGGGTTTCACACGTTGTTCAAAAGGTATACTCACATGGTTTCAAAGCGGATACACGGTGGGCAGACTTGGAGGTGCCTGTGGAAGCCTCTGGATGGCAACAGCTTGATCCATCTTTACAGCGCCTGCCTGCTTCCCCGCAGATACCCAGCTCTGCACGCTTACGGGGTGAATTACTAGAATCCAACACTTCACCACTCATGGGTGTTCATAATTTAAAGTAACTTGAATGAATGCTTTCAGTGTAAGAACTAAATGAAACAAAATGGAAATCAACTTTTAGAAGTAGATTTTTCCATTTTCTTAATTGGGAAGATATCCTTGTGATTTAACCTAAAGCATGTTCGTGTCGGTATTTAAAAATATGCTCACGACTCCGCAGTTCTTGCTAGTATTCCAATAACTGTAAATAGTGTAACGAAGAAAATGCTTGCATTTTCAAAGTGAAGGTCACTTGGGCCTCTGTATTTCACCCTTATTTGAATGAGAAAGATGACAGTGATACCAAAATAGCTTTTAAGTAAAAGCCCCTATCATTGAAAACTGTTTATAGTCTCTGTGTGCAAGTTGTTCAGTAAAACTGGAAAACTGGAAACTGCCCCACACTACCTTACTGACCAGGTGTATGCTGTATTCATCTTCAGACGTGTGCCCACTTCTGAGAATCTAAGAGTGGCTTCCACATGGCAGAATGGGCAAATAAAAAGTTCAAGTGTACTTGTCTCAGTATGAAATATAAGCCTGAACCAGGAGAAATAGCATAAACAGAATACTCATTTCAATAAGAAATACAAATACAAATATCCAAGTGGGTTACATAGTGATGGGAAGAGGGACTGCCTCTGACATGAACTGATTGGTCTGCGCTTTAATCACCTCCCCCTGTGGGGGGAGCAGCCTTACCAGGCCACAGAAGATGACAGTGCAGCCACTCCTGATGTGATCTAATAGACTAAGATCAGAAAAAAGGAGAGGAGGACCTCCCCTATCAGTGGACTTGGGGAGGGGCATTCGTGAAGAAGGGGGAGGGGAGGGTGGGACCGGGAGGGGAGGAGGGAAGGGCTTATGGGGGGATACAAAGCGAATAAAGTGTAATTAATAAAATAAAAATAAATTAAAAAAAGAAGGATTTAAAATGTACTCGTTGACTCTCAAAAATTTTCCCTGCAGTTGTATGATTGAAGGGCTGATGTTAGTGTAAGAGCTAAGAGCTGGTACTAGCTTCTGAGAAGCAGGTTTGTTGTGGTCACTACACCCACTGACAAGTGTTACAGTTCGGTGGGATTGAGTAAGAGGCTGATGACGAAACCACGTGAGTCAGCCACAGTCATGATTTAATGTGCTATGAAGAGGACAAGGCTCACAGCAAAGCTTTCCTGCTGCAGATGAAAACTAGACAGTCCCAGGAGAATGTTCATAGAGAATGGGTGTCTTCATCTCATTCCAAAGTCACACGAGGATAAAAAAGTACAGTGATAATAAGACAATGGTTTTCAAATAAAATTACCTCAGTAAATTATGACTTCAATGAACTTGGACTACCTACAACTATTAGAATGTTTCTACGGGACAGTTACACTAGAATACAAATGCAACCATATTTTAATTTTTAAAGTTTATCCTTATTAGTGAAGTCTTGTATTTTTAGCAAATATATTGTACTAATTTAAACAACAGGAAAATGGAAAATATAAATGAACTTGAATTCTTTTTTTAAATATATAAGCTTTATTATAGGAGGTTAACTTGAAATTAACACACTGAAATTAACCAGTCTACACATTCCAATGAAACCAAATATATTTTTATGCACTTATCCACTGCCCAAACCCAAACAATTCTTGATTAGAGTTAACTCTTCAAAGAAAAGCAAAGAGATTATAACACTATTTTTTTTCCTCAAATCTATCATGAATTTTTCATTCTTTTCTTTTTGTAGTGGATAAATGCAGAAAAATATATCTGATAGTAAAAGCATAAGGTCCAACGTGAAGGCCCACAGTTGCAGAATGGCTATTCTGTCTTCACTGAGGTGTGTAGACTTTGGGTCTGGTTAATTTTTAGTGTGATTTTTACTTGTAAGTTTTTTATGATAATAATAATTAAGTTTTAATAAAACTAAATAGGTAGAAGGCTGGAAAGATAGCTCAGATGTTAAGAGCACTGACTGTTCTTCGAAAGGACTCAGATTTGATTCCCAGCACCCACATGATGACACCCAAGCATATATAAATCCAGTTTCTGGGGATCTGCTACCCTCTTCTGGCTGTGTAGGAATTGCACATGCATGGTGCACAGACAAACAGCAAGGTAAAACAACCACACACACACAAATAAATACATTTAAAAAATAACTCAGTTGATAAATAAGAAGAAAAAAAATCACCCACTTTTTCATTTTCCCCTAGTTGTGTTAGGCTTATCACATTTATTAGATGTTTCTAAGAGCATTAATCATGAACTCATAAGATAGTTTTAAGAAAGAATGAGTCTCCAGAGTTTTAAAACTACTTTGTATGCTTTCTCAAAGATGGAAGATGAAGAAAAATCAATCAAAGAACTTGCAGAATTAAAACAATCTTTAGAATATAAGTTGCATGAGCAACAGAAGAAAAATGACGAAATAGAAAAGGAGATTATTGGGTAAGATTTTAGTATTCCAAATATTGTCAACCATTCATATTAGATTTATTTTTAGTAAAACTAGAAGCAAGTTCATTTATCTTTTTCATAAAGAACCGTATGTGGGCCTACAGATGGCTCAGTGTATAGAAGGGCTCTCTGCCAACCATAGCAAGCTGAGGCAGATCTTGAGACCCACAAGGTAAAAGCAAAGAAGAGCTCCCAATACATGTGCCCGCGTACACACACACACACACACACACACACACACACACACACACACGAGGATTAAACAACAACCAAATAACTGCATCTTAAACTTTAGAAACTGCTACACAATCTGAACTTTTTCACTTCTTTGTTGAGACAGGGTCTCATGTATATCCTGACCCGGTTCCCATGTTTCTCCTCTCACACTTAGCCTGGATGCTTTTAGAACATGAAAATATTATGAAACACGACACTCTCCAGAGTTATAAATGAGTAAAGAATTTTGTAAAAGTGTACTTTTTCATGTCCTTAGGTGAACTTTGGGTTAAAGCTCAGTAGTATTTGTAAGAGTCCTGTAAATAGATGCAAAGTCAGTTATTTGACTGTGGCATATTTTATACCAATTGTCTTCATACTCTTTATGTAAGATAATAATTACATAAAATGCTTTAAAGAAATTTTAGATTAAAATTAGATCATATATTATAGGTATACTTATTTTACATAATTAGAACATACTTAAGGAATTGTTAAGCATTTTAAATTCTTGCAGATTTAAGAAACTCTTGAAAATGAAAAAAATTGGCCATGAAATTGGAGAATGTAGTTCAACTGGGGATTCAAAAACTGGTCGTTTTTAAGGCACAAGGTTTGTTCAAAGACAAAAGTTCACTTCCTTTTTTTCTTTCTTTCTTCCTATTTTCCTTCCTTCCTTTCTTTCCTTCTTTCTTTCCTCTTTTGTTTTGAGAAAGTACAAATCTCTCAGTACTTTGAGCAACGCAATGATCATTTGTAAGACCATTGCAGGCTGAGTGTATGGACAATGCTTACCTTTTCTCTTAAGACTGTCCGCTGTTGACAGGGGCCTAGCATAACTGTCTTCATGGGGCACTCCCTTCTCTGAGAAGAAGGAGAGAAGAGAATGGGGGGGTGAAGGTAGGTATGGGAGGAAAAAAAGGAGGGGCCTGGAATCAGGCTGTAAAATAATTAAATAAATAAGTGAATAGAAAGTTAAAAAAAGAAAAATATTGGAACTATGTTCTCTCTCCCTACAGAACTGTACCCATAGACATACGGCTCTAAGCTCTGGCATTGTGTGTGAACAGCAGATCTGGAATTCGAACCGAGACAGTGTGGTTTAGCACCTACAGTATATGTCTATAAAATGTTCCGTTTTCATTTTCTATTAAAACAATTGGTAGAGAAATAATACCTCTGTGTCATTTAGAATACTGATTCATTAAAAAGAAGGTTTTCTCAAAAGAAAAATATCTCTGGACCTTGGAGAAGGGAGTCTTCTTTTTCCTCTATACCTATTATTCTTAGGTTTTGTCTTTTCATATTGTCTTGCATTTCTTGGACGGTCTGTGTCAGGAATTTTTCGGATTTAACATTTTCTTTGACAGATACATTGATTTCTTCCATTGTATCTTCTACACCTGAGATTCTTTCTTCCATCTCTTGTAGTCTGTTGGTTATGCTTATCTCTGTAGTTCCTGTTTTCTTCCCTAGATTCTTCCTTTCCATTATTTCTTCCATTTGTGTTTTCTTTAATTTTTCCAATTCTATCTTCAGGTCTTGAGTTGTTTTGTTTACTTCCTTCACCTGTCTGATTGTACTTTCCTGTTTTTCTTTTAGTTCCTTCAACTCTGTTTCTATCATTTCATTCAGTGTTTTAAGCATTTCCTTTCTAAAGGCCATAAACTGTTTGGCTGCAGCTTCCTCTATTTCTTTACGGATGGCAATATTCTGTTTGAGTTTATCTTCCTCTATGTCTTTACGTATCTTATTTGTTTCCTCTGTTATCATCTTCATGAGCATACTTGTTAGGTCATCTTCTTGGATTTCAGTTATGGTGGGGTGTCCAGGGCTAATTGCCCCTGGGTAACTGGGTTCTGGAGATGCCATATTGCTTTGTCTTTTGTTGCTTGAGCTTTTACGCTGGCCTCTACCCATTGTGTTATCTTAGGTGTTTGGGGTTATTTTCTAGTGGTTCCTGGGGATCCTGTGGTGGAGAAAATCCCCTTTGCAGAAAGCTGGTTTTTCCTGAAGGATGTCTTCTCAGCTTTTTGGGTATAGTCCCTGGATGGCTGGTGTTTTTTCAGGAGTTGCTCACCTCAGGGATATAGACCTGAGTGGTAACTGTGGTCTTTGTTAGTCGAGAGGGTTCTCCTCTCACCCAGGGAAGTCCTGAGGGCAGCTGCCCTGTTTCTGGGTTTCTTGTTGTAAATTTAATGATCAGCTGCTGTGACCCAGTTGGACATCAGGCGCGCCTCAACTGTTTGTGCCTGTGTCTGGAGCACAGCTGAGTGCTGGCGCCTCGGCCCCACTAGACTGCTAGACTTTTTCTAGGGAAGGATTGGGTAATTCATAGAAACAGAATGGTGGATCAATGGAACCGAACAGAGGACCCAGAAATAAACCCACACACATATGGACACCTGATCTTTGACAAAGACGCCAAAACCATACAATGGAAAAAAGATAGCATCTTCAACAAATGGTGCTGGTCTAACTGGATATCTACATGTAGAAAAATGAAAATAGATCCATACTTGTCACCCTGCACAAAACTGAAGTCCAAGTGGATCAAAGACCTCAACATAAAACCAGACACATTAAATCGGCTTGAAAAAAAAGTGGGAAATACCCTAGAACTCATTGGTACAGGGGAAAACTTCCTGAACAGAACACCAACAGCACAGGCTCTAAGAGCAACAGTCAATAAATGGGACCTCATGAAACTGAAAAGCTTCTGTAAAGCAAAGGACACCGTCATCAAAACAAAGCGACCACCTACAGATTGGGAAAGAATCTTCACCAACCCTTTATCTGACAGAGGACTCATATCCAGTATATATAAAGAACTAAAGAAGCTGAAAAGCAGCAAACCAAGTAATCCACTTAAAAAATGGGGAACAGAGCTAAACAGAGAATTCTCTGTAGAGGAATACCAAATGGCAAAGAAGCACTTAAAGAAATGCTCAACCTCACTAGCCATTAGGGAAATGCAAATCAAAACAACCCTGAGATTTCACCTTACACCCATGAGAATGGCCAAGATCAAAAACTCAAGTGACAACACATGCTGGAGAGGTTGTGGAGAAAGGGGAACCCTTCTCCACTGCTGGTGGGAATGTAAACTTGTACAACCACTCTGGAAATCAATCTGGCGCTTTCTCAGACAACTAGAAATAGCGCTTCCTCAAGATCCAGCCATACCACTACTAGGCATATATCCAAAAGAGGCTCAAGTACACAAAAAGGACATTTGCTCAACCATGTTTGTAGCAGCTTTATTTGTAATAGCCAGAAGCTGGATACAACCCAGATGCCCCTCAACTGAAGAATGGATGCAGAAATTGTGGTACATCTACACAATGGAATATTACTCAGCAATGAAAAATAAGGAAATCATGAAATTCACAGGTAAATGGTGGGATCTGGAAAGGATCATCCTGAGTGAGTTGTCCCAGAAGCAAAAAGACACACATGGTATATACTCACTCATATAGACATACAACATAGGACAAACCCACTAAAACCTGTGCATCTAAAGAAACTAAGCAAGAGAGAGGACCCTAACTAAAATGTCCAATCCCCATCTGGAAAGGCAAAGAGGATGGACATCAGAAGAAGAAGAAAACAGGAAACAACCTAGGAACCTACCACAGAGGGCCTCTGAAAGCCTCTGCCCTTCAGACTATCAAAGCAGATGCTGAGCCTGATGGGCAACTGTTCGGCAGAGTGAATGGAATTTTAGGTAAGAACTGGGAAATAGTAAGAGCTGGATAGGACAGGGTCTCCACAAGGAGAGCAACAGAACAAGAAAATTTGAACACAGGGAACTTCCCAGAGACTCATACTCCAACCAAGGACTATTCATAGAGATAACCCAGAACCCCTGCACAGATGTAGCCCAGGGCAGTTCAGAGTCCAATTGGGTTACATAGTAATGTGAAGAGGGACTGCCTCTTGGATGAGTACTTTTGCATGGACTTTTTGCCTGAATACTTCTACACAAGTACTCTTGCATGCTAAGTCATGCAGTCAACTGCTTTGACTTTGAAGTGGCTGACAGTGGCATGCCTCTTTCCATCCTATCTGCACAGGACAGATAGTATCTGCACAGACAGCAGGGATGTCATTTCCCTCCCTCCTTGCCAAAAATTGTCTTCCTTTAAAAATTTTTTTGCATTGAAAAAGTTGTCATCAAAGTGATATAAAGTGGGATTTCATTCACAAATTATAATAACTAATGAGATGACATGGTTTACATATTTTGTTCACATGCTTATATTACTAACTTGCATATCCTTGTTGGAGAAATGCCATTTAGATGATTTTTCCATTTTAAAAATGGCGATCTTGCAAAGTTTTATTTACATACGTCTTTATGTAGATCTCAGTCCATTGCCAGATATATAATTTCCAATATTTTCTGCCATTTAGTGACTTGCCTTTGCAGTTGGTTGCTGTAATTTATTTCAGCCACCATAGTATTTAACTCCAGAGGTCTTGCTGATCTGTCTGTTCTTCCTGTTTCCAATCAAATAAGTTATTGACAGCTTTAGGCAGGAAGCTTCTTTTTTCTGCATTTTGCTTTAAAATATTTATTTAAACATTTCTTTCACTTAGCTATTATATATATATATGTACGTTTGTGTATATATATGAGATGGAAAAGTAGACAGATAAATAGGTAGATGATAGAAGAATACATGATATAGATAGATGATAGATAATAAATGATATAGATAGATGATAATGTGTGTGTGTCTGTGTGTGTGTGCTTGCATTCGTGCATGTGAGCATGTGCACACGCATGCGTGCACATGTGTGTTTGGATGAATTTGTACATGCAAGGTCAGAACACAACCCAGGGTGACACCTCTACCAGGTAGGTATGTCCAGTTGTTTACCATGACTATACACTCAGACATGTATCTTCTTGCTTCCTGTTCTTCCTTGTGTACTAAGGTGAAGAGACATTCTAGAGACACACATGATTGTAAGAATTTGTAGCAGAAGGGATATTTAAATAGCTCCTCAATGATCCCATGCTCTTCTCATCTGCTGTTTGTCATTAATAAATTAGGCTCTGCATTTACTTGCCTCCCCTCTTAAGAGGAGATCAACTTCCATGGGAGGAATTATTATTTCTTACTATTTTCTAGTCAATCCATATGTATCTTTAATTACTCCTTTTAAGTATTGAAGGTTCAGTGTCCCAAGCCACATTTATTTTCTTTCTGTACCTTTAGTTGACTTTGTCCACTTCACTGTAGTCTGAAATTGGTTCATAATTAAGATGTCAAATTCAGGAGTGATGCCAAAGGTAACAAGGATGGTACAGCCATCTCTTAAGATATTTCCATCAACTGACAAACTGTGGTTAAGGGAGCGACTTAAAGCACCACACATGATCTGAATTTTCAAGTCTTTTGTGATTGGCAGAATTCAGAAGGGCTTTCTCTCTACAGATGTCTGTAATTTGTAAATGATTTTATTTCCTCAGATGACAGAATGAGATGAGAACTGTTTCTAAGCCTTTCTAGTTCTTTCTGAACTCTGGCTGGCTGGTTCAACTCAGATATTCTGGCCCAAACTCCTCTTCAAGCTGACTGATTCAAACTGGCTTTTTATGGATTCTGACTAAATTGCTCTGCCTGGCCTCAAACTAATTCTGGCCAGATCTTCTGATCTTCTGGATCTTTCTGTCCTCACCTGTGTCTACTCTCTGGGTAGTTGCCAAGACATGGTTATTTGTTGTTGTCCCGGACAAATTCAGAAGTCTTTTGTTCAACTGAAATCATTTTAGGTAGGGCTTCATTTTTTTTTTTTTCTAAAAATGAAGAAACAATTCCACAGCAGAATTTCTGGTCCTATGGCTCTTTCAATCTTTGACCCTTCTTCCATGGTGTTCCCTGAGCCTTGGGGGAAAGGATTGTGTCATGGGTGTATCCATTAAGTCCAGGCTCCACATGATCTATTAGTGTTTGCATTATGACCTATTGTGTTTTTCTGTGTTGTTGCCTGCCCATTTGCTACAAAGAGATGTTTCTCTGATGTGGGGTGGGAGCTTCACTCATTTGTGGGTATACGGATAAGTTTTAGAATAAATTTAAGAATTATGTTAGTCTAGAAACATGGCAGTAGTAGGTTCTCTCCTAAGATCCATGATCTCACTAGCCCTGGGTAACTTGCTAGGTTCCTAGTACCAGGCACGATTTTTCTCCTGTTGAGTAGGCCTCAAGTCCAATCAGACAACTATTAGTTACTAATAACATGTGAGTGCCGCTATTGTTCCTTTGGGGATCTCTTGTCATGCTGGTCATTGATGCAGCTCATAGCTATCACAGATGGATAAGACTATTGATTGTTTGCCCTCCTTGTCAAATTACATAGCAATTTCTGGTCCAGTGAAAGCTAGATCAGCAGGTCACTTTTAGTACTGCTTTTAAAACTTCTTGTAAGTTTGCTTTTTTATCTGTTCTTAGCCACTTCAACATACCACATTCCCCAAATTTTGAGTTATCACCATCTGTCAACTCAATTCATCTTGTTAATTTCAGTTTAGGAATGCGAACTGTTGTTGTACTGGGCTTTTCATCGATTTTTCATTATGTAAGTGAGCATGTACATATTTCAAGAGCAGTGAGATTTGTTGTTGTTGTTGCATTTGGGCGATATGCTTGGTGTAGAGAGGGGTCTACCAGATCTCCCTTAATCCCTGGTTGTAATTTCTTCTCTTCCACCTATTCTGTAGTCATCGTTGAACTTGTGTCATTTACTATATTTAGATATTTCACCAGCCTGAATGAGCACTCACTCCTCTGTGCATGAAGATTACACTAAGCTCATACATGGAAGACTCACCATTGTGATTCGTACGAGGCTCCACATCCAAACCTTTTGAGAAACTTGTGTGTAATTAGCCTCTTGTGTCCTGTCTGCACGGCACAAAATGTGCTAACTGCAAGTTGGAAGTTCGGAAGTTCAGACTTCCATAAGCATGGTATTTGTTTTGACAAATACCACAAAGTATCAATCTTTTTATTTTTTTTTCTAATTTTTCTTCTTTAAAAATTTCTGAGATGCAACTGCTTGTATCTGAGAGTAACCTGTGTGCTTGATAAAATCTGGCCTTCCTGTCACACTGATTGCAGACAGTTCCTTAAGCACATTCCCCATGGAATCCTTGCCACACTGTGCTCTGCGCATCTTGAATCTCCTGTTCACACCAGTTATCTTTCCATAGGAACAAAAAGACCTGTGAAAATTTTGGACATCCTGCTGTTATCCAGTGTTCAAGCTCAAGGCAAATCCCCAAAGATCAACGTATTGTCCATTACTGTTTTATGACAAAGACAACAAATGCTGCCCAAATTCATGAACTGTCTGAAGTTCATCCTTTTCTTCTTGGACACATCTCCCACGCATAGTCATCACTAAGCTTGGACATACACATACAGTCTTCCAAAACTTCAAGTGTAGAAACTACATGCAGAGCTATGGAGACCTAGCAAGTCAATGGTGTACTGGGGCTTATTTTATTGTTTCCTTTTTTTTTTCTTCCTTGAGTTGGCCTCATTGAGGCTGATGCTATGGAAATCTTTTCATCTTTTCTCCTAAAAATGTACTCACCAATTTTAACCAGATAATACATAATTCTTTTGCTGTTTTAGTTACTGTTTGAAATCTTATTATCAGTGGTGTTCTTCCTTGTTTCTTTTGCAGAAATGTGGCTAGACTTTGTCACACGATTTGGTGGGCAGATACCCTATATCTCTCCCATGGATAAAGGAGTTAATGTGGCAGCCTTGACATGCTGTAGTGACATCTCCTGGGACCACAGCATCTGCACAGAACATCCAGCTAACTTTAACTGCAGCCTCGGAAACCTGGCTTTTAGTGGAGCAAGATCCCCTGGTCTGGGTGCAACCTATGAGCAAAGACGACACAGCACTGTCCTTAATAATTTCTTTAATTAAACAGTTAATTTGTATTTCAAAAACTACCATCTTGTTACTTGATTACTAGTTTCCTTTTCCTTTTTTCTTTTTGTCCTTTATTTGAGATCAAGATGATTTTTTTTATAATCTTGTTTAGTTTTTCATTTTTATGCGCTCTCCTTCTTATTTTTAAATTCACCGAAGTGATTACAATGCAATTTTTTCTCATTTAATAAAGTTGCAATGAGTTAGTATTAGTTTCCCACCATGTTCTCAAGGAGAAAAGTGACACTTTTCCAGTATCATGTTCCACGTTTTTCAGCTCTTCTTTCTTCAGAACCTCCGCACTCAGCACATAGCTTCTTACAATCCATGACTGCGTTTCCCCTCCTATCGTCACAGCTCTAAGCCCTTCCATCAACCTGATCCCTTGCTCAGGACCCCTTGCTAATTGCCCAGTGCCTCCAGGGAAAACACAGAGAATGGTGGCCTCACCTCTGTGTCTGCCTTTTTAGATCTGAGTTTTTGTTACTCCATGATGACTCAATTTAAAACACTTTTATTCTGATTTTCATTTTTTAGAGTGAAGAGGACTCGCATCCATGGATCAGATCAGGATGGCCTGTGTTTGCTGCCCTTTTCCACTGCTGTGATAAGGTATCTAACAAGAATCAACTAAGTTTGAAGGGATAGTTTTTGCTCTCAGTTGAGAAGCTGTAGCCCATCATGGCAGGGAAGGGATGGCAGCAGGCACAGGGCAGCTGGCCACGCTGCCTCCATAATCAGGAAGCAGAGAGATGAGGAAGTGGGGCTAGATAATAAATCTTAACCTTCACCCCTGGAGTGATTGCTTTTAGGCCACACCTGAAGGCCCACATTAGCTCAGAACCAAGTGTTCAAACACATGACCTATATGAATATTTCTCATACAGGACATCTCATATGGCTGTTTTTATAAGGTTATCTGAGTTAATCACTGAGTTTATTATACCTCTTTAAAAAAATAACCTCCTGGATATCTTCAGATACTTTAATCTTCTGGCCAGTATAGATCTTCTTTTCTGCATAGGTTAGAGACCATCGTTGAGTTCAAGTGCTTTTACCGTCTTGTCTGATTAAAGCAGGGTAAGTTGACACTCCTGTAGGGCACCGCCCTGCCTGGAGCATTGATGCTCTCAGATAGTTGTTCAAAGCTAAGACCATAACCAAGAGCCAAAAATGTCATTTCACTTTTATTTTCATTGTTATTTTATTGGCATACTAAACAGAAAGACAATATGAAGAAGAAATGCATGCCAGATTAAAGAGAAACAGGCATCTTTATAATTAAGTGAGCTTATTTTAATACATAACTACTTGACTCAGAGATAGAACCTTTGCATTGAAACATTACTTTCTGGAAATTGCATTGGTCCATATATGTAGTTAGAAAACATCTTTACAAGGACCAAGGTTTTGGGTAAAGGCATAAGCTGGCTGTGTACCATGACCACAGGCTGTGCCGCTAAACTTGGTACTGGATAGAGTAATGACATTAAGCTGTTGAATGCTCATAGGATGCAAAGTGGACTTCACATTACCTTCTGTGATATATTCTGACCAATAATATGAAATCAGAAATACCGTCTGGATTGCTGTTGTCACTTTAGACTACAAGAAATCCAAGGGAGAATGGAACAAGCCAGATGACATATGAAGCAAGCTGAGTGGGAAATGAAAAGGCAGAACATTCTTGCTGATAACTAAGTTAGTTCTCCCAAGAAACCACTGCCAATGAAGAGACTGACGCGGACTTAGAAGACACAATAGTCCAACACTGCTGCAGGTCCTAGTTTAGACAGACTAACTGTAAAGCTAAAGTACTTGTGAGGCAGAAAAACCTCAATTAAGTATTTTGTTAAATATGATAATATTGCTTTGTAAATGTTCTTCCAAAATAAATAACTCCCTCAAAGTACACATTGAAAATGATGCACACAGAGTTAGAAATTCTGGGACAGGCTACACAAGAGTGTACTTTTTTTTTTTTTTAACCATTGTAGTTAAACAATCCAATTAAAATATTTGTATTTGGTATCTTGTTTAATTAGTGAAAGTACATTAAATAAGCCTTATGTGATACATTAGGGTCATAATGGAGGTGATGCTGACACAAGTTGGAAACTAACCCTAAATTAAACAGAACAGTTGAGAACAATCATGTTCTAAATCACATAGTACAAAGTGAATCATCAGAGACAAGAGGTCAATGGGGCTGTGTTCTATGAAGACCACCTGAGGAAGTGAGGCTATGAGCTAAGATCAACTTGGGAAGCTATCTTTTGTCTCTCCTTTGCATATTTTTATGTGCCTAACACACACATAGAGAAAGAAATACATATATATATATATATATATATATATATATATATATGTAGATACATTTGCCTTGCAATATCCACTGGTTGGAAGTAGATGGCCAATTTCAACCTTTTTTTTTTCTTGGCATACATTTGAAATTAAATTTATTTTTCCTGGTTGTTTTGTTTTATATTCATATACCATGTCTAGTGTATATGATTTGGTGTGTCTATGTAGGTAGGGCAGCCTACGAGACTTGCTTCTCTTTTCTCATCAACCCTAAAATTTCACTGCTTTAAAATCATTTTGTAGTTACTCTCCCAAGACCATTATATATGTGTATTTGCTGTATAGTTTTTTTTCTTTTTTTGTCAACTTGACACAAGCTAGGATAATCTGGGAAAAGGGAAACTAAATTGGGAAAATGACTACCAAGACTGGCTGGCCTACAGGCAAGCAGGGGAGATTTTTTTGATTATTGATTGCTATCGGAGGACTTCACCTACTGGGCTGAGTGAGCTATGAAGAAGAATTACATGAGCACTATTCCTGTGTGCTCTCTGCTTTCAGCTCTTGCCTCCAGTTTCCCTCATTGACTTCCCACCCTAACTTCCCTTCCTGGTGGACTATATGCGGTAAAGCAGAGCCATTTCCTCCCTAAGTTGGTTTTGGTCATGGTATTTATCACAGCAATAGAAAATTAAAAGAACATGTAAATATTCATCCTTTGAGAAAATTGAAAATGTAATGTTAACTCCCCCCCCCCACACTTTAGCTTCTAGGAAGTATGAGCCACATACCCCAACTGGGGTCTAATGTTTTCTGCATTTGATTTGGTGGTAGAAAATAGTTCATGCTGGTGTTTTAAAAGAAAATTGAACTAAATTCAGACCCATACTCATTTTCAAATGTTGACACTTCAGTAGTCCCAGAAGACGAAGCAGGCTGAATTAGGGCAGAACCCTGATTGGCACACGAATGTTGACGTTAGGTTACACAATGTGAATGAGCATTTACAGTGTCTCAAATTGGTCCAGGAGGTAGACCTCTCACAGTCTCAGTGCCCCGCTGTGACCATGCCAGGGAATCCATTTCTTCTTCATCAGAGACCTGTGAGTAACAACACCTATCTGGATTTGTATTTGCCAGATGCTAGTTCTGGTACTTATAACCCAGATAACTGTTGGGGAAACGGGGCTCACACTACTATAATGTGCAGGCAATAGCTCAGAATGTTGGGTGAAGAGTCAGAGATCAGTTCATTTATTTAGTGCTCCAAGGAGCCCTGGAATCATCTGCTACCCACTTATTCTCTTGGAAACACCCACTACCTCTAGAGATGAGCTGCCCTCCTTCCTTTTCCTAGAGCCCAAAGGTAACGCCCTCATGTGTATATACTGTTCTAGCCAAGACTCAAAGCCCTTGGCAAGCATCAGCTCTGTGCCACAGCTGCCTGCAGCCTGTGAGCTGTGCTTTTGAAGGAAGCAGGAGAGCCAGGATCTGTCAGAATCAAATATCAAAGACGCCCTATGTCTAAGAAAAGTGGAAAAATTGAGTAGGGTGTAAGTTTTCTAATTTCAAAAAGTGCAATATGAAATTCACATCTAAATATTTATATGCATGTGGATATCTCTGTTTTATATATCCTTTTCTTATATAGCTGGTCTACCACTCAAAAATGCCTAGTGATGATCACAATCTGGAGGTAAATATTACTTAAACTAGAATCATGAGATTTCTTTTTTCTGTATTATGTATTGAACCCATGGCTTCTCATGTGCTAAGGAAGGGGCTACCACTGAGTTAGGTCCACTGAGACTTTTTAATTAGTCTACATAATTTTTTGAATTATTCTTTTTAATACAAAGACCAAAACATAGAAGTAAACATTCATCCCATACAGATTTTGGTCAATGGAAAAGCATTTGTGTGACATTGATCCTATGATGATTATGTAGCCTTGGTTACATGTGGTATAAAGCATAACTCACCAGTCTATGATAAAGCTGTAATAAGCCAATTGTAATAGTCATTCCATGGGAACACAGAACACTGTTATGCTGATTTAAACAATTGATAATGATAGTAAGTGGACCATTACCTGCTGTACTTTACGCTGGATCACCGTTGTAGAATGTACTCCATAAGAAAACGAGTACTCTTGCTGTCTTGTTGGAATTCACATTTAACCCTGCCTACACAAATGCCTAGCACAATACAGAGCCCACAGTAAGCTTGTCAAATCAGTCTGGTACTTAAAGCAGCCTAAGCTTGTTAAATCAGTATGGCACTCACTGTCATGGTGACTGTTCATACAAAAATATCCAGGTAAAACCTTTGTGTAAGTAAAGGAAAAAAAATGTGGGAAAGGATAGGCTTCATCATCCTTTTCTAATGATGAGCATGATGGTGTAGAATATGAGGAGTCATGATATTAAGTCCTTTTTTTTAGCAAGTCTGTTAATAAGATATTTTTATCAGGGATTTGATTAGTCTCTGAAAGTTAGAAGAAGAAAGATAAATGAGTCCGCAAAATAATATCAATAGAATAAAATAGGTCCAGCTCGGGGGATTCCTCTGTCTGAGAGTTGTGCTTCATAAAATTTAGTGGTTGGGAAGTGATTAGTAGAATATCTAAGCATACAAGGAGAACATGGAGGTAGAGGGTCTGACATGAGACATGCTCTCCAAGTTTTATCAGCTACACACACTCTTATGGAGGTTTTGTTCCAGTTATGTGATGCTATTCTTGATGTGAATGAGAATTAATATTATTAAGGGTAAAAGGAAGAAAATGAAAGAGAAGAAACAATCCGTTTGTCTTCATTTTTACTAAGCTGGGCTAGGATGGTTGGGAAGAGTTTCCATTAGTTTGCTCAGGTTTGAGAACTTTGTGAAATCATTTTGCATTTCTTTCTGTCTCCCAAGACTCCTTGGAAATCTAATTTCCAAAACCTCTTTCCTTCTACCCATGAATTCATCCAGTTTGGTGGTTTCACTGAGCCCATGCTTATGTTTGTTGCCAAAAATCCAGGAGAGGAACAATGGGCTCTTTCCAAAGGCCTCTGAACCCCTTAACTGAACCAAACTGCCAGTTTTGACCCTTCTTGGTACAAACCATTTGCTTCTGCTGGATCTTACTACCAAAGTGTTGACTTAAAAATTCAGAGTTCCTCTTCCCTCTACTGCTTCCTCTTCCCCTGTTTCTCTCTTCCCTCGACTCCACCCACCCATCTTTCCTCACCTGCTCGGTTAATGCCTCCTTTGAGTTGCCTGTTCTGTCTCAGTCTCTCTTGTTGGCTCACTGAAGCATGTTGTCTTTGTCTCTCTTGGCTCCTGGAGCCTACTAAACGAAAGTTCTGCTGGTGTGTCAGGCAGTTTCTCTCACGCTACTGCGTACCCGTCACAGGAAAGTGGATGTCTTTCCTCTCTGTTTCGGGGCATCTCTCTGAAGAGCTTCCTTCCTTTTGGGGGTATCCTCAGACTGAGGCTCTGTCACCATTGCACTTTCCCTTTCCTTTCCTATGGCTCGGGGACATCTTATTACAGCATGCTATTGGAATCCTCCCTCTGGGGAAAGTTTCTATTTACAACCTCTTTTCCTAAGTCTCCCCCACCAGCTCCTCGCTCTGTTGCTGGAGATTCCTTACTGACACCCTTTTAAGGATGTCTCTCTTCCTGTCTCTTGACTACTTTAACTCTTGCTTATTCCTGGAGCTTTCTCCATCTCTCTTGCTCAGTTGCTGTGGCCTGAAATAACTACAGGCTCTTCTTAAACTCATCCACTCCTCACCTGCCTTTTCTAATCTCTTTCCTCAGAATCAGAGGTTCCATTGGGATGAGCTGTCTTACTATAAGTAGCTTGGACTCAGTACAAACTAAATAATCAGTTTGAATGGCCAGAAAATAGTACACTCAATTTTGTACATCTTACAGATTGTGACAACTTTCATCTCCAAGCAAGTGATCTGGAAATCCCTTTATCTCTAAGATCTTTCCACTTTTGATTTTTTTTTTTATCTCTAAATCTTCTTTACTCTCTGCTCTTGTTCCTACCTCTGATCCCTCTGGGTTCAGCCTTACAGAGATTCAAATGTCTTTTGAGTATTGATAATATTAAAATAGTGTCACCTGCTGTGGTTCTACTCTACTAATGAGCTGGCTCTGGAATTAGGATTTGTCCTGCCTTAGACCCAAGTGTGTTTGTTTAAAAATTTCCTCTAAAGCCTCTCTTCCGGTTCAGGCTGGCCACCTGGCTCTGTGACAGATAGAAGAACAAAACAGAAGAGCACCCTCCCTTCCCTGCCCAAAACACACTTTGAACTTGAGAACAGGTAAGAGGGAAACCATTCCAAATAGAGGTTAGTACTGGCTAAATGTGACTGCAGATGTTTAGCTCTCTGAGGACTTTCTCCACAATTTTTAAAACTTTTTTTTTCTGTATGTGAAGCATTGTGTTGAAATATAAACTGTCTCAGGATGTGTAAGACCTTTTTCATGTGGTTTAGAAAAGAAAGTCTGTAAAGTCCATAATAGTAAAAGTTATCTTTAAATTTGTTGTCAAAAAGGGTTGATAGCTAAAAAAATTCTATGTATAGGTGATCTTAATTTACTGAAGCACTCGTGTGTGTAACTTGGGCTCAATTCTTACTTAGGAAACTATATTATTTTTTATTAGACTAAGGAGACAATACAAGAGCCCCAATATTTAATTGTATTTTTCCTAAACTAAGAAGAAAACACCAGACTTTTAAAAGTACATAAAAAGTAATGTATTATTTTTTTTCCTAAAAGTAAAAAAGTAATAGTTGAGGACCAAATCATGAACAAAGTTTATAGAAAAGAGGATTTAAAAATAACATATGTTTGATGATTAAGGTTTATAAATCCCTTAAGATTATAATGGTCTATTTAGGGTTAAAAATACCTTAATGATGCATACGTAACCACTTTATGTTTTTGCTGTATTTGTTGCTTCAGCCATTTGAAAAAAAGTGAGTCATATGAAAAAATGTAAAACAATCTCGAAAATAAGGCCCATAAGTCTCTTCATGGTCTGTATTTGTGGTTTAAAGTTGATGTTAACACTTTAAGGTCTTCAGCTCAAAAATTATAAATTTTTAGGCTCAAACTTTAATCTTACAAAAGCTGCTAACTTATTGTAAACCACTAAAGATAACTAAGAGCAGGACGAGGCATGAAGGGCTTCCCAGAACAGACAGTAATGCCAGCTTCTGGCTGCGGCCCTGAGGCCACCTTTAATGAAGATGGGTCACCAATGAACTCCACCCAGAGCTTGCTTCAAATGCGGCAACACTGCTTTCTGGGCAAAGAACTACACCCCACGTTGTCCATTGCCAGGACCTTCTAAAAAACTATGGATTCTGGAGGACTGGCTACCCAGCTCTGCCTTGCTAAGGTAGATCAGTTTCCTACATCGTTCCTCCACAGGAAAATCTCCATCATCTTCTGGGCCTAATGAGCAAAGCCTGCTGCTGCCTGGCATTTCTGCCACTACGATTACCACGGAGGAGCCCAGGTTGACTGTATAGTCAATGAGTAAGTTTCCGCCATTTTTAACAGATTTAGGGACTAATTGGTCTGCACTTTCTGCTTACACCAGTAAAAACTTTCAGATTTCTGTGACAGGTGTTGATAACTTGCCCCACCAACCCAGGGCTCTAGGGCCTCTCCTCTGTTACAGCTGGGGCCACTTGATCACTCACTCCTTTCACATTAAGCCTAGTAGCCCAACCTCACTATTGGGCAGCAATACCATGGCTAAATTACACTTTTGCTTTTTAATCAACTCCTTTTGAAAATTTTCTTCTTCTTGTAGCCTCTGAAGGGCATCCTTATCTACCGGCTGACACAACTGCTTCATCCTCTTCTCTTTCAGAAGAGGTCTCCTCATTGCCAGAAGTATAAGGATACCTCCTCTAATCCCTGCATTAAGAACTTTTTTAGGACCCTACCTCCTACCCCATTACTCTCAAAACCATATCCCGTTAAAACAACCACCCATTGTCTTTTTAATAACAGTATTCTCAAACCCACTCATTCACCCTTTAACAGTCATATCCTGTCTGTCGTACCACTCCAGCCATTAAAGGTGCTTTATAAACCATTCCTTTACACCCAGACTCACATGGCCTCTTTGCCTTCATCAGGGAGGACCCTGCCACTGGAACTTGGGCTGTCCTCTCCTGGGGGGGTTCCAAGATAGTCCCCTTTCTTTGGCCAGGATCTGCCCACTGACCTCTTTTCTTTCAACCTGTCTCCAAGCCATTTAATTCAATACGAAGATGACCTTCTACTATGCATTGCCTCCCCCCATTCCCACTGTCACAGCAGCATGCTGTTCAACTTCTAAACTTCCTAGGAGAGCAAAGGATGCTGAGGCTCCCCTTCAAAAGCTTAACCTTCAGTCCTTCAGGTCAAACATCTAAGCTTTCTGTTATCCCCTGACAGTGTGAGCTCACTCACTACCCCATACCTCCAACCTGCAGACCCTCATACCTCCAACCAACATAGAAGAGATTCTCTCCTTCCTTGGCCTGGTGGGGTACCTCAGAACCTGGATTCCTAACTTTGCTCTTCTTGTTTGCCCCCCTCTATGAAGCAGCCAAGATCCCCCTAACCAAGCCCAACACCATTAAACCCCAGCCACCCCCTCTCTCCCACCCTCACAGGCACAGGCCATGTTAGAATTCCTACATGACTTACCATCTTCAGGGCTCCAAATGCAAGGACTTAATTCAGAGCTCTGTAAGTGGCCTAAAGCAAATTCTTGCACAAGGGTTGAGGCAAGGCACGCTCCTACTTCCATTCTCTTACCCCATTTTATATTTCCCATCTGGTTGAGGGCTTCATGATTTTCAGAACCTTTTTTTGGCATATCCTTCACAGATCCTGTTTACAGCGTCCTGTCATACTTTCTTTGGGATCTGGTACATGCTGTGTTAGAATTTTGATGGTGTACTGTTGGGATGAACATGGGTATGAATACTCTTTCTTCACAGTAAGATGACCCGGGAGACAAAGACCTGTCTTGACATGCATTGCAACTATAGATTTAGTGACATACAGTGGATATAATCAGGTTCTTCCCCAAAGATCTCTGGCTGCCCCGTTGGGCATGTGGGCAGTGACCCATCCCCAAGTGCTGACCTCACAGTGCACACAGTGCCCAAAGCGAGAAAGATCATTTTCACTGTTGCGTGGCTTAAAATCATTTTGTCTGAAAACATTTTTGTCTGCATTTCTCCAGCTATGCCACACTTATTTATTTGCTAAAATGCCCCCCCCCCCCATGAATAAGTCAATTCAAATGCAGAAAAGGAAAACCTAACCCCAAGGAACCTGCTTGAGATCTTCTAAGATGACATCATCTCCCAGGCACTCAAAGATCAACTGATAGTGTTTGCGTCACGTGTAGACACTTAATGGAGATGATAGGAAACATAAGAATCGAGATGTAACTACAAGAGGAAGGAACACAGCTTTCACTACCTTAGTAATGTCAGGGTTATTGGTCCCCATGGAGGGGTGAAGTAGACCCAGTCTTGCCTGGTCTCCTCCAGGGTGTTTTGACTTTGCTTCCTTGGGCTGCTTGTGGAGTTTCCCCCAAGTATTTACACAGCAGCAGCTTCTGTTGGCTAGAGAACATACACACGCTGCCAGCTCTGCGATTCCGACAGGAGAGTGAAAGGCCACCCTCCTCAGCTCCAGGGTCCAAGTCCTGGGAGGAAGAAAACCCCCTGTTACACAAAGTGCAACGAATACATCTTTTGTTCCAGGATCCAGAGTAGTCCGCAAGGAGATTTTACTGGTGCTCTTTTCATTTAAAACTTTGATGTTTTCTTCTTTCAATGAACTAGTTTCAGTTTTTATAGCCTTTGAATCCTGATATTGCTCATCTTAAATTGTGCTCAGGCACTCTTACCTACTGGCGAGTGAGTATTTGAAAATGTCCATCTGTGGTGCTCATTTCACCTCCCTTTTGTTCAGTCTAGGACCTCAGCCTTAGATGGGTGCAATTCGCATTCAGCATGGGGCTTCTCTCATTCATTAAGTATTCTAGGAGCCGCCTTCATAGACAAACTCAGAACGGTGTTTTCATGGTGATTCTAAGTTGCGTCTAGTTGGCAAGAGGTTAGCCATCACACATCCATTAGCCTGAAAAACACCCCTGCATAATGGGGTTTTTTAGATGCTTTAGGCAGAGCAGGATGGTACGTAATTTAGAAAAAGAAAACAACCTTTTCTGCATCCAGGTGCTGTGGAGCGAATTTACACTCCCACCCTACTGCACCCACACATATTCCATTTTCAGCGATCAGTTCCCAACTCTGCACCACCTGTCTTTATAGAGCACAGGGAGTAAACAAACTCATGCTGAAATCTCTTCTTGCCATAGGGCTTACTGCTGCTTCTATTGAAAGAATGCGGAAACCATTTGTTCTACCATGAACAGGTTGGGTTTTTGTTTGGTTGTTTGGGTTTTTGCCCTTCAGAAGGTTTGGAATTGAACAGTGCATGTGTTTTGTGTCTGGCTTCTTTCACTTGACACAGTTTTTTTTTGAGATTCACCAACAGTCTGTGTGCATCAGAACTCCATTCTTTCATATTTTTTTTATTCCTGAGTTGTAGTGCCCTAGATGGATATATCACAGCTTATTTTATGCATTTGTTGGCAAACATTTAAAGTTATTAAAATTTTATGAAGAGAGCAAAAAAAAAAAACCTTTTGATCTTACTCTTTTCTCTATACATTCAGGCTTAGTATTATTTCAGATAAAAGAAATTATTTGGCTTTTCAAAAAGGCAAGAATGAAAAAAGGAAGAAAAGGAGGAAGAAATAAAGGTAGACAGGAAAAAACCCACATAGATTTTAAATAGAAAATTCTGGATTTTTAGAGTCAGAGATTACTGGGCTTGAGGACAGGTGATATTTCTAGTTCTATATGGATAAATGAGCACACCTTTTCACACATCAGGATTTTTTTAAATTTAAATTTTATTTATATATTTATTTATTATAATTTATTCACTTTGTATCCTCGCTGCAGCTCCCCTCCCTCTTCTCCTCCCAGTCCCACTCACTTTCCCTCTTCTCCCCCTATGCCCCTCCTCTAGTCCACTGATAGGGGAGGACCTCCTCCCCTTCTATTTGACACTACCTTATCAGGTCTCATCAAGGCTGGCTGCATCATTTTCCACTGTGGCCTGGCAAGGCTGCACCGCTCCCCCACCTTCCCCCAAGGAGGTGATCAAAGGACCAACCACTCAGTTCATGTCAGAGACAGCCCTTGTACCCTTTACTAGGGAACCAACTTGGAAACTGAGCAGCTAATGGGCTTTCTTTGAACAGGGGGTCTAGGTCTTCTCCATGCATGGTCCTTGGTTGGAGTATTGATCTCTGCAGGCAGCCATGGGCTCAGGTGTTTTGGCTCTGTTCTCCTTGTGGAGTTCCTGTCCCCTCCAGGTCTTTTGATCTCCCTCATCTTCCATAGGGATTCTGGCACTCTGCCTAGAGTTTGGTTATGAGTCTCAGTATCTCCTTTGATACCCTGGTGGGTAGAGTCTTTCAGAGGTTCTCCGTGGAAGGCTCTTGTCCTTTTCCTTGTCTTCTCCTACTTCTGATATCTATTCTGTGTGCCCTTCTGAATGAGGATTGAGCATCTTCACTAGGTCCTCCTTGTTATTTAGCTTCTTTAGGAGCATAGATTTTAGCATGTTGATCCTATATAATATGGTTAATATCCACTTATAAATGAGTATATATCATATGTGTTTCTGCTTCTGGATTACCTCACTCAGGATGATCTTTTCTAGTTTCCACCATTTGCCTGAAAATTTCATGATTTCCTT
Organism: Meriones unguiculatus; assembly: GCF_030254825.1. NCBI lineage: Eukaryota > Metazoa > Chordata > Mammalia > Rodentia > Muridae > Meriones > Meriones unguiculatus. The sequence continues at coordinate 19,616,099 of NC_083352.1, forward strand.
GTTTTTAATTGCTGAGTAGTAATTTTGTAAATGTACCACACTTTCTCTATCTATTCCTCCATTGAGGGACATCTGGGTTGTTTCCAGGATTTTTTTTTTAAGTTTTCTTTTCTGAATGAAGATGCCACCATGCAGTATTGGTGAGAGAATTAAATTCTATGTAATGACCATGGGAAGTGCATAACAGTTATTTAAAAAGTGGGGGATGCAGAGACTAATCCATCAACCAAAGATCACATAGAGAGGACCTAGACCTTCTGCTAAGATGTAACCTATAGACAGCTCAGTCTCCATGTGGGTTCCTAGTAAAAGGAGAAGAGACAGTATCTGACATGAACTTGGTTGTCTGCTTTTTGATCATTTCTTCATGGTGAGGTAATTTAGCCAGCCCATAGACGAGGAGGATCCAGGCAGTCCAGATGGGGCCTGATAGCCCCTTCAGACAGTAGGAAAGGAGGACTTCCCCTATCAGTGGACTAGGGGAGAAGGATAGGGGTGGAAGAGGGAGGGAGGATGGGACTGGGAGGAGATAAGGGGGAGCTACAACTGGGATACAAAACAAATAAATTGCAAATAATGATGATGATGAAAATAAGAAGAAAATGAAATGAAAATGAAGAAAGAAGAAAGAAAGAAAGAAGTGGGTGGTTTCCGCACCTCCCCACTTGGCTACTAACTACTCTCCAGATTCAAATTTCCCACACCATCTTCCCTCTACCCACCGGACCTGTGACCATTACACAGTGCTCTGCTGCCATCCTCTGGCAGGTTTAAGTTTACAACAGCTGACTGCCACTCAAGACAGCGCCACATCGGAGCTCTCCTGGATGGATGTGATAGGCTTTAGTTTAGTGGACCCTGAGGAGTGGTAGATAAGAGGCGAAGAAGGTTTTGCCCAGTGAGAAATGAAAGTTGTTGAGGAGTCTGACACCACATAGAAGCTAAGAGACTAGAACATGGATGGAACACTTCTAATTCATTCCTTGGGTCCTATAAGATACGTTTGATCACCTCCCCCTTGGGGGGAGCAGCCTTACCAGGCCATAGTAGAGGACAATGCAGCCACTTTTGATGTGAACTGATAGACTAAGATCAGAAAGGAGAGGAGAACCTCCTCTATCAGTGGACTTGGGGAGTGGCATGCATGCAGAGGGAGGAGGGAGGGTGGATTGGGAGGGGAGGAGGGAGGGGCTTATGGGGGGATGCAGAATGAATAAAATGTAATTGATGAAAAATTAAAAAAAAGATACATTTGAGAAATGGTTGAAGTTTGGTATTTACAAATCTGTCAGCAAAATTTATTCTCATACTAAAATCTTGTCATCTAGTTACTAGTGCGACTTTCTACTTTGAAATGTGTGTTAATAGTAAAGCTGACTTTAAGTCATGTAAAAAGGGAATGAAGATGAGTGTTCATTTCATGCATCATTTACATTTTGCAAAATAACTGCTGGCCGTGTGTATGCAGGTGTGCAGTCTGTAGTGTGAGTTTGTGTGTATGTGTGAGTTTGTGTGTATGTACGTGTTTGTGTCCGATATATTTGATGTGAGTTTGTGTGTGTAGATGTGTTGTGCGAGTATGATGTGTGTACTGTAAGTCTGTATTTGTGTGTGTGGTGTGTTTGGGAGGTGTCTATGTGTGGCGTTTGTGTGTGTGTGTGTGTGTGTGTGTGTGTGTGTGCTGTGTAGGATACTTACTTGGTGACAAAGTGACTTGAAAATCCATTTCCCCTAATTCAGTAAATGAAGACTTGACAACTGTTACAGACTGTGAACTTATGGAAATCACAGAAGGGTAGAGGGGAAATGAGCGACTTTCAAATGTTCTGTTGGCTTGAGTGTATATCCTGGTCGTCTAGAGCACTGAAGTGAAGTAAAATGCCATATTGTACAGGTGTACAGGAACATGCAAAAAGCAAACACGAATGGAGGTATGTCTTTTTTAGGCTACAAATCATTCCTTCAGCTTTTTTTTTGAGATACAAGAATTGATCATAATGGAAGTCTGTATTGCACAAAAGGAAAATAAGATAGTATGCCATCTGCAGCAGAAGGAACAATGAAATTTAGTGGTAGGAGGTGAAATGGGCTATAAAATTAGCAGATTTGCTAAAGAGCAAAAAAAAATATGTCCTATAATTATAGAACATAATAACAAGTTGGAATTCGTTAGGCTTATAAGTAGTAGATTGAACAGAGATTTAAAAAGAAAAGGATCAATGATCTGGTATTGAGGTCATGAATGTAACACAGATTTTTAAAAATACAAGAATGAACTTGAACAGGGACACTAAGAGACAAAGGTAGACTATCAAGACAGGGAGAGTAAACCCATAGTTTGAGTCCCAGAAGAACAAAAAGTGTGATATCACAAGAAATAATCGAGAATCTTCTAGAAATGGTAAAAGATGCCTATCTAGAGATTCAGGAAGATTTCTGAGTCCTAAGCACAATGAATAAGTATCCAAACCCACGAAATTTCAGAGTAAAACTTGACATAGATTCATATTTAATAAAATGTGTCCTTCTAAGATGAAAGCTCTTTAAAGAAAAATAATTCAGCAGACTTCTTAAAAGAAAAACTTGTATTGGTTCTCTGTGAATTTCACATTGTGCAGTCATCTCTCCCTGTCCCCTCAAGCCCGCCTGCCTTCGACCCTTGCAACCTCCCCACCAACAGAGAAAAAAAATCTTGTTGTGGAAGCTGTAGTGTGTCACAGTGTATCCCATAGTGCATCCTTTTGTCCACACTTCTTTGCTTGCAAATGTTCATTGCAATGACTCATTGGTCTGGTACAAGGTCTCTGGCTTCTGCTACTGTATCGATACTGGAAGCTCAAAGGGACTCCTCTCAGATATCCTATTGCTGCCCTTCGTTGTGGAGATCCTGCAGTCTTGGATCTGAAGGACTTACATGTATCCCAGCAATTCATTGATGGGGTAGATAAAGGGGTGGACCAATTCAAAGCCTTGGATCTGGGCCTGAGCGGTATCTGATCTGGTCAGCAAGCTCACTGTCCTGCTCTCACACGTTCGGGGCTGGCTCATCAGCAAACTCCACATTCAGGTCTAGCTTTTTTCTGCTGCCTAGGTGATGTGCAGGGCACACTCTCCCAAATGTTGCCGCTGAGGAGGTATATGGCCATTTCTCCCACACTCATGACCCTGTGGGGCAGCTCTCCTGCCTGCCACGAATGACAACAGACAAGCGAGGGAGGAGGTGTGGCTTTGGTGTAAGAAGTGCATCACTTTCACTGAAAGCCAAGTTGAGCGATTTGCCATAGGGTATCACTTTGCTTCTGCACAAGGTCAATCCTCTGATTGAACACCATCACGCCTCCTTTTAGTTGAGCATTAATTCCTTTTGTACATCTAAGGTATGAGCTACATTGGATAAAAGATTATTCAGGTTCTGAGCAGTCTGCACAGTATGACTCATGGCTAATGCCGTGGTGGTAGCTCCAACAGCCGCCAATGAGATGGCAGTAACAATGGCGGCTGTAGTACCAAGATCCCTTTTCTGTCTGAGGAGAGTCATAGCGTGAGGGGCATCAACGGGCACAGGCACCCAGCGAAGCATGCAAGTAATCAGGGCATACCTAAATTCACTAGCATTCCAGCATTGGGCAAAAAAGCAAGTATCATTACCACAATTACTTGGCTCTATCTGGCTAATAATGAATGAAAATGGGGAATAAAACTTTCAATGAAAGTATGCTGGACTTTGTGTCACTAGCATACAACATGAGAATTTTTCCTGTACTGCAAATCTGTCTAAACAATTGTCTAGCTATATTTTAGGTAATTGGACTGGAGAATTCGATACTATGATGGAGCAGCTGAGAGTGGCCATTGTCACGGTAAATTCTATCAGAGTGGACGCAGGACTAGCCACAGGATTATCATCATGGATTGCTGCAGCCATGAATCATCTGAAGGAATGGGTGGGCATGGGAGCATTAGCAGGCCTTCTGGTGTTGGTCTCCTTGGTTTGCCTGTGGTGTATATGCAAGATTAGAGTCTCACAACAGCGTAATGCAGCCATGATCATTCAGGCCTTTACAGCCATTGAAGCAGGACAGTCTCCCCAAGCATGGTTGGCTACCATAAAAATCTAAAATGTTACGCTCAGGATGTGAGGCTAAGCACTCCATTTAGGGTCAGCCGCTTTGGACCCAGAGAAGAGCAAGTCTGATTGCATGCGGGTTGATGCCCCAGGTCCCGCCTCTGAGAAAAAGGTATTGGACGGGTCTGATGCTCTTTGGGTGGATGACACCTAAATGAACATCGGTACAAAGTCCCAATTTATTTCTAATATCAGAGATCAGACCTCTACTCTTGCCTGATGCGTCTAAAACAAAAAGGGGGAACTGTAGAGAGCTTCGTAAAGCCGCGCCTGAAAGATGGAGCTGGTTTCCGCCTTCCACCTTCCTGATGGTGAGCGCTCTCTGTCACAAACAACTCCACATTTGGCTAAGTCTGAGGATCTGGCTTGCTTCCATGTATGTGGACCTATCTGCATTGCCCACGTGGCATGCTGGGGTTGGCTACCCAGAGGCTATTTAAGCTGTGGGCTGGCTTTCCCCAGGGTCAGATGATTGTTCAAGGTTCCTGAATAAACTGCATTGAAAAAAAAAACAGTAAAAAAAAAAAAAAAAGAAAAGAAGTGCATCACTGTGGGTGGGCTTTGAGGTCTCAGAAGCTCACACCAGGCCTAGTAGATCACAGGTTGGTTTTTATTTTTTTCTGCCTGTGGATCCAGATGTTGAACTCTCAGCTACCTCTCCAGCACCATATCTGCCTGCATTCCATCTTCTTCCTGCTGTGATAATAATGGACTAAACCTCTGAACTGTAAGCCAGCCCCAATTAAATGTTTTCCTTTATATGAGTTGCTGTGGTCGTGGTGTCTCTTTATGGCAATAGAAACTCTAAGACACAAGTTTTCCCACCTTAATTTGCACAACCAAGATGCTCCCCCATAGGTATGCCTCTTAGGTGATTCTAGATTGTGTAAGGTTGGCAATGGACTCTAGCCCATCATGGCACAAAAATACACACAAAAATACACAGTACCACTTTTCTTAATCACCAAAATAAGGGAATACGTGCCACCAAGAGTAGAATGGATTAATATCGAGGTATATTCATACAATAGAATAGTTCAGAGCAATGAAAGAAAGTATGACCACAGTCATTTATTTAAATAAGAATTAATTTGTTGTTCTCTATGTGTTTGTGTGTGTATGTATATGATGAACATATGGTAGACATATGTTCATGACATTTGTGGAAGTAAGATTTTATTTTTTTCTGTCTTTGTAATCAACTTTAGATGGGTCCTGTGGATTAAACTCAGTTCACCAGGCTGATGCGGCAAGCTCCTTCCAGCAAAGAACAATTGCACCAATTCTAAATCTTGAAAATCTAATGCTGAGGTGAAACGATCCATGTGAGATAGTATTGGTAACCATGCTGATTAAACCAGTTAAAGTTTTGAGTCATTTTTTTAAAATTAATGGCTAGAACAAGAATGGGCTGTGCCTTTCCCATGTCTTTTGGTACCCAAGGTTACCCAGAGTAATCTTGACACATTCATTCCTGGAAGAACATAGTAATTATTTCAGACATAACATGACATTTGTTTTTTTACTTGTACCTTCTTTAGTTATTTTAGTTTAATTATTTGTATTAATACATCTGGACCATAGTCAAGGTCATAGAAATCTCAAATAGTTGCCAAAGCAGATATGACTATTGCAGAAGATGGGGGTTGGGGTGGGGAGGGAAGGGCTGAGGGGCTGAGTACCATCTAAGCAAACACAAAACAAAGTCAGAGCAAGATGGTGTTAGCGCAGTCGTTTCAGAGGCATGGGTCTAGTTTAGCTGACTCTGTTGGTCTTCTTGCAGCGTTCTTGTCTAAACCCATATACCTACCAACTTGATGTTTGACAAAGAAGCCAAAAACATACAATGGAAAAAAGATAGCATCTTCAACAAATGGTGCTGGTCTAACTGGATGTCTACATGTAGAAAAATGCAAATAGATCCAAATTTATCACCCTGCACAAAACTAAAGTCCAGCTGGATTAAAGACCTCAGCATAAAACCAGACACATTAAATCTGTTAGAAGAAAAAGTGGGGAAAAGCCTTGAATTCATTGACACAGGAGACAACTTCCTGAACAGAACACCGAAAGCACAGGCCCTAAGATCAACAATCAATAAATGGGACCTCATGGAACTGAAAAGCTTCTGCAAAGCAAAGGACATGGCTTCCCAGGTCCTTCTAACCTTCCTTCCCACTCATCCACAGAACTCCAGCAGCTCTGCCTGATGCTTGGCTCTGAGTCTCAGCATCTGATTTGATCAGCTGCTGAGGGCGGGGAGCGGGGACTCTCAGAGAAGGGTTAAGTTAGTCTCCTGCCTATGAACATAGCAGAGTACCATGTTAATGGTGTCAGGGGTTGGCTCTCTCCCATGCAGTGGGTGTTGGTTGGTCATTTCATTCCCTCAGTCTCTATCTTTCTCTCTTCACATCTTGTAGAAAAACCCATATCTTCTCGGTAGCCTATCCTGTTGCAGGTCTCCAGCTTGTCTCAGTGATGCCCCTGCCTTAGTTTCCCTTTTCTCTCCAGACCCTCAGACCTCTTGCTTATGCCTAAACATAATAAAGGCTATATACAGCAAGATGATAACCAATATCAGATTAAGTGGAGAGAAAATCAATGCAATTCCATTAAAATCAGGGACAAGACAAGGGTACTCACTATCCCCATATCTCTTCACTATAGTACTTGAAATTATAGTTAGATTAATAAGACAAATAAAAGAGATCAAAGAAATACAAATTGGAAAGGAAGAAGTCTTTGTATGGTTTAGGTATCAGGATGACTGTGGCTTCATAGTGAGTTTGGTAGCGTTCCTTCTGTTTCTATTTTGTGGAATAGTTTGAGGTATGTTGATATTAGCTCTTCTTGGAAAGTCTGGTAGAATTCTGTGCTAAAAGCCATCTGGCCCTGGGCTTTTTTTTTTTTTTTTTTTTTTGTTGGGAGACTTTTAATGACTGTTTTTATTTCCTTAGGGTTATAGGTCTGTTTAAACTGTTTACTTGCTCTTGATTTAACTTTAGTAAGTGAAATATATCCACATTTGGATAAGGCTGAGGATCTGGCTTGCTTCCATGTATATGGACCTATCTGCATTGCCCACGTGGCACGCCTGGGTTGGCTACCCAGAGGCTATTTAAGCTGTGGGCTGGCTTTCCCCAGGGTCTGAGGATTGTTCAAGGTTCCTGAATAAACTGTATTGAAAAAAAAAAAAAAAGAAATATATCAAGAAAATAGTTAATTTTCTTTAGATTTTTCAATTTTGTGGAATACAGGCTTTTGAACTAAGACCTAGTGATGCTTTGGATTTCATCAGTGTCTGTTGTTATGTCCCCATTTTCATTTCTGATATTGTAAATTTGGATACTGTCTCACTGTCTTTTAGTCAGTTTGGCTAGAGGTCTGTCTATCTTGTTGATTTTCTCAAGGAACCAGCTCTTGGTTTCATTAATTCTTTGTATTGTTCTTTTTATTTCTAAGTTATTAGTTTCAGTCATGAGATTGATTATTTCCTGCTATCTACTCCTCTTATATATTTAAATGAATCTAAAGATCAACCTAGATTCAACAAAAAGGGAAACAGATTGATTCTGTGTTTGATAGAAGGAAAAGAAAATATATAAACATTGGAGAGGAATTGTTAGTAACCGTCTGTCAGAGTTTACACCCTGCACATTGATCACAAGACTTCATGCCTTACCCTATACAAAATGCACTCCTTACACACCAAAGTTCCATCTCTTTCCAAAACTGGTGCAAAGTCTGGGTCTTGTTTTCTGAGTCAGGTCTCTTACCTGTATGAGTTTCCTCAGCATAGTTCCTCATAACTGCTAGATCTGTTGGTCAAAACGGACAATTTGTTTCATCCTTTCAGCTAGCATTCAGTCATGAGGCCTGAAGAAGAGAATTGTAGTAGACTCTCCTGGACGTGAGTTGGCCTCGGTGATGAAGGCCTATGGAAACCTGAGGTCTGCCTCTTTGCACTATTTCTGAGCACATTTTATTAGGTTCCCTACTCCAGGGAGGTGAAAGCTTTTTTAAAATTTTTTTAATGACCCAGCTCTAAACCACAGTTCCTCTTGATTCTTACCTCTACCTTCTGGTCCTTTAAGTCTCCATTCTTCCTCTCTTCTGATAAACAGGAGGTTTCTCTTCCTGATGTTGCCTCTGCTAGACTGGGAGCTCAGAGGCATTGATTTACTTAATTTTTAATTTTAATCTCTCCTCATCCTTTTTATTCTAAGCTGGCAAGATCTTGCTTAGGATGCTTAGCTTATCTTTTCAACTGGATTTAGATTTATGCCGTACCTCAAAGACACATCCATGATTCCTTGGAGGTTTCCTTGTCTTTATTATTGTTGTTATTATTATATTAATATTATCATTATTATTTTGCTTAAAGAATGCCAGGCTTCTGAGAGGCGTGCCTTTAACCTGATCTCCTTAGCTTGACTGAGAGCATCTGAGAGTAAGTACTGTATATTTTTCTAGGGTCTAGTCATACAGCAGCATCCTTGATTGAAGCTTGACCTTCTTTCACACAGGGCTGCATGCCATAGGGTTGTGTTTGAGGTTTTTCCTTCCTAATTTTATCCTTTACATTTTTTTGATAAGCTAGAGAGAATATCCTGGACCTTTTAAATTTCTTGTTTCGGCTTAAAAACTATCTCTTATTTATATCATATATATATATATATATATATATATATATATATATATATATATTTACACATCAGAGTTGATTAAAGGAAATGATACTCAGTAGCCTTTGGGAAATCCCCAACCATATTCTTAATATCATTAGGTTCATTTTCTGTCTTTAATGTTCTTATCAGCAGAAGCATTACCAACACTCCTACCATGATGGCATGGATTGTTCTTCCTTCAACCAGGAGCTCGTTAAATCATCCCTGCCCCAAAACTCCCTGCATGTATTTCATCCAGTTTCTGCCCCAGTGCCAAGAAAGAAAGAAAGAAAGAAAAAACCTTTTGTTTACAATACCACAGTATTAATTGGTATTAATTAATACCAATTAAATACAATGTTTAATTCCATTTATTTCATTTTGTTTGTTGTCGTAAACAGGCATTCATTTTTACAAAACAAGGCACCCTAAAAATTGATCTAAATAATGCTATACAATTTTCACAATTTGTGGGTAGATTGTTCTCAGCTACTCGAGTCTTCCACTGTAAATATACTAATGACTGGGGCCACCCCTCCAAGTGTATTCATCTGAGGGTCTAGGGGCTGCGTGATCCAAAAGCATGTTTTACTCCAATGGTAGTGGTTCAGTTGTGCGATATGAATAATTGTGCCATATGGCCAAGATAGCTCAGGTGGGAGACAGTTAGGCTGATGAGCAGCTGGGAGCTTGCTGTGCCTTCTCCCCAGTATGATGCTTTACATGATGGCTCAAGACACCAAGCAAAGTTGAAGCTATCATTACTGTTATAGGGTTGACCTGAAAGTTTTATATCTTCTGCATACTACATGACAAATGCAGTGACAGGCAGGCTCAGATTTAAAAGGAGAAAGAGAATCTATTTTAAAATGGAATAATTACATGACCTTATAGGAAAGAAGGAAATGTTAACAGCTTTGAGAAAAATTCAGATCAATCGTGGATTATGATAGCTTCTTTAAAAGAATTAAAATACATTAATGAGATAGACTGAAATTCTAAGACTTCAGCTAAGGTAAGATGGACAGGGAAGGTCTCTCTGAGCACTAAGGGATGAGATTATATTGGTCATATTAAAAGCGGAATTTCAGGGAAAGTATTATAAACACACAAACAAAAAAACCTAGCCATTACAACATTAAGAGAGTCAAGATTTAACTTTGAATAGGGCTGTGAAATGAGAATGAAGTAATGGAAATAGAGTTAGGATTTTGTTGGGAGGTAGTTGGTGGCACCAATGAATGTGGGTTTCAGAACATTGAAGACAGTGGCTACCTTTCTGTTTTCCATAATTGCATTGGGCAGAATTGCATTAGCATATTTTCCTAATATGGAAAATGATGCTCATTTTCTTTATTTGTTTTGTGAGATGGCATGTAAAAACAAACTTACCATTTACTTTTGAAATGTGTAAGAGGGACTCAGAAACACCAGAGTGGAAATCTAAGTGGACGATAAGTTGTGTGACTGTGGAGTCAAAGAGAATGTCCAGTGGGTGCTAACACAGGAGCCATAAGAATATAAATGTAACTGACCAAATTTTCAATGATTAATTCTTCCGTTATTTCTTATTCAAAATGCCATTTTTTTCTTTTCTTTTTGTTTTTCAAGATAGGGGTTCTATTTGTGGTGCTGGCTGTCCTGTGCTCACTTTGTAGGCCAGGCTGGTCTCGATCTCATAGCAACCTGCCTGTCTCTTCCTGAGTGCTGGGATTGTAGGCATGTGCTGCTGCACCCAGCTGCCATTCTTTTTTTAATTTTTTATTTAACTTTTATTAATTACACTTTATTCCTTTTGTATCCCCCCATAAGCCCCTCCCTCCTCCCCTCCCGGTCCCACCCTCCCCCCCTTTCTCCATGCATGCCTCTCCCCAAGTCTGCAATAAACTCACATCACACCACAATAATGCAATGATAAATAAAGCATGTCACTCTTTGCATCTGATGACTTCATCACCGTTTTAATCATATTTTCATGATTAACTATCTGATTTTTTCTTTTTTCTATTTTTCATGTATTTGTGTATGTGGTATATATGCCTGTATACATTACATGTGTATGGATACATGTATGCTTGGATATGTGTGCACATGTGTGTATGTACATGCATGTAGAGGACTCGGGTTGATGTCAGTAATAGTACTTGATCACTCTTACACCTTAATCACTGAGGAGTGATTTCTCATTCAAACCAGAGCTCACCAATATGTCTGGTATGATTAGTCACCTTGTTCTGAGGATCTTCTTTCTCTGCCTTCTGGGGCAAATATTTCAGGCTGACTACCCTACCCACCCAATATTTATGTGGATTTTTTGGGATCAGGACTTTGATCCTTTATAGCAAACACTTTGACGCAGAGCAATCTCCCCAAATCTATCCCAAATTCTTAGTATTTTTATCCTTCCTTCCTTCCTTCCTTCCTTCCTTCCTTCCTTCCTTCCTTCCTTCCTTTCCTTCCTTCCTTCCTTCCTTCCTTCCTTCCTTCCTTCCCTCCCTCTCTCCTTCCCTCATTTCTTCTTTCCTTTCTTTCTTTGCTATTAGAATTCAATAATATATGAATCTCAAAAAGACAAGTCCTGCAATGATGTAGAAACAGATCAGTGGCTGTCCATCAGTATACAAGAACGTAGCCAAACACATATTGTACTACACACATTTTGTATTCTTTTGGATGTCACATATGTAAAAGTCCAAATTCATAGTGTACTGAAAATATCATAAAGGAATGTACAGTAGTTTCAATTGTACAATGAGTAAGGGCCAATGCAGAATGTTCAGTGCTGCATGAAATCCAATGTAATTTCCAAACCTTATTTAGTGAACAATGTTTGTACAACTGATTAATCATTGGAGAAAATAATGATGTTAGTTCTTTATCTATCATACATAATCAATTCCAGGAAACTTGATTTTTAACAACTATCATATAAAAAAACACTTGATAATTAATTTGACACCAGAACAGAGTGGTCTAAGGAAGTAAGAAAGCAAAAGCAATGAGTTCATAGAAGTGAGTACAGACAAATCAAAACCTGTATCGAGGCTAGGTTGGGGTTCAGTCGGTAGAGTGTTTTCTTGGAATGAACAAGCCTCTGGGTCTCTGTGTTGTTTATGTGTTCCCTAGCACCTCATAAGCCAAGCATGGTCACACACATTTGTACTCCGAGAAGTTGGGAAATGAAGGCAAGAAGAACAAAAATTCAAGGTCATTACATAGTGAGCTCAAGGCCAGCCCGAGTTTCATAAAAACTCTGTCTCAAAACAAAACAAGCAACAAAAGACACATCCTTTTGTGTTGAAATGAAAACGCAAATAAATTATAAGGTAAAAGATGGACAAAAATAAATGACACAACAAATGTCACAAAATGCATCCAAATACATTGTGTGCTTCAAAGTAGATAATGTAAAATGTTGAACCTCCTGAGAAAAGGTAAAAGAAAGAAGGATTTCAGAAACAAATCAAACACAAGCTAAGGACGAAGGAAATTATGAAGCAAAACCATAAGAAGTAAATTGGTGTACTTAAACTACACTTTAAAATTCATTATAAACTAAATATACATACTTCAGTATTTCATAATCTATTGACATAAACTCTACCTGTAAACACCGTAGGTTGCAAACATCAAGGACTATTCTTTCTGCATCAGTTTAAAATCAGCTTTTTCAATCCTGATCATTAGCCACTAAGGCAGTAATTCTAAAGTGCACAAGATTTGTGTACAAAGTTATGATTAGGAGTGATGAGGACAAGATTAGAGTAACCTTAGGGACAAATAATGGGGTCACGTAAATACTGTAAGTATATAGGCAAAAAATAGATTCTAAAATATTTGCACTATTTAACTATAGACACGAGATGTCTATGCTTTTATTTTTTATTATTGTTTCCTAAAACTTCCCTGAATATCACATTGCCCCCACATATGTATATATATATCATTTCAAGTATTAATTTCGAACTCATGAGCTATGTAGACACTCTCCCATGAAGGCAGTCATACTATCATCAGTGGTGCTTATGTAGAACACAGTGAACTAGGAAGAAAAGCACGGAGATGTATCATATGTGGAACAATAATCTAATGGTACCTTTAGGGAAATATTCCAAGAATCCCAAAGACACCAGAACCTACACATGCTTGAAGCCCCTGGATTAAAACTATGTAGTGTTTGGGTATAACATGTCACCTCTTGAGTACCTGTAACACCTAGTACAATGTGGATCCTGTGAAAACAGCTGGCGTATGACTTCAGTGAAGGAAGAATAAAGGGAAACACCTGTACAAGTTCAGTCCAGTTCAAATGTTTTTTTAGTAATTTGTGGGTATTTTTTTAGTTTTTCAAGATATGGTTTCTCTGTGTAGCCTTGGCTATCCTGCAACTCACTCTGTAGACCAGGCTGGTCTGGAACTCAGAGATCTGCCTGCCTCCACCTTTCAGGTGCTGGGATTAAAGGAATGTGCCACCACCACTTGGCTTTTTTTTATGTACAACTAGTTAAGCCCACAGATTCAGAGAGTTTTCCCTGTATCTTCTTGTCAGTATCTCTAGACAGAAATTGGCTCACATTTAGTTTGAAAGAAATGTGGTATTCATATTTACAGTATTCAGATTTTAGCAACAGAAGCAAGAAAGACTGCATTTTCAATGCCCAAAAGAAGCATCCAATTTTATAGTCTTCTTGCTCACCTCAAGCAATGGATGTCTCCAAATAGATTATATATAGCTTTCCATTAAAATACTTTGTTTCTAGATATTTTATCAGTTATGTATATATTATAATGGACTTGTTATTGAATATTTTTCTCTTTGCAAACATCTATTCACAACTAAATATCATCATCCTTAGTGTAATCTCTATTTCTATGTTGAATGCTTGGTCTCTCTTATTTAGGAAATAGTTGATTGAATGCTCTAACAAACATCTCCATAGTAGGTTACAGTGGGTGTCAACTCTCCTGTTTGAATGGTATTTATTCTAGCATATCCTTCTGTAGTAAAATGAAGAATTTGACAAATTATCACTTCTTGGACTTGGTGTAGCACACGCAGTAGGTATGGAGAATATGAACCTGATTAACAGAATGTCTTAAACTGCAGAAGTTATAAAATTACTTACTCCTTCCTTCGCCTACTTCATAGAACTTGGTGCATGACCTCCCCTATCAGTGGACTTAGAGAGGGGCAGGGAGGAGATCAGGGAGGGAGGGTGGGATTGGGAGGGAATGAGGGAGGGAGTCACAGCTGGGATACAAAGTAAATAAACTGTAATTAACATAAAAACAAAAATGTAACTAAAAATAAAAAATGTTATGCCATTTCTGGAATGTGTCTAAACAGTCTCTAAAATCATCTGCAAGTAAAACCTGAGGGCTCACTATTTCAGCAGAAATCCTGACATTCCAGGGGCCAGAACAGAGAACAGCATTTTAAAGGGAGACCATTTTCCTCTTTTTACATCCTTCAATTTGATTAAATTTTAATGGAATGATTTTTTTCAGCTTTCCAAATTATAAAGGCCCTGCCATTCTTGCCTTCATGTCATTTAATTTGCTTCTTATTCTGACTTTATACTGCTTGGGTCTTACAAAAAAAAAATTGAGCATATGGGGGCCAAGGAAGCTAAGAGATGCTAATTGAAATGTCAGAATGTGGCCCTGGACTGGGAATATAAGAACTGTGGATAGTGGTCTTTCAGAACTGGAAATAAAAGCCTGTAGAAGAAGAGGCTTTTGCCCTCATTACCTTCCTGAAGCAAGTATAAATGGACCGTATGTGCCATTAAATGCCAACGTGGTGCGTCACTCCTCATTTGAGTGATGAGGAGCAGAGGATTTGCTGGACCAAATAACAATTGTTCTTCCTCTTTAGAGGGACCTAAGTCTGAAGGGCAGAGATGTGTGAAGATAGGCTTGCTCAAATTAGTGCAAGAGCTAATGAGAAAATCTATGCACTTTAGTTACCTTCATCCTCAGAAGCCAGCAGTCTGGGCTCAGGGAATGAAGTTTGGAAAATATTAGTATCCTTGTGCCTTTCCACTTACATGTGACAGCTACACTGAATAGGGCAACTCACTCTGAAACCATGTTGCTGTGTTTCTTACTATTAACCAATGTTTTATTGTTTATGTAGCTTCATTTGAAAGATCATAAAAGTGTCCTTCACCAAACTCTTCAGGGTGAACAAAATGGTGGAACCTATTCTTTCGTTATCATATCATCTACGCCAACCATTACTGTGGACATTATTATCATGGCTGAATAAATGGACTCAGTAGTGACTGATGGGTCCAGGGAGATAGGTCAGTGGGTAAAGGCTCTACTTGTGCAAACCCAACAACCTTATAATCCTGATGTGGTGGTGTGCTACTGGTCTGAGGTGGCCGTCAGAGCTGGGAATTACCTGGAATCTCATGCACAATGGCAGAAACGATATGGGTGATTGCCCCACAATGGCAGAAACGACGTGAGAGATTGCCTCTCAGAAGTTCTCTGGCTTTCACACATGCTGCGGCACATGGCTATGAGCACCCCCCACCACCACCACACACACACACACTGAATTTCTACCATTGAGCTAGAGCTTACCGGAAGACAATGGGAAAGTCTCTAAGTGGAATACAAGGGAAGAAGTATACAACCATTGGATGAAGCCCCTAAATTCAATTCATATGGAAAACAAAATGAACCTGAGGCTGCTATGACAGTTCTGAAAATTGTGGGAAGTGATTAGAAAACCCAGTTTTCTTTCTTTATTTTTATTACTATCATTTATTACAATTTATTCAATTTGTATTCTGGCTGTGCCCCCCTCCTCCCAATCCCACCCACCCTCCCCCCTCCTCCCCCAGTTCCTCCCTTAGTCCACTGATAGTCCTCTTCCTCTACCATCTGACCCTAGCCTATCAGGTCTCATCAGAACTGGTTGCATTGTCTTCCTCTGTGGCCTGGCAAGGCTGCACCCCCCTGGGGGAGGTGATCAGAGAGCCTGGCACTGAGATCATGCCAGAGAAATCCCCTGTAACCCTTTTTTTAAATTTTTATTTTTTATATTATTTATGGGTTATTTACTTTGTATCCCAACTGTAGCCCTCTCCCTCATTCCCTCCCAATCCCACCCTTCCTCCCTCATCTCCTCCCTGCTCCTCTCTAAGTCCACGGATAGGGGAGGTTTTAAGAATTGAGATGATCATTGCCACCTGAGAGGGCATGTGGTCTGCTCCTAGCACTGGGACTACTCCAAAGGGTGGGGGGTGGGGGTGGGGAGCCCTCATTTCTCTTTTCCCAAGGCATACTTTTTGTTCTCACTTTCTAGCTGGAACAGAATAATCCTTAGTGAGAAACACTCGACATTGCACTTCAGCCACGCCAACCATAAGAATGCTTGTCTCTAAGGAAAAATAAACTTTCAAAATTAATTTTCCTTCCATGCAAAAATCACATCAGTGATTTAACAAAATAAGTAAAAGTGTAAAAATAGTTTTATTTAAAAAAGACTTTTATGAGTCTTCAATTTAAAGAAACTAAAGTTACATTATTTATTAATATTAAATTAATGCTGTGATATTTATTTATACAAATGCTATAAATATGTATAAGACATAATGTGTACTTTATAGAATGCATAAACATATATTTTACATTCCATACATGTGCTATATTTATACTAATACGTAATTTGTAAATGTATGTTTTTATACATTTTTTTCATATTTAGACACATTGGAAGTAGCTAGGTAAACAGGCCTTTTATTTTGCAGGAAAAATTAGAAAGTAGAAACAGCATTGTTATTTACTTGGATATGGTCACTTTCCCCAGTGATGTGCTACATGCTGAGTGCTGATCCTTTCTAAGCTTGATGGGTTGGTTACGAGGGCAGATTGCTTTAACACCCCCTTACCTGCACTGCAGAGGAAGGTGGTGTCTGTCCATATTGACTGACATTGCGGGTATTTTTACAGTATCTACTGACTTCTTGAGTCTTCACAATTTTTAAGGCTTGTATACATCATAAAAACCCCTAAGTTCATAGATTCAACTCATCTGTTTGAGATAGTTGCTTTGAAGCTAAAACCCCTTAGCATTCTTCGCACCATCTCACCACAGAGACTTAATAATATCTTGAATAATCTGTTGTGCAGATTTAAACAAAGTAACCATATGTAAGGCAGAAACTAGGTCTTTTTAGTTCACCAAGGTGCAACTTGAAGGATTCAAAAGCCTTCGTGCATGTCCTCTGTGAGCCAATGACAGGTTAAAGTTTAGAGTCCAAAAGCTCGAAGTGTAGCTATACACCCCATCCCAACACCAAGAGCAGATGTGGCAGGATACGGTTCAAACTCGTATGTCTGTAACAGAACCGGGGCTGGTGCTTACCAACGGACAGCTACCTGATTACCATTATCCTGAGCATGTGTGTATGTGGGTAAGTTATTGATGAAGCAGACAAAGATGTCTAGGACTCTGCTCATTTAAAAGGACAGATGATAAGAGGCTGATTCTGAGCACAGAAACAAGGACAACTTAGAACCAGAGCTAAACCAGAGAGAGAGAGACAGAGCCGTTTTACTGATGTGGAATGGATGAGCAAACAAGCATTGTGGTTTCTATTTTACTTTATTTATTGAAATTTATTTCATCAATTTATTTATTGAAATATTTTAACATGCATAAATATATTTTTATATAGATGAACAAATAGTATATATTATATATAATTATATAGCATTATATTATAGATAATAATCGCTAATAGATCATATATTACTGGGGACAAGGAAGAGGAGAAGAAAATATGTTTTTCCTTATCTTTAATACGTAGCACTTATTCTTACTTGACTTGTACAGGAAAAGCAAATGAAGCTTTTGATTGTCAGTATAGACCCCATTTACCTAGCTGAATTCTATTGTCATGCATTTCAGAGTAAGCCATTTGCCCTTCCTGCCTCTCCTCACCAAGCATTCATGAAGCACTTTATCACATACCTGAACATAAGGACCTTGGGCATAAATTGCCCATGATGTCAAAAAGGCCCCACACATGTGCACACATGGATGGTCAGAACTTCTTCAGGAGGAGGAGTAGCACAGGTAAGAATCTGAAATGGATGGTTAAATATGCAGTGTGTCTCATTTGCAAACTATGTCTGGCCCATGGAATGCAGCCAAGAAGCTACGCACTCTAAGGCTTCACGGCACAAAATGAAATCTTTGAGATCCTCTGTGATGTTTTAAGCAATTATTTCTAGTATCCAAGCCATTCAGATTTCCACTGCGTTCAAAACAGTGTAGTACCAGTTTAACTTAAGATGAAAATTTTTTTCCCCTCTCCAGACCAAATGTTACCAATTGTAGTTAGGAAAAGAATATGTTTTTTTTTTTTTTTGTTGTTGTTGTTTTGTTTTTTTTAATTTATTTCCTTAACCCTATTTTGGGTTTTCAGTCATAGTTTCCCAGTAGCTAGACTACTCTGGCCTCCCCAGAAATCTAGGTTATGTGGCTAAGCGAAGAAAGGGAGTTTTAAAGTGCTCTTACCATTTAAAGGGACTGTTAAAGCACTCTTACCTTTTATAGGGAATATTAATGTGCTCATAATCATAACTCCTTTGCCCTGCCACTCTTTGGACACATGAGGTGTTTAGCGTTTGTTTGCATGGATGGTTCCACTGTTGTTTTGAGTTATTGATGCAAATACTACTAAACTGGATGACCTATCTTTAGGTCCTCTCTCATGATCCAAGAACTCTTTGGTTCATGAGTGAAAACATACACAAAATCCATCTTTGTGGAACTCACAATGTACATGGATACACGAATCATACCGCATAGAAACAAATGGCAAGGAAACACAGCAGAGCAAGGCAAAGGGATCAGAAATACAAGTATGTTTCAAACATAATTCTAAACCCAATGAAAGCACTGCTCACTCGTAAGAACCAGGAAAAAAACAACTAGATATTCAGTTATTCTGTAAGTATACTGCTCATATTTCTTTTTGCAAATGGCTGTAAGAAGTACACAAGGAAAAAAGTAAAGGAAAATTCAAAAGAT
This sequence comes from Meriones unguiculatus, assembly GCF_030254825.1. Lineage (NCBI taxonomy): Eukaryota > Metazoa > Chordata > Mammalia > Rodentia > Muridae > Meriones > Meriones unguiculatus. The sequence goes on from NC_083352.1 coordinate 19,634,949, forward strand.
AAGACATCATGTTGGAGAAAGTGATTATTGTAACTTTCAACATCACAAACATTAAGAAGACATCTGTGAGCACAGTGCTCTTACCACCTGTACAACCATTGCACACAAACATAGCCACATTGAGGAAATAAATACTCAAGTAATCGCAGCAATTTACGGAAGGGGCAGCATGGAGGAAAATCAGAGTAGAGACATTATAAAAAGGAATGATAAAAATATAAGGCATAGACTAGTAGAGAAAACGGGATGCATTTAACTAGTATTTTATGGTATTCCATTGAAATAAAATTGTATTGGGCACTGCCCCAAGTAAATAAAAGCAAAAATAAATGACTCAGAAATGTGTTATCAGCCAGTTTTCAGTGATTACTGTGCTCTGAGTGATTTACATGTATTAACAAATAATTCTCTATGATACTCTGAGGAGGTTTAAACAATCTCTTTTATATTCATGATATATGAATTGAATCCAATTAAGAAAAAAAAAACTTGCCCAAGACTGTGCACGAGGGAACAGAGGAACTTAATGTTTGAGCCCATGCATTCAAAATGCTCAACCACCACGATGCCTGCCCCTCTAGGAGCATGAGAAGCTCAGATGGTGGCAAAGCTTCTAAGTTGCTGATTGGACATGTTATCCCCTCAGGTGTCAGACCTTTCATTAGTTTGCTCAAGCTACCAATGTTTAGATATTCTACTAAGTAGATATTTCAACCACTAAAAGAATCTGAAGACCAATAAAGCGAAGCACCACAAAGGAGAATGGTGAAACTCTCCTGGTAAATTAAAAACTAATATATTCTTGTATCAACACGAGAGCAAAAATTCAGTTATATAATATTTATAAGAGACACAGATAAAAGTAACTAAGAGAGATAGAAAGAGCCAGACAAGAATGCGTAAAATGAAAGGATGAGAGTTCATGTTTCATGCTGATGGAGTATTATAAAATACTTAGAAGAAACAGCACTAGTAAGCACTAAACAGGAGTTATTTCCTGTTGGCTAAATGTGCTGCAAAGGGCACATAATACGAAGCTTTGTGTATTAGCTGGTACCACAAGGAATATGTCATTCAGAGTTTTAAACATCGAATAAAGCAAAAAAAAAAAAAAAACCCCAAACAAACAAACAAACAAACAAAAAACTATAAGTGTAGGGTTTGGGCCCCTTTAAATAATCCAGCAAATAATTAAGGATATGAAAATGCAACACACACTCTCTCAAAGTCCAGTTATAATCATAGCGGTTGCTCATGTTCAAGGCAACAAAGCATTAATCATAGAATCCACAATGAGGAAATGATAAAAACAAATGTCATCATTGTACCATACATTTCTTTATATTAAATTATAAATGACAGCCACTCAAATGAATCCCATGTTCAGGAAAATCAAAGTATTTAATAGTTCTCTAAATAGATCATTAACATCATCTATAAACAAAAACTAAGATCTGAAACACCTTAAAGTCTACTGAGCGCATCTGAAAGACTCTAACTAGCAGTGTTTTCAAAGCAAAGACTCGTAACCAAACCTTTGGCAGAGTACAGGGAATCATAAGAAAGAAGGGGAGTTAGTCTAATGGGGAAAGGATAGGAGCTCCACAAGGACCAAATATATCTGGGCACAGGGTCTTTTCTGAGACTGACATTCAACCAAGGACCATGTATGGATATAATCTAGAACCTCTGCTCAGTTGTAGCCTGTGGTAGCTCAGTAACCAATTGGTTTCCCAAAGTGAGGAGAACAAGGACTATTTCTAACAGGAACTCAATGACTGGCTCTTTGGCCTCCCCACCCCCAAGGGAGGAGCAGTCCTGTTAGGCCACAGAGGAGGGCTTTGCAGCCAGTCCTGAAGATACCTGATAAAACAGGATCAGATGAATGGGAAGGAGGTCCCCCCCCCATCAGTGGACTTGGAAAGGGGCACAGTGGAGATGAGGGAGGCAGGGAGGGTCTGGGAGGGAATGAGGGATTGGGACATGGCTGGGATACAGAGTTAATAAAATATAACTGATAAGAAAAAATAAAATTAAATAAGAAAAGAAATACAATTACATAAAAAAGAATAAGCTTAGGCATTAGTAAAGTTTATGAAATATTGGTTATAATATACAACCAATATACATTTAACCTATGTGTGTGTGTGTCCCAGCCAAGGAAATAATCTGAGGGGAAATTCTTACAACCGAAATAAACTCAAGAGTCTGGGAAACCTAGGTCAGTCAGGATACTGTCCCATTATCAAAGGTTTTAGATGATGTAGTTGGTAGGTATGTGCAGTGCTCTGAATCTTTGGGGATAAGTCTGAGGTAAAGTCACAAGGGTTCTAACTAACCAGGATGTTAGAGCAAAAAGTTGGCAGAGCTGACTGAGGATGAGAAGTGGGGAATGGAGTGGGAATGGGAAGAGAAGACAGTTGAGCCTGGCTGTTCCTAATCAGGCTCTCCTTGAGGGTCCAATGATCAGTTAGTTCACCAAAATGAACATATCAGGAAGGTGGAAAACAAAGTCCTGGACAGATCCATCTACATACAGACACAACAGAAGCTTTGACAAAGCCACAGTGTGGAAGGGACCATGACGTTTCTGCAGAAGCATAAGCATCCATAGAACACAAGGCCTATGCCGCATCCCATCTAGTGCAGATAGATAACTTCCTTCTGAGCACCAGCACATGTAGGCTTACCTACCCATCCGAAGGCCCTTCTCATGGGCTTCTTTCTGGCCTGGAGGTAGGTGATGATGGAGCATGGCACATGGAACACGCATGGAACATTGCCCATTGAGCTTTTCCTCACCGGCATCTATGAACAAAATAAACCATGGAGTGCACAAGATGACAATCTGCTCTAGTCCCATGGAGACATGGGGATCCTAGAGAAGCCTAGAGGCCCAAGCTCCTAGAAAGAACGTGCCTATGAGTTTGTAGGGACAAGCTTCCCAGGGTCTGAGCTGTATGTTATTGCACATTCATGCCTTTTTTCCCCTTGAGTCTAGACCTTTTCTTCCTTGCTAAGAGAAAATATCATTTGGGGATTGCCTTAAGAAACACAAGGTCCATTGTCCTTTTTTCTTAGCTTGGGGGTAAACCTTGGAGCAAGCATGATAGGAGATGAGGGAGAGCTGGGAAGAGATTCTTTTCAACCAAAAGTGGAATAGACTATAAGAAGCCATAAGGAAACCCATGAAGTCGCTGTTATACATTTTAATGTGAAATGTCCCTCACAGGCTTCCGTATTGACACATGTGGTTCCCAGAAGACGGCACTGTTTGTAGAGGCTGCATATCCTTTGGGATGTAAGGCTTCATTATACAACAAAGGCTGTTGGGCAGATCACTCATGATTAAGTCCTGCTTTCTCTTGTGGACCAGTCAGTGTTCTTCTTGATCATCCACCACAGTGTGATCAACTCACCACACATTCCTGCTGTTCTTACTCCAAACCATTTCCACAACCCTGCCTGCCCTGTGTGTGTTGTATGGACTGTACTCACTGAATCACGAACCAAAAAATAATCCTGTCTTCCTTAGGTTACTTCAGTGAGCTAACCTACAGTCACAGCAACATAGAAATAATGAGTACACTAACATTTTTATTGCTGCCTTTGATTTGGACAATGTCCTATGTCTTTTAAAGCAAAAAAACACCTAAACAAGCAAGAGTGAGATTCTATAAACAGCTACACAAGAAGGACCCGCTACGCCTTGGCCCTGTGGCCACCCTGGTTACAACACATAATATCATGCTAGATTGGTAACTATGGGGTAGCATCTTGAACAGAATAAGCCAAGTTGGGAAGTGAGGGACCTGGTATTTCTCAGTGTGTTTTAAATTGTGTGTGTGTGTGTGTGTGTGTGTGTGTGTGTATGTGTTTAAGAGGTTTGCATTTGGAAAATGGGAAAACAAAGATTTGTTTATTCTGCTTTCCCAGTGACTTTTCTGAACCATTTTCCTCGTTTTTGATTGAATGGTGATGCTCCATTTTCTGATTCCCTGGCTCTGTGCACTAAGGTTAGCAACGAGTGCAGGTGCAGGCACTGTTGGCAAGGGCTTAGTCGTCACCTGAGAGGATCACACATTCATTGAGATGATTACACATCTCTGGAAAGGAGTGAGGACTGATGCAAACACACGAAAGCCCAGGTAAAGGCAGAAGCCAAAAAATTAGATAGAGGCATAACTCATGTTTGAAATTATGCTATTTGGACACATTTGCCAAAATGTCGCCATGATTTATCTAAACATGCTAGCTGCATGTTTAGAAACCAGAAAACATGGTTAGTTACAAAAATGACTACAGGCAATACATAAACAAACCACCAAAGAAAGAGAATATCACAGTTTAGAAGAGGGCAGGAGATAGAATTACATCCCAAAGAAAATTTCTTCCATAGGTAATGGACATTAAAGCAGATGCATGGTAATGCAAAATCTGTAGCTGCTACAGACTTGCAGTACCCCTAATGCTCTTCTCAGACTTGAAGCCCCCTGATGCTTCCTTCAGACTTTTCTCAGCCCCTGATACTCAGACTTGCAGCCCCCTGATTTTATTCTTTAGCAGCATCTCTGGAAGGCACCTGAGTGGTTAGTTTTGATTGACACAAGGTAGAATCACCCGGGAAGGCAATCTCGCTGAGTAATTGTCTACATTATGCTGGCCTGTGGGCTTGGCTGTAGGACGTTTTCTAACTGTGTTAATTGAAGTGGAATGATCCACCCCCCATGCAGGAGGCACCTGGGAATTATCATAGTCTGCAATGGAGGTAGAATATTAGTAAATTACAGACTTCCGTTGCTGTGATAAAATACCCAACACAAGCAACTGAAGAGGGGGCAGTTTATTTCACTTTGTTCATGGCCAGCTGGCCCCATTACTTTGGGTCTGAAGGTAATGATACACCGTGGCAGCAGAGATTTTGGAGGAAGACATTCATCAAATTCGGAACAAGAAATAGTCCCTAGAAACACACCTAGTGGTTGACTTCTGGATAAGCCCTGCTTCCTGAAGTCTCCAGAGCCCCTCAGAGTAACATCAGCCACAGGGACCAAGCTTTAAATGTGAGAAACTTTACGAGAGACACGTCATATACAAACCATGATAACGGGATTACGACTATAAGTATTTGACACCTTTTTTCAAGAATTTTATCTAACTTCCTTGTATGGATAGTTTTGATAATTTGCATGTTCATAAAGAATTCAAATTTTAAGTTAAATTGCACATACAGATTTTTAATTTTATCTGTATTTATATTTATTTTACTATCTAGTTTTATATGTTTTAATATTTCCGTACTTAGGCCAGCTATTCGGTTTTGCATTTAATTGTATATTTTAAGTAATCAAGTACTTAACATTAACTTATTTTTAGTATATTTTAGTATGTTCTGCTAGACTTAATAAGTCTTCCTTAACTTTTGAGCATGATACTTTATGTATTTATTTTTACTATTTTGCACCCAAATTAAACATGTAGCATTTAGCTCAGACGAGCTTTTACATGATAACACAAGAACAGGTTACGTGAGGTTTTTGTCATATTTATACTACAAATATACCTTCAGTTTCTCAAGAAAAGGTGCGGGCGGGAGGAAGAATGGAGGGAGACAGAGGGGGATTTAAGTACTTTGAGCATCATGTCTTTCTGCTTGTCTAGGTGTTTTTATTTTCACCACTCATTGCTCGGTACTGAGTGAATGCTGCCTGCTTGTACTTTGAAAATTTTATAATTGTATTTATTATGCATGTGAAATGTTTACAAATGAACCATAGACTATTGTAAGTTTAAATTATGTTTTCAGAGTGTGGAGTCTAACCATTTCAATCACTTCCCTGTTATTATTTAAGCTACTTTAATATTTTAAAGCTGATAATAACTATTATGCTGCCATAATTTGAAACAGGGGAAGTAAAACCTTAATTCAACCAAAGTTTATATATATATATATTGCAATTCCATTCTATCTTTTCTTCTTATTTTTCTTTCTGTCTTCCTTTTTTCTTTTCTTTTTTCTCTTTCTCTCTCTTTGTTTCTTTTTCATCTCTTCTTCCTCTGTCTCCATCTCCATATTCATTTTTGTCTTTTTTTAATATGAGGCAGTATCTGAAACATGTGGGGGAGTTTTATGCCTAGTATACTATGAGGCAATATATTTCTGTTTTTTAAGCCACCCCCACAATTATGTCAGCAAAAGAGACCAGTTCTTTAAAAGAACATTGCCCCTCCAGGTCTGCTTTTCCCCTCGGAGTGCTAGGTACAGTCATGCACTGGGGTTGAACTGGAAGGAATGAAGCTTAGCTGGGCATATGGGTGATGCAGGATCTCAGTCAGCCTTGAGTACAGGAAAAAATAGCCTTCTCCAAGATGGTTTTCAGTGAAACAGCTCTCTTTGTTGGGGGTAAATAAGAGCTATATAAACCTTGGGTAGTGGGTACTAGTTTTGGGGGTGAGTGTGCACCTTTGGGTGGGGCCAAGGTGCTGGGAATCCTTTATTTTCATGAAGAGGAATTCCAGGTGCTAGCTGAATATGTCCTTATAAAGAGAGAGAAAGTTTAACCTGAAACCCAGCCACCAGGCTACATGACTACCTCAAGGGAGGTATAGGTGGTGGACATGCAGGCCCAGAGAAAGGAAGAAACAATTCTAAGCCTGCCAGTCTCAGGATGAGATTTTCAGGGTTTAGACACATCTTGACTTCACTCTCGCTCAGAACCACCCCCTGCCCCAATGTTGCGCAGGTTTCCCTGACCCTATATCTCTACCTTTTTGTTTAATAAAGTGGAGGTGTCACCATAGTCATCTGGCTCTATGTTGGGAATGGCTTGCTATTGAAACAGATCCTGACTGGCAGTGGTTTTTGCAACACTACTCATCTGCTGTTTTAGAAATTGGGTGAGGCAGGGTGTTAGGAGGACTAGGGCTCCAGTGGCCAGTATGGGTGAAGGAAGGGAAGGAGCCAGTCCAGATTCATGGACATAGAAGCAACATTTCTCCTCCAACAGAGTGCAAGTCTCCTGTTCGGCAGTTAGTAAGTTCACAGCTCTCTGGTTTTATAGAACAATCCCAGCTATGGGGGTCATCTGTTGTCAGAAGGACTCAGGACTGTCCATGGTGGAAGCCATGGCCCAATCAAGTTTGCTCTGGAAGCGGTCATACAGGTGTTCTGTCTGGTCCTTTTCCTTTGAAAACACACCAACTTTTAAAGATAACATTGTAGGAGCATTTCCACATGAACACATGGCAGGAACGTGTGCACAAATCAGCTAATGATGATACTCTGCTCTATGTCTGAGCAGGTGAAAGGAATCAGCCAACTCTATAAGCCATTTTAGACTGTGTAACCAAACTGTACAGTTAATCTCCATCCACATCATATGATGATAGTGTTCCTCAGATTACGAAGTCTACTTCAGACTGAACCATGTCACTGACGCAAGATTAGTGCACTATGCACAACCACTGTTTCCAAGGAAAAACTTCCATGCATTTATGTGACAGTCTGACTTCTCAAAAAGCTTACAGTGAACCTCAAGGATACAGGTGTGTGCACATTAGTGGCGATCTCTTTTAATTCCTAATTTTAAAATTTATTCTTTTTGAAAATTCCATACGTTATATGCCATGAATTTTGGTCATATTTGTCGTCCCTTACCACCCTCCCACTGCTGCTGACTCACTTCTTTCCAACTAGTTCTGTCCTGACTTTAATATCCTCCTCTCTGTCCCTCCCTTTCTCTCTCTCTCTCTCTCTTTGACCTACTGAGGTTAAATTAGAGTTGCTTGCATGAATGCACAACTGAAGAAAGTGGCCCTCCCTCCAGTGATAACCATTCAACGTTGAAAGGTTATAATCATATACAGCGTGCTCGTGATGTCAGTGGTCTTGTCAGAGGCAGTCCTTCTTCCCATTACTATGTAACCCACTTGGACACTAAACTGCCCTGGGCTAAGTGGTTGTACAAGTTTACATTCCCACCAGCAGTGGAGGAGGGTTCCCCTTTCTCCACAACCTCTCCAGCATGTGTTGTCACTTGAGTTTTTCATCTTGGCCAATCTGATAGGTGTAAGGTGAAAACTCAGGGTCATTTTGATTTGCATTTCTCTAATGGCTAATGACGTTGAGCATTTCTTTAAGTGTTTCTTTGTCATTTGATATTCCTCTACAGAGAGTTCTCTGTTTAGCTCTGTTCCCCATTTTTTAATTGGATTACTTGGTTTGCTGCTTCTCAGCTTCTTTAGTTATATATATATATATATATATATATATATATATATATATATATATACTGGATATTAGCCTTCTGTCAGATAAAAGGTTGGTGAAGATTCTTTCCCAATCTGTTGGCAGTCGTTCTGTTTTGAATGATGGGTGTCATCAAAATGATGGTGTCATTTGCTTTACAGAAGCTTTACAGTTTCATGAGGTCCCATTTATTGATTGTTGCTCTTAGAGCCTGTGCTGTTGGTGTTCTGTTCAGGAAGTTGTCTCCTGTGTCAATGAATTCAAGGCTTTTCCCCACTTTTTCTTCTAACTGTCTTAATATGTCTGGTTTTATGTTGAGGTCTTTGATCCACTTGGACTTTAGTTTTGTGCAGGGTGATAAGTATGGATCTATTTACATTTTTCTACATGTAGACATCCAGTTAGACCAGCACCATTTGTTGAAGATGCTATCTTTTTTCCATTGTATGGTTTTGGCATCTTTGTCAAAGATCAGTTGTCCATAAGTGTGTGGGTTTATTTCTGGGTATTCTGTTTGGTTCCATTGATCCACCATTCTGTTTCTATGCCAGTACCATGTAGTTTTTATAACTGTTTCTCTATAGTACAGCTTAAGATCAGGGATGGAGATACCTCCAGAAGATCTTTTATTGTAGAGGATTGTTTTAGTAATTCTGGGTTTCTTGTTATTCCATATGAAGTTGAGAATTTTTCTTTCTAGGTCTGTAAAGAATGGTAATTTGATGGGAATTGCATTGAATCTGTAGATTGCTTTTGGTAAAATGGCCATTTTTACTATGTTAATCCTGCCAAGCCATGAGCATGGGAGATCTTTCCATCTTTCATATCTTCTTCTAATTCTTTCTTCAGAGACTTGAAATTTTTTTCATACAAGTCTTTGATTTGCTTGGTTAGGGTTACACCAAGTTACTTTATGTTATTTGTGGCTATTGTGAAGGGTGTTGTTTTCCTAATTTCTTTCTCAGCCCTTTTGTCTTTTGTATACAGGAGGGCTACTGATTTTTTTTTTTGAGTTAATTTTGTATCCATCCACTTTGCTGAAGGTGTTTATCAGCTGTAGGAGTTCCCTGGTAGAGTTTTTGGGGTCACTCACGTATACTATCATATCATCTGCAAATAGTGATACTTTGACTTCTTCCTTTCCAATTTGTATCCCCTTGATCTTCTTCAACTGTCTTATTGCTCTAGCAAGGACTTCCAGCACTATGTTGAAGAGATATGGGGAGAGTGGGCAGCCTTGTCTTGTCCCTGATTTTAGTGGGATTGCTTTAAGTTTCTCTCTGTTTAGTTTGATGTTGGCTATAGGCTTGCTGTATATCACCTTTACTATGTTTAGGTATGTGCCCTGTATCCCTGATCTCTCCAATACTTTGAACATGAATGGATGTTGGATTTTGTCAAATGCTTTTTCAGCATCTAGGGAGATTATCATGTGTTTTTTTTTCTTTCAGTTTGTTAATATGGTGGATCACATTGATGGATTAGAAAGCAACATTTTTATGTGATTGTGAAATGTTCTATGACAATAACCTTTTCCTACACTGATAGAATCAATGAGAATATTTTGCATATGTAAGTGAATAAATAATCTGATTCATTTATTTTGATGATAGCTTTTGGGTCATTAGCCTGAAATCATTTTTCAATCCAGTAACATACTTATCCAATATATCTTAGAATGAATTTGACTGTTTGCATTTTTCTGTGCAGTCTTTATTCTGTTTTCTGCAGTTTTCACAAATGATTTTCCTGACTCTCTCAGTCTTAGACCAATCAAAATGACATCAGTATAATGATCAAAATTGTGAAAAGCAGCATGCTTCTACCTGCTATAGAGTAAAATTTCACTTTTTCAACAAGACAATTATGGACAATTAAGTCATTACTTAAATACTCAATTTTCGAAATAAAGTAGGAAGAAGCAGTCATCAAATTTATGTTGTTATCAAATTTACTTCTTTATCTGTTGCATATTCTCCTGAGTTTATAATCCTTTCTTGTATTTAGAGCATGCCTATACATATTATACTTGAAATTTACCTAAGTCCTAAGTCAATGTTATTAAATTAATCTTAACCAAGGGATTTCAAAATTAGAGGCTTACTCATGACCAGGCAATGATGAAGAGCTGGAGTCTGAACTATCATCTGTGGCTCTTGATATAGCTCAGAACAACAAAGAGATATGCTGACTAACAAGGGCTGGCCACAATGAGCTGGCCAAGTTCCTGAACTTTCTAGTGAGCTCATTTGATATGGCACCAGCATTTCAAGATCACTTTATTCTGCCCTCATGTTTTCTGAGTGGTAAAAAGAGAATGCTCATTAAAAGTCTCCTTAATACAGTTCACACTTTGCTCAGTGATTTGACTGTAATACATGTGACTCAGCTTGAACATCCCTGGATTTTTGAAAATAAAATTTAAAAATTCAGTACAACCTTAATGTGGAATACCCATTTGAATTTCATTTTAAAATTGGAAGTGACTTCTGTGGAGAAATAAACCAGCCATTAGAAATAATAAAATTCTAATTATGGAGGTAAAATGTGTGTTATTGGAGAAATTATAACTTTCCAAATGATTTTTTAAAACAATTTTTCACAGAACCTAGATTTATGAAAATTTTATATTTGGCCAATTTTCCCAAAAGCTTACAGAGAAATAAAGAATTCTGTTTAATGTTAATATAACAGATTAGTTAGCTAACTCGTATTTTATCAAACAACCTCAAGATTTCCAAATAGAACAGCACAGTAGTCTATTTGCTTGGTTTCCACTGATCAACATTTTGTAGCATTTCATATTATTTGAAACTAAATGGTGTGTCCACACGGAGGTGTTCACAGGAATCACACAGGGTAAGAGACAAAGAAGATAGAAAATATTTATAGTCATATAAGATGGATACAATGGTGAGAAAGAACATTTTCTGGAACACAATACTAAAGGTAGTTTAAAATTTTATAGATTCTTTCACACACACACACAGGGAGAGAGAGAGAGAGGGGGGGATTCACATATATAGGCACTGAGACAGACAGACACACAGGCCCACACACATGTACACACATAGACACAAAGGTGCACACACACACACACAGAAGTAGGTTTAAAGTTTCTGTTCACTAAACCCGCTAACTCATGAGTGTCTCAGAATTCTCTTTCTTATAATTACAGTATAACTTAACATATAAAATAGAAATAATTTTTTATAAACTCAACAACAAACTGAATTTGAATGTTATGTACTTTTTAAGTACAGAAATCTAATTCCATAGTACTCATAACTTTAAAAACGGACAATTATTATAATTATGGCTGGGCAGTGGTGGTGCATGCCTTTAATCCTAGCACTTGGGAGGTAGAGGCACTCAGTTTGAAGCCAGTCTGGTCTATACAGTGAGTTCCAGGACAGCCAGAGCAACACAGAGAAACCCTGTCTCTGAAAAACCAAACCAAATCAAACTAAACAAAACAAACCCACATTTTGTAATTTTATGTCATTTTAATGTGAAATTTAAAGCAAAATTTTCATATTAATTTATAATGCACATGTAAATGATTTCTTTTATGGAACTTATATACTCTCTTCTAGGAAGGAATGCATCATATATCTAAAGACCTAATGTAAAACATGAAGACTAGTTAGAAATGTGATAACATACTCAGAACTTTTGGCTATGAAATAGGTTCTAATGGCTCTGGATACACATACAGGCACACAGTATAAGTGTGAAAGGATGGGTGCATTAATTTGTCTGAGTGTAGCTAATAATTTTATTGTATATCAATATTTTTCTTTATATATAATAAAACGAGAATCATTTAAAATATTGTATCTTCTTTAAGACATCGATGGTGTGCTATTTGCAGTGAATAGATATTTGTTCCTACCACTCCAGAGTTCATAACAGGATAGGGATAAAAACTAAGAGAAAGGAGGATCCCAAAGATGATATAAAGGGAACAGACTGTCTGGGTCCCAAACAGATAATGATGGGGAGTAAAATAATTTTGTGCAATGACCATATCTATAGTACAATATTTTTATTTAAACACAGAAGAACGTTGGGAAAAAGTCTCCATGTGAAAATTCTCATAACAAGCTTCATGGATGGCTATACTGAAATTCCCCTCCAAAATACACCACAATAGCAAAGTACCTGAGGCCGTTCTCGTAAGAATGGGTTCAATTGATTAGGAAGCAATGTTCAGGTCTAGGGCCTAGAGAGAAAGGTTTGTACTAAATGTAATGTTGGGTTATAATGATGGAAGATGCAAAATATATGAGGTGTTTTTCATAACAAAGGAAGATGATACAACCAGCCTTGATGAGACCTGATAGGCTTGGGTCAGATAGAAGGGGAGGAGGGCCTCCCCTACCAGGGGACTAGGGAAAGGGCATAGGGGTAGAAGAGTGATGTTGGTTGGACTGGGAGACGAGGGAGGGGCTGCAGCGGGGATACAAAATAAATAAATTGTAATAAATATATAAATAAAATAAAATTAAATAAATAAGTAAATGAATGAATATTTAAACAAACAAACAAACAAACAAACAAACAAAGAATGAGTTCTAGTCACTGAGAGACAGACGAAACCCAGGATAAGGGCCTAAACAATTGCAAAGATTTGGGGGAAATTCAGGTGGCAGTTGCTTCCTAATTGAATAACAGAGGATCTCCAGGTTACTTGACCATTTGCATGTCAGCAAATGGGACCAGGTTTCATTCTTCCTCCTGTTGAAGAAAGCAGGCCTCCATTTTTAAAAATTCTGATTTTCTTGGAGAGGCTAATGGGAGGAGACGAGGGAGGGAGGGTGGGATTAGGAGGGAATGAGGGAGTGGGCTACAGCTGGGATACAAAGTGAATAAACTGTAATTAATATAAAAAATAAAAATGAAAAATTCTGTTTTTTTCCAATGCTTCCTCTAAGCTTTGCTTCCGACATCTCCTCCTGCTGAGGTTCTGTCCAGGTTAAGCTTGTTCAGGTTTTGTGCATGCCACCACAAATGTTTTGAGTTCATGTGTGTAACCAATTACTCTATTGTGTCTAGAAAATACCATTTTCTCATAGTATCCGTTACTTCTGGCTCTTATACTATTTCACAGCGATCTCTGAGCCTAAGTGGGGATGTGCTGTAGATGTTCAATTCAGGAAGGAACATTTCACGGTCTCTTACTCCCTACAACTTGATTAGTTGTGGATTCCATTTCATTCTTCTACATGTAGCCATCCATTTTGATTAATATCTTTGTTGAAGATGATGTCTTTTCTCTCCAATTTTCACTGTCTCCCTCTTTGTCAAAAACCAGGTAGCTATAAAATGGTGAGCTCATATGTGGGTCCTCAATTCCATTGATCAATCTGTCTTTTTACAGTAGTTCCATGCCATTTTTATTGCTATAGCTCTGTAGAATAGCTTGAGCTCTTAGCAGACTTATTTTCAGTCATTCAGTATTTTTTGTTGTTGTTGTTATTGTTATCCCAGGTCTTCCACATTTCCACATTACATTTAAGATTTTTTTTTTCAAAATTTCTGAAGAATTATATTGGAATTTTTTGTGAGGACTGTGTTGAATTTTAGATTACTTTTGTAAGGATGACCATTTTTACAATATTAATCCTTCTAAACCAGGAACGTGGGAAGTCTTCCATTTTCTGGTATCTTCTTCAGTTTCTTTCTTCGGTGTCTTAAAATTTTCATTGTGTAAGTCTTTCATTTACTTGGTTAGGTTCGTTCAAAGATATATATATATATATATATATATATTTTTTTTTTTTTTCCTTGAGATACTGTGCAGAGACCCAGTTCCCTTGTTTCTTTCTAGGTATGCTTATCATTTGTATGTAGGGAAGCTACTGATTTTTATATGTTAATTTGGTATCCCACTGCTTTTCTGAATGCCTTTGTCAGCTTTAGGAGATTTCTGGTAGAGTCTTCAAGGTCTTCTATGTGTAGACGCATACCACGCGCAAAAAAATAATATTTTGACTCCATACTTTTCTATTTATAACCTACTTATCTCCTTCAATTGTCTTATTGTTCTATTTAAGACTTAAAATAAATGAGGATTGATCATCTTACCCCATGTCCGCTCAATTGATTATCTTTTTTAGGTGTATAGATTTCATTATGTTTATCATATCTTATAGGTCTATATAAGTGAGTATATCCCATGTTTGTCTTTCTCCTTCTGGGATATTTCACTCAGAATGATCTTTTCTAGATCCCACCATTTGCCTGCAAATTTCATGATTTCCTCCTTTTTGATTGCTGAGTAGTATTCCATTGTATAAAAATACCACAATTTCTGTACCCATTCCACCGTTGATGGACATCTGGGTTGTTTCCAGGTTCTGGCTATTACAAATAGAGCTGCTATAAACATGGTTGAGCAAGTGTCCTTTTTGTGTACTTGAACAAACTTTGGGTATATACCTAGCAGTGGTATAGCTGGGTCTGGAGGAAGCACTATTCCTATTTGTCTTAGAAAGCGCCAGATAGCTTTCCAGAGTGGTTGTACCAGTTTACATTCCCACCAGCAGTGGAGCAGTTAGAAAGACAGATGGGATGTGCATTGAACGTATGACAGGAGTCTACTGAGCGCATCTGAAAGACTCTAACTAGCAGTGTTTTCAAAGCAAAGACTCATGACCAAACCTTTGGCAGAGTACAGGGAATCATAAGAAAGAAGGGGAGTTAGTCTGATGGGGAAAGGATAGGAGCTCCACAAGGACCAAATATATCTGGGCACAGGGTCTTTTCTGAGACTGACATTCAACCAAGGACCATGTATGGATATAACCTAGAACCTCCACTCAGATGTAGCCTGTGGTAGCTCAGTAACCAATTGGTTTCCCAAAGTGAGGGGAACAGGGACTATTTCTAACAGGAACTCAATGACTGGCTCTTTGGTCTCCCCACCCCCGAAGGGAGGAGCAGTCCTGTTAGGCCACAGAGGAGGGCTTTGCAGCCAGTCCTGAAGATACCTGATAAAACAGGATCAGATGAATGGGGAGGAGGTCCCCCCCATCAGTGGACTTGGAAAGGGGCACGGTGGAGATGAGGGAGGGAGGGAGGGAGGGACTGGGAGGGAATGAGGGATCGGGACACGGCTGGGATACAGAGTTAATAAAATGTAACTGATAAAAAAAAATAAAAGAAAAAAAAGACTTAAAATAGTATATTAGATATGAGTGCAGAAAATGGAAATTCTTGCATTGTTCCTGAATTCAGTGGAAATGAATAGTTTTTTGTTCTTTTTCCTACAGTAAGGTATTGGCTGTAGGCTTGTTATTTATTACCTGTCTTAAGATATGTCCTCTCTGTTCCAAATCCTCTGGGGCTTTTATCATGAAGAGACCTTGGATTTTGCATCTGATAGGATGACTACATGGTTTTTGTTTTTGATTCTATTCATGTGGTGAATTAAATTTACTGGTTTGTATGTGGCAAATCATCCCCGCATCTTTGAAATGAAGCTTGTTTTATCACGGTGCATTATCTTTATGTGCTTCTGAATTTGGTTTATATTTTATTGAGGCTGCTGTAGTTATGTTTACCAGTGATATTGAACTATTCTTTTTTATTGGTTCTTTGTCTAGTTTTGGTATTAGGGTAAGAATGGGTTTTTAAAAAAGATTTTGGAAATACTCTTTCATTTTCTGTTTTCCCAAATGATTTGAGGAGTACTGGTGTTAGTTCTTGTAAAATTTCATGCTGAATCCATCTGGCTCTGGACTTTTTTAGTTGTGACATTCAAAAAATTGTTTTAAATACTTATTCCTTTTAATGTGTATATATTTATACTTGAGCGAGTTCATGTACACCATGTGAGCGCAGCAGGGGAATTGGATCAGGTAGAACATGAGTCGTATGCAGTTCAGACCCACCTCAACACTCCAGTGAACATAGTACTATCCAGCCCAATGAACTGAGACAAACTACTTCTCAAAGCAATACTAGCTCTTCCTCTATTATCTCCCAGACCCTGATATTTGTGGGAATGTCAGCAGATTTTTTTTTTAAAGTGTCCTTAATGGCATACGTGAGATAGTTCACTGGGACTGATTTCCACTGTGTTGTCTTGGATTAGGCAACATTTGTCTCAAGGAGAGCTGACTAGTTCTACTACTCAGTTTCTGTACTTCCATGGCATTCAGACTCACTCCCTTTGCTCCATGTTTCATAGCCTTTTAAGACATGCATAATGAAGAATATTCCCATGTTTCACAGTTAGGGATTTTTGTTTGTTTGAGGCAGGGTCTATGTAGCTCTGACTATCCTGGAACTGACTATGTAAATCAGACTGGCCTTGAATTCACAGGTGTCCACCTGCCTCTACATCCTAAGTGCTGGTGTTAAAGACAGGCACCACCACACTCAGCCAGTTGGTGATATTTTTAATGACCATATCTGTAAGAAATCATACACACTCTTTTTCTCTGTGTTAAATGTCAGGTCTGAGAGTGTCATCCATCACTTCTACCTTGCTCTCCTTTCTCATTCTCCAATTCTTTCCATAGGTTCTCAATTTTTGGGTTATAAGGACTCCTTAGCATATATCTAATTTGTACTCCCTTTCCTATTGCCTCACTAATTGTAAGAAATAGATGCCATTTCCCCCTATTTTTCCTGCCATATCAGAGACTGACGCAGAGAACAGCATCCATGTGTCTTTTCCCCATTGTAATTTATCCTTAACCTAATTAAGATATTTCTGAATGAATACCAAGCCTCAGTTGATACCTTATTATACATAGAAAAGCCATTCAACTTCTACCATTGCCTATTTTTTCCCACACATGTGGTACTTTCAGAGATTATGAGGTATTTTGTAGTTCATCCATCATTATGGGGTTGTCCTCATACTCATGTGATAGACATCATTCATCAAGGAGGTATGCTTTTAGTATTATGTAGAGGAAAACGGCAAACCTAAGATTACTCTTAAGGAATCTCATCTTTGTTGCATATATCTTATTGCTCATAGAAAAGGGCACACAACTGCCATTAAAACAACAAAGGACCCTATCTCATACCACCATGAAGAAGGGTAGCCAAATCAGAGTTGTTTGTTTAGCCATCCACTTTCAGTTGGATAAGCCTGCCTCTTATAATCATCATTGGTTCTGTTGGTTCCTGTTTAGGTACCTGTTGTATTACATGACATTTCTTGGGGTGGTGTGGGTAAATATCTACTCAGGCCAGCTAGACTATCAATGACAGACTTTGATTAAAAAATTATTCCACTCAATTCTAGCTTAGCAAATGTACAAGATTTTAGTATTATTTATATGATTTTGGGTGAAGGGTAACACCAGACTATGGTGATTATCTGGCAGCTGCATCACTATAAAACTTCACCCCATTATGAGTGAGGATTCATGGAAACTGAATTCCTAGAGTTATCTGAATAACTTAGAGGCATCTCCACAAAACAGTCTCCTCTTTCCTCACAATTGCTTACTGCTTACATGATGTGGGAGAGGGTCATTTTTGATCCTTGTACGTTTTATATTTCCCTAGTCTAATAAGTTTTGAGAACTTCCTGTGTCTTAAAACATTAGTGAGCTTCCACACTTTAGTGAGATTCCTTTCTCCTTCCAGGAGATGATGTTTCAATTTGGAGGAAAGAGCTATTCCTAAACCAACAGATGTAAGAGTCAGAAAGTGAGATATTTGTTTTCTTGATGGTTTTAAGGGTGTTTAAAAACATCCTGCCTTCCACAGTGCATGAATGGCTGGTAAATATCAGTGCTCAGTGCAGGACCTAGAACACTGCAGTTCTTCTGAAGATGACATGACGTAAGGTGATGATTCTTAGGGAAATCGTGTGGACCTCAGGAGCCCTCCTTGACTGCTCTGTGTGTCATGCCAGTCTCAAGAGACAATTGAGGGTTTATTTATTTATTTATATATCTATTTATTTATTTATTTTTGGAACTGCTACTAGAGTTCTGCTTTCTTCACCAAAGCTTCTTTCTATAATACTATTCCTACAATAGTAGCATTATAATGAATTATAACACCATTCCAAGTCCTTTTGTTGAGCTGTTATTTATATTGTCCACTGAACTGGACTTACAGATGGTTGTGATTCAGAGTGAGGGTGGTAGAAATTGAACTACCATCCTCTACAAGAGCAACAAATCCTCTTAACTGCTGAGCTATCTCTCCAGCACCAATAAATATAACTTTTTGAAAAGGTCACTCATAATTATTAAGGAAGCAATCCATCAAGAATATATATGCACTAAATATGAGTATGCCCAATTCCATAAAGCAAATGATACTAAATGTATAGTCACATCTGAACAAAATTATAGAGGGTAACTTCAACACACCACTCTAACCAAGAGACAGGGTATCTCAACAAAAAGTAGAGAAACATGTAAGTTAAATGACTTCGATCTAATGAACCTATCAGACATCTACAGTATAATCTATTCAAACACTACAGAATACATATTCTTTTTAGTATCCCACAGAACTTTCTCTAAAATATATAATGTAATAGAATAAGGAAAGACTTGGCAAATATAGAAAAATTAAAGTACCTTCCTGCTTTCTCTCTGTTAATAGTGGAATAGAGCGAGAAATCAATTTTACGAGAAACTATGATATAGATATTATTTAATGATTAGTGATTCGTGGAAGAAATAAAGTAGAAAATAAAAAAATTCCTAAAACTTAGTGAAAATGAAAATATTCCATACCCAAATCTGTGAGATATAATAGAAGGAGCCCTAGGAGGTAAATTTATAGCCATATAAGCCTGTACTAAGATATCTGAAGGATCTAAAATAAATAACTTGAAAATATATCTTAGTGCCTTGGGAACACATGAACAAGTCAAACACAAAAACAGTAGATGGGAAGAGATGAGATTAGAACATAAATTAATATAGTAGAAATAAAAAAATAGAAAGAATCAATGAACCAAAGAATAGATTGTTTGAGATGAACATGATTGATGAAGTCTTTGCCAAATTAACACACACACACACACACACACACACACACACACACACACCAAATTAATAACATGAAATATCAATTTAATTCAGAAAAACGTTAAAACATAGAGACTTGTTTTTCACCAAACAGGAAAATCTAAAAGAAATAAACTTCTGGATGCGTAGGCCTACTAAAAGAGATGAAATAAACAACTTAAACAAATAGGAAAAAAAGTAATTGTATAAAATCAGTAACAACAACAAAGAAAGTTCTGCTTCTAACTGGATGAACTGCTGAATTCTTTCATAGCTTTAAAGAGAACTAATGCTCATTCCTCCAAAACTGTTTCATAAAATAGAAAAGGAAAGAATGAGGAGAGGAGGACTTCTTCTATCAGTGGACTAGGGGAGAGGGATAGGGGAGGAAGAGGGAGGAACAGTGGGACTAGGAGGAGATGAGAGAGGGGGCTACAACTGGGATACAAAAGGAATGAATTTTAGTAGTAGTAATAATAATAATAATAGAAAAAAGAAAAAAAGAAAAGGAAAAAATGCTGCCCAACTCTTTCTAAATAAATACATTCATTAATAAACAAAGCCAGTATTTCCCTAATGCCGAGAGCAGAGACAGAACAGCAAAGAAAATTATGGGCCAATTTTCCTGATGAATATAGATACAAAATTTTCAATAAAATATTTGCATACTATATTCAAAACACATTAAAAAGATTATTCCTATCGATCAAATTAACTTTGTTGCTGAGATTCAGGAACAGGTCAACATAATCAAATCAATAAATGCAAAATATCACTTAAGTGGACTCAAAGACAGAAATTACATGATTATTTTAATAGATGCACAAAAGGCTTTGACCAAATCCAATAGCTTTTCCTGGAAAAGACTGTGAGGAGACTAGGAATGGAAAGAACATATCTTGGTGTGATAAAACTAGATACAGCAACTCCACAGCCAACTAACTGTGGAAAACCAAACCAAACCAAAAACCAACCAACCAAACAAAACCTCTAAGCATTTTCATTTAAAGCAGGAACCTGACAAGTGTGTCCATGCTTTTTTGTTTTGTTTTGTTTTGTTTTTGTTTTTCAAGACAGAGTTTCTCTCCTATGTAACAGCCCTGGTTGACCTGGACTTGCTTTGCAGCCAGGTTGGCCTTGAACACACAGAGATCCTCCTGCTTCTGCCTTCCAGAGTGCTGGGATTACAGGATCTATAAGTCAGACCCAGATTAGGCCCTATGCCCAGCAGTAGAGAGCCAACACAAAGAAATTCAATGATGCATCTGTAGATTTTTAAATCTCATATTGCTTTGTTTGGGCATTTCTTCCTTCTCTTTTTAGCTTTGTGGTATTTTGCTCATATATTATGGTTTCCTTTTTCTGTTTTTGTTTTTTTGTTTGTTTCTGGGTCTTGTTTTTGCTTTTCCTTTATTTTTGTATTCTTTTTTGTCACTGTTTACTAAAGAGAGGGAAAAGAGTAGATTTGAGTGGGTAGGGACATGGGAACAATTTGGGGAAGGGGATCAGAACACATTATATAAAAAACATTTTCAGTTAAAAAAGGTAAACCTCATCTATATAATCTTCACAATAAGTTTCTTTTTATGTGATGATTTAGTCATCATGCTTGACTTAATTTTATCATTTTTGTAGCTTTTCCCACTTAATATTTTCAATAGATGCTGTCTGGACATCTTTTCTCAATTTCCAGAGATACTCGATAAAGACACAAAATATTCCATTCCACCATATATCAAGGTATGCTTTACATCTGATATTCTACCAAAATAATATTATTAGTTCTGTGAATGTGTCAAATGTGCAGTTGGATTTAGATTTGGGGGTCTTCAAACTCATTACCTCTAGGGGTGTCAATAACCCTTGATTACCAAGACTATGCCAAGTTCAAGAGAGAACAATATTGCCTTGGGTAACTGCAGTCCTGGGCAAAGTGAGATTTCCTGGTCCCCTGTGTGGCACCTTTGTGTGTTCCAGCCATTTGACCTCTGCTTAGTGGGAACATACAAAGCCTCTTCTTCTGCATCCTTTGTGAAGTACTGTCTCTGCGTCCTCTGCCTAGTTCTCTAGTACCTGCCATCCTTCAGGTCTCCACTTCTTCATGTCTTAGCACCTTCTACCGACCCCCTGTGGAAGGAAAACCCCGTCAGCTGGACTGATGGTCTCTCTCTTTTTTCTTTTTTTAATATAATTTTTTTATTAATTACACTTTATTCACTTTGTATCCCCCCATAAGCCTCTCCCTCCTCCCCTCCCGATCCCACCCTTCTACCTTCTTCTTCACACATGCCCCTCCCCAAGTCCACTGATAGGGGAGGTCATCCTCTCCTTCCCTCTGATCTTAGTCTATCAGATCTCATCAGGAGTGGCTGCTTTGTCATCTTCTGTGGCCTGGTAAGGCTGTTCCCCCCTCAAGGGGAGGTGATCAAAGAGCAGGCCAATCAGTTTATGTCAGAGGCAGTCCCTCTTGCCATTACTATGGAACCCACTTGGACACTAAACTGCCATGGGCTACGTCTGTGCAGGGGTTCTAGGTTATCTCCATGCATGGTACTTGGTTGGAGTATGAGTCTCTGAGAAGACACCTGTGTTCAAATTTTCTGGTTCTGTTGCTCTCCTTGTGGGGTTCTTGTCCTCTTCAGATCTTACAATTTCCCACTTCTTACATAAGATTCCCTGCACACTGCCCAACATTTGGCCATAAGTCTCAGCATCTGCTTTGATAGTCTGCAGGGCAGAGCCTTTCAGAGGCCTTGCGCCTGGGGCAGGTTCCTAGGTTGTTTCCTATTTTCTTCATCTTCTGATGTCCATCCACTTTGCCTTTCAGGATGGGAATTGTGTATTTTAGTCAGGGTCCTCTCTCTTGATTAGTTTCTTTAGATGTACAGATTTTACTAGGTTTATTCTATGTTATATGTTTATATGAGTGAGTATATACCGTGTGTGTCTTTCTGCTTCTGGGACAGCTCACTCAGGATGATCCTTTCCAGGTCCCACTGATGGTCTCTCTCATGGTGTTCTGATCCTTCCTCTTCCCTTTTGTTCTTTTTTGGTTGTGTGTTTTCATTTGTGTTATTGGAGGGTAACAGTTCTTCTCTGAGACCGGACCTCCTGTAGTTCATACTTGTTACGTAAGCAATGCTGGTTCTTACCTTCCAACCCTCCCACTTCATCCTTAGCTCTGGGTTTATAGGTGTGAGCCACTACACATGATTCAGCCTCTTTCTTTGTTGCACTTTATAGTACTCACAATTGTAATTATGTCAGTGGCCCATTTTGTGTCATCTCCTTTATGATGGTGGATCTCCTCCACAAGCACAGTGGATCCTGCTTGTTTTAGTCAGCACTAACCACCTGCGTCTAACATTGCACCTGGTACAAACCGGGCAAGTCATACAAACTTAATCATCACTTGGTGAGCGAATGTGCAAACTACAGGTCCGTAGAAATATTGGTTAGGGGAATGAAATCAGAATCTACGTAGACCTTAACCCAGGTCGTCCACACTTCTCTATTCCATATTTTCCACTTGTTGTTGCAAACAATGTCTTCCATTCATGAGTGTATGCTACTCATATAGGGGTGTGTGTACGTGTGTGTGTGTGTGTTCTTCTGACACTGGTGGGTGGGGAAGGACAAGGGTGAGCAGGTAGAAGACAAGATGGATTCTGAGTGGTCTTTTTGAATAGCTGTGCTCTTCACTGCCATGACCTTAGTATGATATCTGAGTTTCCTGTATGCTAAGCAAGTGTTTAATTCCTGGTCCCATTAGCCAGCCCCTGACACTAATGATGATAGTCTGCTATGCTTTCAGGCAGGAGCCTAACTTCACCATCATCTGGGAGGCACCAGCCAGCAGCTGATCTACACAGATGCTGGGACTTGCAGCCAATCATGGGCAGAACTCCGGGGCTCCTGTGGAAGTGTTGGGAGAAAGAAGAACATGCAAGGGACAGGAATCCCACAAGAAGACCAACAGAGACAACTAACCCAGACCCACGGGGGCTTTCAGAGACTGAGACATCAACTAAGGAACACACATGATCTGGACCTAGGCCCCTGCACACATGTAGCCAATTGGCACCTTGGTCTTCATATGGGGCACCTGACGAGGTGTTGTTTCTAAATGGACTCCATTGCCTGCTTTTGCCATGCTACCTTGCCTGGCCTCAGAGGATCAAGATATACTCAGTCCTGATGTGACATGATGTGTTGGGGAAAGTTAATGGGGGCAGGGAGACTCCCCTTTTCTGTGGGGAAAGGGAGAGGGAAAAGGGGAAGGGGCAGCCTTGGGATGTAAAGTAAATAAACTAATAATAATAATAATAATAAAATGTTAAGGCATGAATTTTCTTCATTTGGCCAGTAGGTGGAAGTATTTCATAGAGAATTAGCAGGGAGCCAGAGTTTTGGTTCTGGTTTGGCTTTTATTGTTATTTTTGTTTATCTTTTTAATAACAACAATAAAGCTGGAAAGTAGAAGTGAAAAATGGAAAGTTAAGAAATGAAGAAAGATGGAGCCAGCCATACCACATGCAGGGCTTCCAAGATCTTTTACCTCACTCTAAGCCTGTTCTGTTTAGGCTTTCTATAAATTCTGAGACACACACATGCGCGCACACACACACACACACACACCATATACCTATACCCATACAAATATTATGTAATCTCTATGTATCTTCACTAGTCTTCAGAATCTTTCTGTGCGAATGAATAATGCAATCAGCTTCTTCAGTAATCAGGCCAGCTGCTGGCTCTGGCAATGCTTGTGAGAATGCTTCTAGCCCATCAGTGAGGGCGAGGGCAGCAGAGTCATCCCAAAGGCAGCTCCCACTGAGGAAATATTCTGACCTGTGTTGTTGCCGGGTGGGACTGAGGGTTGGGGTCTACCCTTAAGCGTCCATCACAGGTCACTATGCTTTATCCCAAAGACTTCTGGCATCATTCCTACAGGTGATGTGTGAGCCTGCTTCCAAAGTCCCAATTACAATGAGATGTATTTCTTTCAGTCTCAATAGGAAGTTTGGGTGAAAGAAAAAAGAAAAAACAAACAAACAGAGAGCTGTCATTGTAGCATGGTGATGAAACCTGTTTTCTCTATCATCCCATTGAGTTGCATGGCCATGGGAGATGACTTTTTGTTGCTCCCGTTCCTCTCACCCTAGCCCCTTTCCAACCTCCTCCTCTTGCAAGCTTGGCAGGACATGAAGGGATCCATCTTTAGTTTCGTCTTTCAGTTGAGAAAGGCCGAGTACTTTTTTCATGGAAGGAACTAAAGCCCCAGAGTCCTGGAGATACAGAATAACTTCCACAAATTGAAATTTAGTTTTATCTACACGTCTTAAAGAAAACCCAAACAATGATCTAAGGTGCATGCATAAGACATGTGAAATGCCATGAAATTACTTAGCATCATCTTCTAAGACAGAGCCATGGTTAATCATCAGCCCTGCTCTTTCTTCCACCAAAGGTCAATGCCACCCTCCTCATTGGTATTTCCAACTTTCCTGTTCAGCACTGTGGTTTTAATTGCATTTGTCTAAAGACTGCCTTTTGCGTGTGTGCAATGCCCTGCCTGTACAGTTCTTTGCATTGATACATTTAATTTATTTTTCCGTCATGTCCTTGAAATAAAGGTCTCTGGGATATAACTTGCAAGTGCCGTAGGGATAAGCAGTGGTGCACAAAATCTCCAGGCATTAAACGGCTCGGCCCCTGGATCCTCTCACTCCTCTGAAAGAGGAGGACACTGAGACCCAGGCAGATGGATTTGTTCTTGCATCTCTAAAAGCTAATTGAAGTTGCAAACCTCAGTGCATCCAAATGCATAATGCTGTGGAAAGGGAGGGGGAAAAAGACCTCTGCTGTCAAATCATCATCAGTGACCAGAAGTTTATAAAACTAGAACTTGTTTGGTAAAACGCTCAGTCTGCTCAGAGCTTTTCCTGTATCTTTCAATCTTACTTCTAGCAAGCATTGAGATGACGGCAAGAGATAAAAATCAAATCCGACCTGGCCAGGAGAGATAATGGATGGAGAAGGCAGAACGATTTGGTGACAAGATGTCATTTGCCTGACAAGAACGCCGAAGCGTTTGAAGTGGCGTCCTCTGTGGAAGGAACCTCTTTTCTTGCTGCTGCTGTCTCTAATCAGCGGAGCCAAACACCCCAGACCAAGCAGTGGCACCGCGACTTCTGCACCAGAACAAAGCCCGTGCCTGTGCTGAGGACTTTGTGCCACTAGAGGTCAGTATCCACCAACTTGAGAACGCGCACACCCTCTGCTCCGCTCTCCACACACACCCTAGTTTGTTTTAAAGAAAAAGTTGTGTTTCTTTGCCCAGGAGGTGTTTTGTTTATTTGTTTGTGGTGGTGTTTTTTTTTCCCCTCCAGAAAACACATATTTCTTCAGTTCCTGAGAGAAAAACAGTCATTTGAATAATGACATAAAAAGAGAGCTGTTAACTCTCAGCTCCTCCACCAAGGAGCGTGTCTGGTAGAGGTTCCCGAAGCGGACCTTTGTCTGGGATAGCTGCCTGTTCACTAAGAAATGTAACAAAAGAACCAAAAACAGTAAAGAAACAACCAAAGCAACAGAACGAAACAAACTTGTTTCTCTTTCTTCATCTGCCTTCTTGGGCATCAGCCTTTCCTGCTACAAAGGCCACCTGAAGAATGAGCTAGATCCAGACACAGCTGGTTTAGCAAAAAGCAGGAACAGGCAGGACATCCTCAACACTTTCCCTCTTTTAAGAAGCGTTAGTACAAGACAAAATGCAGAAAGACGTAGACATGTGATTACATTCCCCGAGAAAGCTCGGGGTGCTATTATCAGGGTGGTTCGGGGCTTTCTTTCTTTGTGTTTTCTCTACTCATCTCTCCAGCCATGGAATATCTGTCATCTACCTGTCTGCCTATCTATCTATCTATCTATCTATCTATCTATCTATCTATCTATCCTATCTAACCATCCATCTATTTTTCTAACTATCCACCCATTTAGCCCAAGGCCATCTGTAAACTAGGCAAGAGTGCTAACACTGAGATATACCCCTTCCCCCCCCAGCCCTCAGACTCTTCTTTGTAAGCTTGGCACAACTGGTTGTCATTTCCCTGGTTTATTTCTACCTCATTGTCGGGCTGAGGCAGCCTCGGGCAGTGAAGGAATTCAGAGTGCAGCTCTTTGGCCTGCCCTGTCCCCCAAATCACCCAGGGACCAGGGACTAGCTGGGGCTGCGGTGGGTGCAGCGGTGTCTGGAGAGTCGGAAGTACTACCTCTGCTTTCCTCCTTGCTGAGAGCTTACAGTTTGAAAATCGTGTGTTTCCAGCTAATGGGCCATCTATCTTTTGTCCCCCAATAGAAATCACCTTCTCCTTAAAAGATCATTAAGCAAATTGACAGCCCAGGATGGCTTTGATGCTGTCGGGAAGAAACAACTCAAACAAGCCGTTATAGGTCATTTAAAAACTCATTTTTCACGAGGAATTAGGACCTCTGTTTAAGAGCTCGGGCCTTTGCCGCTAGAGGTGAGACACAGAATGGCTTTACCATTCACTAAGTCTGAAAATGAAACAACCAATAAATGGAGTAAGCAAACAAACAAACAACAACGATAAACCAGAAACAAAAGGGAAACCAGTGCCCTCTGCATCGGATTCAAAGAGGGTCAAGTGAAACACAGCAGGAAAACCCCTTGGTAAGTCAGTGCAACTAAGCTTTCAGCACAGCAGACAAAATTCTCTTTTGAGATTAAAACTCCGAGGCACAAAGTATTTCGGAGATTTCCAGGCCTCTGGGCTACTGAAGAATGATTTTGAGTCAAAGCCCAGTCCAGCAGGTTCCTCTGTCTTAATACTAAACAACACTCTCCCAATAGGTCCTTTTCAAATTGCTGCCTCTTCCTTGGATGGGGAGCTCACATCTGAGACTCGCCTCCCTGCAGAGAAGCTAAACCTCCTTCCTTCTTCCAGGCCACATGGTTCATTACCAAGGGGCACTCGATGCTAATGAAGGATCTTTAATGGCCTTATGTAACGATCCTGATTGCTTCTACCGTTCTGATTTGGAAATCGTGTTGTATCTAAGGGGACCTCTTCAGTTTAACAAGGCAAAAGGGGATGGGATGGAGAAAAAGGAAGGCAGAGCACACAGAAAGGTTAAGACCAGCCACCATCCGTAATTAGCAGCATTTTTCAGCCTGCACGGAGGGAAGCTCTCCTAACTGGCAGAGTGACAGCACGGAGGCTGATGCTTCCGGAGGGGCTGTTTCCCCCTAGGAGACAGGCAGGTGTGGACTCTGCAAGGTAGGGCCCCAAGCTCATCCCTAACTACTTCAGTATGTGCTCTAGTTCTGAAGTACACCAAGAAGGGGAAGAGCTGGGAGCTTAAGTCAGAAAATAGAATACAAAAGGACTTACAGAACATAGGAAAGAAACATGCTGGCACAGAGGGAGGCTGAAAAGCAACTGGCCTCCAACTATAACAGCAGAGCATGCGCTCTTGCACAAAGGGTGTATTGAGAAGCCCTTGCTAGGCAAATGACCCAAACAAGTCTCAACATTTTGAGCTCTGATATTTCTCCGGACCTGCATTCTTCTTTGGAAGCAGATTTTTTTCTTGGCAAGCCATCTCTGCTTCTACGACTCTCCACACATTTCTGTGGAATTCAATGTTCCAGGACAGAAGAACCAAGAAATCCCACAGGTGCCCACCAAACCCCGATGTCTGCTGGTATCAGCAGTAAGCCAGCCAGCCAGGAAGTAAGATTTATGTTTCTAATCTCTTAAATCTTCCGTGTCTTCTGAGGCTGCCTGAGAGGAGCCAGTCCAAGCTGCAGGCATTGTCTGGTAACGTAGGTTGTAAAATCATGCACCATGCCCCCTTGTAAAGACTAAACTCATTGGAGTCCAGAAGACTTTTGCTAAGAATAAAGCACCAAATAAAGCACCACCCCCACGTTTATCCCTCCATTCCTGACACGGCATGAATACACCTGGTGGTCAGATGATAGGTAAGTGGAGGCCATTGATATCACAATTCTGAGGAGGCTGCAAAGGGTCCAGGTGAGGAGGCTCTACTCTTACTTGTTCTCAAGTGTTTGGTAAGTTCTAGGGCCTCGTTTACCAGATATGTTTGTAATATGTCCATGTGCCGACTTCACTTTGGCAGACATAAGTAGTGCTGGCCTATTTACTTTTAGAAATAAGTTGTTTATTAGTCTGTATCTCTTGGGTAGTGCTAGACAGGTGAGGCTGTTGACACACGCAAGGTACAAAAACTTGCTGCCTTTGCATCTGCATTCAAAAGAGAACCCAAAGCTGCCTGGAAACTGGAGCAGAAAGCAGCCCAAGAAACACTGTTTTGTACACTATAGAGCAACTTAGAACAGAGGGTCTCAACACATGCAAATGGATTATTCAAAATCCAACTGAACACCTGTGTGGAGGACAGAGATTCTCAGATCAGGGACCCGCTGCTTAGGATTATAACACTTCACCAAAGACTGATGAATATTGATTGATGGCAGAGAGCCTCCTCACAGGGACTGAAATGAGTAAAGAAACCTGTTGACTATGGTAAGAGGTTGTAAAGAAGAGAAAAAATCCTGCTATGTTTATAAGCAGGCACCTGCTGCTTGTCTCATAAAAAAAAAAAAAAGACATCATCCTAAGGTTATGTTACTCTTTCACTCCTTGTCCCTGTCCCTTACATCTCAAAGATATAAGATTAACCCTTCTACTTCTTTACATTGTGTATCTTTAAATTTTTATTTTATACATTTATTTCATGTATGAGTACTATGATAACTGGTCTTGGATACCAAAATGAGTACATCCGGAATCAAGTAAAACAGAAGCAGCTAGACATTTCTCTGAGGGAATTTTTGATTGGATCATTTGAAGTCAGAAGATGTACCCTCCATCTGGACCACATCTTCTGGTGGCAGCCTACGTAAACTGACTCAGAGAAGGACACTTTTGCCCTACCAGTCTCCACTCCTCCTGGCAATTTCATCTGTCCTGCTACTGAGGCATTCATTTGTTGTTATAAGAACCCATTTCTTCAGGATTCTCAAGGTAGACTGAATACCAGTGGAGACACCCAGTACTGAGCGATGAATTGCTCCCAGATTCTTAACCTTTCTGTTAGGAGACAGCCATTCTTGGACTAGCTGGATGACACATATAAACCACTCTAATAAATCGCTCTATCAGTTCTGTTCCTCTGGAAAATCCTGATTGATGTAAGCAATATATTTACAACAGTTCCAACTCTTCTCATGTTCTCCTACCTGCTCAACTTCATGGCTTTTTATTCTTAATTATGTTTTTACATATATGTAATGTATATAAACATACATGTAATGATTGTTATTTAGATAAATTTATAAATATAACCTGCTGGATTTTATTTACTGTTATTTGGCATTGGGTAACCTATGAATGGCTTATCCCTGGAGGAGACAAAGTCACACTCTCCCATTAGTGAATGCAGCCATTAATTTACAGTAATTATCATCTAGGGGCGGGTCATTGTGAAATTTTCCAAACCAACACTGGCATGTCAACTGGACTCATTGTTTAGGTCTTGTTTAGTCTATTTCAAGAGTGGAGCACCCCTGTCTTATATAGAAGACACTGCCTCACAAGAGATGTCCTGTTCCTCTGGTTCTTACATTCTGTCTGCACTCTTTTTTAAGTCTTATAGAAACTTTTCTGTAATGGTTTCTATTACAGAAACCATCTTTGTGATGTGGGGCAAGAGCTATGTTTATCTATAGGTGTAAGGATAGGTATTTAGAATGCAGTTAGACATTATATCAGTTTATGGAAGTGGAAGAGCTCTTTGGGCTCAACCATCGTCTGGTCATTTGTCTACTGTTACAGTAGCAGGAATGGATTCTTTCCTTCTGAGCAGACCTTAGGTCCAATTAGACTAAGTTGTTGGTTACCCACAGGATCTACGTGCCCCGATTGTACTTTTGGGGTATCTTGGCGCTCTAGTCATTGTTGTGGTTAGACATTACGGTTGGATGGGAATACTGGTTATTCTTCTTCCTTGGAGGCTTGTAGAGCGTCTTCCTTTGCTTTGGGAGCTGGTTCTCATGGAGCAGGCTTCTAGGTCAGTTCCAGCTCGACTCCTCCAAATCCTCCGTCCAAAGTGTGTGGTATCTTTAGCAGTGTGGTCCTCCTTCACTTTCTGGAAGGCAACCAAGAACAATGACAACAGCCTATATTGATTTTAGAGTCTCCTGTACTCCCCTGACCAACAAGTTAAAAAAATTATTATTATTTTTTAGCATAATTTATTCACTTTAATCCCAGCTCTAGCCCCCTTCCTCATCTCCTCCCAATCCTGTCCTCCCTCCCTCTGCTCCAACAATTTTAAAGGAATTTTCCACACCTGGTGTCTTAGTTACTTTTCTAACAGTGTGACAAAACACCACACTCAAGACAACAGTGATGGTTAGTTTCATGTCTACTTGACACAAGGTAGAATTAATTTGGAAGAGGAAACCTCAGTTGAGAACCACCCCCCACCAGATTGGCCTGTGCACAAACCTGTGGTGTATTTTTTTTAATTGATAATTCATGTGGGAGGGCCCGACACATGTCGGTAGTGTCACCTGTAGGCTTGTTGTCTTGGGAGCTGTAAGAAAGCAGGCCAAGAAATTCACAGGGAACAAGCCAGTAAGCAAGCAGCAATCTTCCATTGCTTCTGAGTCAGTTTCTGCCTACAGGTTTTTGCCTGGAGTTTCTGCACTGGCTTTGCTCAGTGGTGGATTATGGCCTGAGAGTTGTAAGGGGCCTCTAAATCTTTTTAGACTCTAAAAGTTGCCTTTGTCCGTGGTGTTTTATCATAGCGATAGGAATTCTAACTAAGACAAGAACTTATAAAAGAAAGCATTTAATTGGGTTTAAGAGTGATGAGTCAACCCACAGCAGCAAGAACAGCTGAGAACACACATCTTGATCTGCAAGTAAGAGGCAGAGAATTATAATTGGGAAAGGCATGGGCTTTTGAATAGCAAAGCCTATCCACTCTCCTCCACAGTGACACACCTTTTCCAATGAGGCCACACCTCCTAAACCATCCCAAACAATTCCAACTACTGGGACCAAGTATTCAAACATATGAATATATGGGACCCATTCTTATACAAACTACCACATCTTGCACTGGTAGTGCGGCAGGGGAAGGTTCTATTAGATAGTCTATGGCTTTTGGGTGGAGTATTATCACTATAAGTGACATAACTTTATCTATACCTTTCTATATATATACACACACACATACATATGTAATCTTAAGTAAACGTAAAACAATGTTATTCCTACGGCCTTTTCAAACATCCTTAGTATTATTTATCTCTCTTTCCTCCCAGTCCCTCTGAATTTCCCACCCTCCCTTTCCCTTGCCCCAGGTAAGTGTCTCCTTAATTTCCTGTTATAGTACATGTGCGCTACTATTCCTCACTCTGCCTTTTCTTCTCCTCCTCGTGATCCCTTTTTTACTTTTCTGATATCTGTGGTTACTTCTTGTAATATATCCTAAGGTATGGAGCTAGGACCCACAAATTAGAGAGAATGTGTTTGTTTTTCTGTGTCTGCGTTGTATCACCTAGTATAATATTTTCTAGTTCCTCCGATTTGCCTGCAAGTTTTGCAATTTCATTTTGCTTACAGCTGGATGTAATTCAGTTGTGTCCATGTACCCCACTTCCACTATCCAGGCATCATGTGGGAGATGTTTAGGTTGTTTCCATTTCCTAGCTATTGTCAGATAAATTGGCAATGAACATGTCTGAGTGAGTATTTGAAGAAATAGGATGTTGAGTTTCTTAGGTATATGTCAAGGAGTGGTATAGCTGGGTCATATGGTAGATGTAATTTTAGCTTTTTGAAAATTCTCCATGTTGATTTCAAGAGTGGCTGCACTCGTTTTCAATCTTATGTATAGTCAACGAGGGGTCCCCTTGTCCCACATCTTCATCAGTAATTTTTGTCAGTTGTTTTGTTAATCTTAGCCATTCTGATTTAGGGGAAGATGAAATCTCAGAGTAATTCTAATTTTCATTTCCTTAATTGCTAAAGATGGTAAACACTTTCTGAATTATTTCATGCCAACTTTAATTTAATTATATATATATATATATATATATATATATAATTTATTACAATTTATTCACTTTGTATCCTGGCTGTAGCCTCCTCATTCTTCTCATCTCAGTTCTACTCTCCTTCCCTCTTCTCCCCCTATGTCTCTCCGCTGGTCCACTGACTGGGGAGGTCCTCCTCCCCTTCCCTCTGACCCTATCTTATCAGGTCTCATCAGGACTGGCTGCATCCTCTTCTTCTGTGGCCTGGCAAGGTTGCACCCCACAGGGGAATGTGATCAAAGATTCAGCCCTTGAGTTCTTGTCAGAGACAGCCCCTGCTTCCCTTACTGGAACCCACTTTGTTCAGGTATAAAACCAGTTTTAAATTGGGCTGTCAGTTTACTTGACCCTTTGTGATTTCTGTATATATTCTGCATATTACTTTTCTGTTAGATGCATAGTTGGTGAAGATTTTTTTTCTCACTCTGCTATCTTTATCCTCAACCCTGTTGTACAGAAGCTTCTTAGTTTTATAAGGTCCCACTTGTCAGTTGTTGATCTTAATTCCTGGAAAAATGGGTTACTACTGAGAAAGTGCTTTCCTGTAAGTTCACCCTATAGAGAACTGCCTCATTTTTTTTCTATCAGTTTTAGTGTTTCATGCTCCCCATTGAAGTTGATGTTTCATGTGGAGTTGATCTTCTTAGAGGGATATGCAATCCTAATCAAAATGTACATATATTTCTAGATGGAATTGGGCAATATATGTCTATATGTATGTATATGTATGTATTTATATATGTGTTTGTACATATATATATATATGTATGTATATATGTCTAGTTTCATTCTTTACATGAGGACATCAGTTTCTCCAGTTTAATGTATTGGAGATGCTATACTTTCTCCAAATGTGTATTTTTGGAATCATTGTCAAATATCAGATGGCTTTAGTTTCATGTACTCATGTGTTGCCAGTCTCAGCTACTTTGTGGGTTACTCTTTCTTCCACCATTTTCCACCTCTTTTCTTCTTCCCTTTTAACTCTTAACACTAGATAGTAGAGAGAAAAAAAGATAGAGAGGAAAGGGTTGACTTTATTGTTAAGACTACTTTCTACTCATTAGGGGCATTGAGGTCTTTGGGGCAAGTTTGATCTTAGCCGTCAAGGTATCTAATTTCCTTCCTTCCTTCCTTCCTTCCTTCCTTCCTTCCTTCCTTCCTTCCTTCCTTCTTCCTTTCTTCCTTTCTTCCTTTCTTCCTTTCTTCCTTTCTTCCTTCCTTTCTTCCTTCCTTTCTTTCTTTCTTTCTTTCTTTCTTTCTTTCTTTCTTTCTTTCTTTCTTTCTTTCTCTTATTCCTTCTTCTTCCTTCTCCTCCTCCTGCTCCTCCTTCTTTCTTCTCTGCACATGACTAATTAATAAGCTTCAACCAACAGCAACCAATAAAGCACACCTACTGGGGATCTAGCATTTATACACCCTCTAAAAAGTGCCCAGAGTTCCAATGTTACACAGTTGCAGAAACTTCTGAAGCTGGCAAACAGCACCTCCGTTAGAGCATGAGGCAAATCATAGCTAATGCAAAGCAACCTCATATCCCCACATCTAGGATTATAACAAAACATAGTCTTATAATACTTGTTTTTACTTTTTTTAAAGAACACAAAACTCCAAAATTCTCACTACACTCATGCTTGTGTCTACTATTTTGTTCTGTTTATCTATGTTTGTTTTTGTGCCAGTACCATCCTGTTTTTATTATTATAGCTTTTTAATATATTTTAAAATCTGGGCTAGTAATAACTCTAGCATTATTTATTTTTGATAATGATTATGTTTGCTCTCTGGGGTCTTTCATGATTCCACAATATATATATATATATATATATATATATATATATATATATATATAATACTGCCTTGAGATTTTGATTGGGATTGCGTTGAATCTCTAACTTGCTTCTGATAGAATGGCTATTTTCATAATATTTAGTCTATCAGCTATGAGCATGGGAGGGCTTTTCATCTCCTAGAGCCTTCCTCAATCTTCTTTCTTTTTTTCAGAGATTTAAAGTTCAATTTTAGATCTCTTGCATGTACTTAGGTTTACCTTTAGAAACTTTCTTTATTGAGAATATTGTGTACAGCACTGTTTTTATGATCTCTTTCTTGGTGAGTTTGGTGGTAGTATATAACATGGCTACTTTTTTTTTTTCTAAATTGATTTTGTATTTGTGCTGGCTAATATTATGTCTACTTGATACATACTAGAGTCATTGGAGAGGAAGGAGCCTCAGCTAAGAAAATGCCTTAGTAAGATGAGGCTATAGGCAAGGCTGTAGAGCATTTTCTTTATTAGTGATTGACATGGGAGGACCCAGCCCATGGTGGTCCCGAGTTCTAGAAGAAAGGTGACAGAACAAACCACGAAGAGCAAGCCAGTGAGCAGCACCCCTCGCTGGCCTCTGCACCAGATCCTGCATCTAGGTTCCTACCCTGCTTGAGTTCCTGCCTCCACTGCTTTTGATGATGAACATTATATGGAGCTATGAGCGACATTAACCCTTTTCTCCCCAAGTAGGCTTTATCCATAATGTTTCATCACAGCAGTAGTAACTCTAAGACAAGTTGGCACCAGCATAGTGGTACCATAGTATGGGGACAGACCTGGCCATGTTTTGGGAAGAATTGTGGAAGGACTTTAGAACTTTGGGTTAGAAAAACCATTGAGTGTTGCAAGATTATTGAGATGTTCTGTAGGTGCTTGGAAGATAAGAGTGTTGAAAGCAGTGCTGATAATGGAGGTCTGGCTTGTAAGCTTCAGAGGGAAACAAAAGCACTACTGCACCTTCCCAGTCTTTGGTTCTGGTTAGCTGGGGCTGAAGAATCAGTTGTGATTAACAAGTGACTAGAAATAATAAAGTAAAACACGGAGCTAAGGAATTAGTGGTGATTAAGAAGTAACAACGTTATTGTGGTGAAATCTGAGAACTCTTTCCTCAGAATCAGCACGCAGAAGCTGTGTTCCAGAGGTGGCTAAGGTTGTACCTTGTGCTATGTCACCTGGGTAGTACCGGTTTTGAAGACATGAAGAGGTCATAAAGAACAGCTGAGCCTTGGCACTGTGAGAAGGTAGGAGAGGCCAATGGTGAAGGAGTAGCCCCAGAACTGAAGGGCTCATGGAGAACAGCTGAGGATTCACCATCAGGAGAGGCTATTGGTGAAAGTGCAGCCGAGTTGCAGCAGAAGACCCCAGCATTTGGCAGATGCCAGTACTGTGTGATGCCAGTCCTGTGTAATGACCACCAAGAGTAGCAGCAGTGGTGGAGTGAAGCTGGCCTAGGCTTTAAAAACAAGCTGTGTGTTCTGCAGAGCGCTGAGCCAGAGAAACAGCTTAAGCCCTGTGGAGGAGCCCAAAATATTGGGAGTGAATCGCAGAGAGTTGGACATTGAGTTATTTACACTTTTGTAGCTTGGTTTTACTTTGTTCAGATTGTGACTCTGCTCTGGTTTTTGTATCTTGAAGTAGCAAAGTATTTAATTTATTTTTTATTTGACAGGAGCACACAGTTGAAAGACTTTGAATTTTAAAAGAGACTGGCTATTCTAAAAAGAGAATTTTTTTAAAATTTGGAATATTTTATATTGCGATGCTTACATTAATTTTGGTGGATTAATATGAAAGTAAAGGTGTGTGTGCGTTTGTGTATCAAGCTTGCAAGGGGTCAGTTATGTCGTCTAGTTTTATGTCAACTTGATACAAGCTAGAGTCACTGGAGAGGAGGGAACCTCAACTGAGGAAATGTCTCTGTAAGATCAAACTATAGGCAAGCATGTAGAACATTTTCTTAATTAGTGATTGATGTGGGAGGTTCCAGGCCGTTATGGATGGGTACCCCTAGGCCAGTGGTTCTGGCTTTTACAGGAAAGCAGGATGAACAAACCATGGGAAACAAGCCAGTAAGCAGCATCCCTTCATAGCCTCTGCATCAGCTCCTGCCTCCAAGTCCCTGCCCTTCTTGAATTCCTACCCTCACTCCTTTTGATGATGAACTGTTATATATGTAAGTGAAATAAACCCATTCCTTCCCAAGTTTCTTTTGATCCTGTGCTTTATCACAGTGGTAGTAACCCTATCTAAGATAGTATCCTTCTACTTTGCAAGCAATGTTGATCATTTCTGGTTTTCACTGTATTGAAACAAACACTGGGGATTGTTAACAATCCCTGTCTGGTTCCTGATTTTAATGGCCTTGCCTCAAGATTTTCTCTACTTAGGTTAATTCTGGCTATGGGTCTGGGTGATATATCCTTATTATGTTGCAGTATGTTCCCCCAAGTTCTGTTATCTCTAGGGCTTTTATCATGAAAGCATGTTGAATTTTGTTGAGGGCTCTTTCTGCATCTTGTGATTTCTGTCTTTAAGTCCAGTTATGTGATTTGTTACATTATTTGACTTATGTACGCTGAACCATACCTGCACCTATAGAACAATTTTATTTCAAGTGAAGATCTTTGATATATATGCCTGCATTTGGTTTGCAAATATTTTACTAAGAATTTTTGCATTTATGTTCATAAGGTATATAGTGCTTATTAGTTATTATGGTTATAATCTGTCATGAAGGGAGTCATGCAGGAACATGGTTATTATGGTTATAATCTGTCATGAAGGGAGTCATGCAGGAACTCTAAGTAGGAACCTCAAAGCAGGAATTGGAGCAGAGGCCATGAAAGACTGTTTCTTATTGGCTTTCTCCTCCTAGCTTGCTCACTTTGCTTTATTATCACCCTGGACCACCTGCCCAGGCACAGTACCATTCTCACTGTGGTTGTCCATCCCATGTCAATTAAGAAAATACCCCATAGGCTTGCCTGCAAGGCAATCCCATGAGAGAATTTACTTAATTGAGGTTCCTTCTTCTCGATAACTCTAGCATGTGTCAATTTGATATAAAAAGTAGTAGTCACAGGTAGGTTATGTGGAGTCATTTCCACTTCCTGATTTTATAAAGATTTGTTTTATGGACCAGTATGTGGTCTAGGTTACAGAAGCTTCAATGGTGTGATGAGTTTGATGTTTATTGGTGCTTGGATGAAGCAGTCTATAGATAGCAGTTAGATCCATTTGGCATATGATAGCACCTAATTCTGATATTTCTCTGTTTAATTTTAACCAGGTAATTTTAACTATAGGATAAGGTGGGCTATTGAGAAAACTTACTATTACTAGTTGTAGTTAATCTGTTCTATATAACATAGCCTGCTTTTAGTAAAATTGGTGCATCAGGATTCGGTGCATATATGTTTAGGATAATAATATCTTCTTTGTTAATTCTTCATTTGAGTAGAAGGAATTGTCCTTTGTATCTTCTGATTTATTTTAATTTGCAGTCTATTTTGTCTGCTATAGGGATAAAAATATCTACTTGCTTTCTCTTTCCATTTTCTTAGAGTACTTGTTTTTTTTTGGGGGGGGATGGGAATCATTTCACTTTACGATGTATCCTATCCTTCAAGGTAAGATGAGTTTTCTTGTAGACAAAAAGACATGGATTTTATTTCTTATTCCATTCAATTAACCTATGATTTTTAATTGAAGATTTGAGGTCATTAGGATTTAATGCTATTATTGAAGAGCTGTTGCTTGCTGTCTTTTTTCTTTCTTTCTTATTTATGTTTTTAGGCCTATCCTGTGCTTTAGACAGTACAGCTTCATTTATTTTCTTTCTATAGTTTGTTGGCTGTGTTTACTTCTCTTTTCAGTTCAAAGTATTGCTTCCAGGAGTCTCTGGAGGGCTGGTTTGGAGGACATGAAATCCTTAGGATGTTATATCATGAAATGATTTTCTTTCTCCTTCAACTATGGCAGATAGTTTTGCTGGACACTGTAGTCTAGGTTGGCATCTGTGGACTGTTAGAATTTGAAGTGTGTTGCTCCAGGCTTCCCTAGCTTTGAAAGCTTCAATTGCTTTTATTCAGCCTTTATTCTCATGGGTTTTCCTTTACATGTGAACTGTGGTTTTTCTTTTCTTTCTTTCAAAATCTTTTCTTTGGGCTATATATTTAATATTTAAACTAGATATTCCATAGGAAATTTGTTTTATAGTCCCGTGTATTTGGTGTTCTATATGATCCTTGTATAAGAGTATGGTTTTTCTTTTTTATTGTAATTTTTTTTTTTACAACGTATTCACTTTGTATCCCGGCTGTGGCCCCTCCATCATCTCTTCCTACTTTCACCCTCCCTCCCTTTTCTCCCCCTATGCCTCTCCCATAGTCCACTGATAGGGGAGGTCCTCCTCCCTTTCTATTTGATCCTAGCCAATAAGGACTCATCAGGAATGGTTGCATTGTCTTTATCTATGGCCTGGCAAAGCTGCAGCCTCCCTCCCCACAGGGGGAGATGATCAGAGAGTCAGCCACTGAGTTCATATCAGAGACAACCCCTGCTCTACTTACTAGGGAACCCACTTGGAGACTGAGTCTATGGGCTACATCTGAGCCGAGGTTTTAGGTCTTCTCCAAGCATAGTCCTTTCTTGGGGTATCAGTCTCTGCAGGGCCCCAGGGCTCAGGGTTTTTTTTTTTTTTGGCTTTGTTGGTCTCCTTTTGGAGCTCTTGTCTCCTCCAGGTCTTCCTATCTCCCTCTTCTTTCATAAGATAACAGGACAGGAGCTTACCACAGAGGGCCTCTGAAAGACTCTATTGATTGAGGTATCGAAGCTGAGTCTGAGACTCAGAGCCAAACTTTGGGCAGAGTTCAGACAATCTTATGAAAGAGTATGTTTTTCCTTAATTTGGAGTTTTATTTTTGATCTTGTTGAAGATCTGGTCTATACGTTGGCCTCTGAGTCTTTTTTCTTCTTCTATGCCTCTAAAAACCAAACCAAACAAAACAACAAAAATACTAAACAACTGTGTGTGTGTGTGTTTTGTGGTGTTCCACAGTTCTTGCATGTTTTTTACATGTTTTATTTATTTTTTTATGTTCTTTGCTCAAGTTGTCTAATTCTTCCACTTTCTCCCCACAGATCCTGATACTCCAGCCTTTATGCTACCCTTTATACTTACAAAACTTTCCCCTGAGCTTTACAATTGGGTTACTGAGACTTCCAATTTTATCTTAATTTCACCTTGAGTTCTAATCAATATTCCTACCTCTTTACTGAATTCAGTTTTCACATTCTAAAGTGTCTTCATTTCATTCAGGCATTTGTTCCTGTACTCTTTAAGATCACTTAGCTGCTTGTTTGCGTCACCTTAAATTCTTTGATGAAGTTTGTGATTGTTCTTTTCAGTTGTTTGTCCTGAAGTTCATCTATGTAATTGTCGTCAGAGGCTGTTGGGTTTGAGGAGAGACACATTGTTTGGTTTTTCCTATTGCTCGTGATTTTGCGATGTGAGCTGTGCATCTGCCTGGTGTGATATTTTAGTCTGCCTTGGGTAGGGCTGGTGTGGGAGCCCTGAAAACAAAATAAGTCTCTGCAGTAGTTGTTGAAATTAGAGGTACACTCTGATTCACAGTCATTGTGTCCCGTGTTATGTGTGTTCATGATCGTTACTTCCATGTCATTGTTTTATTTTTATTTTTTATTTTATTTTTGTCATTTTGTGTTTAAACAGCATGGAACAAAAATTACTCTACCTCTGGAATTCGTGAATCAGAACTGAGTAACAAAAGCTATGTTACTTATCACTTATTTTATATGAAATCACTTATTTCATATGAAACTTACTGACATGCCTAATTTAAGGTACAGGTGTATGTGTATTTGTGTGTGTGTGTGTGTGTGTGTGTGTGTGTGATATTCAAGGATACAAGCATTTTGAGATGACTTTTAATTTGTAATTGTAATTTTAAGGTATGAGAACTGTTGTCTCTCTGTCCTCACCTCTGTTGAAAAGGCATTTTTTTTCCCCAAAGTCCTTGTCTTTGTTAATCTGTTACTAAAGGGAATAAAAGGTTATTTAAATCAAGCTGCTGCTGCCTGATCAGCCAGATCTGAGTACTGCAAAAGATGATGAGTTCTCTCTGCTCCTTAACATGATTATGTTCAGAGGAAAGCAGGTAACCAAAAGAAAAGGAGACAATAGAAAATCAAAGAAATGCCAGACTTTTATCTTGCCTTTGTTGAAGAGAAAGTAGCTTGAGGACTGTTAACATGTTATGTCCATGCTTTAGATATAGCTTCTTGTGTTTTCATTGGAATGCACTTAATTTTTTTTAGGAAGAAATATCTTAGAATATATCTTTGATAAATAAAGATAAATAAAAAGGAAAATATTCTACAAAGAAAAAGTAATTTTCTTGGAAAGTAAAGGAAAAATGCAAAG
This sequence comes from Meriones unguiculatus, assembly GCF_030254825.1. Taxonomy (NCBI): domain Eukaryota; kingdom Metazoa; phylum Chordata; class Mammalia; order Rodentia; family Muridae; genus Meriones; species Meriones unguiculatus. The sequence continues at coordinate 19,675,635 of NC_083352.1, forward strand.
ACAAACCATAAATTCAAGCATCTTAAAGATGTTTGATGAAGTCATAAAAAGAATCATGAAAGTTAAAGCATAAAAATGGCATGTATATGATTAAGTTTACTATGGCATTCATATGATTAACTTTACTAAATTCAAGATTATTTAGTAATTTTAAAATCAGCTTTGGTAAAATTTCATTATTTAATTTGATTCAGATATCATCACTGAAAGAAATAAAAGAAACAGAGCAGAAGAAATGTATAAATGAAAACAGTGGGACACCAGATCTATCAGGTAACCATTTAGATTTAGCTTTTGGAGTTTTTAGCAACAGGAAGAAAACCTAGATATTCCAAAAGTCCTTTTAGGAAACAATTACAAGCTCAGATGATATTCTTAGCCCTGGGAATATTTTCTAGGCCGAGGAAAACATGTCACCTGAAATAACATCAGCCTATATATTAAAAAAAGAAGATTCTAAAGTGGCGATGCTTGTTCTAGTCATGGGAAACAAGAGCACTAGCAGAGAATTGCTCTCATCAGTGTTCTAATAAACAGAGCTTTGGGTCATCCTTAAAGAGGAAATAACTCCAGGGAATGATAGGCCCTCAGCTATAATGATGGCTACCCCAGTGAAGTTACCCAAGGAATCTCCTTGAAAGCCCTATTTAAGTGTCACACAACCATGGAGGCACCTACAGTAACTCTTGATATAGTAGGTTAAGATGTGTCTTTCTAATAATGACGTTTCATTCCCTGTTTTAAGCTCAGAACATTTACTATATGAACTTGTATACTGTTTATGGGAATGTTCAGAAGCCAAAGGGATAATCCTTGCCAACCGAAACCTTAAAAATTGTTCTACAAATGACTACTGACAAGACATTACAGTGAGAGTGCCCATTAAAAGTTATGAGAATTACTAAACTCAGCTTATTTCACAGCTAAATCATAGAACATGTAGATAATATCTAGGATGCTTATAAATCAAAGAAGATAAAATGGTGCAAATAGATGTACTCTGTCCAGGAGGGGATATAAATGCCTTATGATGTTTGTGGACCCCTTCCTTTTTATTATTTAATTATTTTAATTTTTATTAATTACAGTTTATTCACTTTGTAGCCCCCCTGTACCTCCCTCCCTCCTCTCCTCCCAATCCCACCCTCCCTCTTCCCCACCCCTGTCCCTCTCCCAGTCCACTGATAAGGGAGGTTCTCCTTCCCTTCCCTCTGATCCTAGTCTATCAGGTCTCATCAGGAGTGCCTGCATTGTCTTCCTCTGTGGCCTGATAAGGCTGCTCCCCCCTCAGGGGGAGGTGATCAAAGAGCAGGCCAATCAGTTCCTATCATAGACAGTTCCTGTCCTCATTACTATAGAACCCACTTGGATTCTGAACTGCCATGGGCTGCATCTGTGCAGGGGTTCCAGGCTATCTCCATGAGTGGTCCTTGGCTGGAGTATCAGTCTCAGAAAAGACCCCTGTGCCCAGACTTTTTGGATCTGTTTGCTGTCCTTGTGGAGCTCCTGTCTTCAGGTCTTACTATCTCCCACTTCTTTCATAAGATTCCCTGCACTCTGCCCAAAGTTTGGCTATGAGTCTCAACATCTGCCTTGATACCCTGCAGCGTAGAGTCTTTCAGAGGCCCTCTGTGTGCTGACCCCTTCTTAACACGAATATAGAGCTATCCCAAGAACTCAAAAATTTGTTCTCTAATATAGTGGTTCTTAACCTGTGAGTCATGACCCCTTTGGGAGGTGCATACGAAATATCCTGCATATCAGATGTTCATATTATGATTCATAAAAGTAGCAAAATTACAGTTAGGAGTTAGCAATGGAAGTGATTTTGTGACTAGGGGTCACCACAATCTGAATAACTGTATTAAAGGGTCACAGCATTAGGAAGGTTGAGAACCGCTGCTTTATTATTTTTACATTCTAAAGTCTCCACATTACAAGAACTGCTAAAAAACAAAGCCACTTATGCCTGCAAGCCTCTAAAAGATGTCAACATTTACTTTATTTTTCATAGCCTGTAAGAATACATTCTACCTTAGAGTGAATGTTTTCACTAGAATAACCACCTGACTGTAGCTCCTCCATGTTTTGAAGGACTCACAGAGAAAATAATTCTTGAGAAGCTACTATGTTGTCACCAGGGAGAGCATAGTCTTGGCTCCCAGGGAACTTTCAAGTGAATGACCAAGTACAACATTATAAATCAAACAAGTATTATGAATAAATATAAGAAAGTTCTCTGAGAATTCAAAATGTAGATCTTACATAAGTAGAGAGTAGAGCTGGGGATAAATGAAAGAAGGTGTGGAAAAGGGAAGCAGGGGAGAGAGAAAGCTGAGGAGTATACTGAGATAGTTTGACAGGAGGTGTACATTCAGTAGGAGGTAAATAGTTAAGGATATCCACTGTATATTTCTAAAGGTCTGGAAGAGAGCATATTGAATGTTCTCACCTAAAGAATTTATAAATATTTAAGGTGATGGGTGCACTAATTGTTCTGATTTGATCATTTCAAAGTGTATACACGTATTGAAGCATTATATTACACTGCAAATATATAATTATATTAGTATATGAAAATAGAAATAAAAAGTATTCGAACAATGTAGCCTGAACAAAACTGTTTTAGAGGTGTGGTACTCAACTCTGCCTATAAGAATTCCCTAGAAAATACCCCCTCCACACACCAACTCCCATCACTCCACTCTGTCCTTAGGCCTATGCTCCATCCTCGTGGGAATCCAATATCCAGCCAAGTAGGTTTGAGAACAACTTGTTTTAATTGCATCACAAGCAAGACCATGATGGATTCCTAGTCTTGTGGCTGGATTCATGACAGGAAGATCCAAGGCAAACCCCAAGGCACAAGAATTTTATCCTGTGTATTTGATTATCAGTACAGGGATGCTCTTGAAGCATTTTGAGTGGAGAATCGACATTAGGTTTATATTTTGGTCAATTCTCTCCAATGATTGTAATAGGTGATGTGTGCAGAAGTGGGAAGGGCCAGAATGGAAAAAATGTTTACCAAAACCAAGTCAAGGAATATAGTGAATGAAATTGAAAGGTAGTGGTGAGAACAGAGAATGGTGGGTGGCTTGAGAGACCCCTCATACAGACATACACACAGGAAAAGCATCATTGAATAAAATAAAAATAAATAAACCATTTAAGAAAAAGAAGTAGATTCATAAGGACTTGTTCACAATTGCACGTGGGAATTCTGGCAAGGCACAGTGGTCTTTACTGTGTAGAATCTAATTGAGATTTATTTACTAGACTTGGGAATTGTTAATAGTTTTTAAGCTTATAGCATGGAAAAATGTCTTTAAAATGTTCTGGCATAGAAACAGAATGGTGGATCAATGGAACTGAACAGAGGACCCAGAGATAAACCCACACACTTATGGACACCTGATCTTTGACAAAGATGCCAAAACCATACAATGGAGAAAAGACAGCATCTCTTCAACAAATGGTGCTGGTCCAACTCGATGTCTACATGTAGAAAAATGAAAATAGATCCATATTTATCACCCTGCACAAAACTAAAGTTCAAGTGGATCAAAGACCTCAACATAAAACCAGACACATTAAATCGATTAGAAAAAAAAGTGGGGAATACCCTTGAATTCATTGGCACAGGAGAAAACTTCCTGAACAGAACACCAACAGCACAGGCTCTAAGAGCAACAATCAATAAATGGGACCTCATGAAGTTGAAAAGCTTCTTGTAAATCAAAGGATACCATCAGCAAAACAAAACGACTGCCTACATATTGGAAAAGAATCTTCACCAACCTTCTGTCTGATAAAGGACTAATATACAGTATATATAAAGAACTAAAGAAGCTGAAAAGCAGCAAACCAAGTAATCCAATTAAAAAATGGGGAACAGAGCTAAACAGAGAACTCTCTGTAGAGGAATATCAAATGACAAAGAAACACTTAAAGAAATGCTCAATGTCATTAGCCATTAGAGAAATGCAAATCAAAATGACCCTGAGTTTTCACCTTATACCTATCAGATTGGCCAAGATGAAAAACTCAAGTTACAACACATGCTGGAGAGGTTGTGGAGAAAGGGGAACCCTCCTCCACTGCTGGTGGGAATGTAAACTTGTACAACCACTCTGGAAAGCAATCTGGCGCTTTCTCAGACAACTAGGAATAACACTTCCTCAAGACCCAGCCATACCACTCCTAGGCATATATCCAAACAGGCTCAAGTACACAATAAGGACATTTGCTCAACCATGTTTGTAGCAGCTTTATTAGTAATAACCAGAAGCTGGAAACAGCCCAGATGCCCCTTAACTGAAGAATGGATGGAGAAATTGTGGTACATCTAAAAAAATAGAGTATTACTCAGCAATGAAAAATAAGGAAATCATGAAATTTGTAGGTAAATAGTGGGACCTAGAAAGGATCATCCTGAGTGAGCTGTCCCAGAAGCAGAAAGACACACACAGTATATACTCACTCATATAGACATAACATAGTATATACCTACTAAAAACTGTACATCTAAAGAAACTAAGCAAGAGAGAGGACCCTGACTAAAATGTTCAATTCCCATCCTGAAAGGCAAAGAGGCTGGTCATCAGAAGATGAAGAAAATAGGACACAACCTAAGCCTCTGCCCTGCAGACAATCAAAGCAGACGCTGAGACTTATGACCAACTGTTGGGCAGAGTGCATGGAATCTTATGTAAGAAGTGGGAAATAGTAAGAGGTGGAGAGGACGGGAACCACCCAAGAAGAGCAACAGAACCAGAAAACTTAAACACAGGGAACTTCCCAGAGACCCATACTCCAAACAAGGACTATTCATGGAGATAACCTAGAACCCCTTCACAGGGGTAGCACATGATAGTTCAGTGTCCAAGTGGGTTACACAGTAAAGGAAAGATGGACTGCCTCTGACATAAACTGATTGGCCTGCTCTTTGGTCACCTCCCCGTGAGGGGGCAGCAGCCTTACCAGGCCACAGAAGATGACAATGCAACCACTCCTGAGGTGATCTGATAGACTAAGATCAGAAGGAAGGAGAAGAGGATCTCCCCTATCAGTGGACTTGGGGGGCATGCATGAGGAAGGGGGAGTGAGGGTGGGATTGGGAGGGGAGGCGGGAGGGGCTTATGGGGGATACAAAGTGAATAAAATGTAATTAATATTAAAAAAAATAAAAAAAGATTGAAAAAAATGTTCTGTTCACTTTGGTGAATTCATACTACGAGATTCGAGAAAACAGAGAATAAGACCGACTTGTTCATTGTGTTAATTAGTGTGTAACAATGGACAAGGTACACAGCTTGGTCACCATCAGATCTCTGGACTTCAAGCACGCAGGATCTCATCCCATAGTCTTCCATGGTTCTCAGCATGAAGGGACCAGACTGTTTCAACATAACCACACATGCCTCCTCATTCTTAAGGAAACTGGTATTTGTTAGACAAGGAAGGAACATGGTTTAGTCTATCCATTCGTCTTTTATCCTATGCTTTTACGGTTTGATTTGCCTTTTTAGTCACTGTGTTGAATGATGTAGTTCTCATTCTCATTCCATTGTGAGGAACACAGTTACGATTCTGATTAGGATCTGCTTCTACTTATTTCATCAAAACAAAATACCTGCTTTAGGATATCATGGTATGTTGGTTTCTTTTCCTCATGCTAGGATAAATGCCATGACTAAAGCAACCTCAAGGGAAAGTATTTGTTTTGGTTCACTGTCCAAGCTACAGCCCATCATAGTAGGCAAGACAAGGAAGGTATCACGTGCTTAAACCAGCAGCTCACATTGCATCCACAGGCAAGAAACAGAGAATGGTGAATATTACCTTTCATTATCTACAGCAGCAAGGATCCCAGCCAGGGAATGATGCAGAAAGCAGGTCCTCTCACTTTTTTTTTTAGTTTTATTTATTTATTTTAGATTCTTTATTAATTACACTTTATTCACTTTGTATCCCCCCTGTGGTTCCCTTCTCCTCCTGTCCCAATCCCTCCCTTCCTCCACCCTCTGCATGCATGCCCTTCCCCAAGTCCACTGATAGGGGAGGTCTTCTTTTCCTTCCTTCTGATCCTAGTCAATTAGGTCTCATCAGGAGTGGCTGCAGTGTCTTCTTCTATGGCCTGGTAATGCTGCTTCCCCCTCAGGGGGAGGTAATTAAAGAGCAGGCCAATCAGTTCATGTCAGAGACAGTCCCTGTTCTTATTACAATGGAACTCACTTGGATACTGAACTGCCATGGGCTACATCTGTGCAGGGGTCTTAGGTTATCTCCATGCATGGTCCTTGGTTGGAGTATCAGTCTCAGGAAAGACCCCTGTGTTCAGATTTTTTTGGTTCTGTTGCTCTCTTTTTGGAGTTCCTGTCCTCTCCAGATCTTGCTGTTTCCCACTTCTTTCCTAAGATTCCCTGCACTCTGCTCAAAGGTTGCCCATAAGTCTCAGCATCTGCATTGAGAGTCTGCAGGGCAGAGCCTTTCAGAGGTCCTCTGTGTCAGGCTCCTGACTTGTTCCCTCTTTTCGCCTTCTTCTAATGTCCATTCTCTTTGCCTTTCTGGATAGGAGTTGAGCATTTTAGAAGAGTCCTCCCTCTTGATTAGTTTCTTTAGTTGTACAGGTTTTAGTAGGTTTATCCTATATTAGATGTCTATATGAGTGAGTATATACCATGTGCATCTTTCTGCTTCTGAGATAGCTCACTCAGGATGATTAATATAGTAAAAATGTCCATCTTACCAAAAGCAATCTACAGATTCAATGCAATTCCCATCAAATTACCAACACAATTCTTTACAGACCTTGAAAGAAAAATTCCCACCTTCATATGGAACAACAAGAAACCCAGAATTGCTAAAACAATTCTCTACAGTAAAAGATCTTCAGGAGGTATCTCTATCCCTGATCTCAAGCTGTACTATAGAGCAACAATACTAAAAGCTGCATGGTATTAGCATAGAAACAGTCTGGTGGATCAATGGAATCGAATAGAAGACCCTGACATAAATCCACACACTTATGGATACCTGATTTTTGACAAAGATGCCAAAACCATTCTATGGAAAAAAAGACAGCATCTTCAACAAATGGTGCTGGTCTAACTGGATCTCTCACCTTCCTAAGTGCAATCAAGATATTCGCTCCCAGGTCCTCCAGGAGGCTCATCTCCCAGGTCATATTCTCAGAAGCAGATTGTGTGGGTAGTCATTAGGCCATTGCTTCTTTAGCAAATAGGACGTTGTTTAATCCGAGTAGCTGTGTTAATAATTTCTAAAGACAGCATTGTAAGCCTTCACTTTATTCGAGGTAAGAAGATTGGGATTTGATGCATCAGACAGGAGTACAACAAGAAGAACCTAGTAAAATTTTAACCTCTCCTGTTTTGACTTAGTCCCATGCAGAGCATGGTACAAATTATTAATTACACTGAATTACACTATGATACAAATTATTAATGTATCATAGTGTAATTCAGTTGTTAGATCATGATAGTTGCATATTGATATACTAAATTTAGCATATATTCCTCCTTACTGCTTCAAGTACTCTATGAAAGTATGCTATAGTCATTCTTTATGTGGCTTGATACTAATTCAATGTATAAATACATATTTTTATATTTGTGAACATATTGTATGTTGTACATATGCTTGTGGATGCTCATACATATGGTGATGAGAGAAAAATCTTGGGTTTCATTCCTCAGATACTATTCACCTAGTGGTTCATTAAGAAAAGGCTTCTCATTGGCCTGGAGCTTGCTTAATAGGAAGCATGTTTCTGAAATTTGTCCATTCTTCCCGCCTATCACTGTTGTACATATATGCTCTACCACCACATCTGGCTTAAAAAACAAAACTAAACCAAACCAACAAGCAAACAAATAAAAAACCCAAACAAACAAACAAACAAACAAACAACCCCCCCAAGAAAACTGTGGTTCCAAAGAATTAAACTCAAGTTCCCATGTTTATAAAGCAAGCAGTTTTCTGACTGTTCTAACTCCAGCCCATCACGTTATAGTCTGTCTTTCCTTTCTTTAGAGATCTGCATTTTTCTAAGTTCTTACTATTATAAATACATATATCAATACAAAAATCAATATATCAATATGTCATATAATACATATATCAATAACCACAGGTGATATTGTAGATTTTTTTACAGGAATGTTCTCAATCCAAATTAGTAGAATTAGAATATTAGGCCCAAGTCTGGATGCATCTGTAATTTCCTCCCCATAAATTTTATAATGCAGTAGAAATGCTCATGCTTTGGGGCTGTAGTGCCCTCAGTTTGAATCCTGGCCCTATCACTTGTTAGTAAATCATTTAACTGTAAAGACTTGTTAAATGGAATAGAATTAATGCCTACCTATAACATCTCCTACATTATCTTCCTTTGGAGATTATCCCCAAAGACAACTTACCTTTGTATCAGTAAAATAAAAAAGACTAGGGCTCTTGAATATTCATTTTGTAAACCAGGAATCATTGCTCTGGATTCTGTTGCAACAGCTATTCTCCAGCCTCATTCAGCTTTAGTTTAGCCATGGACCTTCTTTTGGAAAACCTCACGTTTTCCATGCTAACTCAATGTACATGTTGCTGAGTGTGTACTTGCACACTACAGTTGATCATTCCCCTCTGTCTCTAGTTGCCCAGTGTTTTCTAATATCATGTTTTGTTGAGTGACCCAAGGAAAATGGAGCTCATCAGTCTCCTCCTGACTTCTTCACCTTGATCTCTTCTTAGGAGCCTGGAACTGAAATCCGTGCAATTGATTTCTATTTTAAGCTATTTTTATCATTTCGAATCCTGGAGATTTTCTGAGCCTTAGCACATCTCTGTCTTGCCATCCTCTCACTATTGGCTGTCAGGGTTATTCTCACATAACTGCTGAGTGAGCCTGTCCTAATTTGGTCTCTTGTGTTGGGACCAGAAGCCACCTGGAGAGGGAACGATTTGTTTTATCTCATTCTTTCAGTTAACTGTCCATCAGTGATGGAGCTTTGGGTAGCAACTCAAGCAGAGCTGAGGAAGAAACCCTGGAGGAGAAGTGCTTACTTCCTTGATCCTCATAGCTTGTTCAGTGCTCTCTCTCTCCCTCCTCCTCTCTCCTTTTCTCTCCCTTTCTTTAATTTCTAATTATTTTTACTTTGTTTTGTGTGCATGGGTGTTTGGCCTGTATGTGTTTCTATGCCCCACATGCATGCAGTGAAGAAGAATCCATTGGGTCCCCTTGAACTGAAATTAGATATGGCTGTGATCCACCATGTGGCTGCCGGACAGCAAACCCAGGACCTTTGAAAGAGCAGACAGTTCTCCTAACTGCAGAGCCAACTTTTCAACTCCCTCAGCCTGCTCTCTTTTTATAATCCAGGACTACCAGTCAGTCTGAAGATGGTGCCTCCCATTGCCAGCCACCTCCATCAATCATTAAGCAACAACAACAACAACAACAACAAAAATGCCCCACAGATTTGCGTACAAGCCAAACGGATGGAGGCATTTTCTTAGTTGAGGTTCCCTCTTTCCATATGACCTTATCTTGCTGTCTGAAGCTGACCACAATCTACCCAACTCAGAAACCAACCAGCCCAAGAATGTTAAAAAAAAAAAAAGAGAAAGATTTGGGAGCATTTGTATAACAAATGGTTAGCAGAGATGTGTCTCTCTACCAGATATTGGACTCAGTAGCGTTTATAACTTAATTAGGTATTGTGCAGCCATTTTCTCTGGGTTGAAACTTTCCATACTGGGGGAGATTCATCAGACTCGAAAAGTAGGCAAACAGTGCATGTCTTTGAAAGCTGACATTGACGCAACTCAGAAGGCTCCTTTTTAATAATAAAGAAACAACTATATGGTGAGAAGACCCACCCCACCAACCAATTGCCTGGAAGAGGTTCTTTGACCACTTGCCTGAAAAGTCTTGCTGGGAGCTCTGGGGTTGCAGCTTCCATACATTGTCTATCCCTTCACTCTCCCCCCATGCTAAGTAGGGGTTTTCAGTGATGTAGCTGCATTTGAACCAAATCTGTCCCTGTAATGTTTCATTGAAGCTCCTCAAAGCAAGCTAAATAAATGCATTGGTGAGTCATAATGGACTTCATGGTAATCATTGCTTTGGTCTATCACTGGTTTTCTATCTAGGGCAAACAAGTTAGTATCATATCTCTACAGGAAGTCTCACACAACATGAATAATTCTAATATGCTAAAATAATATTTCTAATGTGAGAAAGTGATGACCTCTGGATATCATCGTAAGGATGAGAGGGGTACAAAGAGTAAGGATCCTTGGCTTTTTAAAATCAAGCTGAGTATGTGTAAGGGTCCTAGTTCAGAGCTTGTTACTGCCTATTTCAAAATAGGCAGTACAGGAACAGAAAGAATCATGGATGTCCTTAGCTTAAGTATATAATAATGTGAGGTGCCGATCATTTATAGTGCTGGAAACCATGAGCCAAGACCATTGCTGTCCTTCAGCTGCCTTCTAGTGGTTGCCTGGCTACTGCTTTTGGTCCCTGTGCTCTTTATCTTTATCTTTACCACAGCACCACACCTGGCCAGCAGCATGCATACCTGTCCTAAGTAAGAGCAGATATGCTGGAGTCTGAATTTTGATTCATTCCAGATGTGTAATTTTAAAGGAATGTTGCTATATCTTTAAAACATGCTGCATTTGCTTAGATCATGGGTTAACATGATACCAGAACCTGTTTCATTACCTAGTGTTTCCAACTGATAAGGTTATTTTAATTAGTGCTTTTTTTCCTAGATCAAAACTTTTTTAAATTTCTCATTAAAAAAGGTATGTTACACCAAAATAGACAAATTAGGTGAATCAAACATCTATATATAGGTTAAACACATAAATATGAAGCATAAATAATAAGTCATAAAAATTATGTAAACCAATAATACTTGTGTGCCTTATATTTTTGCATGTGGTTTTTATTGATTATTGGAGTTGGAGTTACAGGTGTTCGTGAGCCATTTAATCATTTAATGTGGGTGCTGGAAGCTGAACTCTAGTCCTCAAGAGTGAATAGCAGTCACTCTTAACATCTGAGCCATCTCTGCAGCCCTATTATTGCCCTTACGTGAAGACTTAAACAAGTCTTTTCCTTCTTTTCCTTTCAGCTCATGGCTTGCATCTTTATTTCTTTTTTTTTTTTATTTACTTTATCATTAGTTTTATTTTTTTTCAATGCAGTTTATTCAGGAACCTTGAACAATCCTCGGACACTGGGGAAAGCCAGCCCACAGCTTAAATAGCCTCTGGGTAGGCAACCCAGGCGTGCCACGTGGGCAATGCAGATAGGTCCACATACATGGAAGCAAGCCAGATCCTCAGCCTTAGCCAAATGTGGAATTGTTCGTGACAGAGAGCACTCACCATAGGGAAGGTGGAAGGCGGAAACCAGCTCCATCTTTAAGGCATAGCATTCCGCAGCTCTCTACAGTTCCCCCTTTTTGTTTTAGACGCATCAGGCAAGAGCAGAGGTCTGATCTCTGATATTAGAAATAAATTGGGAGTTTGTACTGATGTTCGTTTAGGTGTCATCCACCCAAAGAGCATCAGACCCGTCTGATACCTTTTTCTCAGAGGCGGGACCTGGGGCATCAACCCGCATGCAACCAGACATGCTCTTCTCTGGGTCCAAAGCGGCTGACCCTGAGTGCAGTGCTTAGCCTCGCATCCTGAGCGTAACATTTTAGCTTTTTATGTTATCCAACCATGCTTGGGGAGACTGTCCTGCTTCAATGGCTGTAAAGGCCTGAATGATCGTGGCTGCATCACACTGTTGTGAGACTCTAATCTTGCATATACACCACAGGCAAACCAAGGAGACCAACACCAGAAGGCCTGCTAACGCTCCCATGCCTGCCCATTCCTTCAGATGATTCATGGCTGCAGCTTTATTTCTATTATTGTGTTACTTTGGGTCTTAGTCATACCCAAAAAAAAATATACAAAACATATCAGTCTTACAGAAAATGCAATAATAAAACACTGTGTGTCTCGTCTTCAAATACTATGCAACTCTGAAAAATTTAGGAACTTTAAAGAGCCCCTTAAAGATGTCAGTAGCAAGAACCGACGGGAGAGAAAAGCTGGAATGTGAATATGTTCTTCAGCCCGTTCTAAAGGCTGCTCTGCTGTATTAAAGGGACAGAGAGGTAGGACTGCCATGGGAATAAAGAGTATACATCATAGCAACAACGAGGACATTTAACTCTAAATACACAACACTGTATCTGTGTTACTTTTTATTTTTTTAAATCAATGCTACCAAGTAGCTGACAGAAGCAGCTTAAGGTTGGAGAGACTTATTGGTGTGCAATTTCTGTTCTTTGATGCACAAAAGGGATGGTGGACCCCGAGGAGCAGGAGTGCGAGGTGAACACTCCTCTCCGCTTGCTGAATCAAACAGAAGATTTGGGTCAGAACCAGAAGCAGACACCCCTTTCAAGCCTCACTCTTTGAAGCCTTCTGTTAATAGGCCATAATTTCAAAGCCTCCACCATCTTCCCAAACATCCCTCTATATGTGCACTGACGAAGAGCTCAGGCACGTGAGCTCAGGAGGGATATTCCACATCTTCCACAAGTATATAGGAAAATTCCCCGAACTTCCTCTGCATGGGAGTGCAAATGGGTAAATCTTTTCCAGGAGAATGGGAACGGGGCTGTGTGGTGATGTAGCTAGACAAGAGTGTTCTGAGATGAGAGAAGAATTATTTGTGCTCATTGGTCATGCACCTTTCTGGTTTCAAGGAAGCTTATCCTTCCTAGAAGGTAACCTTGTAATAAAGTCATAGGCTGAAGCTGGTGGAACAGAGAAGCCAAAGCCATATCAACTTAGGGATGCTCAGTCAGGGCTTCTTTTATACAGGAAAGAAATACATTTTCCCATTTGTACTATACATGCATATGTTTTAAAATACAAAACAAAATCATGTGTGTGTATGAGTGTCTGCCATGTATATGTTAGTGCCCGCAGTAATCAAATTAGGGTTTGGGTCCCTGTGCTTTTCAGGTGGCTGTTAGCTGTCTGGTGTGGGTCCTGGGAAATAAAATCCTGTTCCTGGAAGAATAGTAAATGTTAACTGCTGAGCCATTTCTCTAGGCCCCTGGTTTTATTTTATTTTATTTTGTTTTATTTTATTTTATTTTTTATATGAATGCAAAACCTTAATTTTAAATATAGACAAGAGTGGTAACAATTGCACAAGCCCACACTACAACGTTGTAAACCAAGGTATTTGTCAACACTGATTCTATCCTTATTTAAATTTTTAAAATTCTGTTCATCCTGGATTGGTTTTGTATTAATTTATATTTTTAAGACATGACCCTGGGATTCTTGCCATGGGTTGAGGAGGAATATCAATGCTTTTCTCCATCCCTCCTACTTTATGTAATGGTAATTAGAAGGCAGACAGACCAGGAATCTCAAGACCAGAGGAATGGCACCGTGAGTTCACAGATTTATAATTCCATTAGTACATGGAAATGAAGAAGGAAGAAAGCAGCTGGTCCCAGTGGAAGCAGAAAGACACCCAGAAAGGCTGCTCTCTCAGGAAAGAAAGTCAGAACATCTTCCGAGAGAGTAACTACTGTGTTTCCACCAATGCTGAAAACAAACAGAAAACAAAAATCAAAACAAAACAAAACACAAAACAAACAAACAAAACAGTAGCTATATGTCACCCAGCAAGAGATGAGCCCAGTTTTGACTGGAGACCCTTAGGAATCAGCAACAAGCACAGTCCATAGGTTTTGGGTCTGAGAAGATCACATAGGAAGCCAGGACTTTAAAAATAGATTTCTGAATTTTTAAAAGAGTTTAAGATTTGCAGCCAAGGTTAACTTAGGGTGCAGATTTCTCGTTTGTCTTCTGTTCCTCACTCTACCAAATGTGGATGAATTTTAATTGTAAGTATCCAGTAGCAGAGTGGTTACTGTGTTGCAGCTGTTAAAGCGTCGGTGAATCGTTATCACTGGGCAGCTACGGATTGCAAAAGTGTCACATCCGGCAAGTTTTGACAAATGTGTACTGATGTGGGCCCATCATTGTAGTCGGACACGGTGGAGTTTCACTCTCCTAAAAATCCATCCATGTTCCACTTACTGCTACTCATTCTCTCCACCACTCTGGATATACCTGATCCTTTCAATCCTTTATAATTCTGCTTTTTTTTTAACTTTAATTTTTTGTTTATTTTACACCCTGGTTGTAGCGCCCTCCCTCCTCTTCTCTCAGTCCCACACTCCCTCCTTGTTTCCCCTATCCTGCATCCCCTACTTCTCAGAGAAGGGGAGCCCCACCCCAGCCCACCATAACACTTTATCAGGACTGAGCACAGCCTCTTACCCTGTGGCCTAGTGAGGTAGCCCCAGCAGGGGAAAGTAATCAAAAAGCAGACAACAGAGTCCATATCAAAGACAGCCCCCATTCCCCTTACTAGGAGGCCCATATAATGCCCAAGCTGCCCATCGGCTACATTTGTGTAGTTTAGGTTCAGTCCATGCATGGTCCTTGTTTGATGCTTCAGTCTCCAAAGGCCTCCTGGACGACGATTAGTTGGCTCTGTTGGTCTTGTGGAGCTCTTGTCTCCTCTGGGCCCATAATCTCTTACATATTTGGTGTTGTCATCCTACTTCATTTGTGTCATTTTGATAAGTATGTAGTTGTATCCCACTATTGCTTGCACTTGTAATTCTATAGTGTATCTAATGATACCACGAGCTTTAAAATGTTTCCATGCATTCTGCATATGCTCTTTGGAGAGGTAACCCTTCTGTTCTTCAGACCATTCTTAGGTTTTGTTGTCCCTGAGGAGAATTCTTATATACTTTGGGTTAAGGTTCTTTATCATTTGTCTTGTGTAAATATTCTTGTCTAGTCCGTGGCTTGTCATCCTCTTGGCAATGTTTGCTATGTAAAGTCGACATGTTTAATTTTGATGTAGTCTGACATGATTTTTCTATTTTAATAGAATGATTAATCTATTTTCATAGATTATGCCTTTGGTGGTTTAACTAAAACAATCATCACTATCCATATAGCCACCTACCCTTTCTTTTCAGTTACCATCTAGGAAATTTATAGTTTTGTTTTTAAACATAGATAAGTTTATATCTAAATGTACAGAGGTTGCAAGCACTGTGCTTGTATTATTCCTCCTCTTCTTCCTTCTTTACCTGTGAATGCACACTTGATGAGAAGATTATATTTTCTAAACCAGATGGCCTTTGATCCTTTATGAAGATTGATTGACTGAATTCTGATGAGATTACTTTTGTTTTTTTCTCCTGTTCCACTGAGAGTTTCTCTATTATTTTGCCATTGCCACATTGTCTAAATTACAAGAGACTTATAGAAAATCTAAAATCCTTTGACTTTTGCTTTTTTTGCTTTGTATGTAAGCATATTATTTTATCGATATTAACAAAATAGAGTGCTCATGAACTGGGATTGTGCTGAATACATAGAACAGATTGAAAAGAAAACCCCACATTTATTTTTTGTTTTTAAAATTATTTGAGATTGTGATATAACTAAAACATTTCTCCCTTCCCTTTCCTTACTCCAAATACCCCCATAACTCTCTTTACTTTTTCAAAGTTATGACTATGGTGGTTTTTGTTTTGTTTTTGTTTCCTGTTCTGCCATCTTTATTTAATCTTGAGCAGCTTACATTATATGGACTCATATTTGAGTCTTCAATTTTTTTTCACTGATCTCTATCTTGCTTTTGTGTCAGTACCATATCTCTCTATTACTATGAATTTTTAATATATCTTAAGAGCTAGAACTATAATCACCCCAGAATCATTCTTTTTGCTTTGAATTTTGACTATATGTTCTGTTTTTGTTTTCTATTTCTGTGAAGAATAAGAGAGGGATTTTGATTAAGATCATATTGAATCTGTATATAGCTTTTAGTAGAATGGTCATTTTTGCTTTGTTAATTCTAGCAATCCAGAGCATGGAATGTCTTTCCATATTCTACTGTCTTTTCCTATCTCTTTATTCAGAGGTCCAAAGTTTCCCTTGTAGAGGTTTTTCACTTTCTTTTTTATGTTTATTCCTAGATAATTTATTTTCCTTGAGGCTGTTGTAAAGGAAATGTGTACATGGCCTCCTTCTCTTGCTCCTGGTGCATAGAAAAGCTTCTAGTTTGTTCAAGTCGATGCTGTATCCTGCATGTTGCTGAATTTGTCTGTTTTTAGAAGTTTTCTGGTAGAATATTTTTTTTTATGATTGCTAATGTACGGTATCATGTCACCTGCACATAGTGATAACTTAACTTCTTCTTTTCCCCTATTTGTATCCCTTTAATTTTCCTCTTTTGCCTTATTGCTTTGGCTAGTATTACAGCATAAAGCAGAAAAGGAGTTGGGATAGTGGGCAGCCCCCTCCCATTCCTTACATCAGTGGTATTGCTTCAAGCTTTTCTCTGTTTGGGATGATGTTGGCCTTCTCATATATAAATTGAGATTTGTTTCCTTTATCCCTACATTCTCTTTTTTTAATTTTTTTATTTTTATTTTTATTTTTTTATCAGTTACATTTTATTAACTCTGTATCCCAGCCGTGTCCCGATCCCTCATTCCCTCCCAGTCCCTCCCTCCCTCCCTCATCTCCACCATGCCCCTTTCCAAGTCCACTGATAGGGGGGACCTCCTCCCCATTCATCTGATCCTGTTTTATCAGGTATCTTCAGGACTGGCTGCAAAGCCCTCCTCTGTGGCCTAACAGGACTGCTCCTCCCTTCGGGGGTGGGGAGGCCAAAGAGCCAGTCATTGAGTTCCTGTTAGAAATAGTCCCTGTTCCCCTCACTTTGGGAAACCAATTGGTTACTGAGCTACCACAGGCTACATCTGAGTGGAGGTTCTAGGTTATATCCATACATGGTCCTTGGTTGAATGTCAGTCTCAGAAAAGACCCTGTGCCCAGATATATTTGGTCCTTGTGGAGCTCCTATCCTTTCCCCATCAGACTAACTCCCCTTCTTTCTTATGATTCCCTGTACTCTGCCAAAGGTTTGGTCATGAGTCTTTGCTTTGAAAACACTGCTAGTTAGAGTCTTTCAGATGCGCTCAGTAGACTCCTGTCATATGTTCAATGCACATCCCATCTGTCTTTCTAAAGGAGGATTGATCATCTTACCCCATGTCCGCTCAATTGATTATCTTTTTTAGGTGTATAGATTTCATTATGTTTATCATATCTTATAGGTCTATATAAGTGAGTATATCCCATGTTTGTCTTTCTCCTTCTGGGATATTTCACTCAGAATGATCTTTTCTAGATCCCACCATTTGCCTGCAAATTTCATGATTTCCTCCTTTTTGATTGCTGAGTAGTATTCCATTGTATAAAAATACCACAATTTCTGTACCCATTCCACCGTTGATGGACATCTGGGTTGTTTCCAGGTTCTGGCTATTACAAATAGAGCTGCTATAAACATGGTTGAGCAAGTGTCCTTTTTGTGTACTTGAACAAACTTTGGGTATATACCTAGCAGTGGTATAGCTGGGTCTGGAGGAAGCACTATTCCTATTTGTCTTAGAAAGCACCAGATAGCTTTCCAGAGTGGTTGTACAAGTTTACATTCCCACCAGCAGTGGAGGAGGGTTCCCCTTTCTCCACAACCTCTCCAGCATGTGTTATCACTAGAGTTTTTCATCTTGGCTATTCTGATGGGTGTAAGGTGATATCTCAGGGTCGTTTTGATTTGCATTTCCCTGATGGCTAATGAGGATGAGCATTTCTTTAAGTGTTTTTCTGCCATTCGATATTCCTCTGTCAAGAATTCTCTGTTTAGCTCTGTTCCCCATTTTTTAATTGGATTACTTGGATTGCTGCTTTTCAGCTTCTTTAGTTCTTTGTATATACTGGATATTAGTCCTCTGTCAGATAAAGGGTTAGTGAAGATTCTTTCCCAATCTGTAGGCAGTCGTTTTGTTTTGATGACGGTATCCTTTGCTTTACAGAAACTTTTCAGTTTCATGAGGTCCCATTTATTGATTGTTGCTCTTAGAGCCTGTGCTGTTGGTGTTCTGTTCAGGAAGTTGTCTCCTGTGCCAATGAGTTCTAGGCTGTTCCCCACTTTTTTTTCCAATTGATTTAGGGTATCTGGTTTTATGTTGAGGTCCTTGATCCACTTTGACTTTAGTTTTGTGCAGGGTGATAAATATGGATCTATTTTCATTTTTCTGCATGTAGACATCCAGTTGGTCCAGCACCATTTGTTGAAGATGCTGTCTTTTTTCCATTGAATGGAATTGGCTTCTTTGTCGAATATCGAGTATTCATAGGTGTGTGGATTTATTTCTGGGTCTTCTATGCGGTTCCATTGATCCTCCTTTCTGTTTCTATGCCAATACCATGCAGTTTTTATTACTGTTGCCCTGTAGTACAGCTTGAGATCAGGAATGGAGATACCTCCAGATGATCTGTTGTCGTACAGGATCGTTTTGGAGATTCTGGGTTTTTTGTTTCTCCATATGAAGCTGAGAATCTTTTTTTCAAGGTCTGTAAAGAATTGAGTTGGTATTTTGATGGGAATTGCATTGAATCTGTAGATTGCTTTTGGCAGTATGGCCATTTTCACAATGTTAATCCTACCAATCCATGAGCACGGGAAATCTTTCCATCTTCTGATATCTTCTTCGATTTCTGTCTTCAGAGACTTGAAGTTCTTCTCAAACAGGTCTTTCACTTGCTTGGTTAGAGTCACACCAAGGTACTTTATGTTATTAGTGGCTATTGTGAATGGTGTTGTTTCCCTAATTTCTTTCTCAGCCTTTTTGTCTTTGGTATATAGGAGGGCTTATGATTTTTTTGAGTTGATTTTGTATCCTGCCACTTTGCTGAAGGTGTTTATCAGCTGAAGGAGTTCTCTGGTTGAATTTTTGGGGTCGCTCATGTATACTATCATATCATCTGCAAATAGTGACACTTTGACCTCTTCCTTTCCGCTTTGTATCTCCTTGATCTCCTTTAGTTGTCTTATTGCTCTGGCTAGGACTTCAAGTACTATGTTGAAGAGATATGGGGACAATGGACAGCCTTGTCTTGTCCCTGATTTCAGTGGGATTGATTTAAGTTTCTCTCCATTGAGTTTGATGTTAGCTATAGGCTTGCTATATATTGCCTTTACTATGTTTAGGTATGCGCCTTGTATCCCTGATCTCTCCAAGACTTTAAACATGAATGGGTGTTGGACTTTGTCAAGTGCTTTTTTGGCGTCTAAGGAGATGATCATGTGGTTTTTCTCCTTCAGTTTGTTTATGTAGTGGATTACATTGATGGATTTCCGTAAGTTGAACCACCCTTGCATGCCTGGGATGAAGCCTACTTGGTCATGGTGGATGATATCTCTGATGTGTTCTTGGATTCGGTTTGCAAGTATTTTATTGAGTATTTTTGCGTCAATGTTCATAAGAGAGATAGGCTTAATGTTCTCTTTTTTTGTTGGGTCTTTGTGTGGTTTAGGTATTAAGGTGACTGTGGCTTCATAGAATGAGTTTGGTAGTGTTCCTTCTGTTTCTATTTTGTGGAATAGCTTGAGGAGAATTGGAGTTAGCACTTCTTTGAAGGTCTTGTAGAATTCTGCTCTGAAGCCATCTGGTCCAGGGCTTTTTTTGGAGGGGAGACTGTTAATGACTGCTTCAATTTCCTTGGGAGATATAGGGCTATTCAGTCTTTCTACCTGATCTTGACTTAGTATTGGTAGATGGAATCTTTCAAGAAAATTATCCATTTCATTTAGATTCTCAAATTTTGTGGCATATAGGCTTTTGTAGTATGACCTAATAATTGTTTGGATTTCCTCAATGTCTGTGGTTATGTCCCCATTTTCATTTCTGATTTTGCTGATCTGGATAGTTTCTCTCTGCTTTTTAGTTAGTTTGGCTAAGGGTTTGTCTATTTTGTTGATTTTCTCAAAGAACCAGCTTTTTGTTTCATTGATTCTTTGGATAGTTTTATTTGTTTCTAGTTGATTGATTTCAGCCCTTAGTTTGATTATTTCCAGCCGTCTGCTCCTCTTGGGTGTATCTGCTTCTTTTTTTTCTAGGGTTTTCAGTTGGGCCATTAAGTTGTTTGTATGTGATGTTACAAATTTCTTCTTGCAGGCACCTAGTGCTATAAATTTTCCTCTGAGCACTGCTTTCAATGTGTCCCATAAATTTGGGTATGTTGTGCCTTCCTTTTCATTGAATTCTAGGAAGTCTTTAATTTCTTTCTTTATTTCTTCCTTAACCCAGCTGTCATTGAGTAGTAAGTTGTTCAGTTTCCATGTGCGTGTTGGCTTTTTGTTGTTTCTGTTGTTGTTGAGGTCGAGCTTTAGTCCATGGTGGTCAGATAGTATACAAGGGATTATTTCAATCCTTTTGTATCTGTTGAGGCTTGCTTTGTGACCCACTATATGGTCTATTTTGGAGAAGGTTCCATGTGGTGCTGAAAAGAAGGTGTACTCTTTTGAGTTTGGGTGAAATGATCTGTAGACGTCTATTAGGTCCATTTGATTTAGGGATTCTGTGAGTGCTTTTATTTCCCTATTTGGTGTCTGTCTAGTTGATCTGTCCCTTGGTGAGAGTGGAGTGTTGAAGTCTCCCACTATTAAGGTATTAGGATCAATGTATGATTTAAGCTTTAATAACGTTTCATTTACGAATGTCGGTGCTCTTGTATTTGGGGCATAGATATTCAAGATTGTGATATTCTCTTGGTGGATTTTTCCTTTGATGAGAATATAGTGGCCCTCCTTATCTTTTTTGATTAACTTGGGTTGAAAGTCTATTTTATTAGATATTAGGATGGCTACTCCAGCTTGTTTTCTGGAACCATTTGCTTGAAAAACAGTTTTCCAGCCCTTTACTCTGAGGTAGTGTTTGTCTTTGTTGCATAGGTGTGTTTCTTGGATGCAACAGAATGTTGGATCCTGTTTCCTTAACCATTCTGTTAGCCTGTGTCTTTTTATTGGTGAGTTGAGTCCATTGATATTGATAGATAATAGTGACCAATGCATGTTAGTTCCTTTTGTAATGGAGTCGATGATCTAACCCTGTTTCATTGCTTGTTTTCTTTTCATTTTTGTTGGGACATTATCTGTATGCCCTGTTTTCTTGGGTGAATTTGTTTTCATTGGATTGGAGTTTTCCTTCTAGTATCTTCTGTAGGGATGGTTTGCTGTGTAGATATTGTGTAAATTTAGTTTTGTCATGGAATATTTTGTTTTCTCCATCTATGTTGATTGAAAGCTTTTCAGGGTATAGTAGTCTGGGTTGACATTTGTGATCTCTTAGAGTCTCCATGATACTTGCCCAGGCCCTTCTGGCTTTCATAGTTTCTGATGAGAAGTCCGGTGTGATTCTGATAGGTCTACCTTCATGTGTTACTTGGCCTTTTTCCCTTGCTGCTTTTAATATCTTTTCTTTGTTCTGTAGATTTAGTGTTTTGACTATGATGTGACGTGATGTGTTTCTTTTCTGGTCTAGTCTATTTGGAGTTCTGTAGGCCTCTTGTATATTTATGGACATCTCTTTCTTTAAGTTGGGAAAATTTTCTTCTATGATTTTCTTGAAAATATTTTCTGGACCTTGGAGTCTGGAGTCTTCTTTTTCGTGAATTCCTATTATTCTTAGATTTTGTCTTTTCATAGCATCCTTGATTTCTTGGATATTTTGTGATTGGAACTTTTCTGATTTTACTTTTTCTTTGAGAGAAGTATCCATTTCTGCAAGTGTGTCTTCAGCTCCAGAGATTCTCTCTTCCATCTCTTGTATTCTGTTGGTGATGCTTACTTTTGTGGTTCCTGATCTTTTCTCCAAGTTCTCCAGCTCAAGGGTTTACTCATTTTGTGTTTTCTTTATTGATTCTAATTCTGTTTTCATGCCTTGCACCATTTCTTTCATGTGTTTGAATTTGGATTCCTGTCTCTCTACGATGGCCTCTATTTCTTTTTTCATTTCCTTCTTATATGCTGCTAATTTTTCCTCTACTTGTGTATCTATTTGTTTGGCTATGTTTGCCTGTGTTTCTTTAAGGATATTGTCTATTTCTTCTTTCTTTGCCTCCAATTGACTGGCCATCTCTTTGAAAGACTTGTTCATTTCCTCCTTATGAGCCTCAAATAATTGGGCAAGCATGGCTTTAAAATCATTTTCCTGTGCTTCTGCTGAATTGGTGTATCCATCGATTTTGGGGTTTGCTGGTGAAGTCATGATGTCCTGATTTATGTTGGAAGTGTTCTTTCGCCTACCTCTGGCCATTGGCTTATCTGAAACCTTCCCTGTTTGTTTTTGGATTCTGCAGATCAGACTGGTGCTGTCTCTCTCTGGTATCTGGAGAGTTCTTCAGGAAGCTGAGCACTCTCAGCGTGTGCAGAGGACTAGCTGTATAGGCAGGTCTCTTGGCAGAGATCGTGGTATCCGGGGCGCTCTGCTCTCTGGTTTGGCCCTGCTTCTTTGATGTGTTCCGCCAGTTCTGTGCTGCTGTCACTGCCAGGTTCTGAGGTCTTGCTGCAGCTGGAGATTTCAGGGTGGTCACTTCAGCAGGGATGGGGTAACCAGGCTCTCTGTTCTCTGGTTTGGCCCTGGTTAGTCTTAAACTGGAGGGCTGTGGTGCCCCGCCAGTTCAGTGCTGCTCTGCTGCCACGTCCTGCTGTAACTGGAGACTGGGTTGCTAGTCCCAATGCTTTCTGGGAAGTCCTGGGATCTCTTCGTTGTGCTCTCCAAGCTTGGGAGGCCCAGTGCCTGGTGTGTCCAGGTTGTATGACGTTTCTGCCTGGTTTTGGTGAGTATATAGCATATTCTCTGTCACTGTGGGATTGGGCGGGCCGTACCATCAGTGATGGCGATCCTGCAGAGCTAGTATGGCGTCTAGCAGATTCGCGCCCTGGGAGGGTGGTGCAGCCGCTGCGTGAATCTGGGACTCCGGGGCACGTACTGCTGGCTTTTGTCTGCCGCTAAAGTGCTTGGGGCTCTGTCTCAGCGGCTGTATACCCCAGGCAGTTAGGTCTGCGCTGAGAAAGATGAGTCCGCTGTGCCGCTGTGCTGAGGAGGAAGGAGGTCTGGGGGAAGGGAGTGCCACAAGAACAAAGGATCGTTTCTCTCCTTCCCCAAGCAAGTCTTCGGGTGACCTGAGGCCAAAGTTTTCACCTCCTGCGATGTTCCCTGGTGTTCAGAAAGCCTCGCTGTGGTTTTCCTGGGTTAGGGGTCCTTCCATTCTCCAACTCAGAAGATCAGGTATCCCACCGCTCAGAAACTGTGTGTGCTAGTCGCCATCTTGGCTCCGCCCCCCTCCTATCCCTACATTCTCTAGGACTTTTTTCATGTAGGTGTGTTGGTATTTTTTTTTCCAAAGGCTTTTTCTGCATTTTTGAGATGATAGGAATTTTTGTCTTTAATCTACTTATGTGTCTTATTGATTCATTGACCTGCATATGCTGAGCTACCCCTTCACTTTAGGGATAAAGGCGACTTTGTCATGGTGGAAATATTTTTGATCTGTGGCTATATTCTGTTTGTAAATATTTCATTGAGTACTTTTGAGTCTATTGTCATCAGGGACATTGACCTCTTGGTTCTTTTTTTTTTGTCTACCTGGTTTGGCTATTAGAATAATACTGGTTTCCCAGAAGAACTTTGAGCTACTTTTGGTTTTGTTTGTTTGGTTTTGCCTTTTAAAATAGGTTAAGAATGATTGGCTCTGTATCTTCTTTGAATGTCTGATGTAAATTTAAATTTAATCCTGATGTAAATCCATTTGACCCTGAACTTTTTTAATTCAAAGGATTTTTATTATTATTTCACTCTCTTTCTTGCTATGATTAGGTTTAGGTTGTTAAATTCTTTTTTTTTTTCAATGCAGTTTATTCAGGAACCTTGAACAATCTTCTGACCCTGGGGAAAGCCAGCCCACAGCTTAAATAGCCTCTGGGTAGCCAACCCAGGCGTGCCACGTGGGCAATGCAGATAGGTCCACATACATGGAAGCAAGCCAGATCCTCAGCCTTAGCCAAATGTGGAATTGTTCGTGACAGAGAGCACTCACCATCGGGAAGGTGGAAGGCGGAAACCAGCTCCATCTTTAAGGCATAGCATTCCGCAGCTCTCTACAGTTCCCCCTTTTTGTTTTAGATGCATCAGGCAAGAGTAGAGGTCTGATCTCTGATATTAGAAATAAATTGGGACTTTGTACTGATGTTCATTTAGGTGTCATCCACCCAAAGAGCATCAGACCCGTCCAATACCTTTTTCTCAGAGGCGGGACCTGGGGCATCAACCCGCATGCAATCAGACATGCTCTTCTCTGGGTCCAAAGCGGCTGACCCTGAGTGCAGTGCTTAGCCTCGCATCCTGAGCGTAACATTTTAGCTTTTTATGGTATCCAACCATGCTTGGGGAGAATGTCCTGCTTCAATGGCTGTAAAGGCCTGAATGATCATGGCTGCATCACACTGTTGTGAGACTCTAATCTTGCATATATACCACAGGCAAACCAAGGAGACCAACACCAGAAGGCCTGCTAACACTCCCATGCCCGCCCATTCCTTCCGATGATTCATGGCTGCAGCAATCCATGATGATAATCCTGTGGCTAGTCCTGCGTCCACTCTGGTAGAATTTACTGTGACAATGGCCACTCTCAGCTGCTCCATCGTAGTATCGAATTCTCCAGTCCAATTACCTAAAATATAGCTCGACAATTGTTTAGACAGATTTGTAGCACAGGAAAAATTCTCATGTTATATGCTAGTGACTCAAAGTCCAGCATATTTTCATTGACAGCCAAGTTGAGCCATTTGCCATAGGGTATCAATTTGCTCCTGCACGAGGTCAATCCTCTGATTGAACACCATCAAGCTTCCTTTTAGTTGAGCATTAATTCCTTTATGTACAACTAAGGCATGAGCTACATTGGCTAAATGATTATTCAGGGTCTGAGCAGTCTGCCCAGTATGACTCATGGCTAATGCCCCGGTGGTAGCTCCAACAGCTGCCAATGAGATGGTAGTAACAATGGTGGCTGTAGTTCCAAGATCCCTTTTCTGTCTGAAGAGAGTCATAGCGTGAGGGGCATCAACGGGCACAGGCACCCAGTGAGGCATGCGAGTAACCAGGGCATACCTAAATTTACTAGCATTCCAGCATTGGGCAAAAAAGCAAGTATCATTACCACAATTACTTGGCTCTATCTGGCTAATAATGAATAAAAATGGGGGATATAGACAAACAGGTGTGGGCTTATAGGAAATATTATGAGAAGCCTTAACCCCCTCATTGGAACATCCTGCTTCAGTTCTAGAACTAGCAGTGGTGGTGTCCGAGGTCTGAGTAGGTTCAGGAGACCATTGCCCCCAGGGGCGAGACAATTGACTAACTCCATGTTTTCCTCCACTTTTGAAAGTCATTTAAGGTTCTTAAATTATTTTTTTCCCTTTTTTTTTTAAATTTTTCATCAATTACACTTTATTCATTCTGCATCCCCCCATAAGCCCCTCCCTCCTCCCCTCCCAATCCCACCCCCCCTCCTCCCTCTGCATGCATGCCACTCCCCAAGTCCACTAATAGGGGAAGTTCTCCTCTCCTTTCTGATCTTAGTCTGTCAGTTCACATCAAAAGTGGCTGCATTGTCCTCTACTATGGCCTGGTAAGGCTGCTCCCCCCCAGAACGAGGTGATCAAAGAGCAGGCCAATCAGATTATGTCAGAGGCAGTCCCTCTTCACATTACTATGTAACCCAATTGGACTCTGAACTGCCCTGGGCTATATCTGTGCAGGGGTTCTGGGTTATCTCTATGAATAGTCCTTGGTTGGAGTATGAGTCTCTGGGAAGACCCCTGTGTTCAAATTTTCTTGTTCTGTTGCTCTCCTTGTGGAGACCCTGTCCTCTCCAGCTCTTACTATTTCCCAGTTCTTACCTAAAATTCCATTCACTCTGCCCAACAGTTGCCCATCAGGCTCAGCATCTGCTCTAATAGTCTGAAGGGCAGAGGCTTTCAGAGGCCCTCTGTGGTAGGTTCCTAGGTTGTTTCCTGTTTTCTTCTTCTTTGATGTTAAATTCTTTTTAGTTTAATTTAGGTAGTTTGGCTGAATTTAGAAATTTACCAATTTAGTTTTTGGTTTTTCAGCTTAATGGACTAGAACTATTTAAAACATTCTTTTATTTAATTGGTATCTGTTGTAAGATTTCCCTGTTATTTCTAGGTTTATCAAGTTGGAGTGGAGTATTATTCTTACTTTGGTCTGTCATCAGTTCCCTATTTAGAATGAGTAGATATTTGTTCATATACCTCCAACAACAGTGTCACACAGCAGGGCTCAATTGAAAACACTGTCCTACTGTGTCCTTGATGGGACTTATTTAGAATATTCATTTAGGCCATAGCTTTGAACCTTTCCATCTTCAGTGCTAATCCTTATTGGATAAATAGCACAGTCACCATTGAATCTTCTTTCCAAAACTTAGTACCCTCTAATTCTTTCTTCTACCTGGTAAATAATGCAGTGAATTTCTTTACTGACTTATTCTCTTGCTCAAAATTTAATAGAACCAGGGTTTCAGTTGTTTAAAGAGCTACTGGTTGATGTATGTTATGTGATATTTGATTGGTGAGCCCCGAGACTCTCACTTTGGAGATTACAGTCTTGAAAAAGTCTATTGGATTCTAAACCCAAATCACTTTCAGTTATCCAAAACTCCAGAAACTGTGAATGAAGCATTCATTTATGAGACACAATCTCAATCTCTCCGGACCTTACACAGAGCTTAATGTGAGTGAAAATAATAACATGAGAGATAGTTAGAGAAAAAAAATCGGCAAAGAATGGCAGGTGCCAAGCATCCTGTGACCTTTTGGGAGAAGGATGCAAAGTGAAGAAAGACATTTCAAGTGCAGATACAGAAGATGTATCGGCAACAGAGAGATGGCGATGAAGCCGACTGAGAACATGTCGTATCAGGAGGGGCTACGGGCAGCATAAGGAATTGGTGTTTTATTCTCTCCTCTAATATTCTTAGGAAGTGTGTCTTACCTCAGTAACACAGCACTGCTTCACAAAGAGGAAGTGACAGGAAAGGCTTCAGTATGAGAGCAGATTCAGGATGAGGTACGGGCAGAAGTTTATAGACGTGGTGTCATCAGAGCAATACATTTTAGAGATTAATATGAATGCAAGATAGAGAATCCTTGCTATGACCTAGAGGAAATCAACTTTCTCTGTGACATCTATTTTTTTTTCTCACAGCCAACTCTCACAGAGTCCATTTCTCTGTGTTGACGCTTACCTTGCCAAAGCTAACTATTGTTCATCTCCTAGTAGGCTCTGAGTTTGCTGAGAGTAAAAACAGCTCATTTCAATCAATAAACACATTGATCACTTGGTATGTAGTAAACAATTAATAAATAAGTGTTTAATTGATACAAAAAATTTCAAGAAAAAAATTGTAGTCTTGTCTAAGGTATGTGTTGCATCATATCCAAAATAAAAATTAATAGAAAAGCATGAATGAAAAATTCTAATATTCATGTGATTATGTCTACATAGATATATGTAGCTCCACCATCTACATATTCTTCATATAGACACATATATTCTCAAATCTATCAAGACACAAAACTGAACACAGAAATTCATATTTTCTAGTTGGAGAATTTTCTTAATTTTTCTGGCCTTTAATCTTATTAACTTTGAACTAATGGGATTATTGCAACAGTTTGGAATCTTCATTGATTTTGAAAGCCATTTACAACTCATAGGATGTAGGATTTTTGAATATCCAGCTAAAGTTTGAAGAGGACATATAACCATGTTCACAAACTGTTTACATACCTGTTAACCTTCTCAGTGGATCTGTTCACTGGCTAAAACCTCTGAAACACAGACAATCATGCAGTGCTGATTCCTTCAAAAAGCATTAATCCTTCAGTAATCACAAATCACTGAATGCGTGTGCACCACGTATCAGGAAGCTCGCAGCAGGGACGCTGTCATAGGTTTCTGTCTACCTCACTATTGGTCACTCATCATTAGGGATAACAGTGTTAACATAGGCTGTGTTCATGCTCATTGTGGGAGTTTTGACAGGCAGCATTGATTTATCCTTTACTACTGTAAAAACGGTGATTGTGAGGTGAAGTGAAGCTGATTGCTGAGTGCCACGCTATTTATTCTAGGTGAACAGACAATCTGCACCTAGAAATGGAAAATTCTCACTTTGGGGAATTACATAACTCTTGCAAACCTTCCAACACTGGGCAAGGCCCTTCATTTATCTAGCTAATCATCCTTTATATTAATTTGGGACTATGGAAAAGTTCATTTCAATTTACACTTTTATTAAGGAAAGCATTCAATACCTAGAAAAATGTACAGAGTAGTGTAATGAACATGACAAGTAACGTAGTCTTGATTTAATAATTTGTTAATATTTTACAATAATTATTTCATTTTAACCTCGGGTTTTCAAAGAGAATTATAGCTAACATGACATTTTACCCTTAATCTCCTCAGGAAACATTTTCAAGAAATAAAGTTTCCAAAGTAACTGCACAATACTATTATTGAACAATTACTAGTTTAATGTAAATCAATACTAAGTTCACAGTAAAATGGTCTCAATCGTACCACAAATACACACACATATACACACTCACTCTCACACTCAGTTATTGCTACCAAATGTTGGAAGGTAGCTGAAAGAGCTATGAAATGAAGACTTTTGGAAATGGAAGTGTCTGGAAGCTTTGGAAAATTTCTGTCACAGGAAGTGCTAAGTGCAACCTAATTAAGCTAGGGTAATTCTTTTTTTTTTTTTTTTTAAATGCATGCACATGGGCATACACACACACACACAAAGTATGTAAAAACACAATCTAAAGGGACAGAACCTGATTCAGGTAAGATATGTGCTATGAGATTGCCAAGCAATGTCTTTAAAAGCTTTTGAGAATATAAGCAAAAGAAATTTACATGCAAAAAAATTAAATGCTAGAAATCAAACCTCAAACAGCCCTGTGACAGAAAAGAATGTTTTAATCCGAGGGGGAAAAAGTCCCTAAGCTTGGTTATGTCAACAGAAACTCACCAAACAGAAATACGAAGGGAAGAGAAGTGAGAAAGTCGAGTACAGAACATCCCAGGGGTGCAGGACGAATGAAAGGTCTAACCATCACGTAAGTGCACAATGCAGCAGAAGGCATAGATGAAGGAAGGGGACGTTCTTCGAAACTGATGACAGACAACATCACACATCTAAGAAGCTCAGAGAAGATCAAACCAAATTGACACAAAAGGAAAGGTACCTGTAGGCATGTCATATTCAGAAGGGAGGGAAAGGAGTGACGAGATTTATTGGGAAAATGTTCAAACGACAGGTAAATAAAAGAGTGTGTTGTGGAATTCTTGTCAGAATGTGCTGTATGTCTAAAGTGTTGAGGGAAACATTCCCATCAATCTTGAATTATGTTTTTAGCAAAAAAAAAAAAATCCTTCAGGTGTGAAAAAAGAAGACCATCTCAGATCTGGGGGTGGAATTCAGTGGTATATGCGCTCTCTTCTCTCTCTCTCTCTCTCTCTCTCTCTCTCTCTCTCTCTCTCTCTCTCTCTCAATTTCTTATTGTATACTTATCTAGCATGCCCCAAAGCCCTGAGTTTCTTTCCTAGCACTTCAAAAGCAAAACAAACCAAGACATGAGAAAGCAAGCTATCCCAAGATTTTTCTTAGACTAATGAATACTTGGGGGTCTGTGGAGGAGTCTTCATGAGATGATCAGCTTGCTGGCTAATGTTAAGAGTGGTGGTCTGAATGGGACCAGAAGGTATTATATACCTGCATGAGATTGTCAAAGAGCAAGTTACTTTAAAAATTAAAAAAGAAAACAATATTCTTCAGGGTGAATGAAAATTATGTTGACTACATATCCAAATCCATGTGAAAAAAATTAGATAAGTGTAAAATAAATCTTTTACTCTCTCTACTTTCAATTTGTAACCAGTTGTTCGGAATACTGAAAATAACAATTTGGAGGGTTACCATAGTGGTAGGAGTGACAAATTTCATGACAGAGTCATAAAACTGATGTTTGCACCAGAATTAAACCAAAACAGTACTGTCCTTTACAGAAACAAACAAACAAACAAAGAAACAAAACCCCAAAACATCCCAATACATGGACTGGGGGGCCTGAAACTACAGATAGGACAAAAGCATTTTGACTTATGCATACAAATTTATCGTGAAACTTCAATTGAAAAGTAGGCTCAATAATAAATTAAAAAATATAACAAAATATAGGTTATAAAAATCACTTCCATAAAAGTTGTAGATATATGCTCTCTCTCAGTATCTTATTGTACTTTTAATTTTTGCTCTAAAAAGGCACTTTATGGCTTCTCCTTGTAATTTATGAATTGCAAGCATTGCTACTCTATCAATCTGGAGCTGTTAATAAGTGAACTATGAGTTACTTTATGGTGGTTGCAAGAAAATATAATCCCAGTTCTGGAGACCTGAGATAGGATGATCATGAGTTTGAGGCCAGTATGCCAAGCTATTTAGTAGGCTACATATCACAAACTAGCAAAAAAAAATGAGAATAGATATATTGTATTACCAGCACAGTAATTCTGATGCCTATATGCCTACTATGGAGGGTAACGCATGCAATGTGAGTCAGATTGGAAAAATGTGTGATGTGGCCACAAATGGGATAGTCCAAAACAATGTTCAATTTAAATTTTATGAATCATTTCTGGAATTTTATATTTAGTATTTTGAACCTCAGCACCAAGGATAATTAAAATCACAGAACATGAAAACAATGAATTAAGTATAACTGTGACATAGTTTTATGCTTCCATGGTTTTTGTTTTTTTCTTGCTGTTCATGTTTACTTGGTTTTGAGACAAGGTCTTGCTATGTAGCGAAAGCTGGCCTCAATCTGTCAATGTTATATAAATCTTAAGATTACAGGTAGCTGTTATCATGCCTGGTTTCTGTAGTAGTTTTGGAGGTTAACATTGATTAGTTTAGCATATGTTATTATAAACACAAGGATAGTAACAAAAGATTTTGTAAGCATGCTAAAAGACAAAAACAAAACAAACAAACCAGAATTATAAAATTTCATGAAAATCAAGGGTGAGAAAGCAAAAGAAGAAAGAAAGTGAGTGAAACAAATCTAAAACATTTACAAATATAACAGATATTGGGAAAATCATATCAATAAATAATTTATATGTGAATAGTGTAACTGTATCAATTAATCAACATTCAGACTGTATTGTCAAAATATCTTGTTATATGCTGTATATGACAAACCTCTTTTAAGTATAATGAGTCAAATAAGTACAATTCATAAGAAGGGAAAAGGTATACCAAGTTAACATCAAAATAAATAAAGATGAAATAGCTACATTTAACTCATATGAAACCAAAGTCTCTTTTAAGATAGTTTCATAAAAGACAGACTGCCTGGCTTTGGTCACTTACTGTAAAAGCTGTCTTTTCTTCATTCAACTGCTTTGTTCCTTTTAAATCACCACTTAACTGTACTTTCGTGGTTCTGTTATGGTTCTGTATTTTACTCCAGTGTTCAATATAGTTTACCAGTAACAAAGTGTCTAAACTCTTGTTGCCTTGAAATTGTGTTTTGTAAGTCCCATGACTTAGCTTCTTTTGGTGACCTTGATTTAGATGTGAGATTTTATATAAAATATTGAATCACGTAAAAAAGATTATACGATTGAGATTTCTTTTTTAAATGAAAAATAGATTTCTTTTTAATATAAAATATGTTTTCCCCTCCATCATCATCTTCTAGATCTTCTCCACCTCCCTTCCCATCCAACTCCATACCTTTCTATTTTTAGAAAACAAACAAGGAAATAATTTACTTGTTATCATTTAGATTTTGCTTTTGTTTTTCAATACAGGGTTTCTCTGTGTAGTCCTGGAGGTCCTGAACCTCACTCTGTAAACCAGACTGGCCTTCAGCTCAGAGATTAGCCTGTCTCTGCCTCCTGAGTGCTGGGACTGAAGGCATATGCCACCGTGCCAGGCACAATTAGTTAGTTTTTTGTTTTGTTTGTTTTTTTTTTTGTAATGAAAAAAAAGAAAACAAACAAGCAAATTAAAATAATAACAATAACAACAAAGAAAAAGCATAAAAAACACACACATACACAGAGAGACAAAACACCCCCCCAAAAAAAGCCCACAGCAAAAACCAAAATCCATAAAAACAAAACAAAACAAAAAATCAGAAAGCATAATGTACAAGCAAAAGGCCAGTAAATTAAAAAAAAATCTTCAGAAATCCCATTGAGTTTGTGTTGTGTTGGTCATCTACTGCTAGACGTGCGGCCTGCTCTGACGTGTAGTTTGCATACACAATGAGACTCCGTGGTAGAGAATAATTTTTCTTTTGCAAGGGGTTTTAATTGGAGATAGAAACAGAAAAAAAACAAACAGACAAAAAAAAAAAAAAAAAAACCCTACCTAACCAAGAAGCTATTTCAAATTAACAACCACTGGCAAAAGGAGTATAGGGTCAGCAGACCAAGCAGATAATTTAGGAATTTGGCTCTTCAAATATGTAGCAGGACAGGGGCAAGGAGTCTCTCTTGTACCCACTCAAGGCAAGGGCCCCTTGTGTCTCTAACAACCAATGTTTCCTAAGTGCTACGCCTTGGGAAGGACCATGATCTCGAACACAGAAGATCCATCAGCAGGACCCTCTTTTGGCATTGATGAAAACAAATGCATTATTTGCATCAGGATGTGACAACTCTTATCAGGTGGTTGCTGGTCCTAAAATGGCAAGTAGCAAAGGTTTGTGTGCAGCTCTTCTCTAAGGTCAATCATAACTTCTCTAAGGAAGGCAGCTCTGAGAAGCCAGATATACTATTTCCCCATAGTTTTGGATGGGAAATGGGTGGCAACAAGGTGAACTGAGTGAACACAATGGTTGTCACAATACTGGATTCTCCTGGTCTAGTTGAGAGATGACTTATGCAGGACCAGCGAAAAACAGAAGTCATTGTAAGATTTTAGCAGCATCATATTTAATTCCTGAGGCGAATGCCAGAGGCATCCCTGTGGACTTTATATCAATGTGTTTGGCTCCTAGAGTAGAAGGGAAAAAGAAAACTAAATATGTGTTTAGATTCAGCAATATATATTTTTAAATGAAGAGGATGAGTAACATAAAGGACTTAGGTTCTCCATAATCTTTTCCAGTTACTGTGTTCCCAATGTGTGCTATAAATTAATTGGACCTTGTCACTTTAAGAAGTTTCTCACTTGGGTCCTGGGATCAATTGATAGATGTTCACAGCCTTGTCCATACATAGAATACTGATGCTGTCCACCAAGAGAAAGACTGTCACAAATAGGACCTTAACACAAGGGACTGTCAGACTTTCACAGCTACAGAGAGTAGAAACCAGAATTAGGGCTAGTCTGTGATCGTGTTCCGGCTAGGATGAATGCGGTAACACATATATTGATTGACCTCTTCCTTAGCTTTGCAGAATGTGTGCTGCAGGTTAGAGGCAGTCTGATTTGTCTCTGCTCTCTGTAGTCCAGGCACCATCCCTTGGCCATTGAACAGCATGCTGAGAAAAGCAGAGTGCATCAGAAACAGAATGGCACAGCGTTAGTGTTGGTGAAAGGCTGAAATGTTTGGTATCCCACCTGTGAGAGAGGCAGTTCAGGGTCTCTCAGGGCCTTAACATGAGGACTGAGAATCAGGGAAATTGGGGATAGTTCCAGCTCTGAGATCACCCGTCTGTGCTTGCTTGGATTATCTGAAAATTAACTTTTGGTAGCATTGGCCAGTGTGGTCTACATTTAACCATGTTTAAAATGGAATTGCATTATTAGCTCTCTTTCTTTTCATTTTGCAAAAGCAGTGCATAACTTACAGTAAGAAACTTCTGTCTGGGTTAAAAATGCTTAGAAATGAGGGACAAAAGACAGCATTAAAGACTGAAGTTAAGGAGTGATGGCATGACAGGGACTAGGGGCGGTGTGATGGCTAATCCTGGTTGTCCACTTGACAACATCTGGAACAATTAAACCCAAGCAAGCAGGGCACACCTGTGAATACTGTGGCATCTCAAGGCTGCTGTGCTGGGCAGTGAAGGGATCCACAGCTGTCGTGAAGCTGTGCCTTGAGGGAAGAGAAGAGGAGAACGTAGGCCATCTGGGATATCCGAGTAGCAGCACCCAAAACCATTTGGCTTCATCAGATCATGGTGATAAAATACAGACATTTTTACTTCCCGATGTGACTTCAAACAAAAAATATAAACCACAAGTAAAAAACTTATACTAAGAAAGACCCCAAAGCTGGGAGTGTGGGTATAGCTCTGTGGTAAGTATGAAGCCCTGGGTTTGCTCCGTAGAGCAAACACCAACAAGCAAACAAACAACAGCCACAAAACACATACACACACACAGAGTGAGTGAAAGAGAGAGAGAGAGAGAGAGAGAGAGAGAGAGAGCAATAGTGAGCAAGAGAAAGAGCATTTCTATAACCAGAAAATAAATTTTCCAGCAGATGCACTGACTGATTTTTCTAATGTCATGTTTTTCCCTTTTCATTTTATTTCTTATACTTTTTGCATCTTCTTTTAGGCCTCATTTTTTGAACTTAATATTCTAGAGCTACCATTATTTGAAAATATAATTTTTTCTATTGGCCACATGACATTGAGTAAATGTCAATTTTTATTTTATTCCTTGATTCCTATGTTATCTCCTTATAAAACGCAGAATTTTTATGCTCCTCTAAAAGTACCGTCTGCAGTACGTACTGAGTGCTTTGATCCTTCAACTAAGGGACCTTAAGCATCTAATCTAGCACTGAGGATGCACACATCACTATTTCTTAAGAGCGGGTGGACAAGGCTCTCGAGAAGTGAAGTCATCTACCCAAGGAAGCCAGGTATGTAAGAGGTTAAAGATAATAAAATCTGTGTGTCCAACTTTGAATTCCATAGTTTTTCGAAGTTCTAGGGCTCATTCTGTCACAGACCTTCTGAGATCATCTGGACCTGCACGTCTCACTAAGCTTGCAAGAAATATGAGTCTTGTCTTTTAGCAGCTTAATATGAAGGATAAATCTGAAGTTGATTCACCCAGAACCATCACCGCTACTATGCCTGCTCCTAGAAAAAAAAAAAAAACAGAAACCAAAAAACCAAAAACCTACAGTATAATACAGTTTTTATGAGCCTGGTGGCCAAAATTCCATTTTCTGTCTCATCCCATAGCGACGACAAACAATCTTGTCAACAAGTTCATACAAACCAGATAAGGAACTTTACGTAAACTCCCATTATGTTGGCATAGCTTTAAAAAAATTCCATTCCAGGAAGCTATTGCCTTATTATTAATAAACAGATTGGCTTTCCAATATGGGTTATAAATAATAAAGTTGATAAATTGCTCTCTTTTTTTTTGTTTACTCCTAAACTACCCTTCCTATCCACACGGTCTGATTACCATGCAGCTTATAATAAAATTTGTACGCGAGGCTTCATTCACATTTCTATATTATTTTCTTTCTGTTCAAGTCAGTGAATAGAAGACAAATTTACATCATGATAGGAGCCCAGGCAGATGCTATCCATAATGCTAAGTACTTGTCACATGCCGAGATGTATTTTTCTCTTTGGGGAATTGGATTTCTCATCTCTTTTTACTGCGAGGTAGTAACACTTTTTGTCTCTCATCCAAATCTCAGAGGCCTTCATTGGCTGATGTGCGCTCTCAGAAGTGTTTTCCATCCTTTGATGTCTCTCAATGGCATCATCTCTGTTTTCAGCCTCTGTGGCAGAGAAGGTCAAATTGCGTAGCTGTGGCCTCCTCATTTTTGCCACATTCCACAAGGTCTCGCAGTATCAACGACTTGGATCTTCTTAAAAATGTCCGTTCCAGGAAACATGTTTAATGCCAGGGAACAGGTTGGGTAGATGAAAATGCCAGAGGCCAGTAGATAAGAAAAAGAGGCGAGCGATGTTTTACACTCAACTTCTCTCTTCTGGTGCCTAAACTCAAGTTTGAGCCCAGATGACATACTCGGAACTTTCAAGAAACGTTCTAGCTCACGCTCGGGAGCTGTGTTCACGTGCTCTCCCCCTAACTTGTTCCTCTCTGATTATCAGTGGGGAACAGAACGCTGTTCTGACTTAATAACTTGAACCCATGAAGTACTTGAAGGAGCTGACAAGAACTAGTGTTGTGCCACTATGTGGAGATACTAACACATTAACTTTTCTCAAGGTTCGTGGCCAGGTGCACCTCGTGGATATTGAGATAACGCCAATCCGAGGCGCTGTCGCTTATCCCTGACTGGGAGACTCTGACACAAATGTAAAAGTCAGGATAGTATTGACCTAGAAATGAGGAAACCGTTGGTTCAAACTTGTGCCAGTAAAATGCGCTTAAATAAAGTTTTGTGGAATCTGTTGTCTGTAAGATATAAGAACATGAAATAAGATCTCTGTGTTCATTCGTGAAGAAAGGGTAAAAAGACATCGTTACAAGCCGTCTTATTAACATGAAAATGCAAAGAAAGAAAAGAAAACGACACATTTTACTGGTACAGTGGGTAGAGTAAAGCCTATAGTATTACACTCTTTGGCTTAAGTTTTTTCATATAAACGACTGATAAGCCATTACTTGGAAAATTTTTAAGTTGCTTTTAGTGATTCTGGCTTTAAGTCTTGCCAAATGCGTGGCAGTGAAAGTACAGTCTGCCCAGGTTACTGAGGTGACACTCACACTGTACTAAGAGAAACCAATGCAGGCTAAGGCTGACAGGATGGCTCAGTGGGTAGAGGAGCTTGCTGAGCAGCCTGGCGGCCTGCCTTTGATCCCCAGGGTGCAGAAAAAGGTGGAAGGAGAGAACGGACTTAAGAAAATTGTGCATGAGTTTCACATAATGCTTTCACGTACATATCATATGAAAATTTGTTTTAAAATTAAAAATTTAAAATACAACAAAAAAACCCTAATAATCTGGGAATCAAAATCAAAGCGTTAGAAAAAGGGAAATTTAATAATACTAAAAAAAAAAAAAAGAAAGCAGGAAGAATTAAAGTGAACTTAATTGAACAATTATACAACAGAAAACACTTTCCCCCCCCACAAATATTAAAAGAAAATAAAGTATTGCTCATAGTAGAAGTGGAAAGATGGTATTAGTGTGAAAACTACAAATCAATCTTTAAAATTCAAATACTTTCAAAACTAATAACAATGTTTCTCTGGTCTGAAAGAACTGCATTTTGCTTGAATATTTGTTAATATTTGATACAATTAAAATTTTCCTTAGAGTCTTCATACAGAAGGTTGCTATAATGCAGTCAACAACAGTTTCATCCATACTTGGTGATGAGGATAAAGGCGGCATTTGTCCTCCTCCCACATCTTCTCAACTAGTCATAAGTAGAGTGGTCAATAGATATATGATGTAGCTAGGACACAGTGAAACAATGGATTTAATTATTAAATAACAAAGATGCACCTTACCAGGAAGTAGGGCAAAACTTAGAAATGTCAACAATGTCAATATTCTTCAAGCCCAGTAAAGAGTCTCAATTTCTTCCTTCATGTTTGAATTACCCATCAGCACCAGACCCAACCTTTCAATGTAGTCCCTTCCACATTCCTTCCTTCCATATAGCTTATAGCCAGCCTGCTGCCAAGTGGTGGCCAATCTCTAGCATTCCTGGTGGCCATTCTTTTTGCTTGGAGTCCTCACCTGAAAAGAATCTTCCTTCCACAGCTATTTCCTATAGGGGTCTTCAGGTCATGACCTGATTCTTTACACCACAAGGGTAAACTACTCAACCATGGTGTTAGGACATAGTGCTGCCTGAAAATTTCAAGTTTTAGGTCTGTAAGGCTGGTGCAAGTCTCAAAGTGAGTAGATTCTGATGACTATGATGATATTGCTTCATATCTATTCCCCAAGAAACAGGGCACTATGGAGAAACTTCAGAGTTCCTTTCAGCATTCAAGGTGGATGAACGAAAACAGCGGGGGCTGAAACTGGCACTCAGTAAGTAATTCTAAGTCACAGAGTCCTTTAGGGAATATCAAAAGCCTTTCTTAGTAGAGACAAGTGACTTCACTATCTTACCATAGCTTTCTGATTACAAAATGAAGACACAAGAAATGTACCTTGGTCAGTTAGTCTTATGGTTTTGCTCCCAATCTTGTCAATTCTACCATGGTAGAGTGCTGACATAGGGATGCATTTATCTCAGAAAGTAGAAAGCAGATCTTTGCAGATTATGTCTTATGCCATCAACGACTCAGTGAGATCTATTTCAGCAATAGTGAGAATAATACTGGAAAGATCTTAACAGGTATTCAGGGCTTACCTCATACCAGACATTATGTTGTTCTTGTATTTGAAATTATCTTCTTCTTTTTTTTTTGCAATCTTATATACTTAAAATGGCTTATATGGTATAGTTTAAAGGCTATAAACTGCTTATAATACAAGGGCATGGTTTAATAAGCTCTGGTATAGTTATACGCCCATGAAGCCATAACAACAATCAGGATAAGTAACACTTCTCACCTCTAAAAGTTTTTGTATTTTCTGTGATTCTTCTTCCTCTACCATTTATATCTGATCACTAATCTCTTTCTCACTGTAGATAAGTTCTCATTATCTAGAATTTTATGTCAATTCAGTTGTCATAACCAATCACAGATATGAGTAAAAATATTTTATAAATTATTAAAATTTAGACTTACTTTCTGCCACAGTAAAAGTTAACATATATACTTACACATATGTCATAAACATTTACATGTACACACACACACATACGCACACACAGAGCTGGCTAAATATTCATGCTCCTCCATGCCTTTTTCTTTCATTTTGAACACAGTTGTTCAATATATTAGAGAGAAACCACTCTTCCCTAATTTCAGAATTACCATTCATTTATCCTCTTCTTTTTTTTTTTTTTTTTTTCCAATGCAGTTTATTCAGGAACCTTGAACAATCCTCGGACCCTGGGGAAAGCCAGCCCACAGCTTAAATAGCCTCTGGGTAGCCAACCCAGGCGTGCCACGGGGGCAATGCAGATAGGTCCACATACATGGAAGCAAGCCAGATCCTCGGCCTTAGCCAAATATGGAGTTGTTCGTGACAGAGAGCACTCACCATCGGGAAGGTGGAAGGCGGAAACCAGCTCCATCTTTAAGGCACAGCATTCCGCAGCTCTCTACAGTTCCCCCTTTTTGTTTTAGACGCATCAGGCAAGAGTAGAGGTCTGATCTCTGATATTAGAAATAAATTGGGACTTGTACAGATGTTCATTTAGGTGTCATCCACCCAAAGAGCATCAGACCGTCCGATACCTTTTTCTCAGAGGCGGGACCTGGGGCATCAACCCGCATGCAATCAGACATGCTCTTCTCTGGGTCCAAAGCGGCTGACCCTGAGTGCAGTGCTTAGCCTCGCATCCTGAGCGTATCATTTTAGCTTTTTATGGTATCCAACCATGCTTGGGGAGAATGTCCTGCTTCAATGGCTGTAAAGGCCTGAATGATCATGGCTGCATCACACTGTTGTGAGACTCTAATCTTGCATATATACCACAGGCAAACCAAGGAGACCAACACCAGAAGGCCTGCTAACACTCCCATGCCCGCCCATTCCTTCAGATGATTCATGGCTGCAGCAATCCATGTTGATAATCCTGTGGCTAGTCCTGCGTCCACTCCGGTAGAATTTACTGTGACAATGGCCACTCTCAGCTGCTCCATCGTAGTATCGAATTCTCCAGTCCAATTACCTAAAATATAGCTCGACAATTGTTTAGACAGATTTGTAGCACAGGAAAAATTCTCATGTTGTATGCTAGTGACACAAAGTCCAGCATACTTTCATTGACAGCCAGGTTGAGCGATTTGCCATAGGGTATCAATTTGCTCCTGCAAGAGGTCAATCCTCTGATTGAAGACCATCAAGCTTCCTTTTAGTTGAGCATTAATTCCTTTATGTACAACTAAGGCATGAGCTACATTGGCTAAATGATTATTCAGGGTCTGAGCAGTCTGCCCAGTATGACTCATGGCTAATGCCCTGGTGGTAGCTCCAACAGCCGTCAATGAGATGGTAGTAACAATGGTGGCTGTAGTTCCAAGATCTCTTTTCTGTCTGAAGAGAGTCATAGCGTGAGGGGCATCAATGGGCATAGGCACCCAGTGAGGCATGCAAGTAACCAGGGCATACCTAACTTTACTAGCATTCCAGCATTGGGCAAAAAAGCAAGTATCATTACCACAATTACTTGGCTCTATCTGGCTAATAATGAATAAAAATGGGGGATATAGACAAACAGGTGTGGGCTTATAGGAAATATTATGAGAAGCCTTAACCCCTCGTTGGAACATCCTGCGTCAGTTCTAGAACTAGCAGTGGTGGTGTCCGAGGTCTGAGTAGGTTCAGGAGACCATTGCCCCCAGGGGCGAGATGTGCTCCATGCCAATTGACTAACTCCATGTTTTCCTCCAATTTTGAAAGTCATTTAAGGTTCTTAAATTATTTTTTTCCCTTTTTTTTTCTTAAATTTTTCATCAATTACACTTTATTCATTCTGCATCCCCCCATAAGCCCCTCCCTCCTCCCATCCCAATCCCACCCCCCCTCCTCCCTCTTCTTTGCATCTTGGATCTTCAGCCAAACTTAAAAAGATTTCAATGTAATTTGCTCCTATAGATTTAGGCACTTTTAAATCCACAAAGGCTGGGGTATTAATGGAATAAATAAGTAGCTGACCTGTGAGGCAAAATCCACAGTGGCCTTTGCAAAATCCATTACATCTGATAATTAAGCTCCTTGAGAACCAAGTCCAACTGCCACTGGTTTCACCATCACTGGCTGCCAGAACAGTATGTTCAGACCTTATCAAAATATGCAGCCAACCTAAAATTCAATCTTGCTCACTGAGGCCCCTGTAGAAGATAACTCACAGAAGGTAGACTTATTTGGACTAAGAGTCCATTGTTAAAAATAGTAGTTATAAAAAGGAATGGAGATAAGTGCATTAAAAATGTATATGGGAAAGGTGCAAAGAGGAAGGAGAGGAAACAAAAATAATGAAAATCCTAAAGCCTAAAGCCTCAAACAAAAAATAAACTATAGAGATTTCACTTCCTGTAGAGATTCGTATTGGTAGACATATGTGGTTGCCTGTGTGTGTGTGTGTGTGTGTGTGTGTGTGTGTTAAAGTCTTCTGAGTCCTGTCTTGAAGGCAGATGCTGGCCAGAGTAAGAAGCAGAGGGAAAGGAACTAGATGTGCTTTAGTTATTTCTTTATCACCGTGAAGTTATCGAAGAATACCCAATAGGAACGATTTCAGGGAAGAAGGGTTTGTTTTGCTCAGTTTCCCAAATCTTAGTCATCATTGTGGGCAAGACAAGGCTTTAGGAATAGGACTGTTGACTTGCAACAGATATCAAGCAGGGACCATGAGTGGAAGCCGGGGCCTGCTATGACCCTCAGGGGCCCATTCTGAGTAGTGACCTTCTACTGGGCAGTCTGACCACTAATGCATCACAACCTTAAATGCACCAGAGTCTGAGGGGCAAGCATTCACAAGAGCCTGTGAGGGACATTTCAAACTCAAAAGCAGACAAGCTGACTCCAGAATGTCTCTGGAGTTTCCTATCTGGGGTACCAAATTAAGGTTTTTCCCCAGCTATTATGCAAATATACCTCATTTCTGAATGCAAACTTGACTATCAAGTTAATAGGAAAATTAACATAGTAAAGTCTCACTCTTTAGTCTGTGCTCTCTTTGCACTGAGCTGTTTTGTCCTCCTAGTCCTAACAATTAACAAACAACCCATAATAATAGCGTCTTGAAATAAATTTTACTTTTAATTCTCCATAATTATGCTTTTTATTAAGTTGTTTGTGTGTAGCTGGGCCCCGACCCAAAGCTCGTGAAGGAGTTGCTTGATTTCAAAGGAAAATGCAAAAGCTCTTGGCAAACTCAGGGGGTTAGTCTATAAATAGCCCAACTTCAATAAACCCAGCTTAATAGTTTTCTCTTTGAACCCCATTATATCCTTTAATGTAACACGGCATATAGTTGTTTTTATTTTTAGTAATCTCTCAGTGTGTTCATGAATTAAATTTTCAGCCTGTTTCAACCTAAGCCATCCAAATTAGGTTTTTGCTGTTGTTGTTTTCTATTTTGGAGCTTAAGTCATTGACATAATCGCTGGAGCTTACGAAGTTTAGGTAGAATCTTTTCCATGAATTATCCTCTACTGCAAAGTAAATGATGTCAACTTTGCCTTTCTGAGCGAATTTTGATTTAAACAAATGCCTCAGGAAAATAAACTGTTCATTGGTGACATTCCATCTGTGCTCAGAGAAGAGTCTTTACTTGCTGGAGATAAGCTAAAGGTGTTTTGATCCTCAAAGTAGGTAGTGACAAAGCTTTTGATAACACTAGGCCCTTGTCTGTCCTTTCCATCATTTCATTCCAGCAACTTCCTTGAGAAAACGTTGGCAGTCTATGGAGAGGAGAGACACAGGAGTCTGAGCCCAGCTTATAACAACACACTAACCTTTATTTTTTTTTTTAACTTTTATTGATTACACTTTATTCACTTTGTATTCTCCCCTCCCAATCTCACCCTCCCTCCCCCTTCTTCAAGCATGCCCCTCCCCAAGTCCACTGAGAGGAAAGGTCCCCTTCTCCTTCTTTCTGATCTTAGTCTATCTGATCTTATCAGGAGTGGCTGCAGTGTCATCTTCTGTGGCCTGGTAAGGCTGCTCCCCCTTCAGGAGGAGGTGACCAAAGAACAGGCCAATCAGTGCTCAATGTCATTAGCCATCAGGGAAATGCAAATCAAAATGACCCTGAGATTTCACCTTACACCCGTCAGAATGGCCAAGATCGAAATCTCAAGTGACAACACATGCTGGAGAGGTTGTGGAGAAAGGGGAACCCTCCTCCACTGCTGGTAGGAATGTAAACTTGTACAACCACTCTGGAAAGCAATCGGCTACTTTCTCAGACAACTAGGAATAGCGCTTCCTCAAGATCCAGCCATACCATTCCTAGGCATATATCCAAAAGAAGCTCAAGTACACAATAAGGACATTTGCTCAACCATGTTTGTAGCAGCTTTATTTGTAATAGCCAGAAGCTGGAAACAGCCCAGATGCCCTTCATCTGAAGAGTGGCTTCAGAAATTGTGTTATATCTACACAATGGAATATTACTCAGCAATGAAAAATAAGAAAATCATGAAATTTGCAGGTAAATGGTGGGAACTGGAAAGGATCATCCTGAGTGAGCTGTCTCAGAGGCAGAAACACACTCACGGTATATACTCACTCATATAGACATATAATATAAGATAAACCTACTAAAATCTGTACATCTAAAACTAATCAAGAGGGAGGACCTTGACTAAAATGCTCAATCCCCATCCCGAAAGGCCAAGAGGATGCATGCTAACTTTTAAAAAGAACCGCCTTTGTGGCCTAACAAGACTGCTCCTCCCTTGGGGAGTGGGGAGGTCAAAGAGCCTGCCATTGAGTTCCTGTCAGAAATAGTCCCTGTTCCTCTTACTAGGGAAAAACCAATTGGTTACTGAGCTACCATGGGCTACATCCGAGCAAAGGTTCTATGTTATATCCATACATGGTCCTTGGTGGAATGTCAGTCTCAGAAAAG
Organism: Meriones unguiculatus; assembly: GCF_030254825.1. Taxonomy (NCBI): domain Eukaryota; kingdom Metazoa; phylum Chordata; class Mammalia; order Rodentia; family Muridae; genus Meriones; species Meriones unguiculatus. The sequence goes on from NC_083352.1 coordinate 19,719,422, forward strand.
ACCCCTGTGCCCAGATATATATTTGGTCCTTGTGGAGCTCTGATCCTCTCCACATCATATGAAAAGGGAGGAGGTCTTCCCCAATCAATGGACTTGGAAAGGGGCAGGGAGATGAGGGAGAGAAGGTGGGACTGGGAGGGAATGAGGGAGCAGGATACAGCTGGAATACAGTTAATAAAATGTAACTAATAATAAAAATAAAGAGGAAAAAAGTGAAAAAAAAAAAAAGAGCCACCTTGTGGCCAACCGGGGCCAGCCATTTGTAAAGGAAGTCCCTTTGCAAGTGCGTTCATGAGTGTGCACACTCACATACACACGCATATATACACACACATGAACACACAGGTGCGTAAACACACACATCACCACACACATATTTATCACACATGTGCACACACACACACACATACACACACACCACTACCACCACAACCACCATCATCACCACAGTCCCCTTTGAGGGTAATTTCTCTCACTTTTTCAAACTGAGTTTTTCTAGGAGTGAGTTTGGGCACGTGTTGGTTGGTCTATTGAGGGACAGAATACATAAGAGATTTCAAATCATCTGACATTTCAGGGAAGACTGTGAAAAAGCCCTGACTATGAGTCCAAAGAAGCCAAATGTAAAGAAAATGAAAGCTTCCCCTAGGTGAAACCAAAACTCAGCTTCCAGCATCTTCCCCTGGCAGGAAGCACAGATCATTAACATTGGTAATGTTCTCACTAAATCTGCGTGGACAAAGTGACAAGTCTAATTTGTTACTGACAGACCAACGGCCAGGAGTGTGTTTAAAATGCATTGCTTTTGCTTCTTTTGGATTGCTGTGTGGATTCTCCCTGGTAGGTTAGGTGTTTGGTTAAATACTACCTGCAATTTCATCAATCTGCTCCCGAGGCTCTCAGAGGAAGAAGAGATTTTGGCTGCCTAAGTTCTCTGCCTCCTTCTCTAGGCAGGTAATAGCCCAAGGAAGACAAACCTGAGAATGCTGGGATTTGAATTTCAGAACCTAAGGAAGGACTCCTGAATCAGTAATCATCATTAACAACCAATAGCTTTCAGCCTAACAAATAAGTGTGAGCGATCGGAATGAGACTGAATTTGTTCTTTGACATGTACGAGTGTGAGGACTGTTTTCATTAACTAGAAAATGTCTTTGAGGCACTTTTTTGAGTGCTTTAAATTGAACGAGGTAGAATTTGGAAACACTATGCAAATAGGGTCTGAGAAATGGGATAAATTTCCTTTGCGGAGAAAGAGCTTAAATCAAGACCTATGGGCTGAATTGATAATGTAGTTATTACGTGGGAGGGGTTGATAGGATCCTGATGCCAAGCAAACTCCGAGCAATGAAAATAGGATTTTAGTATCATTTAAATATTTAGATCATTCTCAGAACAGACTTTCTCCATAGTGCAGGCACTTAGCTTATGCAAAAAGTCACAGGGGGAGTAGGGAAGAGTGTAATGCCTCTGGCTCCACTGCCTGCCTCACTTCCAGCTGGAATTGAGTGTGGAATCCCAAAAAGCCACCTTGGGATTACTGGCAACTTTGGAACTGGAAATTAGTTTCTAAAAATACCAAAAAAAAAAAATCAAAATATATGTGGGTCATAATTTAGAGTAAAATTCATTTTTTTCTTTTATTTCACAATTAATTTCCATTTAGTCTTACTCCATTGATTTCTTGGTATTCTTGTAGAAGTTAACATGCATGCTTCCTGATTTACACGGTCCGAAAGCTTTCGCAGCATGGGAAAGGAATATAGAACATAAACCAAAAAGCCCCATATACTAGAAGGCATGCATTACCTTATTCAATCCATTAAATCTCTGAAGTCTTTCTGTTAGCCCACAGGGTTCACAGGTAGGCAAGACTGATGTTGCCTTTCTCCCTCAGTGGTATGGCTAGAACGTTCCAGCACCGTGCAAGCTAACCAGTGTCGGGAAAGCTTCAGTTGATTTTCTCCATGTCCTCTGGCTCAGGCATGTGAGGTCCTTAGCAATAGGGTCTTACCATCAAGTTTTGGAGGGTAACCAAAGGCTATGACAATAGTCTGCAAATGTTTGTGCAATGTCTGTCAGAAACCACTGACCAACAACTTGAAAAGAGGTAGCTCATACCAAGCACTTGGCTTTTATTTAACAGCCTGTTATGTCTGGAAAGTTAATGTCCCCTCAGGGCAATTCCATTTAAATCACTTTTATATGTGTATATGTTATATTTTAGGAAGCTTCTACATTAATGGATTTCCACATGATATTTTTAAAGATGTTTGTTGTTAGTTATTCTCCCCATCTTCCAATCTCACACTCCATATAAGCCATCCTGTTCTATTATACCCTTTCCCCCTCCATAGCTTTGTATTCTAGCCTCATTGCTTTGAAAGTCCCCAAATGGTTCCTTGCTGGTTTCCTGCCTTCTATGTTTACTCCAGTTTAAATGCAAGTGTCTAAATTCTCAGAGAAAGCATTCACCTATGAAAGAGCATTCTGTGTTTGTTGTTCTGGGTTTGGGCCACTTCATTCAGAATTACTATGGAGCTGTAAACAGCTCCTTCCATTTACATACAGTTTTCATAATTTTGTTTTCTGAATAAGACAAGAGAAGATGAAGGAGAAATAAACGGGAAAGGAGACATAAAAGTATCCTTATTTTCAAATGATATGATTCTTCACATAAAAGACTTTAAAAACTCCACCAGACATCTCCTAAATGTGATAAACGCACCCAGTGAAGTACTAGGATACAAAATTAACACAGAAACAAATAGGTTTACTTCACATGAATTATAAATGTAGCAAGAAAGAAATATGGGAAAGATCTCACTCGTAATAGTGTCAAAATATTTTATAATAAATGTAACAGAGAAAGTGAAAGACTGGTACAGTGAAAGAACTCTGAAGGCTCTGAAAAAAGAAACTGAACAAGACACCGGAAGATGGAAAGTACTGCCATGTTCATTCAAAAAAGGATACTTTTATGTCTCTCTTTCCAATTCATTTCTCTTTTATCTTCTTCTCTTGGTTATGGCTTTAGCTAAGACTTCAAACACTTAGTTGAACCAGAAGTATGAACATCTTTGTGTTGTTCTTGATTTCAATAGAAATGTTTTGAATTTTTCTCCACTTAGCACGATATTAACTATGGGCTTTTTGCATATTGTCCTTATTGTATTGAGACATATCCTTTTTATTCTTAAAAATCTTGGTGACTGTTATTATATAGGGTTGTTGGATGTTCTCAAAGCTGTTTTCTGTGCATAAAGAAACAATCATATGGGTTTCTGTCTTTGAATATATGCATGCTTTGAATTAATTTATTGATTTATGCATGCAAAATCATTCCTACATTTCTGGGATAAAGTCAACTTGATAAAGCAGGATGATCTTTTTGATTTTTTTCTTAAATTTATCTTGTACGTATTTATTGAATTGTAAAAGGACTTGGAAGTGTTCTTTTTCTAGCTTACAAAATGTTTCTATTGGTATTGGTGTTAGTTCATTGGAGGTCTGTTTGGGTTCCATGCTGAACCCATCTGGATCTGTCCTTTTTCTATTGAGAGATTAAAGAAATTCATCTATTTCTTTAAGATTTTTCAATTTAGTAAAAATATAAATATATTTTTTTTCTGGAAAACTCAATTTTTATTATAAATTTTATATTAAAATGCTTTTATGTTCATTTTAGTATCATTTTTAATTAATAAAATTGTGACAGTTTTCCACCATTTCTTCTCCTCTATCCAACCCTCTTTTTATTTTTATTAATTACAGTTTATTCACTTTGTATCCCCCCTGTAGCTCCCTCCCACCTCTCCTCCAAATCCCACTCTCCCTTCCACCTCCTCACCTGTGCCCCTCCCCCAGTCCACTGATAAGGAGGTCCTCTTCCCCTTGAACCGATGCACAGAGGTAGCCCATGGCAGTTCATTGTCCAAGTGGGTTCCATAGGAATAGGGACAGGGATTGTCTCTGACAGGAACTGATTGGCCTGCTTTTTGATCACCTCCCCCTGAGGGGGGAGCAGCCTTACAGGCCACAGAGGAAGACAATGCAGCCACTCCTGATGAGACCTGATAGACTAGTATCCAACCCTCTTATACCCACTTTACTTTCAAATTCAAATCCAGGACCTCTTTTAAAAATATTGTTACATGACCATTCAGGCCTTTACAGTCATTGAAGCAGGACAGTTTCCCCAAGCATGGTTGGATACCATAAAAAGCTAAAATGTTACGCTCAGGATGCGAGGCTAAGCACTGCACTCAGGGTCAGCCGCTTTGGACCCAGAGAAGAGCATGTCTAATTGCATGCGGGTTGATGCCCCAGGTCCCGCCTCTGAGAAAAAATTTATCAGACGGGTCTGATGCTCTTTGGGTGGATGACACCTAAATGAACATCAGTACAAAGTCCCAATTTATTTCTAATATCAGAGATCAGACCTCTACTCTTGCCTGATGCGTCTAAAACAAAAAGGGGGAACTGTAGAGAGTTGCGTAATGCTGTGCCTTAAAGATGGAGCTGGTTTCTGCCTTCCACCTTCCCGATGGTGAGTGCTCTCTGTCACGAACGACTCCACATTTGGGTAAGGCTGAGGATCTGGCTTGCTTCCATGTATGTGGACCTATCTGCATTGCCCACGTGGCATGCTGGGGTTGGCTAACCAGAGGCTATTTAAGCTGTGGGCTGGCTTTCCCCAGGGTCCGAGGATTGTTCAAGGTTCCTGAATAAACTGCATTGAAAAAAAAAAATATTGTTACATATATGTATATGCACACACACACATAACCTGCTGAGTCCATTTAGTGATGTTTGTAGGCAAACATGATTTCAGTGATGACCTCTTGGTGTTGGATGACCAACTAGGGAACTCATGCTTGATGAAGACTTTCTCCCTCTCTCAGCTGTCATTTGTTGACTAGTGCTTTCTCTCTCTCTCTCTCTCTCTCTCTCTCTCTCTCTCTCTCTCTCTCTCTCTCTCTCTCATTACTATTATTACTTTTTAGGGTGCACCCCATCAGCAATTCCCCTTCAACATTAGCCTGTCTGTTGGTTTCGTCATTGTTCAGGTCTCGTTTAGGAAACCATAATGTTAAGGAATCGTGAAGGTAACCCTCTTTTTTTATTTCTAGGAGACGCAATCTTACAAAAGACTTCACGGTTCTCTGGTTCTTACAAGTTTTCTTTTCCACTTTCTTTGTATTTCTGGAGCCTTGAGCATAAGAATTGTGTTGTAAGGGTAGCCAAAGGGGCTGGATCAACTCACCTCAGTTGATCTCTTCATTTTTACTAGTTGTATTTTCCTTTTATGGTTTCTCTGTGCTACAAAGATAAGCTTTCTTGATGAATGTTAAAAGCAACTCTCTCTGCAAATTTCTTTTTTTTTCCACATTTTTATAGCTAGAAATATAATTTTTAAAAAGTATGACTTGCGATTTTGTGAATTTCCTCAGGGTCAGTTGTAATGTCTCCTTATCATTTTTAATTTCATTCATCTGGATCTTCTCTCTCTCTTTTTCTTTTTAAACTTGGCTAAAAATTTGTTCATCTTATTAATCTCTTCAAATATCCAATTCATTTTATTGTTTTTTATATTATTTTGCATTTCTATTTCATTAGTTTCAGCCCAGATTTAATCACCTCTTGCACTGAACATTTAGGGTATTTTTGCTCTTGGTTTTCTAATAACTTCAGGTACATCATTAAATAATTAATCTCTCACATATATTTATTTATTGAAAATTTCACACACAAGTACTGTATTTATACAATTTCTCATCTCCGTTTTTCCCCTTCCAACTCTCATGTCCTCACCACTCCCTCTCACATTCATCATCTCTTATTCTTTAATTAATTAAAAATAAATATACACACATAAATTTATAAATATAACCAATTTGGATGATGGAAATCTTACAAGGCTTTAGCTCTAGATAAAGAGCTAAAGGCAATTAATAGCTAGTAAAACTAGGAGAATTGGTCCTCTCTAGGTCTCTGGTAGGCTACTCAATCCCAAGTGGTCAGTCCAAAACACAGATATGTGACAATATATTTCCTCCATTTCAATAGCCTAGGCTGACAATTGTGCTCTCCCAGATATTGATATATGTCTTTTGACTTCAATATTTTCCATGGAATAATCAGGTGTTCTGATGGGCCTGTTCTTACAAGTGACTTAATTATTTCTCTCTTCATCTGCTTTGACACCCTATTGGGTGGAGCCTTTCAGAGGACCCTCTATAGAGGGCTCCCATCCTGTTCCCTTTCTTCCACCACTTCTGGCGTCTATCTAAAAAACCCCATTCTGAATGGGATTTAAGCCTCCTCCCCAGGGTCCTCCTGTTGTTTAGCTTCTTTAGGTCTGTAGATTTTAATATGGTTATCCTATAGTATATGGCTAATATCCATTTATAAGTGAGTATATACCGTACATATCCTTCTGGTTCTGGGTTGGATGGAAGAACCCAGAGGGGACAGGATCTCCATCCACAAGGAGACCAACAAAGCCAAAAACATCTAGGCCCAGTGGGGGCGCTGCAGAGACTGATGCATCAACCCAGGACCATGCATGGAAATGACCTAGAACCCCTGCTCAGATGTAACCCATAGGCTGCTCAGTTTTCCTCCATGTGGGCTCCGAGTAAGAGGAGCAGGGGCTGCCTCTGTCATAATCTCGGTTTATGACACCTTCCGCTTTGATCACTTCCTCCTGGTGATGCCTTGCCAGGTCACAGAGGAAGAAGATCGAGACAGTCCTGATGAGATTTGATAAGCTAGGGTCAGGTGGCAGGGGAGAAGGACTCCTATTTCAGTGGACTAGGGGAAGGGGATGGGGGGAAGGTAGGGAGGGTGGGAGTGGGAGGTGATGAGGACGGGGCTACAATTGGGATATGAAATGAGTAAATTGTAAAAAATTAAAAAGAAATGTTTCATTCATGCAGCCTTTAGTACCTTGTCTTTATTCCATGTTTTTAGTATGTTAGCTATTATGGATTATGGGGAGTTTCTTTTCTGGTCGTATCTATTTGGAATTTTGTATGCCGCTTGTATTTGGATGAGCATGTATTTCTTTAGGTTTGAGATTTTTTTCTACATATTTTTAAATGAAAATAATCTCTATGCCTCTACCTTGCTGTTACCTTCTTTATATGCTCCTAATCTGAAGATTAAATCTCTTCATACTTTTTCAGAGCTCTACCACTTTATGTTCATGTGTCTTTTAATATTTATTATTGACCTTTATTGAGTTATCCTGTCTTCTATCCCAATTCTGTTTTTTTTTATGATCCGTTCTATAGGTGAGACTTTCCACTGACATGTTTATTTGACTTAATGAGGTTTTCATTTCCAACATCATTTGAGTCAGGGTTTTCTTCACTAATTCTATATTTTTCATCTTGGATTGGCTTCCTTACTCCATCTCTTCATTTCTGTTCTCTTGGAGTATGTTCATATCTTCTTTGTATTATTTGAACATAATCATATTTTAACTCTATGTCAGGAATTTCTTCCAGGTCATTTTCATTAGGTGCCATTTCTACGAGATTAACAACTGACTAGTGGTGGAAACACACTGTCTTAGTTTTTCATATTTCTATTTCTGTGCTAACACTTGAGCATCTGGAGTTGAATAGTTGAAATTTTCCTTTCTCTCTGTCTCTCTGTGCGTGTGTGTGTTTGTGTGTGTGTGATATTTGTAATGATCAGTGGAAGATTAATTCTTAATAGGGCTGAAATGTTATTTTCTTTCTGTGGTACTGTAGCTAAAATTAAAGGCTCTTTCTTGAGTCTTCCTCAGGGGTCAGTTATTGTCCTTCATCAACAAGTGTCAACTAGTTTTTATTATGAGTTAGGGAACACTTTATAAATCCATAGGCCTTACTCAGAGTAAGATCTGGTCCCCATTCTTGTTCTCAGTGCTTCCTAGACTTGGTGAAATATCTGAAATTTCCCATATTGGTCTGGGAGCCTAACCTGGAGTTGAACTCAGCACCCACTCTGCATTTACAGCTTCTGCTGAATGTACTGCAAGATGTGGAACTCTCCAAAAAAACTCATAGGCCTTACTCTTGTTCAAGACCTGTTATACCCTGGGTTTTCAGGTTCTACTGAAAACTTGTGGTAGATCAAGAGCCTGGTTCAAGCAATAGTGAAAATCTCAGAACACTAAGGATATTGGTTTAGTGAATAACATAAAGGAGGGCTTCAAATGAGGCTGTGATGTTAGGTTAGAGTTAGAAGCAAAAAAATAATTATTATGGTATCTTGCATTATTAAGGGACTGTGCAGAATCCTAGGTAATTTTCTTTATATACATCTTTAGCTCTTCCAACCATACCCCCTGGTTATTTTTCCATTTACCTTTATTTCAAAGAGTTGTAACAATTTTGGCTTTTGTTGAATGCAGAAGTGTACTGGTGGCCTAAGGATAGGTGTGTCTAATTACTATGATGGATACATCTCTCTGGACTTGAATGTTCATGTCAGGACACTGGTAGCCCTCTCATCTCAGTTCTTGATGTCTATAAAGCTTGTGCATATTGCTATTGTGTTCATGGATGCTCTATACTGTGTATGTGTGGATCAGAAAAGGCTGGAGATCCTTTCCTTCCCACCAAAGCCCATAACAGGTCTTCTGGTATCTGGATTGAGAGATAGAGGCCATTTTAAAGGAAAGAAGAAGAGTCCTTCATCTGGTAGACAATTAGTGGCATAGTACTATGCTACAGGATTTTTTAATTTTGGGGGGTGGGGGTGGGGCAGAAGATACTACCATAGTTCTCAATATATTTATACAACCAAACTTTCTGGCCTGATCACCCAGCCATTTCTAGATAAACAACTCTATTGGTCTCAATATCTTAGAACATAGTACAGTGTTTGACAATGAAAGTGCTTTTCCAAATGCTGAATTGCTTGTCACCTATGTTGATGTTATAGGGAAAAGTTCTATGATAGACATTGCAATGAACAGGTTTTAGATTATTTCAGAATTAACAATTCTCTCTGCATCGTGGCTTCCCACAGGACTATAGCCAATTTACCACTATTTTAAAAGACTGTGGCGAGGAGGGGCAAGATGGCGGCGCCGGGAGGACTCTCATTCTGAGCAGCAGCACAGCAGGATCAGCACAGTGAACAGCAATCAGAACTCTCGGCCATAAAACACAGTCATTGTGTTTCCCAGGTGAGAGGATACCCCACGGTGGGGGATTCAATCAGCTTTTAACTCACCCGGCTAAACCGCGGAAGAGATCCCGGTTCCGCCAGACGCTTGGCTGCCGGCCGCCAGCCCCAGCCCCAGCCCAGAGCCACAAGCCAGTGTCTCTGGTCACGGTCCCAGACTGAACCTTGGGCACCACAGTATCAGAGACTGGAATTTTCAGTCGAGAGATAACCCCAGGATACAGGAAACGATTGGGACCGGCCTTAGGTCACCCAGACATCCCCTGGAAAAGACTCGGGCGGGTTCCACGGGCACCCCAGGAGCCAGCCTGGAGCCAGAGCCGGGGACCCAGGTTCCGGCACAGAGCCCTGCCTGCCTGCGCGCCTGATTCGCCGCCAGAGATAGAAACGGCGGGTCTGATCTCAGAGCACTCAGCTCACCCCCAACCTGAAAATGTCCCCGGAAAATTACCCAGCTTAGGGAGCCACTCAGACTCCCAAAAGCCACAAAGGCAGACACAGGCAGTTTCTGCGCACCAGACAGCTGGCAGAGACTGAGCTGCCATCACACAGCTGTGCTCCAGGCACAGGCAAATTTCTGTGGCCAGCCAGCTGGCGGACACTGAGCAGTGTGCACCAGGGCAAAAAAAGACACTAGGAGTCCTTGTCTCCAGAGAATCCATGGGGAAGGAAGGAAACTGTACTGATCTAAATCACCCAATCCTTCCCTAGAAAAAGTCTAGCAGTCTAGTGGGGCCGAGGCGCCAGCACTCAGCTGTGCTCCAGACACAAGCACAAACAGTTGAGGCGCGCCTGATGTCCAACTGGGTCACAGCAGCTGATCATTAAATTTGCAACAAGAAACCCAGAAACAGGGCAGCTGCCCTCAGGACTTCCCTGGGTGAGAGGAGAACCCTCTCGACTAACAAAGACCACAGTTACCACTCAGGTCTATATCCCTGAGGTGAGCAACTCCTGAAAAAACACCAGCCATCCAGGGACTATACCCAAAAAGCTGAGAAGACATCCTTCAGGAAAATCCAGCTTTCTGCAAAGGGGATTCTCTCCACCACAGGATCCCCAGGAACCACCAGAAAATAACCCCAAACTCCTAAGATAACACAATGGGTAGAGGCCAGCGTAAAAGCTCAAGCAACAAAAGACAGAGCAATATGGCATCTCCAGAACCCAGTTACCCAGGGGCAAGTAGCCCTGGACACCCCACCATAACTGAAATCCAAGAAGATGACCTAACAAGTATGCTCATGAAGATGATAACAGAGGAAACAAATAAGATTCGTAAAGACATAGAGGAAGATAAACTCAAACAGAATATTGCCATCCGTAAAGAAATAGAGGAAGCTGCAGCCAAACAGTTTATGGCCTTTAGAAAGGAAATACTTAAAACACTGAATGAAATGAAAGAAACAGAGTTGAAGGAACTAAAAGAAAAACAGGAAAGTACAATCAGACAGGTGAAGGAAGTAAACAAAACAACTCAAGACCTGAAGATAGAATTGGAAAAATTAAAGAAAACACAAATGGAAGAAATAATGGAAAGGAAGAATCTAGGGAAGAAAACAGGAACTACAGAGGTAAGCATAACCAACAGACTACAAGAGATGGAAGAAAGAATCTCAGGTGTAGAAGATACAATGGAAGAAATCAATGTATCTGTCAAAGAAAATGTTAAATCTGAAAAATTCCTGACACAGACCGTCCAAGAAATGCAAGACAATATGAAAAGACAAAACCTAAGAATAATAGGTATAGAGGAAAAAGAAGACTCCCTTCTCCAAGGCCCAGAAAATATTTTCAACAAAATCATTGAAGAAAATTTTCCCAAGCTAAAGGAGAGGCCAATTAGAATACATGAGGCCTACAGAACACCCAGCAAATTTGACCAGAAAAGAAAATCCTCCCGCCACATAATAATCAAAACAGTAAGTATACAGAACAAAGAAAAAATACTAAAAGCTGCAAGGGAAAAAGGCCAAGTAACATATAATGGCAAACCCATTAGAATCACACCTGACTTTTCAACAGAGACTATGAAAGCCAGAAGGGCCTGGACAGATATCATGCAGACCCTAAGAGAACACAGATGTCAGCCCAGGCTACTATACCCAGCAAAACTCTCAGTCCTCATAGATGGAGAAAACAAGATATTCAATGACAAAAACAAATTTCAACAATACCTACAAACAAATCCAGCATTACAGAAGACACTGGAAGGGAAAATACAACCCAAGAAAGCTAGCTACATTCAAGAAAACACAGGAAATAAATAACCTCACTTCAGTAAAACAAAAAGCAACCAAGCACACAACCTGATGACCACAGCCAACATCAAAATCAAGAGATCTAACAGCCACTGGTCATTAATCTCTCTCAACATCAATGGACTCAACTCTCCAATAAAAAGACACAGATTAACAGAATGGATACGTAAACAAAACCCAGCAATCTGTTGCATACAAGAAACACACCTAAGACACAAAGATAGACATTACCTGAGGGTAAAGGGTTGGAAGACGACTTTCCAAGCAAACGGTCCCAAGAAGCAAGCAGGAGTAGCCATTCTAATATCTGATAAAATAGACTTTCAACCAAAATTAATCAAAAGAGATGGGGAAGGACACTTCATACTCATCAAGGGAAAATTCCACCAGGAAGACATCACAATCCTGAACATCTATGCCCCAAATACAAGGGCACCCACATTTGTGAAAGAAACATTGATAAAATTTAAAGCACATATAGATCTACACACATTAATAGTGGGAGACTTCAACACCCCACTCTCAACAAAGGACAGGTCAACCAAACAGAAATTAAACAAAGAAACAATGTCTCTGACAGAGGTCATGAATCAAATGGACCTAACAGACATTTACAGAACTTTACACCCAAACACAAAAGAATTTACCTTCTTTTCAGCACCTCATGGAACCTTCTCCAAAATAGACCACATAGTGGGTCACAAAGCAAGCCTCAACAAATACAAGAAGATTGAAATAATCCCATGTATCTTGTCTGATCACCATGGAATAAAGCTGGACCTCAACAATAACAGAAATAACAAAATGCCTACACACACATGGAAACTGAACAACTTGTTACTAAATGACAGCTGGGTCAGGGAAGAAATAAAGAAAGAAATTAAAGTCTTTCTAGAAATCAATGAAAATGAAGACACAACATACCCGAACTTGTGGGACACAATGAAAGCAGTGCTAAGAGGAAAGTTCATAGCACTAAGTGCCTTCAAAAAGAAATTCGAGACAGCTCATTCAAGCACCCTAATGGCTCACTTAAAAACCCTAGAAAAAGAAGAAGCAGACACACCAAGAAGGAGTAGACGGCTGGAAATAATCAAACTCAAGGCTGAAATCAATCAATTGGAAACAAATAAAACAATTCAAAGAATCAATGAAACCAAGAGCTGGTTCTTTGAGAAAATCAACAAGATCGACAAACCCTTAGCCAGGCTAACTAAAAGGCAGAGAGACACCACCCAAATCAACAAAATCAGAAATGAAAAGGGGGACATAACTACAGACACTGAGGAAATCCAAACAATCATTAGGACTTACTTCAAAAGTCTATATGCCACAAAATTTGAAAATCTAAATGAAATGGACAATTTTCTTGATCGATTTGACTTACCAAAGCTGAACCAGGACCAGGTAAATCAACTAAATAGACCTATATCCCCCAAAGAAATAGAAGCGGTCATCAAAAGTCTCCCACCCAAAAAAAGCCCAGGACCAGATGGCTTCAGCGCAGAATTCTACCAGACCTTCAAAGAAGAGCTAACACCAATTCTCTTCAAACTATTCCACAAAATAGAAACAGAAGGAATATTACCAAATTCATTCTATGAAGCCACAGTCACCTTGGTACCTAAACCTCACAAAGACTCAACAAAGAAAGAGAATTTCCGGCCAATCTCCCTTATGAACATTGATGCAAAAATACTTAATAAAATACTTGCAAACCGAATCCAAGAACACATCAAAGATATTATCCACTATGACCAAGTAGGCTTCATCCCAGGTATGCAGGGGTGGTTCAATATACGGAAATCCATCAATGTGATCCACCATATTAACAAACTGAAAGAAAAAAACCACATGATAATCTCCCTAGATGCTGAAAAAGCCTTTGACAAAATCCAACATCCATTCATGTTCAAAGTATTGGAGAGATCAGGGATACAAGGCACATATCTAAACATAGTAAAGGTGATATACAGCAAGCCTATAGCCAACATCAAACTGAATGGAGAGAAACTTAAAGCAATCCCACTGAAATCAGGGACAAGACAAGGCTGCCCACTCTCTCCATATCTCTTCAACATAGTGTTGGAAGTCCTTGCTAGAGCAATAAGACAGTTGAAGGAGATCAAGGGGATACAAATTGGAAAGGAAGAAGTCAAATTATCACTATTTGCAGATGATATGATAGTATACGTGAGTGACCCCAAAAACTCTACCAGGGAACTCCTACAGCTGATAAACACCTTCAGCAAAGTGGCAGGATACAAAATTAACTCAAAAAAATCAGTAGCCCTCCTGTATACAAAAGACAAAAGGGCTGAGAAAGAAATTAAGGAAACAACACCCTTCACAATAGCCACAAATGACATAAGGTACCTCGGAGTAACCCTAACCAAGGAAGTCAAAGACTTGTATGAAAAAAATTTCAAATCTCTGAAGAAAGAATTAGAAGAAGATATGAGAAGATGGAAAGATCTCCCATGCTCATGGCTTGGTAGGATTAACATAGTAAAAATGGCCATCTTACCAAAAGCAATCTACAGATTCAATGCAATGCCCATCAAATTACCAACACAATTCTTTACAGACCTGGAAAGGAAAATTCTCAACTTCATATGGAATAACAAGAAACCCAGAATTGCTAAAACAATCCTCTACAATAAAAGATCTTCCGGAGGTATCTCCATCCCTGATCTTAAGTTGTACTATAGAGCAACAGTTTTAAAAACTGCATGGTACTGGCATAGAAACAGAATGGTGGATCAATGGAACCGAACAGAGGACCCAGAAATAAACCCACACACTTATGGACACCTGATCTTTGACAAAGACGCCAAAACCATACAATGGAAAAAAGATAGCATCTTCAACAAATGGTGCTGGTCTAACTGGATGTCTACATGTAGAAAAATGAAAATAGATCCATACTTGTCACCCTGCACAAAACTGAAGTCCAAGTGGATCAAAGACCTCAACATAAAACCAGACACATTAAATCGGCTTGAAAAAAAAGTGGGAAATACCCTAGAACTCATTGGTACAGGGGGAAACTTCCTGAACAGAACACCAACAGCACAGGCTCTAAGAGCAACAACCAATAAATGGGACCTCATGAAACTGAAAAGCTTCTGCAAAGCAAAGGACACCGTCATCAAAACAAAGCGACCACCTACAGATTGGGAAAGAATCTTCACCAACCCTTTATCTTACAGAGGACTCATATCCAGTATATATAAAGAACTAAAGAAGCTGAAAAGCAGCAAACCAAGTAATCCACTTAAAAATGGGGGGGGGGAACAGAGCTAAACAGAGAATTCTCTGTAGAGGAATACCAAATGGCAGAGAAGCACTTAAAGAAATGCTCAACCTCATTAGCCATTAGGGAAATGCAAATCAAAACAACCCTGAGATTTCACCTTACACCCATGAGAATGGCCAAGATCAAAAACTCAAGTGACAACACATGCTGGAGAGGTTGTGGAGAAAAGGGAACCCTTCTCCACTGCTGGTGGGAATGTAAACTTGTACAACCACTCTGGAAATCAATCTGGCGCTTTCTCAGACAACTAGGAATAGCGCTTCCTCAAGATCCAGCCATACCACTACTGGGCATATATCCAAAAGAGGCTCAAGTACACAAAAAGGACATTTGCTCAACCATGTTTGTAGCAGCTTTATTTGTAATAGCCAGAAGCTGGAAACAACCCAGATGCCCCTCAACTGAAGAATGGATGCAGAAATTGTGGTACATCTACACAATGGAATATTACTCAGCAATGAAAAATAAGGAAATCATGAAATTTGCAGGTAAATGGTGGGATCTGGAAAGGATCATCCTGAGTGAGTTGTCTCAGAAGCAAAAAGACACACATGGTATATACTCACTCATATAGACATACAACATAGGACAAACCCACTAAAACCTGTGCATCTAAAGAAACTAAGCAAGAGAGAGGACCCTAACTAAAACGTCCAAACCCCATCCAGAAAGGCAAAGAGGATGGACATCAGAAGAAGAAGAAAACAGGAAACAACCTAGGAACCTACCACAGAGGGCCTCTGAAAGCCTCTGCCCTTCAGACTATCAAAGCAGATGCTGAGCCTGATGGGCAACTGTTGGGCAGAGTGAACGGAATTTTAGGTAAGAACTGGGAAATAGTAAGAGCTGGAGAGGACAGGGTCTCCACAAGGAGAGCAACAGAACAAGAAAATTAGAACATAGGGAACTTCCCAGAGACTCATACTCCAACCAAGGACTATTCATGGAGATAACCTAGAACCCCTCCACAGATGTAGCCCAGGGCAGTTCAGAGTCCAATTGGGTTACATAGTAATGTGAAGAGGGACTGCCTCTGACATAATCTGATTGGCCTGCTCTTTGATCACCTCCCTCTGGGGGGGGAGCAGCCTTACCAGGCCACAGTAGAGGACAATACAGCCACTTTTGATGTGAACTGACAGACTAAGATCAGAAAGGAGAGGAGAACCTCCCCTATTAGTGGACTTGGGGAGTGGCATGCAAGCAGAGGGAGGAGGGAGGGTGGGATTGGGATGGGAGGAGGGAGGGGCTTATGGGGGGATGCAGAATGAATAAAGTGTAATTGATGAAAAATTTAAGAAAAAAGGGAAAAAAGTAATTTAAGAACCTTAAATGACTTTCAAAATTGGAGGAAAACATGGAGTTAATCAATTGGCATGGAGCACGTCTCGCCCCTGGGGGCAATGGTCTCCTGAACCTACTCAGACCTCGGACACCACCACTGCTAGTTCTAGAACTGACGCAGGATGTTCCAACGAGGGGTTAAGGCTTCTCATAATATTTCCTATAAGCCCACACCTGTTTGTCTATATCCCCCATTTTTATTCATTATTAGCCAGATAGAGCCAAGTAATTGTGGTAATGATACTTGCTTTGTTGCCCAATGCTGGAATGCTAGTAAAGTTAGGTATGCCCTGGTTACTCACATGCCTCACTGGGTGCCTATGCCCATTGATGCCCCTCACGCTATGACTCTCTTCAGACAGAAAAGGGATCTTGGAACTACAGCCACCATTGTTACTACCATCTCATTGACGGCTGTTGGAGCTACCACCAGGGCATTAGCCATGAGTCATACTGGGCAGACTGCTCAGACCCTGAATAATCATTTAGCCAATGTAGCTCATGCCTTAGTTGTACATAAAGGAATTAATGCTCAACTAAAAGGAAGCTTGATGGTGTTCAATCAGAGGATTGACCTCTTGCAGGAGCAAATTGATACCCTATGGCAAATCGCTCAACCTGGCTGTCAATGAAAGTATGCTGGACTTTGTGTCACTAGCATACAACATGAGAATTTTTCCTGCGCTGCAAATCTGTCTAAACAATTGTCGAGCTATATTTTAGGTAATTGGACTGGAGAATTCGATACTACGATGGAGCAGCTGAGAGTGGCCATTGTCACAGTAAATTCTACCAGAGTGGACGCAGGACTAGCCATAGGATTATCAACATGGATTGCTGCAGCCATGAATCATCGGAAGGAATGGGCGGGCATGGGAGTGTTAGCAGGCCTTCTGGTGTTGGTCTCCTTGGTTTGCCTGTGGTATATATGCAAGATTAGAGTCTCACAACAGTGTGATGCAGCCATGATCATTCAGGCCTTTACAGCCATTGAAGCAGGACATTCTCCCCAAGCATGGTTGGATACCATAAAAAGCTAAAATGATACGCTCAGGATGCGAGGCTAAGCACTGCACTCAGGGTCAGCCGCTTTGGACCCAGAGAAGAGCATGTCTGATTGCATGCGGGTTGATGCCCCAGGTCCCGCCTCTGAGAAAAAGGTATCGGACGGTCTGATGCTCTTTGGGTGGATGACACCTAAATGAACATCTGTACAAAGTCCCAATTTATTTCTATTATCAGAGATCAGACCTCTACTCTTGCCTGATGCGTCTAAAACAAAAAGGGGGAACTGTAGAGAGCTGCGGAATGCTGTGCCTTAAAGATGGAGCTGGTTTCCGCCTTCCACCTTCCCGATGGTGAGTGCTCTCTGTCACGAACAACTCCACATTTGGCTAAGGCCGAGGATCTGGCTTGCTTCCATGTATGTGGACCTATCTGCATTGCCCCCGTGGCACGCCTGGGTTGGCTACCCAGAGGCTATTTAAGCTGTGGGCTGGCTTTCCCCGGGGTCTGAGGATTGTTCAATGTTCCTGAATAAACTGCATTGAAAAAAAAAAAAAAAAAAAAAAAAAGACTGTGGCTCTATATTTACACTCACCCCGCCCCCCAAACTTGGGTATAGTAAGGTATCAGAGAAAACACGTATTGTTTTCAAAGCAAGATTCTATACACATACTAGAAATACTAACCAACATGGCCCCTGCCTAGCTTATACAGTAGATCATGCAGTGCTTACTCAAGTGGTATGGGCTAGACCAGATTTTTCCTATTAATAAACACTGCTGATATCAGTGTTCCCTGCCTGCCTTATTTTTGGAGGTTAGTTTCCTGGTTTAAGAAAGGATTTGTAAGTACATTTTATTTTAAAGCCTTAGATGTTGGTCATAAATTTACCATCTTCAGTTCTTACCTCGTCTGTAAATACTGAACAGGTTGAGGGGATGAATGAAAAGATTTATACATGGTCTTGGCTTTTGCAGCAACTCCTTATGGGAACCAAAGTCAGCCAAACTATTTCTGCAGGGCTTGAATTACACATCTTTAAAATGAAGATATCTGAAGAAAACATGCCCAGTTTCCTATTTCTTAGTAGATGAAAGCATGAATCCTTTTCCTATATGCCAAAGTCGTCTTCCCAGAGCAGAGACAGCTGCACCCCAAGCCCGCTCATTAATACTCTTCTTTCCTCTGGGACATTCTTCTAGAAAACTGGGACACTGGGGTTTTTCCAATTAAGGTGTCATCTTTCAGGAATAGATATATAGGGTTACAAAAAATTATTGCTTTAAAATCTTATTTAAATTGTTGATGCTTTGCTTTGGGGTAAAACAAAAGCTATAACTAAAAGAGCAGATATGCCCTCTGGAGGTTTGATGAATCTTCATTCCAGTCGTTTGCTTCTTTAATCTGTCATACTTCAGCATTTAAACACCACCTTGTATATCACAGCAAGATGTTTGCACTCCATGGGATTAAATACCAGGGCTGCCATCAGTCACGTTACTTCATGTTTACTCTTGGCCCTGCAGCCAATAGTAGCTAAGTGGAACCATGTTTATTTTAGACAATAAGCATAAATATAGGTACGCCATGTGAGAGTCTATTTATATTCACGGCACAAATTGGTGTGACTGTGAATATTAATGACAGCATTATCCAAGTGGATTTTTTTTTCCCTAGGAGTGAGGACATACATGGTGCACAAGTCATTTAAAGTTCAGTTGTGTGGAAAATATTCAGATAAACCAAAAGCAGAATCCTCATAAAAGCAACATTGATCCTTAAATTATTTTAGTGTTTACTTTCCATTCTGAGCCTCTGAAGCTTTCAACAAACAAACAAACAAACTTGCAAGTACTGCAACTTTCTGGGCAAGAAGATTTGAAGGAAAGAGCTTTAAGGAGGTAGGAGTCAGCAGTAGACTTGTCAGCTCTGGGGCTTGGCACATACCATGACAAAAGCAATGCAGTGCAAGAGGTCAAGGGTAGGTTTCCCCTGAGTTTCTCTTATGCAGAAGCGTCTTGGACAAGCATGGTTTCTGTGCTGTTGATAGGGGAATGAGCCATTCCAAGGTCTCACTCTTTGAATTGCATTGGTCATGGTGCCTCTTTAAAGCAATAGGACAATGACTAAGACAGATTTATTTATTTTATCTTACATGCATGAACGTTTTGCCTGTAAGTATGTGTGTGTGTACTATGTGTATACCTGGTACCTGTGGAGGTCCAAAGAGGGTGTTGGCTCTCCTGGAATTGGAGGTAGAGATAGAAAATTGAACATGTGGTAATCTGGGTAAACCTAACTCATGAAGGGCCCTGATATAATATGACTCGTGTCCTTATAAGAAAGAGGGTATGTTGCAGAGGATAAAATAACATTTCAACATAAAGGGGAAATGTGACCATCTACAAGCCAAAAAGAAAAGTTCTTAAACAAACAAGCTCTTCTGCTGCCATGTCTTGAACATCTACCCTTCAATCCTGATCCCTAAAAAGAGTAATGTCTCATGCTCAAGCTATCCAATCTACGTCATTTTGTAATGCCTTCTTGAATGATTATAGAATCATAAAATAATCAACACAGCCTAAGCATTAAAAATTAACAAGGGAGAACAGTGTCAGATAAGTAGTCCCACATAAAAACGAGATGGAAATAAATGAACAAAAGAATAAAGGTAAGAAAGAAGAGAAACTGGGAAGAGTGGAATTAAAAATAGTAGCAGCATGATAATGCTGAATTTCTGAGAAGAGGGGGAAATGAATGTAGTGAGCTAGCTAACGGACATTGTGTCCGTTTTTTTCCTATTGCTATGACAAAATACTTGACAGAACCCACTTTGGAGAGATTTATGTAGCCCACTGTTTTATACACACTCCACAATGGTGGAGAAGATACAGTAGATGGGCTTGGCCATTTGGAGCTTATAGTGCAGCTGGTTAGTGTCTGACGGATCAGGAGAGTGTAGGAATATAAATGGGCTGATCCAAAATACTCAACAGCTGACTCCAAGGCCTGACTCTCTCTACCAGGATCCACCTCCAAAGGCTTTACAACTTCTTGCTTTAGCACCACCAGCTGGGAACCCGTAGTTTATACTCATGAACCTATAATAAACATCTCAGATTCAAACTGTAGTAGACATGGAATGAAAGGATATAATAGAAGGAAATAATCCTAGATTTTATGCATATGTAATTGAAGTGAAATTTGGTTAGTTGAACATCCTTCCTTGAAACTTCTGCTTATTCATATCCCAACTTCAGAGAAATCACAGTGGTAGTTTCTAGCAAACAAAAGTTTTAGAAAAATAAATATACAAATGAAACATTCCCAATTGTATATAAGAAGCATCCTCAAACAAAGAATGATGGGGAAAATGATATGAGATCCTTATTGCTAAGAGAACCTGTTTACCTGTATGTCAAACAAGTTATTAATAATTATTTTATGCTGGTTCTAATTGGCCTTATTTTCTGCTCATATTGATGCTTTGCAAAACAGAAGCAGATCTGACTGCTTGAAGATTTGTCATCCAAACTCTGGAAGAATGTCTGGAATGGGAGGCTGGAAGTCAAGTGCTGAGAAGGGGAAAACATGTATTCAAGTTTTTGCAGATGTTCTCAGATCAAATTATGGTGTTGAAAAATTGTATAGCGTGTTCAATGGCGCATGTGGGATGAAAAGACAGATCAGTGGCTTTGTTATCTAGATAAAGAAAAGCCTTAGAGCTGTGCTTATGTAGGGTGTAATTCACAGGTTCAGAACTGCCAGTGCTAGAGATAATGACAAGGCAGGCAAAGCACTTGGCTATTTAAATAATTCTCACATAAATTTACATCTAAAATATGGATAGCAGATCTTCCTGTTAACATTCTTATATTTCACCTCCATAGAGTTAATGCTAAATCTTCTGCCTTCCAGTGTCTTTTCAATCAACCACTACAGGTAGACACACATGTGATATTTCAAAAATTTGACGGGCTTCAGTAAAAGTCCTGACGCACAGCAAGAATGACTACAGTTAAGAGTAATATATCATGTCTCAAAACTGCCAACAGAGTAGATTTCACTCATTCTCACAACAAAGAAATAATGGATATGTTAATTAGCCTGGATTGCTCATTCCATGTTGCTGAAGTGTATCAAACAACACATTTTACTCCACAAATAAATGCAATTATCATTTGTCAAATAAAATAAAACAAAAGGAAATTTCTTGGATGAAGGAAAGAAGATGACTAGCAATTCAAAGAATTTCAGCATATGAATGATTCTAACATCACATAGTTGTTTTTTTTTATTATTACTTTTTTTTTACCCACCAGAAGAGTAAGGTTGCAAACTCCTCATTATGAGTGCTTTGTTGGAGATAGTAGAATATAACTTCATGATGCAAGAATTGCAACTCTGAGTTTCCTAGGCTGTGATATCTCAGGAGAAAGATTTTGTATATTTCAACCAGCATTCTGTTATTATTCGGAAAAGGTAACTTAGAGTAGACTATATTTTCAAGATTTTTGTTTGTTTTTTTTGGCCCATGCATATACATGTGTGTATGTGTGTATCATTAAACCCATTATTTCCAATCACTTCCTCTGGTGTCTAGGCCCCAGAAATACAGCCGTAAATAAAGCAGTGGAAGTTTCTTTCTTCATAGAATTCGTATTCTCGTGGAGAGGGACAGCATAGAAACAAGACAAGGAAATAAGCAATCAGAAATAACACTACCACTGAGAAAAGTAAATGGAGAAAACCAAGGAGTGAAGCGACATTGTGAAATCGGCTGTTCAGTGTGTGCCTTGCATGATGGTTAGCGTTTACAGTCCACTGGGCAACTCTAGAATCACCTGGCAGAAGGTCTCCAAGTGGTGTGCTGTCTTGACGTGTTAATTAAATACATGTCCACTCTGGGTGGCGCCATTCTCCAGCAGGGGATCCTGGGCAATATAAGAGTAGAGAAAGTGAGGTGAGCAATAGTAAAGCAAGAGTTTTGAGTTTCTTGCTCTCTTCATTCGAGGTAATGTGATCATCTACTTCCGACCCCTATGTCTTGATTTCCCCACCAAGATAGACAATAACCCGGGTCTGTGAAGTAAAATGAAACCTATTTCCCTGGTGTCGCTTCTGTCAGAGCATCTTATCCCAGAAGCAGAAAGCAAGACAGTGACGGTTACGTAGAAGCGTGAAACAGGAACCGGAGAAAACTGTGTAGACAAGTGTAACTCGAACATTCCGGAGAGAAACAAGAACCAGTTTTACAAGCTGTGGAAGTGTTCACGAATTTTTTCCACTTCAAATCCCACATCATTAAGATGTGGCCAACCTTGCAGCCATGACGCTTGAATGGCAGGATGCCCTGGTGAGCCTCCAGGATACAGCCTGACTGTACAGCGAGCCTACAAGGTCAGCGGCGGGGCTGACCTTGCTCTCTGTGGAGGAGCAGCAGCATGTGGCAAGGCCTCTCTTTTTTCTCGGTGTTTTGTTCCAGTTGGTTTGGTGCTCCCACCAGACTCTCCATCATGACCGCGGCCTCCCCCGGGCTTCTGCTCTGCTGCACTCACCCCTCCTCTTAGCCTTATTCATTGTTGATCTGCCCATTGGACTGGGAGCCAACACCCACACCCTTTTAGCCTTTAATAAAGTTACTGTAAGTTCTAAGTAGTAGGTGCAGAACTGGGGCGGGAGGGCGGGTGGGGTTCGGCTAGTGTAGAAGGCACACTCATCATCCAGGCGAGACTGGATGGTGGTGAGACACGCTCTGAGGTGCTGCCACACAGCCAGGAATCGAGGGACCAGACCGTCGGGGCCTGAAGGCCATGGAGAATTCTGAGGGTCCTCTGGAGTTATTTTGGCACTGTAAGTTACCAAATTAAAAATTTGAGGCTAGTAAAAGTGAATGACATTTATTGTCATTACTCTGAAAGGTCAGAATGTTCCTAGAAAGTAAAGGGAAATTTTACAAACCAAGTGTAGGTGTACAAATGACTCGGAAAAGTGTGCAAATTTCATAAATTGTCTGCCTGAAGTTAATGGAGAAAACCTTTGCTGGATTCACATAAATTTTACTTTTTTTCATGTCAGCTTCAATCTGTGGATATAGTATGATTATTTGGAGTATAAATTGGGATATTGCTTTCTGACAAAAATATGATATACCTGTTTGATGTGTCCTAGCCAGAGGCAGGTAAGTTCTGAGGAAACTAATAAGTTGCTATTTCCAGTTCATAAAAGACTAGAAGTTGCAATGGCTAAGGGTGCTGTAGGCCTTTTTAGTATACATCCAAATCTCAGCCCAAGTGGATCGCCAGCTGGGGTTTCACACCAATTAGCTATCCAATACGAATGGCTAGCCTTGAAAATGTACAAACAAGGACTATTTTACAGACCGAGGTCATATTTCGGGATACGTAAGTGTAGGAAACTCAGAGTTGCAAGTCTTGTGTCAGGAAGTTATGTACCGCCGTCTCCAACAGAGCCCTCACATGAGGAAGGTCTTGCAACCTTACTCTTCTGGTGGTGTAAAAGAAAATCATAAAAGAAAAAAAAACGTGATATTAGAATCATTTGTAGGCTGAAATTCTCTGAATTGCTAGTTACCTTCACGCAAGAAATTTTGTTTTGTTTTCTTTTACTTTGACAAATGATGATTGCATTTATACATAAACATATATGCATACAGCCACAAAATAAAAAGAGGCATGGATTTTAAGGAGGGTGAGAAGAAGGATAAGGAAGGGTTCAGAGGGAAGGAAGGAAATTATATAATTACAAAAGCAAAAGCACAGAGGAGGAAAGTGATGACGACATAAAGGATGGTCAGTAGTAGATACCTGGCTGAGGTTAGTGTTGCTGTAACTAAAAATAAACGAGTGTTTAGCTGCAAAATGTTTATTATTAGCCCTAAAATTATCACAGCCATATTATCTAACCCACTATCACAAATAGTAAGACATACATACCTGCTTGATTTTATAATTCTCTTATTTGCCTTCGTCCGGGCAGATACTTCTACCTCACCATACAGCTCTTCAATTGGACTACTTCCCATCCATAATCCCATGGTGTTTGCTTTTATTCTTTATCTGGGCCTATGCATGCTATTAATGGAGTCCTTTCTCCAGTCACACATGGTTCCTTCTCTGAGCTAACACAGCCTGGTGTCCTCCTTCCTCCTCTCTTCCAGGCCTTCGGTCCTCTGGATTTTCCTCAAAAGCCCAGGACCCCTAGCCATGCCTACCCTATTCTGCCCTGCTCAGGTATAGGTAGTTTAATCAACCAGTCCGGTATGTCTTAGGCCAGTTTACACAAACAAGGATGCGTGTATCTGGAGGGCAGTAACCAGATCTCAGGGCTAGTAGTTAGCATTAGACCAGCCTCCAACAGGTTAGGGAGCAACAAAGGCTTCCATGTTTAAAACATGTTCTGATTCTTGTCACGGCTGACCATATATGTCAGCATCATACTCTGTTCACATGTAAGCTTTTTAGGCTGTTCAAGAAACACAAACATGTCCCCTTATGGACTCTCCTCTTATCCTAAAGATTTCTCTATATCCTGCTATCCAGTCCCACTTGTACATAGCCAAAGCAGGTTACAGTGTTGTTCTTTCCCATCTCTCACCCTGTAGACACAGTGCAACTGCTACATCACTGTGATTTTCTGGATCTTTCTAAGCCTGGTTCTTCCCTGTTCTGACTAGTATGTGCTATGATTCATTAAGTGCTTTGCTTCAATCACTTCTTGGTCTCCAAGGTTTTGAGTTAACACCTATGTAGTTGCCTAGTGGTTTCTGTCCATTAAAATAAATTAAAGTATGATTTTAATTTGCAATTTCCATCTTACATACCACTCACAAAATACCATTGCATATGGGGAAACATACCTTCAGTACCGTAATGATACACTTAAACTTACTGAGGCAATCAGGTTCCTTTCATGGGCTGGAAATCTGATTAGGCTTGCAGCTACACAAGGTTAGAGCAGGGCATAAGCCACAGCAACTAAGTGATGCCTCCAGGAAAGGTTCAGAGCACCCTGGACTAACAGAGCAGTAGTTTGACCGCCATGCTTTCTGAAGTGCTCAAAAGTTATGAGCAATAATGAAACGTGGTATTGGCTATGTTCCATCAGGTGACTATGCAGTGACCCAGCTTTGCTAGCATTTCCTGCATTTTAAAGAAAAGTACATTAGTTACCAATCAAAGGTGTTTGAGAAGAGGCATTATGGGATAGACAGCTCCAGCATCACACATAGGGATTCGAGACAATCTGACATGATGTGTCACTTTCATCTCTGTCCTTTTGTTTTCCTGTCCCCATTCAGTATTATTGTTAGTACAAAGTGCTTATAAAGCATACCATGATTGGCATAACAAAAAAGCTTCATTATATTAAGATTATCATTTTGATTATAATACTTTAGTGGAAAAAGAATTTAAAAATTTAATATTAATCTTATTATTTATCAACAATTCTGTTGATTACTTAAATGCCTGATATGATATTCAGAGCTCAGAGTGCTGTTAGGGCAGAGTTCTCTATTTCTCACTGGATCATTTGATAGAAGAAGCTCTTTATGTCTTCAGCTTCCTCATCTATAGCATGAAGGATACAAATGTGATCAAGTGAGAAGATTAACCTCTACTCCCCAGCAAGAAAAAGAATTACTCATGAAAATTTAATATCCTATCAGGTTGTTGTATTGGATCTAGTTATGATACCAAGCAACAAATTATATTATATACAACAGTGGTTCTCAATGTGCCTAATGCTGCAGCCTTTTAATACAGCTCCTTATGTGATGTGGTGACCCTAACCATAAAATTACTCTTGTTGCTACTTCATAACTGTTGCTTTTGTTATGAATCATAATGTAAATATCTGATATGTGATCCCTTAAAGCAGTCTCCACTCACAGATTGAGAACCACTGCTCTAGAACATATAAAGATTTGTAAAGGATACTTTTGCAGTATAAAAATTTGAACAAACAATATTTTTAGAAGCAAAACCCTAGAAACCAGTTAGTTCAATGTCTTTATTTATTTTGTAGAGAAATAAACTAAAAATAGGGAAAGGAATATGTGCTTCCAATAGTTGTTTAGTTAGTGTGTGACATACCTGAGACCACAGTTTTCGGACAAGCAGACATGAGCACTTAAAATTTTCTCATTTGGGCCAACAAGATGGTTCACTGCGTAAAGGCGTGTGCTGCGCAAGCTGGGAAGGCTGAAGGAGCATACCTACAGTCAAAAGCTGTCCTCTAACTTCCATCATGTGCACAACTTTTTCTTCATAGCTATTCCTGAACGCATCATTTAATGGAACTAATGCATAAGGTTAACCACCATTTAACCAACCTGTTGTAGATATTTTCCTCTTCGATTGTATGTGTTTCCACCTCTTATTTCTTCACCTCCCATGTCTTTAGGTTAAGAATAAAAATTAAGAAATAAGAATAAGAACTAAAATTTCCTTAAAGACACTATTTTTGTTTTTAGGAAAATGCCTTGTGCTACATCTTCAGGTGTCCCCCTACGTGATTGGTATTTGTGGCAAGTGTAACAGGTCAGGAAAATGTCTGAAAAAGAGATACTACCCAAAGTCCATTTTTTTCCTGTAGCAAGAGACTAGAGTATCAATGGTTCATTTAATATTTTGAAAATATAATGGTACCTGAGTATCTTTTGGATATATGCCTAGGAGTTGTATAGCTGGATCTTGAGGAAGCACTATTCCTACTTGTCTGAGAAAGTGCCAGATTGATTTCCAAAGTGGTTGAACAAGTTTACATTCCCACCAGCAATGGAGGAACATTCTCCTTTTTCTATATCCTCTCTAGCACATATTGTCACTTGAGTTTTGAGCTTAGCCATTCAAATCGAAATCCCAGGGTCATTTTGATTTGCATCTCTCTGATGGCTAAGGACGTTGAGCATTTCTTTAATTGTTTCTCTACCATTCTATATTCCTCTACAGAGAGTTCTCCATTTAGCTCCGTAACCCATTTTTTTAAATTGGATTGCTTGATTTATTGCTTTTTTAATTTCTTTAGTTCTTTATATATACTGGATATCAGCCCTCTGTCAGATGTAGGGTTGGTGAAGATCCTTTCCCAGTCAGTAGGCTGTCATTTTGTTCTGACGACAGTGTCTTTTGCTTTACAGAAACTTTTCAGTTTCATGAGGTCCCATTTATTGATTGTTGCTCTTAGAGCCTGTGCTGTTGGTATTCTGTTCAGGAAGTTGTCCCCTGTGCCAATGAGTTCTAGGCTCTTCCCCACTTTTTATTCTAATTTGATTTAGTGTATCTGGTTTTATATTGAGATCTTTGATCCACTTGGACTTCAGTTTTGTGCATGGTGATAGATATGGATCTATTTTCATTTTTCTGCATGTAGACATCCAGTTGGACCAGCACCATTTGTTGAAGAGATGCTGTCTTTTTTCCATTGAATGGTTTTGGCTTCTCTGTCAAAAATCAAGTATTCATAGGTGTGTGGGTTTATTTCTGAGTCTTCTATTCAGTTTCATTGATCTACCTTTCTGTTTCTATGCCAATTCCATGCAGGACATTTGCTCGAGCATGTTTGTAACAGCTTTATTCATAGCCAGAACCTGGAAACAACCCAGATGCCTCTCAACTGAGGAATTGATATGGGAATTGTGGTACATTTATACAATGGAATACTACTCAGCAATTAAAAACAAGGAAATCATGACATTTGCAGGTAAATGGTGGTATCTAGATAAGATCATCCTGAGTGAGGTATCTCAGAAACAGAAAGACACTAAGAGTACATACTCACTTAAAAGCGGGTACTAGACCTATAAGATAGGATAAACATACTAAAATCTGTACATCTAACGAAGATAAACAAGAATGAGGATCCGGGGTAAGATGATCAATCCTCACCTAGAAAGACAAATGGGATGGACATTGGAAGTAGGAGACACCAAGTAACAGGACAGGAGCCTACAACAGAGGACCTCTGAACGGCTCTACCTAGCAGTGTATTAAAGCAGATGCTGAGACTCATAACCAAACCTTTGGCAGAGTGCAGGGAATTATATGAAAGAAGGGGGAGTTAGTATGACCTGGAGAGGACGGGAGCTCCACAAGGAACTAATATATCTGGGCACAGGGTTCTTTTTTTATGAGACTCTATCTCCAACCAAGGACCATATATGACTATAACCTAGAATACCTGTTCAGATTGTAGCCCATGGTAGCTCAGTATTCAAGTGGGTTGCCTAGTAAGGGGAACAGGGACTATTTCTGACATGAACTCAATGGCTGGCTCTTTGACCTTCCCCCCACCCAAGGGAGAAGGAGCCCTGCTAGGCCACAGAGGAGGATATTGCAGCCAGTCCTGAAGAAACCTGATAAGCTCTGGTCAGGTGGAAGGGGAAGAGGACCTCTCCTATCAGTGGACTTGGAAAGGGGCAGGGAGGAAATGAGGGAGTGAAGGTGGAATTGGGAGGGAATGAGGGAGAGGGCTACAGTTGGGATACAAAGTTAATAAACTATAACTAATATTAAAAAATAAAATAAATCTATAAAAAAGAATATATAATGGATTTTCTTCTTAAAATTTAGAGTTGATAGAAATTATTGGTATCCCCACCATTGAGACTAGAGTCTGGGGTATTTGTATTTAATGTGTAGGTCCTGGTCCTAGAATAAGTGATGTGTGGACATAAAAACACAACTCACATCCCAACAGGAATAAGAGATTTCTCTGACCTAAAATATGAGTGACAATGGCTTGGGAACATAGATTCAGTTTACCCCAAATACCATGCTTTAAAGTAGCAGTGGTTTTATGAACTTTTATGGTAGTATAACAAAGAAGGTCGTAAAGCAAGACATTTAAAATACACAGGTGGATACACCTGGAAGGTGGATTAGAGCAAAGCAGGGAGACATCAACATAAGCTTTGATGCCATCTGGTGACACCTTAACTTTTGTACTGATGGAAGCTGAAAAGAGTTTTCCCAATCATTTTAAGGTTAGGTGTTAGGTCAGACACAGAGATGGGCAATAAATGGCTCTTAAGAGTTTAAGGGTGCCCCCAAATAGTTTGCCTCTGGACCTAGAACATTCCAGCCATCCACAATCTTGAAATTCTAATACTTTTTATCAGCCTTATAGAACCTTTAACATTGATATGCCTTCTATTCCTGGGAAATTCATTTTACATGGGATATAATAATGCATCCACTTCATTGAATGGATACATGATTTCTACATATATGTATATAATTTTCCTGTCTGCCACCAATAACCATGCAGTTCAATTACTTCAGTGAAAAGAAGAAAGAGACCATCAACCATCTTGTATATTCCCATTACTCTTCTCTAGTAAGCTGAGCCTATTTTATTTTAAAACTTCTTACTCAGTGGACAATATTATGCTTTAGTTGAAATTGGTTTTCTCTGGTAACCAAAATTCTGACATGAACGTTAGTTAATTTAAATTCCCTGCTTTGCAAATCTACTTATTTTTTTCAGGTCTGCTGGCAATAGTACACTTGAATTGTGAATTCTCCAAAATAGTGAATATTCAAATTACTGGTATGCTTTCAGTGTAACAACACAAAGGGCAGCCTAGTACATCATAAGCACATGCAATTACAGAGCTTGCACAGGCCAGGTATAGCAGCATACACATTTCTTTCCAATATCTGAGAGGCTGAGGCAAAAGGATGAGTTTCTTTATAGCCTGTGCTACATAGTGAGCTTCTACCTCAATAAATTATTTTTAAAGGCTTGTACTTGCTATTCACCCACTAAATCATTTTGCATACCTCCCATCTCCCACTGCCATACCTCCCATCTCATTAGGTCAGAGAATATTTACAAGTGTATTTTTACAAAAATTAAGAGAAAGACTAAAGGATGAAAACATGTATTACATAGCTAATATCCGCTTATAAGTGAATACATACAATGTGTGTCTTTCTGGGTCTGGGTTACCACACTCAGGATCTTTTCTAGTTCCATCCGTTTGCCTGCAAATTTCCTGATCTCCTTGTTTTTAATTGCTGCGTAGTATTCCATTATGTAAGTGTGCCACAAATTCTTCATCTGTTCTTCAGTTGAGGCACATCTAGGTTGTTTCCATATTCTGGCTATTATGAATAAAGCTGCTGTGAACATAGTTGAACAAATGTTCTTGTCGTACGGTGGAACACATTTTGGGTGTATGCCCAGGAGTGGTATAGCTGGGTCTTGAGGCAGTGCTACTCCCAATTTTTTAGAGAAAGCAGCAGACTGATTTTCTTTCTTTCTTTTTTTTTTTTCAGACTGATTTTCAAAGTGCTTGTACAGGTTTGTACTCCCACCAGACCCTTACCCAGTAGGGAATTGAAGCAGATGCTGAGACTCACAGCCAAACTTTGGGCAGAGTGCAAGAAGTCTTATGGAAGAGTGTGTGTGTGTTGGGGGGTGTGGGATAGAAGGACCTGGAGGAGACAGGAGCACCACAAGGAGACCAACAAAGCCAACAAATCTGGGCCCAGGAGGCCTGCAGAGACTGATGCAGTAACCAAGGACCATGTATGGAGAGGAACTAGACCCCTGCTCAGTTGTAGCAGACAGGCAGCTCAGTCTTCATGTGGGTCCCCTAGTGAGTGGATCAGGGTTTGTCTCTGACATGGACTCTGTTGCCGGCTCCTTGATCACTCCCCCCCCTGTGTGACAGCCTTTCCAGGCCACAGAGGAAGAGGATGCAGGCAGTCCTGATGAGACTTGATAGGCTAGGATCAGATGGTAGGGGAAGAGGATTCCCCCTCTCTGTGGGCTAGGGGAGAAGAATAGGTGGAAAGAGGGAGGGAGGGTGGGACCAGGAGGAGATGAGGGAGGTGGCTTATAATAGGGATGTAAAGTGAATAAATTATAAAAATAAATATATATATATAAATAAATATATATATAAATGAATACATTTGTCTAACATTCAATTATTACAAAATAAAAAACAAACAGCATAGACTAAGAATTGTTTTTTTTTTCCATACTGCTTAAAGATAGAAAAGAAAATTGAATGAAGTCTGAAAGTATTTGTTGTCAGTGTTTATATACTAGGCATTTATTTTACTCTTGCTTCTTTGGCTAGAATAAAGTAAATCAATCTTTTTTCCTAACAGAATGTATAGCTAGAAACTAGAAAATATTTTTCTTAAGAAAATTATCAAGCCATACAATGTTTGTTTGTGGAAAAACATTATCAGCTTTATTTCTGCAGTCCTTTAAAGAGAAAAATGGACAGGATGATGGTGAGTTATTGTAAATAACTTGGAGCGAAACTAAGCCTGGATCTTTGTTCTGTAACAAGCCAGTCCATTCCAAAAGCCTAATAAA
Organism: Meriones unguiculatus; assembly: GCF_030254825.1. Lineage (NCBI taxonomy): Eukaryota > Metazoa > Chordata > Mammalia > Rodentia > Muridae > Meriones > Meriones unguiculatus. The sequence continues at coordinate 19,750,898 of NC_083352.1, forward strand.
TGCTGAATTATAAGTACTATTCTGACTTAGCCCCTCGGGGAGGACTCTCAGTTCTAATAAGACTTTTCTAACTCTAATTCACTTGATTTGCTGCAGTGTAGGTAATAATCATGAATTCAACATGATATATAAATGCAAAGTGTTTTGTGGTCTCAATATGTCAAAGATGAGATTTCATTGTTTGAAGAATTATAATGAAGTGCTTCTCAAATGAGTGTCTAAAGGAGGTCTATAAAGTATTATATAGAGCAAGCATCACATTACTTTTAACCCAAGTTAATTTTAGGGTGAGATAGATTGGGAAGAAAGACGAAATAGAAATAAGAAAGATCGTTATCCTCAAAAAAATGAAAGCCGCTGGAGAATTTATGATGGAGCAAAAGCAGAAAGGAACAGAATAAGTGAATTAGGTAAAAGTTCAATATATATCAAGTTGGTCATTTGGCGCTAATACATGTCTGCTTTAGACAATACACAAAAGAGCATGATGTGTGTAGATGGTGGCAAGGTGTGGGGACTGGGGGAGGGCTTTAGAAAACCTGAAATAGAGGTGAGGTTAATGCATCTCTTGGATTAATGTGGTCACAACATAGGTGATGCAAAGAGAGAGTAGGTCACAAATTGCTTCAAGGGAGTCGGAGGGCAATGGGGGGCCCAGGCAGACTCTCTGAATAATAGTTTCAAAGCATCTGCTATGCAATATGGTTTGAACTTTCCGGAGCCCCTCTGTATAACTCACTTGTCACTTGGCTTGAAGAAGAGATGACAGATCTGCTGGGAAGTTTCAGGAATGCCTTTCCTCCCCAGGAAAGGGGTTGAGCCAGCTGTTCTTGTATTGACATTTTCACAAAGGCATCGATCTAAACGTCCTGAATTTACAAAGTTTTTAATGTTTCATAAATAATATTCTGAGAATACATATTCTCTGCCTCTAGGTAAGGCCCCTGTAGGCACAGGATGAAATCTGGCAGGAGGACTTCCTTAGATAGCACAGTCATTTTAAAGATTAGTGAGCACCTTGTTTTATTCCCTGTGTTATGCTTCATTATCTTTCCTCTGAGCTGCCCTTCACCTCATGAACAGAATTCAGAAGTTTGACCTTTGCAGTCTGTGTGGAAAGATAATTTTGCTAAGGGACCAGATGGGAGAAAAATTCAGCATTTGTGGGGTTGGAGGTGGTACCTTGGATCTCTAATTTTAAACCCAAGATCACCCCCAAGCCACCCACTACCATCAAAGTGAGAGGAAGTAGGGAGCTGTCATCTGTATAAAGGAGCCATTTATGTTTAAAGTTATCTAAAACTTCTAGACTACTGCCTCTTCTAATCTCTTTACTTTGTAATACATTGAATAGATTTTTTAAAATGTAACATCTGGTTATATCAATAATTTATTTTATTTATTTTGTTTTAAACTTTATTTTTTCATTTATTTTTTATTTATTATAATTTATTCACTTTGTATCCCAGCTATAGCTCCCTCCCTTGTCTCCTCCTAATCCTACCCTCCCTCCCTATTCTTCTCCCAAACCCCTCCCCCAGTCCACTGATAGGGGAGGTTCTCCTCCCCTTCCATCTGACCCTAGCCTATAAGGTCTCATCAGGACTGGTTGCATTGTCTTCCTCTGTGGCCTGGTAAGGCTGCCTGTCCCCTTCATGGGTAGGTGATCAATGAACCAGCCACTGAGTTCATGTCAGAGATACCCCTGTTCCCCTTACTAGGGAGCCCACTTGGAGACTGAGCTGCTATGGGCTACATCTGTGAAGGGGTTCTTGGTCCTCTCAATGTGTGGTCCTTGGTTGGAGTATCAGTCTTAGAAAAGACCCCTGGGCCCAGATTAGTGGATATTATAGATATAATATAGGATAAACATACTAAAATCTATATACCCAAAGAAGCTAGGCAAGAAGGAGGACTCTGTGTAAGATGCTCAATCCTCATTCAGAAAGGCAAATGGGATAGATATCCAAAGAAAGAGAAAATGGGGAATAGAACAGGAGCCTACCACAGAGGGCTTCTGAATGACTCTACCCAGCAGGGTATCAAAACATATGCTGAGACTCATAGTCAAACATTGGGCAGAGTACAGGGAATCTTATGAACGAAAGGGGAGATAGAAAGACCTGGAGGGAACAGGAGTTCCACAAGGAGAGCAACAGAGCAACAACAACAAAAAAAACGTGTTTTAAGCTGTCTTTAGATTTTCGTTTTTTATATATGGCTGTTTGTTCTGCATGGATATGTGTGTACAGTGGCCATGGAAGTGAGAAGAGGCATTAGATTTACTGAAACTGCAGCAGCCTGTGCTCGTAACTGCTGAGCCATCTCTCCAGCCCTACTAATATCTTAAAAAACTAGTGACCAACAGTGTGATTGCCTCTGCCTATCTGTGTCTTGTCACTCTTCTGTGTTCCAAGAACTAAGCTCTGGCTTCATGTCTGGTCTTAATTAAGCTTTTAATTTTTTGGCTGTATTCTCTGCCCTTCATCCTAAAAGTTCTCTCTTTTCAGCCCTGCTTACCTTCTCCTCACCACTCACCTTAGCCTTCACCTCTTCTGGAGCAGCTTTCTGTAAACCACGGTCAGTGATTCTATTCTTTATGTAATTTTGGTGCTTCCTCCCTACCTCGCTTTTATGCATACCATCAGTGCAATGACTTACTGTTATTACTGTTCATGATCTCCTTTCTCTCAATGTTTTCAGCCTATTAAATACAAATTAGACTTGATTGATTTCCAAATTCTTAAGACCTATCTTAGCTTTTACCCATGGAACATGCTAATACTCCTTGGACACTTATTGACTGAATGCTCTCCTAACCAAAGGCTTATCACTTGCATTTAGAAGTATTTGGTACTTTTTAGCATTTTTTTTTCTACAATGTAGTCTCTCCTATCAGAATCCAGATGTAAATATTGTCAGCTTACGTATATATGTGGTGATTTGAGAAATACTTAAATCTTATCTTGTTTCATATAACTTTTGTGACAAACAATTTAAGTGACGATAAATAATCCCTTTAACTCTGAGAACCAAATTCCCCACTGTTTTCCTGTTCCCACTTCATTTTATGTGTTCTAAATGCCAACTATCAGGAGTCCCTACTTTTAAGATACATTCGCCTTTGTTGTTTGTTGATGAACCATTTGCTCATTCATTGGGGGATTCATCACTGAATGCTAAGCATGCAGTTAAGGGATATAACAGAGGTCTGTCATTTTAAAGATTGCTGTCTGTGTGGCAGATAGAAAAAAGAAACTGACAGTGATGATACAGTGCGATGATTGCTCACATAAAGAAAGCAATGGTGCTGTGAGAGCACATAGGTGCTGAGTTTGCCAGGATGTGGGGAATCAGTAGACTCTTTCTTCAGGAGGTGACCTACCCAGAATCCCGAAGACCATTCAAGCTGAAGATAGGAGAAGCACATGTCAAGGCCACAGAAGCAAAGGATGGTTAAATCCAGGCTTTGGTAGAGTATAAAAAGATGGGTCTCAGAAGTCAGCTGGAGTTAGACTGTGACATGTCTTGGAGACTAGTGAGGTACTTGAATTTATCAAAGTGACAAGCAGTTACAGGATGGTAAAAAGTGGAACTAATAATTTGTGTTTCAGAAAGATTGATTGATGTGAAGCTTTGTTAATGAGCTGGGGGTGGGGATAAATATTACTAGAAAAATAGGAGGTCTTAGTATTAAGAGTGTAGATGGAGGTGGAGAAAGTAGGCTATTAGAAATACTTAGGAGTCACCATGGTTGTCTTATCCATGATTAATTATTAGGAGTAGAAAGGAGAGTGGACAGTTGCTGAGTATTTTGAGCACACAAAGATGCCTAGGTTTCTGTCTTGAGCAAATATGCTCAGAGTGACAGTATTGACCACGGTAACTGAAAATGTAGGACAAAGTTATATGGAAGATGATGAAATAACATTTGGATGCCTTTCAAGGAGATGTCTGTGATCAATACCAGAATCTGTGAGTCTACAGCCCAGGGCCACGGTGAAGTGGCATTAGTCCTTCAATAGAATTGAAATTGGGGATGGGGTTTGGGGAGGTGGGGGTTAGTAAGTTTCTCAAATAAGACAAGCCACTTCAAGACAGTGCTAGTGAGCTGAGGAAAAGGAAGCACAAGAGAGACAGGTGAGATACGGGAACAGCCAGAGACATCAAGTTCCAGAGTCTAAATGGTCAACATGTTTGGAAAGAAGGCTGCTACTGCTGTAGATGCTGAGTGAGAATTTCAGAGAGGTGGGTATGTACTGTAGTGACAGGGTGGACTTAGCTCTAGTGGGGGATGGTGAGATGAGTCAGAGAAGGAAGGGTTGAATTTGAATGCAAAGTGAGGCATTGGAGACAGGAAGAAGATAGTTTTGAGAAATTGAGTAAGAAATTAAAGTATAAAAGCCAAATTCTGGTTTTCACAAGTTTTGTGGCCATGATACTATCTTCCCAGTCTAACTACTTTTATTCTTCTTCCTGAATATCCTCTAGGGTTTTGTGGCCATTTAAACCCATGGTTTTCAAAAATCTACATGTTCACCTGGTCTGGATGGATTTAGAAGCTCCACACAAGGCCCCACAGGTACCATTTCAGATGTGTTCAAATGTCTTTTTTAATCTCACAACAGTTGTTTTTTAATTCTCATAATTCTAATATATTAAAAGTAGTTTGGTTCTGAGCTACACTGACTTAAATAAATATGAAGGTCCTGAAGATCAAACCTCAGATCTCCTGGCTGAGTTCTGAGGTAGCTGTATGCAAGAGCCCAGTGGATCCAGAGAATTGCATTCAAAATAACATCAGCTCATAGGTTGTTTGGACCAGGTTACATAGACTATTCACTTCTTAATTTTGAGGCTTTATCTCACAGTCTTCTGGAAACTTTCTGAGAAATGTCACTTGTCAACAAATGTCTTGGGATGGAATAAAATATTGAAATTTTAAGACAGCAGAGATGTTAGGGAAGGCTACCTTCAGCCAAAAACCATTTCAGTAGTGCCCTGGTGTCAAATGTATCATCTTGGTATGCAGCTCCTTTTTACACTAGATTTTTGTATTCTGCTCTGTCATCCATGTTACTTTGCCAGACCTGGAAGGTCAGGGCAGGAAATAGTAGATTGGTAAGGTGAGGTCATTAGGAGGCTCCTTGCGGAGTAAGCAATACATTGCCTGCCGGCTTCTTCTCATATGCTGAAGCACGCCAGCAGATGGAATTTGAATAGAATCCTCATATTGACAATATAAGCTATGCAGAATCTTATAGAAATGGCACAGCATTAATAATAGAAAATAACAGGTATTTTTTTCTAGCACAGTGTAGATAAAAGAGCTGTTCAAAGTAAATGGAGCCAAGCATTCAGGATTTCTTCCTGTGTGTAACTGCTGGCTGGCAAGGGAAAAGTCAATGTGCGGGTGTATGAGCACAGGCCTGCATAAATAGAGGCGGGAAAGCACTGCACCGAGGGGTAATAGCATATGCGGTGTCTTAAAGGATTTTATACTCTTCTTGGCAAGCACAGGAAAGCCCTGGAGGGGAGAGCATCCTCTCAGAAGGTTTACCATGTAGGCGACATTTCCCTCATACTACACATAGAAAAGTGAAGTCTGCGAGTAACTGAATGGCAAGTTTAAAGTCACAGAACAGGCATAGGCAAAAGCTACCCTCATTACAATGGTGAGATTAGAGCTGGACACTCATCCTGCTGTGACGTGGTGTGCCAGGGAGGGTTGGTACCCGTGGTGAGAATGGGAGGAAAGATGGGGGAAGAGCAATTTATGAGGATGCGAGAAGAAGGGGATTACAATTAGGATGTAAAAGTGAACAAATAAATAAATGAATGGACAAATTAAAAAAAATGTGTCTGGCTGCTTCCTGTGAGGACACAGGCTATAAACTCACTTTCCTGTGAATTATACAACTACATTATGTTGACCTTGTGGTGGTGGTGGAAACACAAATGTATTATGTTTCCCTCATGTTGGTTGGTTGTAACTTGGATTAGCTTGAGCTGTGCCTTGTTTGTAGTTTGCTGTTGAATAAAAATGATTCACACCTTTGAATATCACCGTTGGATAGAAGCTGTGCTGATCTCTGCACTCAGGTTTTTATACATGTGCCACAATTATTAACGTTTAATAACATTTAAACTCTTAAGCAGTAATAGAAGGGTCGTGGCCACATGGTACTGTTGGTATAAAGTTCTTTTGGAATACCTTACCCTTGTTCATTCAAATGCTGATACAACATGGTACCATTTCTATAAAACCAGGATGATGCTTTTGCCACGTCCAGGCCCACGGTAGTAATTCTAATTGCATTGCCCATATTTTCATGCTGAAGGCTTGACTCTTAGCTCATTTTCTTTAAACATAGTCTGAAGGTCTCTTAGCTAATTCTGATGTTTAGTGCTTTGCTCTGCTCAGTCTTTAGTTACATGTATCTTTTTAAAAGTCCATGTGTGGCAACATCAAAGCCAAGACCAAAGTTTGTAGTGATAGAAAATTAGGGGCTTAGGTAGAACTCTACTACCATCAGATTTTGAAGTTCTAAAACTTACATAAATAATCCACTGAAAAACGTGATCCCATGGTCATGGCAAATTTGGGTGACTCTCCTTCCCACATATTTCAGTGCAAAACCTTTAAAAAATGCTTTTCCCCTAAAATGTCACTCCCTATGACTATTTTAACTGGAACTTGTCAAGGTGAAACTATCTGGAAAGCCTATCTAGATGTTCTTAGTTACAGGTATGGTGGAGTCCAGCATCTCTCTCAACTGCCAGACAGATTGATTTCTCATTTTGTCTCAGGGATGAACAGACTTTTCTTATAAAATACTCTCAAAATACAGAGCAATTCTGTGCTTCTAAAGTTAGGATGCTGTCCCAACAGCAAGAACTCTATGATTAATAGCATCTGGGTATCCTCCAAATAATTTCATTACTGACACTACTTGGAGATAGAGGCATGTCCTGCAAGTTGAAACTTAGACTATAGGATAGCTTCTTGCCTTTTCTACTTCAGGTATCAATTAAGGGTTCAGTTTGCTTTACCAATTATTCTGACAAGCCAGTTATAAATCAAGGCTTCCCCATCCACTTCTAAGCCATCTAAGGTTTAATTAATCTTCTAAGGATGCTCATAGACTTTGTGGAAATACCCATGCATAGTGATTTATTATAGAAGTTATTATCAAGGATACTGATGAATAGCTAATAAGGCAAAGCGTAGGGAGAGGTGCAATGAAGCTTTTTCTTCCTGTCTTCATGTGAAGGGTCTGACACAATTCAGCTATCCTGAAGTTCTTTAACATTGTCCTTTGCTTCATCTTTATAAAGTTGTGTTTGATCAAATCACTGGACAGTTTCATTTTTAACCCTTATCCCTCTGTGTGGTTTGGGCAGTGGGCTATCAAGTCTAATCTTCTATTCCTGGTTTGGTATTTGTGGCAACCAATCCTCATCCCGAAGCTACAAAGAACTTTTAGCAGAAGTCAATTCATTACCACACAAAAAGTCATCTTGATTATTTCAAGCATCTTAGGAATTACAACCAGGAAACAGGGACAATATATATTTCAAATATCATATTCCCAAATTTGCCGTATGTGATTCTCCATGGGCTCACACAAATTACAGCTCCATCATTTTCTTAGCTGAGAATGGGATTTGTATTAAGAATTATTAAACATATGAAAGTAGTTAGGAGATGCTAACTAACATGGCATTCCAGCAATGGTGACGGCTAGACTTTAATGCTTCAACGACTTCCTACTCCATTCACTCAAACCAGAAAAGATAAGTCTTGATACAGATAAGATGCATCAACAAGAGAATGATTTTTAGATCATAATCTAGAATGAACCCATGTTTCCATGCATTTTTCCATGAGCCTTTTTTGTTGTAAATGGGAAATACAATGGAAGATCCAGGCACGAGCAATATAACTGGTCCCAGCATTTCTTCATTCTTCTTTCTCACATAGCTTTGGTTTCGGTAAGATATTATACACACACACACACACACACACACACACACACACACACACGAGTGAGTTCTTTGACTATGAAGTTTGAGCAAAGCTGACTAAGAGTTGCCTTTTGATAAAAGATTCAAGAGCTAGATTTAGTGTGAAAGAAGTAAACCACAGACAGGTTTCAATACAACACAGCTCCAGCTCCAAAAGGAACAACAGATATTCATTCTAAGCCAATATGAGTGAGTACAGCCAAGACTATGTACACACTCTGACATGGACTTAAATATTCTACTATAAAACAGATCATGTGGACTTTTATTGTCATAGAGCAAAGAAGAATTACAAGTTAATGCATTTGCCTAATATTATTGGTGGGGCATTATATTGAAAGGACTACAGAAATGCTGGAAAACTTCTTAGGTTTCAGACGTTATTTAATTCTTTACTTTAGGCTTGGTAGATTATAGTGGGTTATAATGTTTAGCAATATATTCCAGTTTTTAGCTAATAGTCCCAGGGGTCTTAGGTGAGGCACAGAACTGACGGGGGTGGTACCTTATAACTCCTCGAGGTTGAACTGTGGTAAGCAAGTAAGCCTCAAATTGTGTAATAGCTTATCACTATTCAATTAAAAAGGAATGAAAAATAAAACAGGGGCCTTAAGCTAGCCACAAAGCAACAAGGTAAAGCAATAATAGTAAATATTTCCTGACTCAAAGATAACAAAAGCTAAACCCGATGACCAGCGATTTTCTAGTCCTCTGATAACAGCTAGTTGCAAATGCTTATTAAAAGGATTACAGATAGCCCAAGATAACTTTCACTGGTGATGTTCTACATTCCCACAATCATGAAGTTCTAGCAAAATGTGGCTTCTTCAAAGAACTTTGATTTGTATTAAAAACAAAATAAAATCAGACTAAACTTCAGAAAAATCAAGCCAAATCTAGAAGCCTTCACTGCATTTGCAACAAGAACTGGCCATTTCAGGTTAAGGAAAAGTTAGAGGTGGACTTGCAGGAATGATTTTGATTGGTAAAGATCAGGGAACCTATCCAGATAGAATGGATGGCCTGGCCAGTCAATTACTCAGAGGCAATGCAGCATAGTGCCCCAGTTATGGATGTAAAGATAAGGCTAAAGAAATAAGAAGAGATTGGATGCTAGTGGGCATAGCTATGACCTTGTCATTACTCTTATCAGACTTACAACCTCCATGCAAACAACCCCATGAAGACGTTAAAAATCATCCTAGAGCTAAGCATAGCATCTTGTGAGGGAGTAGAAGAGAAATCCTTGTTTTTGTCCTGTAGAGTAACTTAGGTCACTGCTCAAGGGGAGACATGGCAGACTGAAAAGGATTTTCTGGGAGACTTAGAAAGCTGAGCATGGGAGCTGGAAGGAGAAAGCAGAAGAAACAGAATAAATAAACAATCAGGGAGCAAGGAGACTCATTTGTGATGTTTGAGCTATGAATGGGTATAGATGTGACATGGGGAGGTATTACAGAAATTTTGCATCCCTATTAAATTCTGAGACCCTCTCTCAGCAGTGATGGGGAGTCGTAGGGCATATCTGAGATGGAAGCAGAAGGGAGAGATTTGTTTTTCAGTGCTATAGTCTGCAGTCTCTAAGAAGAATGGCTAGAAGACAATGTTAGTAGAAAGGAAGCTAGTCTGGCATGGAGCCATTGCTACAGGCCCATAGAGAGAGGGCAAGATGAATGCAACATTTTCAGGCAGGAAAATTCCCCTGACTTTGTGATTGGCAGTAAGGTTGTAGGACAGATGTGGAGATGATGCAGGTGTGTACTCTGATATTTGTTAGACAGACTCCAGTATCAAAAGATATAAATGTCAATACTAGCTGCATAACTTGCTAGTTTACCTGAATTACCACTACTTTCCTCCTTTTAAAACTATCGCCATAACGTCTTATGGTTGTTGACAGAATATTATCTGATTAAAACTCATAAGGCATGTTGTAAGGGTGTGGGAACATTACATTATTTTATCCTACTCGTGTTCTTTATTGCTTTAATTATTGCTTTTATCATATGCCTCAGATTATCAGCATCACCACTAGTACTTCAAAATGATTCTGGCTCAAGTTGCAGGGTACTGATATATTCTCTATGTAAACAAATGCAGTAGGAGGCACAAGTCAGAGCCTTGTTCAGTTATTTTCCAGTACAAACTTCATCTAACCATTCGCCAAGTCCAGGCTGCACTGCAGCTTCCACTTGGTTTTAAGCTTGTTAGGAAGATTGACTTTACTTCATATGCAATTTGGGCTTCAGTGAGTTCAGTTAAACTTTCTTGAACAAGGAAGACAGAAAGCCAAGAGAAAAGTGAGAAGGCTGGGAAGGAGGAACAAAGATAGTGAAGCTAAAAATAATTCACTCAGGAAGTACTTGCTGCTGGAATAGAGACAGAACACATGCATTTAACTACACAGAGTGGCCTTTGGTGTTAGCAGGTATCTTCACGTACAAAGCATCCCCATGTACAAACTGACTGTCATCTGTGGCCAAACTGAAATGAGGCTGGTTCACTCAGTACTGGCAAACCAGACATGGGAGACGAGGTGGTTTCCCGTATACCATTTTCCTGGGATGTTTACAGGAAACTCTCAATATATTTTATACTCATTTTATGAGATGATAATGGAAGTTAACTTCTGAATAAAATTTATTCTACTCTATATTAACTTTGGCTTTACCTTGGAAATTTTCTTTTATCCATAATTTTCTGCTTAAAGATTCCTGACACAAAATGACATTCAATGCACAGCTGTCATGCTGAAAGTATTCACATTTCTTTCATTTTTTTTTTGATAACCTGAAAGATTTTGGAATTGAGGTGATTAGACAAATTCTCATGTTGAGAGGTAAAATGCCAAAAAATATTTCCTTGCCTCAAAAATGGAGATGATTGTTAATACAGACTGTGGCCTAAATTGAATTTGAATATTAGCTGTAACAATTGCTACTTCATTCAACTTAGCTCCAGTTTTCTCATTTTTTTTTATAATTCTTTATTGATTTTTTTGTGAATTTGATATTATGCACCCCAATCCTACTCATTTCCCAATTCTTCCGTACCTTCTCCACACCCTCATAACCTCACTCCCGAAAGAAAAAAAAACAACCCTCCCCCCTATTAGCTTGCTGTGGAAGCCACAGTATATCAATCCGTGTCACACAGTATATGACATTTTCCCAAACACCTTTACTTGCAACTGTTCGTTGCATGAGTCAAGTCGTTGGTGTGTTTTAAGGCCTCTGGCTTATGCTACAGCATCAATACTGAACCTTCACGGTGGCTTGGGAGAAATAGCCCTGACACTCACCTGTGCAGTGCTTGAAACCAAGATGGTCCCGCAGTGACTTGGGCTGACCAAATTAGGTACCTTCCAGACCCAGATCCAAGGCTTTGAGTTCACCCACCCTCACATCTATCCCACCTATGAGCTTCAGGAGCTCATGTAGGGGCCAGTCCTGCAGAACCAAAGTATCTCCATGACTCAGTTTCTGCACTTTTAAACAGGAACTTATATTAGCGATGGAGGTTTTGGGGTGAAATGCAGGGGTTAGGGTGGGGTGGATTGTATTAATGACAGAGATAGCTGAACTTTCTTTTGCACATCTCTAGCTCTAAGACTTCCAAGGCCTAACAGTGACAATCCAAAGCATTAGCAGATGCTTAAAAATACAATGTTGGCTAAATGCAAAGCTCTCTACAAGCACAACCTACTGTTACGATGCTTGTTGTGGTTACTTTCTCAGAGGATTTAGTGGAAAGACATAAAGGGTGGACCATGGGCAGCTGTGCTACAGATAACTGAAGTTATTTCCATCTGTTCTGGTTATGTTCAGTTCAGTTCAGAGCAATAAACTCTTCCTCAGATCTCTGCCACCACTTCCTGAATAGACCTCAACTTGGTCTCCGGGGTGCTTTCCAGCATCTCATAACAAAGGACACAGTTGTCAGGCATGTGCTTAGTCTGCTGGCAGAGCAAATCAGGCAAGTGGAGATATGTGGGTTAGTGCTGCACAGCTGCCAGGTTCTCTGGCCCACCTCATGCTTTCCAGCTGTGGCATGCTAGGAGAAAATTTTGGCTTCTGAATACTGAGTAGGCTAGAACATGTTTACCATGTAGGCTGCATGCATCAAAAATGATGTGACCACCTCTTTGGAAAGGCTTATTGGAAGTCTCTTGTTAGGTCTTGGCCTAGAAGCTTTAAGTCTAGATCTGCCTGTAGCTTGAGAACAAGACCTCGGAAGCCCTTGCTGCTTTGATCCCTATTTACTAAGGATGTAATAGCAATTTGTAAGCAAATTTGCTTCCTTATTTCTGCCACTGCATGCCTACTTGGGCACTGACATTGAATTATGACCAAGCATCACTCCCACTGGGAAAAGAGCTCTCTCCGCCCACCAATCGTTCTCTTTAGCTAGTACCCGCTTAAGCTCTCTCTGTCTCTCTGTGTGTCTCTCTGACTCTGTCTCTCTCTCTCTTTCAAGTCTCCCTTCTCCTATTCTCATTGATAGTCTCTTCTGTATTCTGTCATGTCCGTAGAGGCTACATCTCCTAGTCTCATCATAAGCTAATAGTGCCTATAATTCTCAGCCATCTCTGGCCCCTAATGCTCCCTCTATTATATTGTACTTCTCTCATAATGCCTCTATCACTTTGTCCTACCATAGCTCCTATGCTATCAACAATCTCTTTTTCCTAATAAAGCTTAGTTTTAAGGATGTAGCTCCTGTTATGAGTAAGTCTATCTTTTCTTCTCTTTGACACCCTCAAACGTCACTGATACCTTTTCAAAACAGAAAAACAGGAATAAAATTTTGTTTATTTTGTGTATGCACGTGAATGTCTGTGTAATAAGTGAACATATAACTCAGAGTGCAACCTTGGTGGCATTTCTCATGAGTTTTGTTTTGTTTTTAAGAAGGTACTTTCTTAAAAGTTTCACCTAAGCTAGTGTTTTGTGACAGTTTCCTCTAAACTGAAACATTCCAAGATGGAGCCAATCTCCTCAAGACTCAAGAAGTTCTAAACAGAAGTTAGTTAATATTTAGGAAGTGAAAAATTCATCAGCTTGAGGAAGTCCTTGAAACTGGCCAGATGCACAAGCCCCCTCCCTCCCCAAGATTTTACAAAAACTCAGCCTGCTGAGGAGTCTCCGAACAGGCATGCCTAATGGAAGAGAATCCGTGATCCACTGAGCTGCCTGAAAGTTATGTGGAGAACTCCAAGGTTCTAGCTAGTGTGAGTGGTTACCTATGCTGGGGTGGGCTTTCACTGATGCAGCTGCATTTGGGTTGTCCCTGCTTCTGTTGGCATTCCTCATTCATACTCTTACAAGTCTCCCCAGACAACTCACTGATTCATCAAGCTGGACCTTGATGGTCAAAACTACTTTGCTTTATGGAAGGTTTCCTATTAAGGGTTTAGACATTTGCATTGTGTCTTCTCAGCATACGTGTCATATAAAAGCGAGCTGGGTAGCAAGCCCCAGCCATCTGTTCCTTCCACTTCTAATATTTTAGAACCATAAGTGTGCGCCACCACTTCCTGCATGTATGTCTCCGCATCATGTGTGTACTTGGTACCCACAGAGGTCAGAAAAGGGCACCAGATCTCCTGGAACCAGAGTTGCCATCAAGCAAACCTGGGTCCTCTGCAAGAGCAGCCAGTGCCCTTACCCGGCAAGCCATCTCTCCAGCTCCTGACATTTGTCATTTGTGTTCTGTGGATTGAAGTGAGCTTCATACTTGAAAGGCTAGCACTTTAGCAAAGAAGCTATCCTCGAGTTCTTGTTTACTTTTGTAAATTGAAGAATTAAAGCACATAATTCAGACACCTCAGATGTTATTTCAGATTAAGAACTTGTATCAATTTCATGAATAGTAAACACCAATTATTCTTTGTTGATGATTCTTTCTCAACAAGTTTGGGAGAATTGCATTAATACTAAACCAAATGATTAATTGAACAGACTCTGGGAGTCCTCTTTCCAGCCTAGGTGGCAATTAATCAGGACTATTTGTAGTTTTAATAGCATTGAAGTTCTTTGCTCTATGATTTTGCTTGTCTCAGAGAGTCAGTCATTTTTATATGCAACATTGCAAAGAATGGACCCAGAAACTTAAATTTAATTTTCTCTGGCTCATCTCTAAACAGTGCTCCTGGAGAATGAATGCATTGTGTCATTGAATGTGGGACTAGCCTTAAAGTTGCAGGTTTCTGAAACTGTTCACAGGGATTTCAAAAGGAGGATGGGTACTTGAGCCATAAGCAGCACAACCTTAAACAATAGTAGATCATTATCCTGATTAAATAAGACATAAGAGCTTCAGACAAATGGGCAAAACATAAAAGAGCAAATACCATATAGGCCTTAAGTATAATACAATAAAATTTACATTGGAAACTATTACCTATAGTGCAACACCCAACCTCAAAAAGAACTGTTTATGTTTTAAAAATACTGATATTTTTCCATTCCCAAGTTCCCTGCAGTTCTTGTAGAAGAAGAAATAAAGATAGCTTTGAAACACATACATACCTCTCTCTCTTTCTTTCTCTCACACATGTACACACACACACACACACACACACACACACACACACACACACACACAGACACTACATACAGATACACACACACCACACACATACCTCACACATACACACCCAGGTACATACACTACTCAAATACACAAAGAGAGAGAGAGAAGGGGAAAGAGAGAGAGAGAGAGAGAGAGAGACCCTGTGATACTATAATGGAATCTCAACATTTGCAAAGCCTGTGCAGACAACAGACAGGCTGTGCCAGGCAGAAGCTGCTATGCAGCTGAATCTTGTTTCTCTTCCACTTTTTGAAAAAGAGAGCAAAGGTCTATTATCAAAAGACGCTTTGAAGCTATCACAGTGTATCTCCTACAACTTAAAAGGCAGAACTAGAAGAGACTGATGTCAGGGTAGAGCCATGTACGAGGTAAAAGTCTATCAAGTAAATGGTAGAGTGGGGTAGAGACAGAAGAAGCCCGCTCCATGCTGGGCTCTTTGCACAATTTGCACCTCCTCATTTCCAAGCTGCTGCATTTAATGTACCAATCTACTGCTTATAAATCCTGGTGCTCTCTGTGATTAAAATGCAGTCTTTTTTGTTTGTTGTTTGGTTTGTTTTTTGAAGAAAAAATTTCTTTGGTTTCAGGTAGTAACACAAGGAATCTTTCTCTTTTTATATATGTAGATTCATGCTGTGATTTGGATCTAGAAAATTCCTTCAAAGTTCGTATGTTAAAGGTTTGGTCCTGATTTTACTCAAATCAGGGGCTGGAACCTTATGAGGTGAGTTTCAAGGTCACATAGGCATGCTTCAAAGGGAACTTGTTCTCTAGAGTCCGTTCTTTGCTTCTTACCATGGTGTGAGCTGTTTGTTCTATCCTGCAGCCATACCTTAATATGCTGCCTCACCACAGGCCCAAAGCAACAGGGCTAGTCTATATGGACTGGAACCTTGAAAACCATGAGCCTAAATAAAACTTTTATTATCTCAGTTATTTGTTACATTGTTTGAACTATGAGTGGCATACCTCATACCTTGAAAAATAAGCCATAAACCACATTAACAGTGAACAATCAGGAGTCATTTTATTGCTATGTTCCCTTAGGAGTGTATTAAGGAACCTTTCCCCTAAGTCCATGACCAGTTAAATCTCAGATTGGGTGACTTTTGCAGTGTGAGACATGGATTCCATCTCGTAAAAGGAACCTTACATCCTAGTAAAAAATGGTGGATTGCACCCATAATATTTTGCCACTATTACATCAATATATATTAAAGAGAGGTTGCTGTTAGAAGTCATAGGGCTTGTAGTTGGGTTATATTGATGATTACCCTTCTCTTCCTTTAGCGTGCAGAGTACCTTTCTGTACCATGAACATTGACTAGTAGGAGTTAAGCTCATCGTTAGGTACCAGCTCAACTTCTACATGTCTAATGCTGTCAATACTTGTTCTCTTCAGCAATTAGACCTTACCATCAGGTTATAGAGAGCTCTGACAATAGCTTTTGATGTTTGGGGGACGCTGTGGGACCTTTTTGTCTAGGAACTCAACAAAATGTGACTCATTCCTAGCACTGGATGTTTTACTTTGTGGCGTAATGTTACTAGTTGGGACACTGTCTCCCTTATTATTTGGTAAATCTATTTAGATTCCTTTTTTACATATATTTTGGGAAGCATCTATAATTTAAGGTTTCCATATGGTTTTTCAGGCCTTTAGAATTAGTTGGATCCCCCCATATTCTCTCCTTTACCTTTCTCTCCTATCTCTCTCTCTCTCTCTCATATAATCACTTTATTCTGCTTCCCCCTTTGCATCTCCATAGCACTTTATTTTATTTCCCCTTCCTAAGAAGACCTTCTACAACATCGCCATCCCTTATTCTGTGGTTATTTGGAGTGTAGCACACCCAACATCCATAAGAGAAAGCATACAATATGTGTCTTTTTGTGTCTGGGTTATCTCAGTCAGGATGGCTTTTTCCATAGCTCCATCTATTTACCTTGAACTTCATTTTCTTAAAAGCTACATAATATTCCATTGTATAACTGACACATTTTCATTATCCATTCTTCCATTTATGGATATCTAGACTGATTCCAATTTCTGGCTATTATAAATACAGAAGCCATAAACACGAATGAGCAAGTACTTCTGCAGCAGGATGCAGATAATTTTTGGCATATATCCAGACACAAGAGTGAAGTTATAGAGATTATGACAGCACACACAAGCCCTGTGCAGGGTCCTGTCTGGCTAGAACCTGTGCAGGGCTTGTGTGTGTCTGGAAGATGCTCTTTTCTTGGTGTCATCTGTCTTCTCTGACTCTAAAAGTTTTTCTTCTCTTCCCCATAGCTCCGAATCTTGAGGAGCGGGGCTTGATGAAGACAATCCATTTAGGACAGAGTGCTCCAAAGTCTCTCACTGTCCGCATATTGTTCATTTATGAGTCTCTGTGTTAATTCCCTTGTATTACAAGAAGAAGCTTCTCTGATGTGGGCTGAGTGAGGCACTGATTTATGGGCACAGCAATGTGTCATCAATAAAACAACTTCACATGCTAGTGATAACATGAGGAAAAAGGAATACTGTTGCTAGTAGAGATTAAATACTGGTACATGTACTGTGGAAATCAATGTGGCTATTCCTCAAGAACCTGGGAGTTTCCTACCTCAAGATCCAGCTAGATCACTCTTGGGCACATGCTCAGAAGTGTTTGGCCAACATAAAACTAACTCAACTTTATTTTTTTTGTGTGTGTGTGATTTTTTTGTTTTGTTTTGCCTCTTTGGGGGTGGGGGCCATGTTTGACTTGTTTCATTTCCATTTTTGTGTTTTTGTCGGGCTGTTTTGTTTCTACTTTGTTTTATTTCTTGAATAAGCAGGAGGGAGATAGAGGCCATAAAGTTGGGTAAATAGAGAGGTGGGGAGAATTTAGGAGGAGTTGAGGGGAGAAAAACATAATCAAAACATATTGTTTAAAAATTTTAATTAAAATTATAATAAAGAAAAAACAATTAACAGCCATTAACAATGATAATCCAAGGACTTTGGTCCGGAATTTCCCCACCAGTTAGGGAGAACACTAGATTACATACACACACACACACATACACACACACACATACACACACACACATACACACACACTCATATACATATATGTATTTGTTCCTGATCCTGCTATTTTGTTTTTAGATAAGGAGCTGGTCATTAGTAATAAGGCAGTGAGATATATTATAGGACAGTTTAAGAACTGCATGTAATGATGCATGAAAAATATTTAGTATAGTTCCCAACACTTAAGAGGACTTAATGATTAAGAAAAATCTGGAGAAACGTTTGAGTCAAACAGAATTTTGGACCAGCCTGTAAACATTGACAAGTCATCAGATCTGTGACCTGTGTTCAGTACACAGCGTCCAGTACACAGGACGCTGAGCATATGCCTGCAAGTAGCAGTGAATCCAGGAGGCAGGTATCACCCGAGTGCAGGCAGCAGGTGCTATATTTGACTGCATTGCATCCCTTTTGTCCAAATGTCACAGAACCTCATTAACATGAGCTGGGCCTTTTTTCTTTCTTTCAGACACCTTAGGAGAAACTGACCTTTGTGGTCCCAGTGATATCCGAAGAAAGGTAATTAATTCTCTAGTAACAGTGTCCTAGACACTTTCCATGACCCACATACGACCATACTCCTAGAAAATGTTTCTTTTTGTGTCTGTAACAAATTCCTGCTTTGTTAGGCAAAGGTATACTTTTCCATTTCTGTGTTCTGTCATTGAAAGAACATGATATCTGGGTCTAAACTACACTGGATAGATAGCGCTTCATGTTTTTAACATAACCCTCAATCCCCAGTGTTTAAAACCACACACACACACACACACACACACACACACACACACACACACACACATTTTAAACTTATTCATCTGAAGTCTAGGTCAGGATTCCTGGTCAGTGACTAAGTCTCTTTGAAACAGTTCACAGTCTTGGGGTGTCCCACTGAGGTCATTTTATTGGAAACATGGTTCTCAGCTTGTGCTGCTGCAGGGAAGTGGGAAGCCTTTAGGAGTCAAGGTCTGAAGAGGTAGATCACAGCAGACATGGTCCTGAAGAAGACACTGGGACCTTAGCCCCTTCTTTCTCCCTGTGATTCCTGGCTGTGAATAACTCCTCAGCCATACACTCCCCAGCACGATGTACCTGATGTACCTCTTACTATGGCTTGGAACAATGAGACCATGCTTGAAACATTTGAAGCCACATGGAAAAAAAAAATCTCTTCCCTTTCACATTTATTTTCTTGGGTTTTACTGTGACTACAGAAAGCTGACTTACACAGTGATTCAGTACTCAGTCCCCTTCTTCCATGAGCAAAGAACTCCCAGATTAGTAATTTTCCATGACAAGTGAGTGGAAAGAAGGAGAGCCCTGATGGAGCCTGGCTTTCAAGCTGATACCAATTTGATAATGTGTCATTTCACAAAACTGCATAACCAGGGCTCTGGGAAATGTAGCCTAACTGTGCGACCACGGGGATGTGGTGCCAGTTATGATGGTTGTTTATAAAAGACAGGATCTGCTGCCAAACAAGCCTGGGGACAGCTGCAGCTCTAATAAGCAGCATGCATACACTGTGTTGTGGTCTTCGAGTCTCCCAGGATTCCTGCATGGGAACCTTAAGTCCTAAGTTGCATATTTGTGGCATTTTGGGGTAGGGTCTTCGGGAAATAAGAACAGGTATGGATGGGTTCCCCATAATAGGATTCATGACAAAATGGAGAGAGTTCTGAGATGGTAGCACGGTCGTTTTGTCCTGCCATGTGAGAGCCTCCATTGTGTTGTGATCAACAAGAAAGTCCTCACTGGCGTCAGCACTCGATACTGCACTGACATCTGTAACTATGAATCAAGTAAACCTATCCTAAGAAATTATAGCATCTGTAGCATTCAGCATAACGTACACCCAAATACAGATATATGTGTAGCATTCATATGACACATTATCTGTTAAGAATACACACACACACATACACACACACACACACACACACATACACATGCACTCACTCATTTATACACATGCATGCACGCGCAAGAAAATAATGAAGCTTGTGGAAAATAGTTGGAAGCAGGAAAGTCATGTTCATACTTAAAAGTGGAATGCCCTGTGTATGAAAATTATTTTCTTTAAGTATCAAAATATAAACAATGCCTTCTTTGATGGGGAAAGAGGCATGGTCTCCAAATAGGCTGTGCAAGCGATAGAAAGAAAAGGCTGGCCAAGGCACAATGATTCAAATGCTGTTGCTGTAGGAAACATTGTCTCCTAGAAATATTGCATTGCACTTTTTTTCCGCATACACATACGTGATAAATGTTTTGTTGAGTCACTAAGTGTGCTTGAATGGCTTTTGGTGGAGTATTTCATACAATGAATATCCAGGATGGACGGTTCCCCTTAGACAACTTCATCTTCCTATGGTGACTTTTCAGAGTTTACAAACCCTTATTTATACTTTTAATAAACCTCAGAATTTAACATATTGGAAAAAGTGATATCATATGGTTTTAATCTCCCTTTCCAGAGAGACAAGGAGTATTTCTCAATTCATCTAAGTTTTCTTTTATGCTACTTAATGTGGTTTTGACATTATTTTTATATTTATTCACATTTATCTACTAGTAAATTTAGACATGTACCTTATTCTTCAAAGGTTCTCTTTTTTCTTGAAAGATTATGATAAATGCTATTGTTATCTGAAGATTATCAAGTATTAAGTGAGATAATTTATACAAAAACATGAAGAATAGTTCCTGGCACAGTCACAGTTGTTAATAACTTAGGGAAATTGAGTTAGCTGCTAGGCTTATTTAATTTTATTTACTTCATCATTTATAAAAAGTTTTACCTGCTTTTCTAGATACATAAGGAGTTTCTATATTCATTAGATTTATCATTTACTAGATTATGAATATTTTAGTAGTATAGTAGGTGACTGTGCTCGCTAGTTTTATGTCAACTTGACGCAAGCTAGAGTCACTGGAGAAGAGAAAGTCCCAACTGAGAGACTGAGAAAATGCTTCTGTAAGATCAGGTTGTAGGCAAGCCTGTAGGGCATTTCTTAATTAGTGACTGTGGGGGAGGGGCAATCCATTGTGTGTGGGGGGCATCCCTGAGGAGGAAGCAGGCCGAACAAGCCATGGAGAGCAAGCTAGTAGGTAGCATTCCTCCATGGTCTATGCATCAATTCCTGCATCCAGGTTCCAACCCGGCTTGAGCTCCTGTCCTAAATAATAATAATAATAATAATTATTATTATTATTATTGTTATTGTTATTGTGATAGATTAGTTGGCGTATTATTGCATGTGTTTTGGGGAAGACTGTGGAAGAACTTTGAACCTTTGGACTAGAAAACCCATTGAGTGTTGAGAGCTCAGTGAGCTGTTCTATAATAGATTGGAAGATAAGAATGTTGAGAACAATGCAGAAGGTGGAGGCTTGTGAAATTTCAGAGAGAAGTTTGAATACTTTACCAGGGCCAATTGTTTTTTTTTTAATTTTAATTTTATTTTTATTAATTACAGTTTATTCACTTTGTATCCCAGCTGTAGCCCCCTCCCCATCCTCTCCCAATACCTCCTTCCCTCCCTCTTCTTCTCCTATGTCCCTCCCTCAGTCCAATGAGGTCCTCCTCCCCTTCCATCTGACCCTAGTCTATCAGGTCTCATCAGGATTGGCTGCATTGTCTTCCTCTGTGGACAGGTTAAAACTGCATCCCCTGAGGGGGAGGTGATCAAAGAGCAGGCCACTGAGTTCATGTCAGAGACAGTCTCTGTTCCCATTACTAGGGAACCCACTTGGACACTGAGCTGCCATGGGCTACCTCTGTGCAGGTTCTAGGTTATCTCCATGCATGGTCCTTAGTTGGAGTATCAGTCTCAGAAAACACCTCTATGCCCAGATTTTGGTTTTGCTGCTCTCCATGTGAAGCTCCTGTCCCCTCCAGGTATTTTTATCTCCCCCTTCTTCCATAAGATTCCCTGCACTCTGCTCAAAGTTTGGCTATATGTCTCAGCATCTGCTTTGAAAGCCTGCAGGGTAGAGTCTTTCAGAGGCCCTCTGTGGTAGGCTCCTGTCCTGTTCCCTATTTTCTTCCTCTTCTGATGTCCATCCCCTTTGCCTTTCTGAATGAGGATTAAACATCTTACCCAGAGTCCTCCTTCTTGATTAGCTTCTTTAGGTGAACAGATTTTAGTATGTTTATCCTATATTACATGTCTAATATCCACTTATGAGTGAGTATATACCCTGTATGTCTTTCTGATTCTGGGATAACTCACTCAAGATGATCTTTTCTAGTTCCTACCATTTTACCTGCAAATTTCATGATTTCCTTGTTTTTAAATTGTGAGTAGTATCCCATTGTATAAATGTACCACAATTTCTGTATCCATTCCTCAACCGAGGGACAACGGAGTTGTTTCCAGCTTCTGGCTATTACAAATAAAGCTGCTACAAACATGGTTGAGCAAATGTCCTTGTTGTATACTTGAGCATCTTTTGGATATATGCCTAAGAGTGGTATAGCTGGATGTTGAGGAAGCACTATTCCTAATTGTCTGAGAAAGCACAAGACTGATTTCCAAAGTGGTTGTACAAGTTTACATTCCCACCAGCAATGGAGGAGGGTTCCTTGTAGAAAAATGCAAATGGATTCATACTTATTGCCCTGCACAAAACTAAAGTCCAAATGGATCAAAGACCTCAATATAAAACCAGACACACTAAACCTGTTAGAAGAAAAAGTGGGGAAGAGCCTTGACCTCATTGGCACAGGAGACAACTTCCTGAACAGGACACCAATAGCACAGGCTCTAAGATCAACAATCAATAAATGGGACCTCATGAAACTAGAACACTTCTGTAAAGCAAAAGACCCTGTAGTCACAACAAAACAACTGCCTAAAGATTGGGAAAGGATCTTCACCAACCCTGTATCTGACAGAGGGTAATATCCAGAATATATTAAGAACTCAAGAAGTTAAACAGCAACAAATCAAGTAATCCAATTAATAAACGGGGTACAGAGCTGAACATAGAATTCTCAATAGAGGAATATCGAATGGCAGATAAACATTTAAAGAATTGCTCAATGTCCTTAGTCATCAGGAAAATGCAAATCAAAATGACCCTGAGATTTCACCTTACACCCATCAGAATGGCTAAGATCAAAAACTCAAGTGACTATCCATGCTGGAGAGGATGTGGAGAAAGAGAAATTTTGGATTTTTAAGGAGACTGGATATTTTAAATAAACTGAACTTTCAATATGTTTGAACTTGAAGTTATGTTTTTAATGTGAGATCTTGGGGTGAATAAGTGGCTTAATTTTGATGTGTCAAGTTGATGAGAGGTCATTTGTATTGGATAGTTTTATGTCAACTTGACAGAAGTTATAGTCACTGGAGAAGAGGGAGACTCAATGGAGAAAATGACTCTATTAGATCATGCTGTAGGCAAGCCTGTAAGGCATTCTCTTAATTAGGGATTGATGTGGGAGTAACCAGCCTATTGTGGGTAGAGCCAACCCTGAGTAGGTGATCATGAGTTCTATAAAAAGGCTGTTGAGCAAGCTAGTAGGTGTAATCTAATAAGCAACACTCTTCCATGGTCTTTGCATTAGGTACTGCCCCCAGGTTCCCACTCTCCCTGAGTTCCTATCTTTACTTCCTACAGTGATGAAGGACAATGTGGAAGTATAAGTCAAAAAAAACCCTTCCCTCCCAAAATTGATTTTGGTCATGGTGTTTCATCATAACAATAGCAACCCTAACTAAAACAGTAACTGTCACAGGCATTAGAAAACATCACAGACATTTGTGTTTTTGTTTCTAATACTCAAGCTTTATTGAATCCTTCCATTATCACATTGGCTTAAACTTCCAGAATTGTACAATCTAGTGGACAGGATAACATCCGGGCCTGTCTCAATCGTGGGCTATGAAAGAGGACATCTACTTTTTCTGGGCATATGTGATACTTATGATAATGGAGTAAATTTTGAGTTGAAGATGTAGTTCAGTGGTTGAGCATTTACCTGCATGCACAGATATTGCAACCCTAAGTTTGAACCTGAGAGTTGACAAAGAAAACAAGGAACACTTTCTTCTTTCCATGTGGAATTACTTTTGTAATATTGAAAAAGTTATGACTATTATTCTAAGTTGTTTTTCAGGAACATATTATAGGTGTAATGGTTTTACATGGTTTTGATATAATTTTATTTTGGCAAGTTAATAGATTTCTTATAGAATTTTTGCATAGATGGGGTAAAACTTGGTTTTAATGTATTCTTGCAATAAACTTCTAGGCTTCATTTATCAACATTAATCTAGAGCAACTGGATCTATATACATAAGGATGATTTAAAGTTCAATATTTGTCAGACTTTGGAATTGAATTCTTAAAGAATTCATTACATTTTGAGATTTCTCGTGTATATTCTAAAAGTGTTTACATAATAGAGGGAAGATGTTTCTTAACAGTTGAAATATCCCATAAGTCTGTCAGGAATTGACATGTTTTCTGAGAGAAACTATCCACCATCATTTTTTTCTCTCTTCTAAGGTCATTATTTCATTCATGTCTTTCTTTGATCTTCAATCACTTTAATTTAACCACTTTAATCAGTGGACTAGGGAAAGAGCATGGGAGAAGAAGAGGGAAGGAGGTGGGATTGGGAGGAGATGAGGGAGGGGGCTACAGCTAGGATACAAAGTAAATAAACTGTAATAAATTAAAAAAAATAAAAAAAACCTTAACATGATTATCTCCATGCATGGTCCTTGTTTGGAGTATCAGTCTCAGAAAAGACCCATGTTGGATTTTTTTGGTTCTTTTACTCTCCTTGTGGAGCTTTTGTTCCCTCTAGGTCTTTCTATCTCCCCCTTCTTTTATAAGATTCCCTGCACTCTGCCCAAAATTTGGCTATGATCTCAGCATCTGTTTGGATAACTTGCTGGGTAGAGTCTTTCAGAGGCCCTCTGTGGTATGCTCCTGTCCTGTTCCCTGTTTTCTCCCTCTTCTGATGTCTGTAGCCAGTTTTCATGAGACCTGATATGCTAGGGTCAGAGGGAAGGGGTTGGTTCCCAGATGTTGGAACTGTTTAGGAAGGAATAGGAATCATAGCCTTGTTGGAAGAGGCATGTCACCAGGGATGGACTGTGAAATTTCAAGAACCCATGACATTCTCTGTTAGAGATCCCTCTGCCTCATGCTTGTGGATCAGATTTAAACATTCAGCTACAGGGCTGGTGCCATTTATGCCTACCTGCTTCCATGATTCCCTCCATGATGCTCACAGCCTCATCCTCTGCAATTGTAAACCCCAACGCACTATTCCTTCTTTAAGTTCTTTTGATGATGGGGCTTAGAAAAGTATACAATACAACATTTTTGCTTTCGAAATGGCAACATCCTAAGCACAGCATTTCTGAAGCCACAAGATCCCTGATGCTCCAAGCCTCTTCTGTGTTTCTGTGCATGTACTAAAATTACATTAATATTAATAAATCCAAGTTGCACTCCATGACTGCATTGCTCAAAACATTAAATGGTTGTTTACTGCTTAGAGAATTTTGTGAAAATTTCTCCAAATATTATTCTGTTTCCTAGCCTTGCGTTTGTACCATATCTTCCAATTGCTCTAAAATGTATTTTAACTACGTTGCATTTTGCAACATGCTCTAAATTGTTCTGTGTACTGCTATTTTATACTGCCCAAATTGTCCTTATATCTTAAACCTTATCACGAGAAAATTTCTGTTTCATTTTGATTAAATATATGTACCTTTCTCTGAGTTCTTGAAGAATTTTGTCTGTATCATTTTTAAAAACTGGGTTTCTCTCTTGTCTTTTATTCTTTTCATCCTATTCAAAAAAAACAAGATCTCATCTTACTCATCTTCATAAGGCTCCTGCAGAGCCAAGGATTCTTTTAATTTACTGAGCACCTGCTGATTGCCAATAGACAGCATAAAGGGTAGATTAGCAATAATAAGTCAATACTTGGTGGAGAAACTTATTAATTTCATTGTGTGTATGAGGATGGGAAACTCAGCAAAAATTGTTGTGGTGTGTTGGTATAATATTCTTGTGGAATGTATACAATTTACCCTTGTTCATTCAAATGCTCATTTCTCTTCCCCACTATCTGATTTCAATCCAGACATTGCATTGTGAAGTTTATTCTAAGCATCACCTGTCTCAAGTTTTTGTAAACATGCCATCATTTGCTTTCTGTATTTTCAATAAAAAAAAACCATCCAATACTGAGCAATGGAGAGAATAGGGTAGAATATCCTGGTCTGGAGGGGAGAAGAAAGAAGTGAGTGGGAGGAGTCAAAGAGAAGAGATATGCAGGAGAGGACTTGGAATCATGAAGATAGATGAACTGGAACTAAGATATGACTCTAAGAGAGTGTAATGTGGGAAATCTGAACAGGAGGAAACTATGTGGGCTTGGAGGTTTAGGATGGTGTAACTATTGCCCAGCATTGTGCTCTAGGTTAATTAAATAAATCCTAGTTTCTGTGTGGTGATTTGGGTATACAGCTGGTTTAGGAATAACAACTGTTTAGCTAAATAAAAAATCAATAATAAATATTAATAATCAATAACAGTGGTGGAACTAGAAATCTAATTTTGTTTCATTAGCAAATACTGTCATAAAACCAGACAAGAGAAACAGGATCTTCTGGAATATCATGGTATCCTTATATTGAGGACATCATCAGAATCTGGGGAATAAAGTTTGGATATTTGGGATATGAATTTTGGAATTTCTAGCATTTTTCTTCTCAGGACTGGTTGTGTTTACTTCTGAGTTTAACACATTGGTGTGGTATTCTGTGTTTTTGATGCATTATTAACACTTGCTGGTTGTTCTGAAAAAACACTGTATGCTATTCAGTTTAGTCACCTGAAAGCTTTAGACTAGGAAGCATTACTTGAGCAAGTCAATCACTGGACCAGGGAATGGCTGGTTAGGAAACCTTGGCAGCCAGTGACATTTATGAGCACACTCTGTGAACATCACCACAAAAGCCCTTTAATGAGAACAAGAGACCATTTGTTCTTGTCCATTAAACACTTTCTATAATGAATATTTATGGTTGGTTTATGTAGCACCTATCTTTTATTTTCAGAGGCCAGAGTAGACATGGCTCATGTTCATTGCATGGACCACATGGAAGAGAAAATGACTCTATCAGGGCATCACCATCTTATATACTTGGAATCCAGGCTAATCTTTTGAAGGTATTAGCGATTATGCCATGTTGCCTATTGGAATGGATATTAAATCTAAATTTTTCAGCAGTATAATGCCTTAGAAAGTGATTTTTCCTCTCTTGTATAAAATAGGGCATGGTAGATAAAGTTAGATAAGATTTTTCTTGATTAAAAATTCTGAGTTTATGCTGGCCATGCTGAGATATAAAGATTCAAGAACGTTCAGTGTATGAACATCTGTATAAGCTGTGAACAGAAGTTTGTTATGAAAATTCTTGAGTTCTAGGAAGAGATAGTAAATATGTGAAATAATGTCTTCAGTACTTAAATTATAAATAGTAAGTCAATTAAATACCATTTTCAAGACAGAGTTCTTGAGGATATTTGACTAAGTCAAGAAAGTCAAGGCTAGGAGGAGGGGCAAGATGGCAGCACCGGGAGGACTCTCATTCTAAGCAGCAGCAGCAGGATCAGCACAGTGACCAGTAATCAGAACTCGTGGCCATAAAACACAGTCATTGTGTTTCCCAGGTGAGAGGATACCCCACCGTGGGGGATTCAATCAGCTTTTAACTCACCCAGCTAAACTGCGGAAGAGATCCCGGTTCTGCCAGAAGCTTGGCTGCCGGCCGCCAGCCCCAGCCCCAGCCCAGAGCCACAAGCCAGTGTCTCTGGTCAAGGTGCCAGACTGAACCGGGCTCACCACACTATCAGAGACTGGAATTTTCAGTCCAGAGATAACCCCAGGGTACAGGAAACGATTGGGACCGACCTTAGGTCACCCAGACATCCCCTGGAAAAGACTCGGGTTCCACGGGCACCCCAGGAGCCAGCCGGGAGCCAGAGCCCGATACCCAGGCTCCAGCACAGAGCCCTGTCTGCCTGCGCGCCTGATTCGCCGCCTGAGATAGAACTGTGGGCACCAGAGCACCAGCGAATGAGTTTCACTTTCTGATCTCAGAACACTCAGCCGACACCCCCAGCCTGAAAACGTCCCCGGAAAATTACCCAGCTTAGGGAGGCACCCAGGCTCCCAAAGGCCGCACAGGCAGACACAGGCAGTTTCTGTGCACCAGACAGCTGGCAGAGACTGAGCCACCATCACTCAGCTATGCTCCAGGCACAGGCAGTTTCTGCGGCCAGCCAGATGGCGGACACTGAGCAGTGTGCACCAGGGCAAAAAAGACACTGGGAGTCCATGTCTCCAGAGAATCCACAGGGAAGGAAGGAAACTGTACTGACTTAAATCACCCAATCCTTCCCTAGAAAAAGTCTAGCAGTCTAGCAGACCAGTGGGGCCATCACTAAGCTGTGCTCCAGACATAGGCACAAACAGTTGCTGCTCGCGTGATGTCCAACTGGGTCACAGCAGCTGATCATTAAATTTACAACAAGAAACCCAGAAACAGGGCAGCTGCCCTCAGGACTTCCCTGGGTGAGAGGAAAACCCTCTCGACTAACAAAGACCACAGTTACCACTCAGGTCTATATCCCTGAGGTGAGCAACTCCTGAAAAAACACCAGCCATCCAGGGACTATACCCAAAAAGCTGAGAAGACATCCTTCAGGAAAAACCAGCTTTCTGCAAAGGGGATTCTCTCCACCACAGGATCCCCAGGAACCACCAGAAAATAACCCCAAACACCTAAGATAGCACAATGGGTAGAGGCCAGCGTAAAAGCTCAAGCAACAAAAGACAGAGCAATATGGCATCTCCAGAACCCAGTTACCCAGGGGCAAGTAGCCCTGGACACCCCAGCATAACTGAAATCCAAGAAGATGACCTAACAACTATGTTCATGAAGATGATAACAGAGGAAACAAATAAGATACATAAAGACATAGAGGAAGATAAACTCAAACAGAATATTGCCATCCGTAAAGAAATAGAGGAAGCTGCAGCCAAACAGTTTATGGCCTTTAGAAAGGAAATGCTTAAAGCACTGAATGAAATAAAAGAAACAGAGTTAAAGGAACTAAAAGAAAAACAGGAAAGTACAATCAGACAGGTGAAGGAAGTAAAAAAAACAACTCAAGACCTGAAGATAGAATTGGAAAAATTAAAGAAAACACAAATGGAAGAAATAATGGAAAGGAAGAATCTAGGGAAGAAAACAGGAACTACAGAGGTAAGCATAACCAACAGACTGCAAGAGATGGAAGAAAGAATCTCAGGTGTAGAAGATACAGTGGAAGAAATCGATGTATCTGTCAAAGAACATGTTAAATCTGAAAAATTCCTGACACAGACCGTCCAAGAAATCCAAGACAATATGAAAAGACAAAACCTAAGAATAATAGGTATAGAGGAAAAAGAAGACTCCTTCTCCAAGGCCCAGAAAATATTTTCAACAAAATCATTGAAGAAAATTTCCCCAAGCTAAAGGAGAGGCCAATTAGAATACATGAGGCCTACAGAACACCCAACAAATTTGACCAGAAAAGAAAATCCTCCCGCCACATAATAATCAAAACAGTACGTATACAGAACAAAGAAAAAATACTAAAAGCTGCAAGGGAAAAAGGCCAAGTAACATATAATGACAAACCCATTAGAATCACACCTGACTTTTCAACAGAGACTATGAAAGCCAGAAGGGCCTGGACGGATATCATGCAGACCCTAAGAGAACACAGATGTCAGCCCAGGCTACTATACCCCGCAAAACTCTCAGTCCTCATAGATGGAGAAAATAAGATATTCAATGACAAAAACAAATTTCAACAATACCTACAAACAAATCCAGCATTACAGAAGACACTAGAAGGGAAAAAACAACCCAGGAAAACTAGCTACATTCAAGAAAACACAGGAAATAAATAACCTCACTTCAGTAAAACAAAAAGCAACCAAGCACACAACCTGATGGCCACAGCCAACATCAAAATCAAGGGATCTAGCAGCCACTGGTCATTAATCTCTCTCAACATCAATGGACTCAACTCTCCAATAAAAAGACACAGATTAACAGAATGGATACGTAAACTAAACCCAGCAATCTGTTGCATACAAGAAACACACCTAAGACACAAAGATAGACATTACCTGAGGGTAAAGGGTTAGAAGACAACTTTCCAAGCAAACGGACCCAAGAAGCAAGCAGGAGTAGCCATTCTAATATCTGATAAAATAGACTTTCAACCAAAATTAATCAAAAGAGATGGGGAAGGACACTTCATACTCATCAAGGGAAAATTCCACCAGGAAGACATCACAATCCTGAATATCTATGCCCCAAATACAAGAGCACCCACATTTGTAAAAGAAACATTGATAAAATTTAAAGCACATATAGATCCCCACACATTAATAGTGGGAAACTTCAACACCCCACTCTCAACAAAGGACAGGTCAACAAAACAGAAATTAAACAAAGAAACAATGTCTCTGACAGAGGTCATGAATCAAATGGACCTAACAGACATTTACAGAACTTTACAACCAAACACAAAAGAATTTACCTTCTTCTCAGCACCTCATAGAACCTTCTCCAAAATAGACCATATAGTGTGCCACAAAGCAAGCCTCAAGAGATACAAGAAGATTGAAATAATCCCTTGTATCTTGTCTGATCACCATGGAATAAAGCTGGACCTCAACAATAACAGAAATAGCAAAAAGCCAACACACACATGGAAACTGAACAACTTGTTACTAAATGACAGCTGGGTCAGGGAAGAAATAAAGAAAGAAATTAAAGTCTGTCTAGAAATCAATGAAAATGAAGACACAACATACCCAAACTTGTGGGACACAATGAAAGCAGTGCTAAGAGGAAAGTTCATATCACTAAGTGCCTTCAAGAAGAAATTCAAGACAGCTCATTCAAGCACCTTAATGGCTCACTTAAAAACCCTAGAAAAACAAGAAGCAGGCACACCAAGAAGGAGTAGACGGCTGGAAATAATCAAACTCAGGGCTGAAATCAATCAATTGGAAACAAATAAAACAATTCAAAGAATCAATGAAACCAAGAGCTGGTTCTTTGAGAAAATCAACAAGATCGACAAACCCTTAGCCAAGCTAACTAAAAGGCAGAGAGACACCACCCAAATCAACAAAATCAGAAATGAAAAGGGGGACATAACTACAGACACTGAGGAAATCCAAACAATCATTAGGACTTACTTCAAAAGTCTATATGCCACAAAATTTGAAAATCTAAATGAAATGGACAATTTTCTTGATCGATTTGACTTACCAAAGCTGAATCAGGACCAGATAAATCAACTAAATAGTCCTATATCCCTCAAAGAAATAGAAGCAGTCATCAAAAGTCTCCCATCCAAAAAAAGCCCAGGACCAGATGGCTTCAGCGCAGAATTCTACCAGACCTTCAAAGAAGAGCTAACACCAATTCTCTTCAAACTATTCCACAAAATAGAAACAGAAGGAACATTACCAAACTCATTCTATGAAGCCACAGTCACCTTGGTACCTAAACCTCACAAAGACTCAACAAAGAAAGAGAACTTCAGGCCAATCTCCCTTATGAACATTGATGCAAAAATACTTAATAAAATACTTGCAAACCGAATCCAAGAACACATTAAAGATATTATCCACTATGACCAAGTAGGCTTCATCCCAGGTATGCAGGGGTGGTTCAATATATGGAAATCCATCAATGTGATCCACCATATTAACAAATTGAAAAAAAAATCACATGATAATCTCCCTAGATGCTGAAAAAGCATTTGACAAAATCCAACATCCATTCATGTTTAAAGTATTGGAGAGATCAGGGATACAAGGCACATATCTAAACATAGTAAAGGCGATATACAGCAAGCCTATAGCCAACATCAAACTGAACGGAGAGAAACTTGAAGCAATCCCACTAAAATCAGGGACAAGACAAGGCTGCCCACTCTCTCCATATCTCTTCAACATAGTGCTGGAAGTCCTTGCTAGAGCAATAAGACAGTTGAAGGAGATCAAGGGGATACAAATTGGAAAGGAAGAAGTCAAATTATCACTATTTGCAGATGATATGATAGTATACGTGAGTGACCCCAAAAACTCTACCAGGGAACTCCTACAGCTGATAAACACCTTCAGCAAAGTGGCAGGATACAAAATCAACTCAAAAAAATCAGAAGCCCTCCTATATACAAAAGACAAAAGGGCTGAGAAAGAAATTAGGGAAACAACACCCTTCACAATAGCCACAAATGACATAAGGTACCTCGGAGTAACCCTAACCAAGGAAGTCAAAGACTTGTATGGAAAAAATTTCAAATCTCTGAAGAAAGAACTAGAAGAAGATATGAGAAGATGGAAAGATCTCCCATGCTCATGGCTTGGCAAGATTAACATAGTAAAAATGGCCATCTTACCAAAAGCAATCTACAGATTCAATGCAATGCCCATCAAATTACCAACACAATTCTTTACAGACCTGGAAAGAAAAATTCTCAGCTTCATATGGAATAACAAGAAACCCAGAATTGCTAAAACAATTCTCTACAATAAAAGATCTTCCGGAGGTATCTCCATCCCTGATCTTAAGCTGTACTGTAGAGCAGCAGTTATAAAAACTGCATGGTACTGGCATAGAAACAGAATGGTGGATCAATGGAACCGAACAGAGGACCCAGAAATAAACCCACACACTTATGGACACCTGATCTTTGACAAAGACGCCAAAACCATACAATGGAAAAAAGATAGCATCTTCAACAAATGGTGCTGGTCTAACTGGATGTCTACATGTAGAAAAATGAAAATAGATCCATACTTGTCACCCTGCACAAAACTGAAGTCCAAGTGGATCAAAGACCTCAACATAAAACCAGACACATTAAATCGGTTTGAAAAAAAAGTGGGAAATACCCTAGAACTCATTGGTACAGGGGAAAACTTCCTGAACAGAACACCAACAGCACAGGCTCTAAGAGCAACAGTCAATAAATGGGACCTCATGAAACTGAAAAGCTTCTGTAAAGCAAAGGACACTGTCATCAAAACAAAGCGACCACCTACAGATTGGGAAAGAATCTTCACCAACCCTTTATCTGACAGAGGACTCATATCCAGTATATATAAAGAACTAAAGAAGCTGAAAAGCAGCAAACCAAGTAATCCACTTAAAAATGGGGGGGGGAACAGAGCTAAACAGAGAATTCTCTGTAGAGGAATACCAAATGGCAGAGAAGCACTTAAAGAAATGCTCAACCTCATTAGCCATTAGGGAAATGCAAATCAAAACAACCCTGAGATTTCACCTTACACCCATGAGAATGGCCAAGATCAAAAACTCAAGTGACAACACATGCTGGAGAGGTTGTGGAGAAAAGGGAACCCTTCTCCACTGCTGGTGGGAATGTAAACTTGTACAACTACTCTGGAAATCAATCTGGCGCTTTCTCAGACAACTAGGAATAGCGCTTCCTCAAGATCCAGCCATACCACTACTGGGCATATATCCAAAAGAGGCTCAAGTACACAAAAAGGACATTTGCTCAACCATGTTTGTAGCAGCTTTATTTGTAATAGCCAGAAGCTGGAAACAACCCAGATGCCCCTCAACTGAAGAATGGATGCAGAAATTGTGGTACATCTACACAATGGAATATTACTCAGCAATGAAAAATAAGGAAATCATGAAATTTACAGGTAAATGGTGGGATCTGGAAAGGATCATCCTGAGTGAGTTGTCCCAGAAGCAAAAAGACACACATGGTATATACTCACTCATATAGACATACAATATAGAAAAAACTCACTAAAACCTGTGCATCAAAAGAAACTAAGCAAGAGAGAGGACCCTAACTAAAATGTCCAGTCCCCATCCAGAAAGGCAAAGAGGATGGACATCAGAAGAAGAAGAAAACAGGAAACAACCTAGGAACCTACCACAGAGGGCCTCTGAAAGCCTCTGCCCTACAGACTATCAAAGCAGATGCTGAGCCTGATGGGCAACTGTTGGGCAGAGTGAATGGAATTTTAGGTAAGAACTGGGAAATAATAAGAGCTGGAGAGGACAGGGTCTCCACAAGAAGAGCAACAGAACCAGAAAATTTGAACACAGGGAACTTCCCAGAGACTCATACTCCAACCAAGGACTATTCATAGAGATAACCCAGAACCCCTGCACAGATGTAGCCCAGGGCAGTTCAGAGTCCAATTGGGTTACATAGTAATGTGAAGAGGGACTGCCTCTGACATAATCTGATTGGCCTGCTCTTTGATCACCTCCCTCTGGGGGGGAGCAGCCTTACCAGGCCATAGTAGAGGACAATGCAGCCACTTTTGATGTGAACTGATAGACTAAGATCAGAAAGGAGAGGAGAACCTCCCCTATCAGTGGACTTGTGGAGTGGCATTCATGCAGAGGGAGGAGGGAGGGTGGGATTGGGAGGGAGGGGCTTATGGGGGGATGCAGAATGAATAAAGTGTAATTGATGAAAAATAAAAAAAAAACACAGAAAAGAAAAAAAAAAGAAAGTCAAGGCTAGTTGACTGTACTGTTTTAATAGGAGAGTTAGGTGGCACCTATAGGCTTAGATTTTTCATCAAACCTATTTTATTTAGGGTTCTTAAGCACTTTTACCTCCCTTCCATCACCACCCCTTCTCTGGCAACCTTAGGTAAGAGATTAGTAGGGATAAGAGCTGTAGACCTCTCTTATCTACTTCCTGCTGATTAGGGTCAATGGATCCTTAGGGGATTACCAGACTTTGTTGTCAGGATACTAGCAGTCCATTCCAAAGGCCAACAGGAAACAGTGAAAGCCATAAGGAAATATCGCATGACCAAATTCAGTCTTTAAAGAAACCAGAAATGTCCACTTCAAATGATGCTGGACATAGATGCAAAATTATATAGCTTCTAAAATGGCTATTCTTTGAATCTCAAATGTCTCCCCAAATTTTACATGATATAAGGCTTAGTCACTAGCCCATAGTACTACTGGGAGATGGTGTTGCTTTTAGAACCCAGGGGAAAAGTAAGTCACTAGGCTTGAGTCTTTGGGTGATTACTGAGATCTCAGTTTCCTTGTCTGTTTGATTCTTGGCTACCTTGACATGAGTACACATCCTAACCATGAGGCTAACCTCACACACTTCTAAGAACAATAACACTAACTGAACATTAACTAAAGCATCTGAAACCAAGAGTCATAAAAATCAGTCCACTTTAACATGTTCTGAAGGATTTAGAATATTTTGAAATAGAAGTAAAAATAAAATTCAACTTAAATCATATAAAAAGTTAGGGAATTCATTTAAAATGCTATTTACTATTCCCCTAAACTACATCTTTAAAAAAGTAGATATACATATGTATATCCAAGTGTATATGTGTGTAGTTTAATATGCAAATAAACTTTAAATATTTCTCAACATAACTTGGATATAATGGAATAAAGAGAACTATTCCTATTATTTTATACACTGCGGAATAATGTATACAAATGGAATGATAGGAGAAATGGGAAAAGGGAGTTCTTTAGGGAAGACGGAGAATGGTAAAGAGGAATGGCAAGAGTTAAGTGATCTGGTATCTGGTAGGTGAAATGGAGATGGGGGTCTTTGTGAAGGGAGTAGATAAATATAGAAGAAAAATAGAGGTGGGTAAAATAATGATAGGATATCTGAAAAGTCACAAGAAATCATACTGTTCACTACTTACCTAAAAATTTCCATAATGTACATAATCCTGTGTCACTGAAATGTTTTCATCCAGCTATGGCACTCCTTCCAAGAAATAAAGACTACTTTTAAACAACCGCAATACCATACCTGAGATGTCCTCTTTTGAGTTTGCTGGTCAGGAGAACTGTATGAGAGACTCTAAAAACATACAGCCTAATGCTGTTGTCCTTGGTTACCCCCCAGAGGCAGAAAGTGAGCGCTTATTGCTGAGGACACTGTGTGCTTTCAGGAACTGCACCCAGAGATCCCCATGCTAGAACTGTCTTGAATGCCCTCTCCCTGAAGACTAGCTTTTTCTGGTACCAGAAAGAGCCATGCAAGCTTTCAGAGAAGAGGAGCAATTAATAGTCCTACCAAACTACGATGACTATGAACCACGTCAAGGACCAGTGCATCATGATAATCCTAAGGCTGCAGGCATTGCAGTGACCAAGTGAGACTTACAACTCACCGGCTCACCAAGAAGAAACAGTGCCTGGTGCTTGAAACCTAGCTGACTACTTAGGGTTAGAAAAATCATCATCACCAGAGGAGAATCTACAGCCTCTAATTTGCTAAATGAACACAATCCCTAACAATGATCTGTAAACATTTGTCCTTACACCCATTTATGCTTCTCTTACCTCATGCCCATTCATGTGGAGATTAATGCAGATTAGCTTGTTCCCAGCAGTTTGATTAGATACAGAGTGTCCTAGTTTGCTTTCTGATGCTGTGATGAAACATTCTGGATTAAAGCAATTTGAGAAGGAAAGGATCTATTTAGCTTATACCTCCTGAGCACAGTCCATCACAGAGGGAAGTCAGGGCAGGAACTCAAGTTAAAACTCTGGAGGCTGGCACCGAAATAGAGACCATAGAGGAAAGATACTTGCTGGATTGCTCCCCATGGTCTGCTCAGCCAACCTTCCTTTACAACCCAGGACCACCTGTTTGGGATGACCCCTGTGAGCTGGGTGCTTCTATGCCAACCATTTACCAATTAAAATGCTCCTCCCGAATGTACTTACTCTTTCAAGTAGGTTTAATGCTTTCCACATCACTCTATAATTTTGTCAAGTTGACAAAAACACTAAGGAGAACACAAAGTATCCAGTAAGACACTTGCCTAGCACAGCAAGGCTGCTTTCTCCTTCAGGCCCTTTCTTGTGGTGGGGCCTTTTGCTGATTCTGTCTACTTACTAAGTTTTTATTTCACTAGTAGATACACCTGAGCCTCTAATTGTTGATCTATATAGTACTTGTGCATTTAATATTTTAAAAACATACCAAACAGCTTTCCAGAGTGGCTAGACTAGTTTAGATCCAGATTAGCAGTGTATACAGTTTCTCTGCATACGTTTTGGCATTTAGAATTTACATATGTGTGTGTGTGTGTATGGTGTGTGTTTATATTAATTTACTTTTGTAATTCTGATAGCTATGACATTTCATTTTTATTTTCGTTTTCATGTATGTGTATTTATAGTTAAGTACTACCTATCCATCTTACATGTAGAGTGTTTAGGGATTTAAATACTGTATTAATCTATATTTATTTAAACATGGATTCATCAAACATTACTGGGGCACATTCATGTGTGTAAGTTTTCTATTTGGTTCCATTGTCTTCATTTTCCAAAATCAATGTTATCAGGTTTTCTTTAATATTGTTTAGAGTCAATTCTCTCCATTCTACTTTGTCAAGGTTATTTAGCTATTTTAAGTCCCTAAATTTAGAAATTTAATTATAAGATGGCTTATGCCTACAAAACACCTTGCTGTGACTTTGATAAGAATAGCGTTACATCATTTCAGAGTACTGAAGGAAAATCTTCTCCGTTGGATCTTCAAAACTATAGAAATTTTATGTCTCTGCTTTTGTGAGGTGGTTTTTTTTTTCATTCCTTTCATCAGTATTTCCTGATTTCCAACCTACAGACCCTTTGCTTACTTGCTTAGTTTGTACCCAAGTAATTCATTGCCTAGAGCTTTATTATAAATAGAGTTACGATCTTAATCTTGTTATCTATATGTGAATTGTTGGAACACAGACATAAAACAATTTGTATATGTTCTGTGGCCTATAGGAATTTGTTCATTACTTTTAGGAGTTATTTGTAGACTGATTCCTTAGCTTTAAACTTAGTATACAAAGTAACTGATTTAATTAAGGCATTTTTACACATACTTTGCTTCAGTTGTTTCTTCTTCCCTGGCTTCTTTCCACCATTTTCCTGTTCTTCCACTAACATCTTTCAGCCCTAGCTATTTTCCACTCTCATGTCACACATACTCTACCACCTTCTCCTCCCTCTTTAATCCAGTTTCTAGTTTTATGACAACCAAGCAGTGAAAGTTTTTTTTTTTTTTTTTTTAATATGTGTTTTTTTCTTCTTTTTTTCTTTTGTCCTAAATGTGGGACTTGAAAAATGTTTTTAGTTCATCCTCAGTTGAAAACTGACATGCGAGAGGCCATATGATCTTGGTCAGCTGAAAACATATGCGAGGACATGTGATGTTTTGCTGGACGCTGTCTTTTGCAAGGGTTGTAGTTTTTAAATAAGCGTGTATGGACTTTGAGAACGGATGAACAGAAGCTCAGGAACAGGGAGAAAATGCTTTTAGATCTCAATGTTTTGCTTTGGTGGTCTTCATTTTGCAACACTTCACTTCTCAAAGAGAAATGCTCCGGAGAACTTCTCCTGGTGCTCTGACTGAGTCTTGCTGCTTTTGCTGACTGGGACGGGTTTGGCGGATTCTTGCTGTTTCTGCTGAATGACGCTGCCACTGTTGATTTGTGTTGCTGTTTTGTGTTTGCTGTTTGACTGGACTGCTGGAATTTGGACAATGAAGAGTGGAATCATCCCAAGGAGCTATATCTGAAAAGGTTCACAACTCCCTTTTTATAATAACCTTCTTTCTCCTCTACCCCTGGTCAGT
The DNA here is from genome assembly GCF_030254825.1 of Meriones unguiculatus. Lineage (NCBI taxonomy): Eukaryota > Metazoa > Chordata > Mammalia > Rodentia > Muridae > Meriones > Meriones unguiculatus. The sequence goes on from NC_083352.1 coordinate 19,789,353, forward strand.
GGGAAGTAGAAGCATTTAAAAACCCCAAATAAAGTAGGTTTTTGGAAAATGTAAGCCTACACACATAAATAAAAATTTAGATAGGCTCCACATATGAAAGAAAGCATCAGTATTTGTCATTTTCCTTGGTTACCTCATTTAAAATACTCTTCCCAGACTCATTCATTTAAATGAACATTTCATAATTTCATTTTTTTTTGCTAAGGCTGAGTAAAATTCTGTTGTGTATATTTATAACATTTTCATTATTCATTCATCTGTTGATCACAGACATCTGTTGTCACTTGTTTTCTTTATAATAGTCATTCTGACGAGAGTAAGATGAAATCTTAATGTCATTTTAATTTTTATTTCCCAATGGCTAAGGAAGTTGAACAGTTTTAAAAACATTCTCTGTGAGCCTCTGTTTGTGTATGTGCACAATAATGCGTGTGTACACACATGTACAATAATGTGTGTATATGTGTGAGAGAGAGATGGGGGTAACTTATGAAATTCATTTCTCCACATGGGTTCTAGGTATCTAATTCAGATAATCAAGCTTTGTGTTAAGTGCCCTTACCTGCTAGGCCATCTCCCTGTATATGCACAGTTTAAAAATATTTTTTTTAGCAGTTTATATTTCTCCTTTTGAGAACTAGCTATTCGGTTTCTTAGCCTATTTTTATTTATTGGCAGGGAGGTTTATGCTCTTCAAGTTTTGAAGATTTTTATATATGCAAGATATTACTGTCTCATTTGATGCATACGTGACAAAGACATCCTTCCACTTTACATAGGCTTTTTCACTCTGCTGATAGTTTGCTTTGTTGCATGGAAGCTTTTTGGTAGCATGCAATCTCATTTGTCAACTCCTTGGGTTATTTCCTCTGTTGTTAGAGTCCTATTCAAAAATTTCTTGCTTAAGCTGATATTCTAAACTGTCTCTCTCTAGCTGGTTCATTGTTTCAGGATTTAAATTAAGTCTTTGATCCATTTCAGACATGATTTTTGGCAGATGAGAGATAGAAATCTAATTACATTCTCAGAAAGATGGATACCCAGATTTACAAGCATCATGTGTTGAACAGGCTACATTTCCTTCAAAGTATGTTCTTAATGCCTTTGTAACAAACAGGTATCTATTGCCATGTGGGTTTATTCTTGTTTTGTGCCATCACTATGATAACTTCGCCACTGTGGCTGTGCAGTATAACTTGAGGTCAGACATTATGGTATTATAATTTGAGGTCAGCAGTGTTCTTTCTGCTTAGGATGCTTTGCCCATCGGGGATCCTTGTTTCCATGTGAATGTTAAGTTTGATATTTCTTGTTCTTTGAAGAACGGCATTGAAAATTTAATGGGGACTGTATTGAGTTGTAAGATTCTGGGTAGTACAATAATTGTGCGTGTGTGTGGACAGAATTTAACTCTGTCATCTTAACTCTGTAGACTTGCTAGCTTAGAACTCAAAATTTGCCTTGCTTTACCACGCTCCCCTCCCACATGCTAACATGAAGCACAGCATGATTTCAGTATTGATTTTGCTGGTCTAGACACATGGATGATCTTCCCAACACCTACTGTCTTGTCAGTTTATTTTTTCAGTGTTTAAAGTTTTCATCTCAGAGGCCTTTCACTGCCTTGGTTAAATTTATTCCTAAGCACTCTGTTTTGTGGAAAGTGTTGTAAAAGGAGTAGGTTTCCTAATTTTCTAGTCTATTTTTCAGTTACTGACTAATATACATTGATTTATAATCCTGCAGCTTTACGAAGAACATGTTTTAGATCTAAGTGTTTTCTTGTGAAGTTTATGGGATCTTTTAAATAGGATCACATCTGCAAATAGTTTTTTATTCTATTCTTATTGGTATTTCTAAGCCTTTTTTGTGTCTTCTGTTGTCTTATTCCCTTAACTTTAATTTGATCCCTGTGTTGAACAAGAGAAGAGAGAGTAGACCCCTCTGGATTTCCCCCATATTTTAGATGAAAGGCTTAGTTTTCTGTACTTAGTTTACTTAAATGTTGGCTATAGGTTTGTCTTATACAGCTTTTACTATGTTTTTTTGAAACTGTAATTTCTTTAGAAGTTTTGTCATGCTGCCATGTTGAAGCCAATAGTATAATTTATGTGATTAAGTCTATATTGCACAAAACATTTTTTGTTCATGTATGTTGAATCAATTTTGCATCCCTGGAATAAAAGCAAGTTTGCCATGTAAGATATGTTCTTTTTTATGTATTCATGAGTTTTGTCTGCAAGTATTGTGTTGAGAATTTCTTTTTAATTTTAATTTTTCTTTTTTATATTAATTATAGTTTATTCACTTTGTATCCCAGCTATAGCCTCTTTCCTCAATCCCTACTAATCCCACCTTCCCTTCTTCCTTCATCTCCTCCCATGCCCCTTTCCAAGTCCACTGATAGGAGAGGTCCTCCTCCCCTTCTATCTGACCCTAGCCTATCAGGTCTCATCAGAACTGGCTGCATCATCTTCTGTGGCCTGGCAAGGCTGCCCCTCCCACCAGGGGGAGGTGATCAAAGAACCAGCCACTGAGTTCATGTCAGAGACAGCCCCTGCTTCTCTTACTAGGGAACCCATATGGTCACTGAGCTGCCATGGGCTACATCTGTGCAGGGGTTCTAGGTTATCTCCAAGAGTGGGCCTTGGTTGGAGTATCAGTCTCAGAAAAGATCCCTGTGCCCAGATTTTTTTTTTCTCTCCTTGTAGAGCTTCTGAACTCTCCATGTCTTTCTTTCTATCTCTCTCTTCTTCCATAAGATTCCCTGCACTCTGCCCAAAGTTTGGTTATGAGTCTCAGCATCAGCTTTGATACCCTGCTGGGTAAAGTCTTTCAGAGGCCCTCTGTGGTAGGCTCCTGTCCTGTTCCCTGTCTTCTCCTACTTCTGATGTCTATACTGTTTGGCCTTCTGATTGATGATCAAGCATTTTCCCTAGGGTCCTCCTTGCTTTTTTTTTTTTTAATCTTCTTTAGGGCTATAGATTTTGACATGTTTATCCTATATCATATGGCTAACGTGACTTATAAGTGAGTATATAGCATGTGTGTTTTTCTGCTTCTGGGTGTTCATAATATTTTAAAAAATTTTCTGTAAAGAACTTGCAAATAAGAAACATCATGTGGCTAGGTTAACATAGCCACTCAAACATGTACTTTCCCAGACCCGAAGTCTACATGTTGCAATGAATTTCTATGGAGTTTGAGTTGTCATTCTGAAGCTGTAGATTTGCTTTGATTTTATGTGCTCACTATCAGTTACATTTTTAGACACTTGGCTGCAAATAAAAATTTAAATACAAATGACAGAGTTAAAACCAGTAGAACAACCGGCTTTATCTCCTTTTTTTGCAACTTATGTCATTTACCTCATTCTGTCCTTACATATCACCTAATATTATCTATCTTCTTGTTTTCTTCTCTACTTTTCACACTTGTTTACTTATGTGAAAGTATACCGGAGAGGATAAGGTTTGCATGTAGCAGAGAATATGCATTTTTTTTCCCTAGGGTTCGATGACTTCCATTATACATTCTGACTTCATTCATTTTCTTGAAAATTTTGTGACTTCATTTTTCTTTTGAGTATTCCATTTTATATGTGTTCAGATTTTCATTATCTATTCATTTGTTGATGAAAAACTAGATTTTTTTTTCATTTCCTGTTATAGTGAGCAGAGGATCAATAAACATGTGGGTACAAATAGCTCTGTGGTAACGTGAAATTACTAGATTATGTGGTAGTTCTATATTTAAGTTTTGGAGAAACTTCCAAAATAATTTTTATAATGGCTCCATTAATATGCCTCTCCAACAGCAGTGAAGAAGGGCTCCTTCTTCTCATGTATGCTTTCAAGCGCATTGTTGAGAATTTTTGTATCGGTATTCATTAGGAATTTCTTTTATAACTTTGTTTTATATCTATCTGGTCTTTGTATCAGGGTGATATTGGCTTTGTAGAATGTTTGGTAAGTATTCTTTCTGTTTCAAGAAACAGTTTGCAAGTGTTGACGTTAGATCTTGCTTCTTCTGGGATGCAGCCTCAAGTAAGTTGTTCATGCTCCAGTGGATAATCCTACAACCATGGACATACTGGCATCACTAACTAGACTTGCTGAGTGAATGTAAGAGTACATAAAGTTGGGAGGGAGATGTAGGAGGGGGGTAGAGGAAGTTGAAGGGAAGTATTCAAGTTGGATTTGATCAAACCTCATGGTATGTTCTTACAAAATTCTCAAAGAATACTATATAATGCACATACATGCACTATATATATCCTTCATATAAAACAAAATTATACTATGTATGTAGGAATGAAGAAGCCAACAGTGACCCCTATAGGTCTTGGACTTTTCCTTGTGGAGAAAATTGGGGTTTTGTTTGTTTGTTTGTTTTTGTTTGTCTTTTAAGAAATTGTGAATTCTGTAACTGCATAAAATTTAATCAGATCCATTCCTTTTCTAATTCCTCCCTGATATGTCACTACTACTTCTCCTTCTCAATTTAATTTGCTTTTCTAAAGTTAAATATAATAATAATAATAATAACAACAACAACATTCTAAGTTGCTGGAGAGAAGGCTCAGTGGTTAGGTGCAGTGTTTACTCTTTCAGATGACTTGGGTTCAATTGCCAGCACCCAAATGATGACTAAGAATCACGTATTACTCATGTCAGGTTATCTAATGCCGTCTTCTGGCTTCTTTAGACACTAAGGCTGAAGGTAACACATAGACATACATCCTATCAAAACCCCCATACATATAAAGTGAACTAAAAATAAAATTAAAATAAAAAACATGGAAGAACTCCTGTGAGTCCACAGAGTACTGCCAGTACATTCATGGCTATGGAGCCGTCTTCCACAGCATGGTTGTCTCTTAATGACTGCATCTCTGACTCTACCTTCCCAATAGGGATTTGGTTTGTCTAGACTAAGTACAGGTCCCAGACATGCAGACACAGGTGCTGTGTGTTCCTGTGTGCAGCTGAGCTGCCCTGTCTGGAAAACACTGTTTCCATGTATGTAATCATCCACTGCTTACAGCTCTTATAATCCTTGTACCCCTTCTTCTGTGATGATCCCTGATCCTTCAGAGGGATCTTCCCTCTTCTCACCTACTTTATAAGGTTGTATGAATATCCATGCTTCATGGTGCTTCCTCATTACCCTACACAAGTACAGAAATCCCACTTCTTATTTCCAATGTAACCTGAAGTTTGCTTAAATTATTATGTTGTTATATTTTTATATAATTTTTATTATGAATGTAATATAATAACATTATATTATTATAAATTATTACATGAGAGGAGGGGCTGTGATATAGACATTCCATTTAGAACTAAGTATACCATAGTTTCTTTTCCCTGTATGATGACAAGTTGTGGGTCTATGCTCTTGGTGTTTGTTGTTGTTGTTATTTGTTTTGTTTTTGTTTTTAAACTTAAAACAGAGTAGGGTCATCTGGGAACAGGGGACTTCACTTGAGAAGCCGAATCCATTAGAGTGGCCTATGAGCTTGTCTTTAGGACATTTTATTGATTAAGTGTGGATGTGGTCCAGGACACCCTGAATGGTGCACCCCTGAGCATTCTGTTCGTGGTTACAAGAAAGCAATCTGAGGATGAAAGCAAACCAGTAAGCATCCTTTCCTCATGATCCCCCTCAGTTCCTGCCTTCTGTTCCTGCCTTCAGGTTTTGCTTTGACTTCCCTAGATGATCGATTATAACCTATAAGCCAGATCATCCCTTTCCTCTGCAAATTGGGTTAGAGTTGGTATTTTATCACAGTAGCAGAGAAGCAAACTAGGACAGGGTTTCATTGTAATGTGTCATCTGCTGTGCACAGAAGCTAATGAAGGCTAAACGTCTGATCTATGGGTATTATAATCGGGTTTATGTAGATACTCTTTACTAAGTGAAGGCAATCGTTTACTTCTAACTTGATGACAGAGTCTATTTTTTGTTTTTGTTCTTTTTAATTTAAATTTATTAATTGCAGTTTATTCACTTTGTATCCCAGCTGTAGCCCCCTCCCTTGTCCTGTCCCACTCCATCTCTCTCTCCCTCATCTCCTCCCATGCCCCTTCTCCAGTCCACTGATAGGGGAGGTCCTCCTCTCCCTCCATCTGACCCTGGCCTATCAATTCTCATTAGGACTATCTGCATTGTCATCCTCTGTGGCCTGGTAAGGCTGCTTCCCCTTCAGAGGGAGGTGATCAAAAAGCCAGTCACTGAGTTCATGTCAGAGACAGTCCCTGTTCCCATTACTAGGGAACCCACTTGGAGACTGAGCTGCCATGGGCTACTGCTGTGCAGGGATTCTAGGTTATCGCCATGCATAATCATGAAAAATTGGTGACTATTCTCAAGTGCTTTTGTTTTTTCAGTTGATATGATTCTCTACATGCTCTTCAGAAGATGTCTTTGGTGGATTACTTATATACTTCTATCCCTTCCACTTTTCACCCTCTTTAAAAAAGATTGCATAAATTGTCGTGCTTCATGGCATTTTCTCATTACTCTTCACAGGAATGCAGAAACTCCAGTTTTATTTCTAATGTAACCTGATGTTTACCTGAAATTATTACATTTTCTACCTGGAAGAATACCTTTATCCTGAAAATTTAATATTCAACATCTGATAACATTATAATGTTGTTATCTAAGAGTATTTTTTTTGTGATATATCTGCACTGAATAACAAATCATGATTTCCTGTGAAGCTTCCTATCTCGTCAACTAGGGTGACTGAAGACAGGTTCTCTTATCAAATTATGTAGCTTGATAAATTTCATGTATAGTTTATATTACTCAGACTAAATCAACCCACATCTATCTCCATGTATTGATTTATTTTATGTCAAACAATGTAACTTAAAAATTTCCACAACTAATACATTTCTACATATTTATCAATATATTTGTTACTGTAACCTTTACATTTCACATATAGCATATGAATACTTTGTAGTCAGATGCAAGAGACTTTAAGTTTTAAGCAGGTGAGTTTCCTGATTTGCATGTGCTGCTCTAGAACATACTTGAACCTGGCTTTGCTGTCACATAGTTTATATTCTTTAGTTTGGGTATCTTTATAGGAAATATTTTTCTGTGTGGTAAAACATTGTTTCACTTAATTCTTATAGGTTAGATTGTATAGTGGCTAGCCTTTTGTCTTGAAATGCACTTTTATGTCTATTACTTAATTTATGACTTTTAAGTTAGGAATCGTGCATATTTGATTTCTAATATCCTGCAGTTGTCAGTAATTCCATGATCTAACTGCTTTCTGTGTCCTCATAGTTGTTCTTTGGTCTTTTCCCACCACTTGTTGCCAGTCCTCAAACAATAGTTCCTATATTCATGTCTTGCTTTTACTAAATTGGACCTTTGGAAAGTTTCTCAGTAAGTGTGCATGTAATGAAACTTCTCCAACTCTTGCTTATTAAGCTTTTCCTTTGGCTGGGTATAATGTAGTCAGTTAAAACTTTATTTCTCTAAATAATTAGTAGGGATTGGTTAATTTTATATGTTGATGCTTATGTCTGTGTGATTATATTTCCTTGTGCAAATAACAATCTTTTCTCTTTCATACTCAATGTTGTTTACTTAGCCTTGAAAATAGTAACTTTATTAGCATATGCCAACATGGTGCTCATTTTGTATTTTCTTTAACACAGTATGCCCTACTTCAAGTCTCTTTCTGCATATAATCTCAGTAATGAATGAGACTCTGCCTCCTTTCATTTGTTTATTTATTGAGAGGCAGCTACTAGTCACATGCATATACATGTTCCAATTTTCTCCTGAATTCTTTTGCAATTTTACTCATTTGAGTTGCTCACATTATTCAATCGTATCTACTGTACACATAGTTTCATTTCCACAAGCATCTCCCCAGTTGTCACCGAGACATCTGTGGAGTCTTCTCATTGCCTGTACTCAGTTTTTTAGCTCAACCAGTTCACTTTTTTGTCCTGTCATTTTGAAATGATTCCTCTCAAGACTTGAGTTTCCTCTTACAGTGAGCATTTTTAACACTGGTTATCTTAGGACATTTTTATTTCAATAGCTAAGGTTGTAGCGATTATCATCAGATGTACTGCATTGCACCTACCTATCTGATATTTATTTTTTCTAAATTTTAGCCATTATAAAGACTTTTCACACAGCCAGGTGCAGTGGCACACATCTGTAATCCCAGCACTCAGGGAGGCAGAGGCAGGTGGATCCCTGTGAGTTTGAAGCCAGCCTTTTCTACAAAGTGAGTCCAGGAGAGCCAAGGCTACACAAAGAAGCCTTGTTTTGAAAAGCCAAAAACTAAACCAAACCAAACCAAAATAAATCACTTTTTTTTTTACATTTTATGGTTTCATCATATTTTATTTTATGTTTATTATTTTCATTTAAAAATACTATTTCCTTTTATGTGTATGAATGAGTTGTCTTCATATATGTATGCATTCCATGTGTAAGCTTGATCTCAGTGGAAATTAGAAGGGGTACTAGATCTATTAAAAGTGGAGCGTTTTGTGGTTGTGAGTCATCATGTGGGTGCAACTGTTATGTGATTCTTTGTGTCCTAGTGAGACATGAGCAAATGTCTATTCATCCCCAATAGGAAACTGACAATTGATTGAAGAATGTATACTACCAAAGCCAAAATTGGTTAACTGATGAGTTTTATTGTGGTTACTTACAGGAATATGAGTGGAGTAGTAGAAATGACTCCAAGATAGATGCATCACCAACATGGGTGATACTCACAAACTCCAATAACCCACAGCACGCCGCACAGCTTACCAGCAGCTTGGTATGTTGGAGGTTGTTCTTTCCAAGAGGCTCTGTGGGTCTGACCCTCTTCTAGGCAGCTCAGCTGCTGTTTGTTTCACTCCTTGGCTGATCTCTTTTTCTTCTAAGCTGCTGGGCTTATGTCAACATCTTCTTTTTGAGCCTTTGCTTATCTGAGGCTGATTCCAATGGTCTTTACTGCTTATATACTCTTGGAGAAAGAGAGGCTTAGCTAATCTGGTCAGTTTCAGGGACTTCCTAAAGCAATTTTGAAGAGTTTACTTTCTGTTTTAAGGGAGCTTCCCTGCATGATGGAGTGTTTCACCTCTCCTGGACTATCCCATTATTTTATCTCCCTGTAAACATACTGTCTTAAAATATCCTCTCTTTCCTCTCCCTTTACACCCTGTGTCTTAAAAATTTCCCTTCTAGATGGAGGAGGGCTTTTTGTTTGTTTGATTTTAATTCATTAAATTTAATGATTCAGATACTTGTATCTGAAATAAAGAACAGTGACATTGGCTGTCACAAGGCATGGGAAAAATAGGTCATTATCTTTTAGGGCAGAAATTATATTTATGTTTACAGACTGAATTTTTAATAGCAACTTAAGCAACCAGTATTGACTTAGGACACACCAAGACCAAGTTCTCAGCACAAAGAAGAATTAATTTGACCTGGAGTGACAAAGGGCCAGGAATAAGAGACAAAGACAGGATAAAGGATGAAGGAGAAAAGGAAAGGAACAGGGAAAGGGGGAATGTATATTTGTCCTTGTGGAGGGGGAAGAGATCCCATAGGAAAATAGCAGTTTACAAAGGTAAAAGGGGAAATACCATGTTAGGATGAGGTTTTTAATTTTAATTGGGCATGCTAATTAGGTGAGCAAAAGGAGACTTTTGATTGTTGGACTTCAATACTTTGGCAACTGGATCTTGGTAGTCAGCCCTAAGAAAAGGAAATGGACAAATAAGAGAATAGACTCTGGAGGCTAGCTCTAGATATCCAATCGAATGGATTTTAGCAAGGCAGAGAGAATGGGGAAAAGGGTAGGGCCTGCCAAAACCATCTTCGCCATGCTCCGGCTGGTTAGAGTCTCTTTGCTAACCTCTAAATTTACAGTCTTCAATGGAGTGTGAGCCACACTTCAGGGCTACATGCCTAGGAATAGTTGGCCAACATAAAAGAAACTTCACGGGTTTTGTTTGTTTTGTTTTGTTCGCTCTTGGGGGATGATTCTTGTTTCATTTTATTTTGTTTTGACATAATCTGACTTTTGGAGATTTTTTTAAAAAATTTATTTTTGTGGTTTATTTTTTGGAAAGAGAGAAAGAACATGAAAGTTGGGTATGTAGGGCAACGGGGAGGATCTGGGAGGAGTTGTTGGAGAGGAAAATATATTCTCTGAAAAAAATTTAAATAAGAATAAATTTCATGTGAGAAATTTTAATTGATTAAAGTTCTGTCACATTTATTTTACCAAAAATCTCAGAAAGCAATTGTTATATTACTTTATTTATATTATTATACTGTTTCCAAAAATGGAAGGTTTTAATCTTTGGGGAAATTGCTACAAACCAAGAACTGAGTGAGAGTCCTCTAAAGAACAAGGAAGTATTATTACTCACTGACCAATTTCTTTCGCTCAAATATTCTTCTTTTTAAAGCACACTATCCTTCCCAGTTTAGATTTTGTCTACATAGTTTTATTTTTGAATGCCATGTCTTCCAAACACAACAATATCAGGTATGAAGTCTCAGTACTATTTTTGGGGAATAACAAATTTTCTTTGTTTCCAATGATGACTTTAGTGATTAGATTTTATACAGGAAATATTTACTCTTGTTTTTTCCTATCATGTGGGAAACACCAGCTGCTCCACTGCTGTAGAATCAAGTTATTTTCCCCTTCTGACTTATCTGCAAGCTGTTACTCTAAGCTCTACTCCAGTGACAAATGTCTTTCCCTTTTTCTTAGACATTTTTTAATCAAAACAAGATTATTACTTTTGCTACTTAATTTGTATTGCATACTTTAAAATGGTGAGTTCTGTAGACCTTCCTAAGCTTTTGACTGCTCTTCTTGAAATATGCAAGTCAACTAATAAATTATTTGCCCTTCTGGGTCTGGATTCCTTACTCTGGATAATTGTTTTCAGATATGTGTCTTTACCTGAGAATTTCATAATTTTTTTTTTAAAGCACAAAAAAGCTGAATAAAAACTCAAGTGACAACACATTCTGGAGAGGATGTGGATAAAAGGGAACCCTCCTCCATTGCTGGTGGGAATGTAAATTTGTACAACCACTTTGGAAATCAGTCTGGCACTTTCTCAGACAATTAGGAATAGTGCTAACTCAAGATCCAGCTATACCACTCCGAGGCATATATCCAAAAGATGCTCAAATATGCAACAAGGACATCTGTCCAACTGTATTCATAACAGCTTTATTTGTAATAGCCAGAAGCTGGAAACAACCCAGATGTTCTCCAGTTGATGAATGGATATAGAAATTGTGGTACATTCATACAGTGGAATACTACTCATCAATTAAAAACAAGGAAATCATGAAATTTGCAGGCGAATGGTAGGAAATAGAATAGATCTTCCTGAGTGAGCTATTCCAGAAGCTGAAACACACACATGGTATATACTCAGTTAGAAGTAGATAGTAAACATATAATATAGGGTAATCACACTAAAATCTGTACACCTAAAGAAGCTAATCAGGAAGGAGGACCCTGGGTAAGATGATCAATCCTCATACAGAAAGGCAAACAAGATGTACATTGGAAGAGGGAGAAAACAGGGAACAAGACAGGAGTCTACCACAAAGGTCTCTGAAAGACTACACCCAGTAGGGTATCAAAGCAGGTTCTAAAACTCATAACGAAACTCTGGGCAGAGTGCAGGGAATCTTATGAAGGAAGGGGGAGATAGAAAGATGTAGAGGGAACGGGAGCTCCACAAGGAGAGAAAAATAATATCTAGACACAGAGATCTTTTCTGAGATTTATGCTCCAACCAAGGCCCACTCTTGGAGATAACCTAGAACCCCTGCACACATATAGCCCATGGCAGCTCAGTGTCCAAGTGGATTCCCTAGTAATGGGAACAGGGACTGTCTCTGACATAAACTCAGTGGTCTGCTTTTTGATCACCTCCCCCTGAGAAGAGAGCAGTCTTTCCACAGAGGAAGACCATGAAACCACTCCTGAGGAGACCTGATAGACTAGGATCATATGGAAGGGGAGGAGGGCCTCCCCTATCATTAGAGTGGAGGAGGGACATGGGAGGAGAAAGAGAGACAGAGGGTGGGATTGGGAGGGAACAAGGGAGAGGGCTTCAGTTGGGATACAAAGTGAATAAAGTGTAATTAATAAAAAAAATTTAAAAAATTAATTAAATAAATAAAAAAAACATAGTGGAGGGAAAAATCTGAATAATATCCCATCATGCAATGTACCACATTTTCATTATCTAAATCTATATGCATAGGTGTATATTAGGATATGTAGATTATGTATCTTATATATCTATTTCACAGAAAGGTCTCATGATCAGTGTGTGCCATAGCAGTGGTTCTCAGCCTTTGTAACACTGTAGCCTCTTAACACAGTTCCTCATGTTGTAGTGACCTCCAACCATAAAATTATTTTTATTCGTTCTTCATAACTGTAATTTTGCTTATGAATAGATATATTGTAAACATCTCCTTTCTGATGGTCTTAGGTGACCCCTGTGAATGGACCATTCCATCCCCAAAGCGGTCATGACTTACAGGTTGAGAACCCTGGTTTATGAATATCTAACTGTACATTTCTTGGCTATTGTGAATAAATGTATAAAGCACTAAGGAAGAATGATGTGGCTGGATCATGTGGTATATATATTTTCAGAAACCTCCACCCAGATTTCCACAGTGTCCGTTTCATTGTGCACTCCCACTGGCAGTTAATACCTGTTCTTCTTGCCCTATATCTATGCCAGCATTGATTATCTTTTATTTTATTTTATTTTATTTTTTGCTGTTGATGTTATTAATAGGATGAAATCTTAAAGTAGTTTTGATTTGTATTTTCCTAGTATTAACAATGTTGAACATCAAAGAAAAATAGTTCTCGGGTTTTTCTAATACATCTCTTAGGAACTCTCTATTTTGTACTTTGACCCATTTTTTTAATTGGATTGTTGGATTTCTTTATACTTAGTTTTTTTAGTTCCTTGTATATTTGAGCTATGAATTTTCTCCTAGTTGTATAGCTAATAAGTATATTTTCCCTTTCCATAGGCTATATCTTCAGTAAAGTGATTATGTTTTTTGATGTACATAAGTGTTTGAGTTTCATGTACTACTATTTTCAGTTGTTGGTTTTAATACCTACTCATCTGGGGTTCAGTTTAGAAAATCCTTTCTGGTGCCTGTAGGTTCAAGAGTATTGCTTTAGAATGTATTCCTGAGAAGAGAAAAGCAGAAACCTATTTTTTTTTATGTTGTTACACCAGAAACCCATTATTGTTATTGCACTGTAAAGTAATGATTGTAGATTGGCTGGGGAATTTTGATCGATGAATATTTGGGATACATTTATCTTTGGGTATGTATCAGGACATCAGCATTAAAAAAAGCACCTCTTGCATCATTATTCCTAATGAAAACTGTGTCCATTTTTTTTCCCCAGTTGGTTCTGCTGTCCTGGGTTGGAAGAATCTCTCTGATATCTTAGGTGTCCAATCATATATAAAATGGTGTGCATTTTCAAGTACACAAAAAGGAATTTGCTCAACTATGCTTGTAGCAGCTTTATTTGTAATAGCCAGAACCTGGAATCAACCCAGATATCCATCAACGGAGGAATGGATACAGAAATTGTGGTATTTTTACACAATGGAATACTACTCAGCTTTCAAAAACGAGGAAATCATGAAATTTGCAGGCAAATGGTGGGATCTAGAAAAGATCATTCTGAGTAATGTATCCCAGAAGAAGAAAGACAAACATGGTATATACTCGCTTATATAGACCTACAAAATGTGGTAAACATAATGAAATCTAACCACCTAAAAAGATAAACAAGAAAGAGGACCCAGGGTAAGATGATCAATCCTCACTTAGAAAGACAAATGGGACATGCATTGGATGTATGACAGGAGTCTACTGCAGAAGACATCTGAAAGACTCTACCTAGCAGTGTTTCAAAGCAGATACTAAGACTCATAACCAAGCCTTCAGCAGAGTGCAGGGAATCATATGAAAGAATGGGGAGTTAGTATGACATGGAAAGGATAGGAGCTCCACAAGGACCAAATATATCTGGGCACATGGGTCTTTTCTGAGTCTGACACTCTACCAAGGACCTTGTATAGATATAACCTAGAACCTATGCTCAATGTAGCCTGTGGTAGCTCCCCATAATAAGGGGAACAAGGACTATTTTTGACAAGAACTCAATGACAGGCTCTTTGACCTCCCCACTTCCCAAGGGAGGAGCATTCCTGCTAGGCCACAGAGGAGGACTTTGCAGCCAGTCCTGAAGATACCTGATAAAACAGGGTCAAATGAAAGGGGAGGAGATCCTCCCCAATCAGTGGACTTGGAAAGGGACAGGGAGGAGATGAGGGAGGGAGGGTGGGATTAGGTGGGAATAAGCGAGTGGGATACAGCTGGGATACAGAATTAGTAAAATGTAACTAATAATAAAAAATTAAATTAAAAAATGGTGTGCATTTATTTTCTGAAGCTTCAAAACCACATTGCTATCAACTTGATGATGTAGAAAAACAGATTTATTGTTTCAACAGTAGAGAGGCTACAAATAAGAACATTTGCAGGACTACACTCTCTCCTGAAGACATAGAGGAGATTCTATTTAGTGCCTTCTTCGGCAACTGTTTTTCGCAATTTCTTGGATTCTGGCTGCATCACTTCAGTGTCTCCATACTGAAGACACTTCAGTGTCTTCATTATAATCCTTTCTCTTCTGTGCATCTCATCTTCTGTATCTCTCTTAGAAAGACCCATATTAGAGTCTTCAGAACTAGTCTTGGACAACTTACAGACTTCAACATATTTAACTTACTAACATTGTCAAAGACCCTATTTTTATATTTTAGGTTTTAGGAATTAACAGTCCAACTTTTTTAGGGGACCTATTATCAGAATATAACACTGTGAAAAATCCATCCCTAAAATCTCATCAGTTGTCATATAAGCCATATCATTACATACATGCTGAAGATTGCTTCTTATTTATCTCCATATACCAATGGATCTCACAAAGCTTTTCAACAAAAAGCACTTCTGGTTTCAATGGAGACATACAGCATCATAGGAGCTAAGACAGAATAGGAAGCTTGAAAGACTGTGTGCAATCATTCTTTTGTGACTTGTAGCTATTAGAATTTAGTTCTTGTCTGAGGTTGTCTATAGGGCAGTAGAAACAAACAGAAATGAACAGATCCATCAAGAAGTGTTTGAAGGATATTTGTTGAGAGTCATTTGGAGTCAGTGCTTTGAGTCTAGAAGACAGACATCTATGTCCAACCAAAGCAATTAGATAGTTGAAAAGATTACTGTTTACAATAAGCCAGCTCCCTCTGCCTTCTCAGTGCCACAAAAGTGGAAGTTTAGAATAGCATAAACCACAAGACCATGTGATTTGTCCAGTCACTCACAAAAACAAAATTTGAATATAAGTTTTACATGATTTTATAATAAAGACAAGGAATTTGATTCACTGTACATATGTGAAGCATGACCAAAAGAATCCACCTAGTTTTGAAGGAGCTCAGGAGGAATTCAGGTCATGGAGGTTGGTGATAAGAGGCAGTGGACATGAATTTTCATCAATTAACAACTGTGTCACTTATTTCTCTGGAAGTTATTTTCTTCTCTAACCTATTATGAGTTTGAGGGAAAAAAAAAACATGATGAGCTAGAAAGTATAGTCACTGCCAATTATTCAGGTTACAGTGATGATACTATGATTCATAGCTTTCATCACACTTTGCACAAAAGAATGAGCTTTGAAAGGTAAATATGGGTATAATGTTTTAGTAAGGACTTTGAAGAGGCAATTGCATTAATTACAGCTTTTATTTCTTCAACTGATTAAAGTCCAGTGTTAATTGAGGTCAATAATGTGGGTTCAATTTCTCTAAAGGCCAGATGGTTCTACTTAGTTAGGGGCAATAGGTTGCCACCCTGGTCCCCGAGCTACCCATCTCACTAATGTGCATCATTGATCCTGTAGGAGAGGAAAACAAAGCTGTGTCTCTTCTTTGTAAGCTAAAGGTCATCGTCATTACAGAATCTAGCATTCACAGATACCTGGGGTTGGAAGGAATAGTATGACCTTCAGAAAGGAAAAGTAAGTTTCATTGTAATTATGATACTTTAAAGAAACTGGTACTGTTAGATTATTAATAAGCCTGTATTTTTTCTTTAAGTGGGACATTACTTGTGTTGGGATATGCCAGTTAAGATTTGATCAGAAAATCAGGATGGTCTCGGCTATGAAGAGTGGGTGGCTAATTATATAAACATTTATATAAGCCATTATACATTGCATCTGTGCTGGAACTGAGGTCAGTGCTGATGTTAGCTAAAAAAGATATGGGTAGATATTGGAGAGCAAGAATTAAAGAAACTAGCAAAGGAAGTTAGAGCCCACATTTTCCACTCACTACCTCTAAACCTACACTTCTATGATGTGTGGTGGTTTAAATGAAAATTGTCCCCATAGGCTTATAGAAAGTGGTTCTATTAGGATGTGTGGCCTTGTTGGAATAGGTGTTCCTTTGTTGGAGGAAGTGTGTCATTAGAGGTAGGTCTCAGATGTTCAAGCAAAGCCCAGTATCTCATTCTCTTCCTGTTGTCTATGGATCCCATTATGGAACTTCCTGCTACCTCTCTAACACCATGTCTTCCTTTGTGCTGCCATACTTCCTGCCATGATGACAGTGGACTAAACCTGTGACCTGTAAGCAAGGACCAATTAAATGCTTTCTCCTTTATAAGCTTGCTGTGGTTATGGTGTCTCTTCACAGCAATAGAAACCTTAAGTAAGAATGTATAAATAGCCCCCTACAGAAGAACATGGCATCCTTCTACCCAGGAGCTGCACATGAACCTGGCCAGGATCTGGAGAACTTGGTGGATGAGGTCTATTTTGAGGACTCAGTCTGAGTATGGGGATCTGGCTGCTGTCTCCTAACAAGACTGAGTAACAGCAGACACTAGCAACTGCAGCATTTAGTCCCACAGTAAACTGGAGAGTTTGTTGGCTATTGTAGGCCAATACAAGGGCTCATTTATTTCCAGATCTCATACAATTGTCTATGGTTTATGCTAAACCAATGTACGAAAAGGGCGTTCTAGGAAATACAGTTTTGGTTTAGCTAAATTGACACAACACAAATCTACAAAGAAAAGATTTTAATTCTAAGAGTATAGTCAACAAAGTTCCATGAATTCTATATACTTATTCGTGCGTATATATATTCTCTATACATGTGTTAATGCGTACTGTATGTAGGATATGATAATGTCGACTGCCTAATGACTGATAATGGACCACAGATGAGAGCGAGCGCCTGGTGTCATCACAGCCATAGTTTATATAAATATACTGTTCGTATAAGGTAAAAAATCACCCATGAAATAATTTCTGAGCAAGCATCCATATCCATTGAATAATGGACTATATATGAATGTACATACACATGTGCTTACACACATACACACATGTCTATGCCTGTCTTTAAAATAACAAAACAAAACAAAAACTTTTTTTCTTAAGCATCTGACAATTGACTCTCTTACTTCTTATTTGGGACAAGCGAACAATTGGTGCCTACCTTTCATTTAAATAAAGCAGGAGTCAGCAAATGATAATCAGGAGGACCAAACTGGCGCTCTGTCTACTTCTGTATCAATGGCTATTGGAACAGACCACCCTCATTGACCATTCTTTGCTTCCTGCTACTTTTCTATACAAATAGGTTAGCAGTCCAACAAAGACTATACTCCCAGCAAAGCCGAGGGTCCTCTGCAGGGAATTTCAGTGGACTGCTGCTTTGGAGTTCAATACCCCAGCCTATTGTTTTCTTTTCTTTTGTTTTTTTTTTTTTTTTTTTATTTGACTTGCTCATCAATTAATTTTTATTGTTTCTGTCTTTTTTTTTAAATTTTTCATCAATTACACTTTATTCATTCTGCATCCCCCCATAAGCCCCTCCCTCCTCCCCTCCAAATCTCACCCTCCCTCCTCCCTCTGCATGCATGCCACTCCCCAAGTCCACTGATAGGGGAGGTTCTCCTCTCCTTTCTGATCTTAGTCTATCAGTTCACTTCAAACGTGGCTGCATTGTCCTCTACTATGGCCTGGTAAAGCTGCTCCCCCCCAGGGGGAGGTGATCAAAGAGCAGGCCAGTCAGTTCATGTCAGAGGCAGTCCCTCTTCACATTACTATGTAACCCAATTGGACTCTGAACTGCCCTGGGCTACATCTGTGCAGGGGTTCTGGGTTATCTCTATGAATAGTCCTTGGTTGGAGTATGAGTCTCTGGGAAGTTCCCTGTGTTCAAATTTTCTGGTTCTGTTGCTCTCCTTGTGGAGACCCTGTCCTATCCAGCTCTTACTATTTCCCAGTTCTTACCTAAAATTCCATTCACTCTGCCCAACAGTTGCCCATCAGGCTCAGCATCTGCTTTGATAGTCTGTAGGGCAGAGGCTTTCAGAGGCCCTCTGTGGTAGGTTCCTAGGTTATTTCCTGTTTTCTTCTTCTTCTGATGTCCATCCTCTTTGCCTTTCCGGATGGGGATTGGACATTTTAGTTAGGGTCCTCTCTCTTGCTTAGTTTCTTTAGATGCACAGATTTTAGTGGGTTTGTCCTATGTTGTATGTCTATATGAGTGAGTACATACCATGTGTGTCTTTTTGCTTCTGGGACAACTCACTCAGGATGATCCTTTCCAGATCCCACCATTTACCTGCAAATTTCATGATTTCCTTATTTTTCATTGCTGAGTAATATTCCATTGTGTAGATGTACCACAATTTCTGCATCCATTCTTCAGTTGAGGGGCATCTGGGTTGTTTCCAGCTTCTGGCTATTACAAATAAAGCTGCTACAAACATGGTTGAGCAAATGTCCTTTTTGTGTACTTGAGCCTCTTTTGGATATATGCCCAGGAGTGGTATGGCTAGTACAATTCTAACTCTTCCCCAGAGAATTCCCTGCTTCCTTGCCGCTAACAAAAAGTAGGTAACAAAGCGAAGCCCCCTTACTCCAGATTTCTCTTCCTTGAATCCAGTGTTTTTCTGCCACATCTCAAAGCTCCACAGTGAGGTTAAGAAGCTCTTCCAGAAAGACTTACGTAAAACCTAGTATTTGGTCGGCGTTTTACTGTTTTCGTTAAAGAAGATTAGATTTGATCAATCGAGTTGCTTACAAAGCACAGGCCTGAAGAAATGGAGAAGAAGAGATGCTGGCATCGGAGGTGCAGGGGTCTGAGCTGCTCACTCCGCACCTCAGTGTCCTGTTTAAGCCAACTGCATACACTTGACTTATACCTTGTGACCACCTTATGGAAAAGTCACCTCCCATTGTCATGATTTTACTAAAGACCAGCTGCTATATTTTGCAAATTGACTTCCCAAACTCATGTGTTTGAAATTTGACAGCCAGTACAATGAAACTGGGTGTGGGCGTGGGTGCTCTTTCACTATATGGATTGATTTAGGTCATTATCATTAGCAAATCAGATGTTGTAAGTCAAGCCCGTCTTCATGCTCTGCCTCTCTCTTTTTACCTCATTCCTGCTCTTTATCCTCTGCCATGTTATGATACCGAGGGCTCAGAGGCCTTCCTGAGATGTTTGCCACCATGCCCGTTGACCTTCTAAGTCTGCTGGAGCAACACATTGGAATTCTATGATGAGAAGAAAGGCTGTGTTTTCTCACAGAGAATGCCAACTACAAAAATCTGTGCAGTAAGACTCATAAGTACAAACAAATACTTCTAGCCTGTATTAGACCAATTAAGTCAGAGTGTCTGCACCCAGGTTAGACCTATGTCCACACATTTGACAGGTGATCCTTAACTCTGTCAACTTCTTGGTGTAATTGAGCCTCCAAATGTTTGCTAAGGCTGTTTAGGTCAGCCAAGAAGTCAATGGTCACTCGTTCTCTGCTTTCCTAATAGATCTCTGTCACAGTTACTGTCATTCTGTCCTTTCCTTTTTATCCCATTATAGATGCAGCATAGTTTCTTGTTTAGGTGTTTGAGTTTTCTTCTGTAAATAGAAAACTTTATGAATAAGACAGGTGAAATCTCAGGAGTGTCCCTCCTGGGAGGTGACATTCCACTCTGAGCAAAACTAACAACAGTAAATAAAGGTTATTTCTGGCAATAGGGCAAAAATTAGAAAGATAAAGGTCCTGAATTAACTGTTGCAGAGGCTGTTGACTGTGTTTCTACAGCTTGCTGCATACTCACAACTGCTTTGCGAGCGAGAATGAAGGTTATGTTGTTTGACTGTGCAGCCCAGTGTGTGTCTTTTCAATTGTATTAATGTTGGCAGTTCTGCAGGGTTTCTTAATCAGCCAGGTCCCTTCCACCTTAATACTTATTCTTTTAGTATTCCACCTCCAACTGCTGTGATTCCAAGTCTTACACAAACCACGATAGAAGAAATTGTCCAAAACATGTGTAACCTATAACAATAGAAACTGTGGTTTCCTGACAAGTAAAATGGCACGAAGTCACCAAACTTTCAGGAATGCCACACTTAATCCAAATAATCCCAAAGCAAGATACTTTGGAGTTAATTATGCTTCTTTGGAGGAAAATGCATTGGTGCGTAGTATTTGTATTTAATTGTCTCTCCTTAGTGTTTGTGTTGTTTTGACTTCATTCCTAACCAAAAGGTCCCTCATAATATTTGATTTAGCTTTCCAGATTAATTAAGGGGATTGATTACTCTTGGATTCATTCATAACAAGATGAGTAAGGCCTGATAGTTTGTATTTCAGGGCTCATGTCATTTTCTAGAAACAACCACTTTTCTTGGACAGAATGCTAGAAGTGTAAATAGACTGATCTGTTTTGTTCTGTCTCCACCACAGACACTATAATGGGATTTTCCGGGACCCGAGAGTAGTATAAATAATGACACAGAGGCTTTTTGATGTTTTAAGGCTTAGGCCTTTTAGCTGGGTAGTCTCCCAGAGACCAATCTAGCTTAACCCGACTAATTCTTGCACTATGTCCACCACATGGCTAGTCCTACTCCTCTGCTGCTATGTCTGTTCGCTTCCATGTCCACTGGTGAATCTTCTGCCTCTCTTTTCCCAGTACCCCCTCCCCCTCAAGTTCTGTCCTCCACTTCCTGCCCAGATATTGGCCATCAGATCTTTATTACAATCAATAGGCAAATGAGAAAGGATGAGTATTTACAAAATATAAGATTGATGATGGGCCACAGAAGAAACCATACCAAGGTCCTGCCAGTACTTAGCTCTCTGGCTAGTATTTAGTTAGCTCTCTGCCAGTTTAGTGACCAACAGTGAAATATGCGAATTGGAATATGGAATACACACCTTTACGCAACATACCCCAACAACAAGCAGAAATTTCTCTCATTTTGTATTTAATGGTCAACAAGTAAGATGCTCAGGAAATGATTTCTTCTCCACCATGCCATGTGTAACAAAGCAACAGCAACTTATTGGTTTGATGTTGGCCTGAGTCCTGTTTCTCTGCAGTATTGACGGTGTTATTTATAGTTAACTAGAAATGCCACCTTTGCATATCACTCCTGGAAGGTTGTATGTTTGCTTTTTATAGTTACCGGGTGAACCTTGAGACCAGGGGTTACTTGTGATCACTGGAAAAAAATCAGGCTTGAGTCTGGAAATTGAATAGTCTTGATGATATCACGTTGGATAGTCTTGCTGATATCACATTGAATTTCTCCTGTCTTGTGCTTTAAAGTTGTTATGGAACTGCAGTTCATTTCCTACTGTTGGAATTTTGTAAACGCTCTTCTTTTCCCTGGTGTGTCCTCCCAGGTCATTTGTTTTTCTTCCTTCCTTTCTTTTTCTTTCTTTTTAGATATTTTTAAAGATTTATTTATTTTATTATTTTTTAACATATGAACTTTTGGCCTTTGTGTGTGTGCACCATGTACATGCCTGGTATAAGGAGAGATCAGAAAAGAATGCATTGGAACTGGAGTTACAGATGGTTGTGAGCCTCGATGTGGTACTGGGCATTGAACCCAGGTCCTTTCCAAGAGCAACATGTGCTCATGCTCTCAACTGCTGAGCCAACTCTCCAGCCCTGTTCTTCACCAGAAGGACTTTGCAGCTCCGTTCACCTGTCCAATGAGCAGAAGATGACATTTCCCTCATTCCATGTTAATGAGGGTCTCTGATTTTTAAGCACAATGTCAAATCCATTTCACAAGTATAATGCTATTGGTTAAATTAATGAACAGATATCAGTTTTCTGACATTCACTAAATAACTAAAATATTTGACATCCAGGAAAGAATATTACAGAGTTTGCTAATTTCTTTTAAAGGTCATAGTTGAGAAGAAAGAAACAATAATAACAATTACAACAAGAAGTGGAGCTGTGGGTTAAGAATGTATTAGAAATGAAAAGGGTCAAGAGAAAACATAATTTTATATGCACATTTTAGGATATCTTAGTTTTATTTGTTTTTACAATATTAAAAGCCTTATTTTGAAGTTTGAAGCAAATGCCTACAATCTTAGTATTTAGGAAGTGGAGATAGAAGGAATGTGAATGTAAGGCCAGCCTGGGCTACATGGGTTTGCCTGTGGTATCCAGTGTTATCAACATCTCTGCATGTGAAACCACAGGAGATATATTCATGTCCAAGCCCACATCCATGCCTAAAACAGCAACTAAATATCATCATTTATATCCACTTACAACCTCAGATATCTTTATTATAGTAATGTGCTGAATCACATGGAAGCTGTCTAATGAACAAAGTCTTGTCTATACTGACCAGTTAATGTCCATGTTACCTGCAACTCTGATCAGGCTAGTTCTCTTATCCTGCATACTTCTAGGACACAATAATGCCACCTGGTGCAATAATTCCTTCCCGGTGCTGCTATTACTCCTAGTCCACTCATTCATAAAATTTGTTGGGAAAGAATACCTATGGCCTCAATTTGGTGGTAGCTCACTCATTTGTGTCCTTTTATTTATTTTTCTTTTTTATTATTTATTACAAGTTATTCAGTTTGTATCCCGGCTGTAGCCTTCTCCCCCATCACCTTTTCAAATGTCTTTTGTTCCTTCTGAGTTCTGGTCATATTGTTCTTAAGATCTACCACATAAAAGCACCCATTGGCTCATTTTTCTCTTAGGGGAGTCACCTCACAGTTTACAAAGTGCTTAGCTTGTTAGTTCCTGTAACAGGGCAGAATCATAACGTCACTACCTGGAGAATGCTCTAGTCTAGCCATCAACCTAATAGAGAAATGTGTTTTTGGCTGCTGTGTAAAGTTGCTACAAATTTAGTGACTTAATATAATATTTATTATATGACAATATTTGGAGGTCAGAAATTTTGACTTGGGTTAGCTTAGTTTTTCACTTAGAGTCTTATTTATCTATGCTAAGTTGGCTTTTTGTCGACTTCATGCAAGCTAGGCTCATCTTTCAAGAGGGAACAGAGGAAATTTCAGAGCATCAGCCTGATATTTTACCATGTAGTTCTATGCACCAAGTTCTTTCATATAGCTCGACATGAGTCAAATTATGTAGAAGTTGCAAATGCCAAGCCACAGAAAGATGAATTTAAAATTCTTACTTTACAGTTTCAAATTAGGGTGGACACTTCCCATCAAGAAGGGCATTTGTTTCACTTGAATTCTTGGCACAAATATTGCTCTTTTATGAACAAATTGCTGCTGCAGAAGTGATGTTCCCCACAGGTAGAGGGAGGGATTGCTTTTACGTTTCCAGTAACTAAATGAATATGTATTTTTGATAGGCACTTTAGAAATTCCTTCCTTGCAGGCTGTAAGAAACTATACTTACCGCTATCTAAAATACTAAGCCTTAAGTACCAAGAAATAGCTTGCCCTTTCCATAATGCAGACTTGAGCAACGAAGCCAGATGCTGTTCATTTCTAGATTGCCAGTTAGGGAGGAATTCGATAGTGTGACTGGACATGATGAAGGCAAAGCCAAGCCCCTTGGCTGTTTGCCTGATCCTGGACTCTTCCTCTTACAGACAGGTGCCTACATGATGTTGACACTACCATTCCGCAGGGTCCTGGTTGAACAATCACTATTGTACCTATTTCCTATCTCAATGAATTCACATGCACAGGAAATGAACAGACCTTTGCATTTCATTTCAAAGGTAAAAAGAATGGCAGGGTCAAATGACAGTCTTGAGAAATTTTGCAACTTCCTTGAGATTCAAAAGGAGAAAGATGAATAAATACATACACCCCACCATATAACTCTTCTCCTTTAGTGTTTGTGAATCGTAACACTAGGTCAGGACCCATGTGCTCCTACAATATGCAATGGTCCCTCTTCTCTTCTCTACTCCAAACACGAGGACCTTATTGCTGTGTTTCAGATATGCCTGGCATACACTTCTCCCTGGAATTTCACTTTTGCTGTTTCTATTTCTTGGCAGGTTCTTTTCCAGTCCCTCTTTTTTGAGAGTTCCCAACTATTGTTTTTTTTCTTATAGGGCTTCCCCCTGATCCTTTCTATTTTAAGGTAGGACGCACATATTTAACACATTATATATTGAGCTTTTAAAGATTGTAGGTACACATGCATGCATGCATGCATTTGATTTCATTATTCAATGCACTATCTCTGATGAAGAATCCTGCCTTGCACATTATAGGTGCTAACCAAGTATTTTAAGTGAACATGTTAAATGTTTTTATGAATTTAAAGTTACCTTTTTATCATCTAAGTGTTTTAAAAGTGATTATTTTAGTCCTATTTATGAATTATTTTTTATTATTATAATTTATTACAATTTATTTAATTTGTATCCTGGATGTGGCCCCCTCCCTCATCCCAATCCTACCTTCCCTTCCTCTTCTCCCCCGCCTTTGCCCTTCCCCTAGTCCACTGATAGGGGAGGTCCGCCTCCCCTTCTATTTGACCCTAGCCTATAAGTTCTCATAAGGACTAGTTACATTGTCTTCCTCTGTGGCCTGGTAAGGCTACAACACTGAGGGGGAGGTGATCAGAGAGCCTGTCACTGAGTTCATGCCAGAAAAAGCCCCTGATCCCCTGACTAGGGACCTCACTTGGATACTGAATCTATGGGCTACACTTGAGCTGCCAGGGTTTTAGGTCTTCTCCATGCATTGTCCTTGGTTGTGGTATCAGTCTCTTCAGGGACCACAGGGCTCAGGTTTTTTTGTTTGTTTGTTTGTTTTGTTTTGTTTTTGCCCCCTGCCCAAAGTTTAGCTATGAGTAATCAAAACAACCCTGAGATTTCACTTTACACCCATCAGAATGGCTAAGATCAAAAACTCAAGGAACGATGCATGGATGTGAAGAAAGCGGAACCCTCCTCCTCTGTTGCTGGTGGGAATGCAAACTTGCACAACCGCTTTGGAAATCAATCTGGTGCTATCTCCGACAATTAGGAATAGTGCTTCCTCAAGATCCAGCCATACCATTTAAAGGCATATATCCAAAGTGTTCTCAATTATACAACAAGGACATATGCTCAACCATGTTCATAGCAGCTGTATTCTTAATAGCCAGAGCTGGAAACAATCCAGATGTCCCTCAACAGGAATGATACAAAAATTGTGGTGTATTTACACAATGGAATACTACTCAGCAATTAAAAACAAGGAAATCATGAAATTTGCAGTCAAATGGTGGGAACTAGAAAACATGTTCTTAAGTGAGGTGTCCCAGAAATAGAAAGACACACATGCTATATACTCACTTATAAGTGGATATGAGCCATATTATATGATAGACATGCTAAAATCTGTACTTACTCCTAAAGAAGCTAAACAACAAGGAAGACCCTAGGGAAGACGCTCAGTCCTCATTCAGAAGGACAAACGTGATAGACATCAAAAGCAGGAGAAGAGAGAACAGGACAGGAGCCTACCACAGAGGGCCTCTGAATTTTAATCCTTTTTATATGGGAGGAAAATTGGATTTTAAAATGTTGCTTGTGAGCTGGCGTGGTGACACATGCCTGTAATCCCAGCACTCTGGGGTGCAAAGGCAGGTGGATCTCTGTGAGTTCAAGCCCAGCCTGATCTACAAAGCATGTCCAGGTCAGCCAAGGCTACACAGAGAAATGCTGCCTGTGGAAAAAAGTTAAAAATATTGATTGTCCCACAACTAATATGTGACCAGCTAGAAAATGTCTACTACTTTATGAATCCAATTCTAAACTCTTGACATTATATTGTTTTGCTTCCTCAGGACTCAAAATGTCTATGGGATAATTTAATTTTTGTCCTCAAAAATTGCAAAACCCATCAAAGTAATTCTACACATGCTATGTCTCCTTTCATCTCCATTTTTTCTCCCATCTATTCTTCTTTCTTTCTATTCTCTCCCTTCATTTTTTAATGAGAACACTAGCTTGAGCTGGAGATTGGAATTCCTCTACTTTTTTCTAATTTGATTTCAACTGACATTAACTAAGGTACTTTCCTCATCATGCCCTTTAAGTCATTAGGAGGAGAAACTCAGAATATTATATAATGTGATAAAAGAGAAGGTCATAGGTTGAGATGAGGAAAAACCATTGGCTAATTAATGTAGCCTGTTAATTTCTGTTTCCTTTATTAAGTCTAAGTTATCATCTTCATTTTGTTGTATTTGTTTTCTCTTCCAAGTTTTGAAGAGACTATGAGCATCCTCGATACCCAACATGCCGAGAGAGAGTCAGGTCAACCTTTCCATTGCCTTAGATATGAGTTCGTTTTTGTCCTTTTTCATGCTGATGTCTCATACTAGTAGCAGATTTAACTCTGGGATATACCTTAGGAATATTCTATCTCTATTGTCATCTTATTAATTTGTAATCATTAATAATCAAATGAAGGTCACAGTCAGACACACTGCTAGGAACCTGAAGTTTCAAATAAAATATCCCCGGCTTCCATATGCTCATGGTTATAGCATAATGCCAATTGCACTCAGTCCAATTTTAAGAGGCACCACAATTTTTAACAGACTCAACACTGCTTAAAATTCCAGTCTTTTATGAATTTTAAAGCAATTTATTAACTGTGAGGCCCTGGTAAATAAAAACTTAATTACATAATTCTAGCACACAATGGCACATAATATTCATTTCCTTTCTAAAGGAGAGGCATGTCAGTATAGTGAAGAAATAATTGAACAAAGAAAGTCTAAAATCCAGCAGGCCATACAAAAATCCTGTAGGTTAGGGACTTAGATGGTTTAGCCCCTCTACCGTTGTTGCCTACAGCACTCATCTCTCTCTTCATCTGCTTCCACTTTCTATACTCAGTTCTCCTTGGTATGTAGCTCATGACTCTAGCATCACTACTGTCCTGTGATGTGTGTGCAATCCAAGCTCCACTTTCATAGCTTCACATGGTGATGCCTCAGGGCTTTCTAATAATGACTCCAGCAATAATGCACAGTGTTTGCCTGCATCAATTCTCTAAAACCAAGGAAAAAAGAACCCATGATGCCCTCATTCTTATATTTCATGCCTCCGGGGCCAATGAGTATAACATCCTTAAGTTTATGTGACAGCCGGGATAGATCACCTTCCCCTTTGACCACATTAGCCCAGCTTTTCTCTGCTAAATCATTTGCTTTCTAGAAGCAAGCAACCCTTTAGGTTTTCACCTTCCACAGACTGGAAACTTGGCTAGGTGTAGACTTCTCTGAAGGTCACTCTTTCCAAAGTTCCAGTGAAGAGCAGGATGCTTCTCCTTAATGTCACCAATTTTCATAAAATCACAGCTTCCATATCAGCACAGGCCTTGGTTGTGACTCAGTCTCCTAGAGCTCCTTTTCTCTGCACATTGTGTAGTTTGTCTACCCTACTTGCTTTGTTTCATTGTAAGAGATCTATGTAAGAGTTATCAGTAATAACCAAACCACAGATTCATTGTTATGCAGTCAAATGTTTCTTTCCCTTTCACTAAAGACATCTGTCTGTTACTTTTTAATTTAGCTACATGAAGATTCTCAGGACATAGGCAGATAATAGCCAGACTCTTTGCCAAAATTACATATGAACAGCTTCTAGTCCAAATGCTGATACAGCCTTTGCTTTTCTCTAAATGTCAGACAGACATGGGCCTTCACAGTTCACATTAATCTCAGCACTATTTGCTTCTATGTGCCTACTAAAATGGCCAATTAAACTCTGTTTACACTGTCTAACTGCTTTTCCAGTCCAAAGTTCCAAAGTTTCATATTCCTTCAGAAAGCAAACAGATACAAAAACAAAACAGTAACAATGAAAAAAAAAACATGTCCATTTATTTTGCAGCAATATTCCAAATCTTTTATCATCTTCTATATTAGTTAGATTTTTTTACTATGATAAAATGTCAAGACTAAAGGCAGCTTAAGAAAGAGAAAGTTCATTCTGCCTTAGAATTCTAGAGGGAGAGTGGGTTAGACAAGGCAGCAGGCAGAGCAGGAAGTTCACAGATTTTCGTTTCAGCCACACAACGAAAGCAGAAAGAATAAACTGGAATCCATAAACAAAACAAAACTATAAGTTCTCAAAGCCTGTTTCAAGTTGTATATTTTATTTTACAAGGTTTCCATCCCCAAAATGCCAAAACATCCCCAAACATCACCAATTGGGGGTCAAATACATAAGTCTATGAGGACATTTTTCATCCCAAACACAACAGGTATCATGCTAATCAGCTTTTATACATTGGGATTTTTTTTTTTACATTGCATGTGTTCAAAGGTAAGACCACACAGATAATATCTCATAGGTATTTTTCTCAGTTTAGAAAATCAGGTTTACAAAGCAAAACCAGGAGAAGTAAATGTCTAATTGAAATGTTCAGGTTTGTAAACAGCATCTGAGTTTTGCAGGAGAATATGATAACTTTTGATATCCCATCAAAGAAAGTTCAAGTTTTGTATTGATCCAAACAAAGATAAATTTTTAGAAGTTGGATTTGACACTTGAAATAAAGATAAACTAGACCATTACTGGAGCACAGAGTAGAAAATAAGATGAAGCTAGAATTAGTCATGAGTTATATTTGAGAATTAAAATAATTTATTGAATTAATGTTTCCAGTGTGAAAAGCAGCTCACCACAGACCATGGCTAAAGAAATGAGTAACCAAGAGCTTGATTTTTTTTAACAGGTTCTTTCAGTCTTTGTTATCTTATCTACATTTTACTTTTTTTCTTTCTGTGATTAAACTCTTGCTGCTGCTCCTTCTGAGGGGTTGTCATTTCGTGACTGTCATTTGACATTTTTAAGCTAGTGCAAGGATTAAGCCACCAGGAGCTCAACTGTGCTAACAATAAACTATCTTGCTTCCATTATCTCATATTATCCAAAGATCTCAAAGAAATGCACTTTAAGTTTTGATGGGAGAATGAATATATCACATATTGAGGGTTCTTAAGGACTGCTGAACAGAATGAATCATCCAAGAGCTATAGCCTTCAGTAGTGCTCACCAAAGAGAACAAGCCATACAATTGCAGGTACTCAATCTAAAAATACCTGCTCTCTTAAAAATGGGCTTTTATTGTACAGCTACTATTGTGATGATAGCGGAGATACGACTCAAACTCGATGGAGTCTTTTTTCACTCCACAGTAACATGTCTCTTCTTTTTCCATGATTCAGTGGATAATATTATCTAGACTCTGAACATTAATTATCAATGTACAAAATAAGATACTTAGCCATGTATTCTTCCTCCAACTTAAATGAGATTTTTTCCTTCCTGTTTATCTGTCAACCATCTTGATTTTTAGCAGACACTGCAACTAACATGTCTTAAATCAAAGTTGATATTTTCTACTTCTCCAAAGATACTATTTTCTCATATTTACCTCAGTTAAACTTATCAAGATCTTTATTTGTTCTTCTCTTTGATCAAAATTCACAAGAATTTTTGCCATCAAAATATTTATAGAACCTATCTACTTCTTTTAGCTTCATGCTTCCTTCCCAGGTTAAGGCATGATGTTTCACTAGGATTAGTGGAAGAGGTTCCCCAGCAGCTTTCCACTTTCACGCTTCCCAAATGCCCCAATCTAGGCATATGCTATTCTCAGGCAGCAAATACAGTTGTCTTTTGATAGCACATGTGGGATTCTGTCCCTTCTCTGCAATATCCTCTGATCTCACTCAAGGTAAAAAGCCAAAGTCACACAGTGGTCTGAAGGAGTCTTTGTGAGTCTGACTCACCAGGAACCTCACTAATTTCCCTGCTTCTCCTCTCTGCTCTTATTCTATTCTGATCAAGCTAGCTTTTCCTAGGACAGGCAGAGCCCATCTCATTTACCAATTAAATGCATTCTTTTATACATTGCCTTGGTCATTGTGTCTCTTCTCAGCAATAGAAAAGTAAATGATTATATTGCTTGCTTTGGCAGGAATTATCTTCCTGTGAATAATCAGCTTCATCTCTCAATCCCTTCAGAGTTCTGCTCAGCATTATTTAATCATAGAGACCTACCTTGGCAATTCTATGTGAAACAGACATTGTTCAATAAACCTTCCCCCAACCCCACGTCTCCCATGCAACTCACTGTTTATTTTTGTTTTCCATTTCATGATAGCTTCATCCTCATTGGGTCTACTTTTGTTGCATATAGTTGCTGTGCTTATTTGGCTATGGAACGAATATTCCATGAGGACAGAAACATTTCTGTGATATGGTGTGGAAACTGCATTTCTATGTATTTTGAGGCATTACAAAATAGCACTGTACTGGCCATTTATCGGAGGAGCCTGAACTTTTGGATCATCCAGGTCTTCTGCATCCATCATGCTGAAGCTATACAACTATGTCGGGTTTTCATTGTTGTTCACTAATATGTTATCAAAGAATTAAAATCTCATGCTCTTTTGAGCTCAACACTTAATGTACATTCACACCAATAAGCTTTCTGATGGCTCTAAATATAAACCAGAGACATCTGTCCCTGCTGAGCACAAGCAATTTGACTCTGGCCCATCCAGGGTACTAAAGTGACCATGGAAAATATTATGTATCATATCTTCTCTATCAGTGAATGAAAATGTGTAGGTGTATCAGGAAGATTTTGTGTTCATGTGTCCAAAATGAATTCTAGACAGGGTTCAAGTCTTGGTTTTATGAAGAACTCATTTTGACACAGAAATTTAACTTTTCAGCATAAAAATTTCTTTTAGTTTCAGACTGAAGGGAAGTAGCATGAAAAAGAACCACAAAAGTGAGTCAAGACTGCATTATGCACACTCATTTTGACCTACAAGGCCTGATTGGCCCTTATTTAGGAGACCTGATTGGACCTTATTTACTTTGCCTTGTACTTATTTCCACCAAGATCCTTCATTAATCCTTCCTGTGGACTAGGAGCTTCCAAACATACTCTGTACTTCCTGGCTGTGACTGGAATCTGATATTTTCTTCACCTAAAATGCCTTTTGTACACAACTTCAAATATTGACAGTTTTTATACCATTAAATACACTTCAAAAATACTATCTTTTACAAACAGCTTGCTCCGTTCCCCCTAATATGAAAAAGAGATTATCATTTTTTTGCCCCTCCAAATTCTTGTATTTACCAGTGTCTCTGTAATTTCCATGTGTATACAACTATAAACTAGAAATTATAAATTATAAATATATTTTCATGTCCTTTGTAAATCTTCAAGATTGTGGCTATTAGAGATCCTTTATACTTCTAAGCTGGCATTCAGTGACAAGCCCACCCTTCTCTGGTGTCCCTGCAATTCAGTGTCTGTCCATCTGACCTGAAGTCCTTCCTATCATAGTGGAGCTTACCACCTCCGCTGGAAGCTGGCTTCTTTGGCATGGACTTGGATGATTTTTTACATTAGAGTGAGCCAGGGAAAGTGTCTTCTATGGCATCAGAGCTGTAGCAAAGGCTTTTGTTTTGATTGCTTTGTTTTAAAACAAAAAAACAGTCCTAGTTTAACAATATGACAGTTACGCACCGCAGAAGGATTTTGTTCATTGACAATCGAGGGGCAAAATGTGCTATAATTACCCGGAGCTTCAGGGAAAATTAGATAGTGAAAATGGTGTTTCAAGTGATTAAAGGATTTTTTAAAATCATCTTTTCTTTTCCAGGATTTGCAGCAGCTTAAGTGCATTGAGCAGGTTTTCACGAGGAGTTTCTTGGGGAATGACCATCAGGGCTGCAGTCCCAAATGTTATTTTTAGATTCATCTCCTGCTCTGTGTTCTCAGTGACCCTTTGTCCTAACACCTACCATCCTTTGTTGTAATTGCTTGTTCAGTGTGTATCTTCAATGCCAAACTGTGAACCCAGAGCAGTCAGTAATCAAGGCTGCCTTGTCAATCACTCTATTCCCAAGGCCAGCAATTATCTGCAGATTGGATAAAGGGCTGTGTGTGGTAACAGTATGGGGTGGGTTAGTGGGTATTTGGGGAATAAGTGTGTTCTTTCAAATGAACACTTAACAAGAAGCATGATCTCCAAGTAAGATTTTTATCAGAACTAGTCTTCCTTATCTGTAAGATGGACAGTGGAAGATATATTTTAAAAGTCTGCTTGTTTCATCTAATGATGTAATAGATTGAACAATTATATGAAATGATGACCAACACTAAAATCACCAGTAACAGGAATTAGGGAAGAGGGTACAATGTGTACCAGGAAATGCCGAAACCATATAGGAATTTAATTAGATGTTAATTACATTTTTTTTTCCTAATAGGCTCTTCAAAATCACGAGGGACAATGAAAACATATAATATATGTTTGGAAAGCTCGATAATACAACCCAATAACATAGTGAATAATTGATTTCTTGATTGAACTTTTGAAAATGCAGTGAATAGATAAATGCTGATGGGGTAGATATCGTGAATTATTGCTTGCTATGGTGTGAATTGATTAAGCAAATATTGAATAAGTACTTATTAGGATAGATGCAATAACAAATGATTAATCTGATCTTCCTAGAGAGCCAATTAGTTTTGATTTTACAGATGAAAAAAATTAGATACCAATTATGCTGAATAATTTGTAAAGGATTATGTAGCCAACAATTGGCAGAGCTGCAGTCTAGATTCACTTACAATTTAGATAAAATTCAAGTGGCTTTTATTGAATCATGATGGGAAGGGAAGAACAATTATGTGGAGTTTGAGAATGAGGAACAGGAAGGTACGTGGTATAGGTAGTGTTGGTGGAAGATAGAGATGGGTGTTGAAACAGGCAACAGAGGTTTAGGGTCATATCAGAGAACCTGTATGGTGTACGTTGGTTGTCCATAACCAAAAGGAGGATGGTTCTTGACTTATTTTGTAGACAATTTTTGCTTCAGTGATAGTAGTGTTTAAAAAAAAGATATAAGAGATGCTGAAGCTTGGATCATTCTAGGGAAGGATACGTCAAATCTAGAGACATCTCGCAGTTGATGTAAGAACTACCCCATTTTCTACAAGCTTACTCACATCACAGGGTAGGAGAGGATCTTCATTTTCCCTGTAAAAATGAAATATATTGTCCTGGCAGGTAAGTAAGCTGCAAAAGACTATGTGAAAACAGTCTTGCAAACAGATGAGTTCCTGTCTAGAATTTGCACATGTCCTGTGATACTGAACTCGAATGGGCCCATTAAAATGAGATTTATGATGAAGACAATATGATGATATGAGTAGTTTAATTTTTTCAGAGGAATCATGGGTCCTGATAAGTTATCTGATAAGCATCATCTTCCTCAACTTGAGCATTTTATGTTTCTTTGTTTTGTGAAAATGTAGTTTTAATAGCAGGTGGTATTGCTAAGTAAAATTAATGCATTTATGAATTGGTTCTTGGCAAGTACAAGAATGTAAGATCACAACTTTTCTTGTATACAGCAAGGGTTAACCACGCAGGACACCCCTTCCTCTACTTCTCACCATCCTTCTCACCTTCTTCTTCACTTTCTTTGCAATTCTATGTTCATTTATTGGGTAACTTTTTCTTTTAAAGAAATATGAACCATTCTGTAACAATTTTGTTCTGATTGTCAGTTAACTTTTTCTTTATTCATGGGTGAGTAGGTAATATATTTTATCATGTAGTTCAAATAATGTGACAGTACAGGTCACTATGCTTTTTTATTTGTTTTCCTGCATTGGTATGCATTTACACACACACACACACAGACACACACACACACATACACAGAGAGAGAGAGAGAGAGAGAGAGAGAGAGAAAGAGAGAGAGAGCAACAAAACAAAAACCAAACAAGATTTTCCTGTGGATTCCCACATGTGAAGGCACACTCTGATACATTAAACTTTGATGGTTTCAAGTTTCAGTTATGCACATTCCATAAAACAATACATGAAAGCATCAGGTAGTGTATCATGTATTGATGTACTACACCAGAGTAGCAGAGTGGTACA
Organism: Meriones unguiculatus; assembly: GCF_030254825.1. NCBI lineage: Eukaryota > Metazoa > Chordata > Mammalia > Rodentia > Muridae > Meriones > Meriones unguiculatus. The sequence continues at coordinate 19,823,794 of NC_083352.1, forward strand.
TGTGGTCGAGCTGATGAGGTCCAATGACTATTACTATCATCAAATACTACAGGTTAATGTTCAGTCTTATATTTCTTATGCATTTGAGCAGATTTATAATGAAATAACTATGACAGTACTATCCAGAACCCTAATATCCTTTGTGCCTGCCTACTCTCTTTCTCTCCTCTAACCTCTGATAGTTACCAGTCTTTTAATCTGTAGATGGACCTTTTCTAGAATGTCACGTTGCTATAATCATTCAGTAGTAAAACTACTGCTTCCTTCTTTCACTTAGCAACGTGTGATAGTGCTTCTTCCTTTTTTCTTTGTGACTTGATGACTCATTCCTTTCCAGCACTGAATTTTATGCCATGTCCAGATATGACACAGTTTGTCTATCCAGTGGTTTGCAAGAGTGATCTTAATTGCTTCTAAATTTTGATTGTATGGGTAAGCCTTCTGTGTATCTTTGTTAGTTTGGCCAAAAACTAAATAAACCAAAACAAAACAGCAGCAATAACAAAAACAAACCAAAAAATGACCCTATAAGCCTCCCAAAAACCCAAAAAACAAACAAACAAACCCAAAAGCAACCAAACAAACAAACAAACAACCCCCCCGACCTTGAATGTATTTTAAGTGGCTGTATAATTTTTATTCTCACTAGCAATAATGTGGCTTTTTGTTGTTTATATTTCTCCTGGCATTTGCTGTTCTGAGTTTGGCCACTGGAGTATGTGAATAGGGTTTTAGTAACTCATCATTTTATTAATGTACATTCGATATACCAGGCCACAAGTACCTTTACATGCTTATTTTCCATCCATGTCTTTTGCTTAGTCACTTGCCTATTAATGATTTTGATCCATTTTGTAACAAATACATAACTATGTTAATTTTGAGAATTAGTTTTAAAGTTTCAAGCAGGTTCTGAATTGCATTATATCTTAGCATACAGTGAAAAAACCTCATAACTTGTAAATGTTCAATAGTCTCTCAATGATATGCCCATCTTTTTTTCTAATTATTTGAATTTAATTTTTGATAACACTGATTACTGAGTTAGATCATAAATATACTGGGAAACAGCTCTGAGTTTCTCACACTTGTGTAGGTCAATAGCAGTGGAACCCTTAAACACACTCTGCCAAGCTGAGGAAGTTCACCTTCAGTCACACTTTATTGAAGGCATTTGAGCTAAATGGGTTTTGCTAAATACTTTTCGATGTCAGTTGGCTTGATGATGTAAGTTTTTTTCTTTCGACTGATGACCCCATTCATTAGTATTCGAATACTGAATGAGTATAACATTTCTGTTAAAAGTCAAATCATGGTAGGAATTCTTTTTATTATTATTATTATTGTTGTTTATTACAATTTATTCACTTTGTATCCTGGCTGTGGCCCCTTCCCTTGTCTCCTCCTGGTTCTACCCTCCTTTCATCTTCCCCTCTTATATCCCTCCCCTAGTCCACTTATAGGGGAGGTCCTCCTCCCTTACTATCTTACCCTAGCCTATCAGGTCTCATCAGGACTGTCTTTTCCTGTGTTGCTTTGTTAAAAAGTCTTTGCATTTGTATTGATTTGGAGTGTCCTGACATTGAACTAGTCAATGTCTTTGAATAATTTTGGCATTATTATGATGCTGGCCTTGTAGAAAAAGAGAAATCATGTTTTTTTTCTCTTCTATTTTCTGAAAAACATTACAAAAAACTGATACAGTTTCTTCATTAATACATACTGGATTTTACCTATTTGATCTTGGTACTTTCTGTTTTGGAAAATTTTTATTACTTAATCTTTTATATTCTTTGCCATTTTATTTTATCTTTTTACATGTTTGAGTATTTTCTCTGCATGTATGTCTGTGTACCACTTGTGCACTTGGTATTAATGGAAGCCAGAAGAGGACATCAAATCCCCTGGAATTAGAGTTATGGAGGATTTTAAACCACCATGTAGGTACTAGGAATAGAACCTGGCTCCTCTGAAAGAACGGTCAGTTCTCTTAAGTGCTGAGCCATCTTTCCAGCTCTTCTTTGCCTTTTTAATCTGGTAGTGGAACTTGGTTACTTATGAACACATAAAAATAGTCCCACTTTTCTACCTATGAGCTTCACACTATATTATTTCCTAAGAAAACTTTTTATTTTCAAATTTAGTTCTGTTTCTAAGAAGCATCTATTTGGTTATGTAAAGTCATGACTAACATTCTTCCTATTATATATTATCAACTTGTGGGAATATAGTGAAAATTTATTTACATGGGAACTTGAGCAGTTTCCAGTTTTCTGCTGCTGGTAAAGAAGTTTTAGTGGCCATCTGAGTGTATCCTGCTTCATATCCTTTTGTCTAGACTTTTGAAATAAATTGCTAATTTATTAGGAAAATTAGCTAAAGATTATAACTTAGTGGTCTCACACTAGGGTGTGTTCTAATACATGCTTTAGGAGACAATGATGTATCTGGTGAAAGGCAGGAGATGATGTCACACTGTCCCTTAGGCCTGTGATTCTATAAAATAGGAATGAATGAGAAAACTTTCTTTCATTGTTGTTTTTGCCCAGGAAGTGGCTCATGTCAAATAACTCCTCTTTTCTATATGTTTCAGATAAAAATGACAAATTTTATTCTTTTAACACACGGTATATACTCACTCATATAGACATATAACATAGGATAAACCTACTAAAATCTGTACATCTAAAGAAACTAATCAAGAGAGAGGGCCCTGACTAAAACGCTCAATCCTCATCCCGAAAGGCAAAGAGGATGGACATCAGAAGAAGAAGAAAACAGGAAACAAAACCTAGGAACCTGACATAGAGGGCCTCTGAAAGCCTCTGCCCTGCAGACTATCAAAGCAGATGCTGAGACTTATGGCCAACTGTTGGGCAGAGTGCATGAAATCTTATGTAAGAAGTGGGAAATAGTAAGATCTGGAGAGGACAGGAACCCCACAAGGAGAGCAACAGAACCAGAAAATTTGAACACAGGGGTCTTCCCAGAGACTCATACTCCAACCAAGTACCAGGCATGGAGATAACCTAGATCCCCTGCACAGATGCAGTCTATGGCAGTTTAGTGTCCAATGGGTTACATAGTAATGGGAAGAGGGACTGCCTCTGACATAATCTGATTGGCCTGCTCTTTGATCACTTCCTCCTGAGGGGTAGCAGCTTACCAGGCCACAGAAGATGACAATGCAGCCACTCCTGATGATATCTGATAGACTAAGATCAGAAGGAAGGAGAGGAGGACCTCCCCTATCAGTGGACTTGGGGAGGGGCATGAGTGAAGAAGGGGGAGGGAAGGTGGGATCGGGAGGGGAGGAGGGAGAGGCTTATGGGGGGATACAAAGTGAATAAAGTGTAATTAATAAAATAAAAAAAAAGAATGACAGAGGTTTTCTGCTTGGCTTCATGTGGGAGAATCTACTTTTAGTCTGGATCTTTGAGGTAGGAAGACACATCCCATTAATCCAGATCTTGAGGTGGGAAGACACACCTTTTATCTGGGTCACACCTTCTTCTGGGAGCCTATATAAGGACAACGGAAGAAGGAAGCTTTGTTCCTCATTGCCTGCTTACCTTCACCTTGCTAGCACATCCATTCCTTCATTGGGATTGGGACACACTTCTTCAGGATTCCAGAATATACAGAAGAGCAGCTGAGACACCTAGCCTTGTATGATTAAGCAACTACTAGATTCTTAGATTCTCTGTTGACAGCCAGTAATTGTTGGATTAGTTGGACTGTAGCCCACATATCCGTATACATATAATGTATTTTTAAATAGATATGAGAGAAATTCATTACATAAGTTCTCTGATTCTAGAGAACCCTGACTAGTATGGGGGCCGTGGTCTCTTTTTTTCAGATTCTTCTTTGTCCTGTGTTTTCAGCAAATAGCATCTTTCTTTTTTTCCAGAAACAGGAGCAGGCACTCAATGAAGGGCCTCTGACTTGCTTCAGGAGAATGTCAGAAAGTCCTAGGTTTGATCCCCATCTTCAGGGAAGAAGACTTTGGGGAAGATGAAAATGGCATGGATGCTCCCATTGTTTTCTTAGATTTATTTATCTTAAAATATTGAAAGTAGGGTCATGCCTTATTTTGGGGTAGTGTGTGTGGGATCCATCACTCACTTTGTTCTTATAGACCTCCCCCCCCAAAAAAAACACCCCATTGTGTTCTATGAAGGGTGTTTTCTTAATTTCCCAGCCTCATAATGCTTTCAAATATATATATCTGTGCTTCTCCTTTGTTTTACCATCGACTTCTGTTCAGATATTGAACTTAAAACCTGTTTTTGATTTCTTAATTATTTATTGCATTAGAGAAGAGATACAAGTAGTTAAAACTGCAGGCCAGAAAGTATCTAATATAGCAAAGATGTTCAGTTCTTAATTGGCTAAAGATTAATTACTGCTTTATTCTCAGCATTTGTCTTCTCAGCCATGACTCACCCTAAGAAGCCGGCACACTTAATCTGGGTTGCTTGGTTTACAAACTGTTACTTCTGAATCTGGAAGATACCACTTCCTGTTCACTGTGTTTGAACTTCACTGTCGTCAGAACAAAACGACAGCCTACAGACTGGGAAAGGATCTTCACCAACCCTATATCTGACAGTGGGCTGATATCAATAATATATAAAGAACTAAAGAAGTTAAAAAGCAACAAATCAAGCAATCCATTTAAAAAATGAGTTACAGAGCTAAACAGAGAATTCTCTGTAGAGGAACATTGAATGGCAGAGTAACACTTAAAGTAATCCTCAACATCCTTAACCATCAGGGAGATGCAAATCAAAATGACCCTGAGTTTTCACCTTACACCCATCAGAATGGCCAAGATCAAAAACTCAAGTGACAACACATGCTGGAGAGGTTGTGGAGAAAGGGGAACCCTCCTCCACTGCTGGTGGGAATGTAAACTTGTACAACCACTTTGGAAATCAATCTGGAGCTTTCTCTGACAGTTAGAAATAGTGCTTCCTCAAGATCTAGCTATAACACTCCTAGGCATATATCCAAAAGATATTCAAGCACACAACAAGGTCATTTGCTCAATCATGTTCATGGCAGCTTTATTTGTATTAGCCAGAACCTGGAAACAACCCAGATGTTCCTCAATGGAGGAATGGATACAGAAATTGTGGTACATATACACAATGGAATACTACTCAGCAATTAAAAACAAGGACATCATATTTGCAAGCAAATGGTGGGATCTAGAAAAGATCATCCTGAGTGAGATATCCCAGAAGCAGAAAGACACATGCAGTATATACTCACTTATAAGTGGATATTAGACCTATAAGACAGGATAAACATACTAAAATCTGTACACCCAAAGAAGATAAACAAGATGGAGGACTCTGGGTAAGATGATCAATTCTCACTTAGAAAGAGAAATGGGATGGACATTGAAAGTAGGAGAAACCAAGTAACAGGACAGGAGCCTACCACAGAGGGACTCTGAAAGACTCTGCCTAGCAGTGTATCAAAGCAGATGCTGAGACTTATAACCAAATCTTGGGCAGAGTGCAGGGAATCATATGAAATAAGGGGGAGTTAGTAAGATCTGGAGAGGAAAGAAGCTCCACAAGGACCAAATATATCTGGGCACAGGGCTCTTTTCTGAGACTGATTCTTCAACCAAGGACCATGCATGAATATAACCTAGAACCCCTGCTTGGATGGAGCCTATAGCAGCTCAGTATCCAAGTGGATTTCCCTAGTAAGGGGAAAAGAGACACTGTCTCTGACATGAACTCAGTGGCTGGTTCTTTGACTTCCCCTCCCCAGAGGGAGGAGCAACCTTGCTAGGCCACAGAGGAGGACATTGCAGCCAGTCCTAAAGAGACCTGATAAGCTAGGGTCAGATGGAAGGGGAGGAGGACCTCCCCTATCAGTGGACTTAGAGAGGGGCAAGGAGGAGATGAGGAAGATTGGGAAAGAATGAGGAAGGGGGCTACAGCTGGGATAAAAAGTAAATAAACTACAATTAATATAAAAAATAAAAATTTAATAAAAAAATGAAAAATTCTTAATTCTCTGTGCTCTAATTTTTCTACTGAAGCACATGTTCAGTGTGATCTCATATGTAGGAAGATGTTTTTTCACTTTATATTTGCTCCTTGGCTTCAGACTCTGTGACATTGCTAGCAATATCAAACATTCTTTCTACAATTTGTAGACAAGTGAAATATTTGCAGTAAATATCATGGACAAGCAATTGATGCATTTAATATGTAAAAGTATTATGTGAATACACTTATTTAGCCTATTAATAGGTAGGTAAAGATGCATTAGGGAGAGTCAAGCCAATTCCTACATCAATTCTAGGCTTGGTTTCCCTACCTGGCTATTGGGAGGAAAAGAAATGAACACGAAAATGCTAAAGGCTGTTATGATATCCAGTTCAGTGAGAATAAACAAGTGAAAAAAAAAACATTCAGCTAAACATACACATGGGGAAAAGAGTGTGTAGGCAAGTGTCAGTGACAAATTTCTCATGTTTTCTCCTAGAAATCCGGGCCTTCGTCCCCCAAAGAGAGAAACCAGGTATCACTGGAAAGGATGTTCAGAAGGCATTCACAATCACCACATCACTTTAGTGCAAAACTCAACCCAATCAGCATTCTGTACCTAAGGACTTCAAATGTAAATTAGATTTTCAAAAATCCTTTGTGTATATTTGTCACATGGTGTTCATTACTTTTCTTGTGGTTATAGTGAAACACCTGACAAAAGCATCTTAAGGGAAAAGGGTTTGTCTTGGCTTACAGTTTGAGAGAGGTCAGTCCATCATGGTGGCAAAGGCATGACGAGCCTGGGGCTTTGCTCTCACTTCTTGGTGGATGGGAGAGCAGTGAGAGAAAAGAAGATGAATCCTTGTTCTTAGCTTTCTTTCTTTTCTTTTCCTCTTTTTATTCACCCTGGAACTCAGCCTATGCTGTGGAACCATACACATTCAGGGTGGGGCTTATGCTCTTAGTTCTCTCTGAAAATAGCCACCCTTGAGTATGCCTCACTAATGCCCACGGGAGTTTTAGCCAATCAGTTAGACAATCTGAACTAATTATAATGCACATCTTTAAGCTCGGGCTTTTTCCCCACAGATTTGAAGGTGTGCGTTTGTGTGCGTGCACACTCACACCCATTATATCTGAAAACTTCTGAAAAATGAGCAGTGGGAAGCAAAAAACCACTTTAGTCAGCACCTATATTCTATTAAGGCAATTAATCAAACACACGCTTTGTCAACTTCCCCTCGGTTTATTTTGTTTTATGACTCTATTATTATTTGATCAACACAATAAAGTGACTTAACCTCCATCACGTCGAAAGCGCTTGGGTGATAGAGTAAAGGAACTCAGCTGCCTGTGCCTGTCTTCTGGCTCCAATCAATCACTGTGCTGATTGAATTATTTTTAACTGTGATGCATTCATTAGTCCTCATTGGAAACATTTTAATGCATTATGGGATTTCTTATATAGTGAGAATTACAGATCTGTCGCTCAGCATGAACTTACTCAGCAACTCAGATGCCACGCATTAGCGGCCTCCTCTAATGGAATATGAAAATTTCGGGAATTGATAATGAAATAAGCTACATCTTGACATGCGATCTTGTAACTGATTTGAGGAAGGCGCACTTGTAAATGTAGAAGAATTTTTCAAGTCTGGAAATAACACAAGAGGAAACCTAAGTGAGATTAAGAGGGTTGTATACAACTTGGGTTATCCTGCTCTTACTATTGGTGACACAGTAGGTGGTGGATGACGCCACAGTAGGTGGTGGAGCAACATTGTTTCAGATGCCACAAAGTACAGGAACTCGCAGACACAGTGACAACATATTTACGACCTACACAAGTCCAAGCCACACATGCCTAAGCATGGGTAAAGGGAAGAAGGCACAAAATTCTACCCCTTGCCAAGAAGCTATTCACAATTGATAGTTGCTTAGAGAGGGAGAAATGTCTGCTTTATTTCTTTCATCAGCGGAGTTGGCAATGGGCACACTCCAAGGCAGAGCTAATGCTCAGGAGTTATTTGTCAAATTCAAAGCGTACCACATGTTTTTGGGGTATCTTCTTTTTTTCTGAAGAGGCAGAAAGAACATGAATTTGGGTGAATAAGGAGGAGGAAGTTTGTGGGAGGAGTTGGGGGAGAAGAAAGAGTGTTATGAAGCTGTATTCTGTGAAAATTAAGAAAAAAATAAATAAAGATGCCACAAAAGAGTATTACACATGTTATCAGCAAGGGTTTCATTCATTTCTCAAGCTTTCTCCAACAAGTGAGTTATTTTTTTTCCCAATGCAATTCAGAGAGACAGTCTTCTTAGCGTGACAGGTCCACATGCAAACATTTACACTGCAGTTGTACATACTGAGCATTGATTTGGATATGGACAAAAATGTAAGCTCTGAAGGTCTAGAGAGCATCAAAACACGTAGTGCCTGTTTGCAGTACACTTCAGTACAGTTAAGAGGTTCCTTTTTTAAGTTTCATTTTTTTGTGTGTGTGTATGTGGCTATTTTCCCTGCATGTACAGCTGTGCACTGCATATGTGCGTGGTGCCTGTGGAGGGCAGAAGAGGATGTCAGATCTCCAAGAAGTAGTGTTACAGATAGTTATGAAGAACCAGATGGGTGCTGGGAATTGACGTCAGGTCATCTGGAGGAGCAGCATGTGCTCTTAACTGCGGAGCCATCTCTCCAGCTCCATTTGAGATGGTTCTTGTGAAAACTAAGTATAAGTTAATAATTTAAATCAGTATAAGATCGGCTCCAGAATATTGGATAGGAAATGTTTCATTAATGAAGCATAGAAAGAAAGGAGTGGGAACTCTGTGAAGGCTTAAGAGACTCTGCAGAACCATGAGACAGGTTAACTATATCGCATCTACCCAGGAGTTAAGGTGAAAACTATTGTAGTCTTAAGGGGGTGTATTGTTCAGGGATTTATAACTGGTTTTCACACATGGTTCCCTCTCTGGTCTGATTAAATGTTAAACCTGGACATTCTACCAACATTAACCTGTATGAAAATCTCAGTTTTAAGAAACATGGTACTTCCCTTAGTTCTTCTTTTAAATGACTGCATTTTAATCTAGGAAAACTCTGGCCATCTGTCTGGTCCCTGTATGATCTTGGATCAATTACCTTATTTCAGTGAGCTTTACCTTTCTTAGATAAACAAACAGGGAGAGAGTTAGATATTCTTTCACATTCCTTGTTATTCTTGAGCATCTTTACAAAACATTTTCTCTTTCTTTGAGGACATAACAGGTATCAGAAAACCCTGCTTGACCCCTTCTTTTTTGGTTCAAGAATCTATCTTTAAACTTGTTTTATTTGGTTTGGCACAGCAATTCACCCATACTGCCAGGACAGAGTACAAAGTAAAGAGAAATGGCCTATTTTGGTCTGGTTAACCATTCAGGTATAAACTATTAGTATTCTTACCATTTTACTAACACCTTGAAATTGTTGGGTTCCAAGGAGCTCTAATAAAGAATAAGTTTCATGACATCAGTGGAAAAAGACTCTGACAAAATATTTCTTGTGGACACCCAAGTAGAATAAGGGGACTGAGCTCAGGCTAGGTAAAAGAAAGGAGGGACAGGAATGGAGTACTTGCATTCTCACATTCCTAAAAGAGAAATGTTATCATAGAACATTCTCTGCACAGATTTATCCCGTGATAAATTCATATCATTGAGAAAGCAGTCAATAACAGCAATGTTAGGCGTGAGCTGCAAAGCTCATGATGAAACAGAAGCATTTAGTTCTGTTTTATTTTCTTCAAAATTAACCCTCTGCAGAAAAGAGCCACCTGAAAGTGGTAGGGAGCAAAGCTCCTCTGCATAGACATGCTTTCCTGCAGAGAGGCCAGTAGCTAGCCTCAGGACTCAGAAAGTGAAGATAGACTGATGACACAGTACAGATGTTCTCAAAACTAAAGGCATGTGGCTTCTCCTAAGAATGAAGTCTGCTGAATGCTTCATGCACAATTGAATCTAGGCTGCAAAGTATCTAGGAACTGAGCTGACTATCAGATAGGACCACATGGTCCAGCACTGTGCCTTTATTTTACCAACTAAAAAAGAGATTAAAGGCCTGCCTTAGAAAGAAAACTATGTATATATATATATATATATATATATAATATTTACATAAACATGTATCTGAATATTATATGTGTGTAGGTATTATAATACATGTAATATTATATACACATATATATCAATATATGTGTATATATTTATAAGAGTATATTCATATAAATGTGTGTATATGTATATATCTATATGTATAGGTTCATGTATAGTGATAGTATATGTACATAGATATATGCCAATCTGTAGAGATAGTGCGTAACCAATTTTCCTAAAGTGTGTATCTTTTTGATTATGATGTCTATATAGAAGAACTCTTTAATAATTTTTGAGTCTCTGGCAATGGATATTCTTTCATTCTTAAAGCTTTAATGATATTCCTGGGTGAATGAGGAAACCATTTATTATTAACCAAATCCTGTTGCCAAATGTTTTATACATGTTATAGTAATACTAACAACCTACTGAAAAAGTTAAACGTGAGAAATATAAGACCCAAGAAGGCAGAGTGCCCTTGCTCAAATTATACACTCACCAGGAGTGTGACCTATCACTCCATGATTACAATGTGTCAGACATTGCTACACCACAGGCCACAGAGGAAGACAATGCAGCCAGTCCTGATGAGACCTGCTAAGCTAGGGTCAGATGGAAGGGGAGGAGGACCTCCCCTATCAGTGGACTTGGAGAGGGGCATGGGAGGAGATAAGGGAGGGAGAGTGGGATTGGGAGGGGCTACAGAGTGGATACAAAGTGAATAAACTGTAATTAATAAATAAATTAAAAAAGAGTAATGGAGGCAACAGTAATATATACATTGATCTTTGAAAGCTCAGTAGACAATATTTCATGCTCACAAAGGTGAGAGAAATCTGCCCAGAGACTATGCCCTGTCAGTAAGTTGCCTTATTTCCGGTAATGCTTCCCTATTTCTACATATCTACCAAGGATGTGAGACACAGAACATTGACAAATACATCTTTGATTGCATGACACTGAGGCATGAATAGACATAGACCAATGGAATAAAAAATTCCCACAGTCATGCTGTAGAGCATGAATGAGTTTTGTATGCTCCAAACGCAGCCTCCTGTTTCAAGTGAGCAAAGACCAAGTTATTCATAAGTAGTGGTTTAAAATATGAGTTGAATTTTTGATGAATATAAGATTTAGGTTCATGTTAAAGAATAAATTTTAAGTGTAAGTAAGAATAAATAAGAAGTAAGATCATGTTAGTACTGTTGTAAAACATGGTGTTTCCTCTTTAATAATATCATAGAAAAAAAGCTACGTAAATATTATCATAAATTTAAAGTTAATAAAAAGGGAGATGAATGCGATTGTGCAGCGCATCTTAGAGAGGTTCTGAACCTTACCATCCACAAACTGAAAAGTGCCCCGAGAAACTGGAAGAACGTACTTGAGCCCACTCCATCTTAGCACTCACCCGAGTGACGTGTGGATTTATAAACTGAAAGAAAAGAGACCAAACACTTGATAGAAAAATGAGAGAATTCATTAATAGACCATCCACAAAGCAGATGATGTACGTATAAATTACACATCACATATAATTACATAAACGCCAAATTATGTTAAAAATACCTATCAGCTTGGCACAACTTTTTTCAAAGGTGACAATACATTCTTGCTGTGTGGCTTCGGGAACCAGCTCTGTCACGGATTGTTGGGGAAATGCGAAGTGAGCAGACCCAACGGTAGTGGATGTGTGGAAAGAGGAGCTCACTCTTACCTTACTTGTCAGAGTACAAAATAGTGCAGCCACGCAGAGGAGAAACACTGTGGCCGTTTCTTTAAATCTTTACCCACCCTTGTGCTTCTAGGCCTCTCCCACAGAAATAAGACTTCCCAGCTTTTTCGCCATTATAAACACCCCCCCACACAAACAGACACAGAGAAAAAGACACAGACATATATACACAGACAAACACATACACATGTACACACAGTCACACACAGTGAGAAAGAGCAAAAGAACAATTACGTATATATGTATATATAAGCATATATACAGAAATGTGTGTATAGAAATGTACACACACATATGCAAGGGGGGGGAGAGAACCTAGTTGATGCCATGGAACTCTTAAGAAAGCAAAGTGCAAGGAAAATCTTTTGTTCAACAGTTAGCTTTTGATTATTGTTGTTGTTGACACAAAGTGCATCACCCTTGTTTTTGATCTAAAGAGGAATCTATGGGAACTCCCTGTTAACCTCAGAATGGCGGCAGTTGCCAGGAGGAAATGGCTGTGGCGCTAGAGTCTGAAACATCCCATGTTTTTTCTAACCTTCTGTGACACATTTCTCAAATTGCAGTCAACATTAGAGATGCATAGTGATATAAGACCAGCAAATGGAGAGGCAGAAAGACTGGAGGTGACATTATCATCTACATACAACATCTTAAGGACTCTACAAAAGAAACGTAAATAAAGACCCGACAATGAGTTCAGCCACATTACAGGGAACATGATAAACACATGAAAGTAAATCAATGAGAGGTCAATATGCTAGCTCTAAGTGAGTACCCTGGCTAAAAACCAACTGTAATCCATCAATTCAAGAAACAAATAAAGTAAATGACAATTCAAAATAACTAAGTCTGAAATTTGCATGCTGACAACTTACAGCGCTGATTAATGAGGCAGTCAGATACATGTTGGAAGTCTCAATGCTACGAAGCTTTCTATTCTCCCCAAACTAGTATCTGTGTTTACTACGATGCCTACCAAAGCATAAGCAAAATGCCTAGTAGATTTAAACTTGGCTTTTCTAGATTTTACATGGAACTCCAAAGAGAATAAGACAGATAAAGTTATTTTGAAAGAGCATAAAGACAGCAGCAGGAGCAGAGTATGCACATTGGTGAGGAATAGACAGTCATCAAAGGGATAAAATGGTAGACTCAGGGCTAGCTCTACATGAAAGTGGGCAAGCGATTGTTTACCAATGTGAAAGAACAATTTAATGAAGAAAAAAAAAGTCTTCTCTTATACTAGGGAGAATGAGAAAGAATCAATGGCAATTCATCATTATGCCACAGACAAGCTGCTAACGTGTGTGTTAGAATATGTAAGAAACCCTCAAAATGCAAAAGTAAAGTACTTTTAATAGAACATGGGCAAAAGATGTGAGGAGACATCTTACTGAAAGGAATGTGCTCATGGCAAATAAGCCTAGAAGGAGGAGGAGATGCATGGCTCAGTCGTAAAGTATTTGCCTGGCAAGTGTGAGGCTGTAGGTGACAGCGTCAATATCACAAAACAGAAAGAAAAAAAAATCACCTTAAAAAAGATGAAAATCATCAATAAATATAATTCAAAGTTATTTATTAGTTTTTGTGAGTTTGGGCACATATGTCCTATATCACACAGGTGGAAATCAGAGGACAGCTTTTTGTGGTTTATTTCCTTCTTCTCCTTTGGCCTAGTTTCTACATATTGTGTTTGGGCTGTTAGGCTCATACAACAAACATCTTTACCTCAGGCATCTCTCAGTCCCCATAAAGCAACTTAAAACTACAAAGAGAGGTTGTAGCATGTCTGTCACAAAACAAAAGCGGGAATAGAAAACACTGGTGAGTAGTCAGAAAGACAGGCTCTCTCCTAGAATGCATGTCAGAATGTGGGATGGTACAGCCACTTTGAGAAGCAGTTTGACACAAGTGCTTTTCCACTGCGGGGCACTTCTTTCATATACATAAAAATGGATGCACACAGCAGAGCTTGTATAAGGATGTTTATGTCAGTTTAATTCTTTAAAGCCCAAGGACAACAATATTAAGCCGACAAAATCATGAACATTGTAAGCACATTAATGTTGGTGAAGATGACGATGAGCAGAAACGTCTGGTTATAAGAGGGAAAAGCCAGGGATGCTTGAATTCACAGAATGTCCTGTGTCCTGACTGTATCAAACACCAGCATCCTGGTGGTAAGTCCATAGTTTAGAGATACTGGCGAACTCTATGAGATTAAGGTAATTTAGGAAAACTACATGTAATCTAAGAAAGAAAAAAGGATAAAACCAAATCCTTTGTCTTAGATCTAATTTAAAACCAGAAACAAATATATAAATATATTTATACATATTATATAAATATATTTATACATTATAAATATTATATTAAAAATATATTAAAACATATATGATGAATCATATGTTTTGAAACAAGTTAGTCATATAAGCTCATGAACATTTTGAACTGCAAGCCCAGATGCAATATGTATCCTTTCCTAACTGTTCAAATGATTTTTTTTTCCAAAGGAAAAACTTTAAACCAAGTAGGTGGCTGCTGTGACAGGAGAAGGCTGTGGCTTTTGGTATACCCTGGCTTGCCAGCAGGAGAATCAGGTTCTTCCACCTGTCATCTCCCTACTTTGGTTTCATTTATTTTCTCACTTTTCTTCTTAGTTCCAGGCAACAGCAACCAGAGCTACTCCATCTCCAGTTGCAGTCAGAGGAGCATAAATATTAGTGATAATTGTACAGTACAGTAATTGCAAATAGCGGTGATTAATTCTTACAATAATAGCTGCTCTAAGAACAACTGATGTCCCTTCCAGTCATGCCCAGGTTTCCCATGAGAAAGCTTAGAGACGGTTATTATTATTAGTTTAAGCTTTAGGGGGGAAAAGAAAAGATGAAAAGGATGGTGATTATGCTGGAGTTGTCAGCACTGGGTCTTCATTGGTGGGAGGAGTAAGGGCATCCCTGTTGATGCATGTAAAAGGAATGACCTTGTGCACCAGAAAAATCAGCCTGATTCAGAAGGTAGAAAGAGCCACAGCTTGCTTAGTGTGGCTCATGTAAGCATGGCCGCAAGTTTCCTTAAAACTTAGATGACCATGTACAGGCAATTCTTCCCTATGTTCTAAGTTCCTTTCCAGTGCTTGGCAATTTATTTTTGATGTCTTTATGATGGAGCATTCTAAGTAACTACTACATTTAATGTATGCTAATGGGTAGGAACATGAGGCAGTAAAAGGCCTCATTTAGGCCGTTGAAGGAGTCAGTGTTGGACCTGGATTAAGTAGCACAACTACTATTTTTGCCATTCTAGGTACACTAAAATTTCAAGGCTAGTTTCCCCCTCTGCCTTTCACCTGTCTTCTTAGTGTTCACCAATACCATAGACTTCGTATCATCCTGGCTTCAGTACTTAATTATGCCTTTCAATTCTTAGATGAATTTTAAAACGGCAGACTTTTATGTTACCTACTCTCTAAGCAGGAGGATACAATTCATAAATTAATTAACTATGGTCAAATATTCCTATCATCATAGTGAATCATTGAGTTTTCAGTGGTATGTACTTGGATTCAGAATTCATGCGTTAGAAATGAGAATTTTAATTGCCCCTTGAGGTATTGGCTGCTGTGTCCCACGTGTGTCAGTAGGTGGCAGAGAGAAGAGAGGCCATGTCTACACTCAGCTCAGTGTTCTGACCTGTGAACATCTGAATGATTAGCAATTCCTGAAAAAGCAAGCCTGAGAACACTAATCCAGTGCCAGGGAGCCTAGACAGGAAGTTAGTCTGAGCTGACTGCCAGCCCAGTGCCATGCACAAGGCTTCCAGGGTGGAGAGCAAGCCAGAGACTAGACAAACTTCCCCTGGGACACAGGCCCTTGGTAGCAGTGAGCCTTGGACAGGCTAGACCCACATATAGCCACTCAGACAGTCTGGGGAGGAGCAAGGCTGAGATGATCACTAAACTGTTACCATGGGGCCTGGACAGCAGAGCTAGCCCGAGATGACCATCAGTACAGCACTGTGCAGGTCTGGGCGTGGGAGCAGACCATGCCCGAGATGACCCTTGCCCAGTGCCATAATGCATAGCACTCCTGAGACCACTCCTGAGATGACCCCAGACACTCAGAGACACCCGGCACCACAAAGAGAAACAAGTAAACGATGGACGAGTGGAAGTGAATGAGAAACAGAAGGATGTGTGCACCATGAAGAGAGACAGAGCTGGAGACTCGAGAGTACTGAGGAACAGTCTGTTGTGAGTAACTGGTGATGCCATGTGGGACCATGCTGGAGTCCTGGCCTGTGGCAGGGGCCAGAGCCCATGTCTGGGTCTGTGGCTCCCTCTACGACTAGGGGTCTGTTACCACCAAATGCCAGGCAGACATCTCTGGTCTGGACTTTTACCCAGGGACATGTTGATCTATGAGGGCAATACAGAACTGGCTGCATTCCTCACCTGTACACCTAGGAGAGCTGGCCCCGCCCCTAGCCAGCTTCAGTACTCAGGAGAGCAGGACCTAAGGGTATGAACATGGAACAGCTGGCCCTGCTACTGGTCTCCCATGTGGTGGCACAGATGAGGGGAAGATATCCTTTTTCCACCTCACCCCTCACCACCTGCAACAGGTGGAGACATAGCCCTGGGGTCATGAAAGCAGAAACATTGGCCCTGCCCCTCACCAGCTGCAGTACTCCTGGCCAGCCAAGTAGAGCTCACCTTGGTGGTAGGGTATGGGCAAGCCAGCCTCAAGGGGTTGGGCATGGGAGAGCTGGCCCTGCTACTTGTCCGTCATGGGGTGACATGGGCAAAAGTAAGATGCCCCCTTCCCCCTTGCAGCTTGCCACCTACTGCAGGCAGGAGAACAGGTCCTGAGGTCATCAGAGTGGGAGAGCTGTCTCTGCCCCTCACTTGCTGCAGCACTTGGGAGAGCAGGCTGTGGACCTCACCTGGGCAGCACAGGAGAGCTGATCCTGGAGGTAGGGGTTGCAGGATCTCCATGACACAGGGCAACAGTAGGATATCTGAGAAGAGTC
Source organism: Meriones unguiculatus (assembly GCF_030254825.1). Classification (NCBI taxonomy): domain Eukaryota; kingdom Metazoa; phylum Chordata; class Mammalia; order Rodentia; family Muridae; genus Meriones; species Meriones unguiculatus. The sequence goes on from NC_083352.1 coordinate 19,840,717, forward strand.
CCAGTGAGGTTCCTGTACTGATTGAGTAGCAGAAGCCAGAGGCCACATACCAGACCAACGAGTCATTGCAATGAACATTTGCAAGCAAAGAAGTGTAAGCAGAAGGGTAAACTGTAGGATACACTGTGACACACTACAGCTTTCATGAGATTTTTTTTTTTCACTGTCGGGAGAGAGGTTGCAAGGGTAGAGAGCAGGTATGAGTGGAAGGGAAGATGAGTGGGATTGAGGTGTATGATGGGAAATTCACTAAGAACCAATAAAAGTTTTAAAAAATGCTCAGTGTGCATTACCTTCTGTCTGTCCTCATACCTGTGCTTATAAATAGAAGAAAACTCAGAAATGAAACATCTTATTCTTGTTTTCCTCAGGTTCTTTCAGACTAAATGTGCCACGGAGGCTAATGCCCATCACTTTGTTCCTTTTCTGTTCCTCTCTCTCAGCAGCTAGTACTGTGTCTAGCACAATCCTTGCAACATTAAGCTGAGGTGATAGTTCTATTCTTCCCCCTGTTTTGTAACCTAGGCTAGTATAGAACTTGCCATCCTCCTGCCAGAGACTTCTGAATTTAGCCATAATTATAATTACAGCTTCACTCCTCTTAACTCAATCTCAGTAAATATTGAATGAACAAATGAATAGATTATGGCCATATTATCTCCGTTTGTTTCAAGATTACTGATAGTGAATTTCTTGGCTGCTATAATTAATCTTACAGAAGTATATACTCCAGGAAGAGAGGGTTTTGACTCCTATCTGTTATCTATCATTGCATTTCACAGCAGACATTTGTTATCTCACAGTTTCTTAATGTGAAGACCCTTTGGGATCTTTCTGGGAGGGTACAGCTTGTTAGGAAGAAGGGACTCAGTGAGGGGGAAGAAGAAGATCAAAGAAAAGGATAATGAGAAAGATGTGATTAAAGTATATTATATTACATATTACATACTACATATTACATATTACATATTACATATCACATATCATAGTATATAGTATATAGTTATATTATACAGTATACAATATATAGTATATATATTATATGATTAAAGTACATTATATATATACCCACTCTTGAGGAAGCACACTTATATGTTAGCCTTTGAATGAATAACTAATCTTTTGAAAGTGAATCTTTATGGTTCAGGTTTAGGGTTTTCTGCCAAGGGTCAGGGAAGATGGGCAAAGCTGTGTTTTACTAAGGATCAAATGGAGCTAGAGGCTCTACCCCCAGTTTATGTGGTGACTAGTAAGTCAGTTCCTTGCTTTGATTTGACTAGGCTTCAGCTCTATACCATATGGCCTACTATAAATCTCACAGCATGCCTTTTACTCTGGTAAGTAATCTGAAAAAGGTAGAGGCCTTAGGTAAACAGTAAGTCACACAAAATAGTAACATCATTTCATTACATAATCTTGAAATGTTAAGTCTTATGTGTTGGACATAAAAACTGATGATAAAACAATGGATGAGGTAGGAATTACAGACAGATAGGAGTATCTTGAAGCAGGGCCATCTTGGAATCTAACTACCATAAAATAATGATAAAACATTTAAGATTGTTTTCTAATTCAGCGATGTATGTTATATTGCTATTTAATTACTTTCAGGTGAGAATGACACTCTTTTAAAGGACCAGAACCATTTTAGGTTTGAGAATTTGTAGTCAGCATTATATGTAACATACTGAAAACGTTTAAGCAACCATCTTAAATATGAGATTGCCGAGTGTCAAGGACAATTAACAATTAAACAATAAAATGAGTCTAATGTTGGGTTGGAGGGATGGGTCAGTGGTTAAGAATGCTTTCTGCTCTTGTGGAAGGCCTGGGATCACGTCCCAATACACCCATGGGATGGCTCACAACATCCTGTAACTCCATCTCCAAGAACCTAGCACACTCTTCTGAATCCTATAGGCACTGCACTAACACACACACACACACACACACACACAGACACACACACACACACAAATACACACACACTTAAAATCAAAGATAAAATCTTAGACACACAATTAAAAACATAAAATTAAATCTTTTTAGAAATAAGAGTAATAGTGAGATGAGTCAGGGAGTGATGAGGAACAACTGAGTGAGAGACGAATACTCACCAACTACCAAAGCTTTTCCTTCCTTTGAGCAGAGACATTTTCCATTTTCTAGCAAGTGTTGAAAGGACGAACTTGCCAGTGCGAAACAGGTGGTGAGGATGGTTGGTACATTAGTAAGGTGAGTATATAATTTATTGTCCAAATCAGGACACTCTTCAGAGCAAAAAAGGGTGCTATTAATAATGCCAAGGTAATAGGCATAAATTGAGGCTGTTGGAGACGATCTTAAGCATATAGTTACCCTGTAAATTAGAGCCATTCATTTTGGGCTACTTTGACTATGAGGAGCTTAGAATAGCGCATTTTGTAAACAATCCCGTGAAGCTTGCTTTTTATGTTCTCCACATGACTGTCTTACTCAGGAAAAATAAAAGAGCATAGAATGAAGCAGGCAGCACAGTGAGCTGTCTCCTGACACAAAGGACGGCCTTTTGGGAGAGGATTGATTTGTAAAGATGTTGTCTAAGAATTCAGGCTGCTCTCAAGGAAATTACCCATCATTAGGGATTTGAGCAAATCCTTCGCTGCAATTTTCCTTATATGAGTTGCGCAGAGAAAGGTCTGCTTAATTTTGCACAATTTCTGTTCATATGCATCTAATTAAAATATCTTTTGATTCCATCATGTTGTGTTCAAGTTAATTGAATAGAACAAAATTTAATGGCTCTGCATTAGATTTTTCTGTTTAATGTCATAGGCATCCATTGTTTTTTTTTTTTTTCCTAATTAGAGATTTTTGTTAATGGGTTTTCAGAAATTAAATTCTGCCTAATAACCAACATTTCTGTGGAAGCTTTTAGGATACTAGCTGGAAATTTGGCAAGACCTTATGAGGACTTTCTGGGGAGTATGCCTTATCAATGTCAGTTTCCTATGGAAGTCTAAAATTAAATTGGAATTTCTGTTGATAAATTTTGTTACTTTCTTACAAATAATCACAAAACACTTAGGGAGAAAGTTCATGAGTAGTAACATTCAGTTGTTCCCATACACAGATGATCAGGCCTCATGCATGGGATCAAGGGAGTTGTCACAATGCGGGGTAGAGAGTCACAATCCTCATTTTATGTAGCTGTAGTGATAATAAGAGATTTATTTCAAAGAGCTTCCCTAATCTCAAGCTGTAATACAGAGCAACAGTAATAAAAACGGCATGGTACTGGCATAGAAACAGAGTGGTGGATCAATGGAATCAAATAGAAGCCCCAGAAATAAACCCACACACCTATGGATACTTGATTTTTGACAAAGAAGCCAAAACCATTCAATGGAAAAAGACAGCATCTTCAGTAAATGGTGCTGGTCTAACTGGATGTCTACATGTAGAAAAATGCAAATAGATCCATATTTATCACCCTGCACAAAACTAAAGTCCAAGTGGATCAAAAACCTCAACATAAAACCAGACACACTAATCCTGTTAGAAGAAAAATTGGGGAAGAGCCTGGAACTAATTGGCATAGGAGACAGCTTCCTGATCATAACACCAACAGCATAGACTCTAAGATCAACAATCAATAAACGGGACCTCATGAAACTGAAAATCTTCTGCAAAGCAAAGAACACTGTCATCAGAACAAAATGACAGACCACAGACTGGGAAAAGGTCTTCGCCAACCCTATATCTGACAGATATATCCAGAATATATAACGAATTCAAGAAGTTAAAAAGCAAAAAATCAAGTAATCTAATCATAGAGCTAAACAGAGAATTCTCAATAGAGGAACTGAAACACTTAAAGAAATGCTCAATGTCCTTAATCATCAGGGACATGCAAATCAAAATGACCCTGAGATTTCACCTTAATCCATCAGAATGGCTCAGATCAAAAACTCACAGCCACACCCATCCTCACCTGCTATTTATATAATAGGAAATGGGAAAGTTTTCCCGAGACAGTTGGCAATCAACTGATCTCCTTCATTAGGCAACCAGTTTTCATTTTGTCATGACTACATAGACTTTGCCATCTGACCTTCATTCAAGGAGAAAAATACTCATCAGATGCCTCCCGTTCCTCTGAGTCATCTTCAAGGAATAAAATCCAAGCAACTGGTGACAAAATAAAACCTGTTCTGTCTCACAACTTGCCCATGAAGATAGAAATCCTTCCATTGTGATTTTCAGACTGCACACTCGTCTTTACTTGTTCTTTCATGTCTTGGATCTCTACAAAAATTGCCCTGAAATTTGTAGGAAGCCCCTGAATGAATGTGTAATTATGACTAAAGCTCTGAGTGGGTTGCAAAAGCTGAATGAAGTCTTCAATGAATGTGCATTATTGGTACAGCCATACCAAGGACAAATAATGTCTCAGACACACAAGGAATTGGCAAAGCCTTTCCCACAGGTTAGGATCACAGGGATGGGAATATCTCCTCTTGTCCTAGTGTATGTGAAAACTGGCCAATGCATTCTCCTCCCAGATGTTTACAGCCCAAGACTGCTCCCTACAGAGACCTCTTACTGAGCCTAGCCAGTGCCAATGACACCTACAACTCTTTAGGGACTGATAGACCTCATTCAGATACCACTGGCACTAGAACACAAAAGTAAAATGACCTTTTAACATCCCTGGGGACCCAGGGATAATGTAAGGAAACTTACATCATCATCTTCTTCTTTCTTCTTCCATGAAAACTGAGTTTTAAATAAAATGGGATGGAATTTAAAAAACTAGGTTATCTGTGCAGTTATCTGAGCAAAGCATGATCCACAGTCACTTCTAAACCAGTTAGCCTCAGCCTTTGTATACAACAAGAAAGAAACCTGAAGAGGGGGGCTTACATGTTTCAGAAAAGTTAACATATTATTATCAGGCAAAGCTCAAACCCCAGCAAGGTGGTAGGGTTTGTCAAAAAAAAAAAAAAATCACTTGTATAACTTGTATAATTAAAAAATATATAATTTTCCATTTTCTTCTTGAATTTAAGTTATTTGAGTAAATATGGACTCATTCATTGTATTTGACTGTATGATTTGGTCTATTTTTCTTGACAAGCTGAAATCCTTGGACTTGATAGGTGTGGTAATGCTGATTTTTTGCATGTAGTTCTGGCATGGCTCACAACTGAGCCCAGCAGGTGCCTAAAAATATTTGTGAAAATGCTGCCATGGGTCCCAGCGAAAGAGAAGCACCTCTCTAGAACATTCTCACAGCCAATTAAAGGAGAGACAATTTCACACAGTCTGAAATTCTTTTTGGATCCATTCTCTTCCCTCACAGCTGTTTCCCCGCTAAGGAGTGGTTAGGGAATCAGGACTGGGCTCCCTCCAGCCTCCTCTGACTGTGTTTAACCCAGGGAGCAGCTTGAAAACAAGACAGGCCAATTAGTAGTGCATCTAATTTTTGTAATTTCCAAAACCTTCCATCACAGGGAGGCTATTACAGGAAAATTAACCTGTAGCAGCTGAAATCATTCAGTGCAGAGTTTAGCCAAGGGCAGAAAACAAAAGTGAGATACAGAGGGAAAGCGCAGAGCCTCCCTTTCAGATGACTGTGAGATAAATCAGCCAAAATGTGAAAACCTTGTTATTTCTCTGACTTTCCCAGTGGCTGGGAACAGACATAAACGAGAGAAGCGACACAGTGGGATTGTCTTGAAGGTACTGCTTGTTTACTTGGTGGCCTTGAGTGAATTGGCACGGAGAACAGCAAACCAGAAAAAGTGAGAATGAAAACATCTTCTAAAACAAGCTCTGATACAGGAAGAATCGTTACTGAATGTTTTAAAGGATGAATAAACTTTTGAGTTTGGTGTCTGCTAATATAATCTGTGTATTATTAGAGTTAAGGGTAAAAATATTTTTCTTTAATAAGTCAAATCTCATGTCAAATGTTAATGAAAGATACTGAGTTTGCTACTTTTGTTTAAATTATTTATTTATTTATTTATTTATTTAGGGCTCTAGGTCAGGGCATCAGGCACCGATATTCATGAAGCCCTGCCCTTGTCCCTGTCTCTGTTACTTATTAAGGAAAAAGTAGTAACTGATAACATTCTTTTGCAAATCTGTGATGTCTGTTTTTTTTTTTTTTGTTTGTTTGTTTGTTTGTTTTTAGGGCAGCACATTCTGTGGCTGATCACTAGGTAACAATAAGATCTCAGTAATAAAGAGAACCTATTGTCCTCTAGACTAGTGCAAGCAACCCTCTTATGAGTCCTTCTTGAGACAGACAGGGAATATTCACTTCCCCTGTCAGTAGCCCTGAAATGCCCTTCTGAATGCAATATGGAGCTCTAGATCACCTGTTTCTGTGATAAAGTTGGTTTGAAACTCCAGGCTACTCTAAAAGCATTTATGACAACGGTCCATGTTAACGATGTTTTACTTACTAAACAGAACAAATGTCTATCCTGTAGCAGTGGTTCTCAGACCTCCTGATACTACAACCCTTTAATATAATTCCTCATGTTATAGTGACCCCAATGATAAAATTATTTTCATTGCTACTTCACAACTGTGGTTTTGCTCCCGTTATGACTCATAATGTAAATGTCTGTGTTTTTCCATCATTTTAGGTGATTCCTGTGAAAGCATCTTTCAATTTCTCGAGGGGTTGTGACCCACAGGCTGAGAACCATTGTTTTACAATAAAGGCGTATATAGGATGATAGTGTTTTCTTTAGTCCTGACAGGTCTTCTCTACTTATGTAGGCTTACAGAACCCAGAGGATGAACACAACCTTTTATTTTTGAGCTATAGCCAATGATTAATTAGAGTCTTTATAAATGCAAGCATGTAAAGATATCTGGAAGAATGCAATTCAGGTACAGAGTCAAGTGCGGACATAGCACACAAAAAATTTAGAGGATCCACAATTCCTTTCTAGAATTCACAAAGCAGGACATAAAAAAGTACAGATTTCCAGCTTCAGTGGCCACACAAAGATGCTGAAGAACTGGTATTTTCATCAGCGCTGGAAACTGAACCCAGACTTTTCTACTGTTCTGTTCTACTGAGTGAGCTACACCCCCAGTCAGAGCAGCCTGTGAGCAAAGCAGCTTAGGATGCAGAAGGTCTATTATGGGGCTGGGTTATGCACTGCAGCACATTTAAGATGGTGTCGACGGTGCTGGCTCATCCTCCACAGCTAGCAAGGAATGAAACAGTGCCACACTCGCTCAGAATCCAAAATAAACCCGGAGAGAGCTCAGTGGCTGTACACACCTCCTCGCTATCTACGTAAGCAACATAAATGTCAACTAAAGTGCACTTAACTCAAGCTGCAAACAGTTGTCCTTCTGCATGGGCGTGGGAGTAAAAACAAAACACCCTTCTCCAAGTGGTGCAGAGTTCTGGGCTCCTGATTTCGGCATTTATCAGCTGGAGGTCTGATGTTCTGGAATGTGGTTTTGCCCTTTAAACGAAGCTGGCAGAAGGCTACTGAGAATGGTCTTAGTCAGAAGCTCACCAGGAAATGGTTCTAAGTCGCTTCACCTAAGAACAGCTAATAATCATCACTTTCCATTTTGCTTTTATTCAAAGCTTTCACACAATTTTGTGTGCTCTAGGCTGCGAACTTTTATATCACTAAATAATAGAATGGAAGAGAAGTACTTCAGCATTGTCAAGCCTTATATCTAGATTCTGATAGAAAATAATAAGCGTCTAAAAGGACCTGTTCACTCGATGGGGTCAATCACTAAGCTATGAACAAGTGATCAAGGTCTGGGCCTTGAAAATCAGTCCTAGACGTCCCTTTCTGAAGGAGTTAGAGCATAAATCACTCCATGAAAACAATTTTAGTTACTAAATATGGACATACAGCACTTATTATATAGACAGTAGAAAGCTGTGCCTTTGTTGTGAGTTATAGCTTGTAAGTGGCTATCAATGGTGATGATGATGACAGTGATGATGATGATGACAGTGATGATGATGATGACAGAGATGCAAAGACAAATAGTCTGGAGAGAAAGTAAATTGACCTGGTTGTTACTCAGAAATAAACTTTGTCATAGCTTCATATTTACCTTAACAGATTATGGGGCTGAGACTGTAGCTCAGTAGTAGAACACTTACTTATAGTGTGAGAGGCCTTAGGCTTTAAAATAAATAATAAATAAATAAATAAAAATAAATAAATAAAAGATGGCAAAACAGCAGCAGGATGGTTTTAGACACAATCAATTGTCTAAAGCTTTAGATTTGGGAAGGGAACTGTATCAGTAACCAGACAGACAACAGATCCAATCCTCTAAGGCTGTGGGTGCTTTCTCATTCTTTGTTGATTAGGAAACTGTGGGGAGAAAACTTGTGGAAATAATAATAAGACTAACAACAGTGATGATGATGATGGAAGGGGAAGGGATGGAGGAGGAGAAAAAAGCAGATATGGTGGTCTACGCCTACATGTCTTTAATACTGAGGCAGGAAGGTCACCAGTGTAAGGCCAGCTTTTGCTGCATAGTGAGAATTGGCAGCAGAGGTGGGAGTGGGGGACAGGATAGAGACAGGAAGGTGATGATATACTGAAACTATAAATTTAAAATATGATTAACAAGAGATGCTACAGAGAAATAAATTTAAAAATATATCACATTTACTCTTAAAACTTTAAAAGAGATACTGTCTCCACAAAATAGGAAATAAAAAAGCAAAAGATTGATGTTTCAGATGAAAAAGAGGCTTGCTGAGAAGTATATGTAATTTTGAAAAATAAAAATTAAAGAAGTTTTTAAAACTACAACTATAATAGCAAATTCAATGACATCCTCAAAGAGCCTATTCAAATATATCACAAATTAAATTAGTGTTAAATTAGTTAAATTAGTGTTATGGAGAACAAACTTGAAAATATTTCAGACTTTCCTAAAATATAAAAATGAAAATGAAATTGAGATGATTTATAATTGGTGAGAAAGAAGAATGTCCTCACAAAGAGACAACTGATTTTCCTGAGGAAGAGAACAAATCAAATGAGAACAATTATTTAAAATGGGATAGACAAAAATCTCCCTAACACAGAATCAAACCACAGTCCTGCAAATTAAAAACACCCAGAAGTTCATGTGCCAACAAAGAAGGCTACTTCCCACAGTTAGTCTAGAAAAACTTTTTTTTTGATTGTTTCGTTTTTGTTGCAAAGCATAAAGGACCCTTCAGGCTCTGTATTTACTATTCTTGTAGTACAAAGCACTTCAAACATAAACCAGTGTCAGATACTAGGAATGCAGAGTTTGGAAGTGAGGACGGAGCAAACGCATAGACAGTGAATAGCATGTGTTTATTCAGGCCTCGTCAACTGTGAGAACATACTTTAATGGCAACTACTGCAGAGAGAAGAAAGTTGACCTGGAGTTTTGGAGGCAGGAAGACAGAGAATTGATCTGTGACAACAATGGAACTCTTGAAGAAATCAAGGGATTTTGGTTTTGTTTTGTGGAATATTGGAGAGCAGAATGGTGCTTTGTGCCTGGTTGTTCCTTGGCGTGCAAAGGTTAGGAGGCTTTCTTCATTGTTGCTATTTGCTAAAATTGCAAGGCTCAGAAAAAATTAAGTAGTCATCAGTTTAATTCTTCTCACCTTTGACAGGTGGAAGAAAGATTGGAAGGTGGAATTATCTAAAACTTTGGAAGTAGTACTCATCAAGGTTCTCCTGAGACAGAACACACACAAACACATACACAGAGATTATAGAGATATAGATGATACAGAGATACACAAAGAGAAATAAGGGAGAGAGTCAGATCCACAGAGAGAGAGGGAGAGAGACAGAATTGTTATATATGATATGGGTACAGGGTAGGTCAGTGTTCTGGAGGAAGGAATATATATTGTGGTCTTGAAGTTCTTAGGACATTAAAGATAGAATTCGTTGTTTTGAGGGTACTTAAAAGGATTCTTGTTTTGCTTTTCTCTTGAGAGTTTCAATTGATTGGAGAAAGCCTCACCAAAACTGTGGAAGTTAATACTCTTTCCTCACAGACTATTGATTTCTGTGTTCATCACATCAGCTTCTAGACTGGTACTTGGCTAAGAATTGGATATCATCTCCAGTTGATACATAAAATTAATTAGTACATTGTTGTTCCTGATTCTTGTTTCTGACCTAAGTAATTTTTCCTCCAGAAAAACTGAGTTTACACATGAGTTGTCTTTTAGGAAAGGTACAAAAATTTATATATGTTTTAGGTTTTATATTGTTTGACACTGCCTGTTTTTTGGCTTTTCATGGACTTGTGCTGATCTTGTCTGCTGGTCCTGGGATTTGAGGACTTGAAAAAATAGGGAGGAATAAGTTTAGAGAAGCCATTTCTTTCTCAGGACAGACAAATTTAAACAGGATTGTCTGACACATACTATAGATTATATCTGGGAAAGCATGAATGTAATGTAGATTCAGAATCAGGGTACACTAACCAGGTTTGGTTCTAAAGCTATGTTTTGACATCTAACAAGAATAAGCATGTCCTATAAGTTGAATGTAAATGTTTGTTTTATAAAAGGCACGAAATCACCTCCAAGATCAATCCAGGGAACAAAATATACTTGCGGTAAAAGGCCATCTGCCTTTTTTTTCTGGAGTCTCTCTCACAGTTCCCCAATGCATTGTTTATAATAAGTTATTTTTTATTTTTTAATTCATTTATTTATTCACCTTAAACCCAGACTGCAGTGCCCTCCTTAGTCTCCTCTCAGTCTCATCTTCCCTCCTTCTTCCCTCTATCAACCCTCCTCTACTCCTTAGAAAAGGGCAGTTAGCCCCCATCCCAACTCACCTCAACACATCATGTTGTATCAGGACTGAGCACATATGGACTTTCCCATTTGGCTTGGTGAGGCAGCTACACCAGGGGAAAGTAATCAAAAACCAAGCAACAGAGTCCATGTCCATGACAGAGACATCCCTTGTTCCCCTTACTATGGATCCTACATGAAGCTTGAGTTGCCCATCGGCCACATCTATGTAGGGGGCCTAGGTCCAGTCCATGCATGGTCCTTAGTGCTTCAGTCTCTGCAAGCCCCTCTGGGCCCTGGTTTGTTGGCTCTGTTGATCTTCTTGTGGAGATCCTGTCTCCTCCAGGTCCTTCTCTCCCCCCACCCCCGCTTTTCCTAAACACTCCCTATACTGTGCCCAATGTTTGGGTGTGACTCTCAGAATCTATTTCTCCTCACTGCTGTGTAGAGCCTCTCAGAAGACAGCTATGCTAAGCTCACATCTTCAAGCATAGCAAAATACCATTACTAGTGGTTGGTTCTCTCCAATGGGGTGGGTCTCAGATTGGGTCAGGCATTGGATCTTACATTTCCTCAACTGTTGCTCTATTTTTATCCCTGCAATTTTGACAGTATTTCAACACCTCTGCCTCTGTTGGATTTTCCCCTCCGGGTCATATAAAAGATAACTATTGAAAGTATGCCCTGCACAATTTAGGTGTCCTGAAAGAACTGATTATATCCTCACAGTAACAAGATGGATGGGTACCATTACTATGGCTTTAGTAATGAATACTAGGGTAATTGGGAGTACCCAGTAATATCACACAGCCATGTTCAACAGAGCAGTAGCTTTAAGAACTTGTGGGAAACTACATAGTATTTGATAGACATGAGTAAATGTGCTGGTAAAGGGCACACTCACCTTCTCTCAGTCAGCAGCAGAAGACCACTAATGTTTTCAAAGGATCTTTAAAATGTGTGACAAATGTGGTACAGGCAGTTTCCTTGGTTTTTGAAACAACTCTAGTGAGCACTTTTGGAAATGCCAAAGGGGAGAGAGCTTAGTGAGCTTTGTGTTGTCTTATAAGGTGTCGCCAGGGAAGGGATGATGCAGAAACCAAAGCCTCAAATAGCCAAAAGCGAAGAATGTGGGACAGGACAGGATCCTCCCTGTGTTTCTTGGAAGATTCTTGGCAGTTTTTAGCTGCTTGTCATAAGCTGTTGTATTAGCATGTTTTCATATCCAGGTCACTTGGCATTCCCCTGTGTTGTCAGTGTTGTTTTACAAAGTAATTGCAAACCAGGAAAGAGAAAGTACTGGCCTTTAAACAGGATTTCTATTTTCAGATTTCCTCTCTTATTTGTCCCTCCCTCTCCCCCATTGATTTCTCTATTAGTCTTTTCAATTATTCCATCTTATATTTATTTTAATAAAATTAGAAAGTCCTACTTGTTTTCTTTCTCTTCTTATTCTCACAAATTGGCACATGAGCGCGAATAGGTCAAGGAGAAAAGAGCAAAAGGACAAGGAAGGAAGCACATGGGTGGTAGACAGTCACGGAGGTCTTCAGGCCTGTCCCACGCTCCAGAGCACCTTCACACGGCTCGCTTGACCTGCCTGAGACAAGGGCAGCTTTGATCGTGTTGGCCAGCCATTTGTCTGGGTGTCTGCGAAGGCATCCCATCGCTGCTGCTTCAGATCCAGATTATATATATACGAAAAGAATGTTCAGGAAGAATCTGCCAGGAGAGGAAGGGTGCTCCTGCTAAAATCAGCTTCTTGGAGAGGGGATGGCAGAAACCAGAGAGCAAGTATGAATGTATGAGATAAAAGCTACAAGACAGAATAAAAAGTTTAGGAAGGTGTAAGTCTGGCTTAGGGAACACCAGTGTTGAAACACTTCCCAGAAGACATCTGCAAATATTCCTCAAGTCTTCCCTTTCCTTGACACTGCTTCTTGCTAGCTCCCTTCTATGAAGTGGAGGCCACCCAGTAGGTGTGTGATGACACCACTGTGGAACTCTGTGGAGGTTCAAACATTTGGAATGGCAATTCTTGGCAAAACAGTGACCACCAAATGGCACATTACACACAGGTGCCTCATTTTCCAGAAACAGATCAGCTCAGGACATCTAAATGCAAATTAATTTTTGTATTTGAGATTTTTGTTGAATTTGATAAGTCAAAGGATGGAGCCTTCTACCTTGAGAATAGTGGCTGATTAGCTGCAGAATCAGAGCTGGTGAACAACTGGACACCTCCTTTCTGGATTCAGTTAGAATTCTTCTGCTGAGGAGCTGTGTTAATTTTTCAAACATTTTATTCTGTCTCTTTGGCCATGGGGCTGATTGCCCTGATGAGGAAATGAAGATAAGAACAATTAGAAGAGCAGAGTACATGCAGTAAGTCACCAGTGTCGGGGCAAGATAATTTCCCTGAAGAATGGTGTTTTTGAGTCTGGATGCTGGGCAGCATGTCCGTGATTTTCAAATGTGCATATTGTACATTACACACGTATCCACATGTATGTATGCCCACTGTATACCTACACTCATGAATTTATTCTTTTCTTTATCACTAAACTTCATTTTCCATTCTGGTCTGTAGTATTTTATTCTCTCTTCTACCCTTTAAAACTGTGCAAATGCTGGTTGCAAACCAGTTAGAACTCAATTACAAGCCTTGATCCTCAATTAAAACTTTAGAAAAAAGAAAGAAAAAAATTCTCTTAGAAGTTGTCTCCGGCTCCTGGTATTTCCCAGTTTCATTAAAACCCCCACGTGAGTGATGGAAACTGTTCTCTGACAATACCTGCAGCCTCAAGTGCTAATTAGAAAGGGTCAGGTTGGAATCAGATAACGCAGCAGGATGGAGACAGCATTGAGAGTATATAGTGGAGTTTGCTGACGAGGCAAGCCTGGCAGCAGAAATGTATTATGTCTAAAATAACACCAGTTTCCAAGGGTAATGTACTCAGTGACTGTAACTGCGGGTGTGCTTGTATGGTTCCCAGGTTCTGATCCCCTCCCTGTCACCCTTCCCAGGCTCTGAGAGCAGTAGGGTTCTTGGGAGGAGAGATGAACTCATGCTCCTTGCCAACCATGGCTATTAATTTTCTTACCACCAGACTGAGTCAGGCACCATTACCTTTCACAACAACCTTTTATCATAGTCAAACATGCTTTCCAGATTCTGGCTTGTCAGCCAACATGCCTCCTTTGTCAAGAATAGACCTCATTTAATCTAGAGATCAAAATGATGTTAACTATTCTTTCTGTATAGCAACAACACATAGGAAAATGATAAAGTGATGAGACAGAAGGATGGTGGAGAAATTTAGGGAGAGAGGGTGGCATATGCACATTTGCCTATGAAGTCAAACATATTTTATTGCTTCTAGTGTCCCATTAGAAGAGATGGTACTTGATCTTATTTGTACAAAGGGGGCCTATGGAAGGCTAGATTATGTTGTGGTCTAACTGGGTAGAAAGGACTCACAGTCATTTCTGCTGGAGCATGCATGCACCCCCTCCCCTGCCATACTCATGTAGGCAAATCGCTCTTCCCACAACAGAAAGCACCACAGATGGGGATCTGCTGCAGCTGACATTGTACTCCCACACTCTGAATGCCTCTTTCCTGAGCATCTGGAAGCCCAAGGAGGCACCTGAAAATGAACAGAAGCAGAAGCGCGTTGCGTTCATCAGAGCTTCCCTAGATTACCTGCCACATCAGGCAAGAATTCCCTTCGGAACTAAGATTGATATGATAGGAGAGGGTGTGAAGGGAAGTAGACTGGGGAGAGGAAGACTTTTAATTAGATACACCATACAAGGAAGAAAAGCATAAGATGCATGCTTACAGATAATGCAGGCAACAGGCTTGATTAAAAGTCCATGCTTCACTTTGCTGTTTCTCCCTTTCCTTCCTCTCTTCTCCTCTCCTCTGTAATCACTATTTGGGCAGCATCCATAGTTGACAGATTTGGATTTTGTTCTTCATTGTCTCAGACATGACCTCTTTTCACAGGATTCATCTCTATGAGCTCTCAATGAGATCAACTTGGTGTTTTATGGTTGCTCCTTAATGTTTTCTGTAAGGAAGTTACCTATTTATTATAATTGAAAACAAGGGGAAACTTTTTTCTTCTTTACTGAGGTTAGGAAATGCTCCCTAGAAGACGGACACTCTGCCAGGTGCTAATTGCATTCCTATTGTATTTTGGCTTCTTGTTTCTCACACTAGGGAGAGGAAGAGAGGTGGGGGGCATTTGAAGATAATTGAACAAGGTGAAAATGAATGCTCATTAAATTCCAGAATACAGGAGGACTCATTTCATAGGAGAGGGCTGTAAATATGACTTTTAATGAAGTTATGACATGGTGGCCAATAAAAGTCATTTACTCTGCAGTATTACAGTTAATTATACACAGCTGGAGCCATTTATGGCTTGTCCCTTGTTAACTTTGCTTGCCTGCATGTTAACCCTTCCAGCATAAAATCAGCCAGGAAGCGGGCAGTTTTGCACATAAAGGGACACTAAACAGATGACCCACATGAGCACGGAACTGGAGATAATCATCATTGGCTCTAAGAAAATAACACCTACACATTCTCTCAGCACCTCCCTTCCAGGGAACACATGGAGAGGGGGGAGAAAGGAGAAGAGAAATTTTTCCCTCTCTCTCTCTCTCTCTTTCTCTCTCTCTTCCCCTTCCTCCATCCCTCTTTAGGAAAAGAATTAGACATTGTGAGGGGGATGGACAGACCTATCATTTTATATTTATTGTTAGGAATGTTTTAAATATGTTTCACAGTAGTTGAAGCAATGGTGGAAAATTGAAACTGACATTGTCCTCAGCAGCTCCACAGAGCAGACAAAAAGCCTGTCCACAGTGCAAGCTGGCACTGACTTCTGTCTTGAAAAGATCTTGCATTTTAAGGTGTAGCTATAGGTGAATACCAGTTTCAGACAGGAAAGGCACCCAGCTGGTTGTACCAGGAGCCAGGATGGAAGCACTGCCTAAAATCTCTGTTTCCCAGATGTACCATGACTGCAAAAGGAGCACCTTGCTTTTATTCTTTTTTTTTCTTACTAAATTCATTATTTAGTCCCTTTACATCCTGATCACAGACCCTCCCTCCTCTTCTCCCGGTCACACCTTTTTCTTCTCTCACTCATTTTATTTTATTATTATTTTTAAATCTAGGTGTGCTCTGTCTGATGTCTTCTTCTGACATGCAAGTGTACATGAGTCTCCATGTGGTTACTGGGCATTGAACTCAAGACCTCCGCAAGAGCAGCCAGTGTTCTTAACCACTGATCCATCTCACCAACCACTTTCTTTTTTATTAATTAATTAATTTACTTTACACACAGATCACAACTTCCCCTCCTTCATCTCCTCTCAGTCCCTATCTCTTATCTCCCCTCTCCTACATCCCCTTTCTCTTTAAAAAAGAGGAGGCCTGTCAAGGATATCAACATACTTTGGCATTTCAAGCTGTAGAAGGACTAGGCATATCTTCTATTGTGGCTAGACAAGGCAGTCCATTAGGGGAAAGGGATCCAAAGGCAAGCAACAGAGCCCAATACAGTGCCTGTTTCTGCTATTTGGAGTCCCACATAAAGACTGACCTGCACAACTTTTACATCTGTACAGGTCCATCCCATGCATGCTCTCTGTTTGGAGGTTCACTCTCTGAGAGCTACCAGGGGCCCAGATTAGCTGATTCTGTAGGTTTTCTTGTGATGTTCTTGACTCTTCTGGCTTCTTTAACCTTTCCTCCTCCTCATCCATAGGATTCCCCCAAATCTGCCTAATATTTGGCTGTGGGTTTCCATCTGTTTCCATCAGTGGCTGGATGAAGTCATTCAAATGACAGTTATGCTAGACACCTGTCTGCAAGTGTAGTAGAATATCATTAGTAGTATCAGGGTGGGTTCTCTCTAATGGCCTGGGTCTCAAGATGTGCCAGTCATTGGTTGGACATTTACTCATTTTCTGCTCCATCTTTGTCCCTACATATCTTATAATCAGGATAAATTAGGGTCAATGGCTTTTCAGCTGGGTTGGTTTCCCAATCCTACCATTGGAAGTCTTTTCTGGTTACAGGAGATAGCCTATTCCAGTTCCAAATATCCCATTGCTAGGAGTCTTAGCTAGGGTCAACCTCATTGATTCCTGGGAGTTTCCATTGTGCTAGGCTTCTAGCTAGTCCCAGAGATGCCCCTCCAACATTCCAGTACTCTCTTTCTCTGTCTTCCCCTGCCTTGATCCCTCTTTCTCCTTCCCATCCCATACCCCACCCAGTTTGATCACTCCATCCAAGTGGATCAAAGACCTCAATATAAAACCAAATACACTAAATCTGATAGGAGAGAAAGTTAGGAATTGCCATGAACTTATTGACACAGGAGACAACTTCTTGAACAAAACACCAATACCTCACACAGTAAGATCAACAATAAATGGGACCTCATGAAACTGAAAAGCTTCTGTAAGGTGAAGGATACTGTCAAAAGGAAAAAACCCAGCAGCCTACAGAATGGAAAATGATCTTCACCAACCCTCCATCTGACAGAGGGCTGATATCCAAAATATATAAAGAAAGAACTCAAGAAACTAGATATCAACAAACCAAACAACCCAGTTAAAAATAGGGTGTAGATCTAAGCAGAGAATTCTCAACAGTGAAGTTTCTAATGGCCAAGAAGCGCTTAAAGAAATGCTCAACATCATTAGTCATTTGGGGAATGCAAATCAAATGACTCTGAGATTACTCTTTACATCCATCAGAATCGCTAGTGTCAAAAACTCAAGTGACACCACATACTGACGAGGATATGGAGAAAGGTGAACTCTCCTTCATTGCTGGTGGGAATGCAAACTTGTACAACCACTTTGAAAATCAATTTGGTGCTTTCTCAGACAATTAGGAATAGTTCTACTTCAAGACCAGGTATACCAGTCCTTTACATATAACCGAAAGATGATCTACCATATTATAAGGACACTGGCTAAACTATTTTCATAGCAACTTTATTCATAATAACCATAAACTGGAATCAACCAAGATGTTCCTCGATGGAAGACTGGATAAAGAAAATGGGACTCATTTACCCAATGGAATACTACTCAGTTATTAAAAACAAAGACATCATACAAGTTGCAGGCAAATGGATGGGACTAGAAAAGATCATCCTGGGTGAGGTAACCCAGACCTAGAAAGACACACATGGCATGTACTCACTTATAAGCAGATATTAGCAATAAAGTTCAGAGTAGCCATACTACAATCCATAGATCCAAAGAAGCTAAGTAACAAGGAGGGCCCAAGGGTGGATGTTTGAATTTCATTAAGAAGCTTTTATTATTTCTTAAAGTAATTCTGACCACAGCTACAGGTTTCCACCATCATTCTAGAAACCTGGCTATCCTAAAAATAAAGCCATCTTCTGCCTTATATTATTCTTTGTATTAGGGTAGAAGAGGGTGGCCTTAATCACTGACCCAAATGGCAATAAATGCTTTTAGGTTGTGATTTGTGTTACTTAACTTTCTGTTCATGAGCACTTGATTTTCAAAGTCACCAGATACATACAGTACTCAGTAGTGGCTTCTGTGTCATCCTGTGCCTGTGATAAACTGTCTGAGAGAAATAGCTGATGGGAAGGGTAATTCTGACTCATGGTTTGAGGGGTCCCAGTGCGCGGTCACATGGCTCAATTACTGTACTCTTACATTGTGCAGAACATCATGGGAAGGAATACGTGTTAAAACAAGGCAGCTAGCCTACTGTCAGCCAAGAAACAGAGAGAAAGAAAGGCTTAGGCACAATACATACAGTCATGTCCGCATCCACTTCCTTCCTCTAACTGGCTGCGTCTATGAATAGGCCATAATACTATGAACTGAATAATGAGTTAGTCCATTGAGAAGGTCAGAGCCCTGGGATCCAGAAACTTTTAATGGCTCTAGCTATGAACATGGCTGTCCTAAAAGCCAAGCACGTGGTAAATGAGCCTCTGGAGATCTTCCAGACAGAAGCCTATCAGTACTACATAAGCATTTTCTCCCAGCCCACTCCGCATCTTAGGATGAGCTGTCATATACAGAATGATACAATCATGCAGCATATGTTTTTGGATTATTTTTGACTTATAGACTCTGTGCTCCTACATGGCATTGTTTCTGCCCTGTGACCAATTAAATGATTTCTGTTATCAATTGATGACTATCTAGTTTCTCTCCTCAAGCACTAAGTGCTAAAGGATTGATTCCATATTGTATACCCAAATGGTTTCACCGCACTTCATTGATTCTGCTTTTCCCTTGCTCTTTAAACTGTGTGTAGGGAACAGCTATTTTTTCATACCAAAATCCACTCTCAGCACCAGGATTGAGAAAATTGTTCCATGTAATGTTATATATCACTAATCTTTCTCTTTAGGATGGGGAGGCAGAATGGGCTAGAAGAAAAGGCTTGCCTATCCCCTCCCTGAAAGGTACTAATTATATTTGCTTCTATATGAAGTCTTTTTTTTTTTTTTGCCAGTGTTGCCAGATTCCTTTGTCTGTTCATGACAGAAGTCTCTCCTCACTTTGTACGGAGGAACTAAAATGATAATAAATGATTTCTTTACAGTTGTCATGGCCCTTTTCCATCTGTTTCCAGATGTTTTAGTCAGCATGCTAAGACATTAGTTGATCATAGGAATCTGTTCTATTACCATGCTGTGTGAATCACACACACACACACACACACACACACACACACACACACACACACACACACGTCTGCCATTAAAAAAGAAAATAAGGAAATAAGCACTTTGGCATGGCAAGGAGAAAAGACAGCCTGTCTTGAATTGCACAGTTACTTGTCGATGAGCCTGCAGGGTGATGGGGTAAGAATGCACGTGGAATTCATATAGCTCATCTGAAGTCTTATTATTTCTCCCGAAGTTCCAGTACATCTGTACATCCGGCCTTTCCTTGCCTTTAACCTTGAAAAGTGTCAAGTGTAATACACCTCAGAACAAATTTAGAATTTTCTATGTTAGTAATTGGTACTTGTGCTGGCTAATTTTATGTTAACTTGACACAAGCTAGAGTCGTTTAGGAAGAGGAAACTTCTAAGAAAATGTATCCATTAGTTTGGCTTGCAGGCAATCCTATTAGGCATTTTCTTCATCGGATATTGATATGGGAGGGCCCATCTCACAGGCTGAGCAAGCCATGAGGACTGAGCCAGTAAGCCACCTCCTCTATGGCTTCTACATCAGTTCCTGCCTCCAGGTTTCTGCTCTGACTACCCTGGATGGTGGATTTATAGGCTGTAAAGAGAAATAAAAACTTTCCTCTCTAAGAGGTTTTTGGTCAAGGTGTTTTATCATAGCAATAGAAATTCTAACTAAAACTGGTGATTTGAACCTAAGAAAAAGGGACCTGTTTCTGACAGACAACACAGTATTTTCCCCACTTGTCCAAGACGTCAATACTCAATTTAACATATAATTTGTACATTTTTCTGAGCATCACTCTGGAATACCTTTGTCTTAACTCTGGAAATTGACGTATTAAAATATCTTACCTTTGAAGGAGAAAGGAAGGGAATAGAATGCCGTATGTGTTCAATGAGCTGCGCTTTTAGGGAAAAAACTATCAACTCAGAAAAAGTCAAGCTGTGCTTGCAATGGAAGATTGCTAGATAAGAAACACAGATATGCTAATGAATCAGGAAAGGGTCAAGAAAATTCCCTCTTTCAACACACTTTTCAAAAATAAAAGCAGATTTATTATACCAGGGCATTAGCATATGCAATACGGCCCTTGAATTAGACATGCTTGCTATCTACAGCTTAAAACTTAACTTCATTGTGTCTTCATAATTTTACCATAAAATAAAATAAAAATACTTATATAAAATTGCATATTCTATATGAAAAACTATCTTATTTTTCATTTCTGAAATTTCTACTTTGAATTCACATAGGTTGTAGGCTTAGATTTTTTACAAACCTATTTTATTTAGGGTTCTTAAGCACCTTTACTTTCCTTCCAACCCCTCCCCCAAAACCTTAGGTAGGAGATTAGTAGGGAAAAGGGCTATTGTCCTCTTTTATCTACTTGCTGCTGATTAGGGTTGATGGGTCTTTAGGGGTTTACTGGACTCCATCATCAGGAAACCAGCAGTCCAGTCCAAAGGCCAACACAAGGAAGCAACACGAAGTAGCAGTTGGACTGCCTGGAGAAGCTCTCTGGAAGGTTTCTCTTTGTGAAATCAAGCGTTGAAGCATGAAGATCAGGGCAGCAATGTTGACCCAAAAAGCCATGTCTCAATCTGTATATGTCTCTATATATGTCCTCTCCTTAA